>NW_026555001.1:22525000-25131666 GCF_021234165.1 Pteronotus mesoamericanus
AAATTCTATTTTTTTCAAAAGTGATGAAACTAGGAGGCAAGTTGGCCTCTTCACTCGGTGATAAAATAGAAAGGTACTCATCCATGAAATAGAAGGAGCTGAAGACGACTGCTTCTGACATTTCATTTCTGTTTCTGCAGATACATGTTTGTTCGCAAGAAATCACCAGGGAGGAAGTGGCCCTGGCATTTTAAGATTTGGAGAGTAATTTAACCCGGTCAGACACCTCAAGTGAGATACACCTTTCCTTGCACATTTCTTCCTCAGGCTAAAATCTACCCCCGTCCTTCTGTGGGTGGAAAGAGAACTGAACAACCAGTAATTCAATATCTTCATCTCCCAAGAATATGTGTATTTTCTTTGTCACAAGAGAATCTACCCACCAGCTCCCAGAGGCAGAGGTCAATAAGAAAATTACGTGGTAGTTTCTTCGAAATTGTGAAAAAAACAGCAAAACAGGCTGATGAATTTAGCCGCAGGTTATGCACAAAATCAAAGCCTGCTGATCAGCCTGCTGATCACTGCTAACCTAGATCAGCTCTGCAGGCTCCCCGCCTGCGGCTTGTCCCACCCAGGTTTCCCCTAATCCCCACACCGGTTTCGACCAGAATAATGCCTTAGTTCCAGCCTCACAATCTAACACATTCCAAGTCCACAGTGTTCTTGACCACAAACCTGATAACTAAGCTGCTACCTTATTTGTAACTTAACTTGTACCAGGTGCAGGGAGAAAGCCCAGTCTTGTTTTCCTGGGTCCAAGTGGTATTTTTCCGTTTGTTTGTTTCTATTAACTCGCTTCACACTCTAGTTTACACCACAGTGGGCATTATCCTTGCTGACTCCTCACACCAGGGATTTGACCCCAGGACTTGAAACGCTAATTCAGAGGCTGGAATCTTGCAGCCTGTAGACAGAGCGCTCTGGGTCTTGCCATGTGTCTGAGTATCTGGTGAGTTTGACCGCTTTCCCGTGCCTTCATGCGCAGCATCTGGAAATAGCTCGCTTCCAGGTGAGAGTAAGCAGTCCACGCTGGGTTGAACGGGCATGCCCTCTGCCACCAAAATCCAGGGACAATTCTAGATATAAACCCCAGGTCCTCCCTATTTTCTCTCCTGCTGCAATTCACTGGTTTGTGACCCTTAGATATAAACTCAGACTGGACGTCCCTTTCCAATTTCACAGGGTTTAAATGAGTTTTACTGTCAGTTACATCTGTTTCAATATTATTTCCATTGCTGTCAAAGCAATAATTAATTAAATTTTCAACCACAGTTATGTCTACTTTGATCACAATAATGAGATTTAAGATGTTGAAAAAAATACATATAAAATTTACTTATTTTCAAGTATATTCTTACTGAACATTATTGTAGCATTATGGAAGAGGCTAAGTCCTTGGCCTGAAGTTTGCTCTTAGTTTTGTGTTAGACACAACTGAGGTATCTTTAATCCAAAGAATTTTACTTCACAGAAAATTCACAAAACTATATGTCGTAGGGACAAAAATGATTTTATGCTGTTCAGTTTCTTTAATCAAAATGAGATATTGATATGAAATTTCTGCGCCAGTAATTTTAAGACACTGAACAGAGAACATGAGTTTTGATGTAAACAGAAAGGAAATTGATTTTTGCCCAAGAACTCTGCAGTGCAGTTATTAGGAATAAATTAAACACCTAAGGAAATGTGTTCCGAGCCTCCATCTGCTCATCCTCGTTAGGAGGACTGTCAGAATTATGAAGATTGTCTCAGCGGAAGCTGTACGGGCCTCCATGCACCCCACGTTTCCTTCATGGCTCCTCCATGCCAGGCACTGCCATGTGCTGGCGGGAGTGCTGGGGGAGCAAGCCGCCGCCCGGAGGGTGCAGAGAGGGCCCGACTCCCCTCCACTGGCTCTTACACCAACAGGCCGCCATTCCCGCTCTCCTGGGAGACTTCCCTCCTTCCAGTCCTGGGAGTTCTCACCCACCCTGCTCCAAAGGCAAGCACACAGGTGACACCCATTCCAGGAACTTTTCTGGTAATGACTGAGGAGAGAATAAACAAAATAGCAAAAAAAGGAAAAAAATCAGAGAAAAGGAAGGAAGGGAGGGAGTAAACTATTGTACTTGTGGATATCTTTAAATATTAAGTGTCATTTTACATTGGTTGTTGGTGATACAGAAATCCTAATGAATTTTTATTATTATTCATTTATTTAGAAAACAAGCTGAAGAGGCTTATTAAGTATAGTATTTGAATTTTCTCTTTTTCTATGTAGAAAATAATATCTGGATAAAAGTAATTTTGTCTCTTTCCAATCCTTATTCTCATTTCTTTTTCTCACACAATTAATATTTATGACCTCTGAAACCTTGTTGAATAGTTGCAGTGGATGTGGGCATATATTTTTTGTTACTTTAATGGTAATGCTTCTACACTTTTTTCACTACGTACATTTTCTGTGCTTTTTATTTTTTTCCTGCAGATGCTTTATATGGTGATGGAAATGTCCTTTTGTTTTTGTACAAATATTTGCATTTTTAAGATATAAATTATTCATAAAATAACTTCTATATATGTTGAGATAAGCATGTATTTTTTTATAAAAAGGTCTTCTGGTACTGGATAGCCTTGGTATTCTTGTGATCTGTTTGGTCTTTGTATCAACATACATACCTTTTATATTTATGTTTATGAATGATTGATCAGTAATTTTTTTTCTTGTCAGGTATCGATAGCAAGCTTACGTAAAATACTGGTCTCAAAAGGAGATAAAGTATATAGTGAAATTATCCCTTGAAGACTCAATAACATTGCCTTGTAAATAATATGACCTTGTTGTTTTGAGTGAGAGATATTTTACTATTTTCTCAATTTGTTAAGTGTTTAGTACTCAGTCTTTAGTGTTCAGTACTCTTAGGTCAGCTCCAATGACTTAATAAAATGTTCAAGAAAATTATTCATCACTTATATTTTAATACTTTTTAAACTCAAATTATGTAAGTTTATGTACTTGTTTTTAGTTCTTAATGTTGCATTTTATTACATTCTTCTTTCTAAATCAGTTTTGACAGACTTTATGGTCTTTTTAGCCCTTTTAAATATCTAGCATTTTTTGTTTTATAAATCACTTTTGTATTTTCCCTGTTGACTTTCTGCTTTTATCTTTACTAATTTCTGTAATCAATTTTTATGATCTTTGGTTTTTATTTCTCCTCATTTCTGTATTTTTGGAATAACTTTGAGTATTTTTTTTGCAGATTTTTTGAAAATTATTCATTCATTGCTATATTTTCATTAGTTAGTTGGTATGCTTTAAAATTTCAATATATAAGCTTTTAAAAATCTAAAAACAATGAATTGTTCTGTCTGTTCCCCCAAAGTATAAGGAATATAGATTATCCATGTTTTGTACAAATTACAAATAATGTTTAGACAACTAGTTTCTACAAACAAAAAAAGTATTTTTTATCCCCATCTCATACCATACATAAACTCAACATAGGTCATAAACCTAAATTTAAGAGCTAAAACAAAAGCTTTCCTAGAAGAAAACCCAGGAGAAAATCTTTGCGACCTTTGATTAGGTAACAGAGTCGCAGAGGAGTCTGAATCGTGCCACGCTTCTCAATCCACCTGCCTGGGCCATGCAGAGGAGGCTGGACTCTGCGATGCCTCAAGAGACAGCAGTGGCCGAAGAGGCGCATCTGGAGTGGGAGACACATTCTGCTGTTGGTGCTGTAAAGCTCCAGCTGGCCTCACCTGGAAGCCCAGCTTCTGTGTGTGGAAGCTTTGCTGCTGAGTGGGTCTCTTGGAGATCACTTGTCTCCCTGTGCCATCCAGCACACTGAATAGCTCCAGCTCATCACTCCTGCTTATAAATAGGTCTTCACTCCTTGTTCAGATGGTAGAGAAGCCATTCTTACTTCAAAGCTTTTGAACCTCTATACTTCCAATCAACCCCACTGTGCTAGGAATTCTATGCATATAGAGAGTAGGTTATATATGTTCATGGAGTCAAAGAATGAGAACCTAAAATAAAAGAGATAAAGGGAGTTAGAGGAAGGAAGGAAGGAAGGAAGGAAGGAAGGAAGGAAGGAAGGAAGGAAGGAAGGAAGGAAGGAAGGAAGGAAGGGTTAAAGTGAAAGACTGGCCTCATCCTTTAACTGCAATACAACAAAGTCAGACATGAGTGGAAATTTTGTGTGAGCTCAGTCCTAACTCAACATGATAATTAGTCTTAAAGATGTCAAGAGATTGAAGAAATGTCAAGGGCTTCGCTGTGAGACCTCGATTTGAATCTAGGCTGTGCCTCTTACAAGCTCGGTGTCCTTTGAGCAAATCTTTTATTAACTTCTCAGCCTTAGATTATTTGTCTGTAAGATGGACATAATAATAGTTACCTTGTAAGATGAGCATCAAACTGATAATATAAATAAAGCAGTTAGAAAAGTATCGTGCACATGGATGCTCAGTAAAGCAACTATGATCACTGCTGCGAAGCAAGACAAGGACCTACAGTAGAGTAAGAATGAATGAAGACAAAGAAAAGAAGAAACTGAAAATAACAACAGAGACTGTTAGGATGGACTAACCTAATGTCAGACACGAGAGGAATTTCTATTAACTCTAATGCATTTGAAGCCACATAGAAAAAAATCCTACCCTGGCTTCACTTCATGAAACAGAGGTTACCTAAAGGGGTTGGGAGGTGGGGGAAGGCACTTTTACTTTTTTCACTATCTATACCCAAATTCACACACGATCCAATGTTTGAACTAGTCCAGGAGCTAAGCACTGGCTGCCCATCCTGTTCTTGGGTGCTGATTTGTGAGGAAGCACCCTCTGGTGTCACTTCTGCACCGACACACAGCATCCCTCGGGACACAACTAGGAAGGGCTCCCTGCAACACACTCCATTCTAGCTCGACCAGGGAAAACCTTTGTGGAGACTGGGAAGAGCCACTATGGGAACGGTGTATTCTGAGAACGACAGTGCCTCTTCCTCTGCCCCACCCCATTCAGTCACTCAGGGCAGTGCACCAGTTGCTGGTGTCAATACAGGCCATCAGCTCCACAGAAGGCAGTACACTGAGCACGTGCCGCCTGGAAGCTGAGTGCTGGAAGCTGAGCGGTCACCTCCACCAGAAGGAGAGGCCGAGGGCAGACTCCGACAGCTCGCCGGCGGCAGAGAGTGGAAGGTAGTTTATTCCCTGGATTTGTTGACAAATACTGAGGGTGACAGCTGGCTGAATCACTGGCCAAGAGTGGATGAAGTGAGGAATAAAGGAAGTAAAGGAGAAAATGCTGCAGTGCAGGGGAAAAGAAAGACATCTGGAAAATTCTGAGAAGGGCATGTCTGAATGCGATTTAATTCAGAATCCAAGAGAAAATATGAGAAAATTGTCATCCTCAATAAAGAATAAAAGAGAGGCCTGATGAAATAACGTGAAGGAGAAAACAGGTCAAAAATCAGTCTATGAGACGGCAGGGGCTCCTGTTTAGTTCTGTGTTTTATTGCCAGTGCTTAGCACAATGCCAGGCACAGAGCGGTCACAAAACAAATAGAAATGCTATTCAGCAAAGGTTAACTGCATTTATCTCAGGGTGGTAACATTGTCAATGACATTCATTTTCTTCCTACCCTTTTACTGAATTTTCTAAAGTCTCTGCAATAAACAGGCATGTTTTTGAAATCAGGAGGAAAAAACGCGTGTGCATCCTGTGACTTCCCCCTCCTGTTATTCACCTTTACCATGGTCGCCAGGTAGCCTCCCAGGAAAACAGCTCTGGTAGTGCTAAGGGTGCCAGTGGATCTCCAAGCACCGCTGGGAAGCTGCGCAGGAGTAACCCAGCGGAATGAAATTTCAAGAAAGAATGTGAATCTTCGTGCAGGCAATCGACCCTGAGGGAAGATCGGACCTGCCCTAATTAACTAGTCGGGCTTAGGAACAAGGCCTGAAGAGCGGTGGGTGTTACCTGAACCCTCCCGCCTGCCTGAACCAGCAGGCACTGCTGCGGAACCTCTGTGGGAGATCCTCAGGTAGGACCATTGTCCTTACAGTGACAGCAGCTGCATCGATGGCAGCACCCTTGGGTGCTGATTCCTGAGAGCAAACGGGGAAAGATGCCGCTTAGCACGAGTAACCGGAGATTGGACTAGTCCGAGCAAGCGGCAGGCAGCGGTCCGGAGTGGGAGGCACTGGGGAATGAAGGCGGTCAGGGAGATCGGTAGAGCCCGGAGGTGCAGGGCAGCTGGGATGTGAGCAGGGCCAAGGGCAAGAGGCAACAGCTCGGAGTCAAGCACTGCTAAGTTCATACCCCAGGGCGACTCAGCATCCAAGGCAGCGGCCTCAGTGGAACAGGAAGCAGCGGCCCAGGGACAGACAGCAGGAGCCGCATGGGCACTGGTCCAGTTTCAAAGGAAGCAGATGAGCCTGACTTGTGAGAAAATGTCACACCCCTAAGGATGCCTTGGGACGGTTGAGTCCTGCCCTCAAAGAGGAGGACACACTGACTTCATACGGCCTGGACATTCACACTGTAATGACTCCAGATCCACCCAGGGACAGGGGGTCCTCATTGAAAACCAGCAATAAAATATAGTTGGAGAGAAAACTAAAGAGAAGCCCCCTGAGACTCCCCACTCTCTGTTCTCAGGGTCTAGCCTCTTAATGCAGGTGCTCGCGGCAGCCAGGATCTGAACGGATCGTTTCTGCAAGCTCCTCGCGCCAGCGCGCTGTGATCAGGCTGCTGCGCATCGGGAGTCGCGCGCGCTTCACAACTTGCTGCTGTCTGAGAGGGCCTCCCGGTTCCTTCATTAGTTCAGCTTCAAATCTGAGTCATTGCCCTCTGGAGTTTGCAAAGGTAATGCAGAGATGTCCTCAGCCTTCTAACCCGGGCTTGTCCATGAGGCTCCCAGGGACCCCAAGAGCATGGTGCAGGGGGAAAGCTCAGGCTTTGGGACCAGCAGACCCAACCGGCCCCTGGCTCTGCTACTCGCTGGCGGGGAAGTCTCATACTGCCTAGTTTTCCAGTTACTAGTTCATCCTGAGCTGCCTCAGAGACCAGCATGTGTGAAATGGTGAAGGTAATGTTTACCTGCAGTTTCCCAAAGGAATGAATGCTATGGTGTAGTGAGACCCAGATGCTTCATGTCATAGTGTCAAAAAAAAAAATGGGCTCTTGGTGGCCTGATGTGTCTGGCTCAGGCGCTCTGGCTGCCCCAGGCCCTAGTCAAGCCCCTCAAAGGTAGAGAGTGGCAGCATCTCAGCATCGGCAACTTTTTCATGGGGACTCAGGGTCCATGACGCTCAAGTAGGAAAGATAAGATAAAATGTCCGTAAAGCACCCGTGAGAATGCGTTTTCTCAACAAATGTTAGTTCCCTATACTTGGTCCCTGAGCAAAAGATACCTTGCATATTTCTCCAGTCTTGTGCAAGAAATATCAGGTTATCACAGGTACAAAGTGGGCTCTGGTAGAAAAAAGAGCTTATAGAGGGGCAGCTAATAACTCTCTGTGCTTCATAACTTGTTTTAGATGTAAAGTTAAGCCTTAGTTCCATTTTAGCGTGTGAAGTTTAAAATCTGCTGTCTCCCATGATTTACCTAAAATGTTTACTTTTTGACACTATGTCTATTTCTTACCTTTTTTTTTTTTTTTAATCTTTGCAGCAACCCAGAACCTCCCAAATTCAGTCAGAGTGAACCCAAGTTATGAGGACAGATTAACCCGGGCAGCTCTAATGGTGACAGACATCCCTGGCCTGCACGAGGTCTGAACCTCAGGCAGTCGAGTTAGTGGTCAGGCGCCACACTGAGGGGCAATGAGGGAACCCATCTGCCCAGGCCCGCCTCCTGGTGAGAAGGTCATTTTGTGTGTCCTTCCAGACCCTTTTCAAAACCTCCTATTTTGTAGCCCCAAGAAGGCAGTGACCTTTGTGTTGTATTAACACAACACATTCTATCATATTTTTGAGCCTTTTCCTGGCCTCCTTGTGCTGTTCCCACATCACAAAGTAAACATTTAACGCGTACAGATCATTTAGAACAGTACCACCTCTGCTCCCTCCTACGATTCCTGGCGTCCAGAGCTATTAACTCCCCTGTAGCTCTGATCGCCAGGGCTCTTCTCTGTCCTCACTCAGCGTGGGGTCATCTCCTTCTGGTTGTGACTCTGTTGTCACTCTCTGTGTTCTGTCACATCGAGGACCACGCCCACCTCTCTTCCACACATTCCCATGAGACTCCCAGCTCTGGCCTGAGCTCCAGAGGAGAGCCACTAGTTTCTAAAGTTTACTTCCCAACTTACGTGTATAAAGAGAAGTTTGGGTCTTTTCTATCTCATAATCATGCTGCAGGCCTGGTCTAATTGACTTTTACTTATTCTCCTTTCTGTCTCTATGATTCTTGGAAGATGGGTGGGAAGATTCTAATTTAGTGGCTTCCTTATTGTAGCTGCCTTCTCTTCTAGCAATTTATTCTTTTGCCTTATCTCTTTGACATGGTGGGGAACAACAAACCTGACGTGTACAACTCCAAGAGACGCACCTGAAACCTAGGGGTGGAAAGTACAGAGAGGCAGATTCTGGCTCTAAAAAGTTGTAATTGTGAGAGTGGTCCAGCGCTGCAGGGATGCATACTTCCTATATTCTAGATTGTGCTCGATGCTGAAGAGAGATCAAAGAAGTCTCCTGTTCTGTAGGATCTCACAGCTTAGCAAGGAGACAGATATATTATGACGTAGTATCAGGCAACAACTACAGCCATTAGGACAGGAAACTGCAGGGCATTCTGGGCCACAAAGGAAGGCAGTCAAATCTATCAGCAGGATACAAGCATAAGATGGGAACATTGTTTGAATGTTCCCAAGAAAGATTTCTTTCTATCCAGTGAGCTTTTGGATTTTATTTTTTATGGAAATAATGTTTATACTTAAGACTTTTTCCCCAATGGGTCATTGTGTTCTGTTTGTTTTGAAATGTTCTCCAGGCACGAGTAATAAATGTGTGGGCAGAATATACGATGTGAGCAGAAGACAACCAGATCACATGGTTTGTGTCAAATAAGCAACTGGCATTTCAAAAGCAAAAGGCAAGGCAAAAAAATTCTTGCCTCAGGCTTCAACCTCACTCACTTGTCCTTCCCTGGAATGAAAGGCAGAAGAAATAATCACTTCATTTAGGCACCCAGAAAGAAAGAAGTGACCAGTCACTTACCTGTCAGATTTCTGAGTTAGCCAACATGAACTTGGGGTATGAACTAGAGGACCAGGAAGCCGCTTCCCTGCCATTAAAAATGTGAGGTTAAGGAAGAAGGTGACCAGATATTTGAAACCACATTCAAATAAATTTCAAGTTAATGAGGAATATTAATATACAGTGTGAGGCAAAAGTAGGTTTAAGTACGTGAAACACAGAGTTTACTCTTGTATGATTATTAATTATTGTATTGTAAAGGGGCACAGCCAGGGGCCCCCAAAGGGTATTTGTAACGGGGTCCAGAAATTGAGGTATCCAAGGAAAATAGGAGATATTCTCCGCACCCCAAGACGGGCCTCCATGGGGGATGGGAGACCTGGAGCCGGGTCGTGGAGAGTTACTTTGTGTATGAGGAACAGGCCAGCTTCTTGCACCTGAAGTGGAGCAAGGCCTTTGAGAGTCACTTTGCATGTCAATAGCAAAATAGCTTCAGACCTCATATGCAAAGACAGTTATTTTGCATCTCAACAAGGCTAACCAGAAAGGTCTGAAAAACTTTTACACGGAATGTCGGAATGTCGCTGGGAGAGGGGAGAGCCTGCAGTAGAGACAAAGGCACACAGACTCTGGGGAACAATGTGAAGACCACATGAGGAGAAAAGGGGAGAAAGGACTCTTGCTAGTGGGCCACGAGAAGGTGCCACTTGGTTTTGGATTAAGAACGGGGGATCGCGGCGACACACCTGATGGTGCTGGGAACCGCGAGAGGCCTGCCTCGTTGAGTCCCAGATTTCTGGTCTTTTTTTCTTCTGAAGGACAGTACCCCTGACTGGGCAAAGGGGGGAAGGCAAGACTGTGTGTTGGTGGGTGCTTTGAGGGGATTTTGAGATTTAAGGGAGACATTTAGCCATTAATCAAAACCTGTATAACTTTTGAATAAAGAGCTCCTTTCCTTTTCACCAAACTCTGCCATTGAGAGCCATAATTCTGAGGGCGGCGGGCAAAGGACCCACAACCGAGGGACCTCAGGGAAGGGGAGGGAGTCGTTTTGGTAATAGCATCTGGGCGCCCCCCGCAATGGGTCCGTTATTCGGTAACAGTATTATTTTCCATAAGAGAACTATAAACCTCCTTTTGCCCCACCCTGTATATATATTTTGATTGTAAAATTATAACTCATATAAATACAAACTTAACAAGTGTCAAAGACTTCATTTAATTCAATAATTAATGGGGGGAACCAATAAGAAGTTACAACCAGTTCAAAGAAGAATCCAAAGATTTTATATATATTTACCCCCAAGAAGGTGGAGATCAATTGTCTTCTCCACTGGACAAAATTTGTTTGCATGTCTACGAGCAAGGAACATTTGCATTATTTTTAGTTAGCTCTCAGCAACTTTCTAATAGTGCAAAGACAAAGAAAGGCACAAGGACTAAGTAAAATCAGGTAACTCAAAAGTGTTTGCTAGAGAAATCCCTAATTTTCTTTTGAGTTCACTAAGCACTGTTTTTGGTCCATGACAAAGTCTTCCACAGATTATTTCCCCTGAGGTTAGGCCCAGACCCCGGCAGCCGGCGGCGGTTACCGTCCGAATGACTTGGGTCAACTCCTCGTCATCACCAGAGTCAGGAACTCCAGCCACATAGGCGGTTCCACCTGCTCCCACGCCGACAGATCTTAGCCCTTCTCTCCGTCTGGCCTCATAGACAAACGACTGCATGGTGTCCTCATCTCCCCACTGCTGCTCTTCTCCAGGCTCCTCGCGTCCCCAGCTCATACCAGGAACTGTACAGATTCCGGGTATTGTAAGGAACCGGGCTGGGGCAGACATAAAGAAACATGGAGACGATGCGGCCAGGAAGAGAACCGACCCCTCTTAGTCCTGCGGTTATGTGTGCTGTGTGGTCCTCCTTAACTAGAATTTGGTGTTCTTCCCTCTGAGCTCCGAAGGTACTTCACCTGTTCCTCTTTTAGAGCGCTGTCTTGGATTTGTTCTAGAGTTAGTTGTGTAGACGTCTGTCCTCCTGCATTGTAAAAGGCGCTCCTTAAAATAAGGGCCATGCTTCATCATTCCCATGCCTTCCCCAGCCTCACTCAAGTATTAGCAAAAGGTCAGACAATTCGGTTGAATTATAAATGAATTTATTGTGCGCCATCCGATAAGACCTGAGGAGTTCAGCTGAAATAAACTGCTTTATAGTGATTGTCTGAGTAGAAGCTAAGCTGTGCTGAAGATGGGAACAAACTAAAGATCAGGGTTTTAGGGTCACTGCAATGTCAGAGAATTTCCCAGAGCAAGTAAGCTTTAAACCCCTCAGTGGTCCCCCCATTTCTGACATGACAAAATCACCTCATGTAAACAAAGCCCCCATGACCGAGCCCACCTGGGCACTTATATCATCTCCTTTTGTATTTACCATCCCAGGTTTACACAGGATATTTGCAATTTTCCAGATACCCCATTTCCACACCCATGCCTTTACAATTTTGGGGCTGAAAGTCAAATGTCACCTGTTTTATAAAACTTTCCCTGACCTCCCTTAATACAGTTGAACACTCTTACACCTTTGTACCCTCTCCACCTTCCTACCTATACATCAAACTTAACGAAGGGCATGAGGGCACTGATTTTCTCTTCCAGCTCTTAAAATGGCTTCCCCCAACCACACAGAGAACACACATCTTTCCAACCATAACTTCTTCTTTTTTGGAGGGAGCTTCACTAGTCTAACTCTCTCATTCTCTATTTTTCTTTAATCACTCATCTCCCAGAGAGAAAGAATGACTTTACTCAACTGTCGATTTGGTGGAAGAAACCAGAAATGAGAAGTCGCTTCTCTTTCCTTTCCTCCTTGAAAAGAGACTATGTTCAGTCAGTACACGTTCTGCTCTTCTTCCTTGTGCTGTAAAACTTGCAATGTAGGACTCAATGCGGGAAAGTCTAGAGGTTTCCAATGGTGACTGGCAGATCATTCTCCTTGCACGCCTAAGCCACATTCTCTAGCAACAGTTTAATTTCAGTAACAAAAATAATATCTTGTTCTCTGCCTTGCAGTCAGAAAACGTTACGTCTTGGGGCCCCTTCAAACCTCAACAGCATCGTCCTCCTGGCAAGCACGCATACCCCCGGCTCCCAGATAATTCTTTAACTAGGTTTTGCACTGAGCTCCACGGTCCAGAGCGGCAACCACGAAAGGTGAGGGCTGAGAGAACTAGGAGGGAAGAGGATTGGGGAGAGGCAGGCTATGTTCCCCTCCTCCGGACATTTCTTCCTCCGTGGAAACTCACTCAGAACACAAAAGCACCATTATCACAAAGTCTATTTCTAAACTGCTAAATGGAGGAAAACACTTTACTTCGTCAAGGCTTTTTTCTTTCCTAGCCTGCCCTCCATTGCAGCTCACAAAGGCTGCCATACAATTATGGCAATCTGACAGGCACTTCACATTTTCCCTGAGCACCTAAGTGGGTTTACTTCCTCCACCTCTTTCGTTTTCAAAAGAGTAATTGGAATGAGTCAGTCTCTCTCCTATAGCCTCCAATTTGCCAAATCCTCCTTGAGGAAGACTTAGGCAGGTACTGTTTAGGACTTATTATGTTTTTGTAATCAGGGGCAGAAAGACAAGATTGATAGGATATTTCCAGTTTCAATTGCTCTTGTTAACTCAGTATTGACTTAAGAGTTTCATCAGCTCACTCTAATGATCTAAGTCCTCCATTGTCCTCTGGTTTCATGCAGGATTTATTCCCAACTATTGTCCCACTGTTAGGAAGCGAACAGCGTCCCTCCAAAATCCTGACACTGAACTGCTAACCTGCAGAACCTCAGAGTGTGAACTTAGTTGGAAATAATGCTATCGTGTATGTAATGAGTTAAGAGGGGTGGGCCCGTAATCCAATGTGACTGTTGTCCTTACAAAAAGGAAAAACCTAGGCTCAAGAAGAAGCACCCACACACGGAAAATGCCCTGTGAACATGAAGAAGGAAGACAGAGATGGGGGTGGTGCTTTTACAGGCCAGCAGACTAGGGGACCCCCGGGGCGGAGGCCCAGAGCACAGCCCCCGCCAGCCTGCAGAAGTCGCCCGTCCCGCCCCCTCCACGACTTCGGACTCCTGTCCTCCGGAACTGGGGCGCCATATATTTATGTTGTACCAGCCACGTGGGCTGGGAGACGTAGTTACAGCAGACTTTGCAAACTAATACACACGCTGCCCTGCTTCCATATTATATTATTAAAGGAAATTGTTGCAGTATTTGATCAGATTTATAAATACCTTCCACAGTGATGGAATGGAATGGATGGTGAATACTAATATCAGGACACTCATTATGTAATATTTGCAGACATAGAATATTCAGTGGCAAATAATAAGCATAAAAATGGTCAACCTCATCAGTGTGCAAAGAATTTTTAAATATATAAATATATGTTGTTTTCCTAATAGCAAAGCAAAGGTTGTCTCATATACTCAGTGTTGTTAAAGACTCAGTGAGATATCTGCTCTTACATCTGGTTTGATTTTCAACATCTAGTACATAGATAGCTGGAAGCTCCTAACCCGTGTAGACAGCCTGTGAGGTTAAAACTATTGGTATAATAATGCTAACATATTATTTGCCATTTTACTTTCCTTCTATCATGAATGTACAGTGGAGTTTTCCGGAAGCTATAGGACACATCATAATTATCTGAATAAGCTAGTAAATTACTCTTTCCTTTTCTAGTGTCACATATGTATAGAGCTACATTGTCTTCATATATTTTAGCAAAAACAATATATCAGAACAGGTTGAATATAAAAGCAGACGTGAGAACCCAGCTGTTATCAAATAGGTCATACATTTAAAGGGATTGTAAAACAATGCCATTTTTAACACAATTTTTGTTTTTGAAAAACATTTTACTAAAAGATGTCATTGCGGTAGTTAACATGTAATGAGTTTATTATCAGAATTTTAAACCAATAAGTACTTATTTTGTTCAAGTTTAATATCCAACAATAAACATCAATAACAAGACACAGAACAAAACTTTTTGGAATGTACAATAATTTTAAAGATCATAAAATGGTCCTGAGGTCAAACAGGTTGAGAACTCTGGTTTTAGAAAATGTTATTTCAGCCATATAAAAAAGAGCTGGAAGGAGTTTGCTGAATTGTTGGGGCTGTGCTGAACTGCTGAATGTGACTATGGATGTTGAGTTTAAGGGTCATTGTTATTGTAGCCTCTTTTATGTGTTTCCAAAGTTTTTCAATTTAACATGCATTACTTTTATATCAGATGGAGAGTTAATTTTTTTTAAATTTGCACTTTCTGTTTTTCACCTTAAAAAAATGGCTCTGCCCTTAAGCCATCATTTAGACCTGAAATTGTAAAGCATCTCTTAATTACACTTGCATAGAGAGTTTCAGCTCATAAAATTCTGCCAGATTTAAAGTCTGCAGACACATTCACCACAAGCTAAATGGAGGTAAAATTTATAAATGCAATTTGCAGTGAACCAGCAGTTTCCAGAGAAATGGCCCTTGAAACACCAGTGAGGAGAAGAGCTATCTTCCAGGGGATATTCATATCGAGGCTGAAGTAAAAATTCGCTTTTAACTTATTTACGTGTAGATTCTATTGCCATAGAACCTTGTAATTGTCAATGATCTTAAGTCTTATTCATTTCAAAATCGTACGAGCACAGAAAGGCTCCCAATTTAAGCTCATCACCTATTTGTTTGGATTCTCTCAATGATCTAAGGTTTTGATTAATGCATTCCACTGCTAAACAGCTCTGATTGTTTTAAAAAACAATCTGCTGTTGTCATCCTCTTAATTTCTACAAATCAGAAATAGATGGTTGATCTTGGGCTAGTTCCACAGGTGAAACATAATGTTCTTAATGTGTCATGTGACTAATACTGTATGTTCTCATAGAGTTGTGAAGATTAGGTATCATATATGAAAACAAACCTAACAGAGACTGACAAACAATTGGTGTGTAATTTATACATAATTTGTGTCATTATTTTTGTATTTTCAAATACATCCAAACTGGTGCTGGGCCAGCCAAAAGGGCCCGTCACTGTTTTAGGGACATTCTAGGATCCGTTGAGCTCTGACCAATCTACTTCTCTGTTCTTCCTACATCCTCCAGCAAACCTGCCCAGGCTCCCTAAGGTTTCTGCCTTGGTCCCCAGAAGGTCTAGAGTAATATTGCCTGGGATACTTTCTGTTGCCTCTCTGCGACTGTACCAAGCTTCTTAACAGGCTGGACAGAGTCTTCTGTTTCTTTTTTCTTCTCCCACTTGGTGCCTCTCTGTGGATTGATTGGTTTCCAACACCTCATCTCTCTCCTGGTTTTGCTAAACACATTTCCTCTGGCGAATTTTAGGATTATTATAGTCTCCTTGTTTGTCTCCTGTGGAATAATTGTTAGGCTAAACTGGGCTCCTGTTCTTTCACTCCATCATCCTGGCTCCCAGAGTCCTCAGAGTTAATATGAATGAAGGCAGAAGTCTTTTATCTGCTTGAAGCCTAAGAAATTTGATCAGCAATTTGGCATATTTGTCTTCTTTTCAGACTAGGTGATATCCAAGACAAATTCTCACCCAGCAGGTTTTCATAAATATTTTATTAACCCTCAAATGCCAATAACTTCCCAAATCTCTTGCCATTCAATTCATTCTTTTCCCAAAAGAAGTGTGTAATTAACCAGAGCTATGGACAGTAATGAGGAGTAAGAATCTTATCAGGACAGACATGCTGCAATTATGGTTTTTGTCTTTCTCCTGAGGCCCTAGATATTCTCCATAGGCTAAGACTAGGTATCCTAGTGCCTCAAGCTAAAACTCAAAATTCTTAAATAAATAAGCCAGATTGGTACACATTTACTACATTTCTTACCTCTACCCTACCCTAAAAGTTTCTAAAAGGGAAGACATGTTTGCTTTAAAAAAATAAAAATAAAACCTACTTCAATGGCTATCAAAAAAACCATCTCATTCATTTTGCTTTCAAAAATCCATACAGAGTGTGGGAAGAGAGTTGTAAATTTGAAATTTTTTATCTCCGTTTACATTGAGAAATTTACATTACTCTATTTTAAATGAGAACTCTGTATAGGTATGAAAATGAGATCTCAACAATGTCATGAGATAACATGTGAAAGTCCCTAGAACAGGTCTGAATACATGGCAGGGTCAAGACGAATGCCACCGTCCACCTTCACCCCTCTCTTCCGCGTGTTATGTGAAGCCCGAACTCTTTTAGTGACTGGTGTATCGTAGAGAGCTTGACGACTGCTTTTTAACTTGGGGTAAAATGGGGATCCTACCCCCCAGAGCCCATCCATCTCACCCACCCACTCATCAGAATGGGAGTTGTAAGGTAACAACCATGCAGAGTAGTGTCTGCACATTCTTATACTGCCAGCAACCTTAGTGCTTCCGGAAGTAATGGGCACATGCTTCCTGAAAGCTTGATTTTCCTAAGTTCTGGTCTTAAAATGACAGGTTGCATGGACAGTGGCCACCAGCCTGCACCTTCTTCCCTTCCATTATTTTAACCAGTCCCTCAACTTTTGCTGGCACAATGAGTTACCCCACTAAAATGGTGTCAGCATTATGTAATGCTTTCTCAAGCAGATGGCTTCCTTAGCCAACATCAGACTGAGAAATTGCCTTGAATTCTTCACATGAGTTTAACAAATCTTATATCAGTCTGTTCTATCAACAGGTTATAGCAATCTGTTCATTCCTGCTTTTGCAATTGTTCACAAAGTATTACAAAATTGTCTTTTTAATGTTATATCTTCTCTCCTCATCTTCTTTTAGAACTTCAAATGGGTGTAGTGTGTATTGATGCTGTACTTGTAGTCTGTTCTGACCTTCATATGTGATACTTATTTGCATGCATGTCACATGTACATGACAATATACATGTGTGCATATGTGTATATATACATGAGTTTTGTTTGCACTGTTTCACACTATGTCAGTGTGTGCAGTTTGTGTATCCATGATATATGTATGTATATGTACATACAAGGATTTATGTACTTATATACACACACACATCCATGTGTGTCCATGTCTTCCTGTGGGCTTGCCATGCAAAAATGAGGTGCTTGAGTTTCCTTCTCCTTGGAAACCAGAGAGTTTGTCATATTGCCCCATTGTTACATAAGCTGGATAAATTGAAACTTAGTGGATTTACAAGGAAGAAATGGATTTTGTAGCCTCACACTATTTCTGTTATTTCTTCCTTTCTGGTCAACAGCCTCTGCTGACGTGAGTGTTTGCTGATGAATCATCATTCTCAGAAAGGCAGCAATGGGAGGCTGTTTGATTGAAGTGATTTTGGAAGGAGTTATCTTTTTTAATTGCATTAGGATTATTGATAAAAATTCATTCTTATTTTGTTTTCTCAGACTCTTGGGCTGATTTGGTCATGCTGACTAGATTTATCTATGGAAACGATTGAATTTCATGCATAGCTGGGCTCACGCACAACAAAAAGGTGAGCTTGGCTGAGCTGAGACTGAGGAGTGCGAGAACCCTGGCAGGCCGTGTGGTCCCCCAGGGCTCAGCAGCTGCCTGCCCTGTTTTTTGGTAGCAAAATCCAATTTTCACTCTCCCCCTCATAGGCTGGGAGGCAGCAGGGGTTCATACAAGCTCACAGAATTTTGGCTTTCTCATTTGTGAAATGTGACCAGATATATTAATCTCAGTGGCAGGCGGAAGATTAGAAGAACATCAGACAGGATGAACAAATTGCAATCACTAAACACAAACTGCCACCACAATGCCAGATGAGGATCAGAGACGGACTCTGGGTTAGGGCACAAGCGTGTCAGTAAAATGGGGCTTGGGAGAAGCTCTCAGAATTTGAAATGATATCTAGTCTACTCCCTTACATATCTGAAAGACTTCAGGAGTATTTCACTCTAGAACTCAATTCATATCAGTCAACTATCTTACACAAATAACTGCAGGGTTTCTCTTCTCTGTGGTCCACAGAATGAATTTCAGCTTTGGTTTGTTACCGGAGGCCCTTCATCATTAAACTTCAGCTTCTCTTTATCACGTGATTAGCCATAGTTGTTTTCTCAAGCTCTCCGCAGAGCGAGTCACCAATTTCTATACTAATCCAAGTCACTCAGTTCCCCATAGATCTGCTTATAGAAAATACTTCATCAAATCTCTCCTTTGATTCCCTGGCCTGGGTTTATGATTTCTCTCTCTCTCTCTCTCTCTCTCTCTCTCTCTCTGTCTCTGTCTCTCTCTCAATATCACAGCACCTCAGTGATATTCAAAGACCTGATCATTCTGGTCTTACTCAAAATGCTCTAGAGTAGAATTTCTCAACTCTGTAGTTAGTCTTTGTTGTGGTGGGGGAGGGGGCAGACCTGTGTAGTGTGGCATACGAGGCACTATCACTAGCTTCTACTCACTAGGTGCCGGTAGCATCTGCCCCTCAAGTCGTGACAATAAAGAATACTATTACAAATGTTCCTTGGGGAAGAAATAGCCCACATTTGAGGGTCACTGATATAGAAACTAAAAGTAATGATTTTAAATGTGGGAATGACAGAATATAAAAAGAAAACTATAAACCTAGATTTATTTACGTATATAGGTGTAAAAATTTAAGCAAAACAAATAAATAACTATTAATAAACCAAGCACAAAAGGATGTTAATAATTACATATTTTTGAAGCACGACACATAATGTCTTAAGTAGGGAAACACCAGACGGAGTTCCTGTAGCATCAGAAGCGAGGCAAGAATTGCCATCATCTCCACTTGAATTCAAAATTACACTGGAAGCCTTAGCCAGTAAGATAGGATAAGAAAGATGAATTAAAAGTAAAAGTATTAGAAAGGAAAAGATAAAACTGTCATTATCAACATAGAAAACCTCAAAAAATGCAATGCAAACCGATGTAAAGAACTTCTATACACCCAGGACAAAAAAATAGAAACATAAATTTTAAAAGTTACAATTTGATACCTTCACAAAAACTGTAAACTACCTAGAAATAAACCTAATAAAATAACATCCGAATGCCAAAGAAATTATCACCATTGAATATATTAAAGTGAACCAAAAGATACTAATATAGATTCAATGTTCATGAATAAGAAGATATCCATTCTCTCTAATTAATAGCTAAAACCCCAACTGAAAGCCAAGATTTTTTTGTTGTTGTTCTGGGTAGAAATTTCCAAACTGGGCATTCTAAAATACATATTAGAAAGTGAAGAACTAAGAACAGCCAAGATACTTAGAAAGAAAAGGGAAGACATGGAGGAGGAAAAGAAGAAGAAAAAAAACGGCACGCCCCATCTGACATTCGATCTCCTTGTGAAGCTAAGTAGGTGAGGCTGTGGGGTCAGTGAACGGATAGGCAGCTGGACGGACGAACCCAGCACTGAGCCCTGATACGTGACAGAGACGGTGTGACAGGTATGTGAGGGAAAGAGGGCCTCATCGATAAATGGGCATGGGGCTCATAAAACAGTATTTATTCAAGTGCAGAAAGAAGGAACTGTCTCATATCCTATACAAAAAATCAACTCCCAATGAGTTCATTAAAGATTTAAGGAGAAAACATAGTGCCATTCAATTTGAAAAAAATATTATATAATCCAAGTGTCAGAGATGACATGGATCAAACTGATCCCTAATACATTGTCCTGGAATGTGCAATTTGATAGAGCCATTTTGAAAAAGATGTTTCACCATTATCTTAAATGTTAAATCTTCTCATACCCTTTTTTCCAGATAGTTAACTCTTAGGTATTTATCCAAGAGAAAAGGAATAAGAAATTCAAGATCCCAGAAGGTGGTAAAGTTTAACTCCACACTTCAGGGGAAAAAAAAAAAAGATAATAATGAAACCCAATACAGAAATAAAAACCAACTCAAAAGCACCAAGAATAGAACAGCTTAAAACAGAGTTAAAATGGAAGGGCATAAGCCTGAGAACAAAAGCATGCAAAAGTAGTTGGAAAATTACAAAGAGATCAACATTATTAGATAGAAAATGATACCTACATTAAAAGAGACAAAGGATGCCAAACTCACATGATTGATTTTCTTTTTACTTCTATAAGGAATAAAATAAATGAAGCAGAAACTATATTTAAATATCTAATGCGAATCACCTTCCTAAAATATAGAAACCATGCATGTGAAATTTGAAAGGGCAATGTTCTTTCAGAAAACCGATGAAGAACTATAATGCCAAGAAATATCCTGGTGAAGTCACTGAATTTTAAGGATTAATCAAAGAAAATAGCTCAGAAATCTGATGTGATTTATAGAGACAAACTGTTAATTACATTTAAATAAAGTAACAAGGCTAAAAAAATATGGGTATTATGGTTACAAAAAAAGACATAAACATTATAAATCCTAAGACAATGTAATTAACAGAATTAGGAAATTAATGCTCTTAATTAGGAAATTAAGAAGAAACGCAATTGCATTTTTGTCGTTTTTCAAGACAAAAACACAGCATATTGATAAAAGCAAATACCTCAAGGAATGTAGGTTCATGCATGCTACATTTGATTGCTGTGGTAACCACAAAGACCGAAGGACACCTTATAAACTTGCTCAACTTTCTGAAGGAATTGTGCGCACACATCCCTCCCTCAGATGGAATAGCAACAAAGACAGTGGAAATCATGTAGCAAATCTCTTTGTCTCTCTAGCTCCATACAGAAACATGGGAATATATTTACTCATACATTTCTTATCTGCAATGCCTAGGACAACATTCAGAAATTTGATACTCTATTGGAGGACACCAGGATCATTCTGGAGCCACGGAAGCTGTTCCCACACCCTCCCTCCTCGGACCTGCCGCCTGCACCTCCGTCCTCCACCCACACTCCACTGGCTGTTCCATGTTCTGGGGTCCTGTGATCTGTAATGTCTGTCACATCCGTCTCTCACTACAACCCTGGAATCAAAAAGAAGAAAAGTTGGAAGGGATCCTCAGGCATGGGAAGTCACTGTACCCCTCCTGATCCAGTTTCTTCCTTTTAAAGTGCCTTCCTAGGCACCTTCCCTGTTTCTGGAGTGTGTCTTATCATCCTACTAAAAACTCTGTGTTCTTTGAAAACCTGGACTCTGGTCTTGAAAATATCCTCTTTGACTTAAAGCTATGATCAAATGAATAAAGGATGGAAAGAAACAAAGTTAATAATAGATTGCATATATTAGTGTTTTACTCTTTGCCAAACATTCCACTAATCACTTCACACGCATTTTGTGATTTAATCCTCTTAGCAATCCTATTGCTATTTTATGCCTGAACCGAAGAATAAAGAGATTAAGGAACGTGCCAAAACTGGGATTTGAACCCAGACAACCCGAATCCTGGCTTAACTACAGCATTGCCCAGCAGAAACAAAAAGAACAGCGGAGCACTTTTCTGAATCTTCAGTTGACTCACAGCATGGATGCAAACATTTAGGATTCATGGGTCACTCCTTTCAGCATGCCTAGCTGCACCTGCACCAGGGCCCTTCCCACCTTTGCAGCAGGCAGAGAGGACCCCCGGCGTGGAGAGATGCTCAGTGAAGCGCGTGACCTACAAATGTGAGGATGGCTTGCAATCCTGGCCCTTGCTCTGGCTCACCCTCTCCTCTGAGAGGCAGACCCCCTGGGGCACCATGAAACAAGCACAAGGCCTGACCTTTCAGCCCACCTGCTCCCTCCCCGCAGGAAGGTTGAGAACTGAGGCTCCCTGCTCACCAGGCACCAGTGGGAGCAGGCTGGGGACAGAGAGCCTCCCAGGAGACAGCTTTGAAGCACTGGCTCAGGCCGCAGGTTCACGCTTCCCTGTGTGTTCGGCTGGCAAACTGTGCTTTTGGAGACCCCCTGAGGCTTTTTCAGTTCCAGGAAAAGGACATCGTTATCACCATAGAAATGTGTTTATATCTTCCTGAATTTTTAGTTTTGTTTTCCTTCCAAATACAGCTAAGATCACAAGATTCATCACTGAATCTCCTTCAGTGGCCTGACATGCTGTCCCTGAGTCCCATCTGCTCCTGTAAGAGCCTGGCAGGCCTGTGTCTAGTTCAGGGTTCACTATATGACACCATAGCCTTTGTTCTCCAACCATCTCCCCCAGGAAACCGTGTGCTTGTACAGGGTGGGAATAATGTGATACCCATCCCTGCATCCCCAGCATCTAGAAGAGCTGTGTGTGACGCCAAGCAGACATTGACTCGCTTGTGAAACACTTAAAGGAGAAATCAGCTGTCTGGTCAAAGTAAAAATCTATTCAATGGCATTGAATCAAAGGGAACTGCTGAGCTTTCTGATGGGAAAGCTGGTCTCCCAACCCATGGCCCAGGGGTCACTTCCAAAGCCAAGTCCCTGACTGAACCTGAAATTGGCTTACTTGCTTGAAATGTCGACCCATAACCGGAAAGTTGCTGGTTCAATTCCCAGTCAGGGCACATGCCCAGGTTGCAGGCTCGATGTTTCTCTCTCTCTCCCTTCCTCTCTTTCTTGAGTTAGAATAAAATAAAGCTTACAAATATTATTCAAGTGGAATTTAAAGTGCAGGGAGAATGTGTATTATTCTTCATGGCATTCAGGTCAACATCTTAATTAGTATTCAAAATGCTGGCATAACATTATTTTATGTGACATATAAAATGACACAATATAGGCCCCGGCTGGTGTGGCTTAGAGGATTGAGTGCTGGCCTGTGAACCAAAGGGTCGCCAGTTTGATTCCCAGTCAGAGCATCTGCCTGGGTTGCAGGCCAGGTACCCAGTAGGGGGCACGTGTGAGGCAACCACACACTGATGTTTCGCTTCTTCTCTTTCTACTTCCCTTCCCTTCTCTCTAAAAATAATAAATAAAATCTTTTTAAAAATGTGACAAAACATACATTGTATATATTTACTAGTTACATAAATTTTTTTAACTTATCATACAGGAACAATTGCTTTAACATTGTGGGGTACTTTCCTCCTATTTTTCATTCCCATTAGCATAAATATGTATGCAATAACTAGACAGGTAGGTAGGTAGGTAGAGATAGCCCCCAAAAGATGTCATGTTTAATCCCGATAAACTGAATATAGTATCTGAAAGGCAAAAGGGGCTATGCAGATGTGGTTAAAAACTGGCATGGAAAGATCCTGAATCACATCGGGTCGGCCCCACATAATTCTGGGTCAGAGAAGCAGAAGTGATGAAAGAAGCAGAGGTTAGCGTGGCACAGAGAAGGGCGTGATGTAAGGAACAAGGCAGCTTTGAGAAGCTGGAAAAAGTGAGGAACGGGTTTTCCCCTGACCCAGAGGGAAAACAGCCCCCCCACCACGTGGACTTCCGACCTCCCGAACTGTAAGATAATTGACTTGTGTTGTTTTAAGGCACTAGTTGGCTATAATTTGTTACAGCAGCAATATAAACCAAATACAGATAGAAAGCATATTAGTTTCCTAGGTCTGCTGCTACTAATTACCGTACACCAGGTGGCTTAAAACAATAAAATTTGTTCTCTCACAGTTCTGGAAGGTAGAAGTTCTAAATGAAATGTTGGCTGGACCGGGTTCTTCCCCACGGCTCGAGGGAGGAGCCCTTCCTTGTCTCTCCCTGGCTTCTGATGGTGGTCGGCAATCCTTGGTGTCCTTGGCTTGCAGGTGTGTCACTCCATCTCTGCGCTCTGTTATCAGGCAGTAGTTTCCCGGTGAGTGTACATCTTCACATGGCCTTTTATAAGGACACCAGTCATTAGATTTAGAGCCCATCCTAAACCAGTATGATCTGAATCAACTAATTACATCTGCAAAGACCCTGTTTCCAAATAAGGTCACATTCTGGGGTTCTAGGTGAACATGAATTTTGAGGGGGTACTTATTCAATCCAGTATATATTGACGGATGGAAGAAAGGAAGGAAGGAAAAGAAAGGCAGAAAGGTAGATAGACAAACACACTCTCTGATGATACCATATTTATTGTATAATGTTTTCTTATACACTAATAGCAAAAATTACTATATTTATTTGTTTTGCTGGTAGTGCATTATTATAATTACCAAAGCATTAATTATTTCACTGGAAGAACCACCCTCATTTCTGAGTACCACATGCTGTGCAGGGTTGACAAACTTGAACTTACTCTAGGAAGGTAAATCCAGGACAGAGAATGGACTCCAAGCCATTTCCATGAAGGACTGTAGAAGGAAGTGAAATGTTCAAACAAGAGAAAAAAAGACAAACAACATACACGGAGGATGTCTTCGAAGGCTGGTTGTACTGCCACGTTGAAAAGAAATTAGTCTTATTCTATTTTTCCCCAAGGTGTTGAACTAGGGCAAATGGGTCAAAACCGTCCCAGGGAGAAAAGTGCTACAATATTGGTTTCATTCCTCCAGGTTTCCTTCCCCTCTCAGCTCTGGGGCCTGTAAATTTTCTATCTTAGTGGTGCTCTAAAACCTTCAAACAAATATTTTCTTTAAGTACTTTTGTCAAAAACTGTTATTGGGATGAGGTTTTTTAAACTCTAGAACTGTTACAGGTCTGAGGTTTTGTCCTGCCTGTAAATTAAGTGGCCGTGTTACAGCCTCATGGGTGTTTCAGGAGACAGGGGACTCCTGGGTCAGAGACCAAGGCTGGTCTATGACGCACAGCCACAGCAGGAGCCTGAATGTCATATTCTTCGTGACCAGTTGCCAAGTCCCAGTCCTGGAAAGCTGCTATGCAAAGGGCTGAGAGGTGCTTGCACATGCAGTGGGGGCATTACAGCAGAGAAACCCTCAGCTTAGAAAATCCCAATCTTTTATAATGGTCTCTAAGCAACCCTGCCTGAGCTTTGCCCTGGAAAGGCCTCGTACTGCCCTACAAACAAGCCTGAAATGTCGTTCACAACAAACGTTGTCAGTACTGCTACACACAAGACATATTAAATATAAGCTATTTGTCTCTCAACAAGCCCCACCCCTCCTTCATTTTTAAAACGTCTTGGTTTCCGGGTCATTGCTCCATGTGTTCATCACTGCTTTAGCCCCTTGGGTTAATCTCACTGACAGTGGCTGGGACTAACTGCGCCTAATTTGTCTCATTGAGTTAAGGCTACTATGAACAGGACTCCGAACAGAAAGGTGAGGTCCGCTTGCGATAACAGCCTCTTGAAACGAGAAGCAGACTGCGGACGAGGCGGGAGCTGCAGTGGCCGCTGGAGGCCGGCACTGGAGGCTGTGCTCCGCTCTTGCTTTATTCACTCGCGATGAAGAGCCATTCAAGTGTTTATACTGCAGATTTGCATATAAAGTAATTCTCCAGGACGGCACAGTGGATGGCAACTGAGAGACCCAGTTCAGCTGACATTTTAATAATGGATTTGGTAGACAATACGGCTTGAGAGGTTAGATTTTGAACACTTTTACAAAGTAGAATTGCGAGAACCTTTCGGGAAAGGGAATAAGAGAGCAGGAAGAGTCTAGCATGACCCCCAGGTTTCTAGTTTTGGAAACAACGTGGATGGCAGTGATGACATCCCCTGAGATTGGGCAAATTTAGTGGTTTTTGCGGGGACTGACAAATTCAGATACACATCTCAGCCTGCTGGATTTGAGGGGTGGAGGGGCGGCAATCCCGTGCTGAAAAGTCCATTTGGAAGTTATCAACACATCGATTATAACTCAAAATCTGGGGGATGGATGAAAAGTTCTATAGATAATACAGTTGAAGAGCTCTCACTGGAAGCACCTTGGAGAACATCAACGTACCAGGCCTGGGAGGGGGAGGGGGAGTGGTGAGAGGAACCCTCGAGAAGGCTGGAGCAAAGGCAGGGGTCAGGGGTCAGGAGCAAAGGCAGGAGGAAGTTGTGCTAGGAGCGCTGTAGGAGAGTGCCAGGAGAAAGGGGGTCTCCATCAGAGACTCCGGCTAAGAAGAGGGCTCAGACAGCTATGCTGGGTTTAGCAAGAATAAGACTATTGAGAACTTGAAGGAGAGCAGTTCTGCGGCAAGGTGAGACCGGAGCTTCTGGTAGGGCAGAGCTGTAAGTGTCGTTATTCGGCACGCGTGGGGCACCTTCTACAGCCATTAGGTAAGTTTCATGACATAGTGTTGATTCTTTCTAAGAATTAAGGGGAATTTTTCAGGACTGAGTTTTCCTGGGGCCTCTGGCCTTATTAAAGAGAAAGGGGGATGTTTAAGGCATTCGCGTTAAGTAGTTCCTTGACAGTCGTGGCGCACACTCGGTGGGAGGCCACCCTTGAAAACGCAGCACGAGCCGAGCCGTGGTGGAGGTGGAGGCGGACCGGGGTCGGCTCACCGTGCAGGGTTTGTCGAGTTGTACTGAAGAAGCGGAAGGAGACGGCTGGGAAGTTTGCAACCCAGGCAGACAATAGCACAGTTGACGCCAATAATGACAAGCTGTAATAATGAACAGTTCCAGCAATCTCACATTACCCGTTTTCTTTTATGTGTTAGCCCCAGAAAAAGATTTCATGAAAGTGTGTCTGGAGGGAAATAGGAAATGTCACTGCTGCTGAGTGAAATGAGCGGAGAGAAATGCAGACTCTGGTAATGAGGCTGTTAGATCCAGCCCAGACGGTGACATCTGTTCCCCCACAGGCGGCAGGTCTGGGGTGTCGGGCCGTGGGCCGCGGTGGGTGGCAGAGGCGCAGAGGCGCAGAGGCACGTTTCCTTCATCGGGCGGCTGAGCGCAGGGCAGGAACGTGGGCGGGGAGCTGACCCCCACGCGTATTGATTGTATACCCTTTGCCAGTTCGTTAACCACTTTTTTCTGTATTTTGGTTTTATTTGTTAAAAAGAAGTTAGTAAGACTTTAGCGAAAAGGTTATTGAGAGGATTAAATTGCCTTTTAAAATATTAAAACAAGTCTAGGAAATGCTTGGAATTTTAGAAGGTGGGAAATTTCTTGATTCCTTCTTGTTTCCTCCATCCCTCCCTCCCTCCCTCCCTTTGCCTCCCTCCCTCTTTCTTTCCTTTCCTTCCTCCCTTCCTTCCTTCTTTTTTGCTTCCCTTGTTTCCTCTTTAGTAAATATCTGCTCCTTAAGGTAAAGAGCCTGACCTCTTAGTAGTCTAGGTATTCCCTTCCCAGAAATGTGTATTAGTTGCATAGAAACCATATCGTCCAGGTAACAGGCGCTAATTTGAAAGTGTTCTAGAGGCATGAAAGCCTTCAAAGGCTTTGATGTTTCCCTGAGAAGATTGACTCTTACCAGGGACTCTGTTACAAAAAAAAAAAATCCTTCCAAGTTGTAAAGTGACTCAGGTCCTCTGAGGGCCACATGCACACTTTTCCATCTCATTAACAAAAAGCTTATTTCTCGTACATCCATGGAGAGAGAACAGCTCTTTCCCAAGGATGCAACTTCTCCTCACTCCAGTCTCTGAAATTGGATCGAACCTCACCACACAAACAGCAAACACCATTTTTCAGTGCAAATGACCCCCATCCCCAGAACTGGCAGGACAGAAGTGTCTCTTGCTGATACTCGAGCGATCTGGTATTTTCTTGCCATCAAGGTGTAACCTGTAATGTGGAGAGTCACAGCTATTCAATTTTCAGAGGCAAGAATATGGATTTTTTTTAACCTGAACATTTTAGGAAAGGGAAACTAAACTGATGTCTGGCAAGTGAAAATGTATGTTAAATTCTTTTCATTATACTGAAAAAGACATTTCAATCCCTTGCTGAAGGGTCTATTTCTTTAATCTGCACTGAGATCTAAAAAGGTTTACTGATATCCAAATTCATAGCAGATAGAAGTAAAAAACAGAAGTAGAATGTGAAATAATGGGCAGATGAGTTTATTAGGTCATAGTAAAAGAGAGTGAAAGCTAAATATGACAAATAGAGCAACCCCAAAGCTCCAGCAGTTAATGAACATTTTGTGCTGAGTGAGAAACCGTGGACACGTCGGTCCTGCCAAGTTCATCACCGGGATGCTGCTCCGCACAGTGAGTGCTGTTCAGTGCAAACAATGAGAAGAGACAAATACGTAAATGGTGCGACCACACCTTATTAAGATATAGAATGTTCCTGTCACCCAGAAACTCCCTCACTTCCCCCTCCCTCAAGACCTGACCGACCAGATTTCCGTCCCAAAATGTTGCCTTTGCTTCTTCCTGAGTCTGAAGTAAAAGGACTCATACCGTATGTGTGTCTTTGCATATGGCCTCTTTCCTGCAACATCATGTTGTGGTGGTATTATGTATCCATTCTTTTCATTGCTGAATAAACATTCTACTCTATGAATATCCACACTTTGTTTATCCATTTACCTATTGGTGCCCATTCCTATAGAAGTCATTTTGTGGGTATATGTTTTTATTTCTCTTGGGAATATCTATGAGTAAGACTAGTGGGTTGTATGGTTAGTATATATTTAACTTTTAAGAGACCACCAGTTTCTGACGTGATTATATACCACTTTACATTCCCACCAGCAATATGTGAAAGTTTTCATTTCTTTACACGTTCGCTCACGTTTAATCGTCAGTGTTTTAAAGTCTCAGCCGTTCTCGTGTGTATGAAGTGATCTTTTGGCTTTAATTTTCATGAACTTTATGACTAATGAATGATTTACAGAGCAGGGATCAGCAAGCTGCGTTCCTGGGCAGCGCCAGCCACATAATTTGCCGATCTTCACATAGAGTAAAAATGAAGAATCTCTTGTTCAAAAGTGAATAAGAACTTCAAAATGGCAACAGCAAAACATAAAGCAAAGCAAGAGGCCCTGCTAGATGCGGGACCCTGGGAGGCTACACAGGTCACGTGCCTTTAAACATGGTCCTGCCGGTGGCCAAATCCAGCCTGATACCTGTTGCCATAAGGGCCCGTTGAGCTAAGAATGGTTTTTATAGTTTTAAACAGTTAATTTTTTAAATCAATATTATGATACTTGAAATTGTAAGAAATTCAAATTTCAGATCCAGAAATAAAGTTTTAACAGAACACAGCCATGCTCATTCACTTCTGTATCATCCATGGCTGGACAGTGGCAGGTTAGTAGTTGCAACAGAAACCCTGTGGCCTGCGAACTATAAAATACTTCCTACCTGCCCCTTTATAGAAAGAGTGTGACAGCTCCTGCCATTGGTCATCTCTTCACGTGCTCAGTTAGCAATTTGTGCATCTTCTTTTTGTTGTGCCCAAGTCTTCTGTCCATTTTTGTGTTGTTTATCTTTTCATTTTTCTTTTTGAACATTGTAAACGTTCTTGATATATTATGGATGTAATTTCTGTGTCAGATACATGTGCAAAAAATATCTTCTTCAGTTTTCTGATTTGACTGTATTTTGTTCAAGTTTGTCAGAGAGCAGGAGGTTTTAATTTTGATGAAGTCCATTGTATTATTTTTTTTATGATTAGTGCTTTTGTGTTTTAAGAAATCTTTATTTACCTAAAAGTTATATAAGTATTTTTTTCCTAATTTTTATGAAAATGTTATACTTTTATCTTTTGCACTTAGGTCTATTAATCTTTTTTAATTTTTACTGTTTAGGTGGCCTGCTGAGAAGTCAAGGTCAAGGTTCATTTTTTTCACATGAATATACAGTTGGTTCTGAATGATTTGTTGAAAATAATCTATTTTCCTTTACTCATTGAATCAGCTGTGTTGCAAATCAATTAAGCCCATCTTTTTGGATCCTTTAAATTTTAACATGTAAATATCCATGTGAATTTGTGCTATATTTTCTCTTTACAAAATAATATATATTTCCCATTCTGGCCACTGGTGGGGCCTAAAACCAAAAACTAACTTTGTAAAGATGAGCACCACAACTCAATTTTTGGTGTCTAAAAACCATTTCACACCACAAGAAACCAGAACAGATCTAGAAAAATATATATATACAAGAGCCTGGAATACCTGTCATGCCAGGAAGTAAGTTATTGAAGACTATGGCAATCATGTCAAAATGACACAATAGTCAATTTCCAGAGGCTCCCCCGGCCCCAAGTAGACTAATTTGTGCACCAAATTAATAATAGACCTAAGAGATTTAACACATTAAAATATATGAAAAAATCCATACACTTACAATCATGCAAAAATAAATATGCAGGTACACACACAAGTTAATTGCATTTATATAAAGAGCAACCTACCTTGCAGTAACAGAAGTAGGTTAGTGGTTCTTTGGGGGCTGGGACAAAGAAGGCGGGACCGCAGCGGCACCGTGACTCTCTGGCGGTGATGGAGAGCTTCTGTGTCTGGGTTGTGGCGCTGGCTTCATCTATCTGCAGTTACCAAAGCTCCCCAAACTGTGCACTTGAAGTGGATGCAGTTTATTTAAGTTAGTGCTCAGTAGAATTGACAAGGAAAAAATCTGGTTAGGCAAATTCACGTGAGAGTGTTTTTTGTAGTCTGCATACCTACTGATTGTCAATTTATTTGACCAATTAGTGAGAGAGAAATGTTGAAATGTAAAATTATAATTGTAAATTTGTCTACTTCTTATTTTAATTTTCTGACTTTTGTGTTCAGGAATTTTGAAGCCGTTTTTAGATTCATACATATTTATGATTGCTGTGTCTTCCAAATAAATTGCTATTTGTATATTATGAAATGTCCCCTCTTTATCTTTTTGAATACTTTGTCTTGAACATTACTTTGTTTCTTAAAAATATAACCATTTCTTATGTTTATTGTTTGCCTGGGATTATCTTTTGCATTTTCTCACTTTTAACCTCTTTGTGTTTTCAAATTTAAAATACATTTATTATGGACAGCCCAGAGTTGAGTATTGCTTTTTTTTTTCCTAATCCATTGACATTCTTTCTTTTCCATAGAAACCTTTAGGCTTTCACACTTATGCAATTATTGATATGGTTGGTTTATATATACATTTTGCTTTGTTTCATAAATATTTTTTCATTCTATTGGTCTTTTCCTTATTGTTGCAAAAATCTATTTTTTTCTTTTTACTATTCATTTCATTTTCTGTATTGGAGTCTTCCCTACCTTAGTCTTGACCTAGGACTAGCAATGAGCAGTGTGAACTTACCAAATCTTGTTTAGAGTCCATACCGCACCATTTCATGTTCCGCACTTTTCACTTCGCACTTCATACTTTCCGTTTCCTAATTTCTACTTCTAACTTCAGACCTGAGGTTTCCCATTCTCAGTTCCTACTCCCTACCTCACAAATTTAATAGCTTTAGAAAAATAAGATATCATTTTTCATCCCGCCATCTTTTCTTCTTATAGAACATTAAACCATCCATTGTCTCCTATGGAAATTATGAGAACAAAACATAGCATTTTATATTTATCCATTTAATTACCACCTGCTGTGTTCCTCATTCCTTCCAGGAGACCCCAGTTTGCATCTGGGGTCATTTCACTTTAGCCTGAAGAATATACTTCAACATCTATTTGATATAATTCTGTTGGTAGAAACATTCTCTCAGCTTCCAATTTTATGACAGTGTTGTTCCACTCACATTTTTTTAATGTTATTTTTGCTGGTCATTGAATTTTGAGTTACAGGTTTTGTTTTCACTTTTGGTAATTTAAAACTGTCATTTCCTAGTCATCTGGATTCTATTCTTCCTTTGTCTCTGATGTGAAGTTACATGTCATTTATATCATTGTTCCTTTATATGTAATGCATCTTGTTTTTTCTAAATGCTTTCAAGATTTTTCTTTTATCTATGGCTTTTATCAGTTTAATTATTGCATGCTTACATAGATTTCATTGTACTTTTCCTGTTTTGAATTTACTCCAATTCATGAGCCTATATGTCAGAATTTGGGGGGAAATTTATCATCATCATTCTAGACATTTCACTTAGCAGTTTGTACAAGCACCAGTTGAATGTGGATATTCAGTTATGATGTTTGCATTAGCCCCAAAATTTCTCATGGAAAAATAAAATAATCAAAAATAGTTGGACAACCAAAAGTAGAAACTAGGTAACATTTTCAATATAAAGTTCGGCTCTATATTGGGTACCTCCTTGAGCTTCACAGCAGCCTTTAGCTCCTAGTTGTGTTCTTGAAATTTGCCTTTTCTCACCAATTATATTCCTTTAGAGTTAAAAAACTTCTTGTGCAATATTTGGTACTGTGTTCTTCTATCTAAACTTAGAGGACAAACATGTTCTGGATCCTAGGACCATTAAAAACAAAAACAAAACCCACTTTCCCCTTTAAAAACTTATAAGCTTTGGTTTTAAAGACTTAAACTTGCTATGGAATTCAAAGTCTATTTTTGTCGATCCAAGGTTAAATAGTAGCTGTCTGCCTCTCTTTGCAAACCTGCTCGGCAAATCTATGCTGAGGCTGTGATGCGGGAGACCAAATCACTAGAATATCAGGCAGACCTGGGATCTGGCATCTCACAAACTGGCACATGGCACATGCTCCTTTCATTATTCCAAGGAAGGTTGTTTTTTGAAATAAAATAAAGCATAAATGAAATGAAAGCTACTTATTAAAGAAAACATACCAATCAGCCAAACAACAAAATACTGTTTAGAAATAGCTGTGCTGGTAGAAAGGCGAATAAACCAAAATGGACAAAAGCTGACTGTTGATGCCATTAACGTGCACACACATGCGCACACCAACAGCCGCGCCTGCGGAACAGAGTGGTAGATAAAAGCTCAGTGTGAGAAGTCAGTCAGCTTTCGCTTCCTGAGCCTTCACTTACTATCCTTACTACAGCTAAGGTCCTCATTTGCAAAACTGGATACATGATATTTATGTTACAAGAAAGTTATAAGGAAATCCTCACTACCTTGAACGTATTTGAAAAATGAATTTATTCATTTTACAAATATATACAGAGTACGTTCTATATACTAGCCTTTGTGCTGGGAACTTAAAAGCACACACAAGATTCCTATCTTTTGGAGCTTAAATTTTAGAGGGAAAGACACAGAACAAAAAGGCAGTATATACATGATATTAATAATCACAGATTGTGTTAATACTTGGAAAGAAATAAACAAGGTGTTTGGATAGACAATGATGGGAAGACCTACTTTGGATAGTGCAAACCTGAAAAGCCTCTTTGAAGAGATGACGTTGAATGTGGAGCCTGAGAAGAGAGAAGGAACCGCTGAGGAAAGAGCGATTCCGGCAGGACCAAGGGGAAAGCCCCAGACCCCTGGGCGGGCACAGCCTTTGGAGGGGGCCAGACGCAGAGCAGCAGTGGTCACCGACAGTCCCGAGGTGGCGGAGAAGAGGTCAGAGTCAGATCACACTAGCCTTGCAGACCTGGGGGCGTCCGGATTTCACTCGAAGGGCCCAGTGAAGGCGCTGGAAGTACGCAGCGCAAGAATGGCTTTGCCTGACCTACACTTTTCACTAACCTAGCTTCAGCCTAGAGCAGGAATTTTCCGTCAGTGTGCCACGGCGGGCCCACCGGCAGTCCATGAGAATGTTTAAAACATGCACCACCTGTCTATTTAGTCAGGGGCGCGGACCTCTTTTCCCTTAGATTGTAAAATTTTAAAATGGCAACAGCCAACACAATAGCCATCAGTGTGAATGAATAAAAATTATGCCTATTTTTTTTTTTTGGTCAGACTGGCCAAAAATAGAATATACATTTTGGTGTGCCACAGAATAGTCATAATTAGTTGATATGTGCCCTGAGATGGAAAAGGTTGAGAATCAGTGGCATAGAACACAAACAGCAGAGGGATAGGAATCGGAGTCAAAGGACAAGTTAGGGGACAATCCTACCGGATTAGGGAGAGAAGATGGGGGTGTGACCCAGGTGGCACTGGAGGAAGAGACAGACACCTGCATTTTTCATGTATTTTGTGCCGAGAATGGACAGAACTCGACTGAAGACTAGACAATAGGGACATGGGAAAGACACAATGCGAGAATGACCCCCCAAGTTCTGCTTTACTGGGTAGCATGGCCATTCACTGAGGGGGAGAAGGTGTGAGGAGAGACAAGTTTTGGGTCACAAATAAGATATTGCACACCTTGTATGGGAAGCACTTAACACCATTCCTGGCATGTAATGCATTTTTGAGGGCTGGCACTAAAATAAAATGCTTCCATTATCTGATAATTCGAACCCATTAGTTTCCCTTGACAACCTATTACAATTTAAATAATATCTTCCAAAAGCATTTTTACTTTCATGTTTCTGTGCTTTTATTGTTCACTTTCCAATAACTGAATGTTTCAGGTCGATATATTCCTTATTTTAAAATCCCACGGGGCAATGTCGGCAAAAATCCCCATCACCGTTCCTCTTTTTATTTTAAATAAACACTGCACATTAAAGCGATTGTTGGGATTCATTCCTCCCAGCTACTTGTATCTTTCTAAGATAGAGACAGAGAGACTCTTCGGCCATCAGTGACAAAAATACTGCTCAAGCCATGACCGTAGAGACACAGGCCTCCAGTTCTTCTAATTCAGTGGGCCAGAACTGGAGCAATGAAAGTTGCTAACACGTCGAGGGAGTTTGCTGCAGGCTGACACTGTGCCTCCAGCGCTTTGTAGCCAGGGCAGCCTCTGGGAGCAAGCAAGTTGCTCCAGCAGAGGGCAGTAATGGGTCCTTTGCAAAAAAGGGAGCCCTTTACTAAATTGCATCATATTGCTGTTGAACTAGGGGCTGGATAGGCAATATCCCACTAAAGACTTATAGCCACCTGATGAGATGGGTTATACCATTACCATCCCAATTGTGCAGATGAGGAAGCTAAGAGAGAAGAGTGGCAAGTTGTCCAAGGTTAACCCTAGAAAATGGGACAGCTGGGATTTGAATCCAGGCCAGGGTTAAACACCCATGATCTCAAATCCTACGCTGTATGTACTCCCAAATACAGTCCTGTTTGCTCGGAACAGTTGTGGAGCTTGCAAGGATACAAATTTTGGTTTGATTTACAGGAGTCCATTCTAAACAGCAGAGATGTCCAACAGTGGGACGGCCTGTTTTTTGAGACGACTCGCTCACCATAGCCGGAGATGTGCATGGAGATGGATGGCTGACTGTGTCAGAGGTTTCGGCAGTGACAGAGGGTTGAACTAAATGGCCCCAGACACTCCACACAGGCAAAGCCTGTCTTGCGGGGAGAGATGTAGGCCATGTACTCATTTTAACAGTTCTTTGTGACTCAGTACTTGGGGTACATTTGGAGAAAGTCTTCAGAGACTATTGAAAAATCACACAGTAAAGGTAACTTTATTATTTACACTGTTTTTTTCTTTTTGCTAACTTCTCCTCACTTGATCACTAGGCTTGACTCTAAGTACTATTTAACTGTTTGTTAAATTTTAACATAAAAGAACATACAACACAGAATCTGTCCTACTGATAATATTCCAAAGGGCATGTTTACTACAGACAGGTATCATCATTGGACGAATATATAATCTTCCAAAGGAACAAATTTGAATCAGGTGATACATTTTAGTGCCTTTGTTATAATTTAGTCACCTTAGTGAATGGTTATACTACACACTATACTACAGTGCCTTTGTAGTAATAACAGTCACCTTAACATTTACTAGCACATTGTATGTTTAAAGGTCCATCATATACACTATATATCTGAGTTTGAGCCTCATAAAAGCCTTGTGATGTTTAACAGACAGAGGAATTATTATCTCCATTTTCCAAATAAGAAAACTGAGAGAAAAGAAGTGAGTTACCCATGAAAAATATCTGGGTCAAGTCCTGAACTCCTGGACCCGAATAGGCACTATCTTGATTTGGTGTCTAAGAGCTTGGAATTTATCACCCAATAACTGGGTTCACTTCCTGACTTTTTCTCTTCTTAGCCACGTCGCATTGACCAAGTTGTCTGACTTTCCTGACATGCAGTTATTTCATCTTTAGAACGGGGGTAATAAAACTATCCCGCAGATAAGGCTGTGAGAACTGTACAGTGACGTCTAGGTACTGACCAGCACCTGGTACTTAGTACCCATTGAGCTTTAGCTGCTATTTATTATATTCCACTTTCTCTAACATTTGTGTATTTGTGTTGCCTGTGAGGGCCACCCACTGTGGCAGTCGGCTGTGACATGCTGGAAGCAACAGACACACTTCAGCGCGTCCCAGCACCAGTCCTGCTCTGACGTGTGGTACTATGAGAAGAAGCAGGTGCAACACCCAGGGCGACGGTTTCAAAACATAACCCAAGTTACAAGGTGTGGTCGATAAAGAGAAGAATTGTTAAATGGCACCCCCCCGAAAAATCTATGGTGACAAAAATGGGTATTATGAGCACATTAAAATTAAGAACCTTTATGTTTCAAAGTATCCCATAATTAATATGAAAATAAAAGCCCCCGTCCACAAAAAGATATTTCATACTCCATAACAACTTACACAGGGTTTTTATCCAGAGCACATGAAGAGCTCTCAAGTATTCATTTTATCATTGTTTCCTTTGTCAAACAGTGATCGAACATCTACTATGTACCAGGAAGTTTTCTGGGTACTGAAGGTAGAACATACATTCTAGAGAAAGAAACACACATGCAAAAAAATTAAGTATGCATATGCGTACAGAATAAATAAAATCTCAATAAGTGCTATGAAGTTAACTGTAACACAGTAAGTGAATCAAGATAGTTGGGGACAGTCTCTCCTCAAAGGGGAGACAGAGGAAGCCTTCTCTCAGCAGGTGACATGTGCACAGAAACCTGAAGGAATGAGATCCAGTCATGTAAACCTTTGGAGGAAGAACCTCCCAGGAAGAAAGAACAGAAAATGCAAAGGTCCTGCAGCAGGGACACACATGACCTATTCAAGAAGCAGCAAGGAAAGCAATGGGGTAAGTACTGGCAAAGTCACAAGAGATGAGCCTGGAAAATTTGGACAAGTGTTGGGGTGTCCTGTGACCCTAGGCCTTGGGAAGGCATTGGATTTTATTCAGAGTGTAATGTGAACCCATTGGAGGATTTTGAGCAGGGAGTGAATGATCTGATTTCAATTAGAGAGAAATATTTTTGCTATGTATGTGGGGAATTGACTCTAAGAGTTGAAGATTGAAAGCCATTGTAGTGCGATGGTTAGAAAGTCATTACAAAAACAGACAAGGCAGGATGGTGGTTGTGACTTCAGTGGCAGCACTGAGGTAAAGAAAAGTCAGTGTTGATGGGGTAGATTTGGAGCTCAAACCAATGGGGCTTCCTCATAGATACAGGAGATGAGGAAGGGGGAGTCCAGGAGGACTCGGGGTGTTTAGCCTGGGAACTTGTTAAGTGGCGACAGCACCTCCCAAGCTGGGGAAATCTCGGGGAGGGACGGTTGTTTACTTGGGGAAAAGGGCCATCAGGAGATTGTCGAGGCAGGTTAAGTTTAAGGCGCCCACTATAAATCTAAGCAGAAATGTCAAGTAGGAAATTGAAGGTATAAGGTCTTAGAAAAAGGTATAAATGTGGGACTGCATGAGATCATATAGGGAGTTTGTAGAGATGGGAAGAGCAAAAGGGAAGGAACAGAAGCTAGGAAAGCGGGAGTAATTAGGACATGAGAAGACAACTGCAACTGGAGTGGGGATGCAAAGCACCTCACAAAAGCCAGAACTTTTAAGAAGTGGCAATAAAAAAGTTACAAACACGCATACTCTACCTTTAGACCCTTCAATTCATGGAGGTAAGAGGAAAAAAACAGTATCCACTCGGAAGGGCTTCTGGGTAGGGGCAAAGTCCTTCAGATATATCCATATTTCAGGTACAATAAAAAAGGGAGTAGTCCTAGCGGATGTTTAGAATATATGTAAACTTACTGATGGGAGTGAGCTCTAGGAAGGCAAAGACAAGCTTTGGGGAGTTTGGGAAAAGGTAGATGTCAGAATGTACACACCATGGAGGACCCAAGTCCTGAGGAGGGCGGGGATCCGGGGGTCTTGAATTTCCGATCTGGGTGGGCCATCATATTATATTGCTTCCGATGGTATTTTAGGGGAAGGTGAGTCATCCGCTTTAGTACCAGTCTTCCTGTTGGGATCGGTCCCTCAGATAGTTTATGGTTTGCTGCACATGGCGACTGGTGGTTATGATTTGAGGATTATTTCCAATAAGCCTGGAATTACCCTGAGGTGTTATTATAGTCACCATATTGACCCATGCTCAGTACTGATTAATAGTATTGCTTGTCAGACTGGGTCCACGGTGGGCTTGGGGACAGTTTTTACCAACTTGTTAGCCTTGTTTATTGACAAAAACAAAATGGATTCCTTGTGCCTGGTTTTGAGGAGATACCCACCCCCACCCTGCACCCGAAGACGTCTCTGACTTTGGTTCTGTTGCAAGAATATGCCCGTGAGGCTCTGTCTAAGACTCCGTTTGGTGTCAGGTGCTCCGCGTGCTCCTCGGTGGTTCTGGATCTGAGATCGGGTGTGCGCAACGCGAGTTTGCAGAGGCTGGGCAGCTGGAGCCTGCACTTGGCCCCTGCAGCCCTTGACTGTGAGGCAGCCTTTACTGTGAGGCACATCTTTACCCGAACATTGTTGCTCCAAGGATTTCTTTTCCTACAATCATCCATAGATGCATCCCATCGCCATTTTTGATCTTGTGACTCTTCTTCAGCAGTTAACTTGGTCACCATTAGTGGCTGGATGGTGATCTTACTGGATGAATGAGCTCCCTTAAGTGCTGATGTGAACAGTGCCAACATATGAATAACAGTCCCCAAAGGTGTCCAGGTCCTTCACCTCGGAAACCGTGATGTTTTTCAGACTCATGTTAGACCTCTGACCTCCCATCATAAGAAAGTGTTTTTATTGTTTTAAGTGTCTAACTTTGTGATAACTTGTTAGAGCAGCCATAGGGAACTGATACCTAGAATTATACAACAGACATCTTGTTAGGCTTCAGAAGGGTGGTATTGCATTTGGGAGAGGAGCGACCTTCCCAAAGGACTTGGGCCTCTGAAGACCACGCCCAGCCCTTCTGTCTGTGTGTTGTCAAGGATGTCCTGCTGAGATGCACAAATCAATGGGAACAAACACAGCCAACCTAACAGAAAGTCGGTCAAAGGCCAGAATAAGCAAGTCATAGAGAAAGATATTTTAATGACAGATAAGCAGAGGAAAAATGTCCTACTTCATGATAATCACTCAAAAATACAATTTTAAATAGCAATAAAACATGATTCTATTCTCAGTTAATTGGAAAAATTTAATGCTTGTTACAGCAAGCCTTGATATGAGTGAAAAGAAATAAGGATTTTTATATTTTGCCAGTGGGAATGCAAATAAGTTGCTCCAGAAATTTCACTTCTAAGTGTCTCATCCGGAGGACTATTTGTACACAAGCACAAGGAGACACATTTGCGCACATTAATTGCAGCTTTGTTTTAATAGGAAAAGGTGAGGAACAGCACAACTGTTTCTCAATAGCAGAATGTGTAAATAAATGATAATTTATTTGTATAATAGAAACACTATGGAAAAGTTTAAAACTGACATTTTAGATTGAATTTATCAACAGGAACACACTTTCAAAATATTGGTGCTCAATAAAAAGGTAAGCAGTAAAATATCTGTCCTTTAGACAAAGCACAAGAAGCAATAGCCATAAAACACTGATAAATTGGACTTAATTAAAATTAAGAATATCTATTCATCAAAAGATGCTATTAAAAGAATAGAAAGGGGCCGGCAGCTTTGGAGTCTGGTGAGAGCGCTCTTCTCGGTTCACAGACAGCTGTCTTCTCGCTGTGTCCTGTGCGGGGAGCTGGGGAGCTCCGTGGGGTTCCCGTCGATATGACTAAACTTGCTAGAACAGGGGAGATGGGCTAGTGGATGAAATAAAAGGAGGCTCCTCTTAAATTTAGGATCTGGAACAAACTATTACCTACCAAGTACACATATCGGTGATGTCACAACAAAAAGGCACAGTGGGTTTTTTAAATTTATTTTATGAGCTTTAAAAAGTAGCTTCATTGAAATATAATTTGCATACCACAGAATAAACCTACGGCAAGTGTACATCGATGATATATAGTAGATTCATATTAGTAATTATGCGACATTATCACAATTGACTTTTAAACCATTTCCACACACCCCCCCCGCCCCGCCGCCCCCCGCCCGGAAGCTTCCGTCTTGCCCTTTCGCAGCCGGTCTCTGCTTCTGCCCCTGCTCCGGCAGCCACTGCCCATGGTTCTGCCTCTGTAGATTTGCCTTTTCTGCAAAATGTATATGAATCCCACAAGCTCGTCCCTTTGTGTGCGGCATCTCTGTCACCGTCACGTTTTTCCGGTCCATCCATGTTGCAGCATTCATCAGCGGTTCGTTCCTATTTACCTCTGAGTATCATTTTGTTGTATGGATCATCTATTCACCAGCCGATGGACTTTGGGATTATTGCCAGTTTATCACTGTTATCATCATTCGTATATACAGCTTTGGGTAGTATATATGTTTTTACTTCTTTTGGGTACATATTTAAGAGTACGCTGGATCAGATTGCATGTGAATTTAATTTTTTTTTTTTTATGAAAAACCCTGAAACTGATTTTCAAAGTAGCGATACCATATCACGTTTCAGTTCCACTGTGTCCTTGTCAGTCTTTTTCATTATAGCCATCCTGGTGGTCCTCTCTGCATATTCTATGGACTGCAGCCTGTGGTTCGTCCCCTCTGGACCTTGCCATGCACCCTGGCAGAATTGTACCTGCACATACGGTTTCTCCTTTGCCTCGAATGCCATTCTCAATCCTTACACCCCCTTCCCCTGAGCCGTGCTGGCTTCCTGACTTCCGCCGACACGCGCGGGCCTTCCACGCTCCGTGCCCTGCGAGCCCCCCCCCCCCCCCCCCGGACTCGCAGCACGGCGTCGTGCATAGGGATCAGTCTGCCCACCTGGCCCACGGCTAATGCCTGTCCTTTGATAAAGGGGCGCTAGGACTCCTCTCTGTATCCACTTTCGGTGTCTGGAATACGATAGATACTTACTGTATTCTTAGTTAAAGGGTAAAGTAATACGTGTTCTAATTACTGGATGAGTGAGGGATCAGGAGATTTTATTGAGATCGAATTGGTAACATTTTAAAGAAAGGCGAGCTTTGAGGCCGTACCAGTCCCTGGCCTGCCTCTGTCTCCTGCCCCAAGGGAAGCTGATTGCAAAGGTGACAAGAGGAAATCATCTATCAGCCTTGAGCGGGGGGCATGCTGGCAACGAGAACGCACCCAAATGGAAAGGTTTGCGTCACAAGAGCCGAGACGCAGGGTTCTTTCATTAAGAACTTTTCTCTGGAGAGTAGCAATTTTAATCGCCAGGCCTGCTGGCCCAGAGACACATCCAGGGGCTGTTTCTGTGGGTGTGTTTCCTCTCCGTGTGTGGCCCTTGACTTCTAAACTCCATTAAGAAAAGAAACTCTGATACACTGAAGCCATTAAATAATGGCTTTCCTCTTTAAATGGAATTTTTAGTTTAAATCCTAACTATGAGTTTATTGAACTTTGTTATAAAATCAAGATGACTCTCTTGGCTTCCTCTCTTCACCTGAGCTTCAAGATGCCATTAAGCGTATTGTTATAGAAGCCTAAATTTTACTTCCTTTATGGAGGACATATTATTAGGGAACGGGGATTGCAGCTGCTTCACCTCACCAGGCTCTTGCTCCCTCTGCCGCGTCCCAGGGGACCCATCAATAATCCAAAACAGGAAGCAGCTTCCTGGCCCCTCAGAACCCACAGACCCTCCGAGGAGCCTTTTTGTTCAAACAGCTGATCTCAGACCATGAATCCCAGATACATTAAGTTCTGGGCTGTGGCCTGTTTCAACTTTTAAATGCCACACTTACAAAGAAAACCAGACCTGGGACCACTGTACCCTGCTCAAAGGTATGTGAGCCTCCATCAAGGGACAGCTGCACTTGGTATACCTTGCGACGTTTGCTGAGTGGCCTCAGACTCAGCACTGACACTGAGTTTGAACCTGTGTCCATCTGGTGAACCCCACTCCCCTGCCTGGTGACTCACTGAGAACCTATTTCATGTCCCTCGCGCACCGCCAGGGGTTCCTCCAGTGACTGAGCTAGCAGACCTCGGGGTGCTTTGGGACCTTGGCTGGCCTGTCCCTGATCGGCGCTGGTAAAAGCTGGCCTTGGTGCGCTGCTTGTACCACTCGTGATAGCATGGGTGGGCCTGGAGAGTATTATGGTGAGTAAAGCAAGCCAGTCAGAGAAAAACAAGTACCACGTGATTTCCTTTATATGTAGAATCTAATGAAGAAAATAAACTGACAAACAAAATAGAAACAGACTCATAGTTACAGAGAACAGACTGACAGCTGTCAAGGGGAGGTGTGTGGGGGGGGCGGGGTGAAAATGGTGAAGGGATTATGCAAAGACAAACTCATAGACACAGACAGCAGCTGTGCTGACTCCCAGAGGGAGAGTGGGCTGGGGGAGGGAGGAGAGGGCGTTGGGGAGGCAAAGGAGGAGGGCAGGAGGCTTGACGTGGGGTGGCGGACACACAATACAACATACAGAGGATGGTTTATAAAAGCATACCTGCTGAAACCTACGTAACTGTGTTCACCAACGCCACCCCAATGAATTCCGTTAAAAGAAAAAAGGAAGGACATCGTGACACATGCGTCAACCTGGATGGTTCTGGAAGACATTATGCTCAGAGAAATAAGCCACAAAAAGACAAATGCTGTGTGGTTCCACTCTGTCAGCTGACAGTCACAATATAAAAGAAACAGCAAGCCAGTCGTGAACCCACATTTCATAGGATCATTAAGAGCGCTTAGGAAAATGCTGAGCTCTGCAGAACTGTCACATCTAAATGTTTCTTCTTTACAGAAAACTTTCTTCCTTTCCTTTCTAGCTGTCCTGGGAAATGCATCTTTTATGGGAGGAGAGAAAAAAGTCAGAGCCCCAATCCTGCTGCCGGGCGGCTGAGGGCAGGGAAACGATGCAGCCTGGCCGCCTCCTCGGCCCCCACGGACTCCCTCCCCATCTCCTTCCATGTGAATTTCCGCAGACAGGTCAGTGCTAAGACTCAGGTGTAGCACCACGTTTCTGACACAGCACAAGCTACGTGCAGAGTCGCTGTAGCAAATACAGACTGATGCCTCGGTAACAGTAGCAAGAAAGATGACCTAGTTCCTGACATTTACCATGTGTCTGGTGTAGTAGGAAGGGCTTTCTGTGAATTCACTTAACTTGGTTTAAACTTGATTCGAAACGGCCTATGTTGCAGCTATCACCTCATTTTGCAGATGTGGAAAATGAGGGTTAACTTTCCTTCTCAAGGTGGTAAAGCTGCGTTCAAGGTCAACGGCAGAGGCTGGAGCCTGACCTCCCCCGGGGAGGTGCAGCTGCTGCCGCGGGCACTCAGGGAGGGCTGGGACATGAGGTGGAAAGAATTAATCAGCCCAAGGGAGCGTCTCAGTTCCTGGGAGAAGAGACCATGAACAGAGCAGGCGGTGACACTCCCTGCGGCCGCACTGCCCGGTCCCAGCCGCCGCGTGGGCCGCCGCGTGGGCCGCCAGGAACTGTGGGAATCAGCCCGCGCCCGGGCCCACCCGTGCCGTCACCAGCGAGTCCGGCCCTGCTGCGGACCCATGTCCTGGGCACACGCGTGAGGCCCTGTCCTCACTGCCTGTATCACTGGCTAAATGAACAGGCGAACAAGGGGACAGATGGACCGATAGACGGTAGGTGATTTAAGGGAGGCGAAAGGGCGTGCATACATCTGTTCCACTTCTTTAAGTCGGGACTCTTCTCAGAGGACCACGATTGCAGCTCTTCAAGGTGAGACGGTGACCCCCGCTGACAACATTAGGGGTGTCCCAAAGCCAGGAACGTGGGGCCTACTTTAATACACAGATAAGGATGGTGGGTGGGTTGCATATTAATAATTCCAAACCCTTCAAGTATTCCCAAAAAAGCTTTTCTCTTCAGTAACCTAATTTCTAATGTTTACTTACTGTGCAAACCTTTAAACACTTTAAATTTTAATGAAAACAATAAACGCATATGTTTAACATATAAAATAGTTCAGAGAGCTGATTAGACAGGGAGAGACAAGAGGGAGGAAGAGGGAGAGAGGGAGGGAGGAAGGGATGGAGGAGGGGCAGAGAGAGAGAGAGGAGAGGAAGGAAGGGGGCACCTCGCCCACCTCTCCCCTCCAGACCTGTCCTCAGAGGAAGCCACTTCAACTGGCTCTGAAGGCAGATCCCTGGGGGTCACCTCGGCACCTAACGCGCCTTCTCTTTTGATCAGCTTCCGGGCTTTTCCTGCTGCCGGGTGAGGATGTGGCCCCCTGGCCTTCCCCGGTGCCCAGTGCGGTCACATCAGAGTCTGCAGCGAACTTGCAGTTGTGGCAGCACCGATCATTGATCCATAACGCGCTCTCGAAAGAAGAAAGGTGCCCTCGCTGCTCGCCATACGCGCGAGTGGCCGCGGGGTTAGCCTCCTCCCTGCCCTCCCCTTTGCCGTTGATGGGCGCTTCCTCTTGTTAAGGATGAAGGCACGTATGGTTAGTTTGTACTCATAATTAAGTCTCTTGTGCTTTGTCTGTAGAGTCTAGAAGGTTGAAAACCAATTAACCTGAATTAGCATAGCTAATCGCTGGAACAGATAAACCCCAAAATGAAGAGCGGCACCAACGCAGTCGTTTGTTTCCAGGGTACCTCCTCTGAAGGTAAATAAGTGCGTGGGCGGCCACTCGGGCCCCTCGGGCCAGGCTCTGCCACCCTGACACCGTGACGTCCATGGCCGTCCACGGTCATCCCAGCTAAGCCACAGCGCGGAGGACCCGCGGAAGGTCCGCTCACGGGGCCACAGCACCTGGTCACAGAGACCCCTCCGCAGGTGGGAAGTCCCCTGGCCGGCTGACCCCCTGCAGCAGGTCACAATGACAACCTGCATCAGGGGACCAGGTGCCCAACCTGCCTCGGGCTCAGGCTTCTTCCACTCTGTCCTTGCTGAGAGAGAAGTACCCGCGCTCGGCACCGGGCGCTGTGCGCTGCAGGCCCTGCCCCGACCGGCTCTGCTTCCTCCGCGGCAGGCGCGACTCACGATGTCCTTGTTGGACCTGAGGACACATACTTGAGCTAGAACTCCCCGTCTCGCGGCGGAGCGGCCGGGGGCTTTTCCCTTCATTTTCCACCTCCCGTCGCCCCCATTTCACCCTCTCCGAAGCCCGTGGGCACCTTTCCCCTAGGAATGTCTCTCCTGGGCCCCAAGCAGTGTGCGCCTGTGTGACAGGCTACACACTAGCCACCCAGGAGTCTCCCCAGACGTCATGGCATTGGATGCCCCGGCACCTCGGACCCTGTTGTTTCATTCTTTGCACAAAACAACATGAGGCTGGTGTCATTGCTTGCGCCTGTCACATGTGTGCGACCAGAGACAAAATCCTAGCGTGCCTACACCATGTCCCTGTCCTGTGAGAACACTTACAGCAAACGTCCCCACGCTTCAGAGCTACCCAATAAGAGAAGCCACTTTGAGCTGTCGGTGGGCACCAGAAGATGGCCTGAATATCTTTACGGCATCACAGCAGGGACAGACACACCTGTGTCTATTTCACAGCCTGCCCGCGGACACATAAAGAGAGGAGAGGACAGCCGTGGTTTGCCCTCCTCGCTGCACATCCCTTTCCGAACTCGGAGCCTGATCTGATGCCAGCAGAGCCTCAGATGTTCTGACAAGTGTTTCCTTATCGCCTCTCTGGGTTGGCACCAAAGTCCTTCAGGCCTCTGCAGGGTGTGTGTTGGCGGTGGGTGGGGAGGTAAACGGTTCACTCAGCACATCCTGAGTCCTCGCCGTCTGCTGGCACCGTCCTGGGTGCCCGGGGGGATGGGTGGCGCTGTTCTCCATCGGGGCTGCACAGCACAAGCACGTGATCCGAGTGCATGGAACTACACACTCTCACGCACAAGCAGGCCCCAGGGGAACCAGGAACCTGCTGAGCATCGTGGTTTGTGTCAACGTCCATATCCTGGTGGTGAGATTTTTATAAGATGTTATTATTGAGGAAAACTGGGTCAGAGGACGTGGGCCCTCTCTGCATTATTTCTCACAAATGACATGAATCCACAATTACATCAAACAAAGGATTAAAAAAACAACAGGGAAACGCAGCAGGTTTCCTTGCCTTGCCCCAGAGATTCCGGCCCAGTAGGTTGAGCTGGGGCCTAGGCCAGGTATGAGATAGAGCCCAGGGGACCTGCTAGTTGTGGGGACCAAGGGTCACCAAGGAGGGCACCCGCCTCCGCAGCTTTGGTCTCCTTCTCCAGCACAGGAGGTTCCTACGCCTTTAATGAAGTTGCTGTGTCTCCGCCACTTCTAATGCAATCACTCAGGCCATTGGCTTCTTCACTTTCCCACCTGGTTTCTTCAAGGAGCTTCCAAACGTTTTAATCATCTCGCACATCACAATGCTGGTGGCACAACCCCCCCTCCCTCGGGACCCTCCCGCTTCCTTAAACCACATCGCACACGTGACAGGCCAGGCCAGGGGTGTTGTTCCCGGGACACTGGGCTGGGGTCTTGTCGATGAGGCAGATTCACTTCTCAGCACCCTGGCCGGGTACCCAGCAGCTGTCACAGGCGCAGTGCCCATGAGTCATGCTGCTCTAGGACGCACGATGATCAGAGGAGGGTGGCATCGTCGGCGGGAGCGTGTGCCTTTTAATTACCTTCAGGTCGCAACTGCAGAAACAATCCTTACCTCTGTCAAAATTAAGGGATGATTAATAATTTCTCTCTGTGTACTCGGTACAATGGTGCTCTAATAGTAATAATAATACCTTGTCTGTATCAATGAGATTCTTTAGGACAAGACAAAGATAATCAGGCAGATACTTGTGCAAACAAGAGACTTAGTTGCTATCTCAATGACTGCTCCCAAAGGATGCTAACTGATAAATTAGTACCACTCTTGAGCAAAGCAATATTGTCAGGAAAGAGCTAACATTAAGAAGTTCAGGTTAGCAAATTCTATTCTGTCTTTCAGTGTTTAGGTATTTGACATCCTAGCAGGTCCATGGTAGGATAGTTGGCACAGTGTGCCCACTCTATAAATATTTATGGGGTGCAGAAAAAAAATAAGGTTAATAATTGTGGAGCACCTACCACCTTAGCCACCATGCACTGGGGAATATCCATTTGATATTTTTCTATACTTTCTTTACCTTTCTTTCACCTTGGCAGGACTTAAATCCTTCATCATTAAGTACTATTTTATATACTTACATAAATAATTTCCTCCAATACACTTTACAGTTATCTTTCTATTTGATGTGACAAGCGTTCTGTGAGGTAGGTAACAATTATGGCTCCTATTCTACAGTTTAAGAAATTGAGGTTCAGTCTTGATTGTGTGGTTCCCCTGGTTGGAGGGTCATTATGTATTCCCAAAGGCTGTGAGTTCAATCCCCAGTCAGGGCGCATATCTAGGTTGGGAGTTCAATCCCCAGTCGGGGTGCATATAGGAGGCAATTGATGGATGTTTCTCTCGCACATCTCTCTCTCTCTCTCTCTCTCTCAACAAATATATCCTTGGGTGAGGATTCAAAAAAAAAAAAAAACAGGTTCAGATTTTTTATGCTACACACAGGTACACAATGACACAGACAAAATGTGGTTGATCTGGGATTTAAAACAAAATATTTTTGTTTCCAAAGATTAGACTATTTTTACTGCTTAGCATTATTTCAGTTTAAGAAGTTGGGACCGCGATGGCAGCCAGGTGTTCTGCCCTTTGATGGCCTTTTTCCAAGTGCTTCACAGGAAATAGAGCTGCACCATGAAGCACACCTAATACCCCTGAGGGGGCTATCAGCCCCCGTTGTTATTCTTTAGTTCATATCACAGAAGGACAGGCTTCACTGAAATTCAATCTCTACCCCCAGGAAGTCTTGATGAAGAACTTGTTACTTATTCAATACCTAAGAGACTTCAGAGACCTGCATGATTCTCAAGAGACTGAGCGCCAGCTTTGATGGCTGCCTCGTAGGACAGTCACTGGAATGCACTGAGGAGTGGCCACCAGCACACTCTGCAGACTTGGCGCCGTCTCTGTCCTTCACGGATCTCTATTTGCCCAAAAGGACAGAGTTGCTCTAAGATACCTTCTAGTTCCTGGGGAACTACCATTCACGTAAAGACCCTCTCGGAAAAAAAAAAAAATGCGCCACACATGAAGACCACATGTTGAAAATAAGCCATTGCGCAGTTGACAAATCACACAAGCCACAGCAAAGGAGAGACTTTGCTCACTGTCTCATTGGAATTGGGTTGCCCCCACACATTTTGGCTCTTCTAAGTCTAATATTCTTACATGTTGTCTCCTCAGTTCTTTCAGAAACATTGTTGTTCATTTAACCCTTTATTAATTGCTTGCTATGTGCCACGCACTTGTTGACTTTGGATGGCTTATCTTGTTGATTCTACACTGAAGGACCTATTCCGGCCGGCCGTAGTTTCGCACATGAGGAGAGTAGAGAGGTCGCCCAGTTCTATGGGCTTCCAAGTCTGGCTTCCAGCATTGAGGCTGGATTGGCAATGTTTTCACAGAAATGTGGAGCACTTGAAGGACAATAGTCCCCTGATGTGCCAGTCAGTAGGGCACCTTCTCCCTCCCCCAGCAATTGATTTCTAATGAGATTCTGGAGATTTTTCAAAATTCACCTTCTTCCTAGTTGAATAACTGTTCAACAGACCCTCTCCCAAAACTCTGATGAGAGAAATAAAAAATATTTAGGTCTAAAGGGACAATTGAAACAAATGTACCAACCCCTTCTGCCCAACTGTTACCTAGAGGGAACCCGGGGCCCAGGGAGGAGAGCTCCTGGCTGTAACTGCAGGATCCATTCTATCCACTGCTGCAGAGGCTGCTTTTAACGTTAGCTTTTCTGGAACAAACGGGCTAAAAAAATTACAGGAAAAAGGTAAGGAAGGAAGGAAAAAAGAAAGGGAGGACGTGGAGGAGGGAGGGAGAGAGGAAGAGAGGCAGGGAGATTGGCATCTCTGAGAAAAGATTTCCGAGGGTAAGAATTTTCTCAGCGGGCTTCTGGCAAGGGAGCCCCCATAAGAGAGGGAGCCTGCAAAGCCGCTGTCCTCTGGCCGTGCCCTCTCTGAGTGCATCTCCCGCGTGAGCCCACCCGCCCGCGGCTCTGCTGGCAGACCCCACAGCAGACCCAGCTTCCCAGCCTCTGCACAGGCTGACCCCTTGCCGTGTTCAGCCGGACTAGGGCCGATGGACCTCCAGTTCTCAGCTTAGCTAGCTCGGCCTCCCCCAGTGCCCACAGGACACGGAGCTTTCAGCCCTTGGCACTTTTCCCACTGAAGCATTATGGTCCGTCTGCTTGTCTGTCTCAGCACTGTGACCCCCTGTATCTTACCCCCTTGATTGTCCCAGTGCAGGCCATTTAAAACAAGTTTACTTTGGTAAAGTCCTTGTCATGCGTCAAAGAATACTTATTTCTGCAATGTTCTTCCTAAAGCCTTCTAGGTGTCTTCACATAGCAGTGCCCATTATGAAGTCCTTCCTCAGAGTGGGTCTCTAATCAGATTATTCTATTAAATAAAACAGTGATGAATAAATAGTATTTATATACTACCCCTACAGTTATTGGAAAGTAACTGTGGCAACTGTAACTTCTTCGAAGATTCTACAAGGCCATCTGGAGCTCTTCGCCATGATCTCTCCCTCCCCCTCTTCCCAAGTGCCTTTTCCTCCCCTTCCCTCTCTCTCCGCAGTTTCTCTCCGGCCCATCCGTCCCCACACTCCCCATGCACAGCCCGGAAGCCGAGTCTGCAGCAGGAGCCAGAGCCCGGGAAGGCGCTGGCCCTGGAGTAGCTCTGGTTCTCTTGGGGTTTCCGTGCCTGGAGTGAACCCTGGAACACACACACCCGGGTGCTGGCTCCTCTGAGGAGGACTTTGAGAGCTGACCTACGGTCTCACCTTCAGTGCCTCGGGGGAGATGGGCCAAGCGGGAAAGAGCGCTCCAGGGCCTGGAGGGGCGAGGAGCTTCCGTTTGGGCTACCCCCGCCTGCTCCAGCATTGTTGAGGAACCTTTCCATGATGAGGTACTTGTAAAGGCCATTGGTGGACTCTGTACCCAACATTTTTCAAGCATGGTGGAAAGCCCTTTCCAAGTACTTCTTAGGACTCAGCGTAGCATCTGGCCTGGAATAAATCCTTAAAACATAAATTGATTGAATGAGCGAATGAGAGCAGGAAGAGTTAACAACTAGCACGAGCCACAGGTAATGAACATGATTTAAACCCTCAGCCTGACATTCAAAGTCCTTTATGACTAACAAGGTTCCGGGACCCACAAAGCTCTCCTGGGTTTTTTTTTAAATTTATGATAAAATGATTATACTTGATAATCCTGATTGTACTTAAAACAAAAATTGAAAATCACCAGGAGAGCTAAAGAATAGTTTGCATCCTTTTGTTCTAAAATATGTGTGTTCTGATGCAGGATTTAGCATTGGCCTGCTGGGGCGTGCAGCGGTCACATGTGGCTGGGCTGACAGGTCTGCTGGGGCGGTGGCCCACGGGCCTGTGCTCTCCCCTGGCTGTCTCGCTGCAGTGAGCCCAGGGGTTTATTTCAGAGAAGACAAAGCATCCACAGGAGAGCGCTGGGTCCAATCCACAACGGCTACAAGAACCTCCCTCAGGCTCTCTGGGGCTGAGAACATCCTGGCCCAGCTCTGTTCGTCCACATCAGAGGAGGGCACCCCCAAAAAGTTGCTGGACAAGAGAAGGGAGGACTCTCTTGCTCACACACTTCAAGGTTCCGGAGAATGATGGACACACTCTGGAGCTGGCCTCGTGGGCGCTGTTTTCTTGCTGATTTGAATGGCAGGGTACCAATTACAGGCCCCACGCAGGCCTCCTTAGACCACACTGCGTCTCTGTAGGCACTCACATTTTATTTGATGACAGTGACATTGATGAATAATGCTTTCTGCCCCTGCAAATGATTACAGATTCTATAGCTGATATAGTAGAGAAATTCTGCTGCAAAATTTAACACTTTATGGGAAGAAAGAACAGCCTGCCTTGACTCCAGCCTTTGTGCTGGTGATTCTGTCCCTTGTTTCCCATTCTCTTTACTTATTTTTTTTAAGCTATTGATATTCAGAACACTGTCAGGGATTTTGCTAGAAAACTCCATTAGTCCTCTCTCAGTCTGGGATAGAGATTGGAAACAACACCCAGGGTTCACTGACTGATTACTGATGCCAAGCACCTCACCTGTAGTAGCTCACTGATCCTAATGGCAGCATAGAAGATGCTATAAATACAAGCACCTTGTATAAATACAAGCACCCTGTCCAAGGCTGCCCTGCTAGTGATTGATAGAGGCTGGTTAGAACCCAGCAAACTCATAAGCACCGTGTCACCGCCAAGCACGCGGGAAGCAGCCTGAGGCAGCGAGAGGAGCAGAGAGGCTGGAGCCAGGACTCCAGGGGTCCAGTCTCAGCTCCGCCACCAAGGGAGACCATTGGCTAGTGTGCCCAGGCTGCCATAACAACGCACCACACACTGGGCAGCTTGCACAGCAGAAATTTATTTCCTCACAGTTCTGGAAGCTGGAAGTGCAGGACCAGGGTGTCAGCTGGGCTGTTTTCTTCTTTGATGCGTCTCTGCGGCTTGGAGGTGGCTGCTGTCCCCCGGTGGCTCCCCACGCTCTCCTCTCGCTTCTCCCTCACTCCTGACACCTCCCCCTGCTTCTATAAGGGCACCATTCATATTGGAAATGGTCCCACCCCAATAGCTCTTTTAACCTAATTACCTTTTTAAAGGCCCCATCTCTAAATAGAGGCCCTTCTGAAATACTGGGGTTTAAGACCTCAACACATGAATTGGTGGGCCATAATTCTGCCAATACATGACCTAATAGCAAGGTGTAGGCAGGGCTGTATCCGCTTCTGGGAGTTCCAGGGAGAGTCTGTTCTGTTGCCTTTTACAGCATCCTTGGCCAGTGGCTCCTTCTCCCATCTTCAATGGGCATCTTGTTTACCACTCTTTGTATCATCACACCTCCGATCTCGCCCTGAGCCTGCTGCCTCTCTCTTGTGAGGACCCCTATGATTTTATCAGCCCCATCCAAATCACCCGGGGTTGTCTCCTCATACTCCAATTGTTAAGGTAGTTACAGCTGCAAAGCCTCTTTTACCATATGTAGTAACACATTCACAAATTCTGGGCATTTGGTGGGAACACACAATTCAGCTTGTGATACACATTTTGTGCTTCTAGGCCTTTGTTTGTAAGTCTATATAATGTGAAATAACAGGCTGCCCTGAAAACCGTGCAGCGCATTTACAAGGATCAAATAGCCTATTTAGTATAAAACATTTAAGGACTCAAGACAGTCACATACGTAAGGCAACTGGAGGCGCTCATATCGTTCACTTTTGTGCCCCTGCGTTATCCTATATTGAGGAGAATAAGACCTGTACATTTGATAAACACAACAAGAATTTAGAGAATTGAATGCATCCACTAACATTTTTTAATGTATTTATTGTCTGAATCCTAAAAACCATGTAGATGGTACACGAAAGCTTGTCAATTTGGCTCATGTGTACTTTGCCAGTGGACGGATTTGTCCTTGTTCATTTTTAAACAGGAGAAGCTCTTGTCTGCGGAGCTCAGATCTCCCTCCAGCCAGCACGCCATGTCTGTCCTCCTGCCTGGGGTCTGACGCGGCTCAGCCTGGCCCGGCCCTCCCCCTGCCATCTCAGAGAATTGTCTAGGGTCCCTCCAGAAGGGCTGAGGTGGACTTTTTACCTGGTGGCTCAGGCCTCCCAGGGAGAGTGCCTGAGCCACAGGAAGCACCTACTCCCCCGAGATTCGATGGCTGGACGCACTGAGCTGTCCTGCCTCTACTCTGCGAGCTTCTGGAGTGCTTTTCTTTACAGCAACAGCTGCTTGTTCCACTGTCAGTATGAGGCGCTTTCCTGGGGATGATCCCTGAGTGTCTAACCATGTCCAGATCCAGGAAGACCAGCTCAGGAGATGGACACCCCAAAGCAAAGTGTGTGACCCAGAAAGACCTTGCTTCTAGGAGGCAAGAGGCAAAAATCAGCAGAAAGGCGATACTTAAGAAATGCTGCAGGTCGGGAAAGCAACAGTCACAGATGAATTGCCAATGGAATGCCTTGTCAAAATCGGGGCACTGAGCCTGGTTGGGGATTTGTTGAGCTTGAGGTCTTTGTTCAACATTCAGGAGGAAAGGTGCGGCGCCTGGACCGTGGGATAAAGCTAGAGGCTGGAAAGGAAGTCATATAACTATGGGTAAAAGTGAGGTATCTGGGAAAGAATTTATAAAAAAGGGAGAACTTGGGTTCTTTTAAGTAGCAGAGGAGAAGGAAAGGGGAGCCAACAGCCCTGAATTGTCAATGGCATCACCATCCACACATCTGCCTAGAATCGGAGAGTCACAGGAAAAGCTGGGGCACAGGAAGCGGAGTTTAACTGTAATTGCATCATAATGAGGACTCTCTGGGTCACCGCTTCCAGCCACCTGTTCTGTTCTGAACGGGAGCGGCAGTGTGGTGACTGGGACGTCAACATCAACTCTGTGGGGCTCAATCCTGGCCGCTCCTCACTCATGGCAGGATCCCAGGCAAGTCCCTGAAGCCCGCTTTGGTTCCTTGGGTGTGACGTGGGGATAGCTTCTACCTCGCAGAATTCTCGCCAACATTACCGATGTCAGTACAAGTCCTGAAATCCGTGCCTGAGTGTCAGGAAAGTATCTACAAACATAAATACTGATAGATTCGCACACCCAGATGGAAAGAAATGCGTGAAAGATTGTGCCACCTAATGAGCAGTTTGGGTGAACACGCACAGGGTGGTTGGCCACAGGACGGATGGTCCATCCAAGGCGGAAGACCCAGGCACTCTGGGAGGCATGGCGTGGCCGGGGATATAGGGAGGGACCCGCCTGGAGCAAAAATGCCAATGTCCTTGAGTGCACAGGCTTGAGGACGGGCAGCCCTCCATCTGGAAGCACCTGCCAAGTAGAAGCAGACATAGAGCAAGAACCGAACCCTGCAGTCAGAGGTGAAGAAGAATTAGTCACACCGGACAGCGGACACCCTGCGCTTAGCCCAGGCTTAACGACGATCTAAGAGAAAGGAGCAGAGAAAGAGGGTTTTACAGGTAAGTCTGTGTTCGCTGCTTTCCTTGGCTTCCTGTTGCCCTGGAGTGCTGGTTCGCCTCAGCTCTCCCACCCACGGAGGCTCTGAGAACATGCTGCAAAATTCAAGAATCTGCATGTTGGAGGGAGCGTGTGGAAATGCAGGGCCTAAGGAAGGCTGGAATTGATATGCAACATCAGTAAGCCTGAGCACTTGACTTTCAGCACATACACGTACACACGTAGACCTATTATTTTCTTTCCATCTTTCTAATTCGTGCAGCGGGCTCCGCACTGCCTGTGGGACACTTGCCCTTCTTACTAAGGCATCAGGGGCTTCCCACACTCCAGCCTGATCCCCTTTGTTTCCCCCTCCCCACCATTCTCTCAATTCTACGTGCAGCTCACGAGGCTGCTTCTCATTTCCTGAGCCTGCCGCAAAGGCTTGTAACTGGTTATTTTTAATAGTTGGTTCACTTAGTACATCTTAGGCACGACGATCTCTCAGTCTCAGTTTCCTTTTTTGATGAAATGGGTGTAATAACTCATATTGCAAAACTTTGCAAGAAAAGTCTCTGTAACGATAGGCACATCTCTTCCATTTATTGCCAAGCAGAAAGTAAGTACTTAGTAAATAGGAGCGGTTCCTTTATTATTACTGGATTGTTATTATTTCTTCTTTTGTTAACAAAACTGTTATTTATAAGAGCTGTTGCTTGATATGAAGAATGGAAAAATATGGAGAAGTAAGTTGAAATGCCTTTAATTTCATCTTTCTGAAACATTCTGTTCATTTCCTCAATCATGTATGTAAAATGTCGATAACAAATCTGTGAGTTCGTGCTGTATATAGCTGTTCCCTGCTTTTTGCACACAGCATTACATCATGAATCTTCCCCCGTGCTGCTGAACATGTCTTAAAAATGAAACTTTTAGTTATATATTTTTCTACTTCATAGATGTATTTACTTGATCAATTCCTGACTCTGTAGTCTCTTGAAAATCTTCAATGATAAAGAAAGCTGTGATGCTTGTATCGGTAGGGAAAATCTTCCGAGCTTTGATTACTCCCTGAGAACGATTTACAGAAATGAATTAGCGGGTTAATCTGGAGGAACATTTGAAGGCTTTGTACATGTATTGGAAAACTTGCTTCCAGAGAAGTGAGACTGATGTTATAATACCCACGCCCCACCCTGTCAGGGGTTAGCATTCCTTCCCTCCTCCTCTGCTCCAGCCAGGCAATGCCCAGCATCCTGGGAAATAGGGACCCAGAGTCTGTGTTTGCCAGGGGGCTGAGACCAGCCCGCCTGGGTGCTCAGACGTGGCACCGACTGAAACGTCCCTGAGGTCTCCCCACAGACCGGCCAGCAGACCTTTGTCTCCGAGGATGCAGCGGTGGAGTGCGGGCTCTCAGCCAGGCCTCCTGGTCTAAAAACTCGTCATCCCTGCACCTCCCCACCCCTCTGTGACTTGGGATCATGATGGCACCTGTCGTACAGGGCTTGAGGTGAGGGCCGGGAGAGCTGGTCTGAATGTGGAATGATGAGAACAGCTGCAGCTTCTTGGCTTCTGTTCTTTTGTTGCTCCATTGACACTCATAGGAGCAAAGATCAGCTTTTTAATGGCACATCCCTGTCACCAGAGCTGCAGCAGGTAGAAAACTGTCACAAACAAAGCAAATGCTGCAACTGCTGGATACAGACTCTGCATGCAACAGGGTGTGTGGTCCCTGGAGGAGGGGATGCCACCGAAGGTGAGTGACGGGCCCTGTTTGGATGCTCTTTGTCCCCTGAAGCAAAGCGCAGGGTCTAAAGTGAACCCCCTTCTCCACTTCCCCAAACGGCCATGAGCATCTGAGCGCAGCCGGCATTGAGGAGCAGTTTTGCACCTGCTGTCATTGCCATGGTTACACCTCCACGAGCAAGGAAAAAACCACATGCGGTTGCTGCTTTTGTCAAATCAGGCCCGCTTTCCCGTGATTCGGGCTGTTGCTGCGAAGTGGCTGAGCTGCTCCCCAGAGGAGCTGGCTGAGGTGGCCCAGAATGCCAGCCCCGGGGGTGGGAGAGTGCTGCCCTGAGGCCAGCGAGCGGACAGACACACAGAAGAAACACAGAAAGGACAGACTCGAGCGGGCCTCGTCCTTTCTTCCAAACCCACCATGAAGAGAACTTGCTTTCCCAGCGGCGTGTAGAAAGAGGGCAGCAGCCTTTCCTTACTGGGGGTCTGCGGGCTTCTCCTGTGGAGGGTCAGATAGTAAACATCTTGGGCTTTGACGGTCACATGTGCTCTGTCACATAGTCATCTCTTTCCCCCCATATCCTTTAAAAATGTCAAACCCGTTTGTTCTTAGCTCATGGGACACACAAAAGCAGGCCTTGGGTCAAGCCCCTCTCTGGCCTCTTGCTACTCAGTGTGGCTCTGACCAGCAGTGGTCACACCTCGTGACCGGTTACCAGACCTTCAGCATCGCAGGCTCCACTCCAGAACCACTGAAGCGGAGCCTGCATTTCCTTTACCAAGATCCCAGACGAGACTTGTGAAGCAGCGTCCTGGAAACCCCACGTGAGGAACAAGTGCTTCTAACAGCAAAAGAACGTGGAGGCCTGTGAAGTGTGAGTGACGTTTCCCATTGACAAGTTCTACATGGCGTGACAGCGTGTGTTATAATCTGCTGTGTCATAGGGTGAGTGTGGGTGTCTAACAAGACGGGACCTCCTGGAGGACGTGACCCAGAGTTCACCCTCGAGTTCTTAGTTCCTTGTACATGTGCAGGTGAAGAACGGAGCAGAGAGGCTCTGTGCTTCGCCGGGCAAGGACTGCCTCCCGCCACGGGCTGTGACTCTTTGGAAGCCTTAGTTTCCTCCTTTGCGTGATGGGGCCTATGTCTCTTCCTTCCAGGCCTGCTGAGAGTCAGCTGTGTACAGAAGGGCCTGGTGAATAACCAGTTTGTTCACAGGCAGCAGCCTGTGCATGGGTGGCAGGTCTTCTGTGCAGGGAGAGTCCCGAGAAGATGTGTGGCATCACACTGGGAAGGAGACTCCAATAGAAGGGACTGGACAGCAGCTCGGGCTCTCAGAGACCCGACAAGCACACCCTGGCCCTGCCGAGCCTCTGGCGCCGTGGACCAGCACCCCGCTCCCTTGGCTCAGGGCAGCTGATATCTGAAAGCGATACATTCCAGTCCTTCTCCACAGAAAGGAATTTCAGGGATGTAGCTATCCAAGGGCCAGCATGGCTTTGCCACACCACTGATAATTATTCACATGGCAGAACAGCTGGGCTCTGAAAACGCCAAGGGTATGAGGTTGTCGGCCCTTGTGCCTGCTACTGATGACTTGTTGGGAATGAGCGCCATCTCCTGGCCATAGTTAGAAACATGTTAAAGATGATCTCAAGTTCATCATACTCCATATACTACTTGGCCAGTGTTCACAAAATGTTTTCTCCAGCACTCGTATGAGGGACAAGAAGGGATAGAGACGGAGACAGAGATAGAGAGATAGAGGTAGAGAGAGAGAATCTACCCCAGTTTTGTTTAAAGTTAAATACATTATAGCTTTAGTAGTATTTTATGCACTTTACATAAAATTCAGTCATTCATTCAATCAATCCTTCTAATATATTTTGTATATTGAATATATTCCTGTTACATGCCAGGCATGACTCTTGGCATTGGGATAGTCCCATGAATAAAAGAAATAAATACTTACCCTCGTATAATCAGATAATAATCAAAAAAATTATGCAGCGTGTTAGAAGTCAGTAAACACTGTGGGGAAAACATGACCAAAGCATGTATGGGGAGATTGTGGGTGAGGGGGTGCTGGGTGCAGGTTAAGAAGATGATATTTAAACAAGACTTGGAGAAAGTGGAGAAGCGGGGCATGTTGACATCTGGGTTCCAGGCCCTGGGGTCAGAGGGAGCAGCCAGTGCAAAGGCCCTGAGGCAGGGGCGCTCCTGGCACATTTGTGGGGCAGAGGAGGGCTCTGGGGCTGGGGCAGGGTTAGCCCCCGAGAGTGGGAGGAGGGGAATCGGAGAGGAAACTCAAAGAGGACAGCATTGGGCCTGAAGGACTTCGACATTAAATCAGGGAAATGGGAATTCATCAGAAGGTCCTGAGAGAAGTGTGACTTGATCAGAGGAGACTAGAACTGGGGATGGGGGGCGGGGGCAGGGGGTGAGGACGGAAAGAACTGAGTTTAACTAAGGGGCTGTTGCCTTTTCCCAGGCGAGAAAGCAGAGTGTCTTGGAGAAGGGGTTTGCTGTGGAAGTGCTACACCGGTTTTTCAATTCACGGATGAGATAAAAACATGCACCGAGATGCTCTAATATTTCCTTTCCACGTGCCAGGGGACCGTGAGAGCGTCCTGCATTAGAGGTCGCGTACGTAGGCAAGGTAAGTTCCGGAGATCACAAGGCTGCAGAGGATTTTACAAATACGTACCAAGTGTCATACAAGAAAAGGCTTCTGGGGAAAAGCATGTTTTTCATACTGATGGCTTGTTTCACAAGAATGTTGGCAAACAAACCTGCCTAACACCAATGGCATTTGAGGTGATGAAGGTAGCGTGACCTGAGGCTCATAGGAACCTAGCCCCACATTTCCCCCTCAGAACAATAACTCAGCATTTATGCATTCAGTGTTGCTGAATGGGCCATGACTTTATAGCCCATTCCTGTGCTGTGATTAAGACGACTGAGTGTACATTTTCTGAATGCAAATGTGACTTATGTTTATGCGTTTTTGGGTACTATAGTATATTGATTGGGGAATGACCCCACCTTTCTCCTTTTGCATTAGGACTTTGCAGGTCTTACTAGCAGTAAAATCTGTTTCCTCACCCCTTAAACCTGTACTCAATTTCATCTTAGCAGAATGTTGGAAAAGCGATACTCTGCCCCTTTGCCCCTTCTGAGCCTGGACCTCAAGAGACCTTACGGCTCGTTTTTCTATCTCGCACTCTCCCTTCCCCCCTCCCTCCCTCTCCCCTCAACTCCAAGATCATCATAGGAACATGTTGGTGGAACAGAGGCAGTTGTCTGAGCCAAAGTCATCCTAGACCAGCAGGCCACCCCCTGGACATGTGACTGAGCCTTAGTGGAAACCAGAAGAACTGCCGGAACAAGCTCACCAAGATCAGCAGAACTGAACCACGTCACTCACCCGCAGATTCTCCAGTTGTAACGAGCGGGTGTTATTTTAAGACATTGGCCTTTGAGGCGGTTGGTTACACAAAATTATTGTGGCAACAGATAACTGATATAGATGCTGAGAAATTCTATTGGACTTCCTTGGTATTTTGTTTTAGATATAACTTAAGATAACAACTTAAAGAGACTAGAGAAGACTTGAGACAAGAGTCAGCTTCAGGACCCAATGGTTATTTTTTTATTTTTTTAACTTCGTTTTTATTGTTACAGATGTCCCCATTTGCCCCCCTCAGTCCCCCTCCACCCAGCCCCCTTCCCTCTGGCCTTCACCACACTTTTGTCTAATGAGTGTGAACCAAGCTTTTGTCTTATTTTATGTGAACCAAGTTTTTGTACCTGTCAGCTCTGGCCAGATTCTGGGGTCACGTCCAGGCCCAGAAAACGTACCGGAGACGGGTCACGGTGCTACCATTTAAATGAAGGCACAGTTAGTTTATGTTTTGAGCAGTCAGATATCCATGTACACAGGTCCACAGTGAGCTTATTTTTTAGGTCATGGTAGTGAACTCCTGTTCCGCAATCCATATGTGTGTCACCATAGGGCACTTTCATCTGTAACTAAAGAGGCAGTAAACTAAAGAGGTCCAATTGGTCATATGCATATGTGCCACCGTTTTAATATCAAGTAATATTCACGCATGTTTCCTTTCTTCCAGAAATCCTGAAAATGCCCCAGTTTCATGATGTAATTTTAGTAAAATTAGACTTGAACATTTCAAAAATGTGTAATTAATTATAGTCAGCTTCAATAAAGATTACTAATTGATTCAAGCTACCAACAGGACACCTGACAGCACCGCTTACATTTCACAGGTGGCCTCATGGGGCCTAAGCATGATCATTAATTAGATTGCACATGTTTTAAAGATGAAATTCTCTGTTCGGCTAGGGTCAGGTAATTTGCAATAGGCTCCCACTGAATGCTGAATGTCCAAGTGCAAGTTAATATTCATTGGAAGACGTAAAGTGTTATAAAAATAATGACAATAAGAGCTAAAATAGATTAAGCACAGTTTCAAACCTTGATAAGAAGGCAAAATATGACTGTGTGACCTTTAAATGTCATCTTAAACCACTTTATAATAAACCTGCCTGACAGTCACCTTCCTTTCTTAGGAGCTGTAACTTCCTTTGACTCATTCTTGTTTGCAAGTGACAAGGGCTCAGGCATCCAACAAAGTCTAACTCGTAGGACGTTGATCAAGGTGGGCTTCTTTATGTATTTGGTTCTGAGGCCAGACACTTGGAGGAGAAGGTCAGGCTCCAGGCATTGGACTGGGGATTGAGAAGTTTATGAAGAACATGGGGTTTTGAAACACGCATAAAATTTGCAAAGCCAGAACAAGGAAGCGAGGAGCTTCCAAAGAGGGGGCATAACCTGAGAGGTGATACAAGGGCGGCAAAAATCTTGAGGGAATGAGGTATGTGCACCAACTCCCCATCCTTCTTGCTCCTCGTGCATTCCAGCTCACACAGGAGCTCATCTCAGTGTTGAACGAGTGCACTGAGGGGAAAGCACAGAGAAGGGAAGGTGCCCAGGTGGGAGGAGGAGCAGGAGCAAAGGGATCAGACTGAGGGAGGGGCCACGTGACAGAAGATCCCAACGCTGTGTCAGGACCTTAACTTCTTGGTTGAGGAAATGGGGAGATTTGCTTCCATGTTATTTCATGTATATCTAAGGATCTATTAGGTTTATTACAGAAGCTACAGAGTGGAAATAATTCATCAAAAATTGTGAATGTGTATTAGTTACATATCGCTACATAACAAATCACCCCCCCAAATTTAGAGGCTTAAAACAACACACGTTTACTCTCTCTCCGATGCTGTGGGTGGGAGTCCAGGCACAGCTGAGCTGAATGCTCTGCTGCAGGGTCTTCCCCAAGTCGGCAGGCAGGCGGCAGACTAGCTGCAGACTCATCTGCAAGTTCAGCCATGGGAGATCCATGCCAAGTCCATTCAGGTGGTGGCTGGCAGGATGAAGTCCCTCGTAGGTGTTGGGCTTAGCTCCTGGTAGGTGGGATGCTCGAGTGCGGAAGCTTGCTTCATCCAAGCATGCCCGCCGGGAAGGTGAGAGAAAGTGCCAGCAGGAGAAAGAATCTTTGCAGGGCAAAGTCATAACCACATGCCACATAATCATGGACTTGACATCCCATCACTTCCGCTTTCTTGGGTTCCTCAGAAGCCAGTCCCTAGGTCCAGGCTACACTCAAGGTGAGGGGAACGCACAAAGGCAGGCACCAGGAGAGGGGGCCCAGGGGGCTCATCTTCAAAGTCTGCCTGCCACAGAGAAAAGTCGGGCCTCCCCAGTGCCTGCTGCAAGATGCCCTAGGCCCAGAAGCGAAGGAGGGAAGAAGGGCCATGACAGGCACGTAGGCCTGTGTGTGCATGTGAGTTGCCTCTTCCATCCGCTCGAGTTCTCAAGGGTACTGTTTCAGGCCTTGCCCTAGTCAGGGGCCGGGGTACAATCATCACCTGTCGTTAAGCCCTCTGGGCTTGGCAAATGGCCCTCTCCCTTTGGTGGGTGCTTTCATGGGTTTCTTAGCTATTCCCTCCTGAGCTCCACCACCTGCTGTTCTCTTCACATGGGAGACACTCCTCTTCCCTGGATGGTGCGTGGTCCACCCTTCTGCTGGGTCACATTGCTCCCAACTCCACCTCCACCTCTGTCCGTTGTCTCTGGACATTGTTCTTCCAAAGGATCCCGCCTTCTTAGTGCCATGGGCCCACTGGCCTTTGGGGAGCTCATCCACCTGAACCCAGCGGCTGTGGGAGAGCAGCTGGCTCCCAGGACAGCCTGGCTTTCGGAGTGCTACTTCTTCAGGCCTGGCTGTAACCTTTGCCCTTTGACCCCTCAGGCTTATTCCAGACCCTCGTCCCTCTGACTTCAGGGAACACAGGTGAAGTTCCCAAAGCAGACCTTGAAGTTAAAGCCTCTCTGCCTTAAGGGGTGAGACAAGGACTCCCTTTCCTGCTGCCGGGACAAGAAGGAGAGAGACATTTGTGACATTCCAACAGCTCTCTCGACCTTTCCGCACGCCCAACTCAGCCCTCCCTGCAGCTGAATGCAGGTGCTTGCCTACCCTGGCAGACCGAGGTTTGTAGTCCCTCAGCGAGCCCAGACAGGCGGTCTCGTGCCTGGCTTCTGGGGGGAGGTGGGCTACGACGTCTGCCACTGCTCTCAGCTCGGGGATGCTGCTGACATAGACAGATAAGACTCCACTTTAACATTTCATTCACCGTTCATTCCTTTTTCCTTAGAACTTGCACGGAGTGCTGGGAGTCTAGACTTGGGTTGAAATATACTTTGCATACCTTTTTTGTCTGATTAGATTTACAAATAAATAAATCCATGTACTGCTTATCATTCAACAAAACAAAGAAAAATAAGCTTTATGAAGGATAAGCTTTATAAAGCAAAAGTCTTTGGGTGTAACCGTACATACATTTTTAATATTTTAAGTACATTAAAGACAGTAAATTTTTGTAAAGGTAAATGTAAAATACAGATGAAACTGCATTTGCTATGTAAAAACAAAGGCATAAAACACTAGCAAGAAATACCTTACGATGTTCTATCTCAGATCATGAATTTTTTTTAACTTAATATTTTCGGGTAATCAGAAAAACTTTTTATTTGGTAGATTTCATAATGTAGATATTTCATTTTCTCATTTTTATCATTGTTAGAAATGTCTAAGTGTTATTTACTAACATTTCCTTGTCTTATAACCAGACAAATCTATGTTCAGAACTATCCATGGCCTGAGATAGGCCAGGCCACTTAGCGCCCAAAGGCCTCATCGGAACACAGAGGGCGGAGTCAGTCACCCGAGAGTGACGTCATCCTGCAACGACCGCGAGGGCTCGGCTGCGGCCCTGACGCTGGGCCTGAGGCGGGGGCGGGGCGCGGGGGACCTCTGCCTCGAGCGTGGAACCCGGCGCCCCTGGGTCTCCTGTGGCTCCTTGGACACAAATTAGGAACAAAGGAGAAGTCTGAGTCGGGCTCAAGGCTGACTGCATCGGAGGACCTTTGTCACAACATCAGGATCACAATTTGGGCCCACTTTGCTTTGGGCTGTTTTCTCCAAAGCATTGAGCAAGGAAAATTGTACTAATTCTGGTTGGAGAAGTAATGTTTTTATATGAAGAATTTTATAACCTCCTTCTGGGAAGAAATTAGAATTCCTAGTGAAATGGTGAAGTAATTTTCTGGTAATCTTTAATAAGACTAAGAGTCTAATGATCTTTTACCAGGATTTTTTTTTTCATTTTATTTTAAAATCTAATTTAGTAATAACTATCTGACTACGTAGATTTTCCAATAAAACGTCCCCACCAAAGTGGAAACTTTCAGGAGGGCCGTTAGAGATCTCTACCCTTGCAGCAAATTCCTTCAAATAAAAACATAAAGCTGGTCATTGAACAGTTTAGAGATCGTTTGAAACGAGCTTTAACCTTTTCCCAGATCCCTCTCCAAATCCTGTTTGCGCCATTTGCTTTGCAGAATGGGTGCAGGCCTTCGTGCCAACAGAGCCAGCCTCCGTTTTGTGTTTGAGAAACACACTCAGCTGTTTGCCAACAGAAATAAAAATAACAGAGAGAGGAAGGGGGAAAGGGAAGGAGAAACTTATTTCCGCTCGCAGGAAAGCAGGGCGCCAGCTTCATCGCGCAGCCCCACCGCCCTTTCTGCGGGCCGAGGATGGTGGGAGTGGGGTGGGCCGGGAGCGAGGAGTCGGAGAAGTCCTGGCAGTCGCATCACCCAGGGGCGTCTTACAGGTGGCTGTGGGGATGTGAGTTTCACTCAGATCCTGGGTGGAGAGGAGACTTGAGCAGGCAGGGTGGAGGCAGGGAGGCCGGCTAGGAGCTGAGGCTGCGGTAAACAACCAGGGCGAGGGTGGGGGGGACGGTGGCTGGACCAGCCCCGGAGGCCGTGGGGAGCGCCAGCCGGCCTGGGTTGCACTGTGTATGGGGAGACACCAGCCCGTGTCCTTGCAAACAGAGAGCTCCGGGGGCATGTGCTGTTGAGAACAAGGAGCTTGGCTACTGGAGTTTCAAGTGCACGGTATTGTCAAGATAATAATCGACTCTTCTAACAAACCAGCTGGGCATCGTGGACCTAGCTTTACCACAAGGACCTTGCAAAGCGTGTACTTACGCTTTGCTTTGCTTATTTATATTTTTATGTTTGTCTTGTTTTCACCTAAATGTGGGACTCTCTTTCAATAATTCCTTTGCCCCTCGTTCCCTGGTATAATGTTCTTCTCTTTTTTAATAAGACTTCGATTTTTCTCTTTGGAGTAATAATAACAATAACAACACCAACCACTAACATAACCATGGTGAGGTGTCCTTCTAAGCAGTCCCAGTAACTACTGTCACCCTAGCCTTGAGGTGAGGACACTGGGGGCAGGAAGTTCATTTATGTGAGGCCCAGCCCTCCTCGTGGAGAGGCAGGGATGGGAGCTGTGGGCCACCATGTTCTGCTGCCTCCCACCCAAACCTGCCTGTGTTTGCATCACATCGTAAGCTGAGAAAATATAAACAAGCTCCAATCTGAACACAATCGGGTGAACTTGATAAACAAAACTACAAAGTAAATTGCAGTTTTCAATCTTTCTGAACGTTAGCTCATCTTGGGGGTTGGGGCCCACAGAAAGACATCATAACTCTGTCTCCACAGTGTGGTCCGCGGGAGACCAGTGCCACAGAGGAAGCCACACCTCACAGGAACAAGGGAGACAGCAGGCTGGTGGTAAGATTTCAGACACCAGCCTGATCTGTAGGGCAACGAACTTGCTCATGAGTAAGGCCGGCTGCCGTCCGTGCTCGGTGTTACGGGTTAAAATCAGAACAAAATACACTGAAAAGAACAACCCTGGACTGTAAGGTTAAGTGTTGGTGCTGGATTCCACCCATGTGCCCCGTGTCCCTGGCCCGTCACCCTCTCAGGACATCGGTAAATGAAGAGAAGGACCCGTCTCCGAGGCTTGTTGAGATGCGCTTGAAAGCCTATTGTCAGTTCAACTCCACCACCTTGTATTCACCCACGTTGGCTAAAGGAGTCATCGAATCAACAAATCCTCCTTTTTCCTTCATTCACACATCTGTCAGCCTGGCCTTCCCACTTCATTGCCTGGAACCTGTCACTGAAGCCCCTCCCCCTGGAGCGTCCGCATTCCACATGAGGTGCACAGCTCTGCTGGCTCTGCTGGAGGCCTGAGGGGTGCTGGGTCCCGCCTTCCCAGTAGCTGTCCTGAAGGGGCCGCCCCCAACAATACCTGGTGTTCGTAGTTACTTGGGGCCTGCATTCATTATGTTTTACGCCCTTTATGTAATCGCCACCGCAATTCCATGCACCATGTACTATTGTCCCCATTTTGCAGACAAGGAAACTGAGGCACGGGAACATTGAATGAATCGCCTAAAGCCACACTGCCGCCATGTGGCACGTAGGCGCTGTGCTCCAGAGCTGGACTCTACTACTCTCTCCCTACAGGTGGAATTGACTTTTCTACAACAGTAACATAGACACAAAAGCCATTCATTCTTTAAAAAAAAAAAAAAAAAGGCACAATAACAGTGGCAAGAAGATGATAGATAATCCTGGGTCCCAGAGGCGGGACACGTACTCCAACTCGGTGGGTGAGGAAAGACTTTCCAGTGGTGGAGCGCCCTGCAGGGGAACTAACACTGTGACATTTCCTTGTTTCCACCCCGTAGTGACTTCCCACGGCAGGTGTCACACAAACCCAGCACGCCCTGGGACAGGCCTCCGCGGCCCCTCCCTGACCTCACCACCCTGGTCCACCGTCCACCCTGCTTTTTTCCACTGGACCCGCCCGCCTTCTCCCTGATGCAGGGCCCTCGCACTTACTGTTCCCACTGCTTGGAATTCTCTTCCTCCTCCTCGTTTGCAGAACTAATTCCCTCATCTCTTTAGCTAAAGTTGTCTCTGTTCAAAGTCATTCTTTGTCATAGTGCCCTATTTATCTTCTTCAAAGCACTTCTTAGTACCTGAAATTATCTGTTGATTATCTGTCATCTCTCTCTCCGTCCATTCATCCATCTCTCTCTCCATCTCTGGAGCGTAAAACTTTGTCTTGTGGACACCGTATCCCTCTGTAAATAGTGAATGACTGGACACCTGGGCGGCATCAGCAGGAAGACCCCTGGCTGCTCGGGGAAGACTCCCTGGAGGAAGGAAGAATAAGGTGGATTCAATAGATAGACATTTGGACAAGAGAAAGGAAACTCATATTGGAGACGAAGTTTATCCTCTTCTTCCTCTAAAATCACAGTTCAGATTTTAAAAAATCCAACTTCACAGGGAGCTGTCCTCGTGAGTGAATGAACGTCAGACAAGGAAGACAGAAACCTGGGTCATGTCCTGACGCTTCAACTAATTTATCACAGGACTCCCCGTCCCTGGGCTTCAGGCCACCCATCTGAGAAGTGAGTGAGTGGGACTCAGGTGGCCTCTAAACTCCCCCTTCATCTCCCAGATTCCAGGACACACTTTCATCATCCTTGCCCGGCCATTGCCCTCTTGCAGAGCTGGGCTGCTGCTCCTACCCATGGACACACACACAGCCCTGCCGCCCCTGAGCAGATGTCTTAGGGGCAGACGGATCGCTTTTGAGCCTCAACCAGGACTACAGAGACCCTGTTGTCACACAGCCCTGTGCTGGGTGGCCGCGTGCCTCTTACGCGGCTTCCTCCAACCTGAGAATACTAATTCAAGTGGCCACCAGAGGGCGCCACTCTCCAAGGCACTGGGCTTTCCGGTTAGAACTTCGTTTGAATGTCCTTAGAGCAGGATGATGCACAAAAAATAGCCCAGGCTGGTGTTTGCAAATATGTTTTGGTGCTGGTGCTGGCTCCCATGGGACCAGAAAGAACTGACACATAGCCAGATAGAGAGACAAAGTAAAACATGGGAAGGAAGCTGAGGACAGCAGCCTCCTCACAGAGTTTCTGCCGCCAGCCTCAGCAGGGGGCTGGGCCTGGGGCCTCCCTGAGCACCTCCACTGGCCCGGCGGTCCCCAGGGCGCCACCACAGCCCCTCCCCCACCGTTACCCCGCGTGGCCTCCTCCCACAGCGCTGACCTCCGGGCCATGAGGATGTTGCAATCCTCATTTTTGGAGAGAACACAAGACAGTTGTTTCTCTGGCCCAGGGGCCCTGCAGCTGTCTGCACAGGAGGCGCAGGCAGGGGCCGGGAGAGGGTTGTTCAGCCCGTCTCATCTGAGACCCGTTCTCACCCTCTGACAAATGCAGCAAACACGCACCGGACCCAGCGTCTGTGCCAGGCCTCCCGGGACGGGGCTGGCCTGGCCTTCGGGAACTCCCGGGCCAGCAGGCACACAGTCGGTGCACGGACAGGGTGGCAGGTAGTGGGACAACCATTCTACAGAGGGGAGAGCGAGCCTTCCACCTTTATTCTGACGGGGGGACACAGCTGGTCAGGAAGGCTTGGGAAGGAGGTGACACAGACGCTGAGAAATGGAGGAGGCAAGAAGGACAAGGGATCCAGGCACGGGGGCTGTGGGAGCAAAGGCCTGGGTCACCAAGGGGAGCCTGGGTCTTGGGGGCCAAACGTGCCTGGGACTTCAGCTTTAAGCAGACAGCTCAGAGGCAGGGAGGAGACTGGAGAGCGAGGCGGCAAATAAACCCTGGGGGCGCTGTGTGTGCTGTGGCGAGGAGCCCGGCCTCATTCAAGGGTGCTGGATGGCCACCGAAGGGTTTGAAGCAGGACAGTGACGTGGTCAGACTATTTAGATGAACGACCTTGGCCATGGCGTGGTGCTGAGTTTATATGGAGGGCTGCGTGGGGCAAGCCCCGTGCCAGGCTGAAAGGCCGGAGCTCTGCTGCAAGCGATGGAGACCGACTCGGGGCTGGGGCCGCGGGGACGGAAAGGAGACAGAGAAGGGGGACGCCCCGGGAAAAGGAGCAGCTCTCCTGGCAGCAATAGCAGCCAAAGAAAAGTAGGCTCCCACGGCTGGTCAATCATCATCCTTTTCTTAAAGCCACAAGAGGCAATGTGTGTGTAAGTCAGGGTGCGTTTTCACTGGGGAGCAGCAGGGGATGTTTGAAGATCTTGTCATCCTCTTCCTTTGTTCTCTGACTTCCTCTGATGAAAACATTTGAAATCGCAAGTTTCATGTGACTCAGGATTGTCCAAACCTCAGCTGCATGCACAGTGTCATTTCCCATGTTTCAGGAGTAGCTGGTCTCAGTGAAACTCAAAACAAACAGATAAGATGAAGCCAGCATCTGAAGGCAGAAAAAATGTGACTATGAAGCAGTGCGGGTCATGGAACTAGTTCCCATTCCCCTTCCCAGTTGTTTGTACTGACGGTTTGTATCCATTCCCCCAGTGGCATGGACTGGGCCCCCTCCCTGCCCACACTTACCCGGACCAGGGACAGTGTGGGCTCAAGGAGACAGGCCCACCGCTGGCCGTAGGAAGGGCTCCTTCGAGGCCCGTTGCTGGGCATCTGCTGGGACCACCTGCTTTCTGAACTCTTTAGAGAAACCCTGCATGGCTCGTGGGGGCTGGTAAGCAGCAGAGTCCCAGGGAGGGAAGGCAGGGTCCATCCTGAAGGGTGACCTGGCAGTGGCCGCTGCCCTCTGCTGCTCCTTACCCCTGGCCATGCCCACTGCGTGGGAAGTGGCAGAGCACTGATCCTGGCCCCCACATGGCACTCTGTCCTTGGCAGGATCCCCTTGGTGTCCATGGGCAACATGCCACTAACAAAAGTCCCCCAAAACACGAGAAAAGAAGAACATAACCTTTGCAAGACCCAGTTCAGAAGCTAAGCTACGATCCCAGGCTCTCCTTGTCATGAGTTAGAAGTCAAACCTGTTGGCTGATAGTCCCAAATTTATTATCAACCAGCCATGCAAACTTTAACCGATCACTTAAATCCTCTGAGTCTGAGGTATCCTTTTTGCCCCCCAAATGACAAATGAGAGGGTGTAGTTCATGTTCTCCAGGTTCCCTCATAGCTATAAAATCTCTGAGTCCTTTGTAGTATTTTCACTTTCCGATTCAGTGTGATTACAAGGCTGAGCAAAGAAGATTACAGGGACACTGAGGGGCAGGACAGCCCTGAGCCTAAACAATAGTGAGTGTACCTGCTAAACTCACGGCTGGTTCCACAGCCCTGGAGAAGGGCCCCTGAAGAACTGAGGCTTCTTGACGCTCGCCATGGCCAAAGGCGAGCCCTGGAGAGGGCTACAGTCAGGCACCACGCGCCACCTGAAGGAGGCCGGAGGGTCCTCAAACCTCAGGGCACAACTGGGGACACGTGAGGGAGAGGGACACAGAAATACTTGCTCTTTGGACACATCCTCCCAACTAAACTGTGGACCACGCACGTGTTGGGGCGGGGGAAGCCGAGAGGAGGGGAGACTGAGGCTCCTGCCCTCATCCAAAGAAGACGGCTGGTAGTTAGTAAAGCTTTGAGTGCTCGTGATGCTAGAAGCACCGTGTAAAGTGTTTCACAAGTATTAACAACTTATGTCAGTACAATTATCATCCTCAATTCAAAGGTGAGGAACCTAAACACGATGATGGTAAACAAATTGCTGAAGGTAACTCAGGCCACCCCGCATCTCAAACTCCAGAAGCCACACACAGGCCCTCAGGCAGCGATGCCCTGCTCTGCACTCAGGGGGAAACGGGCAGAGGGGGGGTGGAGACACGCAGGGACGTGAAAAGAAGCAAACGAACCCAGGAGACTCGGTGGGGCCCTGCCCAGAAGGTCAGAGCAGCGCACAGAACCGGGTCTCACCAGCTTCTAGCAGGGGTGCCACCCACGGTGTCAGCGTCCCTGGGCTGCCGTGACAAATCGCCGCTGAATCGGTGGCTTACAACAGAAATGTGTTCCCTCACAGTGCTGAAGGCTGGAAGTCAAGTGCCAAGGCGATATCTGGTTCCTTCTGGAGGCTCTGAAGGAGCATCTGCTCTGCGCCTTCCTCCGCCTTTGGTGGCGTCCAGCCATCACTGGCATCTCTTGCCTTGTAGGGAGACCCCTCCAGTCTCTGCCTTCATCTTCCGATGGACTTCTCTCTTTCGCCTTTCTTCTAAAGACACTTGTCATTGGACTTAGGGCCTAATTCAGGATGATCTCCTCTACAGATCCTTACATTAATGACATCTATCTGCCAAGACCCTGATCCAAATAAAGTCCCACTCCCAGGTCCAGATGGAAACATCTTTTGAGAGAGCACTGTTCTACCCATTATACTCATCAAGGTGTGGAGCCCAGAAAGAGAAAGATGTCTTAGGTAAGCTATTGGGTTGGCCAAAGTTTGTTTTTTTCCTTAAGATGCCTCTAGTAGCACTTAGTTTTCTTTAACCTCATTTGAAACAATTTAGTTAGACTGTATTGTGACAGCTGTCATATCAATATGCATTAAAAAAACTTACAAAAATTGGTAAATTTTTGTGTAGCCATTTTAATATTGAAGGTGGAAGAAAATACACAACATTTTCTGGCATATTTTGCTTTATTATTTCAAGATGGGTAAATATACAACTGAAATGCAAAACAAGATTTGTGCAGTGTATGAAGAAGGTGCTGAGACTGATCAAATGTGTCAAAAGTGGTTTGAGAAGTTTTGTGCTGGAGATTTCTCACTAAATGGTGCTCCATGGTCAGGTTGACCAGTTGAAGTTGATAGCAATCAAATCCAGACATTAGTTGAGAACATCAACACTATATGATACGGGAGATAGCCAGCATATCCAAATCAATAAGGTTATTGGTAAATAACTTTACCAATTTTGGTAAAAATGAAAAATGTGTCTTTATTTTTTGGAAAATAGAGCCAGATGACCTTTTTGGCTGACCCAGTATGATGAGTTCCCTTTTTAATGTGCTGGGTTGAATTCTGGCCATTGATACCTGGCACACAGTTAGTAAACGACCCCAAAGCCCTATCTGAGCTCTCAGTTCTGGGAATCAGAAATCTCCAGTAAGGGAGTAGAGAAAATGCCTCAGGGAACACATGTTGGGACAAAGGGAAAAGAATTAGGGTGAAACAGACATCAAACTTCATGTCCAAAGGACAACTGGGAGCTCATACAGGAGCCAAAGAAGGAAAGGCCCCACCCAGAGCCTTGAGACTGGTTTGGGGAGTCACAGATTCTGCTCTGTGCCTCCAGGAGAGAGGGGTCAGGTGGGTGGCGTGGGCATGATGACCAAAGGCAAGGATCGTCCTTGGAGGTTGGTCCTGAGACGTAACTGCAGTATTTAGCCTCACCGAGATGCTAGTGAGCTCAGCTTCAGATGAGGGTCGGAGGTCAACTTTAGACAACATAGACAATGCTTTCCTCAGGCTTTGCTGTGAGTGGGAAAGAAGGGACGGGGCTGTGGTCAGAGGTGGACAGACACAAGACGGAAGACACTGGGGGAAAGGGAGAGTCCAGGGAAGAAAGCCTGACAGGCAGGGAAGGAGCACATAACCAACGGGGCAAGTGTGAGAGTCAGGGAATCGGGCCTGAGACATCACAGGAGGCGCGGGCTTTCCTTTTCGCAGTAGAGAAGGGGCGTTAAGAGGATGGGAATGGCTGTAAGTGCCTGTCGGGGTGAAGGCAGGACACAGAGGATGGTGGTGCCCGCTGCCTCCTGCTCTCTCTGTGAGGAAGGACGTAAGGTTATCTGAGGGGAAGCAGTGGGAGGTGATGGGTGGGAAGGTTGAGAACCATCAAGAAGATTTTAAAGAGCCATTATGGGAAGCACAGATGACTCGGGAACAGAAGGGGTTCTTGGCAGCCTCGGCGGGGCGGGAGACCGTGAGCGTTCTCCAGCAGCACTGGGCGCGGCGCGCGAGGGTCCCCCGCAGTCCTCAGGGGCTGAGGCAGCTCCACCGGTGCCGAGTTAGATGTACCCGAGGAGAATGCAACAAAAAGACAACAGGGCAGAGGTGGAAGGACGTTGGTAAAGAAATATGAAGGCATGGTCCCCAGTGCTCGTGTCCAAGGAGAAAGGAAGAAAGGAGAGATGGATCTGACAGGAGAGTTGAGGGGTCCGGGCAGTGACAGGTGCGGGGGTTAGGGGGAGGGGGAGGAGCACAGGAGCCCGTGTGCAGAGAATTGTGTGTCTATGTTTAAGGATCAGGGACAGCAGCTCCAGATGGCGGCAGTATCCAAGTGTGACGAACGGGAGCCCCAGGAGCAGAGAGCATGCTGTCCTATGCCAGGTTCCCTTGTGTAATTATTGTGACCCAGTCCTTTACTGAGGGGGTGCTCTTATGGGAAGGGGGCAAGGGAAGGAGAATAAAGCCCGAGAAGGAGAATAAAGTGGGGAAGGAAGGTGAGCAAGTTTGTGGTGGTGCCCGGAGACGAGCTTCAGCCAAAGGAGCTTGGGGGCACAAATTGTACCAATTAATCGGCCCCAACTGGAGACAAGGGGCCAGCCTTCCATACCATCATGCCAGTCAGCTGTTGGTCATTGGCACAAGGTGGCCCTGTTTGCTCAAGGGCAATTCTGCAGCGAAAGGGGCAGCTGTGAGCAGGTGGCTCCGGGCAATCCCGGTGTTCAGTTGGTGCTCCTGCTCAAGGCCGCACCCCAGGGGACTGCCCCTGAAGACCGGGAGACCTTTGCATCTCCAGCACTATGGCCAGAGGCAGAAACGGAGACCCTGTTCTCCCCCCGAAACTGTGGCTGTGGGTTTGGTTCTCACTGGACTTCTCAATAGAAAGGAGCGTTCAGAGAAAGATAGAAATTGCATTGACTTTCATACTTTGCCCCCTTTTTATTGGATTATTCCCGGCTGGTAGATGAATGAGTGGATGAATGAATGGAAATTCTATACGCGGCATCAAGGTCATGGTCATGGTCCTGATCGTGGCCAGAACAGGCTCTGTGGCCCCTTCTAGCTCTGGGCACTGTGGACAGGCATGAAGAGAAGCCCCGGAAAGGCATGCTCAGAGCTGCGGACGAGCGCAGGATGGCTCCGGGGTTAGGTTCCCTTGGGTCTCGGTCTTGGTCAGGCTTGTCTATCTGCCCTGAACTACCAACACACAGGCAGCGTCCCGACCGAGCTACAGCGAACCTGCTGTGACAATGACTTTCAGTTCCAAGATGCAGGAGAAATACCATGAACTCCTATACACCTGACCCCAAGGCCGCAGAACAGCCGGGATCCCAGACCCCATGGCGTGGATATGTGAGACACGGCTGGAGTGCCGATTTGAGAGCGAGTTGGGAAGGGGAGGAAGTAGAAACGCAGCCACACCTCAGGGACTTGAGAAGTTCCATCTTTGCTGAGACCTTGGAGGGTGCCTCTTTTTTCTTTGTACAGGCAGCTGAAGTCCCAAAATAATCACACCCAGCCTCTTAGTTTGCCAGGGCTGCTGTAACAAAGTGCCACTGACTAGGAGGGCTTAACGAACAGAAATGGCCTCTCAGTCCTGGAGGCTGAAGTTTGAGAGCGAGGTGTGAGCAGTAGGGCTGGCTTCTCCTGAGGCATCTCGCCTTGGCAGACGCCTGCCCTCTCCGTGTCTTCACTCCCCGCTGAGCCTGTGTCTCGTTTCCTTTTCTTATAAGGACACCAGTCACGTTGGGTTGGGCCCACCCACCTGACCTAATTTGACCTTACTTACCTCTTTAAAGACTTTATCTCCAAATATAGTCACACGCAGAGGTCCTGGACTTCAATGTATACATTTTGAGGGGACCCGATTCAGCCCACAGCCCATGGCCTGTTTATTGGATGAGCTGGCACAGCTGGGGCCAACAGCACCCCCTGCCTTCATTCTTTCTTATCTTTCCTCATTCAATGCGTTGTGGGTACCCCCTCCCTCTCCCAGCTGGGAACAAAGTCTCAGCCCGGTTTCAGCTTTCCTAGTTGCCCTCAATAAATAAACAACAACAAAAAAAATCTATTTCTGTCTAACATAAAAACTCCCAGACTCTGTCCTATCAAAAGGTTCTCTCTTCCCATGGCAGCGTTCAGTCATGAGCCAGTTCTGAGTCAGGTGCAAGCTCTTATGTCTCCCCCATCCCAGAGGGTCATGGGTCAAGCTCTCCAAGGTGGCGGATGGCCTCCGCCCGCCCTGCATGTCATGAGGAAGGTGGGCAGGAAGAAAACTTGGCAAACTGAAGCTCTCCAAGGAATCCTTCCCTGTCCACTCTTCCACCTTCTTTTAGGCCGAGGACTGGAAAAATGACTGTGCCATTTTTCATGTGCCCTGCACAGTTGTCTGTACTAATTTATTGGTGTCATCCCTTGGGGTCTCAGCAGACACGGAGAGAGGAAGTCTCATTTTAATATCCTATTAAATTTTTCCCCCCACTTAATTGCAATGCAATCAAATGGCTTTGAAAACCCTAGAAATATAAACCAAATCTCTGGGAGGATAGACTGGCCCAAGGCTGCCCAGAGGGTGAGTAACTAAACCAGGCAGACAGCCCCAATCTCATACCTCCCTCGCTGAGGTCCGTCCCAGCACACCACAGCGGTGTGGGACCCACACCTGCATCGTTGCAGGTCCTTGTTTTCTGAATCGAATGATACATCATTAAAAATATATTAATGCAATATGCTCAAATGTGTTTTTAAAAATGCCTCTCACTCTGCATGTTACAGAAGCCTTTTGTCTCCACTTCCCTAGGAATGCTATTGTCTAGAAGGATATGACTGCAAGGGGAAGAGAGGGGAATAAATCATGATTGAGGTCAAGGAGAAGACTTGGCTCGGCAACAAGAATCATGCTTATGGTCTGTCCCCGGCATGGCAGTCACTCGAAATTAAGAACAGTGCGACTTCTCCCTCCCTCTTAGCTTTCTGACTCCTTTCCCTCGTTTCCCACACACATCCCCAATAGGAGGATGTTTAAATTCTGGAAGGAGAGTTCCCATCTGCTCACGTCTTCTCCTATCACCATGGTTACGGGGCCCAGAGTGGTCTCTGTGGAGACGGAGGCAGAACAGTAACCAGGGACAACTACATCGTGAGCGGCTGTAAAAGTGAAAATTATTTTTTAACCCACAGTTAAACTGGCATGGCTTTTGGGGGTTTTGTTTTGATTATTTTATTTTTTTGAGTGGCACGTCAAATTTTAAAGGCCTTTGATCCAGAACAAAAGATAAAATGTGATATATTTGGGAATTCCCTACAACCGTACTAAAAAAATTCAGCCTTGAGGCTATGCTACCTCTGATGTACCTGGGGTGAGTGGTGTAGGTGGCGGCCGGACCTCAGCCCACACCCCAGGCAACGTCCAGAATCCGGGTGGGAGTGGAGAGAGGGCGGGAGGGCGCGACTGAGTGAATCTCATACAAAGGACAATGGAAAAAGCTGATGATACTTACACTTCCTGACCCCTGATGATTCGATTGGCCCAGATTAGCCTCTCGATGATGCCTCAAATTCTTTGCCCAACTGTCTCGATTTTCTGTAGTTGCTGTGCTGTGGACTCAGGTGCCCCAGGAAGAGGGAGGATGCTGATGTGGGAAGCGTCTGGGAAGGGCTTCCCAGTTAGTGGAAAAGCGATTGAGCGTTAAATCAGAAGGGCTCAGCTTCCAGGCAAGGCCTGGCTGCTCTTTGGGGACTGACTTGCAAGGTCCTCTCCCTCTCGATGGAATGGGCGGGGCAGCAGGAGGCTGGACTAGAGCAGAGCCTCTCAGCCCTGGCTGCGCCCTGGAGCCGCCTGCGAGCGTGTCAGAAATACTGCAGTCTGGGCCCGCTGCCTCACCCCAGGGACCATTCCCTCCGAATCCCTGAGAGTGGAGCTCAGCTCCATGTTCCTTGAAGAACTCCCCCAGATGACATTAATGAGGGGTCAGTTTCAAGCCACAGGCGGTCCGAGACACCTCCCAGCAATGAACCGTAACTACAAGGACATGAGAGGGGACTGTGAGCAAGAGGACATGCTCAGCGTGGACCACACACAGGTGTGGCCCACTGGCAGGAGGCACCGTGACAGGGACCATGCCTCCAGCACCGTCGTGGTCGAGGTTGGGTGAAGTCCAGAAGCACAGCACTGAAGTCAGTTGGCCCTGGCAGACCCGAGTCCCTGTCTGCTTGGCTATACACCAGCTGTATAGCCTTAAACAAATCCTTTTCTATTCAAGGCCGCAGCTTTTTCATAAACTGAGGGATGCAACATTTTGAAAGTGTTACAATGCAGACTCTGGAGCCTGTGTAAATTCAGACTGGTGATGTACTAACTCACTGTGTGACCTTGAGCAAGTTACTTAACCTCTCTGGGCTGCAGTTTCCTCAGCTGTAAAATGGAAAGAATAATCATTTTCAACTAAAAATACCGAGGAAGTCACTCAGCTAATTCATGTAAAATGCTTAGTAGCTCCTGTCTTTAGTAAATAGTAAATATTGGAATTTACAGATCATCACAGTGACATTCCAAGTTAGAGAGGTTGGGCCGGGTACTCCGGGTCACTGCTGTGGGGCCCTCAGGAGCAGACTGCGCCTTTGGCAGCTGGAGGCAGAGTGAGTGTTGCTGGCAGAGAGGACAGAGGCAGAGGAGGCAGGGAACCCTGCGCATGTGTGGGAACACCAATGGGGCGCCCAGACTGCTGGGATGCGGCTGGGGCTGAAAAAGAAATGGGATTTAAGAGTAGGAAGGGTTGTAAGGGAATATCAGGGTGCGGAGTAGTCGCTTTTCAAGAACACTCCAAATCCCGAGCATTTTTCAGCAGAGGTTTTCAACTTAACAAAATCCTAAGAATCTCATTACATAGAACCAGTAAAAGTAGAGGCTCTTGAGTGGCAGCCAGGACGGGAGCCTGGAACCCCTGGCCTTCCCGGCCTCCTCTGGCCACGGCTGGCCCCTGCGCAGCGCTGCTCAGGCCCTGGGGTTCTGTGGAGCGCAGGATGCAGCCACCACTGCGAGCGACAGTTATTGGGACACAGAAACCAACTTTGAAAACTGGCTATTCTGCAGGCCCTGCGCCGTGGGCCATCTGCAGGCACACGGGCCTGGGGTCCCCATGAAGTTAGGGACGGGGCCCCGAGCTGGGGAGTCTGTGAAACTGAGCAGCTGACATTCTTTCGGGCACGTTTCCCACTTGTGCAAGGGGCTTAACTGAGTGTCCCCCTGGTTGTGAGCACAGGTGTGCTGTTCAAACACTGCTGTAATGGTGCTGGGTGACACACAGTCCCAATAGTCTCACTGGCTGGTTTAAACAGAGTTATGTGACGTTCACAGGTGAGCAGGTTCGCCATGACTCTGCTGGCATCTAACTGCCAGGTTTGGCTCGAGTCAGCACCGATTGGCTGAGCTTGGCCCTAGGCAGCGGGTTTGGTTTACATCTACTCCACCTGACTACTCATCCTGGCACGTTTTTCTTCTCATGGTGACTGGAGGCATAAAACAAGGCTGGTGGAGCTCCGCCCTGACTCTGGAAGCTTCAGATCAGCGCAGGCACCTGTCACTTCCACCCACGTTCCATGAGCCAATGCTAATCACATGGCTACGGTCAAGGTGAGGGGGATGGGAAAGCGGAGCAGGCAGCAGCCCAGATGCCTATCTCCTCCTCTCATTCTCCAAGCCCCGCCCACGTCCTGACGTCCCAGGCCCGCCTTTCCTGGGCTACTCAGGTGAGGAGAGCTCTGCGCCTCTGACCTTCTCCAGGCTTGAATTTTGTCCCTCTCACTCAGCTGTCGCCTGAATGAGGTGGCAGGAAGCTCAGACACTGAGTTTCCCTTGCTGCCCGGATGACAACAGTCATTGCTCAGTCAAAACACACTGCTTGATGGATGGATCAAGGAAGGACCCAGGAAAGTTCCCCGGGAGGGTGAGGCAGGGTGAGGAGCCCAGGGGTCACCCCACTCTCTTTCTCAACTACCAACCACCTTGACTCTTGTGATGGGAAGAACAATGGCTTCAGAGTTAGAGAGACTCAGGCTGCAATTACCATTCTACCAGCCACCAGTTCTGGGACTTCAGACAAGTGGCTTGGCTTTACAACGCTTATGGTTTCTTATCTGTAAAATGGGAAGAATAGTGATTGCTTTGCAGGATGAGTACTATTTTTCAATCAAACAGACGCACACAGTCCCGCCTACAAGCCTTCACACGTGCTGTTCCGTCTCCCTAAGTCACTCATCCCCCCCTTTCACTTACGTCACGTCTCCGCCAAAATGCCATCTGGTCAGAGGCCTGCTCCAGTTGTACATCAAACAGCACACACCTGCTACTCCACTCTATCTCCTTGCCCTGTGTGCTTTCCTGTTGTGCTTCTCAACACGCAACATCTGTTTATCTGCTTAATGATGGTCTGTGTCCCTTCCCGAGCATAATGTACACTTTGTGGCTACCGGGACTTGGTTCTTTTAACATTTTTAATAACCCCTGTAGGTCCATTGCCCACTGCGATGCCCAGAAGCTGTTTATAAAATATTCCTTGAATGAATGAACTGTGACGTTTGAATGGGACCGTGTCTGCAAAGTCCCAACATAGTTCTGGCTCACGGCGCACACTCGGTCAGTGCCCTGTTCCAGCTCGTCCATCCCCACTCCGAGTGCTGCCCGGACACTTGTGCCGCAGGAGCAGAGGACATGCCAACCAGAGGAGGGAGCCGAGCACCTGGGGCACCAGCCCGCACGCAGACCTGGGCGCGTGTTTAAGAATTCTCAAGCCGTCTCCTCTCTTTCTCCAACGCTTAGCAAACAGAAGAGCCTTGACCTTGCGGGGCCCAGAGTGTAGTCCATCATCTTTATTTCCTGTGAGGATCCTGGACATGTCGTCACCCCGATTCGCCATGTGAACCACACACTTTCAGCTTGTTCCTAAGCGCTTTCCTCTGGGTAAAGCAGAAAATCAAGCTGGAAAACACAGCACTAATGAAACACAGCATGATTCCACTTTGTTCTATTCGAGAAGCCTCTATAGTAGATGCATTGACATGAATTGTGAGCCTGAAGCTATTTTATACAAAAAGAAAAAAAAAAGTAAGAAAGAAAGAAAGAAAACAAACTAAAAAATCCCATCGCGGTGACTCTGGCCCCTATAGTGTGAAACTTACAGCTCTGAAGAAGTGAAATAACGCTGTAGAAATGAAGGTTTCCATAGAGCGTAAAGTTCAAGGCCCTGTGTCATTGGTGTTTTCAGATTTGGGGTACTTTGCTTAAAATCAGGAGAAATGAGCTTTAACGATTCGCGATGAAAAAGTCCGTGCATTCAAGGCGAGCGAGGCTCCTGTGTGCTGGGCTGCGGCCTGCCTCTGGAGAGACATTTAAGCAGAGTGCCTGCCCGCAAGGACCTGTCCTTCCAGCCACCTCTCAGCCACTTTCACATGCCGGGCACCCAGGGAGGGCGCTCTGACAGAGGAGGACCATGGCACGCCAAAGCCCAAAGGAGGGAGGGAGTAGCTGGGGCAGGGGGTGCCGGAGAAGCCCCATAGGAGGCACTTGTGCTGGGTCATCGTAAAGACAGCAGGCTCAGCAAGCCAGCCACGCAGGGTCCAGGGAGCCGGGCGAGGGAACCAGCCTGTGCAAAGGCACGCGGGGCCTGGGGGAGCTGAGCCAGTTCAGGGGACTGTACAATATTTGGATCAGTGAGAGAGATGGGTGCTTCTGTGAGAGACTGTTCATTCTCTGTCTCCATCAAGGGCAGTACCCAACATTGTCACGTATGATATCACAAACAAAAATTTATAACTTTGTATTTTTTTTCCCAGAGGAGCTTTGAGAGGCTGTACTGTGCAGCCTTTGCTCCTAACATGGACTTTGTCAGAGGCTGTGCCTTTCAGATCAGTAGAATGGCGTGGAAGAAAGGCTATCCCGGGAAGGATAATCTGCCCTCTGACCTCTCCTGGAATAGGCATGTGTGTGCATACACACACACATGAACATGCATATGCACACACACGCCTAGCTTCCTGGCCTCGCTCAATTTATACATGTACATATGTCCCAGTCTTGGCAGTCTGAAATCCCATCATCTACTCCAGCTTTGAAGTCCCTCTACAGTTCTAAAGTGCTAATCCATGACGCAGTTGACGCCACTCATCTGACCTAGGAGATTCATTACCATCTGGAAGCCCCTGCCTCCCCAGCCCCTCCTCTGACCGTCCGTCCCTGTTTGCTACTTTCTGCTCAGTCATCAGACAGCTTCAGGTCCTCGGCACGCATGCTCTCACTTCTTTCTTGCGCATCTCTCACCTCGCCTGTTCTTCCCCGGAGGCCTTCCTGCCCCTCTCGACCTGGTCGCTTCCTGCTCCACCTCAGCCTTTGCCTCGAGTGTCCTGGTCAGCTGTCCTGGCCCGGGCAGGGCGCACACGTTGGTGAATTCGGAGACCCTGCCCTGGGGTTGCGGAGCACACTGGGCGCAGCACTGCCTTGACTTGCCACCTTCTGTTATACAACCTGCCCCCCACCCCCACCCCAGGGCTCACTCTCCCATTGGGGTGGTACCTGGGGCTCAGAGCATTTTTAAAGGCAAATGAGATTTCCTTAAAAAAATCAGACGTAAAAACTAAACATAGTAATGTATGATCATGTAATCATGACTCAGTCCAGGTCGCATTCACCTTTATACCAATGCAGTCATAAAATACAATTTAAAAAAAAAAAAAAAGGAAAGGAAAGAAAAGTTCTTTAACAGAGAAAAGAACCTGTGAAAGGCGAAGTGTCTCGGGCCTTGGAAGTCTGAAGGCAGCCTTTACGCCCTCGGCATCAGGCGGTGGGTCCTGGAGACACAGTTCTGGTAGCTCCGTCCCCCGGTACCCCACTCGGACCCTGGGGGTGTGCTCATGAAAGGAGTGTTAAAGAAACTGGGCCTTTGGGGGGTGGCCGGGGGAGGGAAGGCTGCTTTCCGTGTGTTTGTGAAAGAACTGGGACACTGAGTCCTAAGAAACCAGTCCCTGTGGCCCCAAAACTCTATTGCTAAGAGCTGAGATGGGAACGGAGGATGACCTGAAATATTGGGGGGAAATCCAAATACACCAGACCCCTAGGTCTGGTGTTAGTCTGCTCTTGGGTTTCAGACTCAGGGAAATGATATGGAAGAGACACTGAGATGATATGGAGGAATTAGTTCTGGGTAGGTCTTAAAAAACAATCATGTAAAAACGCATGATTTTGGCAGCAGCCCCCAAGAGCAAAGGATATAGGCGAGTTGGCTAAATCCACAAGAAGAAGTCCCGCATGGGTGATGTGTCTTCATGTGGATGCTGTTGTTCAAGCTTATGGCTCCTGGAATAATAATCACCAGTAATGAAAGGTCTCATTTCCATAGGCAAAGGACATAATAGCAGATACATGGTGGCTTGTAATAGAATCGGGACGTGGAACGTACTCAGTCACAGACTCCCAGACTCAGTAAGGCAGTAAGCCCCTTAGAGAGCATTTTGTGTCCTCTCCCATTGTACAGATGAGGAAACTGGGGACCCCAGTAAGGGCGTGACTGGCCTGAGGTGACAGGGTGAGAGCGGACACGTAGCTTCAGTCTTTGACCATCTAGCCACGCTGCCCACAACACACTGAGAAAGTAGGAGAGGGGACCATGCAAATAATCATTTCCCTTTGAAGTTTTAAGCTATTTAGGATTCTTTGGTTGAGGGCAAAGTGTAGCTGTTGGAGTGTAGAACGCTGTTGATGTTACAAAGTTCTGGTATTATTTAAAAGAAGTTAAAGATATTGACTAACTGTAGAATGTAAAGTATGTATAGTATATAAATATGAATATGTATGTGTAACTCCCACACTAATTGAAGAGAATTGGGGTATAGGGGAGTGGTATAAATCAACCCAAAAGAAGGCAGCAAAGGAAAAAAAGAAAGATAAAAGAAAAATGGACACTGCAAGTGGACCCGAAAAAACAATACATTGGTATAAATCGTTTTTGTAGATGATTTTGCATTGCCCGGTGGATTGAAATGAGAATATTTTTGACTCAACACTGCCATTGCTAAGTATATATTTTAAAGACATCCACGATGTATGCCAAGAAATATGCTCAAAAATGTCTATGAGCATTTCTTATAAGTAAAATTGCTCTGTCATCAGAAGGATAGATGTATAAATTGTGAGGATTTATACAGTGGTATATCAGTGACAGAGCTAATGGACCTCTGTCTCGTGAGTTAACATGGATGAATCTCAAAAAAAAAAAAGATGTTGAGTGAAAAAAATAAGTCAGAAAAATACAAATTATTTGATTCAATGTATATAATGTTCAAATACAGACAAAACTATATTGCGTTGTTAAAGTGTACATACAAATATGGTCAAAATCTATGGAATTAAAAAATTATAATTAAAAAATTTGGAAAGTGGTGACGTCCAGGGGGAAGGGAAGGGAATGGAATTAGGGAGAGGCACACAAAAGCTCTCAAAAACATTGATAATCCAGCCAGATGATGGGTATTTGGGTGCTCATTTTTCTATTATTCTTTAAAGTGTACATACATATTATGTACAATTATTTGTAAGTTTAAAAATTTTTTTAAGTAATAAAATAAAAGGAATGGGAGACAAATGAATGTCAAGAATGTCTAGGGAGGGAATGAAGGAATGTCCCCCTTAGAGGAGGAAAATGGCGTGCAGTTTTCTCAGAAGTTGGGGTGCCTTTTTTGAAGGATGAATGGAAGGTCTCCAGGTTGATGGGAGACCAGTATCTGCGAGCTCAGAGGCCACGCGGAAAACGGACAGTGGAAAACTATAAGCCACTGTGTGTGTGGAGCTCAAGCCTGCGTTTCACACAGGGCTCGGGGAGGCGAGGCTGAGGGGGAGGCCGCCAGGGCCCGTTGGCTGCCTTGCTTGTGCTCCCGTGTCAGGTGCAGGAAGGCACTCAGCAGACTTAGAATTTCCCCTCGGTGATGGCCCAAGATGTACCATGTGGGTGACGAGGATGAGATTCATTTTAAGTGAGGCACAAATACATCTTTATTCTGAAGAGCCTGGCAGCACTCTCCTTCTGGAAGCTAGGACGTGAACCTCAACTCTGAGGGGACTGGAAGGATATCTTAGGCAGGAAGGGGACTAATGTCTAAATAGACACATGCTGTCAACATGACGGCCAATCAAATATACAAACCTCTTTCCCTGTGGCTGGAAAATCATGATGGAATGTTAAATCCTTTTACTTGAGTGCATTTTTTGGCTGCCAAGTACAGCATCTAATATAAGATGCTTTAAAATTCAGATGGAGAAATCATGGCCAAGAAAGAAGAAAATTGCCCAGGATCAGTCACAGTAAGAGAAAGCAAGAGCAGTGGTTAGAACCCAGGGCTCCTAGAAGCTCTAAGAAGAGATTGTGAACCTGGAAAACCAAGGTCAAGAAATGCTGAGTTTCAATATAAGGACCAAACCCCTCCCCAGTGAGGTCTGGGGCAGAGAAGGGCAGAGCTCCCATTTGTGCTCAGTGGTGCTTGTAAGATGTGAAACCCACCTTACATGCTGACCTTAGAGGAGGAAGGGGTCCAAAGAGAAGAGAGGGTTGGGAGAGGGTATGCCATGGCTTAAAGTCTTTCTAAGTGGAAAAGGACTGAACCCCAGTTCGTTACGGGGTTAGGGCATCAACCGCCTCAAAGGGAGTGTTGGGACCTCTGTTCAGGGAATACACAGGTCAGCACCCATGAAAACAAATCTCTCCAGTTGACCAGTTTTGCCAACCCACGGCCAGCTGTCATTTGACAGCTTAGTAATAAGTGAGTGTGTTACAATATTGAATGCTCACCCTATAGGCAAATAAAAATGCAATGCTCACTTAACTTTCTTTCAAACATTCTCTCCAGAAACTACATTCACTTGTGTTCAAACTAGGGCTGCCCTGAGCTAAATTTCTCTTGAGTATTTGGGCTACAAGAGGTCTCAGATCTATTTTTGTTTTGATATGTTCAGTTCATTTATGTCATGAGAGGGGTGTCCAACATGTGCAAAAAGAGATGCCTCTTGTGATATTGTAGAACAGTATTTATTGCAGCATCATTCTGCCATGGTCCTCAGACACAACACAGTCAAATAATTACCTTTAAAGTAGATCATCCATTCAGAGTAAAATGCTGGTAAGATCCAGTCAAAAGGGATGGAATGAGTCCCAGATAACTAGCAGAGCTCTGTATGTACAAACAGGTGTTCCATGATAAATGAACACACAGCAAACATCACAAGATCATGCTGGGAAAGAGCCTGCTTCTGAAATTTAAGGAAAAGGACCACAACGTAAGGTTTTATGAAAAAAGTATTTTGATGCTCGAAGAGCATATTTGTAGTTTTGTTTGTTTTTACTTATAGGTTGTGAAGCTCACAGTAATTGTGTGGTTTTGGTTTTTGTTGTTATATCTTTGCTGTTTCATGAGGGAAAAGGATCCAAACAGGAGTACATTGCGAGGATGAAGCCCAGTGAGCGGCGTTGTGGAGGCGCCCCCCAAGTCCCTGTGTAAGAACGCGTGTGTGCATCTTAAGGGTCTCACGCTGGCTGTTGTAATGGGAAAAGCGCTTGAGAGTCGGTGAACAGATGGCTGCCTAATCCCAGGAAAGTGTTCCTGGGACAGTCTAAAATTCTGTAAGCATTTCAAAGATGCCTGAGACTCTAGGCTTTTTCTTGTTACCTAAACATTTCTTTACAAAAATTTAATGATTTTTATTATCTTGAAAACCAACTTAATGTTGCCGTTATTCCCCAAGAAGAGTGTGATGTGTGAAGCATTCTTATTTTTATAAAGTATGTTCCACTATCGTCTCCGCATTGGTAAAAATATTTTCCTGTCTTCCTAGTACACCTGCCAATCTCCTCAGGTGAATGTACTTCTAGGATTCATTTGTTGTATCTCTTGAGCTCTTAAATTATTTAGCAGGTTTGCCTTCTTCATAATGCCTTGGTCACAATTATACTAATTATATGTATTTAGTTACTCTTGTCCTTTCCCTACCTTTCCATATATATATATATATAAAATTTCACAGTCCTCCTCTTGGAAAAAAATTCCTATCTTCTGGGTATTTGTTGTCCCCAGCCCTGCAATCCTTTGTACTAATATTTTGGTTTTTTGCAGTTTGTAGACTTGTCCTTGGCACTGTCGATATGAAGGAATTCCCAAAAGAGCAAATCCTGGTATGCCTCTATTTCCCCAGGAAATGGCATGATATACTCAACAAGCTGTGTGCATTTTTGCATCCTCCAAAAGCCAGCTAACAACCTTCATTGTCCTCTGCCCCTTTAGACATTTAAAGGTCATCTTAAATTAAATGTAACTTCCTTAGGTCACCCAATGAGTCAGAAGAACTCTTGGCTCTCAGCCAAGATCATAGGTGTTCCACAGGCATCTATTGAGTGTTCAATTAGGTAATTTCTAGTCAATGGCCTCTGGTCATGCAGATCCTGATATTAAATGATCCACTCTGTGATCTGGGTTTTCGTCACTCATGGTTTCCTCCTCTCTCTTGCTGTCAACAACTGCGTGTCCTCCACTCAGAACAAATGCCACCTGTGCACTCAAGTGTGCAAACACAGACACACACAAACAACACCTTTCCTCTCCTTTGTCCATGTTGTTTTCCTCCTCAAATATCTAGGGAAGCATCATACAGATGAACAAGAGTACTTGGCGTTCCGTTTCTTTAGTTAATTGTTTCCCTTACTTTATCTGGCACTCAACGCTCCACTGAATCCAACCAACATTTGCTGGACACTGTACTAAGTGTTGAGGTTGCAAATTTCCTGAACAAGATATTGCCCCTGCCTGCTGGTTTTCATCAGCACTAGTGTAAATAAATAATTGTGAATGCAACTTGATCAACCAGAGTACTGAAAGGTTATATGACTTCTCTGAAGTCATAAGACTATGGAAAGATGGCCAGAATACAGGTTCCTTGTATTCTAGCCAGGGACTTTAGCAAACTTCTGTAGAAAGAAAAATATGCAATAATTTTTATTATAATAAAGCAAAGGGTGATTTAATAAATAAATTTAATTGCCCATCTCTGTGAGGAGCTGTAAAATGTTTCAAGGAATGGATAGGTAAAAGGAAGAAGGAAGAAGAGGTAGAGAAAGAGTTGGAGGAAGAGAAGGAGGAGAAGAGAGGGGAGGGAAGGGAGGAAAAAAACTATAAAAAAATAGAACAAAGTATATTCTAGTACTCTATTTTAAGAAGATGGGTACTAAACAGTGATTGCCAATAAATCTTGCTCCAAGCTTCTGAAGGAAGCTCCAAAGTCCCCTGGGTCAGCATGACTTCCGGAATAGATTTGGGAAATGTGAAGCGTGAGAGGTCAGATGTTGGGCATCTCAGAAAAAACAGTTCCTCTTGGCTTTTCCAGTCAGGGAAAGCATCCTTCCAAAGGACTCAAAATAGGCAGGCGTTGCACATGCATGCTGGTGTCCCCAGCTTGGTCCTGACAGAGAAATGCTGGGCAAATCCCAAAGGCACAAAGGATATGAAAACGAATTGAAAAAATCAGATGTGATGAAATGGAAAAAGCCCAGCCTTCAGGCCCTGGTACCTCCTTCTTGTCCTAACTCCTAGTGTGCCCCATCAGTCATGTCACCTTACTCTCTAGCACCTGTTTTCTTGGGTCTAACAGCAGAATAGCGATGCCTTCCTTCCCCAGTAAGCTCCCAGGAATAGCAGTGAGGAGAGGGCACGATTCTGACACGCTCCCCACGTGATAGGAGTTATCAGAAAACTGCAATGAAGTGAAACAACTCACGTGTCACAGACTCCAAACCCACAGAGCTGGAGAGACTGTTTCATGTCACCACACCATTCATTCATTTGTTCGTTCACCCTCCCATTCATTCAACCTGCGAGCCTTCACTACGGATCAACATTGTGCTAGATGCTGGCTTCAGAGAGGACTAAAACACGGCATTCCTCTCAAGGAGCTTGCAGTCTGGTGGGGAGACAAACATTCAGACAGTCAAATGAGGAATGAAGGACGAGGATAGCACATTGAAGAGGTCGTGTTAGCTGGGTTAGGTAGGGGTGGTTTCTCAGATGAAGGAGAACTACAACTGGGTCTTGAAGACTGTGTAGGGTTGAGGGTGGGTTATTGATCTCAGTGTACTATACCCCTCAGGAGTGTTAGGATGGCAAAAAATATTCTGAGACTTACAAAGCTTAAGTGATTCCTGGGCAAAATACCTGTGAATGCCTTTTTGTATATGCTATGAATAAATGCATTTTTATCTACATACAAAACTAACAGCATCATCAGCCCAAAAAAAGGAGAATGGAAACTGTGTGGTTATGTCTCAAAGAGCTGAGTGTCAAATTCCACACGAGGTTCTGAACCCGGGCCATGTTTGTAATGACTTTTGATAAAGGAGGAGCTTCTCAAATGGCTTATTTCCCTAAATCCAGTGTCTTTATTCAGGGACAAGCCTGCAATTTCCATGTTGCTTTATTGATGCTCCGGAAAGTCAGGACCCCTGCGTGCTCCAGAGAATGGCTCAAATAGTTAAGTATGTTGGGAATCATACTGTGTTCAAAGACACGGACTTCAAATCCTACCTCTGGCTGCCTCTGTCTCTTCCCTTCTTCAGACGTCTCTTTACACTAAATCTCTGTCTGTGCTCCCTACACACACATGAATACCTCCCTTCGCGAGGCTATACCACTTAGGGTCAGTATCTCCTAATGCCCCCACTACCACCATTCGCTGGCCCCAAACCAAACCCTGCAGTCACATTATTGCATGCTTCCTTTTTCCTCTCCAGGACAAAGTCCCATCAAACACGCATCTCCTCCTTTCCTCACCTCAAGACGTGAGGACCTCGGTGGGGCAGCCTTCTCTCATCTTCCTTTACTTCAACCTCTGCACAGCTGCCACATTGACCTTCCTCAGTCACAAACATGTTAGTGTCCCTGTAGATCCTAAAATGGTACGGGCTCCATGTTGTCCAGTATCAAATTCCATTGGATGGCATCCAAGTTCACCCTAGTCTGGCCCCCTCCCACTTTACCTTCAGGTCCACTTCACAGGTATCGGCTGTTCTTTCCAGAGGCATTGGTCATGGGCTTCGTGTCCCTCCATCTGTACCTTGCCTGTTCCCATTGCGGTTCTATGCAGTCGGTATTGTTTTACTTTAGGAAGTCCTGCTTCCATCATCAGGAAGACCATACCTGCTTCTTTCTCTGACTCAGCCAGAGCCTCATATCCTTGAAGCACTGAAGCATTGCCCAAGTCACGGTGAACGTCCAAACAGTATGAATTCTTGCTGGTTTGCCAAATGACTAGGATTATTTCTTAGTTGTTCCCCCCCCCCCCCCCCGGACACTTATGTGTCAGCTTCCCAGCAGGAAAATAAATTTATCAAAGATAGGGATAATGCATCCCAGGGGTGTCCCACCGGGCCTATTGTATAAAAGACATTTAGCAAGTACTTTTAAGAACTAAGAAATTTTTATGACAATCAACCTGAAATAAATTTTAAAAATAGAAGAGTATACATATGAGGGGGACCCCCCCAGAAAAAATTATCTTCTGGAGGGCAGGCCCCTTGTAGTACAGGCTTCCCCAGTCAGGTGAGTGTTCAGGAACCCACCTGTATGGGTGTACCAGCTGGTGCTGTTGTGAGAGGCTGAGTTCAGTTTCAGTGAAACTTTTTCTGAAGACTCTTTCAATGCATTTGCCCATTTCATGATGGGTGATTTATAAGCACACCTTCCCACACCATGCTGAGTGTTCATCAGTTTTTAACAAAAAACAGCATGATCCCCATACCCCACCCTTCCTATTCACCCAGTCTCACCAGAGCAACTTTTTTTGTTTCCCCAGATGAGAAAATTCCTCAAAGGGAAGTGTTTTGCCCATGTGGAAGAGGTGAAACAAAAAATGGCAGACTCACTAAAAGGCATCAAAATTGACAAGTTCAGAAACTGTTTTGAGTAGTGGAAAAAACGTCTCAATAGCTGTATTGCATGAAGTGGAGAATATTTGGAAAGTGACTGAAGTTTGAACATGTAAGAATACACAATTTTTAATAAATTCTGGGTTTCGTGCAACCTCCCTCGTATTATCTTACAAATTAGGCGATTTTTTTGCTACTAAAGTAATAATTAGAAATTATAATATATTCAAAGATTTAGGCCTCAAAGCTCATTATTGTGAATGCTTTATATTACAAATAAATAAAAGTTCAAAAAGATGTTAATGGTTTTGAGGATTAAAATGAAGTGTTTACAAGGTCCAATGAAGAGATGAGGGGGGAGAGGTCGTCTGTACAGGTCAGAGCGGCCTCCACAGCCGTGGGGATGGACACCCGTGGGGGAGGCTATCCCAGCGGGCAGACGGCGTGTGCAAAATATGGGAGCCTGAGAAAAGGTTGCTTATTTGGGAACAGCTTTCAATCTCCATCTGATCAAAACCTCAAGTTAAATTCCCACACAACTGCTTAGGTCCTATGTTTTGCTTTATTAAGGAGAGTTTAAAGAATGTTCTTAAATTGTTCTTTTGTGATACAGAATGCTGTAAGACTTGAAGAGCTCCATGGTGTGTTTCTGCCCAGGCCCAGAGAGAGCCACACTGGAAGTTTTGATTCCAAGAGTTTGTTTTTCATTGTCAGTTGCTTCCTTCTCATGCCTGTTAGATGATGGTATGGGACCTTATATTTAAAAAATAAAAAAGACTTCTAAGTTTACAGTCTGGTCAATCTACTATAAAAAAGTTAATCGCCTGTTTCTTTAGACAAATATGTTCTTATTATGGTTCTATCACTGTGTGATCTCCGTCACCTCTGTGACATCTAAGACCACACGCGGGAGCAGAAGATACCACTGGGGAAGTAAACTCACACAGAGTGCTCGCGACAGGTGCCACATCTCCAGCTGACTGTGTCTCCTTGGCTCATCGGGGAGGCTGTCGGCAGCTTCACTCGATAGCTCCTTACCTTCCAACAGCAACTTCAAACACCTGCACTTCTCCTTCGGAGAGCCCTTCCTCCTCCCAGGAGTGAGCTGGCCATGCGAGGGTCAGGCAGTCATGGTGAGAAGTTAGGACTCCCAGAAACAAGCCTTAACCAATGAGAAACAAACCCTGATGGGTAAATGCCTCAGCTGTCTTGCCTCTTGCTGGGCAATGCTTGAACCCAAATTCTCAGCTCAGAGTCTGCGTTGAGGACAACATAAGCTAAGCCAACCCCATAAGCCATACTACCATATTTAAGTGTTCAGATTCTACCTCATGGAGCTAGGAAACCAACCAAGTATTTTAATTAGGGAAGTAACATGGCTATATATGTAAATATCATATAAATATCACTATAACAGCTAGGAGGGGGAGGTAAATTGTAGGAGGAAAATGAAGGAATCTCAATTAGGAATTTAAGGCCAAAGTTGCGGGTGGATTCCAAAGTGGCCATGATGTAAGGCCTTAAATTCCTGATCTCCAGGCCCAGCCTATGTAGCTACAGCTGTTGATCTGTGCATATGGGAAGCAATTTATATGTCCAAGCAGTTGTCCACCCACTTTTACTGGAACCTCTAATTGCAGAATTACACCCATGTTTTCCAAAGAGAAAACGCTGCCTCCCCACTGACTCATGCTCATTTATTGAATAACTTCTTATCCCAGGCAGAACGAGACTGACTTTAGCTCTCTTTCCACTGCTCTCATCCCAGAGTTTACGCTGGGCCGCTCACCAAGCACAGTCTTTGAAACACCTTGATCTGTTAGGAACATACGTTAACTGGGGTTAAAGACTGGATTTCTGACCCTGGCTCTGCCACTTGCTACCCTTCTGTGAGCCTCGATTGCCTCATCAGAAAAATAGATATGAAAACCCTTGCAAGTGTGTTGTGTGGACGAAAGGAAGTAACTGGTTGTTCTAGATGATCGCTGTCGGCATCCTGAGCTCAGCAGTGAGCTCGTCAGGACCCCTTATGTCTGGCAGAAACTTGTCTGTTAGGAGCTTGCCAAGATCCATGACAGTGAGGACGAAGCCTGCTCATCTCTGAATCCCCACAGTGCCCGTCTGGGGTCTAAAATGTGCCCATTGTCCTGAGTCCACAAGGAACCCAAGGGTCTGAAAAAAAAACAAACAAACCGTATGGAGGAGCCTAGCAGCAAGTTGGGACTGTGGCCCCCTCAGGGGCTCATGAGACAAGGACAGCAAGGGCGGGAAGTGTTTATGAATGGGGACCTGGCCCAGAAGGCATTGCAGAAGAGCACCCAGGTGCACCCAGGAGGGCAAGAGGCTGAAGGACACCTCTGGAAGAGACCAGAGCTCCCGCCTTGAGCCTAGCAGGTGCTAAGGTTCTGAAGAGAGAATAAGGTGACGGGCACTTCTGGTCTCTTTCAGGGATCTGTCATGGGCATGGAGGACAGGACTCACTTATCGAGAAAGCCAATGATCTCAGAACATTCTGGAAAGGGAGAGGCACCTAGATATGCCTTTCCTTCAAGAACTGTTTACAGATGAGTTTGCCTCTTCTGCTCACTCACATTTCCAATGTCCTGTTCTCCAGATTCCAGCTTTCTTCCCCATAGTTGTCAGCCGGGTACTATTCTTATCCCTCCTCAGCTGCAAGAGTCTGGCACCACGAGCACAGGCCTCTGCTCAGCCCAATGTGCTATGTGCTGTCTACAGTAACTCACAAGATTGGGAAGATAAATGGCACATGATCTCTAATGTGCAAGTGACACAGATACTCAGAAGGATCTAAAAAGCCCACCCACAACTATTCAGCTTATATGTGAGGGAGTTTGGACTTGAACTCCTGGATGTACTTCTTATCGAGAGGTTTTCAAGTTGCTGGTAGTTGCATCAGTAAAATCAGATTAATACAGAAGAAAGTCCACTGGCCACTCTGTAGACCTCAGATGGTAAAAGAGAAAGCTGGATGCCCCTGGTCAAGAGCTGAGGAGGACAGCCTTCCTCCAAGGCTGGAGGGGTCTCAGAGTATTGTGGTCTCTGACCTGGGATCCACACGATCTCACAGCTGCCAGCTTAACTAGCTCTTGGGAATCCTGACTCTAGGATGTGGAGAAGGCAGCTTGTGCATCCAAATAATCTGATGAGGCTTTTCATCAAAGTGGAGCTTCACGCTCAATAGTTATGTGAGCTCCTACATACATCCCCAGGACCGCCCTGCAAGATGTACGCTCAGCGTTCTTGGCGCCAGCCATAGTTGGGGAAGCCAGGACGCTGTGCTAAGTGACTTGTCTAGCAGGGAGATGACAGCTTTTCGGGGGCCCCCGCCCTCCACTTCAGAAATTATTTTCTTTAACAGAGAATTATCCAAAATAAATTAAATTAAGAAAATACATACACACCCCATCCTCCCAAGAGTGCACTTGCTGTGTGACAGACGGATTCTATTTCTGTCCCTGACAAATGCGGTGGAGTCAGCAAGAACAGGCCCAAGCAGTGGGGCGGGAGGCACCCTGCTCACCCTCGCTGTGTTGGCATCACCGAGCAGGTTTTGGGGACGGGCGTGGATCCCCCTGGTTGCCAGTCATTTCTGACAAGCTGACAGTTCACAAAAGCTAATTCTTCCTGATTCTGACAAGATTGTGTAGCGACAAATGTCATTATGGTAAGCTCAGAGTGTGGGAGTCAGTGTGATTTTTGTTAAAAATAGACCCATAGAGAGACAGAATTGAAAGGCACCTTTCAGTTTATGGTTCTGCAAAGAGACCCAGAGAGGGCAAGGCACTTGCCCCAGGGCACATGGTGAGCTCACCAAGCAGCTGGGAGGCAAAGGCAGGCCATGGGCCCCAGCCCAGGCCCTTCCCTGATGGCTACAGCCTCCTCTCCGTTTTCTTTAAGAAACACGAGTAAAGGAATGCTAACCACTCTAGGCCATGTAATCTTCTCTTCTTCGGAGATTTCAGACTGCAGATATGGGGGTTAAAAAAATTAAAAAAAAGAAAGAACTCTATGAAACAAAATCATCTTTTGCTTTCAAAGACCACGACATCTTCAGCTTTGTCTCTGTATAAATTCTCTGCATTTGCCACTGTCTTCCTCTTCTCCTTTATAACTTTCAAAGGCCCTTTGTTTCTCTGAAGACTCTTGCTTCTGGAAGCTCCTGCTTGATCTGCTCAGGGATGGGGGCTATGGCTTATGGCTCAGTCCCTGGGAGACTTTATGAGGGATTGGGGGCTGTCCCTTCCCGTTGGGAAGCCCCAAGCACAGAGCAGGATTGGAAGAAAGACCTGCTTGTCAAACTCCTGGCCCCTTCTTGTAAGCGCCATCTCAGATGCCACCTGCTCTGGAAAGCTTCATTGACTCCAAGAGAGGGGATCCATTTTACAAGTTAGCATGCAAACGTTTCCTTCCTCAGAAGGAAGCAGAGCACATCCACTTCACAGCATTGCTGTGAGCACGAGGTAACAAGCAGCCTGGGGGTCCACAGTCACTGCCAGGTCCGTACTTAAGCCTGTGAGGTTATGTTACATTACTTCCTGTTTGACCTTTCTAAGGTCACATGCCAACCAGATTGAGACCATGTTGACAAGCGGGCCAACTCTGGTTGGATGTTTTCCCAGCTCCCCGTTCTGCCCCGTTCCACAGCCCACTCCACATCAGGCCCCACCCCTCCCTCCCTCTATTCCTTCCCAGCACCTGCTCATCCGCTTCCCAGGAAGGGCCACCTCTCTGGTCCAGACCCCAAACTAAAGGTCAGACACTGTCCCCTCACCTACCCTCAAAGATGCTCTCAGTATATGGGCTACACTCAGAAAACACTGTCATCTGCTAAAAGGGAATTCTGGCATCAACCAGAAGGGATCTCACAAAAAGAGCCAGAGAGATTTTCTGAATACCCTGAAATTGCCCAAATAGGCAGCAACCACCACCCTCCTACAGCCCATGAGACTGGAAGGCAACCTCAGATTGTGGCCAAATTCCAGACTTTCAGTCGAGCCAGATCATAGAGCCCGACTCCCAGTGGGAAAAATGTGAGCCGTGGGCAAGGTTGAACTCCTGCAGAAGGGAAGACCTTTCACGCACAGTGGGCCCCCATGTGACCTCTGGAACGTGGGAGACATCTGTCCAGTTATAGAACTATTTTATGGGGGGTATACGGGGAGTTCATGCTCCTTAGCCTAGTTAATCAATCTCCACAGAGTCTGAATTCAGGGACATAGAGGGAGTCCTAGTGAACTTGCCCCAGCGTGACCTCTGCCCCTCTGTGGAGAATGGACCCACTGTCCCAGGACAGGCCTGGGCTGGCCTCTCAGCATCTGTCCTCTGAACCCCTTGCTTCCACACCAGCCCATCCACCCTCCTGGCTGTGATCCAACCCCGGCAGAGGTTCCAGAGGGTACAGGAGTCCTCAAAACCACCCAACCTGGAATCACTCTCCCCATTGGCTCAGCTCTGTAACTGTCAGGGCACACGTTTTTTCCCAAGGTCACAAGTTGGGGGCCCAGACGTGCCCAGAGCCCAGAAACAGAGCAAAGCTGGGGCTGGGATGCTGCCACCATGGCGCTCAGAGTGGCTGGGAACTGTAGAGCTCCCTGCCTGAGAGACCAGCCCAGAAATGAGCTTAGTAAATGTCTATGAGAAACACACGCGTGCACGCGTGCCTGTGAGCGCAGCACGTGTGCACACACGCGCATGCACACTGAGGAAGTACACAAAACGCAATCTCAAGAGGAAGAGGGCCCGAAAGAGCAGCAATTTTTAAAGGTGGAGGATGGTCAGTGCAGGAAAAACCAAATATGCATCAGGAAAGCTCACTGGTAAGAGAACAGGGACAGCTTCCTGGCTCTTCCGTGGTGTCACCCAAATCCCTCCAAATGGCTGAGTCATTCATTCCAGCTGCTGGGAGTGCGGCTAGCAGATGGCTCTTAGCTGAGTTTCACTCCCTGAATCCTTGAACTGTACTTCCTTAAAGTGAACCATTTTGCACAAGGTCACACCCTTCCTGGAGGCAGCCTATATCCAATGACTGGTTAACGACAGGAGACAAAGACGAAGGCCCGCTATTGAAAAAAACTCACGGACCTTCTCAGCTCCAGAGCTGCCTGTAACATCAGCGGAGTTCTTTCTTGTCACTACGCGGCAGTCCAACTTCTCTGCTGATCCAATCCAACTTCCTTCATTCCCAACAGGTACCGATCCTACAGGGACCTCCCCATGCACCTCCTGCACCCTAATCCAGTTTTACATCTGGTTCCTGAGGAACTCAACCCTAGCCACTAAGCTGGCCCGAGCGCATGGCGAGGATGCACCGAGGGGCGAGATGGAGCCCTGCCCTGGGTACCTGCTAGTGTGCGGGGTACACAGGCCTGAGTAACATTAACCGCGCTCAGGTCAGAAAGAGCTGCACCTGAGCCTTCAGACTCGGTTTTGCCCCTTACTTCCCTCCTCTCAGAGCCTCAATTTTTCTGCCTTTAAAATAGCTCTATAACCTGTTTCGCGTGGGCTTTGTGAAGATCACACAAGAGTGAGCCCTGGTCCAAGTGCCTTGTGAGCTGGAAAGTGCTGCCCAATGTGTTTGCAATTAAACTTGAAATGGTCCAGGAGCCCACAGGGAAAAGCAGGAGGAGTCAGCCAGCCTTTCGGGAAAAGAGAGCTCAGAGAGTGTATTAGGGTTTTCCAGAGAAGCAACCCAATAAGATAAATAGAGATATGGATATTTATTACGTGAAATTGGCTCACAGAAGTATGGAAGCTGAGAAGTCCCACAGTCTGCAAGCTGGGGACCCAAGACAGCCAGGGCTGTAATTCCAATCTGAGTCCCAAGGCCTGAGAATCAGGTGATCTTTTGGTAAAAATCCCAGCCTCTGGGCTAAAGAAGACTGATGTCCCAGCCCAGCAGTCAGGGAAAAAAGAGTGAATTTTCTCTCCCTCTGCCTGTTGTTGTGTTTTTAAATATCTTATTTATTTATTTTTAGAGAGAAGGGAAGGGAGGGAGAAAGAGCGGGAGAGAAACATCGATGCACGAGAGAAACATCTGTCGGTTATCCCTCACCCACCCCCAACTGGTGACCGGCCCTCAACCCAGGTATGTACACTGGCTGGGAATTGAACCAGCGACATTTTGGTTTGTGGGATGATGCTCAACCAACTGAGCTACACCAGTCAGGGCTGTCTATTGTTTTATTCGGGTCCCTGGCTGATTAGGTGATGCCCACCAGCATTGGGAAGGGCAGTCTGTTTCACTGAACCCACTGATTCAAATGCCAGTCTCATTCAGAAATGCTGTCACAGACACACCCAGGTATGTTTTATCTGGGCATCCTATGGCCCTTCGAACTGATATGAAAAATAAACCATCTCCAAAAAGGCTGTCCAGAGGTCGGGGGCTTCTGAAGGATCCTGTACTGAGAGACCTGGGTTTCCACTATAGTTCACCCCTGGAGGCCTTGGGCAGGGCATGCCTTCTTTCTGGGATGTGCGGCTCTCCTTCCTTCTGTCCAGAAAGAAATATGAAGGCATCATCTCTGCTGAATTCTCTAACTGATGCCAACAGAAATAATGAGCTTTCTCTGTGTTCCCTAGAACATTCAAAACCACCGCTTTGACAATAACCGGGATACTACCAATCTTCCTTACCGAGTAGCCTAACGACAAAAACACTGTGAAATGCGTGAGCCTGTCTTGAAGACATCCTAGGGCCCACACGGTGGGGAATGACAACTGACCTGATAGGCCAAGGACATGCTGTCTAGAACTGCACTGGGCGGAGCGCACCAGGGGGTGCCCCTCCTGAGAATGAGTAAGACCCACCAAGAGCAGAAGGGGAAAGACAAAACCCTCTGTGGCATAATGTGTATGACTTTAGAGATCATTAAAGACTTCATTGAGCCCCAGAGCTGCCATGGACAGAGAATTTTGCAACAGTGCTGCTCCATGCACACAAACAAAGCTAGCGTTTCTCCATCTCTGTTTGGCGTGATGCCTCCTTTGACTGAGCCAATGACCTCAGAGACTCAAAGTCTGGCTTGCTCGTCTCCTAAGTGAATATTTCTTCAATGAACGAATAAATGGTGCCTAATCCTCAGCTGCTCCCTTCCTGCTACACAACAGAAAACATAATGAAATGACGCATGCATAAATTTAGTAACACAGACACAACATGTGACCTCACACGCTTCCATACATGCCCACAAACCCTAGTCCATAACGTCACATGCATAGTTTCACGAACCTAGACACATAAATACACACACTTATACCTACCCAGGTCCACACTCAGACACACACACATAGAGATACTTATATACAGTCAAATTCTTACTCTTGAGCCCCCCTTCCCAATCCATGGTTTATCCATGGATTTAACCACATATGATCCTATGACTGGGTGAGTCATGCTAACAGTTAGACAATGTAATCATTGTCTGACTATTTGACAATGTAATCAATCATGTAATCACTTATTCCAGTGCTCAATGGATAAACAGGTTTGAAGAATAATCGTTGGCCATGGCAATGGCAGGCGAAAGACTGAGACTCTGCTGCTGGGAACTTCATATATTCCAGAAGGACTGGCCAAGCCCTCTGTAGCTCAGGTTCTTTGGCTGCTCTACTTTTGGGGAAAAAATTAGAATTTCTTGTTTTTCCACATATACAATAATTCCACATATGTCCCTTTTTACATTACTCAAGCTCAGCAACACAAACCAAGCATTGACTACAGAGAGTGGAGGGCCCCGCCTTCAGGGAGACGCATCCTCTTCCTCTCCATTTCCACTTCTACAAAGGCAACCTGAGTTCAATTCAGGGCCAGAGATTTTACAGCCCCGATGTGATGGAAAGCCACAGACTGCAAAAGCACGTGCTCAAATCCCCACGTCCGTTTCACCTTTTTACAAATCACTTTCCATATTGAATGTTATTTAATACAACTGAGAATGAGTAATATTCTCAGTTGTATTAAATACAAGGGAGGAAAATGATTAAATTAATGACTGCCTCCATTTCATAGAAGACATTGTGGTTCAGAGATGGCAGGTACCTGCCCTCAGGTCAAAATTCGAAAGAAACATAGGCACATTTTTAATTCTCTGTTGAATGTGAAACCTAAGCTCTTTACACAATACACAGCTTTCCCAATGCTTCAGACCATTTATAACAAGAATGACAAATAAATGTGGCTTAGAAGAAAGTCAACAAGAAAAATTAGTGCTCTGAAATAATTTCAGCTTGGCCCCTCCTGGTTCATGTTGGTGACAGGAAATCAGGATCCTGCTGGGCTGGCAAGGGACTTGGAGGCCTCAGACATATGAATCGGTCACGTTGAATTCTGTCATCAGATTCCGGGTGCATCAGTCGGGTTTCATTTGCACTATATGAAAAGCAATCCCAAAATACACACTGTTGCTAAGGTTACATCTTGCTGGATGCAAATGAAGATGGGTTTGTTCAGACCAGTTAAAAATATCTTGGCACTGGCTAATGTTCCCATTGGTATAAAGGGAATTATCAGCAGCCTATTAAACTGAGAGGTAGGGTTTACCTGATTCAGCATTAGGGATCTGGGCAGCATTATTTCTGAGTAATATTTTTAGAACTTACAGAAACTACTTTTTTTAAAATTAATTCAAGTCATAAGTCTGGTTTCAGTAGGGTTTTTTGATACAAATATAGTCCAATAACAGAATCTACCAACGAAAATATAGAGGTGTGTTTTCTCCAGGCTCTGGAAGAGCCATCTGCATTAGCATTTGTGGAACCTGGGAGGAAATGAGAATAAGAACAAATGGCGTTTCAGTCCAGTGGGAAAGGTGGAGAAGAAAAGCATAATTTTCACCTTGCTGAGTTTGTTACATCATTATTTTACTTAATAACCCAGCAAAACAAGTATTATTCTTCTTTTTAAGAAACTGTGACTTAGAGACATTCTTCCATTCTCTAAGTAAGTAGAGGGACTGAGAGTTAAATTTAGAATTAACTCTGAACCCAGAATCTATCCTCTACATCATTCTACTTCTATAACTAAAGATAAATTGTCAAAGAAAATTTTAAAACCTGAATAAGACATATAAGCCCAGAAGAGCAGTTGAAGTTTTGCCATATGAAAAGAAAAAGCATTATTCAAAATTGAAACGGTTTTGATGTTTTGACCTGAATGCTTAGCTCCCCTTGACTGTGTCTCGGCTTCCTGTGAGTCAAGGACTAATGCTTGTGCTTTTTCTCTGCCTCTGGATATAGCCCACCCCCACATCGCCAAGCCTTGCGAGCTATCAAATCCGAAAATGTCACAGTCAGAGAGGACCTCAGGAGTCATCCCCCTTCTCCTCCTCAAAGTGCGGATCTCCAGAACCGCACCCTGGTAGGGAAGCCGAGCAGCCATTTTTCTGGAATCCTGACTAAAGATGGCAGCTCATATTTGTTGAATGCTTACTAAACTTTCAGCACATGGCACTCTTTTAAGTATTTCACCTCTTTTTAATTCATGTAATCCTTATAACAATGCTGGGAGGTAGGTAGTGTGACTTCCATTTTTCAAATGAGGAAAGGGACACAGAGAAAGGTCAAGTCACTTGTCCAAGTTCACATAGCTTCTAAGTGGTGAATACAGACTTAAGTCCCAAGTGCTGTGACTCCAGAGCCTGAGCTCTTACACACTGTGGATTACTTTCTCAAAGTAGGTCCCTACTTCATAACACAGCCTGTCCCATTGTATTTATGGAAAGGCATAGCCTACGTGGGGGATTTGTCTTGATTGGTTTAGAAATCTCTGAGATGTGGAAAACTGGTCATGTTTGGGAATAGGAGGCTGAAGGAAGAAAGGAAAAACAGAAATGATAGCTCAGAAAATATGTGGTTCTAAAGTAATATAGGACTAATTATGAAATCTTTCTAGGGCTACCATAGGGGAAGGAGGACCATTCTAGTAAGAGTAGCTTCAATTTCTTGATCACATGTTATTGGTTATATGTGTGATGTGCATTGTCACTAGGCTTCACTACAACCTCCAAAGTAAATGTCACTAACTCCATTCCAAAAATGTGGAAAATGAAGCTCACCAAGGCTAAGTCACTTGTGCACAGTCACACAGCTATTCAGGGGTGGCCCCAGGATTCAGACCAGGGACAGAGTAATACAAAATATAGTTTCTTTCACAATGAAACATTTAAAAAAAATTTTGACTGTTTTTGTATGTTTTCCAGCATGATGCACTGAGACCAAGGTGTAGTAGAAGTAAAATGGAGTCCAATATAATTTGTTGTAACAAATAACATGTACAGTGATGGTAGCTTTCTTCTGAAATCATCCTCTTCCTGCATCGCCACCTACTTCAGCCTTCTTCTCATGTCTTCCATGTCTCCTTCCCAGTTTCCTTCCTGGTTTTTCTCCCTGCTTTTCATGTCCTTTGAGCATTAGAAGACCCAGTGCTCTCTCTGGGACAGTCTCTTCTCCATGCACGTTTTCCTTCTGTCCAGTGTTTTCTGGCCTCCTGGCTCTGTGTCTCTAATATCTAAAGGTTGACTCACCAATTTGTATTGCTAGTCCTGACTTCTGAACTCAGGTATCCAACTTCAAATCAACATCTTCACTTAAATGTCTGATAAACACGTCAAGTATAACAAATAAATAAGCAATACATTCCGTGGTTCTCATTTTCCCTCAAAACACCCTGTCGTTCCACCCTAGTCCTCCCAGACACCGCTCTTTCCATCTGAGTCAGTAGCAGCACAATCCACCCAGTGGCCCAGAGCCAACACTTACACATGCCCCCGGATTCCACCCTTCTCCTTGGTCCCACTTTTCATCTATCAGCAAGTGCAGCCTCATGGTTCTAGCCTTGAAGTACACCTAAATTCGCTCCACTCTTCTCCATTTATGCCTTTATCACCCTGCACCAGCCATGACTATGAGTTGCCTGATTTCAAAGTCTCATAATGGTTCCTCCACATCCCACTCTTGTTCTTCACAGTAATTGGGGCAATTTTTCTAAAATATAAATCAAATACTGTCGTCCCATTCTTTAAAAAACTTCAAACTGAATTTAGAAGAAATCTACACTTCCTACCTCAGGATTTCTCTCTTGTTTTCTCTTTAATCTAATTTTGCACCGTATACCTACCGTGTTCTCTGTCCCCCACCACTTCCCAGACACTCTGACTTCTGTTTCTTCCCAGAGTGCCCCATAAACGCTTTCAGTTGTTGTCTCTTTAGTCTGCAAAGCTCCTCCCCTTCTTTTCACATGGGGGGTTATTTCTTATCTTTTAGGTCTCAAATCAATATATGAAGTCTGCATATAAGCGTGTCTTCATCACTCAGTATAAAGGAGTATTTTCTATAACACTTGATTGTATTACCCTATTTACTTCTCTTGTAATATGCATAATATCTAAACTATTCCTTTTATTTATTTACCATTAATTATTGCTTTGGACTGAGTGTGTGCACCCCCTCAAATTCATACTTCGAAGGCCTAGCTCTCAAGGTGACTGTATTTAATATGAACATATCTGGATATGTCTATGTAAGTGCACAGCCCATGGGTTGAAAGGACACTCTGAACAGTGAATATGGTCAGCTCTGGGGAACAGAGCGGGTTATGTACATTCACAAGCGTGCATTGACCTTTTACCCTCAATTCTGTGTACTTCTTTATTGTGGAAATGTTTACATTAGCTATGCATTCCCATACTGACAAAATTTTTAAAAATGATTTCATAGTTAACTCACCATATCTTAATTAACTCATATGCAACTCCCTGTGAGCCCTGGCGTGGCCCCACAGTGCTCTCCTGCAGCCTCCACGCCCCTCCCCACCAACCTCACATCTCCCCCTGCCCCTCTCCCCCACTCTGTGGGAAACCCAGCTCTGGGCTTGTACGTATTAGCATGAGTGAAAATGCTGGGGGAGCAGAAACATGATGGAAATTTCATTAGGGAACTGCATTACTGGGACCAAGACTGTTAGCTTTGGAAACGTCCATGCTTCTGCCTGGGAACGCGGGTGTAAGGTTGCTGCCGTGGTTTGAGCAGTTTCCATCTTGGATGCCGCTCAAGCCAGAGAGAGAGAGAGAGAGAGAGAGAGAGAGAGAGGAGAAATATAGTCTTAAAAGTGTAATTCTTTAAGTCTAAAAAAATGTTATTTACCAAGTGCCTCCTAGATGCCAGGATCCACTCTGAAAGGTGTACCTGCACATGCCCACTTAAGGCTGATTAAACCATGCAAAAGTGAGAGCATTGTTCCCAGTTTACAAAAGAGGACAGGAGCTCAGAGAGGTTGCGTAGCAGGAATGATTCTGAGATGCGTTAATGAAGCACTGTATTCCCTTAGGAGACAAAAGACAGTAAAATGTGCAGTACCCGCTCCAGCTTCCCTGACACTAATTAATATCTTCCACATTAACGCCTTTTGTCTTATACCCGCCACCCAATTCTCCCCAAAGTGCAATTGATAGAGCAAGTGAGGAGTGGCTTTGAGGTGCCGGCCAATTCTTTCTTCCCTGTAAGGTTTCCTGAGTCATTCCCTCCTCTCACCACACTCAAGACCTCACTCTCTTGGCACGAGTGCGGGAGAGGGAGGGAGTGGAGGGAGTCAGGAGGGAAATCCAGGGGCACACATCTCCCAGGGAACAAGTCAGCTGCAGCAGACATCAGGAGCAGAAGTTCGCTTCAGAACAGGAAAGGAAAGAGCTGGAAAGAGCTGTGAGGGTGGGGGAAGGGAATCATGGGGAAGTGGAGTCAGAAGTCAAAGTGTCGGTATATTAACTATATTTTCTTATTCTCAGTATTCAGGATGCCCTGCATGGGGGCATCACTCACCGGGGAGAGATGTTCCTCCCAGGCTTAGCTAATTCTCAGAGATAGCAACCGCCTTGCCGGGGAGTGCACCTTCCCTGTGTGTGCTACCTGATCCGGAGCCGCACCGCTAACCACCTCCTCTGTCCGGCTCTTACACCCCAGGGGGCAACGTTCACTGCACCCTGCACATCCTAGGGCCAGCCCCGGACAACTGGGGACATCCCCTCTGCCCCAGAGACCGCTGAACTTATTCGAACAGATCAGTTCTAAGCCCCTTGCCCTTCCTTACCTTGCCTTTCCTGGAGACGCAACCAGGAAGGCTCTGGCCCAGAGCCGGCTGCTCTTCTGTGTGTGCCCCTGTGTGGTGCACAACGCCTTCTGTTTCTAGGAAACTGTAAGCGAAAACTTCTTCCTTTGTGACAATTATTTTTGTGACTGTGTCTTATCATACTAGATTGAAAACAAATCCAGGGTGTATTTTAAAATGATTGTAACAGAAATTAAATGTCGAGATGATTAAGATGCTTGCTGGTACAGGCCATGCGGGATGGTGAGGATTGACCTGTCACTGCCCGCCTTCCCCCTCCCTCCCCCTCATCCTCCCCACCCTCCACCCCTGCTACAGAGCACTATCTGTCACTCAGGGCTCTAAGACTGTCTCCTTTCTCTTTATCAAAACTGGCTTTCTGAAAAGCATCTCCTTCAGTCACTTTGAAGTTGGCATTTGCTCTCTGATCTTGCTGGACTGTCCTAGGACATGGAAACTTGGTTTTCTGGGAGAGAATACAGAGACCCCAGCAGAAGATGTGCAGGTGATCTGGAAAACTCTGACCCCATATCCTGAAGGCACACCAATACCAACACAAAGCAACTGTTGCTTGTAACCTGTCTCCTTGCACGGTGAGGGGTCATAATTAGGGTTGTGTTTTCTTTGTCGGGGTGAGCAATGAAAGAGGAGGTGCCTGACCAGACACAAAGAAGGAACTCAACAAGGGTCTTCCCAGCTCCCGTTTTCTCTATCATGCATCCAAGGTGGGACCTGAGTCCTCAGGAAGGATCCTTCCTTTCTTTTCCTCTAGAACCACCAAACATCAGTGTTGATCCCCTGGGATCTGTAGTTCTTTCATCCCTCTTTCCTCAGTTTCCCCACCTGTATGATGTGATCGATACACAGTTGATCTCTTTTCCAGTATGAAGAACCCTTGTTGTCCAACTAGAGCCCCTTGAGACACGCTGAGCCTGAGTGTGCCAGAGTGTACAAGGAGGAGAGTCCAGCCGAGCCAGGAAGCTCTAACCTGGTTCCAAATGCCGGCCCCCTGACTGTGTGCACTCACATAACACATATAGACATCTGGAAAATAACCTGGTTTACTTATTGATTCTGGTTTCTCTAGATTAAAAGCCAATACTTCAGACTCCAGACAACTCTTTCTGGGTTGTAGGTCATCAGATGGCTCCCCAGATCGTGTTCAGACCCACTCTTTCTGAGTAGGGCATGCCCCTAACCCTAAATAATGCAGGAAGCACCTGAGTATTCCACAGAGAGCAAAGACCCCCAGGCTGAGGATATTTTAACAAGTGCAGACGCAAAATGCATTCTGGAAGAAGGAGCTAAATTGCAGCGGGGAGGGGAAGGGGTGTGTGTGGAGCTCCTTTTATTCTTTCAACTTAAGGAACTTTTTGGGAGTATTTGATTTTAAGTGTCCAGAACCAGTCACCAGTAATTTTCATTTCAAAGGCCTTTTCTTCGAAATTTAGGGAGGCATTGATGGTCATGAATTTGCTTTTATTCCTTTTCATGCTATGTATCTGACATGCTAAATGCCCTAAGAATCTAATAAGCTATAAATTGAAAGGAGAACAATTTCATTATTTTGTTCAAGGACTTAGCTATCCATTAGTTAATTTACCCATTTGCAAAATAGATAATAGACATATTTTACAAATAAGAGAAATATATTTTTAAATAGCATTTGTTAATTTGTACTCCGGACATTGAGGCAAGATGGCGGGCTGAAAGCACTTCCATGCTGCTTCTCGCAGAAGAAAGATGAAAGGGAGAATTAATTTCCACAGCTGTAAGTTAAAGCCATTCCCATGAGTAGCTGCATGGACATATGACCCAGGAGCTAAGATTTGAATACTTATGGAGAATAAAAGCATAAGGCCATGTGTTGAAGGGGATCTAGAACTGGCCTCATTGCATGAGACCCAGAGCTGCCCAAATGGTACCTCCTCTGGACTGAAACTAGAAATATTACAAACAGCGAGCAGGAAGCAGATGACCTGTGCAGGAGACAGAGGCAGAGTTGCCAGAGAGAAGAAGGGCTCTCAGGCCACACAGGGCACTATCATGTGGCCCTAATTAACACTTTTTAGGAAGGGGTAAAACTTTTAAAAAGATAAAAAGTGACCTGGTTGGGTCTCCAAATGGCTGCCTCCATAAATCACAAATCATCCCACAACTGGGGCGCGCGCACCCACACACACACACACACACACACACACACACACACACACAAAACCAAAACCAAAACCAAAACCAAAACCAAAACCAGAAACTTTATTGAGAAACCACATGAAGAAACTGCCTTATGGTGTAATCAGCAGTTGCAACAAAGAAGGGAATTTCTGCCCAAAGAAGAGACTTGAATCATGGACATTTAATATATATTAAAATAGTGGTCCTCAACCTTTTTGGCACCAGGAACTGGTTTTGTGGAAGACAGTTTTTCAGTGGACCAGGGTGGGTGGGCGGAGATAGGAGGTGGAGCTCAAGCAGAGATGCCAGGCATGTCCACAATCCGCAGAGGGGAGGTAGGGGCCCTTGTCCTGGAAGACAAATTAAGGAAAGACAAGTAGAGAGTGAGAACTGGGTAGAATGAAAACATAACGGGAAAATTTCAAAAAGAAAATATAAATTCTACAAAAGGGCAATAAGGGATTAAAATCAGAGGAGAGAAAATCAAGAAAGAGAATCATTCAAAATTCAGAGGAGAGATAGAAAAATAGGTAATAGAACCTCAGTGAAATGGAAACTAAAATAGAAATTCCAACATGCATTGAATTAGATGTTGAAAAAAGATGGTCCTATATCTGATATCTTGAACAAACTGTGACTGATTTTGATTTAAAGGTTTTAATATACTCATAAAATGTGTTGATCAGTTTTCCTTCTGTTTCTGTTCTCTGGAATATTTTTTATATAAATTAGGGGTTCCTTAACATTTGGTAAAAAGACTGTCTTTAGCCATATGGCCATGGGGAATATGTAGAGTGGAGTTGTTGATGGTTAGTCATTTCAAACATGAATTAACATTATTTGATAGTAATTTTTCAGGGTTTTCATTCTTTTTGAGTCAATTTGCAAATTTATATTTTGCTTTAAAATTGTATATTTCAGTCATTGGAATAAAATTAATTTACTTTTAAATATGCATCTGATAAAATCCAATACTCATAAATATTATTTTAAAAATATAAGTAACTGAGGATTTCAAATTCAAAGACTTAATCTAATAAAGATATTCTACCAAAATATGTCAACAAGTATCAAATTTAATATGGAAATATAGGACAATTTGCCTAGGAAGTGGGAATGAGACAAGGGGGCTGACTATTACTAACTTATCTAACATTGTATTGGAGGTCCTGGACAACACATTTAGGCAAGAAAAAGAAATAAGTAATAAAATGTTTGAAAAAATAAAAATAAAAATTATAAAAATTATTTGCAACTTACATGATTGTGTATTTTTTTTAAAAAATCAAAAAATCTACAGATAAACTAATAGAACCAGTAAATAAGGTTAGCCAAGTCAGTCTGAATAGAAGATCAATAAGCAAAAATTGTATTTTTAAATACCAACAATAAAAAACTTCCAAATAAAATTAGAAATGAATTTCATCTTAAGAGCATGAAAAAATACCAAATGTCTAAGAATGTGTCTGGCAGAAACATGTAAAGACCCCATAGAAAGAGTTGCAAAACATTATTGAAGTAGATTTTTAAAAAAGACATAAATAAAGGGGGATATAGCATACCACAGATTGGAAGGCCCAATATTCAAAAGATTTTATTTGTCCCCAAACTGATTTTAAGTTCATTGCAAACAAAATCATAACAACAGCAGATTATTTTGGTTCTTTTCCTATGTACAATTTTTCTGAGAAAACTATCTGATACTAAAATTAAAGTAGAAATGCAAAGGACCAAATAAAGCCATGATATGATAGTATTAAAGAATAATACAAAACTGTAAAAACTGCATATCAGATATTAAGACTTATTAAAAAGTTTCAGTAATTAGCCCTGGCTGGTGCAGCTCAGTGGGTTGACCTCCAGTCTGTGAACCGAAAGGTCACGGGTTTGATTCCTGGTCAGGGCACGTGCCTGTGTTGCGGGGCCAGGTCCCTTGTTGGGGGCATGTAAGAGGCAACAGATTGATGTTTTTCTCCCTTTCTTTCTCCCTCCCTTCCCCTTTCTCTAATAATAAATAACTTAATTTTTTTTGAGAAGTTATAATAATTAAGAGCATATGACACTGACCTAAGGTGAAAGAAGTGAGTGGAGCACAACAGAGGGTTTAGGAACAGACTTACATATAGAGAGAGAACTTATTTATGACAAAGTGTCCCTGCAAAGCCATGGGAATAGACTTTTCAATAAATGGTTCTGGAACAAGTGAATTTTCATATTGGAAATCATAAACTTTGACCCTTACTTTGAATTATATACATCAATTAATTACACAAACATCATTTTCAGATTGTTTATATAAATATAAAAGAAAAAAACACAGTTTTTAAATGACAACTTATAGTAAGTGATACTATGATAAAGAATATAATTCAGCAAAAAGACAAAGCCAGAAGTAAAACAACAGTGATAAAAATACTTTAATAAGTCTAAATTTTATTAATTGTAAGTGTTAAAACTTATACTAAATGTTAAATGTATATAAAATTAGATATTAGCATTTTCAAACAATTCATGGGTTAAAGAGAAAATAAAAATGGAAATTAATAAACATTTATAAGTGAACAGAATACACTACACCTTAAAATTGGAAGATGATGTTAAAGCAGTTCTTAAAAATATAAAGTCAAATGCATTAATTAGAAAACAAGAAGAGAATGAAAACAAATGAGCTAACAATGAGGAAGAGTAAGTAACAATGCAAAAAATCAAAGTATAAAAAACTTTAAATAAACAACAAATAAAATAGTAATAGAAAACAAGTAAGCATATATCAAGAATACTTACTGTTTCCAAAGATTTTCTTTTCAAAAACCTAATAATATATTAAAAACTCAACTGACAAAGGTCTAATACCTAGAACGTGTAAGGAATACATACAATTCAATAGCAAAAACACAAACAACCCAATTAAAAAATGGGCAAAGGAAATGAATAGACATTTTTCCAAAGAAGACACACAAATGGCCAAAAGGTAAATTAAAATGTACTCAATGTCATTAATCATCAAGGAAATACAAATTAAAGCCACAACGAGATGTCACCACATGCATGTTAGAATGGCTACCATCAAAAAGACAAGAGACAAATATTGGTGAGGAAGTAGAGAAAGGGAGCCCTGAGCACTGCTGGTGGGAATGTAAATTGATGCAGCCATTATGTAAAACAGTATGAGGTTCCTCAAAAAAATAAGCATAGAGCTGCCAGGAATTTTCAAAGCGAGTGTGCCAGGCGCAAGTCTATGCAAAGCTTGGGCCCAAAGGAAACTGAATGTCTGTGCAGTACTCCTTCCCTTAGTGAAGCATTGGCTTCTTCAACCAGAGTCTCCCTTACAAAGTTATGGTGGCCAGGAGCCATCAGGAGACCCCATACAGTCTTCTGGTAGGAAAGACCCTGAGTGATCATTTTCTTTGTCTGACTCAGCATCCAGCAGTAACAGGAACCCCAGTCCCGCCCCTTTGCTGAAATGACCACTTCTGTCCTTGCTTACAGAAAAGGGAGCTGCCTCACAGTGGTCAGATGGACATATTGACTCAACCAATGGCACCCAAGGAAGCAATGACTTATGAAAATAAAATCAAAACAAGGTTTCTGTGGCAGACACTACTGGTTTTCCACCCAAATCCCCTAAGGTCTTTGTGCTATTTGGGGGTGTCTGTTTGTCCCTCTCTGCATTGAAAGTCTTCACCTGACAGTCTTCCTTGGGCTTCTGCAGCTGCTTTGTCTGCAAACACTAGTTTCAGACAAAATGCCTGGGAGTTACATTCTTCCTCATCACCCCGTCACCTAACCCCATAAGGCGCTGAGCTAAGGGACCCGTGTCAGTGTGAGACTCATGAAACTGAAGGGGAGACACTCTGAGGCATAGTGTCCACTCCAGGGTTCCCTTATGTCATCAGTCTTGTAATTTCGTCCTTGCTTGGTTTCTTCTTCCTTCCTATGCCCTTTTCTTCCCCTGCCATTTCTTACTGGTTTATCCACATTCTAGGTAAATCATTTGCACATAAATTTTCTTCTCACAGTTGGGTTCTGTGGGACTCAAGCTAAGAAAGTTTCTAGCCCCCAAAGGAGCTTACAGGAGTGTAAAAAAGTATATGAATACAGTGGCATTAACTCAATAAATTAGCCAACCAATAATAACGGGCATCTTTTAAGTGAAAGCCTGGTGGTACATGTTATAGAGATGCAATGCTGACTCATACCCTCAAGGAACCTTCAGGCCAGTGAAGAGCCCAAGACTGAACATAAGTCCTTATACCATAAAGCACCAGGCAGGATTTCCAGGGTCTCGATGGCCCAGATACTTGACTCCTTCCACATCCCCATTTCCTTTCCCAATGTTCCACTGAAGCTAATCAGCCAGTGAACAAGACTGAAAAAATATAAAAACCCCGGAAAACAGTGACAGTTCATACTGCATGGTGAAGCTGCAGGTGGGAGTGGGGAGAGAGAGAGGTCATTTACCACGTTCAAGGGGAAGCCCTTTCAGGTAGCACGTGAGTGGAGCCTATCCCACTCTCCTCTCTGCTAGCTTCTCCCCAATATCACAATAGCTCATTGCTAATTTTTCAGGACGGGGGAACAAGGACAGAGGAAGCATCGAGTCCTGTGTCAGAACAAGGACATCAAGACAAGGGGCCTCTCACATTGCCTTAGACACACATGCACAGAGAGCCAAGGACATGCCATGGCCTTGGATTATTGGGATAGATAGGAAGAGACTCTGTTCACAAGAGGAACAGCAGAAATCGCTCCAGAAGCACTGTGGGTGCCCACCTTGGTTCCTGACACATAACAACCTCAGCCTCCTTCCATGAAGGCGAGTAGGCAGAGAAATATCACTGGAAACATGAAAATTTTCAAGAGGTTATTACAGGTCATCAGGTTCAGCATACAGAACAAATGAGACATAGAAGGAGAGACTCTCTGGGGAAAAAGAACACACTCAAAAACGCAACAAACAAACAAGCAAACACTCCCTGAATTCTAAAGGCTCAAGTTTTCAACTTGTTGGGCCTGAAGGTAGTAAACCCATACATTCTGCTTTATTCTTGGCATTGGTGGAAAAAAAATAGGTCATTATTCAATGTATAGAAATCATGAGAAGACTGGAAATAGAATTAGTAACTTCCAAATCAGCATAGTAAAAACCAAAAAGGAAATAACAATTAGCACAATCAACAGAAAGCATAAAAGAACATTGCAGGAATTAGGTGGGTATATCTGTTATCCATAAGAAATGTGACTGGGCTATGAAAACAAAATATCATAACTCAAAAGAAAAGATGCATTAAAATATATCCCCAAAATGCAAATAAAATACAAGTTGTAGTGGGCACATTATAACAACAAAGTGGAATTCGAGGCAGCTATAAAAAGCAGTAAATAGGACATTACAGATTACTAAAATATATACTTTAGAATGAATACAGAATTTTTCGAACCCTCAGAAAGATTTTTAACAAAGGTCCTTCAGAATATTCTCTAACAAGTAGATAATAAACAGTAACATCACAGACTAAAATATACTTGGATAAGCTTAAATCTATATCATTTTTTTCTAATGTACACAAAACATTGATAATGTAATGCTCAACAACAAAATTTCCCAAAATAAAGATTTACAGGCCATATTTACTAACTACTCTGCAGTGAAACAGGAAATTCCTAGTAAAGAAATAACAAACTTAAATTTTAAAATCATGAAACTATCACTCTTTTAAATAACATTTGAAGAGAAAATAAAACATTATAGGTTATTAATAAATTAATAATCAACTACAGAAATACCTAAAAATTTATATACCTAAAGAATATCCATAAATTTTTTATTACTAAATAAGACAGAAAAAGTGAAATAAGTATCAAACTTATTTAAAAAGTTAAATGAAGGAAAATAAAGACTGGAAAGACATTTATAAGGATAAACAATAACATTTTAAATTAAAAACAACAAAATTTTTTTTTAATTTTAAAGCAGAATTTATTAAAGAAACCAGTGAAAATTCCCTAGTAAATTATATCAAGGAAGAAATAAAGCAGAATAAAAAAGCTATTAAAAGCAGACTCTTGAAAAAGATTTTAAAATTATAAGACAACTCTTTGTATAAAAAAGTTAAGTATGAAAATCTTTTGGATTTTAATGAAAATACAAGTTTCCAAAACTAACTTCTGTAAAAAAAAAATCTGAAGACTGATAACTTTGACAAAACACTTAAGACATAGTCACTTAAAACTAGTATAAAATGGTACTAGTGCAAAATATCTTACAAGGTAAACCTTTATGGATCAAATAATTCTTATGCTATTATGTTTTTAGAACAGAAAATGTTGGAACATTTCCCAATTGTTTTTATAGCTGAATACTAGTATCAAAATGTTTTTAAAAGGCCCTCGAAAATAAAACCTCAGAACTAACACATTTGAAAAAATTTATATACCTAAAGATGTATATATAAATAAATAAATAAGTGTGAGTATGTATATATAAATAAATTACATATTAGCAAATAAAACCCTGTATTGCATGATTTAAAAAGCAAGCCTGCCCTGTAAAATTACTCTGGGCAGAATGGTTGTCATTTAGTGAACAATTTTAGCAAATGGAACAGGCAGGATTCATTTTAGTTATGAAAAGGTAACTCAGCTTTAGGAAATGTATTAAAGCAATTTAGTACATTAAGAAGATAAAGAAGGGAAAACCCTATGATCATTTCTGTAGAGAGCAGGCAGGCGTTTGATAAAATTAAGATCCTTTCCTGATTAAAACAAAGTCATTTTTCAAATTGGAGTGAGAGGGGATACTTCTAAATGCCATCAACTTGGGAACCACAGGTAAGAGGTCTTGAGCAAAGGGCCTCCCAACCAATGCAAAATAGAATCCCAGGGAGAGGCCGCCATGAACACCTGCCAGACTCTGGAGGGAAGCCAGCCTGCCAAGGCACCGGTTTAAGAACTTACTCCCTTGCTAGTCCTCATTCCCTGTATCTAAACGTGATGGGGGACAAACTTAACTCTAAACCAAGTTTGGAGTTTCATTTATATCTTGGATTTTAAATTAGAATTTCTGGATTGAGATTGTTTGGAATTTAAAGTGACTGTAGAACTATGTTATCTAAGAATGAGGAGAAAAATCATATGCTTGAGTTTTTATTGGAAGGCAGAGAAAAATGGCCTCCTCTGAGTACATTTTAAATGGATTTGGGCTTTAATTATATCATCAGTCATGCTTAGTCAATTGTATTATTTACATTTATTTTACATTCTGTATAAACATTTGAATCCACTCATCAAATATCTTTTTTAAAAGAAATCTTGGAATTCCAAATAGACTTGCTTTTAATTTATAAATTGACCTGTGATAAAGTGATTTTTTATAATTTTAGGTCATTTCTATTCTGGTGTGTTTTTTTAAATACCATTCAGTTCTTTTCAAATTTCTTCACAGAGACTATGCATATTTTTGTTAGGATTTTCCCTAGGCATTTTTAATTCATTTTTGTGTAGCCATAGAAATGTTAGGTTTGTTCTTAGAACTTCCAAGTGATAGTTATAATACTTTGGACTTTAATGACATTTCATGTTGGTTTTCAGTCTAGCTATCTGATTAAATTTATTATTCTTGTTAACTTTACCACCTAAATAATTAAATGGTCTGGAAATATCACTTTTTAGTTTTCTAATATTTATGCCTCTGATTCTTTTATTTTACTCAGTGAATTGTGTAATTTCATAGATTTACTTTATGGGAATAAAGATATTTCCTTCTATTGTTATCTTACAGCAGAGTGGGATGTGTGTGTGTGAGGGAGGGAGAGGGAGGGAGGGAGGGAGACATGTTTGGATTTTATTATCAGGGTATCATTAAACTGGCTGTTAAGTGCCCATCTTTTTCTGTGTTTCAGAAGAGGTAATATAACAGGAATTACCTCATTTTTAAAAGCCACCTGGATAAGACTCTGTTAAATGGCTAGATCTTGGCCATTTTTTTTTCATGTCTCCCATGTTAACAGACAATTGCGCTAACTTTTATTGATTCCATTTTTCTATAAGAAATGTTATTAGAAAAAAATCACCTATGATTTCCAGTTTTTCAACTTTCATTAAAATTAATGTATTATTCTTTTATCATTTTAATCATTATTTCCTAATCTACATACGTGTTCTTTTTTATTATTTTTCCTATTTATTTTTTATGTTTTTAGGTTAATTTGTCAAGATATTCTATTTTATTGATGTTTCCAAAGAAGCACATTTCATTTTATTGTTCAAATCACTTTGTCACATTTTTCTAATTTTCATATTTTTTCTCTCTTTGTCAAAATATTCTATTTACTTTGATTTATTTTTATGGTTTTTCCTACCTTTTTAATTATAATGTTTTTTATTCTTAGTCTTTTATTTCTCTTATATAAGATGAAAGTAAGACTATAGATTTTCCTAGGGATATTACTAAACTGAAATTCTCCTGCTTTTAAAATGTAGTGTACTCACTGTAGCTTACTGCCAAATAGACATTTTAATTTCCTCTTTAATTTAAAAACGCATTTAAAATATTTTATATAATCTTTTTATTTAAGTATAATTTATATACAGGCAAGTTCACAAAATTACCAGGATAGTATATAAATCTTTTAAAAAAATTAACAATATATTTTTAGTGTTTATACAGAATGTAAAAGTTATCTTTTTGATGCATTTTCTAATTTTATTACATCATAGCCTTACATAGCTAGGAAGAAACCTATATAAACATTTTAATTATTTAAATTTTATTAATATTTCCTTTGAGCCTTAACACATTGTCAATTTTTAAAATATTTATATTTTTGAAAAAAGTGAGTTCTTTATAGGTACAAAGTCTCATAAAAATATATGTAAATACATAATACAAACATATATAAGCTGTCATACATACATGTCTCATCATATCATGTATCAGATCCTATTTCATTTTCCTCAGTTACTCCCAAATTTGTTCAGGTCAGAGCACAGCTCACATAGAAATTTATTTGAATGGCACCTTCGGGAAATGAACAAAGCTGCCTGAAGTCTGAGTTGATTGATTCGAGGCCGTGGCTGCCTCGGGTCCCACCAGGCCACTCCATGACCACGGGGATCAATAGCTCGGCACTTCCGTGACCCATCTGCGCCCCACTGCTGAGCGAAAGGCTCAGAAGCTCAAGCTCTCAATCCTGTCTTATTATTTACCTAACCTGCTGATTTCAGAGAAACGTATTAAAATGTTCTACTTTAATGTTTAATGTTTAATGTTTGTGTGTTTCCTTTATAATTTGTCCGTTTTCTTCACATATTTTAAAGCAAGATTGTTAGAGGTCTAAAAATCCATGATCCCTATCTTCTTAAGGATTATAATTTTATTAAATATCTTGCTGTTATCTTGCTTAGAAATCCTCACTTTAAATTGTCTCTTCTCTAAAATGAATATTACTCTTTTGTGTTGGTGTTTGCACAACAATGCCGGGAATAGATAAGAGTCATTTTAAATTGTATGTGTTACATTTCTTTCTGTTTTTGGTGTGCTAGTCATAAACAGTGCAGAGCTGGCCTCCTATGTAAAGACGTCACAGTCATCGTAATTACGTCTGCTGGACTTATTTTGGCATTTGTATTTTCTATTTTGTACACTTTCATAGTGTTTGTTTTTATTTCTCTGTCTTATTTTTGTTTTAATTGATCAAATCTTTTCTGTTCATTTTGCTCCTCTAGTTTTTTAATGTTTGTACATCCTAACTTTCGATGCTAAAAACCCTTAAATCATTATGTTATGTGTCAACCCCCCAGCCAGTTGGAATACATATTCTTAAGCTCCACAAGACAACAACCTTAGTAAAATGTCACTCTCTTCCTCTATCTAACCCTAGCCTTCTTTTATAGGAAGATCCAGACTAGTACTAAGATATTTTAAAATTATGCAAAACTGATTACTTAAGCCATAGTTTTATTGGTCACTGGAATTTGTGTAGTGTGGTTTGGTTTGGTTTGTTACAGGTCTTTCTTTCTTTTCTTGCAAGGCAAGTTTTTTCAATCTGTTATCATCCCTTTCTTAAATTTATTATTTATTTTGCCAGAATCGGGGCCTTAGCAAGTCTATTGGAAGGTTCTGCGAGTTGTAAAGTTTGAGTTGTTGCATTGCCCATAATATCATCTTGTTACTATAGGTAGTTAACTAATTATTAATATGAAAGGAGAACAAAGGGAAATAGACATTGAGCTTAATAAATCAGGGAGCATGAGCCTGTTTGCTTCACCAGGAAGTTACAGCTTCACATACTCCAACACATGCTGCCAAGGAGACTCAGTCCTAGGAGCACAGAAAATCTCCCCAGGAGATTGTGGAAGGGTTCAGGGAGAGGTGCTCGAGCAGAGAGGCCTGTCAATCTAACTAGGGGGTGTACCTATCAAAAGCCCATGAAAACTTGGGAAGTTGACTGACTCTTGAAAAACCACCTAGACCGTCCAAACCCAAGCTAATATAATCCCGGGGAATGAAGAAGCTCTCTCCTTCCCTCCCTCTCCCTCTCTTTCTCCCCAACCCAGTAATGCACTTGCCCTGCGTACTCATACTGTCTCTCTCCATAGTCGTGTGGCCTTCGCAGCCTTGTGGCCATCGGCCACGTGGACTCCACAAGCAGGCTCCAGGCGGAAGCTTAAATGCCTCAACATAGCAACAACAGGTTGCAGCCAGGAACAGAAGCTAAACTAGCCAGTTGCTGTACTGGACTGAGCTTTAGGATGAAGCAGAAACTCTGGATGCTGGCTTGTGCTTTGCCTTGCTGAGGACACGGTTGGACTTTTTCCACAGTGGGACAGAGGGAGAGGGGGCATTGGGAACCCAGGGGGCAGCTTCTATTTCCACCTGAATAAACCACCCTGTCACAGCACTGTCTCCCATGCATGGTCCTTGGATGCTCTCCTCACATTTCCGCCGACAGCACTCTGATGTGAATTTCAGTTTGACTCAGTTCTACGATTCCAGTTTCCAAATAATTTAATCGCATAACTTTGAAAAAAAAAGTTTCATTGTTTTAACAATCAACACTGCCAAAGAGAAGTTAGATGGTATAACCTAACCTTCACGCCTCTGAAGGTGTCCTGATTACTTTTTTTCTATCTCTAAAATCTTTGAAGAATTTTTATTTATTTTAATTCTGAGCTTTTTTCCAGCATGGGTCTGGATGTCCATCATTATTTCTTTGTTTGCATGTTTGTTTCTTTAAATTTACCCCCAGGAACACTTTTTGGGTGTTTAGATTTAAAGATTCTGCCCCTTCCTTAGCAAACATTCCTCTTGCCAATCAGCTGGGGAGGGGCAGTTTCTTGGGTAGGACCCAAAACAACTCTGAGGACCAGAATGATGCCAGGGGCTTCTTCTTTCCCTGCACCAAGGCGACATCAATGTCCCCCCACCTACCCAGGTTCTGTCCTGGGCAGAGGAGAATGGAGGGAGGCTCCCCAAATTGTGAGGCAGGTTTTATCCAATGAGAGACTGAATGATGCCTCAGAGATCCTTTAAATTTTGACATCAGACTAAGCTGTATACCAGATTGCAATTTAGGTCTGGATGGTTTTTCTTTTGTCTATAAGGTGTGTGTGTTTATAGGCGTGTGTTTTGGCACGTGTGTGAACTTGTTTCGTTTGATTCTGGCTAACCAGCATGCAAAGCTGGGAGCAAGGCCATTCAATCACATGCAAATTTTACAAAAATTACCATTTTCTCTGCGAATCCAAGTTGTTGTGAGAGCTAACCTTGTGACTTCCTCCTACGGTAGCCTTTCAAGATGAGTAGGAAGAAGAGGAAACTGGATAGAATCCCAGGAAATTACTTAACCTGACATTTAAGTGACTCCATGATTGGTCTCAACCTCCCTTCAAGTGTCATTTCAAATTTCTTCCTTTCATCTACCCAATCCCTTTCAAAAATAATTTCTTCCAAAATTAAAGTCTCTTGGAACATGTAGCACCACTTCAGAATTAGAGAATGGCTCTTTTATTAGAAGCAGGGGTGTCCGCTCCTGCCACCCTTCCTACTGTGTCTCCCTAGCGTGGTTTTCTTCCTCTCTTTGTCCTGAGTTCTTAAACTCTGAGTATCAAGGCTGAGCCTCAGTGGGCACGAAGAATGGAGACTGAAAGTGGAGAGGAGCAGAAACTGGAGCGTTGACCTCTCAGAGACAGGGAATCAGATAAGAACGAGCGGGCAGAGACAAAAAGAAGGGACTCCATGCAAGTGGCACAAAACTGGCCTTTGTGTAGAACCATCATTGCCAGCAGTTGAGGAAGTAGCCTGGCTGGGCCGTTTTCAGGAATTCCCAAGCATCTTTTCAGTGGCCTCTGGCCTTGTTTGCTTGTCTGCTTTCTCTCCCCTCAGGTGCTGGGCTCTAGGGTAGGACCATGCCGACGGGGGGAATCAGCCACAGTGCCCTTTGCAAGGGAGAAGTCTGATTATAAAGCAAGTTGTGTTAGAAATGGGACTTGAGAAACTTCCATCGAGTGTTGGCTGCTGTATGCCTGGCACTGAGCTAGGACAGTGAGCTGCAAGGGGGCTCCCTCAGAAGGTACCCGTGCCAATGGGACTGCGTTGGGGGGCGGCAGGGGAGCATGTGTACGCACAGGTCAGGATAAGCCAGCAATGGAATGAAGGTCACTGTCGGTACAGAAAGTTCCTACTTCTGCGATGAGTTTCCATGAAACTTCTGAAAGATTATGAAAATAAGCCTACCTAGGTTAACGCTTCGCTTGGACCACCTTTCTACTCCCAACCCTGCCTCCTTCCTCTGTTCATTGCTCCACCGGGCCTGTGGTATTTGGTCGTGAGGATTACAAAGCAGTTCTTGAGATCCTCGAGAATATGATTGCAGTTGCTATAACATCATTTTTTTGAAAACCATCAAAATGTCAGTTGTCTTCCTTTCTTAACTAATGGCAGAATTCACGTTTTTATTCCCAACTTCAGTTTCTTCCCTCCCTGATAACTATTCAGCTCTGAGCCTCCAGGGAAAGCCTGGGGTTGGTATCAGCATCAAAGTACACAGTTTGAGGCCTCCAGGTTCAAGGGACAAACCACATCAGCTGTATCAGCATAGCCTGCCTGGTGTTCAGTCTGAGCCTGAGAGACCGCCTCAGTCCTGGCTCTGAGTACACGGGCCATCGCTCCTTAGAGGACTGAGCTCCGTGTGCCAGTCCTGGGTGGGCTGTGCCTCTGCCCTCACCATGACCCCCTGAACAGCTTTCCCAGCCTCTGCAAAGATGCATGAAATTGAATCATAAAGCAGAGGTTCCATCCCACCGCCCAGTGAACTTGGCAGACATTCTCGCGTCTTCCCGGGTTGTGATCGCCCACAGAGAGTCTCTCCTCCCCTTCCCGGAATGCCCGCCATCCTCCCCTTTCCGTCTCTGTGCGAGTTCTAGGCCAGTTGGCTCAGCCTCTCCGGCACAGCCTCACCAGGACGCGCCTTCCTCTGCCCGCATCCTGGCTAGGCCACTCCCGCCTTCTCCCGAAGACCTTCGGCCCCCTTGGCTCCTGCTGCCGCCGCCACGGTGCGTTTGCAGACACTCGCTCAGCAGAACCCAGGTTCTCTCGCTGCCGGCCCTCCTCAGCCTGCGCACTGCCTCGGACGCGCACTGACACCCGGAGACCCTCGACAACGACAGGAGCTGACCCGGCGCACCGTCCTCCGCAGCCTGGCGGAGCCGGCCTGCCTCAGTGTGGCCACCGATGGCCGAACCCCGGCCATCCCGTGCCTCTCCTACTTCGGCTGCTCTGTCAGGAAGCTCTTCCTCACGAATCAAAGCGAAGTACAGGGGTCCGGTAAGGTTCCTGGGACACACATCGATGGTGGTCCACGTGTGACACTGAGCCAGATGGTGACAGGGAACCACCCAGTCCCTCAGCAAGTCGGTGCAATTTCAGAGCTTGATCAAACAGCTGACAGGCCACCCGGTTGCTCTGGTCCAGCTCTGCCTCCCTGCAAGGCCGCCCCTAGCCATACTGCTGTCCTCTGGGGCCACAAGGGAACCAGTTTCCTTCTCTCCCTCGCAGGCCCTGCCCAACTGTTCCTTAAGTAAATTATCTTCTTGGGTTTCTGGAGGCTTCTCATTCTCAGGCTCAGCCTCCTGCGGCGGCTGCGCAAGTTGACAACAACCCCACCCAGGCTTTTGCTCCTGCATTCACCCGACCTGGACTCCCCTATGGCTCTGTTTTTCTTAAATACACCGAGCTTCTCGGAGGCAGGAACTCATGCATTATTGCCTATATGTAAAGAAACTGTACGTGACTTTTTCATTAATAACTGTGGTCCGACTTCCTCATTTTGCCCAACTTCACATGGCAAATCAAAGCCCAGGGAGGCTGGGTGATTTCCAAGTTCTCTTAGCTGAGTGCTAGGAAAGCCAGGCTAACGCCCAGGTCTCTTGACTAATTTGCCAGCCTTTTTTCCCCCAACACATCCCCTTGGCCTGTATAGAATTTCAATACACCAGTTCTTTATGTAAATGACTTACCTGTTCAGGTGTCTGTACATCCTCTGAATAACAGAATCATTCCCCTTTAATAACATCAACAAGTTCATACATCATCTCTAACTGAGTATTTATGTATTTTCAGCCTTTTAAAAGAACTATACACAGATGGTCACTTAATAAGTGCTTTTTTGATGGCAATAGTGATTTTTATTGGGATAAGCGTGCAATTGTAGGAAGCAAGGCTCCAATTCTTACTCATTTGTCCACACTCACTACAAGCAACTTCAAAGCAGTTCTACAGATGGAAGATGCCTCTACACTTCAGTTTAAGCTTCCTGCAGTCATTTCTCCGCAACCACCCTCGCATTTTAATTCCCCAAATAGAAAATGAACTGAATAGACATTAACAAAGTAATCTCTCTGCTTCTTTGAAAATTGCCAACTAGCTGAATTTTTCTCCTATGGTTGATAACTGCCATGAAGAAACCAATCATAATTCCTTCTCTTCTGCCTCTGGAAAACATCATTTGAAAAAGCTTCCTGCATTGGGAAATAAAAGGAGGAGACAATTATATTAGAGATTAATAAACCCATCTCTTGTTATTTTCATTCCTTAGTAACCTCAGGGTGTGGACAGGGAAATTTTTAAAAATGTGGAGAGACTAAGACATGTTTCCCTAAAAACCTAAAGTGATCAAATTATAGTGATAACTTATTTTTTCCAAGTTTATAAATTTTGAGACAGAAAAAGAGTCTTTTAGATCTTTGGGTATTTTTAACTGTAATCACAGATTCTAGCTGAAGTCATTAAGCTTGGTGACTGACCCAGATTGAGAAAAAAGGAGACACATGTTCTGAAGGCATGAACATCTGGAACAACACCTGCGGCCGCTGTTCAAAGTAGAGGCAGCAGGTCTTCCTGTTGAGATGGACCGAGGACTTCACATGGTGCTAAGCACACATTACAGGCTGAGGCGTCTCCTGGCAATCATACTGGGCACCATCCAGAGCAGACATTAGCTGAACATGTCCTGGAGAGTCAGGCACAGGCTTCAGTTACCTCAGAAGCCAAAAGAAAGATGTGGTGGACAGGTTGGTTGTGTGACCAGGAGAGGCTGACGCTTTGCTTACTAGGTGGCATGATGTGAGAGTCAAGTACAAGCCAGCTCGAGTCCAGGGCTTTTTGTGCACTTACCCGGTGTCTGGCCACCCACAGGAGAGAGCCTGCCTTGTGTATATTCCTTTCAGAACATGTCTGTCTCCCAACCACTGAAAAGTAAGGCAAGTTGAACTAAAGGATTTCCTTTCCCAAGAAAGGAAAATGCCGAAGTGAAAAAAAGGAGAGGGAATCTCAAAATTGGTACATGAAGTTAAAGCTGAAAAGCATTACAGGGGAATAGGAACCTTTAGGGGGCTCCGACAGCTGGGAGTAGGGGTGGGTGCCCACACAGAGAGCGCCACAGTAGCTAAGCCAGCGGTCCTGTGTGAGCAGGCAGCTGGAAACAAGTGGCCTGAAGTGATTCTGCAGCCACTAGCATTGTCATTTTGAAGACAATCATCTCCCACCTAATCCAAAAAAGCTGTAATAAAGCTCCCTCCCTCCCTAGGCTGGTGGGCGTAAATGGCACACCTGCAAGGAATCGGAACACAGGAAGGGCCACCTCAGTAGTTCAGGACCCCAAAGAAATCATTGAGCATGAACATTAGTCCAGGATACTTAAATTCACAGAGTCTCAGCAGATTCAAACAAGAAACTGTCACCCAAAGCCAGTCACGTGGGTTTCCCACTGAAAATATTCTCACTGACAAGAAGATCTTGGTCAAAATTAGGGGAACCATATGAGAAAAACAAGTGAACAAAAGAAGAGGCAAGAGGAACAATAAATAAGCTTGGAGACAATAGAATAATCCTTAAAAGATTGTAAAACAATTATTTTTCATTGTTTGCAGAAATAGAGGAGTAAATATTAATAGAAATCACAATGTAAGAAAAGGTCAATATGAGAAAAAATAAATAAATTCTAGAAATGTAAGTCATTAAGGAACTCCAACACCCCAAAGCACAGAGATGATGCATTCTTTTGAGGAACACAAGAAACATTTCCAAAAATTAACTGTGTATTAGGACACATATTAAAATGAGCTCTTGGACCAAGAAGTAAGTATAAGTAAAATAAACAAAATAAATATTAAGAAACAATTCAGCCCTGGCTGGTGTGGCTCAGTGGACTGTGTGTTGGCCTGTGAACTGAAAGGTCGTCAGCTCGATTCCCAGGCAGAGCACATGCCTGGGTTGTGGGCCAGGTCCCCAGTTGGGGGTGTGCGAGAAGCAACCAATGGATGTTTCTCTCACACATTGATGTTTCTCTCCCTTTTTCTCTCTCCCTTCCCTTCTAAAAATAAATTTTAAAAATATTTTTAAAAAGTAAAAAATAAAATTAAAAAAATCCAGAGCTGGAGACTTCCAGTCTCTAGTTCAATATGCACAGAACTTGAAGTCTTCACTCCCATCATCACGACAAAAAAATGCTGAACAAACTAAAAATCAACAACCTTTCAGAGATGCATCATAGAACCGAGATCACAGGGCCTAAAAATTGGAGAGACAAGAAGCTATAGAGAGTCACGGCTTACCAGAAGGAGGAGCCACCTGCGGAGCCTGGTAGAAACACTTAGAGGGTAATGACTAACTACTGGAGACTAAGTGAGGACAAGCTTGCAAGATAAAACCTCCTAGGGCCCCGCCCTAGGCAGCACCTAACCCCCAACTGGAGCTTTAGCTTGGGGAGCCCCCGCAGGTTATCAGGATAAAGATTAAAGAAAAATCCCCCCCACCAGCCCTACTGAGCCTTTAACATTTTCTCCTGAAAGTCCTTACAGACAAGTTGAATGCCTGTCCCTGGGCTCTGTAACACACTTCTCATACTACCGGGCACTTTCTTATGCATTTCATGTCTGCCTCCCACCCGGTCAGTAAGTCTACAAGAGCATCCTTCCTGGTATCCTGGGCATCTATCAGAGTGCCTGGCACATAGCAAGTGCTAAAAAAATTCTTATATATGTGAAAATATGAAATTTGTCCCAGCTTTAATGATGTTTGGTAGGAGAAAAATAAGGGTCAAAGGAAGCCTGACCACCTGAATGAAATTAGCATCACGTCACTGCGCATGCCACCTTGGCAATAAACAAAAGCGAAATATTCTGCTGCATTTCGCTGCTGCAGGAAATAAAGATTTTTCTTTTAGCCCCTCACAGTCTTTCCACATCTGTCATTTCTTTTGATTCTCTTAAAATTCCTCTCTGGGAGGCATTTATTATCCGTGGTGAACAAATGAAAACTTTCAAACAAGAGACGTTGACTGACCTGCCCCAAACTGTACAACAAATAAAGCAGAGCTGTTTCTACCAGCCAGGGCTCAGGTCACGCTCTTCCCCCAGACCACCCTCCCTGTCTAGAATGGCACTTTCAGATTCTTGCATCCAGATGTGGCCTAGACTTTTCACTACTTAGACTCATCCCACTTGGGGACAACACCCAGTGTAGGCCGACTAAAGAGCTCTGAGGTCTATGAGAAACTGTGGAGTAAACTGGATCATTTATGTACAGAAAATTAGCATCCTAGATACATGACAGGCTGAAAGTACTGAAATCAGTAGGTGTGTGCAGATTTGTTCAGCATCAGAGAGAAAAAAGAATACTAGCCTGATACTGTGTTTCCAATCCCAGGGCTGCTGCGAACCTGCCACATGACCTTGGGAAATCACCTTGCCTCTCTGGGCCTCAGAGTCTCCATCTGCTGGATTAGATTATCTCTAAAACCCCTTCTTCTCTGAGATTTTTTTTAAAAAAAATTCATTTATTTGCTTTTTAGAGAGAGGGTAAGGAAGAGAGAAAGAGAAGAAGAGAAACATCAATGTGAGAGAGAAACATCAATCAGTTGCCTCTTGCATGTGCCCCAACTGGGGACCTGGCCCTCAACCCAAGCATGTGCCCTGACCGGAAATTGAACCAGTGACCTTTAGCTTTGCAGGATGATACCCAACCCACTGAGCCACACCAGCCAGGTCTGCTCTGAGATTCTTTAAGCATCTTGAAATGTCTAAATATGTTCAATAAAAGATAATGTTTCAATTATTTCTTAACAACCATATTAAGTACCTTCATGGAAGCCTATGTATAGATGAAACGTGGAAATCAGAAAACCAGTTGTATTTATGTATAACAACATAAAAATCACTTTATTTTCTAAAACCTTCCTTTTCTTCTGAGCAGATGGGAAGCAGTTTGATGGAGTTTTTTGGGTGAAGCAGCTGCCATCTGAGCAATCACGCCACATGAGTGACACTAATGAGACAGGTGAAATACTCAAGAGCCCAAGACTCTCCCCAAGACATCACTGCGGCTCTACCAGGGTCACACTGGGCATGCCTGTGTGTTAGTCTGCAGCTCTAAAAATAGAGTGTACAATAATATTTTATAATGATGATGACTATTATTTATAGCTTGCCCCACCCTCCCAGGCAAAGGTCCAAGAGGAAGAACAAAAAGATGCTTAGTATAATTAAAACAAAGAAAATGTAGAGGTGTTGGCATATGACAAAAGGAAGAGTTTCCGGCAACAGAAGATGTGAACTGTTTGTTGGATTTGATTAATAATCACTAATGTGGATTTTATTTTAAGATCATACAATTAGAAAAACACATTGTGAGAGTTTTGTTTTATTCACTGCAAAGGAAAAAAGGACTCTGGAATCGCTCTTTTATCACACAGGTCCTGTGTTGCTCTTCCAGGCTTGATTAAATTTTATTTTTCCAGAAATAACCTGAAAGGCAGTTTTTCTAATCTCTGGATCTTAAGGGATTCAGTTTAACTCAGATCAACTCAATCTATGTGTACATTAGATTGTCAAGCACTGGGGACACAGACATTATATACATATGCACTTATATATATACACTTACACATATATACGTATGTATAATTTTATATATATATAAAATATATAAAAAAGCCCTAAATTCCAGGAACTCAGGCAGTGATGGGCAGAACTGAAACACTGTGAGATAAAGTGTTTGAATTACTGGGCCTGAGCACATGGAGGATGAGAGTTCTGAAACGACTTTGTTACAAGGTGGTGTTTCTCCCACCTGGGAAGATAACTTTGAGTTTCTCCGTTTGATAATGACTGGGGCGGGGCGGGGGGGGGGGGGACAGACATTCCGGGGAGAGGAACTAGCAGGTACCAAAGGAGCAATGTAATATTTTGAGTTACAGAGTGAAAAGAAATGAAAGAAAACCAACCAGGGAAAGGTTGCAAATGGCCATATGTGTTTTGCAAAGAATGTAAGACTTTGCGGTGAGGCGGTGGTGAGCCCCTTGGAGGGTTGAATAAAGGGTCTGCCATGATCCTAGGTGTCTCTCGGAAAGGTCACTAGGGCTTCAGGATGGACAGTGCATTGAGTGGGCTAAATATGAAGGCAGGGCAGCCGATCAGAAATAACTCAAAATAACTTAGGTGCGCACTCATGGGGTCGATCTGCATAGTGGCTCAAGGGAGAATAACAAAAAGAAGATAAATGTGAGTTCTAAATATATCAGAGTTACTGCATCACTACTCTATGTTATTTCTCAAGTGGTTAAAGGTCAACCCAATAGGGTGAAAACTTAACATGGCCATTTATGTGATGGTCATACATAATAGTTTTGTTCATTTAAACATATTCATGTGTTACTAGCAGGAATTGTAAATAAAAGCTCTGTAGAGTCAACCGTTCTGTTTGGTGGGAATTCTAACATTGTCTTAGTACCTAGTTGGGTTTTCAGCTCCCTGAATTGGATAAAATCACTGCTAGCAAGAAAAAGAATCCTGGCCTATGCCTAAATCAACCTGCCCGCTTGCTCACTGACAAATTTCCTGAAGAGCAAAGAAAGGATTTACAAAGAAAAGGAAGAAGATCAGGTTGTCCGAGGAATTCAACACTTGGCTCTAAATTCAAGGAGCCACGACACCTGTGTTTTATTTTTGTGATTGTGGCTGAGATTCAGTTGATGGCTTGAATAAGTTACATCAAGCCTTCACTTGCTTGGCTATAAAATGGGCATAGTCAGAAGTCACCCCTCCTTACCTATTTGTGATGCTGCCTAGATGACTGGGCTATGCCTATAAAATGCTCTCAAGCCTTTGCTCAGAGGCCCTGGTATATGTGTCATTACTTTGTTGATGGTGATTCTGGAGATAGCGTAAGCTTTGTGGGTGGTGAGGCTGAATCCCCTACAGGGACCGACTCATTTTGTCAAGGTGCCAAAAAAAATGATGCAATCAAAATTTTCCTCATTTACCTGGCCAGACAAAATTGAGATTAACTGACCTATGAAAAAGTATCAGAAGGTTTGGACTGCGAAGAGTGTAGAAATCATGCAAAGAAATCTTGCAAATTAGAGAAAGAAAGAGAAGGGAGAATGAAAGTAGAGATAATTATACATAATTAAACTCACCTTTTAAATTTGGTAGCTAAGTTACATCAGGCACCATGCTCAGTAGTTATTCATCATGTGCCCACTCGTGACCTCATTTGTGTTTCTTTCTGGCACACAGTAGGCTCTCAGTAAGTGTCAGTTGCATAAACAGCCTTTATGGGAAGTCCTAGTGTTCCCAGTACATATATGAAACAAGAAAGTGGAAAGTTGAGAAAGCTGCCCAAAGTCATACTGCTGTAGGTGCGGGAGAGGGCTTAGGTTTAAACCTTGACCTCACTGCAAAGCTCCCGCCTGGTCCCTGTGACTTCCCTGCCTCCAATTGTCCACTTTCCTTCCCTCTTACCACTCTGGACTTCATCACTGGTACTCCCTCGGACTATGCAATTTTTCTCATTGTTGGCCGTTTGACTATGTTGTTTTTAGATTCCTTCAAAATTATTGCCTCCTCTTCTTTTGGGGGGAGGTGGGTGGATGGTCACAGTCTTTACTCACCTTGGAAGCCACTATCTGTAGTACCCAGATGTGCCACACATGAAGGATGAACTCCACACAGAATGTTTCTTACATGTAAATGCAGGACTCTTCTCAGGTAACTGAAGGGTGCCAAGTCAGGTCCTGACATTTACCTGAGAGAAGAACCAGGCACATTTTGGTACTTTATTACTCTAAATTTATAAATTGTTGGAAAATCTCTAAAGAAATATGCAAGTCTGAATTTCATGGTGCACTCATTCAATTCACATTTATTGAGCATCAGCTTTTTATGCATCAGGGCTCTTAGAGGTGCTGGGAAGAGACAAAGACCAGTAAGACAGAGATTCAGGCCAAACAGAGTTTGTAGCCTAGTCTGGAGGCACATGCAGTCCATGTCCATTATGTGCAGGTTCTGTATTTGCAAATCCGCCTACTCACTAAAATTTGTTTGTAACATCAAAATTGATACCCTGGGGACTCTTTGTGTCATTTGCCAATGTGCACCATGAAGCAAAAAACTTGACTCACCAACGCACATATTCCTAGCTGACATCAATTTAAGTCAAATTCTGCCTTGTTTCAGGTCTCATACTCTGAACAATCACACTTTTCGTGATCTTGTTTTCCATGTGTGCTTTGTGTTGGTGATTTCATTATTTAAAATGGCCTGCAAGCATCGTGCTGAACTGCTGTGTAGTGTTTCGAAATGTGAGAAGGCTGTGTGATGCACTTTATGGAGAACATGCCTGTGTTAGACAAGCTTTTGTTCCAAAGTTATCTAAGTTAAAGTGCTGCTGGATGTGAGTTCAATGTTAATGAAGCGACAATGTATATTAGGTAAGGTGTCTGTAAACAGAAACACATAAAACAAGGTCGTGTGCTGATCAGTTGATGAAAATGTTGTGAGCAGAGGCTCACAGGAACCTAACCCTCTATTTCCCTTAGGAGCAATGTTTCACTATTTGCTAGTTGAGTGTTTTTGGTAACTTCATAAAACATAGCTGTTGGGAATTAAAAAAAATTGACTATGTATGATCTGAGGTGATCAGCACGGCTGGGTGAATGTGATGGTGAAGGTGTGAAGGGAAAGGTGTGGAAGCTTACAGGGAAGAACAGTTGACATGGCCCTGGAGAGTTGAAGAGGGAATTAAAGAAGGGTTGCTTTTGAGCTGGGATTTTAAAAAATGAGTAGAAATTTAATGAACAGGCCACGATGAAATGCCACTTAAGGCCTAGGAGAACCATGTTCAAAGAAAGGACTGTCTGAAAGACCTTGACAACATCAGTAACCAAAGAAGAGATTAAAATCAGATCTCTTAAGTCATAGGCTCCAGTGCAGCCACAGGCAAGGGTTTTCAGCCATTACCAAGTCTCTCTACATAGTTTAGGCTGTGATTTTTGCAACAAGTGTGCAGCGTGTCAGCTGTGAAAATTGGCTCAATATTCATAATCAAATCTATTATGCTCCCTCTGAAGCCTGGCCATGTTTCCTTAGAAACCCTTAGTTACATAAAGGAACCCTGGCCCATAATTGGCAAGAAAACCCACCACCTTTGGAAGCCATTATAGTCATGCCAGAGGGAAAGCACTGCACGGTTCCTGGGGGAACGAGTGAACTAGGAGGACAAAATAGAAACTCCTTCCTGTAGAGCAGCAAGCAGGGAGCAATGCAGGGCTTCATGACACCAAATCCTCCAGCTTCCCCTCTAAATACTCGCCTATGAAACCACCCACTAAGTAGGAAGTCTGAAAGGAGCACTTTTGCATGCCCAGCATTTTTCAAGGCGCTGGGAGGACACACACATACACACACATTCTTTCTTTCATAGCTACAGCAGCTTACATCAGCCCTCACATCAACCTTCTAAGGCAAGTTTTACTACTCCCATTTTATGGAAGAGAAACCTGAAACTCCAAGAGCTTAAGTAACTTCTGTTCACATAGCTAGTGAGTGGCATACTCAACTTTGATTCCAAATCAAGCAGGTTTTTTTTTTTCTGTGTCTCAGAGAAGGTCCTTGTCCTCAGGCACCTTGCATATGCAATGAATGAGGGGCTCATCTTGTCAGTTTTACAGGAATTCAGAGGAAAGAAGTGTGAGGCTTCATTAGCATTGAGACCAGAGGTCTTTGATAGCTGGAGATGGGGAGGAAATTGTTCTAGGAGCCTACACAGGAGCAAAGGTGCAGAAACAGAAATGACCTTCTGAAGAACCAGGGGACTTACGCTGAGAAAGGGCACCATTCTTCCTTCCCCAGGACAGACCTCGGGAGATGGAGAGGAGCCCTGGATGCCATCAGTTCTTGTTGCTTTGTCTCCAGAGATGCCCATCTTTCATGATCCTGTCATTTGAATACTGAGGAATATTATCAGGGACAGATTTGTGCCCAATATTATTCTCAGCCGGGGGGATGTGTTTCAAACGTGAGGGAGTAGAACCTGGTCCACGGAAGGCAGCCAGCAGCCCTTGGGTGATGACAGTAATCTTCTCCTGATTATTCTCACTGAAGTCTCTTTTCTTCCTCAATCTCTGGCCCCCACGTGCCCTTAGCCTGTCATCATTCTCTTGATCGGAGGCTCCAGTCAGGGCTGCCCAGTCCCTGGAAGCTCCCAGGGTCAAGTGGAGCCTTCTCAGGCTGGTATTTCAGTCCTCCAGCCTCAGCTTCGCTTTGTCCAGTGCATCTGGCACTGCAGCCACACCGAACCCCTATGTCCCTCTACCTGGAGGGTCCTCGACCCTGTTTTCTACCTACAGAAGTCCAGCTCACCCCTCGGAGCTCAGCCGAAAGGGCTTGCTCCTGATTTCCCCCATCACAACGACTTCCATCTTGTGCTGGGACCCCGCAGCTGATACCTCCACTTTAGTTTGTTTCCTGGTCTGCCTTCTTGTAAACTGGGTTGGCAAGCTTTCTGTGTACTCCTCAAGGCTGGGGACATGTGTCCATCATTTAGCACAGTACCTGGCACTTTGCCAAAGCTCAAGAAATCTGGTTTTAAACAAAGAAATAAATAAATGATGAGGATGCCCTTGAAATTAGAATAGTTCAGTTTTAATTTAACTAAGATATTAAGGTTCATTTTAGCAAGTGTATATTGTGAATAAAAAACCATCTGAAATTTTATCTCAACCTACCTGCCCCCTCAATGATAGTTTAATTTCACTGTAATCTTTATTATACCAACCTCTAACCTTGTTATTAGTATTACTGATGAAGTTGAAAGACTATTTCATCTGATTATTGTGTCTCAGGAAACACTTAATTATTAAATCCCACACTGGTAATTAGAAACCCTATTATTCCACAATGGGCTAGGCAACACCATGCAGGCATCCCTCAATTACTGAAACAGAAGCTGTCTTTACATGTGTGGAAGTGAAATTTCATACATCAAGTAGTCTCTTCTCACCTACTTACATTGTATTATTAGAGGCAGGCAGGTGTAAAGTAAGGAGTCCTTTCGTCTGAAATGAGAGTGTTTTATGGGGTGAATGGCGTCTGTGGCTGATTTGTCCTTGCTTTTCCTACAACCTGACCAGGTTCAAGGTGGACGCAATAAGGTAGACATGGTGGTGTGTGGAGGTGGAACAAGAAGCATTTTCTAATAAAACCACCCCAGAATAAAATGGATCGCCTGTGCAGGGAACGACAGCAGTGGCTGGGCCACGCATCGGGGGGCCCCACAGCAGCCCAAATCAAGAATGCAGAAGTGCTTATTTCGACCCTAAGAACCCCTACCGATGCGGAGACTATTTCACTCTAACCAGACTGTTGCCCTCCTGGCTCCTGTCTGAATTCTTGCCAAAACCCAGAGCAGAAGCCATGAGAGGCAGCTCACACAAGCTTTTCAGACCCATGATTGTCAGTCTCAAGGAGGCTGGGATGTCATGAAGTCCTATATGGGGTGACACTGGGGCTCAGAAAGAGGAGGGACTTGGCCAAGGTCTCCTGAGGCTTCCTGCACCTCCAGACCTGCCTCCCTTGTGCTACCAAACCCACACAGCCCTGCAGTGACCCAGCTCCGGACACAAGGCTTGGCCAATTGTACAGGTTTAATAAACGTTTCGCGACGCTCCAGCTGATGGACTGGAAAAGGAAGCTGGAGAAGCCGGCCTGCAGGAGGCCCCCCCACCAGGAGCTCTGACTCACAACCTGTTTGGCACTGCTGCGGTCCTCTCTGGTTTCCTGAATCTCGCTCTTTAATGCAAAAAGCCTCCACAGATGTTTTAAAACAATGACCACGACAATGACACTGTAATCCCCTGCTTTCCCTTTGCATCACAGAATTTTTAAGTGTTTTTGTAGACTTGGCTCTTCAGGGTGATTCTGTTTGGACGAAGCATTTGTGAAGACTTTTCTGGTGGTCTCATCGGACCGCCGCCGCCCCCCAGGGCTGGGAACCTGTTCAGAGTGCAAGCCGAAAGGTCGGGTTCAGAATCCAAAGGAATTTGAGAATGGGGGTACGAGTTGCCATGGTCTGCCTGGACGCATGGGAGCTAATGTGAGGGTGGGTGTGAATCTAGGAATTGACAGCAGGGTCTTTCCTGTTTTGTTTTGTTTTTTTCCCCCTTTTATTTTTTTTCTCTTTTGGGGGGGAGGGGAATAATGGGTGTGGAAGGATTCGATGTATAGAAACAGCTAGAGCAGATTCGACTTCCTTTGGGAGGGCGAAGCCCAGTGGCCAAGGCCGAGAGAAGGGCAGGGGTTACCGCCTGTGGACGTGGTCAGCACCCGCTCCTGGGCAGAGAGGGGACCGGCCGAGTGACCACGGGGGTGGGGATCCCCAGGGGCCAGGGCGGGGCGGCCGCAGCGGGCCGGGCTGGGGGCGGGCCGGGGCGGGCCGGGGCGGGGCGGGGCGGGGCTCCGGCACCGTCTCGCAGGCTGCACGGCCGCGGGAGAGGCGTACACAGCGCGGCGGCTGGGGCAGCGGCGGACAGGCGGCCGAGCAGGGCGGCGGCGGCGGCTCCGGTGAGCGCGGCGCGGTGCGGGCGCGGCGGGGGCGCGGCGGGGACGCGGCCGGGGGTCTCCAGGGAAGCGGGCTCGTGAGGCGCCTGGTGAACCCTGCCATCCTCCCCGAGCTCCCGACACCCCTGCAGCCTTGGGAGAGGGAAGGAGGAGGGACAGTGCGGGACCCAGCCCTTTAGCCCTTCTGCGATCTCAGTCCAGACGGCCGCCTCTGCTCCCCATTGCCCCTTTTCCCCAAGACAGCCTCCTGATATGTTCCAGATCACCCCTCTCGCCCCTCACTCACCCACCCCCCACCCCTCACCCCCCAGGTATCATCTGCTCAAAGCCATTCTTTTAGGAGACCCCAGCCGCCTGCTTCCCCTTTCCCACCAGGAGAGACCGGGTTTCCCACCAATCCCTACGGCCCCAGAGGCAGGGATGAGCCCGCCCCGGCGCCAGCACACCTGGACCCTTCCGCTGCCACCTGCCCCCAATTCTCAGCCAGGCAGCCGGCTGCTGTGCCCAGGACCTAGGCCTCCTTGCCCTCCCCCTTCCTCTCTCCTCCCAGTCTGCAGACAGGGACTGACTTTATGGATCCCGAGCGCTGGGAACAATTTTACCCTCTTCCCAAAAGGCTGGTCCCAGGCCAGCCATGCTGTTCGGTGGAGACACCTGTCTTGCCAGCCAGCTGAAGGACCGGGAAGCCTCTGTCAAAATGGGCCAGCTGGTCCCTGGGTCCTCCTCCAAGCTGCCCCGACTTACTGGCAGTAGCCCCAGAGACCAGGACGAAGAGCTTCGTCCTTTAAGACCCCCAAAGCTATTTGACGACCCCACCCCAGACCCGCAGAATCTCCTCAGCGGCTGTGTTGGGAGTGCAGGGTTCAGCACAGACAGGTCCACAGTTCCCAGCCTGGCCTCCCCTCCCAGAGCCTTGGTTCCCACCCCCTTTCCCAGGGCAGAGTCACGGGGCTGGTATTTGGGGCCTCGGTCTCCCCTACAGCCCTGGGGCCCTCTTTGCTTTCCCTGTTCGAAACTTTTCCCTTTTCATCAGTCACCATCACTCTGGTTGGGCCTGGACCATCTGCACAGCATTGAGTCCCCAGGGCACAGAGCTGGGCTGGCACCGTGCTGGGCTGGGACCAGCGTGGACGCGCATGGGGAGGGTGGCTGCTAGCCAGGCCAGGCTGGGCATCTGGGCTGCGGTGGCAGGGGCAGGGCTTTCCCTGAGCTCCGAGTGGGGTCCGGGGGCTCCCTTCGCTGTGAAGAGAGGAGGCAGAGAGCAGGGGCTGTTTTTCCTGCATGCTTCCGACTGTCTTGTGTTGCTATGGTGACAGTTTTGCCTCCCTTCCTCCTTCTGACTCTTCTGGGAGCTGGATTTTATTGGTCTGTTGTCCTGTCTTTTATGGCTTTAATTTCTCCTTTCTACTTGCTCTGAAATAAACAGTCATAAACATGGGCACTGGGCCCAGGCTGGGGGCTGGCAGAGCCTCACCTCATCCTGGCCCTGGGCTCCTGTGAGGGAAAAATAGGGCAAAGAGGTGGGGACAGAACTGCCCACACTCCCTCCTGCCCCCAGCTCTGTGGAGGGGGCATCGGCATGGCACCACGGCCCCAGGCACACAGTGGGTTGCATCCTGCCTCGGTGCTAATAATAGATGTCAAGTGGGGTAGAGGAGCTCACGGGGGTTATTTCCTTTCATCTTTATGATAGCCCTGTGGGGTAGGGGCTCTCCCTACTTTGCAGAGTGAGCTGTTGCCCTCCGGTCACACTGATTTTAGCACATAGTGCTCAGTTTCTGCTAACTGAGTGGCTCAGTGATGGAGCTGGCATCTCTGGCTTCCTCCCCTGTGGGAGGGCTTCCTGGTCCTGCTCCCAGAGGGACAGCGAAGCCCCCTCAACCCATGTTCTGGGAGGCTCATGGAAAAGCGGTCCCCAGTTTCTTTGCTCCTCGGTGCACTCTGGACTCCAGCGGAGGCCAGCTGCCAGGGAGTGGCGTGTCAGATGTCTTGACCCCAAGTTGGGACCCAAGTTGAGAGGAGAGTGAAGCCACTTGTGACTTCCTGTTTTTACTCAGCACTGAGAAGCATTCAGTTTGCTTTTACTAGATGCAACCGGATGAGTCAGGGACATTGAGAGCTGATCAGTCCCTCCCAAGCCAGCCCTTGTCAGAGTGCACCAGGCCACAGGGTCACCCACTGTCCACTGTCAGTGACACTCTCCAGAAAAGCTGCCCCTTCTCTTCTCTTTTATGTTTCCCTTCATTGCACATTCTTTCCTTCGCCACTCCTTCCCCTTCTCCCCTCACATTACCCATGCTCTGGGCTTGTTAATAATAAGCATTAGGGTCACAAGAAAAGACCAGAGAAACGGAGGCCTCAAGGTCAATGTTGGCCCTGAGGAAGTGCCTTCATTCACATGGGCCTCAGTTTCAGTCTTTAAAATGGGGTTGAGAGCATCTGTGCTGACAGCCACGTTTGCGTGTTCTTGGAGGACGGTGCTTCGAAGGGGTGCAAGCCTGAAGAGCCAGTAATGGCCTCCTTCTGTTGGGAGGTCTCACTGTTAAAGGGGCCCTGAACCACTGCGGAGAGATTGAGAGCTGATGTAGGAATAATTAGCTGTACAGCCTCAGGGCTGGAGGCATTCTTGAGGCAGCTTGTCCGGCCTTGATATTGAACTTGTTTCTTTATGTATGTGCCTCAGGTTAATTGAGCATCTACTCTGCACCAAATCCAGTTTTGGGAACTGGGGATTAAAAAAACGCATACGGCTCCTGTTCAAAGCATGCAGTTTGGTGGTGAAGGTGGAGGTGGAAAGAGGTCCTTGTAACTGATGCATTCAGAGAGGTGGTGTGATGAGGGAAGAGACAGCGGGGTGGGGGCCCAGACATGGCGGCTTGACTGGGCCTCCCATTGAGGTTGAAGCAGGCAGCCTGTGCCTTGTGGTGGAAATACGGCAGCCCTGCCCCTGCCCGCTTGGCCACCCCTCGTCTGGCCCTCACAGCGATGGGCCGACTGCTGCAAACTGCTCTTTCAGCTCTGTGAGCAGGGACCGGAGTGACAGGTGAGGAACCAGCACTGCCTTCCCCTCTGCATTTTGACTCATCCGCTCATTGCAGCCTCTGATTCCTATTTCATCTTGGTCAACACCCTTTCTTAGGGGCTGCGTGGGGACTGGAGAGTGGATTTTGAGTTCAGACTCTACTACTGTTATGTCCTAGCTGTGAGACTCTGAAAGAATAACCTCTCTGAGCCTCAATGCTTGTACCTGTGAAATGGCAATAATGATGCTTGCCTTCTAAGAAGTAAATGATCTTATGTATTTATAGGATCTGGCATGGTGCCCACCTCACAGTAGACGTGCTGTTATTTAGTTCTATTGATCAGAAAAGAGATCGCAGTTACGGGGCCTCTGGGTCCTCTTAGAGATGCGGTGGGAAGCTCTTTGGACGAATCCTGGCATTCGGAGATCCATTTATTATCTAGGAAGGTTAACCACCGCCCCCCCACCCTCCCACCCCACAGTGCTCAGGTTCCTCGCACTGCTGGTTAATCTTTGCATTATTTATCTCTTCCCAGATAAGCTATGTTCTACAACGCCAGGGCACTGTGCAAATCACCAACACCTTTGTCTTCTCAAAGAGGAACAAATTTGAAATGTCAACAAATGCCCTGAATTTCAGAAACATGTTACTATCTGTGAGAATGATATAATTTGATGTAGTTCCATGTGTTTATTTTTGCTTTTGTTGCTTTTGCTTTGGTGTCAAATCCAGAAACGTACTGCCAAGAGGCATGTCAGAGAGCTTACTGCCTATGTTTTGTTCTAAGAATTTCATAGTTTTGGGTCTTAACATTCAAGGTTTTAATGCATTTTAGGTTAATTCTTGCGTATGATGTACGATTGTGGTCCAGTATCATTCTTTTGCATGTGGCTATCTAGTTTTCTCAATACCATTTATTGAAGAGACTGTCCTTGCCCCATTATATATTTTTGGTTCCTCTGTCAAAAAGTGCTTTAAAATAAGTGCTCCATATTTTTTATTCTCAGCATCTTTGGCTTCCTTTTATTTTTTAAAAGTTACCATATATGTGTATTTACATTTTTTTGAAATCATCCATTCAACTTTTTGACATTAGCATTATCATCCCCTTAAGAAAGCGGGGAAGGTGAGGTCTCTTGCACAGAGTCCAGCAGTTAGTAAGTGGCAGGGCCAGAATTTAAAACTGGGTCCTGCTTGCTCTTTGTGCCATTGCACAGTCTTGTCATTTCCTTGGCTGGCGTGTCAGTGACCTAAAATAATTGTGTTTGAAGAATGCAAGCCAATTTTAACGGGGGTGGAACTGGTCTGTGTTGTAGCTCAGGCTCATAGTAAATATTTAGAGACTTATTAGGGCTCTGTTCTCAGCACAGCAGTAACTAGGTTTTCTGCAGGTGGCTGAGGCTTCTTCTCCAGAAGTGATGAATAGAAGAGGAGTTTGATGTGTCTGAGTTAGGAGGAAGCGTTTGATGATGCCGGTAGTAGCTTTCTTTGCCCAAGAATGGATTGCTAGTTTGTTGCTGGAAGAAAGTGAGCTGATTTCATGACTGAATGTGTGAAGGGAAGGCAGGGCAGAGACATCCCAGGGATACAGGGAGAGAAGCAAGAAGGCCAGAAAGTATGGGTGGATGGCTCCTCAAGTACAAAAGTGATTTTGATTCAGGCAGTTTAACTCCCATCTAAGAAGGTGGAGGTATTGAAAAGCAATTACAGAATCACTCACTGACCTTTTTCAGGAACTCGGAAGGCTGATTGGCCAGATTTAAGCAGCCCGTTGTCCCAGTGACTCCAGGTGCCGGGAAACGGGTGCCACGTTCGCCATCAGTGAGCTTACCAGGTCCACCTTGGCACCGCAGACAGATGTGTTTCTATTTGCAATTATCTCAGGCCTGCGTCTGGTGTCTGCTTATTTAATGACTTCCCTTTCTAATAAAAAATCCTATATGGCATGGATAATTAGATCTTTAAAATGAAACTGGGGAATGCAGTGTCCCCCGAGAATTTGATTGCAGTTTTATGATGGATCAAGCATAAAAATGAGATCATTCATTCATTCCTTTGACAAATGTGTGCAGGGTGGGTTCTTAACCCTGTGTAGCATGAGATAGGACACCGTGATCAATATGGCATTGTTCCTGCCCACAGGTAGCTCCCACTCCATGGGGGAGGCAGAGGAGGAAGCAGGGATCCAGGTAGAGCGTGGCCAGTGTTGTGCAGAGTGCACTGTGCCACGGGAACAGGGAAGGATCTGGAAATGTAATTGTCTCCACTCAGTGCAGCCTAGCCAGCCCACCTTCTTCCCCGTGGGTGTTGTCCGTGTGGAGTGCTGGAATTGCACCTGACATGTTGCAGGGAGGGGTGGCATGGGACAGGAAAGCGTGTGGCCTGAACGACTAACGACCCACGACAGGCTCTGCTCCTCTCTGCCTGGGTGGGAACAGAGCAGGTCTCTGCACTTGAGTTTCACTGTTGAAGGTTGGATTTCATAACTTACAAGGGCCCTTCCACAACTGAACTATGATTTGAATAAGCCCATGGGCTCCTTTCCCCAAGTGACAGGTGAAGAAGCAGAAGCTGGCAGCCTCTGTCAGCCGGGTTGCCGAGGCAGAGCTGGGGATGGGGACAGCCAAGTGTGCTTGTAAAGCCTTCTCTCACAGCACGGAGAAACTTTGCTTTCCCTCCCAGGAAGGGAACTGTATTCTTGTTGGGCATCTGATAAATGACTGGAAGTTGAAGCTGATGACAAAAGGGGGAGACAAAAGGGACACAGGGGCTCAGCAGAGGTGGGGGAGCGAGTCACCAGCTTCCTGCCCTGGTCTAGGCTCTCCACTGTCATGGTTACTGAGGGCTTGACCTCACAGATGCCTTGGTTACTGCAATGTGCTCTTGCTTTAAGTTAACATCCTTGAAAACAGTCATCTGGCTTGATGATTTCCAGGCTTTAGAATAAATTAAAATGTACAATCATTTTAAGATCGTGAGGAACAATGATAAACACACAACTGTCTCAACACACTGGTCAAGTGCTCCCTTTTCCACTGGCAACCAAATACATCGTCTTCCTGTAGAGATGAAATGACATCCCAGATACCTGGAGTAAGGGGGTAGGGTACTAAGAGGGTAGGGTACTTGGTCAGGGAGGGAGCAGACAGAGAGGCGGAGAGGACCCAGGGTCTTATATCTGGATGCTCTGGTGCGTGCAGCACATGGCCTGGTGGAGCAGAGGAGCCCACGATCGAGGCAGGTTGTGTAGAACTTATTTTTCAGTCCCTCCCTGGGACAGTGGGAGGTCATAGGAACACAGGGATGGCTGGTCTCAGCTCACAGAATGGCAGACTCCTGTGTTGTCAAAGCTAGAAGAACACCTTTAGCCTAATTTCTCTATTTTATAGAAACTAAGGTCAAGAAAAAGAAAGAGATGATAGATAGACAGAGAGAGAGGCTGAGAGGAACCAAAATCAAAGCCTTTTCCAAGGCTGGGATGAGAATTCAGCCTTATTAAAGCTACAACTGGACTATAACTTTGAAATCCAGAGAGGTGAACTGTGCTCTAGAAATTCTGTGAAAATACACCTGGGCTACAGGGTGCTCCGGAAGCAAACAGAAAACAGAGCTGACGTGGAATCCTGCCTTGCCCTGGGGCAAATTCTTCAGGCCTGTGAATTGACATTAATAATATTTGTGGCTCAGGAAGAATATTGCAAAGGATATCTCAGTCTTTCTTTTTGCCTTTCTTTCTTTGAAGAAAATGTGTTTGAAAAGTGTTTGTCAGTTCCTTTAGACTCCTCCTTATTTGTTGTTTTGGGTGGAAAATGGCAGGGAACCTGTCCTTTCTCTGACAAATACAGTCTTGCATTGCCTGTGGCAAAGCCCTCCATACCTATTCCTCTGGACTTATGTCCAGCATGTGAGCCTTCATTTCCTATTTCAGATGAACTTGAATATGATGTTTATTGGATTGTAGCAAGGATAATGATTTTGGTCAGCATCCGGCATTGCACTGACCAGTGATGATTGATCTGTTTCTTACAGTGTGTGTGTGTGTGTGTGTGTGTGTGTGTGTGTGTGTGTGTTTTCTGGAGTGTTGAGGTTTCAAATCTGGGCCCTTCAGTCCTTCAGGATTAAGTGGGGTCATGAACTATTTTCTGACACTCCCTCATTAATAAACCCAAAATCCAAAATATTCTGAACATACAAAGTTTGTTCATAGTTCACTTGAAGGCAAAAGCTGGCCTGATTGTTCATGAAACTATTTACAGGCAAGCCTTGGAGATATCGTGGGTTCACTTCCAGAGTGTCTTAATGAAACAAGTATCACAATAAAGGGAGTCACACAAAATTTTCAGTTACTGTAGTCTATTAAGTGTGCAGTAACATTACGTCTAAAAAAAAGATGTGCGCACTTCAAAGAACACTCTACGTCTGGAAAGGGGTAATCATCCTCAGCCTTCAGTGAGCTGTCATCTTTTTGCTGGTGGAAGGTCTTGCCTCAGTGTTGATGGCTGCCCACTGAAGAGGTGGTGGCTGCCAAAAATTGGGGGGACTGTGGCAATTTCTTCTCTCTTTTTTATTTTTGGCAATTTTTAAAAATAAGACAATAATGAAATTTGCCTCATTGATTGATTCTTTCTTTTACAATTTCTTTGTAGTATGTGATACTGTTTGATAGCATTTTACCTACAATCAAACTTCTTTCAAAACTGTAATCAGTCCTTTCAAGCCACTGCTTTATCAATTAATTTTTTGTAATATTCTAAATTCTTTGTTATCATTTCAGCAATCTTCACAGCATCTTCACCAAGAGTAGATTTCATCTCTAGTAATGACTTTCTTTGCTCATCCATAAGAAACAATTGCTTATCCTTTAAAGTTCTATCAAGAGATTGCAATTCAGTCCAGGCTCCACTTCTAATCCCAGTTCTCTTGCTATTTCCACTACATCGGCAGTTACTTCCTTCACTGAAGTCAGTCATCCAGAGGGTTAGAATCAACTTCCAAATGCCTATTAATGTTGACATTTCATCTCTTCCCCTTGAATCACAAATGCTCTTAATGGCACTAGAACGGTGAATTCTTTCCAGAAGGTTTTCAATTTACTTTGCTCAGATCCACTAGAGGAATTACAGTCTATGGAAGCTATAGCCTTATGAAACATATTTCTTAAATAACAAGACTTGAAACCAAAATTACTCTTTGATCCATGGGCTGCAGAATGGATGTTGTGTTAGCAGGCATAGAAACAACATTAATCTCATTGTACACCTCCATCAGAGCTCTTGGGTGACCAGGTACATTGTTAATAAGCAGTAATATTTTAAAAAGAAACTTTTTTCTGAGCAGTTCTCAGCAGTGGCTTAAACTATTTAGTAAACCATGTGGTAAATAGATGTCCTGCCACCCAGGCTTTGTTGTTCTCCTTATCGAGCACAGGCAGAGTAGGACCTAACATCTCAGAATAGTGAATGAGCATTGGCTTCAACTTAAAGTCACTAGTTGAATTAGCCTCTAACAAGAGAGTCAGCCTGTCCTTTAAGCTTCGAAGCAGGTGTTGATGTCTCCTATCTAGCTATGAGAGCCTGAGATGACATCTTCTTCCAATATAAGGCCAATTTTTCATCTATATTGAAAATATGTTGTTTTGTGTACCTTCATTGTCTTAGCTAAATCTTCTGGATAACTTACTGCAGCTTCTACATCAGCACTTGCTGCTTCACCTTGCACTTTTATGTTATGGAAATAGGTTCTTACCTTAAATCTCATGAACCAACTTCTGCTATCTTCATTTAAAAATTAAAAAAAAATTATTGATTATGTTATTACAGTCATCCCAATTTTTCCCCCTTTGTCCCCCTGCCCAGTATCCCCCTTCCCTCCAGCAATGCCCTTCACTTTAGTTCATGTCCATGGGTTGTGCATATAAGTTCTTTTTCTTCTCCATTTCCTATACTGTTCTTGACATCCCCTGTCTATTTTGTACCTAGTAATTATGCCTTATCCCTGCACCTTTCCCCCCTTTCTCCTCTTCCCTATCGCAGCTGATAACCCTCCAAATGATCTGCATATCTATGATTTTGTTCCTGTTCTGGTTGTTTGCTTAGTTAGTTGTTTGTTGTTGTTTTTGAGATTCAGTTGTTGATAGTTGTGAATTTATTGTGCTCTTAATATTCATAGATTTGTTCTTCTTTTTCTTAAATAAGTTCCTTTAACATTTCATGTAATAATGGCCTGATGATGACAACTCCTTTAAGCTTTACCTCGTCTGAGAAGCACTTTGTCTGCCCTTCCATTCAAAATGATAACTTTTCTGGATAGAGTAATCTAGGTTTTAAGTCCTTACTTTTTATCACTTTGAATACTTTTTTGCCAGTCCCTTCTTGCCTAAGAAATTTCTTTTGAGAAATCAACTGACAGTCTTATGGGAACTCCTTTGTAGGTAACTCTCGGCTTTCCTCTTGCTGCTTTTAAGATTCCCTCTTTATCTTTAACCTTTGGCATTTTAATTATGATTTGTCTTGGTGTGGTTCTCTTTGAGTCCAACTTGTTTGGGACTCTCTCTGATTCCTGGATTTGTATGTCTGTTTCCTTCACCAAATGAGGGAAGTTTTCTTTCACTATTTTTTCAAATAAGTTCTTAATTTCTTGCTCTTCCTCTTCTCCTTCTGGCACCCCTATGAGTCTGATGTTGGTACATTTAAAGTTGTCCCAGAAGTTCCTAAGCCTATTCTCATTTTTTAAAATTCTTTTTTCTTCCTGCTGTGCTGATGAATGCTTTTTCCTTCCTTATATTTCAAATCATTGATTTAATTCTTGACATGATCCTCTCCACTGTTGCTTCCTGGTAGATTTTTCTTTATTTCATTTAGTGTAACCTTCATTTATTCCTTTATGTTTTTGCCATACTCAGTGAGTTCTCTGAGCATCCTCATCACGAGTGTTTTGAACTCTGTGTCTGATAGGTTGGTTACCGCCATTTCATTTAGTTCTTTTTCTGGGATTTTGTTCTGATCTTTCATTTGGGCCATATTTCTCTGTCTTCTTAATTCAAAAATCTCTCTGTGTTTCTGTGTATTAGGTACAGCTGCTTTGACTCCCTGTAAAAGGCACCTGTAAATTGTGTGGAGTGGAGCCTTTTGTAATTGCCCGGGTGGGGCAACCCACTTCACCACTTTATGGCTCTGTGTGAGGGGAGGGCTCGGAGAGGGGACAGTGCTTCTGCCTGGCTTCTGAAGGTTTGCCCGGCACGTGCCCTGTTTCTAGTCACTTCACCCAATTCCTGTATGCAACTTGGCCCTTCCACCTCTTGCCTTGGTAGTGAATACCAGAGTGGGTGGGTTTGCGTACATTATAAGTCTGTGTGGGCCCTTTAAGTGAACTGTCCTGAAAATCTGGCAGTTTCTTCTGCTGCCCCAAGCCCCATGGTTTTTACAGCCAGAGATTATTGAGACTTGTTTTCCCTGTGCTGGAACCCTGGGCTGTCTGGCTTGGGGCTAGGACTGCGCACTCCCAAGGTACCCTTCCCGATTTTTATCTACTACACGTGAAGATGGGACCACCCATTCCACCACTGCTGCATCTCTGCTCCGCACTGCATCTCTGAGACTCCGCCCCTCCTACTCATCTGGATGAAAGTGGCTTCTTTAAAATCTTGGTTGTCGGACTTCCATACAGCTCAATTTTCTGACAGTTCTGGTTGTTATTTGTTTTGAGAAATAGTTGTAATTCTCTCTGTGATTGCACGAGGAGACAGAGCGTGTCTACCACCTACACCTCCATCTTGATCGGAAGACCTTTTTTATTTCCCCATCAGCCAGCTTCCTCACCTCTCTCAGCCTTCATAGTATTGGAGAGAGTTGGAGCCTTGCCCTGGATTAAGGAGAGCTTTGGTTTAGGAGAGTGTTGTGGCTGGTTTGATCTTCTCTCCAGACCACTAAAACTTTTTCCTTATCAGCAATAAGGCTCTTTTGCTTTCTTATCATTCCTGTATTCACTGGAGTAGCTTTTAATTTCCTTCAAGAACTTTTCCTTTGCATTCACAACTTGGCTAATTGGTTCAAGAAGCCTACCTTTCATCCTGTCTCTGCTTTCAACATGCCTCCCTCACTAAGTTTAATTATTTCTAGCTTTTGATTTAAAGTGAGAGATATGCAATTCTTCCTTTTACTTGAACCCTCTGAGGCTATTGCAGGGTTATTCATTGGCCTACTTTCAACATTATTGTGTCTCAGGGAATAGGGAGGACTAAGCAGAAGGAGAGAGATGGGGAACAGCTGGTCAGTGGAGCAGTCAGAACACACAACATTTATCTATTAAGTTTGCCACCTTATATGGGTGCATTTTATGGCACCCCAAAACAATTATAAAGGTAGCATCAAAGATAACTGACCATGGGCCACTGTAACGAATATAACAATAATGAAAAAAAATTAAAATATTGCAAGAATTGCCAAAACGCGAAACAGACACAAAGTGAGCAAACGCTGTGGGGTTAACATGCACCTTCAATTTTCTTAAAAGCGTATTATCTGGGAAGCATGATAAAAGGGAGTGCAATAGAAAGAGGTAGGTCCGTGTGCTTTTTTATTTATCCCTCTTGGAATGAATAAGTTTTCATGAGGTGTGTGCCCCAGATCCTGCTGAGGGTATATGTAACATATGTACAACATTACCATTCTAAAATCTGAAAATTTCTGACACACAACTGAGCAAACAGTTTAAAAAAAAAGCGTTTGTGGACCTCTTTTTTAATAATAATAATAAACCCACAGGCCTTGGGAAGGCATGGGTGGGGCCCTCGAGGCTCCTACCTCTGCATACCAGATGGTGTGGTGACCTGCTTTCCCTTAGTGTTCATCAAATGCCAGTTGATATCTCATCAGTTTACAGGATAGGAAGTGAATTAAATGGACATGCCTGGCCGCAAAACAACAAAAAACTTAAAATCATGGGTTCCAAAATTTCACTGGGACTAAGTAATTTTTTAAAAAATTCCTTAGAACTAAAAATGAGCTGGGAATTTTTGATCTATTGTGGCTTATGGTCAAGTTTCATCAGTGGCCTTTGGGGGGAAGGGATCATAGAAGGGAGTTTTTAAATCTTACTCATCATTTTAGCCTTGTGAGGAGGAAGCAGGGCTTGTAGCGTGAGCATGGGGAAGTGAAACGCCCTGTGCAGATCGTGAGACAGTCTTGGTTCTTGTCTTGGGTCTGTTCTTAACTTGTTGAGTGAGCTTGGGCATGTTGTTTCCCTTCTCCAGGGGCCTAGGAACTCTGGTTCTAATTAAGTGAATTCTTTCTTTTTCTTTCTCTCTGAGAGTCTAGCAGCCTGAGGCCAGGCCCCACAGGACAGTGAAACGTGCTGAGCAACCTGCCTGGCTGCATTCTTGTAGCTCCTGTCCAGCCTCCAGGCAGACTGGAGGGATGTAGAAAGGCTTCCATTTGCTCTGCCTTCTGGACATTCCTTTCCTTCTCTCCAGCACTGGTCTTCTGATGCCCTAGGCTGGTTTATACTGGATTCATTTTGTCCCCAGCACCTCCACGGATGCCCAGAAGGACTCACTGTGGAACCGCGCTTTTCAGTATGCCCGGCTGGCGATGGCTGTCACCAGTGCTCTGCATTATCAGGGCTGTAGTTAAGGCTTGCTGGGCATTACTGAGGGGTTTCAGGACAAACTGAACGTTCCCTGGGTAGAGCATAGGACCAGTGCGAGGTGTCCTCAAGGGAATGGAACAGGCCCTTGTTGTCATGGCCTGTGTCTTTGTGGGTTAGGTATTGAAATGTAGAACAACCCTTGCTGATGGGCTCAGTTGGTTGGAGCATGTTATTGGAGCATTGTCCCACATACCAAAATGTTGAGGGTTCGATTCCCAGTCAGAACGCACACCTAGGTTGCAGGTTTGATCCCCAGTTGGGGTGCTTATAGGAGGCAAACAGTCAAGTGTCCCTCTCTCATGTCAATGTTTCTCTCTTTCTGTGTCTCTCTACCTTCCTCTTTGTCTTAAATCAATAAACATATTTAAAAAAGAAAAAGAAGTGTGAACATTTAGGTAAAGGGGTGTAGAGACCTGTGGCCTTCTCTCTGTATCTCATTCTCTCATTCATTCTTTTGTCTTTTGACTTCATGTCTAACGCATCATCACTCTGACTGCCAGCTAGAAAGTGGACCACTTCCTCCAGAATCTAAGGAGGCATAGAAAGCCAGTGGGCCTGCCTCTCTGAGCACCTCCTGCCCCTCTAGGAGGTTCTCACTTAGCAGTGGCTATGATAAGAACCAGGGGCCTGACTGCGAAGAGGGGGTTTCCACGAGGGAGAAGTGACCTTGAATTTCAGGATCCTGAAGGCCTTCAGTTCACACAGACTGTTGGGGCCACTCAGGAGTTGTACGTGTGCTTGACACCAGGGCACACTGAGATGAGGACATCTCTGAGGGTGGCTGGCCCTTACCGGAGAGAGACCTGGCCCACCATGTGTGTGTGTGTGTGTGACTGCATGTGCATGCATGTCTTGGGGGTCCTTTAGATCCTGGCAGGTGCTGCCAAGGCCACGGCCCTGCCAGCCACACTCTGGACAAGGCTGTGCCTCAGCCTAGCATTCAGGAATGGAATTGATCACTGTGGCCACCAAGAAAGGCAGTTCTACCCTGTGACTCTCCCCTATTTTTTCCCTCCCCTTAAACCACCTGTGTGTCAAAGGCCCCTCCCTTCTTTCCTTCACTCTTTTCATGCGGTCACCTGCTAGTGAGCTTGTGGGTTGTATAAATTTATCTGCTCAACCTCAAATTCAGGAAATAATTTGAGTAGCTCATATAAACTAAAATAACTACAGTGGGCTTGCTGTTTTGTGGTATATGCACAGGAGTAATTTTTTTCAACCTAGTGACTTACAGGTTACCTAGTACTGACATGGCCCCTAATTTTTCAAAGCATACCCACATTTTCAATCATATTAATAATAATGAATTATACTCTTTAGCTCCAATTTATTCTAGTTTTGCTTGTCTGTTTTGTACACATTTTTCGCTGTACAGACAACCTTGCAAGGTAGCTATATTTATTTCTCTTTTGAAGGTAAAGAAACTGAAGCCGAGAAAGTTTTAAAACTTGCTTTAAGACAGAGGAATGTAAATGGGCCCCAGGATTTTGGTTCAAGTCAGCCTGGCTCACAAAGTCTTGCACTTTCCCACACCCCACACAGTTCACACTGCTTCCAGGCCACAGTGGGGTTTTTTTGTTTTTTTTTTTAATAAAATATTTTTTTCCAGCCATGACTCTACTTAAGCCTCAGAAAATAAAATCATAGCTGGATTTCTTTGCCTTTTTCCAGAATGGAGTCCCATGGCTTTTCCTATTTTAACGTAAACTTCATGCAAATTACATTTCCATTTAACCATTTTTTACCATATGCTTATAAAGTACCAGACATTGTCTTAGAAACTTTCAATGTGTCATTTAATGGGAGATGTCATGGACTTCATTGCATAGGGAACCAGACTAAGACTGAGAGATGTAATTATTTAGCCAAAGGCAGATAGCATAAATGTTGTGGCTTGGTTGGGGAATTAACAGTTCAGAGTGCAGTTATGTATAGTTGCTGGGGATTTTGCCCGCAGCCTAGGGCCAAAGCACCCCTTTTTGAACTGTGAGGTCAAGTCATATTGATACACCCAACTCTCACCCTCATTGTGCCCAGCTTCCTCCGTCTCTGCCTGCTGCATCAGAACTCGGTCTGGTGATTGTGGAGAAAAGCACGGTTCCTCTTGTCTTTTCTATTTTGCATCAGCTGATACCATCCTTGGCTCATTTTAGTTGGCCTAAACTCCTATTTTAGTTTTATGGCTCATCAGAGACTTACTAATATTATGCATGAGCTTCATATTACAGAAGAGAAAACAGTTGTTTGATTTACTCAAGATGACGCATGAGGTACACATTCTCTTTCCAAAACACTCTTTCTTTACCCAAACACATCCTTGAGATTCACTTCTGTTACATTCTCCTGGAAACCTCCCCTAACTCCCCACCAAATTTATCTATCAACCCATCTATTCATCCATCATCCCTCCATCATCCCTCCATCGTCCATCCTTCTATCATCGAGCCACCCTTTGATCATCCACGCATTATCCATGCATCCATCCATCCATCCATCCATTCATCCATCCATTATTTATCCACCTATCCATTGATCACCCACCCATCCATCCACTTAGTCAACAAATATTTACTGAGCACCCGCAGTGAGGCAGGCGCTTTGCCTTTGGGTCATTCACTGGATAGTCATCAGTGAACCCAAGAGACAAAACTCCTTGTCCCCACAGGGCTTATTTTCTATTGGGGAAATATGGCTCATAAATATATAAATGTATAGTATGTTAGATGATGATATGTTTCGTGAAGAGAAATAAGCAGAGATGGGTGTACAGTAGAAAGGGTGTGGGCGGGGGAAGTTTGGGAGGAAGTTGGTCAGGGAAGGCTGAACTGGAAGGTGACAAGCAGGGAGGATCTGCAGGGTTTGAGAGAAGGAACCATGTGTGAGCTACATGTTCCAGGCAGGGAGTCGGCAAGCGCCAATCCCATTGTGGGGTGAGCTTGGCCTCAGCAGAGTGGACCATGGACGGTGGCAGGTGGTGAGGTCAGGGACATGGATACGTATCAGCGTGTGATTTCAGTGCCCTCTTGCTGCTCCCTCTGACGGAGAACTTTTCCTGTTGTTCACAGTCTCCTTTTTCACTGCTGTGCCCCCGCCCCGGTCTGGGTACCCTGAAGGGAAGGCTGCACTTACTGGTCTTCACATCCTTAGCACTGAGCTCCAGGCCTGGAGGAGAAGGAGAGTTTGTCTTTTATGTGATAACTCTACTCCTTTTTTCTTCTTTCTTTTTAAGGTCACGAGTTCTAATTAAAGATTATTTGTTATTCTTTTGATTAAAAAAATGGGAATTTTGAAGGACTATCTCCTCTAAACTCCAATTAGCCAGTTCCTTTTTGGACAGTCATCACAGGACGGCGCTGCGAGGCGCCAGGAAAAAGCTGGAAGCGAAAGTGGCGGGGAGGACGGTGTTAAGTGGAGCAGGAGGAGGGGGCTTCCCCGGAAACCCCAGGGATTTAGCGGGGCCCTGTCCCTGCTGGGGACTGGTGTTTACAAAAGCCACCTCAGGCTGGGACCTGGAGGCTCTCAAGAAACCCTCCGAGGGCGTCAGGACTGCAGCCAGGACTTCCCACTCCCCACGCTGCTGACTCAGAGGGCGCTGGGGGGGCCGGGGCCCTGGCACGCTGTACCTCTGGAGACTCTTCCGGAAAAGAAGAGCGTTCTCCCAGGCAGGGCGTCTCTCCTCACAGAGCAAATGCTGGTCTCTGTGAGGCTTGGCTTTCTTCTGAGGCAGGGGAAGGACATAGGAAGTGCAGGTGGGCTCGAGGGGCAGAGGAGAGGTCTGAGCTGAAGCCCTGGGTCGCCTGTGACAGGCCCGGCCCGGCTGGGGCCCTCCCCAGGCTCTCAGCGCCAACCTGCACGCTTGTTCCCAACCTGGATCCTGCATGTCCAGGACCAAAGGGCCCTGAGAGCAACTTGTCCCCACTCATTGCAGCAGTTGGGCCAGTATCTCAGTAGGATGGAAACACGGGGTGGGGAGTAGTAAGTAAGGAGTGGACACCGAAGGAAGCCGGAGGCCATCCTGAAGTCTGGGGGAAGCCAGCAGAGAATGTCAACAAGGCCAGACAGTGGTGACATGTGATTTGCAACCAGACAGTTGTGTGTGTCTAGGGTGCATGACGTGATCATAACATTGTGGGTGTCGCTCACTGAGAGGTGGGGTGGGGAGTAATTCCTTTTTAGCTGGTGCATCCGATGGCGGGCTTGTTTCAAACTAATAAAAAAGGAGGAAGGAAGGATGCTTTGTAAGTACTCAGCACCTGTTTTTGTGAAACCAACTGCATGCAGGCCCTGTGCTAGGTGCTTCTGCAGGTGTCACAGATGAACTTGGCCATCACTGAGGCTTTGCTAGAAGAACAACACTTCAAAGTCCTCGGGGTAAGAACACTTGAATGTCCTAACTTCAACATGAATGAGTGTGGCGGATGTTCAAAGGTGGGTGGATAAAAAAATCACAGTAGCCGATAGTAAAAGAATGGAGAGACATTCTGTACCTGCCAGGGATCTGTGGAAAGCAGGTCACACAGCCTTTCTGGGCCTTCTTCGCTCACCAACACCACCCCCCGCCTCCGCCCCCAAATCCTGGGAGAGATGATCTTCCGTCCTGCCGGCCTCCCTCTCAGGGAGATTATGTTGATAACAAGCTTTGAAAACAAGTGTGCAGCTCTATCCGAATTGCAAGGTGTGACTGGCGTGCCCATGAGGGAGCTCTGTCAGCAAGTGGCACCTGGGGAGAGGTTCGGAAGACGTCTAACACAGGCCCACAGTCCGATTTTTATCAGCCTCGCTTCCCCTGATGTGGCTCTGACTGCCCACCGGGGCTTTCTTCCAGCTTCCAGAAGCACTTCTCCTGCTTTCATATTGGTGTCTGGTTTCTGCAGTGCAAGTCCAGTGCAAGGCTTTCAAATCGTACACATGCACATGTTCACCTAAACACGAGGGGACCGATTGTTCTTTGTCGATGATATCATCCAAATGGAAGAAAAAGGCCAGAATTGTCGCTCAGGGTGTGAACACTGGGTGTGATATGAAAAGGGCATCCGTGGGCTGGAGGGGCGGGAGGTGTCAGAAGTCTGCTAGCTTTGGGCAGGGTAAGATGCCAGCAGCGTGAACAGTCGTGAAAAACAGCATGCAAGGTGACAATTCTCTCAGATCCCCCCAAAACCAGTTGTTGAAAATGGAGCTTTCTGGTGAAGAGATCAGAGGCTCCAGAATGCTTTTCATGTTTGTCAGCAGGCTGGGGCAAAGAGCCTCGAATGTGTCCAAGTAGATGATTAAGGTGACTCACTCCCGGTGAGAGGAGTTTTAAAAAAAAAATGAAGTGAAAGTAAGAGGGAAAGAAGAGAATAAAGGGGGAAAAAAACAGCAATAGGTTTTGCATTGAAAACAATAGGAGCAAGAAAATTGAATTAGTCACTCATGTCAGATCCTGTCAGCTGCTGTCCTGAGTGACTACCTCCCTGCCTTGGTTTTAAGGTCAGGGTCACTCGATGTTTGAATTTCCTGGTGAAATAACACACCATTCCCAGTTCTGGTTCCAGGCATGTGACGGGCATCCTGGGGCAATGTGTCCTGTAGATGCTGCAGGTTACTCTGCTCAGCTCGGGAAGCCTGGCGAAGGCCAGGTTTAGGGCCACTGCCCCTGAGAAGTCTCAGTCTGGCAGGCGCAGCCTTTCCCTGGGTGCAGGAGCTGAGGTTCACAGCCCCTCCATTCAGCGGAGCTGCAAGTTCTGTCCCTCAGTTATGTCTTCCTTTTGTTGATCTCTCTCTTTTTTTTTTTAGTTTTATTTTTGCACCATCATCCCTGATATCAGGAGCTGGCCCAGGGACCAATGAAGGCTTTATTATTTGCTAATGTTTTAACCAATCTGCAGTGTGCAAGAGATTTTTTTACGCTAAAGTTGAGTAAATCTTTTTAGTCACACTTGGCTGTGATGAAGGATACAGCTTTGTTCCCATTGCTCTCATCTCTTTGCTGTTTGATTCTGGGCCATGATTTAACCACTTTTGGGCCTTGGGGACCTCATCATAAAATGGATATAATTCCTTCTTTGCTGACCTCAACATAATACCTGTAAATGAAGTAATTTATCTGGGAAAATGTTGTGTATTGGCCAAGCTCTGCTGCATAAGAAATAATCTCATCCTGGCTGGTGCGGCTCAGTTCGCTGGGCGTCGTCCTGCAAAGAAGAAGGTTGCCGGTTGCCTGTGCAGTCAGGGCACACTCCTGGGTTGCGAGTTCCGTCCCCGGTTAGGGTACATTCTAGAGACGACTGATCAATAGTTCTCTCCTTCTCTTTCTCCTTCCTTTGCCCTCTGTCTAAATAAATAAAATCTTAATTAAAAAAAAAAGAGAAAGAATTCCCAGATTTCAGTGGTTGGTAGGGAAAAGCATCTTGCCATTGTCGCACGTCAGCGGTTCCAGGTCGGCTTCTGGGGCCCTGCGCCACATTTCATCCTATCCAGGGACCTGGGCTGAAGGGACAGCTGCCTCTGGGATTGTGTCATGCTCTCGACAGAGGGAAGAAAGTGAGCAAGGTCGCAGAAACTTGAGATGCTTCTTGAAGTTTCTGCTTTTTCCTCTTCACGATCCATTTGCTCAACAGGGCAAATGGCCAAATCCATATCGATTGCGTCCCCTCCTGTGGGAGGGGGGCGGCACACGCAAGTCCTGTGGCCACCCAAAAAGCTGTGTAATCCTTTTACAGTTGAGAAAATAATGTAGCCTAACCCACACACTGTAAACCTGTTAACCAAAATGTATTATGTTCTTAATAAAATAATGTTGGATGGTGTTGTAGGAATTGAGCTTATATATGGTGTTGATATTTCAGTCAGCTAGGCGACATTCGGTCATACTAGAACATGGCTGCTCCACGCTGGAAGAAATCTTGTCTCATTCACCTCCATGTGCTACGGGTTAAAACCAGGACTGTGGCAAAGAGTAGGGTTTTGCTGCAATGCTAGTCATACTGAGTCACTGCCTGAGGCCACAGCTGCTCCAATACTCTAGTCAAATATAATGACAATTCCTACAGTCTACTGAAGATGAGAAAATTTGGCAAAGCATGTATTTTAACTCTGTGCTAGATAAACAGGTCTATCAGTTTATTTCTTAAATTCAAATATAATCAAACCCCGGAAGCCATTTTCTCCCTTACGCTGGCACTCACTACATCAAAGAACTTCCATGGAGCCAACATGACTCAAGGTCCCCAGCACTGTTGGCAATCAGCATCCTGGCAGAGACAGTGATAACAGCGCTTGTGACCATTGTTCCTTCTGTCTTTGGGGCTGTCCAAAACACTTACCGTTCTTCAGATCTTTTGTTGTTGTTTTTGTTCCTACCCTGCCTTGCTGGAAGCAATGGTAGCCCCTTAAATATAAAGACATGAAAACCAAGGCATTAAGATGCAAGGGCACCCGCGGAAGGCCAAGCGGGAGGGTGGGCTCCAGTTCTACTCACCAGCTGTGTGACCTTGGGTTAATTACCTCACCTCTCTGTGCCTCATTGTTCTCGTCTGCAAAATACAGATAACGATAATTGCATCTTCCTGCTGTGATGACTTGCTGGGTGATGCATGTGAAGTGTTTGGAGCCATGCTTGATGTGTACTGAGTGCTCCGTGCATTCACGACCCATTTTAGTTACTAGCTCTGACCAGCCTTGGCAGAGCACAGCGGGCAGAGAGCAGCGCAGCTGTGGCTCCTCAGGGACTGTGCTGCCAGTTGATGGCCTTTTGAGAAGGGAGATGACCCAGGAGGAAGGTTGCCCCTACAGCAGAAGTGGCCACACCCACCTCAAACAGTCTCAGGACAAGGTGCACAGACTGGGAAACTCTTTGGGCTCAGCATCCTCGGCACTGCCGTACCTGAGCCTGGGCCCCCAGGGGACCCAGCGGGCTTTTGTGTGGGGCATGGCTTTTAGCCAATTCCAGCCCTGGGCCTCCAACTACTACGGTGGTGACTCGGACAGGAGCTTCCCAAAGCCATGTGCATTTGAGGCACAAGGGACATTCACAAAGACATTGTTCCACTTTCTTGGGGGCCTCTAATGACGTCTCCAGCCAGGGTCAGGCAGTGCCGGACCAGTGTGTCAAAGGTGTGGGGCCTGGGGATGGAGTGCAGCTCAGGAAACAAGCTCAGAGCCCTGTCTCAGGAAGGCGGCCTGGGGTTCCAGACAGTTACGGTGCAGAGGGCCCCCCCTCAGTCAGAGGCTCCATCTGCGGACACAGCCTCCTCGGAGGTCCTGGCAGACCGTCGTCATCTGTCTGCCTCTAAGACTTTGGGTAGATGACGTTCCGCAGGGCTGCTCTGAACTGTAGTATGAGCACGAAAATAATAAAATGTCACTCTGCTTTTTATTCTGTAATTGCGGTTTTCCTTTTCTCTAATGCATTTGAGTAATTTCATCCTGAGCATCCAGTCATTTCAAGATCCATTTCACCATCTAATGCTTTTGTCACCAGGATTAACAGGTTTTAGCAAGACAAAACAGCTCATTTAAAATGCTGTGTTTTAGTAATAACAAGGACAATATAGGCCGTATTTACATGTTAATCATTTCTCCCTTCTGCCAGCTTTGGCGGGGTAAAACATTCTCTGAGCAGCTCCACAGTTGTGTTCAAGGGCCCAAGGACACTGATTTTCAGGTTGATTCCCACCAACTCTATCTGGAAATTACCCATCATTCATGCCCATTTTACGGAGGAGGGAATGAAGGCCCAGGGGCACGAGCACTTGGCCCGGGTTGTAAGCGCTGGTGCAAGGAGGTGCCTGGACCTGACATGCAAGCATATGTCTGAGCCACGGCATGTGTGTCTGGCATTGCACAAGACAGTGCTCAGTTGGCTGATGGTCACACCGAACTTTCTGAGGACCAGAGTGGGTGAGGATTTGTGCTCATGGAAACTTATACAATGTGGCTCAGAGCGTTCATGGGAGGGTGAGCCTAGTGGTCAGAAGTGATCCCCTGTGCCGAGTCCGCCTCCCTCCCGACCATGCAGTGGGGTGGAGAGTGGGGCGGGTTTAGGGTCGATCCGGCCTGGGGTGCCGGGTAGGTGAGTTCTTCCCCTCTATACCCTGTTACCGCTTTCTACCCAAGACTGAACGGGTCCGCCTTTTGTATCTCTGAGCATGTGCAGTGGCAACAGGGATGTGATGATTGAGCCTGGTTCATTCATTCCTTCCTTCCCTTATTCTGATCACAAATATTTATTGAGCATCTACTGTGTTCCTGCTGCTGAACAAAACAAAACCCCAGCTTTTGCCTTGTGTGCGTACATGCGCACACACAAACAATGCCAGGCAGTAGGGAGTACCATGAAGTAAAGCTGGGTCTTGGGGGCAGAGACTGAAGGGGGTTTGCTTTTGTGCGGGTGGCTCAGGGAAGGCAGCCTGGTGAGCAGACACTCGGAGGAGGATGGGATGAGCGCTGCCTGTGCCTGCAGGAATGGCGTGCGCTGCGCAGCAGAAGGGAAACAAAGTGGGGGACCCACGGGGAGAGTGTGCCACGCAGATGCAAACACAGCCGGAGAGGGCCAGCTGGGGGTATGTCTCGAGAGCAAATGGAGCCAGAGTGGCAAGGGGCCAGGTGGAGGTGCGGCAGACCTGTGGGGCCTTGTGGAATGGGGTTCTAATGGTGTGAAGGGAACATTTACCGAAGTACCCAGTACACTCTAAGCTCTGGGCAGGCTCTAATCAGTTTAATAACTCTGCATGAGCAGCTGGTACAGGAGGGAAAGCTGAGGTGCTTACCTGCGGTCAGGTAGCTCACAGATGGCACGCCCAACATTTAGACAAGGTCTTTGGATTTCAGAGCATACCGCAGACCTGCATCAGTTTTAAATTTTTGTTAATTTTTTAGTATTTGAATATAATTTTTCATTTCTTTTTTGCTTCATATCAATGGTGATGATACAGGAAAGCTCAATTCCCACTTACTAATTTGCATTAATACAGTTACTGGCTATAAAACGTCTTTTTGGATGGGAAACTATACCAGATGTGGTTTCATTGCTTGAGCAAATTAATACATCCCCTGTTGCGTGGTATGTATTAGTGTGGGTTTGCTAGAGAAACAGAACCAATAGTAGAGACATGTACATCCCAGAAATCCAAGATCTGTAGTCTGCAAGCTAGAGACCCAGGATAGCCAATGGTATAGTTTTAGTCCAACTTCAAAGGCCTGAGAACCAGGGGAGCTAATGGTTCCAGTTAAAAGACCAATGTGACAGCTCGAAGACAGTCAGACAAAGAAGGCGAATTCGTTCTAGTCAGACTTTGAGCCGATCGGATGAGGCCTGCTCACACCGGGGAGCTTTACTCAGATGTTAAACCTCATCCATAAGCATCATTAAAGACACAAGCAGAATAATGTTTAACCACATATTTGGGCACTCCATGGCCCAGTGCAAGTTGATACATAAGACTAACCATCACCATTTTTATAAATATAAATATATAAATATAAATATATAAATATAAATATAAATATAGAAAACAGAAAGTTACAATGAGGAGGCTCCAACACCAGAGGATGTGCCTTCTTTGGTCTTGCAGGGAGACCAGAGCTCACTTCCCAGGACAGGTGAGGTCTCTGTCTCCCCTTGCACAGTCTGGCTTCTCGAGGTTCCTAAGACTCTGCTGTTTGCCAATTCAAACCCTCGTCATTGCAGGGCAACCTCCAGCTCCACCTGATAGGGTCACCCAACAGGCAGATGCTTTAAAGAGATGATTTGGTCTAAGGGTTTAAAAAACAATGCCCTGGCTGGTATGGCTCAGTGGATTGAATGCTGACCTGTGAACCAAAGGGTCACCAGTTCTATCCCCAGTCTAAGGCACGTGCCTGGGTTGCAGGCCAGGTCCCCAGTAGGGGGCATGTGAAAGGCAACCACACATTGATGTTTCTCTCCCTCTCCCTCTCTCTCCGTTCCTCTCTCTAAAAATAAATCAATAAAATCTTTAAAAATATTCTGTGTTATAGCCACATGGAAAATAGTAATTTTGTACAGCACGCATAAGAAATGGATGGAGCTTCTTGCGGCCTTTGGGGTGTGGCCAGCAGGGCTCTGGCCACCCTGACACCACCAGCTGTCTCCCTAGACCGAGGCATAACGTAGCACATCTTTGCCACATGGTTGGAAGAACCCGATTTAGACCCAGCCATCTATTTCACAGATGGGAATACTGAGGCTCAGTGAGGGAGAAACCAGAGCTGTCCAGTCCCCATTTGGGACCTTCCTGCACATCCCTTGCTACCCTGCATGGCCTGCCCTGCTTTACCATTTCAGTCACTCGGAATTTCTGAATTATTCATCAGCCGTTTGTCACAAATTGTCAGGGGCAGCTGACGTGTGTGTGTGTGAGTGTGTGTGTGTGTGTGTGTGTGTGTGTGTGTGTACATTACTTCTTCCCAGCTAGGTTATAAATTACCTAGAGACAGAGTCTTTGCCATGTTCTCTTTCTTTTCTTAAACTTTCCATATTAGCAAGCACAACAGCTTGGACTTTTCTATGTATATAAATGAATAATCATCCATCCTGATCTTTTGAAATAAACTGTGGCATCGTCCTACATCATATCCCTTCTTCCAGAAAGCCTTCCCTGATGTCCCTGGCTGTAAATAATCTCTGCTTTATCTGATCCTCCAGAGAATTTTCTTTGTGATATCTTAGAGCTCTCACTACTTTCTACCTTGCATTATTAGAGCCATAGGTGAGTGTCATCCACCTCCCTTCTTAGGAATGTGACCGCTTTGAAAGCAGAACCAGGAGTCTGTCACCTCACAGAGTGGCATCCGCTCAATGGGCATTCCATTCAGATCAGCATATTTGAGGACCTGTTGTGCATAAGATACTGCACTAAGCCTGTCACTAAAAAGCTCACTGAGTCTTCAGCAGCCATGGGAGGTGGGCAGGGCATACACATATGAGCTTCATTTTATTCTGTGGGGAAGCTGAGGCTCGAAGAGGGGCGATACCTAATCAGGACTCTCTTTGTGGAAGCCAAGACCTCTCGCTGCAGATCCCGCACCCTCTGCTGCAGCCGAGGATGCATCCTTGCTCATCTTAGTGAATGGTTGTTGAATAAACACACAAGCCACAAAGAGAGGAGTTAATTAACTTAGAGGCTAATAAATGCTGGCCATAACTCATGTGTGTTTTTTGTTAGTGGTTGTGAAAGTGCCCTCGTATTGGAAAAAATGAGAAGAATGTTGGTTCTCATGGATGTGCTCTCTCTTCTGCCAGTCGTCCCCTGGAATGCTGCAAGTTCGGCTGGAGTATGACTTGCAGATGAAAGAATGCTTTAACTGTCCCAAGTCTTGCTTCCCTGATTCCTACCACAATAGAAACTGGAATTTATACTTTTTCATCTTTAAATCAATCCATTTCCTCGATAAGTCTTGCATTTATCAGGTAAATCCAGTCAGCTGCCATCCAAGAGGAGGCTTAGTGGTTGTGGCTCTGTGTGTGTGCGCGCGCGCACGTGCATGCACATGCATGTGTGTGTGTGGGGGGGGGCACAGGGCTATGAACATCCTGCTTTATTTTTCTGCTCTACTTTCTCCTTATTTCCCATAGCAATAATTGACCCCCTTCCATGTAAAAGACCCCCCAAAGATAGAAACAACATGCACGGTGATGCTGGATTTGTCCTCTGTCTGATTATCTAAGTGTGGCCTCTGAGGAAGTTAGTTCTAAAGCCCAGTTCATTCCTGACTCTAATCAGAGCTCACAAGCCCCTAATCATGCTTCTGAGTTGGGTAATGGCCAGTCTCTCCACACACATCTGCCAAGAAAACACGCCTAGAGGAAGCTAGAGATAGACAGCAGTAGTTAAGCCACAGCACCCGCCTGACACATGCCTCCTGAATAGCTTGGCGAGGTCCAGCTCTTTGGGGGACATGGCAGGGAGTGACTGCAGAGGAAATAGTTGTCTGAGGCTAGCACTCAGTGAGGTCAGTCTTCAAAAGGGCCTGCAGATCCCTTTTCATGGATGCAAACACTGAGGCTTTAATGACTCAGTCTGCCCACCAATGGGACTGATCTTAGAGGAGAGCCCTTCTGATCCCAGTCATAGCGTCTCGGTGCCAGGGTGGACCCCACAACGAAATGGGGTGTTCCACTGGGCTCCATGCCAGCTCAGCCTCGGAGTGAATCCCAGCAACAGAGTAGAGAATGCTGAGACCCTGGCTCAGGCAGTCAAGAGAGGGGCTTGCATCTCGTCCTTTATCAATCCCAGGCCTGCAGGGAAGAACTCGACTTGCAGGCGTTAAATCCTTATTAAGTGCCTGCTGGAAACCAGGCACTGTGCTAGCTAGACACTGGGGGCCAAGGGAGGGAATGCATTTTCTACCTTGAAAACAAGTTTAGTGCTGGGTTGTTTCTCAGATTCTTTTCTTACATCCTGGAACTGGTCCTTGCAGGAAAGAGTCAGAAGGTATTCACTCACTCCTTCATTCATTGAACAAACAATTTTAAAACATTATGTCTGGGTGGACACTGAAGGTACGCCAGGGAGCAGGATCGGCCTGGCCTGGTCCTGTGGGTAAATATAGATAGAACCAGGGCTATTATCTTTGTCATGTTTTAGGAAAAATGTGTGAAAATGTACAATGCAAATAACATTATAGAAGAATGTTTATACACAATTATTTACCATCTTGGGTGTGTTGCATTTCCATGTTGACTGTATATCTTTGTTATAAAAAGGTAGTCCACTGAGGTCCCTTGAAACCTCCTAGGCTGGTCTGGACAAGTTGAAAACTGCTCAATTCTCCTTCTTTAGTAGTTTGGTATAACTCAGGTGGGCTCTGGGGATGCCGCTGCAGCTTAGGATGTTGGAGAAAGTTCTATCTTCGGGCCCTTGCTTCTTGCATTTCTCCTGCCTACACATGCCTCTCAGCTGCCTTTCTCTGTGGCTAAATGCTGTTTAGTTTTTAAACTACAGTTCAGAGATCATCAGACAAAGTCACTTATTCAAGCATTCAACAAATATTTGTTGAATGCCGACTTTGTGCCATGCATAGTTCTAGGCACAGGGGACACATCCATGGAAAGAAATTAGATAATAAATAAACTAATAATAATAATAACTGATAATAATGCAGGTAAGTGTAACAAAGTGGTATTTATTGCCATTTAGTATATTAGAAGGTCAAAAGAGAAATGAGGAAAAAGTGAAGCGGAGAAAAGGGGGTATCTTTTGACCTGTGCTGGATATATTTTAAAGATAAAGCCAGAAGAATTCCCTGAAGGTTTGGATGTGGGACATGAAATAAAGAGGAGGCTAAGATGACTCAGTGTTTTGTCCTAAGAAACTGGAAGGATGGAATTGCCATTAGCTGAGATGAGAAACACTGCGGATGAAGCAGAGCTGGGAGGAGAGAAGAGTTCAATCTGAGGCCACGTTAAACTTGTGTTAGGCACCCAAGTGTAGATTTCAAGTGTGGCTGTTGGTTTCTGAGTACAGGTGAGGTCAAAGCTGGAAAGAGGAATTGGCGATTAATCGAAATGTGGATGGTCCTTAAAGCCATGCACCTGGGGCAGATCGCACAAGATGTGGGCCCTGGCAGAGACGGGGGAGACGGAAGGCCTGAGTCTTAGGGAAGGCCAACGTTAAGTGTTGTGGGAGAAAGAAGGAACCAGTCATGGAGATTAAGAAGGAACAGGCCTTAATCAGGGTGAAAAATAAGACGCTGCATATTCCTAGAAGTTGAATAAGATTTTCTAGAAGGGGTGATGACACAGTGGTGTCAAAATTGCTGATGGTCTTGTACAGATGAAGGCTGAGAATTCACTATTGGATTTAGCATCCCGTGTGCTCCTTTAGTGATACTTTTCTACACGCAATGCTATGATCTGTGTAGGTAGCTCTGCCTCCCACGGGATAGCCGTGTAGTCCGCTGTCCTGGAGCCGTCCTCATGAACTTTGTGTAAGAGGCTCCTATTTGTATCAGGACCTATGTAGAATGAATATGCCAAGGCCAATTAGGAACTCCTCTGCCTTCAGATACTTCGCAGTGGAAGGAGAAAAACAAGGAGTAGAGAATCCATCATAGCAGAAGAAATCAATTGAGATATAAAATGAGGAGAGTTCAAAGGACAGGGACATTGTCCTGGAGGGTCCAGTTTGAGTCTATGGCTGAAGTGGCCTTTGAACTTGGTACTGAAGGATGAATAGGATTTGAAATTAAGGAGATGGAATGGAGAGAAGACTTTTATAGGTAGAGGGAAATAGGAGAGAAAAGCCAGCCAGGTGGGCCAGAGGGAAAGGCGGCATGGAGCTGGAGCGGAGGCTGTGGGAAGGAGCCAGAAGGATGAGGCTAGCATTTTGGCCAGGACCTGATGATGCCGGCCCCTAGGGCTGGGCTTTACTTCTCAGCCAATGGAAAAATCAGGCCTTTGGAACCGTGGAGTGGCGCAGTGATAGCTGTGCCCCTTCAGGAAGAATCATCTGGCTGCGTGTGCAGAACCATCCTGGACTAAGATAATAAGGCCTAAGTTAGGCCAGCGGCTGTGGGAGGAAAGAGGAGGGGCCCGTAGACTCCGCAGAAGCCGAATCCGCAGGACGGAGCACTCCAGAGTAGGGACTGCGGGGGCGGGAGCTTCAGTGCTGAGCCCTCCCTGAAAACCACAGAAGCCTTGTGAAGTGCAGTGGCTTAGGTGGTCACTGGTCCCCTCCACCCCCATCCTCTCCCACACTGGGTATGTTTAAGCTTCACCTTGGTAATGCACTGAAACTGCTTAATTTTAGAATTCTGTGATTCACATGGTTGCTGCATTTAAGAAACAAAGGAGCTTTGAGCCTTTCAGGACTATCCACCTGCACTGTGCCCACTTTAAAGAGGTAACGGTGGCACGCTGAGCAAGGCGAGTGCTGGCCAGGGCCCATCCAAGTCACCTCCGACCGCCAGCCTCTGATCGTCTGTTGCCTCTGAGCTGATCAGTTGGCAACTGAGCCGATCAACTGCATACAGCATTTTCAGGCATTGTTGAGCAAAGCAGTTCTCAAAGCCCAGAGGGGCACTTCATGGTGTTACCCCAACCGGCAGCGCCATAGGAAATGGCGAGCGACTAACGGGGTGCCCCGGAAGCCTACATGCGCATTCCCCAAAATGCAGCCCCAGGAACGTGGCCTCTGTACCAGAGGATGGAAACCCTCTAGCTGCTCTTTCGTTCTCTCAGCATCCGTGCGGGTGAGCTGAGACATGCAGGAAATGGCACAGAGGGGGACTGTCAATGATTTTGGTGAGATTGGAACCCCCAGGCTGTGGGGGAAGGGCCTGGCCTGTGGCCAGTCCCAGCATCCAGATTCATGTGGCCGTGTTGGGGAACAGCATTTGTGGCAAGGCTGGCTTCCTCCTGAATTTGCCCATAAAAGGATAAAAGTGCTGCTATCTGGTCGGCATTGGGTAGGGTTGCTGATGATAAATTTTTTAAAAGTGTGGATATTTTTTTCCCCTTTTTGCAAGGAGTGTGTGTGTGTGCGCGCGCGCGTGCCTGTGTGCTCCCGTTTTCACACAGTTTGCAGCCTGTATGTGCTAACAGATGGAGTCAACCTCATCTTTTATCTAGTGTTACAGAAGATAAAACTGAAACTGGATGATATGCTGCCTCTTCAATTGAAGAGAAGAAAAAAAAAATAAAATAAAAGGCTCTTTAAGGGAAGACGTTATGGTAGAAAAGCACGGTCCAAAATATTGTCTGGCTTTACTCAAAAGGCAAATACAGAAGCTCCATTTAAAAGTGATTTTCTCCCTCCCCCTTCCTGACATCTCCAAAATATATGATCTCTGTGTCAAAGTAGGCCAAGCTTTAAGGCTATCATGAATTATATATCAAGAGACATCATTACCCATGAGTCTTGAACAAATGCCCCATGGTTTAAATTTTACAGACGTTTCACTCTCCCCACCCCCTGCCCCGCCTCATTGGCCACAACTTCTGTCTTTGCATCTCCCTGAGAAGAAAAAGGAGCGCTTTACAAAATGCAAGAGGAGGCGTTATGCTAATAAAAGCAATTGTGTGATGGTTGGACAAGGTCCCTCCGAAGGGAGCTTGCATCCCCCACAGTGGCCTGCACGCCAGGTACTTGGGCAGGCAGACTGCCTGGGAGGCTCGGTCTTGCCGATTTCGGCAGGAGCCAGACAGCCCCGGAGCCAGGCTGATGGAGGGAGGAATCAGGGTCAAGCCGGCATGTGTGTGCCCACTGCCATGGCTGAGATCTTCTTTCCTCTGTGCCAGGTGTACCTCCCCCACCTATGCGTTTGCTAGGATTCAAGAAGGGATTTGTGAAAGAATTTTTGAGTCTGAAATTGGAAACATTTCACTCAGGATGGCAGGTTTTCGGTGTTTGGTACTTTGCCACTTAGAGCTGTTGCGTGGATCAGAAAGTTAGCCCAGAACGCAGGCTCCTGGGACAGGCCAGTTCCCAGGCGCAGCACTGGGTGGGGCCCTCCGGACACGCCGCCCACGGGGGCAGGAAGTGGTCTCAGCTCTGCGCACCCCTATTTCCCTCCCAATTTATTCTTCTGGGCTGGATATTTCACGGTGCTGACTTCTCCATTATACGGTCTTGAGAAAAGTCAGGTATAATTCTCCTTACAGGTCTCTCATCTTTAATAACCCTTTTATTCACTATCTCACTTTATTCTTACCATGCTTTTGGGATATGGAGGGGACATCGTGTTTTTCCCATTTGAGAGATAAAACAGTTAAAGCCAGAGTGGAGAAGTAACTTGACTAAGGTCACTACCACTAGAATATGCGATATAAAATAGCACTGTTACTGTAGAATAATTCAAGGTAAAACCCTGTGACCAGCCCGTTTAGATTGTCGATTCCTCCCTGAGGCTTGGCCCAGCGTTTGGGCCTCCCGTGTAGGTCCAGGCTTCTCTCCCGCCCCACCCATCACTTTCTCAGGCTCCAGCCACACCCACGTCCTTGGGTGCAGACTCCCTTGCTTCCGGAGCTCCCTCACTCCCATCCCTCCCTGGTCCCTCCCTGTGACTGCTGCCTGAGCCCCTCCTTCCCCACTCTCTTTCTCATGACATCGACCTTTCCATGAGGCCTCCATCGACCGGATTCCCGCCGAGTGGGTGAGGTTGGGTGCCCCGCGCTGGGGGTTCCATGGCAGCTCAGGCTTCCCACCACAGCAGTGCTGCCCTGTGCCTGTGGTCTCTGACTAACAATGGCCCCAATGACCAGTTTTCAGCTGCACGATGGTACAAAGGCAGTATGCCTAATAAAATCCATGAGATGCTCAACACTTGATTATAAAATGAGCTTTGTGTTAGATGATTCTGCCCAACGGGAGGCTAATGTAAGTGTCCCAAATACACTTACGGCAGGCGAGGCCAAGCTAGGATACTTGGTCGGTGAGGTGTACTAAGTGCATTTTCAACTTACTGTATTTTCAAGTTACGCTGAGCTTATTAGGATGTAACCTCATCGTAAGTCGAGGAGCAACTGTATTTTAAGTGTTGTTTTACGTATGTATTTTTTCTGGTAGTTCATGAGCTGCTAGCAAACACAGGTAAAGGGCCACTCAGTATCTTCATCTGCAAAGTAGCGAAGTAGGAAGCTCGTGATAGGTTGCAGGATGGCCCTTAGTGGGACTCTTTCTCCTTATTGCTGTAGCGCAAATAAGGACTCAACCCACCAGAGAGATTTTGCATGTTATCGGGGTATGTAGCTGCACTCAGACTCCAAGATGAAGTCACAGCCGCCGCCCCACTCATCACCTTCATGGACCAAGCTCTGGGCATCATGCCCAGCGGACACATTTAAGAAGGAGGTTGGTCTCCCAAGTCTGTGGTTTTTGATTAAGTCCTGAGTCAACACACCATGCGGGGACGAGCAGGTCATTAGGGTTAAAAGAACCCAAAATTCAAGAGACTCTGCCATTGATGGGCTGTGTGACCTCGGGAAATTCACCTAAACACTCTGATCCTTCGTGTCTGAATCACTAAAAAGCCGGAGGGAGGAGGGAGAGGGTTATGTAAAGCTAATTTTTAAATAATAAATTATTTTGTAAAGCATTTGGTTCATAAAGGATATTCAGAATTATTGGCCATTGTTGATATGAAAAAGTAAAGCTTGCAATCTAATAAATCAGGCAATTTTTAATAAAATTGCAAAATGATGTTGCTATTAAATGAAGAAGTTATCATGTTGTTGCTTTGGATTGTATAACTTTAAATAAAAAAGAAAAGAATTTGTTTAAGGCACAGGCATCAGAACCAAAGAAATTCATTAGCTCTTTAGCCTGTGGGGCATTTCTTTCCCTTTTCTTAGCACAGGCTCTCCTTTCTCCATTATGGGCAAGATGAGACGCCCGTTGCAGGGTCGTTGCAGGGTCGTTGCAGGGTCGTGGGTGCGCAGAGTGAGTGAGAGGCCAAGCCCAGCCAAGGATAGAGCTGGTTCTGACAAAGTGGTTGTTTTGAAATGTATCTCTCTGAAGGTCTCTTGTTTCCACCCTGTGTCCCCACTCCTATCTGGATTGTAACCAGCCTGAGCTCCAAGTAAGTTTTGGAGCCAAGCGGATAGAGACCTGAACAAAAACATTCTCCGGGTGCAACATCTGCATGTGACTGAGAGTCTCTGAGGAGCTCGGAGCAGCCCCTCACCCAGACAGCGCAGGGGCTGGGCTGGGCGGGCAGTCGCTCAGGTGGCTCCCAGCTCTGGCACTCTGTGCATCTCATTTATTAGAGTTGAGTGAGCTGTCATTCATAGACCAGAAAGGGCAAATCATCTCATTATTCTGCTCGCAGTTCTGGTGCCGGGGAAGCCACTGGGTCCTGCCACCTCTAGAATTAGCTCTGAACCCTTGGGCTTTTAATTAAAGGCCTTTGTGAGTCAGATGGTTTATGGGGCGATTCAGATCTTCAGGGAGACACCGAGGGAGCTCCTCTGTCCCGTCATCCTATCCGCTCCTTGAGAAATGGGCTGCCACTCTCGTGGGACGATGGGGGATGGGGAGCCTCGCAGGAGACTTCCGGGGAGACTTGTGGTCAAGCTCCCTTCTCAGCCCCCCCGGCCCTAAGCCCCCAGGGCCAGTCAGTGTGTTCCACATCACCGCGTGTTCCCTTGTGAGTGTCTGGGCTGTGACACGGTTCCCCGTGGCTGCCGCAGCGCCCGGAGTGTTTCTTCCCCAGGGACGTTTCCACTTCAGGTGGATTGTGCTAAATGTATTTTCAGTCCTGAGTGGTACAAGGGACAAAAGGATTGTCTACAGAAAAGTAGGCTGTGTCAGAAGCAGGGCTGCCTGGTGTGTGTTTTTAGCAACTGCTCCCCAGGGGAGAGTTGGAAAACCTCACCTTTCAAGATGTTTCAACTCATATTAGAACGTGACTTAAATAAAATCGCTCTCTGACCACTGCTGCTGCCAGGCTGGGGGTTGTTTGTCTAAGTGGAAGACCCAGGGATGGAATGTTGCCCCATTTTTCCCCTGTTCCTCACAGAGGAGGTGACATTGCACGCGTCAGATTCTTCTGTCTGTTGTCGTTTGGGGGTGGGGGTGTGTACAGTCCCAGGAGCGTGGACCTGCTAGACAGAGCACATTATGCTTTCCCTGGGACCCATTCGATTTTCCTACCAACCACTATTGAGCACCGACTGTGTGTCCGGCAAACATCAGGACAAGAGCTCTGACTTACTCTTCCACTCTCACCTGTCACAAAGCTCACAATGGTCTGCCATTGACCCCCAGCGTTCCTGACAACTGACCAGTTTCCTTTATTTTCCTCCTGGATGCTGATGTGGTCAAGGAACTTGGATTGGCCACTGGGTTTGAATCTCTTTAGGTCAGGGTTTCCCAACCTCATCACCACTGACATCTTGGGCAAAATAAGGCTTTGTTGTGGAGACTGTCGCATGCATTGTCAGATGGCTACAGTATCTCTGAGTGCCAACAGCACCACACAATTCAGTTGTGACAACCAAAAGTGTCTGCAGACATTGCCAAATATGTCCACCCGACTTTACATTGACTGTAGTGCCCTTTATCCACTGTCTTTGTTTACATAGGCATTTGTAAGGAAAGCAAGGATTTTTGCTCTGTTTAATAAGGTAATTGAGAACCAAAAAGAGAAGACAATTGCCCATCAGACAGCAAGTTGGAAGCAGAGCTGTAGCTACAGTTTAAGTTTCCTGCCTTCCCAACCCAGTGTCTGTCTCGGATTCATTTTGTGGTGGGCCCGTATGGGTTTCGTAGCTGATTCCCTGGGAAAAAACAAAAACAAGACACACCTGATTAGGAGTGTTTGCCAACTATGGTGTAAATACTCCCGCCATTGCTGGTTTCTAAGTATTGGGCCTCACTGAACATGAAGTTGGGAGGAGGTACCTATACCTGGCTCCGCTAAGCCAGTGTCACCTGGCTCCAGGACACGCTGAATCCATGTGCTCTTTGCTCAGATATTCATCTTGCTTCCTCTAAACCTTGCCCTTCCACCTGTCCCCTGTCTCTCATAATCACACACACTTATTACTGTGAGGGGTGAGGGGAAGCATTAGCCTTGTACAGGTTTTTGATTATCTGATTGGATAAATATAGAGCTGTTAGAATGGAATATTCTTCCTCCCTTTTTTGTTGAGTGAACATTTCTTTTCATAATTTTTCTATCTAAGGGTCTCAGAAGCAGTAGGACAGTTCTGGTCCCAGAGCAGATTCCACAGAGAGCTCATCAGTAGGATCCCCTGGACCGAGTGAATCCCTGGGCAGGAACTAAGGGTGGTTGCTCAGCATCCGATGTGCTGAGTGTACAGCGCCTGGAGGTGCAAGGTAGTGAGGGCCAGCAGGCTGTTGGATGTACTACTCGAGATGGAGTGTGGGAGAAGGGTATTGGCTGGAGTTTCAGCCCAGATAGGAGCTGTGACTTCTCTAAGCCTCAGTATCCACACATGTGAAAGAAGAAATAGTAACTGTCAATGCAGAGAGCAAATGCACTATCTTATGTCTGAGCCTCAGATGCCTACTCTTCCAGTTGGTTGGTTGGTGGAATGGCTGGTTGTCATAATACTGAAAACTGATCAAGCCTAAGGACTTAGCTGATTTTGGGTTTTTGACCTTGGCCATGGTTCTGTGCCACATGCTCCCAGCCTTTTTCTCTACGGTCCAGCTTTAGACCTGGGGGAGCCTGGGGCTGTGGGAAGGACCCTTCTCTAGTTATCCGGACACCTGGCTGTTCATCCCACCTTTGGTGCCACCTCATCACACAACCTCAGGAAGCAGTTTGCTGTGATGGATGTAGGTAGTCCCAGAGGAGGGGCGGGAGCATGCTGTGGCATTTGGATTTGATCCTGGAGGCGGTGGAAAGTACTTGAAGGGTCTTAATCAGAGAGGATGCATCATCAGAGGTGCACTTTAGAAAGTTCTTTCTTCAGGGCCCTGGGCCAGAGTCTAGGCAGGATGGACACAGTTAGGAGCTTGGTGCAACGGTCCAGTCAAAAAGCCATGCGGCAACCCATGGGCGCTAAACGCTGAGTGCGGCAAGACAGAAAGTGCTGAGAGCTCAGGGAAGGAGAGGGCGTTGTGAAGTGGGATGTCAGCAGTATCAGAGAAGGCACCACGGAGGAAGTGAGGCTGCCTCTGGCCCTGATGGATGACAGAAAGAATGGAGGCACACGGAGGTGTAAGTCTGTTTGCCTATCAGCGCAAGATAACACGGAGCTGCAGTAAATCATATGGGGCTTTAACTGAGAGATTAGATAAAGGGTGGTTCTCACTTCGTATGGACTTGAACTTGGCTTGGGAACGTGGGTTTTGTTAGATGGTGGGATTCTCACAGGGAAGGGACGTTTTCTGTGTTGATTTCTGCGGGGCACTTATCCCCAGCATTTTCCTGTCCTCAGCTTGCACCTCTCTTTTTCCAATGGCCAGGTGCAGGGTTCATGGGTCCCCGGTGAGGGGTATGGGACGGAACCCCTCCCTCCAGCCCCCGCGGCCGTGTGCCGTTGGGAAAGGCAGGATCGCCTTGAGTCTGGAGGATGAATGAGGCCTGAATGCTGATCGAATGACTCCTGATTTGCCTCGCAGCAGGGCCCGGGGCCGGGAGCAGCTGTGCTATTATCTCAGTCCATCGCCAGTGTTTGCCTGCCTAGGCCAGGGTGACTGTCCGTCTGCGGCTGTGTAGATAAGCCGGCTCCCAGCTGTCGCAGGTACCTTCTCAATCATTCTCCTCGTGTCAACTCTGACTCTCTCCCCTTACTGAGAATAATGGAAATTCCCCGTTGTCTTCCACGCCTGCTTTGTGAGAGTGTATGTGGATCTGTCCCCAGAGGTGAAGGATGGCTAGCCTTCCAGCGTTTGAGTAAAATGAGATTGGTACTTTCTGTAAAGTGAAGCAGAGTTTGCTGGGAAATGGGACGAGCCAGACATCTTCACCTCCAAGGCTCCCATGAGAAAACTGAGGCTTAAGGAAGTAAAGCGACTCACCCACGGTGGCACAGCCGACAGCTGGTGGGGGGAAAACCAGAAACTGGCTACCCGTGGACTTCAGCGTATTCCTGTCGGATTCGATGGCGGCACTCTGCAGACCAGGCTTTTTCAGGGGGGTTTTAGCAGAAGCCTGCCTTGCAGGAAATTACTTCCTCAAGGGGCAGTGCCTACCATAGGTTAAGCCCTTACAGAAATGCTTGGCTGAAGAGCTGTTCCAGACATTGAGGGTCCTAAGTTCCAAAATCCATTTCATTAGACAGCAGGCAGTGACTTGCCCCACATTTTAGGACCTTTAGGGTCAGAGCAGAAACAGGAGCTCAGATCACCTGCTTCTCAACTCACAGTGTTTTGCCGTCTACCAACATAAGCCACCCAGGAGGTGGCCTTTATTGGTGGCACCCTCGGCCAGGGGCCCTGGGGAGCTCACAGGTGGTTTGTGGCGCTTGGTGAAGTTTCCCATGCGGGACCAATATGGCTTTGGGCGGCTGTGTGCTGCAGGTGTTTGCAGATCTCTGTGGCAGCCTCGAGTCATCAGGAACTTGGGTGACAAATGGCTCCAACCAGGCTGGCTCTCCGATCGTACCGGGTGCAATCTGGCCACACCACTGTTTCTTACTCTCCTACTCTTGGGCAGCACTGGCCTTGCAACTTCTACAATTACTTACCCTGACGGTCTAGGTCAGCTTTGCCCCATTTTTTTTTTAGGAGCAGTTTGTATTTGCTGAATTCCAAATAGGTACCAAGTACTACACTGACCATTTTTAACAGTGAGTAACCCTAACAACCCTGAAATGGAGCTGTTGTTTCCATCATAATGATGGGGCAACCAAGGCTCAAAGAAATTATAGTTCCCCAGTATTGGGCTCTTTCTGCAGCCCCGTCCTCCCACTAATACTTCCAAAAGCATTTTGTATACGAGCTTGCTGTTGGACATCACAGTCGGCACCGGGACACGTCTAGTCTTGCCCAGCCTGACTCCAGCCTCTTTTGCAGCTGTACCCCTGCTACCTCTGTCTTCCCTCCCCAGCCACACTGAGCCGTTCACTGTCCTCAAGGAAGCCAAAGTTTATAGACTTGATCCTTAACATTTTTCATTTGTGTAGGGCTCTGGATAAGTAAGACATTCCCCTCTGTCAAGAAACTGTCCATCCAATGGCGGAGATAAAACATAAACGTAAATAGCTATGGTACTTTAGAAGAGAAAGCTCATTGGGTCTTCAAAGTAGCCCAAAGAGGCTGGCTGGTGCATAACATTCATTGTGAAATCTACATCTGATAGAGTTTGCATCTGAACACCAGAGAGAAGAAGTGAGGAACTAAAAGTCACACGGTCCAGCCAAGGCCAAGTTCGGGGTAGACCCTGGTGTCCTTCCCTCACTGGGAAGCATTCGTGCTGTATCAAGGCATCATCCTGTCTTGTGGTCAGGCACAGCCTCTGCATCCTGAGCTGCTTGTTTCTGTCTTTAAAACATCTTTCAAATTTATTTTTCAGTTACAGTTAACATGTAATATGATATTAGTTTTAGCGGTACAACATAGTGATTAGATATTTATATACATTACAAAGTGATCCCCCGATAAGCCTCCTACCCACCTGACATCATACATAGTTATTACAGTGTTATTGATTATTCCCTGTGCTGTCCTTTACATCCCTGTGACTATTATTATAGCTGGCAATTTGTACGTCTTCATTTCTGTCTTATTGCTGCCTGTCTGATGGAGACGAGGCAGTGTCAGCTGCTGATGTCTCCACCTGTTAAGTCCTTAAGGTGACATTCCACTTACAGCCCTAGGAAGAGAGGAGGGAGCAGGAAATGCCCCAGGCCACCTGAGGTTTGATAGTACCGACGACTGTCGGTAATCGGAATGAGGAGGACACTGATCTCCTTCAATTCCTAATTCCACCCCAGAGGAGGACACCATGGGAAATCCTCTCTTAAAGAGAAAGCATCGACCTTGGCAGTTTTGTTCAGTTGAAAAACTGAGTGGCGTTTTCTGACTTCATCAGCCAGTGTGACCAGTGTCCTCCTGCCGTTCACATGGAGGCACTAACCTGAGTGTCCGCGTAGGCGGGACGGATGGAGCAAATGGGACTTAGACACCTGTGCTCCTGTCTTGGTTCTGGAGCTCTGCTACCGCTTGCCACTGGGCGCTGCCCTCCCCATCACCCTGTGCCAGGTACCCCATCCAGAGGGACAGACAGGCACCTCCTTGGCTGTGGAGCACAGCAGTTGGAGTGAGGGCTGTGAGGCTGAACTTGGGTTCAAATGTGCGCTTCACTACCAGCTCTGTTATGAATGTGTGCGCTGTGAAGCGTGTACTGGTCACTCAGCCTCTCTCGGTCACTCTCCGGCACCTCATCTGCGAGGCGTGGCTAATGGGAGTCCACAATTTTCAGCAGGATTGAGAGGAGGGCTGAGGGAGACAGCCGTGGGCCATGCCTGCAGCACAGGGCCTTGAGGGACGGTCAGTGCGTGGTGAGGCAGAGGGACAGTCATCTGTCCCCCCGCCGCCATCCACTCCTTGGCCTCTAACAGACTTAGGATTGCCTGAGCCCAGGCCACTCTGGTCTGTCACCCTCAGGTCTCTAGGCTGCTCCCATGACCAGCTGCCCACCATGGGTTCCTAACAGGCTGCCATGGAGGGAGCTGAGTCAGTGGGGAGAACTGGGATCTTGTCCTGGCTTCTCCGCCTGCTTGGGGAGTGGCATTAGACAAGTTTCTTCCTTTCTCTAGGACAGAGGTATCTCCTGAATTATATCAGTAAAAGTAAGAGTAATAGTAATAGTAAGAGTAAGAATAATAGTAATAGTAATACTAAGTTAATAGTAATAGTAGTTGGGGGTTGAATGATGCCCCCCCCAGCCCTGCAAAGATGAGTCCGTGTTCTGTACCACCACCACCTGTGAATGTGGCCAAGTATGGAAAAAATGTCTTACCTGTTTACCAAATATGATTGCTTGCACACAAAACAGGTAATGAGCCTGGCTGTTTGTGCTCCTGCAGGAGGAGGGCCCAGAGCCCCCTGGGCGTTGCGGCGCTCCTCAGCCCCTTGAACTCCTGTAGAACTGTCAGAAAATCTCTGCACTCACGTCCCGTGATGCTCTGCGATGCAGTGAACGTGGGAGTGCTCTCTTCAGGACTAAGGCCGTTGCTTTCTTATTAGCATTTACTTTGCCTGTATTGCTGGATGAGTTTGAGTCAAGACTATGTCCTGGATTCAAAAGGACAGCCAGTTTTTTTCTCTCCCTGGGCAGAGATTCTTAAGGCGGCAGGTTCTTAGGGAAAAACCAAAGCCAGCTTGAGGGGCTGCCCCATCCTCCCCAGCACAGTGGGGTGAAAGGGGAGATCCCCAACGAAAGGGGCCGGCTCTGCACCCTCCAGGCAGGGTCAGTACCTGCTGGCAATGGGGAAAGGCTTGGCTGGTCCTAGCAACATGCTGCCCCTTGAGGAAATGGGGTCTTGCGTCCTGTCAGTGGCCTGCAGCGTCTCAATGGGGTCGGGGCAGCAGCAGCTGCTTCCCATGTGGGTTGTCCCTCCAGCTGCCCTGTGTGGTGTGAGACAGGAGAGCCACTTAGGAGATTTACTCTGCCTAGGGGATCCACCTAGCTCTCACGCCGGGGGCCTGGCTGGTTAGTGGAACAACTGCGCCTTCAGCTTCTGTGTGTCAGGGCACAGGAACCCCAACAGTCCTTTTAAAATGCATTCCTAAAACGCGTCACACGCTTGCCCCTATCATGGCGGCATGACCGCTGTACAACCTGGTGGCATGAGCCTGTTTTATGCACAAGGACTGGAAGCCCAGCAGCAGTGGAAGACATCCCCGTGAGCAAAGGGAGAGTGAGCTCTTGCAAAGGAATATTCGTGTGGGTTGGAAGGCAGGGGACTGTCCAGGACAGCTCCCTACTGATATAAGAGGCACGAAAATAACTGGCCCATGGGACTACGGATTATATTAGGTGGCCATATGTCCTGTGTACGTGGGACAGTCCCAGTTTATGCCTGTTGTCCCCGTGGCATTAGTAGTTCCCTTTTCACTGTCACAAGTATCCAGGTTTAGATGATAAATTACACAGTTACGCTGACTGCGCATGACCAAGAGTACGCACTGAGTGTAGATGCAAGGTGGATAATACATTTACGTAAAAACCTGTACTGTGGGGTTTTTTCATTTTATTGACTTCATTGATTGATAAAATTACATTGAGATGTACAATTCTTAATACATGATCTGTATATTGTGTTGCACGTTCACCTCCCCAGGTCAAGCCTCCTTCCATCACTGGGTGTTTTGACAGCTCACAAGGTGGCTGCTGTGGGTTAGCACCCTTGCAGAGTTGTGGGGAAGGCACGTCATTGTTTCACAGCACATGTGGTTTTCAGGTGGTGACATCATGGGACAAAATGTCACAGAGGCTGTGCCTCAGATCCTTTCTCCTAGCCGACTAGCTCTTAGACCTTTAGGAAATTGCTTAGTGTAGCTCAGCTATAAATTAGGAATAATCACACAGCCCCCACAGAGTCGGTGTAATTACTAAATAGCCTATGTAATGCATCTAGCTTACTTCCTGACATAAAAGGTTGCCAACAAATAGCATTATTGTTGTTTTATTATTATTAATCTGTGACTGTTATTCGTTTGGCTTTAATCTCTCCACCTCTGAAGTGGTGAGGGATGAGCCCCGTCCTGCCCTCCTCCCCAGGTCTTTATGAGGCTGAAACCAGACCCAAGGGTCCCCGTGAGTATTTCAGTGTTTGAAGTGGGGACTTTGGACAGCATCTTGCTTTCCCACCAGTGGGCCCCTTCCCTTCTGGTTTCCCAAGACATCATCCCTTACACCCGTCCTGAGGACTCTGCCGCCTCGGGCCCTCCCTCCGTCCCCTCCGCAGCCTAGCCTACTTCCTCCTCCCTCCCACCACGCCATGCTGTGTCAACGCCAAGGCCAGAGGCCCTTTACTGCTGCGGGCTGACTCGGGCGCGGGAAGGGTGGGCGGGCTGCCACCAAAGAGAGGCTGGGAACCAAATTCCTGGTCCTGCTTGCTCAGCACCTCTCACTAGTCCCACCTAGAGACCTGCCACCTTTCTCTGCCTCTTCGATGAAGGTGTCTTCTGTCCACCGTGTCCTTACTGTATTCCTACTTCTTTCCACTAATTTGCCTTTTGGTAAGCTCCACCCATTTTTTTTCTTTTTCTTTTTAATGTAACTGCTTGGAGAGGGAGTATGACATGGTGGCCTCTTGGGCCTGTGCGTTCACCACCCCCACTCTGGTGCCCTCAGAGGGCCCTACGCTATTATCAGTATTAGTGTCGCCTCGTCATCAGGTTATTTTTATTAGGGGTGTCTGTTTGTGTGGCTGTTCAACTTCCCAGGTGATTGTCACCCTTAATGATGCCCATCAGGAGTTGGGGGGCTTTTATAAGAGACTGTAAACAAGTAAAGTGGACAAAATACTCTGGAAGTACCTTAGAATCATGGTCTGGGGGAGACTTACCCTTCTAAGGACCTGGCCCTCTTAATTTTGTGGTAGGAGAAAGTGGGGTTTTTGCTGGGCCCAGTCGGGTGAACCAGGCCCCAATCACAGACACTAAAGCAGGTTCTAATTTAGAGAGCATTCCTGAAGGAGAGCAGCGGGGCGGGGTAACACCCCGTGAGACCCCATCCCTTCAACAGCTTCTCTCTCTCGTCTCCAGGTCCTCGTGGGGTGCACCTGGCCTCCCGGTCACAGCCAGGAGGTGAGAGACACGGTCCTACCATGGGATTCTTCTTTGAAAATTTGTTCTAGTCTTTGTCCACCCCCAAGCGCCCATGGGAAAGAGTCCCTGTGCTGGGGCCCCTTCCCACAGCGGGCTCTGGGGTGGCCCTGTCTAGGCACACACCCCGAGTCTCTCGCTGCTGCCCTCGTGACCTGCGTTCCCAAAATGCAGAGCCAGCCCCACAGACGTCGGCTCAGAAATCACTTTCACATCAGGCCAAGGACTTCTCAGAGTTGCTGTGTTTTCTCTATCATTTCCTTCCCTCCCCCCTTTACTTCCTGTTTTTTCTTCCTCTTTCTCCACCCCCAGCCCATCTCTCAGCCCTGTCCCTGTTGTCTGAGAACAGGAACAAGTGTGGAGCGTTGAGCATCATGACTTCCTGACTGACTGGCCCTCTCGTGTGGCTGCAGGCTGGAGCCAGAGCCGGGGGGCTTCTGTGGGCCCGTGAGCCCCGGCTGGGAGCAGGACAGGAAGCTGTGGTCTTTAGAGCCCTGTCTGAAACAGAATCTCGGAAGAATATTCCTTCATGCCCTTGCAACAATTTATTGCTTCCAAAGAACATTCTGTTGCATTTGAACTAAAACACTGCAAAACTCCTAGTGTTTTGGCCGAGTACATATAGTCCAGCTTAGATGGACAAAACCTAGATTTGGCAGTGAGATATGAGTTTGTTAATGATTCTGCACCATATTCTCTTTATGACTCTGCAGATTATTCTAGCTCTCTGAAGTCTGGTTCCCTAACCCTCTGGAAAAACGAAGTTAATGGTATTTATGAGGGCAAATTAGGGAAATGTATCTATGAGAGACACATGGTGTGCTTGGCAGATATTATTTGCTTAACAAATGCAAGATCCCTCTTTTGGTTTTGGTTTTCTGCACAGAGGAATGGCTCTTCAAATGTACAGTAGCCAGAAACATCACCTAATTAATGATCCCCATGGGAAGAGAGTCCATGTCTGTTACTGTGTTTTCCTGAAACATGGAGAGAAACAGAGACAGAGACAGAGAGAGACTAACTGTGAGACCTGCCGGTGGGGCGCAAACATGCCTGTCTCTGAAAAACAAAGCCCACCCCCCACTGTGCTCACAGGTCACGCTGTTCCATAACAATATTTTTCTAAGGGGAAACAGGGAGAACCATCCCAACCACATGCCCGAGCTGGACTGTTTTACTAATTTAGCTCCCAGGGGTAAAACTATAAAAATGACAAAAACAGCAATCTGGAAAAAGTGCCACCTCCCTTTTTTGAAAATCTGTTTAAAAAAAAAAAAGAGAAAGAAAGATTTCCCATTCAGGGTCAATGACCAGTTGTTTGAGAATTTATCCAGACCATGTGGCTGCTTTTAAAAAAATTCCGAAGGCCCGAGAGTCAGAGACACGTTCTCATCTGGATTCCTCTTCTAAGCAGCTGAACCTTAAAGGAGGCCGTTTTCTTCTCTGAGCCTCAATTTCCTCAACTGCAAAACGAAAGGGTAAGACAAGGTTATCACATCAATTTCTTTCAGCCCTGGGAATCTTTGATTCTGGGACTTTCTGCTTTCCTTAAAAAGAAAAAAAAAAAAAAAGTATTGTTAATAGAGGAGGACAGGAAATGGCTTCTCATAGTAACATGACTTGCATTCCCTTTTTGCAGATCATCACTCCCTTCAGGTCAGAGAAACCACAGGACTCAAGGGGGACAGAGCCCTGATTCGGGGAGCCAGGCTTGTCTTGGCCTGAAGGCAGCTCAGCTGGTTCTTTCTATCGGCCTGGATTGGTGAATCTGAATCACAAGAGCCATCTCCAGGTGAGAAACCTTGGGTGCAGGTGACAGCGGACCACACTGATCACCGGCACTGGTAGGGTGGGAACCCGAGATAGGCAGGCTTAGAGAACACGGGAAAGATTTACGGATGTCATTTCACCAGATTTGCCATCTTTGACTGGAAACCATGCCTCCTAACACCACATTACACGTAAAAGGAAAAAAAAAAAGGACCTAATTAATAACTGATGTGCATTCCAAGGTAGCTGTCATTTGGAAGTGGTTAAAATTTCCTGGGTTCTATAAGGTCACTTTGAGTGGGAGCTGTCTTGATGCTCTTGAGTGCTTGGGCATGGAATAGCGGGGTTTAGAACTACATGCAGGAGGAGACGTATTAGAGCAGTTTGAGGTTGCTGCTGCTTTTTTTTTTTTTTTCAGAATCCATTTTGGATTAAACACTTGAGGTTTCTTTCTTACCCATCCAGATTTAGCCAAGCAGGGGGAGAAATCTGGCTAGCATCTCATTCGCTGTAACATTTTTAGAGACAAATTTGTCATCCAAGAGCACTTGCGGGGCACGAGCTGCAGGCCAGCATTCCCCTCGCCCTCTCCCCTCCCTTCCAGCGCACTGGCTGTCTCATTACACTCCCTCATCTCTTACCTTCTCCCAATTGGTTGTGGCCCTTTTCTCCTTATCTGCAAAGATACAGCCACATCTATGTGAACTTCTTCACTGAACTTGGACCTGACATGAGCTGATATTCCTTCCTGATGACTAGAGATCTACTGAGGGTTCCACTCCTAGACTATGTTATAGTAACACAACTCCTGTGAGCTGGCCCGGGATCAGGAGTCAGGAAGGAGATGCCCATACGCCGAGCTGGCCACACACCTCTTACCCTTCACTAGTGGCTGGTGTCTTCTTCTGCCGTCTTCCCTTCTTTCCCATCGAGATATCTTGAATTTCCTTGAAAACGGAAAGCAGGGCACTTTATAAAGCTGAATACAATATAGAAGGTGAGACCAGGTGGTTTCTAAGGTATTTTCCAGCCCTGTGTTCCCAGGATAATTTTATCCCAGATTTGTTCCTCATACCAGGTTGTCATTCACTGGGGACTGAGCAGTACCTTGAGCTCCCCTTCTTCTTTCTCTTCCTAGTGTGGTTCCCTGAGTCATTGCCTCATTCAGAAGGAGGAGACGAGTTTCAGAATTAGACCTGACTTCAAGTCTCAGTTCTGCTATTGATTAGCTGACTGAGTTTGCCTCGATCCTTTTGAATTCCTGACCTTCTGTGCCCCCTTCTGTAGGACGGGGACAGTCCATTCTAATTTGTAGGCTTGAGGTGAGGATCGAAGGAGATAATGCTTTAGTGTAGTTTCTTGTTTTTATTAGACCTCAACAAATGTTAACTTTTCTCCCCGTCCAGCCTTATTTAGAGCCATTTAAATAAAGCTTGTATTTTCCATTGGGATCCATTTGAGCCCTGGGCCTAAAATCCAGGGGCAGGCTTTATGTACATACAATATAAGTACACCCAACTAGTTAGAGAAGAGAGAAGCTGTTCACAGCCTCTTGATTTCAGAGCTTGTCTTCAACAGCAGCTTTCCTTCATCGGTCTGGCCAGAGCTCCCTTCCCAGGAGCTCTTTCTCCTCTAGACCAGTGGAGTCTCAAAGCCCAGGGGAATATCCTGACAGCTGGGATCAGTGAACCTGGGGACAGGCATCCTGGCCTGGCCCTCAGCAAGTTAGCTTCAAGCACATGTTCATCCAGAACCATGACATTGGTCCTTTCTCCCTTGTCTGTTACCCTGTGGTGCATTCATTTATGCAGCCACCCATTCATTCCACAAACATTCATGGAGTGTGGACCACGCAGCAGGGATCCTTCTTGGTGCTGGGGGCACCGCACAGAACAACACAGAATTCCTGTTCTCATGGAGCTTGTATTCTAGTTGGATTGAGGGTTGTCAACAGGTCAACAGACATACATACATTATATCGGGCAGTATTGTTTATTGTTATGTAAAAAAAATTATATCGAAACTAAGAGCTAGGAAGTTGAGAGAATAGGCATTACTTTTCTGTATGGTTAAGAGAAGGCCTCCCTGGTCTGGTGTTACTGCAGCAGGACCTGAACACAGTGAGGGAAGGAGGCATGTGAAAGGCTCCCCTGCATAAAGCATCCTAAGTAGAAAAAAGGATGGATGCTCTTGCCTGGGAGAGTTTTAGCTTTTCTCTCAAAGACCCACCCTGGGCACTAGGTGCTGAGACTCTGGAAATGAACAAGACAGGGGCCCATGGACTGGCACTCGTTCAAGGCTGCTTGAGGAAGTTCCATCAATAAATTAGACTGAAGTGAGCAGTTGTCCTAATTTGGTCATTGTGGAACCAATTTACTAGAGTGGGAATTTTCCACGGGAACCACCTACAGGTCACTTCTACCAGTTCTCTTGGAATTTGTTCACCTAGGACATTGCCAAGTCTTGGCTTCAGAAGAAAGGAAGGGTCCGCTCATTCAGCAAACATTTGAGAGCCTGTTATGTATCAGTGCCAGTGCTAGACACGAGAGGTTAGTGGTGGTTAGATTCAGCCCCTGTCCTCAAGTTGTTTGTGGTTTTACTGGGAGACCTACTAGTAACTAGACAACACACACTTATCAGTGTTGTGTAAGAGTGGGTGCAAGGGAGCCCAGAGGAGGGGCTCCCAGCCCAGACTGATGGGCAGAAACAGCAAGCTCCCTGAAGACATGCTATCTCCACCCAGTTCTAGAGATGAAGGGTCATCAGGCAGGTGAACAGCAGAGAGGGTGGGACGCTCTTTGGGGGTGAGGGTGGTGTAGGAGTTTCCAGGCAGAGAAAAAGCATAAAGCAAGGACTGCCCCTTGGAGGACTGCGTGCAGTGCCATTCACTGTGGCTATGGAATGCAACATGAGGTGACTCAGAGACCAAGGGACTCACTTACAGTGAGAGGCTGGAACCTTGCAGGTCAGCCCCAGAGGCTCGAGTCTGTCCTTAGGAAAGCTCAGAGCTGAGAACAGTTCTTTAAGCAAAGATCAATGGCCTGATAAGATTTGAGTTTTATGAAGCAAAGGGTCTAATTTTATTTGACCCACCACTCCAGTTCTTTAAAGTGCTTATTTTACATCCACTTCTTATAATGTTCTAAAACCACAGTTTCCTCAGCTGTAAAGGTGGTTATACAAATGGACTGAATGAGATGTTCATCAGGAATGGATGGATCGAGGGCATTTCCACCACTGAGTGCCCCATATCCATGGATGCTAAGTGTGGACAATGTTTCACATGCAGTCTTGGTACACACATGGGTGGGAAATGGTTTTAATATGAGCCCTGTTTCTGACAGGAGAGTGTGGTTCACAAACACCCATGCCATTCCAATAGAAATCATAGGTTTTAGGTCTTGATACATTTTCTCCTTGTCAGGAAATGAATGGGTAATATCCATCTCTTAACCCCCTCTCTGCTGAATCCTAAAATAGGAGTGTTCGCTTTAGAAATGTATGAATCATTAAGTAGATAATACCTGAGTGCCTGCCATGTGCCAAGGCTCTACTAGACCTTGGAACATTAAGACAAATCAAACGTGATCAGACCCTCAAGTAGTTCATAAGCTTGTGGGGAAAAAAAAAGGAGCCAACAGTCACAGGAACAGATAGCGAGTAACAGTTTCAGCCTGATCAAAGTGACATGGATGCAGAAAAGGAGCATCTCTCTGCCTAGGGAAGACAGGAAAGGCTTCCAAGAGGGGCCATATGAGCTGGGCATTGAGGGGTGAGTAGGAGTTGGGATCTGGGAAAGAGACACTCCTTGGACGGAATAGCACTCAGTAAATAAGGGCCAACACTTGATTCTCTGTGACAGTGGTGGGGAGAAAATAGCCTGAGTGGTTGTCGGACACAGAAAAGGCCTCAACTCTGCCTTTTAAAAACCCGTTAGCAGCCACCCCCTCACCCTCCCACCTCGTTCCCAACAGTGGCAGAAAATAATTAAATGGACTAATGCGAGTTGACTCTTCTCTGACCCCATAGAGGTGAGAATGAGCAGAATAGGGCAAGGGGGACCAAGAAAAGAAGTAGAGAGGAGAGGAGGAGGACCCATCCCCATCACCGCAAATGCTGAGTCAGCAGCACGGATTGCGCCAGAGCTGTCTGGTGGCAAAAGTCAACTTCTCGGAGAACTGGGTCTGCTTCTTCCCAATGAAAACTGAAAGAGGTTTTGAAAAATTGTGTCCTTCTACCTTCCTCTTAGAAAAAAATGTTTATTTTGTGGACATGTACAAATGTGTGTATATCTACACACATGTGCATATATATTATATAAAAATAATTTTAACCCAGTGCAGAACCGGGTGTCGATATCCTCCAGGCACACTTGTTGGCTGGAATATGAATGGATGGGTTAGAATTGACCTCGCCGACCTGCACACTTTCCTAGATGTGCCCAGGTCGATGCACCTCATGGTATTGGACGTTCACAAGCACACCAGGAGGGAGATTTGGAGCCAGTTACAGAAGAAATGGAGGAGATCATCCAGGGTTCATAGCTACTGGTGGTCAGGAGTCACACCCCCTTTTAACTCTCTCCCCTTCTGGTGCATGCTGTGTCACCCTCAGATAAATAGGTGAAGCTTCCAGTAAACCAATGGAGATCAATTAAGTCTCCCTTGGACATGGTCCTCGCCTAGAGCTCCAAATTCAGAACTGGGCAGAGCAGTGGCGTCCTGTCATAGAGTCAAAGACGCATGTGTCTGGAAGTCCTCTGCAGATTCCTCCGGTGCTGGCAAACTCTCGACATGCTTCCAGAGATGGGGAGCTCACTACCTAACAGGGCAGCTAGTTCCAGTTCCAGGCACTGGGCACCACCCTTCCCTTTTCACAGAGCCATCTCCAAACTTAACCATGTCTCATTTCTGATTATCTTAAATATCTCAACATCCATAGCCTTAAGAGCAGGTGCTTTGCTCTGATTAGAGTCTCTCCATTTCTCCTTTCAGAGACCAGCTGTCCTCACCAGAGCTGGGCCTTTCTAGTTTCTTGCTCTTGGAGGACCTGTTAGCTCTCCCTGATGGGCTTGGCTGAGCATAAGACATAGAATCTGATTTCTTCTCCCCTCCCTCTAAGGAAAGACCTCAACATGAACTTTCTCTCGCCTCCTTCTGTCTAAAAACCTGGCTGTACCCCAGTAAAATAAGCATTTTTTTGAATGCCTTTAACAGACATAAGGTAAAGTTCAAAAAAAGAAGAAAAGTAAGTGAAAAAGCAGAAAGAGAAAAGAAAGACAAGAAAGCTAATAATGAAAGAAAGAGAAGAAACTGAAGCCTTAGCATTAAGTTGGCTTCTAATTCACATGGCCCACCATGTGACCTGGAACACCCTCTTCCCTTCATCATCGTCATTGTGAGGAACTTAGACTTGACCATCTAGGTGCTTCCATTTCCAAACTTGTCCCCAAGGACAGCCTTTGAATCCTACCGAATCCCCAGGTGGTCCAGCAGGACTGCAGTGTGGCACTTGGTGTTTGCATCCCCACCACCAGGAAGCACCCCCGGAAGGTGAGAAACAAGGCCCTTCACCTCTTCATGGAAGGGGGGCCTCCATCAGAGGAACTGAATTGGCCTGGAGCACAGAACAGCCAATTCAGTTCACAGAGTAGAAGGGGGCTTGACCTACACCCTATGCTACCCAGCCTGTGCTGTGAGCCCTGGTGCAGCTAATGGCCTCTGTTCGTTCTCTTGTTCCAGTCTGTGGCTTCCTTGCAGTCCTGTCTTTGCCTCTTCTCTGGGTTGGAAAATAGGACAATCAGTGTGGGGTGTTAGGCCCTGATGGCGAGGCTGCCTTTCTCTGGTTGGGTCCTGTGGGCACCTAGCCCAGGGGTCCCCAGATGGAGACTTCACGTGACCTAGAAAGCAGGAAGAACCCAGGGGTCAGGACCAGGCTGCCCACTTGGCAGAGGAATTCTGCAGAGTTCTTAATGCTGAGAGCAGATTCGGAAAGTATTTCCTCTGAGGACCTTGGCTTGGCCATCAGTGCCCCCCACAGGACCCCCTTCTTTCTCTCCTCTTGACTCTGCTGCTGGTCAAGGAAAACGGGCAATGGCAATCTTGATTGTCTTCAGTTGCCTGGGACATAAGGAGCCAGGAAATATGCTGACATTTGCAAAGGCACGTGTCCCTAGTTTGAAGGAAATGCCATACGCCAAATATTGTGCCTTGGGGTGGACCTTAGGTGAGGTTGGTTTAATTGTGGTCATCGTGACATGCTGCCTGGGTTCAATCCTCCAATGCCGCATTCTAGCTGGTGAGGGGGCCATCTCACCCCCTGTTCACCAGTTTCCTCATCTATAAAATGAGACGGACAGTCGAGCCTGTCACACAAGGCTGCTCTGACCATTTGATGAGTTAATATGTGTGCGCACTCGGAGCGGTGCCTGGCACACAGAATGGACACAGTACGTGTTCACTATTTTTACTTAGACCTGAAGCCTCAGGTGAATTTTCTATTACAAATAAGTTTCTGGGGTGCGGTGTGAGTTCCGTCATTTCGTGGCGGTTTATTACGCGTCTACTCTGTGCAGAATTAGTCTAGATGATGAAGGTTCAAAGCTGAAGTCAGCAACTCTGATAGACACAGACATCACCGGGGTGTGGCGCCGTGAGAACAGCCAAAGCACTCCAGGGGACCAGGGGCTCCCCAGCGGAGCTGGGGTGGAGTAAAGAGGAGAGAGACAGAGGCCGGAGTCGGGGGCGCGCTGAGAGATGATGGTGAAGCTGACTGGATGGCTTAGGCATCGGGGCACCATTCTGAAAGAAGGAGCAGGAGAATGGCAAAGGAGAGAAGAATTGTGTGATAGGGATTCTTTGGTTTTGGTGCAGAAGGTAAGCTCTGCTTTAAGCCTTTTTGATAGGACATGCCTGAGGGCACCAGGTGGAGATCCCAGCTCTGGGGTCGGGAGGGAGAGGGCTCAGGGCGTGGACATGGGCCCCCACCGCCAGGACAGAGCTGCTCCCCGCGGAGCGAGCACAGGCCGCCTGTGTGCTGCTGAGAGCCTGGCCCGGCCTCGGCGCCTTGAAGGCCCCACAAAGGCTTGCTTGTTCTCCCCTGACATCAGACCTCGCCCTCAGGACTTCTCTGTCCTTCTGGGGCAAGATCTCACACAGGGATAATAGAGTGAGAGGGAAGGGAGGACTGAGTGAAGGCTGGCTCAGGCGTCACCATGCCAACTCGAGCGGAGGGTAGGAAGATGGCGCCTGCCATGGGCACATGCACAGTTGCCAGGCCACACCCGGGACAGTCTCATGCTGCTGAGCTCCTGGTAGGAGCAAAACAGAAGCTGCTGGCATCAGTTCTTAGAGATTCTAGCTGTCTGGTCAGTAATGGACAATATATTCGCGGGTCAGATTAAGTAGTTGCTACATACAATGGGTTGGTTGTTTATGTAAGCAAGTACTGCATTTAAACACCTGGATTTTCTGTTTCAGCAAAGATTTATACAGAGAGTTTTGCCTTGGCAATTTCATAAAAGCTTACTGTTTAGAGGGATCTGTGAGACCATCTAGTCTAGCTTCTGTTTGATTCTTCTTTTCTATGAGTAAACCAAGGCTAGAAGAGTAGGAGGCGGCATTGAAAATGGAAAGAGTGAAGATTTTACAGTCATGGAATCTTGAGCTCCAGGACCAGAATGTGTATGTAGAGCAGTTAGCACAGACCTGGCCCTCAGTGGGGGCTCAGTAAATGCTATTTCGGGTTCCTTTATGAACTTTCCTTTGTGCTAACCAATAAATGAGTTCACTCATAAAACGAAATGCATACGAAGCCAGTGCAAGTGGGAACTCCTGATTTTCTTCATCCTAAACCAACGAGTTCTAAAATAGTCATCTAGCGATAGATACAGGATGAACAGGGAATTCAACACTGAAACTTCAAATGCTTTGTCTAGTGTATTGGTTCTCAAACTTACGGCCAAGGCCCTAGACTAGTGGTTGAAAGGTGAGCCGGCATCTCCACGGCCTCTTCGGTGGGCTTCCCATGCTCCACGGGACACCCGATGAGCGGAGATCGTTTTGTTTAGCTGGGTTCTCAGATGGTATGAACTGAGGAGTGGCCTCAGACCTCAAGTTTGAATAACAACGCGCTCTTTTCCAGTGGAATTAAGAAGTAACCTAAACAGGATTTGATCTGCCTGTGGGGCCTGCAGACCCTACAGCGGGTGAAGGGCAAAGCTTTCAAATATAGTCACTTGTGGCCGCAGACACCGGCCTGGGAACCCGGGCTGCAAGGTCAAGTTGAAATCAGGACAACACATGGTTTAGTCATCAAGAACAGGGCTGGGCTCAAACATAAATTTGGAGATAAACTTGGTGAGTTTGTTTGTTTGGTTCAATTGTGGTCTGGGTTGGTCGGCCCAAACAGGGAAGTCCCGTGGTGGCCTTGCTCCCTGCTCTGTGTATTATGAGTTTCCTGCAGGAGCTCCTCTGAGAGAAATGGGCCACTCTCCCGTGTCACCAGCCCCTGGCCTGGCGGTACAGGTCACTGATAGACGATCTCCCACTCTCTTAATTTGTACTTCAGACCAGTTTCCAGTTCCATAACATAATCATAAGGGAACGTTTCTCCAAAGTGAGCGATAGAAACTCATTTTGATAAGTTTGGAATAGGATTTTAGTGTTAAAAAAAAAACCTCTGAACTCTGCAACTGGAGTCAAGTTGATTCAGCCACAAGACATGTTTCCCTCGGTAGAAAATGTGACCTAAGAGATTAGCGGAAGGGCCCAGGGAGGACAGTTGCTTAGCCAAATGTCGGGATTGATTAACTTTTCATTCTCAGATGTCATGGTTTCTTTTCTGGCAAACTGGTAATGATCAATCCCTTTGAAATGACCTTGAACAGGAATTGAGTTACTGCATTGGGTGCTGCAGCTGTGGGTTTGGGCAAATTTTACAACTAAGAGGAATAACATTTAGAAAGTATTCAGGATGCTGAAATTGATCCCTCTGCTTTTTTTTTTTTTAAATAAACTTCTGTTTTTGTACTAAGTACCTACCCTGGCTGGGACCGGAGTTTTTAATGTGAGATGATATCGCCTCCTAGTGGAGAACGTACATAACTGCAAGCTCTTGAATTTGACCAAAGAAAAGCTGTTTTAACAGAGTATATCACTTTAGTTAGAGTAACTCTCAAAACTAAACTACTTATCGACTTTTGAGTTAGTGTGAAAATTAATTGAGATAATTTCTAGGCAGCATTTAATCACTACAGGGTTATCTGGTAATGAGGACTTTTGGAAGCAGGGGACAGAGTGAAATAATTTTTTTTTTAAGGTTGTTTTAATTGTTTTTAGAGAGGGGAAGAGAGGGAGAAAGAGAAGCACAGAAACAATGTTATACAAGAGAAGCATGGATCAGTCACTTCTCGTGCCCCTACCCGGGGACCTGGCATGTAACCCAGGCATTTACCCTGACTGGGATTGAACTGGCGAGCTGTCGGTTCCCAGGCCAACACCCAACCCACTCAGCCACACAAGTTGGGGCATGAAGTAATCTTTCGAGTTTTCAGAATTTCAGGTTCATGGCCCTCTGTGTCACCTCTGAAAGGTATTAGGAGAGGTGGCTGAAGATTAGTGATGGTATATTCAGGAGTAGGCAAAAGTAGGTTTACAGTTGTTCACATGGAAAAAGACATGCAGGTTATGAGGATTACATAGCTTCATTAGCTCAAAGGACTGTCACTCACCACTGTGAACCTACTTTTGCCCACCCCTGTCACTCCTGTCTTTCAGGGCCATAGGAAGGCAGAGGTCAGCTCTAAATAGAGAGCAGATGCAAGGCTTGGCCGAGAGAGGTGGGGCGGGAGAGTAGATGGATAACCCGACATAGCCAATAAAAGTTTTCCAACTAAACAGCATTTTTGTTATACTAGCAATTTCTAGGAATTTTGAAAAAGCCTATGACGTATTCCGTCTAAATGCAGCCATTTCCTGGGCCATGTAAGCAGACTTCCAAACCCTTGGGGTCTGTCTGTATTAGCAGCATTGTTACATCATCTCATAGAATTTTGTATAAACCAATGGGCATCCCCAATGCGGTACCTTAATGTTACAATTTTACTATTATTGTACTTGCAGTGAGACCTGGCTTGGGCTTCCAGGGCTGAGACTATGGCGGGACCTCTATTGCTTCTCAAATTCCAAAGGAAAAGAGTCTGAATTAGAAACATCAACTTAGACCTTTGAAGATCTATGATAGATTAAACCAAGCTGTCCAATCATTGCCTAATACAGGGCCCCCTTAATTAAATATGTGAAAATTATTTGTAGTTAGCATATTTCTGCGTTTCATGATGTTTGAGGTTTCTAGTAACAAAGGCTTGAGAACAATTTTTCTTTAGTAGTTTAAGCATTCTACTTGACTTCGGAATCACTGCTTATTCACAGTGACCGACTGTAGCAGTGGTCAGTTTTTATAGAGAATGGCACATTTGAAAGTGCTGGGACCCTGTCATCACTGTCCTTCCCAGAGACATCGAATTCCTAGGGCTCCAAGGAGCAAGACCACGGATGCTCTGCACACATGCGGTTCATGGGCATTTCCGTTTCTTAATGGGAGTTGCATCCCATTTCCACTAACTTGGCTGATGGTTTGGCATTAGGTCGCCTGTATATATTTGGTCATTGCTGGACATTCTCACTGCACAAAACTCTAGTCTCCCAGAACAAGGAGGAGTTTTCCAGATTATTTAACCAGTGGGTTATAGGTGACAAGGATGAAACTCAGAGGAGAATGATCTTCCCCAAGGCCCTGTAGCCAATAGGTGACTGAAATGAGATTAGGACACAGAGCCCATGACTGACTCCCTACGCACTTGGTGGCATTACAGAGACACTCCAGTCATTCATATCTTCCTTGTCCTTCAGACCCAGAGTTACAAATGAACTGGTCTGACCCGCCTCAGGGGCCAAGCTGCAACCTGCCCAGGCAGGTACTGCTTCTGCTTTCTAGTTTCCAAGTTCCTATCTAGTCAGTCCTCAGCTGATTCCCCTGTCCTTCCCTCCCTCGACTGCCCTCCCTCAAATGCACTTTGTCTCCTATAGTCCCATGATGCCCCTCACGAAGAGCATGCCCCTCACGAAGAGCATGCTCACCAACCATGCCCTTCCCCATCCTCTGAAATGCTGACATCTCCCCCATTCTACCCAGGTGGGAGTGTGTGACCAAAATATCAGATGTCCTGAGAGCCTCTCCTCCCAGGGGCTAAAGAGGAAGAAGCTTATGTGTGTTGAACGAGAAGCTCCAAGGAAGGGATCGTGGGAGTTGTGTTCATGAATGAATAACTTCATTCATTCCACATATAAGTATGGTGTTCCTGCTGCATGCCAGGTCCTAGTCTAAGAGTCAGGGGTGCCTAAGTCAATAGAGATACAGGTTTACAAAAAGAAAGACAGTGACTGGGACATGGGGTGCAATACTGCTTTGGACAGGGTGGTTAGGTTGGGCTCCAGTGAAAAATAAACTCTGAACAGAGACCTAAAGAAAAACCAGGTATGTTGGAGAAGATGTTTTAGGCAGAAGGACTAACAGGAACAGATGTCCTGTGGCAGAAACATGTGATAAGTTCAAGAAATAAGAAGAAGTGAAGAAGCCAGAAGTAGTGACTAGCAAAGTGAAGCGGGGAGAGATGTCAGGGATGGACCACCGTGGGATAGCATCACCATGGCCTTGTTGCCTATGAGAAGGATGGTCCATTTTACTCCAAGTGAAACAGGAAGTGCTCAAAGGGAGTTAAGTGGAAGAGTGACATGATGCAGTTTTTAAAGCATCATTGTAGCTGCCATATCGCAATTGACCAAGTGGTTGGGAGTGGTTATGAGCTAGGAAATCTGTCTTGGAGGCAAGTATAATATTTTCAGCAAAAGATGCTGATGGCTTATTGCTTGATCTAGGGCACTGGTGAGGGAAGGTGCGAAAATGATTGAATGTAAGATAAACCCTAAAAGTGGAGCTGACGGGATTTGTTAGTTTGGATAGAAAGAGAGGAGGCAAGGGTAGCACCAGTATTTTTGGACTAAGCATCTGGAAACATGGAATGGCCATAATTGCTGTTGACTCAGACAGGAAAGACTTGGGATGGGGCAGATTTGAGGGGAGAAACCAAACTTTAATTCTGAATATGTTAAGTTGAAATGTCTATTTGAAGTCAAGTAATCAATTGGTTATATGAGTCAGGTGATAGTTATAAATTTGGAAGTCATCAGCATATGTACTCCAGGATGGTATTTAAAGCCCTCATAGGTAGTAATATTATGTAGGAAAGAGGGATTCTTCTTGATGGCCAGAGGAGCAGAACTAAGAACAGTGGGTAAAACAATAAAAATTACAATAGTAATAGTGACTATGGCAACTACCACTTATATGTCCGGCTATTTACATGTGTTGTCTCATTTTTCCTAAAAACCACTCTTAAAGAGGTTGAATTAATCCCTGTGTTACTCATATTGAAGCTCAGGTTCCAGGGAGGTTAAGGAAATATTGTTAAAAACATTGATTAAGACCACCTAGCTAATAAATGGCTGAGCTAGGATTCAAACCCAAGTTTACGTTCTTGGTGCTACTGACCATCAGGAAGCAGATCACAGCTTGGGTTAGGAAGTTCAGTGAAGTGGCCTTTCTTTCATCTTTGAGAAATACAACTTAGCTGAGACTTTCTGCCAGCTCACACCCCACCTTCCCACTGAGTCTGTCCTGGAGGCTGGGCATTTCAGATGCCAGGTGACATTGTGCATGTAGATGCTGCTCTAGCCAACACACACACGCCATGTAAAGCAAGGGAGAACAATTTTAAAAAGTGTTAGAGAGATGAGACCTCAGGAAGATGAAGTCACATTTCTGCTCCAAATCTGGCTGCAGTTTCAGCAAAGGTATTACCATGAGGTGCTTATTGATTTCCTTTGCCAATTTCACAGGTCAGGTGACAATGCCTGCCTCGTGGAGGCAGGTGGAGAAGGGAGAGTGCAGGCCTTCATTCGACACGGGGCGGCAGGACCTGAGCGGTGTGCCTGTCCTTTCTATTAACGCCTGCCTCACCAAATGAGTAGAGTGAACTCCATTGAGGAAAGTAAGATCTGAGGCTTGGGATGACTAATCCAAGGTCCTGTAGCTAACCCATGTTACAGTTCATATTTGAGCTAGGCTTTCCAGATCCCAGAGCTCATGTTTGTTGCACTGTACTCCTTAAAAAGGGAAAGAAGGGACTGGGATCCTGGGAGCGCCTTTTCTGATTTCTAACTGAAGTATCCCAGCATGCAGTTCCATGGATGGCAAGCAGAGGGCACCGCACACCCAGGTTTTTCCAGCCCAGAGGCTGAAGCCATATTGAATGAGCAAATGTCTGCAGTAGACTCCATGAGATCTAAATGTCTCCTTGGCAGGAAATCCGCGAGGAGCACTGCAGGGTTGTGCAAACAGCCTTACAATGTCCGCTTGTGTGTGTGCACTCGGCTTCGCCCGCGTCGCCCACAATGCTCTGTTTTCTTGGATAATGGGGCTCTGTGGACCCATATGCCTTGTCATGCAAAGGGAGTGACCTGCGTTTGTCATAAATGGGCTCTTGTATGATTAATAGCCATGCGAATGAGCCCGCAGCAGCCATTCAGCCCTCGACTTCACTGAGGTGGTGGTCTGAGCAAGGGCTTTCTTCCCTCATTCCAAAGCAGCAGTGCAGAATTTATTGTAAAAGGGAAACGACTTGTTTGCATTGTGGTTGCAATTTTTCATATGCAAGACAGGAGGTGCAATAAATTATCTGAATGCCTGCCAGATAGGACACTAGGTGCTTTGCCTGCATTACCTTCTTTACTCAATGAAAATACTGCAAAGGAAGTATTATGATGTACATTTTACAGATGAGGGAAACTCAAAAGAGTGGAACGACTTGCCCAAGGTCTCCTAAGCTTCTGCTATTTTTCCTAAGTGACTCTTTGTCCCTTTCAGTGTGGCCCACGCACTTAGAAACGCCTTTCTCATCCTGCCTAGTATTGGTGATTTGAAAATAGATGAGGAATTTACATTCCTGGGCTTCCATGTGCTTGTTGTACCTCTTGTAATTAGATGCAAAAATATGTGGGTCTGTGTATGTGTGCATTTTTCTAGGAAGACTGATTTTAATCAGGGTCTCAAAGTCATCCATAGAACATAGAACAGCAGCATCCTGTACCCCAAAATATTCCTATTTGGAGAAATACCAATTTTCTCTGACCTGTTCCTCTTACCAATGACTGCTTCCTCTGCTTGGTTGCCTTTGACATCTTATCGTAGTCACTATGCAATGACTACTGATCTAACACGCCCAAGCCATTTCAGGGGACATAAATGATAAGGGTTGTGTGCTGGACCTGTGCTTGGTGCGTGGGGTGGGGTAGGGAGTGGTAGGAATTGGTGACATTCTGAAAATGAAGAAGACATAGCCCTTGAAAGAATTCACAGGAAGGAAGGTTGTTAATTCAATCTGGGGGATGGGCAGGAGGTTTCTCGGAGGATCTGCTGTTTGATCTGGACCTTGAAAGATAGACAGGACATCCAAAGGCAGAGGAGAAGGGAAGGGCATTTCAGCCAAAGGGAAAAAACATGATTTAAAAAAATAGAAGCAAGAATGAGAGAGGCTAGAGCCCTTGGCACTGCCCCTATTCTGGTGTGACCAAAGTACAGAACCTTCAGAGGAGCTGACGCTCAGATGAGAGCATCAGGGCAGGTTTTATGGCCCTGAACACCTCGTAAAAAATTGTAGACCATCTTCATTTGAGAGCCAGCTTGGAAAGTGTTTGCCCTAAAACATGCCTTCCTCTGCCTAGTTAACATGTCCCGCTCAGCCACAGAACCTGCCTGGGAAGCAGCTCTCTCAGCCCTGAGCAAACTCTTCCCTCACCCTCCATTCCTGACCCAACTTCTGTTGATGGTCTTCACCACTTTCTTGGTGTTCAAGCCAGGGATTTTATTTTAAAACATTAAGTTTGGTTTGTAGTGAAGAGTGCTTTGAAACCCAGGCGGTTGCTCCTTTCAGAAACTGAAAACAAATGCACAGGCCCTCCTTCCTCTGGGGGGCTTCATTTCCAGGGTGGCTTCAGCACTCCAGATGCCCCTGATGCTGAGGGTGCAGTGGAGCCTGTCAATTTCCCTAGAACTCAAATTCTTCAGCATTTGCATGTTCAGACTGATTTCTGTTGGCGTTTTTAGTGCTTATATAGTTTTTGACAGGCAACACTTCCTAAAATAAATTTGACCTAGGAAATAATACCCCTATGCTTTGACCCATCAATTCCCAAGCCTCCTTTGTACCTTGGGGAAGAGGGGCTTACAAATCAAGTCAATCCACAGTACTGGGGCAGGTGGAGTTCCTCAGGGGCCCTTCCCTCCCTAGGAAGACTCCCTCCACTAGCACATGCCTCCCTGGGCCTTGACTTGGTAGGTCTTATTTCACTACCCAACTGAGAACTATGGACACAGAGGAACTTCAAGCACAAGCATGTGTGATATATCTGCCGAGGGCATGGAGGGCAAGCAGAGACGAGGGGAAAGCCTTTCTTTTTTAAGGTTATACTGTGAGATGACAGCCGTTGCAAAGATTTCATTCATCAGCATTCATCTCACGTGTGACATGACACAATGTGAGGCACTTAGTTACCTGGTGTCAGATTGGTGGGAGGTAAGAGGCGAGGATAGTGGCCAGAGGCCCTAAGGACAGTTTGCGGCAAGGGGGCGGGCTTAGAGAAGGGGTGCGTCTAAGGGCGACATGGAAAATTAAGTGGATAGAGTTTGGTGTGAGAATAGATTGGAGGACTGTCGGAGATGCAGAAATCTCAGATGACCCTCAGGTGTCTGGCCCATGTACTTAGATAGGTGATGATGTTTCGCACTGAAAGGGGAGAGGAGGATGTGGGGGGGGCAGAACTGGAGGGCATTAACCCTCCCCCCCTCAAGATTGCTATGCCTGCAGGAAATTCACCTCATGTATGGGCCTGGAGTTGGAAGGGGGACAGGGTTCTGATTTGAGGCTAGAAGTTGAGAAATCCTCAGCCTATGGACGAAAATTGGCATCCACAGGGACGGTAAGGAAAGGTGTGAAGAAAGACCATCGGAGGCCGACACTTAAAGGTCAGATGGGGGAAGCAGGAACTTGAGAGAGAACAGTCAGAGAGACGAGAGGAGACCCAGAAGACAGAGGCCATCCAGGGCTCAGGGAGGAGGGTGTGACCAGCGGTGCTCATGGCGTACCTCCCCTGCACCTCCGTGCTCCGAGGGGAAGGGCCTGACTCTTGTCCAATTAAACACCTCTGGAGGAGTTCTGGAAAAAGGAGGTTTGTAAAGAGCCCTGGCGGCCTCTTTAATCTAAATCACTGATGGACAGAACAGCCCAAACTAGATAACTTTTCAGTGTTTCTTTTCATTTTCTAGACTGAAGCGAGGCCACACGAGAGAGGTGAAATAAATAAATAACTTGCCCGACAGCACTCAGTAAGCAAAAGGCATTTCCAGAACCAGCACTTGGGGGCCTGGAGCTGCTGGCCCTGCAGAGGGTCTCTTTCCCTTTGAAATTAGGCAGAACTGGCTTGTGTGGGCTGACACTGTCCGTCCTGCTCGGTAAGGGACAGACTCATCAAGCAGTTTCCTCACAGCTATGTTCTTGATTTCACAAGGAAAGGGAGCCAATTCACTAATGACTTCCCAGCAGTGGGCTGGTCCAGGGCTCAGCCCCAGTTTGATTGTTTCCATGTTCACCAGCATCCGATATTGGGAGGCCATTGAATTGCATTCCCTAAAAAAGAATCTAATATTGCTCTCATTTCTTGGAGACTTTTTGCTGCTATAATATTGACGTTTATGGGGAAATTATCTATGATGAGGTAATAGTCTATTTTAGAAACTGAACTCAGATATTGACAAGGCTATTTTCAACCTTCATTTAATTGTTCAGCTCCATAATGGTCTCTCAGTGTTATTATTGTTTTTTTTTTCTTTCTTTTTTTTTGAGAATTCCCATGGACCGCCTTACAACTGGACTCCAACAACTTGCGTTCCACAGGGAATGCCAAGCCCTTTTGAGGGACACCATGGTATTAATGATCGATGAGAATATTCAAAGCATTTTCCCATTTGAGTGCCATTACTTGTAGTGTTAAAACATTTTGAAAACACATTTTAGCCATTAACTCATTTTTATTGTCAGATGAAAGTGCTTAATAGACTCACTCTACTTCAGTTTTCCTCCTTCATCTTGGAATGAAATCATCTGTTGGATTCTTGGCAACCCGTTTGGCAACAAAACAGAAAACCTTATGACTTCATTGCAGAAGGGGCAGATGGGAAGGGACTCCCTCCCGGCCCAGCCACATGATGGCCCTGACCTGGTTTAGCACAGTCAGTCTCCCAGAATTTATAAGTTGAGCTACTTCATCACAGGGGTGTCTCCCCACCCCCAACCAGAAAAGCAGGTGCTTAATGTCTTATAAGAAATGTGCCTTTACAAAGCAACATGTTTTATATCGGACATATCATAGGCTCATGGCTAGCTAGCTGGTTTTGTTTATAATTCAAAACAATTAAGTAGTGTGAATGTTGTATGAGGGGGTTCATCGGTTATCAGGAGAGCGCCTCTGAACGCGTGAATACCAGAATATCGGGGCTGTGCTGTGGATGCTGCTGATGGTTCACAGGAGGCAAACGAGAGGCATTGCTTGCTTCTCAGGGCAGGATGGGGACCCTGCAGACCTCGTGGTCATTGGCATGATTTCTTCCCCTCTGGACCTTGTTGCTCACATTGACAGGTAGATTGTGCTAATAGCACTCCTAGAATCACAGCCAGTCCCCAGAAATATTCGTACACCACAACGGGACAGCCTTCCCCCGCTGTGCTGGGCACTGCTGTAGTTAGAAGGTCAGACTTATGGTAAAACTAAGAAAGGTGGGGAGCAGGACACAGCTGGAGGCACTGGCCTGAGACAGGGTCCAGGTTCCTCTGTAGTTCTGCTCCTGGGCAAGTCGCTGACTGTTAGCAGCTCTGGGACTTCTGAATTTCATAAAGCAGTAAAATTTCAAAATGAACTTTGAGGATTTAGGATGCAGCTATCCCCATCATTTTGTAAAATAAAATCACCGTCCCATAAAAACATTTGAATAGCTTCAGCTGTCTACAGGGAGTGCTATGACATAGCCTCTCTTTTCTCGTTTTGATATGGAACCACCGGACAGAGATATTTTAAGGACTGCTTTTCCAGTGCTGTGTGCTGGCCCTGTGCTGAGTGCTGGGAATACAATGAGGTGTAAAAACAGCCCTGCCCAAGAAGACCTGCCATTCAGAGAGTTATGAAAGCAAGTGATTATGGTCCATACTGATGGGCCCCATAACATGGTAAATAAGGCATGTTAGGAGGGGACGGAGAAGCAGAGCTCACTCCAGGGACTGGATATTGTTTTATTTGAGGTAGAGTCAAAGACTAGGGAGGACTCAGGGGGTTCCTTCTGAAGGCCCTGATTTTCACTCTTACACTTGAAAGGGAATTCGGGGGAAGCCGTTGCCACATGCCCAGACTTAGAAGTCAGATAGAACTGGATTCCAGACCTGCTCAGCCACTTGTGAGCCTGAGCAAGCTTCTAAGTCTCTAAGATTATTTCTTTTTCTCTCAAATCAAGATATTAAGAATTCCTAGCTCATGTGGTTGTTGAGAAAGTTAAAATAATACATACATGAAAAGTGCTCATCACTATGGCCTGTAGATCATTTAAAAAAATGTTAGCTGTCATTATAACTGTGAAGAGAAGGAGCAACATGTGCAGGAGGCCCTGAATCAGTAAAGAGCAGGGCTCCTTGGGAGCAGTGCAGGGTGAGGCGAGGGCACAGGGCACACGGGCATGGTGGAAGAGCGGGCCCAGAGGAGATGAGCAGAGGCTTCCTGTACCCAGTACCTGCATTTGGATCCATTATATCCTGCAGGCACTGAAGCATATTACGCAAGGTAGTAACATAATCAGACTTGTGTTTCAGGTATGGAAATGAGTGGGAGAGAGACAGGACTGGAGTCAGGAAGCTGGTGTGGAGGCTGTTTCCAGGACGCAGGCAAGGTCTCCTGAGGGTCTGAATTGGGGTGATCCAGGTAGGGACGGAGAGAAGTGCACACAATTTTGCGAGCGGCCAGTGGGGGTGTCCCTGGTAGGTAGCTGTTTAGCCCGTGCTGGTGAGACCCCACTAACATGAAGCAGAAACTCTGCTGGCAGCAACACATGGTGTATGATGTTTTTATTTCTTAAAAAATGGAGGTGATGCTTTATTTACTCTTTGTGTTAGTGGACAGACCGTGAGACTGACATCCCCATTCTGGGCCTTCCTTTGGCCCTAATGTATTGTAGGTTCTTAGGCAAGTCCTTTTTTTCTAAAATAAGAATTTTAAAAAGATCATCCCAGTTCTATGTAGCATGAATTCTGATGACACATGAGAATACAGTGGGACTACAAATCAAGAAGTTCGGAATCTATCTTAAGACTTTGGAAAGGACACTTACGATACCGGACCCACCAGTTCTGATCTGTAAAATGGGCTCAATAATACCTTTCCCGCCTTTGACACATACTCAGGTGGAGGACAGATGTGGCCACCCATCTTTGGCAAAAATGTGATGTCCTACAAATACATGTCATTGTTATAGTCATGGTTAGTCTGTGGTTTATACGATGACTAAGTTGACAAAAAATATTTGGATCAACCAGGATTTCTTAACCTCCAAAATATTGAGTTATGGATAGGGAATCTAAGTCTTTGATTTGTTAAAGTCTTTTCATCAGGGATGCTAAATATTGTAGATTCTGGGGAGGCTTGGCTCACTCAAAGTGTGAACAAATGCCTTGCCTTCTGATAGAGGCATTGCCTATTTATCATCTTAGGCTTTAAGAAAAACATCAGAAAATAAAGCCCTGTAGGACTGCTGTTTTATTCACTGACTTATTTATTTTTTCATCTTCTGTTCTCTATTGACAGTAGGTGGTATTGGCTTAGGGATTATCCGTTCAAATAGTCATACCTACAGAAAAGGTCTTTTTAGTGCTTGTTCTCTATTCGTAAAAATCGGGCATTGATGTTCTGGTGTTTTCAGGCAAAGGCCAGCACTCACAGTGCCTGCGCTCCGGGCCTGAGTCCTTTGTTACATCCGGTTTATAGAAAACAAACAAATTCCCTCATGAACTATGGCCACCTCTTTTTAATATGAGCCCTGGTTGATTTTATTTGGTTTAACATTCTGGGAATACAACTAATGCTACTATTTAATTTCCTTTTCCCAAACAAAAACAGAGTTTGGAATAGGGGGAGAAAAAGAGAGTACATGTGTGTTCTTGTGTGCACATGTTGTACACACGTGCTTTAATTCTCTCCCCTTTTTTGGAACTAGAAATATTTGTAGCGAACTATTTCTTTAAGAGAGCAGTTGTTTTCCGCCCGGGAGCCCTGGAGCCAGCTCCCTTGGAAGTGTTTCTGAAATCAGAGCCAAGAAAGTAGTTGTAGAAAATACTATGTGTACATCCCAAATTATCACCCCTGGGGGATGAGCACCTCCCTTGGCGGGGACACACGAGTAGTCCTCACTGGCTCTGTTGGCCCTCCTGCGGGGAGGAGAGACACCCCCTCTTTCCAGACTACTTGGAAAATAATGGGAAAGGACCCATTTCAAAATTATCTTGCGGTAAATGAACCTTGAGGAATAGGCTTTCTGTTTTTGGAAGACATGTCAAGTCATCCAACTTGTACCTTTTGTTCTCTTCTCAGTCCTAATCCACACTCCACCCAGCATCCTTCATGCTTGGTGGCACCCCGCACTTGTCCTATAAGCCAGCTTTTCTGAAAGGCCCTGTTCCTCATGGCCTTTTCTCTTCTCTATATTCCTAAATAAACGTGTCCCTCCCTGTACAAGCCACAAGTAGCACTGGCGTGGAGCAGGCCACAGGGGATTCTAACAGAAACAGCAACCTTTCTCCCTGGAAAGATGAGCATCTGCATATGATAGGACAACACCCTGGGTGCACTTTCCACAGACCATGGACTCTCCAAGTGCCCAGACAGGCACCTTCTAGGGGTCCAGAGCCCCAGAGCGTCTCTGTGGAAAAGAATGTAGGCCTGGGGTTCCCAGACTGTTAAAGGTAAATGTGACTCTCTTTTATTCTCTTGTGTTCAGAGCTGTGCTAACCATCTGAACCTCTTTTTCTTCCAATAAATGTGAAGATAATTATAGCTACCTGAAAGGCAGTATTTGCAATATCTTCCAGAGTATGTATCCACCCAATAAACCCTCTCCTGCCTCTTCATCGGGTAGCCAAGACCTCGGACTTTCTCTTGCTGTGCCTCCACCAGAGCCTCCTCACAGGAATGAACTCGGATGTCACAACTCTCAGTTGCAACTCAGTAACAGATCCCGTCCCAGGGAGACGTCACTTGACAGTGACCTCCAGAGATGCCAAGGGAGGGGTGTGTGTGTATGTGTGTGTGTGTGTTTAAAGTAAATCTAAACGTCACAATATCTACAGCACACTAGTTTTAAAAAATAAGCATGCTCTACGTACTGTTGTTCTACCTCCTCTGTGTGTGGCTACTCGTCCCTGGAGATTTCTCTTTCCCCAACTGTCTCTGAGCCATGATCACATTTTTTCTCCTTTTTTTAAATTCATAAAAAGCTGTGCTTATGTAGTATAATCCATTTGTTTTATTCTCTGAACACCAAATCTTGAAAGAGGCCAGTTTTTCTACTTTGCTTTGACTACCAGAAGCTCAGGACTGAGTTGAAGCCATTGCCAGCAAATGTGAAAGCCTTATTACTTACCTCTGTACCTTTCCCTCCCTATTCTACTTTAATTTTTCTCTTTTCCCCACTTTATCTAAGTATGTGCATTCCCTATGGTGTAAAACCTCTCTTCAATTCTTTTCTTGCACAAGATAAAATATTTTAAAAATAATCTTCATGTGAATTAACTAAGCTATCTCAGTAGCAATGTGGTACATAGCAATGTTTTGCACACACCAAGGACCTGTTTGAAAAGATTAGAGAATCCCTGTCATAAGGAATGTGTCTGGAGCTGTAGTGGAAGTCTCATGGGTGATGGGTCTTTCCAAGTGAGGCCCTGGGTACAAAAAAAAACAAAACAATTGTTCTGTGCAGGTGGCCATTTGTGTGAGATTAACTCACTTTGCACACCTGAAACCAAAATATACTTGCATGAATTCTTGTTGACCTTGGAGGGAAGGAGGATGCATCAGATCTTTTGCCATGAAGGAGATGAAGTGTTTTTGTGCTTATTCAAAGAGCTTTTGATGCATAAAACTGGACTTGACCTCTAATCCTACATAATGTCCAACAATCATTGATATCAAACATCTAGAATAGTGAGAGTTCCTTAACTGACCTGGGTTGATGTAAGATACATGCTCCAAAATATTTGATCCTATCAGCCAACCAGATTAAATAGCTTTCAAATAGATAGAATTCTACAGCCAGCCAATGTTTGGGTATATTTCCATGTGTGTTCCTTTCAGTCTGTTACTAATTTTAAAGCCTTGACATATTTCCCACCTAGGTTTTCTGACAGTGAAATCTTGCCCAGGACAGAATCATAGGAGAAAGCAAAATCCACTCAGGTCTCCTATGACACGTTAATAACACAAAACGAGGGAAATTAAGAACATTTAACTTCCATTAAAGTATTTTACCTGAATGCCAGGCTGCTACTAACCAGGAAATCATCTTCCTACAAGAAGGGCCTCCAGGTCTGGATTGGAATCATTCATTAAGTTGGACAGAGATTCCTTTCTAGAGACCCCGAGGTTCAAGTTGCCCAGTGGCTGGGATGGGCTGCAATGGTTCCAAATTTTAATTTGGTAGAACCTACCCCACAGAGAGCTCTGTTCAAAAGTATACTAAAAGGAGATGTGCATAAAGGCAAGGGAGGAAAAGAAAAATGACAGAATGAATAGGGAAGATTCTTTTGGAGGAGAGAAGCATGGTGGCTGCCTCTTAATTGGTGTGTGTGTGTGTGTGTGTGCATGCTCGCTTGCATGCCCAAATATTTATGTACTTCAAGATGAGAGAGTTCTAAAAAGTATCCAGCCCAGCCTACTGCCCAACATATAGCTCATTTTTACAATATTTTAAAGGATTGATATAGTATATTTCTACTTAAACACCTCCAACGATAAGAAGCTCACTATTTCACATAGCAAATGATTTAATATTCAGACAACAGTAATGGTTAGGAATTTTTTATGACCTTTAGGACCTTGAATGAAGGTCTTACTCATTATTTTCTCTTTCCTAAAGGTGCATGCAACATGTCTAAATTACCTTTCCTAGGAGAATCCTCAATAATTATTTGAAGACAGTGGTGATAATGAGGATGATGATGGTGGTGGAATTTATCATTGTTATCATTGTCAACAGTAACAGCACGTAACATTTCCTGAGCCCTTCCTATAAGTGCTGTGCTAAGCATTTTATTTTTCTCTCATTAATCCTCATGACTGGATAAAATAGATACATTTAACAATTCATTTTACAGATGAGAAAACAGGCTTCAAGAGTAAAGTAGACCCGGATAACAGAGCTAGCAGAAAACAGCTAGGATTGAAAGCAGGCCTCCCTAAATTGTCTCTTTTCTAGCTTCACGCTAGTGACTTATACCACAAATGGCGGCTGCAAGTATATGGGTGTTTTCTCAGGGGAGGATTATGGACCCTAGGTTATACCACCTCCTGCAACCATGGGAACTGCTTCTTTCAAGTCCAGTGATTTCCAAGTCTTTCTCTCATAAGCTGAGGTGTCTGAGTCATGAGTTAGAGAAATGCTCTGCAAAGAGCACAGCACCCAGCATAGAACTGCGACTCCATCAATATGTGCTGAATGAAGGAATGGGTAGCCTCCTGAAGAATATGAGTTAAGGTCTAGAGCTGAGAACTGTAGAAATTTTGCTGTTTTCTAAAATAATAACTACGTTTGGCTTTTTTTTGGGGGGGGTTGAGATTGCAAGTAACAAATTTGTAATTCTCTGTAGATTTGATTTATTTTTGCCAATGCCTTCGGGTGCAATTTCATTAAGAATACACTTTGGATAGTATACCTTCTCATATTTTACATTTCGTGAAGTACCCCACCTAATTAGCACTGAAATGCCAAATTATGACAGCCTTCGATTTGCCTGGAAGTTGTACCGCTGGGAAACATGGCCTCCTGTAGAGGCTGAAAAGAGTCCCTGGAGTAGTGCATCTGTGTTTTCTAAACTCTTTCTCAGGAACTTTAAGAAACTTCTCTCTCTGGACAGATATTTTAATAAAGCCCTCTCTGTTGTGCTTGCCCATTGACATGGTATGTCCCCATGTCAATGGAAGAGAAACAAAGCAAAGCTGAAATATTAACCTTGAGGATTCAGGGAATTAGTGAATGGGGAGAAGAAACACTTTGTAGAACATACCTAAACTCTGCCTCTTGTAACTAAAATACCTGATTCTTTTAATGGAAAGAGTGGCTAAGTTATTACTCATCTCTGTTTTTTGCAGGGTGTGAAGACATAGTTACGGGGGTCTCGTGGTATTTGTGCAAGTTAGTCAAATATGGTCAATGCTTTAGAAGTTCATTTTTTATATTGCTAATGATATTTGGTTTTGTTGCCTTTCCTAGGTTTGCTGGCATGGGAAACCTGCTCAAAGTCCTTACCAGGGAAATTGAAAACTATCCACATTTTTTTCTGGATTTTGAAAGTAAGTTTTAAAAATTAAAAGATAATTATGAAAACTTTTCACTTTATAGCTTGCTGATAGGGAAGTTATAACATGAACATTTTATATGATACTTAAGCCTTCAGATGTCACCATAAGTTTTCTTGTTTTCAAAAATCATTTTCCTTCTTTCTTTTCCTTTTTAAAAAAAACAAAACTAAACTAAATGAAACGTCTTTTTGTGGGCCGGGTCTCCAGTTGGGGGTGTGCAAGAGGAAACCCGTAGATGTTTCTCTCCCTCTCTTCCTCTCTTCCCCTCTCTCTAAAAATAAATAAATAACATTTTTAAATACTAAATGAAACATCTTTTAAAAATATTTTTAAAGGTTTCCATAGTTTTCTTTGATTTTAGGAGTGATCAGTTTTTGGATGTGTAGCATAAATCATCATTTGTATTTTTCCTAATAATATTTGTGAATTTCTATGTCATATTCCAAAGAAAAGTAGTATGCATAGTAATTTGCACAAATTAATGTAAAGCGAATATTCGCCAGACATGAAAGAAAAAGTGATCAATACCAGAAATAAGACTTACAGATGATTTAGTCATCTTTGTTTCTTCTTTATATATTATTTAGTAATACAACACTATTTCAAGATTTTGAGATCCACATCTTTTATCTGAAAGGTTATGCTTCTTTTATCAAAAACTTTAAATATTTTTCTAAGATTAAGGGGCTTGTGAATCATGACTAAAACAGAGATTCTTTCTTCATCTTGTTTATTTTCTTGATTGACTATATTTACAAGTTAGTGACACATTCATGTTTAATTAAGTAAGCTCATGTTTCTACCTTTCCTCCTGTGTTCTGCATTTTTTGAATTACATTCTATAATATCAGGCACAGTCACTTTTAAATGTCATTTTTGCCAGTATTCATGATCTATTACAGACCTTAGTTTGCTTTAAACTTTAATTTTTCAAGTATTTTATCTATATTAAAAGTAAGTTGAAACTTCCTTACCTATAGATTAAACTTTCTAATAGACATTTTCTAAGTAAATGCTAGACGACTCTGTCAAGGTGCAGTAAACCAAACAGTGAAAGCTCTCTGGATGTATCTTTTTGGAATCACCACTGGATCTAAAGTAACTACTTGAAAATCAGGAAGAGTTATCCTAATGCTCATGTGTTCTGAAAAGAACAAAAATATTTAATCTAGATTATATTCAGTGAAAGACACTTCACTTCTAATTTAACTCATTTTGCGGCTGCTGTTGCTGTTGTTTGGTTGGCTATGTCTCCTCCTCTACAGTGCAGCCTCTCTCCTGGATCCTCTAACTAATCAACCCCCATTTAAGCATAAATGCACCTTAGGTTTCCTTCTACTCAGATCTCATCTGTTCTCTAGCTTTCCCCCAGTGATATCAGCTACTCTCTTTGAGAGGAGCTGCAGTTACAGACCTCCAGGCCTCAGCTGCTGTGCTTCTCATGGTCTAACCCAAGCCAGCCGTCCATTCAGTGCCCATTTCCTTTCCAACAAACATCTGGTGCCCTAAATGGGGCCTCTTGCTATTCTCCAAACATAGCCTTCCTATTTCTATCCTCACTGCCATCTGTTGGAAATCTTTTCTCCTGGTCTATGAGAAAAAACACTCATTCTTAAAGCCCATTCCAAATACCACCTCTTAACTAGAAGGCTGCTCCAATTCCTTCTGTGGTCTTCAATTTCCTAAAACTGAAGGTATACTCTTTCTCCCTCTTTATTCCCAGACCACTCCGTGCTTCTCTTAAGCCCTTTATTTCATCTTGTGTGTTGACCTGCCTGCCCATGTTGTCCTCCACATATGCCTAAGACTTCATTAAGCAGTGACCATTCTTGGTTGCCCTTGTTTCCCTAATGTTGCCTGACTTACCTGGGCACTCAACATACTCAACATACTGTTACTACCGAGCAGGAATCTACAGACTCAAGGAGAATCATGACTACAACCTTCCTTCCCTGCCCTTCTAGCCCATTATGGTTCTTTCTTGAAAACCAACTTTATGAAATAAGATTTGAAAAATCAAAACACCAAAATTCTTATTTTTCCAATGAGATATCTTACTTTGTAGATGACTTAGATGTCCCCCTCTAGTCGGGAATAGAATGATGGCTGTAGACATAACTTTGAAACTCTGGTGCTCCAGAGAACACTAGTTGAGAACATCCACTGCTTTAAAACCCTGAAGATTTTACTTTTATCACTTTAAAGGCTTTTAAAGTTAGACCTGAAAAGAGTCTAACCAGTTAAACCCAGCCAAACACAGTCGAATCCAACCAAATCCAACTATACCCAGCCAGACTCAATCAAACCCAGATAAATCTAACCAAAACCAACCAAATCTAACTAAACCTAGCAAGATCCCACTAAACCCAGCACAATCCAGCAAAATGCAACCAAATCCAGCCAAACACAACCAAACAGCTAAACCCAGCCATAACCAACCAAACCCAATCAAACCCAGCGAAACCCAACCAAACACAACCAAGCCTAACCAAATCCAATGAAACCCAATCAACTCCAGCTTGCTTAAAGGGGGAGTTGATTAGTTAGAGGATCCAGGAAAGGGGCTACATTGTAGAGGAAGAAGGATATCTTAGTAAATTGAAACTCTTGGTGATGGAATCTGGGCCCTACTCAGTTTTGTGACCCAGAACTTAGCTCATGTTTAGCATGGTACATTGATCACTGAATGAGACTTAGGAACAAATGCTGGTCATGTGGAGGAACAGAACAGAACAGAACAAAACAGGCTAGATCCAGGAGAGCACAGACATTCAAGAACAAGGAAGTGTAAATGGATTCAAATGCAGCATGGTCAAGAAGGCCACACTTGAAAGGGGGATGATGAGTTGCGTAGTAAGCTCCTCTCCTGGTTGCCACTGGAAGAACACATTTAAGATTTATTGCTTTGAGCGCAGAGGCTGGATTGCAAAGAGTTAAGGAGTAAGCAGCGGAGGGAGGAAGCAGGGCTGAACAGCATGCAGCAATAGCTTAAATGAATTTGGCACCTCTGCTTTGAGTGCTGAATATTCTTTTTGAAGTCAGTGATGGAATATAATTGAACTAGGTCAAATAGATATAATTAAGCTAGGTCAAAATATAATACAAAATTAGACACATCTGTCCTTAGGTTTCCAGTTGTGTAGATCTGATTTAAATTCTTGTTTGACCTTTGCAGTGAGGGCTATACTTTATGCTCACATTTCTGCACAACCACTTAACATCTTTTTCATTGTTGTTTTTTCATCTCACTACTTTTTTTCTTTTTCTCTCTCTACTTGTCATGTCTACATTTCCTCTTTGAAGGCTGAGAGACAGAAGGGGAGTAAAATGCAACCTAATCTTTCATGAGTGATGGGTTTTTGGGGACAGTGTACGGAAAGATGTGTGCCTGAAGAGCTGCTGATAATCCTTCAGCCGAACCACCCATTCCTGCACACCCAGTGGGCAGCAGACATTAGTCTTCCAGTGAAATCTGTCCGGTGACTCCCAGACTGAAATGATCATTAGAAACAGGTGGAAAAACATTTTTGCATAGTTGCCTGAGCCTTACCTCCAAATTCTGATTCAGTGGTCTGGTCCTAAGAATCTGCTTTTGCAGATTCCTTAAATTTTTAGTACTTTCACTTTTTAAGTACTTTTCACCTACGTCCACATCTTCCTTATGACCTACAGGACCATACAGGGAGGAGATGGGGCCTTTACTAGGGGCCTCTTCTTAACTTCTCTCTATACCAAGAGTTAACCTGAGGCCCAGAGAGATTAATTGGTCTGCCCTGGGGTCTAATAGCGAATGGCAAAACTGGCAATAGGATCTGGGTCTCAAAAAGCTCCGTCCTTGGCGTTCCCCCTTCCCCCTGTGACATCACAGGGGTCCCACTGCATGTGAACAAGGTAAACAAGCCGTCAGGCACCTCTAATGTCACTGCTCTTTGCAGTGCCTCACTGGTTGTTCCTTGGGAAAGCGCTCCGGGCTCCGGTGTGGGGTGCCTAACGTTCCTGTACAAATAAAATGTGTCACCCCAGTCACACATTTTCCAACGGACCTGGTGCGATTTTATGTTGTTTCTGTAAGCACTTATATATTGTGTTATAAATCATTGCCATTTTACACCCCCAAATGTTAATAGTAGATAGTTACTTATGTTTTTTTTTTTGTTTCCCCCGAAAAGGAGCAGGGTGGAGGAGTGAGGAAGTGGGCTGGGAAGAAGTGCTAAAAGTTTAATTTATGGCTCCGGCAAATCCTTTTGCTGTACCTTTCCTGGTGTTTATACAACAGCTGGTGGCCTGACGAGATAGTGATATATCCCATTGATGAAATGCCAGGGATTCCTTCAAAGCCAAAGACATCTCCAAATAAATTGTGTCTTCCCCTCATGTTATCTTTGGCGAATTTGTTTGATTCTCTGTCAGAGTTTCTATACAGTCCCGCATAGGTTGTTAGGTGAAGGTATGTGTGCTCCTGCTGCTTGTGAAGACAGATGGCATCCTTGGCTGATTCGCAAAGATAAGAACCTTTTGATGTGACAGCTCTGCTCTGGGTTGAGGCTGCTGTCCCGCCCTGGGGTATGTTCACCTAAGATGTGCATTCCTGACAAACAAAACACATACCCCCCCTTTGCTCCCCCCACAGTGGAATGCCAGGCATTCTGCTCTCAGTAAATATCACAGTCTTCCACCTGACCCGCGACACCAACACGCTGACAGTTACTATCCACCGTCACTGGCAAATTGCGCCAAAGAGGGATAAACAGCTCCCCAGCAAACAAAATGAATACCGGTTTAACGCTCTTAATTGATGAGGGAATTTTTTCCATTAAAAATTCAAGGCACTTGGCATTCAGTGAGTTCTTGAGAATAAATGCATGTATTCAAGGTCACAGAGCACATGATACATTTTTGCACTTTCCACAATAGCAAGTACAGGACAGGGGTTTAAATCATTGCCCGGGGAATGGCCTGGATGGGCTGGTTCCAAGGCTCCTGGAAGTATTGGTTTCTGAAATTGCCCGTGTAAATCACGGTGATTTTTAACAGCTTCATTGTTAGACAGGAGCAGCCCAGCTCCATGTAACCATTCTCCTCAATTTCAATGAAATCATTGGGGACGATTAGGAATTTAGAATGTGATTCTTAGATGAAACATCACAAAAGGATTCACTGGCTGCATTGGGAAATAAAGACCCATTTCCACCACTAATGTTATTGGTGGACATTGTGTGTGTGTACCTTTGACTAAACGTCAATCTTTGCATTAAAATAAAAAAACGAAGCCTGTAATTCAGAGTTCGTGTTCACTCAGCAAATGCTTTGTGAGGTTGCTGATAAGTTAGATATAATAACCTTTTCAATCACTAATTCATAAAAGTCTTTTTCAAGATGTCTCTCCTGACATCTGCAGACACAATAAATTTTTCAAAATATGGTTACCAATATGGAGAATTCCAAAAGTATAAACCCCAATGCCTCTCAAAGGAATATTCCAGAAAGCAAAATGATAAGAGCCTTAAGATTGGGAGAGTAAACATAGTTGCAGTTTTTCACTCAACAAATACCCTGTTAGTGTGTTAACAACACTGAGGAGACATTGAGGCCATAGATAAATGGTGAATGATTTAAAAACACACATCGTAAGGAAAGTGTGAATAGCTGATTTGATTGTAAGCAAATACATGTATCTTCATGGTAACAGTGAGAGGTATGACAGCTATTTGAGGAGAAGAAACAGAGAGCAGCACCTAGAAGTAATAAGATTTTGTTTTTTTCCACTGCTTCCCAACACCCACATTCTCTGCCACCTGGTCAAGAGCCTCATTTGTTCATTGATTCATAACATGTTTATTGAGAGTCTCTGATTGGTAGCGCACATAGAGGCTCTGCAGGCAAGAATACCAGCTTCCTCTCTAAAGATCGCAGAATTCCAAGACAAGCGGGAAAATCGTCACAAAACATAGTGTGAGAAATATATTTAAATCACTTATTCAACTATTCATTCAGCAAATATTCCTTGAGCACCTATTATGTGCCAGGTACTTGCTAGACCTGGGGGACACAATGTGAAAGGAAACAAGCCCAGCGTCCTACACCCTAATGGATCACATTCTCGTTAATCAGTCCTGACTGGTCATTTAGCTGGAGGGTAAAAATAGGAGGAATTATGGGCTTCCACAGGGACATGGGTCAATGCCAGATGTCACCGAAGGTTACACAGTCCTTTTCCCATTTGGAAGGAGAAACAGAGAAACAGACGAGAGCTCCCCCGAATCAGCATTTTTTTTCCTTGAAAATTGATGCCACTTAGGATTTGGGTCCCCTGAGACAAACCCTAACCCTGGCCCAGAAGGCAGGGACTGTGTTTATGGTATCAAGGACCTAATTATTACCTGGAAGAAGAGGTGAGTTCAGGTCCATAACAAGGGAAGGAGGGAAAAACAAGGCATGCCGTAACACCCACAAAGTAGGGAAGAAAATGAGCCAGCTCCATTCTAAGCTGGGAAGAAAGAAAGAAAGGTGCTTGGGTTTCTCCCTCCCCATCCCTGCTAAATGGGCCACACAAGAAACATTTCAAACAGGACGCCAGGACATCTGCCAAGAGAAATGTTTTCCCAGGGGCCGAGGCTGGGGATGGAGGGCCCTGTTCCTCAGATCATCCCAGTTGCCAGGAGGGGGTTGCTGTGTGGCAGGATGTCCCCCCACCCCCCACCCCGCCGCTGCCATCAACTCCGCCTCCTCTGGGAGAGAAGGGACACCCCCCCACCCCGCCGCCCCCTCTCCCATGCTCCAGGCCCAGCTCCTTGTCGTCACACAAACGTTCGGTATCAGAAAGTGTCACTTCACCTGGGATGGAAGGGGAAGCCCACTTAGCCACAGCCAGCACTACTTTTAGGCCGCTCTATCAGAAACTGTCTTCTTTGGGAAGCACTTAAGACTTCTATTTTTAAAAACTGACTTTGAAATCTTTCTCCTTTTGTGTTTCAGTAATCATCAAAAGGATGGGTTTTGGGGTTTTGTTTTTCTAGCACCCCTCTTCCAGCCCACTCAGCCTTAATTCTGTTTTGTTTAAAACTTATCAAGTGGTGGCCTGCTAAGCTACAGCCATGTGGCAGCCAAGATTAGAAGGCTTCATCTTCTGGTTTTCCAGCATCTTCTCCTTTTACACCTACTTTATAATTATAGTCAAATAGACTTCTACCTCAGAATCTTGGTCACAGACTCAATTTTTCTTTTTCTCTTCTTCAAACATGTATCTCTTAAAGAAAATTGTCTTTGTTTAGCTTGTGATTTTTTTTTTGGTACCTTCATCAAAAGGGGACAGGATTTGCACATTTGATTTTTATTTGTTTGCTAGGATCTTTGCTTTGCATTTTTGCCTGTGTTCTCTTTCCTGCCTTTCTTCTTACTTGAAAATTGCCAGCATTACCCCGGAATTCTGTTCCACTGAAACACTTTCTTCAGCCTTCATAGTTGGTGGGTTTTAGATTTCTGTTTTAAGACACCCCCACCATTTAGAGAGAAGTTTGGAAAAGCACAAAAAGCTCAACTATCAAGTGGTTAATATTGTGGATAGTATCGTGGACAAGGAAACTTAGCAAGTGCTTGTGGGAAAGCATGGAAGGTCACAAAAGACAAAGGAGCAACGTGTTCCTTCTCCCGTCTGTTTTCGAGCTGCTGCCTGCGCTCCAGCCTGGGGGATCTCGTCCCTGCTCCAGGCCCTGGCTTGCTCTCCCAGTGACCAGTTCTCCCATGCTGTCTGCAGGCACACTCCCCTCGCCTTACGTCTGTCCTGCTTGGGCCCCGTCCCTCACGTGAAGTGGATTCCACTCTTCCCAGCCCACATGGGTCTTTTTCTTCTCTGAACCCCGGTGTGCATGTACTTGAACCCTTCCTCATTCCTTGGCTGAACTCCATCTCATTCCCAGAAGGTGTAGTTTGCAAAGTTGCTGAAGAATCTATAGGGTCGTTGCTTTTGTTCTTGGTTTCCTAAAGAGAATTGCGCCCTTCATTTCCCAGGTGACCCTACCAATGTCTTAGGTCTTAGCAGGACCTGGTAAGTAAATGGTCTACAATTCCCCATGGGCATTGCTGCTGAAGGGTCTGGCCTTGGGTTAGTGCAGGTCCAGCAGATGGTCACTGAGCAGGACCAGCCACAGCTGGCCTAACTCTACTCCACTACTCAGCCTTTCCAAAGGCCCGGTTAGCTTGGTCAGTGCCGGGCTTAGAAATCACCTGCCTTGTGAATTCTCTTTCATACCCCCTGAGTAACACTGTGAATTATTACATTTTGCAGGGTAAACCTTTTGTGCTTCCAGTAAGATTAATCAAAACTGGGATTTGACCTGGGGAGTACTAGACCAGGCATGACTCTGTCCAGCCCTTTCATTCATGAGGTCTTCTGAAAGAATTTAGTGCCTTGGGACTTAGCTTTTTGGAAACAGAGTTTGAGGAAATGACATCTATCTCTGTTCTTCATTAGTAGTGCCTTTGTTTTAGATGAAGATTAATGTTCTTACCAGCCCAGGCAAGTAACCCATTTCATAGGTATTGTGGGATTAAAAAAACCCAGTCTTGACCACCACTCAGCTTTCAACCACCAGCCTGCATAAACCTCCAGCTCCTGGGACAAGAGCATTTCTTGGCTATAGGGATGTAACCAAGTGAAAATTCGCTGAGAAGCTAAGGGGATGCTTCCATGACTGTTACAATATGTTTTTCATTTATTAAGCTTGAATATGTCACTTATTTTTGTAGGTAACATTCGCAGTCAAGACAGTGTAGATAGGTGTCTCTAATGTGAACTCCTGTACTTCTTATTTCATGTTCAATGAGAAATCTCAGTGTTTTCTATACTGCACTGTGTTCTGCAGAGATGAATCTCTATCATGGCTCTGAAGGGTACTTATCTAATCTTTAAGCTGATTTTTATAGGACAATATGAGGGGGATGGTTTTTCCCATCTATACTCAGGTTCACAGATTTTTAATCATAATGGAAAATATTCAATAGCTTTTCCTATTAAAAGCGGACTCAGCCTTGGCCAGGTGGCTCAATTGGCTGGAGCATCATCCCATACACCAAAACTTTGTGGGTTCTACTCCCAGTCAGGGCACATACTTCAGTTGTGGGTTTGATCCCTGGTTGGGAAACATACGGGAGACAACTGATTGGTGTTTCTCTCTCACATCGATGCCTCTTTCTCTCTTCAAAAAAAAAAAATTAATAAACCTATCCTTGGGTGAGGATTTTTTTTTAAAAATTGGACTCAAAAAGACAATGTTTATACTTTATAGCACCCAGTACACTACTCAACACTTCGTAGGTGTGTAAAAAATGTGTTCAGCAAGTAAAGGAGTCCTTACAATGATTCCAACATGCTTGGTTTCAGGTGTGCAGAAAGATTGATGACTATTTTGCACCGAATAATGGGCATAAGCTGTGTTAATTTTCCCTTCCCAGTAGCTTGTTATACTAAAGAGTAAATACCAACCCTGCAGGAATAAAATAAGATTGTCTAACAGGTAGAACTGCATGCGATCCTCTTCCCCACTTGTTTGTAAACACAAGTGCTCTATGTCTTTGTTTCCCTTCTGCTTAGATGCCCAGCCCACAGAAGGAGAGAGGGAAGTGTGGAACCAGATCAGCGCCGTCCTCCAGGACTCCGAGAGCATCCTCGCAGACCTGCAGGCTTACAAGGGCGCGGGGCCGGAGATCCGAGATGTACGCCAGTGATAGCGCTGAACTGACAGCACCCTTGGAGGAGAAGAGACACCCACACACACACACACACACACACAGCAACATTAAGCAATAGACCTAGTATTTCCTAGTGTGGTAGGAAGAACAAGGATGGTAATGTGTCCTTAAAAAAAATGTATGAATGGCCCCTTTCTTCCAGTACATTAATCTGGGCACACACTGCTGTAGACCATGTCAAACATTAGACATTCTCTTCTCAGACATACATGTGATATGACAGGACTCCCATTTAAACAATAATTTGCCAGTCTATTACTTCATTTGAAGGAAATGTACATATAAAGTCTATGAACAACAGCTGAAATACGAGTCATGAGGTCTGGGTTTACATGAACTTTCCAACATTTTGTAATAACTTGGGCAGGTTCCACCAGCACCGCAAACAAGAGTCATAAACTATCTAGTTTTAGTAGCCTACAAGCCTGTCATTTTGAACCAACTTTGTGATTAAAAATAAATACATGAAAAACAAAACATCAACCAAAACAAAAAAGGAAATTGTCAGTGTGGCTTTTGAGACTTCAAAATGCCTTCAAGGCAAGAAGCTTCTCACTGTTTTTATTTGAAATAGTTTTGTGGAAGTATCAACACACACATACATGCGTGGGTGCGCACACACCTACGGCCCCTGCCAAAATTGCTCCGGAAAAAAAAAACATGGCTAAGATCACAATTCTCCAGCTGCTGAAACCCAGACAAAACAGCATTTCTAAGAAAGTAACAGCCTGTTAAAAGGTCGTTTTTCTACTTAGGGGGTCACCATTTACTTCGGTAATTTAGGTAACATCACAGACTGGCAGGAATGTGATACATATTACAGAGAACGGAAAAGATGTACAGAATTTTCATTTCATAATGAGCACCAGCTCTACTTTAAAAGAATAACTGGTGACGGAGGAGCATTGCATTGCTTCCAATTAGATGTGCTTTTTTTTTTACATTTAAGGTAAGAGAAACAAGTAATTGGACACAGGATCTAATTGCAGAGTCACTTGCATTATATTCACGTTCTGAAATCCACATGCTAACTGACATCTTGGAGGAGAGTCCGATGAACTGATGTCAATTTCAGAAGTACACGTTAGCAAAGTACATCAGAAGCTGTGCTTTTTAAAATTGAAGTCCTCTCTCAGTCTTCAGTCATTTTCACATGGAGCTTATTGCTTCTTTCTAAACAGTTCTGTGATTTTTTTTTTCATAGGCAATTCAAAATCCCAATGACATCCAGCTTCAAGAAAAAGCTTGGAATGCAGTGTGCCCTCTGGTCGTGAGGCTAAAGAGATTTTATGAGTTTTCCATAAGGCTAGGTGAGTTTGTGTTTGTAATTGTCATGCCCCACATGTGAAGTTCTACTAGGTGTTTGTGAAAGTCACAGGAAGGACTTGGTGCCTTAGGAAATGTCCCACATCCATCCTCTGTGTCACCAGAGGCCACTCGTGGACAACAGCACCTGTTTTCATTTCTTTCAAGTCACCTCAATGTTTCTTCATCTGAATTTCTTGACACATATAGAGTGTCTCTACCAGTGGTCCCTTTAGTCTTGTTCTCAGCTAAGCCTGACTCTTAACAGTTTCACTGTGGTCTGATCCTATTTTTCGATGATAGAGAAGTTGGGAGACATACGTTACTGCTAACCCAAGGAGAACTTGGTTGGCTGGAGTCACGTGATAAATTTAATACAAACAAAATGTTCTGCCCTTAAGCTTTAGACTAAACCAAAGCAAACCAACAAACAAACAACAGCAACAACAACAACAACAACAAAACCAATAATACAACCCTGTACAGGTACAGGATGGTTTTGCAGAAGTAAGAGTAAAGTCAAGTCTGCTTGACAATAGACTGAACTTGACCACCAATGTAATGTAACTACTCCCCTCACCAAGAAAGCTATCTAATGTTTCATTTGCTAATATAATATATCTAGAATGAGGAAGGGTGTAGTCTTCTTCTTCTCTGCTTTTGCCATTAATGAATGGAATATTTTAGGAGGAAAACAGAGACACTGAGGAAAATACCAGACTTGATGTGGAAGGAACTTGAGGCTAAGACCCAGAAGGAGTAGTTGAATGGACTGAACCAGTTTTTGAAGACTCTCAGGTTGATGAGGGATCAGTTTCTTTCTTTCCTCAAAGTCTATGTCTAGACCCAATAAACCGAAACCCTAAGGAGCCACGTTTCAGCTCAAGAGCAGGAAACAGATCCACCTGCCTGAGCAGGCCAAGGTAGAACTAGCTGCCTCAGAAGACAGGGCATTCCTAGAGATTAAAAAGGCTGGAAACACGCTTGTAAAGATGCTGTGATGGAAATCTAAGGGCTATAGAGCAAGTGCTTGCAAACATTTCTGTAAAAAACAAGATAATATATAGTTGAAGCTTGCAGGGCATTCTATCTTTGTTGCAACTAATCAACTCTGCCATTGCCGCACAACACTAACTATAGCCAGTACATGTAGAGGAATGAGTGTGGCTATTTTTAAATAAAACCTTATTTATTTTATTTAAAACTTCTAAAAAAAGCAGGCGAGATTTGGCCTGGGGGGCCATAGTTTACCATCCCCTAATGTAGAGGATTGATTAACGACTCAGTATTGTTAGAAATATATTCAAGTGAAAACTGGAAGGAATGTTTAGAAACAGACAAGTGGGAGTAAATGAGACTGTTTCAGGGGCAATAATGGAGGTAGATATGGCAATGAGTTTGTAGAAAAACATTGTTGGGATTAGGTGACACTTGATGCAGAGAAGCGCTGGAAGGCGACCCGAGGTCTCTCCCGGCAGGTTATCTAACCCACATGTTCAGGGCCACCTTCTGTCATCCTGGATCATGAATGGCTATCTCATGCCCCAAAACATGCATTCATGGTTTTCTAACACTGTTAGCACTGGAACTGGTAAAGGTACAGCTGAGCTTTGAGAGGCATTTGCGTAACAGTGTGGTGGGGGGAGGGGTCAGCAGTGGAGGCGGCCTGCTCAGCCCAAGTTCCTCCTCTTCCCAGTCCACACCGCTCACATAGCACAGTTACAGGGGACAGGGAGAGGAAGGACCCCATCAGGTTCTCTCTAAGAATGTCAACTGGAGCTGCACAGGGTGCTTTTGAAAGGACCTCAGTAGGCCACCTCAAATATGTGTTTACCCCTCTGACTTTCAGAAAAAGCTCTCCAGAGTTTACTAGAATCTCTGACCTGTCCACCCTACACGCCAACCCAGCACCTGGAGCGGGAGCAGGCCCTGGCAAAGGAGTTTGCAGAAATTCTGCATTTTACCCTCCGATTCGATGAGCTAAAGGTTAGGCCATGTATCTTTGACAACTGGACAAATGGGTGCTGAGGACCTGCTGTGTACAGGTTCTCTGCAGAGCTGGAGGGTGGGGGGATAGAGAGAGATGAGGGAGGTGTAGCTCCTTCCCTAGAGAGACATAGAATGTGGTGAGAATTAGCACTCATCATAAAAGTGACTTAAGATGGTGTTTTTTACTTAAAAATTCACAATCTGCCTTATGCAATAAGAGAAAACCTTTTTGAGTCTGTTCCTCATTGAGAACAAACATGCTTTCCCTGAAGTCTAGTCAGCAGTAAAAACAGGGCATATTTTTAAGTAATGAAGCTCTGAGTACTTCTTTTAAACCAGAAGTTGCTTTCACTCTTGTGTGACAAGGAGTCAAAGTCCTGGTGTATTTCCAAAGGTAGTGTTGGGCTCCCCAGACATATCCCCATCTGATGCTGATGGAAGACCTTCTTTCCTCTCTTCTGAATTTCAGATGAGGAACCCAGCTATTCAGAACGACTTCAGCTACTACAGGAGGACAATAAGTCGCAACCGCATTAACAACATGCACGTGAGTCCCCGGGTCTCCTGGGTCTAGATACCCAATCTCCACGTCCCTGTTGACATCTGCCTCAGGCAGGGCACAGGGAGAAGACAGAGTCTTGTCTGTAATTCAATCTCCGGAAGACATCGTTTGGGGATTTTGAATGTCTCTTTATCAATTGCATCTTCTCTTCTTATTTTCATCAGCTAGACATCGAGAATGAAGTCAATAATGAGATGGCCAATCGAATGTCCCTCTTCTATGCAGAAGCTACACCAATGCTGAAAACCCTTAGCAATGCCACAATGCACTTTGTCTCCGAAGTAAGTGGAGTTAAGAATGAGGTGCTTTTTTCTTAATTGCACATAAAAGCTGCTAGCAGGGCTAACCATCCATTTGTGTCTCCCATTTAGAACAAAACCCTGCCAATAGAGAACACCACAGACTGCCTCAGTACGATGACAAGTGTCTGTAAAGTCATGCTGGAAACACCGTAAGTCGCATCAGAGATGTATTTGTGATGGGGACCTTACCCAGGCAGAGCCTGTTGATACATCGGGTCAGCACATCAACATTTATACATCTGTTCTCTGAATTGATTTCATAAAGAACTCTGGATGATAGGGATAGTTATCCCATTTTAGAACTAAAGAAGCCAAGGCTGGCTTTTCAAAGATTGCATAGCTTGTTAGATGGCGGAACCAAGACTCAAGTCAAAGATGCTATAGAAATTGTATAAGAATCAAATGGAGGATAGGGTGGAATAACTGGGTATTACTATAAGTATTTTGGAGAAAAGAGTTGAGAGAAGACTTAGAACTAAAAGAAGTGGTAAGACTGTTGCAAGGGTGATAACGCAGACCTCCCTCTGTCTCTCCGCAGTGTCTTTGTATTTAAACTGATTGCTAGATTTAAAAAGTGGTCGAGGGTAAGGCAGCACGGTAACGAGGAAATCCACATTCAAAGGTCAGGATTCCACCGATACCCGCAGCCCCTTCTGGGTCTGTAAACAGGCAGTCTGAACTTCCTGGGTCATAGTTTCCTCACTTGATGACATGCTCATCATGCCATCTAAGTTGCAGAGTGCCGGGGAGCCCCAATGGTCTCAAGAATGCCTTATGAAATGTGATGTCCTGTTCAAGTGTAAGATGGCATTCAGTTCCAATATTTCGCTTATATCAAAGTTAAGATTTATTCTGGGACAAAAACAGTACTCATCTTCATTGTGGGGCCGGTTCATAATGACATAGATATTAAGAAAGCTTCTAGTATTGGCCTGCATTATCTGAAATATCAGAGGCCCTGACAGGGGAGGTGAACGAAATTCAAACTTCACAAGTGCTCTTAGCCCAGGGAATGGTACATCGTTTCTTTTAGGCACCTTCCACAGTTTAATTCAATCTGCAGCCCGTATCTTAACAAAGGAAGTTACCCTGACTGGAGACACGATAGCTGCCCTGTGGAAATGAGCTTGATTCTTTTTCTCTATAATGAAGCCATTATTCTCTATAATCTTGGACAGCCAGAGGGAACTGCTATAAAATATTCGAGATTGATGGGTGGAGAGTGATGTACACGATGAGCTGGCTCGCTGAAGGGCAGAAGGGAAGGGAATTGACTGCCCTCTAATTTACCTTATTTTCGCACTGAATTGCTGGTTGGCTGGATTCAAGGAGAATTATCATCATGGGTTTCTAGAAGAGCACATTAACCTGCTGGGTGCAGGTCTGGGATCGTTCTCGGGAGAGGATCGGAGAAATCTAAAGCAGCCAGCGTAGAGCCGGAAATGAGCGTGCTCGGGCCCGGAAGTAACCCCACTGCTGTTCCTTCTCTCTCCCAGGGAGTACAGGAGCAGGTTTACGAGCGAGGAAACGCTGATGTTCTGCATGAGGGTCATGGTGGGGGTCATCATCCTCTATGACCATGTGCACCCCGTGGGCGCTTTCTGCAAGACATCCAAGATCGATGTAAGAATAGTTACGCAATGTGCTTTCCAATAGGAGGTCATGAATGTTGCCAAAGAGACCTTGTTTCTCTCTCCCTTCCACCCCTACTAAGAGTGGTCTCTCCAAGATACGAGCCCCATTCCAGCAGCCCTCTTCACCTTTTTTATGTGCTCACAACAAAATATCCAATCTCAGAGGCGCAGTGGGAATGTGCAGGTGCTGATCCCCTCAGTCTGTAGGGGAGCTGAGCAGATGAACGGTCACTCAGGTGCAAGCTGCCCCTTCCGGTGACCTACCCTGCTGTATAAATACAGGGTCTGGCAGAAGGAACTCCTGCTTGAGTGTGGTTGGTAGGGCAATAATATGGGTGTAATAATTGGTAGTTTTAATTTGAACAGTTCACCTGAAGTGTCATATGGTGTGCTTGAGTGTGATGTTGTTATGTTACAGAATGACATATGATTTTGTAATAAAAAGGGAGCATTATTTTTGCTGGATCCTGTATATTTTCATTATGTTTTATGAGTCTCTATGAGAAAAGGATTGGGAGATAGTGGATTACAAGACACCACGCTTGGATCCCAGATAGCTTTCCAAACTTCCTTTCCTCCTGTGCTTCCCAGCACCTCCACCAGAGTCCCATGCCTGAGCCCTTTGCCCTGCCCAGGGCATGCTTCCTCTTCTGTGATGGGCAGGTTCCTTGAAGACACTTCTCAAGCATGCTCTCATCCTGTCCCTGCATGGGACACCCAGAGCACTTACCATTTTGGATTTTCTGACTCCCTTGCAGATGCAGTCCATTGATAAGAGCAAGGACCTTTGTAGATCTGTACACCTAATGTCTCACTTACTGCCTAGCAGCATCCTTGGCACATAGAGCGTGGAACTCAATAGATGCTCCACTGAGTTTTTGCTCGATGTATGAATATAATTGGAAGACATGATTTTGGTGTGCAGGCGATTTCCCATTGATAGCGGGACCAACACTTGCTTCAGACATCACCCAGTAGTGTATCCCATGCATTGAATAGGACCTCTTGGCACTAACATTCAGACGCTCTGAGTTTGGGTAGCACCTTCTATACTCCTTCATCTGCACAGAACAGAATCTTTGATGCTTTAACTCTGCACACACAGAAAGTCTACATGCCCAGAGGGACAATGAGTCTGTAAGAAAGTGATCAATTAAAAATGAGACCTGTATTCCTCCTTTTGAGGATCTGGCTTCCTAGCATAGCTAGACATGGCTTTTCACATAGTCTTCATTGTTTTCAATGTCATTATTTTTTCTACCAAAAAAAATTTAGTATGAAGATTTTTAGAAAATAGAGGAAATCAAAATACAGAAAATTAAATTTATTTGTAGTAACCTCCTTACAGAGAGATGACCACTGTCAGTATACTTATGTCCTTCCTGTTTATGTAGATATTTGTGTGTATTTGTGTACATACTTCACAAATTGACACCCTAGGATAATAGCTATTTTTTTTTTATGCTTATACAAATTAGGTGTTTATTATGAAAAGTTGAAAAAATCATTTTAAAATCATGCAGGAAAATTATATTTAACCACATATGAATTTTTAAAGATAATTGTGCATTTTTAAATATAATTATACATTTTATTTAATTTATTTATTTATTTATTTTAAATTAATTTATTTACTTTTTAAATACATTTGTCTCTGCCTTCCCCCCTCCCTTGCCCCCTCCCACCTTCCCTCCCTCATCTTTGTTTTGTCCATGAGTCCTTGCTATATGTTCCTTGACTTTCCCCTTCCCCTCCCTTTCCCTGCCCCCCACTTCCCTCTTGTCTCTGTTGATTTCTTTTCCTTTCAGTGTTGCTGGTCATATTTGCCTTGCTTCTTTGCATTGTTGGTTAGGTTCCGCTTATAGGTGAGATCATATGGTATTGTGTCTTTTGCCCCCTGGCTTATTTCGCTTAGCATGATGCTCTCCAGTTCCATCCATGCTGTTGCGAAGTTTAGTACTTCTTTTTTTCTTTCTGCTGCATAGTATTCCATTGTGTATATGTACCATAATTTTTTGATCCAATCATCTACTGATGGGCATTTAGGTTGCTTCCAACACTTGGCTATTGTAAATTGTGCTGTTGACATGGGGGTGCATAGGTTCTTTTGTATTGGCGTTTTGGTGTTCTCAGGGTATAGTCCCAGCAGGGGAATCGCTGGATCAAAAGGCAGTTCCATTTTCAGCTTTCTGAGGAAATTCCACACTGCTTTCCATAGTGGCTGCACCAGTCTGCATTCCCACCAACAGTGGACTAGAGTTCCCTTTTCTCCACAGCCTCGCCAGCACCTGTTGTTTGTGGATCTGTTTATGATGGCCATTCTGACCGGTGTGAGGTGGTACCTCATGGTGGTTTTGATCTGCATTTCTCTAATGGCTAGTGATGCAGAGCATCCTTTCAAATGCCTCTGGGCCCTCTGTATCTCTATTTTTAAAACATTTAATTTATATAACAGTATATTATGGAAATTTTCATAATAATAAATATTTTACTGTGTTCTTTGTGAGGCTTAACATTTTTATACTATAGATTGAATAGAAATAACTCTATTAACAACTCTATGAATATTTTTTGAATATGGAGTTTATTACCTGGCACTCACAAGACATTCTCATTTTACCATAGCCATTTGCTAACTTGTCACAGTCAATAATTAAAAATATACAAGGTACAATAATGTCTTGTATCCCTAGCCTTTACAAAAGCCTTGTCCTTGCTTCTTATTTACTGAGTCTGTTGAGATCATAAGTATTATGTAATGTTACCTTTAACCACACATCATCTTGATGAAGTCTGTTTGTTCATGCAGGTATCACTAAGAGATGTTTTCGTACTGGAGTTTGCATGTATCTCTAAGAAAGTTTTGGGCTAACCCCATACAACATGGATTTTGTGGGCCATTTTCTTTGATGACATATAGGATCTCTTCCCAGTCTGCTTCTAAGCTAGCAGTTAAATGCACTGGGTTTATAAATCCTTAGAGGCCAATATCAGCTGTGAAAGCACAAAGAGTTACCTGTAAGGCCCTGACATAAAAACCCGTATCTGCACTTCAAACAACATGCCCTGGAGTGCAAAATAGATGTGCAGTGAGTGCTAGAAACCCAGGTGAAGATGATACTCATTCTGCTTAGAGGCAGAGACAGAGGGTCATGGTGGACCATCAGCTTTTGAGGTAGGGCTTGAAGAAGGGGTAGGATTTTACCAGAGGAACTCAGAGGAACATTCCCAGGCAGAAGGAATCACCGGAGCAAAGTCACTGAGGTCCATGGCGGGTACACATCACTTAGAGAAGAGATGTCACTCTTGACTGTGAGGAAAACCAGGTTGAAATGAGATAGCATTTTCAACTGATTTCCCTAGAATTGTATGGAATGATCCATAACCCCATGTCTAGCCCAAATTACACCCAGCATCCCCGACCTTACCTCTTCTGGATACCTGGAAACATGGCCATCCTCAAATCAAAGGTAATCCTTTGCTCACAAGGCTGTTCCTTCTCTGGGTTATTGTCTCAGGTATTTCACCTTCTTCCAACCCAGTCTCCAAGCCAGAAGCTATAATTGTCTCTCAGAACCTAGGAATGTCTTCCCTCTTCTTCACCCCCGTATCTTATCCAGTCACTAAACCCTGCGGACTGGACCTCAGACTGATCCCTCTGCTCTGTCCCTGATTCTCCATGGCTGTGGCTGCTCTCACACTCTACACCCTTAGGAGCTCTCATGGGTCCTCCTTCTCCAGTCTTGCTTCTTCTGATCCATTTTCCATAGGAGTCACAGTGCTAGATGGGTGTTTAACACCCATCAAGGGGGCTTTCTCCAGGTAAACACTCGTATCATGCTATGAAACCCACATTGAATCTAGCCTAGACTACATCCCTGACTGCATCTTGTTGTTCACACCCACAACTTTGCTCAGCCTGAAATAGAACTAGAAATTCCCAGAGGGTACCCACTGCTCTTACAGCCCTTTTCTAATCTATGTTTCCACTGCTCCTTTGGCATTTTTTACAACAGCACATATCTCACTAGGATAATGAGCTATTTGTCTCTTTCCTCCCACTAGACTATGAGCTCTGTTGAGAGGAACTAAATCTCTGCATCCCTCAGCTTGATCTCATCCTATACTCATGACTGACATCTCTGATTGACCATGACATTCTTTCTTGATGAGCCTCTGCATGGCCCCCAAAGGATTCTCAACCCTGTGCTTTGGCTGCCTCCATCAATCTATCGGGGTTTATCAGGCTTTTAAGAAAAACTTTCAGCATACCAGAGGTAACCCCCAGAAAGTGTTTATAAGTGACCATTATAAAAGAGGCCCTTAGTGTAGTTATACCTAGAATAGCGCATGAACATTTGAGGTTAAATGAGTGATTCTGTTCTTTGCAGAAAGATTTTTCCTTTGTCAAAAATATTCCAGGAAATGCATAATATATTGTTATCTATATAAATTTAATTATCATGGTCTTCCCAAAGTTTGAATAAATTCTATTTCAAGGGCAGAAAAAGCTAAGAAACTGGCCTAGATTCACGAGGACACTAAACATGCTCGTGTGAATTAAACCCAGCCATTCTGCCTGCATGGGGTTCACATTCCCAGCCACTGTTCTTCCCCAGTCCTCCCTTGGTCTAGTGAGGGGGATGCATTAATCTGGGTACCAACACCTCCAAGGTTCTTAAATACCAGTGTCCTATTGTGAATGCAGAATGGTGGTGATTTCCGCCTGGTGAAGGCAATGCCATCAGAAGAGGCTACCTGGTGTGAGCAATCTTCAGATGAGTCCTAGGAAACTTGTTTGGAGTTTGGTAAACAGTTGAAGGAGGAAAAGTAGATGGATAAGGCAGAGCGATCCGTGTTGTAATCCATTCAGTCTCTACTGAGCACTTACTGGGGGGGAAAAAAACCCTGCACTTGGCTTTGGAATATAAGACAAGAAGATCAAAAGCTCAAGTCTTTGTCCCCAGATGCCAGATATGTATAATGTTCCGTTGCAGTATAGTGTAACCACCGATGTAGAACTTTCTAGAAGCCCAGAGGAGCAACTCACTGGGCCCAGGGGCAGGGGTATAGAGGAGGAGAAAAAAAGTCTGTTGGTTATTACTGTGTTTCATTTCTGTGAGCAGGAATAATGTGATGTTATTGTGGACAAATATTATAATGGACAACTGTTATCATAAACAGAATTACTAGGATATTAACAAAATGCTGTGCTTTCTCCTTCTAGATGAAAGGCTGCATAAAGGTTTTGAAGGAACAGGCCCCGGACAGTGTGGAGGGGCTGCTGAACGCCCTCAGGTGAGCCTCTGCCCTGGGGTGGGCTTGCCAGGGGCAGCCAGCCCTTCAGGTCCTTGGCCACCTTAGATGCTGTGAGGGACTGAGGGCTGGGGCACCACATTTAATCCCTTGCATGGTTTAACACATTTGCTTTTCCCAACAACCTGTTAAGGTCAGTACCATTTTATCATCTCCTTTAAACAGATAGGGGTGGCGGGGAGGGGGAGGGTGGGGAATGAGATTTAGAGAAGTCAAATAACTTGCCAGAAGTCACACAGTGGATGGCCAAGCTAGGACCTAAAACTGGGTCTGGGTGACCCCACAGGTTGTGGGCCTACTTCCTGGCCACAGCGCTTCGTGGTTGTGGTTAGCAGGGGCACGTCAGATGAAGCAGCTTCCCAGCTCTCACTTCCCCTATCACCGGTGGCTCCCAGAGCAGCCTGCATGTAACAATTATGTGGGTAGATTTAGAAAACACTGATGCTTAGTGTCCAGCCCAGATCAAGTGAATGAGAATCTCAGGGTGTGGCTCAGGCATTCCTTTGTGTTTGTGTGTGTGTGTGTGTGTGTGAGGCTCCCTGGGCATTCCCATTTGCAGCTGCCAGAATTGGGGACCCTGTTCCACAGTGCCTGGATGCTCAAGTATTTGGCAGCTGTGGCTCATGGCTGCTCCTCACTGTTGATGAGGAACGCCCAAGTACCTTCAAGAAAGGGATTCTTTTTTAGCTGTGACACAGCTATAGGAATGTGTCAAATCATACATTGTGCAAATCATTCCAATACTGGATTGCAATCTGGAAGGTGTCCAGCCTCTGCTGTCTTCTCCATCTTTGATTTCCCTCAGTTCCACCCAGCATTTTGCATGCAGAAAGCATTCAACGGGTGTAAGTAGGATGGATCAGTAATATTCCACCCACGTAGAACACTTAAGTTTTATGCTCCGCTCCCACTCTCATTGTATTATTGGCTTATCTACTGTCCTCATTCAACAAGTGAAGAAACTGAGATGCACATGAAATGAGTTAACTAGACACTGAGACTGATCCTTGTTTTGTGGTGCTCCTAAGTCGTCATTGTTCAAACAGTTGTAGAATGAATACAAGAGTCTTCCAGATTCTATGGGTCAACCAAGGTTTTCTCCAGAGGTACCCATTTCATAGAAGGCCTTCTGTCTCTGTATGGAGAATTTAGCTATTGAAGTTTTTGAACTCTTCAGCTTCATTCAGTCAAGCAAAACTTCTAGACAGGGCACTGTGGTGTGCTGTGGTCCCCTCTGAATGCTAGCATGTGTGTCTCCTGTAGGCCATGTGATAAAGTGACAGGGCACAGGCTTCTGAGGCAGCCAGACCTGGACCCCAATTGTTCACCAATCCTTCATTGCCATCTTTGTGATCTGGAATGGGTCACTTAACCTCTCTAAATCTCTGTTTCGACATCTGTGAAATGGAGGCAAACAACCTCTACTGCAAAGAGTTAGTGTGAGAGAAATGGAAACTTGCATGGAGAGCCTATCACGTGGTCAAGATTTTATTACACGTTCTTTCTCCTTTTTTCCTCTTCGTAAACTGTTTCTACACCAGAGTAATGTGAGGAGGCAGATTTCATCCCTTTTTTTTATTTGTTCACCTGCATGTGTGCCGCCTAGTGGTGACAATGAGGATGAGTGTTGCCTGGAAAGGCGAAAACTGTACATATTGTTAGTGCTACTGTGTCCCTATGCACACCCATATTTTGAAATTCATGGCTTAGCAGGGCTAGCCAAGATGACCAAGATTCTACACTCAGGCATGTGAAGTCTAGCTCTCTGGAAAAATGAGATTGCTTAGTGTATCTCCTCTGTAATTATTTGATTATTTGATCTACTTCTTTAATAACCAATAAGGAAGAATCCAATATTCAATCCGTATGGACTACGCTGGGCATTGGAATGTAGCTCTCTGTCAAAAGAACCAAGCCCAAGGTTGATTTATAAGTATTATTTGTGCATCCCAAGGTAAAGATGGGCTGGTGAGTCATTACTGAAGCTTTCACAGAGCACTATTTGCACAGTGAACTCCATCATTTTCTCTCCGTCCAGGTTCACTACAAAGCACTTGAATGATGAATCGACTTCCAAACAGATTCGAGCAATGCTTCAGTAAAGCTCTGCTCCAAGAAGAGGATCTATGTACTGACCTCAGAAGATGTATATGTTTACATAATTTAATACAGATTGATGTTAATACTTGTGTATTTACATAACCGTTTCCTTCTTGTCACTGAAATATATGGACCTTAATTTGTATCCTGACTGACTCAACCCAGCAGAGCATAAATTGACTTGAGAGCCTTACCTTTGATGTCTAAAACAAAACCCCTCCTCCAAGGGCAAAATGTGGAGACTTTGAACTTTGCCACTGGAGTCCTGTAACTAGACCTGTAACAATCAGAAATTGCTAATAGTTTGTGGTAGTGTTTAAATTCTAGATGTGTAAGCTCTCTGGGAAGCATAGTTGTAGAAACATAAAGTATTTGATTTCCTGTGTCGGCTCAGCTACAAGAAACATGACTGGTATCCTGACAGAGGGAGAGAGGAATTCAGAAAAAGAAAAATGCATGCAGAGATTCCAGCCCAAGCATTTGGAATTTGGCACGCCCCCCTCTCTTTCCCGAGACTGCAAACCACACGTGCAGCCTTTCTGCCTGCACGTGTTTTGTTCATCCACATATTCCCTTTCTGTCTGGATTTAGATCCCTCTGAAGTTCCCTTTCAGTTTTGCAAGAGGAAAGCCACCTGTATTGGAATCAGTTAGCAGGAGAGAAGCAAGAATAGATAGGCATGCAGTTCTAGTGGGCTGATGAAGGTGGTTGCCTTGGAAGTGGGGGGACGGGTTGGAAGGAAGTGTACTCCAACAATAGGACAGTCATCTCTCTGCTTCAGCCCTCTGTCCACAAGGACGAGGAAATGGAGCTCTGTTTTTGAAATGCTGGGTAAGTTTGTGGGCATCCCAGCTGTTCGCATAGCCCTGGGCACACAGCCCCTCCTAATAGGAGCTTTGTTCTCTGTGGACCATTCACATGACAACAGAGGTCTGGGGTACTTCATTAGTCACCAAAAAACCAGGGGAATATGGAGGGGAAACGATCAGTGTTTTCTGGTTATTTGATCTTCAAAACACAACTCCTCCCTGAGCCCATAGCTAGCATGTTGCAATGTGTAAAGCCTGGTCAGAGTTTCTGGGTTTAGCCCTACTGATTCCCAGTGTGGTCTTGGGATGTCACTTAAGCTCTTTGTCTCACCTTCCTCTTCTATAAAATGGACATTGGAAACAGACAATTCCAAGAGCCCTCTAAGGCTATGAGTCATTAAAATGACCTACTCCTACATCCTTCTTTTGCAAGTAGAATCCCACCTTCTCCTGATGATTGACGATATGACCAGGCCTAGAGTCACTCTCTCTGAAGATCAGAGCTTAGAATGAAATTGTGGAAATCTAATCTCCAGTGGAAAAAATGAGACTGAGGGCAAAGTCGATCAGAGACCCCCTGCTCCAGTGTAGGACCAGAGCCCAGGATGCCCCACCCCTAATTCCACGCTTTCTCTTTCACCACGTGGCCTATGCATATCTACTATGGGAAGAGACTGGATGCTTTAAAATAGTCCTCAGCCTGGCCGGCATCATTACTTACCTATTTCTGATAGATAGGAAGACTTACCCAGTGAATGATCATTCCAGCAGTCAGATCTGGGTACATTCGAGCTCAGCATCATTCACAAATGTCCCAAGAAATGAGTTGTCATCTCATTGCTTTCTAAATTTAGTGGCCAGCTGGCATTCCCTTGAGTCCTCCAAGAAAAGGGGAGACATGTGTTTGTTTTGTCTTATTTATAACAAAGAAATTCAGCCAAGTGGAAGAACAGACTCTGGTCTCTATCTAAATGTCAGTCAACAGAGAAAGGAAAGGCCCTTGTCCCTAAAACTTTTCAAACTGAACCAGTACAGCTGCTCAGATGTGATGTTCTCCAGAAAAGAAACGTGCTGGGTGGCCTTCAGGACCTTCTAAAGCCTAAGGGCTCTAAAATCCCAGAGGGAGCCAGAACATGGGGTAACAGCGGGTGAACAAATTTGTTATCGAAATAAATATCCAGCTTAAGAAAAGTTCTTATATCCGGCAGCCACATGTTATCCTTGGGTGACAACTATCAAGATTAGAAATATAGAGGCACTGAATGTTTATCATCATTGGGTCCATTTTCCTCCTTTATCAGGAAAGGTGATTAAGTCTTGGAAAGAGGAATGGACTTGCAGAGTAAATAGTTGAGCACGTTTATAATTTTTCATTAGACTTTCTACCAGTTGGGACCAAATATATGGGAGGGGCTGCTGGCCTGCCCCAACTGAGCCAGGTCATCTTGTCTCAAAGCCAGGAGGCAGTCACCGGTATATAGATTCTCAAAAGCCTAGGGTCTGAACTGTTGCCTCTGAATAGCAGGACAGGTTAACTGAGTGTCTGTGATCACTAACAGGTGGTGGGCCTTGGGTCCACTCCAGAGCTACTGTGGGAGACAAATTCTTTTAACGGACTGTCCTGCAGGCATCAGGGGTCCTTGAACAATCATGTTTCTGTGCTGCATGCACATACGTCCAAGACCCATGGGTGTTTAGGGGAAAGTGCTAGTGACAGTATCCATGTCAGTGTCAATGATATTTCATATTTGATGTCTCACTGTTTGCAAATAAACAGCGTTTTCCATTACTCATCTATTTATTTCAGGGGCAAGCAACAAAATGAAAATTACATTTCTTAGAACCACTGCTGTTTTCGCATTATAGCTTTGTTCTCAGAAACCTTTCATGTGCCACAAGGAATCGATAGTAAAAGAGAAAAAAAGTGGCAATAAATGTTTGAATTGTGGTGACCCATTCAGGCTGACATATTCATTAACAACCAGAAAGAAAGTTTTGGGTCTTTTAACTATTAGTTAATATCATGCCCTATCAAAGTTTGTTCTTAGACATCACCATTATATCAAGATATTAATGGTAAACTGAAATTTTTGATACATCATCACATTTAAGTAAAAATAATTCCGTGCTTCCTCAAAAGGAAAATAAAACCTACTCAATTTTGGGATCCAATTGTCTAGTAGAATTTAGAGACTTCTCATTCAATCTTGTATTCTAGACAGCTGTGAGTTTTTCTAGATATTAATAATAAATATTCAAATTTTATCTTAAGGAAACAAATACTTTGAAGCTCAATTTCCCCACTACATCTATAAAGGCTGTTGTATACACAAAGCTCTTTTAAAGTTGTCATGTATTGTTTGCTAAAGTCATTGTAATTTTTTTGGCCTGCTTTGCCTCTTTTTGTACAGAAGTTTTGGGTGTGAAATGAAAATTAAAGTTTGGTACATATATTTAAAAATGCACCTTTATTTTACATGATGTTCAAGGTTGAGTGGGTGAAAGCACATGATCATAGGTACATGCCAAACAGATATTTGCTAAACGTCTGTTCTGGGCACCAGGAAACCATCTGCCTTTGACTTCTCTATGCCTCAGTTTCTTCATATGCAACATGAAACACCCAAAATGTTACTGCTCTTGATATGAGCTATATCTTACTCATTTCAGCAAAGACTCCTCATTAGGAAAAAACATAAAATAGAGACATGATTGATATCTAGAAATGCATGAGATATGCTTGTCCTAGGAGGCTATGAAACCCTAATAAATGCTGTTTTAATCATTCTTTGGAGTACCGCAGCACTTGATGAATTTGGCAAAATCAGCAAGTAGCCTGTTGCTTGTAAGTACAGTTTTTTTTTTCAGGCAACTTTAGTTCTAAAGCAATTCTCTTCAATATTGAACATTGAAAAATGTCCTAGAGCATTACTTTTAATGCCTGTACCTTTTAAGCTGATCACCTGAGACCTAGTTATGTGTTATCATAATGGGTCAGAGTATCTAAGAGAAGCCTATGATGTCCTGTACGAAAAACAAAGAGAAAGAAATAGAAATGGGACATTTTCTATAAACTGACATGTGGACCAATTATAAGTGGACAAAATCTGGGAGAGAGAGAGATCCTAATTAAATGAGTGTTGAGAAAAAAATTAATGTAAGAGAAGATGAGGAGTAGAACATATGTGTGATCATTAAGAGGAATACAACTAGTGAGGACTTGAACACACTTCATACAACCCAGAAAAATTGTGAATCAGGGTTCCCTTAGAAGGATGGGATGAGGAGTTCAGCTGGCTGCATTCATGAAACCTGGTGAATATTTCAATTTGTATTTACACGTGATTCTGTGCTTTAGGTTATCAATGAGTAGATAGAACTTCTAAATGTTAGCTGTTTGAAAGGTCTGTACTATAGTTACTCATCACAAACTAAGTGACTCATTAAATAATACTAAATATTGATTTATTTAAACTTTATATTCATTAAGTACATTAATCTATCCAATGCCAATATCCTGATCTTTATTAGTAGAAACCACCCCCGACCCTGATTACATCTACAAGGTATCTAAATACTGAGAGGTCTTGGCTGTTCTGTCTGTTTCAGCCCAAATATCAAACTCCAAAGAAGGGAGGTTTCCTGCCCTGGTCAAATCAAGTGTCTGAGACTATATGTTTACTTCTGTAGCTTTTCTCTTGTCCACTTTCTCTTACACAAAATGCTGGGAGTGTTGGAGATGGATTTCCTGAAACTAGGTACCTTCTGCAAACTGCCTCCATCAAAATACCCTTCAAAATTGTGGTAAGATTTTTGATGTCCTAGAATTTAGTTTAGGAAGAGTCTTTTAGACTGAAAGTTCTCATAAACTCACTTAAAGTCTTTTCTCAATGAAATCTTCCAGTTTTCTCCATTAAGTAGCACATTTCCAGATCCCTCCTCTTTGCCTGTGCTTCCTGTCCACTTTAAAACTGTCCTCGTTTGCACCATGACAGACTTTGTTTCAAGTCAGGATCTATATTTTATTAACCATTCCTAAGCCACCCAAGGGCTAAAGTCTTCAATGTTGGTGCTTGAAGACCAGCAGTTTTTAAAGGCTCCTTGTACCTCAAAGAAACATGTCTCTAAAAAATATCAAAAGTACTTGGGGGAAACTATGAAATTTTTTCTTCCAAATGTCAATATATTTGAAAGAACTTTCTTCCTTTTGTATAAAAGATATAATGCAATCACTGTGCAGAGGGATGGAAAGGTGATGGTATTACATGCAAATACAGGTGGGGAGGATGAAAGGCCAGGGAGCTCCAGGTTGAATCAGGTGAGGATTTACTGTCTCCACTCCATTGTGGAATCATTCATACACACCCTCTACCTCACTGCTTACCTAAAGTCTGCCATTACACCAAGGCCCAGGTCATACTCCACCTCCTCCAAGAAACTTCCCCCAACTACCCCAGTCCGTGCTGATCCTTTTTCTTCTTGGTCCCTAATGCATTTAATTTATTTGATACTAAAGATAGATCACTGCACAATACTTTAAATTTATATGTTTGCTTTTTTCCACTAGATTCTCAGTTCCTGTGGGCATTAAAATGTCCCTTACAGGGTCGAACTCAGCATATGCTAGTGACCAATAGAAGTTGCCTGCAAACCACAAACTTCAGGGTCCTGAAACATGAGTGTGCTGAAATGAATGCTTGGAAATTGATTTTTACAGCTCACAACCAGCCACAGTAACAAGTTTTCTACTCTCCTGGCTGGTTGATTTTATTCCTAGAGGAAATATTTACCTACCTGTCAGGATAGTTTTAACTCCCATGGACATGAAGAGCTTGCAGCCAACCGCTGATCTGCTAAGAGTCCAGCTGAGAGATCGGGGTGATGTCTTGATCAAAAAATCAGAATCAGCTAGTTCTAGCAAGGGCAGGAATGTTCATCAGATAAAGTCTCGTACTGGGTCAAGGCAGTCATTCCATCAGAGGCAGGGGCAGAAAGGCAACAGAAGCAGTTTCCAAAAACCAGACAAATTGATTCAGCACCTTGGATAGCAATCTAGAAGTGTCTGAACAGTTCACAGCCATTTATCCTAGAACCTCTAAGCACTATTAGTTGGTTCAGCTTTGTCTCTAGAACTATGGAGAGCAAAGATGATGCGTTCATTCTAAAAATGAAGTTGCTAGGTAGCTGTAAAATGCATTTTTCTTTTTCCTGGGGCTTCTAACTATCACATAAGATGAACAGAAAGTCATTTGGAAAGGCCCACCAGGTATTGTTTTGAGTTTTCATTTTCACAATGTCTTCAGATTCAAGCCCAATTCATAGGTATGACTCTTTTTTCTCTTTACTCCCTAGTCTTCTAGCTGATTATTGAGACCTAACAAATATCTTTTCTAAAGGGTTCTCAAAAACTATCAAATCCTCCCTGGTTTGTTTTGTTTTATTTACTCCAAGCTTCATTGTCTGTCCCTTAGACCACTCAGACTTTGCTTTCTCCCTCTTTTAATGTGTTCTCTACATAGCCAGCATGCCTCTTTCTGTGATGTATATCTGACAGTGTCTGTACCATACAGGCATTGCTCTTATCAAGTTTCCTGAAATATGTTCTCAGAGACTTTAATTGCTGTTCCATTAAAAAAGTAATTTTGTTCCTTTTCAAATTAGTTTTGGCTATTTTGGCCTTTTCATTTCCATTGGAATATTATAGTCAACTTTTTGATTTCCAACCCACCAAAAATCTTGCTGGGATTTTATTGGGATTTCTTTGAATCTATACATTAATTTGGGAGAATAAACATATTAACAATATTAAGTTGTATGACCCATGAATATTGTAAATCCCACTTAGTTAGGTTGTCTTTGATTTCATTAGATGTTTGGCATAGACTACTTGTGAATAAGGACTAGAAGTTTTATTTTTCCTTTAGCAGTCAGAATCTCTTTTATTTTTTCTTGCTCTATAACACTAACTAAAACTTCTAGCACAATGTTAAATAAAAGTGGTGAGAGGGGATTTAAATTTTTGAAAAACTGAAGAATTATATGTTGTTTAAAGGTCCAAAACAATTGTTTAAGAAACCATTTCAATCCACATTTTTTTGGAAGGCATTCTTCAGTCAACGTGCTCAATTTCTTCCATATTTGTCAACTTTGTTTGTGTACTCTATGCATTTTTTAATTTTTAATAGTTTTCATTTTCATAGAAAATAGTACACTTTATCCACACTTAGAAATTTTCAGCAAAAACTTTTATATATTATTGTATTTTAATTCTCAATATTTTTTAAACCTATGGATATATCCATTTCTTTGGAAGGAATTCTTGTTGGAAGTGTTTTCCCCTTTTTGTACCTGGATTAGACCAATACATGATCTATCTGCATGTGTGTGCATGCCTACATGCATGCCAGGGATAGGAAAGTGGAGAGAGTTGGCCCTCGGGTAGAACACGGACGCCGCCATGGTACCTGCCCATCACTACTGCCATTGACATTGTGGGTAGGCCTAGGGCATCTGTGTGGGGACCCACAGTGTGTGTTACACATAAAACTGTCTCCATTTGGAAAGTGTGCCAACAATAAGATTTTATTTTTTTAAATACTCTTTGGTATATAATATCTAGTCTTTGTATTGAGAAGAGCTCAATACCTCAGAAGGCACACAATTCTATTTAGGGATATATGATAGTATTACCATTTAAAAAAAAACAGTGATACTGTTCTATACCTTCTTATTTTAACAAATGGTAAAAAATTTCTCACATATATTTGACTCACAGTGTCTGTATTCCAACTGGAACTTAAGGAGTATTAAGTCTTTGAGTAAATCAGTGCTATAGTGCTGATTAAGAATTGATAGAATAGATGCATTCTGAAATAATTAGCATTAGTAATTTCCTGAACATACATTGTTTTTTTTTCTTATTATTACAAATAATACCACATACTTACCGAGTTACTTATCTAGGTAGAAATAATAATTCTGTAAGAAAGCATATTTGTAATATTATGTGATGGGAGATGAAACTGGATTGCCTCTCCTTAGTTAAGAGACTTGTAAGATTTTTCTTTGATTTCAATATAACCTGTTATTGCACCTAATACTGCTTCTGAAAAATTATTCCTAAAGGATTTTTGATAGACCTCTGATATGATAAAGTCACCATAAAATTAATTGTGGCAAGTAAAGAACATACATTCATAAAAACAGAAAGTGGGGCTAAGGAGAGTGTATAGAGAACATCTAAAAATATTTAGGACAGATGATGGATTAACACTGCTACTGGTAATTGGGGATCTTATGTAACATAAGATGTTACAGATGGTAGGAATTATGGATATGAAAGGTCTCACTTTGACAGTCTTTGCCAGTGTTTTTAATAAATGTCCCATTCTAGCCTTAGAGTTGGGTTGTTTGAGAAGCAGAAATGCTTGGCATGTTGACTTAAACTACCTATTATTAACTCATTTTGCTGCCTCAAGATAACTAGACTGTACCTGTGGCATTATAGTTTCCCTTGCACAATTTTTCAAAGGATTGTCAAATTAGCATCTCTGAATTCCTGTAGTGGTAAGTGAAGATCATTGACTCAGGGATAAAGGGAGGAAGTTTTCAATGAAAACATCATTTCTTCTTTGAAACTCAGTCATTGCTTTTTATTTTTTATTTCTCTGTTATTGAGTCATTTATATTGAGTATGAATAAGACTATGTACTAATTATCAAGAATGTAGTTATGAAAGTCAGACAATTCACATTCTAGTTGGGGGGGGCATAAATTTGATTTAATTTGGCAATTATTACAATGGAAATAAACACAAATGTCATATGACAAAGGACATGGGAAACCTAACCTAGCCTGGTTGGGTTGAGGATGGCAGGGAGGTCATCCAGGTGACAGCAGTTGAGCTTTGAAGACTGGAGGGGTGCATCCGGAGGAGCAAGGTCAAAAGGGTGATTGTGTCAGTTAGAAGCAGCAGCATGTGCAAAGGCAAGAAGGCATGATACCTTCTTGGAGTTAGATGGCTGGAACACAGGGTGGGGCTGTGGGGAGTGGGGAGGGAGAAAATAGCAGATGGGATTGCAACAAGAGGACATGAAAAGATATGACAGTGATAGGAATTTATGGAAACACTTTAAACTGAGAAGAGGTATGGCCAAATATATGAGAGGGGACCCAGAAACCTGGAATTATCTTCTAAAGGGCAGGCCCCTTTCTAGTACAGAATTCCCCACAGGGCAAGAGTTCTAGGAACCCATCTGCATCAGTGTACCAGCAGGCGTTGTTGTGAGAGGCTGTGTTCGGCTTCAGTGGATTTTTCGAAGACTCACGTGTCTGTCCTTGTCATGATGGGGGATTTACAAGCACACCTGCCTACACAGCACTGACTGTTTAGCAGTTTTTGACCAAAAACAGCCTGAGCCCTATGCCCCCCTCCACCTTCCTTATTCATCAAACCTTTCTCCAAGTGACTTTTTTTTGTTTCTCAGGGTGAAAAAATTTCTCAAAGGGAAATGTTCTGCCTATGTGAAAGAGGTAAAACAAAAATTGGCACAAAAAAAAGTGGTAAAACTAAAAGGCATCGAAATTGATGAGTTCAAAACTGTGTTGAGCAGTGGGGGAAAAGTCTTGATAGGTGTATTGCATCAAATAGAGAGTGCTTTGAAGGTGACTTAAGTTTAAATATCTAAGAATAAATACACAATTTTTTAAAAATAAATTCCAGGTTTTTTGGGTTCCCCGTGTATGCCTTCCAGAGATTATTCTGACCGCTGGATGAAAGGATGACTTGGAAAAGGAGACTGAAGAGAGGAAACCAGCAATTAAGTAGTAAGGGTACCAACAAGTATAAATGTTTATAGAGCACTTATCAAGAGCTAGACTAAGTGAATTATACATATTAACCTTTTTATGTGATACCCACTATTTGAAAGAACCCCATTTTGGCGGGGTGGGGGGAAACTGAGGCACAAGGATGCTAAGTAATACTCCAAGTCTGCAGGGCTGTGCGTGTCAGGTGAAGGATTCTCAGCCAGGCAGCCGAGCCTGAGCTCACGTTCAGTTGCTGTTCTGCGGAAACGCGAAAACCTTGAATATGGGGAGCCACTTCATTTAGGCAGGTTGTTAAGAACTTAGTTTACATTATCCCAATTTCTCTGCCCAACAGTGACTGCAGGTAGGTAAGAGTATTATCCCTACTTTATAGGTGAGGAAACTGAGGTTGGATAAGTTCCCCAAGGGCACAGCTAATAATGGCCGGACCGGGGATTAGGAACCACGCTGTCTCATTTCCAAGCCTAGGCTTCAGCTGCTGTGGTTTTCCCCATCAGGAAGTGATTGCTCTAATTCCACAATGGCTCTGGCCATTACCAAAGCAGAAGCTTACCTCATAGAAAGGTGTCATGGATGTTAGCAGCTGAAGGATCCAGAATGAATTAAAGTAAGTCTGCCCGATCAGAATCTCTTTACTCCCTTTGATAGGAATGGACTTGTCCATTTCCTTGACTGAAATATTTCTTACTCAGTTCTGAGCTATTTGAAGAAAGGGACCCTAGTTTGCATGTTCCTAGGTAGACAAATTAATGCTACTTAACCTGGGATTGTTCCAGCATAGGCATAAAAGTCTTTGAGCAAAGGATGTGTGTTTGCCTGATAAGGATGCTACAGGGCAGACTTTCACAGGGAGAGCACTGGTACTACTCAGATGCAGCTACTGAAACTTAAATTTGGTGAAAACAACTAAAATTTGGAATTCAGTTTCTGGGTCATACCAGTCGCATTTGAAATCCTCAGGAGGGGACTGGTGTAGTGGACGGCACAGACGCGGAGCACTCTCGTCACAGCACATCCCTAGCCCCTGAAATGTCTGCGTCAAAACCCACTGCGCAGCTTTCACAAAGCAGCATTCTGGACCCTACTCAAGACCTACTGAATCAGAATTTCTTTGCAGGGATCCAAGGAGTCTTCATTTTTTGTATGGACCTACGTGATTTCTTTTAAGAAACACTGGTTTAGACCTACCATTTTCAATACGTTAGCCTAAGCACTCCTTTGGTCAAACCAAAGCTTACCTAGAATCTGAGCAGGTAAAACCTGGACAAACAGGGCTGGTGGAAGTGTGGGGATGACGGGCCTGGATATCTACCTGCTCACTGCCTGATCTCCACGCAACAGAAAAGAACAAAAGTATTGAACTTCACATGTTGGAAACTACTGGTTCAAAAGTTGTGGGAGCTTCTCAGCAGCTCTGGGGTCCAACTCCCTAAAGAACGGGAAGGTAGGTGATGTGAAGATGCAGTTCTGAGAGCCATGATCCACAGACTGGGTCTGGACACATGGGTAATATTTTGAACATGGATGTCTGCACAACTCATACCTCTGAAGGTTTAAAAATTGAAGTGTCCATCAGCAAGCCAAGCTCAGTGGCGGATCACCCTGGTGTCGATGGGAAGTGAAGGATTGCTCCTCTCTCCACCTGCATGGCTCCTATCACACATCTCCTGGGATTCTTCTCAACGTGACAGTTTGGGGCAGCTGCAATGGCCCTAAGAAACCTCAGAGTTGGATCTTGGGGTTGGGGACTCCACAACCTAAAGGTTAATCTGACACAATGCAAGGGAAAAAACAGCTCCATGAGGTAGCAAGGAGGTACCAGTGGAGGACAAGGAAATCGTGACTTCAATCTCTAGTCATTGGACAATGAGATCCAGGCGAGATTTCGGCTCAAGCAGTGTGTATGTACAGCTATCACTCAAAGCACAGGTGTGTGTGGGAGAGAAAGGGGATCCTTTGCCAAGTGGATCTGTACACGCTCGCTAGTCAACACAGCATACATCCTAAGGTCAGAATAACGCCCCCTTCTGAGTCCCTGCAGTTGGCCTGCTTTCTGCAAGAGCCAATGTTATTGCATTCACTCGCAGCAAGCCCTGTTCTGAGACTTTCATCAGTCGATGAAGCTTCTAAACACACTTTGCCACCTCTGAAGGATGATTGCCAAGTAGTAGTGGGAAGTCCCATTGGCCTCATTCTTTCATCCCGGCCTCAACCTAGTGCAGTCACTGGCATCTCCACCGAACAATTCATCAACAGATGTCAGATAATGTCTATAATGTCTCCATTACAGCAGTCACCTTCAAGATGGTGCCTTTTATCTTTAGCACAATGCAAGGGCTTGTGGCACCGTGTGCTTCTTCCTTTGGGTGAGTGCTAGTTGGGCGCTGAGATGGAGGACCATGTGGGAATGCAGAGATGGTCACTGAATTCCATCCTCAGTCCTGGATCCCTACAGCTCCGACATTCGATAGCATACGTGCTATAGTAAACCATATCGAGAGCATCCAATGAATGAACAAACAAAACAAGACACCATGTTATTCTTTTGAATCATTTTTATTTTCAGGGTTTTGTTTGTAAACCATGGTATGTGTCATTTATTTCACTTAATCTATCAGAATGACACTTCATTAAATTAAGAAATTTTAATTAACTAATGAAGATCTCATGGTCTACTTTTTCAATGTTCATATTAAGCCAGGCCATTGTGATGACAACTTTTATAGTTATAATTAGATGTTTCTAATAGATTTAGTTAAAATTTGCAAATAATAAGACATATTTTATCTTTATTTTATTATTCATGACATATCCAATTTAGCCTAGTGGCGGTTACCCATATTTCTGTGTCTTCTCTTATTTCTTCTTACAAGATTGTGCTTTACTTAAGAAAAAAGCTTGAAGTGCTGATATATCAGAGTTATAATATCCATGAAATTCACAGATAGACCCATGAACAAAGGAAGTCCTCCTTTCCCTGCTGTGATATGTGGAGAAAGGCAACCCCTAGTGATTAGCACACACATATATCTCACAGCTTAATCAGCGTAAATCCAGATGGTGACAGTCTGGCGTGCGTTTGCGGGTTCTGTGCCATTTAGAAGTGCCCTTCTATGGCACGCCTCAGAGAGGGTCATTCTGCTGATGTCTGCACACTCCAGTGGCAGGGAGGATCTGGAAAAGAGGTGCTCTAGCCCTGGGCACAGGCAGAAGATGCTGAGGTTACAGTTCATACTCTACACATTGGCCGTCTGTGCCCTGTTGGGACCTTGACTTATCCTGAGCATCTGTGTGCCATTTGTCAAGCTCCATTGATCTCAGGATCCCTGGTCTGTCGCTACGTTTTCACTCTTGTTCTTAAAGCTGCCTCGCCTTTTCAGCTTCCCCCCTTCCAGTGCCTTGGCCTCCTAAGCCAAGTTATCCCCCCGGCTCTAACAAAAGCCCTTCCTGTCCCTTGCAAGGAGCAGTCCCTGACTCCTCCAGCTCATCAGAGAGTTTCTCTGCTCTGAGCACCACAGCTCTGGCTGCTCATTTTTCTGCTGCTCCAAGGGGGCTGCCTTCCTGATTCACTTTTCACATGGATCTCTGTGTTTCTCTCCAGCACAGTTATGGTCTTTAGGAGGGTGGGGATGAGGTCTGAAATTTTATGTATGTCTTCACTGTACAACCCTCCCACCCCCTGCAGGCTGTGATTCCAACATAAGCTATCAGAGCACCTCTAGATGCATGAGCTAGCGCAGTATCCGAGATATCTAACAATATGAATGAGTGTGGCCCAGTCTATTGCTATCGTCTTTCCTACTCAGCCTAACACCCACAAATTCCACTCCCATTCATGTTCCCCAAGTTTCTGCCAATGTACTCACATATTGGCACAATTTCCTTCCTTCCTGTTGTAAGTAATTTCTACCTGGGCCTTAATATGTATCTTTATTTCTAGAGCATGAAGAGAGGTGACTCTAGCTCTCGGTCTACTGGCAACAGTGGGTGGGGGTGGATTTTGAAGAGATTGGTCATCAACTACAGCAATTTTCAACCAGTGTGCCAGAAGAATTTTTAAAATATGCAATACCTGCCTGTTTAGTCAGGGGCACTGACCTCTTTTCCCTTAGATTATCAAATTAAAAAAATGACAACAACCAACACAATAGCTGTCTAGTATGAATGAATCAAAATTATGCCTATTTTTTGTCAGATCGGCCAAAAAATGTATTTTTTGGTGTGTTGCAGAATTTTAGTAATTCGTTTATGTGTGCCATGAGATGAAAGCGGTTGAAAATTGCTGATCTAGTAAAGCATCTGCCATCCCAAGTAAAGTTATAATAAGGTTTTTCAGTATAAGAAGGTGAGTCTAACTTCAGTGCAGAGGGAGAAGAAGATAAGCTCAGTGGCAAGGGAACTATAGAGAGACTTGAAGGCTCAATATGGTCAGTTTCCTCTGGGTCCAACGGGGTGTTCTCATCCAAAGTTTTAGTCCCCTAATCTTTCCCAACAAATGTTCTCACTTTTACAGGAGAAACTTGGCAACACTCTGAATTCAATTGTTATTGTAATTCAGCAACTTGCACAATAAATTATTTTGTTGATTTTTGCAATATTAGCCCTGCAGCCATAAGAAATAAGAGCATATTTTAGAGCCATCTTGGAAGTTCTGTGTCCTTCCTTGCCTGTGTCTGGAGCTGATAAAGGACTGGAGTTTGTCATTCTCTTCCTGTAATTTCTCAAGTACCCTCAGAAGACTCTTCCCAGACCACAGTGCCTAAAGACATCATTACCTCCATAAGGGTCATGTGCTATAGCCACTCGGGCTTCAGAGGCATGTCTTCAGTTGGCACCTCATCACATTTAGTCCAAGGTGGTGGCTTGACCAACCATAATGCCCTTGCATGCTGTGGGTTACTAGGACCTCATGTCTTATTGGCAAAAAATTTTAAAAAAACATCTAAAACTCTATATTCATATTCAAAGACACAACCAAAAAAACGCCTAAATTCCATCTTTCTGTGTCCATTTCCTGAAGCTACTTCCAGTAACAATTCTGTATCAGTCAGGGTCAAATCAGGAGGCAGCCAAATAGAGTTATTTGAACAGAGAAGATTTAATGTAAGGAGTTATTAACTCTAACGGTCATAGTTAATCTATAAAGGGGTAAAGAGTACTCTAAAGAATTCCCTAAGGTTAATGGAGAGTAACTAAGGAAAAAATAAGCTGGGAAGGCAGAGGGCCCTGTCGAAGGATGGAATTCACCTCACTGGAGAAGGTGTGATCTGTACTCTATCAAATGATGGAGAAATTCACTGAGTTGTCCCAGGTCAGAGCTTGTCCACGGATGCCAGGCTGAGGATGGTGGTCAGGGAACTGCACCTAAAAGTAGCAAACAGAAAATACTCTTCTGGGTACAGGGAGACCATGACGGATGTGCAGGGACCTGCAACCATGACTGACAAGCTGGAGACCTGCCATGGAGCAGTGAGGCTGGGAAGCTGGCCCTTGGAGTGCTTGTGAGACTAAGTGGAAATTTGCCCACAGAAGTACCACTGTGGTGGTGCCACAGAGGTGCCACCAAACGTGATGAGGATGAGCACCAGTGGATGTCCCCCGATGTGTTATTGGTAGCAGAATGATCGGAGCACGAAATAGCATGACAGAATCAAGAAGAGAAGCCCTTTCTTTTTGGACTGTCCCCTCCAGTGCCCTCTGTGGAGAAAACTAAACATTGCATGAAGTGATGAAATTATTTACAGGGTCCTAAATGATCACAGAGCAAGCAAGGAAAAGTGGATTGGGAGCTGGGAGGCAATAAATGGATATTTAGCCCAATACCCTCAATTTATCATGGTGATAGCTAGCATTTTATATAATCCTTACATACTGTCAAGTCACCTTATTCCATCCCTTCAATTATTCACTTACAGGATAAGGAATTTGAGATTCAGAGATGTTGACTTACCCAGAGTCTCACAGCGAGTAAAGAGCAGAGCTGGAGTTCAAATGAGATTTCTGGATGCAACCTGAATTCTTCCTACTAAACTTGCTGCCTTCCCCTGGGGGAGGGGGGTGGCTAGAAGAAAGGGAGAATCCATTGACACTTGCAGTAGACCGGTATTTATTGAAAGCCCACTCAGTGCCAGACACTGAGTCAGCTCCTGGGTTTGCAGAGTAGGTAATGAAACACGCTCTCTGCTCTCATGGAGCTTACAATCCTGAACAGGGTTTGCAAACTATCTTAAAAGGTAAATATAAAAAACAATATTTTAGATTTTGCATGATGAAGAAGCAAAATTAAAGACATTACAAAGGTGCTTATATAGCCACTTACGATGTAAAAATCATTTAAACTCATAGGCCATGTAGGCTGTAATAAACAGTTTATTACATTCATAAGAAGTTTGTTGATCTCTGGTCTAGGTAGATAAAGGGAGACGAAGCATGGATACATGTGTGAGTACAAAGGGTAAGAAGGGCGAAAGGGAAAGAAACAGTTCCTGGGGAGAAGTAAGGAGTTGTCAGGGAGAAAAATGGGGATGGAGGGTCAGGGAGGCGGTTTCTGAGGAAGGGCGTTTGGACCAGGACCTGAAAGACGAGCTGTTAGTTGGGCAAAGAGTAGAGGACAGATATTCTGAGCAGAGACTGTGTGTCTCACATACACACCCCTTCGCATTCACAGACACACACACATTCGCACAACACACACAATGCACACTCACAGCACACACAATCACACACACATGCACACACAACACACTTGTACACACACAGACACATTCACACACACTGGTGGAGCTGGAGCATGGAGACAGTGGGAGGCAAACACGGAGATTTCAGAGGAAGCTGGGCTAGATCCTCGGATCACTCAGGGGCTTGCGAAGAGGCTCCAGAGGGAGCCCTGCCCGGCACCCATCAGCAGTGGAAGGGAAGGAGGCAGGGGAGGGGAGCAAATGCAGGGGCAGAGCTCAGTGACCCTGGGGACCTTACAACCTCCCCGCCTTGTTCGTGAAACGCTGTCATGTGTGTCAACCCTCAGGGAAGGCCCGCCTCTCAAACCCCCAACCCTCGCCCGCACGCATTCCTTTCAGGTCAGCACTTTGATGCGTCTAAAGAGAATTCAAACCATCTTTCCATTTCATAATTGGGTCTGTTGCTCCAGGCTGGACAGACAAGGCGGGAAGGCAGCCTGCCCGCCTCCCCTGTCCCGGCGTGGGGCAGTCCAGGGTCCTGGAAAAGGGCACGGAAACAGAAGCAGGAGACCTGGGTCTCTCTTCCGGCTCAGCCCCGATCTCACCTTTCCCTGCGCATCTGGGTTCTGATTTAATAAGTCGTGGAGACCCATTCATACTGTAGTTGGGAGCACAGACTCTGGCCTCAGACGCAGGCCGCTACCCTCCTCCGCCTATGTAACTTTGGTCATGTTACAGAGGTCCCTGAGCCTCCCTCGGCCCCCCCAGCTTCAGGATGGGGTCATTTCCGCATTTAACTGGCGGGGTTGCTGTGAGCAGCACATGGATTGTGTGAGGGCTTAGAACTGTGCCTAGCACATAGAGAGCACTCAGTCAAGGTATGCTCTTCACTGGACCCTTTCGTAACTGTGCGGCATAGGCAAGGCACAGGTGATTATCCTGTTGTGCGGGCGATGGACAGGAGATACAATAAAGTCAAGCCCGTTGCCTAAGATCCCGTGGTAGAGCTACTCTCAAACTCATGTCTTCTGAGCTCCAGCTTAAGGCCCACTCCCTCTAGCACCATATGTCAGTGTAGTTACCTTGGGCAAGTCACTGCACCTGTATGGGCCTCAGTTAATAGTAAGATAATGGGAGTGGAGGGGAATGTATAATCTCTAAGCTTTTTCCTGATCTAACCATCCATGTGCTTACGATCTAATCTGCGGACTTGACCATTTTGGAACTGACGCTGGTGCTGTTGATTCAGGGTTTGCCTGCCGGGGAGGGGCCGAGGAGGGTGGCCCTGGGCAAGGATGTGCCCAGCCTGAGCGGTACCCCTGTTTCCCAGGCAAGGTCTGAGAAGGCTGCCAGCCCCTGCTCTGTGCTCCAAGAGGGCCCTTCTCACATAAAATTCTCCTTCTGACACCGTTTCCCTTTAGAAAGAAAGTAAATCATAACTTCTCACTTAAGCATTTCTGCTTCTAGTCAGACCTGCTTTAGCCTGAAGTTGAAAAAGAGTATATTTGGTCGGATCACATTTCAACTCAGTCTAATAGATATTTGCTTAAGGGGGAAAAAAGGTTGAAGAAAAAAGGGAAATGTCAAAACAGAATAATAAAACGGTCTATAAACAGAAGCAGGTTTTCTGCGATACGTTACCCCGATAAACCCGATAATGGTTCCCAAATGCACTGTCCTGGGTGGATGCCAGGCTGGGCGGCGGGGGGTTCTGGGTTATTTTTAATTTTACTGTAGCCAAACCATGACCTCATCCCGAAGGAATTCTCTCCCACCAAAGAGCTGTATTGAGTTATTTGTCAGCCGAAATTCATTTGAATGTGGATTCATCGGAAACATGTGTGGCCACAGAAGCAGCCGAGAGGGAAATCTGGGGAAAAGTGGGATTTTTCAAGGAAGCCCTTGCCTTTGTTTTGATGCAACAAGTTGGTTCTTGCAGGGCCTCGGGCCTTTGATAGTGGGGGCTCTGTGCCTGCTGCTCTCTGTGGCCGCTCTGTGCCCGCAGCTGCCCCAGAGCAGTGCCCCTCCCCACCCTGTATTAAATGTGGTCATTCCCTGTCACCCACCAGGGCCAGGCCCCAGGGCAGCCACCCTGTGAGATGGACTTAGGTCTCTGGGGCAGGCCTTGGACAACACCCACATATCTTAAAGACAGTGCACAATAACGGCCATCGATAATAACGACCCCCCTTACCGAGCACCTACCATTGGCATTGCGTTAAGGGCTTTGCGTATATTCCCTCTCACCCTCACAACCATATACAAGGTGTGATGACTTCCCATTTCATGGACACAAAAACTGAAGTTTACAGAGGTCTGCTCCCTAAGAGCACCCTGGTTGTTCAGTGGTTTTATCAAATTTCAAGCCCAAGCCTGTTTTATCTCAAATTCCCACTCTAGCCACAAAGCTCCTACCAACGGAAGACTTCAAGGAATTTGGAGTACAGAAAGATGCCTCTAGACCGGAAAACCAGAGAAGGCTTACGTAGGAGGTGGCATTTGAGTATGAAGGACAGGCAGCACGTGGACAAAAGAGTACATTCCAGACAGAATAGAAATCAGGAAGAAAAGGGACATATCAGGACAATGTGGACTGGACCCCGGAAGGAGTAAAGAACCTGGCCAGACTCTGAAAGGAGCAGAGTAGGAAATGAGATGGAAGTGTCCCTTCAGCCTGTGTTATGAATAGCTTCTGATTTTCAGATGACCGGGCAGGCTTGGTCCGGAAGGACATATAGAATCATGGCCAAGTTTTTAAACGTAAAGCATCCTGAGTTTTCCTCTGAGAAAGGGTGGCATGCGAAATTCAAGGAAGGAGAGCAGGAGAGGCGGCCGGGTAGGGGCAGAGCTCTGGGATGGGAAAGCGGGAGCAGAAGAATGATCTAGAGAACTTGGTGATTGATTGTGATGTGGGTTTAGGGGGTTGGAGGTGGCTTGTAGGGGACAACAATCCACAATGAACCCTATGTCACTGTACAGGTGACTGGAGAGACAGAGAGGGTTGGGGATCATTCACAGAAATAGCAGTTTGTGAGCAAAATGAGTGAGTGTAGCTTTTGAACTTGTTCAGCTTGAGTTTAGGTACTCTGTCTCCCGGCTCCCACATGGAAGGACACCGTCACGTTTCTCTGTTTCCCCAGGCTGCCGGCACAAGCCTCAGCATGTAGAATGTGCTCAGGGCGAAACTCTGGAGTGACAGGCTGGTACAATCACACCACTCTCTGTGCCTAACAGGCCTGACCCACCAACAGAGCTGGACGTGACCACACTCAGCGCCCAGATTCTGCAGGCAGGAGAAGTGCCATCTCAGCAGCTGAAACCAGTTTCTAAATCCAGACAGAACTAGAGGGGCAGCCTTCTGAGACTGTTACTTGGCCGCATTTTGGGTGGGAAGAGACGTGGAATTGGCAAAGGACCCTGCCCCTTGTCAACACTAGTGCAGAGATGGACCCGCACTACATCACGGCCAATGAGTTCAAAGGACCACAAAGAAAAGCTTGCTCAGAGCAGCCAGGAGGAGAATTAGTTGTTTTTGGTTTTTAATAAAACTCTTTCCTATGCAAAACAACCTTGTAGGAAATCAACCATGCCTTTGCCTTCTCAGAAATGGGCGTCCTGATATTGGGGAGAATGACTTCCTGCAAGACCAGGGAACAATGGCCGGTGCATCTGGGACTGACATCATTTTTTCCAGTGTCTTCTAAAGCAGTCATCGTAGATAACGCATATATTGTGGAAGACTTGGAAACAGAGGAAAGAGTACCCACGGTGTCTTGGTTGGACAAGGGCCTCCTCATTCCGTGTGTCTCTCCTACCTTTGACCACAGGGGTAGGTTGCTCATGACATCTGGTTTCCTCCTTTCCCAGGGTCACACTTACCCCTGGACCCCATGTAAGTCACAGTGAGAGAACAGGGCTTATGAAAACAAATCAGTCGCGCAGCAGTGGGTGGGTGGGGTTCAATTTCTAGAAGCATTCATTTCTGAGAAAGGATGTTCCATTTTGAACGTGGGAGTCTGTAATACTGAGAGGACACAAGTAATGATGTGGGAGTTTTCAAATATTAACTAGCTAGAGGCAGTAGTATAAAGAACATCCAGACACCCATCACCCGGTTTCAACAATTACTAACGTTTTCCCATTCTTGCCTCATCTGTTACTCCTGGACACGTTTACTTGCCATGTCTGTCCCCAGACTGTGAGTCACAGGGCTCTGCTGCTGCAGGCCTTTAGACCTTGACGGCAGGTGTCCTATTTAGCTTTGTACTCCAGAGCTGCACAGGACCTAGGATGCAACTGGCACTCAAAGAATGGACCAGTGATCTCTTACGGGGCATGTGATTTTGCAAACAGCCTCTGCTCTCTCCAGCCTTATGTTTCTCATCTGCAAAGTGGGGACAAGGAAATCTGCCCAACGGAGTGACATTTAGCATTGTCAGGCAATGTATGCTGAGACCCCAGGGAGCTCAGTCGGGCTGCCCCCTTTTCCTCCTCGATTCCCTCGGCCATAGGAGCCCAGGCCTTCCTAAGACATAGGAATAAAGTGGTAGAGAGAAAGGGAAATAAAAAAGAAAGGCAGGGTGAAAGTAAATGCTATTATAAGGAAAAAGGAGACAAGAGAAAGGAAAAAGAAAGCCAAAGGGCTTGGCGCTATTTGCCTCAGGCAATGCCCCTTTTGCTCCCCACCCCCCACCATGCCCCATCCCAGCCATTCTGGGTCCTTCTGTCCCACCCCCATGGTCCGTTCAGGGCTCGCTCCCTGGAGTGTCTGCAGAAGGCACCACGCTGGAGTGTGAAGGATGCTGAGCTCTGAGTCTGGGAGGCGGATGTGCATTCAATCCTGTGCATGTCAGGCCCTGGACACAGATCGTGAGGACTCAGTGGGATAGAAACCATGGCAGAGCTGAGCCCGGCAAGAGGCGGCCGCAGCCAGACGGAAGTGGCTAATGAACTCACAGGCAGAGAAGGCTTGCCAGGAGGGCGAGGGCAGTCACGCTGCGCCTCAAGCGGTGAGCAAGCGTCTGCCCAGTAAACAGCAGTGGAGGGACTTACTTTCAAATGCCTGTGTTTGAGTGGTGTATGCATCAAACCATATTTTCAAACACAGAGAAGGTTTTTTAAATTACATGCACACACCCCCAGTTGCTGACAAGGATAACAGTGCCCCTACACCATGGACTTGAAATTATTTTCCTCACCATCCACCCTAACCTCGGACAACCCTCATATAGTCTTTCCATTCTACAGGTTAAACAACTGAGCTCTCGGCTCCGCCTCATCGCTCTGGCAGACTAGGACGTCCAAGGCCCCAGCTCACTGATTGCTTGGGATCAGCTGTCAGGAAGGCCTCCATAAAGTGCCCATGAATTCGCATCTGGAACCTTCACGTGGCTTTTTTGCCTTGGGTCAAGTTAACTGTGACCCTGTCCCCCATTCCTCTAGCCTGTCAGTTCCTCCATGGTGGGGATCATTCACCTCTATGTCCCAAGCCACCAGGGGGGTCTAAAAAAAAGTTGGTGTAAACAAATGTTTGTTGAATTTAAAGTAACTGAACCTTAACCCAAGGATAAAGAGTGAAGCGGCAACAGTCACCAGATGGTCTGCATTGTGCTAGCAAACACTCACATGTGAAGAACACCCAAATATGTGGTCTGGCCCTTGCATATTCCATCCAGATGTTTGGCTTCAGGTAGAAGCAGACTAGGAAATCCTTAATGAACAGACTAGTGTTTCTTAACGTGTCCAACCTCCAGACCGCCCGGCTGTCTCCTGTGCGAGGCTGCAGGGAATTCAACATTCTTAAACGGGCTGCACGGAAGAGCACCCTGGAGGGCATTGCGCGAAATGAGTGACAGGGAGGGCGGGCAGAGGCAGCACACAGCCCCACCCCCATCCCCGCCCCCGCAGGAGGGTGCTGCCCTGTGTTGGGGGGTGAGAGGAGCCAGCTGGCTGGAGTGTGACAGGAGAACAGGTGATCAGAGAGCTAAAAGCCATATCCTGGGCAGGGGACAAGCCGGTGGCCCTAATGGACATTGTAAGGATTTGGACTTCCACCATGAAGGATGCTGTGGGTTTTCAGCAAAGGAGCAACAGATTATACATCGCTTTTTTAAAAGAGCACTGACTTCTTCCCCGAGACTAGCCTGTGGGCAAGAGAGAAGAAGGGCTGTGAAGAGAGGAGTTAGGAGAGAAGGGGGTGGGGGCTTGGGCCCAGGTGGGCATGCCGGGAGCGCGGAGAAACGACGGGACCCCGGATGCATTTTGCCTTTATCCCAGTTGTCCTTACTCTGACTCCAGCAAGTGCCCATCCAAGATGCTGCCATTCATGTGACACTGCACAATAGAGAGGCAACATTTTCTATTATAAATGAATGAATGAATGAACGAACGAACAGGTGCACCAGATACGTAGGATCTAGATGCTGGTTCTTAGAAATATGCTCTCAAACACCCTACTTGGGCTTTAACCTGCCACTATGAGGGACAGAAGAGCCAAAAGAAACGGAATTATATCCCTACTTGTGGTGTGAGACAAGCAGGGCTGTTTTTGAAAGAAAAAAAAAAAAAAAAAAAGCTGGTTGATTTCATTTTTTCGTGCTTTTTCCCATTTGTGCACAAGAACTCACCAGAGGAAATAAAGGTAGGAATTCTTGATGCCCCTGAATGGAATTTAAGGGAGACGCCAGTACCTGACAGGTGGCAGTGAGGGGCCCGGAGCCCGGCCGGTTGGCACAGAAGCCCCGAGAGGGAGGCCGCAGTGGGGTCAGCCCCCTCGGGAGAAAATGGGTTAGGGGCTGATCTCACCCGGGTTAGTTGGACATACCTGGGGCTCCTCAGTCTGTCCTCTCCGCTTCCCGCCCTCTCTCCTGCCCCCCACAGCCGACTGGGGTGGATGTGGGTACTTTATTCAGTACTGAACATGTACGGCTCCATCCACACGGTCTGCTTCAACTGTTGCAGCACCTGGTGAGGTACGACTTGTTATCTTCTTAATTATCTTTCATTACAAAAGAAATGAAGGCAGGGTTTGGAAGTGAGATTTGCAGGATAGTGTTGCACATTAAAGAGACTCAGCCTGCCTGTGACACCAAGCCAGCTCTCCTCAAAATGACCTGGACATCCCAGCTGGGGCAGCGGACCCATCTCTGTATGGCCTAATGAGGGGACTTGGGTGTGACTACGATGTAATGTGAAGATCCTATAGCTGAACCCCTCAGCCACTGGGGTACCAGTGTCACACTGTTATTCCCTACCACGCAGCTCCGTAGAAAGCAGGTGACGTGCATTTTTGCCTGTCTCCTTTTCTGAAAAACAGGTGTTGGATTCATTTTGGGGATGGGAGGTCTAAAAATACGAGTTAGAGCCAAGCTATTTTGATGACTATAAATTTCTAGAAAAATGGCTCTTAACCTTGACTACACAATGAGAATCACTTGGGCAACTTGAAAAAAATATGGATGCCTGCGTTTATCCCTGGTTTTTCTTTTAATTGGTCTGGGACATGCTAGTGAGGAGTTACAGTGAGAAAACATTAGGAAGGTTCTTCTTAGGAGCCACATACCACATAGTCTGAGCAAGAATTAAGATAATTAAAATCCTTAATTGTGCTTATGTTCATTAATATGTAAGCTATTAGAAAAAATGTAATTTTAACGTCTACAAATATAACAGGGGTTTTTTTTGTTTGTTTTTTATTTCTGTTTTTTTGTTTTGTTTTGTTTTGTTTTTTTACTACTTTGGATTCTTTTAGTAGCATAAATTTCCTGGAAGAGAATTAGCTGGATTAATTAGAATCAGCTGATTGAGAAGAAAGACTAATTTTAAAGCTCTTGATGCATATTAATAAATTGCCTTCCAGAAAATGTGTACCAATTTGTGTTCCCTTAATTTTTGTTACACTGCAGGGGAGCCCAGAGCCACCAGACCCCTCCAGGCAGCGGGTGGACAGATCTAGGTAGGAAGGCGGGTTTGAAATGTAAAATGCTCACAAACTGCTGACACAGGGACCATGCTCAGGAAACAAAGCTGGGGTCAATGCTCATGAGAATGACAACAGTCCGAACAACAATGAAGGTGATGAAAAGGGAAGAAAGATCTGGAACTTTCTAAGGGACTTTCTTAGGCTCACTGCCTCTCAGACAGGAGGCTCATCCCATATGTCAGATGGTTTGAGAGTTGGGTGTGAATGACAGGCTTTTAGAGGGGGGAAAACAACCTAAAATAATTCTAAAATACATGGTCAGTCTCTCCAAAACAACAGTGCAGCGCAGTGGAAAGAGAAAGGTGTGTGGAATCAGACAGACCTGGCTTTGAACCAAAGATCTTCCAAATAGGCCCTGTGGGCTGTCTACTTCGCTGGGTCTCCACAAAATAATGACTCCAATGTTGTTCTCTTGCAATTGTTGAGATAACTAAAATGTTAGTTTGCATATGAATCATCAGGTATGATTTGGTTTGTAGTTTATAATCAATAACAGGTACCCACTGTTACCTTATTAGTTAGAATATATTATGTCCTTCCCTTTACACAGAGGAAATTAAATGGTGAGAACAATGATGATTATGATAATTATAATAATATTATAAGAGCAACCACCTGTCAAGAACTGATGTGCTAGACAATGTATATAACCCCTTACCTGGCACTTTATAATAGTCTAAGCAGCATTATCATCATAAAAGAAAAAAAGACAGAAAGAAAAAAAGAAAAAGAAACTAAATAAAGTTTATACAGTATGAATTATAAATACAAAGTATGTATTATAAATGAAGGATCAAAAGGTTCTAGTGATTTTTCTAAGGCCATAGAAAAAGTAAAATGTTGATTTAAGTAAGATTAAGTAAATTGAATCCCACTCTAGGTCCTATAATTCAAAAGTATTCTTGTACCAAATGCTACTGTGATATACCTTCATCCCTTTCTATATCAGCATTTTAAGCATTTAAGATCATTTAAATTATTTTTAATAAGGCTCACCTATTCCTGCTTGAATTCCATCTTTCCAATAAGATCTAATGTGGAAGACACTCTGGGAGACCTTGGTGTGTCTGGTTTTGGGTCTTCCCCCTAAGATCAGGAAGTTTCATTATTGACTCCAGACTTGGGCAAATCCCCAGAGCCGGCCTTTTACATGTGTGTGGTAGGGAGAGACAAAGAGCCTGCTTCCCAGGCCAGGTTCTGTTTACACTTCCTTGATCAGGGATAATGATTTGTTTACAGGAGACATTCTGTCTTCATTAAACTCAATTCTGGACAGTCAATAGAGGGACTAAGATGACAGGGCACATGTATATTTGAAGTTCACACATCCTGCTTTGCTCAAGTGGGAGCGAGGCTCGGCCAGGACTTGCTGGTAGTGCCACCTAAGATCAAGACATCAGCTGTCCTACTTGAATCAAAAAAGGATGACCCTTACCCGAAGGAAAATGAACAAATTCTCAATAAATGACTTTGCGAATTATCCTTCTCTGATTCCTGATACCACAGCATGAGACACGCCCTGCCTGTGTATTTCATATATGATGCAGTCCGCCTTCTAGCCCCATTAAAAAACCATATTTGAAGGTGTTTAATAAACAAGATAGTGACACTCCTGTAATTAACTTTAGTGCTTATCTTTGCAGGCTCAATATAGAGATGCATCCACCAACCTTAGTTGACTAATATGCCTTATAAACTGTGAGACTCGGGCTGAAATTTGAGATTTAGATCAGAACAAAAGAACTTATATTTGTCTGTCTTCTTTTAAAAAATGGATTTTTAAATCAGCAAAATGCAACGTTGTAAAGCCTCTTATTTATGGAGACACTTTACAGTGCAAGGTTAAAAAAATAACTATCATGCTGTTCATCTATCACTCATTGGTGGTTCTTATGTACTTCTTTGCTTTACTCTACTTTTCTTCTTCAAGCTAAGTATAAGTCTTCCTTCCCATTTGCCTTAGATCTCTTTACTGACAGTCTGTACAGGCTCAATCCTTGTACGGGTGCAGGTCTGCAAAATAATGTTAATAAAAGGAAGTCTGTGAGTGACAGGTAACCTTGCATTAAGTGAGCATCCTGTGACTGTTTCAAGCCCACCGGGGCATGGTCTCCAGGTAGATCAGAGTCTAGAAGGCCCTTAGGATCAATGGCAATAATTGCAGCCATAGGCAACATGCTGGTTCTTATTGCTGAGCAATCAGCTTAAGTTTGGACCAATGGGGTTGCCCTACAAGAAAGACTAATGTGCTTTTTAGATCTGCTAAATTAACAAAGGCCCAGTACACTCATTGGCAGCCAGGACGAAGAGACTACTGTGTCTAATGAAAATCACACAAAAGTGATGCCAACCGGTACTCCGTGTCTGCTGGGCCCAAACCTTCACACCCGGAGAAAGCCACCTTGGCATTCTTATCAAATCCCAGGCCTAGCTACAGATACTAACAGTTCATGGCATGGACACAGTCATTGTAACTGACATCAAGCAGCACAGGCCAAGAGGCAAGGTTGTTTATTAGCTTCTGGGAACTGGATATGACATTCTGGTTTGAAGAATTGCAAGTGGTAAGAAATAGAGTCAAGATTTTAATTTAAGTTTTTATAACATCAAACCTGAGTCATTTCCCCCTTGCCACCATCAAAAGGCAAGTGGGTATGGGTGTGGAGCAAGGTGAGTTCTTGCTGATCCAACGCCCAGAGGCCTCGGCTCCTTTGAAGTAGTATCAAAATGTCACTGTTTTATTTCCAGAAAGAAAGGCTCAAAAAGCAGCAGCATCTGCAAAGTTGACAACCTGTTTAACACTCCACTCCTGGGCCAGGAGAAGCGACAGGAATAAACGCCTCCTTGTTACAAGATCTGTGTCATAGTTCTGGATCCACTACCAACTCAGTGACCTTGAGCAAGACATTCCAAACCTGAACCACAGGACCTTATTTACAAGTTAGTAATATTAATTTGTATCCTACATCCTTTTCAGTGATAATGGATTTAAAAGACAGTATCTGGAGAAAGCAATGCTTGATGGGCAAAGCTTTATGACACAAGTAATTTCTCTGCTCTAATCCCAGCTCCTTCATGGCTGGCTGGCCACAGGAAATCATCTCTCTTCCCTGGGCCCTAGACTTTTCAGGTGTGTAGCGGAAGGGCTGATCCAAATGCCTTTTTGCTACTTACTAAGTGCTGATAGCTTCTGACCCTTAGCCTCTCCTGGGTCTTTACTTCTTGGCAAGCCCTAGAATATTTTGCCCATTTGCCCCAGAGATGTGGACGCCGCAGAGAAGAGACTGGACAAGATTTCCCATTGGACCCATCAGTGCCCAGAGAAGGAAGGCCCAGGGTTACATTGGGTTCTCTGGCATACCCTACTATACCAGTTCAGGACTGACTGGGTGCATCGTTTTGTTTCCCTGATCAGAGAGCAAAAACAGACCCATTGACTCCAAGGTACTTTAACGAAATTTGGGAGGGATGACGTGGAACGGGAATCTGTCTTTTAAACAGGCAGTATGGGCAGTAAAAATACCAGATACCCAGTAGGCTACGAGTGTGGGTCATCCTTGAGACAGCTAAATATCCCCCACCAGAAAGAATAATGGAAAAAACACAGTTTGTTTGTTTTGTTGGTTGTTTTTTGTTTTTTGGATAGGCAGCCCTGGGTTTGGAATGCCAGCTCTCTCACACTCTAGCTGCAAAATTCTCCGCTGGGCTGCCTTGCAGCTTCCCTACCTGCTGTGACAGGATGTTCGGGGAAGCTGGGCTCATTGTGTGTTGGTTTATGTTGGCGAGAAGAATGGCAAGTCACTCTGTTTAGAGGCCCAGCCGATCTCTGCTCCATTAGCCAAGTAGCTGCCTTTCATTAGGTAAAAACTTAGGTAAGTTGCCATCCCATGTTCTGGGAGGAGAGTGGCCTAATGGGGCCTTTTCTGTCTTGTTTAACAAAGCTAATGCCTTCTCACATCCTTGGTTAGTGAGTTGATTGGTTGGAAAGCAGTGGGCACATTTTTATAAAAGCCAAGGAAGCTTCTGGAAAGAAAGTTGCAATCTTTACTCCTTTTCTGAGATTTTCTGTAATTGGGTTGTCTCTGGAAGAATGCGGCGTACCATCAGGAGGGTGGAAGGGTGTGGGCGAGCCACACGCAACACTAGGTGTGTTGTGAGGGGAAGGTTGGTTCTTGTACCCACATGGCCTGCAGACCCAGATTTGGTGGCCCAGGAGATGGCATTTAGTTAAGCGACTGAAGGTGTGAGTAAAAACTGCAAAAGCTGTAGCCCTGGGAACCCAGGTACCGGGGCAGGATGCAGGGCAAGTCAGCGCAGCATAAAAGTGGTGGAGAGCGACTCTGTCAGTCTGTCCAGGACCACGTTTCCACTGCAGTCCTCCATGCTATTGGCCAGACTCCAGCGCTCTCCTTCTGGAATTGGGCGCAGGACCCTCCCTCCGGCCCTGGCTAAGACCTGCAGGAGGGTGGCAGTTGTCTTGAAGGGGAGAGATTAAGACCTCCCTACTAAGCTGAGCAAATGGGGCCTGGAAGATTAACTGGCAAAATCAGAGATATTTGACTGTATCCATTCCCACGCTGGTGACATAGTTCCTAGTCACATGTACAATGGGGTTAACACGATTGGCCTGTACAGGCGTGTGGGGAGAATTCGCCCGTGTGTCACCTGGATCTGGCGTGGTGCCTAGGCTGCAGCAGAGCCTCAGCCAATGTCTGTGGCAGAAATCCCCTGGAGTGACTGCAGATGGCAGAAAGGGGTTGGAGCCCAGTAGGAATGAGGCTATCACTTCAACAGCATTTCTAGAAAACTCTCCTGTTGTCAGCATTGGGCCGGGGTAGGAGGGGGGAATGCAAGGCCAAGAATGAAAGAAGCAGTCGAGGATCTCAGAGGTCTCAGCCCCGGAAACAATAGTCATCCCCAGGCTGTGGCTGTAAGAAAGAACAAATAACTGTGGGGGCATCCGTTAGAGAATAATCAGGACACCTGGGCAGATGGCTGGCCCAGCAGTTCCCGGGGTTGGGGGCTCGCCTATCCCCCACATCAAAACAAACCTGCCTTCTGGGTGGCAGGGGAGCGAAGATGGTTTCCAAAGTCATGCCTCGCTCTGGGCAGCCGCAGGTCCCTTGCCAGGACACCTTTTCGAATAAGGTCACCAGGGATGTCAGAGGACCATGGAGCAGCCAGGGCGCGGCCTCGGGCAGATGGGGCGGGCTCGGGCAGCTCTGGGAGAAGACCACCACACCTGCGGCTGGATGGCCGGACTCGTCTGTCTCAGGTCTGTTCCTCCTTTTGCTGAGAGCCAGTCGCTCCGCCCTCCTCCCCGGGAGCTCTCCGCGGCCTCCTTCTTCTGCTTACTCATCCGCGTGTCAGCCCTTCTGCTATTTAGAGACAGCCTTCGTGTTCTCTGATCTTCTCGTTTCCAGACCAAACCCTCCCACTGCCATCCTTCTTCCGGATGTCACGCTCCAGTGGGGGCTGAGGGGACCTTGTGCTTTTAGACCCTCCCAGGGTCCTGGGAGAGATGCTGCCTGCCGGGGGGAGGGGCTCTGAGCAGCAGCCCCGGACAGTGACCTCTGCCTTGGCTCCTCTGGGACCGCACCTCTGAGAACATGCCTGTGGCTCTTTGTGACTCGCTTTTCTCAGCTGTAAAATGGAGATAATCACATGAGCTGCAGGCCTCAACGCCCAGGTCTAAAGCATGTTGGCCTCTCGCAGGAGGCTTTGCAGCTCTGTGTTTGTGGACATGGTAATTGGACATGTTTATGGAGTTAGCTTGTTTTTTTCCTTCCCTCTTGATCCTCACTATGACTCATAAGCTCTGATTTACCTGCTCATGGTGAATTTTGACCTAGAAACTCTCCCAGGGGTGACAGACACATCCCTGTGAGTGGGAGTAAAGGAGGGTCTTGGGATGATCCCTAAGGCTGAGGGAGATAGTGGAGTCTCAGAGAGGTCACATGGCTTGGCCAAAATCACACAGGAAGTAGGAAAACAGAAGGCAAGGGACCAGCCACTTAGGCCAGGAGAAGCTGCCCTCGCCCCACCCCCACCCCCCGCGCGGCAAAGGAGCCGTAGGCAGAATAGCACCCAAAGACACCTGCTTTTGATCCTCTCTTCTCCCTCAGTTTCCCTCCTTGCTGGCCATTCTCTATTGGGATGATCAAACTTGATTGGGGGAGTGAAATGTCCTCAGACATTACGAGAGACGATAGGGGTGGGCATGATGATCTCCTTTATGCTAATTTAGGAAACCCCGGCCCAGCAGGGACTTGCGCACACCACTGGTGACCCTCGGATGCTTGTGGAGCAGTCTTGCCGGTTTCCCGCGCCACCCCAGAGACCCGGACCGCCCCTAGATGGTGCTGGTGCACCGGGCAGCGCCGCGGCGCTTCGCCTGCAGTTTGCTGGGTGGCTGCCGCAGACGGTGGGCCGCTGGGACAAAGGAAGGACCGACGGGGCGCGGCGACAGTGCAGCCCTCAGGCACCGCTGCATTGCGGGGCGAGAGAGCGGCTGCCGGCGAGCACGCCCGGGCCGAGAGGGAGTGGGTGCGCCCAGGGTGTGGGGAGTCAGGTCCGCGCCTGCCCTACCACCCACCCCAGCGGGGCGGCAGGTGGGCTGAGCTCACCAGGGCTTCTCCGAGGAGCTGGGGCGTGAGCCCCTCCTTACGGTAAAGCTCTGGTGGTGATGGCGTTTTAGAAAGTCCCTTCGTGCCACTAGCCCACCCAGGTTGTCACTCCTTCACTGATAATTAATCCACAAATTCCCTGGACTGCAAGGGACTTGACCAGTGGCTCCCGGGGAGAGGCCCTGGCCTGGTCATGTCTCTACCTCTGTGGGTGTCGCTCTCCCCACCTGTGAAATGGGGGTGCCTACACCTGTCCCACCTTCTTCGCTCCATATTCTGCCAGCCTTCCCCCTCTCTCTGGGCTGGGGACCTCCCTGGTGAATGAGACACAGCCCTGCCCCAGGAGGCATGTGGGTGGGCCAAACAGGGACAGGGCTTCAAAGGTCATGCCCAGAGAGGGGACCGTGACAGGAGGAACTCCCGGGAGGACTGAGCTCTTGGAAATGCCTGAAAACCGCATAGCAGCTGTGAACACTGTGATTACTCCAAGTGAGGGCCAGTGAGCTGGGTTTTAAAGCCCCTCTCACCGCTCACATTACTCTGCTTGGAGTTTCTGGGGTGCTCTTCCTGGCCCCTTATAGCACGTATCTCAGCCTGGACTCAGACTGGATTTGAACGCATCCCATGCTCCACTTTCTCACTGTTTAATTCACCACCCCACTTGTGAAAGGGGAGGCTGGAAAACCCCTGCGCTGCTAGAACGTGAGCAGCTTGGTAGTAATGCACATTTCATACCGTGTTTACTAGCCAGGCTACAGGATGCACAGAGACCTGAGAATCAGGAAGCATGGATCTCAGTTCTGTTGGAGGATCTTGGGGAAGACTCTCCTAACAATTCAATTTTCCCATCCATCCAAGCTCTAGAGAAGGGGCATGAGACCGCCTGGCAACCAGTGTGCCCTCCACCCCACCCCTACACTCTGTTTCTCATAAGTCACTTTCTTCCAGTCTGTAACCTGGCATTATAATCTGGTGACCAAGGGCTGAACTCGAGCCAGGCTGCCTGGTTTACATTCCACCTGTACCGAGGTCTAGGTATGTGACCTGGTCTGTGACCTTGGACAAGTTACCTGTGCCTTGGTTTCCCTGCCTATAAAATGGAGGTGATGATAGTAATAATAATATAAAACTTGGTTAGAGTAGACTACATGGTGGTAACAAACTCAACAATGCATGCACTTGACATAAAAGACATCTATTTCTCATTCACAAAATCGTCAGGGGTCGTTTCAGATGAGCCAGAGATTCATCAGCAGTCATTCAGAGGACTCAGGCTGATAGTCATTCTACTGACGGTAACACTTGACTTTTCAAAGACCCCGTGGTGGAAAGGAACACGGAGTGGGGACGGTGGGGGCTGCATGGCCTGGCCTAGAAGAGGCATGCATCCCTCCCACTCGCATGCCATTGGCCAGCACAGGGCAGCATGGCACACCGGACCCTGGGGAGCTGGGAAGAAGTGGAGAATGGATCAGAGAAACCAGCCAGCCGTCTCCGCCCCAATGACCCGTGTTGGAGGGTGTCTTGAGGATAAAATTAGCTTAACGTACATGAAGAACTTAGAACAGTGCCTGGCACCTGGTTGACACTAGTAAATCGTTGCTGTCATAACTTTATTGCCATTCTTATCCCTCAAAGAGTTCATTAAAGATACAAACTGGGAATTGCAATGGGTTGTTTCAGAAGCCTCTGGTCGCCCTCCCAGTAAATTCAGGCATGCCAAGGCCAGTGTGTCCCTCTAACAGCCTTTTTACCTGCACCGACAAGGAAGCTTCTGGAGAGCAGTTCCTTCCAGAGGCTCTTTATGTTGGTGTGAAGCTTTGAGAAGAGCCTCTAGCAGTGCGGATTCTGTGCTTCACCTTCATATGCAGGACAGACCACAGAGTATGGATGCTCACGCACCTGCTCCCCTCCCCGGGCACCAGCTCTTCCCTCCCACCTTCCTACATCTCTCACGATGGTGGGGACCTGAGGCTGTACCATGAGAACACAGGTATCCGAATCCAAGAGGCCCACATACAAAGGCCAGCTAACAATAGGATCTGCCAAATGTTAGTTGTTAAAAGTTACTTAACATCTTTGCTCCTCGGTTCACTTATCTGTAAAAGGGAGTCAGATGATACTAATGGCTGCAGAGAGCTGGTTAAGGGTGAGAGTTAATGGATAGGAAGCCCCAAGCACTGAGTAAGACATAGAGCATGTTCTTAATAAATAGCAGCTACAGCTGATTGATCAGTCTTGTGTTAACTCCTTGTGGACTCTGCGTTTATAGAGCCCCCAGTGTGCACCCAGAGAGAGGTAAAATAGGTTGATACAAGTAGGCTGTCAGGGGTCTAGCTTTTAAAAATATCCACCACTTGTTCCGACAAGGAATTGCACTCCCAGGACACCCAAGCTTTCAAAGGAGAAAGAAATCTCCCAGTTTGATCCCTCCTCTCTGAGCTCCAACTGCTAGCCCCACTGCACACCAAGTTTCTACCCTGCTAGGAGTCCTCTGTGTCAAAGAATACGGTCAGAAATATTTATTTGGAAATAAGGAATGAATGAGTATGTTAGGAAGTTAATAGAAAGCACTGGAGATAAAAATGATAGAGTACTTTAATATAATCTGATAACATTATGGACTCTTGTTATAGTCTCCAAATCACTTAACTAGCATTTTTACTCTGGCCCAATGTCATTCTGGTCCAAAATCACAAAAAGTGATATTGCGTATAAAAGTGTCTGTTTTTTTATCAGTAAAATGAGGACCTCAAGAGCTAGCTGTAGGCTGGTAAATATTTAGCAACCCAGGGAGAAAAATATATATATTTCTATATATTTCTGTATGTGTGTGTGTGTGTGTGTGTGTGTATTTTATTTACATATATAAATAGTCCGGCAGAAGGAACGCCTGCTTGAGCGAGGTTGGTAGGGTAATATTATGGGTGTAATAATTTATAGTTTTAATTTGAACATTTCATCTAAAATGTCATATGGTATGCTTGAGTGTAATAGTGTTATGTTACAGAATTACATGCTTATGATTTTGTAATAAAAGATTGTGTAGTAAATAAGGGACATTATTTATGCCGGACCGTGTATCTACATATATGTGTATACGTACTTACACACAAGTTAATTATAAAATTTACTAATGTAACGTATGTGTAGTACACAATTTACAAGTAATAGTAAATAAAATATAAACATTCTCTACAGTAAATTCCATGTAGCCAAGTGAATTTCACAGAATGTTTTCGCTGATTTTTGACAAACTCTTTCATGTGTTGCCAACCTATGATAGCTGTAGATGAACAATGCCTGTGGTTTAGAGGTGCATGTTAGATGATATTTTCATTTTAGTTAATGAGTCAGGTAAAGGTGAAATAATAAAAGTGTGTGTTAGAATTTCATCTGTCAATGACAAGGGCAACTTTTTGCTGACTCGGGTGACTACGTTTTAATTATATTTTATTTTTTACGCTACTACAGTTGTCCCAATTTTTCCCCCTTTGGCCTCCTGCATACAGACCCCCCGCCCCCACTCCCTCAGGTAATCCCCACACCGTTGTCCATGTCCATGGTTCATGCACATATATTCTTCGGCTGCTCTATTCCGCATGCTCTGCTGTACATTGCCGTGACTGTTCTGTAACTACAGATTTATACTCCTTATTCCCTTCACCATTTTTGCCCATCAAAACATTCTCTGTATCTCTGATCTTGTTCCTGCTCTACTTGTTTGTTTATTTTGTTTTTTAGATTCAGCTGTTGATAGATATGTATTTATTGCTATTTTATTGTTTATATTTTTTATCTTCTTAAAGAAGACCCTTTAACATTTCACATAATACTGGTTTGGTGATGATAAATTCCTTTAGTTTTTCCTTGTCTGGGAAGTTTTTTGTCTGTCCTTTAACTCTAAATGATAGCTTTGCTGTGTAGAGTAATCTTGGTTATAGGTCCTTGCTACTCATTACTTATAATATTTCTTGTCAATCCCTTCTAACCTGAAAAGTTTCTTTTGAGAAATCAGCTGACAGTCTTATGAGACCTCCTTTTTAGGTAACTAACTGCTTTTCTCTTGCTGCTTTTAACTTGCTCCTTGTATTCAATCTTTGTTTTTTTAAATTATGATGTGCCTTGGTGTGGGCCTCTTTGGGTTCAAAATTTTTTATTTACAACATAATGATTATAGATATGGCACACTTTTAAGTTTAATTTACATTATTAACATTTTAGTCACCACTCTCTTATGTCTAGACAATCAATAAATCAATAAATCAAGCCTTGATTTGTGATGTTTGCAGATTTCTATGGCATAAACATTTCCAACCATGACCAGCTTAGAGCTACCAAGAAAACTTCACTGAACATGGAATTGAAAAAATATGTGCACACCATTATATAGTATTTTCACCACATAGATATGATCGATGTACCTAACCTCAAGAGCATAGACAATGGTAAAATGTAGTAAAGCAATTAGGAAGTAACAATTTTGAATATTTATTACTGTTGTTTACTGTAATTCATTTAATTAAGTTATGTAATTTAATTTTTAATAATGGCTGAGTTTAACAACTGGCTCACAAAGTTTCTAAAAATTTAACAATCAGCTTACAAGCTGGCTTGAGCACAGGTTGTCAATATCTAGTGAACTTTCACTAGAATTTGGGTTAAAAAGGTGTACTATTTCTTGGCATTGTTCAGTAAAGTATAGGGAAAGAGAGAGATGGGGAAAATGGGTAGGAGGAGGCAGAGTTTATGGAGAGGTTCAGTTTCAACTGAACAGACATCATTAGTGCCAACAGAAACTATCAGTGTGGGCACCAAACCCTTTGAAAGTCCTGCCTGAACAGAAGTCCGTTCTCTGCCCCAATTTTGCTTTTGCCCAGACGTGTATAATAGCTCAGCCTCTGGGTATGTCTGAGTATTCAGCTTTCTTGTTCACCCACATGGAGTGCTGGCTGCAAGGCACAGAGTGTCAGCTGGGAGAAGTGTGTGCTATCTCCCCCCACCCATTTCTACCCCGTCTCACCTCCTGGCTCATCCATTCGGCCTGCTCAGTGCTGAGAGCAGGGGTCCAGGCTGTGTTCCGTATTCGTGAGCATCTCGTCATCTACAGCTGTGTTTCTCTCTATTCAGATGAAGTGAATGGGTAGGTGTTCGGTACCCCAAACCCCAGGGAAATGTGAGTGTTGTTCACATTTCCAGAAAGACTGGTCTAGGTTCCCCACAGTTTTCCTTGAGATTCCTCATAGACATCTGTTCAGTACCCCAACCTTTTGATTCAGTGTCTTACACTTCAGGGATCAAATGGAAAGCATGGAAGAAACGTCATGTGAGGCCAGGAGGGATCATAAAAGGTCAACTGAGTCTCCCCCTATTCACTTGGCATTGTTAATTCACCCTCTGGAAGTCAGTTTCCCCATGTGTTACCGCCAGTACAGAGATGGAAGGGATCTTGGAGAACACTTAGTCCAATACTTCTAGAAGATGAGAAAACCCAGACCCACTGAGGGGAAGTCAATTGCCCCAGGTCATGGTGGAACCAGGATTCAACCCACAGCATTTGAAGACCCAGCCCAGAACACTTTCCCCACCATCTTTAGCATTACAAGTTTACATTAACAAACACTACTGGTCTTGGTTCCTCTTGATAGTCTCAGCCAAGAGCCTTTGCTCGAGCGGTCTCCATCAGCTGAAGGACTTTCTCTTTCCCTTTCTCTTTACTAATCTCGATCCTCCCCAATTTGTAAGGTTGGTCCAGGTCCCATCTCCTGCAGGAAGGCCTCCTTTTTCCACCTCTAGCAGCCTAGCCTGGCTCCCAACCTCTGCTCTCTCACTAAGGGCCTAGCACCCTCATGATGTGGACTAGTTGGTGCCAACTTGCATAGTGCCCATTTTAGCTGTGCCAATTTTGTTTCTTTGTTTCTCTGAGTCCATTCTTTGGTTCTTCATTGTCCAAGTGTACAATGCTGGGCACATGATGGTGTTTCATTAATCTTATCAGAGCATGATTTGAAGAAATGTCTCATTCCTCTGCATCTTGGCCTTTTCCAGATAACTGAAGTTGCAACTGTCAAACACCGAACAGGAATAGTAAGCTCTTTTTAATAGACATCTTTCTGAAATGTATTTGACATTTCCAGAAATTCTGAATTCCCATCTGCCATACAGAACTGTGTAATTTCAAAATCACTTAGAGATGTCATTCTAAAGACCCATTAGCATCCTGAGCAGTATTACTGTTCTGTGTATGGTTTTAGGTCTCTCTGACTCCTCCCTCAGTGTCATGCAATGTCACCTGTGATTTTGGTTAGGGCTCTGACATCTGCCTCTCCTAAATGCTGTCTCCATCCATACCCTTCCAGAATGCTGTTTCTTTTGCTAAGGTTCAGGAAACCAGATTATTAGAGATCTTCAGAAAACATTCTCTGCATACCTACTCGATGCCAAGCTCCCTCCTAGGAATGGGGTAAATAAAGCATGACACCAATCTTGACAAGCTTGAATTCTCAACAAGCATAACCGTATGAAGAATGGCAAAGGCTGCAATGAAGACACACGCGACTGAGGGTGACAGCATAGAAGGTGGAACAACAAACTTCGGGAAGCTGGAGGCTGAAGTAGCTGCTCAGGGTGGTGAACATCTGCGATGAGTATGAAAGGCATAAAGGTTTACCAGCAAAAATAGACAGGAAAGACAATTTTCAGCAGAGGAAATAGCACACTTGAGCAATTGATGGAAAACAAGAACCTGGACTCTGTAAGGTCTGGAAAGAGGGTATAAGGAGCAATGCATATAACCTTTAATGCTGGGGCTTTCTGAGAACTCCTGTGGGAACTGTCAGAAGGCCCCAGCATTCTGATGTTTTCAGGATTGAAAGGTCCTGAATGAGTCAGAGTGCTGGGAAATAGACCTGTGGACAAATGCAGTCTAATTGTGGGTTGGCATGTTGGCTACTTGAAAGGACCTTGTCCATGGCTGTGGTAAGGAACACATTTTCTAAAGCCCTGCAAATGCAATAGTACTTTTAAAATCAATTAATACTAACCAGTTACAAGAAGAAAATAACTCAAGAGAATATTTGATGATATTCTAGGATGTCAGAGTTGGAATGTCTCTTAGAACTAATCTGTTTACCTTCATTATTGATTATTTGGTGATGAACTGAAGATAGAGATCATGTAAGAGACTTGCCTACAAGGATCCAGCTGGTGGTAGAGCAGGGATTAGCGTTCTGGGTGTCCTGATGTCCCATCTCCTGTGCTTGTTCTACTATAAAAGTGTGCCTTTAAATCAATTACTGTATCTGTTAAATTAATGAACATTTGTTGAGTGCATGGCACTCAGTGAATATTTGAGTTGAACTAGGAAGTAGAAAAAAAACAGAAAGGAATAAACCATACTGCCTTTGGTAGGATAAGGTGCTGAATTAAGCTCTCAGCAGTAGAGACCTGTATTTTGTTCTCTGAACTATCAGTTGACTCCTTGTAATACTTTCAAAGGTTTTTTTAAATTTTTTTTTATTGTTCCAATACATTTGTCTCCATTTACCTGCCACCACTCTCCCCTGCCCCACCACCCTCACCTCCCTCACTCAATCCTTCCCCACCTTGGCTTCATCCATGTGTCCTTCACATTAAAGGTGTTTTTTAATTAGGCCTTCAGAAATATTTACTTGCCCCCACTAGATTCTAAGGACACAGTGGTGTATAAACTCACAAAATCTCCATCTTCTTAGCACTTACATTTATTGAAAAAAGGACATATCTACACACTTACCAAACATATGTTGATATCTAATATGTCAGGATACTGGTAAATGCTGCAAAGAAAAATAAATCAGAAAAAGAAGACAGAGAATGACAGGGAGTCCTATTGTAGATAAAATAATCAGGGAAGGCCTCCCTGAGGAGGTGACGCACAGACTGAGACCTAAATGAAGGGAGGGGTCCATGCAGCTATGAAGTAAAAGAGCATGGCTGGTGGACTGACGGAAGTGCCAAGACCCCGAGGAGGGAGTCTGTTCAGTGCATGTCAAGAATAGCGAGACGCCACGTGGCCGGAGCAGGAGGAGCAAGAGGAAGAGCTCCAGAAGAGGGGCTTAGATGGGGGCTGGGGCCCGGTTACAAAGAACCACAGGTCAAAACAGAAGAGTAAAGGATGACAAAAAAACTTTTACACCAGGGAAACGAAGTCTCAGATTCTAGTATTTTCTCTGCCATTGACTCCCTGAATAACTGAACTTCTAATTTCCCCTCTGGCGCCTGTCTTCCTGTCTATTGGATGAGGGAATTGGAGGTGGTGACTAAGGACCTCCCCGCTCTGTGGTCTGTGGACCTTGATTATGCATTTCATAAGCTGTACCCCTGGGAAGTGGAGCGCTCAGATGGACACATAGCTTTCCTGATGCGTTTATGCCGGCAGCCACAGTGCAGGCTGTCCATGCGCCTGGACTTCCTGCTTGTCTCTCCACAGGCAGGGTCTGAAGTTTCAGGTATTTCCATACAACCAAGTTCTTTGTGCCCATAAATTCTCTTTAACAGTTGGAGCGGGGCTTGCAATGAACCTCATCTCTCAACTGAAACCATAGCCATGATGGGAGCCGCCAGCAAATGCAGCTAATCTTGGTGGGAAGTTACTGTGTATCTCCTTTTATAATGGTGAAACCACACGCTTTGCAAGTTGTGCATCATCCGTGAAGACTTTCTTCTTCTAATGATCAGCTGTCACTCTGTCTTTGTAAAGTAGGTAATGGAATTATTTTTAAAGCTTTCACTTAAAAGGCTCGTTCTTTTTAAAGGCTCACTTGAGGAAGGCAAGCATCTTTACATAAGGAAGTGACAACTGTGTCTGACATTAAATAGATCTTTTTCTTACCTGTCCTGTTAAACACACGAAATATCAAACTCCTCTCCCGTATGACAGTAGTTTGGATTTGTGCTGTACATCGCAGAGAGCACAGCTGGAGAACACACTGGGAGGTACATAGAGCCAGATCAGGGTTACATTTAAAGGCCTTTTAACAGCACCATCTAAAGATAAAAAATGTTGTCTCTGGAGGCTACAAGTTTCTCGTTACTAGAGATGATCAAGAAAAGACCATTAGGCAGGATATTACAGACAGAACATGCATGTCAGTCGGAGAATGGAACAAGCTGTCTTCACAAAGCTCTTCCCACTTTAAGATCTCCTTCCCATTAGCATAAGCTTCCCTTAATCTGAATTTTCTATTACATGACAGCAGATCAGAAGATTTTCGATGCCATTTTAATTGCCATGGGCCTTTGCCAGTAAGATAAGGCCAATCATTTCTGACTACAAATCTGTGCAGCCAAAGAAATGGGTTTGAAATTATGTGCAGTGGTTTAAAGGGTCCTGTCATTCATGTGGAAAGAGGAGTGTCTGTGTCTACTATTTACCTGTATTGTGTTCTTTGTCTTCTAGATTTTGTGTTCTATTTTTTGAAATCACAGGTTTAAATTGGTCTTAGTAGTTTATACTTAGAAATGGTTTCGATATTACATTTTAGGTCTTACCAAAATGTAGTATTAATTTGAGGTTTAATAATAGAACCCATATTTAATTTTTTCCCCTCATGATAAGCCAATTAAAGAAAATGCCAAAGACTTACTATAACCCCTTCAAAAGTTTACAGTATGTTTAAATGGTTGGGCATTTCTGGTTCATGATGACCTGAACATACATCTTCACCAACTCTTTCCAATTTCTATTGAAATGACAATAATAAATAAACAGCAGTGCATAAAATCATAAAAATGTAAAGAACAGAAACGGGGAAATGGGGTCACCAGCATACCAGGAAATTTAACACATTTCAAAACAATGACAACAAGTAGATTAAATCACATGCATGGGTAACCCAAAGTGAAGAATGTGGATGATTGGAACAGAGGAAAAAAGTTTGCAGCAAGCAGATGGGAAGCTGTGTATTAACAAAGTCCTACATGGGTTCCAGGTTTGAAGTCTGAGGGTACGGAAAGCCCAGAATTAAGGAGGAGTCCCTATGCTATTCAATACAAAGACTCTTCTGGTACAGCGGGACTGCTCAATCCTCTCTCCCTATTCAGAGCAACCTGCAGTTACTTGCCTCTAGGGAGAGACCGCCCCATTCTAAGGAACTGACAATTGCAGAGCGAAGTCTTAGGTGCCAACAGTGAAAGCTGGCCTCAGAGAGAAATCTTCTGATTTTGCAGAATGATGGAGGGAGGTGGAAGGGCGCAAGCAAAGCATTCTGCTCACAAAATCCATTCTAAGCCCTGCCAATCGACACAAACACATACACTCACACATAATTCACCATCAGTTTTTCCATTCGGGAGAAAGGCTCACTTGGCAAACAAGGCAACAAAGGATTGGAGGAAACTCACGACAGCTCTCTGTACTAGTCAAGTAATCCTTCATTCATAAATATGGAAGGACAGACACCTAGGATTTGTCCTATGTGTCAGAGGGAAGGAGGGGAAGGGAAGCAAGACAAGAAAAAGGAATAACTCAGCTCTGAAAGGAGAAACAGTTAATCCAGGACAAAGAGAAGGTAAAAGTACCATGATCATTCCTAGGGAGATTTTAAAGCCACTGTAGAGTTGCCACATCAAACCTTAGAAAGTGTTGAGTGGATGAGGGATAGAGGGTAACAATTTTCTTATTCTATCATATGAGAAAAGAACTTGTCTAACAGTTGGGGAAATAATGTTAGATAATGTTAAAATTATTTTAAAATGGAAATTGCTAAAAGAAAAACACTTGTCGAATAAGAAACACATGTGAAATTTATAAAAATTTACTGTTGGCCATAAAAATTAATAGAAGTATACATGATAAAATCAGGGTTATCTCTCAGAGAGGAGACCAAAAATTAAAACAAGTAAATGAAAAAGAAAATGTAAAAATGTTAGGAAGACCCAAGAAGGATATTCACAATCCAACAAATGATGTTCCAGGAAAAAAAAAGAACAAAGAAAATTTAAAAATTTTTTAAAAAGGAAAATTATCAAATAAATAATAGAATAAAAATTTCCAGAATAGAAGACAGCCAATCCTTGTCTTTCACAGATCACTAAAGGTCAAGGAACAGAATGAATGAACATAATCCGCACTTCAACATACACATCCTCAATAAAGTTCAGCCTGTTGAGAATAAAAGATGAGCCTAGATACTCAGAAAAGAGAGAAAACTGAACAAAAAACCTCAAAAATATTAAACAACAACTACCACCAAAATATAATCAGATTATCAATGTACTTGTCATCAGCAACATTAGGAGCAAATAGAAAAGTCCTTAAACATTAGGGAATAAAGACATTTTTCTTAATGCAAGAACTCAGAAAGTTAGTTTTCATTCACTATTTCTGAAGATAAAATGCTCAAGGAATTGCAGCAAAATAATAAACACATACACACTAAAAAAGAAAAAGAGAGATGAGATTCAAGAAACAGAGAAATTAGTCGAGGAGAAAATAAAAATCCCAGTCAGACTGCAAAGCAGCAGGTTGGAAAAGCAATTGCTCCAAATGAAATCATTAAGCAACTAATATGATTGATTAGAAGTATGAATGCTGTTACAGATATTGTAAAGAAAGCATGTGTTTCTTTGATAACCAAGAAAAAAGCAATTGGGAACATCAAGAGAAATATAAAATTAGACTACAAATTTAAGAATCAAACATAAAGTAAACTAAAATATAAGATGATTTGGGGTATTTAATGAAGCAAAAGAAAACAATTGCTCTAAATATATATTGCTTGAATCTTTTTAAACTGTACCGTGTTAGGGACAAAGGGTTCTATTTCCTTTCTTTAGTTGGTCTAGATACACCCCTTGGTCTAACAGCAAATAATATTGATATGATCAAGTATTTAAAATTATATTTATTGGTTTTCATGTATTGAATCAACCTATAGATAAAACTAAAAGACTTAATCATAGTAACACAGTACAATTATTTTATAAACCTCAACGACCTTAAAGCCACTGTAGAGTTGCCACATCAAACCTTAGAAAGTGTTGAGTGGATGAGGGATAGAGGGTAACAATTTTCTTATTCTATCATATGAGAAAAGAACTTGTCTAACAGTTGGGGAAATAAGAAAAAGAAGTTTAACCATATCATTTAAAACAACCAAATAGATAAATAAATGAATGGAACTATAATTATAATATTTAGAATTGCTCCACTAAGAATGACAAGTAAGAAAAGGTTAAAAATAATTAACACTAGGTAATGGACTTGGGGGGAAATTACCATTTCCTTCCATTAACTTTGCGCACCTTCTAAAAAATATTACCATGTGCATAAATTAGTTTTTTAAATGATTACAATATTTAAAAATTAAACAGCCCTGTTTTAAGAAGGAGGGACATAACATTTATTGAGCCCCTAAAACACAGGACAACATACATCATCTCAGCTTATTTGTGGTCAAATAAATACAATGTGATTATTATCTGCTCTAAGCCTGATGTTCCTCATTGATAAAATGTGGAAATGGGCCAAGCAGTTGATACTGCCAAAGCCAGTTACCAACTACAGCTTTGCCAGGCACTCTTCGCCCAGCTGTGTGCCAGGCTTCTTCAGGGGGTGCTCTGCGCGGAACGATGTGCTAAAGCCACGGAGACTTAAGCTCTGAATCTGCCTCTCTGGCCATCTTGGTTTTGACTTTGAGCAATTCGTCTTTCACCTCAGTTTTCTTTTTTAAAATGAGTAGTCTTGAACAGAAAAATATCTAGGACTTCTTATTTTTAACTGTGGTCTCTGTTTCATTGGTCACCCCCACCCCTGCGGACGTGCGCGCGCGCGGGCGCGCGCACACACACACAGAAAAGTACAGACTTTAGAATTAGATTTGTTAGTTTCATAACTTGGGGTTGGCTACTTAACTTCTCTGAGCCTATTTCTTCATCTCTAAAGAGAAGTCAGTAAATACACGCTAATTTCTTTATCATTATTTTCATCTTGCTTCTTCTGTCCGGCCAGCTGGGGGCGTTGCCTCCCTTGCCATTGACCAGCCAATAATTTGGAGTCGTGCTATGCCTGGCATGTGGAAGGGAGAGGGGAGACTGTTACCACAGGCTCTAATTCAATAGCAGATCATCCCCTCTCGGATAATGGGATTGTAATGTGAACTGTACATTTAACTTCTCAGTCAAGCACAAAGAAAGCCTATGCTTCCCAGAAATGGATGATTTCATAGTTTGATGAGGTTAAAATAAAAATAATGCAATACAGATCTCAAATTGAGGAAGGAACCAAAATGGTGGTCTCTCTCATAGACAGAAAATCTTCAGGGATGTTATTCCAGTTGTGCCCAAGGTCTCTGGACTCACAGGGTGGTAGAGCTGCTCTAGGCATGATGACATAGAGCAATCTCCCTGGGAATGCAGCCTCTCTTCCAAGAGCATTCTTCATGCAATTGTAACTTGGCCTTTTGTGTAAATATCTCAAACCTACAGCTCTTAGAAGGCACGCCTCGTCTCTGTTCTCCTAGGCTTGGGATCTCACCAAAAAAAAAAAAAAAAGAAAGAAAGTTTAGCTGGAATGTATAGGTTAAAACTTCCTATGCCAACTCTTAACTAAGGGCAACAGGAGAAGTATCTGGTCTCTCTAAACTTCTCAGTGAGAATGGTGAAGATGTATTATAGGTGTTTACAACGGTATCAAGAGAATCTTTTTTATCCCCAGTCTCGATTGATGGGTTGGTATCAGAACTATGGTTGATGATGTTGCTACCCCAAAGATGCTTAAAGAGTTAATGGAACTTTTCTCTTATACTGAACAGTGGACTGTTTGCCATAGACAGAGGACTTTCATTAGCATCTGAGCCCATGGGTCTTCTCAAGAGGAGATGAACACAACCCCTCTACCTGAGATCTCTGGAGCTGAGGCTGTTTAAAATGTTCAAAATAATAAAAGAGATTTGGATTTATTAAAGTTTCTTAGTCAACTTTAGGGAAACAGATAAAAAATGGTTACTGAGTTTCATACATATAAGATGACACAGTTTGAAGGGACCCTTGACATTGACTCATCTTAAAGATGCGTAAAAAGAGGCTGAAGGAGATGCCATGATTTGACCAAGTCCACACACCCTGTATGGACTGGGAAAGACCCAAGTCCATTCACTTATTTATGAATTTATTTACTCAACAAACTGAGCACCTCCTCAGTCCCAGTGATCACATCAGGCCGTGGGGACACAGGTACAGAACTGCGATAACTACCTGCCTTCTGAGAGTTCCCCATCTGGAGGGAAGGCACATGTGTTTCGGCCCCAGGGTAACATGACAAGGCCTTACAGAGAGATGGTAGCCAGGTGTCCTGGGAGCACAGCGGAGAACTCCGAGTCTTCCTTGAGGCAGGGAAGGACCTCATAAAGGGCATCCTATTTAAGTAGTCTTGTAGGATGAGGAAAAGGGGAAAAAGAAACATTCCAGGTAGAAGAAATGGTATGTGCAGGATTTTATAGGTCAAACAATTCAAATGCATTATTAGCTAACATGGAGACTTGTGGAGTGATATTATTCACATATGAGAATATGGGTCCTAGACTCCAAATTCTCCAGAATAAAAGTACATAATGTAGAAATGGAAAACTTGGATATGGGCTAAAACTTGGATCCTAATCACTTCACCACATGGCAAGAAAACCAGAGCAGGTCTTCAACGTAATGAGAAGAGGTCACTTCAGGGATCTAGAAAGAACTTTTGCTCCGGAAAAGAGTTCTACCTACTGCTCTGACTCTCTGTGAGGGGACCCAAGTACTTAAAACCACAATTCCTGAAGGATGGGGATAAAAAAGTAAATGTTTGGGGCGTAGAAACCCAGGGATGTACAACTCCTCATAAGCAAGTATATCAATGTCTATGCAGAGCATTTGAATTCTCAATACTTGAAACAGGAGTGTTCTAAAGTCCCTCCCGTTTCTTACCTTCGATGGAAGTTATCTTGAGTTATAAAGTTTCCTTCTTTAATGTGTGGAGATCCCCTCCTTTTGTCCCCACAGGGTATTGAAGGAGAAGATCGTTATTGTCATGAGGCACAATTACAACTCTCAGCATAGTTGGGAAGTAGCAGGGTGCTGTGAGCAGGAGAAGAGGTCCTGGAACCAGACTGCCTTGAGTCATGGCTTGGCCACTTAATAGTTTTGTGAATTTAAACGAGTTACGTAACCTCTCTGAGCTTCAGATATAATAATATTTACATTATAAAGGTTTTTAAAGTCTTATGAGCTCATTTATACAAACCCTGGTATGAAATGTTATTTGATATTTTTTCTAATATTATTTTTTATTATTAATATTACTATTATTTGCAAAAAACAATGCCATGAGGACTGGTCTTTCTTCCCAGGTCTCAATTTTGATTAAAAGGATTGACCAGTCAATGTCCAGAGATTTTATTTTTTCATCAAGCATTGCAAGATTATAGGTCTTGTCAAAGAATCAAACACAGTCTTTGCCTCAAGGAATTTATAATCAGATTAAGTGTATTTATTGCTAGTTTTTCATTCTTATAAGGTAATATAAACCTGGAAAATATGAGTTTACTGCCTTCATGTCACCTTGGATACTCATTCTCCTTCCTCTATGCTTAACTAAATTCTACCCATTTCTCAGGGCCCCATGCAGTTGCTGGGTGTATGAGTCGGCGTCTAGTCAGTAAAGCAAAACCACAGAGCATGATGAACAGAGAAAAATCTAATATAGGGAATTATTAATAGGGATTATAGTAATGGGAGCTTGGCTACTAAGAAGTAAAGAGAACACCAAAAAAATATAGAAACAGCAGATAGAGGGGCCAGCCCCTGTGTGTAGAACTGAGATAGGGCAGCTGAGAAAGAGATTGCCCAGGGCTGGGGTCCAGACGTTATTGGAGAGCGCTAAGGCTCACAGGACGGAAGCAATGTCACCGTGGTGCCACACCAGTGAAACTTGCTGGAAACCTGCCCTCTGGGATGCCAGGAAAAGCCGTTCATGGGGTGTTTCACTGGAGGGGCTTTGCTGTAAATCCACCTGAGGCTGAGAATGTCACTGGGTGCTGCCAGCCCCTGTACCCTACAGAAGCCGTGCATTCTGCAAAAGTGCTGTGGAAGTCACTACGCTGCAGGAGTTCAGAGCAGGGGAAGAAGTGTGCATTGAAGGAGGCTGCCCAGCGAACACAATAAACCAAGAGGCCACCCCTTTCCTCCTCACTGTCTCTCCACGGTTCTCTAAGGACAGACTTGACCATCCATTTCCTCTGTTAGTTGGTGGACAAAAAAAAATATTTAAAGGGCCCAGATTCATTTTCAAGAACAGAGGAAAAAGGGAATTTAGAACTAAGAGGCAATTTGATAACTAACGCAACCCACCCCTTTGACTATTGAGCTTCCATATGCGATTCTTTGTATCCAAATGGTGTCTGTCTGACAGTAACTTCCACTAACATGGTCTTAGGCTTCTCCTCTTGGACCACTTCAGACAAGCCTTCCACAGCACGTTAACCATGATCGCAAGTCTCTCGATAAACATGTAGCTGAGCAGGACTGTTGAGCATTTTCTTTAGCATGGACATCTCTTTGATGCTGAAACATGGTATCTTGGTATGGACTTGGGCTGCCAGACCACCACATGATTTTTATTAAGAATACTTCCAATTAAAACTTTAAGTAATGTTTTCTAATCCAAGTTGTACCCTTTTGAGCCATTTGTTTAGTTTGGGCATTCATTTGTGCAGTTAGTTTATATGCATTAAATGCTCGTTCCGTGATAGGTGAGAAGGACCACTCCCTCTCATTCTGTGGAGCTGTGGCAGTGGCTGGATCCTTTGATCCTTGCCAAGCGGTACTGGACCTTTTCTAAGCCTTGGAGATGTACCTCCTACCCTTTGTAAGAAATTACATCTTTATCACTATGGGAAGTAAAGAGTTTCCCTTCTCCACCACCTACTTAAGCCTTAAAACTCTTCTGAGTAATTACAAGCTACTGTTGTTTCCAATTTTATTGGGTCTAAATCCAATGGGATTTACCCTCACATGAGAATAAATAGAAGAAAGCTTGGCACAAGTTATATATGCCTGTGCCAATGCATGCTTTTTCCATTACTACAAAGTATTGTAGAGGCTCCTGGGTCTGAGCCAAAGAGTTCTCACCCCAAATTCAATATCAACCAGAGGCCCAAGAATAGGCTCTCTAGTGTTAGAGCAAATGTGTTTCGCACCATCCTCGTGCTGAAATGGGATTTCAAGAGAGCCAGGAAATGTCCAGAGTTCACGGAAAAGAGGTGGTTCCAGGTAGTGGGACAGAGTGGGAGGGCTCCAAGGGAAGAGGGGTGAGTGTTGAGGAAGTGGGAAGGGGTCCGGGCCTCCTGGGAGAAAAGGCTTGACTGCTCAGCGGAGGGAGATGGAAAGTGAAGCACCCAGAGGGTATCTGCGGGTCACCGGACCCCTGCTATTTCTGTGACTCCTGACTAAACTGTGAACTGTGCATGTGTGGAGGTGGCCACCTGAAGAGCAGAATTTCAACACTCTGTGCATTTACTTACTTACTTACTTACTTACTTATTTATTTGAAATTTAAACTGTTTATTTTGGGAAGACAGGTATCGCTCCTTTTCTGCAAAACAGTGACAGAAGAAATAGTGGGAATACGTTCCCGGTTTCATCTGGTTGACTGTTTCGTCAGAGGGTCCACATTACCTTCTGGACGTTGAGCTCCCAGAGGGTGTTTCAGGGCGCCGGCTGCATGGGCACGAGGCTGCATCCCAGGCTTGTCACTTCAGCCCCAGCTACAAATGTTTGGTTTTTCCCAGTTTCCTGCCCGGCACTCTGAGATAGAAGTGAACGTTTGTGGTAATTAAAACTGTGTGAAATTTGCACTGTCAGGAAACGCAGCTATTTTTTTTTTCCTCTGCCAGCCATCATGCTGTTTATAGCAATGCCCTTCACCATTTATTTGCTGGGCGATGGCATCAAAAAACAGACACTAAGCAAGGAAGCCAATTTATTCCACCAAAACACTCATTATCTTTATCACCAACAGATCCCGAAAAATAATCAATTAGAATGCTATACTTGGGAATGTAATGGAGTTGTTAAATATGCAGAATTAGGAAGTCACCCTGGGAGCCTAAATATTAATTTATATGACAGGCAAGACCCATTCTAAAGAAGGTTCAAATTGGTACCACTTTGTACATCAGGATCACATTCATCTGTGGACTCAAGACACAAACCAAAATTCTCCATTCTGAATCTACTGCATCTAAATGTGATTCCATTTCATAGAAAATGCCACAACTCCATAGACAGTGCACTTGTCATGGAACAGTTATTTCTATTTCTTAAGCAACCTATCAGAAAAATATCCCCCAGATGATATTATCTATAGTAAACCAAGACTAACACACAGTTACACAGGCATATGTACACATGCCCACACAAACACACACTTATACATTACATACACACTATTCTCACCTTTGAATGTCTACAAAACAGGGAGGTGTTCTATTCCCCTACAGATAAATTGAGGCCAGCTGGTGTAGTTTAGCCAATGAGTCAGCACAGCACAGAATTCTTCTCCACTGTTTATTTTATTCATTCTTTTGTTCAACTTACTAAATATGCATCACATGCCTAGGACTATTTAAGGCTCTTAGGATAAGCAGATGTGGAAGAGATGATTCCTGTCCTCAAGGAGTTCACGCTTAAGACGTAGAGACCAATCATTACAATACAAGTTGATAGATGTTATAACCAGGCTATGCCTAGGCTGCTTTGGGATCAGAAGGAGCTTGTCATTGATCTTTTGGATGAGACTGGCTGTGGACTTGAGTGAATATGTATGGAATAAGGCATTCCAAGCAAGGGCAGTATCTATTTGAAAGGATGAAGGTTTCAAAAAGCATGGCATATTTGAAGAATTTATTATGTGCTGAGTATAGAAATTGAGGTGGAATGTGAAAGATTTGAAAAACCAAGGAAGGGCTGTGCCAAGAGGCCTGGCCTTCGTGCTAGGAACCCTGGGAAACCTCTGAAATGGTTTAAGCAGAAGAGTGACGTTGCTGCAGGTAGACCGTTCTAGCCGTAGTGTGGGCAATGAGTGGGAGAGGGAGGGCAGCACCGAGAACGGCGCAGGGAAGTGGGAGGAGAGTGGGGAAGGGAAACCAACTAGGGGATGTTAGCAAAAGTAAGAATCCACCCCCCAGACTAGGTTTGGTGACTGGGAGTAGAGCAGGAAACAGGGGTACTGGGCAGAGAGCATTGGCAAGCCGCATGGCACAAGGGGAGAGGTGGGAGAAGTGGGAGAGGTAGGCACCCGGGTTCTGGGGTGAGTAGAAGGCACTTCACAGAGCCATCAACTAAGCTAAAGAAGAAGAAGAGAAACCAACTAGGAATCAAGTTCAGCTTTAGGCACAGAATTTGTGATGTCTGCGGGGTCATGGGCAAGAGATGTGCGGGGGACAAAAGCAGCATATCAAAGTCTGGCACTAGACCAGAGCTTGGGGCTCCTGCATAGCCTTTCCTGAGACTTCTGACAGGATAAAAGGGTCATCATCACTGCCACCAGCCCCTCGCCCCTCGTCAAATGCCCTGCCCAGTGGTGGGTGGGGAAGAGGAGTTCTCTCCTACTCTTGCGCCTGCTTAGGGAGTGGAAGATGCTTAGTTCCAGAGAGGCCACCAAGCTGCCCAGCTCCTTCCATAGACCTGGGACGGAGCTCATTCTTCTCCATCAGACAGTCCATTTTGACAAGAAAGAGGCACCGTGTGGAAGATTGTGAAGATCGAGTAAGATACCTCGCCTCAAGGGCCCAGCTGCTTTTCATTAATTTTAAAAAGTGTGTTTAGGAGGGCCCCCATTTTATAATATGGAATATTCAGAGGATAACTTCCTCTCTTTCATTTTATTCCAACGCTTACCCTCCTTCTTCTTCTTCCCTCAGAGACCAAGACCATGACCTGCGCTGGGGTGAGGTGGAAGCTCTCCCGGGCCGCCCATATCGAAGCTTCTTGGCAGAGATGCGCCAACCTCAGTGGCCTCCCTGCCAACTACCAGGCTTTTTTTTTCCCCCCTCAGCAAAATGACCTTCAACAGAAATCACAGTTTTATTGCTCAGGACAAGGACAGTCTGTCTGTGTTTTGCATCTGTACCTATCTACCCCAGTCATGGAGAAATAAGGTCCTTTTTTAGCCAACTGAAACTGAACTATGTGGTCCTGATTTTATTTTGTTAGGGTTTTCCATCCTCCCAAAGCACTGGAAACACACATCCATTCAAAGATGACTTTGGGTCTGGGGTCCCACCATCTCTGATTTCATTGCCTGTTTTTCCAGAGAGAGATTTAAAGTTCTCACCCTCTCACATCAAGAAAGCAGACTTCGTAAGTGAGAGGGAGAGACTGCCTCTGAATCCGATTTCAGCGGTTTTTGTTTTTGCTTGAAACTGAGAAGAAGGCAAAGGCAAACATTAACACAGTCATGAAATAAATTAGTCCTGGATGGTAGAATTTGGAGACTCCCCCTTGCGTGTCTGCTAAGCGGTCCTCTTTGCTCATGCCATTCCCTTTAAATGTACACGAACATTTAAAAGCAAGCCAAGGCAGGACTTTAGAAACATGAAGTGCTGATATCCTTTTGCCCCAGCAATCCCAATTCTGGACTAATACCTTCAGGAAACTGTGACAAAGGTAAGAAAAGTTTGCACACAAAGATGTTCATTATGCTGTTGTTTAGGGTAACAAAAAGGAGAATGAGTAAAATACTCCTGGAAAATATTTCTGGCAGAAAAATATGGTGACATGTCAAGTAAAAAAAGCAAGGTAAAAAACATGTTTATTCTCGATGCAATTCCTGAACTAGTCGCATTCATTCGGATAAAAGACTTGAAGGACATACTAAAATATTAACAGTTGTTGTTTCAGACTGGTAACATGGTAGGTTCCAAATCTGCAATGAGCAAAAAAGAAAAAAAATAGTATGAAAGTCCCCACCCCCCACCAAAAAAAAAAAGGTTAAACATTGGAGAATGCGCATCAACATTAAAAAGTGATTTACTAAAAGCAAAACGTGTGTATTGTGAGGATTGTCAGTTTCTTCTGCTTTGGTGGGCTGGAGACCCAAGGAGTGGACCGCACCATGATAATCCCAGAACTGAGGAAGATACTCTATGAGCACATGCTTCTTACCACAAAAAGCATCAGAATCCTCAGAGGGAGATGAGGGGATTCAATGACAACTGACCCAGAGTCAAGGGTAGGGAGGTCAGTCAGGGATACGGAGACCATAATATATATGAGGAGAGAAACACAGCCCAAGTCCTTCCCGAAGAGTCCGTAGTCCACACATTTTCACGGATGGAAAAGATTTGGTTTGAAATGTAACGTATAAGGAGGAGAGTGATGGAAAATCCTGCTCAGCAGTTCCCACACCTTGCCCAATGCCTGGTGCAGAGCAATACATGTTTACTGCTGACCAGTACTTCGAGCTCTTTGGGGTTTGTCCAAACTGCGGACATCCAGGGTGAGAATTTGTATTGATTTCTGTAGAAAAGGGACACACACCAAAAGTGTTTGAGCAGAAGTAAAAGGTGAGAGCTCTGTTTTTACAAAACTTAAGCTGACTGTGACAAGCAGAAGTTGAAAGGAAAGGCTGAAGGCAGAGGTTGGGAGGCACGAGTGCAGAGGAGAGCGAGAGATGCAAAGGCAGCTGAAGTGACCAGAGCCGGGCTGCCAGGGGCTTCTTAGGTAGAATGGCGGGGCTCCGGAAGCGCCCGAGAGCAGGCAGGGCGGAGGAAGGAGTCCGCAATGGCAACACGGGTGCTGAACAGGGCTGCGTAACCTCTCATTTTGAACCTGAGTTACCTGTGCATGCCAAAAGTGGCTTTCCAATTTCACAACCATCATGCTTTCCTGTGAATATGGAGTTGATTAGGACATGTGGATGCAGGGGAAAACTTGCCGAGCAAAGTCACTGCCAAACAGGTGAGTTTCCTCAGGAAATCATCGAGGGGTCTCTTTCACTTTCCACTCGCACCCATCTTTCACCTGGGTTCCTGTCACACGCTGCAAGAGCTTTGGCAGAGGGATCTCACGGAGCTTTGATCCTTTAACGAGGCAGCTCGCCCGGACTTGTGGTGCCGCCTCCTCCTTTCTCGGGCTCCCAACTCCCATTCTCAGCTACTCCGACTGTACCTTGGGAATCCATCGCATACCACGTGTGCATAACTTCTGGCCCAGGTAGTCATTTAAGGCACAAACAAACCTGGAACCTCTCTGAATAAAATCAGTTCTCAGCCCTGCAAATATCCAGGGGACATTTTGGGTTGCCAACCCAAAATTCATTTCTCCCTTCATCCCTGATTTTTATTCAGACATCTCTACGGATTTTTATTCATTTCTTCACTTCAAAAGGAGCTTACCCTGATCCCAATTCAAGGAGTGGGTTGGACTGGTTAGACTAACTACTGATTGGTTTAGGAACTATAAGGCTGCAACGTGGTCCAACGGGGCCTAAGGAAGATTTCCTGGTGCTCCTGGGAAAATAGCTTCTTCACTATAAAGAGTCACCAGAGCACGTGGTATCCCTCTTCCGCTGGGTGAGGTTTTGTACAGATGAGAGCCCCAGAACTATCGCAGTCATGTTGCTGCTAGATGGAGATAGAAACTGTTGCAGAGAGAACGGAATTCCCCCCCAACTCCTCCTGCTTGTTACAATCAGCTGGGGTTTCTTAAAACAAAGCCCTGTTCAAATTCAAGTCAGCTTGAGTTAAATTGGAATTACAACTCTTTCTCAATGGGTACCATTTTGGAAAACAATAAGCATGTTTTTTGTTGTCACAGTATTTGGAGGCGGAGCCTGGCACTTAATGTTTGGAAACTGAGGAAGCTAGATGAATTTGTGAGGTGAGCTTGCACGACCAAGAACCTTTCTGCATCCTGCATAATTTTCCAATGGCCCTTTGGGATTCCAGGCAGGTGACAACCTATTTATTGTGGTCTGAGGCTAGAGCCCAATTCCATTGTACACACACAAAGTGTTTTTACTTTGTGTCTGGTTTTAATACACTCTGAATTTCCCACTGTTTAAGCCAAGGGACTTTTGTTTGAAACCCTTTCAAGATTTGTTCACCTTTTCAGAAAATCATGCTACCAATGGCAATGGCACTATGGGGCTTGAGTTGTCGACACAATAGTCCTATGTTAGCTAGTCTGCATTTACAGCTGTCACATTCATGGTGATGCTCTCTCATGGTCCAAAATCTGACAGCTCCTTCATCTTTACATTATAAAGTAATTTCTTCTTATTTCTCCACTATACTGCTGCTAGGACAGGCTGTATCTTCTTCATTATGTGACAGGCGGGTTAAACTATCTACTGATTCAATCACAAAATAATAAAGGGGATGTAATGAACTATTACAAATAAACAGAAGGTGTTGTGTTTGCTGAGAGATGAAAGAAAATCATTCTCCTAAATAATGTTGACTGATACAGAATCAGGCAGCAACAAGTGGGAGTTCTTAAAATAACAGACTCTAAAATGGGAAATAGGTTCAACTGTCGGAGTGAGTAAAAAAATAATAAGACTCTTTTAGGTCAGGCTGGGATGTTAGAGATCTCTGGTTTTATATTTGAAAGACTTTGGTGACAATAAATAAGTCATACTTACTTTGGAAAGACGATCGTGTACCCTCAAGTCGAATGTATAGGGCAGTGATATATTCAGAGAAATATTGGCTATGTCCTGCAGCCTTCTGTTCGGCCTATCAGGAAATAAAAGTTTTCTACTGATGAGTCTGGAGCTGACCGAGAGGGCCATCTAACTTGACTGACTCAGGGAGGCCATCTCCTGCCATGAACCATACATCTGGTGATATGGAATCAGTGAAGCTGGAAGAACCAAACACTACCACAAACTAAAAGATGTGTGGGAAGGAGCAGGTGAGTGAGAGCCTTACACGAAGATACAATCTGGGCCCAAGACAAGCGTCATCTCCAAAGAAGAACAGCCATGAAATCTGTGTGTGTGTGTGTGTGTGTGTGTGTCAAAAACACACATACTCACACACACACACACACACTCAGAACACACACCATTTTCTCCATCCCTCTTGGACATACACACTGGATGCGCTGTCCCCACAGCTTCCATACTTTCATGACATTTGCAAAAACAGCACCACAAGACTCTTCCTCTGCTCAGAGTAAACTGAACAAGGTCAGCGGTGGAGTCCTCCGAGGCCGACACATGGCAGAGGTATCCCTGCATGAAGATGCTCTCTCTGGAGAAGACAAAGTCTTCTGCACCTAAATGAGCGCGGCCAACCACTGAGCATGTGAAGTTCAGGTTCCATTTGAAGAAGTGCTTTCTTTTTACAAAAACAAATGGAATTAATAATGACTATGTCACTTAGTAATTACACTTAGATTCTTAAGTAAACAAGTCAATAAGAATGATGAAAGATTTAGAATGGAAATTAAAAGAATAAATATTTCTGTCAATTTAGTTTGACCACATGGTTTAATAGATTATTTTGAACCCAGTAAAGGAGATGGAAATAAGAAACACAAAGACATTCCAGAGTCTCCTGTCTCCAATTTACTTTCTGGTTAAGAATTCTATTTGTGGGATGCTTTGTGGCCTTTTTTTTTTTTTTTTTTTATTTAAATAAATGAACTGAGGAAGCAAGGCAAATAACTTAAAATTCAGAGGGCTGGCCCAGTTGAAGGACTGACTTGCTTTCACTTTATTCAATGAAGGAGTTTGAACTAAGACTTCATTGCTGTTTTGAGACAATGCAATACAAAGGAAAAAGCCTCAGGAGTATCAGAAACGGGCAGATTTGAGATATATCCCCCGCTCTGCCTAGTACTAGCTATGGGATGTCGGTCAGAATCACAATCTGAGCTTCAATGTCCTCATCTAAATAATATTACTAAAAACATCTAGCTTGTGGATTTGTGTTAGGATTAATAAAAACAATCCAAAACAAAGCACCTAGCCCAAGATCCTAACATATAATAAGCACTCAAAATGGAAGTTACCTTATTATTCTTATGAGGATTTTTTATCATTATTACCATCATCATTTGTATGTGGAGCCTGTTTCTTCTGGAGTCTGCATCCTGGCTCCAAAGATGAGCACTGCACCTATCGGCCAGATCACATTCTAATGACCTTTCAAGTTCTGTGTCATATTTGTGTTGTTCTCTCACTGCACTGGGGGTTAGTGCCAACTTATTTACTATATAGTATTTTACTGAAGGAAAGGGACTTGCCATCTTTTGTTTCTCCTAGAATGCCTGGGAGTGTCAGCACATGAGCCCAGTCAAGATTTCAACTCCAGTGTTGGGGATAGAGCTTTGCACTTGAAGCCAGAAGACTTGGGCTTAAAGTCCAGTGCTCTGTCTTCCGTGTCAGATGTTGTCTCTGGAAGAACATCAGCGACAGGGATGTTTAGAAACCTCGGGAACTTGGGGGTGTTCAACATGGCACTTGGGGATTTGGGGAGAACCACTCCTTTAGAAATGAGCCTTAACCACAGATGGTATGCTGCATTTCCGCACCCCCACACACTGCCTTCCCGACCCCCTGCCCTACATCCTTCGGGTATGAGTTGCATTGATACTGGGTCGTTAGTGTAGTAAGACCATCAGGTCTGTTATACTAGAAAACCTAAGTTAGATGGGAAGTTCCCGTGGGAAGGGGATAGGGTGTGGAGAGGGAGGGCTCAGGGAGGTAAGAGAATAGACGTGAGCAACTGAGAAGGATTAAGGGAGAGACCATGGGTTGGCTTCATCCCAGGCCTTCCAATGACTCCAACCCACCACACACCCCATCACAGGGGCCATGGAAGAGCACAGCCCTGCTCCACTATCCTTGTCCCTGACAGCCACCCAGAGAACCTCCCCACCAAGTTCCTTCTAACTGTTGCTATTGCTCAGTCCCTCAGGCTCTCCCACACCTTGACTGTTATCTGATTCCTCGCAGGAGCCCCAGGCCCTCCTTGTTTTGACAACCCGTTTGGACCTTTTCTTCAGTTTAATTATCCACAGATCTCAACTTGCACATCCGCAAACACCCCCCTGCTGCAACTGGTGTGCGGGGTGCTCCTGCCACTTGCCTCACCCCTAGGACCATAGTGTTTGCTCAGCCCCCTGAAAGTACTGAGGAGTTGTCAGGGGGAGGTGGAGAGTCGGAGATGGTTGGAGGGAGCAGTCTATCCGCAGTCACCCGCAGTCAGAAACTCTCAATCTCTTGCCAATTTATGGATCAGCACTGATACGGGTTTATAATTGTATGCCAAAAAGTTCAAATGCATGGCTGCTTTGTTTTTTGAATTCCTGAGATTTTTAGTCCTCTGAAGCAAGGGAAGATGATAAAAATCATCTCTGACTACTCTTTCTCGCTGTCCAGGTCACGCGGCCGTCCTGACCTCCGAGGTGCTGCAGAGGAAGACTATCACGGCATAAAGGCAGGTGGTCTGATAGTCACCATGAAACAGGTCTGGAAAGTCCACAATAATTTGTGGAAAAGCCAGGAGATTGCTGATGCATATTTGCTAAGACATGCAAAATTTTAAAAGGGGGTCTACTTGGTTATGGTTTATGGTTGGTTCAAACCATGTAAAAGGAGGTCAGAAAAGTGAAAATTTATTATAAAGTTTTTCCCGAACAATGGAAGGAAGGCACCTCAGAGATTGAATATGTAACTGGAACACAACTAGCTTTGAAAGTGAAGATTTTTTCCCTAAAAGTTTTATTTACTGTGTCTTAAAGCCTATTTTTAGCACATTTCAATTATTTTTTTTCCCCAACACCTTATTTTTAGTAAGACCTTTATTCTTCTTGCCAACTAAGGAGTTTCAGCCTCAGTGTTTTTGCTGGCGACAGCACCCATGGATAGCAAGGGATTAGGGATTATTGTATGTGTTTTCTCCTTAGCACCAGACTTGCATTTCACCTCAACCTGGATGAGGTCAAAAAGCCAACTGATTAGATTCCCTTCCTGAGCCATAAAGTGTATACTGCATAAGCAAATCAGATTTTTATTCCTGAAAATGGCACATTAAAATAAAGCCCAACAGTTAACACAGAGATGACACTTCTATTCCCCTGCTTAACTTACCAAAGGATTTGAAATGACAGTTATTGTTTCATACGTATCATTAAGAGATGTTAGGACTTAAAGCAATATTTCAGATTTCTATGTGGTGATAAAAATTCATTCATTCGTTTTTTCAACAAGTGATTATTGATTATGCTTTGAGGCCAAGCATTTGGGATACTATAGTGAAAAGAACAATCCTTCAAAGAGCTCAAAGAATATGAGAATGAGATACAGTAATTTCAAGCCCGGGTGCAATAAGCAGAATAACTTAGTCAGTTATTAACCTGTTTATCTTGACAGAGTTCCCACTGCAATTATATTAAGTAGTGACTTGGCCAAATAAAAGGTAGGGAGTAGTATAAGGATTAGAGTCATTGTAACTTAGAGCATGAAAGGCCCTTGGAAATCTCGTTTGATCCTCCAATTCACAGAGTAGCCCCCGGGGGCAGAGAGGTAGAGAATGATTTGTCCAGCGTCATAGGTCAAGCACTGGAGATCGTTGGGAATCTGCTGTGTGCGTGTGGGGCACAGGTAAGAAGAACTTCCCTTCCTTTGGGTTCCAAGCAAGGGCAGATCTAGGTGACAGATAATGCAGTGACGTCAAAGTCATCACCACTCATGCAATCCCAGCTGCTTCCCTTGAGCCTTTTCTGAATAGACATGCTTTTTCTTCCAAGAATGATTTTCTATGTTGACTTCAAAACAGGGCAGACTTTGTTTTCACTTGTTTGTTGTTGTTTTCTCATTTTGTTTTACTGTGATTCTTCTGTTATTATTGTTGTTGTTGCTTTATGCTTCTCTGTTCAATGTCAATATTTTCTTGTTATCAAAGGATTGGAACTCCAGACTCAGAAATAAAAATAAGTGAGTCCGAAGAAAAGTTTTCTGATCTCACCACCCTGCATTTCTACCCAGGCTGTGCGACCTCACCTACAAAACGCTGCGGACAGAGAACATCCCAGTGAAGGGTAAATGGCCCATTAAGCTTCACAAAACAGCCCTCTGCGTTCCACAGTAATTTGAAAAAAGGCCAGGTGACTATAGATGAATCTTTGGTAAAACCTGAAAAAATAAAGAAGGGGAGACTGTGTTTTCTTCCTGAGTTTTTCTTCCTAGCTGGCCCATCTGTAAACTGAAATGCCCCATCTATTAACCAAACCAGAGCAACTTGCCCGACCACCTGTGGCTCTCCAGCCCAGCGTTCAGGTAAGTATACCTTTTAGAGAAAGGCAGAGAGTCCTTCTCAGAGAAGCATTGTGGAGCAAATTGGACAACCGTATAATTTATTGTCCAAACGAGGACACCTGTGAAAGTGAAAGAGGTGTTATTTATAATCACTCCTAGACAATCAACATTAATTAGAACTTTCCAAGGAAACGGGGATATGCCATCACCCTGGGTACAAGGGAAGGAGCTTCAGATGCGAGGTCAGACCAAGCTGAGATGGAGTCTGCTCCACCCCTTCCCGACTGAGTTGGGATTTTTCTGGGTCAGCCAGGCATCATCATACAGCGTGCTTTGTAGCATGCTGCTTAGGATTAGCTTGGTATGTAAGGGAAGGTCCTGATACATGGTAGGTTTTCATGTAACATAGCTAACATAGCAACCCTATGAGATGGGTGTAATTATTACCCAAGTAAGAAGTTTAGGAAATTGAGGCACAAAGCAGCTAAGTTGTCCAAGGCCACAGAGCTAGTAAGGGGTAGAGATGAGAAGTGTCCCCAGCCCTAGGCAGTCTGTTTTTTTCATCTGTCTCTTAACTTGTACACAAACTCACTTCTCAATATACAGGGTTCAGCACAAATGACACTCCTTTTTTAATTACAAAATCTTTTACTACAAAATCATAAGCATGTAATTCTCCAACATAACAATATCACACTCAAGCACTCCACCTGACATTTTAGGTGAAATGTTCATATTAAAACTATAAATCATCACACCCATATTGTTACCCTACCACCCACACTCAAGCAGGCATTACTTCTGCCTGACCCTGTATGTGAACTGTGTAGTATGAGTCTACCTGTATGTAAGGTAAGTACTCAGACAACAAGGCAGCACGGTGGGCAGTGGTGGGTAGAGGGCGGGTGGAGTGAGGGAGGGGATAGCTGGGAGTATGTCGAAAGGGTATCTCCCCAGAATCAGGCGTGATGAACATGCAGGCGATACGCTGCCTCCTTTCTCTTGCAATGCAAAGTGAAACAGGATGGAGTTCCCTTGCTAAGTGACCAGAAGAGGTCCCTCTCTCTAAGGTCCGTTTCCTCACCTGCAAGTGAGGAAATGACCCTTCTAGAGGGCCTGTCAGTTCTCTGAGACCAGTTTTTCCCATTTTACTTCAGCTCTGGAGTCAACTTCTGGCTGTGCCCTTAAGGTCCAAGGAAACCTGGAAAGACCCTGAGCAGCCCGGTCTCCCAGGAAGAGTGGGCTCGCCTTCTCCCGAGCCGGCCTCCGGGCAAGCCCCGGCATCCTGGGCTGTGTGGGCGAGGAGCGGATTCCCGCACACCCACGCCCCGGCCAGCCAGAGAGACTGACCACCCAGGCTCAGGTCTGCCCTGGCCACATCAGAAGGCAGCCTGGGTGGCCTCGTTGTCACTGCAGGCAGAGCTGTCCACCAGCATTAGCTGGACCAGCCGCAGTGGCTCCTGCCCAGCTCCTTGTCCCTGGGGGTCCTAGTGCAAGGCATCTCCCAACTCTTCCAGCTGTTCTGTAGGATGGAGCTCACTGTGAAAAGCAATCAAGCCTCCATAAAGGGGGACGAAAGTCTGTTCTGTTGAGATATTCTGGGCGTGCACATGGATCCACTCTCTGAAATACCACACGGAGAAAGCCCCGGACAGATACTCTATCCCATTCTCTTTCTTTCATTCATTCCTGTATTCAGCAAATATTTCTTTAACATCTATGTGTACAATACTAGAGGTCAGGAATTAAAGAGATGACTCAGAATCTTAATTTTAAATAAAACAAAATTAAATGAAACCTCGCTGTAAATTGAAAAGCAACCATGATAAAAGGTTCTTTCTTTATAAGCTATAATGCAGCAGTGATAATCACAGAGGATTAGGGGACCCCAGTGGGCAAACTCCCAAAAACCTCTGCTTTGAAAAGATGGCGTGTGCTGGGGTCAGAGATGGCGCCATAGGGAAAGAGATTCACGGTGCACAGGCCTCAGAGTAGAAGCTGGGTGGGGGAGCGGGGGTGAGGAAGGTAACACAGGCTGAGGTGGGAAGGCATCATCTGCGTTGACAGGTCTGTAGCACAGAGTATGGAAGAAGGAAGACCAAGAAGTGAGGCTGGAGAGATTGGCACCGGCCAGCGCACAGAGATCCTCGGAAGCCAGGCTGCTCCCTGTGGCCTCTACCTTTTTGGCGGGGATGGGAAGCCCTGGAAACGTTTCAGGTGAGCAGGTGAGGTGCAGAGCTCTGTGAAGGAAAAGGCCGTGCCCGCACAGTGGGTCTGAAGGGGGCAGGGATACCAGTGAGGAATCCACGTCGTCATCCCTCAACTGAGTGCAGAGACCCAGGGGGAGAAATGGCTTCTCTGAGGTCATACGGTGGGTCTGTGACAGCGAGGAGAGGGGAACTCCGTCCTCTTGCTGCCTCGGCGACGTGTTTCTAGTTCAGCAAGGACACAGGCCCCAGGGGGAAAGGAAAGCTCTGAGAGGCAGGGCACATGACAAGCTCTGGGCGCACTCTGCCCACTGGCTCTGTGACACTGTCCCTGTCAGCCAAGCATTCGGAGGCTCACCGTCCCACCCATAAAGTGGGATCATTGCCCTTGGCCTCCTCATCTCCCCGAACTGTTTTAAGAACCCAGTGTGGGTGGAGTTGGAAAGGTTTTGTAGAGTGGGGTAAGATTGAAACAATTGGTTTATTATTTTGTTCTCAGTATCAGTGTGGCACAGATGATTGGAAGAAATACCTTGGAAGCACGTGTGTTTCAAGGAAACGTCTCCAAGGATCTGAACGCTAGATTGGGGCCATCCCCTCTCCATTGGATTTCTGAAGCCTCTGCTTTATATTGACTATGACGACCTGCTTGCTGCTGAAGCAGTTTTAGTGTTCTGGCACAATAATAAGAGAAGTCGTTAAACTCAATATCATGAGGGACAGGCCTCTCTTGGCCATGGTGTACGTGTGTGTGTGTGTGTGTGTGTGTGCGTGCATCACATCTTTATTAACAGCTACCTGCTTTATCAAATTTAAAGCCCCCTTATAGTGTCAATTCTTTAATATGTTGGAAGGAAATGTAATTAACTTTACAGAAGTACAACTGCTACATATATTCAACAACAGATCTGCAGCACAAATAAACATGTTCTGAAGTTTCTCCATCAATTTTAAAATGTAGGGTTGCCCCTAGGGAAATCAGTAGGAAGTCTCCATCATACTCTTCTCCTCTTGCTTTTAGAGAGAACCAGTTAACCCAAACTCTAGAGAACACTTGACACTGTGCAAACATCCCTCCCCACTGGCTTTGTCTCTTGTGACCTGGGAGATGGTTTCGCTTCTTGGTCCTTGGATTTGGGTGGCCTTTGGGGCTCTTGCTCTTCATGAGCTTGCATTTCCCTGGAGGCTGATTTATACTCCTAGTTTCAGATTGTTCTTCTGCCTCTAACGTGAGAAATAGGCTGCTTCTCCCTTTTGATATCTTGGAAGGAAAAAAAAATGTGACTTTCATGGACGACAGGAGGTGTTCTGGCTCTATGTGTGTGCAGCTGACATGTAACGCCAGGCTTACGTTTTAACTGAGCCCAAATCAGGCCGAATGTGCCAACTGGGCAGGTTGCTTTGGCTCCAGCAGCATTTCCCTTGGCAATGCTCCTCTCAGTTGCGCATTGCACCGTAAAGGCCCTGCCTGCACCTGCAAATGGGAGACAAGTGGGAAGACAGGTTTGCACAACAGCCCCCCAGCACATGAGTGCAGACTGACTTCATTATGTGAACCGTGTGTGCACATGCATACCTGTTCATTTCGGTGAGCCATTCTGTTTATATCACAATCATTAATAGTGTCCCCAAAATCACACTGTTCATCACTGTCTAATTACCAAGTTTGAGGACATTCTTATCATGTGTAATTAATTATTGGTTTGTCTATTGGGTAATTACTGGGATCTGCATTCTGCTAACTATTCTCACAATAGCTGAGTTATATTTACAAACAAACAATCTTAAGAGAAGGATGTATCTATAGTGGCAAAGTGAAATGTGTTGTTCCCCCACCTCCAGGCAGTCTAGTGATGTGGATGGTGATGATACACTTTCTCCCTGTGTGGCTCTGGCCCCCAAAGCCTTTCCCCTTTCACACAAGCCCTCCCCTAAGGCAAGCCGCTCTCCTTTCCCATGGATCTACCTGTGCTCATACAGTCTTTTGCAATAAGAGTGTCCTCTGCATTTTATTAGCACTTGCTAAATCCTGCGTTCCGCTCAGGTTCTATTAAAGACAGCATTCTGACACGGAGCAAGGAACACAGGCCTTCTGGCCTGTGCCTGCCCAGGGGCCCTACAATCTCTGTCTGTCTCTGTCTAGTCTTCTGAAGGCTTGAAGGAGCCCTAGGTGAAATGGATTTTGAATTGAAGAAAAAAAAAAAGAGTAGAATTAGAGAATCTGGCAAGATTTTAAATACAGGAAGCACCAATAATGGTCACTGGGGGTCACCTGCTCTCCTCAACCAACATTCAGTCCCTGAACAACATCCCTGCTACTGTCACCACAATTTGGCTGGGCTACATGTTACTTAAAAGGCAAGAGATGTGGGGCCATTGCCAAAAACAGTTTAAAGACAGAAGGGTTGCTCAGTGAATATTATGTAAGTATATTCACTGCATAAGGTGGTTGGGCATCCTGGCCTCAAGTCCACTCAATGACTGGGGGGCGCTCTTTCTCATTAAGCAGCCCACTGTCCCTTTGAATGGCTCATGCCCTCATAAATTTCTTCGTTAAATTGGATCAGAATCTGTCTCAATGTAACTGCAATCTCTTGGGCCCCAGCTCAGCCTACAGAGGAACACAGAACCAATGTGTTCCTCTGTCCTACAGAGAAACACAGAACCAATGTGTTCCTCTGTCCTACAGAGAAACACAGGGATGTCCAAGGTCCAGCCCAAATGGCCTTTTTTTTTTTTTTTTTTTAACTTCTGAGGCTTTCCTTTACTCCCAAAGCCAGAAATAGTGCTCTTGATGTGTATGCAGAGCAAAGCACCTACCACAGGGTTTCAAAACTCTTCCCCCGGGGCTGCTTCATACACTACAATGAGAACCTCTCAAGGGCATGGATCATGTGTCATTGATTACCCATTTCACAGCCAGCACTGTGCCTGGGATACTGTGAGTCCTCAGTAAACAGAGGAAGAGTGAGGTGGAAGGGCAATGAGTGAGAGAAAGAAATTCAGGTAGTCGCTAGGCCTACCTGGAACAAGTCTTAGGACTAAACTCAAATATCCTCCGCTGCTTTCCTTACCCCAACATCGATCCAGAGTTGTTGAAAGCATGACTACATTTTCATAGAGAGCTGATTATTATTGAGACCATGGCAAATGATGGAGGAAGCCTATTCAAGTGCAGATCTGACATAACAAATTGTTGATTTAAAAAAAGAAAAACTCTTTATCTGGTGCCTGTTATACCTCAGGGATCATGCTTGGTGAGAGGAGCCCAAAGAGAAAAGGATGTCTCAGCCTATTTAGCTTCTTTTCTATCTCCCAACTTTTGTCCAATTGCCATAGTCATCTTACCATTCATCTTTTAATATCAATTCAGAGAAGACCAATGAATAGGATAAACGTTTACCTTAAAGTTAGATTGATATTTGTATTCTTCATCTTGAAAAAAAAAAAAGAATTTCCCAAGATCTGTATGATAACTGAAATGCTTGATTCTAGAATAACCAAGTGATTCAATGGCTTTATTGGCTAAATGGCTGTGGCCATTTCTGAAGGCAGAGAGCTGGTCCAGACCATGGCTGGCAGGTTTTGCTGTTCTGAGGACTGTGATGCTAGGCTGTTTGCCTTGGATACCCAGCTGGCCTAACGTTATCCTAGCCTGTGCTGTATAAATTCTTTTTATTTTGCTGAGTCCATTTTTGTCTGGAGACTTCCCAGATGCAAAACAATTGCATAAGCCTCTACTAGTTAGCTTAATTGGCACATTCAGGTTAGTCATATAAACCAGGTTCTTTTTATATTTTGCCAGTCTTTCATAGTGTAACAGGACTGTTCCCATGTTAAGAATTTCAAATAAGTGTGATTAGAATCTGACTAGACCGTACTCAGTAATTACCTGCGAACACGTTTACGCTTGTGCCTGATGGTGGATAAAGGGATTCTGAAGGCACCCCTTGACATCCTTCTTCACCTCCTTGCAGAAAGACGAGGACCAGCTGTGCTGGGGTGGAGGCTCCACGAAGCATTTCTGGGAGGAGTTTGGGGGGCTCTGGAGCTGCCACATGCCGGGCCTGCCCTGACTCAGTGCCTTTTTCTGCCACCACCCACCATCAATCATCAAATAGGCTGCTCCTTCACTTTTCTTGGATGCTTAACCTCCTCCCCAGCTCCTCTCTGTCTACTTGCTCCCCGCCTCTGCCCCCGATGATCGCATTCTATGCCTAACTCATCCTCTTCACCGCCCACCTGCCTGGAGTCACCCTTTGGAAATGCAAATCTGAAAATCTCTTTCACCTCTCTTTCAACCTTTTCTTAGGTGGCTCCCCACCACCTATAGAATGGGCATTGAAGCAAGCCTATTCTTCACTCCCTTTCCCAGCCTGGGCTCCGTGGGCTTGACAAATTTCATTTCTCTTCACTGACACCTTTCTCCTGAAACTCCAGAAAAGACTGATCCCTGGCAGAAGAGGGGACAAGGAGCCATGAAGTTCAATCTTTCAGGCAGAAAGATATTGCTGTTGGCAACTGCCAGGCAGAGGTGCCCTGTGGGACATCCTTGGTGTATACCTCTGCGGTCCCCACCGTGGCGTCACAGTGAAGAGCCAAGGAAGATTCATCTGACGCTGGCATGCCGAGGAGAGAGTGACCACTTTTAAATAGCCCAGCACTTGCTCCATGGCAAAGGCCCACTCTCTAGGGGCAAGACTATAGAGTCTTATCCCACTCTAGTCCCTCTGGTCTTCCTGTACCATCTAAGTAGGGGACACAAGGTAAGAAAAGTGGGAAACTCATGTGAATTCCAAGAAGATTGGGAGCCCAACAGCTTCAGGGGAAGACCTTGCAAGGGATGAGGTCATCTGCAACACCGAATCTGCAGGAATCGGGGTCCCACCGACTGCAGGCTACCTCAGTCCTCTGTTAACTCCTGTCTCAGGCTTTTGTTCATTCTGCTGTGCTCTTCACTTAAACATGAACAGCAATAGCTAAGGGTGGGTGGAGAAATAGGGAAACGTAAGAGAAGATATGCCCAGCAATAGCCCCTTCCACCGCAAAGTGGCTTCCCAAGAGACTGCCAGGAGTCTGCTATGGCCTCCTAGTTCCCATTCTCAGAGGTGACTGTGATGAATTCTCTCACGGTCAGTCTGTGGTAAGGGCCCCTTGACCAGGGGTCCAAGACCCAGGATCACAGTCAAACGTGGAGTTTATGTGGACATGCGCAGTTTTCTGAGGTCCCAGGTTCCATTATGCTCTACCAGATTTCTAAAAGTCCATCAACCAAAAGAGGCAAAGTACCATTAAAAAAAAAAGTCCCTTCTTTAGAGTGTGTCCTGAGAGAGATGTTTCCAAGAAAGCTGTTAAAAATAAAATAAATCCATCTAGTAAGCCTGAGAAGAGCATCTTACATAAGATGGGATGAAAGGCCAAAACCATAAAGAAAACAACTAGTACGTTGGGATTTGTATAAAATTAGAAGCATCTTCATGGCGCAACTGCGACCTCCCCCCACCCCGACCCCCTTCCTCTACGTCACAACCACCATAAACAGGCTTAAAACACACATAATCAACTGGAAAAAACATTTGCAACACAAATGTCAAACAAAGAAAAATTGTAACATGTAAAGAGCTCTTGCAAACCCATAAGGAAAAAGCAAATCTGTCAACAACAACATCAAAAAAATGGATAAAAAAACCATAAAGATCTTAGTCTATAAAGAAAAAAAAACACAAAAGTCTCGTAAATGTGAAAACTTATTCTACCTCATAACTAAAGTACAAAAAATGTATGTCATTTTTTTTCACCTAAAATATTGACAAGGATTTAAGAAGGCAAACAAAACTGATACTGATGAATGTCTAAAGCACTTGTTCCCAGCACTGACTGCACAATGGGATAACCCAGCCAACTTTTAAAAATATTGATGCCATCATCTGCTTCTGACCATAAAGGATTAACTGCTAGGGGAATTGTTCTCCCACCATAAACAGCTAGAAACCCAGACAAATACACAAAACAACCATTTTCAGATACTAGGCAACAAGCAGAGCTAGGCTGTTATCCTTGAGGCAAAATAAACAGAGGAGATGAGCACCACAATTGCCCAGCTTGCTGCCTGAAGGCAGCTTCCAGGACCCAGAGCAGAACAGGGAACCCAAGCAAAACCCACATTCTCACTGAGTTGAAACCAGAGATCAGAGTTCCAGGAAGCCGATTTGCTGGACTAGAATTTGCAGAGTAGAATGTCAAAAAGGAGGAAGCTGCAGAGTGAGTGCGAGAGATCTGCAGAGAGATTCCCTCAAATCTTTGATTGACTAATGAGGTCTCCATGCTTGGGGCAGACGCCATCAAATGGGCAGGGGAGGAGCAGGAGGAACATCAAAAAGCAGTAGGCTGAACAATGCTGGGAGCTCAGGAAGGTCTGTGAACAATCGGCATAGTCATCCATAAGGTATTGACTTAGCAATGGGACTAAATTAGCCCTAGACTAAAAGCCGCTCTGGGTTTTTCCTAACAAATCTTAAAAGGAATCCCATAGAGGATCATACCGATGCTCAGTAACTTAACTGCTCGCTGAAAACCATTTTCCCTGCTAATTAAAGAATGACAACAAAATTCAAAAACCAAAGTGTAAAATGCACAATATAAAGCATACCAAAAAAAACGGACAGGCATTCAAAAAAAGCAGGAAAATATGACCACGAGCAGCAGAAGAATCTGTCAATAGAAACAGACAGTAAAATGACAGATATGATGTTATTAGCTGATAGGACATTAAAATGGTCTTTGGTGACTCAAAAATGTAAAGGAGAAAATGAACTTGATGGGAAATTAAATGAAAGACATAAAAAGACAAAAACGGAATTTTAAGAGAAAAATGCTTTATACAATAAGAAAAATACACCAAAAGAAATTAGCAGCACATTGGAGATGGAGAAGAAACCATCAGTGGACATGAAAACAGCATTAGCAATAAAAAAAGTGAAAAATACATATGGAAAACATGTATAATATCCTATTTATATGACATTTTTATAAACAGAGTATATATTTACCACAAATATGTGAAATCGTAGTCATCAAAATATTAACAAGTTTACTTTTTAGGTCCTTTTTAAAAAGTGAATTGAGTTTTTCTTTCCTCTTTATATTTTAACATGTGCCAATTTCATAAAACATGCAAATATATCTATTATAAGAAAAAATAATAAACTATTTTTAAATGGTAAAACATGAAAAATCATTCATTCACATACTCAAGACATTTATCAAGTGTTCTCTACGTGCCAGAACTTTGTTAGATACTGGGGGCAGAGAGATGAATAAGTAAGACTTAGTGATTTAAGTTCAAATCTCATTTCTTCCACTTTATAGAGACAGCAGCACTGTGAGTATAGGGCTGTTCTATATCTCCACTTCCTAATCTGTAAAAGTAGGTTTAATAATAGTAGATACTTAAAGCAGTCACTGTGATCGCTGAGTCAGGTCAAGGGTAGAGGAGCTCCCCCTCCTGCCTCTGTGAAGACAGAGCGGCGCCAGCCATATTCCCGGGGCAAGTGGGTGCAGTGGGGCAGAGAAGGGTCCCAGTGTTCCAGGTGCTGCCTTAGTTCCTGTGTGACACAAAAGCTGGGAGGGGTGACTTTGGGGTGGAAGATAGTGATGGGCAACTAGTATGAACAGGTGTGATGGAAGGCCTGGCAGAGACTGAGAGAGATCAGCCTGGTCAATTCACGGTCAGAGGCTTAGGGAGCAAGAAGGGTCACAGAGTTCTGGCCAAGTCTAATTCAAAATTTTCCAATAAAGAGTATATATTTTTAAGAAGACACCTACCAATAACCATTATTTCATAAAATAAGGAGTATGCAAAAGTCAGCCTGATATTACCTCAGAATAAAAAAGAAGTGTTTTTAATAAGTTGAATAACTTGTAATTATTGTAGCTTGTTGAGCAACCTGCCCTATTGCCCTTCTTTTGTCTCGGTCAGCCACGGACCCATGAAAACTTAGCAACAGGGACCAGCCCTGGGCCCAGGGCCTGTGCTTGGAAATCACCATAAAACACTATTTCATAAAACCTGAAAGTGATGAAGAGTTTTAAAAAATGTTAACTAGAGGAGTTACAGTGTCAAATCTGCAACCGAGACAGCTCCTATTCGGGCCTTAATATACGGGAGGGGTTGCTTGGGAGAGTGGGAGGCACAGGACACTTATAGAGTCCCTTTAATCGTCAAAGCGAAAAGCCTTAAGGCCCCGAGTTAAAGAAGACCGTTGAGTATTTCTTTAATGAGACAGTTATTTTGACTTTTATCCCCCTTCCAACTGAAATAAACTCTGGATTTTCTTTTTAAATCACCAATAAAAAGCTATGTTAGGTCATTGGTTTCCATATTTTGGGTAATTGCTGGAGGCACCATGCTTAACTGAGGCTGGTAGTAGGTCCATGTTTCTATTTGATGCTTTATCTGGGACATTTGGGGGGGCTCTGGAGGATATTTTAAGGGCTTCCTTACACTCCACCTTTAAGATTAGTTCTTCAATTTTCTCTTTATTGGTTGGGAGTTTAGATCAATTTGGTGTATGTTGACCGTGCTGTTCTGGCTTGCATGTGTCACTATATATTAGATTTGATTGACATTGTTTTAATAATTAATATATTGTTATGGTTGGCAATTTTTAGAATATGGGAATGCATTTTAAGGACTTGTTTTCCAAACTAGTTTTATCCTCCTCTAAATGAAAGCAGTTGAGATTAAAGAAGTATCTTGAGATGTGAATTTGTTCCCTTTTTTGCAAATGTGGATTTTGGTACTGAATATTGAAATTGTATTGAAAAAATAGTTGAAAATAACTTTTTACACATGTACCTCAGTGGCTGCCTTATAAACAAAGTGTAAAAACCACTTACACAGTTACTACCTCATAAATGAAGAATAAAAACCACTTGAGTTTTACCAGTTACAAAAGCAAGAGTTTCTGGAAAACATTGAGGATGAATTACACCATCTTGTACCATTAGCAAAGGAAAAGTGAGGAAGAGCATCAAAGCAGGTATGATGGTTTTATGTTTTAAAATTATTCCCTTGGTAATCATTAGTTTGGTGGTGATTAATGATAACAGAGAGATTAAAAATGGCCCCACATGTACTTTTAGTTTTGTAGAATAGAGATGCTTAATTTTGGAGGGACATTTTTACTGCATGGATTTAATTTTAACAAACATTTGTAGAGTAGAGGAGGTCTCTTCAGGAGATATCCAGCCATGTACCATGAAAAATAGACACAGTTATTGAAGAAGACACAAGGTACAAGAAACTCTGTACATAGGACAATGATGCCTCAGTCTCCTTCAAAGTAGGCACTTTGGGACTCACACTGTTCTCCCAATTGCCATCAGCTGCCCCGTCATATTTTCCTGAATCTCATTTACAACCTGAAACCTCTTCCCTTTCAAAGATGATGTTACTTTTGGGAAAAGCCAGAAGTTGCAGGGCACCAAATCTGGGCTGTAGGAAGAATGAGTCACCTGGGTGACTTGATGTTTTGCAAAAAAACTCTACATGAGAAGTGAAGCACGAGCAGGTGTGCTATCCTGATGAAGCTGCCACTCACCCGCTGCCCATAGCTGCGGCCTTCTGAGTCATCCAAATAGTTTCCATGGAGGAATGATCAAGCTTAATGCAAAATGTGATGCTAAGTCATTGCTCTACTCACTCAGTCATTTTGAATGTGATGGCCACACAGTACACATGCTCACTCAGTGGCATCTACTGCCCCCACTGACTAGTGCAGTGAAATCGTCATTGTTCACACATGCACATTCCAGTCTGCTCTCCTTGGCTGCCAGGTTACATCGATGTCACACAAACCATTCTTGTTGTATTAACAATGGCTCGACTTTTTCCAGACAGACCTCATATATTATACACAAGGTAAGAACTATTTGCTGTGGAGAAGGTGAGGACTAGAGAGAAATTCAATAGGTTCTACTCACAAAGAGTTGTCTAATGATTGTTCCTATTGTACAACAATTCTACCTATAATTATAAGACAGAACTAAAGCAGGACCATACTTAGTAATAATTGTGGATCATGGGCTTCATGAAGACAAAGGCTGTCTATTTCTAGCATTTTCTAAAGAACCCTCACAGAGGTGAAGCCCAGTCACTGACAATGATAGATTTTGGACTACAAATTCCAACAAATAAGGGTCAATTTTTATGCACATCTGTATTTTCAGTATCTACCACAAGCCAGGCACATGGTAAGTGCTCTAAACAACTGTTAAATTAATGAATTCTGCATAAGCAAATGAATAACTAGATGTTTTAGAACATAGGAAAACTCAAAAATTCAACTTTAGTAAGATAATTCAGGGCAATGAGGAGATTCTTAAGAATCAGGTGGCATTGGAGGAGGGTCTTGAAGAAAATGCTTAGTGCCAATTCAACATTTGTTTGCATATTCAAAAGGGGCCTCTAAAACATGAAGGCCTAATGATAGATAAGTCAAATTGAATCATCTACTATTCAGCCAGTATAGATGAAAATCCCAAGAATCACTTCTTAAGCCTAACCACTTGAAGTTGGTTTCACAATCAAACAAAGCCCCTCATAAGCAGTCCCAATCACCTCTCCAAGCCGATTTCCCTTCACTTAGCAGCCCTACCTACCACTGTGGCTAGACCGGTGTCCGCTCTGCCTCAGAGCTGCCCATTTGAAATGTCGTCTCCAGTCACACCTGTAATACCCTAAAAGCAATTCAATGATGAACAATTAGAACACAGTAAAGATAAGTTTCTGCAGTGATTAGATTGCAGGTTTATGTGCTTTAACATTGAGCAAAATAAAGATGACTGAAGAAAAATAGTTTTATTGTTTTCTCTCATGTGGAAGTCTGAAATAGTAGGTGATCCCAGAGCCATTGGACGTTCTGTGTCTCAAAGTTATTCAAGGACCCAGGCCCCTTCTGTTTCTGTGTCTATCCATCTACTAAAATGTTGCCTTTATCTATAGGGTAAAATTGACTCACTACCATGTTTACATATTCTTGCCCATGGCAGAAAAGAAAGAAGAGGTGGAAGGCAAGCGGCATGACGTAGAAATTGCACACATCATCACTCCCATGCCCATCTCCTTGGACAGAACCTAGTCACATGGCATGCACACCTCACTGTAAGAGAAGCGGGGAAATTATCCTCCAGCTGAACAATCCTATGCCCAAACAGAACATGGGTGTTCTGTCACTCAGAAGGAGAAGGATATTGGGGAACAATGAGTTGAATCTAACAATTTCCTTCTCTTCCTTTCTTGTACTGCTATAAGCTTATTGTCCCAACAGTGATTATGGACCTACTGATATGTGACTATAGACCAGAGCCTGGCAAATAAAGCAGTGTATGCTGGGAGTGTGTATGTATGTGTGTATGGTGGGGTGGAGATATTTTTTCATATATTCCTATAGTGTGCCCATGGTGTAACTGGGTTTTATATATGCTATCGCAACCAGTTCTCAAAACCACAAGGAAAGGTAGGTATATTATTATACCTAATATAGGTGAGTAATGAAGGTCCAAAAATTTGATAGTCACAAAACTAAGAAATAAAAACTGGATTTTCACTCTATGTCTATGAATCCCAATTCCTCTTCACTATAATGTTTTGTGCTGAAGGTCTTATTCCAGACTGAGTGATAAACTTAAGACTCTTTTTTCCCTTTCCGGTACATGCAAGTCAAACTATTTTTTTCCTGATAGATAATAATTATCCATGACTGCATGGAAACTCAATCCATACATTGTCTAATTTCTTATCCTTGAATAACCTAAAATTGAGTATAATACAGTGTTTCATGACTAACCAATATTCTGAGAAACTGGGGTAATTTTAGCAAATACTAGATTTCCCATTCCAGGGACCACACAAAGAAAGCCAAGTCTTCTTTTCTGTTTTTTTTCTTTTAATTTTAATTTTATTTTTTATATTGCTGAGAAAACATTCTCTTTGATTCCAAATCTCAAACTATCTTTTTGAATTATAAATCTTCCACAGATGAATTCTGGATGTTACATGAGAATTCACACTTATATTTCATAAACAGCAATGAGTACCCACCTCTTCATGGGACACTGAGGATCTTGATCTATTAAACAGGTCTCCCGACCGTTCCTCCATGGGGCCAGGATGCAATTTGCTAGCAAATTGAAATCAGAATTGGGTTTTTTAAAGAGAACCTTCCCACAGTTATAAACATCCTTAATTTTTACAGCAACACATTGACTTCAAACCGGACTCATAATTATTGCAATATTTTCTTTAAAAGCCTGCATTGTAGATTCAGCAAGGTCCAGACATCTGCTTCAAATCCAGAAGTTTCTTTGCTTTCTCAAAAAAAAAAAAAAAAGGTTGCTCTCCTCCAATTAGCCTCACCAGAGCAGCGGGAACAAGTGGAGCTCCGCGGATGGGGTTTCATGTTTACTGGGCGCATTCCAGCCTCACCCGCCTTTTCCCACATGGGACCATAATAACCACTTTGCCTGCTGGACCCAGGACCAAATGGCTTTTGAAGTACAAAAGAGATCTATCTTGAGTCTTTTTAAAATATCCTCTGGCAAACCTTTGGTTTATCATAAATAAATGGTTTACCTAAGACAACACATTTCTTGACATTTCTATTTTAAGTGTTGGACATAAAGTTTAAGTACTGGTGGAATGAAACTTTTGTTGTTGTTGAGACCTTTTTTCTACGCACCTGAAACACAGAAATCTGGAGGCTGCTTGGCTGGAGCTGGTGGTTGGAGGCAGTCACTGTTATTACTCAGAACCCAGAGGGGCATAGTAATGGTGACTTCAACTGATACTTAAACTTGTCTTTCATCCCCAATAATTTCAAAGCTCTCAATAAATGGCCTTATGTTAAATGCTAATATGGTTAAATGAATTATTCTAACCTAAGTATGCCTATTTAAAAAATTCTGTTTTAAAAAAATCATAGGTTTGGGTTTCATGAAAACGTAGGCTTAAATAACAACTGTGTTACTTACTATGAATGACCTTATATGAGACTTTTTCCCTGGGCTCAGTGCACACCAACCTCAGGTCTCATTTTTCCCTTTCTGAAAAATGGAGAGTATTGGGGTTTTAAGAGTAAATAACAACAATGTCTGTTTTATTAGTCCACCTCCCAGTTCAGCACCAATTGTTCACAAATGGCTGGAGAATAAGATTCCTATTTATCCTGATAAAGTGGGTTTGGAGATTGAGGCTTGAGTTATGGCACATTCAACCAGAGCTGTTCATTGCATAGGAAGTGTGGATCTGGGGCTCTGAGGAGAAACCTGAGCTGGAGGTAGATAAGACCGGGGGTGACAATCGTTGGTATATGTCTTGTAGTGAAACCATGAGAGAAGATGAGGTTGCACAGTGGTAGTTACAGCCAAGAACAAGTAGAGATTCAGGTGCACAAAGTAGAAGGACTTGGGCAGGGGCCTGAGTCACAGCCTGGCCAGAAGAAGACACTCCATTATGGACACATTTAGGCTGAGAGACACTTGTCATAAGCAAACCTACTTCTCCTGCTCAGCTCTCTGAGACTTTCTTTAGACCCAGAGGCAGGATCAATTACCCAGCCCAGCTTGTGAGGGAGGGCAGGTCTGGCTTGAGGTGTCCCTGCACCTGCACATTTCAGGTGGTAGGGTAGCCTGGTTATCAATGAGCTTGGATGCTCCAAAATACTAATAACAAATGTTCCTACTCCATGATCCCCCACAAAATCCCAATGGAACCTCCACTCTCTTTAAATTGCCCTGTTTGTTTGGATGTTTTTGCACACACCAATAAGATCAGCTCTTGGGGTCTCCCAGGAAAAAGCTTTTTGTCAAACATGAGTCCTGATTTTCATTTTAAAAAGAAGATCTTCAGAGTTTCTGTGTATCCTTTCCAACCAGAAATCAAGCTCATCCATCTGAACATGGGAGTTAGGTTACAAGAGGACCAAAATTGCTCTGGCACATTGAGTTTCTCCGTAGGCAAGGCCACTGCTCCCTGTCATGGAGCTTGTGCACTGCTTAGCTCCAGGGGGCTCTCTTTACTCTGTAGTTCATGTGATTATCACCTTAGAAAGTTGAAGCAAATGGCATCTCCTAAAGTTGAGCAGAGCACAATTCACTCACCCATATGCAGAAGTCCTTAACCCAACAGAAATCTTTTTCTTGCTTTCGGTACAGCCAACCAGATTCCAGGGCTCAGCCAGCATTCTTCCCAACTGCAAGTAACTTTTTGCCTTCGGAAGATAAACGTCATCTCTTCATTCCATGGATGAGGTCCCTAAGATCTGATCAAAGAGAAGAAATCACCTGAGGTTCTTCTACCCACTGAATTATAGCTAGAGCCAAGCTAGAGCCAATGAGATCTGTCTTTCTGCAACAGCTAGGACTAGTTTTTCATAACACTGGTCAATCGCTTGTCCTTGTAAGTCAAGTATCTAAAAGCCTTCCAACTGAGTCTAAGCATGATAGGCAGTCAGCTAAGCGGGCTTCCCTTCATGCCTTTAGCTTCTTCCCTCTCTAGCTCCATCTGTCTCCCATTGCCTAGAAGTGGTGGGCCACTCCTCATTCACTCAGTCTCTGGAAAAGGAGCCGGCATGCTTCTGAGGGCTGAGGGACTGAGAGGAAAGATACACGAGAGAATCTAAGAAGGAATAGAGAGGGAAGGGACAGGAAGGGTGGGAAAACAACCTGAATTGCCTTATGCTGGTGATGACCAAAGGATGGATCGTAGTTACAGAAAACCCCTCCCCAACTGCCTCCACTCAGCATGGGTTTCACTCCAAACACCTTTGTCCTTGGACCCACAGAATACGTTAATTTCTAAGATGCATTTCAGTATGTTGGCTCGGTCTTCCTTTCCATACTTAACCAGTTGATTCTAACAGTGTTTGCCATTCCCACATATATCTGGGGCTCTCTGGACCACTGAGAGAAGGTTGAAGTTAAAGATGGAAATCAGGTTTGTATCTTGCAGCCTGATTGTGAATGAATGGTAGGGCTCCCTGGAGCACTGCTTTGACCAAAATTAGATGCTTCATCTAGGAAGGCTTGTTTCCAGATTCTAAAAAAATGTGCATTTTTTTTAAACCTTTAATGGCATTAGGTTGGCAGTAAGCCAGTCATGTTTGGATGATGGCCATTACCTGTCTGAGTGCCCTTAAACTTCCCAGGGAGAGGGATGTCACAGCTCATAATTAACTGAGACAGTCATGACCTGAGTGGGGGAAGGAACTTGGCTGAGCTACTGTGGAACTCACCACTGTGTGGAGATGCTAGGCTGGAGAATCAATGATGGAATATGGTTCTTGACCTTCAAGGAGTGCTTAGTCTAATAAGGTAGATAGGTATGTAAATATATAGTGACAACAGGGTGATAAAAGCAATAGATACACAGGAAAGGATGTGATCAGTTCTGCCTATGGGCTAGGAACTGAGTTTTATGTGGAAACAGGGCTTTGTAGGATAGGAAAGATTATGCAGTAAAGTAGGACAGGCAAAGTACATGGGCCATTTTGCAGAACGGTCTACAAACAAGTCAATGGCATGGTATACAGCTAGAATACACACAACATGGCAGAGGGCAGTGGGAACTCAGGCTTAAGCCAGACTGTGGAGGACATGGTTTACCAAGTAGGGAATGAGGAACCAATGAAAGACGTTTCAACGACAAGAGCAATTGGATCCCATTTGTGCTTTAGGAGGTTTACTCTGTAAAATGGAGACCGAATAAAAGAGGTGAGTCTGGAAGCAGGGAGAAAGGTTAGGAAGCCTCTGTGGTATTCTGGGCAATAAATGATGGTGGAATGAAGTAAGGGCATTCCAGCGGGATGGGGCAGAGCAGAGGGGGCAACAGATTAGATATTTAGGAGATAGACTTCAAAGGACAATTTGATGACCTGGAGATGTGTAGAGACATGATGAGGGATTGGGAGAACTCCAGGATGACTCTAAGAAGATGATGGGCAATGGGTAATCTATCAATCCTAAGAATGAAGGAAAAGAGGAAGGGGGAGCACACTGTTGGAGAGGACCATGAGCTTTGGACCTCACCCATCCCTCCCACACAGATCCTAAGCTGTGGACAACATGGAGAGGTTTTGCTGGGGAGGTGGGGGGTGGGTGGAGAGCATTGTGAAGGGTAATTCAATCTTTAGTTATAATGTTCTAGAAGCAACTTCTAAGATGTCCCAAAATTCTGTAACCAGAAAAAGGAAAAGAAAATGCTGCAAATTCAAATAAATTCACCTACATAGTGCTACTAATAATATCAAAATAATTTAAATGAATATCTAATCAACGCATGGCATATCCATGCTGAGGGGCAGTTGGGAAACACAGATGAAGGGGGCTCTGAAAGTCACCACAAGGCAGGGGTGCTTCAGCCCGCACGCCTGGCAGTCCCTTGATAACATTGATGTTTTATCACTGTGGGCTCAGTTGTTCCTTTGGTTAAACTTCCCCTTTACCACACTGAGCAAAGCCATTGTCCTCAGAAGGAAGAGTTATGTGATGGGGAAACCACTTCTTCAAGGGAGTTAATTGTGGCCAATTTATTCCCGGGCCCAAAGCAAAGCCAGAGGGTCCCTCTGAAGAAAGAAATAGTTCTCAGGAATCATGAATCATGCTTTCAGCGTGCAAAGGACAGTTAACTGGGGGAAGATGCTTGTTCCTTTCCCTACAGGATGCCAGCACTCATAACTCTTTCTGAGGCCACAGGGTCTGTCTATCTGGGTTGGGGGAGGGGGTGGCATTCAGAAGCAGGGAGATCAGTGGGGCCTCAGCCTCGTGGTTTGTGGCCTCTGTTGGGGGTGCTTACCATTTGGATCAACTTGAAAACTGAACTAATAAACCTCAGGGGCCAGTGGCTCCCGATCCATCCATTGCATTAACCAACTAACAGCTTTGGGCAGTGGAGAGAAAGGTCTCATTTCCCTAATGCTCTTTCATAGTTCGCGCACTGGGAAAGGGCTTTGGGTGAAATCCTGGCTCATTTTGGTGACATTTTCTCAGACCTAAGGACTAGAGATTTCCCAGTTGACACCTAGAAACCTAGTGTATTGGGTTGACACAGGGCAGAGATTAGATGGGTTTAAACTCTGGGTAGGTACATGTTCAGGGCACGAAATGCACCACTGCCCTCCTAAAAATGGAACACAATGTATTTTAGTGGTTGAATTTATAATCTCATGATTCAAAGAGACAAGGATTCTATTTCTGGACCCATCTCTTAGGGTAGATATTTTGAAAAGATGCTTTATACCTCTCACTCCCGGTTTCGTCATTTACAAACTCAAAATAATAATAGGATCTAGTTAACTCATAAAATTATAATGAACATTTCATGAAATAAATGCTTGAGAAACAGCACAATTTTTGGCGCTTAATGAGACTCAGGAAGTGCTGGTTTTTGTGTTAACCTTGAGCCCCACACCTGGGGAATAAATCTGTTTTACATGTGCCAATAAACTGAATGGTGTCAGTAAGACATAGTCCAAAGTTGTGGGTACCTCGATGGAAAAAAATTGGTTTGTCCTGCCTATGTAAGACTCCAGAAAACTCCAGGGCAACCATTTGTAACCAACTGAAGAGTTGAATCTAGGCAACAGGAAGTTTTCTCCGCCTTCTGAGCCATGTGTCTCTCATTTGGGATGAATAGCTCCTGAGCTTCCCTCCTTTGGAGAAACTTCTCGGTCTGAATCATCTTTATAATGCTTGACTCTCCACCAGCCCATTGCTTCCATGAGCTCCAAGAAAGCAAAGACTAAGTTTTATACATATTGATCTCCTAGCACAGAACAGAGACATAATAACAACACAGCTGTTGAAGAAAACCGAGACACTAAAAGTTTTGACCACCAATTATAATATGTGAAGGGTTTTATTTTCCCACCAGATCACCAAACAATTCTTGGGACATGGCATGGGTGTCCTACAACTCAATGCTGACGCTAGGTACCTGGCAATACCAACAGACCCTGCAGGTTAAGGGCTCAGCCCTACAAGACTGCCTGCCTCCCGACTTCAGACACTGGTGCCAAGCCCAGGTCATCACCTGCACTTCTGCCTTATTGGCTGTTCATCAGAGGTTCCCATGACCTCTTCCCTGGGTTTGATTGATTTGCTAAAGCAGCTCACAGAACTCCGAGAAACATGTTACTACTTTATAGGTTTGTTATAAAAGGATATAACTCAGCTGAGGCCAAGATGGAGGCATAGGTAGATACACTTTGCCTCCTCCCACAACCAAAAGTAGGACAACAACAAATTTAAAATAAAAAATAACCAGAATTCCCAGAAAATCAAACTGTATGGAAGTCTGACAACCAAGGTGCTAATGAAGAAACATTCATCCAGACTAGTAGAGGGGCGGAAACAGGCAGCTGGGGCAGAAAGGACGCATGGCAAGTCAGCAGCTGGCAGACTGGGTGGTCCCACATTTGCATGTGGATCAACTGGAGGAACAGCTGGGGAAAGAGACAGACCATGCAACTCAGGGTTCCAGTGTGAGAAAAGAAAGCCTCAAGACCTCTGACTATAAAAACCTGTGGGGTTTGCAGCAGCAGGAGAAACTCCCAGCCTCACAGAAAAGTCCACTGGAGAGACCCACAGGGTCCTAGAATGTACACAAACCCATCCACCTGGGAATCGGCACTGGAAGGGCCCAATTTGCTTGTGAGTAGCAGGGGAAGTGACTGAAAGCCAGCTGAGAGCTGAGCAAAGGGCATTGTTTCCTCTCAGACCCCTCCCCCACAGACAGCGTCACAACGCAATGACCAGAGTTGCCCAACCCTGGCAAATAACTCAGGCTCCGCCCCTCCGAACGATATCTAAGGCATGCCGAGACAACAAAATATGGTCCAAATGAAAGAACAGATCAAAGCTCCAAAAATAGAACTAAGCGATGAACAGATGGCCAGCCTATCAGATGTGTAGTTCAAAACACTGGTCATCAGGATGCTCACAGAAATGGTTGAGTATGGTCACAAAATGGAGGAAAAAGTGAAGGCTTTTTCCACAGTGAAATAAATAAAAATATACAGGGAACCAACAGTAAAGGGAAGGTAACCGGGACTCAAATTAATGACTTGGAGCAGAAGGAAGAGATAAACATTCAACCAGAACAGAATGAAGAAACAAGAATTCAAAAAATAAGGAGAGGCTTAGGAGCCTCTGGGACAACTTTAAATGATCCAACAACTGAATCATACAGGTGCCAGAAGGAGAAGAGGAAGAGCAAGAAATTGAAGACTTATTTGAAAAAATAATGAAGAATGTCTGCAATCTGGCCAAGAAAATAGACTTCCAGGAGATCCAGGAAGCTGAGTCCCAAAGAAGTTGGACCCAAGGAAGCACACACGAAAACACATCATAATTGTTACCTGAGATTAAAGATAAGGAGAGAATCTTAAAAGCAAAAAGAGAAAAGGAGACAGTTACCTACAAAGGAGTTCCCATAAGACAATTGGCTGATTTCTCCAAAGAAACCTTCCAGGCAAGAAGGGGCTGGCAAGAAGTTTTCAAAGTCATGAAAGGCAAGGACCTACATCCAAGATTACTCTATACAGCAAAACTATCATTTAGAATGGAAGGGCAGATAAAGTGCTTCCAAGATAAGGAAAAGTTAAAAGAATTCATCACCACCAAGCCCTTATTATATGAAATGTTAAAGGGACTTATCTAAGAAAAAGATCAAACACTGTGAACAGTAAAATAGAGGGGAGGTGGAAGGGGAAGAATGGGAAAAGGTACAGGGAATAAGCAGAATAAATAGTAGGCAGGGGGAGGTTAAGAATAGTATAGGAAATGGAGAAGCCAAAGAACTTATATTTATAACCCATGGACATGAACTAAGGGGTGGGGAATGCTGGGGGCTGGGGTGGTGTAGGGTGGAGGGGAATAAAGGGGAGAAAAAAATGGGACAATAGTAGTAGCATAATCAATAAAATATATATAAAAAAGGATATAACTCAAGAACAGTAAGATGAAAAAGATGTGTAGAGCAAGGAACCAAGGGTGCCATTCTCCCTGCATCTCCACATGCTCGCTAGCTGAGAAGTTCTCTGGACTCCATCCTTTTGGGTTTGCATGGATGCTCCATTATATTGATGTGATTGATTAAATCATTAGCCATCGGTGATTGAACTGAATCTTCAGCCCCTTTCCCCAACCTGGAGGTCAGCTGGTGGTGCTGAAAATTCCAACCCTCTATTTAAAGTTGGATCCCTTGGCAACCAGCTCCCATCTTTAAGTGTTTTCCAAAAGTCACCTCATTAACATTAACCCTGTCTTGCTGGAAAGAAGCTGTTTATGATTAACAAGACACCGATTTCACCTTTTTTGGCTCTGAAGCAATTTTAGGAACTGAGGACAAAAGACCAAATACAGCAGTTCCTTGAATAACTCTCTTTCATTCAACATTGTTTCTTTGATGAGATGCTACAGGAACTCTACTCTTGTTCATGTCAGTTAGCCTATGGCACAACTGGTTCTGTTATACGCTGTTTAACTTAAAGTCACAGAACCTATCAGCAACTAAGTGAAGATTATTGTACTGCAGCAAAAGATGCTCCTATTGTTCTTACCTCTCAGGTAATTCCAAAGATCTTGGAAGCCATAAGCCAGGAAACAGGGATGGAGACCAAATATATATTTCTTATCAATCACAATATTGCAGACACCATCATTTCTGAATACCATTACTATGAACTGTTCCTTACCAACTCACTCCTTAGACCTACAGATCAGCTTTCCTTGAAAAATGAGTCAGCTCTTTCTTTTCTGCTATTCAAAAGGCTTTTTTCTGAAGTCCCATCTTTTCTTTATGCCTTGCCCCTTCCTGGAATGAGCAACTAGGGCTCTAGGCTAACCAAATGATGATTCAAATGTGCTGTTCTCTGAGTCCCCCATACTTTCTCACCTGATGGGCTTTTGTTCTTGCTCTTTCTACTGCCAGAATTGATATCCCATCCCACATATCCAACTGAAGTTACTAGCAATCCTTCAAGTTGAGCTCAAGTATCCTTTTCCCCTGAAATTTTCCATGATTTTCACCAAAAAGAATTCCTTGGGTATCTCATAGCCTGTACTCCCCATCTCTTTTCTTAGACTTCACATTCTAGCTGTCTTAGCTCCACCTGAGCCTATAATGAAGCATGATATATCGACCATATGTTTAGCTTTACTCTCCTCCAACAAAAATGACATTCAAGAGAAAACAAGTATAAACACACAATGACAAAGAGAACAAGAGAGGAAATATTAAACAGATAATAGATTTCAACCAATTTTTTGTGAATAAAAATATAGTTAAAAAGTTGCACAGTGGCAGAAAATGATCTCTTTGTTCTTTTAGAGTCACTAAGTTCATTCATGAAGGGAGTTCCACACTCATCACCTAATTACCTCCCAAAGGCCCCACATCCAAATACCACCACAGTGGAGATTAGGGCTCCAACATATGGACTTTGGGGGACACAAACATCCGGCCTATAACACATGATATTCTTGGGATTTTAGAAGCAATGGTAATAGACATTTGATACGTTGGATAGAGACTGGCAAAGATGGAAGAGAGATTAAAAAAATTGAACTAATGAAGAAATAGTGCAGCTATTCACACTAGATTTTTAAAAACTGTACAAGTATAAACGATACTTACTGAATCATAACAATGTAGAAATTATTGCTGATTTTGCTAATATATTGATACTGCTATATCAGAAGGGTAGAGCAAAAATTTAGTTGACAGGTTTTTTTCTGTAGAGGTCATGTTAGAATTTTAGGGTTTGGCGGCCACATACAGTATCTTTAGTATATTTATGTTTATAACTCTTTAAAAATGTAAAAACCACTCTTAACTCAGAGGCCATAGAAAAACAAGCTGGATTCGGCCTGCAGTCGCAGTATGAGTCCCCTGACCCTGGAATGGAGGGAGGGGAGAATGTGGATGAGGATAAATCCTCACTTGCTAGTAGAGAAATTTAAAAAATAATGTTTAAATGTGTTCATCAGGAAAATCAGTGTCAGTGTGTTATTTAAGACAAGACTAGGCCAATGTCCAAAGAGAAGCAGCTATAAGACTTGTAATGGTTACCTCTGAGGCTTGACATCACAGTTAGGCAAAGAAAGACTGCTGTTTGTTCTCTCATCCTAAACGTGTTAACATTATTGGATTTTTATTAAACTTATGTACATGCTGGTTTCAAATAAAATTAATTAAAGTAACAGGAAGGGTCCATTCCAGTCTGCTCTGTGCTCTGGTTGCCTCCAGAGCACAATTCCATCTTCCCACTGTTGACCAGAAATGTGGTTACCTATTCCTCAGAGAATTCTAGTTAGTCTCAGTCAATTCTGGTACTTCTGACCCCTTCATGAGCTTGGATCCGGAGCCCATTCTGAAACCCATCACAAAGTAACACTGCACTGACAATAGTCACTGGTCCAGGCTTGTGCAGGTCTTATGGTTTGAGGAAAGGCTTTCTCACTTTCCCATGAGTGTGGACAGGAACATGAGTAGCCCTGTTTTCTGCTGGCAACCTTTTTAATGCAAAAGAGCTTCAGGTCGGAAGCAAGGCTGTGGCTGGTAGAGCAGAGAACTGTGTTCCTCCGTGGCATATTTAGGAAGCTAAAATAATAATAATTAAAAAAAGAAGCTGAGTAAGCCAAAACTGGGATGCACCCAGCTATTCAGTGCTCTCCTCCAGATTTCAAGTTCCTTAAAACCTCCCATTGATCTCTGCACTTCCCGTGCCCAGAACTGGCTGTTCTGTTATTGGCTTTAAGTGAATGAATGAGTATACCTACAGGAACAAAAAGGGAAAATGGTAACAATAATTGAGAAGAACAAAGGGACGCAAATTTAAACTAGAGCAAAACCCCTCTACCCCCAGCATAGGACACGCAAAGAGGGTCATCTTCCCACTCAGCTGTTTCCAGCTCCAGTCCCCACTGCGTCCCTGTTCTAGGTTGAGACACTTGATCTCACTCTCTCCATCCTTAAGTCCATCTTGCCCCATGACATAGATCAAGCAGCCCCAAGAAACATGATAAATCATCTGTTTCTTTTTAGGCCTATAAACTTCATTTTTTCACCAGAAATAGTTTAGGACAAAAAGAAGCATTGAAAATTTTTTTAAAAGCTTGGTTCAATCAATAGCAATCCTTTAAAATAGCTATTGTGATAATATTCCCGCTGCTGTGTGCTTCATGGGAGCCTCTGACTCATTTCCTATATACTGAACAAGAATAACGATTTTAGATTCACATTCTCTGTTAGTTTTCTCCCATCTTCAAAAGTCTGCCATATTAGTCTCTTTTCTATAGTCCATGGCTCTGGGAACACCTGATAAAATGGCTCCCGAAAGAAATTACTCAAAATGGCATTTCTATTCAAAAAAGTGACTTATATATCTATCTTTCCTTCCTGGGCAAACTTTCAGATTTGTTCTCAGGCGGTCAGTTCTGCTGACCTGAGTGTATAAACTGCTCTATTCCAAAGGCAGAACTCCAACTGAGACGTTGATGGGAGAGAAACTCCAAGAGGTCCAGGGCCCAGATTCGTGGTCTCGCCCCAGAAACCAGAAAAGCCCAGCGTTCCGACTGGCTCCTTCCCTGGAAAAGAGATTCATCATTCGGTGGCTTCTTAGAGCAGCCTGACACTGGCTTTGAAAGAGAGAAGTGTAGCTGGGATGCAGGTGAATAAAGAGAAGGTAAAAGGATTCCTTCTAAACTTACTTTGGAAATACTCCTGTTAATGAATTATTTTCTAAGATTTTGTTTTCAAAAAATGCTGTGGTTGATCCATGTTCCTTTCTGAGGTGAGCAATGAGCATAAAAATAATATTGTTTAGCATAAACACTGGGTGTTATAAACTGAATTGTGCCCCTTCTCCCACTTCATATGTTGAAGATCTAATACCATCTGAGACTATTTGGAGGTTGGGCTTTCAGGACATAATTAAGATGAAATAAGATTCCTATTCCAATAGGACTATTCCATGTGTCCTTATAGGAGATGAGGAGACACCAGGAATGTGCACACACAGGGAAAAGGCCATGTGAGGACATAGCAAAGAGGCAGCCGTCTGCGAGCCCAGGAGAGAGGGCTCACCAGAAACCGATCCTGCTGGCGCCCAGTCCTGGACTTCCAACCTCCAGAGCTGCAAGAAAAGAAATCTCTGTCATTTAAGTCACCCAGCCTGTGGCATGTTGTTATGGCCGTCCTAGCTGACGAATGTGCTGGAGTTCATCATTTACAAAGTTGATTCCTGTATACTATTTTAATCTGTTCCTTACAACAGCCCTTAAAGAAGGATATTATTATAACCCCAATTTTACAAATGAGATAGCCGAGTTTGAAGGATCGAGGCAGAGCTTCTGATTGTAGATGCAGGCCTCTTCTAGAAGGTGGTAACAACTGAACAGTACTCAAAGAGCATCCTTTATCACTGTCCCACTTGTAAACGGCCCCTCACCTGGCTTATCCTGGGACCAGGGCACCTTGCACGAGAGCTGCCATTTAGATGAAGAGACTGTGATTCTGGAAGGTCTCCAGAAAGCACAGGTCTTTTACTTAGCTGGTTGAGGGCACAATACCCTTGCCTCCCTTTAAGAGAGGAGCTTGTGTTAATCTGTGCTGTCCAGACTAGCGGAGCTCATCTTAAAAGCAGAGGCCCTGGCTGCTACTACCAGTATGGGGGCCTAGAAAAAAAGAGATGCTAGAGGAAGAATTCAGGATGGGTCCCGAGAGAACAGGCTGAGAAAGGAAATGCGGAGGGCGTCAGAGCCAGCAGCCCTGATGGGTGAGAAGGGCTGTGGGCAACCCTCTGCTCAATGGAAACTAACACATTTTCTGAAAGTATGTAAATAACTCTTGGAATGTACAAAAGTCTGCACACAGTAAAGCTTCATTCACTAATTGGTAAGGAATGGATGATCTCTCACGTGGAACAAATGAAAGGTCTGTGTGCTACAGACAATACGAACTTTCATAGTTGCTTTGTAGTAAGTATCTTGCTGTTTTTGCTTTGCCCTGTTTGCGTTTGTTTTTCATAGGCGGCTATAAACAACAATGTCTTCCTTCTACGTTTTCGCATTTGAACCTCACGTCGGTCTTGTAGCGTGTGATAAACAGCATTTACACGTGAAGAAAGGACATTCCAAGATGCAAACTGGTTCCTCAACATCCCAGGGTTCATTAGAAGGAGTACCAGATTTTGAACTTAATTCCCCAATCCCTCATCTGCTGTTATGCTCTCTCTTCTCCTCAGGTCAGAATTTCTTCAGACAATGAGGGCTCCCACCCTTCTTCTGTCCTTACAACATGACAAAATGCAGTTCCTCTGAGGTGTCATCAGAGCCTTGGAGCGAGGGTTACCATGTGCGGCGGCAGGAAACTGAGCTAATGTGCAGCCAGGATATGCCGGCTGTGAATGGCCAGCGACTGACATGGCTGGACAATAGTCACACCCCTTGAACAACAGGTCAATGTCGTTTTATTTTAACATTGATGAGATGTCATAGGAACTTAATTCTTATTTCTATCAATTAGCCTATGGTAAAATTGGTTTCATCATACATCCTTTTGCTCAAATGTAGGAACGGAGTAAGAAGGCAGCCATCTGCAAGCCCAGAAAATGGTCTCAGACCTCTTTGCATTAAGTGAGGACGCACTACATTCATTGTCAATGACATTAAGTAAGTACTTACTATGTTCATTGCCAAATAAATTGTATGCATCTCTAGAGAATATAGCCCATGATATTGGATTAATTGTAGGGTATCAGATGGGTAATAGTGTTATTGGGGTGATCACTTTATATATAAATATATAGAGAGACATGTAAGTTATATAAATGTCTAATCAGAGTTGTACACCTGAAACTACTATAATATTGTACATCAGTTGTAATCAAAAAGTAAAACGTTATTATTAAAAAAAAAAGTGCATATCTCTCTTTAGGGTATGAAAGCGAGTGGTGACCCAGGCAGGGACGGTGCGGTCTGACTGGGGCTCTCAGCATGGTGTCCCCAGCCTCGCTGACCTGGCCCAGCCTGCCCCATCCCCCCTCTGCCATCCCACACGTTCGCCACACTGAGCACGTTATGCTCAGAGTTCTGGAGACTGGAAGTGTGAAACATCTTCTAGGCTAAAATCAAGGTGTCAGCGGTGTTGGTTCTGCAAAGCCCTCCTGCCAGTAAAGATAATATATTCACAGGTTTTGGGAATCAGGGCACGGACATTTTTGGGGGAGAATATTATTCAGACTACCATGTGCGATTAGGGGTTAGTTTGAGATATAATCTGGAGCTCAGAAGAGAATGGGTATTAGAGATATAATTCGGAAGTGCTGAGTTTTGATGAAATAATTGAAGTCATGTGAACAAGCAAGATAGTCTATGGGAAGGATATAGAATCAGGAGGTAATAGAGGGGACAGCTAGGCATTAGGGTTCTCCAAACCCCTAAAGACACATGGAGGAAGGAAGAGAAGCCTGGAGTTGAGTTTACCTCTCTTGGGGTTCCTTCCTTGCAGAGTTCTCAAGGATCAACGCGTCTACCTGTGGCCCTGCCTCCCCAGCGCTTCCTGCAGAAGCCCTCAGACTGTCTGCCCAGAGAGTGCTCCGCTCCGCAGACCTCGTCCATTTCTGTCTTACCACCGATCTCTTGCCTCTCTTGTCTTCTTTCCCATCCACCAGCAGAGCCCCGGACCCTCATTCTTAGAGTCAAAGCCCACCCAGAGAACAAGAAGACTAAACATACCTCCTGTTCTCACCTCTTGGGTTCTTCACCCCCTAAGTGAAGACTGAGCTTCCCCAGGCCAGGATTTCTAATCTGCCACATTTGCTGTTTTAGAATCCTACTTCTTACATTAACATTGAAGTTTTTAGAAAAAGAGGCATGAAGCAGGGGCCACATGAGATTATCCTGCCGGCCCTGGAAATGACAGGACTTAAGGTAAGTCCCTCTTAGGGTTTAGAAAGTCAAGTTTATCAAAGGAAATCCTTCTTTTTGCTGTGAGGGAGTAATAAAGGGAAACCTTTTGCCCAAGAGGTGGCCCAGTCAGAAATGTAAATAATTTCAAGAGATGTAGACATATTCCTGGATGGCAGGCTGGCTGGAGGTCAACGAGGCAATATTTGAAGGTTAGGGATAGTCCTAGTCTTTAAGGAGATGTCTCTTCTGTGAACTGTTATCCATCTACAATAAGATAATACAGAAATTGAGAATAAGCATCTAGAAGGTTGTATTACGGTTAATAAGCTCATGATATCAAAGTGCAAGATCATTTTCCTAGTAATCACTTTTATTTCATTTTATAAAAGTATCAGCTCACAATAGAACTTTCCAAAATCTGGTCCTTTCATCAGAGATAATTTGAGGAGCACAAGTATAGAGAGTTTCCAAGGCCCATCCCTCAGAAGTTGACCAGTGTAGAGAAACTACAAAGGTGATTTGTCTTTTGTTTGGGGATAGGGTGGGTAGGAGAAATTATTGGAGATTCTTCTAGTTATAATTGAAACCTTAAGATTTTACTTGGCCGGAGTCCAGTTTTAGTTTTATGGCAAACTGATTCAACACAAATGGTAACCATCATTACGTGCCTTTTTTAGCAAATAAAAGAAAGAAAAGGCACCTTCTGTGCTGTCTTTCAGAAGGAAGGACCAACCATTGTTATTGCTATGTACTGAGTGGCAGGGCTGAAATTTGAATCCTGCTAGCCCCAGGGCCTTTGCACAGGTTGCTCCTGCCACCCCGGAGCACTAACTCGGCCTTCGCCCATTGTGATTTTCACTCTTCCTTTGGAGTGAAGCTCAGGCATCGATTCCTCCCTGTGCTGCCTCTCCCCTCCACCCTCTCAGACTCTCCACAGCTCCCTGGGCTTTTCCTGCACGTCAGTAACAGGGCTAAACTGCAATTAGATGTTTAATTTCTATCTTCCCACTAAATTGTGAGTTTCCTGGGAGCAAAGACCTAATCTATCCTCTGTGCTATCATGTCCTCATAGTCTGGCACACTGCCTGGCACATAGTAAGTATTCAATACACATATTGAGCAAGGAAATGGATGGATGGATAGATGGATATATAATAGCCTCTTCCCCATAATTGGAAAAAGGGTGTAGTCTTCCACTTTCCTATCTTTCCTACACATCAGTCCTGGCTTTGCAAAAGAGTCAGCAGGCTACCGATTCTAACTCCCTGCTCACAGAGACTTAGGCTGTGCAGCCACGGAAAACCTCGAACAAACGGCGTCTCCACCCCAAGCCCCACTCTTTCCTCTCTGGAGAGATTCCTATGGTGTAAGCAGCTGTCATGATCATTTTCTATTGTAAAGTAAATTTGCAAATCCTTGTAATGTACCAATCCAATTTTCTTTCAAAAACATATACCCAGATAGTCTTTAAATCCTGAACAAGGTTGTGTTTCATTTTGCAGATATTTAAGAAACATAGGTCAGGGGTTATTAATAATAGAAGGTAGAGAGTGGCTTCTTATGTAAACCCCAGAGCGCCAAGCTTGGGCATGCATGCATTTACCCCCGTTAGTGATAATAGGAGTGAGGTGCACAATGGGTGTTCCTGTAAATCTACCCAGAGGACAATATACCCCTCAATTTAAAATGGCTGATAAAGTGTGAATAAAGGTCTGTCGTCTTTACCACTTCTCATTGCTATTAAGAAAGGAATCACATAACATTTTAGGGCCCTAAACTAATTAACTGTGCATATGGATTTGGAGAGAACATGCTTTGTGCACAATAGTTTATTCCTGAATTTACATTCATAGGAGGCTGGAGCTCTGGGGCTGAGAACACTAGATGCGATTGAAGTTCAAGGTGCTGGCTCTGATTGGAAGGAGCTGTCTGCTTACATTTTGGCAAAGGAGAGGACTAGAGAAAGGAGATTAAATCCTTTGAAAGACTTTAAGTGTCTGCCACATTGCCTTAAAAACCTGACCACACGCTGGGTGACCCTGAAACACGCTCCTACTGATGATTCTGCTGTAAAGATTATTTCTCAGAGGTCCGTGATATGAAAATCTGACTCTGTTTAGAATGCAGAATGGGTAAAAAGAAAGAACAAAGAGATTTTGATTTAATCTAAACATATAAAAGATATACATGCTTTCCCCTTGCTATGTTGTTTTTTATTTAGTATTCACCTCGTTCTTGATGTTTACCAGGACCCTTCTGGCTAATGTCGACATTAGCTGATGTTTGGTCTTTAGCTGTGACATATATAATTAACAAACAAGATAAATATGCACTTTGCCATTCTGATATAAGTGGTGTAATTAGATATTTTTCTTTACATTCCTTCCTTGGAGAGATATTCACACTCATCAAAAGGATAATTAAAACAACAAACTGATACATTCCCAGAATAAAACATAAGAAAACTATTTCCACAAAATCCACTAATTCAAAACCAAAGAAATTATTTGATATGAATACTTAGTAAGCACTCAATGAAGATGAGTTCAATTAGATGGAATTGAGCTGAAAATTCAAAGAAATCATTCATATTCAATTCAAAGTAGTGCTTTTCAAATGTCAGGAAGTAGGAAGCTACTCTTACTCACAATAAAGCTTGGCGGGGAAAGTATTTGTCTTCTGTTATTTCTTCTTCTTCTTAGTGATGTAGAGGAAGGCTATATAGTCTTGTTAAGACAGTTCTTTCGACTTTTTAGATTACGTGAACAATAGGAAGCAGAAAGACTTTTTCAAGAGCGAAATTTAAAATAACACGCACCCAATCTTCGCCTTCCTGCCGGGCACGAGTGACCAAGCTGCTACAAGGGCCGCAGGCCGCGTTGCCACTCAATGGCGGCATTGTGTCATTTTTGCCACTTAGCAATTCCACTTCTGTGACTTCCCCTTGTGCCCCAACCCCAGCTTCCCAACCCATTTTTTTTTTTTCTGCTGCTGTTCCATATGTTCCCTGACACTTCTTGAATTTAGGGCAAATGCAGTAAGTTGCAGTGCGTGCAGCCTGAAGGGGACTCCCTGCTACCCCGGCCAAGTAGCTCGGTGCCCTTGCTGCTCGCAGTTTAGGTTAAACAACATGTGACTCCAAGGCATGTCTGTAAAAATGTCCATGGAGCAAGGAGACTCATAATATTGCTTTTTCAGAGTGCAATAAAACGCCCAAATCTACCAAGAGCTAGTGGGCCCTTGTACACGACAATTAAACATTAACAGGCCCAGGGCCCGGGGAGCAGGGCCCAGCAACGCTTTGAAGCCCTGTTTGCCAATTAAACACCGGCTGACATTAGCGTCAAGGTGGCAGGGATCCAAAGCAGAGATAGGAACGTCAACCACTTCAGGGCCATTCATTAGCTCCCCAGACATTCCTGGCGTGGCCTGTTTCTTTACTATTGCCAAATCCACACCCTGCTCGGGAACTCAGGGGCTCTGAGAAAGTTTACTCAGATAAGCTTATTATGGAAATAGCACTTGGTCACCATTTACTACTCACTCCTTGTTCAATTATCTTTTATCTGTTTAGAGTATTTGCCAGCTCTCTCGAGGTTCCCGGGGATGAAGATGAAGCCTTGGACTGAAAGCCCTCCCTGGGGCTGCAGTGGAGGAGGGGCAGGTACCACTCTGTGCTTGTCTTTCAAGTCCAAGAATGCCGGCCCCTCCTAGAACTTTGGAAACTGTTAAGAGACTACTAGTAAAAGATCTTGTCATTATGATCATGGGAAAAGAAAAAAAAAAAAGCAAAACTGTCTCCCCTTGAAACAAAGCCCCGGGTGCTCTGTGGCCACACGCCAGCAGAAATGGGAGTAGAGTGTTATTTTTTTTATTACAATAGCATTTATTACTATTGCCACAGTTAAGTGTTGAGCAGGAAATTTTCCCACTTCCCAGCACCCTACATCAGAGGTGCTCTCTCTCCTGGCTTCTCCACAGCTGTGAAACCAATCTAACGGAGGCTTTCATTCATGAGTCTTAGTCAAATGCCACCCCCTTGGTCCCTCCTCCCTCCTGCCTTATATCCTGCTAAGTCATCTGAGTGTATTATTGGGAGGTGTCACTTATGTATTCTAATGTCCTTGAACTACACGATTTCTCTGTGGCGAGCTCATCTCAGAGGACAGGATGCAGCCTGCATTTTCACTGTGGTGGTGTTTTATGCTATTCACACCAAGCCTTTGATACTTCTCCTATCAAGAGGTGGGGATTAATTCTCTCCTCTTGACTATGGCTGAACTGAGTGAGTGACTTCTAACAAACAATGCGGTCGAAATGAGGGCATGTGGCTTCCAGGTGTGGGTCATGCAGGACAGCTTCCATCTTGCTCTGTCTCTCATATCACTTGTTCTGGTGGAATCCAGCTGCCACATCCTGGGGGTGATTCAAGAGGCCCTACGGAATGGTCCATGTGGGAAGAAACGGAGGGGTCCTGCCTACAACCAGCAAAGGAACGAGGCCTTCTGCCACAAACCATGTGAGTGAACGTAGGTGCAGATCCTGTAGCTCCAGTGAAGCCTTGGCCCAGCTGACAGAACCTCAGCTGAACCAGAACCACTCAGCCAATCTGCTCCTGAATTCGTGATCTACAGAAGCTGTGAGATAATGTGCATTGTGTAAGCCTCTGTTTGTAGTGATTAGCTCTGCAGTAACAGATAACTAATATACCTGCCTCAACTCATTACTGAGAAATTGCTAGAAATCCCAGGGCAGATTGTCAGGGGACCTGGATTCTGCATTCAGCTTCATCATTTATAGGTTGCGTGATGTTGGAAAATTTACCTGTCTGCTCTACACTCATATTCCTCTGGGAAAATTTGCCTTTCTTTCCTCTTACAGTTGGTGTGAAAATCAGATGAAATATTTTGAGAAATCAAAAGTTCTCTGATGTCACAATTGTCATTATCTTCCAGAATTTCTGCACCTCACAGAAGGGTACCCCCATCCCTTCTTGCCACATTACCAAACCACACACCTCACACACGCAGGGCAGGGACAGTGTCCTCCCTCAGATGCTGTGTCTTGTTCATGCCTGGAAGGACCATAGCACTGCCATGTTCATAGGAAAGGTTAACTGGCCCACAGACAGCAAGATGACCACACAGTTCCCTTGAAGAGGTAGAAGCTGCAGAAACACTAAGCAAACTACGTTCAAGTTGGCAGTGCTCATTGGAGTGAAGGCAAAAGTTGTCTAGTCTCTTAACTCAGATGGTCTCTGTAGCCTATTGATATGAACTGCTTTCATTTTTGTCAACTTCCATCAGCCAGAAGAACCACACCACCTTCAGCCAGAACATCAGTTAGCCAGAGACACATCAGTACCCAAAATGTGCACTCAAAGGCACATGAAACATTCATGTCAAGCTCCTGAGGAATGCCTCCGGCTAAGGATGCTATCAGCCCAGTCCGCACCCTCTTCTGTAAGTCCCCACCCTTTTCCTCTCTTACCTCTGTGCTCTAGCCAAATTAATTATTTTTCCTCAACTGAGGCACCCTCGCTTTTGCTTCTATTTAGAATTCTCCCTTCCTATTCTTATTATGTAAAATAAATCTGTGTGCATAATGTACTCAATTAGATGCCTACACATAATGACACTCTGGCCCTTCTTTCTACAAACCCAAATTATTTTTAAGAAGTCAACCCCTCCCAAGCCTCCTCCATCCCCAGCTCCAAGAATAAATCCTAATTAATAAAAACCAATCGAGGTAATTTCACTCTTCTTGTCAGTGATGGGTTTAGTATGGACATGTGACACAATTCTGGCCAATGAGCTGTAAAGGAAAATCTGCTGGGGGAATTTTGGGAATGTTCTCCTTGCTCCTAAGAAGGAGCAAGGAAAAGAGGAGATCCTGTTCTTCCTCTGGGTTTTTTTGTTCTGCCTGGATTTGGCTCCTGCAACTGCTGTGTCATTGTGCTGCTATCCAGACTTGGAGGAGGACACGACTGAGTAAGTGCAAAGAAGCAGAGCTGCCTCCCCAGTACCATGGCCCTGTAAGCCCCCTCTTCTGACACATCCATATTAGATGAGATAATTGTCTCACTATCAAAGCCAGTCTGAGTAAGGACGTCCTGCTCCAGATAACATAGGCTTCAGAGCCAGGGCAAACTTCAGCTTCTCCAGGATGCCTTCATTGACACACCACTCTTCAAGACTCTTCACACCTTGACTGGGAGCTCTGCTGGTTGTCACTGAACTCACAGGGCTCTGTGCCATGGTTCAATCTCAGTGCACTACACCCTCATCCACCACCACCATCCTCCACGCTGAGAGCCTTAAGGCGAACTTGCAGGTTATTAATGTCTGTATTCTCCATTCCATCACCCATTCTATGAATGAATAGGTCCCATCAAGCCCCAGAATTTCTAATGAACCTTCACGTAAGCCAATGGGTACAGTTCTATAACTTAAGAAGGCATGTCAGTGATTCCTTACATAATAAATAAGATTTGTTTTAAGATATTACCATCTCTGTCTATTGAAAGAAGTAGCTATCATTTTAAAAATATCTGCCCTTATCAATTACCTCATAAATGGGTGAATTCAGTAGAGAAACTCATTTCGTTTCTTTTCAAAGCTATTATCAGTTCCTTTTTCTTAAACATGTGAGTTGTGAATTATGAAATCCACCTCAAATGTGGTGAGAATTGAATTAGACAATGCATGCATGCCTAACCTTAGCAGGGAACAGGGCATATAGTTAGAGATCGATGAGTAGCAAGGGTTCTATAGAACAGATAACTCCTGGATAGTACATGTCAGGCCCAATCTAGCCAAATAAATTGAAATACAGAACACACTCAGAGGAATTACTACTCATGAGTGAACTTTCTAGGCCTTTACTAACAGTAAAGAGTGACTGAGACTTCAGCAGAAGACATGAAAGGCTGACATGCATCATTTCTTGATTCTTTATAGCTCCAAGTAAAGATGTTGCTCTTTTGATCAGATAATGCAATAATAGGGCCAGAATGGGGACATGTCATTGTTCTCCCATGCTAGAGTGCTGGTTTGTACTCTTCACTCTCCCAAACAGAAATTTTCTTGAGCAAGGGAAGCTGAGAGAACGGTCTTAGATAGATGAAATTCATCACTACTGACAGTAAGTGGTACCTCCTTTCTAATCTTAAGTGTCAAAAGAGTTGAGAACGTTTGAAAAGGTAACTTTTTATTTAAATTAAATTAGGAATTAACATTAGTATTGAATTCAGTCTTGTGACCAATGCCCCCAACTTCCTTCCCACCTTCTCATCCAAAAACAATTTTATGGTTACCCAATTATGTACTGAAAAGGACAGTTTTTATGGGTTATAATGCACCAGAGACCAGGACTAGAGTTCAGGTTCGATTCCCAAAAGGCCATGTCACTTCTCTCAAAACAAACTCTATACCCTCCCATTAAACAAGTGACCCTGTGGGCCCGACTCCCAGTTCCCTCTTCTGGGCTAAAACCCATTAACAATGTTGTTTGGATACTTGCACCTCTCAGGGGGCAACCTGAGGCTGCCAGTCCCCTTCTGCCACCTGTCTTTTGTTTGTACCAATCCTAGTCTCGCCAGATATTGAATGGAAGCTTCTGACCGAGGGGGTTGGAAAGCAGGAAAGCTGCCCAAAGTGTTGCCTTATTTGAAGTGGGTTACCTCAAAGAAAAGAACTGCTGTGTAGAATTCTGGGGTGCGGCTGTTGGGGGTTAAGACCCTCATGGTACAATCTGTGGGGGGTAGCTGCCCAGTCATTGTCCACCTCCTCCCAGGATAGCTGCCTGATGGCTCTCGGGGGTCATATCTGCCAATGAAAAACCATGACTCTCAGCATATCTGCCTAGTGTTGTAGTTGATGGAGTCTCTTCCCGGAGTCTCATGGGGGTGCCACTGCCCTTTCCATGTAAAACTGTAAGACCCTGTGTGAGGTGCTGTGAGGGGGCATTCTGAGGCAGAAGTTTCTAAATGATTTCTAGAACCATGACTGCACCTCCCTTAAGTGGGTCAGGGACACAGAAATTGACTCTCAAATAGCCAATAGATCCTCTCAGAAGAGTAGGCATCAATGAAGGAAAAGAGAAAGAACAAAATCTCTGCAAAGCTGGGACTTGAGCCTGGGAAAGAATGAAATGTAGGGAACTGGCACCACAAACAATCATGAAGTTCTGGATTCATTAGAGCAGGGGCTGGAGAAGAACCTCCGACTCTGATCTCCAGGACTTAGCAGTGGCTCACTTATGAAAAATACACAGACAGTTGTGAGATAGAACATCTGTTCCATGAAAACTCTTGTTGCATCGGACCCTGAGAAAGCTGAGTTCCCGGGTAACATCATTGTTGGCCCTCACCCTCATCAACCCTGTGAGGATTACTTTGGCATTATAATCGTGGTCAACATGAATAGATTTTACACTCTTTCTATTACGCTTATTGTAAAAATGTGATGGTGAACTTGGTTCAGGATAGCACAGGGAGTTGTCTGGATGGGACCCTATGGAAAAATATCTCCTTGTCTCATTTCTAGAGTTTTTTGGTCAAGTGATATAGGACATTACATTAGAACATGCAACTGGATATTAGCATTAATCTTCTCACTGTGCAAGGTTTATTGTCTTAATAGTCATTTGCTTTTAATGGTGCTTTATCTTTTATCTTGTTTCATTATTTGCATCTCTGTAACTAACCTACCATAGATCTGTTGGGACAGGGGTTGAATATAAGCAATAAATAAGTTAAGAATCATCACCTTTGTAGATACCACTTTACAGCCTCAACTATAACTGAAATTTAGTCCATGTCCAGAAAAAAACTTATAAAAAAAAAGAGATAAAAGACCCTAACGCACACAGACTCATGGCTGTCCAGCTTTGCCTAAATACCCCCAGGGGCACAGTGCTTACCCCTTTCCAGAGGAGCAGCTTGGAGATTGAAGTCTGCAGCTTACTTGCCTAATGTATGTGTGCAAAGAGCATAGCCCTGTGCCTGGCAAAGGGCTTGATAAATTTTGAAAACAAAAGTGTGCTCTCCATGTTAGGTCTCAGGAAGGAAGGCAACAACACCCAATATTGCAGGCTGAACAGATGGGTTGTGCCAGGATGCAAGGGCCAGTAGAGATCTGGCAGTTTTTTCTACAAAATCCTTTTTTAAAGGAAAAAGAATTCAAATTTTATGATTAATATCTCCATGAAAATAAAAACAGGTAGGGTAGGCCCTGGCTGGGTAGCTCAGTTGATTAGAGCATCATCCTGATCCGCCAAGGTTGCAGGTTCAAATCCCTGGTCAGGGCACCTACAAGAATCAACCAATGAATGCATTGGTTGTAAGTGGAATGACAAACCGATGATTTTCTCTCTCCCCCTCATGGCAGATGTCTTAGCCTGTTCAAAGTATCCAGACTGGGTGGATTATAAACAGCGGACATTGATTTATCACAGCTCTAGGGGCTGGGAGCCTGCGATTGAGGTGCCAGCACAGTTGGGTTTTGGTCATAGTCCTCTTCTGGTTGCAGATGAACTTTTTTTGTTGTTGTATCCTCATGTGACAGAGAGCAGAGTGCTCTCTGGGGCCCCTCTTACAGGGGCATTAATCCCATTCATGATGGCTTCGCCTTCAAGCTAATCACCTCCCAATGGCCCCACCTCCTACTGCCATCACATTGGGGGTTAGGATTTCAACATAGGAATTTAGAGGAGGGGGACACAGACGTTTTAGTCCATGACAGCAGACATTGTCTTCATGGAAACAGGTGTGTGTCTATGTGAGGTTTCCCAATACCGGCGTATCCTGCTTTAAAATACCATATTCCTGTGGGTACAGAAGGATGTGGTCTATGTGTGGCACAGATGGACCACGGAAGGATCTTAAGGCTTGGAATCACAAAATTTCAGAGCTTGGTTCTGCCCTTTGCTAATTATATAATATTAGGAAAATCACTTCATCTATGGGAAACTTAAGGCTCCCCATCTGCAAACTAGGCCTAGAAATACTTGCTCAGTTGTTGTAGCTCATGAGGTAATTTATCTGAGAACTGGAGCATAGGAGTACCAGGTACCAGCTGAACTGAAGAAGACCAGGGTGCAGCCCGAGTGCACTCGGGGATCTCAGCACCTGCTGCCTGCCTTGCTCGGTGCCTGCATCTGCACAGCAAGCTGGTCACTCCTTCAGGGCAATGACCTTGCTCCTCCAGACCTTCTAACCCTCAGCGCTGAACACATGTTGAGTTTAACATAAAAGTGGCCAGTATATCGTTTTTTTGGTTGTTTTATAGTTTACTAGCTAAACGGCATTTCATAAATTTCAATGAATTACTCACTCATTCTTCATTTTTGTGTGTAATCATAGGAACTACCTTATATTGGTTTTGAAGTGGATAAAAGCACGCATGAGTGTTGTTTCATTTAATCCTGACTCCCTCTTGAGAAAGAAGACACCTTTATTCCCACGTTACAGAACAATACATCATACCCAGGTACTGAGAGGTTAAGGAATCTGCCCAAAGTGGAAGACTTTACAATGACAGAGACATGACTCAAAACCATTTCTCCTGACTCTAGACGCATGCCTTTCCCACCCTAGCTGGGCTCCCAAATCCCCTCATAGGTCATGGAACACTATGGAAGTACAAGAAAAATTTTCTGGCTAAAAACAACCTACACATTCCTTCCTAAGTCTTTCAAACATTGTCTGGGAATGAGGTGTCCCAGGGGATAAACAGCATAACTTGCCTGCCTTCCTGAGATGGTACAACATGTTTCAAACTTTTACATCATGTCTGTAGGATTATCTTCCCCTGTGTTATGTAAAAATAGTCCTTGCACTCATCGTAGCCAGTGCCACTGCTCACGATCTCCTCTTATCTGGGACATGCAGGCCTCTCGCACAGGGAGCCCCGCTCAGCCACATGCCCTGTGAACCTCTGGCCACTGGTTGGCGACACAGAAGCTGAAACATCCTGGGTTGCTCTGGGGCAGCCTCCTCCTGACAGCCCCAAGTCTATCTCTTGCTGCCAGTGTTTTTTTAAGAGTTGAGAACACTATTAATCATCAGGATTAATTGCTACTTCATAGTTAATGATTCATTGCTCAGACAAATATTTGCTGAGTGCCTGCCCTGAGCCAGGCTTTGTTTATGGCACATGGGATAAATCAGGGAACAGAGGAGACAGCGACCCCTGTACTAGTGGAGCTTCCATTCTGCGGAGGGGAATGGACACTCGACAACAGGCATAGCAAGGAAGAATATAGTACCTAGAAAGGCGAAGGGCTACAGGGTAAAAAGAGTGGGTGATAAAGAATGCTGGAGGGGGCAGTTTGCAAGTTTAAGTAAGGTACTTGGACCAGGCCTCATTGAGCAGGTGATATCCAAGCAAAGATGCATATCCAAGGCAAGAGAGTGCCCGGTGAAGGACACCAACCAGTGCAAAACCCCTGCGGTATCAGGATACCTGGCATGCTCAGGGCACTAAAGAGGGTTGGTGTGGCTGGAACAGAATTTGGCGGTGCAGGGGGCAGGAGACGGGCTCAGGGAGGCAAGACCAAGAGGTTTAGGGGCAGGTCACATAGGGTCCTACAGAACCTTTTAAGGACTTTGGCTTTTACCCTGAGAAAAATGGGGAGCTGTTGGGGAGGGAGGCTAAGGAAAGGAAGACTATAATCTGACCTATTTTAAAGAAGTAACTGAATCTGTAAAGAACAGACTGAGGACATGGAGAGGAGGGAGTGGCAAAGGTAGAAGCGGAGAAACAACTTAGGGAACTGTTCTAGCCACGCAGCTGAGGTACCACAGCCGGGGTCCAGCCTGTAGCAGTGGAGGGGGCCCGAGGGGAGAACCAGCATGATCTCCTAATAGACTGGATGCAGAAGGCGCATGGAGGACTCTATGGTTTGGGCTTAAGCAACTGGGGGAATAGCAGTGTCTCAACTCCTGTGGGGGTGGGGGAGGTGTTATTAAGACTTACATCTTTTTTTTTAAGTTTTTTTTTTAAGATTTTATTTACTTTTAGACAGAGGGGAAGGGAGGGAGAAATAGAGGGAGAGAAACATCAATGTGTGGTTGCCTCTCGCATGCCCCCTACTGGGCACCTGGCCTGCAACCCAGGCACGTGCCCTGACTGGGAATCAAACTGGTGACCCTTTGGTTCTCAGGCTGGCTCTCAATCCACTGAGCCACACCAGCCAGGGCAAGGCTTCCATCTTGATTATCTTGACTCTGAGATGTCTAATGGACAGTCATGCATACCTGTTGAGCCAATAGTGAGATATGAGTCTAGAAGACAAGAGTAAGTTTTGGGTGGTGGTAAAAATCTGGAGTCTTTGGCATATATGTTGCACTTAAAGTCATGAGATTGATTAAGAGTATCAAGGAAGCGAGTGAAGAGAGCATAGAAGAAAATCAAGGCCTGAACCCTGGACTCTGCCATGGTAAGACTGCGGGAGACACAAAAATCAACAGAAGAGGCTGAGAAGGAGCAGCAGGTGAAGCAAGCAGATGTGTGGAAGTGCCTTGTTCTGGAAGGCAAGTGAGGAAAATGAGTGAGGAAGAGGTGATCACACGTGTCTGCTGCTGGGACACCAGGCAGGACGAGCACCGCCATTTGGTCAGCTGGAGCTCATCAGGGACGTGGACAAGAGCTATTTCAGAGTTAGAGCCAGTTTAAGAAAAAGTTGGCAATTCTTTTGAAAGGGTGCAATGCAAAGAAATATGGAAAAATGGGCAGTGACTGGTGGAGTAAGAGGGGTCAGGAGAAGATTTTGTTTAGTTTTGTTTTCTAGCAAGAATAACAGCATGTTTCATTCCTATGGAAAGATCGAGCAGAGACCAGTGTTGAGGAAGAGACATTACTGGAGTGATGCCTTTGAGTGGATAAGCGTGGCTGGGACCTAGTGTACAGCAGACTGCGTGGCTTTAGATAGGGCACAATAGTTCCTTTATAATGAAAGGTTCTGAGGCAAAATCTAAGGGTCAGGACTTTTTTTCTCCATAGGATCAGATAGTAACTATTTTAGGCTTTGTGGGCTATGTGTTTCCTTTTATAACTACTTGATTCTGCTGATATAGTTCTAAAATGGCCATAGACATTATGTAAATGAGTGGACATGGCTAGGTTCCAAGACAACTTTATTTACAAATACAGGTGTTTTGGCACAGGCCACAGTTTGCTGACTCTTGATCTCAGGTATGCTCCTGGGAGAGTACACTTAATCTCTTCTCTATACCTAAATTCAAACTGCCAATGAATTGGAAGATGGAGGTCACTTTGAAAGAGCAGGCCTCATAAACTTTGGAGTTGAAATAAGAACCAAGAATCCACTTCTATGGAGATGTCGTGAAATGTAGCATGAACTAGACTGTAGATGCCAGCAGCCGGACATGGAAGTGATTAGCCTCTCTCACACCTCCCTCCAGCCCCAGGTCAGCATAGGGCAGGGGAGGGGCTCAGTGACTGTTTATTGATAGAGCAACGACCAAATGATTCTCACCCTCCTGACTCATTTTTCCCTGGTTTCTCAGATAAAATTAGGTCCTCTCTGCTTCTTATTTAGAGGGCCCAAAAAAGAAGATCTGACACAAAACAAGAAATGATGCGGATCGTTTTTAATACTGCGCAATTACTTCTCATTGTTGAATAACATGATTGCTTAGGATGTGCATGAGAGTTAATGAATGATTTTGTGCAAACTCAGTAACTGAGAGGATTGCGATGGCTGAGCAGTGAGGCTGACTTTAGGATGAAGAAGGTGATGATGACAATGATGGTGGTGGTGATGAAGATGATAGGGCAGATGGAGGAGGTGGCGGGGGGCAGCCTAGGCCACAGCAGGTGCCAAAGGCATTGCTTCCTTCTCACCGAGAAGCAGCATTGCAGAACTGCACAAATCAGGTTTGGATTTGAATCCTAGCCCTGTGAAATTCTTGGCTGTAAGCTAACCACTTAGGTTTTCCTGGAAAATCTCTGTTTCCACATTAATACAATGGGGAAAATATAATCCTTGCCCAGGTAATGGATTCTTGGTGAGGAACAAATTAGCCCATGGGTGGAAATGAAAACCACTACATGTGCAAGAATCACATTCTCTTCTCTCCTTTACCAGGATTCCATCCTTGCGTTCTTTGTAGGATCTCATTCTTCTCAATTTCTAGCTTTGAAAGAAAGAAGCTGACCAAAATTACTGTATTAAAATAAAGTGGTAGAGTTATTTTCAGTTCAGGAATCACTGTATAGGAGCAAATTATATATTTTATCAATCTTAGCCTACCTTGGGCCCTTCTAGTGACGAGTAAAACTGTCTGCCCCTGCAAGCTCAACTCCCTTTGGCCTTGATGACTTTTTGATATTTCCCCCAAAACCTCCCTCAATCAGAGTCTGGAAGTATTCTGCTGCTCCTCTAACTGAGGTCCACTAGGGTGAACTTGGTCACCGTGGCACCTGTATTGGCCCAAGATGATAGTCTCCCTGTCTTACCCAGGTTTTACGTCACCTGCCTGCCCAGCCTTCTAAGTGGGTGGCCATTTCTCACCAGTTGCTACCTGTTGCTGAGTCCCGGCTCACAGCCCAGGCTGGTCAGTGGGGGAAGCGCCTTCCCTGGAGTCCCTTTCATGAACAAGAATGGGCCTTCCTGATGGTGTTCAGCACAGAAATTCTCACCTCACACATTGTCCAGCCCCAAATACCAGCCCCTTGGTACTGCCCTAAGGTCCCCATGCCCTTTGGAGACTATACCCTCTTCCTGAGGAGGCCATCCTCATGCCCTGGGCTACTTTCTTGAGGAAGCGCTATCCCATCAGCTTTGTCTCATTTCCCTGCTCTCTGGAGAGCATGCGTGGTGTCATGGGCGCAGAGCCACAGTGCCATCTCCAGGGGTCCCTGTAGCAGGGACAACTTCTGCTCAGCCAATATTCCATGCACTTCCCTACATTTTCCAGATCCCCTTGCAGTTAGTATGGGGCCATACTAAATACTCAGGTCAGAGTGAACAGAAGCAGTGATTTGTATCACTTCTAGGCTGAAACAGCTTTGAATTCACGTGCCTCTTCATCCCTCTCGGTCTAGGTTGTAAAAACCTTGAAAGTAACAGTCTCCATAGCATGGCCACAAGATATAAGCAAGATGTCCACCCCAATCCTATGTCAAATGAGTGACAAATAATAACCCTTACTGTGTCAAGCAATTACAACTTCAGAGTTTGACTCTTGGGACAGCTAATAATAATTACCTTGACTGACCCATTCTTCAACTAAGACTCAGCAAAGAGCACGTGTCTTGAAATACCTTTCCCTCCCATGAATGTAAAGGTTTTAAGAGAATGTTCCTCAGCAAAAAAATTTAGGACATTGTTATGTCTGCTTCTAGAAACAAGGAATACCACCAAGAGAATACTATCATGTCTTTTATAACCCAAAGTTCCAAACTCCTGGCCTGCAGCTCTATCAGGAAATGTCACCAATAAAGTGAGACTTTTGATCATATAGAGCAACATAAACACACACTGGTGAGATCTTGTTAGATTGTTTTTGCAATGCCTAACACCAGCGACCCAAATACATATACAATTTTTTGTAGCCTGATACTGTGTGTGGAACTAATGATATTATTTGATCGCCTCATCAATGTCTTGTTCCCTTTGTCCTGGGAGGCATTCCCTGATGTCTCTTTTGATGTCCTCCCTCAGCCTGTGTGCTCTAAGAAGCTCCAACCCTTCCCGGAGCTGCTGGCCTAACAAGCATTACAAAAGGAATCTGTGCAAATCCTAAACCACAAGCTGGAGGAAGGAGGTGATCTTTGCAGCCCCTCACCAGCAATGACATTCAGGGAGACTCCATCCCAAAAGCACCATCAGGAGCCACACCAAACACTTCTTTAGCACCTACCCTGTGTCAGGCCCTTTGCTAGAAGACTTACCCCTAACCCCCACGCTAACTCTACAAATTAAGCGTGCTATCACCATTGTAAAAGAAAGGACACTGAGACTCAGAGAGGCTTAAAAACTGAGACCTGTCACGCTCCAAAGCCATGCTTTTTCCATGACATCATAGGCCTCCTATTCAGATGTCGTTGCCACCATCCAGATGCCTTCAAGACATTTGGCCATTGGCCAGCCTAAGAAGAGAGCAGGGCAGGGACAGGCGCTGCCCTCCTGAGCACCTACTAAGTGCCAGGCCCTATGCTAAGGCTTTCCCTAGCTCATCCTGTCGCCTGACCTTGCGCCTGGGGATGGGATAGCTCAGGCCCCCTTCCAGGTCACACGCGCCTCCTTTATTAATGTGATAGCGGCCACTGAACTTCTTTTTAATGAAATATTTTGGACCACTCCATCCATTGTTTGGGTTCAATGAGAAATTGATGCCTCTTTATTCAAAGCTCTGTCAGAAGCTTGGAAAACATCACACTACTTTGAAAAATGAGGGTTTTTAAGATTTAAAAAAAAAAAAAGCCCCAATGGTTTGAGAACTTCTCTGGTTGCCAGTTGGCCCCGCTCCTTCCTGGGGAACCTGGCGCCACAGGCCAATCGGGAGGGACCATCGCAATAAAAGCACCCCTCACCCCCTCCACGGCGGCTTTCAAGAGTGATTAGCTGAGACAGATTCATAAGCCTTGGTTTTGTGTTGTTTTGTTTTGGGGGGTTTCTTTTTTTTTTCTTGCACTTGGAGAATAAGTTAATTATGATTGGTTAAAATTTGTGTGTTTTTGCTTTTATCCCTGAACCACAATTAGAGCTCCTGACAGGCTCCTGGCCCTCAGAAATTCCAGCTGGTATAATAATTGATAACCGTGGTTATGAATAGATTGAACACAAGGCTGTGAAAGAATGCACAGCCACTTCAGAGGGTCATTTATAGCGTGCTGAAGGGAAAAGAGAATTTCAGGCCTGGAAAGCTTAGAAACAGAACGAGTTTTTATCAGTTTCCTTGACACCGGCAGATCAAAGCCTGGGTTGCACTCTCCGAGGCTCCCAGATAATGGGGCGGCCTCTAATTCATTCTGAGGCTGGAGCGGAGGCCTATTCAGATGGGTTAACCAGGGAGTTTTCATGTTGCTGCTTTGTAGTCTTTATCATGGTACCAATGCAAGAATCACCTTTTTATTTTAATGAGACATTTGAAAAGTATTTGATTCCCTCTGGCTAGGGGCTCCCTCCCTCGGCTGAGACAGTAAGAAAGCGTTGCCCAGTGGAACCTCATTTTCTAAAAGCAATAGTATCTGCATTCCACCCCACCCCCCGCCCCGCGTCAGTTTAATAATTTCAGTGCAAGAGGAAACTGGGCAAGTGGGAAAGGAACAGACTATGCTGCCTGTTAACCCCCATCCAGTTTCACTTAGCCCCTTTTTCTTTTTCCTGCGCATGAGGTTGGTGGCAAAGGTGCCAGTTCAAATCCCTGGTCTACCTGTCCTCTTATGTGTGCAACTTTGAAAATAGGTGTATATCCTTTCCAGAGCCTTCCTTCCTCCCATGAGACGGGAATAATAACAATGACCACATCACGTTCCTCGATGCTGTACCCTGTCCAAAGTAATCAAATATCGGCAGTGGAAGAATTCAGCAAGCATTCTGGGATGGAAAACCTGAAATGGCTGTCTCCACAGAGCCTCACAAAACTCCCTTAACCATACTGAGTAGAGGTTTTCAATGCCATAAACATGTACCCATGTTTTAAGCATTGTAATGGTTGATTGTGTGCTCCCCATCATATTCATATCTTGAAACCCTTACCCCCAGTATCTCAGATGTAACTGTGTTTGGGGATATGGTCTTTAAAGAGGTAATTAAGTTAAAATGAGGGCTTTAGGGAGGGGCCTATAAAATACGATGGTGTTCTTGTAAGAAAGAGGGGATTAGGACATAGACACACTCATAGAGGGAAAGCCATGTGAACAAACAGAGATGGCCATTTACAAGACATGGAGAGAGGCCTCAAAAGAAACCAATCCTTCTAACACCTTGATCTTGGACTTCCAGCCTCCAGAACCATGAAGACATCAAAATTCTGTCGTTCAAGCCACTTTGTGTGATGCATTGTTGTGGCAGCCCCAGAAAACTAATATATACATTTATTAAGTTTTCTTTCGTTTACACTAACATCAAGATTTTATTTTAACCTTAAGGAACTCTTCTGCATTGGCAGAAGGGACATGAGAATTGCAGATGGAATATTGGGATTGTGGCTGCAGCTTTGCCATGGTCCAGCAGTCTTTGGAGTCAGTGCATTTATTCTTTCTGAGCCTTGGTTCTCTCATCTAGAGAAGTACCTCATACAGAGAAATGCTGCTCAAATGTTTGTCCTTGTCCCCAGGATTTCCCCAAGTGAGATGGGGTTGAGCCACCAATTACTGAAGCCTCCTCTTCCCTGGCCAATGGCTTCTCTTCTCAGCACATCCCATAGGTACACAGGATGCAACTTGTCATTGCCTAAGAGCAACCCCAAAACCATAAGGCTCCAAGTAATCCACCTAGAACTGCTGTCTGCTCATGTTTTGAGAAAGCAATCGCAAAGCCCCTGGACATCAATTATTGCTCCTGGACAAATCAGTGACAGGTCTCAGCCTACTCTGGCCATGCCTAGGCAGCCAGCGCTGCCCCACGGGTGACTCCTTCTACCTCCAGGAGAGGGATACAATCTGGCACAGGTGACACCATCATCTGTGTGTGACTGTGAGTCAGTCAGAAATAGACTCATGTCTGTGCTTCAACAGTTCTGGAATGTTCCACTGAGATGCTGTTCCCAGCAGAATGTCAAAACCTAGGTGCCTGTTCCCCTAAAGGCCTTGCTCAGGAATGGATCCCAGGGTTACCACAGAATCTCTTCCCCAAGATCCTGTCCCCAAAAGTCCCTTCTCTAGCTCAGACCCACTGCAGGCTGCCTGCTTCTTGGGTGTGTCAATCAGGTCAGAACTGAGCGAGGAGATAAGACCTCCATGATTTTCATGGCTTTCTCCTACACATAAAATGAGACATAAACTAAAGGGGGAAGAGACCCACATCCTGTGCCTTTCCTTTATCATCCACAAAGTCTGGCAGTATGCTGTGTGGGGTATCCATGCTCAATAAATTTTTATCAGCTGAGTTTCATCTCTCATAAGTCAGCATATGCATGCAAAACAGCTTCCTCACATTACCAGTTTGATTGGCAGAACTGGTTAAATAAATAAAACATACAAAGTAGTTTATGAGTGTGAACAACTCATAATGATTCAGAAGCAAATCTGGCCTCATTTATAAAAAGCATGACAGAGTCCCTGGACATTTAAATTCTGCCTCAAAGAGTAGAAACCGATTACCAGGGACAACCGCGACTGCCCCGACTGTAGTCTCCGCCTCCAGGCTCCCGTCCATCCTTTATATGGCCTCTGGGTGACCACGCGAAAACACACATGTGATCACAGATGCTTCCTCCTTAACACCTCCATTTCCCCAAGAGAAAAGCCAAATTTCTTAACGAGGTCTTGCCACTTTCCACAATAGTAAGTCAGCCTCCAATCCCATCCTCATCTGCTCACTCTGAAGGCTTCTAGCACCAACCCAGGCACATTTCTCTGAGTACACCTTGCCCTTGACCTCTAGGCAGTGGTTCATGAACTTCTCTCAGCTTGGAGTACAGTCACCTACAATCCCTGCCTGTCAAAATTATACCCACATTCAAGGCTCAGCTCAGATTCCACTTCCTGTCTACAAACCGTTTCAATCTCATCAAAGCTTGTGCCTCCTTCTGCCTTTTTCTGCATTGTCCCAGTCACCCTGGCATCAGCCACGCTTGGATGGAGGAGGAGATGAGCATTCGCATATGATGCAGATGAAGATGCTTTTTAGATAGGCTACCTGGTTCTATGCTGGACTCTTTAAGGAGAACATCTCAGATGCATGTTTTTGTTCCAGAATTTTAACCCTGATACTTTGGGTACTTCATCTTAGAGGAATCTCAATGACAGAGTCAAATTAACTAAAAGTACAAGAGACTAATGAATAAATCCAAATATTAGCCCATTCATTGATAATTGAGAACATCTACATGCAAGTGTTAGAGTACTTGAAACTCTATTTGCAATACCCCACCCCATGGTCCATTCTGGGATCCTGGTACCTTAGAATTAAAATTATTTCCACACGTGGTGTTTGAGTAGCCTGCACTCAGAAGGGCAGTGGAATGGTTGGGAGACGATATTGCACCTGAACTTCAGGGTATATGGGTATATGGGTATATGCCCTCGGAAGGGCAGTTTCCATAGGGAATCAAAGGTTGAAGGCTCCTATCACTTGGACAGTGTTAAATGGATTCTGACATGTATCTCTTTTAACCCTGTGTTTCTGTGCCAGGACCCTTCTATTGGTACTTTTTTCTATGATGTATAAATGACATATGAAGTTTTCCTCCATTAGTAGGTCTTGTTGGCCTGGAATCATGCAGCTACCTACTATGCATTGAGTATTGATTCCTTCACTCTCCGAATTGGAGGTGGCCTTGGTAGGGTTGCCTTTGGCATTAGATTTATGGTTAAGGGATGATGTCACTCAACCTTGACTAAGAGCCTGGGAAGAAAGGGTTCATGTCCTATTATCTGTATTCCATTCAATAGTTAGCTCAGTTAGTTTCAGCCAACCATAAAGCAGGTGGCAAATTAACTTCCGAATGAATAGATGGTGTAATGGATGGACATGTTGGATGGGATGTTTGGATAGATGAATAGGTGGATGAGGGAATAAATGTTACTGGAATTCTGGTTCTATCCTTGTTTTCAGAGGAGACTCAGTAAGAAAACAAACAAACTAAGTTTTGCTATGAAGCCATAATAGATGCTGTAGAATTTCCCACAGAGATAAAGTGGAAGGTTAAGCAAAACCCAGTTAATGCTTTTTTTGCCACAAACCACCTAAAATTACCATGCAATTGCAAAATACCGGGTATCTAGCTTGGCCAGGAAACCACATTTCTTATTGACCCAACAAATTTTTAATCGAGAGCTATTACCAGTGTTCAAAGCATCCACACAAGAAAGCCCGTAGCCCTAAAATTATACAGAGCACGACAGAACCCGTCTCTGGAAACCCGGCAGGACTTTCCGTCCCTTTCATGGTCTGAAATTTGAATGTGGAAAACCAGCATTGGAATTCTGGCTTAGTGACTTAGCCATGTGACTTCAGGCCCAGCTTTATCTCTTCAACATCAGTTTCCTCACCCATCAAATGAGGATAATATTTCTGTCCTGCAAAGCTGATGGGGTTAGTTGAAGTAGGATGCCATGCATAAAAGCCCTTTGTCAATATGTGATACAATATTAAAGAAGCGACCGTTTGTAGTGGACATGCACTGTTTGCCCAACACGACCCTCTCTGAGAAGAGCCAAGTGACCACATGATCACAGGAGAGCGGCGTCGTCTTAAGAGACTCAGCCTCACTCCCCACCTTCAGCAGATACAGGGGTAAACACAGGACACAAACTGGGCCATCTTGTGCCTCTTCTCAGGTTTTTAAAACAGAGAAGAAAGAAAACCCACTCCCCCTCTGAAAATGACATTGAGCACTGTGAGGCCTGGGAAGGGCGGCAGGCATGATTTAGGCAAAATGGCAAAGGCCAGCCTAAGCCAACCGGAGCCCCTTCATCAGGAGAAGCCAAGGCAAGCGGGCAAGAAAGCGCAGTCTGGCTCTGCAGAGCCTGAGTCCCCAGGGCTGGGCCACTCCACTTCGCTTCCCTGGGCAGGTGAGGCAGCACGTGTCCCTGTGCAAGTGAGGTCAAGCAGAGTTCTCTCCACCTCCACACAACGCATCCTCAGGGAAACAAGGTTGTCGGTAATTCATCACTTATCCCTTCCTTGTCAGTTACAGAAAGAGGAGGATGTTTGTAAATTACTTCGCTGCTCCGTTCTTGTGACTGCACATAGTAGATACACAACAAACATTTGTTGATGCATCATTATATTATTATGTGTATAATAAGCACTGGTATATAAAAAGCTCTAATTATTAGCAAGCAGAACTAAGTGCCTTTTAGAGAACAGCAATAGCTGTCTCATATTCTTCCTATTTCCACACAACGTACACACATTTTCATAATTTGATATAGTGTCATTTACAAGCAGATAATTCAAGAGTGTTAGCAAGGATGAGGATGTGGTCCATAGTTTTAAATTAATTGCTGCACAGCTAAAGTCATATTTACCAATTACAATGGTAGAAACACTGGACATTAGAACCAGAAGGCCCAGGATGGAAATCCAGCTTTGCATTTGACAAGCTAAACTCTCAAATTCTCAGTTCCCACACATGTAAAATGTGTGTGATATTGATATATTGATATATTGATGGGTTTTTCAAGGGTTCAATTGGGTAAGAAATATTAAAGTGCTTAGAACACATTAGGAGCTCAAGATATAAACTCTGTTATTGATATCTTACATGCGAAATGTGTATACGTACAAATACATACATACACATATATAATGTGTAGCAGTAGCTTTTCTTAAATTGCGATGGGCTGAAATTTCTTCCAAGGGAGTTCTCAAATTAGATCCACAAGGGCATTTCCCCCCACCACACTCCAATCATTCCAGACCAAAAGTGGACTTTGGAAAACTCCCTTAAGCCACCCGAAACAGTCTTTCCTTAGCGATACGCTCCCCAGAGAGTAGCTCATCAACATGAGCCCTGGAAATCTCCCCTGGGAGCTGCTCTCTGAGGTGTCCCCAACAAAGGTGTCACTCTGAAGTGCCTTTTCATCCCCTGAAGCTGTTGTCTTACCCATGACCAGTCCTTGCACCAGCCCCCCAGCTGGATAAGCCTGGCAGCTTCCCCAAACCCTCTTTCCTTTAAGTGCTGGGAAAATCCTCTGTGGAATCATCAGGGATCTGACCAGCTTTGAAGAGCTGGCGGTTATCTTTATGGTTTCTGCGGGGCTGAGCCTCTGTGTAAGAAAGGTCGTGACCTGCTCTCGCAGTCTCCTGGAGGAGAGAAGGAGAGGAAATGGCCAGGAATTACGGAAAGAGAGATTTCAGGTCGATAACTGAAGCAACTTCCCAGTCACACTGAGTGCGTTGCCAGTTTCTTGTACAGAGTTGTCCAGTGGGGTCAAGTGATTCTCCCCCTCAGGGTTACAGGACCTAATCGTGTTCTGACAAACCGCAGCCCTGTACTGGGTCAAATACGCACGACATGATCTAGGCCTCTGGCCCTCTGGAATTTGTCCCTACCTATCATTCAGGTGTGCAGCCCCCAGGAACGGAAATCAGGACCAGTATCTTATTTTTATTTCCACTGTGGACTCTCTTAAAATCTGGGTACCTAAAAATAATTCTATACCTGGAATAAACACTTATTAATATTTTTAAAATCACATATATCTATATAGTATGTGCATATTTATTAATGTTTCTATATAAGATTTTATACTCCATTAAACTTTACTGAAATCAGACAGTTTAGTGGGCATATGAAGTAAATGGATACAATCATTAGCTAAATCCAGTCAATAGCTGTAGTTACTAATATGACTATAAGGTCATGAAATATTTGTGCTGCATATATCTGTAGATACATGTATAGTATATCTTGTCACATATAAACACCAAGCCTTTGTACATAAACACAAACCAATTATGTCTAATTAGAATCTGAAAAATTGCATCTGGTTTAAACTTTAAAATTGATCAAATCAGTGTATTTATTAAAAGTTATATAACAAACTAATGTGAATTTAATGTTTTTAAGAAACAACAAAGTCTATGGTGACTTTAATGGAGATAAAATAGCTCCTAGCTTCTTAAAATGAGGTTTCTATTCTTTATAAATCCTGGGAATGAAATGTCATATGAATTTCTAAGACTTACTCTTCACCCAAATAAAATAAGTAATAATAATAGAAGCTACTATTCAACATCTGCTATGTGCCTAAAGTACATGCTAAGGGCATTACTGATACCATATCGTTAAAGCATGCCATAATTACACCCATTTAGATGCTAGATTTCCCATTTCACAGATTATAAAAGAGGTTCAGAAAAGTTCAAAGAAGAATGTAGCTAGTATGGCAAGCAATCAAGATTCGATCTGAGGACCCTCTGATGCTTTCCACCACTTACCCAGTCTTAGACTGATTGGGCAAAATACTGGCCTCAGCTCCCCTGTTGCCTGTTGCTACCTGCTCTCTGTCCCTGAGGTCTTCTGCCAGCCCACAGGAAGGAGCAGAGACCAGGCAGAGTCTCTAGTATTTTTCACTGGCTGAATCAGACTTGATTTGCTAAGAGGCAAATACATACACTGAGCTCAAGAAGCTGTTGACTTCTGTCATTCGGGGAATAATCCTCTTATTTTCAGGAAAACCTAGGAATGAGGTGGAAGAAGATAAGAGTAATCACATCTTCTTATGGTAGTCATACATTGTGTTTAATAAAATGCTTTTTAATTTAAACAACAACAACAAAAATCCACTAGAACATGTTTTCTAAGTGGTCAGATTTTGCTGTGAGATCAAGCTCTATTTTTAAATATCTGCTTTCAACTCTCAACAAAAGAAGAAAACAAACCCTCTTTGTTGTTAGTGGTGTGCACATCTGGATACAGGGGCGTGCTTCCCCGAATTCTACTTGCTCAACCAACAGCAATTCAGATCTCATCACCCCACCACTTCCCCACCCCCTCACCTCCCATGTGCAGAAGCCAGCCGAGGGTGGGAACGGTGCCTATCGATCTAGGGAGCTCAGAGCCACCCGCTTCCAGCCAGCCCAGCGTATCTTGCTCCCTCTTTCAAACCTTAACAATTCCTCTCTGGAGACCTACTGTACCCTGTAGGCCAGGCAGTGAGAGAAATGTTGACTGGATCACTGGCCATAAGGAGCTCACAGCCTAGAGAGGAAAACAGACTCATGAGCAACTGAAGGGGCCCCATACAGTATGATGAGGGTTGTCAGGGCGCTGTGTGCAGAGTAGACTGTGGGTTCCAAGGGGCACCTGCGCACTCTGTTTAGGGATAAAATGGCCATAAGAAGGAGCATCCAGTCCCTGGGGAGCTAGGTCTATTGGCTGAGAGAAAATGGAATGAGCCAAGCAAATTCAGAGGGCTGCTCTACAGGACTCTGCCCACGGTAACTGGGTCTGAAGGTCTAGAAATGGAGTAGCCACAGCTCTCTGGGGCAGAAGATAGAAAGCAAGATGCCCCATCCATCCTGTGTGACTCGTCTCAGGTGCAGCCTCTTCCAGAAGATGTTTTTTCGTAGAGGTGACCTCTCTTCCTTGGAACTCCATCACCTTTTCTTTACACGTCTCTTCCATGACTCACAGCACCAACTCTAACTTTCTTGTGGCAGGCACTCCCTTCGTCCACCGGATTTCCCACCAAGGACTGGATCAGAAAGTGCAATTCAGTTCACTGGTTCAGCAATCCTTACCGAACACATACAATGAACATGTACCGTGTGAAATGCTGGTTCACCATGACACGGCAGGGGCCTCTCCAGCCACCAGCACCCGCCAGCACCCGCCAACACCCTCCACACACTCAGGCCTGATCTCGGCAGGCTGGCTGGGCACCACCATCAAACTCCCCAGCTCTGCTTCTCTCGCCTTCATTTGCTTTTTACATTAGCTCCACCATACAGATCAAGACTCTGAGGCTCGGTAGAGAGACATTGTTGCTCAAAGCCACAAAGAAAGTTAGCCCTGGGGTCTGAGCTGAGGCCCACACTGTGGGGCTCCGGGCCCTGCTTCCTCTCTGGTCTCAGCGTCCTCGTCCCTTGCCCATCACGGGAGGGGGTCCCTCTTTTGATCGGGGGGCAGGCTGCTCTGGGGTCCTGATTATCCCCAGGGCCTGGAGAGATCTACTCCAACACCGCCTGCCTTCCCGGCTGAGCCTGGCATGTGCAGACCTGCTCCTTCTCTCTTCCAGGTCTGGGCCATTCCGGAAATACTTCTAACATAAGCTGGCTTTTGGGGCCCTTTGGGGCTTTTCTATCTGGGTGTATACAAGTATGCACACATGATGCGTCCATTCGTGGAGGCCCCGAGGAGTCACACATATGTGTGTGTGTGCCTGTCTGTTCATGTTTTTGTGTCCACTCAGATGTTGGCCTGTTTTCTCTCTTTGTAACACATGTGAAGTGTGTGTGCATGTGTAGACATCCCTGTGTTGTGTTTGATGTATGTAGGTGTCTCCGAGCTATGTGTATAGATATCTTTGTAGTATATATGCGGTGTGTGAATGTGTGTTTATCTCCCTGTGGTATATGAATGTGTGATATTCTCTATGGTGTGTGAGTGCATGCATGTCTCTGTGGTGTGTGTATACATCTATAAAAATATTAATATAGATATGTAGATGTCTGTGAGGTATATTTGGACAGTTCTGTGTTGTCTGTGTATCTCTATGCTGTGTATGGTGTGGTGTGTGGTTCTGTATGTGAGGTATGTGCAGTACTTGTGTGTTGTGTGCATGGTGTATGTGTATATATATCTCTGTAATATGTATGTGTGCATCTCTGGGGGGGTTGTGAGTGTGGGTATGTGTATGGTGTTTGTGTATACTGTATTTTGTACACCCATGTTTTTGAACCCATTTATTATGTCCATGGTATATAATCATTATACCCATGTATAATGCGCATCCTTATTTTTCCCTCGAAAACTTAGGCAAAAAAGTGCACGTTATACACTGCAAAATATGGTATATATTTCTATGATGTGTATATATCTCAATGTTGTGTATTGTGTGTGCATGTATGGACTGTGTGCACACACATCTCAATGGTGTGTCTCTGTGGGGTGGTATGTGTGTGTGGTATGTACATGTATATCTCTATGGTGTGTCTGTGTGTGTCTCTGTGGGGTGTGATGTGTGTGAATGGTTTGTGTGCACACATATCTCTATGGGATCTGTGTCTCTACAGGGTGTGGTGAGTGTGTGTATGTGTGCGCGGTGCTTGTGCGCACCTGTGCAGATTATTGCTGACCTGGCTTCTCCGTGAGCCCGGAGCACTCAGCTGACACAGCAGAACACTGAAATCACTGGAGGAAGCACAGGGATGCTTCTCACATGTGCAGGATGAGAAAACAGGACGGTTACTCCTGCGTTTTCCAGGCACCAGAGGTTTCCCAGCCCTTGTTTCCCAGGAGCTCAGAGGGAGCCCTTTGGGGGAGCAGGACCAGGGGGAGCCTAGGGCACCCACAGAAAGGCGTCTTGCTGTCGTTCTGCGCCAACCATACCTGATGGGGGGGCTGGTCTGTGTGGTCTGAAAACCTGAGGTTTGCACCGGAAGATGGAGGAGGGCAAAGTGTTAAGGAAGATCAGAGGATGGGGGTGGGTGTTCTAGGCAGAGAGCAAGTGGCGAGGATGGGGGTGTGTGTGTGGGTGCGTCAGTGCAGTTACCCACAGGGCCCACATACTTCTAATTCTTTCTCATCCCACTTCCAGCTTCCGGTGTGGAGCAAGCATTCACCTTGTGCAGGGTGGGAGATAGCCCCTTACCTGCTTCTCCCCAGGCTTCCTCCGGCTGGAAGATGACGCCCAGGTGTTCTGCAGGCTACTGGGGACTCCACTGTACCATGTTAGCACCCGAGGCTCACAGGCCTGGCAGAAACCACACCATTTCTCCGGGCAGCCAGGCCTTTGTTCTAGGCCCCTGAAAAATGCTTTTATCCATAGGTTTGCCGTGAACAAAATCCTGTTCAAATGGTCTAAACCTGACGATAAACCCAGCCTTTCAGATTACTGCTTAAACTCACCTGCCACACCAGGGAGGAGAAAAGGAAGAATTCCTGTGCGTTTCAGAAACCCTCTCTGAATAATCCCTTGAGCCTCCCCACGGGCTCCAGCCCCCTAATGGATGCTTTGATGACAGCAGATAAAGGGCAAAGGTACTTTTATTCTCTCAGAAATTGCTCCAAATAAACAACCTTGATGTTTAAAGCAATAGAAATCCCTGGAAGATTGATGGCTTGGAAAATGCTGCTGAGTGAATGAATAACTTCCCCCTTTATTTCCAAGAGCTAATATTTGTCCACATTTGCTGCCTTTTGTTGGGGGGAGGGAGGAGTGCAACCTTTTTTTTGTGCTGAGTGTTGGTCAGAGACAAACAGCCACCCTCCAGTTATTACTTGAACTTTAAACCGAGCCCCATTTGTGAGCGATGGAGGCTGCTGTCAGTGTTCACCCATTTATCAGGCTCAGCCAGGGGCCTGCCTTCGGGAACGCTGCCCCTGGGTGTGGCCTCCAAGGTGAGCCCAAGCATTCAAATTCCTTCTGAAGGGTTTAAAATGCCCCAGTGTCTCCAGAAAAAGTCCTGAAATCTTTTTCAAGGGTCATGTTCATTCAGCATCTTAACAAAAACTGCCCTTGAACGCCAAGTGGTAGCCTTTAGCAAGCGACGGCACCTCTCTGCTCTGGCAAACGGGGGCTGCGGTTCTTGCCCACGTGACCAGGACTCTGCTGAGGGCCCAGTGGCAGATGGGTTGCAGCCTTCACAGGCTGTACCTGCACAGCAGGTGATGTGATCAGCCCGGTGCCAGCACAGTCAGGGAATCCGGAGAGATTCTGGTTTGCACAGCAGCTCAAGAAATATTCTGAGAAGTGTCACATGGCCAAGGCACCCAAGGGCTAGGGCACAGTCCGTAGCGTGTACACATGGGCTCACACTCCTCTTTTTCCAACACGCGGGTGATACATATCGACTCCCCCAGACGGGCTGTGCAGCTTCCTGAACAGTCTCTTCGTCCTGAAGATCTCGACTCCAGGATCTTGGCGTGCAGCCCTCTTCCTGTGGGACCATCCAGGGATCCTGCCCATACCCTCTGGGTCCGGGATCAGCTCAGCTCCTGCCCCCGTTCCTTTCACTCAACTCAGCCACCCAGTCTCATGACTTCATTTTGAAACTCACCATGACCTGGAACTGCGCTAGCTCTGAAACCGTGAGTGCAGACCTGTCTGCCTCTGACCACCACCTCCTAAATCCTTCTCAATTATTTCTAGGTTCTTCTCACTGCTCCACCATCTGTTTATCTGACTTCATGTGCACCTCTTATTTCTTGGTCCCTTTAACTCCATCAGCTCACCCTAACTTTGGTTGTTCCTTCTTTAAACTCATCAGGAAACATTAAAACTCTGGATCCCGCCGGCCAGCCCTAGTCTCTGAGCCACACTCAGGATGCACTGTGTTCCTGCAGAAAAGAGCAGGGGCAGCAGGTTGCCGTCACTGCACACTGGACTCTGTCTTCCCCCTGGGTCTGTGATGCCGCCTGAAATACCCTGAGCTTCCTGCACCCAGCTCCTGCCCGGCTCCAGAACCCACACCGAGTGCCCCTCACTGACCCTGACTCACAAGCTTGACCTGGCAAAGATCACGCATGGTGTCACACACAAATTAGGAACCACTGGAAAGAAAATCCTACAATGTCTGGCCAAATGACCTACCAGCTTACCTGCACCTCTAGTTCTTGCAGCCTCCCTCATGTCCTATTAGAGGACGGGCAAGCTCACTTGCCTAAGGGCAGGTCTTCCAGCCTGGTTACTTTGAAACTGCTCCTGCCTAACTCACCAAAAACTTATTTGTTGAGGAGTTATTTGATATATTTTGTCCCCTCCATTTCCTTGAATGAATTACAGACTGGCTCTCCCTCGTCTCTTCGTTTCTGCACTTGGCGCGTCTACTGGCTTCCCTCCTATCTGCGTGATGCCCCCTCTATGGCTCCTACTCCACTGGCCCTGGTTTGACGGTGCTGTTTTGGGGGATTCACATTATCCTTTTGAATATGCTTTTGCTGAGCATTGTCATACATTCTGGGGCTTCAATGAACTTGTTCATCCTAAAGACTCCAAATATTTCTCTCTACCTGCAAAGCGTCTCCGGGTGCCCCGGCGCGGCCCTGCTTCCCTACTCAGCACCTCTGCACAGACCTCACACTCACTGCCGTCCAGACTGAACTTGCAGGGTCCCTGCTCCAGGCCTTGCTCTCCCCTGAATGATCCACCGTCTTCCTGGTTCCCAAAGCCAGAAGCTGGGCAGGTGCTAGGCTTCTTTGTCCACAATCATCAGGGCCACGTGGGTACCTCCTTCCTGAGTGGGCCAGGACCCTCCTCTGTTCTCGAGGTCCTTGAGGGCAGGGACAGGTCTAAGTCGTCGGGGCATGTTAGTACCTACTGTGGTACCAGGGGCTTCCCTAGACTCTTAATAAGTGTTGAATTGAGTGACAAATTCTTTCAGGCAACTTTTGTCACAGGTTACAGATGACTGAGGCTCAGAAATGTTAAATCACTTTACCAGAGTCAGAAGTTAGCAAGAGGAGCCAATGCTTGAACCTGGATCTGTCTAAATCCAGAATCCGAACACATACATGTTTGTCCTATGTCATATTTAGGGATGTGCCGTTTTCATCTGCCAACGCTCTGTCCACATTTACGGAAAATTGAAACCTAAGCATGTAAGATATTTTCATTGTGACTTGAACTTGGAAACAAACTTCCACTTTAGCCATTCAGGCTTTTAAATTCCAGTTTGTCTCTGTGCTGATTTCTGACAGATAAGATCCAAGGCCCTCCGTGTCACTTTCTTAATCCCCTCTGTCTGAGGCCGGCCCAGGCTCCTCCTCAGCTTCCTCTCCTTCATTCTTTCCTTTCTCTCCAGGTGGCCATGTGCCATCTGGCAGTTGTGCCCAAGGCCCTGCTTTGCCAAATGTGCTTCTTCTCCAACAGAAGGCAGCAGAGCCTAGAGCCTTTTCCCCACCCCCACACCCCCCCGCCCCTCCAGCCCGTGGGAGTCAAGGCCGCTGTGCTCCAGGCTTCACTACAGACTAGCGGAGCTGGCCGGGGCTTTAAGGAGGCCAGCCAGGTTTGGAGCATCTCTGATGTGCCAGGTTTTGCAGCACAGGAAGACTGGATGCGTGGCTCAGGGCCCATCCAGGTTGGATGGAAAGCATGGGATTTATCGGCATATCAATGGCAACTTGACAGAGTGAGAATGCAAGAGTTTGCCCAGGGAAAGCATGAAGAGTAAGATGAGAAAAGGACGAAACATAGATATTTGGGGAAAGAAAAAGGCAGAGATGACTGTCAGGTATAAAGAATGTAGGAAGTCAAGGACGAGGGGCACTAAAGCAACATGATGTCATAAAAATTCAAGAGTTTCCCCCCAAAATGAAATGGTTGTTGGTGTCAAATATAACTGAAAGTCCCTGAAATAATGATGACAATGACAACAGTAAGAAGAAGGAAGAGGAGGAGGAAGGGGAAGAGAAAAAGAAATTATTTATTAAATGCTTATACACTCGTTTTTTAAAGATTTTATTTATTTATTTTTAGAGAGAGGAGAAGAGAAGGAGAAAGAGAGAGAGAAACATCAGTGTGTGGTTGCAGCCCCCTCCACCTCTACTGGGGACCTTGTCCACTACCCAGGCATGTGCCCCGACTGGGAAACGAACCAGCGACCCTTTGGTTCACAAGCCTGTGCTCAATCCACTGAGCCACACCAGCCAGGGCTATACACTAATTCTTAAAGCAACATTATGAAATAAATATTAATATCTTTATTTTATAAATGACAGGTGACTGAAAAATATCCATGGAATTTGACAAAAAGTGCATCACTGGTAACCTTACTTAAATGAATTTTACTAAAGGAAAATGACTAGAAGCCAAATTGAAATGGGTAGAATAGTGAATGGAAGGTAGGAATGGAGCACAGTCTTTCAAGGGGTTTGAAGGGGGAAAGAAGAAAGAGCACACAGTGACTAAAAGGGAATATAATATCAAAAGAGGTCATGTTTTAGTATCAAAGAAGCTTGAACATGTTTATAATCTGAAAAGAGAGCGATAAAATGATGATTGAAGACACAGGTGGGCATAGTGGGAAATTAATGAACCCAATATGGTAGGAAAACTCAACTCGAAGGCTGGGGGAAAGATGTCCTTAGGCAGGGAAAGGGGGGCCCTATTTTTAGAGACTAAAGGACATTGAGAGTGAGGTGGGTGTAGATAAATCTGCGGCTGGTGGATAGGAAGTTGAGGGAGATTCTGGCTTATGGTGGCAATTTTCTTAATGAAGAAATTGAATAAAGAGTAGAAATAGAGCAAAAATATTTTTTAAACCACAATAGAATAATTTATTTAGATGCTTAAAATGAATATAAAGGGAAATAAACATTACCATATTATACACACTACAACACTGTATGTATATCTATATGTTAGATGGTATAAATCAATACACCAGGTGGAGTTTAACTAAAGATAAAACTAAATACCCAGAATGCAGCACTCATTGGTTTTCTGTGTCAACACAACGCATTTTCATACAGATCTAAAAGGTGTCAAAACTAATAGATGCAAAGTCAATTCTTGCACGTGATCTTCACTTAAAAGATTTCAGAAAACAGATCTGAAATACCAGTTTTTGTTGTCAGCTGTAATGTGTGATGGGTACACAATAATGACATTATAAACATCACTTAAATAGGTCTAAAAGACTGTACAAGTATACATTTCAACTATTCAGAATGAGTTCAGGGGAAAAAATCAATTTTCCCCAAAGTCTACTATCCACACTGGACAGTTAGCTTGTATGTTGGCCCTATCATGCCCTGTGAATCAGGATAATACTTCTTAAGGACATCCAATAAAACATTTACAGAGGAAAAGAAATGTTGAGAAGGCAGAAAAAATAAGCCTCTGCTTTTCCTCATGTGCATTTGTGACCCACAGGCTCATGGTTTTTCACATTTAGTGACTGTGTCTGTCACAGCGAGCTCTGAAGCAGGATCAGCTAATCTTGTGTCCTAGAAATAAGCATCCGGGATGATGCACAGTCGACGGTGAGGTCGGGAGCAGACTGAGACCAGGACTGATGGAGCCACTAAGCCGACGCGAGGCCACTTGCTTAACCCAAGTTACACTGAGAAGCCAGCAGGCAGAAGTGCCAGCTTCTCTGGCATCGGGGATGTGCTGCAGCCGGGACCTCTGTCCTCCTTTGAGTATGACTGCAAAACTATATTCTAACCGGTACTGCCTTCTGAGCGCTGGGCCATTAGGCTGGGAGGACTTGTGGCCCCTGCTATCCCGATGGTTATTTCCATGGCGTGTGATTGGCTCATCTTGCTTCAGAGCTTGGCTGTGAGCAGGAATTTCTTTAAGAGTGAAGGGCTGGAGTAAGATTAGGTGCTTGACGAGAGAGGTAGATCGTAAAGTACTCCCTGAGGGGTGATAAAGGAAGCAATCCCCAAATTAAATAATTGGTAGACGGCCCTTAGGACTCCATTGAAAATGGAACGTGGGAACATGCGATAGCTCTGGTCTCTTTGTTTTCACCTTTTATGATTTCAGCTGCCCATTGTTAGAACAGAGAAACAGCTTAACATGTAGATGCCCAGTTGAACATGTCACAGGGCCCTCAGTGGGAGGATTGGACACAGTGTGGCATTTAAACGAGGTCGCCTAGGTGCGACACTTGCAGGGAATGGGCACCGGCTACGCGTTCGGTGAACACCAACCTGCTTGCCTTTACAGAGTTTCTGCAGCAATCAAATAAGAGAATTACCTTAGAGATCTATTTCCATCTCTGACATTTGGTGTTCAAGTGGCTATTTCAGAGAAGTCTAAATTCAGCATTTCTCAAAGTGTGGCCACGTGGCTCATTCTAACAGAACATTCTAGAGAGTTTCTTAGAAATTCGGGTTTCCAGAGCGATTGCTTACAGAATGGGAATCTTTTGGAGAGAACCAGAGTCTCTGCATTTTAATAAGCTCCACGGGGAGCCCTGTAACAGAGGAAAGGTTGAGAACACTGCTTCTGTGGGCATTCACCCTATCCCTTTCTGGCTTATGCAGAAACGTCACTGGAGCACTGACTATGACATTAGTTGTCAACTCACAGCCAGAAACACCAGGACCCTGCCTGGTCATAGTGATGGGCAATGGTGGAATTCTGGATGAATGAGGATCCCTCATGGGATTTAATGTTAGCTCTTTTTCCCAGAATATTCCTGGTGACATTTGGGGGCAAATGTTTGTTTTCAGCCTACTGAGTCCTGGCTGTCCCCACCTCTGTCTTGGATGTGGGCATTTGTCAATGTGTCCTTTGGTCCAACTACTCTTTACGGATTTGTGTATAGAAACATGTCTTACTTGTGTTTTTCCCCTTCATAATGCCCGGCTATTAGGCGAGGACTGTTAAGAAAGAGTCAGTAAATAATTCATTATGATTATTATTCATTATAGCGACACAGCTCTTTAAAGTTTACAGAGTGTTTCTACACACATCATCACCTTATCCTACAAACCCGCGATTTGTATAAACATTGTAGCTTCCATGCAGAATCATATTAACTAAGGCAGTGATTAGGCAGTGTGCACATTGGGCTAAAGGTCCCATCATGTGTCTTAGCCTGTTTGTGCTGGTATAACAAAATAGAAGGCTGGGTGGCTTAAGAACAACAGAAATTTAATTCTCATAGTTTTGGAGGCCAGAAGCCCAAGATCAATTTGCCAGCGCAATAGGCCGAGGGTCCCTTTCTGGGTCACAGACTTCCGGTTGCATCTTGTCAGGGCAGAAGGGGCTGTGGAGTTCCGTGGGGTCCTTCGGAAGAGTATGAATCCCATTCCTAAGTGCGGCGCTCTCATGAAAAATTACCTTCCAAAGGCCCCACCCCCTAACACTGTCACCTTAGGGAAGGAAGACTTCAAGATAGGAATTTTGGGAGAACACAAATATGTAAACCGTGGCACGGTGGTTTTCTATCTAAAAGTCTGTATCGATAGCGTTCTCCTAATCCATTAAAAGGGAAACAAGACCTTCTGACTCTCCTTTACCTGCAATCAGATTATACAGCCCCTGCATCCCCTCAAGCCTCCCCGGTCCCCACCCCCTCAGCTCCAACCCCTTTTCCACGGCCTCCCCACGATGGCAGTCAGCCTCCAGCCTGGAGGTCATTTCACCGACGCTGAGCCGCGGTCTGCGTCGGGTTTCTGAGGACCATCTTGGCGCATTAGACGTTATGTCTCCCCAGCATCAGCACCCAGCGTCTTCGCAGGGCCCTCACAGCCGCCTCCTCCGTCCGCCGGACCGCGGCGCGCGTTGCTGCCGTGGAGACCGAGGACACTGTCCGGGAGAAAGCGCGCAGGCGGAGGCCCCTGATGGAGGCTCAGGGAACCCCTGCGGAGGTGTGTGTCCTCGTTCTGCCTCCTTTCTCGCTCCAGCAGTTGATTAAAAGGTGTCAGGCTATTTAAATGGTTGCTAACTTCATGACTAAAGCGTCAAACCTAATTTTTTGAAACTTTAGAAAATTTGTTTGAAAAGCTTTTTAAATGGAAAAATTTTTTTTCCCTGCCAAGTTCCACCATAGCACACATTTTTACAGCCCTTATAATTCCTTGAAAAACTCAGTGTATAATAGAAGTGCTGACAGATGCTGGACCATAGCAGCTAGTCTAACAGCTCAGCTGTATTTATTTTTCATTACACTTGACTCTAATTGGTGCCGGTTTAACTGTGGCTCATACCAGCAAGAACCTTTTAACTCAAACATCGGTCCAGGGAAATTGGCTTTTTTTCCCATATCTTGGCTCTTAATATTAGTGACTGCCCATATTTCTCCCCATTCAGACTATCTTTATGTTTACAGAGAAGCAGTTAGAGTCATGCTTTAAAAGCATAGGATTTGAAATAAAATAGACCTAAATTTTAATCAAGTCTCTTCCATCACGTGACTTTTGGAAAGCCAGCCATGCAGCCCCTGTGAACCTCAGTTTCCTCATCTCTAAATGGATGAAGAATAATAATTCTTGTTTTGCAAGGTCGTAATATACAGGGTCCAGCAGAGGTAATACCTACTTGAGTATGACTGGTAGGGTGTGTGAGTGTGTTGCACAAGATGGACAGTGATTTGAACATTTCACTAAAATGGCATATGGTATGCTTGAGTGTGACATTATGTTACCGAATGACATGCTTTTGATTTTGTAATAAAAGATTTTGTAATAAAAAAGGCGTTATTTGTGCTGGACCCTGGATATCTTGTGAGACATTAGATAAGTGATGCTTCTAGCAGAATGCCTGGAGCATAAGAAGAGTTTGTTATTTGATATTATTTTCTACACATTATATACTTATCAATATTAGGATCAAAGATGATAATGTTTCATGCAGTAAAGGGTGTGATTAGTCTGCATGGAATTTACTACGACTTTGATGAGTCGCAAAACCACCACTCATTCCTGGGGAAGCCCGTTGACAATCCCACGCAGACCGGACTCCTTTGCATTAGAAAGCTGGCAGTCTTGGGCCAGGCGTGGACCTGTAAGTCAAGGTTGCTTGGGTCTTCCCAGCTGCTCCGAAATGCTCTTGGGTGTGGGAATTCTTCAAATGACTCTTAAGTGGCCTCCTTAGAGATGCTGACAGGTCCAATCAAACTCTCTTCTCCTGGGCCCTGGGATGAAAGGCAGTGGCAGAGGTGTCTGAGAAATAAAAAAGCTGCCCTGCCTGGTCCTGAGGAAGTTCCCTCGGAACAGAGCAACACACAGCGCAAGGCCTTGAGCCCTGCAAGGCGTGTGTCCTCAATGAAGGCCATGTTAATGACGAGAGTGTCTGCTTATCTAGACAGAGGCGATCTGGGATTCAGGCTGGAAGCCTTGCCACAGTCGTAAAAGGCCACTCTACCCCTCAAGGGAACCCAAAGTAGACTTACTCCCTAACCCGCCTGGATTTACATTGGAAGATGGAGGAAGAAGTTTCTCATTTAGTAATTGGTATGCACAAGGCGTTTTACATAGGTGACCCTGAGCGAACCTCATAGCAACCCTTCAACTCCAGTATAATTACTGCTATTTTGCCACTAAGGATGTAGGACTTGGAGCTGTAGAGTCTTGGTAAGGCCACACTAGGGCTGAGGGGCCAGCGTTTGTACCTAGGTCTCTAGGAATGAGGGCTCTTGACTATAGCTCCAACTGTAAAGAAGAATCAAAAGAATGATCAAACTCATGCTAAATCTTGTTTTATTGCACAACAAATCAGAATAACAAAAACAGAAATTTTAAAATTTAATAAAACAGAATCAGAATCCTACCACTTCATCAAACCACGTCTTTTTTATTTCTCCACACCTCTTTAAATTTTCTGTGATTGGTACATTATTATTGCTTCTCATACTATTCTTTGTATTCTTTTCTATATTTAAAAATATTGGGAAAAATACAAAGAAAATAAATTCTGTAATGAGCTTTCTGGGCCATAACTATTTATTTCCCTAAGATATATAAGTAAAATTAAATTGTGGTGCTGGTTCAACAAATTTGAACTAATCGAGCATTTGAAACTTAGTTCCAAATTGCTTTCCAGAAAGTTTTACCAATTTTAATTCTTAATTGTAGTGAATATGTGTAAATAGCCATCTCACTACACTCTTGCCAATTTAAGTAATACTGTTATTTTTGTTTCTGCCAAATTATTGTGTAAAACATGTTGATGTTGCTTTATTTCCAAGATTGAATATTTTCATATATTTTCACATATCAACTGGAAACACTGAAATATATTTTTGTCTATTTATTGGCCACTGTCTTATTTTTTCCATTAATTTTTTTCGTACATACTCTTTGACTATTTTCTTAACCAGGTACCGGTTCTCTGCATAATAAAAACGTTATTAAGCTTTTGTCGTGTTTCCTTGGCCACCATGCTAGCCAGGTTTCCCTGCAAGTTGTTAGTAAAGAGCAGCTCACTCAAAAAATATGCTTGGCTGCTGTGCAGGGCTTCAGGAAGGGCTGCGTAATGGACGTGTATGCTAAGCCTTTGGTCTTTAACATGACTATTCGCTTAGGTATTGCATCAACCCTGTTGGTGTATAGTTTCTAGTTATTTGAATGTTATTGCTATAGAATGCCTTCTTTGTCCACCAAATGGCATATCCCAGAACTTGGCATGTAGGAATACATACATTCTTTCTAAGAAACAAGGAATGGTTTTGCTCAATAAGTCATGCTTCCATTTTTTTTTTCATATTTATGTTGTATGAGGTCCTATCTTCCCTCTTGATTGTAGGTCTCTGATTCTGGGTTATTTTTTGTTCATCACGGTATTCCCTGAGTGCTTGGCAATGTCTTGCATGTCATAGCCCCACAGCACATTAATGAGCTAATGGCAAATCTGAGGTAAGGAGAAGATCATGAGAACTGGAGTCCTATCTCAGCTGTCACCTTGGATGAGCACTATGTTAGCATCTTCCCTCAGAAAGCAGAGCCACGGGCAAGGATGAAAGTAGTGATACTTTATTTGGAACTGTGAGGCCAAAGCAGTAAGAATGAGAAAAAAGGTCAAAGTCAAGTACGAAAGATGTAGAATAATTGGTGAAATTTTTTTTCCTGCCTGCTAGCCAGGCTTTTTGCTAACAGTCGTTAGTAAACACAACAGATCACTCAAAAAATATATCCAGCCACTGTGCAAAGTTGTTCTGGAAGGTTTATGGCATGGGCTAAAGTGTGTACCCCCAAAATTCATATGTTGAAACCCTGACCCCCAACACCTCAGAATATGTACATGGACACGAGGCCTTTAAAGAGATAATTAAGTTAATAGGAGGCCTTTGCAGTGGGCCCAAATCCAATCTGACTTCTGTTCTTTTGAGAAGAGGAAATTTGGACACAAAAAAAGACACCAGACTATAGCTGCAAAAAATGAGCTAATCTTAGAATTTGAGGGGGTATCATTTTTTCTAGGCAAAATTATACTATAGTAAACCATAATATTTTTCAATTCACATTTGGATTTCATGGCATTATATTAAGATTATATATTTTTAGCAAAAAGAAAAAAAAAGATGAAGACTTCATTAATTTCTCCAAGGAATTTTGATGTTTAAATAGGAGTGGGGGTTGGACGGGGCATCAGAGAGCAAAGGGAGGAAAATGGGGATAACCATAACTGAACAACAATAAAAAAATTGAATTAATAATTGAAAAAATCTATCTTGTCATTAACCTTCTCTTATTTCTCTTTTATGTTTCACTTGACAGTGTGTGCCAATTACTGATTTGTCAACTGCTTCGTATAGATTCAAACAGGATCTAACATTACTTTCATCAACTTTATAAAATCTTACACCTTTTGCCTAAACTGGTGTGGCTCATTGGGTTTAGCATATGAGGTAAGTCTTACAGACCACTTATATCATGGTTTGAATATATTGACTATTATTTAGGGCATACAGTTGCTGTTGTAAGTCTGTTAAACCTTTAATAACCATTTTTGTTCAAGCTGAAAAATAATGCGGTATCCAGATAACAAATTAGTAGGAGCAGCTAATTCTTAACAGAAGGCAATTCTCAAATATTGAGTAGGGCATTGAGAGATGGTTTGTGGTAGCAGTGGCAGCTAGGTAGATAAGAGGTTCATCGTAGGCCACTGTATGGCCCTGAGTGACTCGCTTGCTTTCTCTAGGCCTTCTTCCTCAATACATTAAGTGGGCTGAATTTGTGGACCCCCAATATCCTTCTTCCCTCTGACATCTTATACCTCAGTCTCCCTCTGAAATAGTAAAGATTAAAGGTATGAAAGCAAATGTGATACAGCCAAGGATCATGCTAAGTAGCTGCAATCTTCCCCCTGTCCTGCAAGGGATGGCTTTTCATTTGAGGACATCCTAGGAAGACCATAAATGATCTTTTTTTATGGTCAGAGCTGGAAGGCCTGTGGTTAGTGGTGTGGGTCCCCAGGAGAGTTGAAGATCTATGTCACTGGCAAAACCAATATTCTTTCAGGGAAAAGGATTTTTGGAAAAAAGGTGGAAGCTGAGGAGGAGGCCAGAAGGAGAAAATAGCTATAATATATGAATTGCCTGATGTGCTGACCAGTGTGCTGGACATTTAATAGACATTTCCGGTTCTGATAACGCCCCTTCAAAGGGGGATCTATGTCTCTATTTGACAGATTTGAAACTTAAGCCTTAGAGAGGGAAAGTAAATTTGCAAGTATGCACAACAAGTAAATGGTCCCAGAACTGAATTGCAGTCTTTATGGATTCTGCTCTTTTCATTCCAGCACGATGCCATGGGCTCCATTTTACTCATTCCCTCAGCCAATAAGCATAAGACCTGGTGGTATGTGACTACCAAACCCCGTCAGCTGGTAGGTGGCAGAACGAGTCTGTGGCCCAAAGCCTGCTTCTGAATGCCAAGGACAAGCCTCCAGAAGCTTACATATTTCATCTTCACTCTGTGTTCCAAAATGTTTTCCAGCTAGAAGAAAAGACAAAATTAGATTATAGAATTATTCTTACATTGATCTTACTCCCGTTCCAATTCTTAAAGTAGTGAATTAATTTCATTTGGCTGATTTAGGGGGGAAATGTATAATAAAAAGAGCACAAAATTTGGATTCATATCCTAGCCTCCATTACTTCCAGGCTGATGGAGATTAAGCAGGTCACACCATCTCCCTGAGCTTTAGTTTCCTCAGATGTGATATATGGATAATGGTATGTAATTCAGGGGAGATTGCCAGGATTAAAAGACAAAAAAATGCATGTTAATTTGCCCAATACAATGCTTGATTGATTCTTCATAATTGTAAATGCTCCTTTTGCACCAGCTACTAGCATTTCATCATCTTGATTCTGAGGCTTATTTAGCAAATTAGACCCACAAGGGAGGACATGAACAGACTCACTTATATATTTTTATAATTTTCACAAGAGGAGCATGGAAGGTCAGAACAGAGAGAAGGAAAATGGGTCTGAAAAAATTTTCACATGGAAAAATTAAATGAGATTGCTACCTCACATTATATACAATTATCAACTCCCTTTGGACCCAAATGTCAATAAAAACATGGTCAAATTTTTGGAAGAACATGTAAGAGAAAACATATTTTGCTTGAACATAGATAATAATTTTTTAAATGAGGAATTGCGATGCTAACTATTTAATAAGATGGATCAATTTGACTACACTAAAATTTAAAAATTCTGTTAATGGAAATCTTTCAAAATGTTTTTAGGGGGTGACATCAGCCACAGAGCAGAGTAAGAGTTTTTTTACCTTCCCCCCAAAGAATGCCAATTTAGATAGGAGCCCACAGATAGATGAGAGTGCCTTGGTGGAAGTCCAGGAGGCCAGCCGAGGTTTCGGCACTCTTGGGGCAAAAAAACAAAAACAAAAAACAAAACCCAAAACCTAGATTGGGCACATTGAAGAGGGTAAGAAGAAGAGTTCCGCCTTCTCCTTGTCACCCATCCCTTAGTTGGCACAGCTTAATCCTCAACGAGACCTTCTCAGCCCATGATATTTCTCCAGGAGCATAAAATGAAGGCATGTGAGTGATCGTCCAGCTTCCTCAGCTGTGCGGGTGTCACCAGAGACTCCCTTTCCCTTACCTCACCCAGAATACTGAAGCGCGCGGCATGACTTGGCGCAGGGGCAGGGAGCAGCAGGGAGGACAGCAGCCAGGGCTCTCGGAGGGCATCTAAGGGGTGAGGACACAACTAATTGCTTCATGGACTCCACCAGGAAGCCCACCCGTGAGCTGCTGGGGCCACCCCACCTGTGGATCCCCCAGTTGACCCACAGGCACTTCCAGCACTTGGTGGGCCCTCACTGTATGGCCAGCGACCTGTGTGGGCAAGAGTGAACCTTTGCAGATGGCTAGTGAGCCTGCACAGAAAGCTGACCCGACTCTGCAGGCCTGGGAGAAAGTGCACAGAGTTGAGCATGCAGCACCAACCTGAGGAAAGCAAACAGGAGGCTCTCGGCAGCCTGGCAGGCTTTGCAGAATCAAAAGGAGGCATACAATCATACAGTCTTAAGAATTTCCACCCAACTTGGGCATCCATCAATATGTGAAGCAAATATTAACAAATCCGAAGGGAGAAATATGCAGCAATTCAATAATAACTGGGGACTTCAAGACCTCACTTTCAACAACAGATAGATCCTCCAGTCAGAAAAATCAATAATGAAACATTGGACTTAAACTGTACATTAGACTATAGGAACCTAACCAACATACACAGAACAACCCATCCACAACAGCAGAATTCTCATTCTTCTCATGCACACAGGAATATTCCCCAAGATAGATCATGTGTTCAGCAGTAAAACAAGGCTTAAACATTCAGAAAGATTAAAATTATTTCAAGCATCTTTTCTGACCACAATGGTATGAAACTAGAAATCAATTACAAGAAGAAAACTGAAAATGGATAAATTACTAGTAACCTACAACTGACTACGACTGAATCACAAAGAAATAGAAAATGTGAAAAGACCACTAAAGACTAAGAAGATTGAATTAGTAATTAAAAACCTCCAAAAAAAGAGAAGTCTAAGACCAGATGGTTTTTCAGGTTAATTCTTAAAACATTTGAAGGGTAATTAATGCCAGGCCTCCTCAGACTCTTCCAAAATATTGAAGAGGAGAAAAAAAAAAAAAATCCCAAATTTATTTTACAAAGCCAGCATTACTCTGATACCAAAGCCAGATCAGGATACTATAAGAAAAGAAAACCACAGGCTAATACTCTGCTAAATATAGAGTCAAGAATTCTCAACAAAATACTAGCAAACAACATTCAGCAGCACGTTGATTAAAAGGTTCATACATCATGATCAAGTGGGATTTATCCCTGGGTTACAAAGATATTTCAACATACACAGACCAATAAATATGATACACCATATTATTAGAGTGAAAGATAAACATTTGATCATCTCAACAGATACAGAAAAAGCGTCCAATCCAAATATGTATCAAGAAGAAAAGGAAGATATTCACATCATGAAATATTATCACCATAAAATGAAAGAATTACAGCTCCATGCCTAACCACCCATGGCTGTGACACAGACAACTCTTAGAGACATACTATTGAGGAAGGGATGAGGCAAGCAGATGGGATTGTGCAGGCAGGGGTGCTTAGGTAGCTATAAGTTAATGGAATTGGCCAGATTCCTGGGTTAGGTGATGATCTATGGGTTTTCATTACATTACTGTATCATATCAGTATCAATAAGTAAAATAAGAGGGTCACACGTGATGCTGAGACTGTGTCATGAAAAATAGATTACGATGAATACAACTCAAATATACATACGTGAGGTACCGAAATTATTTAAAAAGAAAAATAAAGTTAAATAGCTAAAAGTGGAGACTGAAAAGTTTTACATTATTACATTATTCTTCGTTCCCTATTTTTCAGCTCATCTTGTAACTACAAAGAAATAAAATACTTTGTTTAAAAAACAGATGTCCCCATTTCCTAATGCAATGTTTCTCAAACAATCTCGGTCAAAAAAACAGTTTGTGTGTTTGTGTGTTTGTGTTTTTGTTTGTTTGTTTTTCCCAATCCATGACGTGCTGATACTTTTGTATCTATCTTCTGTTCAAGGCAATGAGTATGTTGATCATGGACTGTTTTTAGCAGCAATGTTAAATTGCTCTAACGTCTATAAATGCTTTCTCTCTGGTTCCGTACCCATCTAGTGCGAACCAGTAACAGCCAGTTTCCAGCCTGATACCTGGTTAAAAGCATGTGTTTCAGCATCAGGTAGGCTTAGGATTGATTCCCACTCTATCACTTACTACCTGCTTGGATGGTCAAGTTATTTTAACTCTTTGTACTTAGCTTTTCACCTATAAAATGAGAATTAAAATTTTTAACATAATTACTGTGAGGCAGGGCTGGGACTGGGGAGAGGCAAGCTCTCACTCTGGGAGCCATGCAAATGCCTGGTCCGCAGGAGGAGCGAAGCCTCCTTAAATTCTGCATCCTCAGTGCCACACCTGCTACCCTAGTCCCGGCCCTGCTGTGAAGATTAAAAGAAAGAAGGTAAATAAAGTGCTTAAACAGTGCTTGGCACATGCTAAGATGTTAGGTGATAATATTTATTCTGATACTATGGTTATTACTCAATGTTACTTATTATTATTTTTGCTGTTTTATTGTTAATATCAACCTAAATGGTTAGCTCTCCATCCCTGTTCATTAAGATGAAGATCTCTGTGTAGAGAAAATGTTCATGTGCAAAATGCAGTAGATTCAACTTAGCTATTCTCTCATCCATTTATTCATTTGGCGACATAGAGTGCCTGTGATATGCCAGAATTATGTTGTTTACAGGAGACAGAGAATAAATAAAGCACAGCCTGCGTTCTGAAAGAACTCAGAAGCCTGAGGTCGAGGGCGGGGGGACAAACTCAGGTAATGACAGCAATATGGCAACTGCTGTAATGAAGGAATGAGTGGGGTCTAGAGTAGGCCAGAAGAGGGATCACCTATGTTTGGCAAGATCAAAGAAATCTTCCAGATGGCAGTGATAGTGGGTCCAAGGCATGAAAAATGAATGGTACTTCACAAGCCTTCCAAAGCATAATGGGTTCTTTTCCCCCAGTGTATTCTCCCATATGGTGAAAATGCATAACACATAGAGAAAAATAACACTTCCCGGAGATGAAATAGACTGGAAAGATCATCAGGTACCCGTGGTGATCAGCCCGAGGACACACTGCCCCCAGGGGGGCTTTTGAGGACTACTGGGTTATTTTCTGTAGTTATAACAACCTGAGGTGGGGTGCTAGCATTTTGTAGGCAGGTAACTGTGATGGTACACATCTTGCAAGGCACAGAGCTTTCTGGCACATGGGAGAATTGCGTTTACAAAATGCCTACGGTGTTTCTTTTGAGAGGAACTAAAGACAGTCTATTATCTATAGACATACATGAACTATATATATGTATATATAAATATGAAAGCAAAAATACCAAAAGAATTTTGGGCAGTTTCATGCATCCATTGTGGTCCAGGCCTTCCTAGATCTAGTCTAAGCCTCCAAGTCCCACTCCTTTGTGACTTGTGAGCATTTCCTGAGGCAACATCAAGATGGACTGTGGAAGCTTCGCCCTGCCACCTTTCCCCTACAAATCATTACGCTCTACGTCCCTGTGCCACCAAGCTGAACGTCCCAAACCATGTTAACTGAAATTTTTTAAATTTTAACTTGCAAAAATGCAATTTAAGTGATTTGTCATTTAAATGTCCCCTGATGTTTTTCCTTCTTTCATGGCTGTCTTTCCTTCTAATGTTGGAGGAAATTCTTTTCCTTCCTTTCTGTCAATAATCTATCAAAAAATATTCATTCCTCCCCAAAGACCCATACCTGTGATGCCCTCTTTATCTAAATTGGAAGTTTTTTTAAATTTTATTTTACCAAAATGCACCCATTAGATTGTTAATTAAACCAGGGGGAATTGTTTTTGCAGTTGTTTTTAACAGGTGGTATTGACTGCGTGGAGAGCGGTCTTCCCACTGTAAGTTGAAGGGGGTTTTAATGTTCACTTTTTTTTTTTTTTTACTGAAATGAACAAATTCAATTATTTATTGTACCAGGAAGAAGCAAGAGAATTTCTGTGCAAGCAAAACATTTCAGACTCACCACTCAACAGGTCATCTCAGACAGGACTGAGTCTAAGGAATTTTTCTTACACTGAGAGATGACCAGAGGAAGAGTTTTGATCTAGAAAATATAAAAATCTTACTTAACTATAATTAACAATATTTCTCAGAGTTACCTACCCATTCACAATAATCTTTATAACTCTGAAATTTAATTTTACTTTGAAAATAAAAAAATTGTGTTATAAAAATTAATTCCTTATAGAAAACTCAATGCGCTCAATATGACTTGTGTTTTATTTCAGGTATAAAATAAATAGGTAAAATAATTTTTTAAAACTTTGCTACCGTAGGATAGACCTGTAGAGTTTTGACAATATGCACTAAAATGTTGAGCTATTTTACCAGTCTGCTATATTTTTTGGAGTGGCAAATGCTGGAGTGATGTATAAAACTGTCATGGTTGACATCAAATCAGCAGACAATCAGGTCTATTATTGCGCAGTTTAGACTTCATTCTAAAGACTCAGTTGTCGGGGCATCACAACCGGATTTTGTCTGACCACTGGACAACGAAAACCCAAGGCAATTCTGGACCAGCCCATGAAACTCAGGGGCAGATGGCCATTGCTCCGGCTCTAAGAGTGGCTCTGAGAACCTTTGTAGCTTATCACAAATTTGTCACCACACCGCAGTGTCCTAGAACTATAAGACACTCAGTTTCCTCCCAACTTTATTTTGCACAGCTGGAGGGGACTGGGAGGTTTTCCAATCATTTTGCTATAGGGATGGGGAACCAGAGACCCAGGGAAGATAAATCCCATTGCATGAACTTCCAGGATGAGATAATGGAGATGCCAGAATTGAAAGGCAAATTGGTTTCATAGTTGCAGAATCAGCATTAGAAAGGCCCTGGGAATCATTTAGGAACCACCCAGCTCCCCACCCCCATCTATCCTGGCTTTCTGACCCCCAGCCCAGGACTGTACCAGTATTCCCTGACTTCCCATCTGCGTGTAAGTTGAAGAGGGGTTTTACATTCACCTTTTTTTACTGAAATGCACAAATTCAATTATTTCTTATACCAGGAGGAAGCAAGAGAGTTTCTGTGCAAACAAAATATTTCAGTAAGTCCGAGCTCATTGTTCATTGGAGATACTCCAGATTCCCCTGTGAAGCCTACCAATATTTTCAATATACACATTTTTAACAAACAAGTGGCCCTGGGAGAAGCAGAACCTTAGAAGCAAGAGCTGGCCATGCTGGCTGAGGCAGGAAAACTAAAAGAGTATACTTAAGTAGAATACATACGGCCTTTTAGAGGTAAAGGTGTAATGGGGCACAGCAGGGCCCCCCCAAAGGGTATTTGTAACAGGGTCCAGAAAATGGGGTGTTTAAGAAAAATATATTCTTCCCATCCAGGGAGGGCCGCCTTGGGGGATGGGAGCCTCCAGCAGGGCCTTTGAGAGTCATTTTGCATGTCAATAACAGGATAGCTTCATTCCTCATATGCAAAGAGGGTTATTTTGCATATCACCAAAGCTAATCAGGAAGGTTTAAAAGACTTAATGCAGAATGTAACTGGAAGAGGAAGGAGGAGAGACAGGGGCCTGCGGGAAAGAAAAAGGGACACAGATTCCAGGGAACAGTGTGAAGACCTCGTGGGAAGAAAGAAGGGAGAAAGGACTCTTGCTAAGTGGGCCATGAGAAGGTGCCACATGGTTATGGATTAAGAGCTGGAGATCGCGGCGACGGAGCGGATGGTGCTGAGACCCGCGAGAGGCCTGCCTGGCCAAGCCCTGGACTTCTGTTCTTTTTCTTCTGAAGGACGGTTCCCCCAACCCTGACTGGCCTGACTGGGCAAAGGGGGAAAGGCAGGACTGTGTGTGTTGGTGGGTGTTTTAAAGGGATTTTGAGATTTAAGAGCGACATTTAGCCATTAATCAAACCTGTATAACTTTTGAATAAATAGTTCCTTTCCTTTTCACCAAACTCTGCTATTCAGAGCTAGAATTCCGAGGGCGGTGGGCAAAAGGACCTACAACCAAGGGACCCCAGGGGAGGGGGGTGTCGCTGTTTTGGTAATAGCATCTGGGCACCACCCCCCTGCTACGGGTCCATTTGTTTGGTAACAAAGGAACTCACATCGAATTTGTTTTCAAGGTGGGGGAAAAAAAGAAAAAATATCTAGACTCTAAACTTATTAGCACAAGTAACATTCAGGATTATTATCATTGAATTCATCTTTATTTTCCTGATCCCACCTAGAAAACTCTGCTTTGGCCAATAGAGACTTAAAACCATCGAATAGTATATATTTAAATAAATAATGGAGATAAATTTCCCAGGACTAGAAAAAGATAAAAAATTCAAATTGGAAGGGGAGAGATGGAAGGTGGAGATTATACCTAGAGATATTTTAATGAGATTCAAGGAGAAAATTCTAAAACCTCTAAAGGGAAACTACAGATCACATATGAAGGAGAGAGAATCAGATGAAATTTGATTTTAGTGCAGCAGTTCTTGAAAGGACAAAGCCAGCCCTATTTGCTATGTGGCACCACTTGCCTGGCAGGCCTATGACCTTGTTAAATATGACTGCCATTTTACTCCTCTGAGCTTGTCCCCAGGGCTGGAAATTACTAGAAGCAAGAACAGAAAACCGTTCCCAACAGCCTCAGGCAGAAGATAACATTGGAACAAACTGCAGCCTCTGGTGACAACGCCCCCACAGCTCAGGGGCCACACAACAACACCCCCCACCCTTTTAAGTCCAATTATAACCCAATTAAAGCTCGAAGTCCCACCCTTCAATGCTGGTGCATCTCTCTCCACCATGCCCCTCTCCTTTCTTGGAGACTGAATTAAAAACTTTACCCCTACACCTTCTTCTCTTTGTGAATTCTTTCATGGGCCACATCACCAACCACCCTCACAACTCTAATGCAAGAAGATAGTAGTAGTATTTTTAGTGTATTGAAGGAAAAGAACTTTAAATCCAAAATTTAATTTCTAGCCAAACTGTCATGCATATAAGAAGGCATGATAAAATTATTCTCCAGCATCCAATGCTTCAGAGGTCTTTCTTCACAAAGACACACATTGAAATAAACCAAATACCTTCACAAAATTTGTTGTTATATAAAAAAAGTTAAGGCTAAGGAAAAAATATAATAATCCATAGTTTACCCATAGTTTAAATTTTAGAGAAATTAATAATAGTGGGTGTGAATGGACAGATCAAGAAATGGAGGAGGTTGATATGGATATCAATTTGTTTAAATATGATATACGATTTTTTAGTCATCAAAAGTGGGACACACTGAAATAATCTACTAAAATGGCATAAACCAGCACATTTAGATGATTAATTCAAATAAAAGTGGGTGAAATTTATCAATAAAAATACAAAATTAGGTAGATGTAATAAATATATTTACATGCTATTACAAAAGACATACTTAAAACAAGGTTGAAAATAAAATGATGGGAGATTATAAGACAAGTGTTAACTAAAAATCTGGTTTAGCTACATTAATAAGGTAAAATAGATTTTGAGAGGTAAAAGATTACCAAGGATGGAGCAAAATATATTAAGAGAAGTAAACACATATCCCATCATTTTTGGAAATTTCAACACATCTCATTGATTATTGATAATACAAGAAGAAAAAAATAGGAAGAACAAAAACAATCTGAAAACCTTAGTTAAGAATCTTGACCTCACACCTGTCAGAATGGCCATCATCAATAAATCAACAAGCAACAAGTGCTGGTGAGGATGTGAAGAAAAGGGAACCCTCGTGCACTGTTGGTGGGAATGCAGACTGGTTCTACCCCTGTAGAAAACAGTATGGAGGTTCCTCAAAAAATTAAAAACTGAATTACAGCAATTCCAAAAGTTAAGACTAAAGAAAAAGAAATATATCCAAAGAAACCCAAAACACTGATTTGAAAGAATATATGCAACCCTGTGTTCATTGCAGTATTATTTACAATCGCCAAGCTATGGAAGCCACCCAAGTGCCCATCAATAAAGGAGTGGACAAAAGAGCGGTAGTACACTTACACAATGGAGCACTACTCGGCCATAAAAAAGAATGGAATCTTCCCATTTGCAACAGCATGGGTGGACCCGGAGAGTATTACGCTAAGTGTAATAAGTCAGGCAGAGAAAGACAAATACTGTATGACTTCTTCATATGTGGAATCTAAAGAACAATATAAATGAACAAATAAAACAGAAACGGGCTCATGGATACAGAGAACAGGTTGATGGTTGCCCGAGAGGAGGGGGTTGGGGACCTGGGTGAAAAGGTAAAGTGGCTGAGAAGTACAGACTGGTAGTTACAACGTACTCGTGGGGATGTAAAGTTCAGCATAGAAAACACAGTCAATAACAGTGTAATAACTATGTATGGTAGCAATTGGGTCTTGGAAATATCAGGGGAAACACGCTGAAAAACTCATGACTATCTAACCACTATGCTATACACCTGAAACTAATACAAAATAATTTTGAATGTAAACTGTAATTGAAAAAAACTTTTAATTAAAGAAAGAGAGAGAGAGAGAAAATTACCATACGTGCTCCTGGGAATTAAAATCATCTCAAAGAAATATTCATAGCGGTATTATTCACAATAGCCAGAAGATGGAAGCAAGCCACATATCCACTGGCAACTGAATAAATAAGCAAAGTACTGTCTATACATACAGTGAAACAGCATTCAGCCTTAAAAAAGAAAAAAGATCTGATATATGCTACAGTGTGGGTGAACTGTGAAGATATTATGCTAAGTGAAATAAACCAATAAAAAAAAGGAAAAAAAAGAATCATAGCTAATGAGCAAATATAAAGGTCTTCCAATATTTAGAAAATAGACACTTTTTTCAGTGACACATAGGTCATTTAGAAAGACTGATTGGGTATTAAGGAAAAATGAAAGACTCAATAAATGAAATTTCAAATGGAATTATATCAGCCATGACCTTTGAACATAAAGTAATTAAATTATAAGTTTAAACAATGTTTTGAAATTTCATGGAAATTTTAATAGGAATGCTAAAAATGTATTTGTGAAAGAAAAATCATAATTCATATCTTTAAATATTTAGAATAATGATAAAGAAAACAAAACATATCAAAATGTGAGTGAGACAGTTTATTTTCCAATGCAAGCTATAAATAATATCAGAAAGAAAGCAAGCTTCAAAATTAAGACTATCTTAATAAAAACAGTACAAAACCATGAAAAACAAAAGGAGATACTAAAATTAAGAGCAGAAATCAACAAAATAAAATACAAAGATAAAATAGAAAAGATCAATAAAACCAAAAGTCGAGAGGAACAAAACCAAATGAGCAAATCTCTGACAGGGTTGATCAAAAGAAGACAAAAGTTAAAAAATGAAAAGCAGAACATGAATTAGTCCATAAATGCCAGTAGAGATTAGAAATAACGAAAAAAATATTATAACAACTATTTGCCTGCAATTTTGGAAACAGGGGAGATAAATAAATATTCAGAAAAATATAAATTAGCAGAACTAAGTAAAGAAAAATAATCAGTTGAGTAGTCTTAAAACTATTAAATAAATTGATGCAACAATTAAAATCTTCCCACAAAGAAAACACCAAGTCCAAACAACTCTACAGGCAAGCTCTACTAATCTTTTAAGGCATTTTTAACTCTTTTTAAAAAGGAGAGAATATGACCCAAATTAACTCGATGAAGCCAGCATAACCCTAATACGAAAAATGAACATTCTACAAGGTCGGAGATTACAGAGCTATTTCATTCATGAGCATACAGTCAAAACTACTAAACAAAATATTAGCAAATGTAATTCAATAGTGTATTAAAAATATAATAGACCATGACTAAGTCAAGTTCTTCCTAGGCATGCAAGGGTGGTTTAATCTTAGCAAATCCATAAATATAATTAATCACATTAACTGATTAAAAGAAGAAAACCCTATACGATCATTTTGACAGGTGCAGTAAAACATTTGGCAAACTTCAACCCTCATTCATGTTAAGACTCAGTATGTTAGGAAGAGAAGGAACTGTTTTTAACCCAGTAAATGGTGTCTATTAAAAACTTAAAGCAAACATTGCTCTAAATATGGTTAGAAGGTAGAAAGGCTGCTCCCCACCTGGTAGCACAGCATCATGCGGACTTGGGCAAGCCCCATCCCTTTTAGGGGATGCCATGATTTCCTCATCTGGGGCATGGGGGCATCTGGAAGTCTCCCCCCTCCCAGCATTCTGTACTTCTAAGGAGAGTCTTGAGGAAACTGAGATCTACGCCCAGAATGGCCACCAAGAAGGCAGGCCAGAATGTGTTTGCCTGATGACCCTTTGGAAATTGGCAACAATGTATTTCTCCTTTTATACTTTCCAAGAATTCTAATGGACCATCAAGTATCAAATCAGGGCCACTGGAACGTCCCTAAATGAGTTATCTTTAATCTTCCTCCATGCTTAAGACTTGCTCATTTCAGTTCAGCTGAAATTGCACACTACCCTGTGGTTTGCAGAATAAGTCCACAGTGGTTTCGTCTCCTGGTTTCAATTTAGGGTCCACTCTCCTCTAATCACTAGATGTCAGTGTGTTTTCTAATAATGCCTGTTTGGCCAGGTTCTGCGTTAACGTGCTTCCTCTGGCCCTGGCTCTGAAGGTCTGCCACGGCAGCGGGACCTGCGACACTTCAGCCTCCACTATCAGCGGTCTCTAAGCCACAAATAAAGCCAAAATAACAATTAGCTTCATGTAAATCCTGAGTCATAACATCGCCTTCTCACATTCTAGAGAAAGCCTGAGCTTATGCTGCTAAAATGTGTGGAGGTGAAATAGGTATGATTTATTATGGCTAGTTGGATCTTACATCCTAACCAGGGCACCTCCAAAAGGGTTCCCGGGACTCTTGTGGGCTTGTGCTGGTCAGTCGGGGGCTGCTTCCTCCACACCACTGGGTTGGGAGTTTTGTGGTTGTGAAGGTTCTCTCTCTGGGTCAGCACCTCCCAAACACACCTGCACACCCAATGGTACCTGTACAATACGGCTCCACAGTCTACAGCACATCTATTCAAACAATTTGCTTGGGGGTCATAAGGCCCAATTCCATCTGGGGAAGTCTCTTGTTCTGTCAGGGAAACAGACTTTATTTGTTTTTTAAAATGTAAATATCCAGGATATTTTTCAACCCTGAATTGGCCTTTGGGCTTCATTCAATACACTCAGAAACCATTGCCTATGGAAATGAATCTGATTTTGTCCCCAGGAAGCTTCAGCTCAGAACAACCCGCTTAACTCCTGAGTGTCAGGGCTCCTGCCGGCAGCCCAGTCCTTGCTCCCAGCTACGCCGGTTTGGTCTACACGGGGGCGTGGCCACACAACGCCATGGTCCTCATTGCAGTAGGGATCCTCAGAGTCATTCTCTAAAGTCCCTACCTCAGGTCCTCAAGTCATTAGGGGTCTCAACAGAACAAAGTATGCTCAACCCTCACCAATATGCCTGAAAGCCAATCCAGGAGCTCCTTTATTTTATAGGATCTTAGTGCTCATCAGAAAACAGACAGGGCAAAACAAGCAGAAACTACAGTGCCCTAATCAGGGTACTTCAGAAGCAGATGCTGAGAGGGAGTTTGGACAGCAAGATGTTTGTTAGGGACGACCGCCTGTGCAGGGGGGAGGCGGAGAGATGGGGCAGAGGGAGACGGCGAACTGTGGAGCAGACCGGGCAAAGCCTGCCCCATTCAGGAGGGGATCGCTGATGAGAGTGTCATCCCTCAGGGCATCCCGCCTTGGGGTGACAATGCTGGGCCTCGATGACCCTCTTTCCTTGCTCAGCACCCAATACAAGCTGTTCCCGGGAGGGTGTGGCTTTGCACCAGGCATCTCCCTGCAGCTGCGGCAGACCCTAGAGGAGCTGGACATAGTCGTTGACCTCACTCCCAACGGCTGGAGCATCAAGTCCTTTCTTGAAGGGGCACCTGGGGGGCACATCTCTGTGTCTGCCTTTGGTAGGGCCATGCTTACAGTGCTATGGTACTCATCACCCCTGAGCTACTGCCCCCGATTCCACTAGAGAGTCTGTTGGGTACCCGAGACGGGGTGCAGCAAGCCTTCCCTGTCCATCACCCTAAGCATTCAAGACCCAGCGGAGGAGGCGAGCCAGGACAATGTTCCCTCCTTAATGCGGTCTCTAGTAGGTTCGGTGCATCTGCTAGTGTGATAGCTGGCACACTGCTCCATCCCCTGGGCCTCTGGCCAGTCCCAGAACAAGGAGCTTGGAGCACTTCCTCCCCACACAATGCTGGGTGCGTCTCTTAGTTCAGCTCAAGTCTCTTTGCATCGAACAGCCAATATTTCAGTGAGAGCATGAAGAGGCGAACTTCTCTGCTTTAATTAGATGTGACTCTTATTGTAAAATGCAGTTGAAAATGAACACGTTTTCAGTATCTACCAGTAGGCATTATGTATATGAAATGGGTGACATTTGCTTTCCTTAGACGTCTGCAAAAGTGTTTATTTTTATAAGGAGAGTCCGTCAAACTGCGAATTAGCATGCACACATCCCTTCCTGTTCTCTTCTCCCATCTGGCTTACTCGCAGAAATTACACTTCTTCTCAGCTTGCGCAAACTGTTAGCACACAATTCAGCTCCCACTTGCTTGGTGTCAATTTAATATTGCATTAATTAGACAATTAGAGAAGGGCCAGAGAAGATTCCTAGCTAACGTGCTGTAAGTGGGAGTCAACTTGATTAGAAATGGCTCTTTTTCATTTTAAAATAGTTTGTTTGGTTTTGCCTTAGCACAAAAAAATTTTACTTGATTAAAGTCTTAGAAGCTTATAATGAATTGACTCAACGAGATTAAAGTATTTCCATGGACTTAGAACTCCGAGAGAAAGGACTGACCCTCCCCACAGTCACTATGTGCCACCGTAAAGAAAAGAGAGTGACTCCTAGCTTTGTTTAGAACATCAGAAAGAAAGATGAAAAGTGAAAATTCAGCCCGATGGCTGAAGAGGCAGCCCTCCCTGGCTCCTGCACTAAAATACCCATTGGGCTGCAGTCAAGATGCGGTGGATCGATCTGGCAGTGTGGTTCTGTGGTCAGGGCCCTGGGCTCCCGCCCTCGCAGTGTCTGTCTGGGAGCCTGGGGGCCGAGCTCTTTCCTCCCATCTGGATTTCCTCACCTGGGGAAAGTCATTATGTCGGCTTCGCAGGATCATCATAAGGAGCTAATAACGGTAGGTTATACTGACACGGAATAGTCAAGAGAAATTGAATAATCTGAAAATGACATGGAACTTTATCCAAACAGACTTAGACAATGGAGCCTTTTTTCCATTTTTGTTCAAATACTTGGCAACCTGAGAACTATTATATTTAGTAATGATAATTAAACTAGTCCATGTGTTCTGGTGTTCTCATAATATCATGAAACATTCACTCTGGAACAGATCTGAAAGCTAATTTGGTCTAAGAGCTTCATTTTCTAAATGCTCAAAGGGTTTAAGGAACTTAGAAACCCACATTTGGTAAGTGAGGCACCTAACCCAGGCTCCTGAGTCCCCAGTCATGGCTCTGGCCACTGAGCAAGGCTTTCTCCAAGCATATCTGTGCCCAGGCAAGCTTCGCAGACAGGAGCTTTGCTTCTGAAATTTCTTCCCGGAGATGCCCAGGGATGCCAAAGGTGAATATAGATCAGATGGAAGGGTATCCTGGGCTGTTTAGGGGCCTGGACCCTGGCTAGGCCAATGCTGCCTGCCTAGGTCTCTCTCAATGGTCACTTGGTCTTCTTTGGTTTCTTCTCAAACCTGCAGTCTGTCAAGACTTCAAAAACCAATGGAACAGATCTCAGGTCTGCCCTCAAGCCCTGGGTTTTCCAGTGAAGTGAGCTGATTTGGAAGCTCTCCTGGTATGAGCTGACATTGACCTCCATCTTCTGTTTCAGCATCAGTCCGTTACTCTGTCCGAGCCTGGGAGGGGGTCAGACGCATGGCTTTCCCCTGGCTGGTGTGCGAAGCCCAGGGGAACCGGGCCAGAGGTGGCGTCTGACCGTTTCTAATGCCCAGTCTTAGAACAGAGAACATCAGCTCTTCCTTTTCTCTGCTATGGAGACACAAATGATATTAAGGCCCACTGGAGAGAAAGTGCTTTATCAGACATGCCACCCTGGCCTGTAACAAGAATGGGATGAGTTCACTGTAAATAAATAAGTGAATGAATTCCCTAAAAGTGCTGTAATCAGGCCATATTGACCTGTATAAATTAACAGATCCTCCTGCTAGGGGGACCATAGGACCAGGAATATGTTATATCAAGCTATATTGCTTCAAAGTTTTATGTTTTATATTTTAATTTAAACTTCTGACTAGAGTCTTACCAGAGCCCATTGTCTGCTTCGTGACTGCAGAGAACTAAAATAAGGGTTAGGAAACGACACTTGTTTGGCATTTATTAGATATTCAATGCTTTCTGCTACCTCACAATGGCCCTTGGAGGGGCCTCCAAAGCCCCCTGCCTCAGGACCGTGCTGCCCTTGGCCTCGACCACAAGGGATCGGTAGAAACAACTGTGTTCATCAAACCACTTCCTAGAAGCGGTCAGCACCCACTTGGCTTCCAGCCCCTCCTAGTCATCCATGTCCCAGGACAGGACACAGGTGCCTGGCATGTTGGTCTGAGGGTTGGACGAAGCCCAGTGAGGTCAAAGGCTTCAGATGGTGAAGCCCTCCCGACCAGCGCCCCCCACTCCCCCATCCTAAGCAACCTGGGGAAATGCAACTACTCCCACTCCCCAGACCCAGGCATGCTGCCTCTTCTATGCCTCTGCCTCCTGCGCCCTTGCCTCCGGCCCTGTCCCCACGGCCCATGGCTGTCAGGTGCGCTCTGTGTCTGAGGACGCCCCCACCGCACTCTGCTCTCTCTCCCCCCTCTGTCTCTCCCTTCCTTCCCTTTTTTTCATCCTCTCTGGTGTAGCCAGGTGGACTGGGGTCTCTCTGAGGGTGCCCCAGATCCTGGTTAGAGGCAAGAACCTCTTCTCTCCTGTTCACCCCCAGGCACCAGCATCTGCCCACTGGCCTGATTTCATCACCACCGTGGTCCACTACTCAAGGCGCAGTTAGTCCCATTATACATAAATTCATTTTCCCTAACGCAACTGTGGCTGTCATGGGACTCCACTTAGAGAGACGCCTTGAGGTCTCGCAGAGCCCGGCTGCCCTGGGGTTAGGAACCCAGCTCTGCCCCAAGCCCCCAGTCACTTTCCCTTTCTGAGCTTGGTCGCCTGGCTGTAACACCAAGAGGTGAGACGAAAGGGTTACTGGCGTCTCTTCTGGCTGGAACACTCGGGACTGAGATGGGGGTGGGGGAGCAGCATTCCTGGGGAGTGACACAATTCCAAACGGGGAGATCAAAGGGGCTCCGCACAGGGAGGCCCCCACCAGGAGCTGCAGGCCTGCGTCTGGGGTCAGTAATTAGCTCCTGCCGCCACCTTCCTCTCCTGTGGGCAGGGGCAGGCGGGTGGGCGCGCACCCAAGCCAGAGGCAGGAGGGTGGCGGGGCGGGGGAGAGGGAGAGGGAGAGCCCGCCGGGGGCCGGGACATCTGTATGGAACTTTCTGTTAGACAGATGCAAAGTTTAAACATTTTAACAAAAAGCAGTCCACTCCGGGCTTTCTGGGCACCAGTGTGAGAACTGCGCTGTGCGGATACCTCTTAAAGTATTTGATGAGAGACTAAAAGGCTGACAGGCTAACACTTCACTTCCTTCCAATTAGGGGCCTTTAACATCAAAGGCCCAGGCCCCACTCAGCCGGGCTTACTTGAATGAATTAGGGGAGAGAATGAGTCCAGGAGTTGCTTCCTTCTCTCCCTCGCAGAGACGCGGGGCTCTGGGGGCTTTAATAAGATGTTTGAGGTCACCAGGGTCAGGCTCTGACTGGGGGCACCGGGAAACTGCCAGAGTGTTTCAATATGTGTGGTGTTTGTCATGCAATCAGGCCCGCCAAAGCCTCCCCTTGTGGGGCCTGTCTTTGGGGGACCCTTCCGGAGACGGAGCCCTCAGGCAGGAGGGGCCCCCAGGTCCCACTGTGCAGGGTGTTCGGGCCTGGGTGTAGGGGAGCCAGGGTCACTGGTCTCGCACAGCGTTTTTCCGGTGAGTCCGGGCCTGAGATGCCAGAGGCGAAGTGCAGGGAAACAAGCCTATTAGGTGGGTGCCGTTGGTCAGCTTCAGGGGTTACTGTGCAGACACTGGCTGCAGGAGGGTGGGCGCGACCCTCGGGCGCAGGGTGGGCCGGCTCTTGGCATCAGTGAAAGGGAGAATGTAGCTCTGCAAGCAGCCAGGGCCAGAAGAGAAAACACAACCTTTCTTTTGATTTCATTTATCATTATGATCCCAAGAGGCCTGAGTCTCCTCTGTAGCAGCTCCTGTCCATGGTTTTCAAGACCTGCTTGTGCATTCAGTGCTGGGCAACTCACTCTCCGAATTCGCTATCGCTGTCCCATGGTGAGCAGAGCATCTTCCTGCTGAATTAGAAGATGTCTTTTGCAATGTCCACCCAACACACTGGGCCCTGCTTCACACAGCTGAACAAACAGGAAAGTCCTGGAGCCAGACAGGCCTGGGTTCAAAACCTGACTCCATGTTTCCATGGTCTACAAACAGACGCGTTATTTCAACGTTAAGCTTCTGCTTCCTCTTTGGTACATTGGGGTTTTAGCATTGACTTTTGAGGAGAAGAAACCATCTTCATAAAGTGCCTATCAGCACTTTATCTTGGCACACATTTGGTCCTTAAGGAGAGGTTCTTCCTATCCATCACCCCCTGGGCCCCCTGAGGTCCCTTGACCACCCACGTTTCACCTCCCCAAACCCCTCACCCTGCTTCCTTGCAGAATGACAAGGAGTACCTGGTGGGGTCCATGAAGAGAGAAGCCTCTGGTGACAGAGTGGTAAAGTGGCCTCCTACACTGAGGGCAGATGGAGCTGGTTCCAGGAGGTTCAGGTTGTTCAGGTGAAGTCTAGTGAAACTCGGGAGCACGGGGTAGAGGAAGGAGCCGCAACACAGAAGAGGAGTGTGAAATGGACAAGAGACATTTAGACAACAACAGGGGACTGCAGTTAATCTAGATCGTTGGACAGGGAAGGAGAGAAGGCCGTAGGCTTGGGCGAGACTCCTGTGGGCAGCGCTTTGAGAGTCACGTTAAGGCCCTTAGGGAGTAATGACTGTATCTGTGAGTTGGGCTTCTCTGGTAAACCTATGTCCCTTTTGATCCTTACAATGAAGCAAAGAAGTCAGCATTGTTAGCTTCACATTACAGATGTGGATGCTGAGGCTAGGAGAGTTACTGTGGCTGGTCCGAGGTCACAGGAAGTAGAAGAACTCACTGGAACCTAGGTTTCTTGCTAAAACACAAAAGCTTTATAAACAGATAAAATGGAGAGAGGGAGAGCTCAGAGTGGGCTGGCCAAGTCAGAAAAAGCTTTCTGGAAGAGGGGGGCCTTACTTGGAGTCTTCTCCATGTTGGACTAGCATTTCTTAAGCACCAGTTATTTGCTAGGAGCATTTTTAAAAGCTCTCTGCATTCACCTCACACCCTGTGTGGTCAGCATTTTTACCTCCATTTCCCAGATGAGGACACTGAGCTGACAAAAGGTTAAGTAACCTGCCTGAAGTCAAACCCTTAGTCCAGAAAGTACATCTCTCTGCCTCCAAATCATGGCCTCTTTCACCCCATTTATTTTACTTTTGAATGAAGGAGTGGTCCTCCAGCTGAGATCACACATCCGGTCCTATGCCCAGTGACCTCGCAGCCTCAAAGTCACAGATAAGGGACTGAGGGAGTGTGACCCGTGTTTCTACCTCCTGGGGCAGAAGCTGAGAGCCCGGTACCAGGCCGAGCCAGCACTCCCACTTCTTATTTATGCTCTGAGTGACAAGGTCCTTAGGACTTCTCCGGGAACCCTGTTATAATTCACCATTAATGAGCTGGGCCATTATTTTTAAGGCCCCATCAATACCTCCCTGTGGCAAAGTCAGCGTTAAGCCATAGACATTTGCATGCAAATTGTAGTGCATCCCTACACCTTAGTCACTTCTACTAGAAGGGACCATTGTGATCGCTTTTGTCAGCCTCTTCTGTAGCAGCAGTGAAAGAGAACTCCATCCTGAGTGTATGGAGCATGTGCTACCTTAGGACTTCGGGTCCGTGGGGGAGATAGACCCCACACAGGCTGGCATCCCAGCCCCCAAAAGAGCTGTAGGTCTAACTGAAGCAGCCATGGTCAGAACAAAAGTAAAGCACAGAAGAGTGCACTCAGTGAACGTTCTCCTGTGTTCAATGTAGAGACACTGGAGGTTTTCTAGTGTCACACAAAGCCACAACTGATCACATAAAGCCAGGGCTTTCATCTTTGGCTTCTATTGGATCGGAATAATTGAGCATCTATAGAGGAGTAATTCCATTACGTTCTATGGTCAACATAAAACATTGCAACGATACCATACCACGCATTGAGACGAGATGTGGTCAGCTCTCCTTTTTCTTTTTCCTGGTCTTCACAGCCACATGCACTGATCCAGGTAGACCTGGTGTTCCACGCAGCGTGAATACACTAGAGGTTGCATAGTTAGTGGATAAGGATGGAGTAAAGTCATGAGAGAACAAAGCAGTTTCTGTATAAATTCCCTATGTTATATACCAATCTGTATATATTATTATTTTGAGTTTCAATACCCATTGGGAAAAGAGAAGAGGCTGTTTTGATTTGGTAGCTGATTGTGGAGAGCACTCAGAAGTCTGGAGATCCAGGTGGGCCTTCCAGAGGCAGTGGGGTGTGGACTGGGCCCTGAAGGGGAGGCAGGATTCACCAGACCATGGGAAGCAGGAACAGCGAGAGGAAGAGCGTGTCTTAAGACATGGCAGGTAACCCATGTGGGACAATGAGGCCTGGCCAAAGGGCCCAGTTCACGGGGTATCTGGAAAGAGGAACTGGGGCCAGACAGTGGCCTAGACCTCGGTGTCAGGTGGTGGAGAGGGCACCTGTCTTTCGGGGACACATCTGAGAGTGCCCCGGAAGGGTGACTTTGGGAGATTCTGAAGTTCTGTGTGTCACCCAGCAGGGAGACCATGGACACCTGTGCTCCAGCCACAGAGCTCTTCTCTGGACCCAGCACCGCCCCCTCCCCCCTTCCCCACCTCAGGCCTGAGCTCCCTGCTCTGCCTGTTTGTAACCCCCGTTCCCCTCCCCTCAAATTGCATCCACCACCCAGTCACCTTTCCAAGGCTGCTTCAAGTCACGTTCTCTCCATGAAGCCTTAGGGGATGGGGTTCCCTTCACCAAGTGTTCCCCTGACCCCGGGGAGGAGTGACCTTCTTCTTCCCCCCCGTGAGAAGGCTGCTCCAAGCCCTCGGGAAGCAGCTGGGGCACCAGCAGATACTATCAGAAGCGGGACACAGAGCTGCGGCAAGAGCCCGAAAGCGTCAGGCGGGAAACCCAGCTCTGCCTCTGCTCCGGGAGAGCGCAGTGAGCTCTCTGAGCCTCTCTTCCATCGCCTGGCAAAGGAGCTCCTGGCAGGTGAGGTGAGATAAGACAGGCGAAATGACTTAGCTCCAATCCAAGTCCATCAGAAGTGCCACCCTATCTCGGTTTCCTCCTGTCTCTCATACCTCTTCTACTTTCCTTTCCTCAGCTCTCTGAGGACTGAGCCAGCCCTGTTTCCCTGTCCCCAGGCCCAGATGGAGATCACATTGTTCTACAGATCACAGAGCGGGTCCTTTGGACTGCTGCACCTCCCAGTTTTTTCCAAGCTGTGGCTGCTGACAAATGATTCACTGGGACGATGGGCTAATGACAAGATGTTGCTGAGTTTCTGCCCCACCCCCACCCTCCCCAGCGCTGATGTGCTGGCCTCTATGGTAACCATCAAACAGCGATCTCATAAAGCGGCTCATCTTCCAGGGAGCAGGGCTGCTCCAGGGCCCATATTGCAAATGTTTGACCTCCAGGTACCTCCAGGTCATGGGGATTTATTAGTTGGAATCTGCAGTTCAGCAGATGACATTTTAAAAGGCGTTTTATTGCTTCGTGACCTGTGTGCATTGCAGGGTAATTCCGAGGCTTTGTGTCTACAGTGATATCCCAGCTGCAATGGCTCCCATGGAGTTGCAGGTCCTGCCTGCCCAGCACAGGACTCCGGGAATAACTGCTCCCACCCCAGCCTCAGCCCCAAATTCTGAGTGTCCAAAATCTCAGGCTCTCCTCCCATCCCAAGCTGGGACTTGCTGCCGAGAGGGACTTGATGTCTTCCTGCTCAGCCACTGGCTGGAAGAAAATTCTAATCAAATCTCTCCTCAGACCGTACAAGTGAGACTACGCTGTGCATATGGAGAAGCTGAGGCTCAGAGAGGTGCAGGAGGCAATTAAAGTCAGACAGCTCCTGTGCGACACAACGAACACGGCAACCCCAGGGTAGTCACCCATCATCATTCCATTTCACGAGAACTCAGGCAAAATGCTTCCAGTCGCTTGAAAAGCAAAGATTCCTAGGTCATACCTTGCAGGGTGGTTCCTGGATTAGCATCGCCAATGACTGTGCCGTGGAGAGTGGTCTGGAGGCCCGGCTTTTACAGAAACTCAAAAGCCCCCGGAAAACGCCATGTGAGTGACCCTTCTCTGTGTGCCCCAGGCAGCCCCACTGTCCGTGTCCTCTCAGAGCAGCCTGGTGCACAGCACACAGCTTATTTCTAACAGCCGTTTGAGAACCAGCGCAGGAATTCCCTCCTGCAGACCACAGAGTCTGACTCGGAGGCCTCCTCAGCCTCTCGGAATTCCCCTCGTCGCTGCACCAGCGCCGTGTATCCAATATTGTAACTATCTGTGCCTCCGTCCCGTCCTGCACCTAAACGGGGAACTGCTGTGGGCAGAGGCCAGGGTGAGTCACTGCTGTCTCCCAGGACCTTTTCCCAGGCCTGGCTCAGAGTAGATGCTCGTTATACACTGATTGTATGGAGCTGAGCTCCAAAACTGCTACTTTTGGGTGGGTGAGGGAGGGGACGCTTTCTCTTCCTTTCCCCATTCCTCTCGTGAGTAATGGGAATGGTGAGGAGTATGCTTCCTGCCCTGAGACAGGCGTTAAGGCGTGTGGTCCCAATCCTGAAAAATTCAGACCATTCTTGGCTGGATGACATTCAGATGATAAAACTCTCTCTCTCTCTCTCTCTCTCTCTCTCTCTCTCTCTCTCTCTCTCTCTCTCACCACTGGGCTGTTTTGTCAAACACTAGCCTCCAGGGAGCAAAGTTGTGTGAACTCCTTCATAGGTTTTTTTTTACTCAAGATCAATGAAACACACAGTTGAATCCAAAATGATAAGGATCTTCTCCTCAGGCTGCCAGCTGTTCCTTTTTCCCTGAGCCAACTCAGTCTTAGCTCAGATCCATAGGCTTTTATTGAGTGTCTACTCTGAGCCAGTAAGAGAATGAGACATTAGAATGACAAAAATGAGTAAGCTGTAGCCCAGAAGTGCGACAGTCTTCCAGAGGAGAGAAATGAGAAATCATATCTTTAGGGCATCAAATGATGTATGTTGTGTAGGAGGCCCACACATGTACAGAATCATGGGTGGGTGTGGCGGCTGTGAATGTGGGTGGCCATGGCATCATCTTCCAGTGGAGGTGATGTCTGAGCTGTATGTTTGGGAATAAATGGAAGGGGTGGTGAGAATAATTGGAAGGGCGTCATAAGCAGAGTATAGAGCATGAGCAAAGATATGGAGGTGGAGAAAGGGTTCATTGGGCACAGGGAACTTCATACTATTCAGTGTTACTGAGACAAAGAGTTTAAGTTAAGGAGTGACAGGCCTGGGAAAATAGAGACTCATCATCAATATTTTGTATGGCAGCCTAGGCAACAGAAAGTCATTACAGGATTTTAAATATGGTAACAAAGCCATGGGCATTAGGAAGATTCCTTTGGTGACCTGTATAGGTTGGATTGAAGTTAGAGTTGGTGGACGAAAGATTATTTGTAAGACTATCGTAACATCCTGGAGGAAAGAGGATGAGCCTTAACTGAGGGCAGGGGAGATAGGATGGAGAGAAAGAGAAGTTTCCTAAGACATTCAGGGCACGAAGGACAGTCAAGCTGAGGTGAGCAATTACACGTGCAGAACCTAGTCTTCCTCATTAAAGCTGCCCCATTAGGGCCATGATCTTGACCTGGACTGTAGGGTGTTCGGAGGCTGTAGGTAGACTCACATGCTTAGCAGAGACCAGTTGGAAATATGTCAAATGGAGCCTTAGCCTGGTCCCTTGGACTGACTGCTCAGGACACAGAACATCAGGAACGGAGGGAAAGCAGTCAACATCTTGGGAAAAGAACTGCAGGATCGTAAAGAACACATGTTGGCCCATCAGTTACTGACTACAACGCCCAGCTCTCCAAAGGTGCACTGTGGTTATGGGCACAAGGTTCATTTAATTGGTAGCCTTTGAAATGTATTTACTCCCTAATCTTCATAAAAAAGGAAATGAGGGCTGTGGTGGGTGGACGAGGTGTTGAGCTGTTCTGGCTACAAGGAAAGAGATCAGGCCTTTGATGAGCCCTGTAAATAATCAGCAGCACATGGCCCTACTACACTGCCCAACTCATGGAGCACTGGGGGAATGCCAGGGGAGGCGGTGGGGGAGGCAAGGGGGCAAGACTTTGGCCGGTGCCTCATTGGATAGTTTGCCACTATCATGGATATTCAACAGCACTGGTGTAGGACTGTGAGATAGGAGAGCACGTGCCCTTGAATTTGGGTGAAGGGCAACATTGAAGTCCTGTCCCTATTATTGACTAGTCATTGGGCCCTGTGCAGAACCCTGCCTTTCTCTAGATCTGTTCACTCACTCACTTCAATGGGAATCTGGGCACCTACTTCACAGGTTTTCAGTGACAATCCTGTGAGTGGCAGCAGGGAGTAGTGGTTAAGAAAAAGCATAAGTGGGGGGTGACTGTTTCCCTTCAAATCCTTGTTTTATTTCCTACAAGCAGTGTGCCTTGAGCAATCAATCACCTTACCTCTCTCCACCTGTGTCCATCCTTCTGGCAACTGAAGTCTCAATGGTACTCACATTGTGGAACAGATGACAGGATTAAAGAAGAGGACATGCATGGATGTTGGCACCTGGAAAGTGCTCATTACATGGGAACACACTTATGATATAAGCGCTAAGCACTGTATTCCAAGAGTGAAGAAGCTTATTGCACTCCAGGCACTGTCAGATCAGGACAATGATAATTAGTCTCTGATTCAGGACCTTGTGGGTGTGTACTTTGTCATTCATATAGCCCCAGCTCCATCACTTATTTTTCCCACTTTACAGACAAGGCTCAAGATACGAAGTGACCTGCCCAGGATTCGAACACTAATTCCTCCAGAGCCCATGCAGAGCCACATGGCATGCCTATGCACATCATGGTGGCCGCTAGCTGGGAGCACTCACTGTGCTTTCGATGGCCTGGCATTTGTTGAGGGCCTACTGTCGGCCAGGCATGTGCCAAGCACTTTACATATGTCATTGCATCATCATAACCATGTGAGCTAGCTACTGTTGTCCCTGTCTTACAGACTAGGTGACAATCCAGAGTGCACTCCCCCACTGCGTCAGGCCATGCTTTGGACCTGAGCCTGCCAGAAGTCAAGTCCTATTCTCTCCCTAACCCCACTGCATTCCTGCCATTGGAAAGAGATCAAGAAGAAGGGCAGAGACGATGCTCTGTCCCTTGCATTTTTGTTCATGGTACTTTCACAGACCTTTCCTCTGCAAAGCAGGTATTGTCTAACCATACATGACAAACCTGAGGCTGGAACATACTAAGCAACCGCCCCAAGGTCACAAAGCAAGACTGCAGCACCTAGCGCCTCACCTTCCCTTCAGAAAACACAGAGGGAGTGGCATGTAACTCGCAGCTCATTTCACAAAACGAAGACATTTTTTCTGGGTCATATCCCGGACAACCAGCCCTCATTTTAGAATTTGGAGAAGGGTCTCGGGAGGGACAGGCCGCACGCCCCTGGCTGCTAGGAGCTGCACACTCAGCCCCTACCTACGGGCTGGCAGCATGGGATGCTGCTTTAATTAGATTGCCATGGTAACGAGCTACAGGAGAACAATAGACAGTTGTGTACTTGTGAAAATCATCAGCCTCAGACAAGGGCCCGCTAAACTGTAATTACGCTGGAGTAGAAGCGGATCTTCATTTCAGTGAGAGAAAGAAAGAAACGGCCAGCCTGGCCCCCTTACCTTTGGATGTTATTCAAACATCGGGATTTGGGGTTCCAAGCTGCTTTATGGTTTAGATTTATATTTTCAGTATTAAAACCCCATATAAAGGGGACCATCTTTACATCCTGGGTTTTGAGTTGTGTGTTCCCACAGGGGAGCTGAGAGCCAGGTAAGGAAGGTGTCAAGAATCACATAGGTGGCATTTATTACATAGAGACATGCCAGATGTTGTCTTTGGTCTCCCCTAACTAATCATTGCCATAAGTGTCTGCTGCGGGTGTCCCAAGCCCCACTTTGCAAGGCTGGAAGCCACGAGGGTCCTGCCTCAGCTGCACACTCACTGAGGCGCTGGAGAAGGTCCTGACCCTGGTGTGTTGGGCTCTGAGGCCCAAGCGCTTCGCCCTGAGACACATCGCAGTTCAAGGACAAAAAGGAGACGTCCCGGTCTGGCTGCACTTCTCAGACACCCTGTGAACCCTCCTTTTGATAAAACGTGAGGGCTCTTTTTTAACCTGGTTAGTTTTGCCAGCCTGATAAGATGCAGTTCACCCCGGCCATCCGAGTCCCGAGACCCATAAATAACAGAAAGATCATTTAAAAATAAATTACCGACTGAAAGCAGGGAAAACGCATCCTTGGACTGTTGCTCTCCAGGCCCCTCATAAATCTGTGGCCAGGGTCACAGACCGTGAAGAGCTTCCACAGAGAAATTTGAAAAATCCCAGCAAGATGGGGCATGCGGGAGTCATAGGAGCAGCATCTGTCCCCTGCGCCATCCACCCAGGGAAGGACACAGCCTCCGGCTGAACGGCCAGGAAGGGGCAGGCACAGACAGTGGGGGGCTGCTGCCCCACCCGCTGGGCCATCGGGGACACCATGGAAAGACCTCAGCCCCCAAGGCGTGCTGGTGCCTGACCTACTTTCACGGGAAGGAACAAAATTTCCAGTTTTGCTGCAGAGTGAAGCTGCATTTCCCTTTGGAGATGGGACCCACTGACCTCAATTCATTAGATTGAGGATAAGCCTGATTTCAGATTTTGGAGAATGTGTTTTTCTGGAGAAAGCACAGTTCTATCAGAAGAGAGGGCAGAAAGTTTGGGTCAGTAGAGAACACACGACCCAGAGGTGAGGTGGGTGGCAGGGAAGGCGAACCTGCTGAGCTCCCTGGTCCCCACGGGCTGTGCCCCTCGTGCAAGACAGCAGGGTGGTGTGTAGCTGCAGGGAGCCTTCGGACAGTTGACAAAGCAGGGTCAGCGTCTGCCCCCTCTTCCGGCGCCTCTTTGAGTTGTGATATTCCAGCGAAATGGTGCCTGCCCAGCCTGCCCCTCAGAAAGCTCACAGTGACAGGCTTTGACTCACCACCTGTGCTTGGGGCGGCTCAAGGGTGACAACAATCTGCCTCCAGGAGCAGGTCGGCACACCCTCCTCTTCCTCACTCTTCACAACTGGGGAAAGAATTTATCACTCCCAGGACAGGCACGGGATTTTGAATCATTGGCAGTGTGAGCTGTAAGTGCATTCCAAGGCTGTCTAGAGCCATGATGTTAACCACTGAGATAACTGACCGCCCAGGGAATGCGGTGAGAGCTAGCAACCTCTTCCCCTGTGGGCAAAGGATGCATGTGGACTTGTGTCCAACCATTTGTGAACAGTCTCGGGGGCTCTGCAGCTCTCTGATGCCCACCCATGGGCCCCCAGTGGGCTCATACCCCAGCTGACGAACTCATGCTCTGGTCAATGGGGAGAAGGAAGGACTAACACCAGGTCACCAAGTGAGGGACACTGCACTGAAACCCCACTCCTCCCTCTCTCTTCTTAGGGAAACCCCCCTTCTCGCTGGCTTCCTGAGCTCACTGAGCCTCTCTCCAGTATAGTCTCTACATCACAATAAAATAGACTTTTTCTAACACAAATTATATCATCTACCTCTCCCATTTAAAATCCTTTAATGACTCTCCAATACCCCTGAGATAAGATCCAAAGTCTTAGACACGACCTGGTACGAGCCAGGTACCACATTGCACGCCTTGGGCACAGGCCGTCACTAGAAGGACTCCGGCAAGGCCCTCCACAGCAGGGCCTCAGCATCTCCCTGTAGCCCCGTTATGTTCCTCTCTTACTCCACCTCTGCTCGTCTCCTCTCACCTTCTCTCTTACTACTTCGCATATGCTTTTCCTTCTTTCTCCCATACTTTTCCTTTCTTTCTTATCCTATTCTGACACTTCCCCAAATTCACCTCTGCAACACTTTCCCAAGTTCAGTTAACCTGGATTAGTCAGGGTCCAGCAAGGACCTGGGAACCATGATAGGTCATTCTACACAGAAGGGGCTTAATACAAGAGATGATTCTTAAGAATCAAGGCTGAGTTAGCCCAGAGATTTGTGACTTCAGGGAGCCATTACTGGCCCTAAGGTTGGGAAAATGAAAGGGAAGAGATAGAGTTACCGGGACCCAGAATTTCAGAGAAGGCGCCTGTGGGGTAGTGTTTGGACTTCCAAGCAGCTACCACATGTCTGTTGTGGGACCTCCAAGAGGGCCCCACACAGTTGGAGCTTAGCCTGCTGCCAGAGTGGGGGCGGTGAGACCCCTTTCACAGGTGGCACTGGGACCTTGATGCCTGGGTGGCTGGAGCTCAGAGTGCAGTGTGAGGACAGCTCTGGCATTTGCAATGTCACAAACTGTGAGGCACCGGACCTCTCCTCTGCTGCTGTGAGAGCTGGAAAAAACCGAAGCGCCTCCTTGATCCCTCCTGTTGCCAGAAGCTAATAGGAAGCCAGCTGGCAAGGGACTCTGGGACATGTGGTTTGCAGACTCCCAACCCCAACATCACAGAGCAGATTATGGGATAAGTTTGGCTGAGAGACCAAAGTAAATAACTGGCACACACCCAGGCCACATTGTTTATCTGTTGACCTTTGCATTTGACTATAGGCTCTATGAAGGTTGGCCAAAACCGTCTCCTAGCCCAGTGCCGCCACAAAGCCTCAAGTCAGCGCTCAGTAAGTTGACCAGCTGAATAGGAGGAGTCAGATGTTCCTGAGCCTCAGCTTCCATGGCTGTGAAGTGCAGCTAAACCCCTCTCCACAGAACGATTGTGATGATTGCTACGATGATGGACATGAGCAGACCGCAAGCTGTTTGGACTCGGGTCGTGACAGAACACGAGAGCTCCCCATGGACAGTGTCTGGCTTCACCAGGAGCCGTATCCTGGGCTTGTTCTGAACAGTGTGTGAGGATGCTGAGAAAAGAGTGTGAAGCCCACTTACTGCCTATCTTCCCCTAAAGAATTTCAAAAGCCCCTTCTGCCTATTTTTGTCCCGTGGTGCTTGAGTGACTATGTGGGTTATCACCTGCGACAAACATTTTTATGTGAGTGTTGACGTTTCTGGTGTTTCCTGATAGGACAACATCACCTATGGAGCCCTGTGAAAAGAGGTCAGCAAATGTTCTGACCCCAGAGTGTTAGGGGTGGAGACAGCAGACAGGGAAAGAAAGATCTGCAGGGTTCTTAGCCGGGGTCCAGAAACCCCTGAACACAGCGAATTCCTCCCAACCTATCTGCGGAGCCCCCCGGGGCAACGTGTCTCAGGTGATCTCAGAGATGAGAGCATTTTGCATGGACCTAGACCCTGGATCAAAGGTGTGTCTAAACATGCCCTGTGGGGGTGGAATTCCTCAGGAGCCAGTTCAAGATGCTGTCTGTCACCTTGTCATCCTCCTCCTGAGGAAAGGCCCCTGGACCAGTTAGATGTGTGTTCTGGTGTCTTTTTATTGGCGACCCCAGTGAGTGAGAGCGAATCCCTCCCTCTGCATTTGTCACGATTGTTTTCAGTTTGGGCTGTGTATTTGGTCACCTGGGTCATTTACTCCTAGAGATCTGATGTAACTGGTTTGGGGTGGGACCCAAACGTTATATAGTTTTCAAAACTTCTGTGCCTTCAGGGATAAGAACCTGTGTTCCAACACTTTTCAATGTTCATCAGAATCACCTGGAGGATTTGTGAAAACATAGGCTGCTTGGGCCCATGTTTCTCTCGAGTTTCTGATTCAGTGGATCGGGGGTAGGGAGGAGTCTGGGAATCTGCATTTCTAGCAAGTTCCCAGGTGCTGAGGCGACCAGTCCAGGACCACGTTTGAGAAGCCCTGCTCTAGTCCCGAGGTCTCAATGGTGGGGTGATTTTGCCTCCCCAGGGACACTTGAAGGATGTCTGGGGACATTTTGGTCTTCGCAGCTGAAGCGGGGATGCTACTGACATCTAGTGGGTAGAAGCCTTGGACGCCACTAAACATCCTATACTGCACAGGGCATCTCCCCCAAACAAAGGATCATCCAGTCCCCAGTGTCAACACTGTGACCACCTCTGCACATGAATCACCTAGAGATCTGTTAGAATGCAGATCCTGAGAGTCAGTCTAGGGCAGGCCCCAAAATTATGCATTTTTACAAATTCCGGGGTGATGTCCAAACTGCCAATATTCCATAGCCCAAGTTACTTCAGCTCCAGAAAGACACCCTCCCACGGCCTGGGGTACACAGATAACTCTGCTCTCCCCTGCTATATTATTTCAGACTCAACAGTGTAATTGCTGACAGAGGAAGTCCTCAATAAATATCAAAATTGTGTAAGACACATATAAGCTCAGCTGACCTCCCCCCTCCTAACCCACTATTACTTTTGGTCAAATGTCAAGATCTTGTCTTGTCCTTCTTGGTTCCTCCTAAGCTGGACACAGAGCTTGGCTTGGTTTTGTACAGCAGACATAGATTAGGAACTTTGTCTGTGTCTGCTGTATAAAACCAGAGGGACACGGTAGGAGCCAGCATTCTTGAAGTGGTGGATTCTCCATTTCCAAACCATTGCCGTGGGTCCCTCCTGCTGAACAAATGTCTGCCCTGGACTTGGTGCTTTTCATTCACAAGGCCCTTTCACTTTCATTACCTTCTTGGCTCCTCATCATGAAAGCAGGAGAAGAGCAGGGTTCCTTCAGCCCCACGTACCGACAGGAAAACAGGGTCAGGCTTGTGTAGACTCCAAGGAGAGTCCGGCAGCCCGGCTGCGCGGCCCCACTCCCCTGCCACCCGAGGTCGCGAGCTCCTCTTCGGTCCTCCTCCTCTCCCCTCAACCTGCCTTTCTCCTCAGGATGCCCACACCTCACTTCTCCCCTTTCTTGTCTCCCCCCGCTTTTCTTTTGCCTTTCATTTCCTCCTACACCACACACCAGGGAGCCATCTTCTCTGCCTACCTGGCTTTCTCTGCAGCCCTTCTGTCTGGGACAGCCTGCGGTGGCTGACAGCTTCCTGAAATGCCAGCTCGAGGCATAGCATCACTTCTGCTCGTGCAGAAAGTCAAGGTCTTGCCTTATGTCCACCTGATCCTTTTCTACCAGTTCCTTCAGATGCATTGGGTGTCCCCATTGAAGAGGCTCCAGCCTACCTGGTACCCTAACTGGGATCCTTCTCATCCATCATAAATCAGGTACATGCCTGACACCTGCTCTGGGATAGTCAGTGGAGGGGCGGGGTTATAAGCTACGGCTCTTTCCCCCAGTGTGGTGTTGGAGAAGGAGATTGGATTCAGACTGACTTCCATCCAAATCCTGACTCTTGGTTCTCCAACCGCGGGCTGTTTCTTCTCTGTCTCTTTTTCTCTTTTCTCCTTCTTCCTCCTGACTGCTCCCTGCAGGACAGCCCCAGGTCACCAGGCTCTGGCCTTCTCTTTTCCATCTACACTCACTCCATGGATGATCTCATCCTGTCCCCACTGAGGACTTACTGAATTAATTACTCATATATTTAAGCATGAAACTCTCTCGTGAACTCCAGACTGATATATCTGTCCAGCACTTACTTAACATCACTACTTTGGTGTCTAACAGGGGAAAACTATGTATATATATCCACAACTAGATTCTCCCGCTCCCTCAAGCACATTCTTCCCACAGTTAGCTTCATCACTGCTAATGTTATTTGCATACCATCTTTGGAGAAATCTTTGTCACCTCTCCTTCTCTCCTAGGTCACCCTTAAATTTGGCTTTTTATGGTTAAAATATATGTATCCATTTCTACAACCTCCACTTGACCATCCTGGTCCAAGCCACTGCATCTCTCACCTGGATATGTGCAGGAGCCCCCTACCTGGTCTCCCTGCTTCTGTCCTTGTCTTCCTACAGACCGCTCTCCATAAAACAGAGAGTACGGTCCTTTTACCACATGGAGTGAGCTGAAGGGCCACCTCAAAGAAGATGTGTCTATGTCCTCGTATGCAGACCCGGTGAATATTACCTTATTTAGACAAAAAGGTCTTTGCAGATGAGATTAAGCTGCATATCTTTAAGTGAGCTCATCCTGGATTATCCAATGGCAAGTGTTCTTAGAAGACACAAAGGAGAAGACACAGACACACCGAGGAGATGGTGATGAGATGACAGTGATGCGGCCACAGCCAAGGAGCCGCCGGGGCCCCCGGAAGCTGGAAGAGACAGGAAGGATTTTCCCCTAGAGCCTCAGGAGAGAGCACTGCCCCACTGACTCCTTACTTTTGGACTTCTGGCCTGCAGAGCCGAGAGAGTAAGTTTTCATTGCTTTAAGCCAACAAGTTTGGCAGCCCTAGAAAAACGAATATGCTCTATAAGTCGGGTCATACCCAGTCTCTAATCTAAATTCTCCAGTGTTATTCCATTTTGTTTTGAGTAAAATAAAATTCCTCGCCACAGGGCCTAATGTAAGCCAACTGCCGCTGGACCTCACTGCTTCCCTGGCCACATCTGTCCTGTCCATCTGTTCCACAACGCTGGCCCTCTTTCTGTAACTCCATGTATGTCCTCGCCTCAGAGACTTGTGGTTCTTGTTCCTCAACCCAGATTAGCTATCCATGGCTCACTCCCTCTGGTCTCTTAAAGAAGCACGGGAGCCCTCCCCCATCACCTGATGTCCAGGAGTACACCCCCTCCACACTTGCTTCATCCACCTTACACAGCTGCTCTTCATTCCTCATATCACCTTGTAGTCAAATATGTTCTTAGCGGCCTGGTTGGTTGTCTCAGTCCACCGGAAAGAAAGAAACATTAAGGTAAGAAATTTGTCCCATTCACTGTTCTATCCCCAGCACAAGCAAGTGCCTGGCACATGCTAGGTACTCAGAAAATGTCTGTTGAGTGGATGCCTCTTACCGCCTACCAGACGAGGTGCATATCACTTATCCTCTCAGCCTCAGCAGCAGGATGGGGACCGAGCGGAAGCAGAAGGAAGAGCACATGCAGAAGCACAGGAGTCTGAGAAATGGCACAGAGCACTGTGTGCCTGGGACACAGGGTACAGACGGTGAGCAGAGGGGTGGAGACAAGCAGGAGGCAGGCCAGAGAGGAAGCCTGGGTCATATTCTGGACTTACTGGGTTCCTGTCAAGGACTTGGAATTCCCTCCTTACCTTTGAAAACTATGTTCCTGGGGTGGGGGAAATTTTATTAAAAAAAGAAAAAGAAAAGAAAAGAAAGAAAGCCAAAATTTTTATTTAAATGTCCAGATCATAGCAAATCTTTCTTACCATCTTGGGCTCTAGGTCAATGCCCTCATGTTTGAAGATTTGATTTTCAATGCCCAGGGAAGGAAGGAAGGAAGGGTTATTACTCAAGGTCATGCAAAAAGCTCCTGAAAGGGCCCTTGTCTGCTAACTCCCAGTCCAAGAGTCCTTCCTATCCTAAGATATTTTTCTGTATGTATAAAAAAACAACAAAAACAGACTTGCCTGCTGTTGATCACATTCTCATGTCAGACAGAATAGTCCCTCTTAAGAATTTCCAAAGTCCCCTGACCCAAGGCTGAGCAGGTGCACAGGAGGAACCTGGGTGGCGGGTGCGACTCCTCCCTCCTCTGAGCTGACCAGCCTCACCACGGCCCAGTGTAAGCACCTCTTTGTCTGCACCTGCTTATCTCTCTATTTCATTTTAATCTACTGTTTTGAGTTATAATTATGTACAATAAACATTAACATGTAAGGGACACAGTTCAATTACGTAGAATGTTTGATGACTTTGACTTTGCACCTGCCACAATCAAGATACAGAACATTCCTCTTGCTCCTTTGCAATCCATCCCCCCCTTCACAGAAAACCACTGATTAGCTTTTTGTCACTATAGATTAATTTACATTTTCTAGAATTTCATATAAATGGCATCCTACAGGATATGCTTTTTTTTTTGCCTGACATATTATTTATTCAGCATAATCACTTTGAGATTCATCCAAGTTCTTGTGTATATCAATAGTTCATTCCTTCTTATTGTAGAAAAACATTCTATCGTATGAATGTACCGTAGTTTGTTTTTCATTCATTTATTGATGGGCATTTGGATTAATTTGAACTTCAGCTATTACAAAGCTGCTGTGATCATTTGAATGTCTTTTTGTAGACATGTTCTTATTTCTCTTGGGGAAATACTTAGGAGTAGAGGTTAAGGTGTGTGTTTAACTCTTTGAGAAACTACTAATCTGTTTTCCTCAATATGGGTACAATTTTACATTCCCACCGGCAGTATCTGAGCATTCCAGTCACTTCAGAGCCTCATCAGCACTTGTTATACTCATTTTCAGTCTTGTCATTTTAGTCAATGGAGAGTGAGTGTGGTTGCAATTTCCTGATGGCCAATGATTTTTAGTGAAGTATCTTCCTCTACAAAATGTTTTTTTTTAAGGCTTTTGTCCATTTTTATTGAGTTGTTTGTCCTCTTATTTTTGAGTTCTAAGGGTTTATTTTATATTCAGAGTTCAGGTCCATTTTCAAATACAGATTTGCAAACATTTTTTTTTTTCCTGTTCTGTGGTTTCCATTTCATTTTAACCTCTTTCCAGATTTGGAACAAAGTCTACCTCATAGAATGTGCTCAATAAAATGTTCCAAATGACATAAATCTAGATGATGCTGCTTGAAACCAACGTGAACCTATTTTCACTAGAAGAGAATAAGAGGACCTGTTTCTCTCCTGATTATGCCAGATCTGAAAGCAGGCAGACTTGTCACCACTTCTTAGCTGTTGACCTTGAACTTTGCTGTCTAAAAAGGCTGTAGCAACTGCAGCCCCACAGATAGTATACAAGAGTGCAGAGGATATACTATTTTAAAGAAACTGTATCATTGCGTGGGTAAATGAAGGAACATGTATTGCGCAGTTCTCCATGCCTTTAGAAAGACGAATGGCCTATGTTATGAGCTACTTTAGCCCAGTGACAGCACACCTGGAGGCCTTGTACCTGAACAGCAGGGGGAAAATCAAGGACTAAATGAAGTTCCACATAACAGTCTTCCACACTCAATCACCCTAATGAGGGGTTTCTATGTTATGTCTGACACCATTGCAGGACATCTTTTTGAATGTCCATTGAGGTATTTGTTTAATGAGAAAATCTGCAATTGTATCTTCTCAATGAAATCTGATTATCTTTAAGAGACTCCTCACATAAAGATGGGGAAAAAAAAAAAATCAATGCCCAGGTTTCTCTGCCTAGCATAAAGGAGATTTCTGCTACAGGGTAATTTTGAGCTCCTGTAATCTTCCAATTATGTTTGATTGCAGAGCCACTTTCCTGTCTCAGTATTAAAAGATGGTCGGCATTTTTCTGCAACCACAACCAACTTTCAGATGCAGCAGCTGCTTATTTCAATGGCTTGTTTATAATCAGCAGCTCTTTGGGCACGTGGAACATCCCTTCCTTCAAGGAGGAGCCCACCCCAGGACTTCTCCCTGACTGTTATTCAACCAACACATAAGAGGTGCTTGTGACCTACAATGGGTTGGTGAACCTTCAGCCACTATGCAAGAATAGTGAGCTGGGGTGCCTGCTCTCTAGGAGGTCACCACGGTGGGAGAGTTAGAGGTACATGTGTGAAAAGTCACAAAATTCAAATATACTGAGAGTAAAGAGCTAAGTAAGTCAGAATCTTATAGGTAGGTAGACATGAACAAATAATGAAAATACCACTTTGCAAGTGCAGTGCTAGAGGAATCTACCAAGATTTGTGGCCCAAAAGAGGGATTAATTCAACTAGTGCAGGGAAATCTCCCGGAGGATCAGAAGGTTGAGCTGTCTTTAAGGCTTAAAAAGTGAACAAGGAAAGGAGGGGCATTCTCGGGAAAAAGAAGAGTATGTGGGAAGACCCAGAGACTTGAAATAGTGTGGAGCTCTGGATGGGATGGTACTTCATTTGACTTGGATCAAAGATAGTGCAAGGGTAAGGAGGTGAGCGAAGATGAGAATGAAGAGAGAGCAATGCCAGGTAAGGAAAGGTCTTGTCTGCATCACAGACATTAGCTCTGGTTTGTAGGCTACGCTAACTCATCATGAGGGGTGTTGCGGAGGTGGGTAAGTGAGAGCATGGGAGGGCAGAGATGCCCAAGGAGGCTGATTCAGAACCCATTATCCTGACTGAATCGGGAAAAGACGTCATGCTGAGAATGGTCCTGGAACATGTCAAGCCAGGAGGAGAAGAGACAAATGACACGCACGAAAGAATTACTCGATAGAAGTCATGAGCACAATTCATTGGTGGAGGTGCTTTCCTCGAGGTGCTGAAGCGTAACTCCCCACTCCGCTGGTGTGGATTATATACAATGACTTCCTTCTGAAGTCTACACAATATGCAAAGGGTGGGGATGGCAAAAAGAGTAACTTTCAATTTAAGAAGCCTGACAAACCCTACTCAGTTACGTGGTCAAGCTCAGCATCCGCAGTGAGAAGTCATGTTGATGGTATGTACCCTTGAAGTGATGTGATGAAAATGGCACTTTTCCTCTGTGATCTTTCTCTCGATGACCCACAAGCCCAGTTCAATCATGAGATGAAATTTCAGACAAACCTCAATAGAGGAATCTCCTACAAAATATCTGACCAAGGTTTTCAAAACTGTCAAGATCACCATAAACAAGGAGAGGGAGAAACGGTCACAGCCAAGAAGAAACTAAATGTAATGTGGTGTCCTGGATAACATCCTGGGAGAGGAAAGTTCACTAGGGGAAAACAATGGAAATATGAATAAACTATGGACTGCAGTTAAAAATTATGCATCAGCATTGCTTCATTAATTATAGTATGTCCTCTGCTTATGCTAAATGTTAATGGTGGAGGAATCTGGTGGCAGGGAATGTGGCAACTCTTGCACTATCTCTTCACATTTTCTGCAAATCTCAAACTGTTCTAAAACAATAAAATATGTTAGTAGGAAAAAAAAAAAAACCCTGAAGACAGAAGATAACGCAGGGTCAGTCTAGGAACGCGATCCCATGCGGTCCCACAAGGGGAAGCGGCAAGATGCCAGAAAGGTAGAGATGAGTTCACTAGCTGGAGGAAAGAGTTTGCAAGCGTGAAAGAGGGACAGATGCAGGACCAGTGAAGAAGGGGAGGTCCAGTGCTAAGAGAAGCCTTGGGGGAGGGGTGTGGAAAACAGAGCAGGTGGTACCCAAGATGTTGTAAAGCAGGGAAAGAATCTGGGTAGGTAGAGACGGAGGTAGTCTACCTAGGAACTGAGAAAAATACAAATGGTAAGAGGTCTCTAAAGGAGTGTGACATTTGACTGGAAGGATGCATAGCTTTACTGTGCTTTAAAAGACATTTTTATGCTGAATTGAGCTGGGAGAAAACACTGTGGATCACAGTAGTGACAGAAAAGAGGAGGAGGTGGAATAGCAGAAGGAGGTATCATCCAACAAAGTTTGTTACCATATTCAGGACCTAGTTTTAAAATACTAATATTGTAAAGGAGATAATTACTGGTAGCATGTTAATGGAAGGAAATGAATTCTTAAACCTCTCATGGGGATTTCTGAACTCAGATTACTTTTTTATTCTTACTGGTGAAGTTTGAAAGACAGTCCATCTTTCCTGGAAGAAGAAAAACTGTCTTGACATATAGAGGTCAAGTCTTGTGTTAGAATTATATACATAGAAAGTGTTTGCTGAATGAAATAATGAAATGATAGCAATTGTCAGAAGCCCTAAGTGTAACTGTCCTTGAAAGAGCCTTTGCAATCAATGATTAAGTCAAAATTGATTTACACTATTCATTTATAGAAATCTGATTCTAAAGTTTAGTGTTGTGAAATACCTCTTTAAAGGCAACAGAGGAAGTGGTTCTTTAAAACTACCCTGTTGTAAGTCTTTTTGCTCAGAGAAACAATTTTTGTTAAAAGAAAGTAATGACTGCAGAAAACAATCTGTCTTACGTGATCAAATTAGTAGTTTGTCCGTTTTTCACTAAATGGGTCCACAGTAAGTTATTTTCGCTAAGAATTGCAATCAGGTCCTTAAATTTATTCGAACGTTCAGCAGGTATGATTCACAAACACAGTACTTGTGTTCACCCTCTGTGCTTTGTTTGAACATTTATGCATTAAATACACAGAGAGGGGCGCAGGGGAGAGAGAGGCGCTATAGTTACTCAGAACCAAGTAGTACTTCTACTGATCTAGAACTTCAAATCATTTTTATTGCAATCTGAAACGCTTAGCTCTAAGCAGTCCTGACATTTATCGGAAGGTTATGAAAAGAAAGCAAAATTGGTCATGACCAAAAGGGCCCGTTTCTGCAGAAGTTCACGTGCAGTGCACCCAGTTGGCAGCGCCCCAGGAGCAGAGGAGAAAAGAGGAGGTCTGCGACGCAGCGGCCACTGGGTGATCAGACCCGTCAGGGGGCCGCTGGAGCTGATCTTGTGGCCAGATAAACGTGGCATTCATGCTTGCCATCTGTCCACAGGTCAGTGGGGACAGAAATTCAAAATCATTATCTCTAATGAATGAATATACAATGACAGTCTTGTGTGTGGCAAGGGATCATCGCATAGGAACATGGTTGGGGAAATCAGGCACTGGGTAAAAGCATTGCTAATCCTGCACGGGAAAACAGTTGCATGTGTCTGTGTCCGTCTGTCTTTCTTTAACCATTACCCTCTGAGGTTAGCTTGAAAAAGAGGTGTTTTCATGTGGCACCCCTGCCCTTTCCTTGCCCAGAGGGGCACTGACATTTTACAGAGAAAGTTTGGGGTGAGGGTCTTCTCAATAGCACGTTCTTTTTCCTCCAACATGCCTGTCCACCTTATCACTTCAGTGTTTCTTTTGCTTTTCCGGGGCAGGAAGCTGACTCCCTCCCTGTTTTCTGCACAGCGCCATGCATACTAAAAAAGTTAGAGTCTATTATTCTGGATATATAATGCCTTCTGCTGAAATAGCAACTCCCTATTCTGTATTCATTTTCACTGCTTTCCAAGGTGAATGCATAAATCACACACATATATAACATAGATAAAAATATAACTTCACAGAAGTTCCAGCTCCAATAAACAGACTTTTACTGAGCCCCTGCTCTAAACTAGGCACCGAGGGGAACCAAGAAATAAAGGTAATGTGTCCTGGTCTTATAAATTTCACAGCATAAAGCAGAAGACGAATTTGTGGATAAAGGATTATGAAGAAAATTAAATGGGCACCGAACAGACGTGAAATCTACCTGCTGAAGGAATCAGAGCACAGACAGAGCAGAGAAGTGAGCGTGAGACATAGTATCTGCGTTGGGCACTTTGAAGCTATGGCTGCCTTGATTTTTGACAAGATTCTTCCAACAAAGGAATTTTTGCCCCTATTTTTCAGATGGAAAAATTAAATTACAGAAGGGTTTAGTAAAAAATGCAAGGTTATATGGTGAGTAAGAGGCAGACTGGAACCTGAACTTGGGTCTCTCTGACTTCAAAGTCCAAAGTCTATGCTATAGAGAACTTACACAGACGACAGTGTCTGTGCTGGGACAGCCAGCAGGAGCACATTTGTTCCAGAAGGAGGAGCCAGGTGAATTTGGAGGCAAATCTCTACAGACTTGACAGGACATCACACATGAGAAGTAGTCAGGAGTCCGGTGAGCAGGGAGCAGACCCAGTATTGGTGAGTGCACAGGCTCCATGCTGGGAGACTGGGTGCCAGCCATTGCAGGGGCCCCTGCAAGCTACGTGGAGGGCCTTGGGCTTGATTGTGTGAGCACTGGAGGCTCACTAGAGTGGAATCCCAGAGTCCAGGAATCGTTGAATATTTGGTCATGTCCAGGGATGTCTGGACAGCTGATGGAATAAACTCAGAAGGGCCTATGTGCAGGAGGGACCAATGAACCTCCCAGGTGAACAATGATGAAGCTCTTGGTGGCTGACCCCTCAGCTGTGACCATGAGGAACAAGGACCACCCAGTAGTCCTAAGAAGTATATGGAGGTTGAGAAGGAGCTCTACCTGGGGAGAAAGATAATTGTGAATTTTCAAATCATAAAAATTATGTGATTTTAGATAACTGTTATATGCTTAAAGGCCTTACATGTACTATAAGGATTATGTTATCAGCTCACCTAATATATCATTCTTCCAATGGACTATTTCAGCTATCGTTTCTTTACCCCATTGCATGTTATTAGATATTTCAGGAAATGTATACATGTGTTATTGTTTTTGTTGTATTCATTTTTAAATCCCCAAAGTATAAATCAATCGCTCAAAGGAGTTCATAGAAATATAAAAGTTGTGATGATAATAGTAAATATTACAGTTCAGAACAAGGTCACGAATGAGTGTGTGAACATGGCTATGGGTCAAACACATAACAGGGTTCTGTATATGGTGGAGCAGGATGCGCCCACTGATGGGTCATCTCAAGCAGCCAATAAAAGAAAATGTGGCTCCTACGTAAAATGATAGATTTAGAAACCAGAGCTTTGGGGTAGGACATTCATTCACCCTTAGAATCCAATGCACTAAAATAAAAACATAATCATATGGTCTCATAAAGGCATTTTTTGTCAAAGTTTGTTGACATTTCCACTAAGCCAATCTGAACATTTCAAAAACGAATTGGATAGAACGACCCTATAAGAAATTCATGAACTCTATCACTAAATGCAGGGGGGAAAAAAATAAAAGAAAACCAATGCAGCATTATTCTAAGTTAAATCTTCCTAGCATAAAAACAGATACATTTACACTGTTGCCAAGGAGCTTGTAGAACCCCCACAAAGTTAATGACAAATATGGTGTGCAGGTTGAAGGACAGAAAGAGAAAGTGGCAGACTTTCTTTCAGACCAAATGCTGCTGATGATAGATAGTATCAGCAGATTCCACAGGGAAAGAACAACCGTCATCATCCCAAGAGGAAGGGAACAAGTGGCATGCAGAGAGCACAATGACAGGGCAAAGTGCCCCGTGTCTTTTTATTGTATTTGTCCTGAAAAGCGTACCACAGGCATACGATTTTTGTTCCTCCTGGTAATGATGGCTTTGTGGGCAGTTATCCAGGTCTCCAGCATGCAGAGGACTGACCGTGGGTGCCATGAGAAAGGACTGACCACATACAAATAAAAGGTTAGAGCTGACTGTCGCCCAGCCACCGTTTCTCTGCAGCTGGGGGTCTGCAGTATGCCTCCTGACCTTGGTTCAGGGTATGAGGAAACAGTGGAAGCTGTGGTCATTCTGCCTTTTCATGTTTAATAAGAATTTGGTTGTAGAGGGAAGAAGTACTCATTCAAGATTTAAAATAGGTGATCTCATTAAAATGTTTCTTCAAATCGTAGCTAGTACAAGCAAGATCATTTTCATTATTTCAGATAGCTGCTCAAGTAAGTTATATCTTGGCAATATTTTGAAATCTTGAAACGATCACCCCAGGGGCAGAATATCATGTGTGTATATGTTAGTGTTGAGAATAAGATGCCGTATTTCCTAATAAGGCTGAATTTGGTAGAACTTTTGATAATATCTTGATGATTTTCTTTACTTGTCTGAAAACGAACCAGTGCTGTGATATTTTAAAACTACATCTTAATGCAATAATGGTAGAATAAATGCCTTTCAAAGTGAGGTACCATCAAAGAGCTGTTGAGAAATCCCTTTGCAAGTTGCAGCATTGAGCCTGCCAGAAACATCGATCTAACTGGTATGAACAGGGGCCGGGTACAAAATTACTGTTTATCATTGTTTCTTGTTCTACCTTGAGACCAGTTGCCAGGGAAACACCTGTTAGAGAAGGCTGTTTCATATCCTTTATGCTCAGCACAGCATTTGGTGTACAATAGTCTCTCAGAAACATGTCATTAAAGTGAATGGACCATCTAAGATCCAGCTCTAATATTGTATGATAGTATGATCACAAAATAAAATACTTTCTACCCTTTTAACATTTCTAGTCTCTGGGCCCTGTTTAGGATCTTTCTGCTGCCCTCCCCTCTGTCTCCCTAGGCTTGCTTCCCAAGCAAAGTTATCCACCATCTTTTAGGCACCTAAGTGCGACAAGCCAAGGTTTCCCCTAAAGAACCCTCCTTCGAGTAGCTGCACCTGAGGACCCCTCCTGACAGCCCTCGGAATTGTCCTCTACTCCGTGCCCAGCACACAACAGGCTCACGACAGGCTTTCTTTGTTTGCCCTTGCTGTTGCAAGATAAGGAGGTGTGTTTTTTGGATATTCTACCCCAGATCTAGTCATTCTAGAGTTTGGGGAATAGAAGGGACGATCTTATTTTTTTATGAAATGATGAATCGATCCTTCTCATCATTGACTTCTCAAAATACTGACAACCTGCTCTGTTACTTGTTCTAGAATTCTGTAGCAAATCAACACTAGTCTCCTCCATCTGTAGCTTCGAGAATCCTTGATTTTGAACATTGTACCAAACAGAAGGGTTGTTGGCCGTTTCCCAGTGTTTACCCAGACCCCCAGTGCTTGGAAATTTTGGGCACATTATAACAGAGGCTTGAGAACAGGATCTCTGGCATCTTTTCAGCCTCCAGGACAGGAGTCACTGAGGCCTGGATACTTTAATCATTCGCAGGGACGTATATCAGGGCCCAACCCAAGGGTCTAAACTAGAAAAATATATGGGCCTCATTATGCTGGAGAGATAACGGGTCTGAGGGAGAAGTCCACTCAGGTAACTAAAAATATAATAGAAGGCATCGGAGGGAAGAGCTTTATCCAAATCATAGTTATCCAAATCAAGGGAGAAGAGGTCATCTTAGTCAGAGCATGTGTCCAGGGAAACCCTCACCCTCTCATCTAGAATTCCCCTAGTTAGATTTCGGTTCTTCTCCCTCCAACCTCACCTCAGTAGGCCAATATATCTTTTTGTCAAGCACAGATTGATCATTTTAATCCGAATTTAATTTTTTTTGATCGTTTGTCATTATCACCTAAATAAGTAAAAGTAACGTTCTCCTTTACCATGGCCAAAAATGCCCTCCATGATCTGACAGCTGCATCCCTCTCTAGAGTCTCAGCCTTATGATTCATGCTCTTTTAATGCAGAACCGTGCACACCTCTGGGTGCTTGTCCATGGGATGTCGTGATCCTGGTCATCGGTCATCTGGCGGAGTCCTAGCAATCCCTCAGGACAGCGCCAGCGTCTTCTCTTCCCTCATGTCTTTTCTGACTCACCCACCCTTGTGAGATGCCCATCCTCTGGGCTCCACGTTGGCCCTGTGCTCACCTGAACAACAGAGTCCAAACATTTCCAAGGACCAACATCTGAGCCCTTCACAACTTCCCAAATTTTTAAATATCTTTATAGTATATCATTTTCCCCACAAATGCAGTAAAAATGACTCTGGTTGTTACCACGTACACAATAAAAAAAATAGTGATTGTACCACTGGGTGGTGGGCAGATGTCTGATGGGTGACTGGGTCACTCCTTTCCCCTGGTGACATACCCTCTCACCATTTTCACATGCATGACTCAGACTGCTTCCTCTTTTAAGTTCCTTTTGCTGCTATAACAAATCATTACAAACTCAGTGGCTGAAAATGACACAAACTTATTAGCTTAGAGTTTTGGAGGTCCAAAATGTGCTCCATTGATCTAAAATCAAGATTGTAGCCAGGCTGTGTTTCTTCTGGAGGCTCTCGTAGAAAATCCATTTCCTTGCATTTCTAGGTTCTAGAAGCTCCCACATGACTTGGCTCATGGCTCTGCATCACTCTAACCTCTATTCCATCTTCACAGCTCCTCTGACTTTGATCATCTTGCCTCCCGTTTCATTTATGAGAACCCTTGTGATTACATTAGACCAACCCAGATCATCCAAAATAATCTCTCCATCTTGAGATTCTTAACTTAGTTACATTTGCAAAGCCTCTTTTGCCACGTAAGGTAACATATTCACAGGGTATTAGTTTGTGGACATCCGTAGGGGGCCATTATTCCGCCTATCAACATGCCCCAATACATTACAAGAAAGTACAAATCACAGATCTTTGGATTTTTGTGTAATAATTTAAACCAAGTTGCAGCATTGATGATGAATGATGAAACCATGACTTTGGTTTTGCCTCTTCTCAATTCTGAGCTCCTTGAGGTTGGGCCCCATGTCTTAGTCCTACCCTCATTCCTGACACATAGATGTGCTCTACGCACATTGATTGAACTGTGAACAAGAGCTCTCTACAACTTCAGGGAAATTCTCCTAAATTTGGCTGAGGAATGACTGGCATGACCTTTTTCCAAGCATGTAATACAGCTAAGTATGCTTTGATTTCTAACAGCATATTCAGCACCCTCTCCTTTCTTCTGATCTGACCAGAATCTCTACTCAAAGTGCTAAATGGGAACTTGTTTCAAGCCTATAGCTTTGTTCCCAGACTGAAGGAGAAATGCACATGGCCATTAAAAATAATAGTCTTGGCTGAGGACAGAAAACCATTTCTGAAGTGCCAGCCATCTGGAGTCACCTTGGGCTGGCAGCAAAGTCTGGGGCACTGCGGCTTGGTCAGACTCCACCTGCTCGCCTCTCCTCGTCCCTGGAGCTCCAGAGCCCTCTGCCTGCAGAGAGACGATGGTCGCACACTCGGACCCAGCTTCAGGACAGGTGTCTGAGGGAGCTCCTGGTTTTCCATAGATGCTCAATAAAATCTCAGCCCTCAGAATCTCAGCCCCACGTAGCCCCCCTCACCATAGACGGCGTGCTGAGAGGTGGAGTTTTGTGCAGAAGTGAAGGTCTCTAGGAATCATGTCATCTGTCCACGTTTGGCTGCAGACATGCTGGGACTCCAGCTGACCCGAAGAGAGCCCTGCATTGTGCTGGGCCCATCCGTCTTGTTGATTGGAGACCTGGATGCCCAGCAGTGTGCACAGGCGAGCTCTGTTTGGGCCACAGGGTATGGGCATCATCTCCTCTGGGCAGGCTTTGCAAGCGTCGCCCCTTGTCAGCATCTCCCTTACGTGAACTGGGCACATGACAGCAGGAGTGTGATCTGATCGGCCCAGAGACTGGAGGGACTGTCACTCCCACCATCGGGGGCCATGCCATCACAAAATGGAGACAATAAGAAGTCCCCCAAAAGGCTGCATCCCAGAATAAATAAGATAGTCAAAATAAAGAACCTCGTGTGTTACTTAAAACACATAGCAGGTGATTAATAAATGGTAGATTTATTATTATCGTGGTCATTGTTAGCATCACTTCTATCAACCTCATTTCACTCTGGTGCCTCTTTCGGAGACAAGAGCCAGGGTGATGAGGGAGGTGCTTCAAGGAATAAACGCCAGGGCAGGCTCTCCCCCAGCTCCCCCCAGGCGGCACCCTGGCGACAGGCGTAACTCTCTTCACTCACGACTCATCAGAGCTAATCTCTGTAAGAGTGGGATTAGCTGTGTCCCTGCCCTCTCACCGCTGGGCCATATGCTCCTGAGTGACAGCTGTTTGACAGCCTATGCCGGGGGAACGCAGTCTTTCTAGCCCAAATTTGATAAACGTACATTTCTTCTGTCCATCCTACTCTGAGCCATCTGTCGGTGCGGCATGGCGCCTTCACTGGGCTGGCACCGGGCTGCGATCGGACCACCAAGGAAGGTTCAAGGAGCACTCTGCCACCAGCGGGGGCCGGGATGCGAGGGCTGCCCACGGCGCAGGAGAGCCAGGGCTCGGGCCGCCGGACCAACAAGAACCACAGCCCGCTCAGTCCCCAGATGGGGCTCTCTTTGACCAAAGAAAGAGCCACAAAGTTATAAGGCCACGTTCCTCAAGCATCCGTACAGCCGCAAACTGCCTGGGGATCCTGCTCAAAGGCAGATTCCAGTTCAGTAGGGCGGGGCCTGAGACTCAGCATTCCTAATAGGCTCCCAGGTGATCCTGATGGCTCTGTTCTGAGGGCCACAGTGCCAGGGTGTGAAGAACGCCAACGGGGGGTGAGCAGGCCTGGGTCCTGTAGATAGCCTCTTGCCAAAAGCATGCTTTGTGCGTGAGAGTCTGTCGGGACTGAGGTAACCAGGAGACTAAGAGGTCGAGCTGGCAAAGGGCCTCCTGATGCAGCAGCCCTCACGTCCTGCGCCTCCCAGTTGTCAGCCACCACCTCTCATGCTACTGCGAGGTCAGCCAGCTGAGTGAATGCAGGTTCAGGAGAGGCACATGAGAAACAGGGAGTTAGAAGACTCACATGTTGCTTAGCACCTGTCTCTGCTCAATGCCCGCAGCATGGAAAGGAGTGGCAGGGATGCCCGGCTGTGGGAGCAGAGGCCAGGGAGGCCAGGTCCTCGAGGGCAGGAGCCCCAGAGCCCCGAAGGCAGGGCCTACCCTGCCCACATAGCTTCAGGCTCTGGAGCAGCCCTTTGGGAAGCTCCCTGGAAGGGCCTCCTGTCAAGGCCGTGGGAAAGTACGTGGACCTGCCTGGAAGCAAGAGAACGTGAGCAATTTCCCAAATCGACTTTGGCGATGTCAGACGGTGACATCAATCCACCCAAATTGCTTTTGAAGATGGAATGCTCAAGATCTCATAATTCTTCTTTAATTGTTAAGGAACTAATTAAACCCATAGCATCTCTGTTAACTGAGTTTTATTGTGTTAATTTCACTACTGGACAAGCTAAGTCAGGTATCGGCGGACTCCACTATGGGCTTCTGGCTCCTGACAAAAGGCGGTAATGATATTTTCAATGAACACAGAGCCTGTACCCACAGAATCCCCGGTGATTTACCAGCAGGTGCTTGCCAGTTTCCATGGGGCCAGGACCTGGCAGTTGGGCATCACCTTCCCAGCCTGGTTCAATGCAGCCCTTCCCATCCAGTGCATATACACATATGTGTGCCTGGGCAGGTACACACACGTGCCTCCTGTTACAAGGTAAACACAGGCCACCAGCCTGGATGGAGATAAACAAGGTAATGTACAATTTGGAATTTCATTTACATTTTTCTCTAAATGGTTGATAAGTCCTCCATTTTAATTATAGCCTTTAATGACTTTTAGCATGGGATCATATACATCCTTGGGCGGTCTGCCTTCCCTGCAGTTCCCCAGCAGGGCCAGGCCCAGGCTCCCATGGGTGTGCTTGCCCACTGCACCCACAGCAGGCACATTACTCCCAGCGCTGCATGTCCTATACAACCCTGGAAGCCGGCGGGGCCCACGCAGACGCAGTGACATCAGTTCCTGTACACCTCTGCCCTGCCCTGCTCCAACATGTGAGGGCTCTGGGACGACCCTCCTCGAATGGGGCCAGAGAGGTTACCTGGCTTGCCAGGCAGATAGCAGAGTCAGAATGAAAACCACCATCACTTAACTCCTAATATTCTAGAATAATAATTTTCAACCGTATGCCGCAGCACACTGGTGTTGCTGCAAGAATTTTTAAAACTTGCAAACCTGATTATTTAGTCAGGGGCGTTGACCTCTTTTCCCTTAGATTGTCAAATAATAATAAAGAAATACCAACAGCCAATACAACAATAGCCATCCAATGTGAATAAATCAAAATTTTACCTATTTTTTGTCAGATCAGCAAAAAACATAACATTTTTTGGTGTGCGACAGAATTTTAGTAATTAGTTTACGTGTACCATGAAATGAAAAAGATTGAAAATCGCTGTTCTAGAATAATGGGGTAGAATAAAGATTAGACATCTTGAAAATCTCCAGTTCCTGCGTTCTCCTTGCAGAAGAAGAAACTGTGGTCCGTAGAGAAGCAGTTAAAAAAGCATGGAGCACTTAGTTCCTAGTGATTTTGGGAGCGGGTCTCCTGTCTGCCAGGCCAGAGTTCATTCAGCCAAAATCCCCCAATATATACTAAGTGCACTTCCAGGAATTTAGGGCCACCTATTGCCTGTTGGGTTTGGGGGCAGTGGATTCCTCCAGGCTAGACCCTGTCCTCAGGGACAGTGAGTCGACAGGTGCAGGGGACAGGGAAGAGGCCAGGCAGCGGGTGTGAGAGTGTGGCATCGCTCCTGAGATCTGCTCGAAGATACAGCTTGAAGACAAAGGCACGTACTCAGAGAAATCTTTTGTACTTCCCTCGGAGAGAAAAGACTCTAAACATGCACCCTTCCTCATGTCTTCTTTCTTGCTTTTTTAAAAAGCCAAAATAAAGTGGGGTTTTGTTTTTTTTTTAAAACCAAACTAAAGCAAAGGAAAAAAAAATCCAAAATCTCCAAGAGCCTCTGAAACTTGAACATTTTTTGGAAGCCCACTTCTTGGCCTCAAAAATAAAAACAAAAACAAAAAGAAGAAAGGAAAGAAGAAAATGTGCTGTGGGCCTCATCTATTCACGCCCTTGCTTCCTGATGAAACAAATCCCTCATGAATTATGTACTTTCAGCTGCTGCCACGCAAGGCCCTCTGGTCTCTGAGCCATGGTGGCCAACTCCCCAGGTGCATGGACCATCCTGAGGGGAAGGAAACTGGGTCCAGACCCAACCTCCTGGCCCTTCCTGCCAGTTTGGCAAAGGATGCCCACACTCGGGGGACTGTGACTAGTCATCAGGTGTTCAGTCTAGTTTCTGGAGAAGGAACAGAATTGCACACAAGCCTAGGGAAACAAACAAACAAAAAAAACAAAACAAAACAAAAAAATAAAAGGAGGAAACCAATCGCCAGAAGGTGGCGCTAGACTTTAAGACAGGCTAGGCAGGGATGAAGCCTCCAGGAGAGAAATTGCAGGATTTCAGAGCTGGGGGAGTATCTAGAGATTAAGCAGTGAGGAAAAGATCCTAAAATATTCTAGAATAACCCACATCACTTATGGGGAAACCGAGGCCCCAAAAGGGACCAAGATTGGCCTGCAGTTGTGCAGACCGGGAGGTAGAACTCATTCTACCAACTCTGTGTGCTCTACAAAAGGCTGTCTGCTTTGGGGCAAAGCTGAGGTCAGAGAAGAAAATATGGGGATTGTCTGGTCACAGAGAAACCAGGTCTGGGAACTGAAGTGCCAACAAGGGGGAGGACCCACAGTCTCTTCTTGGGGAACAATTGTGGGACCCTTCTAGAATAGAGAAGAGACTGTAGAGGGTCCAGTCTCAGTGGTCGTGGGAGCGTCTCCACTCAGCCTCATGTCCTGACAGGAGAACAAAATAAACACCATGGGTCCCCCCTTCTTACTGGCTGTGCTATGTGGATATTTCACGTCACCACGCTGAGCCTTGATATATCTGCATCAGTCAAATGGCCCAAAAGTATCCTCAGCTCAGAATCAGTTTTGACAACTAAATATCCTAATGTAAATAGCCTAGCACTATTTCCCCCTTCTTCCTGGCTGCTCCTCAGGATGCATTCTCCCAGTGAGTTTCAGAGACTTGAGTTGCAAACGCCCACCCAGGGTGCACTGAACAAGGAAGACCTTGCTCTCAGGATGTGGCTCATCACCAAAGACACAGAAGGTGGGGTCGCAGGATAGGTGGAGAAAGAGGAGGGGGAAGGGTGAGTTCATCCTACAGAATCGGTGGAGAGAGACCCTGACAAAGTTGTGCAGCCCTCCTCTCCTGTTCAAAGTCCATTCGTAAAGAAGTAATTCCTTGGCCAGAGCCATCAAATGTCTACGAACACCTGCACACAGGCAGACACATGTTCAGACCTGCAAAAGAGGGCATGATGAGGTGACCAGCGGGCCGGCCAGGACAGTGAGGCTTTCATGGGGCCTCAGATGCAGTAGGGAGCCACACTGTAACCGCCTTTGCATCGGAGGGGCTGACTCGCCCTTTTCAACCCCTGACTCTCATTGAGAGCCTGCAGGAGCCGCGCAGCATTATCACCACCGTCTCTGCAGACAAAAGGCCCAGGCCTTTAAAGGGCTTCCCTAGGACCACACAGCAAGGCAGCCCCCTGGGTAGGTGAAGCCCTCGGCCGATGGATCTGGCCCAGGCCCTGTCTGGCTTCTTATCCTGGTTCCAGGAATAGCTCCCCATACTGCCTGAGCCTTAGTGCCCAGCTGAGAGGTGAGGGGACAGAAGGACAGACCTCACTGAGGCTTCTTCCAGCTCTGTGACTCTCTGGCTCTGGATTCAGTCCTACTAGTCGCCTCACCTCTCCCAAGGAAAGATGTCCTCTGGGTCTCTAAAGGGCCACTATCTAATCTGGAACATGTTTCATAGACAGGCCTCTCTGAGCCATCCTTCAGGGATGAGGAAGAGACAGAGGTCCCCTGCAAGGGGCATGGGGGGAACTGACCGCCATCCCTTCCCACTCACCACACACCCTACCATCCATGGATTTCTGTGCTTCTATCAGTAATACTGGCTGGATGCTCCCACTGTTACAATCAGCCGATAAGTGACACAGCACTCACTCAGCACCCAGCCTTTTTCCTATTATGTCAGAGGAATGTGGGCTCCCTGGGGATGAGCCTGTGTGTGACCCATGTCTGTGCTGCTACAGCATATCACCCATGGTTGGCAGAACGTCCCAGCGGTGGTGACGTGCATGGACGTGGACTGACAGGTTCGAATCCTGTTTGTCACCTGCTGGCTGTGTCACCACAACCCAGCAACCCTGAGACTGCAGTTCCTCCACAATACATTGAGGATATAAGTATATATATACCTACAACTCATGGGAAGTACTCACAGTGACTCACCTGCTGTAAGTGCCTAATTGACATTAAGATTATTGGTGATTTTACATGCACTCGTTTGACATTCACAGGGTGGCCCCTTATGCGGGCATCAGAGAGATTCCTCACAGCGAGGACACTGACTGTGGCCTCTATGCCTTGTGACTGAGGAAGATGGGAGGGTGTGGGGAACACCTCTCTACTCACAGTGCTCCACACGGTCAGGTTACAATACTTTGTCCTTGGGATTCTGCAAACTCTGCCTCTGTGTCTATGGTCTCCTCTATTCCTGAAGGTAGAGACTCCTCCTGAAGCTACTTGTGACCAACCTCATTCTTTGTTCCAAGAAAAATCCTTCTTTTGATTCATGCTTTCAAAAACCATTCACGGCGTCCCCACTGCGTGACAATAGCATGGCAGGAATAGAGATGGCAGACACTTGGTACCTGTCCTTGAAAAGTCCACATCCCTCTAGACATTCATTCTTTCAAAAAGTATTGCTTGAGCACTTACTAGGTGTCTAGGTATTGAGACAGACAGGGTGTCTTTCCCCCTGGAGCTTACAGTCAACTGGGAGACAGCCTGTGACAAAGCAGGACAATTGTGACTAGAGGAGAGGGCCGGACCTCTTGGGAGTGCAGACGAGACAACAGATAATAACAACAAAGAGAGATAAGGGTTGTGAGACAAGGAGGCATTGAGGTGGCTAGAGCACAGAGGAAGAGGCAACCTTCTCAGGGCTCAGGAAAGCGTCACTAAATAAGAGGAACAACATAGTGTCGTGCTGAGGCCGAGTGTGCTAGAGTCAAGCATATGGCTTTGCAATCCAGACATGCCACTTACTAGCTGATGGCGTTCACTTGGGTGAGAACTCAATTTTTCTGAGCCTCTGTTCTCCCGTTTGCTCGAATGGGAATAATCTCAGTCCTCAATGTATAACATTGACATAGGGATTGAATGAGATGATTCATGGGAAATGCATAGCACTGTGCCTGCTGGTATAAAAAAACCACTCAATACCTGATCACCTATAGTGCTGTTATTGAATGAGATGTGAGCTGAAATAAGGGATCTTCAGAAAGTGGCCATGAAGAAAGGTACCCGGTTCTCTGCCCTGAAAGGAATCCCTGGCCTTGGGCAAATCACTTTTCCCTGGGCCTTAATTTTTTTTTCATTTCTAAAATAAGACGATTCATTACTTACCATTGAGGTCTCTTTCAGCTACAAAATGCTATGACTCTAAACGCTCTGGCCTTCTGAAGTCTACCACCACACAGAATAACAACTCTTTTACATGGCAGGACAGAACATTGTGGACAGCACTCATTCACAAGATCAACAGGAATCAGAGCCAACTCTACAGCAGGTAGCACACACTTATGTGATCATGACCAAAACCATATCCTTAGTAATAGCAAAATTGCTTATGTCGAAGATCTGACGCAATGTGGTGAGGATGCAAAATTCCACAAAAACCAGCGCCCAGTGCTGGCATGCTAACAGAACTCGCCTGTCTCTATGTTCAGTCTCAGCCTGATTCTTCACAACCAACTCATTCACCACTAAAAATACAGGTGCGCAACAGAAGTGATGACAGAACCATCACAACATGCATGCAGCTTCACAAGGCATGTGGTTTCAATATGCCCCATTGTGCTCATGACATTGTGGTCGATACTTTATTGTCTGCCTTTCAACAGCATCCTTTTTCTGCAGTGCTGGCCAAGTGGCCAGAGCCATACAAATTCAACTTGATGTTGGGTTTTTGTCCTCTGGCTTCCTTTTGGTTCTAGGAAAAAGGTTTTGTGTTTTTTTTTTCTTGTTTTCTATCTTGTTCAATAACGTCAATATCTTCCTGAGACAAAGGCTGGGAGCCCTCATCCCAGACTGCTTGTCCTCAGGTTCAATAATTAACCAGTGACCAAGCATTGTAAATTCCACCTCTTTGACACCTTTCAGATGAATCCAGTGTGCTTTAGCCCCATTGCTACACCCTGACTCAGACACTCAGCATGTCCTTGCTCATAGTCTTGCAATAAAGTTGGTTTACTATTCTCCACAGGCCCCATTGTCTCTGCTGTTCCAGGTGAGCCCTGGCTAAAATACAAATACAAATACTCCACTACTTAACACTCTTCAATTAGCTTCCCATTCCCTACACCAATGATTCTAAACTTGAACGTGCATCTTTCCCTTCCAGAGCTTGTGAAAATAGACATTGGTGAGCTCATGCCTACAGTTTTTGCCACAGTAAGTCTAGGATGTGGCCTGGGAATTTGCATTTAGAATAAGTTGCCAGGTAAGCTGCTGTTGCTGTTCTAAGGGCTACACTTTACATACCACTGTTTTACAATCTAAGATATAAACCCTTTAGCCTGGCATTCAAGAACCTTGACAACCTATCCCCAGCATAGTTTTCCCATCTTATCTCAAGGTATACCACACACACACACACGCGCGCTCACGCTCACACACACAAACACACACACACACACACACACAGCTCATATTTGTGGCTACGGAGGCCAAATATCGTTGCAGAACAGGGACTTTAGTTGGAGCAAAGAATCCAGACTGTAGGCATGAAGCCCACACCCTCACGAGGCTGGTGGTGGGGATGAGGCAGAAGTCAATAAGCAACCCAGGGCTCGGCCACCCGGCGGGTGCTGGCAAGTACTGACACCCGAGTTTTGTAGCCGTGCTTCAGTGTAGACACCATCCAGAATGCTATCTTCTCCTGAGGCCTTAAAGCCATGTGGCAAAATAAACAGCACAGCCAATTCACTCTTGAAGCCAAACATAAACAAGATCTAAAACAGAATAGCATGGACGTGAGCCAAGTGGAAAGGTAGTCTAAGGTTATGGAATCTGGCTTGGAAATCACATGTTGTCTGAACTTGTGAACATCAAAGAGCCAGACTGGAAAGCTGTAATAATATAATAATAATTAATAATAATAAAATTGTGCCTTCTCCACCGTTACCCGAGGATATAAAATCATTTAGAAAATTAAGGTGTAACAGGTATATGAAGTCATTTACCCTGTCTCCTGACGGGGAGGACCCGCACCGTTTCCAGGGTCTTCTGTTCTGGGGAAGACTCGCAGAGGACAGAGGCGCCTCGGAAGGGGCCAGCTTACAAAACCCTGCCTCTGGGCCATAGAACGGCCGCCATCCCCTGCCCCCCCTTGGAATCCCGGGTTTCCAGTGAAGGAGGCAAGGCTTATTCCCACCTCCCTGGGAAGAAAAGAGAAATGCTGCCCCGCCCCTGCCACCCTGCATCTCTCACTGGGTCATCACCAGCCCCTGTGTCCAAGAGCGCCGTTTGGTAGGACAGTGGCTGTGACCCTGACTGCCACACAAGTGTTGGGGCAGGACCCCGGAGAGGCAGTCACAACACGGAACATAACCAGAGCACTGAGCAGAATTTACTCTCAGCATCTGGAGGATTTGTGTGCATTTGCCTGTTTCTTTTAGGGCTCATGAGCACAACAACCTGAAAATTCAGAGTTAACCATGTGATAAATTACTCTCATATAATCTAATGTGACGGTAATGCTCCAGTCATTCTTTAGAGGTGACTTTCCCCCCCAAAATGGAGTAGACATTAATTTATTTTTATCCTTAGCAATAGCTTTCTCCTCACCCAAAAACAGTACCACCACCAACAAAACTCCACCTAGCAGGTGTAACTACCCAACAGAGCTTTGGAATAACACTGTTTCTTATAGCATTTATTTGGGATAAATATCTTTTCTTTCTCCTATCATAATACATATTTTCTTCTGTTGTCTCATCCAGCCTATGATAAATTCTCATTCAACCCAACGGCTACTTTGCTAACTTATGAGGGGTGTTTCTGCCATCTTACATCTTAGTCACCTTCACAGATTTTGAGTGGCTCCTGATCAAAGGGGTTTACAGTATTTTAAATTCCTCAGGGGAACAACATAATTTCTTTTTAGGCCTGTGCCATCCATTACAGTAGTCACTAGCTACATATAATAATTTAGCTTTATATTTAAAATCACTAAAATTCTATAAGATAAAAAATTCAGTCCCATATTTCAGTAAAAATATGTGCTTAATCCACACTAACCACATATTAAATATTTCATGGTTACATGTAAGTAGCGGCTATGATAGCAGATAATACAGAGAGAGAATTTTCTCTTATCCCAGAAAGTTCTATTGCTCAGCCTTGTCTTGGAAGGTTAACTGCTCCACAAGTCTTTGTTGCAGAGGTTTACTCCATGACCATTTGCTCTCCCGTCCCTCCACCTGCTCCCAGAACCCACCTTGACTACAATGTCTCATCTTTGTTCGGCAAATGCAGCTCTTTCCCCACTTGGGCTCCTAGACCCTTGCCTGTCCAAAACAGCCCTCCATCCTGGCAGAGAATGTACAAGAGATTCCTGCAAGGCAGTTGACAATTCAGAGCCAGGCTCAAATTCCAACACTCTAATTACGGGTGTCTGATCCCATTATTGCCCTCAGAGACATTTCTATCCCTTACTGACCTGAATGTCCGTTATCCTGCCTGCTCTGACCTTGAATGACTCCAAGCTGCAATTCCTCCACCTTTCAGGCAAATTCTTAGAGTCTTCAGCCTACAGCTGGTCATGGGCTCTGTGTCACATATGAAAGTGTGGAAACTGTGGATCCAGGCTAAGAGCATTCACTAGTTTTAATCGCAACAGCCCCGTGTCTGCTCAAATTGGAACATGGTGACAAAAGAAAGAATGCTAACAGTCATGGAATTCTGGCTTCGTGTCTCCATTTCTCTGTTTCTGGCTCTGGGAACTTGGTATGGGGCACCTGTGAGCCTCCCTGCCCTCACCTATGGGGATGATCACAACGACCAACCATGAGTTTGTGGTGGGGGTTACGATGCATAAAAAGAGTAGGCAGCTCCGTCAATCGTTAGCTTAGATAAATGTGGACACTCAATGCAACATCTTCACAATGTTGCAAGGAATCTTCACAACGTGTCTCTGTAGAAATTTTTGAATTAGTTGTAATAGAATAATTCAGCTGGTGGGTTTTTTTGTAAGCCATTAAAGACTACAGCTCTTAAAACTAACTAATTAACATCTTGCTTTTGTTCACATTACTACAAATAATGTGTGTTATCCATGCTCTACAAAGTCAATCATTCAGAACAAATGTGTGTCATTCAAAATCTTACATGGAAAGCAACCCCTTAGAAGGCCGGCACTTTCCGAGCTAACTTCAAATTAGTGAGACACATTTTCTCTGTCCAAGTTAGATTTCTAATCACTAAGGTTATTCTTGTTCCAAACTTGGCCGCCAACACAAAAGCAAGGACAGGCAGCACAGCGTGGCGGGTAAAGAGTGTTGGCTCTGGACCCAACTGCCTGAGATAGAATCTTGACTCGGACACTTCCTGGCTGAGGATTCGTAAATAAATTAGTGCACTAGAACAGAGTCTGGCATGTGACGAGCGCTCTCCCCCTTAGTCTATGCAAGAACTTACCCTGATACTCCAAGGGCCCTGGCACACTCACCCGAAATGTTATGATCATTGGGGAAAGAATTCAGGTGAGACTTCCAGCAATTATTACTGACAACATGAAATGCATTGATCGCCCGTTTTGGCCACGGCTTGTGCTAAGTGCTTTACCTACATCATTTCATTGTATTTAATCTTTGTGTTATGTACCCTTGGGCAAATTCCCTATCTAATACATGGCAAAGCCAGAATTCAGGACAGGGGAGTCTGGCTCCCACCCCCAGTCTCTTAACCTCACTGTGCTTCTGCCTCTCCAGGTGAGAAAGCGGTAGCCTCACACACTTGGTCATGGCCTGGTTCCACAACACACCGTCTCTGTCAGCTTGAAATTGAACCTGAGTAATCCATTTTCTTGACTGTAAAATGAAGATGACCATACTTTCTTGAGGGGCTTCTTATGGGAATTAAATGAAAGTGTGCAAAGCACCCAGACACATAGTAGCCATGCAGTAAATAAGAACAGTTTGAACACAGAACAAGCACACCCACCATTTGCTTGCACCGGGAAGTGAATTACCTCTGCACCCCACAAGCTGACAATGGCTTGGGATCCCACTGGGGCAGTGAAGTTGGTAGTGGTGTTAGCAAAAAGGGGTGCTAATTATAAAGGTGCAAGTCCTGGGAACACCCAGCCTCGCACATACCTGTCCTGCTTGGCGTAATTAGGTGTCTCAGAAACTCGAAACTGCTGAGTTGTCTCTGAGGGTTCTAAGGCATTTAGGAGTTTAGCAAGAGAGGCCATGCATTTTTTAAACTGCTCTTTGCAAACTGAAGTTACAGATATTGAAGAACTCTGGCAGTCTTTTCACGTTCGTTGGTCTCTAGTTTGTCCCTGACTGTACAAGGTTGTCGCTGTCCCTCGAGTTTGCTCCAGTCCTCTGAGATCTTTGCCATTGATTCTCATCACATCGTCCCATCCCCAATCCCTTACCCTTCTAGATGGCTGAAGGCCCCCTCGTTCAGAGAGCTCCCCCTTTCTAGCATATAAATCTAGAGGTACCACTACATCGATCTATGTTTATACACATACATATCATTTAATAAGCTTCTATGTGATTGGTATTTGACTTCTCAATAATATCCAGGTCGCTAGTAAATTATAGTGAACCAGAGGTTAAAAGCTGCCTGATGTTTATAGAAAGGGCAAAAGTAAGAGGAGGCGCGTACTGAAGAGGCATAACCACCAAGAAGTGGCAGCTAAAGTTCAGAAAGCGGGGAGATGAAACACTGGCAAGAAAGACAACACTCTGGGGCCATTCGGCACCAGAACAAGAGGCGCAACAAACCTCATACTGCCCCACTCCCACCCTCACCTCCCCACCCACCCCACCCCCACCCTGAACAAGATAACAATGTGCATTCTCAGCAGCTTGTGACATAGTGGATGTTAGCGGCCACTATAGGGCAGATAAACACCTGGCATGTCCAGGCTCTGCGGATCCTTTGAGTTCCTCAAGTCCAAACGCTCAGAGTTCAAATGAACAGACTAAGGCCCAAGAAGGGCTGCAAACTCTCAACTCTCCCCCTGCAAAAATAAAATCCCTTAGAAATGGACCGATTTGATTCCACACTCGGTGCTTGTTTCCAGTACTGATGATAGTGGTGATATCTAATGTGTGTAAAGGGCTTGCTATCATCAAGGTTCTGTTCTACTTGTCTGTCTTAACTCATTTCAGACTCAGAACCACCCTTGGGGGTAGAGATGATCCGGGCCCATTTTTTGGGAAGTGAAAGTGTGGCAGAGAGAAGTGAAATAACTCCCCCAGCATAGCAGAGCCAAGAAGTGATGCAGCCCAGAGAGGAGGTGTGTCATTGATTTTTAAGATAACTTCCATCAGAAAGTTGAGAACCATAGATATTATTTCCACTTGTGTTATCTCAACCCGTTTATATGCTGTGTCTGGTTCCCTAAAGATAATAGATAAATGACATGGTGATACATTACCCTCCAATACATCAGCCCAACCATCTCTCTCATCAAACCAAACACTCATGTTGCTTCTCTGAAGGGCTGAGCTTTCACTCTGCCTGACTAGCAGTAGTTCAGTTCAATCGGAAACTATTTCCGGCCAGTTTAACTCAATAGCCATTAATTCTGTGACTTCACTCCCTAACCCCGGAACATCTGTTTCTTCAAATGCCTGTTTCAGCTCATGGGTGAGTTTGGTGACTCCTGGTAAACATTGACTTCTCACATTCTGTCTTTTGCTAAAATCTTTGAAGCAGATGATAACCAGAGATTTTACTTGAAATTTTTTTGTTTTTTGTTTTTTCCCTTTTTAACTTGTATTTATTTTTAAATAAAGATGTATGTGATCAGAGCACCTGAAATCCACTACTCTCTTAGCAAATTTCCAGTATAATTTTAAAAATTTGATAATTCCCAATGCTGGCAAAGTCAGGTGTAAGTAGTACACTCATACCCTGATGACGTTATAAACTAACATATCTTTTATAAAAGTATATAAGCACATGTAGCAAAAGTCATAAAAGTATACATGCCCTTTAGGCCATTTTTTTTTCTTTTTTGAATGCACACTACATGTAAAATTTAATGAACAGTCTAACTTTAGCTATGACTGGAGAAATGACAAAAAAATTAAATAATCTTCAAACAGGAGATGGCCATCCACATATAACACAACCATCAAAAATAGTAATTATGACCGTTTAAAAATGTTTCTAGTATAATATGAAGAATTTTTTTAAAAAATCAAGATACAAAATGTTTTTTACCATGGTTAAAATTTTGTAAAGGTATGTATCTATGTGGAACAGAGATGGACACTTTCACAGAAAAATATTTCTTTAATTCTGTTAGAGAGTAAGGTTAGTTCTTTTCACTTTCAAAACTTATCTTTTATATGTTTAAGTTTTTTAACCAAAGAGATCAGAAATCCCTGTCTGAGTTGCTATGGACTCTTCACTGCGTCTGCAGGAGGATCCCAAGCATCCCGCGGGAGTGGCTGTCACCCAAAGCCAAGTGTCAGGCTGTCACGCCCTCCAGCCCAGGACACCTGGACGGACTGTCTCTGAGCAACTTTCAGATTGTTTTTAAAGCAAATCTCAAAGGTTGCACCATGTTGAGCTCCAGGATAAGTATTATTTTGGACTTCTTTTTTAAAAAGCCCCAAATAGTCTTATTTTCAATTTTACCATTTCTCAAGGTGACACACAGCGATGCATTAGTTATACCCCAGAGAACAAAACGCTCATTAAACACTTTGGCGCCAGCACAAGACTGATTCTGGCCACCTCAGCGTGTGAGTCTCAGCTGTCACAGTAGACGACTGTGACTCGAGGACAGGGTTCTAGTCACTCTTTGATTCAAGAACAATAAGTAGCAATTAACTAAGGCAATTGATTTGCCAGTCTTCGGACCAACTGGGAAGCGGGCTCTAGGAGAGCAATTTGAGATTTCAATGCAACTTGGAGGTGTCTGCCTCCGCCTATCCGATAACTCACGCTTTTAAAATCTAACTGCATCTCAGGAAACGGGTAACTTTCCAAGCACAGAACTTCCCCCTGGACTCTTATTCACTAGCTTGTCAATCAGATGTTCAACCTTCCTTTAAAGTTTAAGCCTTATTAACCTACACGCTGGATTTGACTGGTGATAGGCCACAGCAGACAATGCAAACCCCTCCCAGGTTCCCAATCCTGTCGTCCTGGTTCAGCTCCCCACAAATTCCCTGGAAGGGATGAAAGCATCACTCACATGTCTGATCCTTCAAACGCAGGCAATGAGAGGACAGTGTTTAAAAAAAAAAAAAAAAAGTTTGAAGAGGCCCTGCTGATTGAGACATCTTGGCTGGACACCAGCTCTGCTTCGTAACCAAACTGGGCCTGGAGCGGGCGCGAGGGCCTAGCCTCGGCCTCCGCAGGCTCTGTCGGGAGCACACTGTGCGTGCCATGTGCAAGATCCGAACCAAACATATAGTTGGCAGAGGAATTCATTTCAGAGGCGGGCATGCCAGGGTTGCCCAGATACTCGTAGCAAGTCAGCTCCAGAGTCGGGAGTGCCTTGTTGAGAAGATTCTAGCTGGGAAGTTGGTCAAATTATTAGTGGAGGCAGCTTGGATGTCAAAAATATGGTCTCGCCGACTGGGGCAGGAGAAAGGGCAATCCGCAGCCCGCCCGCCGCCCCTCTGCCCGCCCCACCGCCCCGCCGCCCCTCTGCCCGCCCCACCGCCCCCAGGGAAACAGCCTTTGATTTCTTTCTCTTTGTTCCAAGATACCTCGGTTCTAATAGCTTTCCGTGAGTTTCCAAGAAGATTGGCACCTCTGTCAATTTCCACAAATGCTCATGTGAAAACAAAGTAACGCCCATGTCGGTGTGAGTGGAATCTGCCGGGAAGAAACTCAGATCCGTAGGGTCGCAGACATGGAAATAAGCACATGAGGGTCCCTTTGTCACTTTCCAGAGCCCGGTTGCTTTCCAAAGGCAGGTGCAGGGGCGGAGAGAAAGGTTGCTCAGTTTCATTAAGTTGTCCTGACATTTATTCTACCTGCTTTTTTAATATACCAGAATCACCTCACACCCCTCAGGTTCCTAGCTATCCACAGGGTAGAAATGAACTTGGAGGAGACTGCTGGGACCTCTTCCTGCCCCAGCCCCACCGCATCACAGGCCCTGATGTCCTCGGTCGGTGCACAGACGGAAACCGGAAGGGTCCCCGTCTCACTCCAGTCCCACGCCAAAGTCTGCAGGGCGCGGTGAGGCAGAGCCTTCACATTTTATTCTAGCTGCTCCAGTCATGTTTCTTTCCTAGGACTACCTATTAGGTTACATTACTTGTGCAATTAGCAAAAAAGGCGGGGATATAAAAACAAGTTAATGATGCTGCATTTACTAACAGTAGCCCATGGTCAGGAATGGCAGCTCCCTCACAGAATGTCAGCCCCCAGGCAGAGGTGAGGGAGACCAAGGTCTCCTGTCCAGCCAGGATGTCCCAGCCTGAGAGCACGGATTGTTAACACTCTGTGATGCTACCCGCACTGCTTGACAATACATGTGGCTGCCCTTCATTCCCCACGAAGGGTGCTAGGTGACACAGATAATTAAAGATGCTTCATGTCACTGCCACTTAGGCCTCCAGTCCCATGAGCTCCCCCATCCACGCCCTGCCTGTCCCTCTGCCTACACGACTAAGGTCCCTGAGCCTTGAGCAGGAGCTCCGGTGATTTGTAAGGTAGAAAACCTCCACAACAGCTGATAACTAACACTGGGATTGCACGGTGAATCTTGGTCTAACACCCCTGTCTCAAAAGTCATGGAGTTGAGTAAATGTTCCAAATTTATACTTTTATCCATCAAAAAGCTGACTTTTATTCTCTTAATTTCTATTAGAAGTGCCACAGTGATTTATATTTTTAAGAGAAAAAGAAGACCAGGAAATCAAGTCCTATGTTTTGTTTCAAGAAACCTGGGTTTCACGAGGCCATTGTTGACTTCCCATGTGTTGCCTCCCTTTGCTGTTTAAGGAAAGTAACATAAAAATTGTCCCTCATTCTGTGCTTATTGAAGGGACAACAGTACTTATGGATTTTTTTTTTTAAAGTTTATGAAAAGAGGAAGAAAAATTCCCTCTGAGACTATGCACGTTGCTAGTCTATTATATAATTTGCAGACCCTGGGATCAGGTGAGAACTATTCGTAGGGATGATTAGAAGACTATGAGACAAGACGCAAATGCCAAAGACTTTAAGTTGCATTTCTTTTCCAAAAGCCCCTGCCTCAGCTCCATTTTTCTCTCCTGCTCAATTTCCTCTCCAGGGGTCCAAGTCCAAAGAGCAGGAAGGCCAAATGATGTCCTTTATGGAACACAAGCATTGCTGAGAAATCATTTTCTACCCCTAAACCTGGAGCTTGGCATGGAGGATGGGCACGTGGGCAGGGAGGGCAGTGAGAACACACCGAGAGATACCCAGAGCGTCTGCAGGTCAAGGCCTCCACTCTCCTTCCCCTCTGCAGGTTCCACGTTATCAGAGTGATTTACTAGCAGGTGAGGTTCCTTACTCCCCTCGGGGGCCAGTCGTGTCTCTCCAAGGACACCTTTGGAGCAAAGTGGGCTGACTTATGAGCACTCGGGAAAGGTGCTGACACAGCAGAGGTGAGTAGAGGCTATTAGGTGTGACTTTCTAGAATTAGCTTTTAGTTCCTCTCATTGAGAATCTACTGAAAGTCTGACCTCTCAGCTGCTGACGTGCATAGACCAACTGCTCAGCAGAGCTGACTCCAGCAATCCAGAACATCGTTGGGAAAAGGAGGCATCCTGATTTCAGAGGAGAAGCATGGGGTTTTGAAGTCAAACATGAGATTTTACGCATGTGCTGTCTGACTTCAGACTCTGTGAGCCCCCTCTTCTTACCTGCAAAAGAGGGATAAACCTGCAACTGGACAGCTATGACCTCAGAGGCAGGGAAAGTTCTCTCTTCAACACAAAGTCACAGCACAGGAACGTAAATAGAAGACTGAAGTGACTGTGAAGTCTTCAAAAATGCTAAAGAAATGAGAACAAAACACCAAGCATGCAACTTTATATGTACTCAATGGATTGATATTTTAATAAAAGGAACACTTGTAAGTCAATAAAAATGATCCAGATTAAAATGATTAAATGGGCAAGAGACATAAAAAAGACAATTTGTAAAAGATACATAAATGATCAATAACTATGTGAGAAAATATTCAACCTCACCACACATCAAAAAATCATAAGTTAGGCCAAAATGAAATTCCATATTTGACCTGTTAAATTAGAAAAGACTTTTTTAAACACTAAGAGTTGGCTGAGATAAAAGAAAATATCTATCGTCTGATACCATAGATGGAAGTGCAAATTGGCATAATCTTTGTGGAAATGATCCAAGTTTTAAAGATGGTCATACTCTCTAACCAAACAACTCCACTCTTGAGGTTTGGTCTTAAGGAAATAATTACCGATGTGTTAATGATTTAGCTAAAAGGATGTTTGCTGCAGAGCTGTTTGTAACAGCAAATATTTAGAAACACAACCTAACTGTTCAGCATTCATTTAAGTAAGTTATTCAACAAATATTTACTAAGCACTTAGTAAGCTGTGGGCCATGAACACAGGAGACCAAGTAAATCAAGGCACTTTAATATAATAAAATACCCTGTGGCATTAAAATGACACAGCATATTTAATGACAGAAAAAAGTAGTCATGTCAACTGGGGGGAAAAAAAGCATGTTAAAAACAAGATATGTAATATAATTCCATCTGAGGTAAAACATACATATTGTCATAAAATTTTGGAAAAATGCAACCGATTTTCAAAGAGTGATAATTGCAGGGTGATGAGAAATAATTGTTTAAATTTCCTATTGCTTTCTCTGCATTACAACCTTTTCTCTATCAACATGAATCATTTTATAATTGTTTTAAGTCATTGGTTTATTAAAGGCATCTATATTGTGTTTTGAGAATCAAGTAAGAAAAGTGTCTAGTGTATAATAAATGCCCCAAACATTGAACTTGCCTGTTCGTGGATTATCCCAGCACCTTTAGTGCCCAACTTTCTGGGAACCTAAGTCACCAGAGTGCTAATTGGAGCTTCCAGTTAGGAGCTGGATCCTAGGGAAAAGCATCCTCGGACACAGCAGCCTTGAAGCCATCAAAGCAGCCACGACAATGCCGGTGCTCCCTACATTTGGCAGGGGTCTCCCTGCCTCCTTGCTTTCCTCATTCCGTCTTTTGGGGTTTTTTTGTTTGTTTGTTTGTTTGTTTTTTAATTGCTGATGTTCTTTTGTCTCTGCAACAGTTTGACCCTCTCTATGTCTTCAGCTTTGCCACCTTGTTTTTAATCCTCTTTTGTTGCTTTTAATCCAATATTTGAACTTATAACTTTTTTTAAAGTAATAATAAAGTTAGTGTTGTCTAATAATGCTTCTGAAACTATAGAAAACGATTTGGACTCTTGTTTCGTTAGGTGATATGTGTTCTCCACCTGCCTTTTCTGGTGTCCCCTTCTTCCTCTTCCCTTGCAGGGTCTATGCAAGGATGCTCGGTTCCTTCTTCAAATCTCTTATCTTTATATACGGTCTGATACTTGTTGAATAAAAGTGCAGAGGAACTGAGGAACATCAACAAGCAGTTTTGCATTAGATTTGCTAGCTCTACCTGTATTTACTAGATCTATTATTTCCTTTACCTTAGTTGTATATCGTTCCATAACTTTGGTGTTCTCATCCAGTTTATCTGCCTTGGCTTCCAGCAACAGCCTCATCCAGGAGGCTGGTAAGACAGAATGAAGTTGCTGTGTCTCCATAGTTCTTTAGACCTACCTCTCCTAAAGTTTCTAGAGGACGTGCTGCCCACTCAAGAGGCCAGTGTACTTCCTTAGACCTTGTAGTTCTAATTAGAGAACTATCAACTAAGTCTCTTCAGCCCCTGCTTGTTCCTTCTACAAAAATATATTCTGTGCTCAAGGTCTATGGGCAGGTGAGATGTCAGAGCCTCAACCTTGTGTTAGTCCAGATCTTGGAGTATTTGGCTAGCTTGCTTCATAGGCTCTGGTCTGAGGTAATAGCTATTTTCTTGTTTCAGTGACAATAAAGTTTACTTGCTTACTTTCCCATGTTTCATTCTCTTTCAGGGGCTTCAAGGGAAAAAAGGGGAGAAAGAAAGAACTGTACAGCTTTAAATGGAAAATCTGGCCCTGCCGACTGTGATGAACTTTTCCAGGGAATTGCTTTAGTAGGGAGCTGCCCGAGGGCCGTGCAGAAAGAGAGCTGGCATCCGGGAGGTCCTCTGACCTCAACTCTGCTGACCCAACTCCCCCCTGTCCCCCGGCCCTCTCCCATTCTTCTGAGCAACTTTTCCAACTGCGCTACTATCCTCGGGCCTCCTGCTTCCTCTCAGAAGAAGACTTAGACTTTGATTTCAAAGAGAAAATGTAGGCCTCCCGCATGATATCTTCCAGGGTTCATCCCCCTTTACCGCAACCTTAAGTTCACTCCTCGTTGCCTGCAGATTTCATATTTGAAAATGTCCCTGGTCGCTCTAATTTATTGTGACTCTCCAATCAATGCTTGCAGCAGTCTGGTCGTTGGAGGATGGGCACAAAGTGGTGGAAGTATGGAGTCTCCCCACGCAGTCATGTTCCCAGCAACAATCAGACAAGGCCACACTTAGCGGCTTGCTTCGGCTCACACACTGCAAGAATGTTTCTTTTTGCTGTCTACTTTGTCCCATGTTTTTCCTGGTTTTGTGCTTTTTCTTGGTGACTTTGCTGCCTAAAATGGCGCCCAAGTATCGTGCTCAAGCACCACCTGGTGTCCCTAAGCGTGTAAAGGCTGCGATGTGCCACATGGAGCTATGTGCTGGGCGAGCTTCATTCAGGCTGCAGAGCCATGGGCCAGGAGCTCAGTTAGTGAGTTAACAATGCATATTAAATGTGGTGTCTTAAAAAATACACAAAAAATCAGGCTGTATATTACTTGGTTGAACGTGAGACAGGCTCACAGAAACCTCATCCCGTATTTCCCCTGGGAGCACTGGTTCAGGTTCACTAATTCAGCGTTCGAGCTGGCTTTATAGAACAGAACCACCGCAAATAACAAAAATTGGCTGTAGCGCTTGGACTGTTCACATGTCCTTTCCTCCAGTTCCAAGATGTAGGGCCATCCTCTCTGCTGAGTCCTCCAGCCCACCCCTGCTTCGGGGCCTCACCCCACCAGTTAGCTCCTGTACCCTGTGCCTCTCACGTCTCTCTCCTCTGTTTCCATCAACCTACCTGTGCATCGAAGTTGCTCCTATCCTGAAAAATACAGCCATTGCCACTTCTCTTCACTGTACCCTCTCTTAGAACACTGAGCTCAGGCTTTACGTGTCTTTATTTGACTCTTCAGACTGACTCCACAAGGAAGGAAGGTGCTATCTCTGCCTTCCAGATAAGGAAGCCAAAGTGCAAGGGTGTTAAGGAACAGGGCCAAGGTCAGAGAACTAATGAGCCCTGAAGGATGACAGGTCCACCTCTGGCTCCCATTCAGACTTTTCCTGTTCTCCTCGCATACACTCTATAAATATAAGATACAATTTATGGTTCTTCATCATGGCCTGCCTCTTACCCCTGAAACCATTGCAGCCTGGCTGGTGCCCTCACCACTCCCCTGGTCCAGCTCTTACCAGTGACCTTGAACAATCACATCCAGGGGGTCTCTCCCGATCCTTGCCTTCCCTAGTCTTGCTCTTACATTTGACCCACCTGGTCACAGCATCACCGTGAAGCTATTTCTTTGGCTCTGAGGATACTAGTCTCTTCTTTCTCCTCGCTTATGCTAACCATTTCCTCTCTGTCACCAGTATGCCTCAGCATGTCACCAGTATTTTACCCTTATTCACCAGAGTTTGCCATTGTTTCTGTGCTACATCGCTTTACCTGGTGCTAGATTCTACAGCCAGGAAAATGGGAAATTAGGGGCCCCGGGCCCCACCTACTCACAAGAGATTTGCAATCCAGCTGGAAAGGCAAGCCCCCTGGGGCAGAAAGTAGGCTGCCCTCGCTTTATTCAGGTTCAGTCCGGACTCTACCGGCTACAGGTAAGTAGGGGAGGGAGCGGTCCCTGGCACAAGAGAAGTTCAGAAAGGCTTCCTGGAAGAGGTTGTGTGGGCCCGGGAGCTCACAGAGGATTTGGCTAAGAAGACACAGGAGGGGTGACATTCCAAGAGAAAGAACAGAGGACTTCTAACACCTGCCTAACTAACAGCTCCCCTCCCCACCATGAAGGCCTCACAGGATCCCTCCCGCCTCCGAACCACTGCAGGGCTGGTGGCCCGTGTCCGTGTGCACGATGACCCCCCTCTGTCATGTGGCCTCCTCCAGGGGATGGGGAGCTCCCTGAGGGGTTACCCAGAAAAGTTGGTGGGCAGTTAATGGCACAAGCCAGAAAGACAGATGGGCCTGGCTTAGAATTCTAAGTGGACCATTTACCGACATGAGACCAGGGACCCGTTACCCCTTGCAGCTTCTGTTTCTTCATCTGTTTAAAAGTAGCCTTCACAGAGTTCTCAATGGGGTGAAATAAGGTAAAGCGAGTTCGGCACGGTGGCTGGCACGAAAGTAAATGCTGGCTAAGTGTTTGTCGCCATTATTCATCTCTGGGTCCACCCCTCCGCGGACCTCCTCCAGGCTGAGCACAGTGAACTGAATGTTCCTTTCATCCAAGGCTGTTTGTGTCCCCAGGACGCGGGCCACACATTCGTCTCAGGTCTCCTCACCCCGTTGCTGCAGAAAGTCTCAGAGAGTGAAAGAGACAGAGGGGGATAATCAGAGAAATTTAAAAAAAATAAAAATTGCACAGAAGGCTAGCCTAACTAAATAGACTGCTCAACTGTGCTCAGTGCTTGAGAAATATCTGCCCAAAGAAAGATCCCGCAGGGACGCTGGAGGGCTCAGCCCAGCCCGCGGCCTGGGCTTTTCGCAGCGAGACAAAGCACGGTGGGCTCCCGGGCCACAGAGAGGCCGTGTCCTCTGCGCTGAGCACAAGCTGGACACCACCAGCCACCAGGCCTCAGACAGGAGGCATGTCACATTCTTTCTCAATGGTTTGCAACCCATTTCACTCCAGGGATTTCTAAGGACGCGGGGGCCCTTGCAGTAACTCTTAGCTCATACGAAAAAAGGGAAAAGAAGAAAGAACTCTTCAAGAAAACGTTGCCCTTGGAGTATTTTTAAATCTGGTGGAAATACTTCTCTCCAGATGTGTTTTCCCGACAGATGCCCCTCCGTGGCGGGGGTGGCGGTGGCGGCGAGGAGCCTTCCCATAGCCCAGGACACAAAGCTGGTGTTGTTGAAATGAGAGCCGTGTAATCAGCTAAAGAATTCCTGAGCAGAACCAAGGGCAGCAGATACCCAAACCTTGAACTTCTTTGCCTCCCTGCATTTTTCGAGCGCTTCCTGGAGAAGGGAACACCCAGGGGCCGGGATCCTCTCCTAACATAATCAAGGGCATGCAGGAGGGGCGCTGGAAGGAGGGCGGTCCCTGGAGACTCAGAGGCAGCGGCAGTCTAGGTGGGGGTCCATGTTTCGCAGGGATGCTGTGGACTTTTCCAGACTGGGAATGCTAGGGGCAACGGCAACCTCCTCCCTCTGTGGGTGGTCTCGAGGGCCTCTCGGGCGTTCTCACATCTCTGCACTGGGGGCCGCTCCCTAACGGCCCATGGGAACCGACCAAGAGCCGAGAACGAGCGTTTGCTTTTCAGCCCTTGCCGTGGGCCCTGGGGGGCGCTGCGCACATGGAAAGGCCGCGAGCACCCGCTCAGGCAACGGGCTACCTGCGTGGGTTGACATCCCGGCTCTGCCACTGCCTAGCTATGTGGCCCTGGATGGGCCACAGAGCCTCTCTGTGTCTCCATTTCCTCATCTGTAAAATAGGGATAGTTATAGTAACAAACTCCTAGAATGGGGTGATAATTAAAACAAATGAAACATCAAAAGTGCTTAGAACAGTGCCTAGCAATTAGCGCCCGCTGAAGGTCAGTTATCATTACTGTGGACACTTGCCAAGGCGCTGTCTGGTGGGTGTGTTCACACCCTATCAGATGGGAGGAACTTCAGAGGCAGAGCTCGGAAGGAACACATCCAGGATCTCACAGGAAATAACTCAGGATGCAAGTATCTGAGGCTCTCGGGCCCTAAGGCTTGCTCTGCTGTAAAATGGGACCTCTTGGCCGTACCTGTGAAACTGAAGCAAACTCCAGTTCACTTATGCAAACATTGCATAAGGAGCTCCTTAGGCTGTGAAGACCCATGCAGAAAGGAAGGGCTAAGGGACCAGACATAGTCCCTGCCCGCCAGCTGCGCTCAGTCTGAGGCTGGCGCTGATATATAAATTGTTACAATGTAACAACTGAAGCCCAGACAAGGTAGGAAGTAGTTAAGGAACCAAAACAAGACCTAGAGAGAGACTAAGAAATTCATCACTCCTGACTCCCAGGGTTGTTGTAGATGAAGCAAGAGCATTAGAAAGCAGGTCTTTTCATCGGTTTGAGAAGAGCAACTGCTTAGCAGGTTGTCCAATAAATATGTATTGCCTTGTTTCCACCGAATTCAATTTTCCCTTGCTGCCATTCTCTGGCCATATGTGCGTATTCGCTGTAAGGCTCCCCAGCCTTCCCCGCACTGAGGGTCTGTCCTTAGAGACCCTTCAGCTGGACCAGGCTGGCTATGGCTCTGTCATTCCCCACTTGATCCTGGTGCCCACGTGTCTGTGCCATGATTCACACAGAGACGGCTCCCTGGCATTTCACAGCCTTGGTACAAGCAGTTCCCGCCATAGATGGGTCTGCTAAAGCCATGAATTCAATTGTGAGTGACTCTAGGGGTGAGCACTTGTGGGATCCTCCCAGGTCACTTGCTTCTCCCCTACAATGTTACTGAGAGGAAAACGAGATCGTGGCGCCAAAGAGACTCCCGCACATCGGAGCCGGACAAGTGAGCCCCAGGGGAGGACTCGAGCCGAGGCGTCTCACCCCATCCCTTTTTCTCTTCCCCACCCCTCTGTCCCCTGCTCCTTCTTCTGCCTCTGTTCCAAGGCTGTCACGCGGGGTGGGGGGTGCCCGGAAAACATGTGGCCTCCTTCACTGACACTCGCCTGGTCCCGCCCTGCTGTCTGCCTCCCGCTCTGAACCAAGCCTCAGGCCCTGCCTCTGGGCGCTGCTGCGCCGTGGGCTGGAGAGGCCTGCGCCGGCCGCGGCTGCGGCTGCGGGCGGGCGGGCGGCCTTGCCTCCGCCTCCCGACAGCCACAGCGCCAAAGGAAGCTCTAGCCCTGCCGGGACACCACCGGCTGGCTGACACTGGGCCTCAGTTTCTCCACCCGTAAAAACAAACAGGCCAGCCTACCGGCCCCCCAAACGTGCTCCCAGCCGGAATCCTACCTCCCTCCTCCAGGGCCTCTGCTCTAGTCACAACAAGGCATCCCCCTCTCCAAGGCGGAAGGGGCAGAGAATATGCAAACATGCCTCATTACAGCTGGGAGTCAAAACAGCATTTCTCTGTGTGATTTCTCCCATCCCCACAACACGGCAGAATGTGGGGCGAAGTGAGCTTTCATCGCGTGCCAGATGGAAGCGTGGGCAGCTGAGGTGAAAGAACAATTTTCTCTTGTTCCAAACATGTTTTGGGGGGGGGGGGTGCTACGGACCACTGTCAGCTCGCCTGGCCGGCTCCCCCCACCACCGTCCCCAGGCGCTCAGCTCCCCCTGGCCCCCCGAAGCATTCGCAGTCTTGAACTTTCTAATCATGGCCTGCCTTTGTCTGGGCACTTGGGATCATATGGCATCAATTGAGAGCGTAACCCGACTCAGGTTTGGTATTTAACATACCTGCTGCAGAGGAAGTGTCTTTGAAGGAGAGGCCATGTGTGGTGGCCCTCGACCCTCCTTCTCTGAGACCCAACCCTTCACCTCTCAATCAGGCTCCCAGCTCACCACGGAGGTCTCACAATGGAAGGGCAATTACCAGGGCGAGGAGATGAAAGAGGCAGGCCCAATGGTCCTAAAGGTTCTTTTGCTTTTAAATTATCCGTGATTTACCTGCATAAAAGGAGAGGAAGTGCCTGAAGATTATTCTAATTGAGCCAGACTTTTCAAATCATGGAAATACCAGCATTTCCAAGGGGAAATCCAATCCTTTCAAATTGCCCCCGTGAGTAACTCATACAAACAGAAGGAAAGAGGACGCTTTCATTTGCCAATGTGGGTCTGATCAGTGTAAATTGGATAAATGGCAGGGCCAGGAGGGCATGAAGCTCCCAGAGTCCTCTGCCCATGTTTTCTTAGCCAGGTTCGTAAAAGGGATCATTCTGGAGCAGGGGACGTTGGAGGAAATTCCTCCATTTCAACACGGAGCCTCTTCCTCGCGTTATTGAAAACAGGCGGGGAGTGTTTTCTCCTGGTCCGATGATGTCTGTCCTTCCCACATCTCTGCCCCGAGGTCCGCAGAGAGCAGGCGTCTTTAAAGAGTGGACATGGGATTGTCTCGGACGATTTCATGTGAAAGACTTCAAGACAAGAAGAGGATGAATACTGGGCACGATTTTGTGGCCTTCCCCTGGGAGAGAGGGAGAACATCTGTATGAATGGACACCTTGTATATGGGGCAAGTTCGGAGAGGGAATCTGGGGCAGAGAAATTAAGTACCTTACATAAGGTCAGAGTTCGAGTCCCTGGAAAAGCTAGGGCAAGACCTTCCTGCCTTTGGGTTCCCGCCATGCCCCCAGTTGAGACAATGGGCCTTTTCTTTGGAGCACTCAAAGCCACGTATGTGTAGGGACATTGGTATTAAAACTCCATGTGTGTTCACAGGGCTGCATACATATTTGGCTCAAGAATTTACATGGGCATAAAAATAAGTGCCATTTTTAAATGCATCTATTCCATGTTAGTAGTTCTCATATACAACAAGGAACACACATGTACAAGTTCCTCTATGCAAAGTGTGAGTATGTATATTTATGCATAAAGCCATACCTACTACATATTTTTGTGGGGTAGACACTGGGACCCCACTTACCACAATTGCGACATAAATTTCAGCAAACAACACTTGGTCAACTTATGCAAGCCATCTTTTAGGGTACAGAATTTTATTTGTAAATCGAAGAACAGAATGTGCTTTTCCTGAGCCTATGCTATTATTCTTTTTCATGTTTTCCAAAAAGATAACCTTCACATTGCTAATAAGTAGACTAGTTTAACGAAGGAGAGCATAGCACTCTGTAACTTGCAGGGTGCTTCCACATACCTTGTTTAACTATGTGACCCTCAAGAAAATGCTGGAAGGAAGACATAGTGGCTTTTCTACCCTCCTTTTGCAGAAGAGGGAGCAGGCCAGAGAGTTAGGGAGCCATACCTCGAAAACACCCAATGGTCCAAGGCACAAGTGCTTCAAGTGACCCAGAATCCCACAACTGCTCTGCACAGAGAGGGGAAAGAAATGGGCTAAAAGAGCAATTTCACACCTTTCCAGTTATTCCACCCCCCCAACATGTCCCCACCCATGAGTTGTTGGCTATAAATTGAGTGAAATGGCTTAGCCAAAGAAAAACGAACTCTTATGTGCTGAAGCATGAGAAACTGAAGTCAGAGATTCTTTGAAATATTTCCAAAAATTTAAGAACATCAAGAAGTGTCTCTGAAAAGAAATGGAGGAGCAGTTACATTCAGTAGCCCTGAGAGTGTGCAGGCCCAAGCAGTTGGTGGCAGCCACAGCTCTTCTGTCGGGATATTTAGGGAATACAGATCAATCCTAACAAGAATGCGGCTGCTCGTGCTTTAGCCTACTCGTGGAGGGCACACATGGATGAGCAGCTAATCAGAATTTAGGACACACAGCTGTGACTCCTATTTTTTTTTTTTTTTGCACGTTCATTGCACCGAACCCCCCTTTCCATGCAAGTGGAAGCAATTTCACATTTAAGGCATCACTTTGATTAAATGTTTGCGACATGAAGACGAATTGGAAAGAAGCCTGAGGCACCTCTCAGGAGCAGGGCCTCTGTTCTCAACTTGGCCTCGGTGGGGCAGTGGGACCGTGGGTCACTCACCTGCCGTGAACCAGTTTCCACTTCCTGGAGTGAAGGTAACCCTTTCCCAGGCTGAGTCCTGGGGCTGCCGCGAAGGTTGGAAGGCAAAGCATTGAGGGAGTGGCGATCGGGGAGACCAGTTGGGGTGTCCCCATCCGGAGACCGGACGCAGTTTCTGGAGGAAAAGAAAGGGGCTCCCCGGGGTAGGACATCACAGGCCCGCGCTCCCAGCATCTAGGCGGTGAGCTGGGCCAGCGCCACTCTGAAATAGTGCCCTAGTGCCGCTGAGAGACTTCCTAAAACCCTGCTGAGTAGAGCACGTCCTGTCCCTCATGAAGTCCGTAAACGCAAATTCAGCTACATCTGTTAGTAAAGCAATACCCTTGGCACTTTTGTGGTCACTAGCGGACATGCGCAGAGCGGCGAAACGTTTGCTTCACGTGACATCACAGTCTCAGTGGAGTTGGAACGAGAGGATGGTCCGCCTTCTCATCTTCTCATCCAGTCAATGAGTGCCCTTTTCGCCACCTGCCTCGTGTCGCCTCTTTCGCGTCTTCGTGCTTTCCGTTGGTGTCGTCACTGTGTCAAATGGCCTCACGCACGGTGGGAAGCGCTGCTGGGTGTTCCCGAGAGTGAGGAGGCTGCGATGTCTCCCAGAGAAAATGCATGTGTTCGATGAGCTCCCTTCAGGCATGACTTGAGCTGCTGGTGGCCGTGAGGCCAATGTTAATGAATCAATGGCAAGCATTAAATAAAGCACCTTTAAAACACACACACGAAAACAAGGTTTTGATTGATGGGTTGATGGAAATGCTGTACGCACAGCTGGCAGGGACCTAGCCCTGTGTTTCCCTGAGTCACAACGGCTCCGCCCGCACTGACTCAGCCTTTGCAGCGACTGCAGGCCTTCCCTGCTGTGAATAACAAGAACTGACTGTACTTGTCCTGTGTCTCATTCCCGAAGGCAAGGTGTGAATCCCCAGGCCAGGTGGGCAGAAGGGACTTGGCTGGTCTGGCCCGGCTCTGACGCCTGTGCCAGAAGCACATGCTGCTGTGGCCAGGTGTGCCTGGCCTTGGGTGCTGGACACTGACCCGCATGCTGCTCCTTCCTCCTACCCTCGGAGCGGCCTGTCCTGACCTCTGGGGCTTCAAGACCCAGCTCCTTGTCACCTTCTATAAACTTCCCCCAGTCCCTTCAGCCAAATCAACATTTCCCACCTCAGTGGCACCCTCACGCTGGAGCACTCACCTCCTTAACATGCAGAAACGTGTGCGGTGACGATGGCAAGACGTGCACTCACCCACGAGGGGTGTTGTAAGAGTTAGATGGTGTAAGGCCCATGGAGCATGTAGAACAGTGCATGCAGTAAGAGCTCAGTAAGTGTTGTCATGTTACCCTCTACTCCTTGCCATACACTCGGAGATTCTGAGGACCAGGATCTCTTTCTATCCCCAGTGGGTGATTGTCAGAGAACGAAAAAATTCAGCGACAATTAAAAACATGGCATTTTACAAAACAAACACACTTCTCTGCCATGAGCATGCTGAAACAGTTCAAGACCTGCAACTGCGGGGGACGCAGAAGGAAGGGATGAGTTGCTTCTCTGGAGGAGGCAACGCTTGTCCAGTTGAGAGAATTTGTTTGGGGAATCGCTCTGGAAGGGAAGGTGATGGGGACAGGAGCGGTGAATTTGGTGGGATGACAAATAGGCCACAAAAGGACAGGGGTCAGCTAGAGGGTGGGGTAGTGAAGGCAACGGAACAGGGATGGGGGCGTGTGGGGAGACTGGCCCGAGGCGGGCACAGTGGACAGGGCATGGCCCTGGGCTCAGAAGGGCTGGACGGTGTGCTCGCTGTGCCCACGTGAACGGTGCCTACGCGCACCAGCACGCATGGCTGCCGCCGTTTCCCGAACATGGAGGCCGTCATTCTGCATCGCTGGAACAAGGCAGACTAGCACACAGAGCGTCCGGGATGCCTGTAGCATCGCATGTCTCATTCACTTTCGTTTCCTTTGCTGGTGGGGTCAACATGGGTGCAAGGAAGGTGTTTGCTGACACTCCCTCAAGCTGCCTTGAGGGGAGGTTTCCAACCAACAGAAAGCACTGCCTGCAATAAGAGGGAGCGAGGTCTGCACACCTCAGAGCCCCCACCAGGGTGTGGCCACCCCTGAGGACAGACAGGTGGCACAGAATCGCCCTGGCTGACTTGCTCAGGCTCGGGGAGACCTGAGGGGGAGGCAGAAGATGAAAGCAGGCAGACACCCCAGGCCCGTGGCTGGGAGCATGAACCTCCCGTCCCAGTGACCTTCTGGTGTCCCCAGTGGTAATAACACCCTATGGCTTTACAGCCACTTTCCCAAAGGAGCTCAAAGCCCAGAGAAGGTATTACCTCATTAGTTCTCACTCAGGTGGGAAGAAGTCATTAACCCCAGCAGTCTGGTTCACAGTGAGTCACCTGTGGGACTGGACACAGATTTCTTAGGACCAGAACTCCCTGAGGTTCCTCCTCCTCCTCCGTTTCCTCTTCCCATGAGAGTCATGGAAACTGGTCACCAGTAACCCTGCAGGACCACGCATGCCTCTCCTGGCCCGGGGGTTCTAGGCTGCCTTATCCTGAGCTTTGATGGCACAGCTTGTCCTGAGCTCGCTCTGTGAAGGTTGAAAATACTTCTCATTCAAGTCTGTGCTTGCTCTGTTCACATCAAGCGGTCTTATCACAGCAAATGACAGCCTGCTCTAGACAGCCTAGCCTGTCCTCAGGGCCAGGCCTGGGGCAATGACTCGCTAAGAACCCTGGCTGGCCTGGGCCCTGAAGGAGGCGCTAAGAACAGATTTAAACTAAATCCCTATTCCCAAGTAATGCGCGCCTTAATAAGGGACCCCTTTTCAGACCCATGTTCTAAAGGCCTATTTCCCAGGACACACATTTTACACACAAACCCATATCACAGAGACTATGTACATTCTTACCTGTACATACTCCTAGAAACACAAACACATGTGCCTATGTTCAGGCTTTCTTCACACATATTCATGACCACAAAGCCCACAACATGGACCCTCCTAATGCATGCCAATTCATGCCTGCCATGTGTGCATGCTATGTACACATACATGTACATCCCAGTAGCCTCACAGGAAGGCATGCGGAGGACATACGCACTCCTCTTATGCTTTTTCGGGCTTAAGCTGTCTCTCCTTCAGACTTAGGGATAACAGTAACCACTCCAAGAAAGAGCTTCACGGGAGGATCTGACTGGACCTCTCTTTTTCCAACACAAGACACTAGCTCCCCACGTGTGAGGGAGTGGGGGCCTCCCTGACTCAGAGCCCAGGGCCCCCCTCAGGGACTTCGCAGCGTCTCCACCCATCCAGTCAGACAAGTCTCCCTCGCCAAGGGTGCTGCATTTCCTGCGGTGTGTGGCCTGACTGTCCAGCCAGGCTGGCGCTGGGCCACCAGGCACTGCGGACAGTGAGTGCTCTGGGGCTCCCGGGAACCAAGCCACGGGTTCCACCTGCGTGGAAGCCCGCCGTGTTGGACAGATTGCCTGGGAAAGGCAGCCCGACCGTCAGTGGTGCCAAAGGCTGGAATGACAGCGATGGCCCCGGGATGAGCGGCGGGGCCCCAGTTCCAGCTCCTGCTCCTCCACACCCCTCGGGGCATTTTGTCCAGTCCTTGCACCTCTTTGGTTTGGTTTTCCTATCTCTGAGACAAGGAAAATGATCTCTACCTCAAAAGATGTTTGTGCTGGTTAAAGGAAGTCATGTATGCCAAGCCCCTTGCACGGTGCCTGGTGCATAGGAAGGGTTTGATAAATGCTATCATTTTTCTTTCCTGAAAACCAAGTCCGCTTATACTGCCAGGGTGGTTGATCTTTAGATCTTAGACTATAAAGCCAGGAGGGCCAGAGCTCCCATGTCATCTTGTCCAACCCTGTCATTATACAGATGGGGAAATGAGGGAAGAAGAAAGGGAGTGGCAGGTCCAAGGTCACACAGCTGTGGGTGACAGCTTAGAGCTGAGAAATCAAGCTGAGCAAGGGTCTTAGAAGTCATTTGATCACAGGTGATAAGATGTGTTCTGAAAGCCCAGCTTTCTCTGAGGGGTCCCCTCAGGCGTAAAGGGGAGGCCTATCAGGAGCCATATCCCAATCAACCATTCTACTCTTCTTATTAAATGATAAAATACCAGGGTCATTGTCTATGTCTCCTTTTACAGGTGAGTCAGCCAAAGCCCACAGAGGGGAGAAGAAGACTCATCTCAAACACAGACTTCTTACTACAAAGCCAGGACACTCTGTCCTCTCTGTGACACCATACCAAATAGAACAGCATCATTCACATTCTCCTTGTGTTCAGAATCCAACCACCCAGGAAGCTTTGTGAACGAGTAGAATGTGTCTGATCAAAATGCAATATACTCAGATTCCTCTGCCCCTGGTTTGCTCCTGATATTAACATTTAAAATGCAATTCAGACACTTCTTCCTTTAGAAGACTTATTCTAAACAGCCAGCCATAGAGAATTGGTGACTTCCTCATTGTGCCTCACTCCCCCCTCCTCAGATTATTCTGGGGTGTCCATAACTCTTCTTTGTACCAGTTGGCTTATATACCATCCTTTCCACTAAAATCACATTGATCCTTATTCCCCCCAAAGGAGAGGGACTCAGGATCTGGCAAATTTAGATACTTAGTCAACATTAGAATGAGTGGATCAACCCATTAAACAATGACTTAATCTGTTGTCCTAATGTATGATCCCCCAAACTGATCATCTCTCCATGGTAACACATAGGGAAAGCATCGCTGGTCCACTGCCACTCGGTGCCAATGGTCCCAGAGGAGCCAGCCCCGAGCCCAGCGCTGGAGCTCCAAGCACTCTGACACTGTACCCTAGGATATCCCCTGGAAGCCCAGAGCCTCCCACACTGTATGAAGAGGGTGCAAAATGCTTTGCCCCCATTAATAATGGGCCCATTTCTCATCTGACTTCAGAGCCTGTGAAGTTGGTCCAGGCATGGAGACTTCAAAGGGAGCTTGGCACTGGAGTTGGCCCCAGAGGGCATGGAGCAAGACAAAACACAGGCCACCGTTTTTACACTGTAGATGGTATATAGGAAGTCATTGTTACCGAGAGCATGCCCTGCCAAGCCTACCAGATTGCCGGGGCTGACTATCTCGCCTCTCTGTGGAGCTGAGCAGTTCATGCACACACTGTTTTGGCTCCCAGACCCACCAGACTGAAATGAGAATTGCAACATGGGATTTTTTTTTTTTCTCATGGAAAACTCCCTTCTACCCCTAAAAACAAAACAAAACAAAACAAAAAACAAAAAAAGAAAACAGACTCTAAAATCAAGTCTCCCCAGCATGACCTTACAAATAACATATTGAACCAGAGTTATTTAAGACAAAAGAAGAAAAGTCTATCTTCCTGGGTAACTGAGGAGGCCTGATCCCAGATAAGAGATCCCTCCTCCTCCTTCTCCTTAAGACTTTGCCACCCAATGTGCACACAGCCCTCCTACAAGCCTCTATTTCAGCATTCACTGTGCCAGATGGAACTAAGGGATTGAATGAACCTCCCCACTAGACTGTAAACAACTTGCAGAATGTTGTCATTTTTGTCCCCAAACCCCTCCATAACTTGCATGGTGCTTAATACTCCGCACTATCTGAAGTTATTTCTTACTCATTTGTTTGCTGTCTATTATTTGTCTTCTCTACCACTAGTTAAGGCTTTAAGGTCTGCAAAATGAGAAACATGATCTGTATTGCTTGTCACAATATCCCCAAAGGCTGATGAAGAAGTGAAGATATAGTAGGGTCTTAATAAGTATTTGCTGAATGACTATTGGATACTAGTATATGTATGCACTAACGAAGAGACGGGTGGATGAGGAGGTGGCTGAATGAATAAATGAATGAATGAATGTAGTGTCCATCCAAGTAGATGACACCAAGAACAGGAGACTTTTCCAAATGGAGAAGAGGGACCAAAGCCGATTTATTCAAAAAATGATTGAAGGACGTGGGGTTATTTTAACAAACAAATCAAGAATATAGGAAACATGTTGGCTACTTTCAAAGCCTTAAGAGTCTGCCTTGGGGGAGTGGGATTGGATGTATTTTGTGGGGCTCCTGGGGTCCAGAGCAGGATTCATGGTTGCAGGTAATAGAGAGGGGGAGGAAGTGGCAGAAGTAATAACCACATGGTTCTCACAGGGGCATAGGCTGCTGCTAGAGCAGTCTGATATGACCATTAGTTAGGATAGTCCTTAACATAATGGCAATATTGGGAGTCAGTTAGCAATGCCCCATTAGCCTATAGGGAGCTCCATGCAAATTAGGGAAAGATGACTCCTGTGTGGACACAGGCTTGCAGACAGCTGGCAGAGGCATACAAAGAAAAAGGTGGCTGTCCTCTGGAGCTCAGGCTGGATTGCAGCCCACATGCTCTCTTGGATGTGTGCAGTGCCACAATCACACAGTTGTGGGTGGCTGTCCTGTTGGGTAGACCAGCAGCTCCAGAGGTCCCTACACAAGCTGCTGCAGAAACATCTGGGGATATGCTTCATAAATGGAGTCCAAGGTTCTCCTTCACAGGTCCTGATTATTCCATTCTTTTGTTGTTGTTGTTGTTGATGATGATGATGTCATTGCCATCATTGTCATTGCTATCTCTGAAGCTCCTATGGGATTCTGGTGATCGATCAGACCCGAGAGCTGCTAGGCTGCATGCTTCTGTGAGCTCTCTCAACTTCAAGATCCTGGCTGTTGTGGATTCATGGCTTCTTTGAGAGGGGATTTCATTTAAAATCTAACGTGTCACTTCTCCTTTTAGAAAAAGTCAATAAGAGCTTTTCAAAGAAAAATTCCCCAAAGCAATCCAATTTGAAAGACAAGAAAAGAGATCATTGATTTAGCAGAGCTTGGAATCTTAGCCAAGAGAAGCTCAGGGCAAATTGAATCAATTGTTGACTGACTGATGCCAAATACCCAAATTCTTAGGGTCATAGAGACAAAAAAGAAAAAAAGAAAAAGATGTCACTTGGCTATTTAGCAAATTTTTATGATCTATCCAAGAGTTGAATAGGTAAGGAAACATCTAGAACAATGGCTGCTTTCTTTCCACACAGTCTTCAGATGTGTTAGGGTCAGGTCACACAAGCATAGCCAGGGAATGTTATGACTCTACAAACCAAAACATGGTCTAGCCTCTGACCATTGTTTGAAGCCAAACTTATTCAAGGCCAGTGTCCAGGAGAGTGGCTGTGTCCCCAGGAATGGGTGATGTGGGAGGGAGAACAAGAAAGGAGGCAATATCCAAGTTTCTAGAAGACCTGGCCTTGTCCCACATCATCCCTGCTTGGGGAAGCCTTGGAGGCTGCAGACTGTTGGCCCAGGCCACAGGCCCTAGGGACTTGACCTGCTCCCTCCCACTCATTTCCCTCTGCTCTGCTCATGCCAACGCTCTCACTCGCTGCCCAGTCAAGTGTGATGCTCACTCACACCCACCAGTGTCCCTGGTTATAAAGAAGCATGAGAGGTTTAAGTCTTACCGTTACCACTTACTAACTATATCATCTTGGGCTGGAGTTTTTCCCATCTGTATAATGGGGATAATAAAGGTACCTACTTCAAAGTGAGATAATAAGTGTGAGACTGAAATGGGTTAATGCACGTAAAGTTCTCAGAACAGTATAGAGTGCAGAGAGTGATATAAGTCTTTACTTTAGTTACTCTAAGTCATGTGATTTTCATGTTTGAACCAACCCTCTCCACGCTGCCACGACACCCCACGCTGGTCACACGTCTCACACTGTGATCATTGTTCCATGCTTGTTGCCCTCTTCTGTGCTCCCTGGGGAAAGAGGTCACCTAAATTTGGATGCCCAGAGTGAACACAGAGCCTGGCCCACAGAGCAGGGTCTGGGCAAATGTTCAAGGAATGATAAATCAATACAATGTCAGCGGCTATAAGGCATCTAAACATGTATTTAAACCTTACAACTACTCTGTGAGATGAGATGAGCAATTTTTATTATTCTTATTTTCAGTTTGGGAATCTGAGGCTTAGAGAGATGAAAGGATTCATTCTAGGCCCCATGGGTGTCCAAAGGGGAAAAGATTTCTGTGGATCTGTCTGAGTTCAGAAGATTTTTGGTGGTTTTGGCTCCACAGTCTTGCTCAGGGGAGATGTAGGTGACCTCAGAAAAAAAATGCTTCAACTAGGTCTTAAGAATGATTAAGCATTTTCCAGAGAGAGAGAACATGAATAGTGACATTCTAGGGGGAAAACATTGCAGGTCACAGGCAATAGGCCAGCACATGGCAGTACTAACAGCAGTCTGTTGCTAGATTCTAAATTCCATGAGGCCAGGACTGTGTTGTTCCCTAAAATATTCCCACCATGGAGTTCAAGTGTCTGCACAGAGCAAGCAATCAATTAACTGTTGAAAGTATGGACAAATGGCAGGCCAAGATGGAGATGTAGGTAAATACACTTTGCCTCCTCATACAACGAAAAGAAGGACAACAACACATTTAAAAACAAAAAATAACCAGAACTGCCAGAAAATTAAACTGTATGATTACCAAGGAGCTAAGGAAGAAACATCCATCCAGACCAGTAGGAGGGCAGAGACGGGCAGCCAGGGTGGAGGAAACGCATGGCAGGGCAGCATCTGGAGGGCCAGGCAGTGCCACGTTTGCATGTGGATAAACTGGAGGAACAGCTGAGGAGAAAGACAAACTGCCCAATCCAGGGTTCCACTGCAGGAAAAGAAAGCATCAAAGTCCCTGGAGGTAAAAATCTGTGGGGATTGCAGCAGCAGGAGAAATTCTCAGCCTCACAGAAGAATTCGCTGGAGAGTCCTAGAATGTACACAAACCCACTCACCCAGGAATTAGCACCAGAGATGCTCAATTTGCTTGTGGGTAGCGATGGAAGTGACTGGAAGCTGATGGAGAGCCGAGCAAGCAGCATTGTTTCCTCTCAGACCCCTCTTCCACATATAGCATCACAGCGCAGCGACCAGAGTTGCCCAGCCTTGGCAAATACCTAAGGCTCCACCCCTCCCTGTGTAATAGGCAATCTGAGACAATGAAAAGTGGTCCAAATGAAAGAACAGATCAAAGCTCCAAAAATAGAACTAAGAGATGGACAGATGGCCAACCTATCAGATGCACAGTCCAAAACACTGGTCATCAGGATGCTCACAAAATTGGTTGATTATGGTCGCAAAATGGAGGAAAAAGTAAAGGCTACACAAAATGAAATAAAGGAAAATATACAGGAACCAAGAATAAAGGGAAGGAAACCAGGACTCACATCAATGATTTGGAGCAGAAGGAAGAGATAAACATTCAACCAGGGCAGAATGAAGAATCAAGGATTTAAAAAAATGAGAAGAGGCTTAGGAACCTCCAGAACGACTCTAAATGTTCCAACATCTGAATCATAGGAGTGCCAGAAGGAAAAGAGGAAGAGCAGGAAACTGAAAACTTATTTGAACAAATAATGAAGGAGAGCTTCCCCAATCTGGCCAAGGAAATAGACTTCCAGGAGATCCAGGAAGCTCAGAGAGTCCCAAAGAAGTTGGACCCAGGGAAGCACACACCAAGGCACATCATAATTACATTACCCAAGATTAAAGATAAGGAGAGAATCTGCAAAGCAGCAAGAGAAAAGGACACAGTTACCTACAAAGGAGTTCCCATAAGACTGTCAGCTGATTTCTCCAAAGAAACCTTCCAGGCAAGAAGGGGCTGGCAAGAAGTTTTCAAAGTCATGAAAGGGAAGGACCTACATCCAAGATTACTCTATCCAGCAAAGCTATCATTTAGAATGGAAGGGCAGATAAAGTGCTTCCCAGATAAGATCAAGTTAAAGGAGTACGTCATCACCAAGCCCTTATTACATGAAATGTTAAAGGGACTTATCTAAGAAAAAGAAGATTGCAAACTATGAACAGTAAAATGACAACAAACTCACAACTATCAACAACTGAACCTAAAAAATAAAAACAAACTAAGCAAACAACTAGAACAGGAACAGAATCATAGAAATGGGGATCAGAGGGGAGGGGAAGGGGGAAGAATGGGGGAAAAGGTACAGCAAATAAGAAGCATAATTGGTAGGTACAAAATCGGCAGAGGGACGTTTAGAATAATATAGAAAATGGAGAAGCCAAAGAACTTACATGTACCACCATGGACATGAACTAAGCGGGGGAGGGGATGCTGGGAGAAGGGACAGTGCAAGGTGGTCCTCCACAAAGGGGATTAAAAAAATGGGACAACTGAAAAGGAAAAAAATGTATGGACAAATGGTTGGGTGGATGGCGAGATGGATGGATGACTACTAGGTGGACAGATGGAGAAGCTGGAGAAAATGAAGCTCCCTTGCTTACAGGAACGTTAATTCTCAGAGTGTGTTTCCAAATCCATTTGTTGAAATCCAAAGTGATACTTTGCAAGTGTCTGCTAATGCTATCTACTGATAGTGGCAAGAGCAGACGCGTTTGGTTCTGGCACATGCCTTTGTTTCTACTTTAGCTTGAAAGTGTACAATAGGAAACAATTTTATACTGTGAAGCAGGAAAGAAACACAGAGATCAGCTTTTTGAGGACTTGGCACTACTGTACTTGGCCATTATTTCTGCAGGCAGTGAGACCTGTTGAATGTTGAAAGCAGGGTTCTGGCCTGCCCCTATCTCTGTTCCGGAAAGATCTCCCAGGCTGCCACGAAGAAGGTGGAGTATGAAAGCAAGTCTAGAGATAGGAACCTGGATGAAAAACAACAGCCATAAAACAAAACATACGTGGAAATTGGGTCTTCGTGTCTTTTCAACAATCCAGGGCACTTCATCCACAGTATCACTACTTCTGCAAAAGTGCAGTGGAGGGTGGGTGCTGCTATGCCAGTCAGGGCCTCTGGTAGTGTTCCCATGAGCCCTGGATGTGAGTTACCCCATATGCCTCCTTTCAAGTCATCTTCATTGCCATCAACCCCAAAGAATGGAAGTTGGACAATGAAAGAAAATTCAAAACATTTGTGTATCCAAAATTGGAAAAGTGCATTTTGGGGAAATTTAGCAATTCCCAAGAGGACAATTTTATGATATATTTAATACTTTGAAGCAATTTGCCTAATGACAACTTTCTGTGAAAAAATGGATGTGGATTTTTATGTAAAAGTGCCTGGGATGACTTGCATTTGGCCTATAACATTCTGTCAACATCCTCACTTTCCTGCCCCTGAGATTACTTGTAGCTTCTCCCCCCTGCCTTTTTTATTTTTTGCCAAGACTGATCAACCTGTCTCTATAGGGTCCCTTCTTTTCCTGAGATTGAAGGGATGGGGCATAGGATTTGGGAACAGGAAATTGTCGCAGTGGACAGACACAGAGAGAGACAAGAGCATCACTCCGGCTCTTCTGATGTTTCTTCTAGAGGCTCTCAAGCTGTCAGCCTTGAAAAGTCCACTGCTCCACAGCAACAGATCAGCGATGCATTGCTTAGAACCCACAATTAATTTGAAACTATTTTTGTAATAGTAGAGACATTAGTCAAGCAAAAACTACTGAGCTTTATCCATAGGATGGTTCTGTAATTGATTGTCCAAGCCTGAACACCCCGAGAATAGAAGAAGGCACTATTAATCATTGTGCTGGGACAGGGGAGAAAATCTGGACTGTCCTCTGCACACGAGGAACTATGGTCACCAACATACCATCACGTCTTACTGCTCTCTTAGCATGTAAGTGGGCACTTCCCATAGGTAAGTGTTCCAGATAACTGAAATTTGCCTCGTGTGAGCTGTCATTTGGTTTCCTTTTTGCTGCTCTTAATGGAAACACTTCTAAAGAATTGAACTACAAAACAATACACTTCACCTTTCCCTGCACAGTTTAGCAATGTCTTTTTGCCTGACACATAGTTGACTTGCAGAGTAGTTGAATGAATGACTGAGCCTTTATAACCAATTATTATGACTTATTATAAAATTAATTGTGGTCACTTATAAGATGATCTGAGTAAGTTACTTTGCCTTTCTAGGTCTGATTTTCTCAGATCTAAAATCAGGGGCTCAATCTAAAGGGTCTCTCAGGTCTCTTCAAATTCTAATGCCTTATGTTTGAATGTATTAGTTTGTTCCTAGGAGTGATTGTCATTTTAATAAAGCTATCCGTTAAAAAAAAAAAAAAGAGAGAGAGAGAATAGGAAACACACCAGGAAATTTGCAGGAGCCCAAACAGCTCTAGAGTATTCTATTTGGAAGGCCCTTAGCTGTATCCTTTGTGCTAAAAATAAGGACTTGGCAACAAAGAGAAGACAACATTTTCTCACCGTTATGGTTTTTTCCCTTTCTCATGCATCCACCAGGCACTTTCTGCTCACCTGCTCCCTATGGGAACAGGAGTACAGATCCACTAACTCCCAGAGCTCCAGGAGATCATGCTCTAACAATAGAGCATGAAGGTGAGTACAAATGGGTGTAAACCAAGACAGAAAGAGAAGGGTCATAAGAAGGGCCACGACTGCAGCGCGAGATCCAGGAAGGTGTGCTCAGTTCTAGCTGGTGGACCAGAGGATTAGGGGAGGCTTCATGAAGGAGGCATCATGGCAGCCCTGAGGAATGAATAAAACTCAGATACTCAGAAATGTGGAGGGCGCCTGGCAGGTCGAGAAAAGAGTGTGCACAAAAGCGCAGATGCAGGAAAATGTTTTAGCAAAACAATCAAATTAGCCTTGCATATACAGAACTCAAAAGCAGAGTTTGTGTCTTATTTACCTTCATGTCGCCAGAACCTAGCATTATACTGAATGCTTGGTGATGGTTGACTGTATGAATAAATGAATATAAAGTAAGAGAAGGTGAGGTTGAAATGGCCATATTTCACTTAGTAGAGTGACTGCCTGTCCTGTAACGAGCACCTGATATTTACTGAATGAGTACTGAACGGACGAATGGACGAACAGACGCATAATGGATGAACGAATGCATGCGTAAGATCTTGGCAGGCCTTGAATTCCTGTCTAAAGAGCCCAGTCTTGACATGTAGGCGAGGGAAGCTACTGAAGACTCTAGCAAGACACTGCCCGGGTGGTAACTGGATTCAAGAAGACAAATCATCCAGGATGTAGGATACACCAAAGGGGGAAACTGGCAGGTGGGAACTGTTTTTTCTACTCTTGTGCTGATGAATTTTAACTGCGTGTCTCACAGGCATGCTGTGATGATGAAATGAAAATGATGTACAAAGAGAGGATTCAGAGACCTCATTAGTAGTTACAATTTTTTTCCCCTCGGATACTAAGAGTGTCTCAACTTTGGGTGTTCTGCATCAGAAAGGTGTTGTGACCTACCTGGGTCTCTTGAACCCGGAGTGACTGGGTCCATTTGCTAGAAGGGGAGAAGAATAAAAAAAAGAGGGGCAAGGAGGGCTCTGGGGAGCCGGAACTCAGAGCTGCTGGGCGTATGACACGCCTCATCTCATTTAGCCTTCAGAACAACTCCCTCTCCAGTGAGCCCCTTCTCCTGGGCACCCCAGGCTGGGTTACCTAATGACTGAAGGGGTAGGCTCAGGAACCAGGTGACCTGGGTACAAAGGCTGATTCTTCCTGTGTGAGCTTGGAAAAGCTTCTTGACATCCGTTGGTATGTTAGAGCCAGTTCGTGGGCCAGTTCTGCACAGCTCCTCCCAAGTCCGTGTCCAATGATGTCACACGGTAAACGTATGAAAGCCATGGAAATTTCCAAATGTTGCATATCAGGGTTTGTTTTTATTTTTTAATTTTCCAGAGATCAGTGAAAACATGTACAGCCCACCACTGTCAATACTTTATGTTTTCCCATCTTTAAAGTAAAGGCATCATAATAGTTCTTACAGGATTATTGTGAGGATTACATTAGTCGATGTGAATAAAAACTTGCAACGGTGCCTGCCCCTCAACAATCATTAGCCATTGTTATCCTAGTTTTATTTATTTATTTATTTATTTATTTATTTCTGCATTAGCATCTGTTCTTGGGAGTAAGTAGGGAGGACTCTTTCCCACACGTTTATTCATCTCCATCCCACCAACACGGAGCCCGAAGCCTGGCACCCAATAGGTGCTCAGGGAGTGTGGGCAAGACTGACATCGTCCCCAGGGGAGCTGAGTTTGAGGAACGCCATGTCCGCTGCTGGCATCAGCATTAGTAGTAGAGGGCTTGCTTCTTTAATTAACAAACCAGGCGTAACTTTTACTCCGTGGCCTCGTCCTCTCCTGCCTCTCCTCCTTCCTTTTAACTCCAGTTCTTTAACAAATCCCTCTTTTCAGGAACGGGAAGCTGATCTGTCCTGGGGACCTGCCAGGGGAGCGGTGTGCGTTGGCACCACCAGGGGCTGTCATTCTCAGGAGACAATAGGATCGGAGCGCCAAGGGGGAGAGTTCTCCATGCAGAATTTCCCTGCCTAATCCGTGCTTGTGGCTGGCACCCAGTCAGCTAAGGAAAGGAACCAAATTACTCGGGCGGCTTTGGCAGGCCGCGCCCCTGACAGCAGGCCAACAGTGCACTCCCTCTTCTTCCCCCGCGCCACCAGCTCAGGGCAGGCCTGGCGAGGCCGGTTCTCTGTGTGAGTCTCTCAGGTGGCGGGGAGGGGAGAGAACAGGAGAGCCGAGGGTGGTCCATCACCAATGCAGCTCCACAGACAAACACAGATGTCCCGTTCTAGTCCCACCCCCTGCCTCCTGCCTGTGCACCAAGCTCTGTCCGAGGCACACGGGAAGGTGGGTGGATGGCACCCCAGACCATAGTGTCTACAGTCCCCACATGGAAATGAGGAGGATCTTAACTACAGAGAGACCAGAGCACAGGGTCCCCACATTCCTGGTCCCTGATCAACCCACCGTCAAGTCCCTCCCTCTCCCACTGCGGTTTGAGTGAGGGAGGGGTCAAGGAGTAAACATCTAGTAAGCCTCCTCCGTACCGCATGCCCTTTATCCGGTGTGACGCTCCCAGTGGTCCCACCAGGCACCTGTCTCGTCCAACAGATGTGGAAGCAGCTTGCCCAGGGGCTGGAGGAGCCGTCCGAACCCAGATCTGCCTGAGCTCAGGGGCCAAGCCCATCTCAGAGACTCAAGCACCACAGCAGAGATGTAACTGCTTTCTGACTCATACAATAAGAACACATGTTATACTGTCCCCCACTATGGAGCTATTGTGTCTTATTTACCTCTGCATCTCCAGCACCCGGCATTACGTACATCACACAGTGTACCTAATACGGACTTTACTGTGTACAATGTCCTCTCTTTTCTAGTCTACTAGATACTGTTCTATATTTTAGAGTGCAGACCTTGACCTGCCATCAGGACCCACTAATGAGTGACAGCCATTGTTTAGTAGGACAGATCCTTGGCAGAACGGAAGGGTCATCCTGCCATTGAAGGCCCCGGAGGACCAGCCCAGCCACAGCTCCCAGGCTGCGACCTGGCTTCCAGCAGGCACGGCTCACTGGGGCACACATTGGGGTGCAACTGGGGTGACCACTTCCAGGGTTCGTTTCTAGAGCCTGACCCTCATTAACTCCCACATGTCTTTCCCTCTCCTTCCTGTGGCTCCACAAGTCCTCTGGGTTGTCTCCAGCTTTCACCGTTGCCCCTACCCTAACACCTCTGCCCTCATGAAGGATTTGCAACCCCGCATGCTACACACACACACACACACACACACACACACACACCCTCTCCAGGGTCATTGTCTGCCAAGAGCGTTCAGGGAATGTGTTGTTTGGGGAGCCACCAGCACCCCGCTTAGTTCTGCTTTCACTCTGAATGTTAGGCTGTGGCTCGCTATAATGGCACTAAACATGACAAGTCCAAAAGAGACCCTTCCCACAAGACCCCTGGAGGGTAATTTAGGGGTGCTATCAGGTAGAATATGGTGGGGGGCTCTGATGAGCGTGCAGCCACCCTAGAGGCTAGCGGGGACCTCAGGACCCCAGAGAGATCAGTGGGGACAATGCCATCCCCAGAAGTGAGGTTCAAACCAAGAGCTGGGGACCCTGAGCCACAGGGACCTCAGCAGCTCCCTCGGCCCCTGCAAGTTGCCGACACCTCCAGAGGGAGTCTCAGTTCCCAGGTTTGCCTCCTGCCCACCTCCCCGCAGCCCCGGCCGGGGAGCCAAGCTCTGGGAAGGGCCAGGTCCAACCAGCTTCAGGATCGCCTGGTAATTCTGCGACAGTTCAGAGCTCCCTATTTCCCACCCCAGCACCAAAGAGGCAAAACCCCATGCGGAGTCACGTCAGCACAGAAGAGGCACACTAGAGGGTAAGACCTGCTGTCACTCTGGCTGTGTGAGCTTGGAGACTTCAGCTTTCCACTTTGAGCCTCGGTCAGCTCCTCTTCTAGATGGAGAGATCAGGCCAATCTTCATTGTGTTTGGACCAGATTAGAGCACAGGTATCAACCTGCTTTATAAACCATCGCTCACTATCCAAGCAGCTTAACGTGAAACTAGTGCCCACAGATGATGATGAGATAGCAGACATTATTCAGGCTCAGAGAGGTTGAATGACTCACCCAAGGTCACCAAGCTTGCCAGCAGCAGGGCTGGGATTCAAACCCAGGAAGTTCGATTCTGGAGCCACGGCCACCCCACCCTGCCACACCGCCTCTTAGCATATGTCTGTCGGCCCAGACACCCTGCTTTCTAGTTCTTGTGGCTGTGTCTACCTCCAGCCCCAGACCAAACCCCCTAGGGGCAAGGTCTCATTCATCTTCAAAGGAAGAAGCAGTAGGAGCAGAGCAGAGCATGGCACACAGGAGGGGCACCAGCATTTGTGAAATGCCACTGAATCCTTAACGCGCCACTGCATAGCTTATTCTAAAGGAATGACGTCTGTGCCCAGACATAGGAAATCTCTTCCCGAATTCCCTGCTGCTCTGAGCTGCCGCTTCCTGAAGTCTCTGTGTTTCTGCGGGGACAGCCCCCCTGGCTGGATCCCCAGGGCAGCCGAGCTCTGTGCGCACGTGCTTGCTTGGCACAAGGCCTGACGGAGCCACATCACTTGACCCCAAAGGCGCCCACTCTCCTCCTTGCCTATCAGAAAACCGCCTTCCCTACAAAGAACGCCTCCCTTCAGGAAGCCTTCTCTGAGCAGCCCAGCCTACGCCGCAGCCCATCTTTGGACCCCGGTGCCCTGTGTGTTTCCCCGACACCCAGGATGCGAACTGCCCTGGCCTGCACCACCGATGGCCAGCAGGCCCCCCCAGGTGTGCGGCTCCAACACGCTGGAGTGTGAACTGTCACCAACGGGGTTGCGAACCGCACAGTCCCAATATCTGGGACCTCCGGCCCCCATGGATTTGTCACATGTGCAGTCTATCCTCAGTTTTCACTCTCTTTCTGTGGCCTCTGTTGTCTGGGGTGCGGGATCATGGGCTTGTCCCCTGCTCAGATGCCAGGCCCCCATCTCTTCCCCCGAGGGCTGCTGACTCTGGCGAGCCCTCCCCCAAACACAAACCTTCTTTCAGCAGCAGCCCCAAAGCTCTAAGCCCCTCTCCCCTTCAGCCCAGAGCCATTGTATCAGCTGTGATTTATGTAAAGGCTTTTGTTGGACCCCTGGTTTTGACAGTCTCTGTGTTGTCGAATGGTAATAATTACAGAGCCTTTCATCCTTTATTTACGGGATTGCACTGGGGGGGAGAGAGGCCTGGTGAGGGGGGAGGGCTGCTGGGGGCAGGCAGACTCACTTTTCTGAGGCTCAGTACAGAACCAAAGGAGCAGGGGTCCTTTGGAAGTTATAAATAGCAGCTCCCGGGAATAAAGAAGTCACCTCTCCAGGCTCCGGGAGCTCAGAGGACAAAGGACGCTGGGAGCTGGGAACACCACACTCCTTCAGGACTGACAGGGCTCAACAGAGTTTCCAGGGCCTGGCCACTTGTTTTGAAAAAGCTGACATTTGTCTGAACACAAGCCTCTGGCGAAGGTGAAGAGAGGCAACTTGATTTCTGCCAGCTGGCCAGTTCTAAGCTCCTCAGCCCAGGAAAATGTCTCATTTCATCATCAATTCTCATGGTTAGGCAGTTCCCCCGAGGCAGAGCTGACGCCGACATCTCGAGGCCGCATCAGAGACTGCTCATGCTCATTCAAGTCCCCATATTTCCCAGCCTCCCTTGCAGCTGGGCTGGGACAGCAGTGGGGGTTGGAAGTGGTGAGTAGCACCCTAGGCACACCCCATGTGATCCCTGAACATCATCCCACGTGAGCACTGGGAAGGAAGGAAGCCATGTGCTCCCAACAACACAGCCACATGAAAGAGCCAGTGTCCCCCGGGCGGTGCTTACAGGAACATGCCTAGGAGAACGGCATGTCTAGCACCAAACATTAGTGTGAGCGAAGAATTAACCCATGTTGTACTAAGCCACTGAGATGTCAGGACTCATTGTTCCTGCCCCACAGCTGGTCCTGCCTGACCAGCCACAACCATTGTTCTCAACATGCTGGAAACAGGGAGGACGAAGGCCTTCGCCCTCAGAGAATTCACAGTCTGATGGAGGAGACAGTCCCGGGCTGCCACGGCACCGGCCCAAGGCTGTCGGAGTTCAGAGAACGGGCACCTTACCAGACTTGGGCTGAGAAGGGGAGCTTGCTGGAGAGAGGAAGCATGGGCCATGACCCAGAGGACAGAGGAGGACTTGGCAGGCAGAGCAAGTCTAAAGAGGGTTATAGGCGGGGAATGACACGGGGAAGGCAAGGAAGCAAGTCATGCCCAAGTCACGGGAGAAACTGCTCGCCGCTCAAGGCTGGACCTCATCGGTCTCTCACTTGGCCAGGATTCTACTTATCCAGCCTCAGGTGTCCTCAAGGCTTGTGTCCAGGGAAGGAGCAACTGCCCCATCGGCCATGACTGGGACAGGCTTTAGTGGAGAGCTAGAGCGTGGTCCAGGAGGACGTGGATCATTCAGAAGATGCTGAGCATAGGAAGGATGCAGATTTCAGGAAGCATGTGGATCGTGGGAGACATGAAGCACAGGGATGACGTGGATCATGGTAAGGTGTGGATCATGGGGAAGGGTGTGGATCACAGGGGAGAATGGGGGTCACAGGACAATGTGGATCATGGAGACAGTGTGGATCACTGGGAGCACATGCATTACAGTGAGCCCTATGGGACTCAGCAGCGGGGTGGACTGGTTGGCATTGGCCCCAAAAACCTCAGCTAGGGAGACCAATGATAAATGAATCATGAAGTGTACCCCAAAATCAGAGAATAAAACTTTTCAACCTATCCCAGCTCAGGTCCTCTGTCCCTTTTTCTCCTGTACCCAAGAAAGCCAAAGTAGCATCACCAGAGGCAAAAGGCTCGGGGAAAAAGCCAGTCCTGGGCTCAGTTCTCAGCTCTACCTGCTGTGAGCAGTCAGGTTCCTTTCCCCTATGTCAGAGACTTCAAGTCTTCATCTGTAAAATGGAGTCGATGAAAGTCATCCTGACGTCTGCCGCAAGCCTCCTGCGCCCATTTTCCCCATTCTTTCAGGTGATGACGTGCTTAATCCTGTCACTAGCACCCGGTAATCCTCAATGTTTGTAGTTACTATTACAACCGTCATCTCTGTTGTTATCAAACACCTAACTCAGAGATGTAAGACCCCCACAAGGTAACAATGATTGTCTCGAAGGTGTTATCTGAAGATGTGGCCAACCCCGGAAACCTACCTCTGTAAGCAAACCAGGTGTTACTTTTCGCCATATCATCCATGAAAAGACAAGCTCCTCAGACTCAGGGTTCTCCTGGTGGAAAAATAATCAGCGGCCACAGAAAGGTGGCTGGCCTGGAGGAAGACTCTCACTGGAACACGAGGACCTCTCCTAGGACATGCCCAAATTGGGTGACGGGGCATCTACAACCCAATGTGTGTTCCACGGGGCAGGCATCGAGCCCATGGGTAGAAAAGAAAAAGAGGGTGCATTTTGTGTTAATTTGCATGATTTCATTTATTATTCTCAACGGACCTGTGAGAGGGAGTCATTATCCCCATTTTACCATTGGGGAAGCTTCGGCTCAGAGAGGGCCACTTGCCCATGATCCCACAGTGGCATGGATTGAAACTCCCACCTTGGCCCATCTCCAGGACCTCTGCAGTGCTCTCTGCAGGCCTCCAGAGAGATAGACGAATGTGGATTCCAGACCCTAAGCATGGTCCTGGGGTCCCTATCTTAGCCTGTGCAAACTGGAACGCGGGGAGTATAGGCAGTGGATCTTGCTGCACTTGTCCTTGTATATTGCAATAACAATAAGGAAGAAGAGGGAGGAGGCAGAGGAGACGACTAAAGAGAAAACAGGGGAAGGAAGGGGAGGGAGAGGGAAACAGGAGAAGGCTCCCCTTACTGAGCACCTACTTATGGCCCCTGGCTCAGTGCTTTACCTACGCCCCCTCATTCCATCCTCATTGCAGCCCTGGCCCAGCAAATACATTCTCTCTCCTTTACAGGCAAGGAAACTTAGGCTCAGATGGATGAAGCAACTTTCTCCAGGTTTAACATCTAGTTAAGGAGCAAAGCAAGTCACTACCATTCCATTTTAAAGATGAGGACACTAAGGGCCAAAGTTATTTACATGACTTAGTAGGTTCTGCCAGAGTTAGCTTCCCCTTTGTTCCCACAAGTCCCTGTATACATCTGTGTGAGAGCATCTATCTCCCAGATTTAATGGGTTTATTTTTAAGTGTCTGTTCTCTCTAGAAGACTGTGAGCCCCTCACAAATAGGAACAGTTCTTCGTCACCTCTGAATTCCAGCGCTGAAGCCAGTGCTAGGTAGACGGGGGTAGCGAAGTGAGAGAATGGAGTGAAAAGTAAACTCGGGTCCTGCCTCCCTCCCGGAATAAAATGTGCAATTCTTACTCCTAGAAGAAGACCCAAGGGCTTTTATGATGTAGGAGCCATTGGAAATAAAAAGCACCTAGTGCTCAGACAGCCCTGCCTTCTCATTTTATATACAGTACAGCTGGGACTTGGACAGGGGAAGGGGCTTGCCTTAAATGGGGTGTGGGGACAACCTCTGGCCCTGCCACTCTGCAGCTGTATGAGCCTGTGCCAGTTGCCTAAACTCTCTGTGTCGTGGTAGCCTCACCTGCAAAACGAGGGCAACCCTCCCGACACTGGAGCAGCTGCGAGGTCTAAATGAGTTGATTTCTGGGGCTGCAGCTTGCCCATCTCCTGGTGCGGTCCTGGCTCCAGGCAGAAACCGCCCTTCTGAATCCCAAAGCTCCATCTCGGGGGGCCACCCTTTCTTCCCCCTGCCTTATTTGATGACTTGAATTGCACCATTAAACCATTTGACTTAAATCTGACCATTCCAGTCAGTTTGCTGTTCTAGTTTTTCATTGCATAGGCCAGTTTGCCCGTCAGTGCGTATGTCTTGTTCGCTGGTCTTTATAATTTCTGTGCAATAACTAAAGGCGAAGGACTAGATGCACTACTGTGTAAAGAGATTACAAGACTGTACCCTATTGCACTTAAATTATTATATGGGAATTTACAATCACTTGCATTGTTTCACAAAATAGATATCTCATGTCAAATACTAGCTAAAAACATCTAAGTTATTTTTACTGAATCCCGTTTAGAAAATAGGGACAGAATAAACAGTGGGTACAGGGCAGGTGGGCCCTCAGCGGCGAACAGCAGCTCGTTTTCTGGGTGATCACGGGGCCAGCACGCTCGAGGATCCCAGGTGCTCCCTCACCACACCTGACGCGAGCTGGATGCTCTTCTCAGTCCACATTTAATCCAAGGGGGACAATCCTGAATCGTATTGCCCACTGGCTGTGTTCCTTGGTCTGGGGGCCACCCTTTCATTCCCCACAGCAGCGCAGAGAAGATGGGGATAGCATCTGGGGAGGGAGGACCCTGGGCTCTTCAGCTGATGAGGATGAAGGACGCTCAGTTCTCGGCCACAAAGTTCTTTCCTTGACATTCCAATGGCGCTATTTCCTCCTCGCTTGTTCTCAGAGATGGATGAGTGATTGGAGGGCATGTCTGAATATTTTAAGATGTTAAGATCTCCCATAAAAACCTAGGAGAATTTGAGATCCTATTAGTAGGCTAAAGTGAAGCAGCTCATTCCTTCTATCAACGTGTGTGAGATCAGAGGGCCTCGTGGCTCCCCAGGTGAAAAAATACACCTTCCCTGAAAGAGGAGCGTGTGTCACCGTTACCACAGACATCTCTGAGGAATCTGCTGAAAAACAAATTCTCCATCTTGAAGGAAGGGAAGGAGCAGTTGAATGCATCCCTGCTTCTCGGGCTGGGGTGATTTCTCCTGCCTCATGAGTGAGCACGGCTGTCCCTGATCTGTGAGTGAGCAGGCAGCCTCTCTCTGTGAGATCAGAATTCATTAAACTGTGCTTAGTTCACGCTTTTCGTGCCATTAGAGTCGGAGGGCTGTTTGAAATAGGATTCCCGCTGATGAATGGGTCTGTACCGTTGTCGGGGACAATGTGGGCCGCCCCTCCACCCTGGCCTGAGCACAGAGGCTCCTCCCAGCCGAAGCAAGCCAAGCCCAGGGACAGGAGCCTGGCTCGGGGGGAATTAGGGTCTCCCCAAAGGTGGCATGGCTATTTCCTAAAGACGCGCTCTTGGCTTTTTGGGAGCAGGGAAGACAGCTGCAGTGTTCTGCTGGTGTGAACGGTGGGGAGAGGTGTATTGGGGGAGCTTTGAAGTCAGACCGACGTGGGCACAGCTCCTGCCTCTTTTACGTAAGTAGCTCTGAGATGCCCTGCAATCTTCTGAGCCTCAGTTTCCCTTTCTGGAAAGTGAGAATAATGACATGTAGCATGAGGATAATGACATCTAGTGTGCAGATTACCACGGGGACTAAAGATGACACCAGAGCAGAGACCCTGCCGGGGGCCTGAGGCGTGGCAGTGCTCTGTGCCATCTCCGTGGCTTATTGTGGCATCTCTGATTTGAAGTCGCCGAGGTCCCAGTGTGGCAGCTCCATGACATCAGACTGCAGAAGCAGTTCTGAGAACTCCCTTCCTGCTTAATGAATGAAGACAGATTCTAACAGTTGGGGCCAGACAAAGAAACATGTGTCAGGCTCCGGAAGCCAGTTTCCAAAAGGGGCCGGGGGAGCAGGGAGGAATGTGGGTGAAGGGCAGGGTGGAGCAGGCCAGTGCATGGCCCAATGTGGCCGCTTCTGTTTCCCAAAATACCTACAGCCCCATCCCTCTGTCCGATTCCCCCTCCCTTTGGAGAGCAGCTAGGAACCAAAGCAGAAGAATGTATAAAGCTTCCATTTCCACACAGAAGGAGACTCCCAGCTCATGAATAGGTTTCTTCCTCTAGATACCCATCACTTGAAGGGATAATGCCACTCTTGATGTGCCACTCGAGGGAGTTAAAACTCTTCATATAACAATGACACTTAGCTATGCAACAAGGATGTTCAAAGTAGCAACAGGAAACAAAATGATTACTTTCTTAGAAATACTCGCCTGAGGTCTCCAAAACATGATGAAAGATGTGCAAAATTGTGCTGGCTCTCCAATAGAGAAAACTGAGAATTCAAACAAGTAATATCAGCAAGAACCCCCCTCCTAGTACTGAAGCCAGATAAGGGTTTTCCTCACAGACTAGCAGTATTGTTTTGTAAAAAACAAACAAACAAACAAACAAAAAAAGTAGCTCTCTGGGCTGCAGTTTCCATGTCTGTAAAATAAAAGTAAATAAATAAGTACGATGCTCCGCACTCTGTCTGCTATAGCGTCCCTTTAAGGTGCTTCTGGTAGCAGGGTTCACCTTCGCCGCCGCCGCCACACCTCTGTTGTGTTTATGAATTGAGGATTTACAATTCTGTTACGTAAAACCTAATAAGCAAAGAGACCTGTAGAAAGAGAGGGATGGCAAGAGTGGTATCCACCCAACGACTCCCAGCAGACAGTATGTCTTAGTGAATTTCTGAAGGCAGATGCATCGTAAAGGTTTTGTTGTGTGCAGTTAAAATAAATGGCCCAGTACGTTGGCCAGGACAGCCCATGGTGTATGAAGATGACCCAGTTTTGTTGCCTTTTTTTTTTTTTGGTTTTCTCTCTGGCCACAGCGAAGGAAAGGCTGGCCTCAGACTTTGCAGGAGACCCTGCAAAATGAAGATGTGGGACTATTGCTCAAAAAAGGAAAAATTTCAAGATGGTAACAACAGAGCGTTAGGGTTTGAGTTCTGGAGCACCAGCCATCACAGACAGGTCCCAGACATCAAGGCAGAAGAAGGGGAAAGACAGGGGGCTAAGGAACCATTCTCTGTGATTATGTTTCAGTAGCCAAAACACAGCCATGCCTGGCCACCAGAGAGGCCGAGGCATGTCATTTATAATCTGACTGGAGTTCTTCTTACTAAGAAAATGAGGCAAATGGATATTGAAAAGCAAAGTGCCCTCCCTTCCCCAAGGTCTTAATTCCTTTCTCTAGTGCAGGCCCCTCTTCTAAGCTTCTGGCTCGTATTCAGCTACCTGCTTGACATCTCCCCTTGGATAGCTCAGAGACATCTCAAATTAAACATGTTCCTAAAACTAAACTTTTGTTACTGCCTCCTCCTCCATCACAAGTTTGGGTGGTGGCAGAAGGACACAAGCAAGGGTCATAGGAGCAGCGGACTCAGCCAAGGGACTCTGCAGACTCACAGTGGAAGGACGACAACACATCAAGGGGATGATACAGGCAAGATCACTTCACAGCCAAAGCACAGTTCAATAAAGTCAAAATAGACGAAACTATCCTGATGTTTTCTAGTTCAACCCTCAGATCACTTTCACAATGAAGCCAGCAGAGAAACTTACACATGACCAAATAACATCAGTCACATCATGAGGCTGATTGAGCATCCATTGTGACGAGCCAGGCTTTGCGGTGAGTCGTTAGAAGAGTGGAGGAAGGGAGACTTAATAAAAATAGGCTCCCTGCCCTCAACGTGTTCCCACTCTAGTTGTGGAGATAAAGGAGAGGCAGAAAAACATTTTCTGGACACTTCAAGACAGTAACAGAAGAGCTAGCCCAGAGACTCCACATTGTATTGGCTATAAGGACTAACCATAAGAATCCTGGAGTTCAAGGGAGCTTGGAGGAGATAATGATATCTGAGCTGGGCCTGGATGACCGGCAGAGAAAGTGGCCAAGCAGAGAGAAAGCAGAACCAGGAGCAAGGAAGCAAAAAAATCCCATCGGGCAGATGAGGTAACTCCTAGAGTGCTGACACAGAACGGCTGTGGGCAAGAGGGTCGGAGAAGGCTGGCTGTATTGGATCTCAGATGGGAAAGTGATGTGTTTGATTTTTTTTAACATCTAGGTCAAGTCCACAAGCTCACTACCTCCTGCCGGCTGAAACTGAGCCACAGCAATTGTTGTCTGGTACCCAAGTGTTAAAAAGAGAAAGTGAATGTGAATGCCTTTAGGGCATATTTGGTTAACCAGGGACCCCGTCCTCACTTCACACCTTGGTGTTACTTGCCTGGCCCAGAGGCATCTGAGTTTGTGACCTTTGTAGTCAATTTCTTGGCACTTCTAGCAAATTTGGGAGCAGCATGCATACAGCTGCACTTCTAGAGCAATAATCCAGCTGCATGTGCAAGCAACTGCAGGAAAGAAGAGGTCTGTAGGGGGGCTGGTACTTACACAATAGGGAAGGCTTGGAAAGGGTTCACGCAAATGAGAGGCCCTGGCACTTCTGCACCATGATCTTCCAGACAAGTCGGCCCTCTGAGCTTCACCAAGGGGCAAACTAACTTTTATAAACTTGACTCTGAGAAATCTTCATGAAGTGCCTGAGAAGGTGATGTAAGCCCAGCTGTTTCAGCCCCAGATGTTTGAGCCTTTCCAGCTCAGGCACCAAACATGTGGGTGAGAGAACCTTCAAATGATTCCAGCCGCTATCACCACTGTCAAGAACAGCCTAGCGGAGCCCAGGAACATGAGCACTAATAAAATGAGGGTGGTTGGTTCCCACCACTGCATTCTGAGTGGCTTAGCACGCAGCCGGAAATGTGGGGCTCCCACTGCACCTTGGTGGACAAGGATGCGCGAAACAGAGGATTGGGTGGGCCCAGGCATCCTCAGGCAAAGGAAGAGGCAGGGAACTGTGTTTGTGGGGCGGGTGACAGCAAGGTCTGGTGACATCTCGGCCAGTGAGACTATTAGAGATCCTTTGAGGACACAGGCACCAGCTTCTTCTGAATGTAAATGGCAAGGAGGCGCACAGGACTGTGGAACATTGAGGTGTCTGACACATCTGCTGTCAGACCACAAGGTCAGGTCACCAGCTGGACCTCTTAGGTCCTGCAATCTGGAGAACTTGAATTAAACCAAGTCGCCTTGCTCGAAAACCATCATGTCTCTTATTGTTTATAGGAGGAACTGCAACCTCTCCTGATGGCACTAAAAGACCCTTCCCATTTTGTCCACGTGGACTTTTTCTGTTTCGCTTCCCATGGCCACATCTCCTTTCTTTTATCAAGACACATCCTATTTGCAAATCTCAGTTCACGACACAATACCCTTGGCTGGAACATTCCTGTCCCCTCCCTCTTCTCTTCACCTCACTCTGACAGCACACCGGACCTCAGCTGCCGTCTCCTAAGGAAGGTCTTTCCTGGCTGCACAGCCAGTCCCAGGATGCCACAGTGACCTGGATCCTGTTCACCCTGGCATTGCTGAATCAGAAAAGGATGTCACAGAGCAGCAGGGGGAGAGATGGTAGGAAGACCACAGCGCTGCAGTGTGAGTGGACTCTGGGCATCCCAGGATGCTCTGAGAACATAGGAGACAGTGCATCTGCCTTTACCCAAGGGTCAGGGAAGGTGTCTCAGAGGAGGGTCACCTATCTAGTTGTCTTGAAGGGCAAGGAGGCATTTGTCAGACAAGCCAAGGAAATGTATTTTGGGCAAAGGGCTCAGAATGTATAGGGCACAGAAAACTATTCAGGGTCATACCTGTTTGCTTGTATTTTCCCAAAGGACAGGGGAAAAATAGAATCAGCTTTCTGCACCAGAAGAATCAGCCATTAAAAAATCTTGGGAAACAGTGTGGAGATTCCTCAAAGAATTAAGAATAGAGTTACCATATGACCCAGCAATCTCTCTTCTGGGTAGCTACCCCAAAATTTTGAAAACATTTATTCATAAAGATATATGCACCCCTATGTTCACTGAAGCATTATTCACAGAGACCAAGTCATGGAAACAACCCAAAGTCTCCTCCAATAGACGACTGGATAAAGAAGATGTGATATATACATATACACATACAATGGAATACTACTCCACTGGAAGAAAAGAAGAAATACTGCCATTTGTGACAACATGGATGGACCTTGAGACATCATGTTAAATGAAATAGGTCAGACAGAAAAAGCTAAGAACCATATGATTTCACTCATGTGTGGGATATAAAACTGAAACTCATGATACAAACAACATTTTGGTGATTACAAGAGGGAAGGGGGTAGTAAAAGGTAAAGGGGACAAAATATATGGTGATGGAAGGTGATTTGACTTTGGGTGGGGGGCACACAGTGCAATAAACAGATCATGGATCACAGAAATGTGCACTTGAATCCACATAATCTTATTAATCGATGTTATCCCAATAAACTTAACTTAAAAAAGGACCTTAGGAAAATTTTTTTTCAAAGAATATTTATATCTCAGGAAATACTAGTTTAGAAACTATAGACAAATTGTTCAGTGGATCTAGGTTTCTCTTTTGTTACACACAAGGCATTGAGTGCACGCCTTGACCCCTTGGGTTTTACCAAGAGTTTCACAAGGGCAAGGTCAATGGCTTGATTATCTGCATTTCCTAAAGGACTTGGGCAATGCCTGAACCAGAGCAGAAGTCAAGAATTACTTTTTGATGATGGTTGGGATGAATGGATGGATTGATGGACAGATGGATGGATTTATTAGTTAATTTATTAATTTGCTAATGGAGAACTTCCAAATCTTCCAGTGCTCAAAACACCTCTGAGTTCATGGTTTTCAAATCCTATAACTTGGCCTCGCTGGAAAAATCCAGTAAAGATGCATCACTATTTTGGAATAAAAATTCCCTGAAAAATGTCAGCAGGATCCTTTTTTATGATAGGAGAAAGCTGTTTCTTATTTCTGCTTTGTGTCTAATGGAAAAGGTAAACAGACAAGTCTAAGATATACCATTTTATTTTTTTAATCATGGTTGTATATGTCACACTACTGTGATCTAGCATCTGTGTTTGGTTTGTTTTGTGTACAGTACTGTATTATGAAGATGTGGGCAGCTTTATCTTTTGTCTTTCCCTGCAGCATCCATCAATCTGTTATTCTGTGTGCTGCCTATATAAGAAGAGATCACATTTAATGGAGAAGAGGTGGGGAAGGTAGGGAAGGAATAAATCCCGAAGTTCTTAGCGCACCTCACAAGGCCTTTAGGACCTGGTTCTGTCTCCTTGTCCATTTTCACCTTCTACCCCGCCCATGTGCCTCTTCCGTTTCTGCTTATGCCACATGCTGGGCCTAAGCTTCCGCTCTCTGTCACACCTCTCTGCTTCCAGCTCCCCTCCCCTAATCCACGATGACCTCCTGGTAACTACATCTACCAAGAAAACATTTTTCCAAATAAGGTCACATCTGAGATTCTGGGCGGACACAAATTTTGGAGTGGCACTATTCAACCCAGTACCCTCGTCAACCTTGTTGTGCCCTAGAAATAAATTCTATATAAAGTTTTTTCAAGGTGCTCAAAGTGTAGAGTGTACCTCATTCATAATGCTAAGCACAGCAGTTTGCATTCATCTATATAATAGTTTCTTCCCAACATGGGCAGGAACCAAGTCCTGTTTCTTTACGTATCTTCCATTTCTTGCAGGCTTGTCCCTCAGTAGTCTTGAGAAGTAAAATGCCAGTCGAATGGGCAGGAGAGCCATTTGCTACGTCTAGGGCTATAAGGACCAACATTCCCTTTCACGCCAAATCCCAGTTTGTTTACAGTCACCTTTGCCCAGCAAGAAGGCCACTGCAGCCCAGGTGTGTCCATGTACGTGTCAGTCCTGGACCGGAAGCCTGGGGCTCTGCTAAACACCATGCCTTTGCGGTGTTGGACAGACAGCTCTCTCTGGGAAAGGAGGGCCTTGGCTCTATGCCAGACGTGACGGTAGTGCCACAAAATCACACCACTGGCCACCGCTCATTCCTTTCCCAGTTCTGACCCCAAAGCTTGGGGTGGCAGGAACTTGGGGGGACACTACAGAAATACTGTGTTCTCTTCATGCCATTGACATACAAGTATTTTCATAGACACAGAAGCAACACAGCCCTAACTCAATGAAAGGGGTCACTACATCAGACCACAACTAATTTACAGGGTGTTTTCAAACACACACGGCCATGGGTTATTGACAAGAAAGTGCCAGGAAGAAGGCAAGGTGGTGGTTTTGCCCAAACCAGGGGCCGCCTGTCTGTGACCCCTGCCTGCTTTGCTGAGTGGACACACGTGGCCCTCCGGACATCTCCTCTTGAGAAACTGTATGTCTCCTTTACATCCTAGGCTTTGGGCTTTATTTAAAACAGGAATGTGTTGTCTGTCAAACAGAAATTACTCACTTCTAAGAATATGCATGGCTTCTAAAAGCAGGAACAGCTGAGTAACCCACACTGGTTCTGGATGAAATTCAATACAGGCCCACCTAATCGCCATGACGGGGACTCTGGAATGAGTCTGAAATGCCTTTGCGGTGTTGGACAGACAGCTCTCCCTCCTTCCCAAGCAGGCCGGGGCGTTCCCGTGAAAGCCCTTTGATAAGAAGAAGCAGGCTCCTGGGAGGCCAGCCACCCACCACTTTCTTAGGCGCTATTGTCCCGAGAAGGGGGATTGTGATGTGGGAGCTCCGGCCCGCGAGCTGCCCTGTCAGGTCCACGGGGCGGCAGCGGCACAATGCTGCACCTCCTGCAATGGGCCATTCATCGCGGCCTCAAGGTTCCCTGATGGGAACCCATTGACCCCAGGATAATAGATGAAAGTGTTTTCTCACTTGCCTTCACCTCCTGACCCCTTGCCACCATTTTTCATGCACTGTCTCCTCTCCAGCCAGACGGAGGAATTCTTCCTCTGATGATGAAGGCCCCATGACCCTCTCCTGCATCCTTGCATCCTATAAGCGGGCTGCTTGCTGGAGGGTTGCCCAAAGGTGGGGGGTGTAGGGGGGAGTCCCGGCATAATGCAACCGAGCCAGGCAAAGGTCATTTCCTCCCCACTCCCACTCCTGCTCACACACCCACACCCACACACGTGCTCCAAAGCACAGGAGCAGTGTTTCTTCTCTACAGAACTTTAATCTAGTGAATTTGTTCATTTGCTGGCTTGTTTGTTTTCCAGCGTGTCTGACTTCTTGGTGAGCCTGCCTCACATAAGAGGAGTCCTACATGTAATGCCCAAGGGCTCGCCCATCCCCGCTGTCTTCCCAGAAGGGCCAGGTCACCGAGCTCAGGAGGGCGGCGGAGCCTGCTGCAAAGTCTGTCCATAGATATTCCACTGGGAAGGTCTCAGGCGATCTAGCAAAGCCCGAGCACTTGGCTGCAGGCCCCTCGGAGACGCAGCTGACCAGGATCCTGGCTGGTTAGCAACACCCCCAAGAGCAGGACAGCCCTCTTGGCACCTTTCCAGGGCTCTGCCCACATTGAATGTGTCTTTCGAAGGGGTGCTCTCATGGCACTCACAAGAAGGCAACCTTCAGGCCTGATACTGTGTCCTATTATTGCTGGGGATCACGGACAGAACCAACATAAACTGCAAGCGATGCCACTTAGAAAGGAGCAAGTGAGAAGAACTCAGGTAAAGAAACAGAAAACCTGGCCGGGCCTGGGGTCCGTGGCAGCCCTGGGCTCTTGGGCCAGTGGATAGGTCCTTTTGGGAAAACATGACCCTCAGCTCTGCCTCACACTGCGCGGGCTGTGGCACAAAGCCAGAGACCCTGACATTTTACCGGCCGAGGGAGGTGCTCAAAGACTGGTAGGCCCGAGTCGTGACGAGGCTTCCAGTCTGTGTGTCGGGGCCTCATCACCACGGTCTGAGCTGGACAGGGCCAGGGATCCCCGGGGCCTGGCTCACAGTAACGCCCATGAACCCTAAAGACCAGGGCCCCTCATTTGCATGGGGGTCCTTCCAAGGCCCTGGTATTACTCAGAGAAAGAGAGAGAGATGGTGGCTTTTTCTCATTTTATAAAAGGTGCTAATCCCACCATGAGAGTTCTACCCTCAGACCTCATCTAACCCTCGATACCTCTCAAAAGCCCCACCTCCAGTTACCATCACATTCGGGGTTAGGGCTTCAGCATACGAATTTGAGGGGCGCAGACATTCAGTTCATAGCACAAGATCCATTCAGATGCACTTGGGACATGCCCAAAGTTACAGGAGGAAATCGTTAGCCACTTAAAAATTCTGGTGACTTTGATTCAAACTCCTGGTGCAGTTTGATTCAAACCTCAACACAGGGTTTCTCAATGTCAGCACTACTGACCTTAATTCCATGTTGCGGAAGCCGTCCTATGTGCTGCAGGATGTTCAGAAGGACCCTTGGCCTCTCCCCACCAGATGCCGGTAGTACCACTGCTTCCCAAGTCATGACGACCAATGTCTCTTGATATTGCTAAGTGTCCCCTGGGAGGGAAACTCACCCTCAGTGGAGAACCACTGGATTAACAGAAACTCAAGCAAAACCAAGAACTCCTCTCCTCCTTCAAGACTCAGTGCAGAGGTGGCCTTCCCCCGCCCACCCCCCGCCCCATAAAGCTTCCCTTAACTCTCCCAGGTCAGAATAGTTTCTTCCTCCTCTGACCTTACCTCAACCACAGGGTTTACCCTATTACATTCCTATAGTTCTTTAGTTTCCACTTCCCACCCCTAAACTGTAGGTTCTTAGAGGATAGGATTGTGCATTATTTCCCTTTGGAATCCCTAAGTCATGGACAAAACCTGGCACCCGAGGGAGCCGTGAGTGAAGGAATTAATTCCACACTCACAAGACCCTCCATAGCCTGGATCCAGTGTCTGTTTCCAGTTCCATGCCCTCCTCTGGCCCCGCAAGGCCCTACCCCGCAGGCTGCCGGGGAGGCCCACCATCCACCAATAGGCCTTATCCTTTCCCAGTTCACATCTTGCAAACACCTTCCTTCTCGTGTAGTATCCCTGGTGCCCGCCTCGCCCCTATTCACCTACTGAAATCCTAGCCCCCTCCTAGGCCCACCTCGCATGCTTCTTCCCCTAGGAAGACTTTTCCAAACCTTCTAATTAAAAATAATCAACCACCCACACCTCCCCCATTACCCCAGCTGCTGCTCCCAAAGTGCTTTTTAATTCTGTTACAACCATTTCCGGATACATCCTGTGTTCCTTACTAGACAGCGAACTCCCCACAGGCAGGAGCTGTCATTATTTATTTCCATATCTTCCTTGGAGCCTAGCAGAGGCCTGGTATACAGCAAACATCACTCAAATTTAATTCCAGTCTCAGAGAGAGGACTGGCCAGCATGGACGGTGAACATGTGACTCACCGATTTTTCCTCTCTGCCGCCAAGATAAAGATCATGGTTATTCAAAAACATTGTGGACAATACTGTTTACAAAAGAAAACTGCCGTACAAAATTATTCTTCTTGATAGAAACTGGATCCAGAATTGCTATCAGTCTTGGCGGTAGAAGAAGCCCTCCTAGACCCTTTAGGACCAGAAATATCCAAGAGGATGCAAGTCTTTGGCCCTTAAAGAACTTTAAGACAAGAGTTTTTGTATCTGCTTTGACAGTAGGCTCATGCCAGCCATCTGCAGCACACAACAGAGTAGTATACGCTGATAATTGCATCTGTGGTTTAGAATTCATAGCCATAAATTTTATTAATAATTTGTGCTGTTATTTCCATCGTTCTTTTAAAGAGAAAAAGCCTACATGGGTGGATTCTGTAATAAATGATGGTACTGATTTTTCTTTAAAAATTATAAAACATTTGCACTCCTAGTAACTTCTCTGACCCCTCCATGCAGCGCCATGAGCAAGGCAGGCAGAGGCAGAATGGGCAGGTTCATTCTATCAGGCCACCAAGGAGGCCCAGGGGCCACCTGACAGGTCCGATGGGTGCTGATGCCAACCCTGTGCTCCCAGCCACCCGTGGGGGGCGAGGAGAAATGAGGAGGCATGTCCACACCACACCCACGACGACAGCTGCTGGGAGGTGGGCTCAGGGCCTGCTGGGAAATAGGCCTGGCAAGGGACAAAGCCTGCCATTCATGCTCTAGACAACTGAGCTCCAGAAAGTCCTGGGGCTGCAGGAAACGAGTCGCTCGAACGGAGAGATTGGAAGTAAGGTTTGGCAGGGCTCTGAGGCTGCTGGTCTCCAGTGGGATGATGGGCTGAGCCCGGACAGAAGCAGCCATTCTGCCAGCAGTCACAGCCAGTCTCCAGTGCCTTCAGGAGCCCTCTGCTGGGGGGTGGAGTGGGGAGGGGCAATAAGGGACACCTTAGAGCCAGGTGCAGCTGGGGCCAGGCTGCAGGTCAGCCTCGAACAGCTAAGCATGTTGTGCGTTTAACAAGGGCCCTTGCGGAATGGCTACATGGTTAACCTCACCTTGGCTTCTGACCTGCCCAGATGTGTGAATGGGCTGGCGGAGAGCCTGCTGGGGGTGGGGTAGCCCACTAACGCCATCAGGTTTCCAGCGTCCTGGCCCTCACCTATGCACAAACACACCCCTCCCTTGGTTGACTCAGGTGCCAGAAATGGCCGTTTAGCCTTACTATTGGAGTAAGACAGGAAGCCCCTTATTAAAATGCAGAAGCTATGGTCAGTCATTAACACCTTAGCCCAATTAATTATGGAATTAACCAGCCAGGAGCAAGGTTGAAGAGAAGAGAGTGGTGGGAAAGTCGGCTCCAGAGAGGAGACGGAGGTGAACGGGCTCCCCAGTTTGTACAACTCCCCACAGCTTCGAGGCACAAAAGTATTGCAACGCATCGCCTCTCCTTTCTCAGAGCCGCCCCTGAAGGAACATGTGGGACCTGTCTAGTGGAAATGCAGCAGGACCTAGGGCTCCCAGCTTGCAGGCAGTGGAACGGGGATTTGAAACCATGACAAAATAGTGTAAATCAACAATCATCTCAACATTTTCAAGGTTAATTTAAAAATAAACAAATGAAAACCACACCCTTTAAAATCAAAACATCACCCTAACTGGCCACGGGACTAAATGCACTGGAATTATAGAAGGAAGCTGAACGCTCATGGCTGTGTGCAGCCTAGTCATTCCAAAACTTGGCAAGCATTTTTTGAGAATTTACTGTGTGCCAAGGTCCTTTATAGGTGAAATGACACCCTACTAAAGTCATATCAAAGCCTGGGTGTGAGGGACGGTTGTCAGTTGAGGACAATCGATGTTGGGGGAAATGGTAGTCCCCATCACCTGTCTCTTACGGACTGAATTGCATCCCCCTAAAGTCTGTGTGTTGAAGCCCTAACCCCAGTGTCACCGTGTCTGGAGATGGGGCATTTAAGGGGGTAATTAAGGTTAAATGAGATCGTGAGGGTGGGGCTTACCAAATAGGGCTGGCGTCCTTATAAGAAGAAGATGTGCTCACGGAAAAAAGTCCATGTGAGGACACAGCAAAAAGGTGGTCCCCTGCAAGCCAAGGGGAGAGGCCTCAGGAGAAACCAAACTTGCTGACACCTTGATTGTGGACTTCCAGCCTCCAGAACTGTGATAAAATACATTTCTATTGTTTTGGCCACCCAGCCTGTGGTATTTTGTTATGGCCAAAGAGGCAGTGAGTAGTCTGGAAAGAAGGAAGACATGAAGTCAAGCAGACCTAAGAGGACACTTCAGCATGACCATCTACCTGCTACATGTGCCCTTGAGCATGTAGCTTCATGTCATTGAATCTTGGTTTCCTTACCTGCAAGCAGGGACCCCCACCCCAGCCCAGAGGCTATGGTGATGATCCATCAGAGTCTGTGTGCCTGTGTGTGCGTGATGGAAAAGTGAACGAGACCGCGATCTCATGGGAAAACTAACTTGGCCAGAGCAGTCCCTAGCCCCCAGCCCACACCTCCATCACATCCTCTCCAGACAGAATGCCAGAAAGATGTTTCTATAAAAATATATGACCCCCTCAGGGGCTGCCTATCACCCACCGAAACTCTGTGCCCTCCTCTACCTGGTGCTTAAGGCCCTACGCCATCTGATGCCAGCCCACGGCTCCAGCTCGATCCATGGCTTTGACTCCTTTCCGCTGCATTTAGTCCATCTGCACTCCCACCATTCCTCAGATGTACCACACTCTGCTGTGCATCTGAACCTTGGCTACTCCTTCAAGACCACCTTCTTCGGAAAGCCACCTCCCGTCCCCAAGTCTAAGCGGATTACAATCTCTCTAAGGTCCCAGGCTTTGTCAGTGTGTCACATTGTGCTGTCATTGTAGGTTTTCTCATGTGTCCCCAGGACTTCAGGTGAAGTGGAGAGGGTGCAGACAACACTGGTAAAGACGGAGCTTGCACTCTGTTGCGTACACTTTATAAAGCAAGACTTACTTTCATCGTCTTGTTTAAATGTGCTGAGGGCAGGGAGAAGTGATATGTGTGAAGTTCATGATGAAGTTCTTTCTTTTTTCTGAATTTCCAGTTCCTGATTTGCAACAATGGGGCCTTCATCCTTTTCTAACCAAGTATTCTGGGATTCAGGGGTCAAAAGAGAGGAGGCCCTCCAAACAAGGCAAGGTATCTTTAAGCCAGTGTAGTGGGTTATACTTCCCAACCTGCAGGAGGCTTGAGCACCCCCCCCACCGCCATGCTATTTGCAGGACCTCCTGTGTGAAAATATACACCCCATGCCCACTGACATCGGTTTGGTCATGTGACTTGGTTGGCCAGTAGAATATGAGCAGGAGTGATTTTCCTACATCCAACAGAGGCTGCAAGATTCATTGCCTGAATTCATTGCCCTTTCATCCTCTGCTACCAGATCAAAGTAAGGGGCTGTTTGAGTTCCAGAATGAGAAAGGATCAGAGCCTCAGTGATATGAGAACTTGCAAAATAATATTTGTCATCATCCACTGAAATTTCAGTGGCATTTGTTACTATAGCATAATCTAGCAAAAGCTGAGGCACCCCTATGTTCATTGCAGTGTAATTTACAATTGTGAAGTATGAAAGCGCCCAAATGTCCATCAGTAGATGAATGGACAAAACAACTATGGGACATTTACACAATGGAATACTAGTCAGCCATAAAAAAGAAGAAAACTTTACCCTTTGCATCAGTATGGATGGACCTGGCGAACGGTATGCTAAATGAAATAAGCCAGTAAGAGAAAGACAAATACCATATGATTTTACTCATATGAGGAATCTGTTGAACAAACTGAACTAATAAGCAAAACAGAGACAGACTTATAGATGGAGAGCAGATGACAGTAGTGCGGAGGTGGAGGTGAGGGGGTGGAGGCACTGAGCAAAAAGGAAAAAGGACTCATGGGCGTGGACAACAGGGTGGTGATTGCTGGGGGGAGAGGCGTGCAAGGGAACTAAGTGGTAATGGAAAAAAATACAAGAAAGATTACATTTTTTAAAAAGCTGCCTACTGCAGGTTTGATTCATACCTCTTGAAGGAACAATAACGGGTGTAAAAATGAAATACATGGCAAATTTTTAGATTAATGTTAAGTATAGGATAGAATAATGATTCATCTAATCCTTCAACCAGTCCATAGGCTTTGTGCCATGCTGTGCTTAGGCCTGTGGATACAAACATGAAACAGACTCCTTGTCCTCTCTCATGCCTCCCTGTCTAAGAGTAATGGGTAACAGTTTGATAAATTCACTCCATAAATATTTACTGAGTGTCTCCTATGTGCTAACACTGTTTTAGGTGCCGCGGCTGCAGCGTAAATGACGCAAAGTGCCCGCCCCCTGGGGCTTACGTTTCAGAGGCACACGCATTCAAAAAGAGCGTGGCTGCTCAGTGCTGAATAAGGTCTCAGACAAAAACCATATGCCCCACCTCACTGAGGGAAAACAATCGGAGCATCACTGTTCCGGCATCATTTCAGATGAAGGCTGCAGCTTCACACCGGCTGAAGGAAGTCCACATCACACAGTCCACGACGTCTGTGCCCAGTAAGCACAACATTTCAGAGTTTACAAATTGCTCCGGCCTTCATCCCCTGTTTTGATTCTCTCAAGTCCATCTCCAGATAGACAAGTTACGATTACCATCTCCATTTTACAAAAATTAAAAAACGGAGGCTCAGAGAGAGAAAGGGACAGGTTCACGTTCAAATGGCCAGTTACGGATGAGCCTGGCTGGTGTCCTGGTTCTCCGGCCAGTGCCCTTTCCACCCTACGTACTTACTAGCTCACATACTTTCAAGAGAATGCAAGGTTTGTTCATGAGCAGCTTCCATTGATGATTAAAGAATTTTAGAGGACCTCCTAGAGAAAACCTTTGTTTCTTTTTCCTGTGCCATTTGGAATCCTCTCCACTTAACTACAATGTAAAGACCAGCTTCAGAGTGAAGCATAAACCTCTCATCGAGCCAAAGTCAGCTTATGCCCATTTCCCCGGCATGGAAATCACATCCCGAGCGCAGAGTGAGAGAATTCACGTTGGGCAGTCAGAGGCACTGGGATGGGCATGGGCTTCACAGGAAGACAAACTTGAGCTGGAAACACAGCGTATTTAATAGCCTAAGACCTTGGGCAAGTCCCTCTCTCTCTGTGAGCCTCAGTTCCTTCCCCTTGTGCAGAAGGAGTGATGACACCCACCCATCTGGGGGTACGTAAATTATGTAGGATTTTATACAGGAAGTGCTGATCCATTGCAGGTCCAAGCTAGATGCCCAGTGAAAAAATTAACAGTCCTAATGCGATCATGCTCTCCGAGACTCTGACATTAAGAGGATCTATCAGCCACCACCAGCTGGGTGTTTTGGGAGGAAGGGGACTGATTATCCATGACTTTCTTAAAGATCCCATGTCCTGAGTCTGGCCCCACTACTCCAAAGCATCCCTTTCCAAGGGTCCCTACTACTACGCGTTAGACATCTTGGGCCGGTGCATGGCGGGGAGGTCATGAGCAGTCCCGCGTTTCTCCAGCATAAAAGGACAAGGAAGTTTAAAAACGTGCTCTTCGCAACAGGAAGTGCAAGAAGTACCTGCATTTCTTGTTTCAGCTTTGCGAGCCAGAGACGGAAAGTCAGGGTGCGCCGGGGTGGGGTGAGGGGCAAGGAGGAGGGCTCGGTACAGCACACGCATGCGCACGCGCACAGAGTGCTGTCTGCAGCCCGCGGAGCTCTGGATCAAGGCCCGCCTGGAATCCTGAGGGGCTGCCTCAGAATCACCCACCTGGATCCTCCAGCCTCCACTGCAGTCTCCCCACTGCAGCCGAGGGGTTAACCGTGGGCAGTCTCACACCAGGTTGGGATGTTCTCAACCCTTGAAAGAAGCTAATGCTTAAAGGTATGTTTCTGGTCCCAGGGGCAATATTTTCAGGGATTCAGGAAGGAAACACCTTGACTTCCAACACTCTGACATATGGTCAGGATTTCAGAAAAACAAAACCTGAGTCAGGACAAATATAATAGATCATAGCTACCCTTTATCAAGTTGGTTCCCCAAGCTGGGCTCCACGCAAAGTGGTTCATTTTGCCAATCCCATTGGAGCCTCACCACCCTGCGAGGCTGTGAAGGAAACCTCGTTGCACAGGAGGGAAAACTGAGATTTAGAAAACATGAAGCCTCTCACCCAAAGTCACGTGGGTAATGAGGGGTGGAGCCTCGGTCCCTCTAGTACTGACTGCGTTTTGATACTTGATGGCAAAGGCAGTGGCTGCACCAGCCCAGGGGGATGGGACTGTGCTCTGGCAGTCTTGCTGCTGTGGCCTGTGCTAGGCTCTTCATGACAGCTTCTCACTTAATCCTGGGTGACAGGAAGTGGAGGTAGATGGAGGGCTCACAGGGGCACGCGGGACCTGGCCCCCCAGCCTATGCCCCAGGCTGCAATGGGAGACACTGCTGAGCAGGAGTGGGGCTTCCCCCAGGACTCCTCCGCTCTCCTTCCCGCCTCCCTCCAAGTTCGCTCATTTGGGCTCCATCCATCGAGGGTGGCCAAAAAGGCTTCCACCCCACAAATGGCTGAGCCTGACTGACAGGGACGTGGAGGATGCTGAGAAACCCACTCCTTAAATGTGCTCCAAGGTTGTCTTTCCTGGGAAAGAGCTGAGCGAGGGCTGACCCCAAGCCCCACAGTCCCACCCCCCATGGCTGGGGCCCGGCACTTAGCTCACAGTATCACCTGATCTCTACAATCCCCTCTCTCCAGGTTATGGCTACGGCATGACTCTCTGCATCCCCACCTCTGAACCCGCTGCTCCTGCAGGCCCTCAAAAAAGTCACTGGTTGACAAGTGGATTAACAAATTCCTGATTCCCCAAACCTTTCCATAGGCAATGGCCGTGATTCAGCCTTTGTATCCCAACCCCAAGTCTGGGCAAGAAGAGGTGGCCGGGTGGTCCCCGGGCGGAGTGACAGGAGCACCACCGCCACGGGCTCAAATTCTTGCTCCCCCACTGGCTGGCTCAGTGTAAGCTGGCACCTGTGACTCACTTGACCTCTCTCTGCCTCAGTTTTCTCCTCACTAAGAATAGAGATAATACATCCTTGCTTTGCATAATATTACGAGCTGAGATATGATGTACATGAAGTACTTGACGTGGTACCACGCACACAGGAAATGCTCTGTAAATAGCGACAGCTAGTGTCATCAGACTCTGAAGAGATGTTGGAAGAGAGGCTAGGCTCACCCCCAGAAGACAATGGCTGTGCCATTCTTTGAGCTGGGTCACTGGGCTCTTCCAGGAGCTCCCCCGTGTTTCCAGAAGGGACTGAAGACACGGGCAAGGGTTGTGTGGCTAAGTGTGTGTTCATGCTTGTGCGTGGGCACGCGCGTGTGTGTGTGTATGACACGCCGTGTCATACGTGGTTCAGACACGCCGTGAAGACCAACGGGATCAACCAAACCCACCCTACCCACCTGGCAGGAGGCTTGCTGGCTCCCAACGGGACTATAAATCACTGATTTCATTTTGCATTTGAGGAGCCACTGTGTGTTGGAAGTGGAATTTGAAGCAGAAAAAAATGGGCCGATTAATGGAGCCTGAAGAAAGCTAAGTATCACTCACCGTTCCTGCCAGAGCAGGGAGTCAGCTGGCAGCTGAGCAACATTTGAAAAACATGGCTCTCAATTAAAAGCATTTTCTCATTTGTGCTTCATGCTGGCGCTCACTTTAATTAATTGCAGGGACATCTGAATCCGCCCACCAGTGTTCCATCTTGCAGAGTGTGGTCCATGAGTGTCCGGGTCTCTCCCAGTGCAGCTCCAAATGCTTCCAACAGCATCCAAATCCACCTGTGGCTCCTGCCCACCTCCGGTCCCTCCTACCCTCAACCAGCCACACGAACCACCCAAACACACAACGCTCTTCCGTGCCTCTTGCCTCTTGCCTCTTGCACATGCTGTTCCCTCTGCCTGGAATGTCACTCACTTTCCATCTCTGCCAGGAAAATTTCTGCTCATCCTCTGAAAAGCAGTCAGTAATTATCTCCTCTGTGAAGCCGCCCCAACACGGCGGAAGGGGTGAGTTAGAGACTCCCCCCTCTGCGCTTGCAGCCTGACCTAAGCCCTGAGTTCCCTAAGTGCAGAGACTGTGTCATCTGTGTGCCCTGCAAATAATTGCAAGTCAGACGTTGTTGACTGACTGAGTGAGAAAGAGATGAATGGTCTCCGGGCCAGTTGGTTAAAAGATGTCCCCTAAAAATAAATATGTTTGCCTAAAGATTCCTAAGTCTGAGAAATACCAGTGAAACATATTTTTCTTACCTCTCTCCCCAAATTGTGTTGTCTTCCATTTCCAAGCACTCCCCGCTCCTGCCACCATGAGCCACAAAGCCACCCTAACACTGCCCTCGCTCCTAGTCTCCTTTTTGGGTCTGAATCCCACGGTTTCAAAATACATCTGGTAAAGATTCCGCCTTTTTCATTCCCGGTCCACTGCAGTCCTAGGCTCCCTCCCCTCCCAGCTGAACGGGGCTCAGATCAGGGAGAGGACCAGAAAGCCAAGAATGTTAAGGCCAGACTCCCAACTGAGGACATGAGGACTCACGTGAGGAACTGGGTGTGGACTGGAGAAAAGAGGGCTCGGATCCAGCCAGACACTGGTCTCCAAACATCGGAAGCGCTGATACCTGGAAGTGAACTTACCGTGAATGGACTCAAAGCCAGACAGGATATGCACTGTTGGTTGAGGGTGCGCATCCCGGTTCACCAGGGACAGGCCCAGCTGACGCCTGTCACCCTGACATAATTATTTGAAGAGCCTCTGTTCCCTCCCAACCATGTCCTGGTTTGGACAGTAATTATACAATCCTTTTAGTTATAAGGAGATTTTCCAGTTCAGTAAAGGCAGAGTTTCTAGCAACCAAGGCCACTCAAGGACCTAAGAGGTTGGTTCTGGACCATGAGTCCTTCAGCTGAAGGAACTGCGATGTACTCATCTGTATGACCCAGCACTGAGCAGGAGGTCGGTGCTCCGAGGGGGCTGTCCGTGATTCTCAAATGGGTAAGTGGCCGACACCCCTCCAAGGGAAGTAGTCCCCATCACCAGGAGAGTTTCAGTGCAGGCTGGACAACCACCAGTCAGCTGGTCTTCCAGGGAATTTGAACATCACGAGGAAGTTTTAACCAGATCCTTCAGGCCCTCCACTCTGACCCAGAGGTTATATGTGAGTCAAGTTCAGGAATTAAGAGTAAAGAGCCCTGGAAACAGACAGCTTGGGTTGGACTCCTGGCCCATCACTTGCCAGCTGTAAAACCTTGAGTATGTCACTCAGCCATTCTGTGCCTCAGCTTTCTAACCAGTAAAGTGGGTGTAAGAATATCAACTTCAAAGCTTGGCTGTGAGGATTTTTTTTTTTTTTAATGTTAATATATGTGAAATGCCTGGTCCACAGGAAGCACTTGATAACTATTTTCTACGTCTCTAGGATGATGGTGATGGCGCTGATCTTGGACTTCGTCCTGTAAACAAGGAGGAAGTTACTAAGAGTGTTGGATCTCAGCGGTGCCTGGGGGAGGTTAATCAGATGTCGGAGCCCAGGAACCAAGATTAGGAGAAAGAAAACCCCTCCCACCCCCTTTGAATTTCAGTTGTGTGTACGTTTTCTTTGAACTGGTTATTCAACTCTTTCTCTTGGAGAGAGAACAAAGTGAGTGATGTGGAACTCAAATCTCATTTACAACTGAATTTTAAAACCGAGGAGATTTGCAATATCGGAAAGGCAAGGGAGCAGGAAATAAACTTGAGAGTAATTGCTCTGTCGTCTTTTAAACATAAGGCTTTGCGCTGCTATTTTTGTTGATGGTATTCAAATGAGAAGATGCCACAGCTGCAGGGAATCGAAGAGATCACTGGCAGTAAGGTCTTCAGTTGACGTTGGAAGAAACCGCAGGCCAGAGAGGGGAGGGTCGGACTCCTGTCTCACAGCAACAAAACCAGTCAGGTCACTGGTCCCCAGACCCACCGAGTAGGTCTCTGCAAAACACAGAAAAACACAGGAGTAAAATAATGGCCTGGAACAGTAAATGCTACCCTACCATGAAAGAAGTTTTTAAAAGAGCATCTACTGAGACCCAAAGACACCCCTCCGGAAATATTTCAGTTGGAAGGCTGGTCACCTTTCAGGGGCACTAACCACAGACAGGCCTGGAAGAAGCTGCGATAAGTTCGTTCTTAAAGTTTCTGAGCCCAGGAGGCCACATATCATATTATGTCCATTCTATAGACAAGTAAATCGAGGCAGGGAGTTCCTTCTGTTCTCCAATTCAGAAGCTCCCTGGAGATCCTAACTCCTACTCCTAAAGGCATGGAGACATCAGAAGGGCACAACTGTGTGGTCCTCAGATGTCCAGGACCAGGGAGTCCAGACTAAGCCAGCGGTTCTGTTATCCCCTAGGAGGCCCTGAGGCGCTGGTTTTCAAACTGCACTGGTGTCTTTGATGGGGCAAGAGGACTGCGGCCCCCACCCCACCTCTGCCTCCATCCAAGTGGCCCCACTATTACTTGGTTTATATTTTGGGGATTCAGTATAAGATTTATTGCAGCAAAGCTCTCTGATGTTTTAAAAGCCTCAACCTGAGAGTATTCATAGGCGGCATCTACGAGGTCTCTTGTCACTTCGATTAACTGAGGCATGGTGGCTTCCACAGCCTGCCTGTGGCGCTGACTGGCTCTTCGAAGGGTCATAAGGTGGTTTGTGAATGGCCCAGCCAGGTGTCGGGGGTGCCGCCGCCACGGGCAGCCAGTGGCTCAGGAGAGCTGTAGAAACAGACACCAAGGCCTAGGTGTGCGGGAGGCTGTGGCGCTTCGGCTGTGTCTCCCCGGGACTGGGCCGGTTGGAAGACGGTCCATCCTAACGTGCTTTGCTCGCTGCTTCTGCTCACCCAGCAGCATCCAGGGCCATTCCGATTAACCCTTCACAGCCACTCCACTTGGGACATGCATGTGCTCTGTTCTTTTTGCTGATTTAATTAACATAATATAATGGAAATAAAATAATTGAAGGGGCTGCCACTTCAGGAAAGATCCTCTCAGGCGCTCGGGAGGCATTGTTGCACTGTTTCCAGGCAACGTCGGAGGCCCCGGCGGGGCTGGCGTCGGAGCAGCCAGCTGGCTGGGCCTCACCCCGCAGTTCCAGCCAAGGCCTCCCAGGCCCCAATCCGTGGGCCCAGGGGCTCATGGGATCTTTTTTCAGGCCTGCCTTCTTCACGTCTGTGTGCCTTCGGGTCTCAAAATGCAATCCCACAGTTGGGAATACCTGAGAAAAATCAAACAGGGGAAGCGAACACATCAGAAATCCAACCGTACACATTGCATAAAAAAAGAAAATTAACAACAGTTCTTTGCAAGCCCAGGATCAGCCTTGCTTTCTGGAATAGATCTTTCAACCAAAAATTAGGATTATGGAGACATGGCTGTGAAGAGCCCCTCTGGGCGTTTATTTTCAAACAAGAGTTTCTGAGCTGGAAGAGGCCCGGGACTGCCCCTAATTGCTCAGAGACCTCAGGCTCCTGCCTTTCCCCTCTGTACCTCAGCGCCCCTCCCTGCCAGGAGGATCGACGCGGGTGGGAGGATCAATGGTGGGACTCTTTTAGACTATGACAAGCCGGCGACGGAGCTCGGGTTCCGATCCTGGCAGCTCCCTGCGAAACGCAGCGGACGCAAAGGGCAGCGCCTCCCACGAGCGGCTCTGTTAGGCCGGCGCCCTCTGAACGCCTCGCCTCCCTTCCTTCATTCGTTCCCCTGCACAGGCCAGAGTGGGGCAGCCGCCCGGGGCAGGGGGGAGGTGGCGACAGCGGAATGACAAAGAGATTCGCTTGGCAACCTGCGCAGACACATTCCTGGCTCCACCCGGCGAGGCTGCAAGTCCTCCATTGCAAATACCTTTCGCGGAGATCCAGCCCCAAGGAAAAACCATTATTGCGTGATTTATCTGGCGGAGCAACACTTTTATGCCAGTGACGCCAAATTACAGGCATGCTGTAAAATAAAATGCCATGGTTTCCTCCCATTTTACCAAGTCACAAAGTGGAGTTTTTAAAACATGAGGCCACTCAAGCGGGTGTTTGGGGGGCATGGGTGGAGGTGCTGGCTTGTCCCAGGGTACAGATGCGAGGGACCGGGAGCTAATTGTGGAAGACTTTAATTGCTCTGTACCTTGTTAATGTCCCTACCATATTGATTCCTATTAATTAATCCAGTGTAATGGAAAAGTCAATTATGCTATATTAATACCACTTGTTGTAGAAAAGGCTAAATTAATGAATGCAGATGGGGAGCAGCTTCGTTAGGACAGTAAACATTTGGTAAGTTCCTGTGTTAGCCTCCAAGATTAATTTGGCTCGAGGTGACCAATACATAGCACACCTCCCCGTGGGTAAGTAGAACCAATTATAGATTGAGAAAAGTGTAAAGATCAGATGTTCATTAAAAAAAAAAAAAAGTACAGTGAAGTTGAAAAATCCGGTGAGTCATAAATTTGACCACCCCCTCCCCCACCAAACCCACCTGCCTCTCAAGGAGCCTTGGCCAAGGAGGCAGGAGGCTGGGGCTCCTCCAGCGTTGGCCCTGCCTCAGACCCACAGCTTGTGGGTCCTCCCAGAACTCACTGCTGAGCTCTGGACTGAGACAGCTACTCATCATTTCAGCAAACACTCCTTGGCCACACAACTAGAAATGAGGGCCAGGTGTCACCTGCACCTTTTCTCGGGTGTCTCCACCTGGCTATGCCACAGACATACTCAGGGCAGGCTTTACACCCTCCTCCTGGGCTGCCCGAACCATCTGAGGGCCACCCACAGCCCTAGTGTCCAAGCCAGGAACTTGCAATGCCTCTTGGGGTCCCTGTCCCCTCCCTGCCTCCCTTACCCCACCAACTCGTGAAGTCTTCGAAAGGCTGGCATCCTGATATTTAAATGGCAACATTCATTAAATTAAATAAACAAATATAAACTGGGAAGAAAATTAAAGCTCTATGTAGAGTTTTTAATGCCTAATATGTGAACCCTTCTTTAAAGTGACTAAGGGAAATAATTCCATAAAAACTAGGCAAGGAAGTGAACAATTTGCAGAAAAAATACTTAAAGCAAATGAACATCTGAACTCTTTTAACATCAAATATTAATAAAAATCCAATGAATCTAATCACTCATTCTTTCTCTCAAAATGTCTTTTTCTCAGATGATCATTCTCATCCATGAGGGTCACAAGACAGGTATTCATGCGTCCTGAGGGTAGAGAATATAAAGTGTGCATGACATTTTAGGGAGGCAATTTAACAACAGGTATCAAGAGTTTTAAAACTGTCCATTTCTTTCATCCAGAAAATTTCCTTTGAGAATCAATTCTTGGGAAATAATTAGAGATGAAAATCAAAGACATATGCATAGGGTGTTTAATTACCACTTTATTTTTAGTATTAAATATAAAAACAAGCTAAATATCCAAAAATAGGGGCATGGTAAACACACTTTGATATACCCCCTGATGGACTATTATGCGGTCACAAAACGTTTGTGAAAAATTTGTTGATGACATGTAAAAATGCTCACAACGTAATGTTGAATGAAAAACAGACTAGGAACCCAAATACAGCAAGATCCTAATTTTGGTTTTGTTTTTAAATTTGTACTTGTTATGCAATATCAAAACAGGAAAAGAAAAAAAAAACCACTTCAGGAGGTCCCACTGACTTCTGAACTTGCTGTACAGGAACTTTGCAATCCAGTCCCTCATGGTCCCAGTCTCTCCACATCGCCTGCCTCCCCACCTTCGGTTTTCCGCTGCCCTCCAATTCTTGGCACTCCCTTACCCTGCTTTGCTGCTTACAGCGCCAGGCTGTTGCACACCACGACTCCTGGGAGAGCCTGACCCCCGCCCCCGGCCCCGCCTCCTCTGCTGACTGCCTTTTAAACATCTGCTCTTCTCTCCGGACTCAGCTCACGTGTCCCATCCTCTGCGAAACCTCCCACAGCTGGATTTGGCTTTCCACTCGGAGATCCCACGCACTGCACCCGGCAGACAATGAGCAGCCGTTGATGGATTTTGAGCAGGAGAGCAGCATGTTCTGTTCTTTATGACGAGGCCTCTGGCAATCACGTCCTCAGCAGGAATGAGAAGCAGACAGGAAGCTCTCAGAGGCCAGTGAGCAGCCGGACGGGGGCTGGGGTGGGGTCTGGGGACCCCACTCGCTCCTGGATTCCCAACCCACCCTGAGGCCTTGCCTGGGCTCCTCATCTGGATACATGCGCCTCTTGCTCCCCATGCTGCCCCCACACTGTTCCCTCCATGCTCAGCTCTCCCAAAAGAGGCTCCCGTCCCTGTCTGGGGACATGCCTTGGCCTGAGTTCAACCCCCCAACCAGACACCCACTAGCACTCTCCCTTCTCTCTTCTTTCCCAGCACAGTGTGGGGGCGAGGCCTGAAGTGTTCCTCCTCATCCAGAATGCTGACATTCAGCACACGAACCCAGTCCCCTACACCATCCTGCACCTGGCTTCCCCGCCCTGGCAGGTCCGTGGGAGAACCGGGGCACGCATGCTGCCACCTGAGAGCCACCTGACATGGATCAGAGCTCCAGGCCCACAGTCTGTGCCTGAGAGACAATGATCGACAGGAACAGGGAGCCCTGCCTGTACCTCCAGTCACTGCGCACCCTGCTGGGCCTGGCACCAGGCTGCCAGCCTGCGAGTCTCCAGGAAGCTCAGAGTTGAACAAGAGTGACAACAGAGAGAGGAAAGTTAGCAGGCTTGTGTGCAGATGGCACTGTGAGGCCCAGAGGTCTCCCCCACTGCCTGAAAGTCTTTATCGAAAGCTTCATGAAAGACGTTATTTACTCCAAGGGTCCTTTAGGAAGGGGGGCTTTAAGCAGAAGAGACAGAGTATGTAGAAACTAAAAACACCCAAGTAAGGCAGCATGATCCTCCGTGCCTCGGTTCCTCTTCTTTGGAAATGCTGGTGGAGGTCCAGGGCACAGACTCACGGTCAGGGAGATGTAGGACCCGGCTCTGCTCCACCACTTGCCAACCCCGGGGCGTGAGCCAGCTTACCTAACCCATCATTTAACACCTGGTCCAACGCCCTCTTCATTCGTGAAGACTTCTTAAATCACTTGTTTTTCAGAAGTCTACAAAAATGTACTATAGGTGCTAAACCAACTCGTTTCAGTCTCGGAACTCCGTCATGCTAGAGGGAAGTCTCAGGCCATGGCAGGAACTCAACAAATGTTTCTAGAGCAGCCTGCATCCCCAACAAGAAAGCAAATCAAGGGCGACAAGCAGGCCTCGTATATCCTTGTCCGTTCTGTAGGACCAAGGACGTCGCCGGTGTTCAGTCAGGCCCAGCCCATGTATTTGTCTTTCTTAGTTCCTCTACCATTAGAGGGTACCCTTCCACAGCTTCGGTTCCATAGGGCAATTTTCCAATTTCTTAGGCTTCTGCAGGTCTGAGGAAGGTGCAATTGATAACAAGGATGGAGACCCTGACTAATAACCAGGCAGACAGGGAGCATTTGTCTGGAAAATTCCCTTGAAGATCCACAGGCAGGTGTGTGCTGCATTGTAAGCCCTCACAGAAGGCTGGCTCCCAGTCTCTAGGGAGAATTGCTTACCCGCAGCCTGGAAAGCCTACCCAGACAAGTCCCTGCGGGAACCTTTTCCTTCGCTGCCTCCCCTGCCCAGCCTCACTTCCTCTCCTCCCCCCCGCAGACCCCCTCCCCCCGCTTCCCTGCAGTCAGGAATGAGGGGATCAGCACCTTCCCACTGGTATGTGCCAAGTGACCTGCTCAGACTCATTTGCTCTCTGAACATAATTCTGAGGAAGTACATTTTAATTAAACTTTCCAGCAAACACATCCTTTGCTCTGAAATAACTCCACTAAAAAGGAGCTAAAGAAGCCATTCTATCGACAAACTTTGGAAATAGGTGAATGGACTCCCGAATCAGTCTTGTGACACTGGGTTCTCTGTCCCGCAGCCCTGGCCCTGCTGTCTTGGCTCTGTCCTGCCTCTGGGCCTTCCCTGTAGGGATTCTCCCCGCTTGGAAAGCTCGGAGGCTCTCCCCTCACTCAGCCAGGCCTTCCCTGCCATCCTCCAGGGTCCTGCCTTGATTAGACGCCAAGGACCCCTTTCCAAACAAGCCCTTTCCGTGGCTCTAACCGTACAGCCACATGCCATAAAACAGCCCTGCTTGTCACCATCTTTTCTCTCCAAGAAGGTCATAAGCACCATGAGGGCAAAGACCAGGCCATATACTGCCAGGTCTTCCCCAAAGACCCTCACTCAGATCTTTGTGCGGAGTAGAAACAGCGTTCGATAGACTGCTAATGTATGGCCACCAGGAAGTCTTAAGTTGCTGACAAAAAAAAAAAAATACAGAACTAAAACAATGTTCTAGAATTCATCTAGCTGTCCAGGAAAAGTCTTGTCTGATCACAAGGTAGGAATATCAGAAAAGAAGGTATGGGACTGTTCACTGTTTCCCCCTAAATTACGCTAAGATATGTGTGCACTTCTCTAAAATACAAGTTAACAAGCCCTTATCTGCAATTCCAAACTCTGAAAGCTCCTTTAAAAAGTAGATTTTGTTGTTGTTTTAAGCTTACTTGGCAGCAAGACCTGATTCAACCTAAAATTATTTGGCAGCAAATTTGATCTAAACTAAATTTGATCTAAACTAAAGTGAGGCTTCTACTTTGTGAGGAGTCATCCATCTTGCTACAAAAAATACTAATGTCCTACCCTGTATCCTGCTGGGGGTGTTCTATATTATACGTACAGAATGTATATTATGTTTCTTTTCTAAAATCCAAAAACTTCTGAATTCTAATGTCATCTGGTCCCAGTAGAGCCAGCCAAAGGATTATGGAGCTGTACACTCAATTCTCAGAAGTTTCCTGTAAAGTAAGTGTTTGTCTCTGAATTCTATTTTTCGGATTCACATATTATAGTTCCCAGGGAATGCCTAGTAGGTTATATTATCATCCCTACTTATCAGCCTCTCTCTGCCCCATAAGAGATTATACATTCTTGCCATTGCCATGGATGCCTTCAATGACTTGCTGGGGAAGAACATTTACTGCCCCGTTGACCAAATCACTGAAAGCAGTCACACCACACACCACGTCAGAACCGTGTTTTTATAAGCCGTTGAGTGGCTCAGCTCTGCTCCTTTTCCTTCTGCCTAGACTATGGCATGTCCTGAGCAGACACTGAACTGTACACCTTGATCCTGGAATTAAGAAGATACCAGGACTTCACAGCATATATAAAAATTAAATCTTTGGTACACTTTCGCAATGGAACACTAGGCAGCAGAAAGAAAGAAGGAACTCCTTCCTTTCACAACAACATGGATGAAAGTGGAGAGTGTTATGCTAAGTGAAATAGTCCAGGTGGCAAAAGACAAATACCGTATGATCTCACCTATAACAGGAACCTAATGAACAAAACAAACAAGTGAGCAAAATAGAACCAGAGGGGTGGAAACAAAGAACAGACTGACAGGGACCAGAGAGGAAGGGGGAGAAGGGAGAAGGGAGGAAAGAGGGGAAGGGCCTAGTTAAAGAATGAGCATAAATGACCCACGGACATGGACAACAGCGTGGGGACTGACTGGGGGTGCAGGGTAGAAAAGAGCAATGGGGGAGTGGGGACCACTGTAATAGAACAACAACAAATAAAATGAATGAATGAATGAATAAATAAATATTAAAGACTAACTCAAAATGGGTAAATGACCTAAATATAAGAACTAACCATAAAACTCTTAGAAGAAAACATAAGGGTAATTCTTCATGATCTGGGGCTTGGCAATGGATTCTTATGTATGACACCAAAATCATGAGTAACTACAAAAAGACAGATAAATCGAACTTCATCAAATGTAAACACTTTTGTACATCAAAAGCCATTATCAACATAGTGAAAAGGCAACCTACAAAACAGGGGAAAACATTTGCAAATTACATATCTGCTAAAGGTTTAGTATCCAGAATATATTTTTAAAAAACTCTTACAACTAAAAACAAAAAGATAAACAAGTTTTTTGTTTAGATAAAGGACTTGAATTGATATTTCTCCAAAGGAGAGCTACAAATGGCCAACAAGCACATGAAAAGATGCTCAACATCATTAATCATTAAGGAAATGCAAATCAGAACTACAAGGAGATACCACTTTCATTCCTGAAAATAGCTATAATTTAAACAATGGAAAATAACAAGTGCTGTGAAGATGGCAGAAATTGGAACCATGTACATTGCTGGTGGGATGGTAAATTGGTGCAACCACTGTGGAAAATAATTTGGTGTTTCCTCTAAAAAATTTAACATGAATTACCTATGACCCAGCAATTCCATTCAGTGTATTCCTAGATATATGCCTCAAAATCAAAAATCGATACTCAAGTAAATACATGTACCTGCAGGTTTATAGCAGCACTAGCCACAACAGCCAAAAAATAGAAATGATCCCAATGCCCATCGGTGAATAAATGGATAAACAAATTATGGTATATACATGCAATGGAATAATAGCCATTAAAAGAAATAAAGTACTGATACATGCACCAACGTGAATGAATCTCAGAAACATTATGCTAAGTGAAAGAAGCGAGACACAAAAGATCACATATTACATGATTTCATTTACATGAAATATTCACAATAGGTTAGTCCAAAGAGGGAGATCACAGATCAGTGGTTGCCAAGGGGTGGTGGGGAGGGGAATAGAAGCTTATTGGGTATAGGATTTCTTTCTGGGGTGATGAAAATGTTTTGGAACTAGAGGAAGGTGGTGAATGTATGAAATTGTTCACTTTAAAATAGTTAAAACGTTGTGTGAGTGTCACCTCAATTTTAGAAAAGAGAGGGAGAAAAAGATGCAGTGGTCAGTGCTGGAGGCCTCTAACCCTCCAACTTGGAACCTCCCAACTAGTGGCCCCGATGGTTACCCGTGTGGACAGATACTGCTCTCCTTAGGTCTTGGGGCAGCCAGGAAGGACCTAAGGTAGCCAGAAGCACAGCCATTCCCTCTGGCCTGCAGAGCCTCATCCATTTCGCCAAGGTCATGTGATATGATCATTTGCCTTGTGGGTCAAGATGTGGGAGGACTGGGAGACACTGATTTTCATGCCCCCTTCCCCACCTCCACTGGGATCTGCCCTGGTTGCCAGGCACTGGGAAGGTTCCGGACAGAATGCTCACTGTGGGGCTCTGACATCTGTTGTGGCCAGCAGGTTTCTGGCAACCTAGGCAATACAGCAGTGGCCTTAGGAGCCACAGAGAGTCCCCTGATGGCCTTGATGCTCTGCATGGTGCTGGAGCTGGAGGCCCTGCCAGGGGGTGGCAGGTCTGCAGGGGAGCTTAGTCCAGGCCCCAATCCCCAAGGACAGTGTGGGAGGTGACATCTTTTATGGTCACAAAGGGAGTTTTTAATGCTTAAAACTTTGTGTTACTATGCAAGAAGAGGCAAAGAACTGTTTATGGGAGGTTCTGTCTTTCTGAAAGAAAGACATCAAATATTTAAGAGGCTGAGCCAATTTCAAAGAGAATTTGGAAACCTTAAATCAACTATATTGGAAGTCAGACTCAAGGACAAATGATCAGAAACAGCAAATATGAAAACCAGGAAAAAGGAGCTGGAAAGCCACAATCTCCACTTGGTTTTAAAATAAATTCTTAGAGAAAAGCATGAAAAAAAGAGAAATCTAAATGTTTCCAGCAAGTTCTGCTGCTGGCTGATGTAAACAAGTCTCAGTTCTTAGAAGATTCAACCAAGCAAATCCAACAGCAAGTGGCTGCAACCAAAACATCCTTCAAAACCCATAGGAAGCAGGTAGAGTGGCTTCAGAAGCACAATAGAGGGTTTGGAGGAAAAGTTCAGCCTTCAGAGAACCATAAAGCTGATTTCACAAGAATATCAAAAATGGAGTAGGCAAACTTGTTAAGAGAAACAAAATCTCAGGAAAAGCTAAACTGCCTATGGAACAAGTTCTTAACAATCAGCCTCTACGTGAACACCTGCTGAAGGATGAGCCATTGAGCTGCTTTCGGTGGTGAACTGAACACGAACATGAAAACTTGGAACTGACCATGTCGAAGGCATCTGATGGCAATATCTCACAAAATGAAACAGAGGGGCTGGGAAGAAACTGATTTATGTGGCGGAGTGGAATATTTGTTTAAAAACCCTCTGAAAAAGAAATGGGATGCACATGGAATTAGGCGAAGAAGCTAAAATAATTAATGTCCTTAAAGCTTGACTGTAGCCATACAACAACCCAGGTAGCAAGAGGCATTCAAAAGCCCCTGGAAGAAACACCAAGTCCTTCCTGGACTGTGTCAACAAAAAGAAATGTTTCCCCATGTCCAACTTGCAGAGAATTTACCCCATAGAGATAGAGGACACTCCTTCCAATGCAGATGAAAACATCAACAATGCACGTGAAGAGTTGCACACCTATATTCCAGGCCAGAATTATTTCAGAAAAACTCAGAAGAACCACTGGATACTCTCAGATCACCTTAGTTCCCAAGAAAGAAAGTTTTCAATGTTGGGAGGAGAGCTCTGTTAGCTGAGAGAAACCTCAACCACGTAAGGGAAGAAAATGGACACATCACACAAAAATTGATTGAGGTAGAAGGTAAAGTTCTGAAAAGTATCCTTCCTTCCTTGATGTTCCAGACAGGGCATTTGACAGAGGCCTGAAAACTCAACCAGGAATCCTCTCAGCCACCAGATCCCCGAGGAAGGAAATGCATCAGGCCATGATGGAGAGGCACTCGGGGAGCACTGTTGACCCGTTACCATTTGTGGAGTCCGTCCAGCATGGCCAATGCTATCCTGAGTCAGCAGGTCCTCCACGAGAAGAAGGTGGCCTGTCTCAGTGCCTCTCATGCACGTGGAGGTCAATATCTTCCTTTGACTCAGCCAGCCCAGGCTCCGCTCCTTCACGTTGTCCTCTCTCCAGACGTCGGATGTCGAAAAGGTGTCCCAGGAGGAAGTTCCTAAGAAGAGGACATGCCCTGCTTCTCCCCTTTCTGAAAGCGCAGAAGCTTCCCCAGAGTCTGCTCCACCAAGTACCCTGGCCAGTACCGGTCTCCCTGGCAACAAGGAACATCCCAACACCACCATTAGAGTCTTTCTTCTGTCCCCGGAACCTGGAAACAGAAGAGAGTCACCTTCTTAGCTGGTCTGCCGTCCAGGGAGTCTACCTGAAGACCCAAGGCAATGGCAAGATATTTTTCTCTCCCCACAGAGACATTTTTTTATTTTGTCTCTTTTAGTATTATCCTATTAAAGGATGATAGAATGGCTCGATGTAAAGGTGATAGGCTATAATTGTTATCATGATGTGTTATAACTGTAGAATACATAATTTGAATCTTATAAACTAACTGCTGACATTTTATTCAATCTGTAGGTAGTATATTTAGAATATTTTTGTTGTTAACTAAAATAATGCAGAAGTACAGTGTATTGATTTTTGCTATTTAATGTGTTTCTGCATAACATCAAATGTAATAAAAGTTTGACATGAGAAGTTTCACTAGTGGAGCTTTGTGAAACTCAGCTTAATTTTTATGTAACAGGGGCTCAATACCCTCTTGTTATAAGAGTAATATCTTTTACCATTATACATTTTGGTTCATCAAAAACTTTAAAAAAAAAACAAAGACAAAAAAACCACGCAGCAAAGCTGAGCTCTGGTAAAACTGCTGCCAAAGGGAAGCTTGCGTAGGAGTCAGTCCGGGCTGGCAGGAGGCACCATGCCGGGAGGGGCAGCTTTGCCTCCCCTGCGGGACGCAAGGAAAGCCGCACGCAGATCCAGCACGCTGCTCCTGCTCCGTCGCGAAGGGGAAGGCATTTTCACAACGAACGTGCTGAAGCAACATTGTAAAATTTTCACGGCAACGATCTTAGTGTCCCCTCCCAACACTCCTACAGCCCAGCCCCACCACGTCTAAGTCAGGAATGCGCACGCAATCTTTCTGCGTTGAGTGATTTTACCTGCAATCCCTGAAGACGGGGTGGGGTGGGGGGAGGCAAAAAGGAAGAGGAAGGTCAGATACTCAGCCTCCCCTCCCTCTCGTCCCCGGAGAGCCACTCAAATGCTGGTTTCCTGAGGTAAGCTCTCTTCAGGAGGTATGGTCGGAACCGAGAGTAATCAGACTTGTCCAGCTAATCTTCCCCCTGGATATCCCCTCTCTCCCACTTCCCTCTCCACTCCGTGGCCAAGGAAGCTGTCAAAATAGCTAAGATTCACTGGAGCCCTCACCGCAGGCCAGACATTATTCTAAGATCCTTCCTTACATCTTCTCCAAAGCCTCATAGCGGCCAGGAAGATGCTCCCACCTGTGGCTGCATTTTGCAGATGAAGAGTCCACGGCACAGGAGCCTCTGTCCCTAGGACGCGGTGACGCCAGGTTCAGCGCCCCCCAACCCGCACCGGTCGTCTGGGAGCAGCCCGCCTGTCCGCACATTCCCCTTGGTTGCAGCGAGCCCTTCGTGGCAGGTCAGGGACCCCAGCCCTTTTTATCCTCATGACAGCTCCGCGGCACTGCTGTTCTTATCGGAGGAAACGAAGCCCCAGAGCAGTTCCGCGGCTCCCTCGAGGGTCCATGGCTGGAAGGGGCTAGGGGCAGTGGGGTGGTGTCACTTCCAGGTGTGCCTTCTGCCAAAGCTCACTGCCCCTCTGCCGGTCACAGGGCTCCCTGTGTAAGGATGACACAGGCCTTGAGCGCCTGTGAGGGCACGTCCTGGTCAACTGAAGCTGCCGCACTTTGTGCCTGCGTGTCCGCATTCCAAGAAGCAGGGATTCTGAAGCGACACAAACATCCTTTCTGCACCGGAAGACGCCAAATGACCTTTCCACTGTGGCCTTAAATTCTGAGAGGCATGCCGACTCTCATAATGGGGGAGAGAGAGAGAGAGAGAGAGCGAGCGCTGACATGTTAACACTAGATAATAAGAGGCGGCTATTATTCCAGTACACGTGAGGTACAAAAGGATTAGCTACTGGCTTAGAACTGTTAAAGGAATAAAAATTTACCTAGTTCACTTTCCAGGTTTCTGATACAGTTCTGATTTCAACACCTGCCACATGTTTATGTTTAAAATAATAGGAGGCTTTAAACCCGTTTGTGACCTAACGTAAATGAAAATAATTTGACTTTTCATTAGACTGAACTTCATCCAGGGGCTTGGGTGCTCTAACTGCTTATTACTAAATATTTTTGAATGATTGGTTTTTCACAAGGAAAAATACTAAATATAACATCTCGCACTTGTAACATGCACTTAGAATTTCAAAACCAATTTTGCAATTATTCCATTTACTTAGTCTTTCTCAGAGATGGAGGGAGGACGGCGCACTCCTCGCCCAGACAGGCATTTACGAAGCGCCCACCACGTGCCCTGCTCTCTGGAGTCGCAGGGAGACGTGCGTCTCAGCTCCCAGCTGCCTTATCCAAGCAGCAGGGCACTCCAAGCACTGTGGCTGAGCTGAAACTCTTACCCAACCATCCGCGAGTCGGGTACAGACTCCCGCCCTGGCTCCCTGCCTTTTGGTCTAAAGCTACTCCATCCACCGCCACCTCCCTCTGAACACATTTTGTAAATGGTCAGTTAATGTACAGAGTGGCCACCCAGAGGCGGATTAGGACAGCGTTAAGTTTAAAAAGCAAATCATGTTCCCAGGAACTGAGCAAATGAGGTCCCTTCCTCCTCCCCAGTCCCCACCTCCACCACCTACTAGAAGCAAGCTGTGCTGAGGTTGCAAACAGTGCCATCAGCGTCCCTGCTCTTCCTCCCATTGAAAACGAAAATTAAAAGAAATTCCCTTAAAAGACGAAGTTTCACATGTTCAAACGTCCACAGACCCGAGGTCCTATTTGTCCCATGTTTGGGCCGTGGACAAATATGCAGCTGCCCAAGTGTCCGTCGTTTCGATTCGAGAATGCGGGGTGAGTTTATTGGGTTAAAATCGGCTTTGTTTGGGTTTGTGCGGCCCTTGTTCCCCGGGGGCCCCACATGGGGCGCCAACATGGCCTGGAAGAGGGGCATGTCAAGTGCCCCCCATCACGCATTGTCACTGCGCAGTGAACTGGAGTCGCAGAGGGGAAGGGAAAAAAGTAATTCCTCATTTTCCTCCTGACCAGGGTTCCCCTTTTCTTTGGCGGCTCAGAGCCGCAGTAATCCGCATTCACGGTGCCGGGCCGGGTTCCTCTCGGAGTTCTGTCGCGCCCTGTCATTGTCCTCTTATCTGGGCCCGCTTCTTCCAATAGTGCTCCTTGAAAGCTCTTTCTCCCACAAAAAAGGACCAGCTCCATAATAGCCAACTTGGGCCCTTTCTTCTCTCTCCCTCTCACTCCTTTTTTTTTAAGCTTTCCGACGGAGCCGGGCTATTTAATCTTCTTGAGGCGTTCAAGATGTCACTTTACCTCTGATGGTGGAGACAATGGAGAAATCCTTCCAGTCTGAATGCCGGGCCCTGCTGAATGCCTCTGGCTTCTTTGAAGAGGGTTCTTGGAAGTCTGTGTTTCAGCCGCTGTCCCGGTGGCCCAGTGCAGGTCTTTTTGTGTGACTGCACGCATGCCTCGGGGCTGGCCTCACCAGAGGCGATTTAGCATAAAGGAAAGTGGCTGGCTTTCCCATCAGAAAGACCCTGGTTCAAATCCCAGCTCAGACTTAAGCCAGTCATTCATTTAGTCCTCTGGGCCTCAGTTTCCCAGTCTGTGAAACAGAAGAGGCAAGAGTTCCCGCATGCATGTGTTGCAAGGAATGAATGATTATAAAAAGTGCACTTCCCCTGCTTCTTACCCTGAAAGTGTACGCAGTTAATTCATTGATTGATTATATAGGTTCCTGGCAACTAGTGTGGAATTCTGACTTTTCCTTTCTGTTGGAAAGAAATAAGAAGTTTCATTAATTCATGACTTGGAGAGGAAGGAGCCAAAGACTCACAGCCTTTGTCAGCTTCGACCCACCTGTCCCCACATCCCATGAGTCTCCAAGCTCTGTTGACCCTGCTTCCTGCAGGCCACTCCTGCTCCACTCAGTGGCCTAGGCAGCTGGCCTCAGAGGACCCTCCCGGAACATGACTCAGGTGTTACGCCCTCACTCCGGAACACTTCATCACTCCCCATTGCCTACATCAAGACCCTTGATGGTCTGCCTGTTTTTCCACCCTCCACACCATGTTTCCCCCAGGCCACAGGCGGCCATGCTTCCTGGCCTTTGCTGGGGCTGCTTCTGCAGCTTCAAGGATGCCTTTCCCCTTCATTTCCCATCACCCTTCGCAGCTCAGCGCAAATGCGTCACTCCTTTGTGCCACGTCCCTCCCCACAGCACCGGGCTCGCGTCAGCTCAACAAACGCCATGCAGCTCTGACTCTGGGCCAAGAAACGGGAGGCTCAGAGAAGCCGCAGCCCTGCCCTTGACAAGGGTGAAAGCCTGTTAGGTACAAATCGGTTTCTTCCTGCTTACAAGCCCCACTTCATACCCTCAAAGGCAAGAGGTGTCTTATTCACATTTGTACCATTCTCATCACCGAGCACAGTGACTGGGACTCAGCAAATGCTCAGGCTCTAAGCTTCTGAATGAATGAATGAATGAATGAATGAGAGCACTTCATATCTACTGGGTACCTGTCAGTGCAGTGCCAGGGACCAAACGCATCAAGTCACATACTTTTCTGTAAAGTAGGACTCATCCCCATTTTACAGCTGACAAAACTGATCAGCTGACCAGACCAAGGTCATACAGCCTCCACCTGCAAAGGGATATCCCATCCTGTCTCGAGAACAACTCTTGAGAATGTGGTCGTTTCCTGAGGTTCCTGAATTGGATTTTTCAGGGAGCTCTGACTGAAGAGGGGCATTTGACTGGATATGTGACCGGATGTGTCCCTGTGCTGAACGAGGATGCCGTGTGTATGAAATATACATTATGCCCCTTCTCGGAGGCCCTGCGTGCAGTGAGGGCGAGCAGAGCCTTCCCCGAGCCGTGTACAACTTTTCATTTCCCATATCAATCATGAGAACAAGTTGAAGTTCAGATAATGGCAGCTTGGTTTCCCCTAATTGTTCGGGATTTAGACTGACTGTTTGCACTGCAGACTGTGGCCACTGGGTTCCCGGCGGGGGGCTGTGGCCCGTTCTTTCTCTAACAAACCCGTGTTCATGCGTCCATTCAGATCCATCACCCTGAGATAAACTGTGAATATTGCCCTTTGTCGCCGCTGCATTCTTCCCCGCATTGTGGGGGCACTATTTACGGATTTAAAGGTTCATTTGCACAATTCTTTTGTCAGCAGCCTGGGCGCAGAATGGCAACGTGAGGGCTGCCTCTTCTTTCTGGGTTACTGCCCCGGAGCTCTCCCTGAGCAGAACGGACACGCCTGCCCTGGGCTTCGCATGAAGAATGTCAATGTGAAAATTACATTTTTTAAATGACCTGTCTGCTTCCGTGGCCAGGCAGGTCACCAGTTCACAGAGGGCAGGACCGCATGCTGCAACCCACCCTTTAACAGTGTTCACAGACACGCAGCTTTGAAAATCAGCCTTGGGTAAGATGTGGCACCATGCACTCTGTTGAGAACTGCCTGATCCAAGTGCCAGGCAAAGTGTTCTGCATGCAACACCCTATTCAGGCCAAGTCCCATTTTACAGAAGAGGAAACCGAGGCTCTATGAGTTTAGAGGAATTGTTTGAGGCCACCCAGCAAGGAGGTGGCAGGACTGAATTTCTAACCCAGGGCTCTCGAGCTCCAAGGCCTGGGCTCTTCTGGGTCTACTTTGCAACTCTCCAAAGTTTTGACCAAAAGGCCCTGGGCTAGGCTTCTGAATGCGATGGTAAGGATTTGTGTTTGAAATGGTGCACCCCAGCGAAGCCCGTGACCAGGTATCAGGGAATACAAGGGTTCCTCTGCGTCTAGGAATAGCAGTCTACCTCCCCCGGGATCTCTCCTATTTCCGCCACAGGCAGTCCCCTGCCAGCATCAGAGCTCCTTTGTGGTGATTCTCAATTACAGGCTTATCAGCTTCCCACTAGACTGCAGCCTCCCTGAGGACATGGTTGATCTTTCCTCCTTGTGTCTCCAGTGCCCAGCAGAGGCCCCAACAAACGCCCTGCGCACACGCTCAACATTCTGGAGAGAATGACCAGGGGAACGACTTCTTTGCCATATGGGGAACGTGTCTCCTGGAAATCTGTCTGAGCCAAAAATGACAGTTCTGTACAGGACCGCAGGGTCCTGTGGCTCTAGTTGGAAAAGATCCGAAGGAGCCGGAGGAGGAAGAGGGCAATTCAGCGAGCTTCCTTTGCTGGGGATGAAAAGGAAAAAGGTGAAAAAAAAAAAAAAAATTTAAACTCTCATCCAGTCTCGGATTCAGAGCTCCACAAAGTGCTAATCTGTTTCATAAGGAAGATCAGATGTTATCTCTCTTTGTTTTTTTGTTTGTTTACAGATTAACCAAAGTTATCAATCAGGATGCAGTTAAAGGACTGTGTTCCCTGAGATCCATGCTTAATCACAGTGATTGGAAGAAAAGGAAGGGAAAAAGAAACATTTTAAAGGTGGCATGAAGAAATACAATCATTAAGAATGGTGGTGATTACGCAAAAGATTTTTTAAAAGGCAGGAACACAGAAACTGTATTTTTAGCATTTTTACAAAGAATAGCTACATCTTTCAATAGTCTCAATCTCAGAATGAATGATTCTATGTTTGCATAACCTGGGAATAAATTTAATCCTTCCTAAATACAAGGAATGTCTTTAGAATATCATTTTTAGAATATATATTTCATATTATGTATTATTTATATATTATTTTATATATAAATATATGATAAATTATATATATATCAAGTCATTAAAAGTAGAAATCATAAATCCATCAGTAAGGAAATGGTTCCATAAATATGCATCATGATGTCAATTAAAAACCCAAAATACAAAATTACCTATGCCGTCTAAACCCAACCATGCAAATATATATATTCATAGGAAAAAGAACTGGAAGCAAGCACATTTGAAGACTTGTTGGCATTGATAATCTCCACATGGGGTAGACTGACTAACGGGTTTGCTGTTTTGTCATACATTTTATTTATAATTTTGATTAGTTTATACAGCACATTTAAGTGAACACCTATATAATGGGGAAAACACTGTGCTAGTAGCTAAAGACACTGCCCCGGAAAAGGCAGGCATGGACCTGCCCTCTGGAGCGGGCACTTGTGGGGTGGCAGGGACGTCAGAGCACCTGAACAACGGCAATGGTCACGTGAAGGGGACACAGGGGGCTGTGTCAGTGTGTAGTACAGAGGTCAGGTGTACAGGCAGGGGCTGTCGAGAAGAGTTCAGGGAAGGTTTCCCTGAGTAAGTGATGTTTGTGCTGAGCTCCAAGCAGTGAGCAGGACGTGCCCAGGTACAAAGGAGAAGATGGGTACAGTGGCATTTAACACTGTGGCTTCCTCAGCATTCCTTCTGCCCCCTCTTCCCTCCCTAGAGCTGGGGCGGCCAGGCGGTAGGGTTTGGGGTGTGGTGATAAACTGAGAGGAAAGGGAGTTCTCTTACCCTGGACCCCGGAGCAGATCCTGGTTGCTTTACCCAATCAAGGCGACCTCATCCTTCATGCACCATCCATCCATTCAGATCCTTTAGGCCCGCTCTAATCCACCCATGACATCCCCACAGCCAATGAATTGCTTCAGGAATCTTCAATGTATTCCAAGAAGTCCTAAAGGGGACGTGCCCTGTTTCCTGAAGAGAGGAAGAAGCAGAGAGGGTCAGCACTCTTTTAAGAGAGCTATCTCAAGCAGCTATCGCTCTCCTTCTGGACAGAGGTGGGGATGGCTATGGAGCCTGAAAGACCTCTGCAGCATCAGCCATGGAGGAAGGGCAGAGGGGTGGAAGAAACCGGGATGAGTTTCAGGGGCCAGGTTTTGTAAGACCTCATAGGACATGTAAAGATTTTGGTTCTTACTCTAAATACAATGAATTATCATTGAAGGAGGTTTGGCAGAGAAATGACTTAGAAAGATCTGTGCTTTGAAAAGACCACTCTGCACACTGTATACAGGGATTTGGAAGTAGGAGGGCAGGAGATTAGTGAAAGTGATGGCAGAGAAATTTAGAGACAAGTGAACAGATTCCAGATATAAGAAAAAGATCAAAGTAATAGGACTTGGTGACTGATTGGATAGGAAGAGTTGGGGGAAGGAAGGAAAGGAAGTCATCCAAGATGACACTGAAGTTCAAGGCTTTCAAAACCAAGTGCATGATAGGGACATTTGCTGAGCTGGGAAAGCCCAAGGAGGACTAAAAGTAATGAAAACATTATTGAATTCTTTCTTGGGTAGATTGAGTGTGAGGAGCTTTTGTGCCATCCCAGTAGGGGATGTCACATAAGTGACTGAACAGATGGGTCTTGAAATTTGGGGAATCATCAGCGTCCAGATGGTAGCTGGAGTCATGGCTGTAGACGAGATGACCTAATAGGAAGAAGAGTCTGAAGGAGCTCAACATTTAAGAGCAGGATTCAAGAAGACCATGGAAGAGGGCTCAGAGAGATAGAAGGATGGGAGGACACGAAGAGAAGAGAGGACGCAGGAAGGACGGTGTGGCTCATGGTGTCGAAAGCCGCTGAAATGTCAAATAAAAAAATGGCTGAAAATGTGGTTTGGAGTAATGATTTGGATGCCTTAGAGGCATGATGGATGTGGGAACCAGACTGGAGCAACTGGACAAGTGAGTATAAAATATACAAACATGAAAAGATGTGCATATAAGGCTATGACTTGGCCATGTTTGAGGAACATGGCGAAGTTATTCTGGGCACTAACTCTAGTGAGCTGGCACCAGTGAGTTCATTTTCTACAGAAGCCTGTGCCACTTCTTCACAATTCTTCAAACCTAAGAATGTTGCACAAAATGCAGACTCCTTTGAGCAGACTGGATTCAGAGATCTGCAGATAAATAGATCCATCTTTGTCTCCCTGTTTTCTGATTTGTTCATTTCATGTGGTTGCCTAAAGGAGTCAAACCAGCCAATGGTGATGTTTATCCCTAGATTTTTATTTCTAGGTGTATTAATTTCCTAGGGTTGCCATAACAAGTGAGCACAAATTGAGTGATTTACAATAACAAAAACTTATTCTCTCACAGTTCTGGAGACCAGAGGTTCAAAATCAAGGTGTTATCAGGGTCCTACTCCCTCTGAGGCTTAGAGGGGAGGGTTCTTCCTACTTCTTTTAGGCTCTGGAGGCCCCAGGTGTCCTTGGCCTATGCAGTTCCACTCAGATGCCTTCCTCCACCTTCCCATGACCCTCTTCCCTGGGTGTTTCCATGTCCAACTTTCCCTCTTTGCATAAGGTCACCAGTCATATGGGATAATGGACCCACCCTATACAATATGACCTTATGTTACTTAGCTAATGAGATCTGCAATGACATTATTTCCAAATAAGGTTATATTCTGGGGATTGGGGCCCCAACGTGTCCTTTTGAGGGAACACAATTCAACCCATAACACTAGGTATGAACTTTCACAGTAGGATTTACAAGCTAATGATATAATTGTAAGCTGGGAAAACATGTAAACTTTGGCACCTTTATCTGAAGTCGCCTTTGGTGTATCACTTGCCATTTGACAATAAGGAGATGGACTTGGGGTCAGAATGGACAAAGGACACAGTGTGTATAGAAGTGGTTTCTTAAGGTTTCTCCTCATAGGGTCCTCTAGAGCTCCCTCTCAAATTCAATTCTGACTCATTTTTAAAGGGATAACAGGGACTCCGCACCCCCTCTTGAGTCCCCAAGACATTAGAGATGAGGCACGATGTCCTAGTCACTCCACAAGCACACACCGTGTGTTCCCCTACATCAGGCTTTGTGGATAGCTGGGTGCTGGGAAGGGAGCTGAAAAGGAACATAGCTCCTTATCTAGTCGGGGAAACAGAAGAGGCCCAGCAAGAGCCAAATGTGTGCTGAGCAGATAAGTATTAGGAAAACGTGATATCAGAGGAGGATTTGCTTTCCTTCCTTCCAATTCATAATTATGATGATTATCCAAATCCCTGAAAATTACCACGCGGGAGAGGCACACACCAACCGAGCCAGCCAGGAGAGTAGCTGCGTGCCATTTTTTTCAGTTTCACTTCTATGGTTGGTTTGCTTGAATTATGAGCCCTTAGTTGTCCTCCCACAGATAACACAATCCCACTTCCTCTTTGTACATATTCTCTCTGTTAACAAGTTCTGATATATGCTCCTACCGAGGAGACACTCAGGTGCCTGGCTACCATGTACTGGGGGACACAAAAAATGGAATTATCTTCTGGAGGATGGGTCCCTTGTAATTCCTCCACTAGGTGAGTGTTCTAGGAACCCATCTGCGTCAGTGTACAAGCTGGTGGTGTTGTGAGAGGCGGCATTCGGCTTCAGCGAATTTTTGGAGGGGGCGGGAAACACTCTTTCAATGCATTTACCCATTTCACAGGGGGTGATTTACAAGGGCACCTGCCCGCACTGTGCTGAGTGTTCTGCGGTTTTTGATCAAAAACGACATAACCCCTGTGCCCCACCCTCCCTTTTCACCCAATCTCATCCCAAGTGACTTTCTCTAGTTTCCCCAGATAAAAAGAGTCCTCAAAGGGAAATGTTTTGCTGATGTGGAAAATGTGAGACAAAAAATGGCAGAAGCACTACAGGGCATCAAAACGGATGAGTTCAAAAAGAGTTTTGAGCAGCAGAAAAAAGTCTCAATAGAGGTATTGCATTAAATGGAGAGTACTTTGAAGTTGACTGAAGTTTAAACATGTAAGAATTAATATACAATTTCTTATAATGAAATGCTGGGTTTTGGGGTCCCCCCCGGAACCTTGTACTTTACAAATAGTGCAATGAAAGAGTCACAAGCTGTGGAGTATCACTTATCTCCATGTTTCATCCAATCAGTATGTTAATAAATTCCAAATCCTTGTATGTGTTAGTAAGCTTCTCTGAGACTCAGTCTATGTCACTGTGCCCAGTGAGCTAATATTACCTAGCATCGTTGCAGGGCAAAAGATAAGGAAGGCGCATGAGACCTCACATGTAGTAGATGCTCAGCAAATGTGCTTTATCTTTGCCCCTACATTTCTCCATGTGTCATTGAGTCACAAATATTTATGGAGCACATGCTATACACTAGCTTCTGTTTGAAGCACTGGTGATGCCAAAGTGAATAAAACAACCCATTTTCTTGCTTTCTCAGAGCTTATATTCTAGGAACCACAGTTTTAAGTCAGTTGGTAAGATTTATCCAAGTGTGTAGAGAACCTGATAGACATTGATAACTGCGATCATGGTAATAAAACAGCTCACATGTACACAGCGCTCCCCAGAGCAGGTGTCACCCTCACCTGCATTACAACATGTCGACATAAACATGCACAGCTGTGGAATTCTGGGTGTTTTTCTGTCTTGATAGAATAGACCCTGTTGCACATTCATAATGTGGACTGTGGTTCCTGCTATTGATAATGCGGTCACCTCTTTTTTATTTTCTACATATCCATAACTTGTCATCTATGTCTTTGTTTTTCAGTACTAACTAGCAACAAGCTTTATCAATTTTTTAAAAACTGTTAACTGGTGTTGTGCATCAGGATTCATCATTAGATCAAATTGGGCTAAGATGTCTAAAGGATCCATAAATATCTTGTGAAATTCAAATGTGGTTCCTAGATCACGGTAGAAAAGTTTTCAGACACCATTTTAAATTCTTTCACTAAGGAAGGGGCATGTCTCTAGCCTGAAGGAGTTGACACACCTTTTATAATAAGCTTTGAACTAGGAACCAGAAAATCGTCAAGTCCCGGTTCTGCCACTGACTGTGTGTCCTTAGACAAGTCACACTACCTCTCTGATCCCCACTTTGCCCATTCAGTAATAAGAGCATTTGTCTGCACACCACACACCCTTGTTGTAAAGATCAAGCGAGTTTTCAAGTTTGCACGCGCTTTGAAAGCAGTGACGTGCTCAGTGAAAGAGCGCGATTGTTTACTCTCCGAGCTTTGGAGTCAGTCTGACAGCACTCTGTCTGGGCCATGACTTCATACCAAGTCGGTGCAGGCTTCGCGCACACGAGCAGCGCCAGAGACTTCCTGCCAACATCCTCCCTGGCAACGAGGCCCGCTGGACCTGATGAGCTCGCAGGGCCCTCCCACGTCTGAGAGGCAACCTGCGGAAGCACCAAGCTCCCCTCGCCGCAGACCACTTTCAAGGTTTTGTGATTAAGAAGTTTGGAGACCGAGCGAGTGCGAAAAGTTAGCACCTTAATTGTTGAAAACTCTCAAAGATTCCAAACTTGCAAATCATGAAAGGCGACTGTTTAGCAGGCTGGAATGCTTTTGAAAGAGGCTAGCAATCAGAGATTGGTCTCGTTAATAACCACAGTAAAACTGGCTCTTGAAGCTCAAAGACGCAGCTAATTAGGGCAGAAAAATTCAACCTCAAATTAAAAGTGTGTGTGTGTGTTTCTAAAGTGTAAAAGCTTTTCTCCCAGAGAAGTATGTCTAAGTATATTTTGGATGTGTTCCAAGATCCACTGTAAGACAAAGCCAGGACTGCAAAAATGTCAGGGTGGGGTTAATGAAGTCCCCGGAGCATCTGTGTGCCCATCTGTCCAGCAAAAAGGAATAACCAACTTCCTCACCCAGAAGGCAGCCTAATCCTAAACTTTCAAAAGACTGAGATTTCCTGAGAATGTGTATAATACTTTCTTGGGTTTGTTAAAGTAGTAATGTATATACATGGTCCAGCACTGTTGGTATGTGAGAATTTATTGAGTATGTCTACATGTTCTAGATAACAGGGATTTAGATATGACTAACAGCTGGTCCCTGCCCCTGAGAAGCTTATATCTGCTACAAACCAGAGCCTGGTACCAACAAAAACTCAACATATGTCTAGGTCTTCTGTTTTTTGAGATTTTTCCCTAAGTAAAGGTCAGGTGCAGCTGACTCAAAATCTGCCAGTTACAAAGATTGTACAAAGGCTTAGAGCCCAGTGTCTGCCTCTCAATGGACTTCTCAGTTTGAACTTGGAGTGGCCCAACAGCCTGAAAACGTGGCCTCATCAATCTCACTGTAAGATTGTATCGGCTAGTGAAATGTCCCAGCAGAAAGAAAATGGGGAATGAAGCCATTCAGCCCAGCTGAGCAACCCCACGCCCTCTTTCTAACTACCGGGACTGCCTACATAGCACAAAAGGTCTGTGCTAAAATAATGAAGAAATTCAGGGCCACTGTGAGTCCAACCCAATGTGGGCCGTGCCCAGCGAGAAGCATTTGGGATGGCAGATTGGAGCAAGTAGCATGTAACCAGTGTCCTGCAGGGTGGCGTTCTGGAAAGAGGTGGCACTTTCAACAGAAGACATCATGTCAGTTTTGTAGGTGCAAAGATGATTGGCGGGTGCAAAGATGATTGGCCTGTACTTTAAAGGAGGGCTGGGGTCCTGACATATGGAGACAGGGCAGAGGGTAACGCTTATTACCAGGGCGTGGTCTATGGAGCCACAGGGTGGGCACTCCCAGAGGGCATCAGAGAACTAGGATCTCAGGCGCCACCCGGACCTAAGGAATCGGGATTCGCAGTTTAGTGGGAGCCCTCGGTAACTGGTTTGCACATGAACAGTTGAGAAGTGCTTCTCTAACTGGACCACATGGAATTGTATTTTGCCAAGGGGTAGAGAGACACCCAGGCTACAGGATCGGGAAAGCCTCTCCTACAGACGATGCCAGGAGACCCTAGGAAAAGTGGTTTTCTCTCTCTGCATGCCGGTGTCTTCATCTGTAACATTGGCCATTAAGGCCCATTCTGCCCACTTCACAAGGCGGTTTTGAGAGGCAGTGAGAGAACACGAGTGAAAGCACTTTTGTGTTGAGCACCCATTTTTGCTGACCAAGAGCCCACCCTTTCTCTCGCCAAGTGTTCTTGTTGAAAATGAGGTGGTTAGTGACAATAGGGCCCCAACACTGACTTGGACAGGCTGCATCCAGTGGAGACAGCCAGCACAGTTCCCACGGAATGCCCCCCTCAGAGGGCCAGGGGCCCGCCCGTCTTACAATGTCTGGATACACAGGGGACACAGAGACAGACAAAGCACCAGGCTTATCCCAGGAGCCCACAGTCTGGCAGAAACTAGAATCCGTTCCATGGCTGACCGTCAACAGATGTTCTAAAGTACAAATCCAGCTCTCACGGCTTCTTCTTATGGTAGAGTGGACCACCCCGCAATGATGGACATAAGCTTGGGAAAAAGGCAAAGGACTTGGGATCAAACCCCAGTCCTTTCTCTCACTAACTTGAATTCTGGGGAAATCTTGTCACCTCTCTGAGACTTGGCTTCTTCACATGGAAAATGGGGACTCTGATAACATTGCCCTCAAGGGTTGTTGTGAAGAAAGATGAGTTGAAGTAAACAAGCCATATAGACTCATGTGTGTTCTCCCTTTAAACACGTCCTTTTTCTGTTTTCTTCATAGCACTTAGAACTTACTTATTTGTTCATTCGCTGTCTCACTAAAATGTAAAATCCCTGAAGTTGGGAATTTTGAACATTTTGTGCACCATGGCGTTTTCAGCACCTGGAACAGTGATTGGCACAAAGGAAATCTTTAATAAGAATCTGTTGAATGCATAAATAAACATTAAGATTTTTGATGCCCAGATATGGGTCATTCTGGAGCACATTTGAATTTCAAGTTTGCAGTTGGCATTTCATCCATCCATGCTGCCCCCTGGTACTCACAGCAGCTGCTCTGAACCAGGGTTGGTCTGTGCGACCAGTAGAATAGGGCAGATAGAATAGTACATCACTCATTTCCTACATTAGGTTCTAAGAGACTGAAGTTTCCATTCTGGTCGCTGCCTTCTCTGTCACTCTCTTGCTCCTGAGTCACTTGCTCTAGGGGAAACTGTCACCGGCAGCCCTAAGGAGAGGCCCCAGTGGGAAGGACTGTATTCTCCGCCAACAGCCATGTATGTGAACTTAGCAGTGGATTCTCGGACCCACCGAAGCCTTCAGAGACAGCAGCCCCAGCTGGAGAGCAGTTTCATGGGAGGCCTGAGCCAGAGGCACCCAGCTAAGCCACAGCCAGTCCCTGATCCTCAGCAACTAAGGGACATGATACATGGCCGTGGTTCTGAACTGCTACATTTGGGGGCAATTTGTTTCACAGCAATAGATAACTAACACCCCACCCCACCACAGAATGGCCTTCAATCCCTGGTTGTGATCACTGAAATCCTTGGCTATAGGAAAAGAATGATGCCCTGGAGCAGGTAGACAGAAGAAGGCTGAGACACTGAGAATATATAGGGCCTGGTACAAATAATGCCCCCTTTTACTACAAAATCTGTTATTACAAACTCATAAGCGTGTCCTTCTGTAACAAAACAGTATCACACTCAAGCACACCCTATGTTATTTTAGGTGAAATGTTCAAATTGAAACTATAAATTATTACACCCATATTATTACCCTACCAATCACACCCAGACACGTGTTATTTCTGCTGGACCCCGTATAATCATGTCTCTAAGAGGATTTTTCTCTTTCCTTCAAAATAAAAAATAAAAACCAGCATCCCAGTCTCCACATTTGACATGGGCAGGTCCTACTGGTCCATGGGTTTTCTTCCCTCTGGTGCAGAAATGTCATAGTCCTGTTGGGGTGGGTGAAGGTGGAGATAATTGTTTGCTGATTCTTAATGCTTTTTGTCACTTGGCACTCTGCTTTTACCACTCTCCCAAACACAGCTGAGGTCTGGCTGTGTCAGGGAAACAAACCTTTACTAAAGAGTTTGGGAAAACAGAAAGAAACACAAAAAGAGAAAATTTGGTTTACAAACAAAGACATTTATTTTCACACTGTGAGGAGTATTTTCTTCTTACCTCCCTATCTGCCTCCTGGAACCCCCCAGAACCCAGAATCTTAGAGTACCTGTGTGGAAATCTCCAATGCCCAAAGTTATTACTGAGAAAAAGGTCATTGGAGTCCTATCTCCTGCCTACTTAGGTATTTATTTCTGTCTAAGCATCTGTCACTTCCCTTACTTATCATCATGGGCAATGACCAGACCATAAGGCAAGACCTGCATCCCATAGGCTGTAGCCTACAGATATCAACCATTCTCGAAGACCCCCACAGCTTGCTCTTGAGGGCTGCATCCCATAGTAGCAGCAAATGAGCCATTTCCCCACAGCCTCACTATCAGCCACCTCCACTTGAGAGAGACAACCCCTCACTCTTTCCTCAAAGGGAGACACCATTTCGAGCATGTTGCTTTCACCCTAATGCAGTCCTTCACATTTTTACTATATCATATTGTTTGTGTTATTAAACTTTATATGAATAGTTTCAGATCCTACTTATCCCTCTGAAACTTGCTTTTCTCACTCCAAATTGTATTTTTGATATTTAATCATGACAGTACATGTAGCTGTAATTTACTCATTGGACCAAAGTCTGGATAAGTGATTTGTTTTCAAGTTCATGATCATTAAGGTTTGCTTCCAACCCCCTCTATCACAAAATGCTGCTATGTGCATCCTTGTACGTGTCTCTGTCTGCATAGGTACAAGAGTATCTCTAGTTATTTGCATAAAGGGAACTTGCTGGATTGTGGGTTATTGTATCTTCTGCTTCACTACATGTTCCCTGAAATGACAGGCCAAGGTCGGCTTCCATTGGCAGTGCAGAAGAGGTTCCCCGGGGCTCCCCATCCCCGCCAAAGCCTGGCATGTGTCAGCCTTGATTATAAGCCAATCTAATGGTGTGAAAGAGTTTCTCATCATTGTTTCATTTTTTATTTACCTGTCAGCTACCTCTAATCTTCTTCTTGCTGACTCTTGACTCTACCTCCCCTATTCACATGGTACATTAATTAAAATGCTTTTGACTAAAAATAACAATACTCAATTGAAACAGCTTACACATATAACAAGAGGTCTAGAGACAAAGTGACTCTATATTGGGTCCCCTTAGTGGCTCTGGGAGAAGGCTTCTGTTTTTTTCCCTCCCATCTCCAAAGATGGCCTTCGGCCTGTCTCCTGATGACAGGGTCACTGCCCCACAGCTCCACGCAACTGCGTCCAGGGTTGTTCCTCCTCCTGTGTCTCTTTTTCTTCATGAGTAACACCTTTCCCAGAAGCCCCTTGACCAGATGTCCCCAATTTCTATTCATGCCACCTTGGTTAGGACTGCTTTACCTTCCCATGACTAAAGCAATGAGCAGAAGGGAGTGGAAGTTCCATGGTCAGTTTATACTAATCAACATTCATCCTTCGGGGTTTACCCGCCCAAGGGTGAACCCCCCAAATAAATTCAGGGTGCTTCCAGCAATAAAGAAGAAGGGAAACAATGGTTTTTGGGTGGCAAAGGCAAGTCTCCTCCGGAGTTGAGAAGTGAAGTCCTTTAATGCTGAATTCTAGAAACATCCTTCACTCTGGTGATGAAGATGTTCTTTTTCACAGTATTTGAATATAAGTAGGATTTTTTTTTTTTTTGTATTTCAACTCAAGAAATTCTACTATTACTTTTTAAACATGGAGTTCCATGAATTCCTCTAGTCTTTTTTTTTTTTTTCCTCTTCTCTGCATCAACTGACTGTATTCAAAGAATTCCTAATGTTTTCTTGACATCTTCAGCCCTCTGGTCAGTCTTTCACCAGGACCCCCCATAGGCAGAAGCAGAGGGAAAGCCCACCTGCAAGAGGAGCTAACCAATGTCATTTGCAGATGTCCAGCTCCAGAGAGCATGAGAGCTGGGTGTAGACCTAGGCAACAACATATTGAAATCACCACTGAAAACAAGGGATTCCACCTTCCCATGCCCCTTCTTCTTGAGTCTCAGAGGATACCCCTTCCTTCTTCTTAGGATGTAAACTGATATACATGCTTATTACTTCAGCCATCCAGCTAATTCTTCCCAAACTATTGCTCCTCCCCTTTTGTTTGTGGTCTTCAAGAAAAAGATGTTCTGGTTCAGAGCCTGAGGTTGTCATTGAGGCTATTTCTCTGAGCCTTAAAAAAAAAAAAAATGAAACTTAATGTAGAAATAAACTTGCTATTAGTCCCTCTGTCCTCTGAGACTAGAACCAAAGATCCTTGAAAACTGGCATTGGAGACCCAAAGTTTTCCTGGGTGCTGATTCATTACTCATCAGCCACATCGGTGATTAAATATTTAAGTGCCAAGGAGTCTGTGATTAAATATTAATTCCCAGCCAGTCTGCTATGAAATATTTAAGGGATGGTGAGTCTGAAGTGTGCAGCTTTCAGCTCAGAGTGGAGAACAGCCCATCAAAGACCGGATGCTGGATGATGGAGCAGATGCTTGAAGACACACTGATGAGGAAGTGCACTAGGTCCAAGTGCACCCAGATGCCTTGGCCACGCAGCGCCGAGACTGAGCACAGCCACAGCGGGCTTGTCTGTTCGTGAGCAAGAATTCACTCCCATGAGGAATGTCAACCTGAACTTAATATTATGTGCATTTCAGAAATGGGAAAACCAAGGCTCAGCGAGGTAGAGGGAATCACTCCTCAACCCTTGGTTTCAGGGTCAGCAAGGAACAATGTTAACTAAGTTTTTCACTTTTAAGCAGAAATTGTTTTCAACCCCAGAACCATGGACAAAGGATATTCTACTGTCTTTGTATCAGTAAGAAACCATGGGCTCTAGTGTTTCAAAGGGAGGAAATTTAATACAAGAAATTGGCTACAAAGGAGTTGCAAGGACTAGGAGACCAAAGAGAAGAATGAGGGGGCACTGGTGGAACTAAAAGAAACAGGGTGTGATACTTAGAGATCAGATGCTGCTAACAGTCTCTAGCCAGTGGCCCGGAGCCTGGTCCTGCTGCTGAGTTCTCGGAGATGGTGTCCCAGTTGGTTCTGGATCTGCCAGAGAAGAATCTTCCCAACCAGAACTGCAGCTGCTGAACAAGATGCTAACGCTTCCCAGCAGGCTGAAACTCAGAGTCACCTCATTCTGCTGCCACAACAGCAGCCAGCGGTAACTGCCATTGATGTCACCCTGGCAGAGCCAGAGCTGAGTTATCCTTTCTTCTACCCTCTGGTCAACCTCCCACCAGGGTCTCCCATTGGCAGAAGCAGACGGAAAGCCCACCTGCAAAGGAGACCAACCAATGTCATCTGCAGATATCCAGCTCCAGCAGAGCATGAAAGTTTGGTGTAGACCTAGGAAATGACAGATGAGTTAAACCAGGCACAGCCCCTTGTTACCTGGGAGAAGGAACCCCAGAACAAAAAAAAAAGTGAAGGCTGGCCTCCCCAACCTTTTCTGCTATTTCACCTTAAAATGAGACCCCGACAGCTACTTCCCTTTCCTAGGTCAACACTAAAACTAAAAGAATGTTTGGTTGGGTTAAAAGTTGCAAATTTAGTTTCTGTTGAGAGTTCTCAAATTACTCCAAATTGGTGAGATGATAAGACCTGGAAAGACAAACTTGGAAAGAGGCCCTTCCAGGTAGGATCACAGAAAGCTTGATCTGTGAGGGTGCTGAGCTTGATTTGTGAGGGAGAGAGACCCTTCAGCCTGGCACTGTGCTGATCAAAAAACCAGATTCCAGAACAGGACTGGGACTTCCCGTCGGCGGTTCCACTTGGACAACCAGAGCCCCCTCTGATCACCCAGGTCTTAAGTCTCCTGGGTCGTGCTCTGCCTGTGCCTGGAAAGCTTGTCTTCCAGTTGAGATGGTCTTGTCGTTGGTCCTCATCATCTCTTATGCATTCCTTTCACCTCCCCAGAGAACATGAAGAATAAAAAGAATAATTCAGTTCACCTGTTTTACAACTCATAAGGCACTTTTACATCCATTATCTCCATTGATCCCAAAGAGAACCTTGTAGACTGAAAGTCGGGGCAGTTTTTCCCGTCTCTGAACGTGTGCAGCACAGCAAGCTTACATGCCTTGCTCAAGGGACAGAGGGCCTGCCATATAGGACATGCCCAGAAACTGCCCCTTGAATAAATTAACAAATGAAAAACTGAATGGGCCATTGTCCCTGTTCATAAATTCAGGGCTCAAAGAAGGAATGGTTGAAGTTCCAAAGGAGGAAGACTTTGTTTAGGAGAGAAACGGGAGGAGTGTTGAGGAGATGGAACAAGGAAGGGAAACGTTTGGTTCTGTGAGTCCAGTGAAGGAAGTGGGAAGTGGCTTCCGAATCCATAGGAAACTGAACATCAGCCAATTTTAAGGTCGAGAGAAGGAAGATTCTAATTATAGAACCCCCTAGAAGCAGGCTGTTACTTCTAGGATGCCCTTTCTTGTCCATCACCCCTGTACCATCGTGAACTCTTTTGAGTTTTAGGAGTATCAGACTCAGTCCAAATGGATCCCAGTGAACCCTACCAGGTCTCTGATTGTCCTTGTCATCCCGTATCACCCCCATTTCCTACCCTTACCAAACTGTCCCTTTCTTACCCCTGAATTTCATGGGCTTGTCTTCCCCAACTCTTGCCACTCCCCACTCTCACCACCCAGCACTGTGATAAAAACAGTCAGAGCCTACTGGCCAAATTTCCCGATCCCTAATCCAGGGTGACATTCTAGGCAAACCACCACATCGTTCCCTTTCTTCCCCTGTTTAGGGCCGGCTTTATGCTGACTCCAATGCACTTGTTCTGAGACAAGGGGGAAGATGTGCAGTCTATTACCCTTATAAACCAGCTTCTTTCTTCCTCTCTCTGCCATTTAAAAGGGTCTTTCTATTTGAGTGAACAAGAAAAGGAACTCTAAGAGGGGAATTAACATTGTCCCCATTATATTGTCCAATTAACACTTGTCCCGTCAAAGGCTGAGTAGGAAGCCCGGAGCCTTGGTCAATGAGAACTTTTAATCCCTCAGGTAAATGCAAAGTCGCATTGAACACGATCAAAGGGCAGATCTCAATATATTCTCTCCCCAAGCCCTTTCCCTCCCCCCTCATGCATAGGACTGTATGAGGCTGCTAAGTTCTGGTTTGAATGAGTCTCAACCTTCCTTTGTGGCCATGTTGGGTGAAAGTGTGGGGGATGGTCAATCAGACATTTAAAAAACTCACACCAAGGCTCTTAATTACATTCAAGACAAAGACACCAACACAGACATGGTGAAGTAATGACGACCCAACCATCTTCTTTTTTTTAAATCTATTTCCTCTCTGCAGGTACTAGGCCTGGCACCATTATTAACAAAGTAAATTATGCAAATAACTAATCCTTTAGAGGGATGGAATTTGAGGGTCACTTTCTTCATTCTATAGAATGCCTGCGTGCGCTGCGATCTGACCCATGAGAAACTGACGTGCAAACAGAAGGGGGACTTAAGCTGAAGGGCAGAGACTCTGCGACACTTTCTGCCGCTCCTTTCATCCTCCGTGACCCTAACGTGCTACTTTTCACAGAGCAGGTGCTTAAAACTGATTTACACGGGAAGGTGTCTGAAACAGTGGTTTGCTTAGGAGTGAAGAACCAGATCACTTTGAAAAGATTCACGTTGTTTCACTAAGATGAAAAATTAATAAGGGGGAAAGGAGGAGTAGAACGGTAACTGGAAGCCAGTGGTGAGTTAGTTTAGAGTTCTTGGTGGCTCTTGCCCAATTACTACTGATGGTTCCCAGCGCAAAGGAGAAAAACAATAAACTGCAAAATCTACATTGTCCAGAGAATATCTACTTAAATACACTAAAAATAAGAATGCAGTAGGAACTCACTTAATAGCCCAGTGCAAGCACGTAATACGGGACTTCTCTAAGGACCATACGCCTCGTCTTATGGACACACAGTCTAGTAAATGACTTTATAAAATTACACAGAATAGTGTCAAGTGAAGAGGTCACTCCCCTGAGATCTGTCTTGGTCAAGTTCTGTGAAGCAGGCTGAGCTGCAGAGAGGTGCCATACGGCCCTCCTGGAGGCCGGCACCATCCGTGGCTGCTGCAGGGGGCATGGCCAGGAATTTAGATCATTCGAGAACTTCCGTAAGCTCATAAAAGGTCAGCAGTCAGACCAAACTGGTAAGGCTGGAGTCAGGCTGTCCCACAAAGTTTTGACCCGGAGCCACAGTGACCGAGAGAATCAGACTGATGTGTGACCCACCCAGTCAGCATCCACCAAGGTCACTGGGACATCAGCATCAATGCCAGGAGCATCACTGTGGAAAAGAAGAAGAAAAATGGCCCTCACGTCCTCCTAGACTATGTGAACTCTTGGCATCGCCAGCTCTGGCATCACCCATGCTCCCCTTTCCCCAGAGTTTGTAATACTCCTGTTGCATTGTGGGTGGGCTGGAAATACTTGTTGAATGAAGTAGGAGAAAGACTAATAATACACATGGCTGGTAGAAGTGGAGAAGACACCTAAGCACTTTGGTAGTTGGCTGCCTGGAAGGGAAGTTCAGCTCGAGTTAGCATGGCAGGAGGGCTTCCTGGAGGAGGTAAGCATCAGTGGGGCATTGAGGATCAGGAAGCACTCGGATCATAATAATGATAATTAGAGTGACCATATAATTTATTGCCCAATATAGGACACTTGAGGAGTGAAAGAGGAGCTCCCCATAATTACACCAGGACAACAGGCATAAAATAGGACTGTCCCAGGCAAAACAGATTTATGGCCACCCTGGAGATGATTAACTAGTAAAGTGGGGACCTTCCTATTTGAAAGCGGATGTGACTGGGTTGTATTCTGAGGGTGACCCTGTAGGGGTCCCTAAGGCCATTCCCCCGTGCATAAGAAGGGTCACAGCTGAAAGGGGTGGGCATCCCCATGCCATTCATCCTGAGAAGAGGTGGCCTCACACAGGGCACTCTGACCCAGAATCCAAGTCTTGAGCACAAAACAGAGAATTGCTTGACATTAAGTTCAAAGTCTCCGGGCCTCACTCTCTCAGAGCGCTGTTTTAAGTCAAGAAGATCTCCCAGATAGCCCTTGAGACAGTGCCCAAGAAGTCGGATGGAACCTTCTAGTACTAGGGAATGAACTGGGTCTTATGTACCAGGCTACCTCAATACAAGTTTTTCGTGTTTATTTCCCCCATCGTTATCTCAGAAACATTTAGGAAAGGTTCTGATTGTGATAGCCTGGTCTCAAGTATCTTATGGCTTGGGGAAATAGTTGTTTGTCCTCGACAGGTCAAAGACATAAAGAAGAAGCGGGCCACTTGTAGGTCAAGAGGTGTCCTCAAAGGGAATTAGTACAATATCTCTTAAGACAGTGATTTTCAAACAGTTTTTTTTTTGTTTTTGTTTTTTTTAGCACATCAAAAAGTAAATCAAGTGTTCCAAATTCTAATGGATAAAACTTGCTAGAAGTGAAGGACCCAAGGTTAGAATAGGGGTGGGAGCTCAAAGCTTTACCTTCGCTTCCTCTCTGGTCTCCTTTCCACCAAGTGGCTCGGATAGAATTACTAAATGATGCTCGAGAGCGAGGGGTTTGAGGATCTCCCCCTCCTTACCCTGCACAGGTGACTTCCCAGCATGGAGCCAGGGCCACCACCACAGGGGGCTGCCAGGGCCAAGCATGGCTTGAATTTATTTTACATTTTATTTTATTTCATTTCATCTTTGCTGGTGGCCCTTCTGTGTTGTCCTGCAGTCAGGCAGCAAATGCAAGCATAACACCACCAAGGAGACTTCTTGACCAGGCCCCAACACACAGAGGCCCCAGTGTCATTCATACATGGTGTGCTGTCCGCTGAGTCACCCCCCAGTCCGCACAGAGATGACCTCTTGTTTCCTGACTCCTCTGACCTCCCTGGAAGAGCACCTCCTCCCACGTCCCTCCGCCCCCGAAACTCTCTCAAGTCAAGGCCACAAAGATCTTCAACATCGGAGAGGAGACCACAGCTCCTCATAACCAGGGTGCGCTGGAACCAGGGCCAGGGACCAGAGGGAGGCATCTGGGGAGCCCAGCGTCAGGAGCCATCGCTCTCGGGCAGGAGCGTGTGTCTTCTGGGCTTCGCCTGCCCCCTCCCCCAGTGTCCATCTTGCTGACACATTTCCCATAAAAGCCAGATCCGATCTTCCAGACCCTGCAGAGGGAAATGTCCAGGATTCGTTTCCTTGCTAATATTGACCCGTTACTGAAGCGCGCCATGAGTTACTATGCCAGGCACCCCTCCCCATCAAGGGCGAGGAGAGTGAGCCCTGAGGGAGGAACCCGGATGAAGACAGGCACGGCCACACGCACCGGACTGCTGACAGACAGACCTCCGCAGACACACGGCAGCCTGAGGCGGCGCTGGTTCGGCTGGGCCTGGTCATGTTCTCTCCCTTCCTCTGGGTCCTCAAATGCCCTGTGGAGGAGGCTGGCTTGAAGTAGACACTAAACTTTGCAACCCATCCATTTTAAACCCATTAAAATGTTCCCAAAGCTGTAAAGAAAGAGGTCAACATGAAAAATGGTTTGAGAAAGGATGGCATATAATTTGGGAAGTCAGGTCTCTATCTCTGCTTTTAGGGTCCATGTTTTTCTAACATGAGCAATAGCTGCCTATAAGCAGTCAGATTAAGGAACTCCAACGGAGCTTGGGGTCTTACACACCATACCTGCTATTGCCGATTCCCAAACACAGGTGGGACAGTGCTTTGCTCTGATTGCGCAGGTGAATCCCAGACGCATTTCTCCCTAGCTGTGTGTCAAGTTGCCTAACCACTCTGTGCCTCAGTTTCCCCATTTGTAAGCCAGAAATATAATAGCACCAAGTTGATTAAGTTTTGGGGAGGATTAAATGAATACATATACATACATACATACAGTTTCTACAAACGGAATGTATGTTATATGAGCAATGGCTATTATTCTTATCATCCCTATTTCATAGCTGAGATCACTGGGGCTCTGAGTCACCCGGCCGGTAAGAGGTGAGGCCAGGATTAGCTCAAGGTTCGTCTGATGCGGCAGAGCCACCATCAGCCCTGTGCATGTGTAGTTGGTGTGCCATACCTCGCAGGCTTTCTCTAGACCATTTTGTGCTATGAAGGCCCCTAAGAGGTGCTGTGAGAAACAAGGAACTGTGGGTGATCAATTCCATGCAGCAGATGAGAAACTGAGGCTGAGCCAGTGAAGGACTCCTGACCTCACACTCAGGCATCACTAGAATGCGACTCTGGTCCCCGGGCCCCATGGTCCACCTCTTCCTCATCCTTGCAGCCATTCTCCTCTGAGAACATCCCCTTCGCGGCTCAGGCAGTGGTCCTCAAATGCAGAGGTGTGGAGGGCCCCATTTCCTTGCGAGGCTGCCAAAACCCTTGAGGTACAACAAACACTAGGAAAACAACTAATCTAACCCACCCTTTTGTTCTACAGATGAGAAACGGAGGCCCCGGAGTGACAAGGCCCGACCAGGTCCTACCGGGGAGGAAGGGAAGGAGATGTCTAACCAGATCCCCTGTCTCCCAGGCTTGTTGCCAAGAGTGGTTCTGTCTCCCTCCCCTTTTCTCCCAGGATCCGGGCCACCCAGAATTCTTTCTGCCCCTCTATTTCCTCTCATTCCATAAACCAGATCCCCTGTCTCAGGAGAAGGAATGTGTTGGATCTCCTTCCCTAGGGAATGTGAGTAAGCTGATCACTTTTATCTGTTTAGCCAAGTATCAGCTGTATGGTTTGGGGAAAGTTGCTTAACTTCCCTGAACCTCAAATTCCTCTAATCTGTAGAAAGGGATTAATGTTCCCTATATCCTACTTTATCTTGAGGATTAGATATATAACGTGTGTGTAGAACATTTAGTAGATGGTCAGAAAATGACACTTGCCTTCTCCTTTTAATATAATTGTTTACTACCCACTATAATATGGAATCATTATCATTGGCCATCCTGGGTCAGCAAAGAGTACTAAGTGCTGGGGACTCATCAGGGAACAAGACAGGCAGAATATTGATCACATGACCTTTCCATGCTGATGCTGCAAGTGTCGATTACAGAGATTGACTTTTTATATATGTTAAAGTAAGGTGAGAGGAGCTTTTGTAGATGACAGATTAGGGAAGATCTTTCTTAGGAGGTGACAATTGGGCAGAGAACCCAATAAGGTAAATCTGAAGCTAAGGAAGGAGTCCCTCCACTTACCGCCCTCACTGGTGGCTCGGACCAGACACACAGGCACACGCAGGCCCACAAAAGAAACCCAGGGGCATGTCAAGAACAGAGTTCCATTCTGCAGGTTCTGCTTTTTGTGTTTTTACACAAAGTGCCCAGCATCTCCTCCCAGGTGTCCCCGTGTCACAGGAAGCCAGCCTGGGGTCTGCCCAGCTCAATGTCTAAAGACAGTGCAGCAGCCTGCACACTGCAAACGCAGCAGAACCGAATCGTGCCAGTTAACCAGCAGAGCCATGCTGAGTTTCATGGTCCAGAGAAAGGAAACCTGACAGGAGCCTCGCTCCTTAAAGGGGCCTGTGTCCAGTGAATTGTTTGCCCAAATCTCACCCTTAAACTCATATCCCAAGGAGCATGCAGTACACAGGCAACACCCCAAGGGCCCAGATTTGCACGCCATGCTTCATTGCAGTGTCTTGTTTTTCTTTTTCTTTTTTTTTTCTTTTTCACCTGCCGTCAGTGCGATCTCTCAAGCCAGCCTGTAAGGTAATGGTGTGCGTATGCATGCATGTGTGTTCATGCACACACATGTGCGTGCAAGTACGTGTGTGTGTCATGCTTACATACAATCAAAACTCCCATGCCTCATCTTTCCAGCTTTCTTTGTCTTTTAAACATTGTCATCTCTGGCATGTAGGATGTCAAAGATGGATCAAGAACAATCTTCACAATTCATATTGAGAAAAAGAAAGACAAAAACATGTACACACAAACACCCAGTCAGGGAAAATACATATCAACTGTTAAACACAACTACCCATTAACAACCCTCATTTCTACTGTCCTGACTCTCCCATGATTCCTCGGCTGTTAGATATGTTGAGCACTGCTATGCTTTTTGAATGAAGGAAGGTGTGGGCTAATAACTATTCTGGGAGGTTCTTAGGGAAGAGACAGACTGCCCATATGGAGTGAGGAGCCTGAGACCTGCCCCTGAGAACCCTTCGTTTAAATAGTGAGCAGGCCGCCCCTCCCTATGCTTACAAAGTCTACACCCACGTGGGCACATCTCCACTGCCCACTTTTTCCCAGGATCCAATCCCTTTATGTCCATTGTACTTTACATTGTAACTGTAAAAGTAAATGTAAATATAAATGTAAAAAATTATTACTGTAATAATAATAATTCAACTCAAATGGCATTGATAAAGAAGGCAATAGTATTGACTGATTGATTGATTGATTGGTAGTAATTAATTAAATGCTATTTAATGTTTTTGTTGAACAAACTTTCTTGAGGCATTTCTGAGTCTGGTGGGGATAGTGATTGATGGCTCAGGCATGGATGGTCACCTCCAAAAGCTTGGCCTTCTGTGATACTGTGCAAATTCAAGGGTGGGCTCTGGGCCAGGGTAGAATGCTTCCTGGGGGGCAGGAAATGTGGATATGAGGAAAACTACATTCCAGGTAGAAGAAAGCTCAGGAAGAAGGGCCATGGGGCAGGAATGCATGCGGGAAAATTTCAGAGCGATGCCTAGACCTACTGACTAGAAATCAGGGGCATGATAAGTTGCCGAGGTCCACATATATGAATTTTTCTTTTATAAAGTGTATTACTTCTGCAAGTGGTGGGTGTTATTTTAAGACCAGCACAGGCCAAGTAAGAAGCTTGAAATGCCCCATTCAGAGGCATATTCCTGGTCAATTAGGATCCAGCTCAGGAGTCTGGTGAGGTCACACTGTGGCTTGGGAGGAGCCTTCAGGAGGCCAGGTGGTGGGTGGGCTGGGGAGAGGGGAGACCACTACTTAAATGGTAACACTGAGAGCTGATGGAGTCCTGACCCAAGTCAGGAAAGAGGGATCAGAGGCCATAAAGTAAATGTAGGTGATGCCAAAACACAGCATTAACCAGAGAAGGGTGCCCTCTACAAGGACATGTCTGCAAAATCGGACAGACCCCAATGCTTCCTGCCCCACTCACCTCCATTACTCTTCATGGGGCTTTGGGAAAAGGCCCAGAGCCTCAGTTTCTCCTCAGCACATTGACGCTCATTATGGTTGCAACTGTTGTGAGGATGAAATGAAATTTTATGCCTCTCTTCGAGCAACGTCCGTGTCTGCTAGTTCCCTTCCCCCGACTTTCACAAATGGGAAGACGAGGAGGGAAAAGCTTTATCTAAAGGTGCATAGCTAGGTGTGTCTGGTCTCGTTGGTCACCCCCTACTTCTGTGCTCCAAGCCTCTATGATGTGCCTTTGGTTGTATACCAAATGCAGATCCTCATGGCAAATCTTGAAAAGAATGAATCAAAAGGGAAGAGAATCTCTTCTTAGTCACTTACATTCAGAACTGACTCCTGTTAGACTGAGCAGCAAAAAGAAAATGAAAAAGATACACTAGAAGCAAATCCACTCTGCGCAGCTGTTAACTTGGGTTGAACGGAGGGACAAGTGACTTGACTGTGTTTTTCTCACTGCTACTGGCTGACGCTATGCGCTGGCACGGTGCAGGAAGCTCACCAGACAGTTCCAGATAGCCCTTATCCAGACACAGGGCGGCCAACCAAGATCCCACGGGCTCCCTGTGATCACCAAAGGAAGAGATGTTTTCTTTACTGGACCCCAAGTAAGTCACTGAGTTCCTCTGGCAAGATTTCTCCTTCTTCAGCCAGACTTAGAAAGCGAAGGGGCAGCCCCTCCCCCCAGAATAACCGTGCACAGTGCCATCTGGAAATCCAAGGGCAGCCAACGTCACTGGCCTGGACTGTCAAGGCTGAGCCGTGAGTGTAAACACCTAGAAGCTGGGAAGATGGGGATCCTGGTCAACGGCCACCTAGCTATGTGATCCTGGGCGTATCACACAAAACTGCGGAGCCTCAGGTTCCTCGTCTGCAAAAAGGGCATGAAAATACCTACTTTGTAGAGCTGTTTGGAGAATTAAAGGAGATAGCAGGTATAAAAGTGCTTCAGAAATTAGAGAATGTTGTTTCTATAGGAGGCATTACTTTGATGACAATTGTATCCCCAGAACCTTAGCCTTTTAGTGGAGGTCCCCGGCCCACCCTGCTCCAAGCTGCCCTTAGGCCTGGCCCCGCAAGGAACAGATGAATTGGGATTCCATTCAGCCAGAGGTCTGCCTGCCCCCACTTTGCCCCTAGCTATCTAAAGGGGATAATGATATCTGCCCCGCCCTCCAAGAGAGGTTGCAGCTAAGACCTTTCAGAAATTGCACACCCTGCTTGCTCCTCCCTACCCTACAAACTCAGGAATGAGCCTACTCTAAGCCTCAGTTTCATCTCCCATAAATGGACATTAAAAGTACTTACTGTCTGGGGCCATATGAGAAACGAATGACCTACTTGACAGAGTGTCCAGCACCATTCCTGGTGCATGATAGGTGTTTAAGAAGCAGGGACATCCTCTCTCCCCTACTCTCTGCCCACAGAGTGATTTAAATCCTCAAATTGCTGCCCCAAATCCTTGGTAAACTACAAGTCTACCTGGCAGGCTTCTTTTATCTAGAATTTAATTCTGCCCTAATTGGTAAAAAGTTATATCTAATACTTCCGGTTTTCTGCCAGAATCACCCAGCTAGTGAGAGACTTGACAGAGACCTTTTTACTGTCTCTATCTTGGGAGTAAGACCACGCAAGTTACACCTGACCCAAAAGCCCCCAAGCTCAGGAGGACAGAAAAAAATATAGGAGCATATGCAACAACCTAAATAATTACAGGAGAAATGGAAACCCTCTCCCAGCAAATAGCCTAGCTGTATTTTAGGAAGTGGATTCTGGTCATTCCTTCCATGAATACAGTAGTGTGGAAGGTTGAGTGGTTTACCCAAAATTAACATTTGCTGAGCACCTCCTATGTGCCAAGCATGGTGCTGAGCACTGGAAACACGGAGAAGAAAACAGTGATTGCTGTTCTCATGGAGAAAACCAAAAATAACACCAAAAGAACCAGAGTTATCAGTGTCGAGGGAAGAAGGGTACAGAGCACTTGGACCTAAATGCACTTGGGGGGCCAGGAAGTATTTGCTGAGGCCTGAAGAGTGAGGGCTGAGTTTGGGAGAGGCCCGGAGAAGAGAAAATGTTCTAGGCTGATGGACAACCAGTTGAATTTAAAACCTGGGCTCACCCCAGTACAAGGAACCACTAACAAGGGAACCAGGGGACCCTTGGGGACCGACTATAATGGCTTGCCAAATCTCCTGGTATGTGACTGAGTGCAGTTCTTTGGAGAAGCATCTATAGCTTCCTTGAACTCTCAGAAGAACACATTACATACCTCACCCTGCCAGCCCCCAAGGTCAAGAACAGCTGCACTTGCATATTTGCACACATCTCTCTACTGGCTCACTGCAGTACCGTTGTCAGGTGGGTAGACCGGCCACTCTGGCCTCTCTCTGGGTCAGGGTGGGGGTGCAGCCTGACTGTTCTCAGAGTCTCCTTCCCCTCTCCCATCAACACTCAAGCGCCCAGCTCAGCCACACACTGTTGTGCAGGGGCAGGGTGGTGTGGAGAGAGGCATCCAAGGGGATACACGGGGTCACTAATGGGGAGGAGTGTTTCTCACCAGAACCCTCTCTAAGAGCTCATCAATGATTCATGGCCATTAAGAGGCCAAACTTCCTTCCAAGGGAGGGACCCACAGCTCAGAGCACAGCCAGCCAGACCAGGAGAGGAAGCCTGGGGACAGGGCCAGCGGGCAGCTTGAAGTTCCCGCCCCTGAGTGTGCCACAGGCTGGTGGCAGCCTCCGGGGAGCGAGAAGCATGTCGGGCCAACTTGCAGCCTCCTCCCATGGGCACGCACAGAGGCCGCGCCCTGGGCCTGCTGGCAGATGTGTTCATCCACTAAATAATTTACGCCCTCCAGGAAATGGACCACAGAGATGCTGAAGCCATTAGAGGCCCGCTGGTGGGGGAAGGGTACATGAGAAGGAAGAAAACACGCAGAACAACCACCCTGGCTGCTAATGGCTTCAGGGTTGCCGGGCACATGCATGCCCACTCCCCATCTGAGGTCACAGAGCCCACTGGCCTGCGAACTCACCTCACCTGTGTTTTCCAGGTGGCGAAAACGAGGCTCAGAGAGGAACTTACACCAGTCTACATTGCCTGACTGAATTCCAATCAGAACTCAGGCCAGGTCTCCTGATATTGAGTCCGTCCTTCCTGCTGAAAGGGTTTCACTAAGAAATCAAGCTCCTGGTTTCTTTTTTATTATGATTATCCTAAGGCAGGTTCCTGTGTGAGATCATGTGCTTTGTCTCCGCCTTTCTCAGCCCTCTGTATGTAGGCCCAGGTATCCCTGCCCTGCCTGGACCCCACTGGGAATTGGACAAAAGATGTGACCAATTGTATCCATGGAGAACCTGGGGTGTGACTTGTCCAGGACCCCGTGGGAAGGAAGAGAAGAAGATCCAGTAGCTAGAACATGCAGTTCCAGCTCCCTTCCTTTTGAGGTTGCTGGTGTCAGACCTCAGGCAGTGCCTCCAGTCCCCTGTCTAAAACATCCACTCTGGAAAGATAGTTCGTTGTGTTTCTTCCCAAAGAAACAATGGTCAGGACCCCCCTGCCACCAAGGAGTCCATGAATAACCCCCCGTGGCCTACACAAAACCAGTGGAGCAGGTGCAATCCCAGACTCCCCTGCACTCGGCTGGATGATAAAAATCCAGCTCCGGCTTAGAAACCAGCTCCCTGTCTGGCCCGCAAGGGAAAATAAAATGCAGCTCCAGGGTAGATACAGATGCGTGCAGGCTGCAGAGACAAGCCCCCTGTCTATCGATCATTTCTCAGAAACTAGGCCAGCTCTGCGGAAGAGAGTAATGTGCACGGACATATGGCCCCACTTGCACCGCACTTGCCACCGTGGAAAGGCAGGCTGTGCCAAAGCGTATGTGTTCATTTCCTAGGGCTGCTTGACCAGGTACCATGACTCAGGTGCCCTAACAACACAGGAATTCTTGTCTTAATGTACCGAAGGCCAGAAGTCCAAAGTCAAGGGGTCCTCTGGCCATGCTCCCTCCAAAGCTTCTAGGGGAGGAGCCCTCCTCGCTCCTTCCAGCTTCTCAGCCCTGGGCGTTCCTTGGCTTAAGGCAGTGAAATGCCGCTCTCTGCCTCTGTCTTCCCGTGGTCACACTCCCTACTCCAGTATGACCCTGACTTAACCAATGACATCTACACTAACCATTGCCAAACAACGCCACATTCTAATATACTGCGGGGTAGAACTTCAATCTATCTTTCTGAGCAACGTAATTTAACCAGTAACACTATACCAGGTGGGAAAACCTCGGTTAGAAGGGTTGGGCAAGAATCAGTTATAAGGTCCAGGTCTCCTTTTGCCGCCGTCATGGTCTGTCACGGCCTCCTGGTAGCAGCAGCCTTTTGGCTGAGGAGGGCGGGCCACGCAGAGGAGAGCATACTGCACAGATTCTGCAGCAACCGTGGCACCGAATCCATCTGTCACCGGTTGCTTTGGAGAACTTCATTGACAAATAGCCTACTCACGCAAGGTTTCATAAGGTTTGATTTTTCCTCAGAACCCAAAGGATGCCATTCCTTTCTTGCACTGGATGAATATTTACAGAACAGCTGCTCTGTGCCAGCCCCTGCATGCAGCACTGGAGACCCGGAAGTCCTACGATGCTGCGTAACCCCACGCAGAGCTCCCAGTCTTGAGGCAGAGCAGTTGAGTAGATGGATAATTACACCCTAGAGTGATAAATGCTGTAATAAAAGGGTGTCCCAATACCATGAGGTACGGAACAGCAACAAGATGATCTCCGAGTTCTCTTCATCGCTCACCTTACCAAGCTGTCTATCTGACCCACAATAGATGCATTGCCTGTAGTCACTATACTCCAATTTGGGTTTTCTTCTGACAATAACAGGTGGCTTACTGAAGGATCACATGGTACTCCAGATGGGTAATGAGGCTCGAAAGCTCTCTCCCAGAGCCTTCAGCATTTCACACCATGGAGCCAGAGATGAAAGGGGACAGTTCAGGCCAAGCAGCCTACAGTTGCCCTGAAAACCACCCAAGCAACAGAACCTTATGGCGCCCACTTTCCTCTTGGTCACAGCAGGTCCTTGTACCTTAGGGAAATTGAAAGCTCTCAAAATGCTTCTATCGTTCAAAGCAAACAACCCCTAGGGCACAAGGGGCATAGAGTGCAGGGCCCTGGAGGCACCTACATATCAATACATGGAGCCTCAGGGTTGAGATTCCAGGTCACCCTGTAGAGAAGGACGGTGTATAGCAGAGCCCTGGCAATGCCACCCAGGGAACAGCTGCAGCATGGCCATGTGCAGCAGCCCATTCTACAGGTATTTTATAGGAGGTGACAGCTTTGCTACTGCACAGCCCACATCCCATGGGAGGCAAGGAGCAGCTGGTCAACCGCAAAAGGACTTTGATGTCAATATCAATTCTCTAGACCATGAAGAATCAGTTCACAGAAAAAGGGAAACAAAGAGCCAATAAGTGCGTGAAAAATGTTCAATCTAGCTCAAACTCAAGGAAATGCTGATTAAAGTAACAATGGGTTATCAACTTGTATTTATTAAACTAGCAACAAATACATATATAAGATGATACTCAGTACAGGAGAGATGCAATGAAATGAGCAGCATCTTTCATTTATACGGGAGAAAACGTTAGATCACCCTTTTCAGAAAAAGAGGGAATTTGACAACACCAACAAGAGTCTTTAAAAACGTATGAACACTAGATCACCTATAGCAAGACTATCTTAAAGAAGTAATACAAATGTGTTTTATATAGAAAGATGGCTCTTATAGAGTTTTTAATAACAGAACAAAACAGAAATCAACATAAATATCCAAGAAAATGAGAAAAATTAAATAAATAATGGTATGTTCAGAAGACAAAAATTAAAAATTACATTTCTGAGGCAGTTTAATAAATGGGAAAATATTTATGTTAAAATAGAAAGTGGAAAGAATAACACAAAATTATATCTACCATTTTATATTAACTATGCAACTAAGTTAAAAGATTAGAAAGAATTATACACTAAAACTATAACAGTGACTCAATCCGTTGCTGGGATTATGGGTTAGATGAAAAATTTTTCTTCCATAAAATGCTCAAACTTTCTTCAGTACCTATGGATTACTGTTCTAGTTAGAAAAATATTTATAATACTTTAACTTGTTTTTTAAAATACATGTGTGTGAATACGTTTAATTAATCTGACAGGACTCAGGCTTAGCCAAACCAAGAATATTTATGTAGGTGAATGAGAAGGTAGTGGTGAGTCCTTCAGAATTTTTACTCTATACACCCGGCTTCTTTGTATGACATGGTTGGTTGGCATAACCATGTTTCTGTGTATTTTGCTGCATCACAGTTAACTGAAACATTGCTTATGTTTTTTAAGCAGCAGCTCAAGTTTCATCTCTTTCTGGAAGATTCCAAGGAAACTCAGCCCAAAAGATCAACATCCTTCTCAAAAACCTTTTGGATACAACATACTGCATGATCCAATGATGTTCTGCCATTTTTTTCCATTCCATGTGGATGTGTCAGCTCTTTGCTGGATTTTGATCTCTTGGGAGCAGATATATCACGTAGCTCTTGCTGTATAACAAACCACTCTATGACTTAATGGCTTCAAATCACAAGTCTAGGAATTGTCTGGGAGGCTGGAATTGGTTCTTGTTGGCTGAATTCACTCATATGTCTGGGGTTCGCTGCCAGGTTGACTAAGGGCTAACTGGTCTAGAGAGGTCTCAGTTGACACATCTTGCTTTTGCTCCATGTAGTCGCTTAATCTCCAACAGTCTAACCCGGGTTTTTTGTCATGGTGAAGGCAGGATTCAAAGATAAGAACTGGAAGCACTCAGCACTGGCATACTATCACTTCTGCTAAGTTTTATTGGCCAGAATAAATCACAAGGGAAGCCCAGGTTGAAGAGGTGGAGAAATAGACTCCACTTCTTAATGGAGGAGCTGAAAAGTTACAGTGCATGCATATAGGAAGGAACTAACTAGGGTCATATTGCCGTGGTGGTTCAATTTATTTCTATTTTATATTGTGCCTCATAACTAGACTGGTGATAAGAAGATAAGATATGCACCAATCATTTTGCTGACGACTAACAACTCCATTCCCACTTTCTTTTTTGCTCTGTTCCAAAGTGCAGGAAGCAGGAAGCCTAGAAACTACATGCGAGCCCAGACTCCCTCATTAGCTGGCTCCAGATTTGTTTCTGCCAATGGGAGGCACGGCCGGGACACTGAAGGCAGGAGGGGCGGGAAGTCATCTTTATTGCCTCCACTCAAGGAAGCCTCTCTCTTGTTCATTTCTTGAGTATCATTAGTTTGTCAAATGTCACTGCTAGCTGCTACATTTTCTTAATATATATTTCATTCTGGCTTTCTAAAGACATTTTCATCAGCTTTAAATGCTGATTTTTGCCCTTGAAAGGTAGATACTCATTCTCTGTGGAGAATCCCATTGCTGGCCTTTAACTTTCACAAGAAAAGTTGGCTTTACCCACGCTGATGTTTCAGTAACTGAGCGACTGTTGTCTGGATAGAAGCATGTACAGTAGAGCCCATTTATCCACTGTTTTGCTTTCCACAATCTCAGTTACCCATGGTGAACCATGGCCAGAAAATATCTACATCATTCATCTTGCTCCATCTAACCATGTGGGCATTGCACCATCTCACACCATCATAAGAAGAAGGGTGAGCCCAGTATAATAAGATATTTTTAGAGAAAGAGAAAGACCATAGTCATGAAATTTTTATTACAGTAAATTGTTGTAATTGTTCTATTGTATTATTAGTTCTTGTTGTTAATCTCTTACTGTTCCTAACTTATGAATTCAACTTTATCCTAAGCATGCTTGTATAGGGAAAAGCATAGTATATATAGGATTAGGTACTATCCACAGTTTCAGGCTCCCACTGGGGATCTTGGAACATACCCCTGCAGATAAGGGGGACTGCTATATCTCTCAACTATCTCCCTGCACATGACCCTCAATGTGATGCTAAAGATTTACTTATTTTTAGATTTGCTGAGACTTGGTATAGTTTCCATGGCCTCTGCTGAACTTGCCACAACTAATATACCACCACTCTCCAGTACCAGGTGACTGCTGAGGTTTCATGCCTCCATCTCAGAGGCACGGAGTTTGGTGTAGCTCACTTCCCATGGTGAGTTATATAATGGTTTGCAAGTGTACATATATTTTTAAGCATGAAAACATTATCTGGGATGCTGGTCAGTCATAAATGCCTGTAGTTCTAGCCCAAGTCCTAGAGTACCAACCTAACTTTGTCTCATCCTCTGTAAAGTTAACACCCACTGAAACTTAATACACTCTAAACAGTAAATGACTTACTTAATATATTAGGACTGGGAGGGAGCTTAGAGGTCAAGTATCTCCACTGCCATGGAGCACACCTTGTTGCCACTAATTTAGGGTTTGGTAATATCCCCTGGGCTTCTAAGGATCTTTTAAATCAAGATCCCTATGAAGGTAGCATTCTGGAGGGAAGAAGCTATGAACTTTATTGTCAGAATGATCTGTAGTCAGGTCCATTTTAGACAGTTTACCAACTTTGTGACCATGACATAGAACTTTGGTTTCCTTAAATGTGAGACGAGAATGGCAATATGCGCCTCGCAGGCTTGTTGTGAAGATGAAATAATGTATATAAAGTACCTACTAAAGAGACTGGCCTACAACAGCTCAACATTCGTAACTATTATTTTATTATGGCAAAGACTATCTATGCATGTGTCTGTTGTGGCTAGTCTCCAACAATGGCTCCTAATGGACAACACCCTCCTATATTCAAGCCATTGAATGTGGATCGTCTCTGCGAATTGTTTTAAGCAACAAAATGTACGAAAGAGACCTGGTAAGATTCCATTGCATGCTCTTGGAAGTCCACCAGCAATCCAGGTGAGAAATCCAGGCTTTTTCCCTTGGCTCCTTTCTCTCCCAACATTCAGTTAGTAACCAACCATCCTGCCACCAGTATCAAGCCTTCAAGTCTTGGATGTGCAGTATGTGCCCAACAACCCTCAGAGATAAGTGTTCATTTTTATGATTGTGCCTGTGTCACAGATGAGCAGACTACAGCAGAGAGTGAACAGGACACCTGCGGAGGGTTGGGGGCAAGACTGGGAGAACACGGTGGATTCATGTGGCCCCACATTACCACCTCAATGAAGATATTCTTGAAATCTTTCCTATGCTGTCCCCTCCTCTCTACTTTTTCTGCCAAGGCCATTATCGCCACTTCTCTTCTAGAGAGCTATTCCAATAGTCTCTTAACTCCTTATCTCAAGTCTCCTTCCCACAAATATTCTCCACATTGCTTCCAGAACGAGCTTTCTAAAATATCAATCTGACCATCTCCTTCAGGCAATGACGGTCAAAGGTCTGCAGGGAGAATTCCAAACAATCCCACTTGAAACAAGGCTGCAGACCATCCCGCTTCCACTGTCACACCTGCAGGCAGCCTAAATTCCAGCCGCACAGAATGGCTGGGAGGTCCTCAAATCCATCAAACTTCACATCAAGGTCTTCTCTCACTGTATCCTCCGTGCCACTGTTGCCCCTAACACCTTCTGTCCCCCTTTACCTGGCTTTCTCCAACTTCCACTTCCAAAGTCAGCTCGCTTGGCGTCATTCCCTGAGAAACATTTCTGGGTCCTTACAGTCTTTCTGTTCCACTGTTTACCACTTAGCTCTGTTCTAAACCTTGTCACAACACAGTGTACTTATTTATTTATGTAACTCATCCACTGAGTGTGTGAGCTTTCCAGAACCATCTCTGTCTCCTATCACAAAGTCTGATAATGAGTTGGTTCTAGAGAGTATTTAATGGATGGACGGTGGGTGGATGGATAGTGGATAGAGGGATGGTGGATCTATAGTATATGGATGGTGGGTTTTTAGTGGATGGATGGGTGGATGAAGGATGGATAGACAGACAGTGGATGGATGGATAGTAGAGAGCAGATGAATGAATGGTGAATGGATGAATGGGTGGTAGACAGATACCTAACATGCTGCTTTCTTTTGCTAAAAAAGAATTACTTCTTACTCACCCCCCACACTAAATTTTTTTTCTCAGTCCTCCAAATTAAAGGATATTATTGCTTCTATCAGTCATAGTTTCAGAAATGTAAAGATTAATACTCATGGCGAGCAGCAAATGTTTTATCCTTAAGGTGCCACAGGAATAACATTTGCTAATTTGTATTTGCATTTGAAATTGAAACACAAATTGGCACAAAAACTATTATACATCCCAACTAATTAATGTTCTAAAAATGAATTATGCAAATCGAGCTTAGCAGGCCTCAGAAGCTCTTTCCATGTATAGTGAAATACTCGGAATGCAAACCTGGTTTAAGGGCCGATTCCGAAGGATTGTACAGTGGAAAGAAGACAGGTTTTGGAGTCAGACTTAGCTAGTTCTGTAGCCAGGTGGCAATCTTTCTGGTCCTCAGTTTCTTCATCTGTTACTTGGAAATGAGAGTGCCTACCTAATCCAGTTCCCCGAGAGAATGAAAAAAATGACTGCTACAAGGTTTCCAACCTGAAGTAGCTGCCTCCGAAGATTAGTTCCCTTCATCCTTTGGTTTGATGACACTGCACCATCGGATGTCCCCGTACCTCTCACACTCCCCTTCCCTGCCTCCTTTGCTAACACTGGTCTTGCCTCAAACATGACTGTAGCCACCAGATCCCTGAAACGGCAGCTACAGCTCTGTGTGTGTGTTTTTGATCTGTGTATGAGGAATCCACCAAACTCTGTACCATCAGTCTGGGCCACCGAGCATTCTTCAGGCCTTGAGAATGGAATGTCAGAACAGCTGAGGGGAGGTCATGGTGACTGATTAGGGAACAAAGCAGACAGCAGTGAAATTCTGGGCAGCTGTCTGTGTGGTCTAAGACAAAGCTCTGATAATCTATCATCACGACCCTTGGCCGTCCCCTGATGGGCTGGGCTCTACCAGCACCAGCAAACCCATCAGCATGGTCCGATGCAACATTGTGGACCAGGGGCACTGTGTTAACAAAGGATTTGTGGGCTCTAACTAGAGTCCAGCTACAGCCCACTGCAGGCACGTCTGATGGTGAATGTGATGATCAGATGTAAAACGCTGATGGGTCTCAAGGTGCCCAATAAGGGTGGCACTGGGAGCTAAAGGCCAGAGCATGTGACAGGAATGTGGCCATCAGGACAAAGCAAGGGCTCACCAGGAAAACTTTCCAGTCAGTATAGCTCCAAGACCTCGCTGCGCAGGCCATCAGTGCATTGATGCATCCTTAGTTTTTAAGCCACACAGACACAAAGTGAGGCCTGCAGTGTGGCAGCAGCCCAACGGCCCACTCCCTTCTGAAGTCATTGCTGACGCACATGGTGGCCAGCCTAGCTGGGACAAGCAGAGTCCCCAGGATAGCGTGCCACTGGCTGCAAGACTGGGAGCCACAGTTCCTCCAGCCAGCTCCCACCTCTAGGCTGGAAGAGCCTCCCCATCTCCTAGGGAGAGAGAAAGGCCAATGGAGCATCTCATACCCAGGAAGTGCTGCAGGCAGGAAGCCCTTCCCAGGGACCCCCTCCACAGACAGGCTTCAGAGCCTAGTCTCTCAGGTGGAGATGATTTAGGCCCCTACTATTTATTCCTGTGATGGAAAAGTTCAAGCTAATGGGCCTCATTCAGTTATTATTTCAATAGCAATAACAGAACCAAGAGGAAAACCGTGTGCTCACAATCTCGGTACCAGGGACGGTTCCCTCGGCTGGAGGGAGCTGACCTGCTCTCCCTCACGCTGGCTCCGTGTCTCAGACACACAGAGAGGAGAAAACCTGGGGGTTTTCTGTGCCTTTGAATAGAAGCTAGCTCTGCACTGAAGTAATTAAAGTAGGGATTGTAAGAGACCATTAGAAAGTCTCATGAGAGAAGTGGTCTCTAAAATATTTATGGTCCTCACCGTGTTGTTTCATACTTCAATTCAGATGCCACCTGGTGAAGGGGTAAGAACATGGACTTCCCAGCTTCGAGTCCCAGTTCCACTGTTTGATGCTGCTTTGTGACCTTAGGAGAGTCCTTTTATCATTCAGTAAGCATCCATTTCTTCAATTTCTTTAGCTACAAAATAACATTTACCCCCACCCCCTAGGGTTGTGCATTGATGGGGAAAGCATCTGAATTGCTGGGTTTGGATCCTCGCCCCAGCACTACCCAGCTGGGTGGCTTAGGTGAGCTGTTGGCGGTGCCTCAGTTTCCTCCACAGCGAAATAAACAAATAACCATACTGACCTCCTAGGATCAGTGAGAGGATTATGTGAGTCTGCCATGGTCTGAATGCCTGTGTGCCCCCCACAAGGTTCGTATGTTGAAATCCTAACCCCCAGAAGTGATGGTGTTAGGTGATGGGCCCTTTGGGAGGTGCTTAAGGCAGGGGGTGGGGGTGGAGCCCTCATGAAAGAGATTACTGCCTTGTAAAAGAGGCCTCCGAGAGTTCCCTAGCACCTTCTACTATGTGAGGACACGGCCAGAGGTCAGCAACCTGTGTGTGACCCAGAAAAAGGCCGTCACACTGCCATGCCGGCACCTCGACTCAGACTTCCAGCCTCCAGAGCCATGAGTAATTAATTTCTGCTATTTATAAGCCACCCAGCTTGTGACATTTTTTTACAGCAGCCCGAATGGCCTAAGACAGAAATTAATACATGAATACAGTGCCTGGGTGCCTAGCAGGTCCTCCTATAGTGACTGTTAGGACTATTGATTCCTTCAAACACACACCAAGTGCTTCCTAAGTGCCAGGTCCTGCCCGAGGCACCAGAACACAGAGGTGAACAGAACACAGTCCTCGAGGGGCTGGCTGTCCCCTGGATGAGGCTGGACACGTAAATATTGCAGTGGTTGTATGCAGGCTGCCTGAGAGAGCCTGACCCAGCCTAGGAATTCCGGAGTGGGTGACATTGAGGCAAGCCCTGAAGGACAGCAAAAATGTCCAAGAGGATGAAAGCGCTTTCCAGAGAGCAAGACCTGAATGTGCAGAGACGCCAATGAGAGAAGAGCAGGCACATGAGGTCTGCAAGGGAGCCAAGCACATGATCAGGGCGGGAGACCAGCCGGACCAGAGGCATGGTCCAGCTCCAGCAAGGATTCATCCCAAGTTACTGCGAGCCAGCTCTGAGAGTTGGGTTTAATTTCCCTATTTGTACAATCAGAGTTTTAAAAGAGATGATACTGAGGTCCCTCCCAGCAATTTAATATGCAGCAGATTGCAAACTCCCAGAAGGCGATTGCAAGTTCTATGCGTCCGCTTTCCCGCCTACTCCTCAGTGGGCGGAGCCAGGTTTGGTGCTCAAGAAATGCCTTTCACACTTTCTAAATCTTCTCGTGTTTTCTAGCTCAGAAATTCTTCATTTTAACAGTTCTTTCACAAACAGGTTCCGGAAAGCACACATTAGCAGAATTTGTCAGCCCCAAATCTTTATTTTCTGTATTTTCTCATTAAAACAAATCAAAAATGCCTATACAGTTAATGTCAAGGCTTTTAAAACACAGAACCAAAATGTGACCGTCACTTGAATTACGTCGTTCAAAGGATGCTGAGGTCTGGGAGGAGCCTCTTTGACCAGATGACCCAGGTCTCTCCAGAGCAGAGAACCTGGGCCGTGAGAGAGCTGCTTCCAGCCTTGGCCCCTGAGCCCGACAAAATGAGCCCCCCAAATGATCTCCATGGCAACAGCAAATTTGTTTCTTAAAGAAAGTTTGTAGTAATGCTTTTGGAAGAAACTTAGGGCAGATAGAATATTCTCCAATTACACAGAAATGATGTCTACGCAGCTCAATTAGCTGAATAATTTAGGCTTGGACCAGTGCTTTGTAAAAGAATGGCAGGTTTTTAGGGCCTGAACAATGGGATGTGACAGGTGGGGCCCAGGCTCAGAGGAGGCCTTGAAGGCTTGACTCTCCCTGAAGTTTTCTCTGAGATTTAGGACCCTGAACAGGACTCGAGGGTCCAGAGTGTCAGTCCCTGCCAGCTGCCTCCCAAGGATTGAGAGGCGCATGGAATTAGCTGGGTCATCAGGAAGTCATTGGCAGTGGCCAGTAAACGCTGGAGGATGCCACGCACAGAGAAGCCCTGGGTCTCAGGCGTCTCAGGGCGTGCGGCCGATTCCAGCTCAGGTGCCCCACCACCCGCTTTTTGCCCAAATAAAAAGAGAGCCAAGACCCCAAGATCCTCCTGCCCACTTTCTACATGTGAACCTACTTTCTTCTCCCCTCTTTCCCTTCTTCATTCATTCCGTCCCTCCTTGGAAGACTGCAAGACACTTGGGAACTTGAAACCCATTTAGCTTTGCTCAGTTTTGAGAGGGAACAGCAAAACTGTGGACCCAATGCCGGAGCCAGGCTGCTCCGGTTCAAGTTCCCCAAACTCTCCGTGCCTCGGTTCCTCATCTGCAAAGACGGAATGAGAATAAAAATGACTTCCTCGCAGCACTGAAGTGAGGATTAAGTAAATTAATGTTTGTAAACATTAGAATGGTGTTTTGCACATATTAAGGGCTCCCTACATATTTGATAGAACCCCCGTATCATTTAAAACACTGGAGCCCCTGGAAAATTCAGGCTGGCCTTTCAGACGCAGAGGCACCCCGGTCATTCCTGGGTTGGGATCCCTTTCACTGTGATGCGCTGAAGGATTACAGGACGGGACATGCCACATGCTATCCTGGCTCCTGGTTACAAAGATGAGAAACTGATGTGCAGAGGTGGGAGGCAGTCTGGGGCCCCCCACAGCCCCGGGGGTTTGCCACAGAGGCTTTCTGTCCTCCAGGCAATGCCAAGGGGAGCCTGTGGCCACAACCTGCAGGAGAACCATGAGGAGCCAAAGTGGGAGGGCTCCCAAGGGGCTCACGTCCCCATCTTGCCCTCCCTAGGGCCCTCCCTGGACTTCTAGCCAGCAGTACCCTTCCATGTCCAGAGGTGTTCCTTGAAAAAATTAAAATAAAATAAAATAAAAGGCTTTCCTGGTCACCTGCACCTGGATCGCTGCACAGGCTCACTGCCCCTATTGTGGAGACTTCAGAGTAGGGAACCTGTAAAGGCTCAGGGAAAACCTGCAGGACAGGAATCATGCGTGGCATACTGTCTGTCCCACATGCCTCTGCAGCCACAGTCCCCTTCAGTCAAAACCTGGCATGACTGGTGTGCCCCCAGCACCCAACACGGCAGACTCCCCACCCCCGACAGTTAGCCAGCACCGAGCCGGGGAGCCAGAGGCGCAGGGCCCCGTCTCCGAGCGCACAGCTCTCTGCAGTTCCTGGCTCAGACCCGGCCCTGGCGAGTGATCTGTAAATGTTGGCCCGATGATCTTGTTTCCGTTTGGCTTGTGTTTTTTTTGTTTGCATTTTTGTTTGCTAGTTACTGAATAAAAGTGTTCCTCAGGTAAAGATAAGGATCCCAATGGCCCCTCCTACTGTTTTCATGAGCTCAATATATAAGTTAAGTCTCTAGAAATTTCTTTTTAGTAGTTACATCTGATATTAAATCCTGAGACCACCTAGCTGTGGGGATTACATGCACAGCCCCTTACAGGGTCTTAGCAGCTCCAGAAACTGGCGCAAGTCAGAGTGTTTGCTTTAGAAACAAAGTGGAAATCCAGGCTGTGACGTGTCTCAGCTTTGTGAATTGGCCAAGTTACTTAAGCACTCTGAGCCAGTTTCTCCATCCTGAAGCATAATAGTGGCCAACATTTATTGAGCATTTACTGTTTGCCAAAAACTGTGTTAACAGGTTTACCCAAATCATCTCCTTTAACTCTCACCGTTTGACAGGAGAAAACAGGGGCACTGAGACAGAAGTTAATAACATGCCTGTAATGCAAATGTACTTATTATTTAGTAAGTATAATGCAGAACTTGGGCCGTTATCCTCTGGGTCCTACCCGGTAGTGGTGAGAATCAAGTTTTATAATGTATCTGCTCAAAGTGGGAATCAGCAAATGTTCTACTCTTTTTTTTCCCCTGGTTCCAACTGTTAGACTCCAACCAAAGAAAAATGACCCTTCTTTCTTTTCTTCTCTCCTTCTTCCTTCCTTCCTTCTTTCCCTCCCTCCTTTCTTCCTCCTCCCTTCTTTTTTCCTTCCTTCTTTCCTATTTTATTCATTCATCAAACATTTTTTGAAAACACTCTTGGTATTCCATACCAGGTTCCTTCTTAGCAATTGTTGCTGGTGAATCAGCACCAGATGTTAGACCAGTCAAGTCAGACCAGACCTTGGGTCAGCAGCTTTGGTACTTGAGTTCTGACTAAGAAAGAATTCAGAGCCAGATTCTAACTATAGGAGGAAGTCTATTTAGAAAGTCACAGAGGAAGAAGAAATGGGCCCAGAAAACAGGTTATAGAGGCAAAGAAGGGCCCTTGAAGTTTAGGAGAAAGACAGAGTCAAGGAAAATGTGCTTGGGGAAAAGGGCTGGGGAAAGACCAGGGTGCGCCCCACAGGGAGGACCACACTAGGTCCTCTGTCTCGAGGGTATTTATCTGGAGGTCTCAGCAGAGGGTCTCAACAGGATAATGTATTACCGTTCTCGGTGTGTCCTTTCAGGGTCGTGGTCTCTACTGACTGGTCAGCACCAGGGCGTGGTGGCCTGAGTCTACGTGGCTGGCCCTGACCTCAGCCCTGGCGTCGCTTGTCTGGTTTTGCTGTTTTTCTGGACCTGGAACTGAAACACCATTGAGGCCGAGATGTGTTTGATGTGGGTCACAATCTCATTGTCCTGGGGGCTTCCTGCTTAAGAGCTGTTCTCCACAGCTTGGCCATACCCTCTCCAAGGGTGTCTAACCTGCATGACTAGTAACATTCCAAGGGAGGAAAGGTCAAGGGAGGGTCCAAACTGCATGACCAGTGACCTGCTAAGGGAGGAAAGGTTACCCTGGGGGCGAGGTCCTTGTTTTCCCAGTTTGTCCGTGGCTAGGCACCCGGGGCCTTCCACCCCAGTGACCTTCTGTACCTGGCCCATCGTCCTTGCCCTGCTCCTGTCTAACCGCCTATCACACAATGAAGCAACTAGAGCTGAACCAGGCAAGGCTGTCCCTGCTCTTCGGCAGCAAGCAGCCATGTCTGGGTTTTGCAGTGGAGCTAATTCCAAGGGAACAGAGCAAAAAGAGCCCAATCCCAAATTCTTCTTTTTCTGATTGTCATTCAAAGAGGAAAAGATTCATTTCTTGAGCACCTCCCAGAAAGAAGTGTTCCCCTTCCGTCATCTCAGGCAGCCATCGCCGCCTTTGAAGGGTATCATTATGTCTATTTTTTAATGTCAACAAAAATGTGAGAACTGGGCAGCTCAGGGACTTGTCCCCAGTGCACAGTAACCTGAGATGGATTTGACCCTGAGACCCCATTCACACGTTTTTCTTTCTGTCCTGGGTTTCTTCTCAATCTCCATTTCTCTGGGCTGACTATGCAAATAATGACTCAAGGATTTCTGGGAATCTTTTTCTCCTTTTTTTAAATTTTTGGGAGGAAAAATGGCAGTTAGCCATTGGCATCCCCACCAACAAGCCAACCCCCCCATCTCATTAATGGTCACAACCCCAGTCCCACCGTGCAGCTCAGACGTGGAGGTGATGGGGCCTCCGGCAGCACCCCGTCCCCCTGCCTGGGGAATGCCTGGCATTGGCCCCCCGGATTTACTGCTTCTCACACAGCTGTTTGCAGGCAAGGTGGGGCTTCCTCTTAATGGTGTCGTTTACAAGTCAATAAAGCGGATGGAGCTCCATTTCCGCTGCTGGTCCCACCTCTCAGGGCTCTGTTGTCCCACCCTGCAGTCGGGGTGCAAAGGGGGCCTCTCCGACCTCATTCCCCCTTCTGTAATAGCCCTGCTCTCACCCAGCAGCCTGGCCATAAAGGCCCCCTCCCGTCCAGGGCAGAGTTCAAAGCTCTTGGGTCCCCAGGATCCCGTCCTCAACTGTCAGCCTCGCCTCACTTTATGATCCCAGCTCCCTCATTCACCCAGCACGAGGGCCAAGCCGCTGGGGTCTATCTCCGGGCAGAGATAAAGGCTCGGGCTCTGGGAAGCCTTGCCTGGCCACCAGAGGTGACTTGGCCCGCTGGGCCTCGGCTCCCACCGCTCTCTGGGGCGTGGTTAATGAGCTTGAAGAAAGACAGCCTTTTTCAATCCGACAGGGAAGACACTCCCTCGGGGTGCCTGGTTTTCTCCGTCTGACCTTCCAGAGGCCAGTTCCAGTGGGAGGGCTGGGGGAAACCTCTGAACTCCTGGGGCTCACTGCGTCCCCAGAGGCCCCCCAGGCAGAGGTGATAATGAGGTGAGAGAAGATGGCAGCTTAATGGGCCGGGCTCAGGCTCTGAGAGCTGAAAGCCTGCAGGAAAGAGGGATCAAGTCAAGGTCACAGAGCCGGGGTGGGGGGGATGGCTGTGCATGATCAGAACCGCTCATTCATTTGCTGGTCCATTTATCCAGGAAACATAACCAAGGCACCTACTGTGTGCACAGTGCTGTGCTAGGTGCTGGGGGAAAGAGCTCATCTAACCTGCTGGCGTCCACAGAGGCTGCCAGAGGAGGGAGGGTGAGTCCCAAGGAAAGAGTGGGAACCTGCCAGGCAGAGAAGAAAGTGAAATGCGGTTACAAGGAGAATGGTGCCCACAAAAGGCATGGCCCTTCCAGGGAGTGTCCGCCTGCATGGTGACTGAGGGGCAGGGCCATGGGCAGAGCTGGACTCTGTCCACTCTCCTTAAGCCCCCCCCCCCCCACAAGAGGCGGAGGGCCACTTGCTGTTCTATCTCCCTCGCTAGCACCACAGCCGGTGCCTAAGCCACAGACGCTACACACACAGCTTTCTCCAGCCTGACAGTCACAGGAAGCCCAGGGCCAGGGGGCCAGGGTCCTCCACCTCTGACCCACACCGCCCAGCAAGGGCAGCCTGCGTTCACTGGACCTTTCTCCAGGAACTGGGATCACCAACAGGAAGTATCAGGAACCCAGGGAAATAGACCCTGAATAATGTGTCACTGTGCCACCTGCAGGGTACAGGTATACCCTTACCCTGCGTGGCCTGGCAGAGCAGTTCCTGCTCTCAGAGAGCTTGTGTAGACGGCTAGAGAAAGATTCCCACGTCTCAGGAGAAAAGTCTGAGGCCCAGAGAAGTTACAGTGACAACAGCTAAAACAAGGCCGCCCTTCATCTGTTTGGTGCCTTTGTGTGAACTAGAGAAGGTGACCCTGCAGGGTGGGTGCAGCCCTTCGGGAGCAAGACTTCTGAGCCGAGGGCACCTCGGTGCAAAGGAGCAGTGGCCTGCCTTGTTGGCAGATGCAGGAATCTCGGGGTGCACAGTTATCAGGGAAAGCGGGGCTGGACTGCAGCCTCCTTTTCCTGAGATCCTGTGCGACTTCACGGGGCCACCCTGCACGAGTAAGAGAAAGTGTGCACGTCACAGAAAATGGACAGACACAAGGAGAGCAGCAGGGGCTGGCCAGGCAGACGTGCCCTTCAGCCCCCGCTCCCCGGCACCACTCTCTCGCCCTGCAGCCCCAGCGAACTCTCCATCTGCAGATGAAGGCTAATAATACCTCTTTCACCGGGGTTGGGAAAGATTTAAGAGTAGATAGCAGCTCTTATTATTCCAGTGCCTCAAGAACAGAAGATGAAGGATCCCCAGAGCCCTGGATGTTTTCCTTCCTTCCTCACTTAGAGACAGGTCTTAGTTATTTGTTTCCTGCCTCCATATAATTACAGTGCGAGGGCCTCATCCTCCAGGCCTGTTTCAGTGAGGGAGGAAGGAAGTCGCAGGCCTTCTCACCGCGACTCCCCGCTCAGAGACGCCAGCTGGGAATTTGACTAATCTGCGATTGCAGCCAATAACCCCCGCGTGTTGCAGATCAAGGTACTGCTCGGGCCATTCAGGACTGCTCTTGTCGCCATCAATCAGCCACTGTTCTCAGGCCGACCTCTGGGATCCCAGTCCTCTCTGCAGGCCCTGTTTATGGCTAGGGGATGAAGGGAAGTCCCCCCACATGCCGCAGAGCATGCTGGGCCACTCCAGACACTGCTGCCCTCCGCTGGGCTGGACCACAGACACCTCCATGTGGGTGTCCCTGTCTGCAGAGCCTGTGCAGGGTGGAGGATCAGAAAACATTTGCAAATAGACTCAACAGTGCAAGGAACGGAGAGGAGAGGGAGGCCTTATCTCATCCACCTCCTTTAGAGCCCAGCGTGGTGGCCCAGCATTCCGGAGAGGACTGCCTTTGTCTGGAGGTGTCCCGGGAGACCCTCACGTCCACTGAGCCAAGGGTAGCAGACACAACTCTAAGGCCGGTTCTGGCCTCTGACCTTGAGCAAGTTTCTTTCCTTTCTGTAGCAGACTCTTCCCTAAAATTGGGGTACGCCTGTCTGTAACCTCCAAGCGCCCTTCCAGAGCTGGCAGCCCCAGGTGGTGTGATTCTGGGAGTTTCAAAGGATCTTTGTCTAATTGGCCAGCGTGGATTAAAAGAGAATAGTACTTGTGGAAATTGTTGAGGAAAGAAAGGGGGAACCTTTGTTTTCAGGGCAATGGCTGCAGAATACATTCAGATTTTTTTTTTAAAGCGCCATAACATTGTTTGGTAAACAAAGATGAGCTTTTTTTCTTAAATTGCATTTATTGGGGTGACCAATAAATTTATTGGTTAATAAATTTATATAGGTTTCAGGTGTACAATTCTATAACACATCATCTGTGTATTGCATTGTGTGTTCACCACCCCAAGTCCTGTCACTGTGCATTGTCATTTATCCCCCTTTACCTCCTCCTGCCTCCCCCCAGCAAAGTCAACCTTAATGAAGCCCTTGGTACATCAGCGAAGAGACTGCTGGTCCATGCAATAGGAGTTGGAATCCTTGAAAAGAAATCACCTTTCTGGTTCAAAACATCAACAGGGCAGGAAGGTTCTGGTTAGGGCTACATTAGAAAAGGTTGTGTTTCAGGGGGGAAAAAAAATTAAGACATTCACAGCCTTTTTCATCCTGACCTTAAGAAGCGCCTGCCTACAATGTCCCAGGCCCTGTGCTGAGGACAGAGAAACAAGGCCCTTCCGCTGCCTCCAATGGGTCTGTGCTAGGGAAAGTCCTGAGGAATCCCCCATATTAGTTTACCAAGGATTTTGGAGAACATCACCAGCCTGGGAAGTGAGTTAGGCAACAATTATCACCTCCTTCTTACAAAATAGTTCCCTGAGGCACAAAGAGGTACGCTCTTCTAATCTCAGGCCACAGGGCCAGGGAGTTGGGGGAGAGATTTGCAAATTCCGGTCTTCTGACTCACAGGCCAGAGCTCCCTCAGTCACACTTTTGTATCTGTCACAGAGGGCCCAAGACCAGGAGGTACCATCTCCTAGGGCTCCGGCATGAGTAGCTGTTCCATGAAGATTTGTTAACAAACTGGGCTCTTGGCTCTCCTGCTCTAGACAAAGGCTCGGCTGCCTCTTTTTACACCCTCAACTTCTCTCCTGTTCTGTGAGTGTTTGTGATAGGGTTGTGGCTTCTGCAAACAGAAAACCCTACACGATATTGCTGCTGCAATTCCCTTAATCCCGTTGGTATTCCAAGTACAAATCTTACAACACGCTGATAATTTCCTCTAAAAATCGCAAGCGTGTCTCTGCGTCACAATGGCAGGAAGACAAAGCAGAGCCTTGGAATTAGGCAGACCTGGGTTCCTGTCCTGAGTCATCTTGGGCAAATATTGACCCTTCTGAGCCCCCGGGGCCCAGTCTGTAAAGTGGAGTTAATGCTCACCTTGAAAAGCTGTTGGAGGGCCAAGTGAAGCGCCTCAGCGCCTCTGCCGCTCCTCAGGCTCTGTTTTGCATTTTAATTTTCACTGTGCCCGAACTCTCCACTCTCATCCACAGCAGGTCTTAGGCAAGTCCCTTCTGCAGCTCTTTTTCTTCTCTGTCAGAGGTGTTCCACCATTGGATTCTCTGTCCCATTGGTGTTTCAGATCCATCTGGGTTGGTGATCAGAATTGATTGATCTGATACTGGGTGACCTTCCTGGCCCAGAATGTTCTGTGGACTGAGCATTGGAGTGTGCACAACTTTGCCCAAAGGACAGCTCAAAGCGAGGGAGGATTGCCCTTCGCAGCTTCAGTTTTGAAGACACAACCATGGGGACTTCAGGGCTATTTTTGTTAGGAAAGCGCTGGCCTCATCGCAGCCAGAATCATCGCATTTGTCAGACCCACAGCTACCGGACCTCGCTGGCAAGCTTCTCGGGTTCTACAAAAACTATTTGAGAGCTGAATAAAAAGAATTACTGGTTCTAAAACACAACAGGAAAACTGAAAAACCAAAGTGGATAAATGTTTAATTAAATGTTAAAAAATGTAACATTGTGTCATATGCTACTTTATCAATTGTTAAATTTATCACTCATGAAAATTTCATTATATTAGAAAATAGTTTGTAGGTCACATTTTCTCACTTAGCATGAATTTCCAAATGGTGTTGGTGGATGGGGGGAGATTAATTGTTACCCATAGCTAAATAATTTCCAAAGCAAAAGTATAGAAGTTCTTTTGAACTTTTCTATAGCCAAAGAAAAAACAAAAATCCTGTTATACACAATATGGAATGTAAGTGCATTGTAACATACTTGATATGCTGTCAGACAGGGTCCAAGAGAGTAAGAGTACAAGGGCCCACAGAGATCTTCCAAGAGTCCAGACCACTCTCTGGTAGGTCCTGATGCTTTTACCGAGATGCAGGCACCCACCTAGACCACTCAGCACGCCTCAGGGACTCTCAGACACCTGCTCACCCAAGACTGGGGCACCAGCTCCAAGTGCCGGGTCAGCCAAGCGACCCTTCTCCCCAGCCCCTTCTGCCCAGCATTCTTCCAGCTCATAAAACGCCAGTCCCCCAGCACCGGGTTAATATTTACTCACCACAAACCATTCTAGAGCTAAAGGCTGAAGGCCCCACTAAAGTTAAAATATTCGAAAGGAAGTTTTACCTCCTGGGTGAGGGTTACAATTTCCTGGGAGTGGGCTGTGGCTCCCCAGTGGATTCCGACCACCGGTGGCGTGACCTGGAGTTGAGGAGAGACCCTGGGACTGAAGCAGAGTGTTTAGATCTATTTCCAGCTCTGTCAGGCGCTGGAAGGACTTCTTTTTTGTTCCTTTCTAGACTTCAGTTTCCATGGCTGTAAAATGGGGTGACAATCCCCAGAGGAAAATTATGAGCATCAGACGAGGGGAGCTCTGCCAAGACTTCCCAAACCCGAGGGGTCCTGTACAATGCCAAGAAGCCATGCATCGTTTGGCCAAGGGTGTTTTGTTTTGTTTTGTTTTGTTTTGTTTTGTTTTAACTTTAGTATAACAATTGAAATAACTGTTGTCTCACTGAACATTTTAACAGTAAATGCTGAGATTGCACTGTGACAGTCATATCCTTCCAAGGAAGGCCTCATCAGTGGCTCTCCCACCCCCTCCCATATGTCTTCCTGTGGGCTAACTCCCCTCCGCTGAGAGGCGGGGTCTGAGCTCCCTCCGCTCAAACCTGGGTGCAACTCTGGAACTGTCTGCAGCAATGGGATCTGGTAGAAATGAGGCCGTGTGACTTCTGAGGCCAAGTCGCAAGAGATAATAGCATTTCTATCTGACTCCGTCCTTGGGACTTGGACCTTTGGAGCCCTGGGCAGCCAGGTAAGCACTTGAACTACCCTGAAGCCACGATACTGGGGAGACCATGAGAAGACAGAGAAGATGTCCAACAAGCCCCTGCTGCTAACGCTCAATATCTCTAAGTGGTAGGATGATGGTTATATTGCTTCTTAAATTTTATTCTTCTTTGCTTATCTGCATTTAATTTTTTTTATATCTAGAAAGCACGTATTTCTTTTTTCCAAACAAGTAAGATTTCTCCTTCTTCTTCTTCTTCTCCTCCTCCTCCTTCTCCTCCTCCTCCTCCTCTTCCTCCTCCTCCTTCTCCTCCTCCTCCTTCTCCTCCTCCTCCTTCTTCTTCTTCTTCTTATTCTTGTTCCACCTTACTTTCTCAAAGCATCACCAGGTCTTAGTGAAGATTTACGCGGTATTCCAACAACTGACTCCTTGCATAATTCAACAAAATAAGGGTTTGCCCCAGAATCCTGACAAACTAATACTGGCTGGCTGATACCAGAAACCACCGTGCTCCTTGGTAAGTTCTGTGGACCCTTGGTAAGTTGTGTGGACCCCTTGTGTAGGTTTACCCAGTTACATCCCCCAGCCCAGCTGCCCCTGGCATAGAGCAAGCTTTTGCAAGGCCTGAGCATCTATGTTTTTCATAACCACAAGAAAATAAAACTTTCATTCTTTTATTCAATCATTCATTTAATACTCATTAAGCCCTATGTGTGCCATGCACAAGGCTGGGTGCTGGGGATATACCTGTAAGCTAAGCACCCTCTCTGTCTTCATGCTGTGAAAGATACCAGTGAAGCCACGGTCTGGACGTGGCGTAAGTGCTGTGAGCGGAGACGCCCCGCAGGCAGTGAACGCGCAGAAAAGGCTCACTTTTCTTCCCATGGAGATTCAGGAGGGCAGCTGGATAACAGGATCTCTGAGCTCAGGGGTGCAGGGGGCACAGGCACCATGCAGGGACACAAGAGGAGGCGGCTCAGGTGAAGGGACAGCCCTGGCCCAGGTGCTTCCCAAGCACCCAGAAGGCTCTCCCCTCCTAGACCCTGCCTGGCTGCGATTCCAAGGCCACTTCCAAGCATGGGATGAAGAAATGGGATCTGTCGTCTCCCTGTCGGCTCTAGCTCTCTTGGGTCCTCACACTCCAGAACCAGCCCAGGATGTGCCCTGACCTTGAGGGACCGAGCCTTCCTGGTACCAGAACTCGGGGGAGACGCTGGCAGGGATGGAGATTCTGCCCACCGGCTGGTGCTCTGTCAGCTGTGAGACCCCTCCACACCGAAGGAAGGTGAGAGAACACGGAGCAGGAATCAGACTAAGTCCCCACTTAGTTTCCTCATCTGTAAAATGGAGAAAATGTGTAATCCAGTGTCACAAGTGTTGTGAGGTGTGCTATAGACTGAATGTATGTGTCCATCCAAAATTCTTACGCTGAGACCTAACCCCGGTGTGATGGTGTAGGAAGGTGGGACCTTTGGGAGGTGACCAGGTCATGCCGGTAGAACCCCTGGGAATAGGGTTAGTGACCTCATAAGGGCCCCTGTCCTTTCCCCACTGTGTGAGAAAGCCGCAGAAGACGGGCAGGGAAACCAGGAGCCCTGCCTTCACCAGACACCAGATCGGCAGGCCCCTTGATCACGAACATCCCTTCCTCCAGAACTGCGAGAAATAAATACATGTTTTTGTTTAAGCCCCCTGGTCTATGGTATTTTTAACATAGGAGCTGAAACAGGCCAAGAGAGAAATCAAAAGAGATAATCCTTGGGAGCGCACTTAGCAAAACAGAAATGCAAGATGTGGTCTCCTGTCCCCACAGCCTCTGGCTGCTTCCATAAACCAACCGCAATTCTGCAGGGGCGCGAGGCCCGGTTTTCCTCACTGGCGAGCACAGGAAATCTCGACGGAGACCCAGCCACAGGTCTCCGGTTGCCATCGTCTCTTGTACTCCTGTGCATGTTCCCTGAACAGGCCAGGCACTGAGATTCTTTCCCGCTCCGAGGCCAGCGGCCAAGGTCCAAGATGCTGCCGGGGACACAGCTCCCCTGCCAGTCCAGCCTGACCATCCCGCTGACCAGGTGGAACTTACGAGACAGCGCCCTTAATTTGTCCTGATGCCCAGCCAGAGGGAGCGCCGACCCTCCAGGCTTGTCAGGTCTCTCTGTCTGCCACTGGAACTGGGGGCCAGGCCCAAGGCTCTGCCCTCTTCCTGCGGCTGCTGCTGGAGTGGGGCACGTGGGATCACGACCCTGGCTCACCGGCTCATATATGTCCCCCGCGCCACAAGCCATCAGGAGACTCTTTCTCACAGGCAAGTCCTGCCATCTGCTACCTGCCCCCCAAGGGGGGGCCCTCCATACCTCCCCTCCAGTCCCAGGATAAGGAAACCCAAACTTGTTAGCCAAGCCCACTGTCTCCTGCTCTTCACTCGCTGACCCCCCGCCTCTGCCATTTGGTTGATCCAAAGCCAGTTCTGACCATTTGTTCCAGCCGGGCCCCAAATGGGACCCCGTACCTTCTCCTTCATATAACTTCTGCCAGACCTTTAAATGTCTGTTTATGTGTCACTTCCTCCAAGAAGCCTACCTAGGACGGCCAGCCTCTGTCCCTACAGAGACCCCACACATCTGTGTCGTGCGTCTATCATGCTACACCCTTGAGGCAGGTCAGCGTGTCCCATTTCTATCCTTTCTCCCACCCCATCCCTGGTGCTTCGGGAGTCTGACAAAAGAGAGGCTGCCTCTGTTGGCGGTGATGCTACGCAAGGAGAGTGGGCGCTACTGGCACGGCCGGCTTTGTTTGTCCTGCAGGCACTCAGTCCCGCAAGGCCACCTGTCCCTGCATGGCTTCTCGAGGTAAGGCCAGAGCTGGGGTTGGACCTGGTCTATCTTGCCCTCCTGCTGAGTGGAGCCAGGGCCTGGAGAGAGTGCGGAGGGCGGGAAAGCCCAGGAAGCTCCTACAGACTCAGTGACTCTCTTACCAAAATAGAACCTGGCTTTCCTTGTGGAAAATGGCTCCATGGAGAAGTTGCCCCCGTTCTCAAAAAGTACCACAGAAAAATTAGTCCTGCCACACAAATTCAGGGATTTCCCCAAATTCTGGTCTTTCAGCCAAAAAACTTTGGGGAATGATTGTTTGACCGAACTTCATCAGAGGGTGGTTCTGTTTGTTTTGGGTTTTTTTATGCGGACTCCCCCAAGCCCTCAGGAAAATAGGGTGCATTGCAAATCTCCAAGATGGGAAGGAGTGAGGAGACTAACCACACTGCCGCACAGGCCACACGTCGTCTGCACAGGCCACACTTCCGCGCAGGCCACAGAGTCTCTGTTTGAGGGACAGGTCCTGAGGTCTCACGGAATCGGTGTTTCACAGAACACAATTCGGGAAATGCTGCTCTACAGGTACTTGTAAATTTGGGTGTTCCCAAAGCATCATGTCTCCTAATATCCAAATTTGGGAGGCGAGGATTTTTTACAACATTTTCCAATACATCATCAGTGTCTGCTTTTGCTGAGGCAGTTTTGTTTTTTGTGGAGGCTGTAAACCATGTTATGTGAGTGTTTCGCTCGTTCCCGTGGCTACTGGGAAGCTCAGGACTGAGTCTGGCCCTCACTCAGTTATGGCCCAGATCCCTGAAGGAGAAGTTTTGTCCTCTTATCTTTTCTCTGTTACCACCTTATTTCTGCCGTCTTTATTTTTTCTTAGCCATGATTCCTTCATTTCTTCACTGTAAATCTGTTTTACTAGTATATTAAAATCCTCTTGAAAAAGAGACAAGATGTACATAAACAAATGTAAACTAGTGTAGTATTATTAGCAGCTACGGTAACAAAAACAGCTTCATTCCAAGAATAGGTGAATCTCCCATAGACATAAGCATTAGCTCTTTTCTGAAAAGAAAAAGAGGACCCAAGATGGGTCTCCTTCCTTGGCTTCATTTTCATGCTTAACCCTTTCATTCTGCTCTTCAAAGTCAGAAGATATGCCCCCACCCCTCCCCCACACCCCTTGAGAGACTGAAACAAAACTACCCTCCAGATCAAATAGATTACGTTAATGACACTGAGAAGAGAGGATGGTCTGTATCCACTCCCCGAGCTCCCCAGACAACAGGCTTTTGTGCTTGGGAGAGAGACGGGGGGCAGGCAGCACTCAGTAAGTTGCATCCACCGGGCAGGGTCTGCCGGGCCGGCGCTCCAGCCCGCGAAGTCTCCTCGAGTTGGGTGGACAGAGGGCCCCCAATTCTGGACCATTTCTCTAACTGCTGAGCAGCCCTGTCTGCCCAATACCCAAATAGCCACCTCTGGGAACATCTGAAGACCCAGAAAAGGGGCTGAGTGAGGCTTTAAATGGCTCCAGACTATTTGAATCTTCTTCCTCTAGATGAACTCAGTTGAATCCTCTTCCCTTCTGGTAATCTGTGAAGTGACCCACAGACGGTCATAATCTCCGGCCTGCCTCTCTTCCCTGCACCAGTCCTGCACGTTGTCACCTGTAGGCCCCCTGCTCCCCTCTCTGCACAGCACAATGTTCTCCCCCTTGGTGCTTCCTTATGGACGATAGCCCAGAAGCAGATCACCTGTACCCTGTTCTAGTTCTCCTTGGAGACCATGAGCCCACCATGGTGGCCAGGGGACAGAGAGTGTCTCTTCCATGTATGCACACTCCTCTCCCCAGACACCTGCTGGGAACCCCTGGTAAGAGGGATGAAGGATATAAAAACAGCTGTAGACACAACACTGGGGTAGGCATCAGCTAGATCTAGAGGGACAGCACCAAGTGCCTGAGCTAGCTATTCCCTCTCCTGTAAACAAACACACTGTGTGTCACAACATCACTAATTCACACAGTTGGATGTCCCAGCAGGTGTGCACACCTTGAGGACTAGAACCTTGCAGGACTCAACACTGAACCCATGTCTTCTCCTGGGCCTGCCTCTGAGTATGACCTCAACCAATCTTGAGGGACAAAAGGGTAATCAATGCAGGGAGGAAGGAGCGAGTGAGAGTAAGCCGTGCAGTGCTTGGGGTGGTTCTATATTTTGTTCATGACCTTCCTTCGTCTTAAGAGTTTTGATGTCATCGTTACCGCCATCTCAGGGAGGAGGAAATCAGGGCTTGTTAGGCAGTAACAAGTCAAGGTTTGGACCCAGCTCCAGCCACCTCCTCGGTCCCAACTCCCTGGTTACACTGACTTGCCCAAGGCCAGCCCAGGAGTTTCAAGTTCATCCCAGAGGCAGTGGACCATAAAATCTTTGTGTAAACTTGTGGGTTGAGTTTGCCAAGCAGTGTTAAAATTAGAATAGGGGTTCTCCACCATGAACTCTCAGCTTTTGGCTGCAGTCGGAACTGGGCGTAAAAGACATGCTCTTAAAGAGGTCATATTTGTTGGGCCCTGAAATTAGAAAAACACAGGTCTAGAAAGCAAACATTTTCTCCATCCTTCTCAGCCAAGGTCTTCCTTCCAGCAAGTCCAGACTTCATTCCCAGGAGTCCTCGTTTTCCTGGGGAATAAAGAGGAAACAAATTATAAGCCTACTGGCCAGATCAGCTCACTTCATTATAACTCATTAGACAACCACGGGCAACAGAGAGATCCTGATGCACAGGCCCCGCCCCGACTGAGCGCTGGCATTCAGACAGGAAGCTGGAGCAGCAATAAAGCCTTCGCAGGTTCACCACGTGCAGGGCGAGGTTTACGGGAGGCCTGTGGACATTTGGTGAATCCTTAGTTATAAAAATCTCAGAGAGAGTTGTTTGTGACTGTCCCTTCGGTGCATATGTGCTCCAGGGAAAAAGGCAGATCTTTGTAAGGGACTTAGATCCTGTGTATGGCTTCCTTTGCTTAAAAGCAAGTGGGTGCGGGGCGGGGGGTGGGGGGTGGGGGGGAGTCATTTAAATGATTCATTTGGCCTAATTTGTGTTCTTAAAAAATGAAAATTTTTTAAAAATGAGATTTTTATGGGTGGTGTTACATTTTTAATGGGCAAGTGTCCCAGGCCCATATTTTTAATTGAAAAATGTTGAACAGCTGGTTGTAACAGGCTTAGAAATAAGAACAATACCCACTCTTGGCATGAGGTCCACCATTTCCTAAGTGCTTCGTGTCAGAGATCTTGCTTGCTGCTGTGCAAATGCTGAGATTTAATTTCAATGTATGTATTTCTCTTTACCATATTCTGTCCCAAAAGTGACTGCGGTGGCTAGCAGGCATGCTTACGGAAGTCCAGGCATAGGGCCTCGTAGAGATGGAATTCCGTGATGGATGGAGCTGCCATGAACTTGGAGCGCTCCAATTGCTGAGTCTTCTCCTGAATGTAGTACTTCTATCTGTATGTTGCAATGACTTTAAAAAGGCCTGGAGATTTGGCCCATCCCCACACTTCTTGGGCCACGGGTGGAGCGAGCAGAACCAGAACAGTTAGCTTAGCTGACGCCTGGTGTGTTGGAACAAACGCTGTCCTGGAGGGCAGGGACAGTCTCTTGTCACTGCTCTTCCCGTTTCCCTACTCCATGTATTTGCACAGGTCTTTGTCCTCTCTGAGCCTCAGTTTCCTCGGGTCCTGCTTCCTTCTCAGCGTTGCTCTGTAGGTGCAGTGTAATCATGCGTGTGAATGTTACAGGCGACACTGCTGCTGTCACTTCATTATTGTCATAGACCTGGGCGTCGGAGGCCCAGGCTCCCACCAACTGCAGCTCTGCTTCTTGCTGTGAAATCTTGGACACGTTACTTCTTTCTCAATGTCAAAGTCCACATCTGCAAAATGAAGAGGGTTCTTTGTCATCGCCCCTCAAATTGTAGTGACCAGTCTATCAGGGGGATAAGGAGCTTGCCCTAGAATGTCAGTCAATGTCTCACTGCCTTCACTGAGAAAGTCTTACTATGAAAAAAACAAAAAGAGCCAGCTGACCTCAGCCACAGGTTGAATGAGCAGCAGCACTAACTACGTCACCCCTTCCGTGACTAAGTGATATGACCCCAATGACATTTTTATCCTGCTTGCAAGATAAACAAGGACCTAGGAAATGGATTCCATTCAGAATTATTGATATTCACATGGGGCCGCTGTCTTGTCTAATTAGCCCACAGGTCTTTAGAGAGAACCTACTATAGTCCAGCAAAGCCCCAACTCCTCACAGTGGCCCCTGCCCAAGAGCTTCTTCCAGACTAGACAGGGAGCTAAGATATGAACAAAACTTCACCAAGGCCTGGCCAGGCCCACAGCTGAGGGATTGGCACCAGGCAGCTCTAGACAGAACCGATATGTGCAGGAGCTCAATGGAGAGAAAGGTCACTGAGAAAGTTGGGGAGGGCTTCCCAGAGGAGGTGGCATTTCACTGGGGTATTGAGAGTTAACCTACATTAAGTAAAACTGGGAGAGGTCCAGAAACACAATGTCTTATACATATTATCCTTGTGTTTATTTTCCAGCAATCTAGAAGTAGGTTCTAGGGCTCATTTGTGGGCCACCTCTCTCAGGCAGATAATCTGGACTTCTACGTATAGCTAGATTCCTGTTAACACTTTGATATGTTTGTGTATGTATACATACATGCAAGCATCTGTGTATATATCTGTGTATACGTACCAGAGCACCTAGGCAGGGGAACCCGATTGCTGACTTTGGTCATGCCTTTGCCCTCAGTCAGCCCCGTTCTTCAGCTGGGACTCAGATCTGCTCTTGAAATACAAACCTGTTCTCATGTGTCATCGACTCTGTCCTCTCTGTGTTCAATTTGCTTTGACAAATGGAGAGTTAGGCAGATATGCACAATTGGGTCCTTTGTTCATTTTCCACACTTCACTGTAAGGAACAAGAAATTATTAATCAAAATATATAGGTACATCTGTTGGAAAACGCCTTTCTCCCTTCCATTTCAGAATCTTGCATTTGGGGATATTTGTCATGTTTTAAATCAGCTGACGAGATTAGCAAGGGCTGTGTCTGCCTATGTGGTACCCTTCTTTTTCTTTTATTTTTTTCTTTCTTTTTTGGTTAGGGGAATGAACTTGCTATCTCTCTGAATTTCTTTCTACCTGTTTTGGGTTGTTTTTTTTTTTAAATCTCTGTCCTTTGGTAGACTCTTTCTTTCCCCTACACTTCCCCTCCCCCATCTTTCTGGTTTTTCTACACAATCCATTGGGCATGTGATTGTTCAAATTTAACTTTCAACTTCCAAATCACTGTGTGTGGATTGCTCCCCCTTCCCCCCTACCACCGGCGTCTAGAAAGGAAATATTCCCATGGGAAAAGATAAGTGTGAAACAAGGGTGGCTAAGGTCCTATCTTTGAGGTGTCCAGACTCATACAAAGAACTTTTTAATGAATTGTTTTTCCTCAAAAAAAAGGAAGACATGTAGTATCTCTCCCAGAGGGCTCTGAATTCTTGGCTGAGGCTAGAAAGAGAATGCTTTCAAATCCTCCCCATTCCCACCCTCTCTTGGAAAGCTATCCTAAGATGAAGCAACATTTTCTTGTAAATTTGGTAATAAGAATTCTGGACTTCTCAAGTATAAGGCCTGGCTGAGTTTACTAAGGGAGTGCATGGCCTTGGGTTTTCGGGAGCCATTCTAGACTCCTTGGGAAGGGCTCCCTTTATGCCTGGACCGCCTTTGATGACATGTGACCCTTGACCCTGATCAATGCCCCCTCCCCCCAGACCCATGGAGAGGAGAGCCCCTCTCTCAGCGCCCAGAGGAAGAGCGGGCAGCGAGGCCCTGACCTCCCACCCGGCCCCTAACCTCACTGATAATTGAGTTTTCCATCCGAGCTCACCAGCAGGCTCTCGGCACAAAGGAGCAGCCCCCCTGACTCCGTGTCCGCCCAGATGAAACCAGGCGCCGAATCTGTTCGCCTAACACCAGCCTCCGCCCCCTGAACGCACATGAGAAGCGTGGGGTCTGGGAGCCCAGCTTCCCTGGCCCACCCTGGGCCCCCAACACAGCACCTCCCACGTCCCAACTGCAGCCTGTTTGGGTACAACAACACTTGTCCCTCCTGACACAGTACTTGGTTGGGAGAGTCATGTCTCCTGGAAAGGCGTTCACTCTGCAGAGGCCTGTACAAAACACGCGCCTCCTCCACCTCCCACCGAATGCCCTTCTGTACAAGCATGTTTCCCAGACTCTCTTGAATACAAAACACTAAATTTCAGGAAATTTAAGAGTAACTTTCTTCCTGGGTTCTGCTGTCCACAGGGGGCCTTCGGAGAAGCCCGCTGCCCTCGGTGAGTGGCACTGTGTTGACAATGAATAATAATAGCTCATTAGCGTGGAGCCCTCTCGGCTTGTAGCATACACTGCCTCCTTTGCCACTCACACCCCCTACTGAGGTAACTCTACTTCATCCCAAGAAACCAAAGGGCAGAGGATTTGCCCGAGGTCGCCCAAGCTCGGAAGAGGTGGAGCTGAGACTCAGAGCCAAGTTTTCGGATTTTCCAGCTGGTGAGCTTTCTGGAGCATCTGGCTGCTTCAGGAGGAACCCTCCTGGAATGCAGAAGGCAGGCGGAGGCCTCCAGGGTCTGATAAACACCCAAGAAACCATAAAAGCACAAACAGAACTGCAACTGCCTGAGGCAGCGGTGGAGGCCTGACTGCAGAGGACAGAGGACAGGCTGTGGCTGGAGCATTTCTGGGACATGGGGGCTTCCAGGAAAGGAAGGGCCTCCTCTGGGCCTTTAGGATGGAGGGAGAGGCCCCTCAGCTGAGGGACCTGCCTGGGCAGTCTGCTCGGGGACAGTGGAAGGCGGGCCAGTGGGTGCCTACAGACTGGCAGTCCCAAAAAGGGGCCGGGCTTAGAGAGGGGGTGGGGGCAGATGAGCAGGGTCGTGGGAGTATGGCTAGGAGTTGAGGCTTTCTTCCACAGGCTCCTAGATCATATACTGCAGGGACATAACACGTGTGCAGCGTTTGACAATTGGGACTTCTGTCCATTTGGAAACTGCAAAGTAGACAGCATCAGCCCCCATACTACCTATGGCCTGTGCCTACTGGAGGGGTCTTCCCAAAGCTGGAACCCACTGCCATTCATCAATACTTGCCACCTCACCTGATGGTATGAAGTATGAAACTGCCAAGGTCCTTGCTAAACTTCCAAGCTCCCGAGCCCTCTGGTAGCCAACTCAGACTCAGGCCTGGAGTGACTTGTGGGTCTATATGTTGACCAAGTGCTCTCAGGTGGTCATTAACTACAGACAAGGTTAAAAAGAGGAAACACAATCACAAAAATCACTCAGGGCACTGTGAAAGAATAGGGCCATCCTCTGGAAAGGCTGTCAGCCTGTCTGTGGGGAACCAGGAATCTGGACTCTTAACAGAAACAGGACCGCAATGATGGTATGGTGAGGGAGGTGAGTTGGGCAAGCTTAGGGTCAGGTCCTCTCTTTAGATAAAAGTTTGCTCTGTTGCTCTTCAAGGATATTTTTGCAGCGATTTCAGATATCCTATATCTTGGAGACTGAGTTTTCTGACACCTCCTTAAGTTTTGCACCCCAGGTGAGTTCCTCACTCTCCTCACCCTTGGCCCAGCCCTGAAAAAAGGCCCCAGGTGGTCCTTGGAAGAGGGTATGAATCCAGCCCTCTGAGCACCACCTTCCGTGGTCTTGCCTGCATTTCTGAGCTCCTCCCGCTTGACTCCATACAATCCCAGCAGCCTCAGCCATATGCACGGGCTCGTCGCCCCAACCTCAGCCCGATGACCTGCTTTCCACCTGGCCCCCAGGACTCTCACGCACTTCTGAATGTTCCAGACAGACTCAGCATCTCCAGTCTCCATTTCCTCGTCTATAAAATGGGATTGATAAGGCTGCCCTTGAAGGGTTGTTGTGAAATTAAGTGTATTTTATCAAGGGCCTGGGACACAGTAACAGATGTTCCATAAATTTAAGAAAAATAATAGGGATCAGATGCTAGGCCCTGTTCCCCTAAACCATCCCCCGTGCTCTCTCCTCTGGGAGACGTGCACTGACCCTCCGTGGCCAGCCCTGGTGATTCTGACATCGAGGCTAAGCTTGGTTTGATGGGTGATTAATAATGGTCAAGGCTTAGGAGAGGACTGGTCCCCAGATCGACGAGATGGTTTGCACAGTCTCAAGCCAGATGTAGGGAAGAATTGATGTGGGTCTGTGTTGAATTTAAAGCCCGCTGGTTCAGTCCGAATGTCAGGCTCATTGCCTGGCGCTTCCCGTGCCTGTGTGTGATGACAGTGTGCTGGAGACCGCTCCTGGGGCTGTCACGGACAGAGTCTCTGCGAGTCTCCGTTAGGCCTGAAGTGTCATGAAAAAGATCTTACTCTGCAGTAGATTTATTCTGAACCTCCCTGTATTAGTCAGGGTTCTCCAAAGAAGCAGATCAGTACAATGTAGAGAAAGAATTTATTTTAAGGAATTGGCTCACATAATTGAGGGGCCAGCAAGACTGAAATCTGTAGGGCAAGCCAGCTGGCTAGAGAGTCAGGGAACAGGCAATATTTTAGTCTCGAGGCCACAGGCCATCTTGGGATAGAATTCCTTCTTCTTTTGTAGACCTCAGTCTTTGCTGTTAAGGCCTTTGACTGATGGAATGAGGCCCACTCACATTATGGAGGGTAATCTGCTTTACTCAAAGTCTGCTGATTTCAGTGTTCATCTTGTCTAAAAAATATCTTCCCAGTGACATCTAGACTGGAGTTTGACCAAGTAACTCCACCAGAGCTTGGCCAAGGTGACACATAAAATTAACCATTGCACTCCCTAGTTTACAATATGGAAAGAAATCAGCCCATCAGATAGTCAGAATCTTACTGAACATGAAGCAATAATGGGAACATGCGTCACTGGGGGGAGGTGTCCCACAGAGCAAAGGTGCTACTGGGGTGAGGATTGTCTTCAGTCTGTTGTTGGGGAACCACCAGGACATACCAGATGCTCGACTAGACTGAGTGAAGACCAAGAGCAGTGTGACAGAGTCTTCCCTCGAAGATTACCAAATTTTGCTGTATATTTTTGCCCAAATATTTGAGGGAAAAATAAGGGTGTGCATCATACATGGGTAGTACTAATTTCATATCTATATAAATGTCTTCAATTCTTTTATTTATGCTTATGCATTAAAAGCGAATTCTATAAAGCGATAACGATATCCATATGCAAAGTAGCACCCTGAAATATGATAATCAGTTTTGTGTCTAAATATAAATAAATAAAAAATTGAATTAAAAAATTAAAACTAATGATTTGTTCCTTGAAAGTATGGGCCAAAAATGTGAGTGCACATTATACATGAGAGCGCATTATACACAGCAAAATACGGTAATTGGCTCGCCAAATATTGGCCCTCCAGAGCACCAGGCATCCTTGACTAAGTTCTAGGGTAAAGATGTGAATCTGACAACAGACTTCACAACAGTCCAGGGTGGAGGCAGACATTCAATACACCACCCCATCCAATGGACAAATGCTAAGACAAAGTGTCGTGTGGAGAGTGAAAGGAGGGGATGTGCATTGCCTTACGGGGACAGATAAGACGATGTTGGTGGGGACAGTGAGCCAGCACCAAATGCAGTGATTGTCACCAGGGAGGTGGATAAGGAAAATTTGGTGATGTGCACGTGAAATCTTTGCAGCATTTAGAAGTAATGAACTAGACATACACACAGCATTAGATTTTAAAAAACACAGTGCTGAATGGGGGTGAAAAGAAACAGTATAATCAATAGCACCATGGCATTTCTGTAACTTTAGTACACATTGCACAGGGCAACATGCTTTGGAGAGCCGTGTATCATTTCAAGGGTACAAAGCAGATGCACTGGAAGAGTTGCCTATAAAGGGAGGGGACTAGGAATGAGGGTGGGAGTTAGTTAGCGAGAGGAAGGGCCTGGCAGGGACCAGGAGATAATGCCTCCTGAACTGAGGAGTCACTTCACCCTCCACGCTGAGTTCCTGAGTCTCCGGAGTGACCTAAGGGGGAGAAAAATCACAAGGAGCAGTACCTCAACCTAGTTAGAGCGACTTGTTCAACGCCTGTCTTTCCTTCTAGAGCAGAGGTTGGCAAGCTATGGCCCATGAGCCAAATCCAGCCCACCAGCTGTTTGTGGAAACAAAGTCTCATGGGCACATGGCCGCATTCAATCATTGACACAGTACCTATGGCTGCTTTTTACACTACAGAGACTCCAGAGGTCAACATCTTGTTGATTTTGGGCAAGGTGGTTTCTTCTGTTAAATTTTAGATTTTTAAGGGGCAGGGAATGTATATTCACATATGTGCTTATATTCATTCAGGCATTCACCCATGTATTCATGTCATCAGTCAATCACATTTACTTAGCACCAATTTTGTACCCAGGCCCTGCCCTAGGACCTCTCAGGGGTCCTAGTCCAATAATAAGTACACAGGTCATCAAACCTCAATGTGGCAAGTGAGATATTAGAAATATACAGAAGGCGTTTGGAATCTAGAGGAAGAAACATTTTTTTCCTGTTTTGGGAGATTCAGGAATGAGTCACAGAGGAAGAAGTTTTTAAAGTGGGTTTTGAAGTATGAATAGGAGTTTGTTGTACTCATGAACATGTACCATCTTTATTGATGAAGCCTCAGAGACAATGCTGGTGCCTGGCACATAGAAGATGCTCAGGAACAGTCCTAAGACAGGAGAGAGAGGGCATCATCCTCACTTCTTTGACTCAGACCTGCAGACACACTGGAATCCCTTGGAGAGTCTTAGAAAATACTGATGCTTGGTCTGACCCCGAGAGATGCTATCATCGTTGGCCTGAGATGCTGCCTGCACTGTAACTTTTAAAAGCTCTGCAGATGATTCCAGTGTGCAGCCGTGTTTGAGAAGCCCTGATTTAGACTAGTGCTCCTCAACCGTAATGTATAAACCCATCCAGGGGGTCTTGTTAAAATGCAGCTTCAGATGAGGCAAGCCTGGGGTGGGGGCTGAGGGTCTGCTTCTCTAAGAAGCTTCTGGTAATGCCCAGGCTTCTGGTCCTGGGAAGAAACTTTAGAGTAGCAAGAATCTCTGAGGCTGAATCTTCAAAGCAATTCAGCAGGCCTCAGGACTTGCCTGCTCCCAGAGCTGACGATTCCGCTCCCCAGGGCTACGCTTTAGTTCTGCAGTGAGAGGGGGCTGGAGCTAAGGCTGGGCCCCCGGGAGGGGGGAATGTGGAGGAAGGGGAGGGGAGACCCGGGGACTCTGCTGTTGACGGGGTTTAAGGGCTGGCACAGCATACCTGTCCCCCATCCCCCCCAGCCGTCTGCCCACCAGGCTGCACTCAAGGCCAAGACGCAGCCACGGGGCCTGGGGAGCAGGCCGACGTCCCGCTGCAGAGGGTGGCCTCCACGGGGTTGGCAGGAGCTGCCTCCTGGGTAAACATTGTTCTGGGTTTTTTCTTTATTTCTCTTCAAACAAGCCCTTCCCAGCGCCGGCCACATAACCCTAAACAAGGCCTCTCAGTGCTGTTGACACAAAGGCACAAATGGTGTCATTCCAGCCCAGAGATAAAACTCTGATCCTCCCATAATGGGGGCATTTCCTCTTGGGAAGAACACCAGCAAATCAGGAAATTCAACAAGCCCGTCTAAGCCCTGCCCTCCAGCGAGGCTCAGGTTTTTTGTTGTTTTGGGTGGATTTCTTCCTCTCCAAAGCTCGGCTTGTTTCATGTGCCTCCGTCAGCAGATAGTCACCCCAGACAATGGCCTCTTTCTGCAGACAATGGGCAGCGTGAGGAATGTTGCAGGAAGGCAGGGCTTGAGGAGGGACAATCAGCTTTCAGAAACCAGGGGCCGAGTGGGTGCTGCAGGGAGGGTCCTGCTGGGCAGCCTCCTCAAAGGTCCCCTTTATGGGACCCGCAGACTCTGGAAAATGGACGCTTTGGGCAGCAGTGGGGTCCGGGGCCGCTCACTGGCCGCGGCTGCAGGCTTGCGCCCGCTACCTGCTTTATCGGCCTCCAGGGCCTCCAGCAGCCACAGCCCCTGCCAGCAGACTTGGTTTAATGAAAAAACAAACAGTCGCCCCCAAAGCGCACCGAGGCCTGCTGTTCCCGCACTGCCTCTCCCGCAGCGCCCAGCCCGGGCCTCCACGGCCGGCTCTCCAGCAAAGAAAGGGCTCATTCATCCCCTGAGGTGGAAACTCGCTTTCTGCCGGGCAGATTGTGTAACGTTTTGTGGTGGAACCGGCTGCAGTCCTCCAGGTCTTTTGGAAAAAGAAAAACAGATAAGGGGGAGAGTTGGAGCCAGTGCGGCCGTCTGCGCGTCACATTTGCTCGCTATGGAAGAATTTTTCAAACAGAGGCCACAGGCCCCAACGTCATGTCAGCTGGCCCTGGATTTCAAGGACTTGCACTGAGAATGGAAAATTAAAGAAACTTTTTGGGGCAGATGGCCATGCATTCGTGTGTTCGCTCCTCTAGCACAATGCCTGACACATAGTAGATGCTTAGTAAATGTTCACTGAATAAATGAAACATTTTGTATATCAGGCCTATTTCTGCCTGCATTAAAAAAAAAAAAAAATAGCTCTCTATTTCCAATGGATAAGCTTCATTTTTTTCTTAACATGGCCTACTTGTCGCCTGGTTCCTCAAATACCTCTTTTAATTTCAGGATTCCACCATTTCTCCCCAACATGCTCCTAACACAGGTACCCAAAACACACAACAACACATACATACGCTGCCTCCTGCTTCTTGAACCAGACCATTGTTGTGTGAGACCCCACTTGGCCTTTGTCCCAGCTGTCCCTTGGCCAGCCCCAAGTCGCTTCCAAAGCTCCTTGTGGAGACCTGGTGAGCTGTTTTCCTTTTCATACTCCCCGCACCTGGGTTTGCTTCTCCTCTTAAAAGCCATCTTGGGTGCTTCCAACTCCATGGACTTGCTCTTGTCCATGACCCTCTCATGACATGGACTATAATGTCGCATTTATCTGTCCCAAGTATACATGGACTTGAGAACAGGAATGAAATTGGATTTAGCTCCATATGCTCCGTGGGGGCCCAGGGTCTGATCTATCAGGTTCTCAGGAAGTAGAGGACCACTAGCCCTCATGTGCCAAGGCAGTCTTCAATTTAGCACGGAAAGGCCCATGGTCCAAGAAACAACTCGGCCCTAGGCAAACAAGAACAGTTGTTCTCTCTATGAGTGAGTAGTGAATGAATCTCCATTCATTCATTTATTCATTCAACACACATATAGTAAAATTCCAGGAGCCAGGCCCCATACTCATCCAATGGCAGGGCCTTTCTAGACCATCTAACCTCTGTATTGCGAAAAGATGAGCTTTTGCCATTTAATGAACATTAAGTCCGTTGAGCGCCTTTCTTTGGCCCCTGTTTATCTCCTCAGCTACCTCTTCCGGCAACTAGCCATTGTTCATAATGCATCTGTTGACATCTGCCTTATCTCCCAGATTTGCCCTGGGTCTGCTGCCCTCCAAGAGGATGAGCTGCCCAGACTTGCAGCCTTACCACTGAATTCCTATCTAAGGGTTTATAAGTCAAAAGGTGCATGCTGGAGCGCAGTTCCTAACGCAGCCCCAGCCCCGGGCCCTCAAAACAAGAGCAGGGCCGGCCAGGCGCCATTTGTCTGCTCAGCCTCCCTCAGACCCTCGGGCAGCCCGGACCCATCTGTTTCCCAGTTCTAGGTCAGATCAAGCTGAGAAAGGATCAGGCTTCTTTTGACCTGAGAAGGCTACAGCATCTGGCTGCTCCCTCTCTGCTTCCCTCTCCATCCTGGCCAGATGAGCCTCAACGCACCACCCCCCTGCTTCACCCCTCAGGGGGCTCTCAGGGACACCACCTCCCCTGGATGGTGATCTCAGCTTCTGGGAAGTGTGACCCAATAGAAACCACAAAGACAGACACATCTAACTTGAATCCCAGCTCAGCCACTTAGCTGGGTGATTGCAGGGAAGTTACTTAACTTCTCTGTGCTACTTCATTTAAACAGGGACATTTATCACGTCCACTTTGCAACACTATTATAAAGATCACAGGAGATTGACAGGCATGCTGTTCAGTGTCTAGTGCATAGCAGATGCTCCAAAAGCTCCTGCCCTCACCTTCAATGCAAAGAGAATATACTACCGTTTGGCATGGATCCATTCAGCACCTTGGAGCCAAGCCTGTACTTCTGGGATCTGACTCTGCTGACTACAGAAAGCAAGTGACTGGGCAGCACTTGCCAAGTTCTGCCTTCCAGAGTGTCCTTTCCTGGAGGAAGGGGCCTGAGCCACATGCGCTGCCCCTAACCAACATGGGTAGAAGTTGTTTTCTGTTGGGCTCTTCTAAAGAGTCTTCGATCAACAGAGGACAAGAAAAATACAGGAGTGGGGAAAAGTAAGTACAGCTATGAGTCCATGAAACAGTTTATTCTTGTATTATTATTTATTAATTATTGTATTATTTTCCATACAAACGTCTGTTAACTCGGCTTTTGCTAACCCTAGTAAATATCAACACCTGGATTTCCTTTTAATCCTCACCCCCAAAATTCACAATAAAATGTTAAAATTGGACAAAAATTGGAGGCAAATACAAGGCATGTTGATGTTGACATTTGAAGGTCACATTTCAAAGAAGCAGGAGTCAAACATCTCTCTTGTTCCCCATGTAAAATATTATTTTTGTTTCATCCAAAAGTGACTCCCTGGCTCTCAAGGAGGCAAAGGCTGTAAGTTGTTGCGTGTGTGACCTCCCACCTTCTAAAATGCACGTATATAACCCACCTGCTCTGCTCGCCTGGCCCCACGGTCGTGGCCTGTCCCTAGCTCACCTTCCTGGTTCTTCTTTTCCATATACTCTGAATGCCCCTTTGTATCGCTTGCTTGCTTCCATGAACACTTTGACTTTTTATTAACTCAAAATTAGTAGCTTTTTACCCTAAGAAATCGGGCGCAGACTGCAAAATGATATTTTTGGAAAGTCCTTCTAATGTTTTTTTCTCAGTGGTGGCCCTGAATTAATTACTTTAGGGAAATCTTTCTGTTAGGACTCTGTATGTCCATGTATGGACTCACCCATGTCTAAGAACATGCCATGTATGTGAACATACACAGATGCACGAAGAATGAATATCACAATGGTCAAGACATCGTGCAGCAAATATAACTCTATATCAAGGGCAGGTGCTTTCTAGTACATTCTATGTTTTTAAATGTCAGGCTGGAGAAAAGGTAGCAATTAATTGGGACAACCATAAAGACAATATTTGAAACATTAGTGCACATGCTGTACTCATTTTTTCCCAATTAGTCTTTTGAAATACTTGCTTTTGCTCCTCACTAATTTCTGGGTAATTGTCCACTTTGGAACTCTTACAAAATGGATAGGTATTTGAGAACCATGATGACCTATGACCTTTGACCCAAGGTGATCTTTAGCGGGGGATCCATGAAAGATTGATTTGAGCAGAGCTGAGTTAGACAAACAAGCCATTCACATAACTCCAAATCCAGAGGCAAATCAGGTAAAAATGTTAGCAACCTTTGTGGCCTGGAATTTCCTGTCTCTGTAGTCAGGAATTAGAACAACCTTTCTCCTGGCCTCTGCAAGTATTGTTGCAGAAGTTTCTGGAAATAGCCCCCTAGAATAATCTAATACAGCACCCAAGGTCCCATCAATGGGTGAGCTGGCTTCTTGCCAAATACTCTTCAGAAGGAACTGAAAAGAGTTCCTTTTCCATAATTTAGAGTAATAATTCTAACTATTTCAATCACAGGCACTCTTTTGTTTTCACCTTTCCTCTAAAAAGCCCAAGTCTGGGGAAGGCTCTTTCTGTGAAACAAACTGTACCTTTATAATTCGTTTTCCCAGGTTTTAGTCATCAAAACACAGGAAAATGAATACTGGGGTTTCTGATGGGGCTGACGTCACGGGAGCAGCCACCCAGAGATGACACAGTCACGGCCAGAGAGACAGTGGTCAGTGCTGGGCCCTCTGGTGAGGGGACCCGGGGCAGGGCGTGACTGCAGCGTCATGGGGCAACAGTTTTAAATGTGCGTGGCTCTTGTTACTGCCATTCCAGAAACACCGGTTGGCCTGGCAGCGCCCCTGCTGGGAACCACTCACCTTCGGCCTCATTCCCGCTGTCTCTGAGCCCACAGACCAAGCCGTTGGGAGCAGGGCGAATGCAGAGGGAGGGAGTAGGAGCTGCACACGGGCTTCACGTTTCTTTTCCCTGAGGTCTATCTATCATACAATGGCAAAGGAAAAATCCTCGAGGACAGTGACAAAAAGGTTAAGACAGAAAAGCACCTGTGGCAATCCTAGGGCCGCTGTTTTCATATTCTTCTGCATTATCTCCGGTCTCCATCCATGTGTCCACACGCATTATTTGTGGACTTCTGATCTGCAGACTCGTCTACTCCCTACAGTGTGTTTGTAACCCCAAAACCCACAGTCCTAGCACTTTCTTGGTCATTGACAGATGCGTACATGGTGGTGAAACCGTCGGGCACCCCATGCTCACTTTCCCAGCTGAGGCTGAACGTGGTGATGTCTGCTTTCTTGGTTCCGCTCTCCCACCATACACAGGTATCTTTTCCACAGTCTGTTTCGTGCCATGTTGCTCTCAGTTTTTGTGCTTTCTGTTGATGATTTCACTATTTAAAATGGCCCCTGCTATAGCACTGTCCAGCACTCCTGGAATGCAGGTTCCAGAAAAAGCACCTGTGTTAGAAAAGTGTCCTTCAGGCATGAGCTATAGTGCTGTCAGACACAAGTTCCATATTAATGGATCAACAGTGTCTATTATATAAAGTGTCTTTAAACAAAAGTGCACAGAGCCCTGGCCGATGTGGCTCAGCTGCTTGGAGCATCATCCTGTAAACCAGAGTCGTGGGTCTGGCTCCCGGACGGGGGTTCAGTCCCCAGCCAAGGTGTGTACAAGAGGCAACTAATCAATGTTTCTTTCTTGCATCAATGTTCTCCCTCTCTCTCTAAAATCAATAAGCATGTCCTTGGGTAGGGTTTTTTTTTTTTAAGTGCATATAAAACATCGGATGATGAAAATGTCACCAGAGGCTCAAAGGAACCTAACTGTCTCTCTCCCAGGAACAATAATTTAGGGTTTGCAGTGACTTTACAGAACAGGACTATTGCAAATAGACATATTAAGAATCAATGGTACTTACAGTTGATTCCATTTCCTGCTTGTTTCAGTTACTATTACATCATAAACACTTGCCAGCGTCACTATATAAGAATGCTTCCACATAATGATCATCTATTTAACCATTGCCCTTGTTTTGGCCCTCAGGGTTTCACTATTTCAACCTCACAGATGACGCTGCGGAGATTATATGGTACATGAGCTCCACACAAACACTTACCCATTTTATTCTTGTCTGCATTCTCAGAACAAGTCTCAGGGCTTGACATAGAGTTTATCTCAAGTAAATGTTTGTTGAGTGAATAAGTGACTTAGGGTTAGACATGATTGTCAGAGACCATCAGCCCAATATGGAAGGCTCTTAGCAGGTGTTGAAGAAATGCCCTTGTAGGACACATTAACATCTGCTGACCACCTGCTCTGTGGTATGTAGCTAACACCAGGCCTGCACCTTGACTCTCATTATATTGTGTAATCGACATTACTTTCCGAGGTAAGCCTTATTATCCTCATTTTATCAGTAAGGAAACAAGGACTTAAGTAAGGCATATGTACAAAGTCACATGGTTGACCAGAGCCACCACCATGCTTCTAGTCAAAGTCTTGGTGTTTCCCAGCCCCCTGTTCCTTCTGCTACACCGGGCTGGAGCCCTTGGTGGGGGTTGAGCCATGTGGCACAGCCCCAAAGCCACCCACTTGGGGCAAGCCTTCTACAGAGCCTATGGGGCCACATAAACCCTAAGACTCTGCTTTGTCTTCCCCTTCCCCACGAGTCTTTCCCCTGAATTCCTTTCTCCTGTAATCACATACACCTGACACGATGGCTCTTTGCATTCTCCAGTCCCAGGCCCTGCCCTTGTACAGGTCATTGGTGGGCCCTCAGCCTTCAATACCTGATCCCAGGTAAATGGAAACCCACACCACACTTGACTGAGCTATGGGAATGGATGCAGAGAGGCAGAAAGACAGGGGTTATTAGATTCCAGAAGCTTTTTGAGGTGGAAGCTTCGATCTCCTCTTTTGATTTGAACAAATCGGAGATGGGGGTGGAGGTGGGGAGAAAGTTAGGCCGTTCTTTGACATTTATAAAAGAGGAGGTGAAGGTGGAAATCAAGTTTCTCCATTCAATCTGCATTTCAGAAACAGAGAGACCCTCTTGCCCAGTTCCTCCTCAGCCAGGGAAGGTCTTGCTAACGGAATGGCTACGCTACGGCGGTGACGCTGGAGGGAGGGCTCCGAGACTCGTTGCAATTCAGAGGCACACTCGTTAGTCTGCTGATAACGTTTCTCACTTGTTATTTCACATCCATGATGTTCTGTGTCTCAGGAAGCCATCAGGGAGAACAGAGAAGTAGGTGTGTTCCCTCCTCCAGGAATGTCCTTCCCCGCTTACCTGCCTGGGGCGTTCCCGCTCACCGCTCTTGCAAGATCCAGGGCAAAGGTTTTTCCTTTCCTGAAGACTTCTCTGGCGAAGCTCACCCAAAGTAGTCACAGCATCCCCTTCGCCACACGCTGTAACTCACTGTACCCAACACACTGTCCTGAAAACATGGACTTACTATGTCTGTCTCTTCATCTTTGGACAAAGGCCATACCTCGTGCAAAGCTGGGTTGCCAGAACCTGTGTGGTGGCTGCCACAGAGAAGGTGTTCGGGAAGCATTGAGTGAATAAGTGGGAGAAGACAGAGATCTCCTTGCACATTTATTTAAGTATCTGCCCCAGAAATTCACAGTGTTGTCATAAAACATGGAGTCCTTCAAGGGACTATTAGCTCTCATTTCTCCTACCATGCAGGAATCTTATTTTCAGCATTCCAAAAAAGAAAAAAAATAGTTGTTTAATATCATTCCTGGGTATCCCAGTGATGGGAAGCAGGGGAAATTGTTCTTTATCCCAACTTTCTGTAGGCACTCGGCCTTCTGCATTACCCGGGGTCCTGACATTCTGGGAGATGGAATGACAGTTAAAGCCACAGCATCATGGTTTGCCAAGAGCAGTGTCCATTATAGCAGCTAACATTTATTGAATGCTTATATGCTAGGCACAGTTCACCTAATCTTTGTTTTACCCTATGGAGTAGTGTGATCATTATCTTCATTTTACAGACAGGAAGTTTGAGTCCCAGAGAGGTAAAAATAACTTGCTCAAGGTCACAGAGCCAGGAGCTTGCAGAGCTGGGACCAGAACCCAGGCCATCTTGCTCTAGAACCAATACCCGAACTACCACAAACTGCTGTCCTGTAAAATGAGTGAGCAACATTTACAAGGCACGTCGTACCAGGTACTGTAGTAGCCCTTTTCCGTGTACTACTAGTTCACTCAACACTCAGGAAAATCCTGTGACATAGACAAGCAAATGTCCCCATTTAACAGCATGTGCCACAGGTCCCACACCTGGGCTAGAACCACGTCAGGATGCTCTTTTATACTCAAGAAGACTGCGGCTCATAAAATGTTTCTTCCTCGCTACAAAGAACTGCAGCTTCTACAAGTTCACTTTGAACCTGTCAATATATACCTAAAATGTCCAAGAAATGTTTTTATTTTCCTGTTCCGGGCCTCAGTTTCCTCACCTATAAAATGCAGAGACCAGACCAGAGTTCTAGGATCTTCTCGTCCTCTGGCATGGAGTCTTATTTTCCCCTGAGGTCTGTGGAAGAAGAAAAGTCGGGGGCAGAGAGGCAGAAGGGTTTGGAGGGCCAGAGGGTGGGGCTGGCCAAGTTACAGGAGCAGTCAATTGGCGGCAAAAACCTATATTTTAGGAATGGGCAGAGAAGAAGAACTAGAAAGAGCAGTAAAAGGAAAAACAAGAGGAAGCTCTCAGAAAGTCTTAGTGATACCCCCAAGATTCCGTTCTCTACCCCAGCAGGTGCAAAGTACTATCGGAACACCCCTTCCCAGACATCTAATAAGAAACCGGTCTAGCTGTTTCCAGGCAGAGTAGGGAGCCAGGGGCTGACATGTGTCTCACTTCACAAGGGAGCAATTCTGCACACCCTCCTCCCAGCATCCCGCCAGAGGTTCCTGCTCCACAGCTGCCCCCAGGGAAGCTGCCCCAACCCACACCAGGTGGGGGGAGGGAGAGGGTGTGTCCCGCTGGCATGGGGCTCTGTGGTTAGTTGAGGCTTGACACTCTACCTGGAGAGCAGGAGGGGCACACTGCTCTCTGACAAATGCCTCACCTGTCATGTGAGGGCCAGTGCTCAGACTTCCACGGCCCTGAACACTGAGGCATCCTCTCTGTGTGATGCACTTGTGGTCTGAGCCTCCTCCACAGCTCAATCCAGCCCCGTGGGTCATTCGATCCACGCTGTCTGGGCACCCATGTGCGGTGGGCCCTGGGGGGTGCCACGGCTGTGAGGCGCATGACTTTGGGTTCCACTGCTTAGAGCAAACTGAAGGTGAAACAAGAGGCAGCCAGCCCCTCCTTGGGAACTATGAGGGGAACTATCAAGAGGCAAGATACACGGGTCCTCCTCCACCCTCTGCTCTCAGCCCCTCTAGAAGGAGGAGAATTACCTTTCAGCCTCTCCCTGGCACAGCCTGGCCTGCTGATATGATCTGCCTGTGCTCCACAGGGTATTCCACAAGGTGACCGTGAGTGCTCAAGGTCAGGGCCCAGCCTGCCTGCCACACCCAGAATGAGCTCCAGCTCTTGGGCTTCTCGCAAGCGGATTTGACAGGGTGAGCCAACAAATGGGAAAAGTCACAGCTGAGAGTCCCCCTACCAATCCTTCGGGTGGGTCTGAAAGTATAAACTTGGGGCAGGCAGCAATAGGAAGAAAGACAGCGGCCACAGGGCCAGGCCACGCCCAACAAGCTGACTCATCAGTACCAAGGCTGAGACTTGGACCTCCGTCCGCCAACTCCAAGGTCCGCTTCTCAACTGGCTCCAACTCTGAGGGACACACAGGGGTGTGAGCTCCACCATTCAAACCCCACTGCTACTATTTTAACTTCAGGAAGAACACTGTCTGGGCCTGAATTTACCCACCCATCCCAAAGTCTAGCATTCTCCCCCAAGGAGAGCCCAGGCTTAGAATGCAACATCAGGAGAGGGGACCCCCACAAATGACACATCAGCCAACCCAAAAGGCGAGGGTTCCAGGTCCAGCCCTACCACGTCTCCTTTCAGGGCTTCAATATGCTTACCTGTGCAATGAGCTTAGGAATAGCCAGTTGAAAGACACGATCGACAAATCTTATGAAGAATATTCCCACCATTGGAGGGAGTCAGGTCTGAGTGCTCTGGGTCTGGACTGGCCTTCCTCAGCCCCTATACTGTGAACCCTGGGGCCTGGGAGCCTGTGTCAGTGGCCTTTCTATATCCAAAGGCTAATGCATTGCCTGACACACAGTGGGTACTGTCACACTGGTGACAGAGAGGAGTACTAAGAGGATTTGGTTCCATTTACAAAACTGGTCTCACTGCGACCACACTCCTCTGAAATCTTGCAGCTATGCACACAAGGTTCATGAGACATCTTTAGGATTCAGCAAATGCAAAGATACAAGCGACATGCTGAATAAATGAGGCTAGGAACCTCCATTTCCCATATAGAAAGGCTGATGTTGAGCACCCCTTCTGAGAGAGAGGAGAAGCTAACCAGGGCTTTTCACAACTAAAACTGCTTCCAGAGGAGAGAGCTCCTGGGGCTGGGAGGGGTATTAGCAGGTCCCAGTGAGCTCTTCTGGGTGATGCTGCTCAGCAAGGGGAAGAAATAGGACCAACGGATGGGGCGGGGACCGGGGGGCTCCAGCCCTCAGAACCGGCGATCGTCTGTCACTGTTCCCTCACACATGTGGCAGGCAGAGATAAATTAATAGCAATCAACAATGAGACTTCAACTTTCTAATGAACTTGGTGGAGTATGCCTTCTATTTTTAACTGGCCCAATTTTTCTGTCACATCACATGACGCCTATTGTCTTGGCTGAGAATTACGAGAGAGAGGAAAGAAATTGGGCCATATTTTTTTTTTTTCTAGTTCTGGAAAGTGAGCCACTCTCCAGCTGAATGTATAGGTTCTCTTCCATTTGAAACATTAGTAACTTTAGAGAGAAATAAGGACTTTTACGTCCTCAGCGCTCTATTTAAAGAAACTAAGAGTCACAATATGACTTTACTGGGGTCATGTATAATGTTCTAAACTAGATAAGAACTTGCCTTAGAGCATATGTCAATGTTCTAGGTTAATTTAACTTCAGGAATTTCAGAAACTATTTTGGTTTAGAGGTGGGGTAGGTTCACCTTAATTTTTTACAATTCATGTGATATTTCACCTTGCATGGGGCAGCCTAATAGGGCAATGGAAAGAGTACTGCCTTAAGTTAGGAATTAAACTATGCTTTGCCAGTGACACCTGGCTTGGGCAGTTCCCAAGACACAGAGGTGTACCCCTCGTATCATGTCATCCCCTGGTCTCTGTATATGACAATTGCCAGGGAAGTTGTCAATGTCTTAAAGACAATATTTAACTCATGGTTCACCATCCCCGAGAGAAGGGGAAGGGACTGTTGGACTGTTGTATCTCAACTGTTATACATGAAAGAAAGAGATTCCTTAAAATTCATCCATTTGGTCAAATCAGTTTAACCACCCAGAACTCAGAGTTACCCAAGTACAAATGCCCTTGTTCAGAAGCTGGATATCTGTTAAGGAGCTATACCTTCGGCATATCAATCAGTTCCTAATTCGGATCTACTGTGTGTAAGCCCATGATTCTCAAACTGTGTGCTGAGGAGCCCAGATGCCCACAGAAACCACAAAGAAACACTGAAGGGTATTGTGTGTTTCAGAGCAATACCTGAATCCATCAGACAACACAAACCATGAGCTCAAGGTCGTTCAGTGTTTCATCCTACATTCTTTTCAATTACATCACATCCTTGCAAAGCTGGGTTTGGGGTGATTTTAGTGATAACAAGCATGTGCTATGTGAAAATCAATGTGGAACAGGAAATGAAGATGGTGGTATCAATCAGACTCTAAGATCTAAGAAGCTGTGTAGTACCTAACAGACTCACATGTCCTGTTAGTTGTAGTTCATTTAAGAATAAAATATAAATTATTTATTCTAATTATTAAGTTGTTGCATATAACTACCTAATTAACAGAACTGTTGATTGTTTCTTTTGGCTTAGGGACACCCTGAACCAAAATAGCTTGGGATACCTCTGGTTTAAGCCTACAACCCTATCAGATGCACTTTTAGCATCTTACTTCTAAAGCTGTCTTAGAATACAATAGCAATGATTATAAAAATTATGACAGATTGTATTTTCCCCAATAGGCCACAGCAATATTTCTGGTCCTATGTATTTTTCTAAAACCTTGCCCTTCTTCTCATCAAAAAGGTTGAGTTTAGTTTCCTTTCTCTTTGAACATGAGTCAGGCTTAGTGACTCACTTCCAACTGTGGCAGACCCCATCCCACAAGTCCTCTGATTCGCTGCAGATGAAATAATGAGTTGTTCTAGACACCAACTGCTGTCCAGAAAAGGAGAAGATGATTCTCTCTAGAGGAGAATGCATTCTTTAGGCCAGATTTCCCACAGGAACCCTCAGTGTTAGCATCGGATCATGTCTATCGCCAGCATCCCCAGTTTTCTGGTCAAGACTTACAGGCCCCTTTCAAGGCCTGGCTCTCACAAGGCTACAATTCTTGATACCACATAAAGTGGTCTCCAACATATAACAAATGCTAGGAAATACAAGGTGCAGAAGTGACACTGTGTGACTCTCAAGACCAAGTCAAAAAGGCGACATAACTTCAGCCTGCCTCTCTTTTGGGATGCTCGCCCTTGGATCGCAGCCACCATGTTGTGAGGAAGCTCAAGCAGCCCAGATGGAGAGTCTGCATGCAGAGTCCACATGGAGAGTCCACATGGAAAAACCTATGTGGAGAAGAGCTGAGACCTCCCAGCAACCACCAGCAACAACTGCCAGACATGTACTCAAACAAGCCCCAGATATCATGGAGCAAAAACATACCACCCCTCTATCCCCTGTTAGAAATCCTGACCCAAAGAATCAGAAAGCATCATAGATGGTGTTTTTAAGCATCTGAATCATGGGGTGCTTTGTTATACAGAGTTTGCTAGCCAGGCCAAGTATGATGGGTGCTTATGAGATGCTTATCCAGCCCAGGAAATACCAGCTTCCCCACTGCTTCTCTAGAACTTCCTCCACATAAACCCACCCCATCTACATGCCTTGCTTGTACGAGGTAACTCCACCCCGCTAGCCACCGATGATTAGATTGGAACTGAGTGTAATGACATGACCAAATTGGGCCAAAGCAAGTCCTATCTTGGGAATTTGAAGTTGAAAGAGAAAACCAGAGAGAAATGGATTCTCCTATTATGACTCAGTCCTGTGACAGGTAAACTCAGGAGCTTTGGGGCAGCCACCTTCCGTGCCATGTAGCCTGGCAAACAGAAAGGGAGAAGGAAACAGACACACAGGGGAAAACTGGGGTAAAGGAAAGAGAGAATGCTGCCAGCGTCTCAGGAGGACTTACAGTCTTGGATTCCAGTCCTTCCTGAGGCTCCAGAGAGCAACTTCCAAGCCACCTCTATAAGATAATTTTCTCTGTTTTGCTTAAGTTTGCTCAAGCTGGTTTCTGCAGCTTAAAGGTATTTTTCACATCTACCCAGCACTTTACAGCCCACTGAGCCTCTTTACATGCATGATCGCATACATATCATCCTGACCAAAGCTCTGTAAGATGTATGCTATTATTCCCATTATAGAGAAGAAGAAATGGAAGTCCAGAAAAAGTGATGTACCAGGTTACAAGCAGAAGCAGAGATTAAACTAGAGCTAGAACTAGAACTAGAATGAGAGCTAGAGTTAGACTTAGACCTAGACCTGGAAGTAGAACTAGAACTAGAATTAGAGCTAGAATTAAAGCTAGAACTAGAACTAGAGCTAGAAGTAGAGCTAGAAGCAGAGCTAGAACTGGAATTAGAGCTAGCCCTAGAGCTAGCGCTAGAACCCATCCTATGTCTCCAAATGCCAAGCTCTGTTTAGGAAACATTTATTCATCCTGCTCTGTGGGAGTGGAGAGGGGACACCTGGTGTGTCCTCAGAAACCAGCTGCATGTCCACAGACTTCACTTTCTTCTGAGTAGAGCTTGGATGCCCAGCATTTAGGCCAGTTCTTGGGAGACCAGACTCCCAGCCAAGGAAGCAGAGTGTAATGCCATCGTCCAGCGAGCTCGGTGCCCAGGGAGGAATGGGCCCAGCCAGGACCATGGGTGCTGCAGACAAGAGGCTCCTGAGGCCTGAGGTGGCCAGAGAAGCTGCCAGAGGAGATGGAGCAGAAGGTTGAGATGATTTAGACAAGCCGCAGGTGAGGGAGGTGGTATTCCACAAATCGCTATTTTCTTCCAAAAATCTTGTCTTCAATGTACAAAAAAATCTGAACATTTTTCGATCCTGAAGTCTCACCATGTTCCTTGAGAAAGTTTACTGAAGAGAATATCTAGCCCCGTGTCCATCCCATACACGAACACCTGCTGGAAAATCCCAGCAATGTACAAATCTCTTGCTTTCGAACAAAGGTGGGGGGCTGTGGTGGCAGTAGAAAGAGTAGGAGCACAGAATGACCTGAGTTCAAATCCTGATTCTGCCACATACTCACTTCGGTCCCTAATTGTCACATATTTCTAAACTTCAGTTTCCTCATCAGTCACCTTCAATTGAGATGTTGTAGAACCCTGAGGAAGGGCCCAACAGAAGGCCTGAGACATAGAAGATGCTTAACAAAGTCTAGCATTTAAACAATCTCATCTGGCAGCCCATCCGATCTGTGTTCTGTTCTAATTGTTAGAAATGCTTCCTTCTCTGTGGATGAGCTGAATCCCGTCTGCCCGGAATGCCCAACATTGACCCAGTCTTTCCCTCCAGAGCCCAGAGGAGGAGGACAGCCCCTTGGCCCCCAACAGCCACACAGACACCACTTCTTCCCGCCCGCGCCCTCAGAGGGGCCCTTCTCCTGCCCCCACAGCGAGATTTCTGAAGCTGCAGAGGGCCGTGTGTTTCTGGGGAGACTGCACACATTGGAAGTCTTGTTTGCATGGCAACTCCTCTTTGAATCGCTTCAGCTGCTTCCGTCAATACAGCCCTCAGATAAGATGCTAGAACTCAATGTTTTGCTCAAGAGAAATCTGCTACGACTGAAGCACACGTCCTGCGTTAAGGTCTTCCAAAAGGCAACCTCAGATCCCCCGACCCTTCTGCCCCCTCCTCTCCCATGCCTCGCCTCCTCGCCACTGCACAAACAGAAGCCAAAGGGAAAGGTCCAATTATTCCACGGAGATTTAGCTACTGTATTGACAATACTCAGAGTTAATTCCCAGAAAGCATTCAAGCCCTGAGGTGGGGGCGGGGATGGGGGGAGGGAGGGCTCGCTGGATAACTGGGTGAGAGTCATCGCTGCTTTTCAGCTGAATCTGACCTAGTTTAATGAAATCAGGTCATCTGTGAGCTCTTCATTACCCTCAGACTAAACAGTGCCCAACAGAGCAGCCAATGTCCCTGGCCTTTACGAATTCTGCTCATTCGCATTATGACATTTTGATGTTGGGTCTTAATGCATGTTGACTTAGTGGCCTGGCCCCTCCATAGGTAGTAAACAGCCTGGGTGAAGGCAGGAAAGTAAATAAGAGGACTGATTTTAAAAAGCACACACACACAAAGGCAGTGTAAATACCCCAGGTCCCCAGCGTGCATCCTCAGGGAAACTAGCAGACAAAAGCCATCGCGAGTGTCTGTGACTAGTATCACTGATGGATGGATGGAACTCACCTATTATCCTGTGCCTTCCAGATGAAACTCGCCTTTTCAGCAGATCTTTGGGGCAGGGGGCAGGCTGTAAGAGAAATGAAATTGTCGATTTAGGGGTGGTATTTTGGATTCAAGGGCAAAACACTCCCGGCCACAGTTGTAGAGGACAGCGGCAGTTACCCTTCTTGAGGCTGTCCTTTGGGCTGCAATGGCTTTATTTCATCTGGTGCCTAATCTGCATTTTCCTGTAACCAAATACGAGAGCCCAGGAGGCTGGAAATGAACATTCGTTTTCTCAGTGGATGCTCATTAATTGAATGACTAGTTACAGAAGTAAATGATATGTGTGAGTTCCCCGTCCCTATCGGATGCACCACAGACTGTCACCCTCAGAAAGGCAGGGTGCTCCATCAGTAATAAACACAACAGAAACCCCTCGGTACAGAGGTGGGCCAAGGCCTGAGTGTTTACGGTGTGGTGGTATTCCCCACTCCAGATAAACTAAACGACAGGCACAGACTGTTGTGGGCCGAGAGCCCGGGGAGGCAGGGAGGGAGTTCCTACACACGCTGGATATTCTCCCAAGTCCCCAGAGCTTCACGCTGTGATGAATGTGGCCTGGGTTTGGCTAATGGAGCACTGTTCTGCCTCCTGAGCAATGACCCACAGTGGAAAAACCCAATCCCCTCACCCTCTACCCCAGAAGGAAACACTTCTGGTCAGTTACCTCATTTAAGTGTGCAGTCTCTGCATAGAGATGGCTGAGGACACAAACACAGGCTGAGAGACAGGAAATACTGACTTGTGGGTGGTGGGCTAGTACTGTCCTTCTCTGGGCTTTAGATTGTCCCTGTATCCAATGAGGAGGCTCCATCATGTAATTTCTAAGGGCTTTCTCGGAAAGTCATTCCATGTTTAGAGTCCTGAAGCCATTCTCTTCCTCAGTCCCACGGGGGACCAAGCTCTTTTTCAGAGGATGCCCTGGAGAAGCCATCTCTCTGGCCCTCTGGGACCACCACTGACCTTGGCTTCCTTAATCCCAGGCCCTGACACTGATCTGCTCACTCCCAGACTCAACTTTGATAGCAATGTTTGGCCTAGATGTATTGTTTCTTTTAATGACGAGTTAAACATAGTTGAACAGCGCAGAAAAGCAGTTTTCTCCCCGCCCCCCCCCCCGCCCCCAGACAAGGGACTACAAGTTGGTCTAGTCCATGACCCTCCAGAAGCAGAGGATGGAAGGCGTTGGGTTCGCCTGCGTGCCTGGCCTGGCAATCACAGCCAGACTCTCCATGAAGAGAAGCAAGAGCCTGCAGGCAGAACCTCAGCTGGGACTCTGGCCTTAACCCGCCTGCGCTATCTAATCGGGAAAACGGCCGGATCGAGTTTCCTGTTTTATTGGCGTTCAATAAAATATATTGAGTGACCATGTCTGCAATGAGGCAATTGGTTTAAAAGGGGGTTATAAGGATTGACTTGTATTTAAGTGCTTAGAATTCCAGAATGGTAATTATCTCAATGTGCATCCTAATTTATAGAAACTCCAGAGGGCTCGACAGCATATAAATTTGAGTCTGTGTAAGTGAGTCTCTGAAAAGACACATCTAATCAGAGGCAGGAAAGCACATGGCCCAAAGGAAACCTTGAGAAGTTTGGCCCACAGAACCTTGTTTTTGCAATAAAAGCTTACCTGAAAAGTGAATATCTAAAACAGATCCAAGTGGCACTGTTCAGGTAAAAGGAGAGTGAGGGCCAGAGCTCTACCTCCCTTCCCCTATTTCAGCCTCCTCTCCAAGCCATCAAGGCCCAAGGCTCCCATGGAGCTTCTAGAGCTCTGAGGAATACAGTTTGAAAAGCAATTACTACGTCCTGACTTTGTAGATGAGGACACCGTGGTCCAGAAAGATTAAACGACTTGTCCAAATCAGAGCGTAACTCAGAGAGAGAAGAAAACTAGATGTTCAGGCCTCCAAATGACGCTGGCTCACCTTTGCACTGAATGCCTGCTTTTCAATGGTGGCCCAGCCAATCTCCAGTGCTTACTTCCATCCAGGAGCTAATTTAAAAGATGCCCTTCTTAGCACTGAAACAAAGTTTCAGCCATGGTAAGATGGAAAAGCAGAACAAGGGGGTGGAAAGACCGCTGACCTGGGAGCCGGAAGAGGTGTCTCATTATCTTAGATGAGTCCTTTTCCTTTCTGGGAATGATCATCTTCACCGGTCACATCGCGGGGAGGACTGGGGATGAAAGACCCCAAACTCGGTGATTTCAAGGTCTGTACAAATTTTAAAGCAAAATATTGTGGATTTCGGTCCCCAATGTTATCTCCTCTGTATTCTCCTATAAATTACTCCTTTGAAGTAAGCAGCTTAGCTAAAATAGAAAATTCAATAGAAAGACAGGGAAATAAAAGTAAGGAATCTTCTCATTTCTTTTAATGGGAAAGAGTTGGGAAATAGGACAGAAGAGATGAAATGTCAGTATGTATGCCGGGTATTCAACATCTGACTAATACTATTTACAGAAAGAGAAAATAAAAGAAAATTATTAAAGGCATAATTTTCCTTTTGTGAAAAATTTCCTGGGAGGAAAAGACATGAGCTCCAGGATTGAAAATGTATAGAAATCAAACAAACAAATAATACAAAAACACCCATAGGAAGTTACCTCAGGGTAAAGTTTTAAAACATTGGGATAAGAAATGTTCTTAAAAGCTTCCACGGAAGAAGATTAAAATTCTGGCTAAAGGAATGATATTAGCCTTCTCAATAGCAACACAGAATATTGGTTAGCACTTTCAAATTTTGGAGAGAAAGTGATTTTCAACGTAGATCTCTATACCCAGCCAAACTAGCTAAATAATATGAAATATAAAAAAGAAAGTTTTTACTATGAAAGACCTAAAAACTTTTACATGCCATACACCATTTCTTAAGAAGCTAGCATGGGCTATGCTCCATCAAAACAAGGGATTATACAAAGGGAGGTCAGGGGGTAGATAGATAGAATAAATAAGCAAACAAGAAACAGAATAACCAACATAGAAAGCCAGCAATGGTAAATCATGTGTCCCAGAAGAAGTAGGCTTAGTTATATGCTGGGGCTTACAACTACAAAATTTATTTCTTGATGCATGTCCCTCATAGGTGTGTATGGCTCTTCTCCATGCCATCTTTACTCCTGATCTGACTGTGAGCATCCTCTGTGTGAAAGGTTGACAGCCACCATGGTAGAGGATAACAGAGATCGGGGCAAACCATACTATGGCTCTAAAATACCTTCTCAGCAATGATGCACACACATGCAACTCCTACTCACATTTCATTGGCCGAAGTGTGTATAGCACTAAGCTGATATCAGCAGGTCTCAGAAATAGAATCCTCATACAAGAAGGGATGATGAATATGCTTTAAGAGGCAGCCTACCACTTCCCAGGGTGACAGCTGTGTACCAGACTATTTAAATGGGAGGAGAAGACAAGAGTCATGGGAGGGAGTCCTACAGGCAGGAAAAAGCAAAGCATGGATTGTCTGCTTTATATAAGCACTTGGAAAAAAATTACTGATAAAACTTTTAAAAATTAAGAAAATGTACATATTCTTATATAAAGACTTATTAAGTCTAGAAGAAACCAAAAATTATATTAAAAAAGTGAAATATTGCACTGACCGGTGTTTTTCAGTTGGTTAGGCGTCATCCCTCAAAGCAAAAAACCACCAGTTCAATTCCCGGTCAGGGCACTTGCCTAGGTTGTGGGTTCAGTCCCCAGTTGGGGTGCATGTGAGAGGCAGCCAATTTGTGTGTCTTTTTCACATCGATGTTTCTCTCTCTCTCTCTCTCCCTCCTTTCTCCTCTCTCTAAAATATAAATAAATAAATAAATATTTAAAAAAATATGTGTAATACAGTACTTGGTTCTTCAGTGAAACAGTTTTTAGTAAAATGTAAATACTGACTATTAATTTAACTACAGATTGTGAAGTAATGATGCTGGAGGGATAGAAACATAGGAAGTGAAGGGTATAGTTATAAGGGATTTAAATCCGCAAGCTCTACTAAAGCAACCCTGAGGTTAAAGATATTCTCCCTGGATCCGGGCTCAGTAATACCTCATGCCGGGTGTGCTCCACCAAGAGCCAGTAACGTCTAGCCATCGACCCGAGGTGGGCTGGCAGCGAACATAGGTCCTGCTCAGCACATAGCATAAACAACAAAGTATTCAAAGGGAAACATTTTTAAATAGATAAATAAAATAAATTGGAAAGTGCCATGCAAGCACATAGGAAGTGAAAATAAATCATGCAAAGGACCAACTCAGAGTGTTGAAACCGGTTGCCTTGAACAAGCAAAGTCAGGAGGTACTGGCGTAGAGCAGGGCACTCTGGCTGTTAAAACAACATGCGTTTCTTTTGACAAAAGCACAGATAGATTCCAGAACTGTTTATATCGCTAGCTCTCTCCGATTCGTGTTGAAGTCAGCAGGGTGTAGGTCATAAATAAATAATAAAATATTTATGCTTAAGTGATTAATTTTCAAGGCACCCAGACATCATAAATTGAGCCTGGCGTGGGCACCATCCTGACAGGGATGCGATCTCTCCACGGCAACTCACGAGCCACCTTATGGGCCTGAGGTCATTTCTCTGAACACCCTTCCTCATTCTTTCCTAACTTGTTCATCTGGAAGGAACGCATTCTATGTTGGCCATTCGCAAAGCCTGAAGAATCTACATTCCTCTCCCGTTCCGAGCCCCTCCTGGGGGTGCGGGACCTTCCATGGGTTTCTGCCCTTTGTTCCCTGGCTGACTGGGGGACAGCTGAGGGCTCTGGCTCCTCAGAGAGCCAAGCCGTGCCAACCGGGGAGCAGGCCTCAAGTGGAGGACACGTCTTCACTTCCTCAGAGGCAGAAATTACTGAAACAATGGAAGGCACTCTGAGGAATTCCGAAACAGTGTGGCCACTATGCCTAAACATCAGCATGTGGGACTTTTAGCCAAGCTCTCCAAACTAAAAAATTCCTCCAGGGTTGTGTTGCCTGCCCTCGAAAGCCTGGGCTAAGGGGCATGGTTTTAACAGGTTTTACCTGGAAAAAAAATACAGCCAATCTTTCAGTTAGGTTTATTATGTGATATGTCCATGTATTTCACATAAATGTTAAAAATCACATTCACAAAAAAAACCCTAACATGGTAAAATATGAATGTTATATATATTAAGTTAAAAAGGCAAAAACAATAGTATGTAAGTGGCTAATATCTAACCTATATAAAATTTTGGATATTCAAAATCATACAACTCAATAGCAAAAAAAATTAATTCAAACAATTTGATTTAAAAATGGGCAGAAGAGCTGATTAGATCTTTTTCCAAAGAAGACATAAAGATGGCCAATGGGTACATGAAAAATATGCTTAACACCATTCATCATAAGGATAATGCAAATCAAAACCACAATGAGATGTCACCTCACATCTGCCAGAATGGCCATTATGACCCAGGGAAGAAGTAACAAATATTGACAAACATGTGGCAAAAAGGGGACCCTCATGTCATGTCGGTGGGGATGTAATTTGGTACAGCCACTATGGGAAACAGTAGAGACGTTTCTCAAAAAATTAAAACTAGAACTACCATATAATGGAGCAATTCCACTTGTGGGTATTTAGCTGAAGAAAATAGAAACACTAACTCAGAAAGATATAGGCACCCATGTTCACTTCATCATTATTTACAACAGCCCAGATACTGAAACAACCTAAATGTTCGTCAATGGATAAATAGATAAAGGAATGGTAATATATATATAAAATGAAACATTACTCAACCATTACAAAGAATGCAGCCCTCCCACATGCAACAGCATGAATGGCCCTTGAAGGCATAATGCTCAGCAAAATACCTCATTCTCTACTAGATGTGGAATCTAAAAAGAAAAAACAAAAACAGAAAACAAAAAATACCATAGATACAGAGAGCAGATTGGTGTTTGCCAGAGGTAGGAGGTAGGGAAAGAAATCTGGGTGACAGGTCAAGAGATAAAAGGAAAGAAAAATCCTTACCAGGTATGAGCTTCTAGAAAAAACAAAGAGATATATAATTTATAAAGTGTGTGTGTGTGTGTGTGTGTGTCTGTGCATTTTGAACGTTAAGATTACCTATCTCTGGATAATGAGATTGACTAATTGTGAGTGAATTTTATGAAAATCAAATGGCACCTAAATAATACATAAAAAAGAATGAAATCACTAATAGACAGAAAACCAAGTAGAAGATCGAGAATTTAGTCCTGGTTCACCAACCAACCTACTGGCTGACACTGAACAAATATATTCACGGCTTTGGCCTGCCTCGGTTTCCCTAATATGAAAGGAAGCAGTTGGATGAGAAGAGTGACTTGCCCTCTTCCCTGAAGCCTGACCCCAGCACCTGGGGGATGTAAAGCAGGCTAGGCTGCATTCTCTAGACCTGTTTCAAGTCTTCCACGCTACCGTCATCTGAAACAGCTACCCTTTCATCTAAATACCCAGTTCTGTAACCTCCAAAGTCACTGCAGATTATATTTTCATGCGTTTTTGATGTGGACAATTGCACAATCCAGCTTGCTTTCCCTCTTGCCTTGAGAGCAACAAGCTCAAAGCCAAAGGCAGCATTTACCTACAGTTACTATTGTACATTATCCCAATAACCTGTTATATTTTTCTTCATATAAGACATTCATATTTTTCTTTTACATTTTTATTCATTAATGGTTTTGTTTCATAGACATGAATGCTGAAAGCTCTCTCCAATCTGTTTTGGAAAAGATGAAGTTTTAATGACAAGGTTTAAGTACCATTCAAGCCAAAGTCAAAACTGGCTCCGCAACCATCCCACAATGGAAACTCAAAAGAAACTGTTAAACAAGCGAAAATCTGGAAATAGCCTATGGAAAACACACGTATCTTTTATTTACCTGGTGTCTAAATGTCTTGCGAGTTAAACAAGCAGAAATCCTTATAATACAAGCTTTCCTTTATGTCTATTTGGGGTATAGGTTATTTACTTTTCCCGTCCAAAAAATAAATGCAAGCTCCTCAATCAAGCCAACATTTAGAGACCATACCTGCAAGGGGATCTGCTAAGTGATTTAGTAAAGGAGAGAAATAAAACTTCTTAGTCTTCACGTCAGAAGAAGAACTCTCTGGCGAGTTAAAAGACACTGTTGCCCTTGGATTCTCGTTCTGTAATAGTGCAGGCTTGGTAAACTCCACCTAGAAACAACAGCGAACAGTATCCGTTGGATGCTCATAAATGTTTACACAAGTCAGAGTAAGAAATAAAAACACTGACCCTGACATAGGTCACTGGGAGGCAGAAATGGGCTCTATTCTCTCACTAGTCATGCTAGCTGGGCATTAGGATTTGCCACCCTCCCGCTTCTGGGGCGGCTCCTGAGCTGGGAGTGCAGACTGGAATCCTCGAGGCTCACCGATCTTGTTCGTCCCAAGGCCAGCAAGACATGGAAGTCTGCTGCCCGAGAACTCGCCCCTGTGCTGAACTCTGGCTTCCACCATCCATTGTCCCCCTAACACTGTCCTCCCCGCCCCAAGTTCACCTACCACCATGTTGCTTAACCCAATGGGCTGTACTAGTCTTTATCTCTCCAGAATTTCCTGCTGCGTGAAATACACTGACCACCGTCTCCTTCCTGAGATTTACTCTTGTTGAGAGAAATTCCTCCTGTACCTCTGGATTCTCCTTTGCAGACACCCGCCTGCATTCCCCTTCCCGCCGTGCTTACGTGGCCCTCCTCCCAGGGCTCTGTCCTGGACCCTCTTCTTCTCCCTCTGCGATGCCCCCAGCTGATACTTCATTCCAGGGCTTCAACAATCAGCCCAAGGCTCTGGCCCCCCTCCAGCCTTCTCTGTGGTACTTCCAGCCCTTCAAACCCAGCTGCCCACTGAACATTTCCACTGAGATTCCTCACCTGTCAAAGCTCCAAGCTGAAACTTGAACTCACCTTCTTCCCCAAATCCTCTCCCATCCCTTGTGTCCTCTTTCTTTGTGAATGGTATCACCACCCAGGCAAGTCACTGAGTCAGGAAAGTGGGAGTCAGTCTAGATCAGGGGTCCCCAACCCCCAGGCCATAGACCAGTACCAGTCCATGGCCTGTTAGGAACCAGGCCTCACAGCAGGAGGTGAGAGGCAGGAGAGTGAGCAAAGCTTAGCTCACGTTACCACCTGAGCTCCACTTCCTGTCCCCTCTCACACTCCCCTCCCTCCATGGAAAAAATAGTTTTCCATGAAACTAGTCCCTGGTGCCAAAAAGGTTGGGGACCCCTGGTCTAGATCCTCCTTCTTGCCCCCTTCCCATCAACCACCAGGTGAGGTCTGTTCTTGCAACAGAGTGCTTCTGCAGTCTTCCCTCCCTCAGCCTCCAGACACTGCTCTGCTTGCTCAAACCCATGGCACCTCTTACCTGGGCAAGTGCACGAGTCTCCTTCCTGGCCTCCTGCTTCCAGACTCTTTGCTGCACGGTGTCTTGAGTGGTCACATGATGGAATGTTGACCGTGAACTTCCTAGCTGAAGTTCATTCCTCCTTCATGATCAGTCCATTTTATCACTTTCTCTGGGAAGCCTTCCTTCATTCCTAATAGGGTTCATTCCTCCTTCTGTGTCTTCCCAAAGTATCTTACAGAAGTTTACCTCTAGCCCAGCATGCTGCGTACTCTTCCAAATCATTTGTATACTTGTCTCCCAATGAGACTTTTAACGCCTTTGGTTCAGATTCTATTTTCTTTGTTTTTTTAATCTTTAGTACCTAACTACAATACTTGGCCCAATTAATATTCAATATATCAACATGAAAGAAGGGGAAAGTGGGGAGAGGACAGGCTCTTGCGTGCGTCTGCCAGCTTTGCCATTAGTCTTCTGTATGACCTGAAACATGCCATTTTAATTCGTTGAGCCTCAGTGTATCCATCTGCAAAGTAAGCTGTTTCACTGATTGAAGATAAATACGTTTGGAGCCCCCTTTTTTACGGTGAATGCCATGCTCTGGGTGGTGCCTGTCGTAAGCATAAATACGTCCTTTCCTTCTCTAGGACCTTGTGGTCAGAATCATATTTTCATGGATCTGTTCTGTAGCAGGGACAGATGGCTGACTTCTAATGCATTTGCCATAGCTGTTCCATTATTAATGTGCCCCCTGCTTCCCTCTCCAGGGCCCCTGAGCTCTGAGGAAAGTGTGTTTTTCTTTAACACAGTATTGCAAGGGCTGGGAAGGTGGGAAATGACACACTTTACCAACATGCAGCTTTTCTAGAGAGTTCCTGCCTTGCAAGACACGTTGTAGGCTCTGGGGTCCACATGCACCAAGCATCCTTTACAGGGAGCATTTTAGCCCCAAATTCTACATTTGTCACAAATCACCGAGAAATTGTTTTATCTTCCCTTAGCTTGGGGCATCTGGGCTCCATATTCTGTTTTTTGCATCCCTTCCCTTGTTTCTATCCAAAGTTGTGATGTGAGGGAGGAATGCAATGTTTGCGTCAATAGACCCTGGAAAGAAGACAGCCACAAAAGAAACTAAATTGTCATCTTCCAGGGTGGGAAGCCAATAGATTGTTCCTCAGACTGTCACATCAAGAAACAATATGTTCCTGAAAGATGTGGAGGAAGATGACAAGAGTCAGTTTAAGACTTGAAAGTCATTACCTCTGGGGAAAAGAAAATAGGAAGAGAGAAACCTACTTGTCATAAGAAGCCTTGCAGAATTTTTAAAAATAATATGCATGTACAACCTTAATAGAAATGAAAAAAACTAAATTAAAGAAAACTGAAAGCCTCACTGAACTTGAGAAATAAATAGCCCATGTGCAATGTCAGTAACCCGAACCACTGGCCACCTTAAGTGTCTGATGATGAGACAGCTGTTTTTAAAAGCCCTCCAGTCGTACCCTCCACAGTCCTTTCTCTCTCTGCACTGCACCCCCAAAGATTCTGCAGCACCTCCAATGAGGCTCATCCTGAGACCCACCTGACTAGCATCTCCAGCAGCACTGCAGGCTGCAGGTGGAACCTGGACCGTCCCATTCAGACCCAACTCAAGTCCTGAGCATGTCATCCGGTGTTGCTGGCTAGAGGACTCGCTGTCTCACAGGTTGAGCTCCACCTTCTCATCAGCGTCTAAGAATCTAAACAAACAAATCCCTTCCCTGTTGGAAGGAGCAAATCTTCATTTATGGGTGAAAACTTCCAGACCCAACAGCACAGAGCAATTTCTCTCATTACACCAACTCCTCGAGCTCTGGCTGGTGGCAGCTGCCGCCCCATTAGGAACACATTTTCCACGGTGTAAACCACCCGGCTACCCCGCCGGGCAACAGCCAGCTTCGGAGCTGCCGCCAGATACAGCTGGAATGGGTCACTCAAATCCATGAACTGTGGCGCCTGGAGAAACATTAGTCCCCTAGATAGAGTGTCACCTTCTTCCCATGTGAGCAGTAGAAAGAGAAAGGCGCCCACCTGGTTGCTGGCTGTGGCTGTGTTGCAGTGATGGGAATCTCGAGGAGGATCGGACACTCACACACACTCACACTCATGCATCCTACACAAATATGCACACCCTGCATCCTTGATGATGAGCTGGCATGCTCAGAGGACCCCTGACACACCCCAGAAGGGCACTGCATTTAGCTGCAGCATCCACGGGCCCAAGGGAAAACACACACGCTGGGGCCGTGTCTCCCTCTTGCTCACAAATAGGACAAAGAAATTTTTTTATGTCATCTAGAACAAGGATGGAGGCATGATTCCTTTGGCTTAAGTGGGAGAGCGGAAAGGGGGCACCATTGTTTTATTTTGCAAATGCTCGCCATCTCTCTCCCTAGGTCCCTGGGGAGATCCCACCATCATCCCCAGAAACCCTACGGCTCCTAAGAGCATCACTTGAATTCTGGTCAAAGATAATAAATATTTGATTGGGACATCCCAGTCCTTGCCCTGGCAGGCCACCCCCAGCCTCAGAGTGCTCGCCTGCATTTTTAAAATCCCCCGGAAAGCTCCCGGCATTGTAAGCAGGTCCTGCTGACCAGGCTGATGTTTTATAGCTGAGCCCTCCAACAATGCCATTTACTGCACACGAAAGATCACAGCCAGCAGATGTGAGCGGCCTCGCTCTGGCCTCTTGAAATTGCATCTGTTTTGAAATGCGACTCGACTTCAATCTGAAGCTGACCGTAACATCCATGGCACAGACGGGAGGTGTTTACTAGATAAGCTTTTGATATTTGATGTTTGCTAATCATATTAAAGCCTTGAAACAAAATCCCAGCTACGATCAATCCTCACAATTGTACACATGAGGCAGGAAATGCCGGGGCGCTCTGCCCTGGGGTGTTATCAGAGGCTGGGGGGCTCAGCAAGTAGAACAGTAGAACGTGGGTCTGTAGGTCAAGGAAACAAAGATTTAGCGACTCACTCTAATTCTTTCTGTGACTAGCAGTGGGTGGGTTGCTTTCCCTGCGGGGCCTCAGTTTCCTCATCCTAGAATTATGGCTCAGGCGTGCGAGGGTCCTTTCCCTAGTGACCGGTGTCTGGAGGCCAGAGGCCTTCCTTCCAACATCATAGGTGAAGGATGGACAGTTGTGGGTAATGAATTTGACTCTGCAGCAGTTTCCATTCTCTTCCTTCAGTCCATCCTGACTTTGTGACAAGAGAGGCTTTGCAGTCCCAAGAGATCAACGTCTCTGAAGCAACCCCTCCACTGCAGCATGTGAACCCCACTTTTGCTGACCAGGCAGCGGGCAGCTCAGGACCTGGACCAGAACTGTAACTCGCATAAAGGCTGCATTCCTTCCCGGAAGTCGGACCCTGAGAATGGAAGGTAAACTACTTAGGGTTGAAAGTGTCTTTGGAGGTCATCTCAGCCACCCTCCTCCCATTTTCTGGGTGAGGGGGGTGTCCCCACTATCCCACTGACTCCATCCCCTACCCACCCCTCCCTCAGTGGAGTTGTCCTCCTAGATTCTCTCCTACGTTAATCATATTCTTGCTTGAGGCTTACCTGACGCTAAATTGGAAAGTGAATGAAACCTAAACCTCAGGGGACAGGGAGGGCTGGTGTATGGTGTCATCACTCTCCTGTTAGCTTTCAATTTTGCCTGGCCCTGCTTCCTAGAACCTAGCCAGTACCCTGTCCTTCAGTGTCCCTAGTAACCTGTCCCAATATTGATAATGGCCCAGGATGGGACATTCCTAAGAAAGTCTGTCTTTTTTAAAAGGGACCAGGAAGCCTAAGCACCTTCAAGGCTCCAAGGAGCTGGAGCCATTGCAGTGGAATGGCAGGTGCTCAGTAGGTTGGTCTTTCTAGACATGATGGCCTCCCACAAACCTCAGCTACCCAAGTGTCCAGGTGATTAGGTCATCTTGGGGCTCCCAGGGCTTTTCCGAGACATCTAATCAGAAGATACATATCAAGAACCTGTGTAAAATCCTCATTTGGCAACAATGGGGAGGTTTTGCATATATTCAAGGAGCGAAACCTGTTCACTGAACTGATGTCCGGAGGTAGGAGACTAGAGCAGAGTCTACACCAGCTCGCCTTCGCGGGAGCCATGCCAGGAGGGTGGCCAGCCACCAAGAAAGCTGGTTTTTGCCTCCAGTCTTCTGAACCTCTGAAACCCCTCAGAGGAGTAAAGTGATTGGCCACTGGCTTTGTCTTGGGGGGAGGGGGACCTTCTCATGGGTATCAGTGCAGGACATCAGTAAAGCAATTTCCTTTGTGGGACTAATTTAGTGCTCAGTCACACAATGAGGCCCGCCTGCTAGGCCATGTCAATAACCAAACTGGCCAATTTAAAACTAGGATTGTCACAGCGAGTGCTCACAACCAGGGACACATCTCTCGTCAGCCAAGGAGGAAGCAGCCAGCAGCCAGGCCAGGGCACGAGCCTGCTCCGGAGAATCCCACAGACGTGAGCTACCTCGGGCTGAGTCCCTGCTTCGAGTCAGGCAGGCAGTACCTTGCCGAAGTCTCTGTGCCCACTTCTTTGGTGTCCACGTTATAATTCTCTCTTTGGCAGATGAAACCCAAAACCCCAGAAGGAAGGAGAAGTAGCAACTGGATTTCAGCCTGAATCCCTGACCCAAAGTCCAAACTGCCATGAAACCTCTCAGCCTTCACTGTTTCCCAAGAGGTTTAAACATAGAATTTAGGCCATTTAACATTTCACAAAATCCCAGAGAGAGCAGGCTGACAACTTTCTTCACACCAGTGCTGGATAGTCTAGGTCCTGACAGATGCCTGGGGCGCAATGTCCCTCTTGGGTGGGCCATCGGAGTCTCTGAGGGGTCACTGTCACTGAGAAAGCCACCCTTTGCTCTGGGGTCCAACACCCGCCAACCACTGCTGTGTCAAGGGCTTCCTTGCACAGTTGGCTTGCCCCCACGCACTCCCCTGAAACCGGACGCTGCCTTATTCCACGTCACGGGGGGCAGGGGGGGGGACACAGTCAGAATCCCAACGGCCAGAAGAGGAGTAAGAATTGCCCGGTTCTTGCGTCCGATTTTTTGTTGTTGCTTTTGTTGCCATTGTTTTGTGTTTTGATTAAAACATATTAATAAAATTTATCTTTTCCATTAGAAAAGTGAAGTTAAATTTTTAATCCCCTATCATGCCATCAGCCAAAAATTAACCCTTCCTTCTAGTTTTTTCTATGCATAATCGTGTGTCTGCTGTTCTATGAAACTGTGTTTTCGTAATTGGGACTATGCACAGTTTTATATCCTGTCACACCCTCTTAATGTTATGACATAACCATTTCCCTGTTTTTATAAAGTCTTCATAAACATCCTTTCATTAGCTGTAAAAAAAAAAACAAAAAACCAATTGTGAGGATGGAATACTGTTTACATAGTGAATCCCCTATTTTTGGATTTCTAGGTTATTCCCAATTTTTCTCTATGATAAACAATGCTGTAATGAACACACTTGTTTACAGGTTTCCTTCAGAAAGATTTCATGAAGTAAAAGCAGTAAGTCAAAGGCTACTAAGAGTTGAAGATCCTTCATAGATGTGTTTAAACAGCATTATTAATATTTAAATATATTTTAAACATTGACTCACAACTCACAGAGTATCAAAATAGGAAGGATGCTTTAAAATCACCTTGCCAACCTCTTTCCCTTCCAGATGAGAAATCCCAGTGGGTCTGTGAGATCCTGGTCAGCAGCCACCACTCACTCAACAAAGTGGCCCCCACCCTATAGTTACTCACTTCAGCAACATTGTGCTTCTGGATTCTGCTCAATTCTTCACCCTTTTCTCTGCCTAGAATACCCCCATGGTGCCCCCGGCCAATTTCTTTTTGTGAGAAGACCACACAGACTTCCAGGCCTGTAGGCCCTCCTCCATGGAGGCTTCCCTCCCTGTCAGCCGGCCATCGTCTGTGCTGGGAGCGTGACAGGGATATGAAGGCCCCTGAGGACAATACATCTGGTGCCACCCTTCCTGCCAGAGTGTGCATGTCCCCACCCATGAGCACCATAGTAAGGGTCCAATCACAGGAACATTTTCTTCCTTCCCCAGCCCACCCCCGGCCCAGCCCTCAGCTCTAGGTTGGCCAGTCGGGCCTTGCTCCACTGAGAAGCAAGTTCCTCATTCCCTCCTTGGCCACACTGCCACTTTGCATGGGACACCCTACAGCCAGGTCAATACCCAACGGTGCCACCGTTGCAGAGGAAAGGACAAGCTCTTCAGCTGGAGACCTGGGTTCAGATTCCAGCTCGAACACTTACAGCAAAGAGGCCTGGAGCAAGTGCAGTCTCACTGAGCACCAGTTCTCTCTGTGGAACGTGACACTAACTTCTGACAGGGTTATTGTGAGGCACAAACATTTGTCAGGCACTGTTCTCCTTGTCCCGTTATCCAGGCACCTGGCTCGGTTTTCTTACTCCAACGGACCATCAGTCAGGGTCAGGCTGCAGGGGGCAAGCCAGAAAGAATCAGAAACAATCGCCCCCTCCTCCTCCGACGGCTACAGGCTAACGGGGGTGTCATTGTCAGGAAGCAGCGTGTACAAAGACACTGAGCCTCACTGTGTAATTATGCTGGGATTCCTTCTAGTAATTAGCTTTCCTTATGAGAAAGGCAAATAATTATCTTTCCGCCTCAGCTCCAGACAGCACTTTCAGAGGCACCTACCCGCACATCCGGGTGGGGGCGGGCGCAGGGTGCCACCCAACTGAACACAGAGCTGTCTGCAGCCAGTAAATGGTCTCAAAACCAGTCTGCACACACCGCGCCACGGTTTGCAGGGTGGTGAGCACGTTGTGTTGCCAGGATGTTTTACAAACGATGCAGTTGGGTCCTCTTAGAAAACAGCATGTGCGAAGTGGCTACTCAGAGCTCCGGCAGGCAGTGTCCATCCAGAGGTGGCGGTCGGGGCCGGGTCCGTCCCCAGGACACACAGGGAGGCGTCAGCGGAGGGACCACACTGCCAGAGCAGAGCGCACACCCCCAGGGCCTCTGGGCCCTTCAGAACAAGGGCCAGAGCCCGCCTTGGCTGCCCCGGCTTCCTGCCCCATCTCCTCGCTGTTTCCAGGGCCTTTGTCATTAACCCACCTTCCTTCTAACCTCGAACGCAATTGGCCCTCTCTCCTCCTCATCTAGCTAGTTCTTTAACTTTCAAGAATCCTCAGGTGTAATCTTGCCTAGCAAAGCTTTTGTCTTCCTTGCATGCCTCCACATAGGGGTTAAGGCATGTGTTTCCCTCATCATGGCAGTTCTCAGTGACATTGGCAGTGACTGTCACTAAAATAATGTTCTTGAAGGCAGACGCCACCTTATATTTTTCTTACAGCCCCTGAACCTAATACAGTTCCAAGCATTTAGTAAAGCGTTCATAGAATGAGATGAAGGAATAGATGAGCATATTAATGTAAGAACAAGATACCTTTTGGACAGTATTGAATCCGGGCTGATGAGGAGAAACTACTGCACTAATAGACTCCACCCACGGCAGAGGGGATTCTAGGTAAATTCCTAAAAGGTTGGCACTCAGCAAAGACAGCTCTGGCCGGTTGCCAATGGGCCAGCCCGAATTTCCTGAAGAGACACGGGGACAAATGTCAGTAAAGTGCATCCTGCCGTCTGGAAGCAGACGGGAAGGGCTCTATTTAACTTGTTGTTTGAAGCATCAGTGTCATTTCCTCAAAGTCCTTAATTGGAATTTGAATTGAGATTATTCACTTTGGAGGAGATACATTCATTCTCTGAGGCTGTGCAGTACTGCCTAATGAATTTGTTACTGTGACCATTTTGCATCTGTCTCCAGAGGCTTAACCTTTCCCGTGAGGTCCAGCTCCTTCTCTTTCTAAGAAGAATTCAGCACGTCTAAGTGTCTACCTGTCACCACACATCCTGACGGGTCATGCAGCCTCACCTCTGCACTGCTACCACCACCAGGCAGGGAGCCTGTGAAGGACAGGGACTAGGGTTTTTTTTCTTTCTTTCTTTCTTTCTTTCTTTCTTTCTTTCTTTCTTTCTTTCTTTCTTTCTTTCTTTCTTTCTTTCTTTCTTCCCCTTCCCCTCCCCTCCTCCTTCCCCTCCCCTCCTCCTCCTCCTTCTTTCTTTCTTTCTTTCTTCATCCCCTTGCTAAGAGCATAGCAATAATCATCCGGAAGAGGTACTCAATGCCTGCTGGGAGAAATAAATCAGTGAGCAAATGAATTGATTCTTCTGATGTTTTAAAAAGCTCACCAAACCTTTCCCAATACCTCTGGCACCTCTCAAACCCTTAGGGCTTGATTCAGAAGCATTTGGTTCATAAACCATAGTTATTCCCATCTAGTCACCTAAAGCTCCTTCTAAAAATATCAGCAGTCACCCTGGCTTGGAGCGACTACCTGCTCCCCTCGAGTTGTTTCAGGCACTCTGGGGCCATGTTGGGGCAGACGGGCACCATTAAGGGAAAAAAACGGGGCGCCTGCCTTCAAAGAGCTCACCTTCGGGGCGGCCCAGAGGTGAGGGGGAGTAGCTGCCACAGCGGGTCACAGAGGTGTTGTCCCAGAACTGCAGTCCCATGCCACAGGGATAGGGAGAGTTACATTAACGTGGAGTCTGAAGGACTTGTGGACAATCAGAGAGGCCAGAACATTCCAGGGAACAACAGGCAAACAGAATTTCTGGGAAATGTTAAGAATGGGAGATTGGGGGGAAGGGGTGGGCACTGTGGAGCGCTGGAGGCTTTAGATAATAAAGCTCTATCACCCCAGAGGGGAGCAGCTCCCTCAGGCTTTTGAGTTTTGAGGAGAGAGGGCTCTGCTGGAGAGAAAAGACTGAAACGCCTGTGCTGGAACCCACCCTTTTCTGGCCTCCAAACCCGGTCGGCTGAGCTACTCCACTCTCGGGGGCCCAACCATGCCAGAGGACACACCTCCCGGGAGGGGTTCGGCCCATGGTGGCAGCTGGGGAGCCGGGCTATAGGTAGGCAAGATCAAAAGGCCCACATAACCTCTGGGGTCACAGTGACAAAATGCTTGTGGGCTGGGAGAGGATGGAGCCATTAGAGTAAGGAAGTGAACGCTGCTCTTTCCCCCTGAGTGGGCACTTGGGCAGGAGGTGGGCACAGCAGGGAGCGCCCTGCTCCCTGGCCCGGGAGCTAATGCGGACCCAGGAAACAGAGGAGGCGTTGACCTGGCCGGGCTGCGGCTTTGCAGGAAGAGCACCGCTGAGGTCAGAGCCGCCTGACCCCCAGCGAGGTTAACCACATCAAAGCCTCCGCCGCCTGCCCGGCCCACTGTGCCCCTAATGGCTGGAAAATTGGAGTTTCCACCAGCACTGGTCTCACTGCCTCTCCAGGTAGCCGCAGAGCAGGGGTGGAAGCCCCCAAGGCGGCGGCCTCTCCGCCCTACATCTCGCCAGCTTGGGGACTTCGCCCTTCGTCCTAAACTGTTCTGTAGGGACCACCCCCACCATTCCCAGAGCTCCTGTCACCCCTCCTGACTTCTGTTTTAGGTGGCAAAAATAATGCTCCGCTTGCAATGTGTTCAAGTCTTGAGTCAGTAGGTCAGGAAGTGCAATGGCCTCCTTTAGACAGCTTTTGTTTGCCCTTTATAAAAGCAAGACACGCCCATTCCAGAAACAGAGGGAAGCAGAAGGGAGAAGGTAAAGGCCACTCCGGCTGACGTTCTTAGCATATTTCCTACCGGCCTTCTCTCTGTGTATTTGTTGTTACATAGCAAATGTTGTTTTGTGTTTATAATTTCATACCCGGAATCTTTTGATTTAAGTCTATGCTACGACTATACTATGCTATGCTCATGTGACTAAAAACTTTCCATATACATGATGTTAAATATCTGCATTACGTTCCAAGGCTATCATACCTAGAACAGCATAGAACGGACCATGCTGTGATTACGCATTTGCCTTTAGGCTGTTTCTCATATACATATTATTGGTATGAATACTCCTATGCAGGCTTGGGTTTTGGTTTGCTTCCTAGGGTACTAAGGCATTACAGCCACCTTAACTTATGGCCTCTTTGTTGTATTAATGTAACACACTCTTTGTTATTTATTATTTCTCTTGTATTCTTCTTCTCTTTTTGAATAGGCTATGTGGTGAAAAATGCTCAAGAGTTTGGAGTTGGGGGTGAAGATCAAATTCCAGCTCCACCTTCTGTGGCCTCCTGGCCTTGGGCAATGCTCAGTTTTGTCAACTGCAAAATGCAAATAACCGTAGTATCCATCTCTTTGGGACTGTTGCAGGGATGAAATAATGTACCAACAAGCAAGGGGGCTCTCAGAGATTATTGGGGCTGTGTCAAAAGGACACAGGAGTCAACCTGAAGGATTGCCCTTGATCAAAAATGACACAATTTGAGCTTGGGAAAAAAGAAAACAACAAAAAGGAATAAAATGCAAAATAGACCAAAATCCATGATTTCATAATAACTTTTAAATCTCATTGTTCACGTTAGAAGTTGTTTGGCCACAAAGTCATTCTGAAAAATGATAAAAAGGAGAAATCTAACATTTTAAAAGAGAATTAAATGATGGAGCACATTTTTCTCACACTAATTTGTTAGCACAGAGTAGGGATTTAATAATGTTATGCTTTACTAGACAATTCGAATATGAGTTTTTGAAAGCAGGAAATGAATTATCTTTTTTAAAAATTGTGTTCACTATCCCAAGTCAAGGGTCCTTCCATCAGAATCATCCTTTTTATTCTGTCTTTCTTTCTTTTGATGAATTATCTCTAGTTCACCAGTGACCAGCTTATGCTTAGGCTCTGAGTATAGGTGCTCCACAAGCATTGACCAATTCCCATCTCAGAATCCACAAAAGTCTCCCAATATCACATCCTCTACCTTGGGCTTTTTAAGAGGCAAGATGAGAAAGTCCCACAGGCAGAAGGAACGGGCTCTGGGAGGGCACACTTTAATCCAGGCTCGCGTGTCTCTCCCCTCCTCTCTTAGCCTCACTCCTGTAAGAGGAGAAACCCGATCATTAGAGCTAAAAGGGATCCTTGCAAACACCCCACCCAACCCCCTCGTTTACAGATGAAGCAACTGAGGCCCTCGAAGGTTAAGTGACTTGCCCGAGATCACAAAGCCAGTCAGCTAGGCTCCAGCTGGGGGCTCTTTCTGTACTGCTTTCAGTAAGTCACCAAAAAGGAAACTTAAAGTTCAGTTTTAAGATTGCAGAGATGGATCCGCCAAGGCAACCGAGTTCAGCTCTGCTTCTGGAGGAAGAAAGAGAAAAAGAATGGCTTAAAGCATTCTGCACAATACATGGTCCCACGTGCTATTCAGCACAGCATTTGGAATGTCATTCGTAGAAATTTTATGGATGTTTCAAGGTGGGATGCCAGCTTCTCCCAAATGCTCTTGGGCCAAAGGGCCACATAACAGGTCCCGAACGGGCCTGTGCTTCGCAGGTTGTACAGGAGTTGTTACTCCCTTAGCCCTCACCCCAGCCCGGCCGTGAGTACCAACCCCAAGACACCCAGAGTGCACTCTCACTAAATATTCTACCCACAGCCGCCCATTTTGAAAAAGCACCATCCACTCAGTTGTCCGGTCCAACATCTGGAAGTGATTTCGATCCTTCTCCTTGCTGTCTCTCTAGGTCCCCTCCCTAAGAGCAAGTCCCATGGGCTCTTCCACCAAAGCACATGTGCAACCTGACAGCTGTGTCCTTCTGCGCTGCTCCCACCCCAGCCCGCGCTGCAGTCTGCTCCGCCACGGGCTGCGCCTGTGGCCTCCTCGCCGCCCTCCTTGCGTTCACAGCTCAGCTGTAACCCTCCCTCTAAACAGATCGTAGCACTTGTGCATCAAAGCCTCTGGTGGCTTCTTCCTGCACTTCAGAGAAAACCTCAGCATCTCCAAAAGGCCCTCTGAGCCCAGGCCCTGCCTCTCTCCATGCTGCTGGCCAGCCTCACAGCCCTTCTGCCCCTTGAAAGCACAAAGCTGCGGCCTCCGCCTGGAATGCTCTTCACAGGACTGATGCCGTGTTATGCCTTTGGACTCAAGCCAAATGTCAACTTCGCTGGAAGCGCTCTGAGCCCACCCCACCCCGGGCACTGTATACCTATGCTATTTTCTCTTCCTTGTGGCACTTATCGCTGTCCTTCTCTGCACTGATCCTCCTGCACGTGTGTCCGTCTCCACTTTCTAGTGTGCGCTCCATGAGGATGGGACGTGGCTTGTCTTGCTCAGGGAGGCACCCTCTGTCCCTCCCACATCACAGGTCCCGATAACAATTTGATGAAGGGACAAATGCAGCTTGTGAGGTGGGTTGCGCTGAGGAACAGCCTCTCTGAGCCAACAAAAACAAAACCAACTGGAAGAAAGCTTCCCTGGCCACTCCCAGGACCCTGCTGGTTCTGATGGTTTTTCCCACTGGTTTTCCAGGTTGGTTCTCCAACCTGGTTACACAGTGGAAGCACAGGGCGGGTGTTGAAAAACGCTAATGCCTGAGTTCCGTCCCCAGCCAGTTGGTTTACTTTGTCTAGGGTATGCTTGGAGATCGGAAATACTTAAAGTTCCCCTGAGGGATTCTAATGTGCTGACAAATTTGGGAACCACTGGTCTCCACCTCTCATGCCCCAGTGGGCAGAAAATGCTCTTGGCACAGCATGACAAAAGGAAGGACGAGAGCAAAGAAAGGAGGAAACAACATTAATTGAATGTCTATTATATAGAAGGTTCTCTAATAAGTAATTTTGTACACTCTTTCATTTAACTTCGACAGCAATACTGTGAGAAGGGCATTATTTATTTCATTCCGGTAGCAAACCCTTAGTGTTTACCATTATCCTAAGCTCTTTCCTCTCTTAACTAATTTAATCTTCATAGCAGACTCATGAAACGGGAAGTATTATCATCCTTATTTTCTAGATAGGGAACTGAGACAGAGGCCAAGTGACATGTCCAAGATCTGGCCAGTATCAGCCCCACCATCAGCATCCGGTCTGTCTCCAGTCCGACTGCGTAGCCTCTGCCTCTGTTACTATCTCTGTGTGATAAAGAAATTGCAGCTCAAAGGCGTAAACTAACTTAGAGTCACAGGCAGGTGTTTATAGCAGCTTCGATCATAACTGCCAACACTTGGAAGCACTCAGGACACCCTCCAGTTGGTGAATAGATAAACAACAATGGTGCACGCACACAATGGACTATTACCCAGCATCCAGTGCTGAGAAGAAATGAGCTAGCAAGCCACAGAAAGACACAGGGCCATTTAAATACATATTACTAAGTGAAAGAAACCAACTTGAAAGGGCTACATACTGTGTTATTCCAACTATGTGACACTCTGGAAAAAGCAAAACTATGAAGACAGTAAAAAGATCAGTGGTCTCCAGGGGTTAGGGGGTGGGAAGGATGAATAGTGGGAGCACAAAGCATTTTTAGGGCAGTGAAAATGCCCTGCACAATACTGCACCAATGGATAAGTGTCACATACATTTGTGCAAACCCATAGAATGTATGAAGGGAGTGAACCTTAAGGTAAACTATGGACTTTGGGTGATAGTGATGTGTCAGTGTAGGTTCCTCAGTTGTAACAAATGCACCACTTTGGTGGAAGATATTGATCATGGGGAAGGCTGTACTGTAGGGGGGGGGGTAGAAGGTATGTGGAAAATCTTTGTACCTTCTTCTCAATTTTGCTGTGAACCTAAAACTGCTGTATTAAAAAAAAAAAAAAGCCTATTTAATGAAAAAAAAGTCATTTGACACACACAGTTACCACATACCATTTCATATCCGGTTTCCTACCCTTTTCATGCAGATGCGTCTACTACCATCAGTCACTCTAAGAGATTTGAGAGCAGCGATCACCACTTCTTATTCTCCCAAAAATCTGGCCACGGTGCTAAGGGCCCAGTGGATGCTTAATAAACAGTGTTTAAAGTTATAGGGGTGTTCGAAATGAATAGAGTCAAATTAATTTCAGGTACGTATGTTGTACATAAATAGGCTCACTGCCTAGCAGAAGTTGTTCTTTAAGAAAAAAATTAGAATGATTTACAATTAACACATCAAAGCACCAGCTGATAGTGCCCAGCTTTCTGCTCATTAATGGACCTTCCTTCTTTATAGATAAATGAGGGCCTGCAGTTTGTAAAGCACTTTTGGAAATCGATAATCCATGGTAATAATAATTTTAATAATTTCATTAATATGATCATCATCAAAATGATCAATATGGCAGTGAGCCGTTCTCTGACCATTGAGAAAACTATGATTCAGATTTCATGGAAGGTAAGCCAGTTTTAGAAATCGATTTCCTTTTTCCTTTCATTCCATATTTAAATCCCATCTAAAATGTTTACAGATTGAATAACACAAGGGCACATGCAGCTCCCAAGTACTGTGCACAGTCTGCGTTATTTTACTCTCCCAGGCTTTGTCCTGCAGCGGCTACAGCGAAGCTCCTCGCAGCTCTGCTCTGACTGCACAGGGCCAGGCTGACTTCCTGTCCCTTGAAATCACTCCTCCACATGCCTGGCCTGGTCTGACCATTCTATCCCGTTTCTCTGTTGAATTTCCTTTAAGGCGCTTGTCCCTGCCTGCAATTGTCCTCATTTTACAGGTGAAGAAACAGAGGCACTGGAGGATGAAGCTTGTTGCCCAAGCTCTCACAGCTTCCAATGGCCGAGCCAGGTCTGGCACCTGGCAGAGGCCAAGTGCCGCCTGGGCGTCCGCCTGCTGCAGCTGGCCCATGACCGTCTGTTTGACAGACAGCAAATCCCAGCTCCACCACATTCCTCTCGGAGCCCTGCATTTCTTCAGGTGTAAAACCGGGGAAGAAAACTCCCTGGGACGATGGTTGTGGCGACGAACTGCGTTCACCTCTGCCGGCCGCCTGAGAGGCGCTCCGATGCGTGTCTCAACTTGCCACCGGTAGGTAGCTGGGGGACCCCAGGTGAGTCAGTCACCCTCCCTGGGCCTCCATGTCCTCATCTGTCCAATGGGGATAGAAATTCACACTCCTCATGAAGACGTTGTGACAAATCAAGTGAAACAATATAGTTGAGGAGCTTAGGAAACAAATAAGCTCAGTAGATACCAGTCACTCATGGTGGCATTATTATTATTATGAGTATGACCCCATTCTTACCCTTATCCAGATGTGTGTGTGTTATGGTTCAGTTGGTATTGAGACCATCTCAGCGTCTGCTGGTTTCATCAGTCCTATGTCTTCATCGTTTTTTCATGGTTCTCTGTAGTTTCCTCAGTTACCATGTTTAGTGGCAGTAACACAGGTTATCAAGGGGCTGACAGGCTGGCTGATGGGTTTTCAACTCACCAAACATTCCCTGAATGCTTACTTCACCCCAGTTCTGGGCTGTGGGCTTCAGAAGAGATGGAGCAATATTTGTGAGATATATCCCCAACCCACAAGAAAACTGCAGAGAGCTGCTATAGCCAAACTCAAAGGAATTTCTTTACCAGCTCAGGGGAAATAGAAGTCAATACAATCTAAGGGGAGGCTTGGATGTTCGAACCGAATCCTCTTTCTAAAAAGGACTTCCGGTGAGTGTGAACTAGAAAGCCAAAGGATTGGAACAGGAAAGGGCCCTGGTGATCATCAGCTCCAGGATAGTCGCTTGACAACGGAGACAGAAGCAGAGGCCCAGAGAGGGCAGGAGGATTGCCCAAGGCCACACAGCACAATGGTGCCCTTAGTGGGAAGGAAGCAAGAGGTGCGTGCCAACTGCTCTTCTGGCCCATAGGAAGGGCTCAGGTGGTTACTGACCCTCTCTGGGGCTCAGCGGCCTCCTGCCACCTGATAGGCATTTTGAACCCAGTAAATACAGGGTCCAACACAAATAACGCCCCCCATTTTTTATTACAAACTCTTCTATTACAAAATCATAAGTGTGTCACTCTGTAACATAACAATACCACACTCAAGCACACCCTATGACATTTGAGATGAAATGTTCAAATTCAAACTATAAATTATTACACCCACAGTATTACCCTACCAACCACACTCAAGCGGGCCTTACTTCCACCAGACCCTGTACTACTAATTCAGGCTGGGTTCATCTAGAATTTGCTTTTTCTCTTAAGCCCAGTTTGCTAGTCTCTAAAAGTTGGCCTAAGTAAATGGAAGGATGACTACGCTAATACTCTGCAAAGTAGTTTCTTACTCATTATCTCACTTGAGCAAAGGCCTTTAAGATAGCTAACAGGGATGAGGAAACAGATTCAAAGAGACCAAGCAACTTACCAAAGTCATGAATTCAAACCTACTTCTGCCAAGTCCATACCTTTTCCTTCTGTGCTTTGCTGAAGTGACTTTGGTTTTGTTATTATTATTATATAAACAGGCGCATAATACCCCCAGGTGTCATATCCGCACTGTGAAAACTTGGAATATCAGCGGGTTTGCCGAAAGCCTCTTATACATGTAAAAGCATCTATAAATCACGGGTATTTCATTTATTCAAAAGGTGTTATTAGTCACTGAGTGGACACCAGAAAAGCCTTTGACGGGCAGCGTACTTGGCAGCTAGGCACTTGCTTCGGCCCCAGAGCACGTCCGAGTAGTAGGTATGTATTCCATAGGTAAAGCTAATGAACCTTTCCTGCAGAACTGCTGTGTGCCAGATGTCACCCTGGGCTCTATCTCTGTACCAGGGGATAAGCCAGCGAGGCGGTGCCCTTCCAAAGGGTCAGGGGCAAAGGTGCCAGGGGTGTAAAGGCAAGTCTTCCTCCCTCCTCCCCGCGGCAGGAGCCCCTAGCGAGAGAAGATGCTAGGACCTCTGGGATTGCTTTGAAAAGCTTTTGGGAGGGAGGCCCTGTGGGAAAGGCCTGGAACTCTCTCAAATTGGCTCCATTTCAGACCCCCAGGACCAAGAAAGCATTCAAAGGGGAGCCCTGAAGGAACCATTTATATGGAGATCTTCTTGGGGGGCTGATCGGGGGCTTGGATGCCGTCCACAGCTAACAGGGCTATTTCTGTTCCAACCAGAAGACGCCTAACTATCTCTGGCTTCTAACCAGTTATAATGGCTAAATACACCCACTTTAACAAGAAAGAGAGAAAGAAAGAGAACGGGGAGGGGTGGGGTGCCCAAGCCAGAAAGAAAGGAAAAAAAATGCAATCATGAAAGAAAGAAAAGGAGACATGTTCTTGCTTTTTATGAAACATTACAGCTGGAAGGGACCTCACATCTTAGCTCATCCAGATGTTTGAAGTTATCGGATCCTGATTCCTACTCAAGAGAAATCCACAGAAGGGTGAGAGATGGGCAATGAATGCATGGTCTGGGGGAGCCAGTAGAAACAATTATACACACTCCCTCCCACACTGGACCTCCAGGTATATCTGGGATCCTGGTGATGCTACCCGGGGAGCTCCCATCGGAACAGGGCCTCCTACTCCCATTCCTCCTCCTTTCTTCCACTCTTCCTCTTTCCCAAACCCACGGAGGGCAGAAGAAGCGGAGAGCTCAGGAGCTGGAGAATGTTGTGTGTAAATCCCATCTCCACTGGGTCTCGGTTTCTTTGTGAGTAAAACAGGAATGATCGTATCTACCTAGGAAGGTCCTTGTCAGGATGAGGTGACTCCACTGCTTTCCATGGCAGCTACGAAGAGGGGGCTCACCCAGCAATGGAGGTTAAGCACCTTTCTCGCTACACAAAGACTTCCCACAGGGTTCCTGGCGGAACGCATGCCACTGAGAGTTTTAAGAGAATCAAGTCTCATTTCAGATCTTCATCTTTGCTATGTACTCTTACCCAAAACTGAGAGTCCTGCTACAATCAGAGTCACATAGAGAAGGTGGGAACTGAGCTAAGTCTTAAAGGAAAAGTACCTCATTAAGCATGAAATTGAGAAGCGAATGGAGGAGAGACGTCTCTGAGCAGGGGGAACCCTTCAAGGAAAGGTAAGAAATCCTGGAAATGCCGGTGCAGACAATGAGATCCCCTCGGATTTGCCTTATAAAGTAGAAATGTCAGGGTGCCTCTAAGTGTGGTTAGCTCAGCCATCAATAGGGATGGTTGACCTAATGATTAACTAATTGATAACAAGGAGTTCCTAAGCGCCATCCCCTTATTAGTAACCTTCGTGATATTGATTGAGCTAAGCAGGGTCTTTCAAAGTATTTTGGCTCAGCTGAGACAGCTGTTTCCCCCCCAGTTTTCCCCCAGGATTTTTCTCTTTTGTAATTAGTTCTGACGTTGTCCCCAGAAACCTGAAGCACCAAACGTGTGTGCAGGTCACAGGTGCTTTCTCCTCCTGCGACAGAGCACTTACTGTCTAGCTCTGGTGAATTTCCTCCTGTGCGCACAGTATTCAACTCTCTTTAACACCAAGGCATATAGACCAATGTTTCTCGCGCCTTAATGTGGACTCATGGGGTATTTTGTTAAAATGCACGTCCAGGTTGGGTCGCTGTGGGAGGGAGACCGCGGTGCTGCACCTCCTACAAGCTCTCCTCAAGTCACGCCGGTGCTGCTGGCCCCGGACCACACCCTGAGCAGGAGGGCTGCGGGCCGGGAAGACACTTGCTGCCCACCTGCTCATTACACCCGAATCTCGCTGCCCACCTGCTCATTACACCCGAATCTCCCTGCAAAAGTAACACAGAGCTCAGGAAGCACACTAATTGATGGGATCTTCTCGGTGCCTCCCTCCTCCTCGAGCTGGTAACAATCTCTTGCGCTGGTGTAGCAACTTACTGTTTGAGGAGCCATTTCCTGTCCGTCTCCTCATTTCCGCCCACCTGGTTCCTTCCTCAGAGGGGGGGAAAGTGAGGTTCAGGGAGGTCCCCGTTTTCCAAGCAGCTCAGGTGTATGTGGCACCAAAAGCCTGACTCGCCTCCCCCATGCCTGTCGTCACCGTCAGCTCACCCCACAGATCTGCTGGCCTCTGGCCCGGAGCAGAAGGAAGAGGCGAGGGAGGGCTTCCTGGGAAGAACATCTTCCCATGCCCGTTGGAGGGCGGAAGTCATCCCACCAGGGTCTCTAGTCTCAAATCAGCCTGTCTTCTTAGGGGCCCAGCGCATCCTTTCATGCTTTAAAAGAGCCTGCAGGGTCTTGTGCCTCCATGCTAAGCATCCTGCCTCTCATCTCTACTCACCTTTTCACAACAACCCTACGAGATGAAATGTCATTCTCTCTTACAGTTAAGGAAAGAAACGCCTACAGAAGCTCAGTTGTTTACTCAATATCACACAGTAAATTACAAGCAGGATTCAGAGTCAGGGGCATCGGACATCCAAGTCTCTTCCTATAGTCAACCATTTGCATCTCTTAAAGGTATTTCTTATATTCTTCACCTCCACATTCCCCACATCACAGTGCCTTGCTATTCTAGAACTGACTGTTATGTTCTAGAAATACCTGCCCAATAGAGTTAAGTTAAATTGAACTGAACTATAATTTCTAATACATTGTACTTCAATAGTTTATTGCCTCCTGAAGTGACTTGGAAATAGGAATGAGGCGTTTCATACTCTCAAGTTAGTACAACTTCATGCTTGTGAACTTGCTACAGAGGAAATGTTACAAATAGAAGTACAGTTATAAACAGGGCAGCTAAGGCACCATAATTATTTGTTTCTGTTTTATACTTTCTTATGAGTAGAAGATCCAGCCTGTGTACAGTTTTATTTCACCATTTTTACTTCATCCTTAGCAATAATAAACATAAATAATAATCATGACTACCCTTTTTAAACACCTATTGTTTGCCAGATACTGCATTAGGTAGATATACATTCTTTTGCTTAATCCTTACAAAAAGCCTAAAAAGTAGGTGTTATTATCTTTGGAGCTATGGAAATGACGCTTAGCAAGCTTAAGTGTCTACCCCAAATCATATCCCTAGCAAGAGGGTTCCCATACTTCTTTCACTTTGTCTCTCCTCTTGGTTTTTACAATCACATCTTCCCAATAATGACAAAATTTAGATTGAAAATGAGATTAAATTGACTGATGTATTCACAATGAAACCACCAACAATATTTATTTCTTTATTTTTATTTATTTAGAGAGAGAGGGGAAGAGAAGGAAAGAGGGGGAGAGAAACATCAATGTGTGAAAGAAACAACTATCACTTGCCTCTCACACATGTCCCATCCGGGAACCTGGCCCACAGCCCAGATGTTTGCTCTGACTGGGAATCAAACCAGCAATCTTTCAGTTTGTGGAACAACACCCAACCCACTGAGCCACACGAGTTAGGTCCACCAACAATATTTAGATTGTTTTCTCATGCATATGGTTTTCCATTCTCCACTCCTTCCCACCCTTCAAATAGATGTGCCGATTTCAAGGCTGTGGAGGAGTAAGCAGGAGCCCAGAGAAGGTGATCATCACCCACAGCCACCCAGATTCGGCCCCAAAAGAAACCATAGTACGTGGGGGTCTGTTCCCCATGACGCCCGTTTAACCACAGCACATCTTTCTATTTTTGGCTAAACCAGATTTTCTTTCTTTGGGCCAAAGTCTATGCAAGGCTTGCACTGAGTGAAAAAGAACGGACCCAGAGTCACTCAAAGAGAATCCTCAAGGGGAGATATGTTTCTGAACATGAAAATATTAACACTGTGGAGCTAATTTTATACAAAGCCATCACACAAATTCCTCACTCACAGTCTCATTCACTCAACTTACCTACTTGTTGAAAGAACGAAACACAGCAGATGACGTGAATTTTGCTCTGACTTTTCAAATGGCGAAAGGAAAAAGAGATCATAAAGCTCAGTTCATTCTGGCTCAAATTATCAGTAATTTCCCTTTTATAGAGTTGATCCTCCGTGAATGACTTTGCCTGAGTTCCTGGCACAGTTTCAGACCTGAAAAGCCGACCAGATACTGAGGAGCCCCTTCCTTCGGGCTCGGGTTCATTGGTGGCTGCCTCCGATACAAAAAGAGTCCTCGTCTGGAAACACGGGGCCAGAAGCTCGAGTCTCAGCTCAGGAAGGGGAACACACCGTACTAAGGCAGGGGACCCCGCGGTCGTCACTGCCGCTCTTTGCCTTACACTCCCCCGGGGAAAGAAAGGTAGGAGGAGACAGGAGAACATCTCTCTCCAGCCCTTTATCCTCCACAGCTGCCGGCCTGCGTAGTAAAGGCACCCATAACAGCAGCTGGCGGGATGGAAAAGGAATAGGGGTGGGCGGGAGGAAAGAAGGAGCCTCCATCCTCTGACCAAGATAGGAGGGGACACGCCAAGAAGTGAAGACCGATGAGTGGAGAGGCGTGGAACAGCCTGGACTAGGATGGAACCAGAATGGACAGGCATGGAACTAGAAGGGACTAGAATGGAAGTAGAATGGACTGGAATGGAACCAGAATGGACTGGAATGCAAGGGGCAGGGAAGGGTGAGGGCTGGAGCAGGAGCAGGCGGTTTCCATGCCAAGCTAGAGAGCTTGGTCTTTATTCTCTAGACCAGTGGTCCCCAACCTTTTGGGCACCAGGGACCGTTTTCATGGAAGACAATTTTTCCATGGACTGCAGATGGGAGGATGTTTTGGGGATTATTCAAACGCATTACATCTAAGCTCAGCTCCTGCTGTGTGGCCCAGTTCCTAACAGGCCCAGGGCGGTACTGGTCCACAGTGCGGAGGTTGGGGACCCCTACTCTGGATGACAATGGTGGCTTATCGAACAGTTTTCAGGAAGAGAGAGGTACGAATAGAATTGTGTTTTAGAAACAGCATTCTGGCTGCAGTGGGGGGAGGATGGGTGGGTGGGGGGAAGCGTGGTTGAGGGTGGAGGAGAGGGGCCAACAGGACATCCAGACAAGCCAGGGGGAGGGGGAAGAGCTCGAGGTCTTGGTGCCGGGGGTGCTGGGGGAGGTAGAGGAGGAAAAAAATCAAGGCTGATTCCCAGATTTCTCATGCAGAGGAACACGGGAGAAAGCCGGTTTAAAATGTCCAGCGAGGAACATGAGAAATTGCTACTCTCTGTTGCTTTTCTGTTTCCCTTTCATTTAGTTTGGACAAGAGAGGCAGCAGTTCAATGACGCCTTTTTCTTTTCAGCCACTCTGGCCATTCACCACAGGCGGTGGCGGGGAGCTGCTGGGGGCGAGGCCAGGGTATTAGCAAACATGGGGCTAAAGCCGCCCGTGCTCGTTCAACAGAGCGCGCCGAGTCGCGGCCCGGCACCTGCGCGTGTGGGGCGCCCGGCGCCTCCGCCGCCGAGTCCCTGGGGCCTGGCCGCTCACCCGCTCACCCCGGGGCCTGTTTCCAAACCCAGTGAGATGGAGGGAAACCGCAAAGGCTGCCTCCCCGCGAACAGAATGCGGAGATTCGAGGACGTGCTGTGGAGACTCTTCCTCCAGCTAAAACTTTATTTAGTTCACTACAGTGACTTAAAAAAAATTTTTTTTGTGCGTGGGTTTTCTATTCTTTCTCCCCCCCGCCCCCAGTTTCAAAACAACCGTGACCGGCCTATAACATTTCAATGCGGCAGAAGCACCGTTTCTTCCCCGTGACCCCTCTCCTTGCGTCCTGGGCACCCAGGACTCTGACAGACCCTTCCCCACAACCAGGAGCTGGAGAAGCCAATGCCACCCAGTCCAGGCTGAGTCTCCACAGAGGTCTCTTCGTATTCCCGGCGGCTCCTCGTGTCTTCAAAGCCCCTGCTCCCTTGTCACCCGTGTCAGAAAGAAAAGAGCGGCGTTTCCCTCACCTCTCCCTCCACCTCTCCTCTCCGACTTTGTCGGTCTGTTCATCTCTCGGCCTGTCTCCGTCCACCTCTCTCCGTCTGCCTCTGTCTCTCGAGCCCTCGGTCACAGTCTCTCTCTGCCCTTCAGTCTCTGCGTCTCAGTCCTTCCCTGTCTCCCCAGCCCTCTCTGTCACAGCTTTCAGTCTCTTTGACTGCTCAGTCTGTGTGTCTCAGTCCCTCAATATCTGTCTGTCTTTCTGTCTCTCTTTGTCTGTCTTTCTCAATCTCTTTCAGTCTCTGTCTCTGTCTCTCCCTCCCTCTCTCTCTCTCTCAGACCCTTTCTTTCTCTTTTCAGATTTCAAAGCAACCCCCTGAATGACTGACTATTCAGGGCAGGCAGAATGAGGCCTCTCTCGGGCTGGGCTGCAGTCAAAGCCGCGCACACTTCTAAAGGGGCTGCAGGCCGGTCTACCAGGGTGCAGGCGGGCGGTGGTGGCAGTGGTGGCGGGCGGCCCTGCGGCCGGACTGGCCATCTGTATGCAAATCTCAGCGGTCCCAGCAAACTCGCATCAGCCCTGCCGGCCGGCAGGCTATACACACAGCAATTATCAGTGCACGTCGGGCCTTTGTGCCCGCGGCCGGGCTTTGTGGGTGCCGAGGCTGCCCAGCACCTGCACCGCGGACGTGGCAGATGGCAGGACTTGGCAGCAATATGGAAGTTTGCCTGAATGTGGCCGAGCCGCCAATGGACATCTTTTATTTCTTCCTGGGGGCGGGGAGCTGCCGCGAGGGGATTAGTGCTCGATTACCAACCATTCAGGCACTGGACAAATATTTAAGTGCCTACTACGTGCTCTTCCAGCAGCAGTGTCAGGAGGAAAGAGAAAATACCTGGGAAGGAGGTACAGACATTCCAAATTGCTCCATGTGAAATTGGGGAAGGCCTCTTTCATTCCTGGGGACTGTGGGCACGATTGCCCCCTGGAGCCCCTCCCCACACAGCCCGCCGCAGAGCCCACCTCCTGCCTGGCCCCCACGTGGACCCTCGCTGCACCAGCTGCTGCAGTGCCGTGGTCTCCGTGCTCCCTCCCCACAAGTCAGTGGTGCCATGGACCCCAGCTGAGACCGGCCTCGACCCCGCACTCTGGGTGAAGGCAAGCAAGGGCCATTTCTGTGTCCATCTGCCCTCGGAGTGGGAAATGATTCAGTCCGCTGAGGAGTGAGGCTGTGGTCGCCACTCTGCAGGAGGGCGAGTCTCTCCCTCAAGACACCTAGTGAGGTGCCCTCCCTGCAGAGTCTGGAGGCTCTGCACCGTCTCAGACGCTCACCAGAGGCGTTAACTTACGCATTCCCTCAGCGGAGCTGTGAGTGGGTGTTTGACAAAGGAAGGAGCTGATTCAGAGGTGTTTGGTGAAGACAGAGATCTTAGGGTGAGCTGAGAGGGGAAACAGAGGCTAAAAACCTCAGTCTCCTGGCCCCGATATTGAGCTTTTGGGATGATAGGGCAGGTCTGGCCTTCAAAGTTAGTTGTTCTCTGCTTAACATGACAATTCCAATGCCGGGCGATTTAGAGAAAACCTGTGGGCAGGGTCTAAAAATCCCGTTTATTCCCAAATAGTATATGCACCTGGCACTGTCCCTCCACACCTGAGCCTCGCTTCATCCCTGACCCTCTGCCCAGCTCTTCCCCCACCCCCCCCCCGACCCCTGATTCTCACTGCATGTCTCCTCCTTCCATTGGTTCAGAGCTGTTTGCTTACTTGTCTTTGCCATGAACTATCTGGATACACAGGGAGAGCAGAGCCAGGGCTGCTTTGCAACCCAGCAGCACCCTGCTGCTCCCTGTTAGCGGGGCAGCCCATGTGCCCAAGAGCCTCACCCATCGCTGGTCTTATTCTTTTGTTCTGAGAAAATCAGAGGGCAAAGTGACAGGGCGAACACTTGAGCAGCGAGAGTAACAGAACAGAGAAAGAAAAGAGAGCATTGTGCCAGAGGAGGCCTGACCAGATGTCGTTTTTCTGAAAACTAGAAAGGGGCATGGGGTGTGTGGGCGGGGGTGGGTGGGGGTGTGCTTGCGCACATGCATGTATGTGAATAGGAGAGAATGGGCCTGGGAACCAGAAGACAAGTTCTAGGTTCAGACCTGCCAGGAACCAGCCATGCTGCATTAGATGTCAGTCAAACTCTCTGGGCCACATCAGAAAATGCAAGAGGTTGGAGGAGATGTTTTCTGCACTTCTATTGTCTCCCATGCACAGAGCCAGACAGACACGTGGGAGTTGCCATATCTAAGAGACACAGATACACACACACGTGCTCGATCATCTGTTCGGTCTCTCGATCTGATGTCTCTGTGCTTTCTGGCATGGGTGAGCCCTGACTTTTTCCAGCATTTCCTGTAGGAGAGAATTCACCATATCTGTCTCATAGGGAATGTCAGTTTTCAAAAACCAGAAGGGAAAGAAAGAAGAGAAGAAGGGAAAGAATGAGGAAAGAAAACCATTTCAGACACACACTAGGCATCAGGTCTTGGACTCTAAAGTTTCCTATATGTGATTTCGTTCAATCCTAACAACCCTGAAAGACAGGCATTATCCTCATTTTTTTTTTTTTTGTAGTAGATAAAGTAACTGAGGTTCAAATATGACTTTCTCGAGGTCCCACAGCTGGTAAGTAATCAAATCAGAATTCAGTCCTAGGTCTCTCTGGACCCAAAGCCAGAACCAGAGTCAGGCAGCTGTGCCAGGAGAGCTGGCTCCCACAGCCCTACCTTGTAGCTGGTGACATCTTGCCATCGAGGTCATAATTCCAAGCCCTCAGATAAATACTCAGTCTGCCATGAATGTGCCAATCCCCCAAGGAAAGAAGCAGTCTTTTCAAAGCAAAGTCTAAGTTCTAAAAACAGCAGACCAATGTGACTTCCCCACTGCTCTGGAGGACCCAGCAATAGTGTCGGTGGCAGATGAGGTGGCCACCAGCAGAACTGAAAGGGGATGGAGGAAATGCACCAGGAGCACCAAGAGAGGAGGGAGCGAATTTGGAAACAAACTGCCAGAAACATGGAGGAGGTGCCTAAGACCAAAGCGTGCCAACTTCACACCTTTACAGAGCCCTACAGGTAAACTAGAACCCAGCCAAACTGTCAGCAGGCCACTGACGAATCGGATGAATGTAACACGAGTCTCTTACCGCCTCGGATCTCAGTTTTCCCCACATATGCAGCAAAACCTTGTGGAGCCCACATCTGTCATGGGCCCAGTGATCGCTGCTGGGATAAAATAGTAGACAAGGGCCTTGTCTTCTCACAGTCAAGTGGGGAAGACAGAGGCAGGAACAGACAATTCCAGTTCACTCCAAGGACGTCCTGATTAGCCTTTGAGTCAGGAGGTCCTTCGTTCCTGCTGGTGGTTATCAATTTTCATTGCTCTCGTGGGTGTCAGCTTCTCATAATCTAGACTCCAAATATGGAATGTGGCATTATGAAGCTGAAAAAAGGGAGGGGACAGAGGCAATCTGTGACCTGCAAAGTGGACAGCAAGCCATGGTGTTCAGGGAAATTGTCTCCCTCTCCTTCTACCAGAACAATCCACTCTGACCAGGCCGGCCCCTCAGGAACATTGGGTCTCAGGCTGCCTGCCCTCTGGTCACATCCATGGATGCACATCTACCTGGCCTCCCTTAGTCTCCCTGTGACATGGCTCCTCCCGCTTCCTCACCAATGACACAGTGACATCAACACGAAAGGACACTTTCCTTGGTCACTCACTTGGGCCACACCCACCTCTCATCCTGCTCTGGACTCCCCCGGGCTCCAACTCCTCTGACTCTGGCATCACCCCACCCCTGGGGCGTCATCTTGACCTGGGCCATTCTGACTCCCATCCCGGGTCCACTCAGGCTGCTTTTAATAAGGCCCTCGGGTCAACCTGTCCTCAAATCTTCCTACTGCAAGATTCCCATCTCTATTTTCTGGCCTCTCAGGCAATAGTAGCAAATATTAATATAGCAGTTAGCTGGGCCTAGCACTGTTTTAATAATTTTCAAGGTATTAGCTCATTTAGAATTCTCAAAGAGATATGCTAGAATTATCCAGATTTTACTAATGAGAAACTGAGACACAGAGAAGGTAAGTAACTTGCTAAGGTGGTACAGCCAGTAAGGGACAGAATAGAGATTCAGCCCCAGGCAGTTTGGCTTCATACCATTAACCAGGGCCCTCAGTAGCTTCTCAAAACACCCCCGCTGCGCCACCCTGGCCTGCCAGTCACACCCACACGCATCCATGTTCAGCTTATCATACCCGCACGCTCTCTGACACCACATGCACCCACCCACACAAAACACACACATGCACGTTTGTAGTGCCTACCGTCTTACCTTTCTCCACCGCCAAATCCTTCTATTTCCTTTCCTTCTTTATTTTTTGTTTTTTTGCTTCTGTGAGGATGGTTGATAAGATATTTCTTAATTTTTAAGTTCTTAAGATATTTCATAATTTTAATAGGATGGCTTTATTTTCTACAATGAACAGATTTTTGTAATAGGAAAATGCATTTTAATTATCAAAGTTATAAATGACAATTTGGCTGGGTATAGAATTGTTGAATCACAACTCTTCTCCCAGATTTTATGAATGTTGTTCCATTGACTGCCTTTATCCATTGTTGCACAGGAAAGTCTGAAGTCCTGAATTCTTTTGACCATATTTATTGGGTTACTTTGGTTTTTTTCTATTTGAAGTTTTCTAAGATTCTTTTGTTATTTGTGGAATTCAATATTTTCACCAGGATATGTCTAAATGTTTGTCGGATTCTATTAATTTTTCCTGATAAAGTTCACTCATAGGTTCACAACTTACTGTAGTTTCAGAAAAAATTTATTCTGTACAATTTTAAATATTGTTTCTGTTTTATTCTTTAGGCCCAGGTATTATTCATTTTATAGTCCATGTTTACATCATCTTTCCCCTGATTTTTTTTTTCCTTGAGTACAATATCCTTTTATCTCCTTCTGGGGTTATATTTCATTCATTTTTTAAAAATATTATTCTGTATTAGTTTCAGGTGTACAGCATAATGGTTAGACAATCATATACTTTAAAGAGTGGTCCCCTCGATATTTCCAGTGCCCACCTGGCACCACACAGAGCTATCACAATATTATTCACTACATTCCCTACGCTGTATTTTACATCCCCACTTCCATTTCTTGAAGGCCCACTTTATTCACCTCCTCCAAAAAGCCTTGGCCAATCCCCGCCTCGCCCCACAACTTCTTCAGCACTCTATTTCACACACAGATCCTTGGCCCTTAGGCCTTCTGAATGCGCCACCAGCTGCTTCATTGGCTCCTTGTGGGAAGCATCCTTTCACCTATCTGGGGGTCAGCCCAGTGCCCAGCAGACTGCTTTGCAGGTTGACAGCACACATGAATGACAAGGTGATGGTATTTACAGTAAGCACTTTGCTCCCATCCCCACCCTGACTAACTCCCAAGATGAAAACAAAAAAAGGACTTCGCTTGGTGCCTTTTACTCACTTCTTAGAATAAATGTGTTCTGTAGACACATTATCAATTTTCTATCAGTTTTACTGTTGATCCTCATTATTTGGAATGTCATATTTGTGAATTTGCCTACTCACCGAAGTTTATTTGTAATCCTAAAATCAATACTCTTGACACTTTTATAGTCATTCCTGAACATGGGCAGAGTGGTAACAAATTTGAGTCACCCAATGCACGTGTCCCCAGCTGAGGCTGAACAGGTGACACTCTGCTTTCTTATCTCAGCTCCCATACCTTAAGACGTGCCCTCTTCTCAGTCTACCTTGTGCCATGGTTTTGCATTTTTGTGCTTTTTGGGGTGATTTTGTTGTTTAAAGGACCCTCAAGTATATCTCATTGCACACAAGCATCCGTAGTCGGGGAACGGCAAAGAGGCTCCACGGGGGAGCATGTCCGCGCCACCGGACACCCTTGTCAGCGGGGCCGCAGTCCATGCTGCTCCGAAAACACGAGTCTGAAGTTAAGAAAATGCCAGCCAAAGCCATTTTCTGGCTTCCCGAAAGAATCCTTTGTAGATGGCCAGCCCTGCTTCCAGAGTCTTCTCACCAACGGCTCACCTCAGTCCTCGGTGCTACAATTTCATCCCTTTCCTGACTAATCAGTTCTCAGCCCACGAAGACAAAGCGTGGTTCTCTGCTGAATAACACCCATTCATGTCCCCCAACACTGTCATTAGACCCCCTTTGGGCCGGCCTTCTTTGGTTAAATGATCCTCATTCATTGAACTTTTCCTCCTCTGACCTATATTGCTGCCCTTATATCAATTTCCTGGCTCTTTTTTGGACTCCAGGTGAAGAATGTGAAAAATGCGTCCCTCGTCTAGGGTCTTATAACATCTCTCTTTTTCAGTTTTATCCTGGGAAGTCAGGCATATACCAGCCCCTCATTTCAGAAAAGAAATGATCACCCAGTTCATTTTCTTCATTTGGCTTCACCACAATTAATTCACAAGATGTTCTAAGACCCAGAAGAAGCTCTTCTAAGAAGCTCGTTGCTATTAAGCATCTATGAAAGTTATCTTAGGATAATATATTCAATTCTAGAAACCCCAGGTAAAGAGATGCTAATGATTATCCATATTATTCCTATACTTAAGACATAGGCACTCAGCAACTGTCACAATAAAGGGACGACTAAGCTATTTTCTGTGCCTAATTAATGTATTAAATACTCTCTCTCCCGGTCTCCATCCTCCCCTCCGCTTCCAAGACGCATGCATGTCAAGTGCTCTTGGATTAATTCATGGCGCTTTGAGACATTATTCTAGGTTCTCTCTTCCAGGTATAATTTACTGTAATCACCTCAGAAATTGAAAGCCATTTTCCTGAAGCCAGGGAGTAGGCAGGCACTCATTTCCATCCCACATTTCAAGCCTTAAATGACTCTCTGGTCCCCAGAGGTCAAACGGGAGGGGTGGTTATCATTTCACTTCTATCTTGCATGGGGCTTTCACTGTGTTGGGGCTACCCCTGCAAACGTAGTGTTCGATCCCAGCTTTCTTCCAAGGCCCTGGGATGATTGAAAACGTCCAGGGTTTGGCCACAGTCTGATAAAGAAAAACCGACCACATAGGTACAAAAGGGGTAATATTACTGAGAGGGACCACAGGGTGGCAAAGTGACCAGACACGGGTATGGGAGAAAGTAATCGAAAACCTGGGCTGTTTTGCCTGGAGAAGGGCAGCACATTCGACGGCCCTCCCCCACCTGGGGCCGTCACGTGGAAGCAGGATTAGTCTCAGGCTGTGTGGTCTCCCGGGGAGGGACGAGAGGCAGTGAGCGGACAGCACAGGGCAAACGACTTCAGCACAACATAGCACAGACTTTCCCAAGTGGTGGGAAATGCCTGCGTAGCTGCCGCTTGCTGAATTCCTTCTGTGTGTCACTAGGCGTATTATTTCCCTTAATCCCTACCAGAACTCAGCAAGGCAAATGCGATCATCCACGTTTCCTAGCTTCAGGAGCTGACGCTCACAGGGGTATAGGGCCCTGCGCAGAGAAAGAGTGAGGGTCAACATTGGAATCCAATCTACCCGACCACAAAGCTCTGTGGTGGTAGGAGCCGCTTCTGGAATTCGTGGCAATGCTGAAGAGGGGACTCGGCAGAGGTGAGTGTGAGGACCCATCACTTGGAGGGGCCCTTCCTGCCCTTAGAGTCACCACTTGCAAGATACCCACTGCTCACCACCAGCAAGCAAGTGCATGGGGCTTTTATTTTCTCGCATTGAAATCGTAATAATAGCAACTACGTGTGAGATGTCTGTGTGTCTGCAACATGCTGAGCAATATGGTAGACATTTAACAGCATTGCACCCACTTTCTCAATCCTCGCCTGGTCCCACCAACTAGTTCAAATAAACACACGTGGCTCAAAGAGGCCAGCGGACTTGGCAAGCCCACACAGCTGGGTACTGGCAGAACAGCTCCAGCTCCACTGGAATTCTGAGAAAAAGTGAACTGCTGTCCTATGAGAAATGAATGTTTACACCACGAGAAGGAGAATAGTGTTCTAAAAGGTTGGACACTGGAGCAAGACCTGTATTCTAACCTCAGCCTCACCAGTCCCTGCTGTGTGACCTCCAGGAGGCTATTTAACCTCTCTATGCCTCGGCTTCCTCATCTGTGAAATGGAGAGAGCTGGGAGGGTGAACTGAGTTAAGTCATTTAGATCCTTGCCTGACACATGGTACGTGCTATGCAAGTGTTAGTTATTGCAATGTATTTTTAGCTGGGAACATCCAACTGCTCGGCAGTAACTCTGCAGAGTGTGGTGACAGAGGCTCCCTGACTCCCCAGGTTGCTCAGCAGAGCTGACCATTATCTGTCCCATCTCTGCTGGAGTTGGACCCAAAAGGATGTCCTGCAGGCTGGCGGGGCTCTGCTCAGCAGCTCTGAGCCCCCAGCGTGTCTCTGCTGGGACCTGGTCTTGACTGCCCGCCTGACATGCACATTTCACAAGCAGCTGGCAGGCTCTGCAGGGGGCACCCAGGGGCAGAGGGGCAACCTCTGGTCCCAACTGAACTGCTCCCTGAGACAAAGAGACAAGAGGGCAAAGGAGCCCCAACCGGTGTGAAAACAAGCAAAGCCTCGCCTCCTCTGTGCCAAGCAGCAGGGACAGCACGGCCGTCCAGTGTAGATGAGCTATCATCACAGCAAGAATTAAAAATAGGGGATGTCATTCACTAAAAGTACTAGGCAGACACTGAACATCTATTTCTTTTTGCTCAGCCCTGAATATTCCTTGCACTGATGAGGGACAAAGGGCAAGATTCAGGAAGAAGGTCCAAGCACAGAGCGATAGATTCCCAGGGCTGGTGGCAGGAAGCACATGTTGATGGAGCCCTCCTCTCCGCCGGGCAGTTTCCATGTCTCGTCTCACGGAGTCATCAGGATGGCGATGAGGGTGCTGAGGTCTAGGCCTCCTGAGCACCCCTCTCCAGACGCACAGATAACAGATGGAGGCGCCAGGACTTGAATCTAGTTCAGCTGCATCTCCCGCCATCACCTCACTACAAAAGGCCTGCAGGTCGCCCACGCCACTGCAATCACCCGGGAATAGCCTCTTGAACAAGGGGTCCTGGTCTTGGCCACCAAAGGCTGGTCTTGGCTCATACTGAGCTTCTGATCACGTAAAGGCTCACATGCTCTCTCACATGAGCTGCTGTTCAGCCAGGAGAGCGGCGATGAGGGGTCAACACCCTCCCAGAGCTGGCCAACTGCAGAAGGGGGCTGAGGTCCACCAGGGCCACCAGCTCTAGAGAGGAGAGTGGAAGGCTTCCCTGCAACTCCACCTCCGGTGTCCTGGGGGCTGCCGCTGACTCTCCGGGGCGAGCAGCCACTTGAGCTTGGCCCACAGCAGCAAACAGCTGTGCGGGGCAGGGGTGGCGGGGGAGGCACCACCCCAATCCCCATCCTAAGGAGAATAAAGCAAGGTCTATACTGTAATCCACCTCTCCACAGAAACCAATCACTCCCCCTCATTACCGAGTGAAGCAATGCCTCTCAGGGCTCCTTTTCCTCCTTGCAAACAAAATAAAACAAATCCTTCCTATGGATTTCATTTGCCGTTTAATGCAACCTAATGATTTCCAATTGAAACCATATTTGTATTTGTATTGACTTATTAATAGCACATCCATTTTCCACACAATAAAGCCTGAACATGAACCGATGACTTTGACCGAAATGCATTAGGTAGCATTAAAGATTAAATAAACACTGTTTCTATGAATAATATTTAATGTCGTCTATTTGCCAGTCTATTGAAAACTGATCTCTGGGTATTTCAAGCTGGGGTTCCAAGGAGTGCATTTTGAACATATTATGAGTAATGACTATGCATTAGGACGTGGAATGGTTTCCAGGAGGTCGCTAGAGCTCGTTACAACTTTGGGATATTCTGGTTCACTTGCACAAATCATTCCATTGTTGATGGCAAAAGCAAAGCACCATGAGGACTAAACTGAAATACGTGCCTGATTCCAAAAAGCAACTTAGAAATGGAATAAAAGAAAAACAAGAGAAACTATTATTCCTTTTCCTCCCTCAGAGAGCAGTGGTCATATTTGTCCGCTTTAATAATTATTGATCTTTGCTCTTTTTCCTCATTTTTTGGCAGGCTGAATTCTACCTAGAGCTCAAAAATGAGTTTCCTCTGGCCCTGTCACCAAAGAAGAAGTGGCCTTGGTGAAGGTGGCCTTGGTTACTCCTTTCCAGGTCTCAATTCACTGCACTTAGGAAAGAGAACAGCTGGTCAGGTGATCGGAGGGCACCGAAGGATCTAGCATTTCTGGACTCCGTGATTTTCCTGGGTATAAATCCCATGTGGCCACAGACGATGTTCTCTTTGACTCTGTGTCCCCAGGGTCTGACACCCAAGTTCTGCAGAAAGGGAATCCAGACTGTTGAAAACAGGCCCAGTTTAGACGTCCTATTTTCCTGGTAGACATGCCTTCAATAGGCCAACGATAGTAATTATTGTAATAATAATAATAATCTACTACTTACTGAGCACCTACTGTAGTCAGGCAGGATGCCAGGTATGTTATAGACATTACCTTTAATTGTCTCAAGAAGCCACTAAAGAAGCTATCACCATTGCCTATGTCAGGTGACTTCTTTCATTTGGAATGATTGGCATTAAACCAAAGATTATTATTGGGTGGCACAATGCTTTTACATGACTCTTTCTGACCTTGGCTGTGAAGCATTTAGGCAGGGAGGTTTTTATGCCCCTTTGACAGATGTGAAATCAGGCCCAAATGAGTGAAAGGGCTGATCTCTCCCTCCTCAGCCCCTTCTCTGTCTCTTTCTTTCTTCCCTCGCTCCCTCTCTTCCTTCCTTGCCCTCAGCTTCCCAGCAGCCCTTTCAGCCCACTCCCAATCTCTCCCACCTCCTCCCCCTTATGAAGAGGCATCTTCATAAGCTCCCAGGTAATAGGAAAGTCAGGCTTTAAAATCTTTCATTTCCCAATAATAGGATAAGAGCCTGACTGAGGTCTGTATGGGCCAGGTGTGAGGGAGGGGGCCCTGGCCTAGGAAAGGGGGGAGATGTCCCTGGAGGGGCATCGGCGCCTGAGCGGAGTGAGTCAGGTAAAGAGCTCCGGAAGGGGATTTTAGGTCGTGGGGATAGCAGAAGCCCGAGCAGACCCAGAGACTGAACCATCCTGGGGAGCCCCAGAAGTGCGGGCACAGAGGCTACCGGTCAGGCGGGGCTGGAGGGAAGTGCAGGCCAGGCCCTGAACCCTGAAAGGCCAGGCCAAGGGCGTGGAGGTTACGCCATAGACCACGTAGAGCTACAAAATGCTCTGACTAGGGAGAGATGAACATGGAGCATTTGAAATGCTATTTGCAAGAGACCTTTTGGGTAAAGTCTTAAAAAGCCAATTGGCAGATGTGGAAAGCAGACATCTTAGCTCCCATCTTAGCCTGGTGGATCTGGAAAGGCCTTCACTGTGAGCCAGTCTAACCTTTCGATTCCGAAGATGAGGAAGCTGAGGCAGGGGAAAGTTATCTTCCTCAGATCCCGCTGACGGTGGTCCCCATTCCTGACGGTCAGCTTGTCTATGGCAGGAAGGTTAAATATCCTGTTGCCATCACTTGCTTTGGCTCCTGTCCCTTCCCCAGGCTGGGTCCAGGGAAAATCGGGTTTGTTCCGCCTCCCACAGCACTTCTACTGTGGTGTGGAGCCACCTGTCACTGGCAGGGGTGCCCCCCACACACAATCAGCAGATTGTTGGGTACAGTTGTGCACGGACAACTGTATTTGTGTCCCTCGCGCCATATGGCTGGGGAAACGTGAGGTACTGAGCCTGGCCCAGGAGAGCAGATTCCTCACCTGTTCCCAGGCTGGGACTGGAGTCCCCTGGAAAGGCTTCACAAAACCAGGCTGGTGCCTCCTGAGGGTCAGTGCGTCACCTGTGAAGAGGGAGTGATTATCTCTGCTTCGGGACCCAGTTGCAGTGCGTGAGATCACGTCAGTGCTAAGATTCAAACGCCAGTCAGTGAGCCTGGCTCTGTGTCTCTCACTCTCCAGTATGTGGAGGAGGGCCCCAGGACCCCACTCCATCCCAAACCACCATTCTCTCTTGGTTTGGCTAACCTGTGCAGAGCGCTAACTCCACACCAAACATGGCAGAGACTAAAAGAGAATGAGCAAGACACGGACTCCACCCTCCAGAAGGGTACAATCTAATAAAGACAGTAATTGTTAACCATTCATCGAGTGACTACATGGGTCAGATGCTGTGCTCTTTTACACATGATTTTATTCCAATTTGCATAGCACCTCTGGGCATCATTAGTGCTACTCTCATTTTACCGAGGCACAGAAATGTTGGGGTGAATGGTCCATGTTCTGAAGCAGAGAAGCCAGCAGGCAACTACAGCTATGTCCTTCCCATCACAAGACAAGGAGAAAGAGTGGCGTAAAAGCCACATGTACCCATCTACGTGAGTTCCTGGCAATGGGCTAAGTCCCTTGAGAAAGAGGCCTCATCGAATCTCCTTGAGGAAGGGTGTTTGAGCGGGTGCAAGGCTTCCGTGGACTGCGGTGGCCTCTGAGTGAGGGGGAAAGGGTAAGACCGGAAGTAGGGGCCCAGTGAGGGCAGGGCATGTGGAGGACAGTAAGGCCACGTGCAATAGCAGGGAGTGGAGAGTGTCAGACACCCTAGGAGGAGCCCCTAGACATTTGTCTCACACCCACAAGCCACATTATCTAAGTCGTCCTTTCTTTTTTAAGATTTCATTTATTTACTTTTAGAGAGCGGGGAAGGGAGGGAGAAAGAAAGAGAGAAACATTCATGCGCAAGAGAAACATTGCATGCCCCATACTGGGACCTGGCCCACAACATAAAAGCAAGTGCCCTGACTGGGAATCAAACCAGCAACCTTTCAGTTTGCAGGCCAGCACTCGCCCCACTTAGCCACACTGGTCAGGATTCTAAGTGGTCCTTTCAACAACAGCCTCTTGAGGAAGCCCTCCCTCTCTTCAATTCTTCAGTGAGTTTGGTGGAGGTTCAGTAACTCATCCTGATCACTCCAAGCCAGAGCATGGGCCCTCTGTCATCTCTTTCTGTCCCCCAAGATGTTGTGTTGTAAGAAAAAATCAGTGCCTTGCACTGAAGGTCCCCACAACCATGCATTCAGTCCCAGGTGGCTTTGAATCTTCCAAGGGCCTGGCCGAGGCTTGGGAACACGAGGGCCCTGGGGACAAGCCACTGGTGCATGCATTCTGTCACAGCTTCCTCCTGTCCCCGAGGCCTGCAGAGCGTCCATTCATCACACAGAAACTGAGCGGCAGGGCCCTCTCCCGCCAGCATTCTGGGCTCCACAAGTCTCTGTAATGGCAGGCTTGGTGTTAACGGCAGGACAGCAGGTCCACCAGGCTGGGAGTCAGAACGCGTGTGCTCTGGCCCTCGCAGCCCTCAAACCAGCCCGGAGCCTCGTACAAGTCATTTCACCTCGCTGGTTCTCGGGCTCTCCAGCTAGAAATGGGAGTTTTTTTTAAAAAAGATATTGGGACAATGTCATTGACATAGTAAGAAGAGCTAAGTGACAAAATGTCCTGTCCTAAGGGGATGAGCTTGCAGAGGAAAGTCATGAGTGAGTCATGAAGGAGCCACAGGAGCCTGCAGACGGAGGTCACTCACCGGTTGCCCAAGCACACGCTGAAACCACCTGTTGCCTGCAGCTCCAAAGAGAAGGGACACACTTGCCTCCCACCCCCACCTTCTCCTTGCACGACTGCCCAGCCCTTGCCAGCCCTGCCCTTTCATGTCCCTCAGACCTACTGCATTCTGTCTCATCCTGGCGACGCAGTGACGCCAAAGCCTCTGGGCTCTTTTCCTGAGCACCTTGCATTCTAACCCTGGTGTCCGCAGAAGGAGAGGCCAGGAACCTCAGAAGCCCTGACATCACAGTTAACCTCTCACGAGCAAGACAGAGCCCAAAACTCAGTGCCGGGTGCCCCGGGTCCCCTCCAGCCTCTGAGCCTTGGTCTCCTCATGTATAAACTAAGGCTTGGGTGATTTCTGAGTCCCTTTCCAATTCTCAAACTCTTGTTTCTACTAGCATGAAGCTAGGAGAACCCGCTGGAATTGGTTGTTGGTATTAGAGGCTTTTGAGAATGTGGCTCAACCGGTATGGTGGGTGCATTTAGACTCTCCCAAGCCTCCAAAAGAAAAGTCCGTGGTGAACTTTCTTCAAAGTGTCCCTACCCAAGGCTTCCTGGGCACAAGAGCCAGATCAGCAGGGATCTCCAGACCCCCACCCACAGCTACTTTCCTAAACACGTTCTCCTTTTCATTTCAAGTTCAAATATGTACTTCATTAGAAAGGAAGAAAAGGATTTTAGGCACATAAACTTTTTTTTTAACTTAAAAGAAGTCCTATTTTCTTCCTTTTGTGTTTCAGGGGAAAGTCTTTGCAAGGTACAAGAAAGAGTTTTTTTTTTCCAAAAGATTTTACTTCAAGAGTTGTTAAATAGCATCTTCCCATAAATCGGCATGAAAGCCACATCTCCTGGGCTGATTTCTTTCAGTTTATACACTGACTACAATAATTCCCACTACACATGATCCAGCTCCCTTTGAATAGTATCAGCTAAAATATATAATACCAGTACATTGAAATGCACACACATGCAGAGAATTGGGTAACCTCGGCCCTGAACGATTAGAGCATTTTGAAATGATTTGCAGCGCTTCTTGATTTCACACATTTTGTCTAAATTATAGGTTGCCGTCAAGGTGTGTTATCCTGTTGATCATTTTGTTTTGTGTATCAGAGTGCAAATGATTTATTTTAATTTAATCTTTTGTACTGAAAATGTTACAGCTATGCCTCTAACATTTCATTCACCATGGGAATGAATGATGAGTTCCAACAGACAGATTCTAACAATTGTAGAGATGGGAGGGTTTTTATCAGAGTATCTAGACCTACACAAAGGAGGAAACTGAGGTCTAAGGTCGCCAGCCAAAGGGTGGCAAAGACGGGACTAGAAAATGCGGATATCCTGTCTTCCAGGTGAATACTATTTCTTATACAGAAGACTTCTCCAATCTTCAATCAGAAGATACCAAAATGCCCATGACTCTCATGGGGTCATTTGCCCAAGTCCTTACAAAGTCTTTCTTCCTACTTTTGAGACGATTATCAAATTGTCTTTACCTCTTGTTTCCATACACTAAGAGCCATGATTCATTGAAGTCACTGGTGTCCAAAGTCAGAGACTCCCTGCTCTGACCCTGGGTTTGCCCAGCTGAGAGGACCTGAAAGTGCCCTGGACCTTATAAGGGAGCAGAAGTCTCAGCCTCTTGCCTGGGAGATCTGCTACACCACGCATTTCAGTTGCTACGTGTTGTCCATCGCCATTCAGCCAGTTCCAGTCCTTCTCACAGAAACTAAACGAGACTCAATTCAGTCGTCACGTCTTGTAGAACACCTTCCCTAAGCACCTTCCTCCCCGCACCCAGATAAAGTGTCCCACCTCTGTGAGCACAACACTGCCATGATGCCCTTTCTCTGACACAGGGAGGGGGACAGGGTGGAAAAGGGGGTTCCATCTCCCTTCTCCACCCTCCATCTCCCACACCCCAGCCAGGGCTGCCGCAGAAGGACTCCCTCTGAGCCTCCCAGCAGATGAGTGCTCGCCCCAGATCTGTGTCAGGGCTGCAAGGGGACTGCAGGCAGCCAGACAAAACCTGGAAATCCCACCCCCAAAATATTTCCTTGTATGCTTGCTGAGGCCTGAGATCCTTTCCTGGCGCTCAGCAACCTGTAGGACCTAATTCCCCAGCAGAGATCAGATTTGAGGTGCAGACCCCTGAGGGAGAGGTCACGGTCACCAATCCCTTCCCTGTGGCATACAAGTGACAGATCTCAGATCTTTTCCTCTTTGGGGGTGGGGTGGTGGAATGCATGCTTGAAGAGCCTGAAGGGACAAGTCAGAGTTCCGCATGGGCAGGGGCCAACGGAAATGTAGACAAAGTGGTTTTGTCAAGGACTGGCCCTCGCCAGCCTGCATCCGGATTCCTAGCGCCTGCCCCAGACAGGTACTTGAGAGATGCTTACAGTGAACGGGAGGAACAGGAGGGAGCTAACACAGAGCTCATATTTGCATGCACCAGGGACTGCTAAGGAAATAACATGAGAGGTCAGGCAGTGAGGTCGACCCACTGAGGGGAGACAGCCTTAGTCAGAGGGTGCTGGGCCCCCAGGAGAGCACAGAGAGGGAGTCCCTGTGGGCGGGCAGCCCAGGGAACAACTCTGGGTGGTGGAGGAACCTGGAGGAGCCTGAGACCTTGTCAGGATGGGGGCAGGCAGGCAGTCAAGGCACTGGGCCCTTGGCGCTGGCACTCAGTTTTTAGTAACTTGTCAATCAGAGGCCTCACCAAGACTGAACGCTGAGGCAGAACTTCCGAGGAGAAACAGCCTTCACATCCCAAAAGCCACACACATTCATGCGCACTCACGCACATATCACATACACACACCCCCACACACTCACATGAACATATACTCACACGCACATATACTCACACACACACAACACACTCGCAGCACAGAGAGTCCAGTCCTCCCTAGAGAAGCAGCAGGAAGAGACAAAGAGAAAGTGAGGTGGGGGGAGAGTAAGGAGGGAAGAGGAATGATATAAAAGAGGGGGAGGGGGAGAAGGGGAGGAAAGGGGCTCAGAACTCCAGGGAACACAGGCCAGGGCCAAAATCAATCTTGAGAAGGGCCAACTTAGGACGGCAGGGCGCCTGACCACGGCCTGCGGGGGCCGGATGTCCCTGCATTGTCTACGATCTGCCCAGTGATTTCTACAAGTCTTCCCCCCCTCCTCCCCCCCCGCCCCAAGTCCTCCTCTTCTCCATCTGTTCCATGGACTGGACTGAGACCACTGGACTGAGACATCTTTGAGGTCACCTCCAGTTCTGCAGTCTTTACTTCCGTCTGGAGTTCCACGAGTCAGACAGCAGCAAGGCCTCAGCGAACGCAGAGCAGTCAGGGATCCCTTCTGACAGACACACATAGAGTGGGTGCCGAGGCTGGGAACATTCTGGAGGTATTCTAGAAAGGGCAAGGATAACTCCGGAGAGGGCCTCGCGGGGGCCTCGTATCCCTGCCCCTCCTCCCCACCTCCGGGCCTGTGGCTGTGCCTCGAGGCTAAGAGCCCTCGCCTGGCCGCTGGCAGGCCAGGGAGCAGCGGGCCAGGGACAATGTTTCTTGGGCTGCAGACAGCCTGGCTCCAGGCCCACCTCCTGGTGCCCTCAGCCTGACATCTTCTGGGCAGAGCTGCGGTGCCCAGGGAGCCGTGTGGATGGTGTTAGTAAACACGCTTTCTTGCGCCCAGCCTGGCAGGGCCTGTGGGCAGCGGGAGGGCGAAGAGCTGGCAGCTCCCATGGCTGGGCAGGCGGATGGGAGGGCAGACAGGCGGGCTGTGCCGGCGGCCAGCCCAGCCAAGGCCCAGAATGGAGCAGCTGCTCCCGTCACCATGGAGACGGAGACTGAACAATGAGCAGCCAGCAATGCAGCATGGCCGCCTTGCACTGGGCGTGGGGGGGATCCCACACTCCCACACGTCCTGACACCTACCCACACACGCGTGCACACGCACTCACACACATGTGCATGCGTGAATGCGCACTCACAGGCAGCTTAGGTAGACCTGCCTGCAGGAGAAGCAGCAGGGGGACAGCGAGAGAGAGAGAAAAGAGACAGAGTAGAGGGAGAGGGACAGTCTGGAGAGGAGGCGAGGAAGGCAGGCGAGGGCGAGGAGGGGAAGGCCGGCACCACACCGCAGTTGCAAAGTTAGGCAAAAATCTCACTCTTTGATTTCAGCTAAAACTACATTTTAAGCAGCTATCCAGCTTTTCAGAGGATTGTGTGGTGCCCCGGCTTCCTGTGTGACAGAAAAAGTAAAGGGGGTTTCTAATTAGCAAAAGGCACCTGGGATCAAACCACCTTATACTTAGAGAGGGGTAGCTGCAAGAACCTAATGGAGCTTCAAGCCCCAGGAAATTAGAAAAGTGCTTTTTCAAATAGACCTAAATCCTGAGTAATTCCTCCTTGGAGAAAATGCGAAGAGAAGGCTAAAACTTTTCACCACAAGGTAGAAATGGGGAGCTGGAAAAGGTCCTGGCCCAGGTCCCCAGGAGGGCGGAGGGCAGCTGTGTCCCAAGGTCCAGGGGCTCGGTGGGGCGTGCGCCACACTGGAGGCCGTGGGGGCGAGTGCAGCAGGAAAGCGGGGTGGGCTCCGGGTGGGGCGCCCACTGGGCGGTTTCTGAGAATGGTCTCCACGCCCACTGACAGAGAGGGAGGAAGAAGTCAGCCTCGTCTTCCAGGAGCTTCCAGGACCCCGGGGGAGATGGCCGGCCACAGTCAGCACCTGCCCTCTCCTTTTCCTGAACAGAGGAAGCGCACACAGCCCCCTGTGGACACTCTTGCCAACCGGCCACCAGGCCCTCCTTCAACCCCACCCTTGTTTCCACAATGAAAACCCAGGTCTGAGAGCACCTGAACCTTCCAGGACTGTGTCCAAGGACTGGCAATTCCCATTCCCATCTCCATCAAGTTCTTAACCTCCCAGGAGGTAACTTGATTTCTGGTGGCTTTGCCTGACTCCTTCCTGCTTCTGAGCAGGTGGGTACCTCCTAGACCCTTAGAAGAAAAAACAGGACCATTGGCTAGTTCACATGATCAAGTGTAAGAGCTAAAAGGGGCATTTTAGAGATCAGGGTGTCACCCCTTCGTGCCCACCCCCTCCCCAGCCCAGTTCTGATAGATCATACTTGAAAGATCACAACACGGAAATGAACGCCAGAGTTCAACGGGAAACATCGCACGGACATCCCAGGCGTGCGGGGAGGGCAGCAGCGGTACAGGGGTGGGGAACTTGAGGACGGGGGGCAAGATTATGACCATTTCTCTGGGGAGAGAGTTTAAAAAGTGAGCTGGAGAAAGGAGGCAACAGAAACAGAACACCTTGGAAAGGGGGAAGGGGGCTTGGAAAGAAAAGGAAACCTGGGTGGGAAAGGCGCCTCCCCATCCTAAATCACAGCAGTGGAGTCAGGTTCTAGCAGGTTCCAGCAAATGCATTAAAGCGCAGCTGAGAAATCCTGAAGGACCACCCTCGGCTTCCAGCACCTAAAACTCTAGGCACCACCAAAGAGAAAGCAGGATAGATGGTCTAAGGAAGGCATGACTGAGGGATGGAGCCAGACCTCCTCCTCAGCTCCTCCTCCCCACCCCTTGTCCCTGGCTGGAAAGTTCTGGGAGCTCTAGGAAGCCATCTGCGCTGGCTCAGAAGTAGCGGTGGGAGAATTAAAACCACGAAAGGAAGGATCAGAGAGAGAGTCTCTCCCCCTCAAGAGCCACTTTAGTAGATGAAAAAAGCCAGGCGATTTTTAATCATCACAAATTGTTTGAGCCTCTGATTCCATCCTCTGAAGCTGGGCAGCCTCCCCTGGTCTCTGGCTGATGCTCCTGGGGTCTCCGGTCCTGTGAGCTTGCCCAGCAGGGAGCCCACCTACGTCTCCCTCCCCACTTCCTGGACCACTCGGCCTGTCCTCCCAGGTCCGGGGGCCAGGCCAGGCAAGCTGACCCTGCTTATCGAAGGAGATCACACAAGACTCCGGCCCTCAGGGGTATGGCCGCTGGCAAAACATATGGTGCATCGTAAATAGGACTTCCTTTTAGGAAATGAGCCGCTGTAATTAAATCCCCATTCATTTTTTGTAACATACACACAGAGACAAATAGATCTTTATCCTTTGTAGGCGCAGAAGAGAAATGGCTTGCGGGGGACAGAGATTCTCTGGTGTCAACTCTTATGAAAGGCTTCCTAGAGCCAGGTGGAGGGAGAACATGGAATTCTTAAACCCATCGCTGGCCCAAGGGAAGGAGCGGCTCTCTTACCTATCTCCCTCGAGTACAAATCAGGGAACATTCTGGAATGGAAGAATGTGTTTGCCTTGAATTTGGACAGAGGAAGTGATCTCTTCTTCCCATCCCACAGTGCTACAGCAGAGCAAACTCGGGAAGAAAGATTAAATTAGATTTATTTCAATTAGGGTTAATTTGATTCGGTTCAAATGAACACCGGCTGTGATCTGCGCACTGGGCGAGGCGCTGGAGAGGAAGGAGACGAAGCAAGCGGGCCCCTGAGGGAGTGGAGAGGTTGCTGGCTGCACTCAGGGCAGTGGTTTGTCCGGCCGGGGTCTGAGAAGGCATCACTGGGGGATGGAGCTGAGAAGGCCTTCCTTCGCTGCGGCTGGAGTGAAGTCCCATCCCAGGGAAGAGAGGTGTGGCCTTGGGGAACAGAACCTCGAGAAGAGATAGGAGTCAGGAGATTCAAGGCAGATAAGGCTGCAAAAAGAAGAAACTAGAGGGACAGCTCTCCTGTCTTTTGGAACCAAAAAGATTTAATATTTACTTCCTCAGAAATAAAATTATCTTTCATGATGTCATCAGATATCTGAAGTCTTACACAAGGTAGACCAAAAAAAAAAAAAAACCCACCTAAACTAAACTAAAACCTTCTTAAATTGCATGGTAAGTGAAAGGCATTGAGTTGGTGGTGTGAGGCTCTCAGGAGGTGAAGAGATCCAGAGATCAGCCTCCACTCATTTACAAACCCACAAAATTGCAAATACCAGGGGGCCCTGCCCTGTAGTTAGAGCCTGTGAAATCAGAGGAAAACCACAAAGGTTCTTTGAGATGCAAATAGTACTCGCTGGGCTGGGCTCCCGCACAATTCCGATTGCCACCTCCGCCAAAAGTGCTTGTCCACAGGGCTGGGCTGTCAGTGGGGCTTTGGCTGATTGACCCCAAGGAGTTAAATCCCAGATACCAAGGCTTCCTATTAGGGAGAAAGTGCTAAGGGCCCTGTGACAATGACACATAAAGTGCTAGGGAAAAACACCTCCATCATTGTGATCTGGGCAAGCTCTGAAGTCCCAGGAAGAGGGCAGGCCTCAAGGTGGAGGGTTCAGGACCCCAGTTTGCCTCGTTTGAATCCTGACTCCAAAGCATACTGGCTGTGTGGCTTTCAGCAAAGTACCTAACCTTTCTGTGCTCTGGTTTGCTTCTCTGTAAAATAGGAATGATAACAATACAATCCCCTCCTCCTCTGGGGTTGTCATGACAATCACATGAAGTAACCTGTAAAGCACAGAAGACAGGGTGAGGCACCAGACAAGTACTCTCTATGTTTGTTGTTTTTATGACTGTTATTGAACAAATGTTGAAGTCGCTATACAGAGACTGTCAGGTTGGGATAGAAGGAAGGCATTTCAGGTCAAGAAAACTCTCTTAGTTCTTGGCACCTGGACAGATTTCAAAACCAAATGGTTTCCTATAGTCCTTGTTCAGAGGTGAAATGGATCTCCCAGAGAAGGTACGTCCGTGGCTTGGCTGACAGGACACCAAGCATCAGACTGGCAGGGGGACTGGACGTCTTCGAGCTCTCCTTAACCCTGAAATTCTGTGACCTTCGTTCTGTCACACAAAGAGGGGAGTCTTCTCCCAGCGTGCCCTGGGCCTGAGAAAGGAGAACAAGAGCATAATGGCCGTGACGCTCCCTGACACGTCCTGCCAGGGGATTCCTCCCAGCATGCCCTGCAGTCCTCCTGGGCAACAGAAGCTACCACTCAGAAAAGGGTCCACTTGCGGTGCACACTTACTCTTCAGTAAACAACAGTTAGGGAGTTTCCCCTCTCCCTCTCTCTCTCTCCGCGCCCCCCCCCCAACATCATCTTTTCACGCACCTTCATTTAAAGATCAGGAAACTGAGGCCCTGGCCAGGTTGCTCAGTTGGCTGGAGTGTCATCCGAATACACCAAGGTCTCAGGCTCAATCTCTGGCCGAGGCACATACAAGAATCACCCAATGAACGCATAAATAAGTGGAACAACAAATCAATGTTTCTCTCCCCCCCAAAAAAATCAATTAAAAACAATAATAATAATGTTAAAGATTAGGAAAGCAAGTCCTGATATGTTGACCAGCATCACACACAGCTACTCACAGGCTGAGCTCAAAATAAACCCCAGTTCCCATCCTCTGTGACGTCTGCCACCTCCATGAGCTGCTTCACAGTTTACAAACGATGAGTCTGACCTGACCCAGAGCAGAGACCAGTGACCACTCTACAAAGCCGTAAACCCAGGCTCACCAAGAGGTCAGGGGACCTGGCCACACACACAGAGGCAGCCAGCACAGGGAACCGGCGTTAACGCCCTCCTTCTTGCATACAGTCCGCACAGCATGTTTGCCAGCTCCCCTTGTGGATCAGGTCTGACCACAGCCTCATCATCACTTCCTTTTGCCCAATGGCTCAGTTCTACTCTCTGTCTACCTGTGAACAGTCCCTCTATCTCTGGGACCCATTTTCTTGTGAACGAATAAAAGGTTCTTTGGAAGAGAACCCCACAGGATGATCTGATCATAATTTCCTACCTGGGCTGGTCGAGGTGGGTAGTCACACCGCAGGCCTGTTACCGCTTTGTGAAAGGCTTTTGAGCCAGCCCCGCCCCTTGTTCTTGTGCATCTAGGTTAACACACCTTTCAGATGCCAAAATGAATACCTCTCAAAGGCACAACCACCCAGAAGCACATGTTTTAATCCTTCCCCTGCCTTGTTTTCTGCTACTTCATATAAGCTTCCTTACATTCTTTCCTTAATTTCAGTTACTCTCGGGAGCATTTGGGATCTTGCTCCCTGTCCCATGCCATTTTCAGGTGGGCTCAAATAAACTCATAAACATTATCTACATGGTTGGAGGTTTCCTATGCCAGCCAACCGTCTGTAAGGCCCCGCTTTGTCTGTGAATGGGGGCTTCGCTCAGGGGACACGTCCTCATCCTTTTCTCCATCCTTTGCCGTTTTGCACCGAACAGAACAGCAGTTCCACGTGGATAATTACACTTTCAACTCCCTGCAGCACTTTCCCATCTATTAGCTTGCTTTGTCCTTAACCAGCCCAGGAGCCTGACCGCACTCTCCCTGCCGCGCAGGCGCAGAAAGGGGGCGGAAATGGGCATCGGCTTCGCCTCAGCCCGCGGAACGAGGCCAGAGCCTCGGCGATTTCCAGCTTTGCACCCTTCCACTCTATCCTAGATCATTCGTCTCTCACCATGGATTATGTTCCTTTCTCAAATGTTTACCATGAATCACTTTTAAAATAGGAGAAGATCATTCTGAGTTCCACAACTGTCCAATGGCCGATTTTGCCACGAGAGAAAAACGCTGGCCTGGCTGGAGTCAGGCACGGATGTTCTAAAGTCACTTTTGCTATTTGTTCCGTGGATGACCCTAGGAAGTCCCTTCTCGCCGAGCCTCACTTTGCTCCCCTGCGAATTGATGGCCTCTGACCACACCCTGGCAGGGACCCCATCCAGCTTCCAGAGTCTGTTTGCATCTTCAGATCTGACTAGTGGAAAATGGGCCGTTTCCCTGTACCTCCCACCTTGGAGATTCACAATAAGCAGCAGGGAGGCATGGAGAAAGCACTTGCGGGAAGCCACCACTTACCTAATCTTCGAGTTTTCTGTGAAAGCTTCTCAACTGGAAGGCCAGGTAAATGATTAAAACGTGAGTGGGCATTGTTCTGGCTTTTTTCATGATGTGGTCATTTAATCCCAACACCGCTGTGTGAAACGTATTCCTGTTTGCAATGGGGAGGCCCATAGGTTTTTAATTCTTCTGTGGGAAACAAAGGCCCTCATTCACTAAACAGTAACTCAAGAGGGTCGTTTCTGCTCTTACCAGTCAAAAAATGTTGTCTGGCCACGAGATCTCATCATCGAACTCAAGAGGCAAAGAGAGCTCTTTTTACACTGGGTCCCTTTCATATGTGGTCCAGCCCGCGTTTGCATTTTCCTCTTTATGAATAAGGTCTCAGGTTTATTTTATAGAGAACCACATCAAGCCAGAGGTTCTAATGACAAGATAATGAGCAGAGGAGGACTCTATTTGTTGCAAAAGGGTTTGTGTTACAGAAAACAAAGTGACTTTGCCATTTGTTTCTGGAAGAAAGGCTTGGCAGCTCGTTTCAGTAGCTAGCTGAGAAGTGACTTCACACATGCATAGGACAAAATTCTATCTCATTTACAAAAGTTCCCAGAGAACGCTCCCTTATTCCCAAAGGAGCACACAGAAGACATCTAATGTATGGCTCAAGAGCTGTGATATGAATTTATTCATGGAAGACCAATACCTCATCTTCAAATGGCTCCTGAAATATGGAAGATGGAATTACATTCTCAGCGAGGACCATAACATAAAAGGTTTGTTGTCCTGCCGTTTGTCTTCCTGTCTGGTTAGCACTGATGAGTATGCAAGGCACTGTGGGAGACCTTGGAGTGTAGGGTGGGGCCAGCATATGCCACCCAATAAATGCAACTTTCCCCCAAAACTCTCACCCTGCCTTCCGCAGGCTTGTAATTTTGTCAGGAGATCAGCTGACTACTTACTGGCCTCTAATACAATGAAGAATTTGATGAGCCTTGAAAGGGATCAAAACAAATAATCACAAGAATTCCAAGAAGGAAGTCTTCACAGCTGATTGGAGTTTCAAGGAATGTTTCTAAAACTAGGTAGATCTGGAAGGATCCAGAAAAATAGGACCCACTGGAATCTTCTGCAAACAGAGAGATGTGGTCTCTCTGTTCTGAACAACACTGCAGCCCTTAGCCGCATGTGGCTGCTGGACATTTGAAATGTGGCCAGTGTGCCTGAGGACCTGCATTTTACCTTGTATTTAATTGTTTTAGTTTCTTAAATATACTTTTGTTTTTATTGTGATAAAACACACTCCATGTAAAATTTACCGCTCTCATCCAAGTGTTTCAGTATACAATTTTTAGTGGCCTTGAATATACTCACCATGTCATACAACCATCACCAGATCCACTTCCAGAGAGTTTTCATCACTCCAAACTGAAACATTGTGCTTATTAAACAGTAACTCCCTCTTCTCCCCTGCTCCAGCCCCTGGTAACCTCTATTCTACTTCTGTTTCTGTATGAAATGCTTGTTTTAGGTAACTTGTATACACGAAATCATACAATATCAGTGCTTTTGTGTCAGTTTTATTTTACCAAGCATAATGGTCCCAGGATTTATCCAGGCTGTAGCGTGTGTCAGAATTTTCTTTTCTTTTTAAGGTTGAATAATATTCTATTGATGTCTACACCACATTTTGTTTAGCCATCCATTAATTTGAACAGCCATGCGCTATTTAAATGTGTGTGTGCGTGAGTGTGCACATGTGCTTGCACACGCCAGGCTGGAGAGGTGGTGCTGGAATGAGGGGAATTCACAGGGAGGCAGTCCCGGTGAGCGCAGGCTCAGTGAGGGGGAAAGATAAGGCCTCCGTGAGAGAGGAAGGAGCTGGTGGCTGAAACACAAGGTATGTTAAGAAGGTAGGAAATGAGGCCGCAAGAAAGGTTTGGCCAGACCGTAAATAGTCTCGAATACCAGTCTAACAACTTGGAATTATTTCAAAATGACCTTTCTTTATTTGTACAATTAATTGCAATCTTACGCAGATTTTCAAGTCATCATCTCTGCTATTATTTTATAAAGAATCAGGATCAAATGCTACACAAATGCCCGCAAGATTCCATTCGAGGAAAAAATAGTATGTATAAATCTCCTGTCTGGGAAGCAGATAAATTAGACAGATACTGTTCATGCTGCAGGAAAAAAAAAATCCCCACTTCACTAAAGGATTCGCTGGAGATAGCCTTTATAGAATACGCTCCCTTAAGGCATGAAAAAGAAGGGTCTGATTTAAAAAAATGCATTTACAACTTTTCCCACCCTGTGTTGACAGTACCAAGAAAAGCACCCCTGTAGAACTATTGCTCCTTTTACAGCCTAAACTATTCATACAATGTGTTGATCAGGTTTTTCTCCAGATTGGTTGAAACAGGAGTAGGGGAAAGAACTCGGACTTTCAAGTTGAGATCTCTTTCTCAAGAAAATGATTTACCTTCTCTGAAACATGCCTCCTTCATCTGTCAAAGAGAGACATTCAAGGCAGGCCTTTGTAAAGTGCCTGGCAAAAAGCATTTAGAAGCTGCAAGAACACCCAAAAGTGGGAGGTGGGAAGTGCAGGAGTCTTTGAAATCATATTGTTTACAAAACAACTAAAAACAGATCCAAATGGGCACAATGTTGCCAGGATTCAAGACATCTTATGGGGTGTGACTTAATGGTGGAAAAAGATAATAGACCTTGGTCAAAGTTTTATTGCCTCACTGCATCTCAAAGAGGGTGGCTGTAAAGTCTCTGTTCCAAGCCCCATATGGGGCTTCAATTCCATGAGCCGCCTGCTTCTTAGAACTCTATCCTCAGATGTGCAAGGGCGAGGAGCCGTCAGGCCAAGCAAAGCAGGAAGGATACAAATTCAGAAACCGCATAGGCCTATTGGATGTTCCCAGGCAGGCAAGAGGATTCAAGAGGGCAGATCAAGACAGGAGCTTTGTGTTCTTACGATCTCCACTTGATAAATGGGGAAGCAGGTTCAGGGAGATTGTAGCTTCCCTTAAGGTGACATAGACAAAGTTAATGACTAGAGCAGCCGCTCGAATGCAGATGAAGCTCCTGCGAATTGAGAAGACGTGTCTGTCTCACTCTGCCATGACCAGCTTACTTCTACCTCTACAGAGGACAGTGAACACTCAAGAACTGGCTAATGGCAGGCACAGGAGGGGCTCCAGGGCCTTGGAAGACATGAAGTCCGTGATCTCAGCAAGAAAGAGCTACTGGGAACGTTTCACTCTATTTCTAGGGGACCTTAGAGATTGCATCAGGCTGTTAGTTTGAAGATGTGGAAATGGAGGCCCAGTGATAGGAAGTGACTCAAGAAATCCCTGGCAAAGCAGAGATTTGCAACTTCCACCCCGAGGCTCTTCCCTCTGCTGCAGAAAAGCACCCAGGAACATGCAGAGGTTGGTGTCTCCCTCTTGACTGTAGTTCAGAACCCCTCACTGGGTCTCTGTGTGAACAGCTCTTTCAAAGTCACGACAGCTTCCAGGAAGAGCATCGCAAGAGTTCCTCCAGGAAACCCTGACCTCACTCAGGCTTCCAGAGCCTCCTTGACCCAGTGTGGGGAAAACAGGACACTTTAGCCTTGACTGGAGATGGCAATGACAGATGCTGAACCTCAGCTGAAGAACAGTATATTTGTGAAATTAACCCAGAACAGGGATGGGGAAAGAAAAAGGAGTTTCTAAGAGTACCAGTGCTCTGCCAACACCCCCAGTAGATCACAGACCACAATGCGCGTGTGTGTGTGTTGGTCATCATGAATTGCATTCACATGGCATTTTATAAATTCTAAAGCAGTTTCACATCCACTCCATCATTCTGTTCCATAGATGGCCATGAGACTGTTATTCCTTTTTTTTTTTTTTCTTGTTTTTAAACTTTAATCCCAAATGAGGCCCATTTTCCAACCTCCCCTGCTTTCACATAACTGGCTGTTTCCACGCAAACTGAGTTGCTTAAGATCTCCAAACCTTTGTTTGTTCTTCTCTTGCTTTCTGGAATGTCTTCCTTCAAATTGTTTTTCTCCTGAACATATCCCCTTCTTATCTGGAAGATAAGTCGCTTCCTCCAGGGGGTTCTTTCCCTTCGCTGTTGCCACCAGCCAGGGCTCGACTCCCAGGTTTTGCGGGTGGGGACTCCACCGGACCCCTGTCTGCAGCCCACACACTGGGCACCGTGCTTGGCATAGAACAGGCGCAGCACAGGGCTGTGACTGCTGAGAAGAGTGACTCCCCGAGAGCTGGATGATTTGGTCGGCCTCCCGAAGTAGATTGCGCCCAGATTTGGATTAAGAACGATGTATCCTGACTCCCAGCTCAGCCGAGCGGCCGAGCAGGGGGCTGCCATTCAAAACCAGGGTCTGGCCCTCTTTGCAGCTGGAAGGCTCTGCACAGGGAGTTCCTGCTTCCCTCTTGGCCCCGCTGGGTCCTGAGCCTGGCAGCCTCCCCACAGTGAGGCCCACAGCACAGAGATAGGGTTTCCTCTCCCTTCCCCTTAGCAGGGGAACAGCGTAGAGAATCTGGGAGTGCAGAAGTGCTTGCATCTTCCCTGCCCTATCAGTTTCTAATTGTGCAGGGGAAGCTCACAAAGGACACGGGGTGGGGGGGCGGGGGGGGGGCGCGTTTGTTCACGCTGGGCTTGGGTTGGGTGTGCGTTTGTTCGCGCTGGCTTGGGTTTTACTTTGTTTTCTCCTGCATTCCCGATAGCTCCTCCAGCACCCTGTCATTATTTCTAATCTCATTTTAAGTTGAAGTGAACTTTTCAAAGCCTCCGATTTCTTCCCTGTGTTTATTTAGGCACAGGTAATACTATAATCCACGATGATGCTTTTGAAAGTAATTGTCTTGTAAATATTTGCCTGGTGGATCCTAATTGGTTACTGGGTTACTTGAAGTAAAAATCCTTTCGGTTGAGTCATGATGCTGTGATGTTCTTCAAACTACTCATGATATATGTTCAACACATGTGTGAAGCTTCAGGGGGGATGTTCACGGGAGCCGGGACGGCGAACATAGGGTCGCTGCTCCTTCCAGGAGTTCAGGGTGGGGCGGTAAAACCAGGTACAGTTATAGAAACACAGAAGAGTTATTAAAAGGACACCATCAAGAGAAACAGTAAGAAGCAGTGTTGGAGTGAAACCTGATTAGGTTAAACTTGGTCAGATGAAGATGAAAGAGAAAGGAAGATGTTTGGACCCCAAGGGACTGAGGTGAGGTAGGGCCGAGGAGACCCGGGAGTAGGGCAGGCGGAGAGGCTGACAGCTCTATCTTAGAAAGGTTCAGTGAGGGCGAAGGGGGAGAAATCAAAAGGAAAGTCCAAGGAGGAAGAGAGAAGTTAGTGAGAATGGAACGACAGCTTTCCATCCCATCCTTATCCCACAAAGTGGAACAAGGTTGTAAAGAAAGTCATTGCTTAGTCATTGGTTACTCTCACCCTTCAGCACAAGTGGATTTTCCAGAAAGTTAATGAAATGTAATGTTCAGGGCCCTCAGTCTGCTGGCTCCTTCCCAGGCCTTAGCAATGGGCTCACTGGTTTTATAAAACTCGCAAAAGTAAGCTATGTCAGCGGCAATCGGTCAGGAACACTGGCGCCCCCACGCTGACGTCCCCTTGGTGTCTGTCCCCCGACCAGTGGCACTGAAGTGGTCACAGGCATTTCTGCCGACCAGCTAAGGGAGAATGGTGTGAACTACTGACTCCACAAATACAGGCTAGACCTTACAGCACACCCCTATGCAGGGACGCCGGTGACAAATTCAAATTCAGTAATGAAAGTTGCCATGGAAGAACATAATATTCATCCTGCATAAGAATGTCTTGAAATCTTACAGCTCACCTATGAAAAGAACTTGGAGGTTTTTCCAAAATTTACAACTGTGGAACAGACACTTTCCAAAATATAAATAATTTCTTAAGAAAGATTATCCATTGAATGCCAGAGAAAAGACTTATTTTTCTCTATATAGAAAATATTGTTATAAAATTTTATATTTTGTTATTTTTATTTTTACTTGAATGAAAATATTACTTTTATTATATTTTATTACATATATTATAAAATTCTCTCTGTAGACATTGATATTAGAAAATTTTGTCATGAAGAGGCAAACAGACTTAGGGCAATAAACATGCAATACAGTGAAGAGGTGCTGTGTTATAGAATTGTACGCCTGAAAACTATATAATTTTATTATCCAATGTCACCCCAATAAATTCAATAAGAATTAAAACATAATAATAAAACAAGAAAAAAAGAGGCAAAAAAGAAAAAGAAAATGTAGGAAACAGTATTAGAGAGTTGTCACAGGCAATCAGCTAATGAAACTACCGTGGGTTTTCTGGGGTTTCTGATAATTATGGTGTTGAGCATTTTTGTGTGTGATTTTTTTGTTTAGGATTTGTTTTATCCTCAATAAATATTTCCTTCCATATCTAAATTTGCTTTGATATAATTTTGTGAAAAAGACTCCCCAAATTTATAAGCTTCAGGGCCCACAAAGCTGCGCTCAGCCTGCCCTTCCTCTGTCCCCAGCCTCTGCCGGGGATCACACCAGCCCAGTCATGGGAACTGTCCCCAGGCTCTCCCCTCAGCGACACTCTGAGCCGCGAGGCCCTCTAGCCTGTGCCTCCCGTGTCAGCTCCCGTGTTTCTGACCCCACTGCGGTTCTCTCCTGGCGTGAGTATTCTAGGGCCCTAGCTCTGAATGGCCACTCCAGAAACGCCTCGCGAGGAGGACAAGTTCTCAGAGGCGTGCGCTGACAGAGTCCTCAGCCGTGAACTCAGAGTATAAAGCAGGGAACGGAGGCCTGGAGCCGAGTCTAGCATTTCAACTAAATGGACAGACTGGGCGCTTCCTGCCGCTCAGGCCCTGGATCCGGGGCTACAAGCCAGGAGAGGAAGAGAACACAGCCCTGCCCTGAAGAAGCACACAGGCCGGCCGGGCCGCCGGCTGTGGGAGGACAGCAGCACGATTACAAGGAGACAAGGCTTTTGACTCGGATCTCCTGCCCCTTGACCCAGGACTATGAAATGTTCATGAAGACGGGCTCATCAAGGAGCAGCCTAGGTACCTGCTACCTCCCTACTACGTCCAACAGAGAAGAGCGGTCGTGGACCCATCACTGTACCTGCCACTGCTGGGTCGGCAAAGTTTCCCATCACATTGGAAGCTTTTTTTTTTTTTAATGAATATCAAATAAGGCTTACTGTGCGTCAGGAACTGTCCCAAAAAAATCGATTTAAATCGACTAATTTAATCCCCATAACACTGTTAGAGGTGGCTGGTGTCAACCTCCCGTTCCAAGGGGACATGTGGAAACACGGAGATCCCAGAGGTGGGGAGAGGCAGAGTGGAGCCCCACCCAGGCAGCCCAGCTTTGGAGCCTGTGATCCACCCCCCGGGCACGAGCTGACTGTAGGCCAGAGAAGCCCCAGGGCCATACCCTGGGAGGCCGGAGTTCCGAGGGTCAGAGAAGCGGGGGGCCAGGTCTGGTGGAAGCAAGGTGGGCAGCGAGGCAGGTTCCTGGAGGAAGCTCCCCCAACAGGGGTGAGAAGCCCCTGGGCCTGAAGGTGGGAGTCTGACTGTGACCCTGGCCCCAGAAGTCCCAGGACGTCTCTGCACCTCGGCTTCCTCACCTGTGAAATGGGGACAAAGTCCCTGGGGATGGACGCCCTTCCGTGTTAGAAAGGCCTTTCCGAAGAGACTGGGAAGGGGGTGGGGCGGGGGGAGGTGAGGGCTTGTTCAAGCAGGGGGAGAAAATGAAACGGCAGAATTTTAGCCAACAGACACTCCTCGCTTGGGTTCCCCCGGGGCACTTGATGGCGATTTCAATTAAACACATTTCTGGGTAAGAGGGTTCGTGTTTCAGATTCTGCGATGACAAATGCAAACAGCTCTTGCAAAAGGCCAAGCCAAACACAGCCTCTCCTGGCTTCTTTGGGGGAAGATGCCAGAGTCGAGCGGATCAAGAGACACGCTGTTAGTTATTCCAGTCCCAGGCCTTGGGCTGCCCTTGCTCTCCATTCCGAACTCATGAGCCTGTTCCCTCCAGCCCCAAGTTCACAGGAAGCCACAGTGGGGCCTTCTCCTTAGACACAGAACACGCTCTATTTCAAGGTTTACATACCACTTAATTCCACACAGTGCAAAGCATGATTCACAGCTCCAAAAAAATAGAAAGAATTCATTAAAACAGTTAAAAATGGCACATCCAGCTTCCGGAGTATTGGCTCTTCTCCCTCACCTGGGGACCCAGGTCCTGAGAGGCCAGGAAAACACCGCACATGCCCTTCAGCCATTCCTCCTGGGCCTGAGGATGTGGCAGGACAGGGTGGAGGTAGGCAGTTGGGGCAGTTGGAAAAGGGGGACAGGGTCTGTCAGAGGGAGGAGGCACCCCATCACCCACATTTGCTCACAGAAACTTTTCTCTCTCCCAGGAGTTCTGAGATTTTCCTGAGTCCCCTGGCAGATGTGGTCTCGTATGGTATTCTTGGAATCTGTGAAACTTGTCTTTCCTGTTCTTGTCCCTGTCTCTCTGAAGTCATTGGCCTTCCTCTGCAGGACGTCCTGTCCTCCAGGAAGCCTCACCGTTGGGTGGGAGAGTGGGTACTTTTGTGTGAACTATCATCACCTTGTGTTTAATCCACCCCAGCACTGTACACCCTGTCTTAGAGCACCTATTCCTCACCTGCCTGTCTCTCCCCACCGGCTGCAAGTCCCCTGAGGACAAAGACTGGCCTGTGAACTCTAGCCCCAGAACTGAGCTTAGGACCCAGCACCGAGCAGAAAGCAAATAGAAGTTGTCTGACCTGACCCCATCCCCCGCCTCGTTATGGGGTTTGATTGTGCCCCCTAAAAAAAGTATGTTGAAGTGTTAACGCCCAGTGCCTCAGAATGTGACTTTTTTGGAAATGGCGTCATTGCAAATGTGATGAGTTAAGACGAGGTCGGACCGGGGTAGAGTGGACCCCTAATCCAGTAGGACTGGTATCCTTCTGAAAAGAGGGAGATTTAGACACAGATACAAAGGGATGCCGCGCGAAGGCACAGATTCAGAGAAAGGCCATGGGGAGATGATGGCAGGGATGAGTGTTCAAGCCAAGGAATCCTCAGGACGGCCGCCGTCCGCAGAAGCTGGGAGAGGAGCATGGAACAGAGACTCTCCCAAAAGCCCTTCAGAGAGCAGGGCCCAGAGGCAGCTTGATTTCAGACTTCTAGCCTCACAAAGTGTGGGAAATAAACTTCCGTTGTTTTAAGCTACTCTGTTTGTGGCACTTTGTTGTGGCAGCTCTAGGAAACTGTTATGCTCCCCGCCCCCATCCACCTCCTCTTCAAGTCTCAAGACTTCATTTTTTAACTGCTTTCTGCTCCTGGGGGCCTCTCTCTCCTCCCACGGACGGCTGGTTAATGGGAATGGTAATTTATTTTAACCTACGGTATCGCAAGTGGCCTTGAGGATGCCATCAGAATTCAAATCCCACAAGAAGGCATTTTCAATAACCAAAGACCTAGCGAAGGCTTCACTATCCAACAGCAGCCAGAGGGACTGGGAACCGAGTGCAAGTCCTCTGTCTTCGCCTCCCCAGAGCACATCCCAGGCTCCCAGGGCAGATCAGCGCCTGGGAGCAGGAACCCCCAGTGATGAGATGACAGGAAGCCGGGTGGCATAATCTGTCCTCCACCCCACAAAAGGCAGGAAATCCAGAGCTGAAGGTTGAAAATCTGACCTCCACTCACCCCTGCATTGTGTCGGGCCCAGAAAGAAAGAATGGGCTGAACAAAGACCTCCGAAGGAGGTGATCGGGGCCTGGACCCTGTAACAACAGAGAGAGACACCGGCCCGGCCGAAGCCGCCCGGCTCCAAAGGCTGGGTAGACTTGCCCGCTGTTTGGAGGACGGCTCCTCCTCCCACCCCAGGCCCCTGGGAAGGGGCACACCCAAGGCTCCTTCAGGGCTGCCTCTCACAAATCGGGCTCCTGGGGCGCACAGGGCAGGCTCCCACTCAGTTTCCAAAGGAGTAGGTGTCTTTTGCTGGGCTTGACCTCAGTTTCTGCGTTTGTGAAATGGGAATAATCACCACCATCTTCAGAGGTAATTGTGCAAATCACATGAACTAGTGAAAAACAATAACCCCTTGGATTCCTATGTCATTTCCAGTTTACATAACCCTAGAGGTCCTTTTTTTTTTTCTTTTTTTTTTTTCATTGAATCCTCACAACTTTGTAAGTTTGGAATTATCTGGAGGTCATTGACTCCAGAGACCTACCATGTCTCCGCAGCTCAAGATCCCCCTACACACCTGCTCCCAGAGACCCCAAACTTGAGGCTCCATCAGCCTCTCCCTGGACCACTCCTCCAAGAGGGTGGGGTAGGCAGACCCGGATGAGTTGCCCACAGGCAGGCACCGGATTGACAAGTTCTGGCTACGTCCACTCAGGTTTATCCTGGCACTTCTTAGATTTTTTTTTATTACAAAAATAATCGCTAACATGTATTGAATTTTTTAACAGGCCCGGTCACTGTATTTATTCATTTACTCCCCAAAGCAAAGTGAAGAGCTCGATACATTTTTTTATCCCTGTTGTTCAACATGGCAACGGAGGCCTGAAGAGGCAAAATAATGGGCATAGCACTCAGGGAAGAAGTTGGAATTCACACCCAGGCATTCAAGTGTGAGTTTCTCTTCCCTTCAGTAATACCTTCTCTGTTAGTGTACCGTGGAAGCCCTGCAGAGTGCCAGAGTTGCAAAGGACCAGGAATAAAATATACCTGACACAGTGGGGTTATAGAGAAGTTTCCTGGGGCTCTGTGGGTGGCACCATCTACCCTTTCAGGCTTTCCAAGTGGTTTCAAAGAAATCCCATGAGCACCAGCGCTGTTTATCAGCATCATGTGGGTACGGTGGAAGCACAGATCAAACAAGACAGTGTCTCTTCTCTAAGAGTTTCATAGGTCATAAAAGGTACATATTACTAATGTAAAAATCATAGTATTTATCAAGGAACCTGGAAGAGCTACTCTATCACCTCTATTTTAATGATGAAGGACTTGAGGCTCAGAAGGGTGCCTGGCTAGCAAGTAAACTCATCACCCAACACTCAAAGAAAATGTGAAATATGCAGTAAAAAGAGGGGCAGAGCACATACTGAGGGAGCCCAGGAGAGGTCTCAATGAATCCAACAAAATGGGTCACAGAGGCTTTGTGGAAGAAGCGGCCTTTGGGATGGGCCATGAGAAATAGGTAATATTGAGAAGAGAATGGCCGGAGACAGGGGAGCTTCCAGACAGAGGGAGCAGTGGGAGGAGCCGCAGAGGCTGGGGAGTGTCTGGGCCCTTCTACAGAACTGTATTGTCATGTGAGCTCACCAATGAGGTACTGCCTGACATTCATAACATAGTCTTGCTTACTGGCTTAAAGAAGAATCTTGAACATACATACCACACATTTCACAGTCATTTTCAGTTCTTCTAGGTATTCTGCCCCAGCATAGCCAATATGATTGTTCAGGTTGTGTCCTGTCCAAGGCGCGCCCTACTTAGAGGGTAAGGGGGGCTTATATCCATCTATACTGGGTGGAACTGCGTCTGCCTGGGAGGAGACGAAGTCTTTCTCTAATCCACAAAGGTGCCACATAGCCAATTGGTGAGCACTGCTGGTGAGAAGAAATGTGTGTTTCTCATATTCTAAGTGTCAATGGATATCCCCAGATTGCCTTGCTTTGGATAACATGAAAGCAGGTAACAGTCCACTCCCAACCAGGTAGTTCTTAGGTTTTGTAAGGACACAGCCTGAATTCATTAAATCATTATTTGATCTCCTTTTTGTTTGGGGACATGACAATGTCAATGCTAAAAAAGACATCTTAGTCACCAGATTTGTAGGAAGATTCTTTCTTCTACCCATGTCAGAGACATAATGATTAGAAGTCTTCAGATTATTGGAACTAGAAAAGGCCTCAAACATAACACAGTCTAAGATTCTCATTTTAAAGCCTGAGATAGAGAAACTCACTCAATCATTTCTCCATCACTTGTTGTTTGCCTACTAAGGTGCAAACACCTTCTAGAACATCTGTTCTAGAAGACGTAGAACACACAAAGACAACAGAGTCCCTTACTCCTAGTAAGAGAGACAAGATCCAAATATAATTACTTATAATACATAATAAAAAGTAATAGCCTAACAAAGATACGAAACAAGCACATCCATATCCATTTATGTGTACGTGGAAAAATCTAAAAAGATATACACCAACACTCTAAGAGTGGTTCTCTCTGAAAATTAGATTACTAAATGATGTTCTTTCTCTTTTACACTTTTCTTTATTGTATAATTTTTTTCATAGAGACCATGGGAGACAGAGAGGAAGGGAGGGAGTTATTTTCATTTTTCAAACACAAAGGAGTATGGGGAAAGCACTGAGGTTAGAGGAGAAGAGTGTAAAGGTTTTGTGAAGAAGTGCTTTTAATCTGGTCCCTGGAAGACAGGTGGACTTTAGACCTATAGGTCTGGGGACATGGGGACATGGAGAGGGAAGAGAGAAATCTCAGGGCTGGCCTGGCTGGAGGTGGAAGAAACTCTAAGTGATGGCCTCATTGAGCCCAGACCCAGGCTCCCCAAGGCCCCACCAAGTCCAGGAGTGCTTGGTAGGCCCCCTTGGCGGGCAGGCACCAGACACTACTAGCTCCTGAGATTGGGAAGCACCATCAGAGCAATTTTGCAAGGATAAAATGTATCTATATCGTTTGCTTTCACAGTCACATGGGACCCGATCATGCCCCTCTCCTTCTCAGACACCGTGGCTGATTCTCCATGGCCTGGAGGCGGTCGTTAGGCCCAATCCATCCCTCTCACCTGCTGCTTCGGGATGCGCTGAAGCCCTAACCACGCCCTCCTCCTCCACGCTGCTCCACTCAGGCTGCCCCTCAAGCCGCAGCGCTCCTCCTCTCTTTCTGCACCAGGCCAATCCTATCCATCCTTTAAGGCACATTATCTCCAGTCTTCCTGGGCTGTTGTCTCACTTCCTGCACCCCCTCCTCTGGAATGATGTGTGTTTACATCTTACCTCCATCCCTGCAAGATCTGTCACCTGCCGTCTCTGCAGTCCCCATGTGCCTCCATCTCAATCCCATGCACATGCTGTCATTTCTGGGCGGATTGAGCAAAACAGCATCTCTCATGAAGCCCCGAAAGGAGGGCAGGTAGCAGGCGGCTCCGGAGACGTTGGGAGCCTGGCAGACCATCAACCCAGCCACCTTCAATGCAAAGACATCAAACCAAAATTGCATTTCTACTCCGCAACATGTTCTATGATCACGCAACAGCATATCCATCCCTTCATGGGTGATTAGGCCGCCGCGTGTGCTGGAAGCTCCGCGTCTGTGGAGAGGGGACCCCGAACTGCAGCCATTCTCCATCAGGACAGCAGTTATGGGCTGACACTCCCAGGGCCCTCCCCCCGACCCCCATCAGGAGCACGTGCGCACCCCACCCCGTGGATAATAAGGGTGCCATCTGCATACTGAAGAGTCCCCACAAGGCTCTCACTCCCAGGCTCTTTGTCCCTTTTCTTAATAATATGCACATGCCATTAACATGACAGACCCTGTCCCCTTCAGGGGCCTGGGACTGGGGAAGATCTTTAGCTGGGCACTTGTGCCCCTCCAGTGAGGATTTTCAGAACATGTAAGCTGTTCCTCACTGGGAGTTAATTGTGGTTTTCCCCCAAAAAGCTAAATATGTGCAGACAGCTCTTTCAAAGTCCCCAGAAAGGTCTGGTTGATATTCCACGCTGTTCCTTTTGCAAAAGGTTGGGACACACCTGGAAATCCTGAGGAACATCAAACCTTTACCCCCAACAGAAGTAGCCAAAATGACCTCACAACTGCCAATAAACAAACAAACAAACAAGTAAATAAAACCGGGAGTAGTGAACCGCACTGGACATGTTCATAGCAGTATCACCACAGGGCCCCCGCCCAGAGGACAGAGATCCAAGTCCAGCTTTAGATGCCGGACCTTGCAGCTTCTCTGATGACACAGCCCTCAGGGAGGTTGTAGTCCAGTTCCCGGAGCAAGCCCAGACCCAGAAAGCCTCGAGACAGCCACCGCGGCGCAGCCTCGGGTTGTCCCATATTTTGACAACGGCTACTTTCGGCTCCTCACGAAGACTGAGGAATGAAGCAGAGTCAAGGAGTCCAGACGAGAAGGCTGAGGCTGGCATCACAGCCCTGCTTCTGAAACGCTATCATCATCATCATCATCACAATTTAGGAGGAACCCCAGAGCCTGAGAGGAGTGGGCAGGCCAGTGGACTACTGGCATCTGCCATCGGTGCAGGACCCGCCACCTTCACACTCATTGTCCCCTGGGGCCAATAGCATCCTGGAAGGAAAACGGAGAACGCTGCTCCTGGGGCAGCCTGCAGGTGACTTGCGCTCAGTCACTCAGCAGTATCCAGAGCTCCGACCCACGTACTGGGACACGAAGACAGTGTTCTCTCCAGGTGCTCCTTGCTTGGCAGACTCTTCCTCTCTGCAGGGCTGGGTGAGCCTGGGAGCCGAGTGCTGCAGGAGTCCCAGCCTGCTGGGTAGGTAGCCTTGTCCAGCTGGTCAAGCTGAGGTGAGAGGGACCATCTGCCCCGATTTGCCAGAGGCTGGTTTACCTGGGCACAGGACTTCCAGTTTTAAAGCCAGGAGAGTCACAGACAAACTGAGCCCAGTCAGTCACCCGCGGTGAAGAGGGAGAGAAACTTCATCCTTGCAAAAGGACATGCCCGCCTCAAATGAAAACACTGCGCTGAGAAGGCGCTCACATGGCTGCAAACATTATAATAAGCGTTTTATGGCGGTTTCCACTCCAATTACCCAGCCCTCAGCATCCATGCCGCCAGCAAAGCCGGGGCTGCATTTGCATTTGAGCTAGATGCTGCGTCTTTGCTCGAACATTTTCGTTTTGTGGTCCATCCCAGTGGACAAGGAAAAAGTCCTCCCGGGGCTGCGTGACAGGGCGGCCCCCACACACAGCCAGCCACAGATAATGCAGGCTCCAACCACAGCGACAAATTGACATGTGCACATTTATTACCCAGAGGAATTTCCAAGGGAGGTGACACTCCAGGAGAAATAACCTCCCAGAAGTGTCAAACAGAATGTATTCACAGCCAGCCTGGAAGTTTACAGTTAAAAACATCCAAGAAAACCTCCAATTTCATTATTTTAATGAGACGTTTGGGGGAGAGGGTTTCTGGAAGAAAGGTGATTTTCCCTCAAGACACTAGATAATATTAGTTCAGCAAATTCATAAGAAAGACCAGCTCTGGTTGGGAAAGACTTATTTTCAAATCTAAATGCAATCAAACCATTTACTACTGTAAATTCGAATCTCAACCCTGCCCTCTTCACCAACAAAGAAAATGCCTCTGACTACAGCTTGAACAGCTTTCAGTCTCTGGTCTCAGTATAAACTGCCTGTTCTTCCTGGCTTTATGTGAAGGAAAAGTGGCTACACCAACCCGAGCAAAAAATCAAAGTGTGAGGTATTTGTTACCATATTCTGTTTTCGGATTGATCATGGTTTTCTCTAGGTCCACAGGAGACACGCTTCTGAGGTACCCAGTTCATTTGCGCAGGTGGAGAACGCCTAGCTGGCCTGGAACGATGAGTCAAGTCTTTTCATTGGTAATAATTATGTACCAAACATTACGGACCAGCGACTATGAGCAGAACCCTGTTCTAGGTAGAGGGGAGCAATCGGAGGTGTGCCTGTTGTCTTCGGGCATTTCTCTCTGCGGAAGCATACTTAAAGGTGGATCCAGAAAGCAAACAGAAGAGTGTGAGGGGCACTCTGGTGAAGAGCTCCTAGAAGGCGTTCCAGTTTCCCGCTGACTATAAATATACATCCTTCATATATTTATGTCATTTGATCTTCTTAATAACCTGGTGGGGCAGGTGATGATTACTCTTGTTTCAGGGGTGAAGAACCTAAGGTCCAAAGGGAAGTGACGCGCCCTCAGCCACAGAGTTGGTGAATGGCAGAGCCCACGTGTGCGTCTGAGGTTTCGGCTGGAGAGTGCTCACAAGCACTGCAGCCATTTGCAGCGATCCAAGCCATCCCTAAGGATCCGTGACTCTCAGTCCTCCGAATTGAAAGGGTGCCTTGGAGATTACAGGCTCCAACCCATTCCACTTATAGACATGACAACTAAGCAACAGACGGTTACCTTCCTATGCCAAGGTTGAAAATAGCAAATAACTGAGCTTAGATCCAAGCCGAGGGCTTCTGTCTGTAAACGAAGTATATCTATTAGCCAGGGCTGCCTCCCTGGAACCTGACTTTGTAGGGTAGGGGGATCTGCTTTGGTGCCTTCCCTCCGAAAAATGGTGGCGGATGGCATAGGACACAAAATTCAACCCCCATCAGGCTGTGGATCTGTGAGAGAATGAACTAGTTTCTTCCCACCACAGCCCCTCCAAAAACCTGCTAAAAATTGTGCGCCTGCTAGGATGCAGAAGAAAGTCAAATTTGCATTGCCTCTTCAGAGCATATCCCGCAGCAAATCATGTGTTTTTATCATTGGGGCATGTGCTGTGCATGTTTGCCAAACGTGCGTTGTCCCAGGAGGTCTGTCTGCTTCGACCATAAAAAGGCTCTGTTACTTCTCCTGGTCAAAGGTTTCAGGATGAATGTCTTGTAGCATGATCTGTCGATATCAAAAGAGATCAGGTTGCCCTGGTCAGTGGTCTATGAAGAGATTTCCTTTACAAGCAAGGAAAACTAATAAACCATTGTGGACGGCATAGATGTTCTGTGGCACTCAAATTCCTAGGCTCCGTCCTAAACCGGCTTCAAATCTCGCATTCATTTGTTTCCAAGGTACCCGTTTTCAGGTTTTTGTTAAGGCTCCTTTGGAAGGACAAATTCCACAACTTCTTGCTAAGCTCAAGTTGTGATTCTGTTCTACCAGTAAATGCTCTTTAAAGATTCTTTGCCCTGGTAACACAGGGAAATAGAGAGCGGAAAGATCGTGTCAACCAGAAATCAGACTATTTAACAGACTTCAACTGTACTCGTCATGTGGGAGATGCTCTTCCATGTGCCATATACCAAGTTAGTTTCCATAATCCCCCTAAGACCAGGGAAAGGGGGTGCTACCATCATTGTCACGGGGTGGGGCGGCGGGGGGATGGCACAGCCCAGAGCCTGTGGGTGTGGAAGTCCAAGTCAAACCAGGGAGTCTCGCTTCAGGTCCTCACTCTTCACTGCTCTACCCTGGTGCCCTCCTTGAAAGAGTGATAAAGGAGTTGAGGGAGAGGGCATTTGCCAATGACCAGAGAGAGGTGGAGGAGGAAGAACACAGACCAGACCAGCGAAGCCCGAGGACTGACTCCTGGTCTCCAAGCAGCCACAACAGGCCCCGGGGCTGGTCTTCCCTGCAACTTTCCTGCCTCACGGCACCTTTCTGACCATCCCACCCAAAAACTGCACCCCATTTCCCTCCTCCTGTGGCTTCTGGAATCCCTCCAGCCTGTTCCCCTTACCTTTCGTAGCATCCACCACTTTAGTGAGTGCTCTTTGATGCCTTCGCTTATTATGGCTCTTTTTATTGTTGTCACTCTCTCCTAAACTACAAAGTCCTTGAAGGCAGGGGTTTGGGGGAGTTTTGTTTCTTCTGTTCTCTGATGTCCCCCAAGAGTCTGGAACAGTGCCTGATGCATGGTAAGTGCCAAATAAATATTCTTTATGAGAAGAGAGAGTGAAAGAGAGGAACAGAGGCAGGGAGGCAGGGGGAGGAAGAAAGAGAAAAGAACACTCGTGGGCACACAGGATGCTCCTCCTTTCTCATCTGGTGCCCCACCTCTAAAGTAGGAGATTGAGCTAGGTGGCTTTCCAGCTTCTCCTTTTGATTCTAAAGACAGCTCAAATTAAGATTTTCAAGAGATAGCCACCAGAGAGATGAATGAAAGTCAAACCCAAAAGACCCAACTCCCCAGAGAGAAATAGGAAGCACTGGTCAACACTCCTGAAAGACTGTGAAACTCACGTGTGAAAAACCAAGTGATCTCTACAGTGCTACACAGAAGTGGGAAGCACTGTACGCTGCCACCATAGCGCAGGTGGCCTGGGTTTCACACACTGGCATGAGACGCCCCAGGTTTGTGGTAGACCAGCAAACGGGCTTCCTCCAACAGCGTTCCAAACTTGGGAACTGGAGGCCCAGAGCCTGATGCAGCCTTGAGACCCCTCATATGTTTGCTTGATGACCCCCTACCCTGCATCAGTCCCTCCTGTCTCCCCTCTCTGCCTTCTACACAAGGGACTTAGGTCCCTTCCAGACCATGGGCTTGTGAAGACAGGCCTACCTGGACCTCCAGGTGCATTCTATCTTCATTTCCAGCAGTCAGGACTGGAAGTTCCCTGATGCCTAATAGATGTGCTTCCCACCTGTTGCAGCCTGAGAGCTCGGACCTGGGGTTGGCAGGAGACAAGCTTATAATGAACATCTACCCCACCTGCCCCTCACCTGGCTCCTTCCTCCGCCGGTATTCAGCCACTCGCCATCCTTCTGGCATCCACCAAGGCCCTGCCATCTGTCAGTCACTAGTGGGGCAGAAGGTCAGGGGCGAATGGGCCACCATACCTGCCTTAGGGGGAGCCTGTAGCGTACAACAGCGATGAGGACACCTTTTCTGCGTCAAGAGGTGAAGCAAGATCGCAAGCTGGAAAGGACCCACCCGGGGGTATGAGGAAGACTTCCTGGGTGAGATGACACGGGCCTTGCCACTCCAGGTTAGGAAGGGTTTCAATGAACAGAAACCGGACAACACGGGAGGAGGGGATGGGGTGAAACAAGTAACAGGTGAGAAAGCTCGAGGGGGGCAGTAGGTGACGGCGCTGGTGGGCCAGGGTGGGGGATTGGGACTTTATCCCCTTAGTGGTAGGGAACTGTTGGAAGTTTTCATGTGGGGTCGGCGATTTAGTATTAATACGGAAGCATGCATGCCGCAGGGGGAAGGGTGGGCCAGGAGGCAGAGGCTGCCGCCGGGGTGAAGGGGGGCGCAGGGGGCGCCCTGGGAAAACCAATGCTGTGGGAAGAACATGGGACTGATCAGGAGACCCGACTGCGGTCCCGGGCTTGGCCACCGACCTGCTAGGCGACCCCACGGCCCCATTCTGTGATATGAAGTCATTCAGGGAGATGATCTCTGCGCTTCCCCTGAGCCCTGGGATTTATTGCAGAGATGGTTTCTCACGTGATTGAAACGGGTGATTCAGTCCTTTGGTGACTACAGCAATTGCTTATAGATAACTGCAGAGCAAATTGGGTGACGCTTTCCCTCAGCTGGACCAGGAAAGGCAAGTGGTATTTAGTTTTAACATTCAAATATATATATTCATGATCCACCTAAAGCAAAATACTTCTCTTTAATGTAACATAATAAAAAACATTTTTAAAAAGTGCTTAAACTGAAAATCAAAAACAAGAGATCATAGACATTTGGAAGAAAAGAGAGAATGGGCACCAGATATGTAGAATGAGAGTTATGGAATTTGGCTCTGAGCTTCCCAGCAGCCAGAGCAAAAATGGAGCGTGGTGGAAATTAGTTTAGGGCCTCATTATTTTCTTCCTTCATGGCTAGATTTCTGGCTCATCTGAAACACCTAGATAGGCCCCCTATGGGGACCACAAATAGAAAAGCTAGCTTCCAAGGATCTCAGGTGCTCAATTACTTTGAGGTCACTGAACTTTCTTTCGACTCAGGGTGGCACAAACAAGGTGCAGTGGAAAGGCAATTTGGGGCTTGTAAAATGCAAATGGTCAGAAATGACAATTGAACTGACAACTCAAAATGGACTTTCAAAGCAGGTTCGTTAATTTTCTAGCAGCGGGGACGGTCTGACCATCGGGAATGCCCACAGCAGTACCAACCTCAGAGCTCTGGGATGTGTGCCTATAAACCGAATCCGGAGGAGCCCAAGTTCTAATCTCCCACTGGCCTTTATAAAATGGCCCAAGCAGACAAGGGGCCACCGGGCCCAGGGTCTCCTGCCTCTGCCCTCACCAGCTAAGCACATTCTCATCCCTAGACCTGCTTTCTTCTCAGTAAAGCAAAAGGCCTTTGCCAGCTCAAAGCTAAAAATCTGGGATGGATGAAATCTTACAAAAAGAATCCAATACCTTTCACCTGAAAGAGAAATAGGGTTTTATGGGCTTTCGGCTCTGAGCAGAATGTCTCACAAGCCAGTGTCCCCTCCGATCAGGGAAACTGAAACTCCTTCCTTGCTGCAGGTGCCCACCCCCTACCCTTTGGCACTGGCTGTCCTCCAGAGCCTACAGAGGTTAGTCCTGCTTCCGCAGGGCAGCCCAAAGGCCAGCCCGTGAAACGGCAGGCGCTGAGAGCGGACATTCCGTGAATCAGATCGAGAGCTCCTTGAGGGAAGGGATCAACCTCATGTTTATTCTGCTACCAAGCCCAGCCAGCACAGAACCTTCCAAGTCCTAGTGAACTTGGAAGCACACATTCCTCTTGGAGACAAACTACACTCCCCCAAAATATAAAGCCATCTGCCAAGGGAACAAGCATTACTGACACCAAATACAGGCAAATTACACCACCTTGTCTTGACTTCTCACTCTACAGGGTTGATGTCTGACATCCTAGTTTAATTCCATTCACTGTCCAACCTGGGAAAGTGCTTTGTAAACTATTGAGTGCTATTGCTACAATGCAGTCATTAGTAACATCGCTATTCTTTGGAATCTGGAAGAGATGACTTAACCTTCCTAAGCTCAGTTCCTTCCACCCCAAGTGGGGACAACGGTCCCCACCCCCCAATCAGGAGTGCAGAGATGTACAAGGGCTGCCTGTGGAAAACAAGTCCCTTCTGCACGTTATGTACTGTTACGGTCACTGTTTATGGGACAGAGTATAACTAGTGCCATCAAGGGAAAAAAAAAAAAAAGTCGCTTCATTTAATTGCTATTTATTTTCATAAACATGAGGTATTTCAAAGTGCTATAAGATGCAGCACTAAATATATACATTTTGAAAGAAATTAAACACAGAACTTTGCATTTACCCAGTTCTATGCACCAAACATGAACAAATACATTAACAGGAAGAAACAGGCTAGGAAAAAGGCATATATATATAGTAAATTTCTTTACAAAAGTTTTTTTTCTTAATTCAAAAAGTGATAAAGTAATATCTACTCAAAACTTTCACAACTCATTTTCATACGAAAATATAAGTATCAAATTTAGTTATGTATCAGCATCATACTAAAGTATACAGGCAGTGTAAGAATTAGTACAGTACATAACAGAGATTAACAATATATTTGTATACAAAACATGCTCCTCAAACATTGAGGTATTACAGTACTTAGGCATGAACTTCCAGTCTAATACTGGCCACAAAAGCCACCTCTCATTACCCAGGACGTGTACAAAAGGCGGGTGTGTCAGTGGTATTTACAGAAATGTTCCCCAGGGGTATTAAATGGCAAACCCCTTCCGTGGCATCTGCTGGAACTTAAGCACCATTTTAAAAAGGAATGACTTTCTGTTGTTTGGAAACTTGGAACAAACAAGGTGACTCCAACAGCCCCAAAGGCTCCCGACTGTCACAAACTTCGACCACTGTCTTGGAGGTGACGTGGAGGGAACTTCAGGGCCACGCAGCAGCCCAGCACACAGGCCCTCTCCGGGGGGCCTGGCAGGGCCCCAAGCGTCCTGCTCCCCACCCAGACCCAGACTCGACGGGGGACCGATTGGAAAGTAAACCAACATTCTTAATGTCAACACAACGTTTGTTTAAAAAAAAAAAAATCAAAATGTGCAAAGTGGCAGTGACTGTCCAGTTTTGAGAAAGGTTTAGCAAGTCCGAGCGTGTTCGATTTTCTTTAGCAACTGCTGCTGTCTGGCCTGCAACTTCTCCTTCTCCAGCAAGAGCTGGTGCTCCTCAGCCTGCAGGGAGTGGACGTACTCGGTGGCCTTTTTCAAAATGACCACTTTGGCGGCCTTCTCGTTCTTCACCAGCTCTGGCACGTGGTCCCTGAGCGTGAGGAAGCTGGACCGCAGGTCGTTGCGGCGCTGGCGCTCCAAGATATTGTGGTTCCGGCGGCGCTCACTGTCTTCCGAGTCAGAGTTGCGGGGGCTCAAGCTCTTAGCCTTTGGGGGGATGACGCTCTTGAGAGGACGGGGGGACGCTTCACTCTTAATCTTCTTCTGGGGCGGCGCATCCTCGCTCTCCACATAGGGAGATGGGGCGGCATAGTTGTGCTGCTGGTGGATGGGGACGCAGCGCTTGAGGATCAGGTCACCGGCCTGGACTCTCCCCGGGCCCAGGGCTGCGCTCTTGGGGCGCACGGTGATGGTGAAGGTGGTGACGGCCTTGCTGTTGGAGGAGGACCGCCGCTTCTCCACGGTCACCACGTCAATTTCCTCCTCTTCGTCTTCCTCTTCATCATCTTCATCATCTTCAAGGATAAAATGGGGGTTATTCTCATAGTTAAGCACATGAAAATCACCTCTCTATTTATAGCCTCTTACAGGCCCTGGCATGGTTTGCTATTCTTGTGGCTCCATCAACACACACAGGAGAACAGAAGTGCATTTTAGATCTCTTTTAAATTAAACCTATCTGTAAATACCTTTCTCCTTCCCCATACCCCTAGCACTTTCTGCCTCCAGACTTTATTTAGCAGGTGGCAGATATACAAAGAACCTGGACTTTGGGGTCAGACAGAATACTGGCTGCATCACACACTAGTTGTGTGACCCTGGGCAAGTCCCTAAACCTTTCTAAGCCTTAGTTTCCTCAGCTCTTGAATGGGACTAATACCACACGGTTCTTGAGCTGGACAGGAAATATGTACAGAGCAGGGCCCAGCAGACACACACAGGAAATGGTAGCGTTTAACACCATCACCAGCCCATCCCACAGACTTATTTATTAAATATTTCCATCTCTACACTTAAGAATTGAGGCTCCTCATTTTGCAATTCTACACATGGTTGAGTTCGACTTTAGGTCTCCCTAAGAAGACTTAAGAGAACGATTTAAGTAAGCAGTTTTTCATCTAGCAAAGATCAAATCTTAACTACCAAGTCATAACCCATAGGAGCTCTCAACCCAAATATGGGAGCCCCCCTTCTCAAGGTCGCCAATAATAACAGCAACAACAAAAACGTGTAGCATCATGTGTGCTTTCTCCCCTCTCCTCATTTACTACTTGCTGGGATAGAAAATTATTGTTTAAAATGCAAGCATGAAAAATCAAAACACATCTCCTGCTTGATCTGAAGGAAACCGGAAAGCTGAACAATTGTAGGATTTGTTCTAAAGCCGAAATGTGAGGCTGTTCCAGCCTGTGGGTCCCTTTAAGCCAACGTTTTGGTTTTCTGCCAAGAAGACAGCTGTTGGAAGGAAGTGCTTCCTCACCAAGAGCTGTCAAGGCACCGACATTAAAGGGACAGACCCGCCTGAAACTGGAGGCTTATCACCAAGTTTCCTTCCAGGAGCCTCAGAGGAATCTGTCCTCAGCCCTGAAGGAAATTTAGGCTTTTAATCCGCCTGCATTCTGAAAACACTGGGTTTCGAGATTCCAGGGAACACAAGCTCCCAGCTCCAAGGACAAGTATTTGGGTAGAGTCTTCGGCTTAACCCCTACCCTTCAAGACAGAGGCACACAATAGAAATTATCAATGAGTGCTTCTGGGGTGTGTGCATTCCCAGAGGGCGGGCCAAATGCTTGCCCTCACCTTGAAGGACACTGGGTCACAAAACACAGCTCAGATCTGAAATTAGTCCTGGAATTCTGGCTAGAAAACAAAGCTGGACCCAGTTGAGCAGCGCTGTACAGAGGCGGGCCCCTTGAGAATGTACACAACTCCCGTGGTACTAGCCGCCAGCTGCTGAGTGGGGGCAGGGGTGGCCCCACCGCCCCCAGCCCTTTAGATCCGTGGCCCGCCTGGAATATCGCCGCCTGCTGGCCACGTACCAGGAACAAATAACCCACCACCCACAGAGCCCAAGGGGGAGAACACCCAGGTTTGAAAAATAAAAATTGCTACCAACCATCTGTGCAATCTCCCTCTAACTTCCGGTGCCCTAAGCAAGATTTTGCACGCGCTTCTGTCCTCTCGGGTGTCTCCTCACCACTGCCCTGGGCCACTGTCCCTCTCCACCCTGAGGCTAACAGGTTTCTTTCTGTCCGGGCGATACAGCCGGCGGCTCCCTAAACTCCAACCCGGCTGTAGCCCCTAAACTTTTCCTAATTTTATGTGTCGGACCGGCTGCGGGTGTAAGTAACTTCCAATGAAGGTGACACTTTGGATAACACCCTCTTAGATTCCACTCTTCCTGTCCTCTGCGGATCGGCTTGGGAAAGAAAGCCTCCAGCGCTACTTCCCCAAAATGCTCCCCCGCAAAGCCTAAATCCACGAACAGCAACAAAGGGAGCGCAGCCCCCTCACAGGGTCCAGGAAGGCGGCGGACCCTGACTTGGTATTTACCTGAGTCGCTCAGAGTGTCCTCTCCGGAGGTGCTCAGAGCCTTGTGGTCACCGCCGCTGGCCGGACGCCCGCCGGTGCGCGAAAGGGAGGCCACCGGAGCGCCGGCTGGAGCTGCGGCACTCGCCCCCGAGGCGACCGCGGTGCCCGCCGCCGGAGCACCAGCCTGGGCAGCTGGCAGGGGCGCGGGCTCGCGCTTGTTCACCGGGAAGGGGAAGACCACCGCGGGATCCACGCACTCGGCGGCCGGGTGGGCGAGCTCGGAGGGCAGGGCGGGCCCTGCGCGGCCGGTCCCCGCAGTGTGCCCGCGGCCAGCAGGGCTGGCGGCGCCCGCTCCCGGGGCCGGGGAGGCGGGCCCGGCCGGCGGCCGGCCGTGCTGTAGCTTCTCGCTCACGGCGCGCTCCAGCTTCTCCCGGGCCGAAAAGCCGCTCCACATGCAGTCCTGGAGGATGACCGGGTTGGGGGTGAGGCTGCCCAGGCCTCCCAGGCCGAACGCGTCCTCCTCGGCCGGGTTGCCCCACAGGTCGGCCTCGGGCAGCAGCATCTCGGTGGCCCAGTTCGGGGGCTCCGGGCTGTGCTCCGGGAAGGCACGGCTGGGCGACAGTGGGGGCGTGGGCAGCAGCTCAAACTTCTTCCAGATGTCCTCCCCTGGGGGGGTCGAGTCAGGGCCGCCGAAGTAGAAGTCATCTTCGTCCGGGTAGAAGCAAGGCTGCAGCGAGTCAAACTCGAGGTCTGGGTTCTTGCAGATCATCCCCGGCATGTTCGACGCGGTGCAGCTCGGCATCGGCTCGCCTCCCGGCCGGCGAATAAAAGCTTCTTTCCGCTCCTCTCTTTTTAGTTCGGGGTGCTTCCTTCCCGTGGGGGGCGCGGAGGGCGGGGACCCGCGCCAACCTCCGACACTGCAACCGACAGACACAGCAGGAGAGGGTTGGCAAGGGGAGCCGAATCGGGGGTCAGGCAGTGGGCGCCCCTCGAGCCCGTCCCTCCGTCTCCCCTCCAAGCCCCCACTCCGCCCTGCGCTCCCGAAGGTGGAGGAAGTTCTGCCTCAGCTCTCTCCCTCCCTCCTTTTGTGTACAAGCGGTCTACGACAGGGGGTGGGAGGGGGCATGCAGATGCGGGGGGTGGTGGCAGTGGCTCTGCAACTTTGGAAACTGCCATTTCATTCACACAAGGCACTGCCTGGGGGAGGGGGCTGTTCCAGGCTAGGCTGCAGGATTCTAGCTCACCAGCTCGCCGGCAAGCCCGGTGGCACCAATGTCGGACCAGCTGCTAAAAGGCAGCCGGGGGCTCCACCAACCCAGCTGCCGGGCAAGGGATCGCGAGTATCCCAGTCTCTCCTACCCCCGCGGTAAAATTGCAACCTTGGGCGTGCGAGCGTTAGAGGGGGATTTTACGAAACTTTGCAAATGGAAAAATCCTTTCTCTAGACCCACGCTAACAACAGCCACCCAAATCTATCCCCACCCCCAGTTTGAGCAGACGCCCCTCAACATTCACCCGCTGAGCGGAGAGTCCTACCACTGTCTTATTTTGTGCCTTCCTAAACCCTCCCCCCTTTTCCCCAAACCCCCAGCAACGTCCTCTCCCAGGGCGAAGGAACAACCTGAACTCCAGTTCCCGGGAATGGTGCAGGGGCCGGAGAGGGGAAGGTCGCCGGAGACCAGCGTCTCCTCCGAGTTGAAGCAGCCGTGACCCAGATTACCACCACGGCTGCCTCGCCCAGCCTAACCCTCTTCTTCTTCCTCTGGGGACACCCTTTGAAGAACCCCAGGGTCGGGCTGGGAACACACAGTGTCACCGTGAGCTCAAACAGACAACTGTTCTAGAGAAGGGCGAATTTATTTCCGACGAAGCCATTAAGACAAGGGCACTAAAAGGATTAGGGCGGGTCTCTTCCAGCTGGGGTGCCTCGGGGGGCTGCGACTGGCTTTTCAGGGAAAAGCCTGAGGTTTTGTTTCGGAAGCAGCAACAGTCCCAGGGGTAGGTAGGGGCGCCCAGAGCGCGAGCCGCGATCCGGTCCCAGGCTTGCCTTCCCGCCGCGCTCGCCGCTCTCCGGGCGCCGGGAGGTTTGCACCCCCTATCTCGCCCCCCGCCCCCCACGCCTCGCTCCTTACCTCCCGCAGATTGCTGGGGATCTAGAGGCGAATCTGTGCTGGGGTCCCCGGGTGGCCCGGGGCGGGGTGGTCCTCGGGTGGCTGCAGTCTGTGCGCGCTTGCGCCTGGCTAGCGGTAGCTCGGCTCCAACCCAGTTCCCAGGAGTCCCCCGCATCCACCCAGTTCGTCCAGACAGATGACTGTCACTGGCTGCGCTTTGAAGCTCGGGGGATATTATTAACTGAAAAATCTGACACACCCGGGGGGCGGGGAGAGAAGGGGGCTGCGGCACAGACAAGGGGGAGGGAGAAAGGCAGAGGAAAGGGGCTTTACCCCGCCCTCTTGATTTCCATAAAAATCAGGGGAGGCGCCAAGGCTTTCGCGCCAAAAGCCACTTGCTTTTCTTCTTTGCACAGAGGAGGCTGCAAAGCTGGGAAGCCCAGGCTGTGCTCCCCCACCCTTTCAGACCCCCGGGCTTGCACTCGGTGCACTCTGCGAACCAGCTGCGTGCCGAGCGGTGCAATGCAGCACCCACCCTGCAGGCCTGGCAATTGCTTGGCATTAAAAGACGAGGAATGTCCAAGGGGGTCCGGGGGAGTATGTGGGGTGGGAGTGGGAGTGGAAACAGAGGCTCCTAACCCAGCCCCCGCCTTGCCTCGGATTGTGCGCGGCCAGACGCGAGGCCGTCGTCCTGCAAGGCTCTGCGGAGGGGCTGCCCGTGCAAGATTCCGAAGGGAGGCTACACCCGGGGTGCAAAATGGTAGGAAGAGGACGCGCCCACTTAGGAAGGAGATCGCTGGATGTTTCTAGTTTTAAATTGAAAGGAGAGGGGCGCCCCCCTTGTTTGAAAATAAATAAATAACTCCGGGCTACGAGGGTGGCGCTGCGGTGGTTTCTTCGGCCGAAGGCGACACCTCGCGGAGACCAAGCAGAAAAACGGATCTGCTGGGCCTCGTCTTGCGGATTGAAGTGGGGCCACCCTGCAGCTCTACCGCCGCCCCCGTGACACTGCCTACCCGCCTTCCCGAGGCTCAGGAGGTGGGGGCTCGGCCTCCGAACAGAGTTGGCGTGAGACGCCCCCACCCCCCTCCCCGCACACACACCCCAGTCATCCCCACGGACTCTCAAGTTCGCCTTTCAAAACCAGCGTTGTGCCGACTTAACGGGGAGGCGGATCCGGTTGACACGGGAGTTCTGGTCCACACCTCTTGAAGACCAAACCTCCGCTCAGAAACCTTAACTCCATATTGTCAGCGGCTATCACCGATGAGCCTCTGTGCTTCAGTGTCCTCAGTTGCGAAATGGAATTATAAATGGCGCTCACCCATAGGTTGCTTTGAGAAATAAGAGAGCACTTAGCACAGTGCCCGGCACACAAGTGTGAATGTTAGCTATTATTGTTATTATCAGATCAGGATAGAGTCTTCCGGGGGGAGATTAACACCCCCATCCGGCAGCATTCGCCTTCACCGCCACCCCCCCACCCCCGCCACCCCGCCATTCTCACATCCCCACCTCACTGTGCTCAGCTTTCTCACAGGTGTGTTTGGGGGAAGGGGTGGGGAATCAGAGATTATCTCCCCTACCCCCAAGCTCCCCAGGAACAACCCAGGTCCCCTGGACAGCCATCCCTCACAACCAAATACACAGAGAGGCGGGGTTTTGCTTTGAAAAACCATTCTCGGATGGTCTGGGGTAGAGGAACCTGGCCCCTGCCTAGGGCTGGGTACGCTGCTTTATAGCCCCTATTCCAAGTTGGAAATTCCATTCATCCCTGCCATTCACCTCAACATTCAAACTAGCGACAGATGAGGTTGCAGAGGGTCGGGGGCAGCCTGTAAAATGCTCACGGATTAGCATTTGTGAAGGCTCTTCCAGCCTTTACCCAGGATGCCTACATAATTCTGGGAAGAGAAAGCGACTCCCCAAGTTCTAGGAAGTGGCCCATGAATGAGGATGCGCTGCCCTTCGGAGCACCTTTATTATTATTATTACTTCCCTCTCATATGTAAAACACTTTACTTTTGCAAAAGCCCTTAACCCCCCCACGTCTGCTCTTCCCTAACCCCCTAATCTAAACCAAGTCTTCCTGCTGTATTCTCTCCAAACATCCTTCACCTCCATGCGTAATGATATATTCCTGGGAGTGTTTGTTCAGTGCCGGCTTCCCGCCTGAATCCGTGAGGAAACAGGCTCTGTGTGCCTTCCTCGGCCTGCGAGCCCCGGCGGGAGAAGTCCTGCTTTGCTCCAAGTGGCATCCTTGAAACAAAGCGGGGCCCTTGTATACGGAAAGTACTCAACTCCATTGTTCGAGGCAGAAATCCCCGCAGGAGTCTTTCTAAGGCGGCGAGCTCGTTCTTCCAAGATAGTTTCTGCTCGTCAGCAAAGGAGGAGTAACCGTCGCGGCAGAGCCTTCTTTGGGCCCTCAGCAGGCTTCCTGTAAGCGGGCTCAGAATTACCTGCCCTACTGTTTTTGTTGTTGTTGTTGTTTTTAACCAAAATGGCAGGGCTGTCAAAATCGTCAAGGATGGCCCCCTTGCGATGTTTAAAAGTCCTGCCCTTGTCCTTTCTCACCAGACCTGCCCTTCACCACTCCAGTTGTGCTTTGTCAAAGGGCAAAATGTAGCAGAAAAAGAAGGGACAGGAAGACAAGAGACTGGGTTACTCCACATGCCTCCAAGCAAACAGTGTATCCTTCCTGGGCCTCAAGCTCTAATTTCCATCTCTTAACGCAAGCCAGTAATTACTGACAAGTCTGAATTTGAAGGTTAACAGAATGATAAAATTCAACAAGTATTTATTGGTGCTTTCATTTGCAAACGGAAAGATAAAAGACTCCGTGGAGAAACCTTGTTACTGCTGGTTCCTAATCAGCTTGTAGAGAAACCTGCACCAATTCTTCAAAATGTCGAAACACCCTTAGTCCGTGTGAATGCACACCAAATAGATCAGATGGCTTCAAAGACAAGGTTTGGTCCGGCACACATGTGCTGTCCCCGTTCAGGAGGAAGATGAGTTAAGACAGCCTCCAGGGGCTTATCCTGCATGGAAGGGGACACACCTAAGGTGGACCAACAGAGAGGACAGAGTTGTGGACAAAAAAGGGGGGGTCAATGGAAAATAACCCCACAGGGCGATCTGGTCATAAATTCCTAATTGGGCAGGTTGTGGTGGGTAGTCATGTCCCAGGCACATAACTTTTTAGTAAAAGTTTTATCTTTGTCTTAAGCAAGCCCTGTCCATGGTTTCTGTGACTCTAGGTTAACACACCTTTGAAATAAGCTGCAACCACCCTTGAGAAAGCACAGTATTGTGTACTAATCCAATCACTGCCTTCTTCTCCCGCTTCCACGTAACCTTCCTTATGTGCATCCCCTCAATTTTAAATGCATTAAAGAAGCTGCAGAACTGTTATTCTTGGGAGCATTTGAGGTCTTGTTCCCCAGCATATGACATAAGTGGCTCAAATAAACCCTTATAAAAACTCTCTACAGGCCTAGACATTTCTTACATTGACAGAGTTAAACACAAGATTTGGTTTATAAATAAGGAGATTTTTTTGAGGGAGAAGGTTTTTTTTTTTTTCCGTAAATCCCTTCTGTATTAAAAGAAAAACAACACACAGATACATTCAGACGGGTCCAATCCAGGTCTGGCTAGGAGATCAACAGTCTCTAGGTGTTTCCTTATATTTCTCATGTCCTGTGTTAAAAGTCTTCTGGGTCCAGCTTCAGAGATCATGGTTTCCCTTAGACATGTCACTGGTTCCTTCTGCCAAAAGAAAAAAAAAAAGTGTAAATTTTTACTGATTAAATAATTTTTAAATCCTTGACTCTCTGTTGGGAGTAAAGTAAAGCTATCTCCCTAACTCACCCAGTTACAAATTAATTAATAAATTAATTTTTTAAAAGCCTGGATTAAAGATTTAAATGGAAAATGTAAGACTATAAAAGTATAAGAAGAATATATAAACTGGAGTTCTTTCTAAGACAGCACCGAAACAAGGAAGGAAAATTTTAACATACTGGACTATAACAAAAACTAAAATTAAAATTTACAGTTAGCACACACCCTAAACGAAATCAAAAGGCAACAGCATGCTAGAAAAACAGTTACTTCATATAAGAGGTGAAGAGTATATCCAAGTGCTCAAAAATGTCCTACATACACACTGAATAGGAAAAAGAACCCGATAGAAATTGAGTCCAGAGTAAAAGTAGAGAATTCATGGAATAGGAAATGCGAATTTTCTTAAACATATGAGAAGATGCTCAGCTTCACCAGCAGTTGGGGAAATGCAAATGATACTTCAAGGAGATTAACAGTTTTTGTTCTAGCAGATTGGACTGGACCTGGTGTTGGCAAGGCTGGGGAGAGGGTGGGGGCCCTTCCCTGCGCTGTTGAGGTCCTAGGCCCATGAGGAAAAGCAATTGCACTCTTTCAAATCCATCCTACCAGTCAAAAGACAACAAATACGTAACAATATTGGAGTATGTGTTGCAGGGTTGCTCACAAGAACAAAAATATTGTAAACAATCTACATGCCTATCAATAGGGGAATGGTTGGATCTATTACAATATATCCATGCAGTGAAGACTCTGCAGCCACTAAAAAGAATGTGTTAAAGCTGCAGGTGTTGCCCTGGAAAACAGCCATGAGTATGAAAGGACATAAACAAGGTGCAGGTCAGTGTGTCTGGCATTTCGGATGTATGTGTACTTAAACATGTCTGAATAAACCCAGTAACAAATTGTGTGAAACAGGCAACAAGTCATTAAAAGTGGTTTACTTTGAAGAAGGAGATCAAGTTGAGGGAGAAACATTTTCTCTTGCTTTACGAAAAAAATTTTTTATTGATTTGAGAGAGAGAGAGGAAGGGGGGGGGGAGAGAGAGAGAGAGAGAGAGAGAGAGAGAGAGGCATCGAGGTGTTGTTCCACTTATTTATGCTTTCATTGGTTGATTCTTGTGTGTGCCCTGATGGGGATGGAACCTGCGGCCCTGGTGTATCAAGACAACACTCAACCCAACTGAGCTACCCAGCCAAGGTTCTATGAAATTTTGAACCAGTGGGATTATGAGTGAATTTGATTAGTTTGTTTTGGTTATTTTTCAAAACAATATTTTTGTTACTCCCGAGGAAAGCTAGCTGTGACGCTGAAAATCTGGGGAAAGTAAAGGATGCTTTTGTGAAGGCCAAAGTCTCTTTTTGTTTCCTAGGCTGGTTGGCATTCGTTCAGACCGTACTGGTGCTGAACTGAGTCAGCTGAGGATTGCAAGAGACCAAGGTAGGCCAATAATGGCACTGGTTTAATTAAGATTAGAATCAAGCCAACCAAAGCCATTTACAGTATACGATGTTGCATGTGCCCAAAACAAGGCATATATTTTTTGACTTCTGAAGCTGGAGGAAAATTTGAGAGCCAGCATTGAATTTTGGGGATGGGGAATTTTTTGGTAAAGGCACAATTATGTTTAAGACAAAAATTATCCTCATTTAATGCCAGTAATTTCATTACAGATTTAGAAAATAAGACATAGCCTATCATGTTCCCTTCAAAGACGGATTTTGCACCATTTGAGGCAGCTCAGCTACCCCTTCCACTGGAAAGCCTCCTCTGGGGCTTGGTTCCTTACGAATGTGGGGAAAATACTAACCGCAAAGACCTTTGTGGACAGAAAGTGCTGTTGTTGCCGTAGAAGCAGAATTTCCTTTTATGCTATTTTCTTTATGCTAAACAGCAAAATGGGAAAGCTGACCTGGGAGGCGGGCAGGTTGTTCAGGGCCAGGCTCCCCTGGGGTGAGGGAGAACGATAGGCTTTCACTCCTTAGAGCTCAGCCTTGCGTTGTGGGTGCACCAGAAGGCCTTGCAAGGAGGGGAACTCAGTCTTAGCAGGAGCCGATAGGGCTGCACAGAATGTTACCTCCAGACCTGGCTTCCAGATCCATTTGCTCTGCCCTTTAGGAAGAGCAGCACCTTCTACATACCATCTTCTTTTTCTGGGACTACTTTCCAGCCTGGGTGATTTCGTTTGGGTTTGTCCAGAGCTCCTCCACTGAGGTGTCAGGTCTTCTCTTTAGGTGGTTGCCTAACAGATGGCTGATTCTTGCTGATTTCAATTTCCTTCAATTCAGGAGACACTCCTGGTAGCTTCGAGGACTGCCACCACTACTCTAATATCTGCCTGGAAGCCTTTTGGATTCCTTGTGCTTAAATGGTGGTATCAATCTGTCCATTTCCAGAAGCTACTGCTTCTGGCCTAAAAAGTCTCTCTTTTGCCTGCTTATTCAAATCCTGTCCTCCAAGGTCAGCTGGGCACTCTGCCGAAAGACATGCTGATCTTTTCCCCAACACTCCTCCTCTCCCACCAAATCTTCCCGCGCTGTTTACTCCCTGTCCTCTCCCCAGCTAGCATCATCCGGCTGTGCTCTTTACCAGGTTCCTGTGTGTGCGCTCCTAACCAGGTTAGCAGTTCCTTCATGGAAGGACCTTTCTTCACCTTGTCTTCACATCTTCCACAGCATCTGCATCAGCTCCATGGTGGAAGGAGACCAACTCTGAAGCCAGACGGGCCAGCGAACTCAGCCAGGTGGGACCACGCAGAGAGCCCCTCTGAGCCTTCATTTCTTCATCCTTAAATCAGTATCTCGTCAGGGCGGTAGCGTGGCATTCGTGAACCTGGCTTCCAATGGGTGCCCAGCTGGGGTCCATTCTGTCCCTCCACTCTAGCCCCAGCCCGCCTCCAGGGACTCAGTGAACCCTAGAGCAAGGACCACAGCATTCGGGTTCCAGGCTGAGCCTGCTGACGTTGCTTCTCTTTCAATGAGATTAGTTAATAATCTTTTCTCCAACCTAACCTCCCTTGGGACACTATCCCTCCCTCTTCTTAGCTTGTCCAAGACCCAGGTAACTTCAGACTTGGAAGCAGGTATTGCAAAGTCAAGGTAGTGCACGGCAGTCCTAGTGAGGTCCCAAGACCTGAGGGGGAAGGACTGGGGTTTTTCAAACCTCAAGTTGTGCATTATATGTTGAAGAATCTCACAGTTGTCATTTAACGTCTCCTGGCCTCAGTTTCTTGCTTCATAAAATGGAAACAATGAGCCCCCAAGGGGGAGAGGATATCTGTAGAGCAGTAGGTTTAGATTCAGAAATTAAATTGAAGGTCTTGATACTATATCATTTCCATATGTTAGGCAAGGCCACTTTCACTGGCCTCAGTTTTCTCATCTACAAATACAGATAATAACATTCTTTTTACTGCAACAGAGGAGATATGAGACCTGGAATCAACATAAGACCCTATATGTTATCTCGCACTATATTATAACCTCCTGGAAACTGTGGGGGTGAAGGGCATTATTTTAATGTAACAAGCACTTAGAAAATGGTCAAAGCTCCTCCCGAGAATAGTATAAGGTTCTGTGTGAAGTTATGAAATTGGGGCTGTCTGGGATGGACACTTTAGGATCATCTAACAACACTGATGATGATTATGTTTCCTGGTAAGTGGTATCAAATCCAAAAACCTGTCAAAGGGACAGATGGCATTCTTAGCACAAGAGAGGAAACCAATTAGAAGTTAACATACAGAAAATAGGAACTGGTAAACGCTAACACATTGTTTCAGTGTGGAGGCCTGTACTATCTTCCCTGACACCAGCTAAAGAAGGCTCCCGTCTGGTTCTTCAGAGCTTGCAGGGCTCTGGCTGCTAGGGTCCAAATAAACCTTACAGACCCTCCCTTCTAACCCCCTAGATTTTAAGCTTTCAAACCTAACTAGGGTCGCCGGGCAGGTGCTGACAATTGCGGCACATCCCTTATGCGGGGACAGATCATTTAAAGACACAGCTTAGAAATGAGCACTAAATGCTGGGCTTTAAGGCGCAATTTCTAAACCCCATATTTGCTTTCATGCCATCTATCAACAAACACTTATTTATGGCTTATAAGTTCTGCTGTCAAAGTATACACAAGCCAGTGGGGGTAATAAGCAAAGACATAAAAAAGTTAAATTAAACTTACTGCGTCCTGTAATGTATTGTGGGCATAAAGGAAAGATCTTGCCCCTCTACCTGGGTGAGTGGAACATGGCTTCACAGACTGGGAACTAATTAAGCTATCGGACAAGAAACAGGAGTTTGCCCAGTCATAGATAAGTAGAGATAACATATTAGTCAGAATAGGTAAGGTTATGGTGCTGTAACAAACAACCCCTAAATCTCAGTGGTCTGGTATAACAAAGGCTCAGTTTTTGTTCTCATTGTGTGCTACAGCATCCTCATTGGAGGACCAGCTCCCTGTGAAAAAAAGAACAAAGAAAAAACAAGTGAAGAACAGAGCTGTTAAAGCCTCTGTTTGGATTAAGGTGGCCATTCCTGACCAAATGATATGGGAAAAAGAAACTAAAAGCATGATGGTCCTAAAGAAGCCCCCTAAGCTGAAGACACTGAACATACATTGAGAGAAAAAGAGAGGAATTTCCTCTTGAAGGAAATTGTGTCTGTGGCTTCTGCTGACAGAAATCAGATTATTCGAGGATGAAAACCTCAGCCTCTCCCCAAACCCACACTCTTAAAACTCCTCTGAGCTGCCTGCCGTGAGCTCTAACCTGTGCCATCTCCGTAAAGTGTGGCATTTATTAAACCTTTTTATTTTTCGTGATGCATTGTTGTGCCTGGCACAGAGGAACTGCTCCATAAATATTTGTGGAAGGAGCGAATGAATTTCTCTCTATTCTCCCAAAGCAACACTGCTCTTCTCCATGTATGTGCAGAACGTCAGGACCAACAACCTATGGAAAAAGGAGGTAACAGAACTGTAATTTTCCAACTTGGGGGTAGTGCCAAAACCCTTTAGTAAAAAATATTATTTACATAACACTTAAATTAAGCCCTAGTGTTTTGTTTTTTTTAATGAGATAAAAGTAGAATGACTTTGGTGGATGTGGGGAAGGGGGACCCTGAACTATACTTTCTCAGTCTCCTTCTGTCTCCCTCTTGAGAAACTTCTGGACACCTTTGGGCATTTCAAACCCAGATTGAATACCACACATTTAGATAAATCAAATTGCACCACCAACAAAACACAGGACTTTCTTATGAACCCAGTTTCTGGCTTTCCTCACTTTCTCCTGTTGAAATCTCCAGTCGTCCCTGATCCTCTGTGAGGGTTTGGGGTATGGTGCATTTGGTGTCCCCTAGAAGGAACGAAGTGCTCTTCTCCAGACAGGAGGCTGACAGCAGCCACTGGCTCCAGCATGGCAGCATGTCTGGGGCTGGTCTCCTCCGGACACACAGATTTGCTAAGCAAGTGCCTCCTCGAGGTGGGAACTCTGGCATGTGGCTCCTTTCCCACAGTACCTGTTTCAGGACCGAGGGAGACTGTTTTTCTCTCCATCTAATACTCCATTTTCACAGGCCAGGCTTTGGGGGAGTCTGGGGAGAAGGAAGAAGACACCTTGTCACTGGGTTCCTCCCCTCTGGCTCACTAGAGAGCCCTGACCCACAAGAGTACCCGGCAAGAGCTGTAATCCCCTCTGTGAGCGGCCCGGAGAGAACCAGGCATGGCCTTCCAGGCCCTGTTCCCAGCATGGCCAAGCGGAGAAAAGGAGGGCCAGCTCCTCAAGCCCCATGGATGCTGTCAGAGGGGTGAGGTATGCTTTTCCCACCTACATCGAGCCCCCCACCCCCCGCCCCCGACTTCCACTGAGATGACAGGGCTGGGCAGCTGGATGCACTTTCTAGGCATCACTATCCAGTGCCAGACGGGGCCTCGTATCCCCTTGTCTTCATTCTGCCCCATTAAAACCCCAGGTCAGCCTTAGATGACGCCAGGCTCTCCGCTCACCTCTGCAGCCAAAAGCATGAGTGCGGGGGACTTTCCTTCTTTCAACTCGCGAGCGCGGGAGGTCCCCTCCCTTTCTCTGTGCTCATGAAGGCCCCGGAGGCTCCAGTTCTAAGCCAAGAACAGCTCCTCTAGCCCAAGCCACATTTTAGGTAGCTAGGGCAACAGAGTCCCAGGGAGGGGCGAGCGTGCCCAGGTCGGAACAGAAGCCTGGCCACCACCCCAGGGCAGCCTCCACAGTCCTGCACTTGGTGACAACGAACCCAGGGCTGGCACATTGGAGATGCTCAGGAAACACTGTGGACCGTTACAGCTGTTTGTGGATGAAAAGGAGCCCAGGCCTTGGACAGGTGTCCTGGGACAACAGTCCTCCCAAACAGAGCTCAGCGCAAGACACAAGCTCCAATGTCAAGGGGTCACTTTGCTCCTTTTTACGGCCCATGGGCTGTCTGAGGGCCTTGAGGAGGCAGGTCAGGGAATGCTCCCTTTCCCCCACCTCACTCCTAACTCCTGGCTCCCCAGCTGCAAAGGAGCCTCTTCGAAGCTCAGAGGCCTCAGATTTAGAATGGGATTAATAGGTCCCCACGTCTTCAGAACTATCGGCGCCAACTGGGAGATAGGTGACCGAGCACCTCATGTCATTGTCAGGGTGACTGCCGATAGCGCAAAAACAATCCGCACTCACCCAGCATCTCCTGACTGTCTAATCTGGACTATTGCCCCACTTGCTCTCTGGAGCTCTGCCACAGTTTCGAGGCAGAGCCGTCCTATGTCAACCTGAATTTTTCTCTTTTCACCCGACTCTTTGGAATCATGGGCTCTAGGGAGCGCCCCATTTTCCTGGCATTATTTTTGCTATCTTAAAAAGCCCCTCAAAATAATACATGGCCGTGAAGAGGACTGAGATGGTGGCCAAGTCCAGAATGAAATATTCCACCATATCGTGTGAGATAAAGAAGGAAGCTGAAGAGCAGTGCGTGGCATGAGCTCACGTCTGCAGGAAAAACAGCCGACGTGCTTAGAGGTGCGTGTCTGAGAGGTTGCCCCCCTGACCGTTGAATGGGATTGTTGGAGACTGGGGTTCAGGATGGTGTGGAGCGATGAGAAGGGGGTTTTCATTCATTTTTCAATGGCTTGAATTTTTTGAAACCATGACTGGATCTTAATTATTTAAACATTTTCAAAATTCAAAAATTCTTAGTATTGCTTTTTTGTATTCGAAAATTGTCCATTCATTAAGCAACCAGGGCTCCAGGCACAGTGCAAAACATCGAAGCACTTGTTCAAACTCTATGAAAGCGTGCGTGCCTATTCCATGACGCGTGCTTGTGTGGCGTTGACACCGGAGTGTCACTGTCGTGTACTAACTGGAGCTCCTGGAACTGCTCAAGAAACAAGTTTCTGATCCATGAGAGCAGACCATGCAGGGTAACGCAGAAAGCCACACGTGAAGCTCCTCTCTCGCTGTGACACTTCCGGTCCTCTCCCTCTGAAACCGCCACTTCCTCCTCGGAAGCCCCTGCCGCTCCCTGGGTCCACCTCCTAAACTACCGCCTCTGCCCCCTCTGCCCCCTCCTCCTCTTCCTCCTCCTCTGCCACCCCTGCCACCGCTTCTTGGAGGTCCGTCCCACCCGACTTGGAGGCCAGGGTAAACACCTCTGCAGCAGTTTTTAAAAGGACGATCTCTTCCTGTTTTCTGACCATGCCGCTGAAAAATAAAACTGTCGAAGTCGTCCACATATTTCGTCCACTTTTTCACTTTGTTCTTTGCTTTCTAAATAATCGGAAGCATTAACGTAAGGCACCTTACTTTCATGCCTGGCACATTTACAAACTGTGTCATCTTCACAGGGGTGCAGGAAATCTTAATCAACCCACGTGTGCTGGAGGCCCTTGGCTCCATTACAGCCTCGGCAGCCACGCCACGTCCCCATCCTCTCTGGCTGCCGCCACCCCCTCCACCTCCACCTTGGAAGCAGTTGCTGCTGCTGTGGCCACCGTGGAAGCTGCCACCTCAGCCGCCACCTCTACCACCTCGACAACAGCTTCCTCCGCCTCCACCTTGAAAAGCCACGCTCTCTCCTACCTGCTTCTAGGTGCACGCACTCATTCACCTCACTGTTACTTTTTAGATGAACAAAATTGCCTTGTTCATCTAAATCTATGTGACCTTGAATGTATTTTAATAGATTATGTATCTGTTATTATTATTTTATTTTATACAGACATTACCTGAACATTTTCTCTCATGTTTAAAACTGGAGCCTCGAATCCTAATCACTGCCTTTGTTGAGCGCCTGCTGTACCGCAGGCTGCTCGCAGAGCCCTTGTCTGAGCTTTTCTCACTTACCCCTTCTCTAACCCTGCAAGGTTAATTATTTTCACACCCACTTTCCGTCTGAGGAAGCCAAGGCCTAAGGTCGCACTGTTAATAAGCGGCAGAGTTGGAATTCTAGCCCAGCGCCATTTGACTCGGTCTGACCGAAGTGCACGTTTGTTTATAAAGGTAACTCTCCGCAGGTTTCTTGCTGCCATCTTAAAGATTGCATTAAACCTCACAAATATAATTTAAAAGGTTTTAATCACTATGTGTCAGTACACAGGATCTGATTTTAAAACAACTATTCAATACAGCAGGTTCACTTTCCTCCCCATACACGAGCCCCCCAGCCTCCCAGTGAGCAGGGCCAGGGGTGGGTCTCAGGGAGGCCTCTTCTTTATTGGATTACAGCTAAGTAAAGCCGCAGCAACCAGCCGGCAGTGCAGAGCTCCTTCTCCAGGATTTCTCAAGTCCCGTAAGTCTGCAGACTTACAACACCACAATGTGAAATGAAGTCTGCTGCGGAGCCGGTGCCTCACCCTCAGGTAATCTCCGGGGAGCAGAGTATGGGATATTGTGGGTTTCTCTATCCGTGGGAACTCAGTCCGCAAAGGAGTCTTCAGATCAGAAGTGGAATTTCTCTGTGTTGTTCTGGAAAACAAAGTTTACAAGTGACCAAAGGAAGTGATGGGGAACTCTATTCTGGCATGACATAAAGAAGTGGGTAACAGCTGGAACAAGCCAACGACAGACGGGGCTGTCTTTCTGGATATTGCGGTTCTTGTCGCTCACAGGATTCAGAGAGAAGATGAGTGAAGCATCAGACCTGCTCTAGAAGGGATTGTTTTTTTCAGAATGGCTGTTTTTTATTCTAGGTTTTCAGAAGAAGGGGTTTTGCATGAAAATGAATTCTGTGATTCTCTGTGCTTGTTTTGCTTTTTTGTCTTTTCCTTATAGGACAAACATGGGGCCTTAGGGAGGGACACCCTTGAGGTGATAAGGTCTATTGTCCAGGTTCACTCTGTGGTTGTGATGTTGGGTTATGAAACTGGTTAGTTTCTAAGGGTTCGGATTTTAAAAACCGCCAATCAATTGTTTCATCCTAATTAATTTTGCTTGAGAACATCTGACATGTTAACAGAAGTGGCAATTAAAATTGAATGGTGGTGTAATCACCCTCTCAAATATTTAAACAATGTGATTATATAATATGTATCAACAGAGTTTTAGGGAAATACACACAAGGGGAAAATAAGTATTGCTCCAGGGTTCGGAAAATGCATTTTCTTAGGCTGATGCCTCCCAGATCTTCAAGGTACGAGACAAGAAGACAAGCCGTTGCTGGCCCCTGTACTGACTTCTGACAGCAGCGAGCCCCACGGCCCCACAGCTTGGGTACTTTGAGCTGAAATATGCCCTCTAGTTGTCTGCTTCGATCTAATCACACAAAGGGTGTTCTGTGCATCCCCCTAAAGGCAGCCTGTGTGGGGTCCTCCCAAATATCCCCTGAGCCCAGAACTGAAGTGTTGGCCCTGGGGGTTCTCATTCAGCCCAGGACACATTTATCAAGGGCCTACTATGGGCCAACTGAACCTTCCAGACCTCTGTTTGCATCCTCACTTTATTTCCTAAAAAACCCCACCCACCCCTTCAATGCTCACAGGCATTGATCCTGGAACCCAGAGGTCCTTCACGTTCCCTGTGTCCCAGAATAAACCCACTGTCTTTCCCCTTCAGCCCCCTCCTGCTGAACTCTCCCATCACCGTGGCCCTTACCTGTGCCCCAGATCAAAGGCATGGCAGGCCTATTCCTCCTCTTTTTCCATCTTACCTCTTGGCGGTGACCGCCTTTTATTTCTACTTCCGTCCAGGGTTTATAGAAGACACCGGATTGTCCATGCCCATTTTTCACATATTGACATCTTTCCAAACCAGCTGGCAAACAGTCACAGAGTCACACTCCCCACCTCCCTCTAGAGCCTCTGGCCCTTCCCAAGATCCAGCAATCAAAGGGCTAATGTCGGGCACAGCAGCGGGCAGGCCAAGAGTAGGTTTTGACTGGCTGGTGCCTTCGTGGGACCACTCCTTGCCATCTGACTATCGTGTTCAAAGCTCATGGCCGGCTACCTGTTCGGGCTCAGTAAGCACCATGCCTGGGGGCCCACTGGACTTTAAGAAGACCATGGAAATGTCTTAAGTTTAATTACCTTTAAATCAGGAGAAAAGAATGAACATAATAATGATAATGAGTATATAACAATGAATTGTGCCTGGATTACATTTGTCTTTATACCAGTACAGCCATAAAATATAATTTTGAAGTAGTCTGAACGGATGGGACCTGCAAGAACAAAAGCAGACTCAGACGCTGCCCCATTCAGGCTCTCTAATCTCTGTGAATACAGGATTTTATTCCATCTTGCGGTTTTTGGGGGGTTTTTTGGTTCACTTCCTTCCTCTTTTCCTCGCCTGTTCCACTGTCCGCATTTGTGACCACCCTCCAGGGTGCCCAGTCTGAGGATCCTGAATGAGGAAGCCACGCTCCTTGCCCCGAGGGGGTTCACGTTCTAGATGGGTGGAGGTTGAGAGACCACCAGCTGTAATACCTTTCTCTAGATGCCGCGAGAGGAGACCACAGCACATGGAAGACAGAGGTCCTCTCCCCCCCGGGGCAGTTGGGAAGGCCTCCCCAAAGAGGTGGTCTTTGAGCGCCAAGAGGCGAGCGCGCCAGGGGCCCAGCAGAACTGCGCTCCCGCCGAAGACAGGAAGGCACGAAGCTGAGGGCCGCTTTGGCATTTGAACGTCTTCCCCATCCACTGCTGGTTCCCACACCCCTGGCTTCAGTGGCTATCCAAGATGAGCCCCTTTGGCAGGCCGTGCTTTGAGAGGGCTGGTGAGGATTTGCTCGTGGCTTCATCAGCCTGGGTTGTGGGTTTGGATGGAGGCCAGCTCCGTGGTGAGTCATCACTTTAGAGAACCGCCACCGCCCACATCGGGGGAGAGATGCCAGGCAGCTACTGAAAGGCTGACCTCCCAAGGCGGGTGGGAGCAGAGGGTACAGCGGATACAAGGCTACCCAGAGGCGATGCTGTGGGCTTTGGCTGTGCGGCCTCCAGGATCCACCTTGCTCCTCATTGCTCGCACCTCGGCCCCGGGAAGTCACCACACTTGCATTTAGACCTTGGCCAGAGGGAAGGCCGGTTTGTGGATGGTTGTCCATGCATGACGGTGGCCTGCTATCCCAGCAGCTCCGCGCTGTTGCATTCTGAGGCATGTCCCTGACCCGCCCCTGCTTCTCCCTCCTCTGCACCACAAGTCAGCCCCAAGCCCGTTCTTATCTCACTCATTTCCTGCGTGTTCACACCTCTGGGCCGCCCCTTCTCCACCCTGACATTTGACTGGACCATCAAAGCTCTCAACAGTCTTCAGTGAAAGCCGACTGTGCCTCTCTCGTCGGAATTACTTGCCACTTTCCCTGTGTTCCCAAAACATACCATATAACATTAGAAAGGTGCGTGACAGTCCTCAGATATTTGGTCATGACTTAGTTTGTCGCATGCACATGCTGTGTCTCATTCATTAGAATGACCTCTTTGAGAGCGGTGACCATGAGGGATGCTTGCCTCCCCAGAGACCAGCACGGACCTGCCAATGAAGCTCGTTCGCAGTGATGCTTGTCCACGACTCACCCCCACGGGGGCCTGGAAACGTGAAGGGTCCTGGACCAGGCTGCTGGTGCCTTATTGGCTACCTTTGGCCTGTATGTTGGCAGTTCTTCCTCAGAACAAGTCAGAACAGGTCAGAAGTAGGAATGAACTATTATGGTCCAGATAGGTGCATCCTTCTCATGATAATTTAAGGTTAGATTAGCTGCCCAAAGTCGGCCAGCAACAGATGAGCTCTCACCAGGCTCTGTGACAAATAACATGAGTCTCTGTAATATTATATGTCCACTGTAATTGAAAAACAAAACAGAGAAGAATCGCACCAGGTGAGCTGGGAGCCCCCTCTTTCCTCTACCTTGAGACATGACAAAGATGTTCTTTCCTGAGATGCCCCACTCCTGTCCTGACAGGGGAAACTTCTTCTCACCTGTAAAGACCCGTTTTGAGTATGAGGCCCTCTGTGAAGCCAATGCCCACTTTCTCACAAAGAGTTCATTGGATCTCCCTCTGGCTTCCCTAGATACCCTCCGTATGCCTCTGTGACAGTGTTCGGCACATTTATTGAAATGATCTCTTTACCTGTTTGGTTTTTTCCACTCTGCCAGACACATATGGTAGTTCCTTCTGGAAACAGTGATTTAAGAGGAGACAGACTAGAAAACACCCAGAAGAGAGCAGCTGGGGCGAGGAAGGGCCCGGAGACTGTGCTGCGTGACGCGACCGTATGTTGCCGTCCGCACGGGACACTTCCAGTGTGCAACTGCGGTCTCAGTGCGCTTACCCATCGCGTGCACTGTCACTCTCAGCCGTGCCTGGTCTGGGCCATAAAGTATCTGTCACCCTATTATGCAGAAAAAGTGAAGAAACCAGAGGTGTTTGTCCGCAGGAGCCTCAGAGCCCAACCCTGTCTTCAGATATCTAAAGGGCCACATTCAGGGTGTGGCCAGGGTGTTGTGTGGGGCCTTGAGGGAACTAGGACCCGTGGGCGAGGGTGACGTAATGACAGCCTTTCCCTCCGTCTGTTTTGTTTACTGTTGGGCACCCAGGGCTTGGCCCTGTTCCTGGAATGTGTTAATTCCTTGATGAATATTTCTGGGAGAGAGGGGGGACTGGAGGAGGGAGACAGGGCGAAGAGGGAAATCTCCAGCCATAGAGTTTACTGCATCTCAGGCCGTGCGGCCCCGTCAGGGGGAGTGCCCCTCGGAAGCCCAAAGGCCCCTTGCTTGGGTAGCAGGGAGGGGGCTTTGGGCTGAACTGTGCCCCCTCACTGAAAAAAGATATGTTGAAGTTCTACAGCCCAGAACTCCAGAATGTGACTTAACTTGGAAATAGAGTTGTGGCAGGTGTAATTAATTAAGACAAGGTCATACTGGTATAGGATGGATCCCTAATCCAACATGACTGGTGGCCTTATAAAAAGACAGCCAAGTGAAGACAGACGCGCAGGGAGATACCATGGGACCACAAAGGCAGGCATTGGAACTATGTAGCTGTAAATTCAGGGATCACAGAGTTGCCAGGAAACCCCCAGAAGCTATCAGAGGGAGCCGTGGACTCCCAGGACTCCTCGCTTCCAGGACGGTGAGGGCATGCGCTGCTGTTGTTTTAAGCCACCGGCGTGTGTGGTACCCGGCTGTGGCAGGCCTGGGGACGAAGACAGGGGAATCGTGCCCTGAGCGGGAAGACGAGCGTGGTGACCCCGGGGTCTCTCTCAGACTGGGTTAGCCGGACTCCCGCGTCCGAGCCGGGCCGACAGTGACGGGTGCGCCTGACGCGCTGCCCAGTCCCACGTGTGCCCATCTGGCCCTGGACAGGTGGCCTGTATCGGGGCCCAGAGCACAGGCCCGTCTGGGCCAACTGTAACAGCTGGTTCTAAAACCTCCCTTCTCTGCCCAGCTATCCCGGGGCTCAGGGCTCTTTGACTCCTTGAAGGTCAGAGCTTGAGGAAGTTCACCATGACCGTCCAGTCCTCCCTCAATGGCCCCTCAGGTTCCAGGCCCAGCGAGGGCCAGGGGCGCCTGGGCCCGATTCCCTTTCTCTGCACACACCCCAAGTTTATTTTCACTAAGGTGTTTGCCTTCGATTTCCCTCCACCTTGATGCCCATGCTCACCCCCTCCTTCCCTCACTTCCCTCAGGACTGCACTCTGAACACACGCGCCGCAAGCATCATGTCTAAACAGGCACCACCACCCTCTACATCTTTGCGGGCCCGATTCCCCGTTTTTCTTCATAACTCTGATCAGGAGCACAAGTCATACATGCAGTTGTCCCCCTTATCCCTGGTTTCGATTTCCAGGGTTTCAATTACCTGTGGTTGGCCACAGTCCAAAAATATTACATAGAAAATTCCAGAAATAAGCAATTCGTAAGTTTTAAACTGTGCTCCGCTCTGAGTATCATGATGGAATCTCACGCCGTCCTGTTTCTCACTTAGTAGGTGTCTCGGTCATCAGCTTGACTATTGTGGCATCTTGTGTTCAAGTCCCCCTGATTGTGTTCAAGTCCCCCCGATTTTACTCAATAATGTCCCCAAAGTGCAAGAGTCATGCTGCCAGCAATTCAAATATGTCAAAGAGAAGTCATAAAGTGTTTCCTTTAAGTGAAAAAGCGAGGACAGTACAGTAAGATATTTTGAGAGATATACAGTATACTGTTATGATTGTCATATTTTATTCTTAGTTGTTACTGTTAATCTCATACTCTGCCCAGTTTACAAATTAAACCTTACCATAGGTCTGTTTAAGAAAACAATATAGCATATATAGAGTTTGGTGGCATCCTGGCTTTCCGGCATCCGCTGGGGGTCTTGGAATGTCTCCCCTGTGCATAAGGGGGAATGACTATGCATCACATGTACATGTGTACCTGTTTCTTGACTGTCTCCCCACTAGACTATAACAGCACAATGCACTGAATGACTGCATAAATGAATGAATGAATGAATGAAGCGACATTCCAGCTAAGTTAGCCGGATGCAGAGTGCCCCTGGCAGAAGGAAGGGCACGGAAAATGCTCAGCGTTAAGTTCAGCACAGTCAGGAGAGAAGTTCAACACCAACTGAGGAAGAATCCTGGAGAAAAGCAGGCCATGCCAAGTTTTCTCCTCAGCCTGGCTCAGGGCCTGTTAGAATAATGCCTCGTGCTTCTTTCTATTTCCTGCATCTCCAAGAGGATGTACCCACCTGCACTGGCGCTTGGAGAGCAAGGGTTGAAGGGACAAAGATCCTTCCACTTTGGGCTTGTCATTAGATCAGCTTCCTCAACTTATTTTTAGAGTAAGACCGGTAAAAATAAATTATATAATAATCATCCCACATCTATGCAGGAATAATTGCCCTTCTTGGAGAATGGAGAAAGAGATTTATTTCAAACAGCATGGGCCAGCTTCTTGACAGCTACGATATCTTCTCATTCTCGGAACAATCTCTTTGATATAGGATTACTGGCTCCATTTTGCAGATGGGAAATCGGAGGTTAGGAGGGGCTAGGTAATTTACGCAGGATCACTCTACTTGTGAGCCAGCATTCAAGCCCAGCTCTTCTGACTTCAGAGCTGGACTTCTCTGCTAGAATACATTGTTCCCTCCCAGGTTTCTGGCTCAGATGCCATGGCGGTGAGAGACGAAAAGAGCTGTAGACTTGGAGGAGACCCTGGCCTTGGTGCTTCTGGGTGATCCTGGCGAGTCAGGTAGCTCTGCTCTCAGTCCCTTTATCTAAAATGGGACCTGCCAACTTCACTGAGCAGAAAAATGTCTCTGAAATACTGACCACGCATCCAGGATTTGACACAGAACCATGCCCAAAGCTATTATATTTGTTCTCAGAACTTCACTGTGTGCTTTTAGATTCAGTGATGAAGGTGGGCTCTCCAACTCCCCCGCTTCGGTCTCCCATCCTGTCCTGCCCTTAGCTCTATCTTAGCCCTCAGGGAAAGCTCCCGAAGGTAGGGCTGGAGCCCATGAGCCCTCCTGCTGCTGTGCAGGGGGGAGGGGGGTAAATACATCAGCCCCCCGCAGCTTTCCTGGGGCAGAGAAATGACCGTGCAGGGCCAAGAGGCAGCCCCGTTCCTGGGCATGAACCTCCATTCTGACAGTAGAGATTACTGCCTAGGCCTGGACTGCTGACGGCAGCTCTAGAGAGCTCTAGAGTTTCTAGAGTCCCCCGAGAGTGCCAGGATCTTCCCGAGAAGCCGACGTCCATGCTGTGGAAGCAGGCACAGGGCCAGGCTGTAAAGAACTGCCATCTCCACTCCCAGACCCACCCAAGTGAACCAACCATTCCTTTGGCACCCATTTACTAAGTTTCTTCACTTTGCCAAACTCCACAACAGACAGAAAGCCCTTGAACTTTAACACCAAAGGCCGGTATCACAGACTAGGCTCCACCACTGCCTTGGTTAGGTTGCTCAGTCTAGCTGAGCTTCCCTGTCTCTTTCTAGATAACTGGGACAATTTTCACATCCATCCACCCCCTGCAATCCTTACAAGTATGTGAAGTAACACCTGCACAGCACCTGGCCCGTAACAGGCAGTGGACAGTGGTCGTCATTATTAGTAACTCCCAGCACACCGATCACATAGTAGGTGCTCAAAAAAAAAATATATATATATATAAGGAATGAAAATTAGTGCAAAGTGCTCCCGTTAATTACCATTTGATTTCCACTCAGAGCAGGAATGGTGGTGGGGGGAAAATCCAACATATCTGGTGTTTAGAAACATGACATCCAAAAATGTCTGTTTTCAAGTCACATTTTTTTCCTTTCCTGCAGCTGTCAGAGGCCAGATTTACTTAGTAACTGAGGCCAGCTTTGGGGGAGATGGGGCCGTGGGGGAGGGCTCCACTCAGATGGAAAAGATAACACGCCCAACAAGTGGCCCCGTCCAGCCATGATGTCATCTGGCACAGCGGCCTAAGTGAGGAGGAATTTCCCTTGTACCTGACAATAACATTTTTTTTTCAAAATAAAATATGTTGAGGTTGAGAAGTTTATCTTGGCGGACCATTGTACCATTAACTCAAGATTAAATGCATCCTGTCCAAATTTTTTTGCTACTTGTAATGGGCCTCGGGCTCCCGGCCTCCAGATGTTGATTTTATGGATGCTTCAGGGAAAGAAGCTAATTGTTCTTTGCATTAGGAGTGCCCAAAGAGGGGCTGCGGTGGCTGTCCCCGCACACGCCCCAGAACCCCCCGCGGACCAAGCACTCGTGCCTCCTGATGGCTCCCACTGAGCCCCTCCCAGGGCACTACCATTGGCTGAAGTCAAGGCACTGAAAGTTATGGGCTGCTCCCCTCGGACATCCCAATCCAATGATTGGCTGATAAGGGGGTACCAATGACCAGCCCCCCTGCTTTAATCTGGAGTAACTCTGGAGAGCCAGCCCAACTGTAGCTCTCCCCGTGAGACTAGCTGATGCAAAGGCGTCTGAGTTCAGCTCCCTCTGGCCCATCTTACCACGCCCCCCATCACTGCCCCCTGGGGCTGATCCCGAAGGCATTCCCCAATAAACTGACTGCACCTCCCATCTCCCGCTCTGAGACGGGGGTTCTAGAAGTGGTCCGAGGAAGCAGACTCCGCCCTGGAGGCTGGAGTTCGATCCCTCCCAGCCAGCTGGCTGTGAGGGCCCATCATTTGCTGTCAGTGGTCCCCTACTTGCCTCAGGCAACTGTTAAAAGCTCCAGGATGAACTTGGAGGGAATGTCCATGGAGAGGAATCCATGGGGGAGCAAGATCTGAGGTGTTTGAGAGGCAGGCGGAAGGAGGACAGTGGAGTAAGGTGGCTGTGGTTGAAAATGACTCGGGCAACGAAGGGCTGGGAGTGATTGATCAATAGGGGAGCACATCACAAGACAATCATCTCCTGCAAACTGAAGGCAGGAGAGGCTGAGTATCAGGTCCAGGAGTTAATCACAAGCATAGCGAAGCTCCAGAGATGGTTGAATTCTCAACCCCATCCTGCCTGCTATGCCAAGGTCAGGGTCCCTGTGCAAAGTGTCTCGAAACGACAGCAGAGCCCCACTCCTCCCTCTCGCCAGCCCGGCTGCCTTCACTCCTCTCCGGTGCAGCGCCCGGGAGAGTCATCTCCCTGCACTCTAATCTCAGTTTCAAAGTCGGCTTCCCAGGGAACCCCACACCAGACAGGGCGGGCGGTCATATCAATAACAGTATTCGGGTCCCTGCCAACGGGCTCGGCGTGGGATGGGAGAAAGAACGTGGGTTTGGAATTGGATAACTTGTTTTCACTTTTATCTCGTGGTCATCGCACTCACTGTTCCCTGTCCCTGGAATGCTTTGCTGCCCAGCTTGTCATTCAGGGCCCAGCTCAAATACTGCTTCTTGCGAGGCCCCCCCTTGCCGCTTATTCTAAAGCAGCCCACCCGGACCGTGGTCCAGGTACTGTCTGTTGCAGCTCCCTGTCCTATCACTTCACAGTCTTAACACGTACCTGAGACTGCTCTGTTTATTTATTTTTTGTGTTTACTTCACTTTCCAGATCTCCCATTAGAGTGTCAGCTCCACGAAGGCCCAGACCAGGGTTTAGCGTCCTGCCTGGCTACCATATAAATATCTTTCAAAGGAAGAAACAAAAACAAAAATAAAGGAAGCCTAGAAAGGAGAAAGGGGCAGAGAAAGGCGGGAGGAGTCTTGGGTTCAAATTCTGCCTTTGGTGAACCTGAAAATATTCTTTGACTTCTCATGACATTTGATTTCTTTTCTGTCAAAAGGGGAATGAGAATCATTTTTGGAATTCAATGAAATAACGTGTGCAAAGGACCCATTTGCTAACTTTTTCCCCTGGAAACTTTTAGGAAGTTCTCTTTAGAACAGACCTCAACTCTTTCTCACTTCCTTTTGCACTCACCTCGTCTCCTTTCACCTCTCACTTCCCTTCTAAAGGAAAGATCCATGGAACATTAAAGTTACCAAATCAGAGGTGTTTTGAGGCTAAGTATAAGCATGGGAAGGCAGCCTGTTAGCAACGGCAGGAATCTTAGATCAACCTCTGACGTTGTGGTGGTGTTGTTGTTGTTGTATGTGTGGAGGTGCAGCAGTCAGCGAGCACGTGGATCTCAGGAAGCTCGGCCTCTAGCCTGGAGTGATCCCAGGGGATTTCCCAGGGAGCGCTGCTCCGGGGCCCCGCAGACCAGGACCGCTGCCAGCTGCCCTGGCTCTGGGCTTTTCCGTCTCGGTTTCTACTTTCTTTTCAAAGTCTTTTCCTCTAACTTATTACAGATTGTAAACAGGATGGGTTTTGTGCACTTACATTTATTGACTTATTTAACATTTTTTATGAAAGTAATAAATAGACTTGGAAAAACTCGGTACAACTACAAATAGATGGGGAAAACAAAGAGCCAAAACCATTGTTTTCATTGTTATTGATGTTGTCCCAGGATTCTTTCCATACATTCTCTTAAATTTGTTGGATCACAGGGATATTTGTATATAGTTTAAAAAGTCAGAGACTATTGGTTTGTGGTGACAACCAGTAGTCTACTGACTAGTTTTTTTCCTACCCCTATTCCTACTCCTCAGAGGTAACCACTTCTTCCCTTCAGCCACGTCTCTGGCATTTATCTCCCTCTGTCTACACAATACACTTATGTTACTATTGTCTCCAGTTTTATTGAGATAAAATCGTCATATAACATCATGTAAGCTTAAGGTATACAATGTGATGATGACTCAACACATGTATATTTTGTGAAATGATTACCATAACCAGGTTGGTTAGCACATCCTTCACCTCACATGACACTTTAAAATTTTTGTCTTTTGACCTCTTGGTAACAGAATTGAACCCTCTTCCACAGTCTATGCAAACACTCAGCTGCACACCAATTTCTACTCCTCATTTTCCCTTTCCCCCAATATTATGTGACATTTTGGCTAAATAATTTTAGGACTTGCGGTCAAAATGGCAATGTAGGCCGACATGGCTCACCTCTTCTCTCAACCACATCAAAATTAAAACTAAAATATAGAACAGCCATCACTTGGAACTATCAGAAATTGAGTTGAATGGAAGAATGGCAACTAAAAATGAGTTGGAATTAAAAAACCACATGCATCCAGACTGGTAGTAGGGGTGCAGACACAGAAGGAAATGGTCCCACACACACATGTGGGGGGTAAGAATTCAGGAGGGATATCTCAGGAATGAGGAGTCCCAGCCCCATACCTGGCCCCCCCATCCCTGGGTTCCAGTGCCAGAAAGATAAGTCCCCACAACTTCTAGCTGCAAAAACCAGTGGGGTTTGTGTAGGTGGAAGAAACTTCTGCCCCAAGCAGTTCCTCTTGAAGAACCCACATAGAGACTCACGTAAATAGACTCACTCCCTCTGAGCTCCAGTACCAGGGTGGCAGCTTGAAAGGCACCAGTCATACATAAGGAGAAACTAAAGTGTCTGGCATCAAGGTGAGCAGAGGCTATTGTCCCTTTTCTGAACCCTCCCCACAAAGAGCCATAGAGCTGGCAAGCTAGTGCTGTATCTTTTCTAACACTGTTTGACCCACCTTGGAGATCCCCAGAGACACTGCTCCTCCCAACAGCTAAATGAAATGGAGCTCCAATCTACCAGATGCAGATAACACTAAGTGCCAAACAGTAGTTGTAAGAATGATTAAGGAACTTAGTGAGGACATCAGTAGCATAAAAAAGATCCAGTCAGAAATGAAGGATACACTAATTGAAATAAACAACAATTTACAGGGAAACTACAATAGAGTGGATGAAGCTAAGAAACAAATAAGTGATTTGGAACATAAGGAAGCTGAACAACAAGAAAAAAGAATCCAAAAAAATGAGGATAGGATAAGCAACCTCTGGGACAATTTCAAGAGGTCCAACCTTCACACCATAGGGGTACCAGAAAGAAAAGAGAAAGAGCAAGAAATTGGAAATCTATTTGAAAAAAATAATGAAAGAAAACTTCCTTAATTTGGTGAAGAAAATAGATATGCAAGTCCAGGAAGCACAGAGAGGCCCAAACAGGATGTATGCAAAGAGACCCAAGCCAAGACATATCATAATTAAAATGCCAAAGGTTAAAGATAATGAGAGAATCTTAAAAGCAGCAAGAGAAAAGCAGTTAGTTACCTACTGAAGAGTTCTCATAAGATTATCAACTGATTTCTCAAAAGAAACTTTGCAGGCTAGATGGGATCGGCAAGAAATATTCAAAGTCATGAAAAGCAGGGACCTACAGCCAATATTGTTCTACATAGCAAGGCTATCATTTAGAACCAAAGGGCAGATAAAGAGCTTCCCAGATAAGAAAAAAGCTAAAGGAATTTATCATCACCAAACCATCTTTACATAACATTTTACAGGGACTTCCTTAAGAAAAAGAAGAGCATCAAAACTATGAACAATAAAATGGCAAAAATTCATATCTATCAACAATTGAATCTAAAAAAACAAACTAAGCAAACAAGAAGAACTGAGACAGAATCATGGCTACACAGAGAATTTTGATGGTTTCTGGATGGGAGAAGGGTGTGGAGAATGGGCGAAGAGGGACTGAGAAGTACAAGTTGGTAGCCACAGAATAGCCCTGGGGAGGTAAAGTACGCTATAGGAAATGGAGTAGCCAAAGCACTTACACTCATGACCCATGGACACGAACAACGGTGTGGGGATTGACGGAGGGGCGGGGGTTGCTGGGTGGAGAGGGACAAAGGGGGAAAATTGGAATAGCTGTAATAGCATAAGCAATAAAAATTTTAAAAGAGAATCTCAGCTGATGTGTTATAGAATTGTGCATTTAAAACTTATGTCATGTTATTAACCAATTTACTTTAATTACCTTAATAAAAAAATTTAAGACAAAATAAATAGTCTTTGCTTATATTTTTATGCCTATGTAAATATGTTTTGAATGAGGCCCCTTTTTGTACTCCCATTACATTTCCTGTCTTGTATAACTCTTCAGCATTCTTCAGAGTTAGTAATTGTCTCATTTTGTTTACTAAGCTTCCTATGCCTCTATCTTTCATTCATCCTCAGACTCTCCGATACAGCTGCATTTCCTGCTTTTTAATTAGTGCGCTCAAACACACACAGTAAACTGTGTCTTCCACTTCTTCCTGGGAAGCACGCTCCTCCCTCCTTCTCTCCTGACCTGGAGTGTGAGCTCTCTCCCGACCAGCTGTGCCCAGGCCTTCTCTTGACCACCTTCCTATTTCTTGTACTGGACTCCCAAAGTCTGATATACCAGGTCTTTCCTATTTTAAAGGGCTTTTAGATCTTTTCATTTTTAACAGCTTTAGGGAGGTTTAATTAACAAAGAGTAAACTTCCCATGTTAATATTTTTGATGATATTGTAAACAATATTGATTTTTAAATCTCGATTTCTGATTTTTGTTGCTAGTCGATAGAAGTACAAACCAATGTTTGTATGTGGACCTTGTATACTGGAAAGTCTGCTAAACTCAGTCATTTCAGCAGCATTTTTTGTCTGTAGATGGTCACGTCATCTGTAAGTGAAGACAGTTTTCTTTCTTTTGGCTCTAAATGTCTTTTGATTCTTTTTCTTGCCTTTGTGCAATGGTTACTACTAAGCTTATTGCCTTGAACCTGATGTTGGGAAGAAATCATTCAGTGTTTGTACGATGTGAATTTTAGGGGGTTTGTAGATGCCCCTTAGCTGATTAAAGAAGTTCTCTGTTCATAGTTTTCTGAGTTTTTACCATCCGTGTTTGAAGGTCAGTCAGAAATTCCCAAACAGCTTTGAGCAGTTCTGGCTCACGGCCTCCTAGGAGGTCTAGGGACCTTATGACAATAAATTGCCACGCCTTCCTCTAGACCTTTATGATAATATTCTCACACATTGTACTTCTGTATATGTTGTCAACTTCACAATACATTGTTAATATTTTTACTGTAATTAGTGTTATCTTTTAAAGAAATGTCAATTGTAATAGTCTGCACATTGTTACTTATTATTTCTCTTTTTCATACCTTTTACTTATGTTGGGTGCTAGATACTTTGGCATTTCTGAAGTTATTCTTGAATTATTTTCTGAGTTGAGGTTAAATTATATGGGAACAACCATTTTGGTTTTAGCTTTTAACCTTTGTGAGGCTGAATCAAAACAGTGGTTAGTCTAGGGTTAATTTTTCCCCAACACTGGGGCAAAACCCTTCTTAACACTTTAGCTAAAAACCTCATGAATCATGAGACTTTGCAATCGGACTGGGGAACCACAGGAGTATCGGCCCTGTCCCCTCTAATCCCTTTAATAGTTCCCTCCTTGACCGTGGGTAGTTTGTTCACTATCCAGTAAGTACAGTAGTCCCTCCTTAGTCTCACTTTCTGAGGTTTCAGTTAGCCACAGTCATCTGTGGTCAAAAATATTAAATGGGACACTCCAGAAACAAACAATTCACAAGTTTTAAATTGCACATTGTTCCTAGTGACGCGAGGAAATCTCGTGCCGTCACGCCCCATCCTCCCTGAACACGAACCGCTCCTTTGTCCGGCATCTCCAGCCTGGGTCTGCTCCCCGCCTGTCCTGTCCCTCACTTAGTAGCCGTCTGAATTATCAGGTCAACTGTCACGCTGTTACAGCGTTTGTGTTCCCATTACCCTTATTTTGCTCACGAATGGCCCCAAAGTACAACAGTATTGATGGTGGCAACTTGGGTATCCCAAAAAGAAACTGTAAAATGCTTCTGTAAAAGGAAAAAGGTGAAAGTTCTCAACTTACGAAAGAAAGGAAAAAAATGGTATGCCGAATTTGCTAAGATCTGCGGTGAGAATGAATCTTCTACCCGTGAAATTGTGAAGAAGAAAAAAGAAATTTGTGCTAGTTTTGTGGTCGCACCTCAAACTGCAAAAGTTACAACCACAGCGTGTGCTAAGTGCTTAGTTAAGATGGAAAAGGCGTTACATTTTTGGGTGGAAGACATGAACAGAAAATGTTTTTGGATTGATGGCAGTGTGTTATGCCAGAAAGCTCTGAGCCTATCTGAGGACTTCAGCAAGGGATCCCCTGAGAAGAATGACACCATTTACTGCAAGTGAGGGATGGTTTAGACAGATTCAGAAGTAGGTTTGGACTGAAAAATATGAGAACTACTAGAAAGCTTGAGAAACCACATTCACATGACTTTTATTACAGTTCATTGTTGTCATTGTTCTATTGTATTAGTAATTGTTGTTAATCTCTTACTATGCTTAATTTATAAGTTAAACTTTATCATAGATATGTATATGTAGACTAAAACACAGTATATATAAGGTTCGGTACTATCCGCGGTTTCAGGCATCCACTGACGGTCTTCGAATATGTCCTCTGTGCATAAGAGAGACTACCGTACTCAGTTGAACACTTGAGGGGACTCTCTTCCGACCTCTCATTTTCTTTCTGTGCAGCTCTGTCCACTCAAACCTTCTATTCCATAAATGCCAGCTGTCTTGATTTCCCAGACTTCCAGCTCCATCTCTGAGCTCTGCCAGGAGGTACTCGGCCTGCACTGGAGGGCTCACTTTGTCTCTCATCTCTCCGGGACCACTGGCCTTTGTCACCTGGTGTCCGATACCTTGAGAGTTGTGAGTTCATAGATTTTGTCTAGTTCTTCTTTTGTTTCAGGTGGGAGGGTAAATCTGGTCTGCATTTGTTCTATGGAAAGTAACTCACAGGGTGATCTGATCATAAATTCCTAACCAGGCAGGTGGTGGTGGGTAATCATGCCCCAGGCCTATAACTTCTGTAGTGAAAGTTTTTAAAGCGGCCTTGTCCATTGTTCTTGTTCATCTAGGTTAACATACCCTTGAAATATCAGAAGTAATACCCCTCGAAGTGGGTATTAACTCTCCAGAGAGCACATAATCTTAACTATCTTGTAATACAATCCCTGCCTTGCTTTCTCCCATCTTCCTTATGTTCCTTATTTAATTTGAGATCTTGCTCCCCACCATATGTCAACAGTTTGGCTCAAACAAACCCTTATAAAAGTTTTTTTAAAAATCTCATCCCTGTTACTCCATCTTTGCTATATCCCATATTTCTACTTTCTTAAGTCTCTCATTTTGGTGCAATACATTCTGCAGTAACTTCCTAAGGAAGTATTTATGGGACATACGTTTTTGAGAGCTTTCTTTCCCCTCACAAAAGCTGATGGTACCTGTGATTTTCAGGTGGTCTCCCATCCAAATACTAACCAGGCCCAACCTTGCTTAGCTTCCAAAATCAGATGACATTAGGCATGAACACAGTGTGCTGGCCATAGACAAGATCTTTCAAATCTGAACTTTTCTTCTCAACTTACATTTGACAGATAATTTAGATGAGTATAAAATTTTCTTTTTGAAAAACAGTTTCTCTCAGAATTCTTAAGACACTGTTTTTATGTGTTTTTATGTGTTTTAGTTCTACTTTTTTGATTGTTCTTTTTTCCCCTGAAAACTTTTAGGATCTCCTCTTTATATTACTATTATTTTATATTAAGATAACAATATATCTTTTTTATACATTGTGTCAGGCTCTTGGAGAACTATTTCCACTAAAAAACTTTATATCCTTCAGTTCTGGAAAATTTTCCCGTGTGGTTTCTCTGAAAATTTACTCTGGGGTTCCTAACATTCAGACAGGGGTCTTCTGATTGGTCTGGGTTCCCTTTTGCAAATTGTTCTGGCATCATATTAGAGGCTTTCTACAAAAATGGGGTGATCTCTGGCTATATATCTGTATTTGAGAGGGAAGCCCTAAATAGCTTTGTGCATATCTGCAGTTTGCTAACTGGTAGGCTCTTATATAACATGATGGTGTGGGGGAGAGAGGGACCTGACTGGGTATTTGGGGGAACTTTCAAATGTCATTGTTCATAGATCCTTTTTGCTGGTTTTCAACAGTTTCTGCTGTAGCAGTTTGCTCCATTCTCTTGCCAAAATGTACACGGGGGATGTGGCCTAAAACTGCGTGCCACCAGTTGGGAAAGGGGGGCAGAGAAAAGGGCCTGGGGGTGGGAACGTTTTCACTCCGCAGCTGGGTATACTTTTACTTTGTCCCTTTGCTTCTGAGACCCAACACAGTCCTCTTTTCAGCTACATCTGGTGTTTCCAAGACGATGGGTATCCTCTGCAATTCAATGACTTCAGGGAGTCACCTTCCGGCACCCTGCCAAAATGGGTGCATGGGGTATGCCTGTGCATCTTCGGAGGTCTAGCCCCTCCTGCTGAAGGCGGTTAGCTAGCACTTCAGTTTTTAGCCCCATTCTGAATTCTCAACTCCAGAGAAAACTGGGGCCCCGCATTTGGAGCCTGTCCTTAGTTCTAGGGCTCATAACAGCTTGTTTCTGGTGGGTCCAATGAAGGAATTCAGATTTGCTTCTCTTCTTCTCAGTCCTCTGCCATCTGTTGGGCTTTTAGAACTTGCTGATACCTCTTGTTTGCTGATGTCTCCTCTGCAGCTTACTCAACCTACTGAAGAAAGTTAGATCATTCTCCTCTCTGCTAAATCAGTTACCACTAATCCATTTGTTTTCCAGCTTCTAGAAGTTGGGGACATCTCTGGGTTTTGGTAGTCTCCTGTTCCCTCTGTCCGTGGGCGTTCCTTCTGAGTGCCTTCACATCATTCTCGAGGGATTCCAGGAGGAGGCAGAGATAACGTGTGTGTCTGTCCTTGGGGCGTTACTGAAAAGAGAAGGCATGGGCTCAGGCAGCCCCAGCGAGGAGCGCAGAAACCTGCAGAGATCGGCAAGATCACAATCTACCCCTGCGGGCCGGAGCTTGGGGACCTCCACTGACCAGTCAGCACTAGTCCCTGCAGGAGGAAGGCGGAGGCTGCAGAGGTACCACGGAAGCCGTTGGAGTCTATGTCCCCTGGACACAGCCGCAGGAGCTTTTTTAGTTTATTGCAAACGCCAACGTCGGCACCTTCTCCGTGCAACTCCAGGCCAGCCAACTCCAGAGTCCGCGCTTTGATCTGCTCTTTATCAGGAGAGATTAGAGAGACAACTTCCCCGGGTACCTGGGCCCACCTCTAAGATGTCACAGTAGCTTATTTTCTTGAGCTGCTCCAAGCCCAGTGGCCAGGCACCCCGTGTCTTACCCATGTTGAGAGTTTTGATATTAAAGGTTGATGGGAACGGAAGCACTCCCTAATCGAGGTTTTCTGGTGGTGACTTTACATGAACAGCGCCCCTTTGATCTTGGGAAGCAGGCCACGGAGGCCTGCTCTCTGTGGCACGGAGCCGGCTGTGGCTGCGGGCTGGGAGTCCAGTTTTCCCCAACTGCAGGTAGGAGTGATTTGCATTTCAAAGGCACCAGATAAACTGCAAAGGAGCACATTGGGCAAAGATTACTTCTAATTTCTAATGACTCAGAAAGGCTGAGGGCATCGTCGGCCACCCAGCTGAAGCCTGTCCAAGAGTTTTAGAGTGAAATAAGAGAAGACTACATGCAGCCAAGCTCAGGGAAGGTGTAAGAGCCTGGGGAGGTTGGGCCAAGGGGAAAGAAAGAATGGGGGGCTTGTGGACGAAAACAAGAAGGGGTTCCGTGAAAAGTATCCTCACAAACAGAACTGATCATTAATTCCTAACAGGCAGGTCTGGTGGGTAGCCACGGCCCAGACACAGAACTTTTTAGTAAAAGGTTTACCTTTGCCTTAAGCAAGTCCTGTCTATTGTTTCTGTGCATCTAGGTTAACACACCTGTGAAATGACCTATAAAACACCATCAAGAAAGCACATAATCTTAACTGTCCCATAATCCAATCCCTGCCTTGCTTCCTCCCACCTTCATGTAATCTTCCTTACTTTTCCCCCTTAATTTCAAATGCATAAAAACTGCAAAACTGTTATTTTAGAAACCATTTGAGATCTTGCTCCCCAGCATCTGTCATCAGTTTGGCTCAAAAAAAAAAACAACAACAAAAAAACCTCTTATAAAAATTCTCCACATGTTTGAATGTTTCTTACGTCGACAAGCTAAAATCAAAAGTACCAAGTTAATATTTTACCCGCATTTCCATCCATTTCCTTTCATCTCCAATGGAAGGGCAGAAAGGGCCTTTTGTAATTACCTGGCTGATCCCCTGGTTTCATGAATGGAGGAATTTAGGTCCAGACGGCCAGCCATCCTGCTTGCAGGCAAAACTGGCGATCGGAAGCCAGCATCGGAAGTCAGGTGTCCAGTCTCCTGGTCCTCTGCGTCTCCCTCTGCAGTAACTGTCTCAGGACACCGCAGACGTTAGGAGAGCTTGGTCAGTGACTCCCAGGAAGTGGATTATGGGGCAGGGCTAGAGCTGCAAGATTGATCCTTCGGTGTCTCTTGCTTTGTGTTGCTTTTGGAAGTTTTAGAATTTTCACAATGACTACGATATTAGCAATATGTCAAGAGCCTTAGAGCTGTATCCTTTAATCAAGCAAATGCATTTCTAAAAAGTCATTCTCCAAAAACAATTTAGATGTGCACAAAGTTTTAGGCAAAGGAATGGTTATCTCAGTCTTCTTGGTTTTTTAAAGGAAAAAATTGGGGGGAAAACATCTAAAGTAAGGATATTGGTAAGTAAATTTTGACATTCATAGCTAGTAAAGTGGTTTTATAGAATTTAATAAAATAGAAAAAATGTTTGATATTATTAAGGGAAAAGTACATTATAGAAGAGAAAAAGCATGTGTTCTATTTCTGGACAAATAATATATCTGTAAACACAAGAAATAAATAAAAGTATATATCAGAGTTCAGTAACAAGTATCTTGTAATGGAATTACTGTCTTTTTGTATTTTTTCTATATTTTTCACATTTTTTAGACTGAATATATGTTACCATTAGGTGAAATAAAAAACTGAAAGACTTTTCAAGGTAATAATAAATTACCAAAGAACGTAACAGGATAATTTTTGACTCTCTCCGTGAGTATAGACAAGTGATCTTTCTTGTATACCTTCTAGGTAACAACTCACAAACACCCCATAATAGTTACTCTTCTTTCCTCTTCTACCAGGTCAGTCATTTGACATGTGCTGGACCTACACTTAGATTTTTAAAAAATTATGGAACTGAATTACTGTATTTTTAAAGGTCACAGAATAATCCTTATCAGACAATATCTAGAAGAAAGTTTTGAAGCTTTGGAGCAGAAATAAACTAATCATTAGGGATCCTGACCTGCAAGTTTCAAACAAAAATACATATAACTGTCCCCATTGAGTGACTTCAAAAAAACCCCCTCGATACCAATATTGGCAACCTTTGGATGGTTTTATGTTTCGGGCTGCAAACCCAGTAGCAATAGGAGTTTATAAGAGGCAACTCTGGCTCTGAGGTCTGAAGTTACCTGTTGCCAGAACAAAACCTGGTTGGTGAATTTGTAGGTGATCATTTCATCCAAACCAGGGCACTTTTGCAAGATAACTGGCAGAAACAAGGACTGTCTGGGACAAAAGGGGACTTAGAGTCAGCCTATGAATGTGGCTTCTTTTTAAAGACAGTTCTGTTTGAGAGGCTACACGGTGTTAGAGAGTATTGAAATGTGGGATTTGGATATGTGCTTGGAGGCCAGCCACCAGTTTGCCTGATGGGGAAACTGAGGTACAAAGTCGGGGGGAACTAACCCCAGGCCACACTGAGTTTGTACCAGGGGCAGCTTCTAACTCACAATCCAAGGCTAAATGCTTTTTGCTGCTAGTTTTCTGTAAAAGAAACAAACTCTTTTTACCTAAGGCCATGCAGAGGACGCTGAGGTGTTCAGAGGAGAGGGGTGACCTGCCAGAAGGACTGGCTTCAAACCCCAGCTTTATTTCTGGCTCCACAAATGGGGGGCCATCATGGCACCACTTGGAACTTCGGTGTCTTCATCTTAGAAGCAGAAGAGTAATAACTACCTCACAAGGTTGTATTGGGAACTGAGCGGGTACTCAATAATTGGTAACCGTCATTTATTATTTGGGTCGTACAACTTTGTTTTTTAATTGTGGTAAAATATACATCACGTAAAATATAAATGACAGTTTTAACCATGTTTCAGTGTACGGTTTAGTGGCATTACGTGTTCACATGTTGTGCGATCGTCACTACCATCCAGCTCCAAAACGTTTTCATTATTGCAAACAGAAACTCCATACCCACTAAAGGCTGACTCGCCATTTCCACCTGCTCCCTCCAGCCCCTGGCAACCAACATTCCACCTTCTGTCACCGCGAGGGCTCTAGGCGCCTCGTATCAATGAACTCATACAACATTCGCTCTTTTGTGACTGGCTTACTTCACTTAGTATAATGTCTTCAAGGTTCATGCATGTCATAACATGTATGAGACATTCTTTCCTTGTTGAGGCTGAATCATATTCCATTGTGTGTATGGACCACATTTTGTTCATCCATCCATCCATCAACAAATATTTGCGTTGCTTCCACCCTTTGCTACTGCACATGGCGCTGCTATAGACATTGATGTGGAGATATTTTTTCAAGTCCCTGCTTTCAGTGTTTTTGTGGACACACCCAGAAACAGAATTGCTGGACCACATAAGTGTGCATTACTATGAAGTGATGCTTGTGTATAGAACCTTGGACAGGTTACTAAAGTGTTTTAAGCCTCATTGGAAATAACTCTCTCAGGCCCTACCATAAATACGGGTCACTATATGCATAGTGATGCATAATATGTGATGATAAATAATAATGTCAATTAAAAACATTGCCTTCTCCAGGGATGTGAGCAGGGTGGAGTGACCAGAAGCATGAGGCTCCGCTGAGCCCCTCTTACAAACTCCTACAGTTCCAGGGCTTTCTCTTCCCAGCTCAACGTGCCCCTCACTTCGTGCAGCAGATTGTGCTCCTGGAGAGTTGTCTTCAGTCATTTTTTTAAACGCTCATTATCCAAGGAACCCTGCAGTGGTTCCTTCTGCAAAAGCAAAGCCCCACTGGTGGAGGAAATAACAAGCTCTAAATTACTTGTAATGAGTTAGAGCTTTGATGTACGAAGTTCTGACCTCTGTGTAGGACTTCACGGCCTACAGGAGACTCTCGCCTCGGCTGGTCCGAGTCGTCTGGCGTGTACCGTGCAGCCATCTAAGGAGCCTTCTACATCGAGGAAGCTGGGTGGAGGCTTGCAGCCGAAAGTATGGCTTTGGAGGCCCCGAGTCCTGCCTTCAAATTCCTTTCCTGTTACCAACCGTGGGATCTGAGCTAAGTTGCCCTGCTTCTCCCTGGGCCTCAGTTTTATTACCCAGAAAATGGAGATGGTGACTACCTCCTGGGACTGTTGGAAGAATGAAGCGAGACCCGAAGGGCTTGGCGCATGGAGGGGTCTCCAAGCAGGATGTCTTACTTAAAGCACAAGCGTTACATTCGTATGAAATCACAGAAATCATGTCCTAAAATGCACTGTTTTTATGAGAGGTTCAGCAAAAATACTTAGGGGAATAGAAGTCTTTTCATTACCATACATTTATAATTTTTAAGCCACATCCCTAAAATAATTACACTTAATTTATTAGCAAGGGAACTTCATTTAACTATCACCCTTGAGTGGCCTTACCCGTTTATCACCTGTTCTCTATAACAAGGATATACAAAGTTCTACAAGAGACAAGATTTTTTTTAATGGAAATTGTAACCAGTGTAATGCCTACTGCATTTCCTAAGCAATGGTTTAACAGACAATCATCCAAATAAAAACTGGGCATGGTTTTCTGCCAGCGGGGCCGTTCCCGCCCCAGTCAGTGGGGGCTCAGCTGCCCTGCCATTTCTTTGGGGCTTCATGGATCTTTCACATTCTTCAGATTCCCCCCAGCCCTCAAGGTAGGTGGTGCAGAGACCATTGTCCCCGTTGACAGCCTGAAAACTGAATTCCAGGCAGGTGAGTTCAGCCGCCTCAGGAGACTCAGCTGATAGCTGGGTAGGACGGTGTCTCTTCTCTCCACACCAGGTCTGGGGGTCCCAGAGCTGGGGGGTGCTCCAGGAGGCTCCTCTTTCCTGCCCCCTGTCCAGGGGAACCAGCTTCCGGTGAAAGAACTCCTTCTGGGATTGGGGGGAGCTGGAGACTGAGGGCTGGAAGAGACTCCCTGTTTGTAAAGCCAAGCCGATCCTGAGTTCATTAATAAATAATAACTGTCATTCTTGATGTTTCAGAGCCAATTGTGTAGCACCCAAGGAGGTGGCCAGCCCGCCCACAGGCCTGAATGGAATTTGTGGAGAACAAAGCCCCCTTATCTGTGTCCAGGCAGCTGAGATTTCGTGGCGTGCCCCGCCCTTCCAAGGCCGCCGTGCAGAACACTGGAGGGGCGGGGCTCGTGGCCAGCTGGTCCCCCACCTGGCACATACTTGGTATCCTCTACCAGGAGTGTCCAGCCTTTTAGCATCTCTGGGCCACACTGGAAGGAGAAGAGTCATCTTGGGCCACACGTTAAATACACAAACGCTAACAAAAACTGATGAGCAAAAGAGGGTTTAAATTAAATTTATGATTTTGTGTTGGGCTACATTTGTAGCCATTCGGGGCTGCATGCAGCTCATGGGCCACGGGTTGGACACCCCTACACACAGTTGTTGAATGGAGGGCAGGTCAGCCCTCTAAGGCTCAGTGTTCCTATCTGTGAAATGGGAATAATAACAGTACTTACTTCAGTTCTGCCTTATGTATTGAGAGAAATCATCACACCAACCCGGGAGTGTGGGAAGTGTCCAGTGGGTTGGTAGCTGTCATTATTTGGTGGTTAGGAGGGGAGAGGAATGGAGAGCTCCATCTTCGGGGTGTACCCCAAAACCTCCTGCCTCCACAAGCCTCTCAGCATGGGCCTCAAAGGAAGAGTGCACAGGACCCTCGGGGAGAGGGACAGCAGCTCCCCAGCTGGAGGGACCAGGGGGTGAAGGCCGAGGAGAGGGGAGGGGCCCTGGCCAGAGCAGCGCACTGCCTGCCGGGCGCCTTCCCACTCTGCTGAGTGAGCAGGCACGCGCTGTGAACGTCATCCTCAAATTCCCTGCAGCTGAGAGGCCAGCGCAGTGCCTCTGCGCTCCACCTGCGGGCGAGTCTCCCAGGGCTCTTGAGAAATGCACATTCTGATGCCGAAGGTCTGGGCTGGGCCTCGGACTCTGCAGGTCTCACAGCTCACGGGGTGCTGAGGCTCTGGTCCTGGGTCGCGGGCCACACTGGCAGCAGCTGGGCTGGTGAGGCCCGTGATAGCAGCCTGGAGCTTCCGGCTCCAAGGACCATGGTTGGTGGAAAGTGATGAGAGAGAGAGAGAGAGAGAGAGAGAGAGAGAGAACATGCAAGCGGGCACACCTGCGTCCTTATTCTCTGATTCCATCTCTCTGACTCCATTCCTGCTTGTCTGGGTGTCCGTCGGTCCCTCTGAGTCCATCTCTGTGGGTCCCTCACCTGGCTCTCCTCTTGGCTGCTGGGCACTCAGGCCTTGAGCACCTCTGTGAGTCTGCCTGGCTGAGGGTGGGGGTTGTTACATGGCAGGAAGAGGAGCAAAGTGCTAACAACTGGCTGACAGCTGGTCACAGCTGGTGACAGCTTGGGCAGGCCCGGGCGTGGGAAAATGCAACTCAGGCAGCAACAGCTGAGCGGGGAACCGCACTCAGAAGATGGGCTGAGAGAGGGCCACACAGCACGCAGAGGGCAGAGCCCAAGCCCCCGCTCCCGCCAACCCCAGCCGCTGTCCTGCGAAATGAGACAGACACATGGGTCGGCCCGGAGTCTCCCCAACTCCCAACGGTCCCAGGAGCCCCTGGGCAGAGGGACCAGTCTGACTTGGGCCTCAAGCAGCTGCTCCCACTCCGGCAAAAGGTGGGTTTTATTTGGTGGGTCCCTGAAGGGTAAGAAGGAAACATCTGTGTTCATCCATGAGGGCACCGCCTTGGAAGCTGCACGTGTGCCCCTTTGAGCTCCGGGGGAACGGTGCAGCGTTGGGCGGGGGGGGACGACGATTCTGTCAGCTGGCGTTTCTGGAGAGCAGAGGCTGAAGACAAAATGGGTGAATACAGTAGGCAGCATAAAACATAAATGTTTGTTATCATCATCATTATCATTGCCACTTTACACACTAGCATTTTATCCCATTTTGGATAGAAATAACTCTAAAGCACGCTTTTGTTACCCAGAGACCCTGGGCCCATTGCCCCGAGGGCAGGGGTCACTGCTGAAGAGGCCGGACTTTGAGGGGTGTGTGCTGCTGCCTGCACCACCAGCCCCCCGCTCTCAGGGCTCCCGCCGACTGTCAGCCTCCCTGCTTCCTCCAGGCCGTCAGCTGAGACGCCTGGGCCCCCCCCCAGGCCTCCCTCCCAGCCCACTGCTGCCAACAGCTCGGCAAGCAGATACGTGGGGCTGCCAGACCGGGCGCGCGGTGAGAGCTGGCGGGCGCTCTGCGCAGCCCACGTGGCCGTGTGAACAATAAGGAATAGGGCGCTGATGTGCACCTGGTGGCTGCGGCTTGGCTTGTTCAGAAGCTCCTTGTTTCTTACTTACATGCTCTTGGCTGGTAGTGTGTGTGTGTGTGTGTGAGAGAGAGAGAGAGAGACAGACAGAGAGACAGACAGACAGGGAGAAGGAGAGAGAGAGGCCCAGTAACCAGGACTGTAATGATACCTGTCCTGGCAACCCAGTCCCGTGTTGGGACCTAAAGCGGGGGCTGGTGTCGCCATTTACTGAGAGGAGGTAAAGCGTCCTCGGCCCTCCCAAGGTGTACTGGGAGGACGTCTCAGTTACTGTCACCCACAACTTAGGGGTGTAAAGCAACCGTTTGTTATGCTCACTGGGTCTGTGGGCCGGGAATTCAGACAGGACGGCGGGGACAGCTTATCTCTGCTCCATGATGTCCCCAGTGGGAGACTCCAAGTTTGGGGCCTTCCAAGCCCGTGGATGCCGCTGGCCAGGGGTTGGGGCCTCAGTTCCCTTCCGCAGGGTTGTCCGTGCGGGCTCTCCCAGGGGTTAATTGACGTTCCCTCACAGCATGGTGGCTGATTTAAAGGCAAGCATCCCAAGAGATCCTGGGAGACACTGTCTTGCCTTTCAGGAGCTTGCCTCAGACATGGCGCATCACGTCTACCACATTCTAGTCCACGAGGCAGTCACAGGGCCCCACCCGCATTCCAGGACAAATAAATTCTACCTCCTGATAGGGAGGGAAGGATTCTGGAAGACCACATGGGACTAAAAATATAACCGTGCCACTCTTGGAAAATACAATCAGCCACCAGGAGATACTAGTAATATAGGATGAGGAGCGCTGATATCCTCCAAGACGTCACTTCATGGGGGTGCGCTCGGAACAAAACAATAATCATAGCGGGATAACATAGGGAGCCTGTGAGAGCGATTTTTGGCCGACTACCTGCTTATATAACAGGCCCTGGGTGAATACTTTACATATATTATCTCACTTAATGAGCAAACATTAGCTGAGCCTTTCACAGCTTACAAAGCATTTTCACACACGATATTATTAAGTCCTCCTTACAAACCTCCCAGCCCCGACGTCTCAGCTTCACCATGAGGAAACTGAGGTTCAGAGCAAGCAAGGGGGGCAAGCCTGCCAACAATGGGGTCTGCTCCAGGCATGTGAGGATCTGGGCTTCGGCCCCCCAGCCCCAGGCAGATCTGATGACAGATGGACACCGATCGGATTTCAGGTCCTCTAGACCAGGGGAAAGATATTGACAACTTAATATCATTTTGCACTTCACAGCTGGTGTGAAAACAGACGTTTTGCTCTGGGAGGTTGCTGTAACTTCCTTCCCCCGGCACCCCGCCGTCCTCCGAGGGGCTTCTCCTGTGCCTGTGGATAATTGCAGCCCTTCCCAGCCAGTCCCCAAGTCCAAGGTGATGACATCCTCCCTCCGGGCTGGAGAGCCAACCTCGCTTTCTCACAAAGTGTGGATTCCCAAAGGCGCTCACGGGGGTCTCTGGGTCTCCGGGCTCCGTGAGCGCGCGTTGGAGCGAGTGCCTCCCCGGGGCTGCTGCTCTGTGGCCGGGAGGGAGGGGTGAGGACAAGTCACTTCATGGGACCTTCGGTTTTATGCTCTGGGAAATGGGAGCACTGCCAGCTGGGGTGTTTTGAAGTAATTTCTAAGCACCATATAATTTTACAGACATTAGGTAACACTTAAATTTTTTCACTTTATAATTGGATACTTAAAGCTCAAATGTTTCATCTACCCAGCTCCCCTCCCAGAGGGCGACCAATGTTATCTGACTCTTGTACATCCCACCCAGGATATTTTATGCATTTTCCTACGTTTTTATGCACATGGTGTTATATTATAAGCACTGTTTTGAACCTTTCTCCCCCCCACTAAGTGACATCTCAGTTTTTTTTATATTTGTTCATAAAGAGTCCTTTCATTCTTTTTTATGACTGTATACTATTTGAGTGGAGGGATATATTTTATTTAACTGGTTCCTTTAAAGTAGGTCATTTCCCCTTCCTTGCTACTACAAGCAACACCGCAGTGTTCAGCGCCACCCATACCGCACCCGCATCTTTCCTCTCGCGGCCCCCTGTGCGCCTCTCCGCTGTCCCACCCCCTGTCTTCCCACCTCACACTAGTGCACCACCCTGGATTTCAGCTGTGCTGTTCTCCTGCTTTTCTTCAGAGCATTGCCACCTACGTGCATCCTTACCCACCACCTTGCTCCAAGTTGGATGATTTTGAACTTTATGTAAAAAGGACTGCGCGCTAGGTATCTCTCTGTGATTTACTTCATTTCTTCAATGTTAAGTTCTTGAGATTTATCCATGATGCTTCACGCCACTGCAACCCACTCATTTCCACATCTGTGTGCTATTCTGTGAAACCACTGTATCAAAAACTTTAGTACCCATTACTGGTGGCTTTGGGGATGGTTTCCATCTTGGCTGCTACAAGCAGCGCTGCCTTGAGCGTTCTGCGAGGCGTTCCTGGTGCCCGGGAGGGAGAATGATTCTGGGGTAGTCACTTGGAGTGGAATTGTTAGAGTCCGTGCAGATATTGACCATTCGATGCCAAACGATTTTCCAAAGTGATTGTACCAATTCCTACCCCCACCATCAGTGTCTGAATATTCTGGGTTCTCCAACTTCACCAACAGTTATTTTCAGACTCTTTAATGTTTGCCACTCCCTATGGGTGTGAAACGTATTTCATTATGATTTTAACTCACATTTTTCTAGCTATTAAGTTGAACATTTTCATATGTTTATTGATTATGAGAGATTCTTTTTAGGTCAAGTGCCTTCTCAAGGCTTTTGCCAAATATTCTATGCAGCTTATTTCACTGTGGGTAATAATTCATGCTTTGTTTGTTACATGTATTGGAAGTAAATTCTCCAAATTTCCCCACAGCCCAAGTCAGAGACAGTCTTCGCATTCTCTTTATGGTGTTCTTTGAAAAGGAGTTTTACATTTTAATGTAGTCAAATTCATTTAATTTTTTTCTTTATAATTTGTGCATTTTCCCTTTTGTTATTTGTACATCTGACTTGTTCAGGAAATCCTTTCCTTTCTTGAGATCAAAAATATAGTCTCTTGTACTTCATTCTTGTGGTTTTATCATTTCTGTTTACACATTTAATTCCCTTGGCATTGATTTTGCGTGTGGTGTGAGGTAGGGACTCTGATATCGCACTTGCAGGATAGATAACCAGTTGTCCCGATACCATTCATTAAAAGCCCATTCTTCCCCCTCTGGCTGGCAGCGCCTGCTCTGCCATCAACCCGGTTCCGTGTGGGTGTGGATCTGGTCCAGGCTCGCCAGTCTGTCCTCCCTTCTCTGCTTCTGAGTTAATCTGACTCTCTCTGAACTGACGCTACATTGTCTCCAGGCTTTATGGTAATTCTTGATCTAAAAAAGATCTGCCAAGCCCCTCACACCTTCCAAATTGTCTGGGACATCTTTGGCCTGTGCTTTTGTACAGACATTTAAGAATCGAATACCATTCTAAAGTGAGATTCGTTTCTACTTCTCAGGATGTTGTAAGGACGTCATCAAGAGATGGGTGTCAAGTATCTACCGTAATGCATGGGTACGTGGTGCATGAGTGGAGAAATGAGCTGGTGGAGCCACCTGGGGGAAGGGGTCTTGCTGTCTGAGTCTGCTGTCCCTCGTGACAAGGACAGTCCCCTCGTCCCTCCCAGTGCACCTCAGGGTTGTGGCGGCAGTGTGAGGGAGAGAAGAGAAAATGAGAACACTTCGCAGCCTCAAAGTTGTTTGACGCTTTGCATTCCTTCCACCAAGATTATCAAGCGGATATTGATGTGATTGCACAGCCCTTGGATGAGAAACAGTTCACCATGAAGGCCTTGCCAAGTACTGCGCAAACAGGGAATGTGAACAGCCCCGTTGGCCTAAGAAGCATCTTCTGGGTTCCCTGATACCGGGGGGGCCTGTATGCGCGCGTGGTTTTTACTCTGATGGCACACGTTCTGGGCGCACTGGAACGGTCAGTCAGGAGCTGTCTGGGGCTCGGGGCTGTGAGGGGAGAGACTCCGGCAGCAGAGAAGTCGGACGTTACGGTACAGTTGACTTCACTCCTGTGGGGGAAGGAACACTTCCATCTGCCCTCTTAGGTCCTAGGGCTGGGCCTAGGAATCCAATGGACTTAAAACAGATTAATGGGAGAAAAGTATACAAATTTTATTCAACATTTGCACCATCGCATGGCAGTCTTCCATTGGCTGGCACCTAATAAGCACCAAAGGAAAACCAAGACCTGAAGAAGCTATAAGATGCAAAAGCTTAGACAGTTTTTACAGAGGACAATCAATTGTGGGAATGTGACAAGACAAAGGGCCTTGGGCTAGATGTCTTACGTTGTGTGGCCATGACCAGGAAGTAGATGCTGGACACTAACAGAAGATACGGGCTATTCCAGCAAGTTTGTTTGGACAGGTCCACTTGGGTGTCAGCACAGCTAGTCTCCAGCGATAAAAATGCTCTTCTCTTCCCAGTACAAGGAGGGCACCTTCCTCCCGGGAAATTGTAGGACCTGCTGTGAGGTGGAAGGAGGGCGGTCAGAGCATCTTCCTTAACTCTGCTGCCGCTCAAGGGCTACCAGGTCAAATAATCCTGCGCCAAAGTGGCCCATGCTGGGGTGCCATGTTTGGATTTGTTGCTGTGGTTGGTTTGGGGTTTTTAAAAAAATGTTTTAAAGAGTTTATTTGAGCCAAACTGACAACACATGCCAGGGAGCAAGCTCTCAACGCCTCCTGCGGAGGAATGTCTAAATTCTTTTGCTCCCGAACTTGCAGCTGCTCTCCCAAGCCAGAGCAGCAGCCTGTGGTCCCCACAACACACCACGAGGCACCTGCCCCCAATCAGGACTGCCTGCCGCGCGGGGCAGCAGCCTGGCCTTTCCTTCACGGCTGCCGAATCCCCTGAAGACATCGCGGTGCTCCCACTTCCCACAGTGTCTCGGCCAGTCCAGGGCCAACCCTGGAGGCAGTCTGGGGCTGCGGGAAGGACTCCGGGCTGGGAGTCAGAAGGATGTGGACTTAGGACTTGGCTCTATCCCTTCTGGGCTTTGTGACCAGGAGCACATGATTTCTACCCCCTGTAATTTCCTTTTTAGAATAGGAGCATAGAACTATTTCCCCTCTGCGAGGATGGGCGTCAAGCACCTAGCCCAGGGCCTCGTGGCTAGATAGTCCTTCTGGCTACACAAACTCTTTTGAAGATAATCTCTTTGCTCTCTGGTTCATCTCCTACAATGTGCTGCCTGTGTGTACATGCATGCATGTGTGTGCATGTGTGTGTGTGAACATTCTCAAATATTTAGAAGACTTAAAAGAACAGGACAATGTCCCAAGGTTCCACCCACTGTTAATGTTTTTTTCTGGCTTCTCTTAAGGCACTCTCTTTGTTTTTGGTGTTCTGCAATTTCACAATGATTTATTTAGTTATGAATTTCTTTTTGGGGGGAAGTTCCAGTTTTTTAATATCATTTGTAAAGCTATTACTATGAACGTTGCTACAAGTCTTTTCTGTGGACAGATGTTTTCATTCCTCTGGGGTAATTAACTTAGAGTGGAATTGTTGGATAAATTTATATTTAGTTTTACAAGAAAAAGCCAAACTATTTGCTAAAGTGTTTGTCCCATTTTACACTCTCAGCAACAATTAATGAAATTTTGCTATTCCATATCCTTGCTAATGCTTAGTATTATAAGTCTTAAAAAATTTTTTTTCTCCATCCTGCTTGATTTGTACTAACATCTCATTGTAGTTTTAATTTACGTTTTCCCATGAATAAAGATGTTGAACATCTTTTTATGTGCTTAGTGGCTATTTGTATATCATCTTTTTGAAATGTCTGTTAAATCTTTAACCTATTTGTTAAACTGGATTGTTGTCTTATTGTTAAGTTTAAAAGTTCTAGGTATGTCTTTTGTCAGCTATATTTTTTTTGCAAATATTTCCTCTATGTCCTTTCTTTAATTAAAAAAAAAACCCAACAATCATGCTTTTTAAATCATCCTTTCACTACCACTTTATCCTTCTGGGGGGGTGTGCGTGTGTGTGTGTGTGTGTGTGTGTATCTCCATCATCTGACACATTAAAGTACATTTGTTGGTTAATTCTGCCCTCCCTTCTAGAATGTAAATTTCCATTAATGCCAGGTCTTTGCCTCTTTGTTCAGAGCTGAATCCTCAGCACCTATGACACTGGCTGGCTCCTAATAAGCACCGAGTAACTATTTCTTTAAATGAATAGATAGAGTCCAGTCCTGCCTTTCTCAGTGGAATATAGAGGCTAGCCTGAACTTTTATTTTGAGTATATGTACATTTATTTTGTCTGTGGATTTCCAAAATGCAATGTTGGGATACCTGTTTAGTTAACAAGGATTTGAAAGAATTACCTGGATTAAAGCAACACTGGATTCTTACAGAGTTAAAGAAAATGCTTCTGGAAAATCATGCCCCTTTAGAAAGACCTTAAAAGCTATTGTCTTCAATAATTTTTTCTAGCCTGTTGAGCTTTTTAAAAGAGCAGTTGAGAGCATTTCCTCGCTGGGAGTTACATGCTGAAGGAACAGCCATTATCTGTGCAGGCGCAGCCTGAAAATTGCAGCCTTGGAGAATGACATTCATCGAGAGAAGTTTCTGAGAGTCAGAGACAGGCTTCCGTAACAAAATGTATTTATAGAGTTCTCTTGCCTTGTCTTAGAATAATTTAGCATCAAAATAAAATGCTTAGGCGTTAATCCTTTGATCATAATCCTATGCTTTTTTTGAACCTATTGGACAAAATGCCAAGTATTCTCATATACAATCTCTTAATTTATAAATTTAGCAGTGACTATGAATTATATGGCAAGGTATTATAACTGTTTTTTCAACAGTTTCATGGGGTAGATTTTGGCTGACCCAAGCATGGTGTCTCCAACTCAATGAGACCTTGGTTTGTGACCTACCCAACGAAGGAATCCACCCATCACCTACAGGGTTCTGTCCTCGATATCTGCAGGGTTTCTTTAACATGGGAGCTAAGAACCAGGGTTAGCCTGCAGGCCGAGTTATATACAGATTTTCTAAATTTATTAACATATCTGTATATTTATACACACATATAAAAATGCTACCTTGTACATAAAATACAGAAAGTCCCCTACGTACCATGATGTGACTTACGATTTTTCAACTTTATAGTGGTGCAAAAATGAGACACATTTAGTAGAAACCATACTTAGAGTTTTGAATTTTGATCTCCTCCCTGGCCAGTGATATGGGTATGATACTCACCTGTGAAGCTGGGTGGTGGCAGCGCCTACAGCCCCAGTCAGACACGTGATCATGGGAGCAAACAACCTCACACTCTATAGGACATCCATTGTGTTCGATGGTTTTGCCTACATGTGGGCTAATGTGAGTGCTCTCAGCACATTAAAGGTAGGCTAGGCTAAGCTATGATGTTGGGTAGGTGAAGTACATTAAATGCATTTTTGACTTAACGATGTTTTCCACTTACAATGGGGTTATCAAGATATAACCCCATTGTAAGTCAAGGAGCATCTGCATATGTATAGTTGGAAAATGGTTCTGGTGCTAATTAAGTACTGATTCAAAAAGTAGGGCCTGGGTCAATTCCTACTCTGATCCAGGACTGTGACCAGTGAAAGTAGCTGTCTACATGAATGGCGCCCCCTGGAGTCTATAATGTGAATGGTGCTCAATCCAGTTAATGCAAGTTGGCCCCTCTGAGGTTCACAAACTCTTTTCTTTTCTTCCTTCCTTCCTTCCTCCCTTCCTCCCCTCCTTCTTCCTCCCTTCCTTCCTTTCTTTCCCAACAGCTTTCTGATGGCAGTGCTAATAAGCTCCCTATGGAGTGCTCTTAGACTCTCCATTAGAAAATGCTCAAAGATCAGCCTTTAAAGAACAGATATGTTCTACCCAAGCAATGGAGTATAATAGCAACTTTTCCCCCCATTCCTTTGGCTGTGGGTATTTTAAGTACCCCAAGTTAGACTTTCCATCATTGCTTCTATGTAAGCTATTCTGTAATTGCCTGTGGTTCTAAGTGTGAAAAAAATCTTCAAGGCTGCATCCTACCTGGAAGCTATTTCCCTAGTTTTTAGTTACTACTACTTACCTACTGTGTTCAATATTTCACTATGAAAATGAGACTTCTATCCACTGGCTATAGTTTTGTTATCTATTTAGTAGGTGATTGATATTTACAAACCAAATTAATTTATAAACCAGAAATGCTTCTTTTACCACGGTACTCTTACCACATAGCTCTGTGCTTGGCATAAGTTAATGTTGTCTTAACAGAATTAAAATTGAAATTTTTAAGCGAGGTAATTAAGTGGATCGTGACTTATTTGTACTGGGTTTGTATTAGAAACAACAGGCTTATGCATACTGAATCAAAATGCTGGATAATTTATCTGTTGTGGGTTGATTTTTAAAAAACTAAACAAACACATTTGATATGTTTGCCTTTGATACAGATCTCCAGGAAATTGGCTGAAGTCTTCAAGATTTTCTTTCTGACCAAGGCTGCTAGATATCAACAAGTTTCCTGAATTGTAGAAATCCACTTCTTTGGAAAAATTTTAGAACAGAAGAGGCAATTAATATTTTTTGAGCATTTGGCATATTATCTTAAATGATATCAGGGTGACATTTTTTATTAATAACTAATAACATGACTTATTGATCTGAATGGTACTTTTCATTTTAACACATGTCATTGTATAAAGTATATCATTTGAGCCACACATCAGTCTTGAAACTGCGTGACTTACTTTCATGCCCATTTTGAATACAAGGAAAACTGAGGCTCAAAAAGGCAAAGCGGCTGGGTCGGATTTACCCAGTTGGCAAGTGTTCTAATTCTAAAGCAATATCTTTGCCCTTGCACACCACCCTTTTTGATGCCAAAATGAAAATAGAAGGATTTGTATTGACAGCCTATTGATTAATGTTTCAGGTGTTGTACAAGGTGTTTGAAGGCCAGGGATACAAAGTGAGTAGACTTCCCACAAGGCCGCGTCTTCCCTCGGGTGCACTGATGGAAGGAAGCGAGCCACTGCGTCATGTGCTGAGTGCAGCTGCTGCGTGGACGAGGGCCTGTGTCCAGAACACAGTGCTCAGGAACTTCTCAAGCACAAGGTCATGTCCTATTGCTCTACTGATCTCCTCAGGGCCTTAAACACATAGCAGGCGCTCAGAAAATATTCATTGGGTGGATTGCGGCTGCATTGATACATGAGAGAATGAAGGAGATGAATTCTAGATCCTAATAAACGTAGCAATTTTCCAGGACATTCTAGGCAGAAGCAGGGGTAAGGTCCCTGTGATGTTAGAGGTCACCTGTTTTATAGGGTAGCCACATTGGTTCAAAAGACATCTGTGTTGGCTGCCACGATGGCAGGTGGTTTCTTCGTCCATCGTTCTGCGGTCTGTGACGCCCACCACGTGGGCTGCGACAGGGGCCGTGCTCTGAGCGGTGAAGGGCCCACGTCCGTGAAAAAAAGCACCGGGGGTTGCTTTTCTTTTATTTTCCCCATTGCCTTCAAAGTGCACCACCTTTCTGTTCATCTGAAGTGTTGCTCTTGAGAGAACCATCTCTGTTTCTGAGTGATTCGTTGAGAACGCCGAGTGCCAGACCACATGCTAATTAAGGCTTGTCACCTCCCGTAATGGCACCTTAGTAATACACCAATTAACAGTTACTTTAATTACACCACTTACATGAAATTAATGAAGAGTCTAGCTGATGAGAAGAACCTGTACATTAGAGCAACACAGAACATTCATCAAGTTTCTGATGAAATAGTCTTTGAGAAATCTGTTCCTCCCCATTGCCTAGTTAGAAAAATATTTTCAGGGGGCGGGGGAACAGTTTTTTGTAAAACAAGCTGGCAACAAATGGCGAAAACATACTCGTTCTTGCCACTGGAAGGGCTGAGTACACAGGCTTTAATGTCTGAGAGACTGGGTTCAGGTCACATGTCTGCCCTTTCTACCTGTGCTCTCAGTGAACTAGGAATAGAAGAGGACATCGTCCACCTGACAAAATGTATCCAAGAACACTTAACAGCTCACCTTACATTTAATGGTGAAAGTCTGGGTGCTTTCCCCCTAAAATCAGCAACAAGGATGCCCTCTCTCACCACTTCTATTCCTCTCCCTACACTGCAGTTTATAGATAGTGTGGTGAGGAAATAAAGAAGGTATTCCATTGGAAAAGAAGAAGCAAAACTTTATTTGCAGATGACACGATCACATAGGTAGAAAAGCCAATGAAATCTACAGAAAAGCTAGTAGAATTATTAGTGAATTTTGCAAGGCTGCAGGATGAATGATTAATATATAAATATCCATTGCATCTTTACATACTTGGGTAATTTTTTTAGCCCCTCTGGGTCTGTTTCCTTATCCATGATATGGTGAAAATTTTATATACTGTACTTTTCTAGAATTGCTCTGAGGGTTAAGAAAATGTAGGTTCCTAGAACACAAGATGCAATATATGCTGATTTGCTCCCATTTTGAGATCACACCAGATGGAGCCCTCAGCGGCCCTCGCGTGACATCTTCCCTCTTAGATAAGCATTAATGAATAAATGGCGCAGAGGAGAAAGTCGCTCTGCAGTGATATCCAGAGAAGCCTCTAAAGCTGGAAATCATGTAAGTGGAGCAATTGCTAAGTTCCAGTCCTACAGTCCAAGCTAACCAAACTGGCTCTCTTTCATCCCTACCCCGCCCCCACCCACCCATTCCTATTTCCTTAGTTCCTGCCTGGACCTATTATAACAACCTCCTAAACAGTCTTCCTAATCTTGATCTTGTTCCTCAGAACTTCAATCTTTTTTGCTAGGGCCAGGGTGATCTCTTTCAAATGCAAATCGGATCACCCCATTGGGCTACTTAAACCCTCCTGTGGTTCCCTGTTGAATTCAGAGTTAAGCCCAAGCTGCTTCGATTGGCTTCTGCAAAAATGCACTCGGCACTTCCTATACTGAACCACTTAAACTTTTCCCCAAACACCGAGTATTTTTGTACTTCCCAGCCTTCCTCACTTTGTCCCTGCTTCCCCAAAGGCCTCCAGTTTTCTCCTCCACAATGGTCAAGCCCATCCCCCCACTGCCCAAGAGTCCGCCAAACATCTCCCCAGCTCAACAGCAAGGCCCTCTTCTGCCAGACCGCTCTCCAGATGGCTCCAGATAGAATGAATTTCTACCTCCCCCATATGCCCTTCTGACAATAGAATGTGGCATTTTTCACATCTTATCCTCACCTTTTTTTTACCTGTCCTTGAACTCTTGAAGGACAGGGCCACGCCCCATGTGTCTCTGTCTCCCGTTCCCAGCAGAGGGCTCTCTCAAGGCTTGCTGAAGATGTCTGGAATCTTCCTTTTCCCACCAGGTTCCTTCTGCTATGCCCGAGTCTGAAGCCTCTACCTGCTCCTTTCAGGCCACGAGGGCCAGCATTCCTTCCACTTCATCCCATCTCAAGATCTCCGGCCCAGCTGGAATTTGGCCCCCCGCAAGAGCCTGTCCCGGGGTTCTTCTCCACTGGGTTCTTGGTTGCCACCTTTGCCGGGTCATTCAGGTCGGCTTCTTGGCTTTAGTCCTTTCTCTGCCTTCTCGTCTTGGCACTGTTTCCAGCCTTGTCTGATAAGAAGAGTCACCCAGGCACACAGATTCCTGGACCCCTCCCTCAGAGATCTGACTCCCCAGGTCTGTGTTGGAACCAGGATGTTGTCAGTCAAGCTCGGGAAATGCTTCAGTCCTGAGCGGCGGGGACGTCCTGCGCACTATCCTTCCCTTTCCTCCAGGACTTGCCCTGGTTGTGCTTTCCAGTGCCCAGGGGACTGCCACTTCTCCGTTCGTGAAATGAGCAAGGGCTCAGTGCTCACAGTCTCCTGCTCCTTCTCTATCTGGCCGGCTCCAGGGGTGTCAGACACAGCGAGAGGAGGAACTGACTCCACCTTGGGAGGCAGGGGTTCAAAGGGAAGCCCCTCTCATCCCACATGCCACCTGGAAGATAAACAGATATGAGTATTTAAAGGAAAAACAAAGCAACAGCAAGAGAGGGAAATGCGGAAAAACTAACCCTACCTAATGCTGGAAGATGAGGAATCAGTATAAATGTGAAAATATGGACCAATGAAACAGAAGACCAAACTGGACCAAACTGGCTCTAGAAAACCTAAGGATTTAACGTGTGCTCTGAGGAGGCTCGCAAAGGGCTAGCACCTTTTCGGGGGGCTGTGAAGGGGCACATTGGAAGCTGTGGGGGAAAATTTAGATTCTTATTTCATATCATATGCAACACTAAATTTCAGATGAACTAAAGAATTAAGTATAAAACAAGACATTTAGAACATATAAATAACTTTATATTCTGAACGGGGAGAACCACCTACATGTAGTGAAAAAAAAATCACAAAGAGGAAATTCAATAGATTTGATCACATAAAATGTGCATAAAAATGGCCAATATTAAAAGAGAGAGGGAAAAAGAGGAGGAAGAAACCTATAACCAGTATAACAAAAGGTTAGTGTTTAACATATAAAAAAATTATACGAGGCATAAGAAAAACAATATGACCTTGATTTTTATACAACTTATAAAATGGACTTCATCACACAGAGGACAAACTGCTTAAAAAGCACTTTATAAGAGTCAATCCCCTAGAAATCAAATACCAAGTAAAACTGTGTCAGGATTTTCACTAATCAAATTCTCAAAGATTTTAAAAAGTAATAATACTCACAACTCATGAGGGTGCTGTAAGAAATCGTGTGTGGTGGAAATGCAACTGTATAATGAGCAATTTGGTAATAAGTACTGACAGCCTGGAAAAGAATTGCAAGAAACTAGCTTTAAATTGCACAGAACATCTCTGGCTGCTCTAATTTAATTTTTTATATTCATCGTTTCCTTTATTTTGTAAGTTACCTATAATAAACATGTGTTAACTTTATAATTAGTCAAAAGTTGTGTCATTGGAACCCTTAAAAAATAAATATGCATATTAAGTATTTTTGACCCAATAATTTCACTTTAAGAAATCTGTTTGCAAGAAATAATCCCAAATAAGATCACAAGATGATGATGGAGGAAAAAAATGTTATCAGCAGAACGCCATTTACAACTGTCCAAAGATGTCAAAATAGGGCCAATTCGGCTATATCAACCTAGTGAAGCATTATATTTAAGAGCTTAAAATAACAAAAGAACATACTCATACTGTCTGTATTTGGTGTTAGTTTGCTAGGGTCACAAAGTTTCAGAAGCTTGGTGGCTTCAACAACAGAAATGTATTGTTTCGCCGCTATGGAGGCCAGAAGTCTGATGTCAAGGTGTGGGCTGGCCTGGTGCCTCCTGAAGGCTAGGAGGGAGGCTCCATCCCATGCCTGTCTGCCAGCTACAGGGGCTGGTGGCAATTCTTACTGTCCCTTGGTTGGTAGCAACACACTTTAAGTCTACACATGGCGTTCTCCCTGTGTTGTCTGTGTTCAAATGTCCCCTTTCTATGAGGACACCAGCTATATTATACTAGTGGCTCACCCGACTCCAGTAGGACCTCATCTGCAAAGTCCTTATTCTCAAATAAAGTCAAATTCACACATCGTAGGGGTTAGACCTTGGGGTGGGGGTGCACAGCTCAACCCACAACCTGCTGTGATATGATATATTAAAAAATTAGGGTGTAAAATTATATACGTACAGTCATAACCATGTTTTAAAACCATGCATAGAAAAGCAACTGGAAAGCAATACACCAAAATGTTAGCAGAAGTCATTTGGGGGAGCAGAATTATGAGTGGTTTTCTTTCTCTCCCCCCATATTTTCTATGCCAAGACCCATTCATGATCTTTCTTTCAACACCGGCCTTGTCCGCCCTCCCCCACCCTCCGACCAGAGGGGGCTCATGGACATGTTGCTGAGCTATAATCCCAACAACGCTATTTTCTCTCAGCTTCACATCTACTTCTAGAATCAGCTGCATGGGTCTGGAGGCCCCATTTCTGCACCCAGCCGGCTCCCTGTCAGGCTCCGCCAATAGCGGCACAAAGGGGAGTCTAGAAGGCTGAAGGACTTGCGCCTTCGGGGCGTGCCAGTCCCCACGCTGTCCTTGGTCAGCTGGCAGGGACCTTTCCTTCCCACAGCAGCAGCTCGATCCAGTTTCTCCTCTTTCTACCTCTTGCAGACCAGCCTCACTGTGCCCCCCCAACCCCTCCAGTCCAGGGACCCCAACCCCAGCCAAGCTCCTAGGACCCGCCTCCAACTCAGAGACCCAGCACCAGCCTGTGTCCCAGCAGACACCGCAGCTTCAGCTCTGCAGACGCTTCCTGTAAACCTCAACCTTTTAGACATCACGAACGCTTCTCTTCCCCAGCCCCTTCCCCGGTCAGGGTGGTGGGCATGGGGGTGTAGGCTGCTTCTTTCGTTGTTACCTCTGAGATACTTCTGAGTTCTGTTTTTACTCCTCCGCCCACCTAGTCAACTTTATACCTGGTGAACAATTCTTCATATTAAATTCTCTTTGTTCAAATAATTCATGTCTATTCTGTCTCTTAATTAGCCCCTGATTGAGGCGACTCATGCCAGCCCAGATGTCTCCACCCAGCTGCGAGATACGTTCCAAAAGCTGAGAGACTACCCCACCCCACCCACTTCATCCCTGTAGCTTCAGGAGTTTGTAGCTAAACCTGATTTTCTTTTAAAAGAAATAAGTGTCTTACTTCTCTTGCACTGCAACGTCCTCTTTCCCTCTGTCCTTCTCTCTTCTCCCCTCTCTCTCTTGCCTGTTCTACTCATCCAATCAGGGAAAGACTAAAACATCTTCTCAAAGCCTAGGGACCTCCCCCTAACTTCACAAGGAATGCCGCTCTAGGAATTTTCTACTTCTAGCAGGAAATAATAGAAACAAAAGGGAAGAAATTTTTCTGGCATCAGAACATTGGGCCACAGCCGCACGTGCTACGGCCTGCAACCCTGTTCTGGGGCCACGCTCTTCCCAGTGGAGAAGACCCCTCCATTTCTCAGGCCCCCCACGGCTCCCCTGGTGGAGGACTCACAGAGGCCCCTTCCAGGACTTAGCTGGGCCTGGCCTTTCAGTCTCCCCCAGGAGCTGCTGGCCCACCCAGCTGTGGGAAGGCCCAGAAGACATGGGCTTGACCCACAGTAGCCTTCGTAGTCGATCAGTTAGTGCTGGCTGTGCACAACACCGCCTCAGCTCTTGAGGAGCCTTTAGTCCTCTCGGGGAGGTGGGACCCTCCCGATGGCCCAGGATGCCAGCAGCTGGGAGGGTAGTCCCTGCCTCTGGGCACAGCCAGGGTCCAGGGCAGACGGGGCTGGGGAGGCCTGGTCCCTCCACTGTGAGAAGGCGCCGAGGCTCCCAAACACGCTGTTTCATAGCAAAGGCCTCACGACCCAGGGCGTTTCGTAGCAGGACGCGTGCTGGATGATTCCCGCGCAGGCCATGCTGGAATGCCCTGATGCTTGGCAGATCCGCCTGCTTCTCCTGCCCTGGCTGGCCAGCTGGTGGCCGCCGCACCGTTTTCTCTCCTGCTGCTTAGCTTGGGTGAGAAACAGCAGCAAATGCTTTCTTGCCAAGAATGCTTACCTTTGCACTCCGTCTCTCCCCTCATCCATCCCGAGCCGCTGCCGTCCCAGAAGAGAGGTTTCTTCAGGGTGACATGCAAGTCGTCCTTAGTCATTCCTCTGAACACCAGGCAACATCCTGATGGTTCTTCAAAGCCAGGCTCCTGGATGGTCATCCCACACGTGAACTCATTTAAGCCTCCCAGCAATCCAGGGAGGGACGCTCTGGTGTTACCTGCCTCTTCCAGGTGAGAAAACACGGCACAGAGAGGCTAAGGAATTGTTACTCAGCTGGCCAATAGCACAGCCCTGATCATGCCACACACTAGAGAGTTTGTGGAGGAGGTGTTGTTATTCCATTTTACGGAAGAGGAGACCGAGGCTCAGAAATACTTAGCAACGCCTTGAGAAGAGACAAGTATGTGCAGATATTTAGCATAGTACCAAATGCATTTGCATGGGGGGACAGCACTCTGCACCTGCAAACAGAGGGAGCTGAAAAGAGCTGGTGTTAGAAGACCAACAAGCAGCATGGAGTGAAGGGCAAGGGACCCAGGCACAAGGAAGGTCCGGAGAAGGCGTGAGACCTGGGCTAGAGATCTTAGGCTCATCCTTGAGCAACAGAGTCCCCTGCGCAGGGTTGGAGAGAGGACTCTACTTTCTGAGCTGAGGGAGGAGGGAGAGGCAGAAGCTGCGTCGGTGGGCGGACACAGGCAGGGGACGGCCTTCCCTCGACCCCGGCCCGCTTCCCACCCACACAGGACTCTCCCTGGGAAAAACGGAGGCTGCTTCCTGCAGCTTTAATTCAACATCAGTTGCAAAGCTCTACTAACTAAATTGGCCATCAACCACGTGCCTGTTCCACATAATGGGATTTGGTACAAAACGAGTTTTTCACTGCATAAAAAAGTGTCATGTTTGAATCAAAACTTATTCCAACATTTGAGCTAATGAAAACCTCAAGTGAGAGCTGATCAGTGGGGCCCTACGTGTTTCCATGGAAACTGAAGCAGAGAGGCAGGTCTGATCAGAAGCCAAGGTGACGTTCTGGGGTGCTCATGGGGGGCACCTCAGTGGGTGGGACCCACAAGAGTCAGAGACCTGGAGCCAGACCCAGTGGGGCGTTGGGGGCTGGGGCACGCCAGAGCTCCCTTGGCTGGAACGGGAGCTGGCACCTCTAAGGTCTGAGTTTGATAAACTTGCTGCAGCAACCAAACCTGTATTAAGGAGGTATTTTTGCATTATTACTGGATCTTCAATGCCTCCGCTCCAAGGCGCCCCCACAACCCACTCACCATGTGCTGGTCCCGCCACTGCAGCTCTGGCAGCCCCCGAGCTCACGGCGGGCGGCGGGGGGCAAGGCTGCCACAGTTGGGCAAGGCCTTACCGTGGGTGCTCCCAGCACACTTCGGGACACCGCCTCTCCTCTCTGGCCTGGGTTCGGCGTGTCTAAAAGAAGGATTAGAGCAAAGCTGCTCTGTTTAGGGTGGAGGTCGGAATTCCAGCCCCCTCTGCCTTCGATGTGGAGCAGATGCCTTAGCCCACCCCCCACCCCACAAATCCGGTTGGAGGATCTTGGGTCCCTGTAGGACAGCGATTTGCAACTTTTTTCATCCCAGGGCACACATAAAGTAATTATTAAAATTCTGCAGCACACCAAAAAATACACTTTTGGCCAATCTCACAAAAATAAAGAGGTTAATTTTAATTCATTCACACCAGATGGCTATTGTTGTGTTGGCTGTTGTCATTTTTTATTTGACAATAAGGGAAAAGAGGTCAGCGCCCCTGACAAAACCGTCAGGTATTATGGGTTTTAAAAATTCTTGCGTCACACTGGCTGAGAATCACTGGTCTGGGGAGATGTCATAAGAGCAGCCACCGGACAGGCCTTGGGCCAGTCACACAGACAGTCAGGTGTCAGGGTGCCACCAACCAGGCTGATGAAGAGGAGACCCGTGCCGTTGCCTGGGGCCTCAGGCCCCCTTCTCCCCACAGGGAAGCCTCAGACCGACATGGAGCCCTTCCACAGACCGAGCCTTCCTGGGCACAGTCCCTGTCCTAGGTCATCCTTACAGTAGCCCTGATCGCTGTTCCCATACCACACAAGAGGCCACACACTCGAGAGGCTGGGGCTAGAACCACCACTGTCATGAGACATGTTGAACCACATCCCAGGCCTCCTGCCTCTCCCTCCACCCGTGCCCTCTTGCTCGTCCGCCCACGATAGCATTGGCTGGGCCTCTATCCCTATGCCCAGGCGTGGGCCCGAGGGCCCTGGAGATGGCCCTTCTATTGAGCTGGCCTGTGCAGGCTGCTGCAAGGCCTGGCCACCAGCCATACGTCCCCCGAATTGCTCCACACCGCCATATGGCCGAGGGGTCTGTTTTTCTAGGGGATGCAGGACCAGTGAATGGCCCATTCTGTGCCAGGGCCCAAAGCCTGATTCAATTGAAACCTGCCCGTCCAGGGCCCTGCCTGGGGCGATAAAGACTGTTGTCTCTGAGAGACACAGGCCGGCTGCGCAGAGAGCCTGGAATCGGGTTTGCAGGGCGGCCTCAGCCTCGCCTGGCACTGTGCCCCCGTATCACTAGCCTCAGGGGTCAGAGCGGTGACATGCCCACCCTCTGGCCTCACCAGGCTCCTCTCTCCCCCTTAATTGAATCAGGCCTCCAGCCTGGCATTCCCCAGGCCTGAAGTCATATCCATAGGGAGGGGCAAGGGGCATAAGACAGACATGGTCAGGCCCAGAAGTGACCCAAGAAGTCACTCTCAGCTCGTCCTCCCCAGACGCAGGGGCTGCAGCTGGGACGGGTGCGGGGAGCCCCCAGTGGTGGTCACAGGGTGGCCGGCCCTTGCAGAGTGGGGAACAGAAGGCTCAGGAACCCAGAACCCACACAGACAGGGAAGTCTTTTTTTTCCATCCTGCTATAAAAAATCCGAAGGTTGAAATAAAAATAAATAGATCATTGCCATCCATACCATCAGTGAACATAGGTGAATTTTACAAGCATGAAAATGAGGGGAAAAGCAGACACGAGAGGACACATGACATGATTCCATCCATCTAAGGATCAGGAGTGAGAACAAACTGTAGTTCTAGAAGCCAGATGTGGGAGGAAGTCTGGGAGACAGCACGTCGGGGTTCGCTGGGACACCAGAAGCTCTCTCTTCTTGAATGGTGTCATGCATATGTCCACTCGGTGAAAATCAATCAAGCGACCACTAAAGATTTGTCTATTTTTCTCTATGTTTGTTGTACTCCAGTAAAAATTCAAACAACGTACAGACTGGTAAAGGGGGAAAAAAAGATACAAACTAGTTCCATCACCCCCAAACTCCCCTGCATCCCTTTGTTGTCAGCTTCTCTGCCCATCTCTAGCCCCTGGCAACCACTGATTTGTCTTTTGTTCCTACAGTTTTACCTCTTCCAGAATGTTCTATATGCCACTGCACAGGTGTACCACAGCCTGTTTATCCTTTCACCAGTGGAAGGCCATTTGGGTTACTTCTAGTACTTGGAGATGAGACATAAAGCCCCATGTAATCATCCGCACACTAGTTTTATGATGATATGGGTAGTCACCTCTCTTGGTTAAGAACCTAGGAGTAAGATGGTTGGATCACATGGAAAGTGTATGTTTAGCTTCATCAGAAGCTGCCCAGCTGTTCTCCAAAGTGGCTGCGGCATTTTGCACGCAGCAAGGAATCACAAGAGCTGTCCCACATCCTTGCCAGCACTCGATATTGTCAGTACTACTTTGTTTTCTCTCTTTTTAGCCAGTCAAATAGGTGTACGGTATGTCATCTAACTTTGACTTGAAACTAGGTTGGTCAGATACTATCCTAACCTGCATGTTACAGAGGAGAAATCAGAGACTGTCGACAGGTGCCTCAGCGTGATCCCTCTTAAGTGACTGTCAGAATCAAGACACCAGCTCGGTCTCCTAGTGGCACCCGGAGGGGTGGGAGACGTTCTCCCAGGTGTGGCGAGGTCCCCGAGAGAGACCAGAGCGGCATGCAGGTGATCAGGGAAGCAAAGCCTGTTCCTTTGGGACTGCTTGTGAAAGTCCCAATGCTAGAGGGAGCTGAGCTCAAGTGTGGAAAGACGAACATCGGGGAAGCAGACGGGGCAGCGGGAGAAGCAGGGGCAATGGTGTGCAGGTGAGGAAAGGTGAGCCACGGCGGAGGACGCGCTCATCCAGCAGGGGCGCGAAGGCACCGGGCAGAACAGAGCAGCTGGGTGCCGGCCAAGGCGGAGTTCGTCTGGTAGAAACAGCAGGAATTCCATCGACAAGGTACCTGGGCTGGAGACACAACTCATAACTGCACTTTCCAAGTCTGTAACATGAGGTAATAATAGTTCTCTTGAAGTATTGTTGAGGGGATCAAAGAACACACGGTGTGAAAATTTTATAACCTTGACATGTCACACAGATACAAGGACACATGGAGAGCATTCCATGTTGCTTCAGTGAAGGGATTCTTGACAATTGCCTTTGTGCATTCAGGATCCTAGAACAGAATACCACAGCCCGGGTAGCTTATAGGCAGCAAAAGTGGACTTCTTACAGATCTGGAATTCAGAAGTCCAAGGTCAGGGTGCCGGCGTGGCCAGCCAAGGGCTCTACCCCGGGGGGCAGACTTTTCATTGTGTCCTTATGGGACCCTGGGGCCTGAGGAGCTTTCTCAGGCCACTTTTCTAAGGGCACTAATCCCATTCCTGAGGCTCTGCCCTGGTGACCCAGTCACCTCCCAGAGCCCCGCCTCCCATGCCAGCAGCTTGGGGGTTAAGTTTCAACATGCAAACTTCAGGGGGCCTGGAACTGTCCAGCCCACAGCACCAATAAGTATCAATCTTAAACAATTAGAAGTGAACCCTGCCTTCTTCATCGGTGGTTTCTGAGTGTTTATTAAGGACACAGTACATCAAAGTGACTCTAAAACTGAAAAAGGCGATGTCCTTGTGAGCTCATAGCCAGCATAGCTTTGTGGGGGAAACTTGGGCTGAGGCCACAGGGAGGGGAGGATGGGCCGGACAATTCCAGGGCGGTGAGGCCAGGCGGTGGTAGCAATGCCCTTCTGTGTCTGGCTTATTTCCCTTAGCATAATGTTTTCAAGGCTCATTGGTATTATAGCATTTCTAGAATTTCATCTCCTTTTGTGGCTGAATAATATTCCATTGTATGTATATACCGTATTTTATTGATCTGTTCATCTGTTGATGGACATTTGTGTTGTTTCCACCTTTTGGCTGCTGTGAATAGCGCTACTAGGAACATTGGTATGCAAGTATCGGTTTAAGCCTTTGCTTTCACCTGGAATTGCTGGGCGATATGGTAATTCTATGTTTAACTCTTTGGAGGAACTGTGCCAGGGCTTCTTATGCCCACCTGGGCACTCACCTGGGAGCATAAGGATGTGCACCCTAAAGTCATCTTTGGGGCCAGACAACCGTGGGTTCAAATCCCAGCCCACGTCTCCGTACCTGAGCCTCCGTTTTCTCGGTTTTGAAACAGATCATAATGCTCGCTATAAACGTGAGCTGCCTGACTAACGTGAAACGCCTGGCACCGTGCAGGTGTTCAATAAATCCCTGTCCCACCTCCCCTCACCCGCTTCTGCTTCCTCATCTGCAACAAAGCATTCTATGTACTAAATGCCTCGTAAACTCCCAATGCTCTCAGGACGACTGGGTGAAAATGTTCCGTGGCAACTTTCTTTAGAAAGCATGCTCCCCCTTTTTAAAGGAGCCCATAATTCCTCCACATGCTTCCCCATCTGTTCCCCCAAATGTGATAATTAGGAAATGATGCTGTCACTTTCCAATGTGAGAAATCTGCCCCTCCCATCCCATCTCTGAGCAACATGGCAGAAGGATGAGCAGACAGATCTCAGTGCTCGGGCACCCTCACTATTTATGGCTCTTCGCTCATTGACTCTTCATCAGGGCCGAGAGCAGTGAGCTGCACTAGAACCAGTTACGATCAGAGGACCGAGGTCCAGGGGGGCAAAGGAAGCTTCTGAGGACAGCAGGCTGGTCGGAACGCCAAGACACATCTCCCAGGCTCCTCCACCCTGCTGCTGAAGACGCGGCCAGCCCCTTCAAGCAGGTGCAGAGCACTCGTTCAGTATTTATGCGAAGGCATGAATCCGGAGCTCTGGGCTCTCTGATGACGGTCTCCAGAACTTCCGTACCATCCCACTCTGCCTCCCGTTCCCCTGCTGGAGTGGTTCCCGTGCTAGCCTCTGAGCCTTGTACGGGCCATTTCCTGTCTTAGTTTGAGTTCCTTCCAAAGCAGAGCCTAAGGCAGGTTGCTTATTTGGGAAATAATCCTAGAAAACTGGAACGAAGAAGAGAGGGGATTAGAGGGAAAGTCAGGAAGGTATTTATTTACTACAATAACTGGGGCCCCATCCCATCGGGGACCCTCTGAGTCATGGTGCCGAGTTGTTCCTCCAAAGGATGTAAAGTTGAGGCATATGTCCCTGTTCCCCGCTGGTGACAAGCTGTCTTCGTTATCTGTTGCAGAGTAACAATTTTGTGGCTTCAGAATTAACTGGCCTCAAACAACATTTATTGACTCACGGCTTCTGTGGGTCAGGAATCTGGGGCCAGCGCCACTGGGGGGTCCTGGCTCAGGTCTCTCGTGAAAGCGCAGTCAGGCGGTGCGCTGGGACCGCAGCGTCCGCTGGCTTCACTGGGGGGGAAGCACCCACTCCAGGGTGACTCGCTGAGACGGCAGCGGGCGGGAGGCCTCGGTTCCTTGCTCTGTGGGCTGCGCACTGCATGGTTTCATCCAGAGCGAGGGATCTGAGGGACAGAAAGGGGATGAACACCCCTCTGACCGTAATTACCCCTGTAAGGCCTCCATCTCCAAATACAGTCACATCGGGGCTTAGGGCGTCAGCGTACGAATTGAGAAGGAGGCACAATTTAGTCCATAACAGGCTTTGACTGGAAGAACTCATCATCTAGTCATCGATTTTATTTTTTTTTCCTTAAATTTTATTTTTATTTTTGGCTTTAGGAAAAAGAGAGGGAGAGAGGTATCAATGTGAGGAACGTCAATTGGCTGCGCCCGAACAGGGGACCTGCAACCCAGACATATGCCCTGATTGGGAATCAAACCAGCCACCTTTTGGTTTGCGGGACAGTACCCAACCCTCTGACTGAGCCACACCAGCTGGGGCTGGTCATCCATTTTCCTACGGGCAACCAAAGAGATTGAAGGAGTAAAGAGGCCGGTGATAGCCCCTTGCCTCCCTCCACTCCTGTCTACCTTTCCTGGTTTTTGCTCACCTCCTGACCTCCAGCTGAGGGTCACTGGATTCTGAGACTCAAAAGAGCTTCTGAGAAGCCTTGAGACAGTTAGTCTGGGCCTCAGCTTGCTCACCTGTAAAGTGGGATCGGAATCATTGTCCTCCCTCCACCTCACAAAGAACCCCATGGAAAAGTAGACATGAGAGTATCCCATAAACTGCAAATGAGAATGAAAATAAAATCCTAAAAATGAAGAGGAAAAGGTGAGTGTAGTTTACAAATTTACCCACAAGGTCAAGTTTACCTGGTCAAGGGCGTATTTGTAAATTTCCTTGGGTGTTGGCCTTGCTCTTCTGCAAATGGGAGCGAGTGCACAGTGACAGGAGAAAGGGTGACACACAGTTCCAGTCCCTCCAGTGTGACTACACAGTTAGCCCGGGAACTAGAGCGTCACATTTGTTTAAGTTAAAACTCCCAGCCTCAGGGCCCGACTAACTTTTACATCGTTGAAGAGATGCACGTGTGCGTGTGCCATTCAGACACGCCACAAGCCTCCACGCAACCGACTGACTATTTTTTAAAAGGAAGTGATTTAAATAGAAAGAGTTAAGCATGACACTTAGACAATACTTTCAAGAAACCCAAAATGAAATTCTGGTTTAAAAAAAAATCACGGAGGAAATATTTTAATATAAAATCAATAAATATATGTATGTAACACATAGTGAGAAGATGAATAGAAGATAAACCGACTCTGAATCTTTTAGGAAATTGCGTAAAAGTGACAATTTGATGGAATCTGGACTTAAAACACTTTATGAAATGTGAAAAAAAATAATGCTTAAGAAAACCTATGAAAATGGCTGGCGGACGAATTCAGTGGTGAAACCAAGGAGGACACTGGTCCCCAGCTCTCTCTTCGCCAAGCGTGCCCTGCCCTGGGCGCTTATTCTTTCCTCTTGCTCCCACCCCGTGTTTGTCCCAACAGCCTATTCTACAAGAAGCCAAATCCACCATTAATAACCCACAATCGAACAATTAGGTTCAGCGGCAGAGCTACATGACTCAGTTAAAATTTTTAATGTTCCAGTTCTGCTTAGGAAACAAATTTGACCAGAAAGCCCCGTTTGACGTAATCGGGCAAATTTACCATCATTAGTGGCAATTAAGATAAAGTGTTAATGACTCTGTTTACCTGGGTGGGAAAACAGTCAGGGTGCATGTGCTGGAAGCAAAGAGAGCGCCCTACCCACACGGGCCTTGGCCTGGGAGGCCAAGTCTCTGGGGCCTGGCAGAAGTTCTGTCTTCTCCCCTCACAGCACGTCGGCAGATGCAACCACCCTCAGGGAGCAACACCGTACGGACTGGGAAACGGAGGCCCAGAGCCGGGACGCAGCCGACCTGCCCCTGGTCCCTGCCCTGCCACCCGCCCCCCTCCCGCAGCCGCCTCGCTGGCCTGAAGAGTTACCGCTGAGCCCGGGCCCGTGCGGCCCAGCGGGTTGGAGCCTCATCCCACAGGGGCAACAAAAGATTGGTGGTCTGATTCCGGGTCAGGGCACATACGTAGCTGCGGGATTGATTCCCAATCGGGGAGCATGTGAGAGGCAAACATTTGGTGTTTCTTTCTCACATTCGTGTTTCTCTCTGTCTGTCTGTCTGTCTGTCTGTCTCTCTCTCTCTCAAATCAATGAACATATTTTTAAAAATTTAAAGAACACCTCGAGTGTTTGTTGATGAAAGGATTTGGGAAGCAGGAGGGAAAGGGGGCTACTTAGAGGGCACACCCGTTGCCGGTGTGGGGAGGAAGACACTTTGCTCTACCCTCAGGGTTCTTCTGGCTGGTCTCATGGTCACATGGGCAGGAGACGGATGAGCCAGAGAAAACAGTCAGATTGCATACAGGCATGTGTATGGGAACCGCATGTACACGAGGGAGCCAGAGACCCCACCTGCACGAGAGGGTCAGAGGTCACAGGGGGACTGAGGTGTGCAAGACACACTGAGCTAGAGGCGAGGTAGCGCCCCTTGGGAGCTTCGAAGGGTCATTGCCGGATGGTAAAAAGAGCAGGTGCTTAGTAAATACACGTTTCCCCTGCCCTATAGATGGGTCAGCAATGTTGTCACTGATAATCTGCTATAGTGGGCAAGGCCCCTCATACAAGTTCTTCTAGGTAGTTAAAGAGAGGGGCAGAAGTTTCTCTTCAGCCTGAAGCTAAAATTGCGTTTACCTCAAAACAACCCACATACCCCAGAAGCCCATCTTGCTGCGGCTTGTTCTAAACCCCTACACCAGGCACATAATTAATGCATGCACATTCCTTTATTAACTAACTTAAATCTAACAACCACAGCCTTTCTGGAGAGACCATTTATTAGCTCCATTTTACAGAGGAGAAAATGGAGGCTGAGGAGAGTGAAGTCATTGCACAAGGAAAAGCAGCCCTTGGTTCCTCCTGAAAACCTCCGTTTTGGTCCCTTTCACCCGACAGCCTCAAGGGTCACCCAGCTCAGCCCTTGGCCACCCTTACGCCTACACAGCCAGGCGCACCCTAAGCCTCCGGAGGAGGCCCGGAGTGGGAAGACAGCGCCCAGACAGCGCTCTGGGCCTGAAGGGGCCTGCCTGCCTCGCCTCCGGCTGCCTTGCACTTGTAGGACTAGTCGCACCGAAGTGGCTTCCTCTTGTGGCTTCCAGGCTGGTGAAAGGGCAGGCTTGTGGCATTCCTGAGCTCGGGAACGGGAGGCAGCAGGGAGATAATGAAGGGGTAGGGATCAGTAGGGAATTGAAGCAATTACCCAGCTAATTGAGGCCCACTGGCCCACTTTCCCTGCACATCTGGGTGCCAGGCTCAGAAGGTCCACAGCCCAGACCGTCAGGTAATGGTGGAGGAACAGCCCCCAGGGGTGGGGCCTCTGGGATCCCCAAATTCTTGCTTCGGGCCATTTCTCCAGCCTAGTCTTCTCTGAGGTGAGGGCAGGTTGCGTGTGAGGTTGCTGCGCATGGGATTTACTGAGATGGAGGTTGTTTTCCTCGTAGGACACTGGAGTAAATAATCTCTGATCGCTTTCGTCACCCCGCTGAGGCACCCCATGATCCCATTTTACACATGGAGAAACTGAGAGCTACCCAGCAGGAGCAAGTTGCTCAGAGTCACCTCCCGAAACCTGAAGTAACTGGAATAGCCTGGCTCTTTCATTTCTGGCTTTTTTTTTCCCCCCGCACATCCCAGCTCTTTCCTGGACCCTGAGTTTGGACACACGTCCCCTACTCCCACCCTTCCCGCCTCTGGCCCCCACCCATTGAGACAAACCTATTCTCCATCCCCAGAATGAATGTGGAGGTCACCGTCTCAGGAGCCGGAATTCTCCTCGCTGCCGAAAGCCTAGCTTTGTGTTTGTTGTGTACACAAAGGCAGCCCAAGTTAACACATGTGTTCCAGGGGCTCCCGCCCCCACCCCCTCTCCAGGGACCCACGGGGAATTCTGCTAAGATAATTATCTCCAACTGGGGTTTTGTTCAGTCCTCTAGTAAGACAAGCTCCCCGTTTAGAATAATAAGGCCGCGCTATTGAAGGCTAGCTGGGAAATATTTTTCAAACAAGCAATTCACGTATGTGTTTCACATATGCCACTCATTAAGGTTTATAAGACCTTTTGGTCTTCACAATAAAGCTTGTTTTTTTAAAGGTTAAAGTCAGCATGCCCCGGTTACTACCAGCACCCTGCTTCCCTCTTCAGAGGGGACAGAAATCCTGGGAAGTGTTGAAAGGGAATCAAAGAGGCTGATGCCTCCCGACCCGGCGGAGAAAGGAGCAGTGACCCCAGCAGTGACTGTCCTGCCAGGAGCAGGAGCAGGAGCAGGACCTGGAGGAAGTCCCGCCTGACCCCACATGTGCGCAGGCCCTCCATGATTTAGGTAACCAGGCCACGTCGCTCTCTCAGTGACTCGCAACCTGGCAGCACGTTAGATTCGCCGGGGACACTGAACACATGCCTGGGTCCCGGCCCCCCAAATCCTGAGGCAGCCAATCGGAGGCGGATCCACGGCATTGGGTAGTTTTTAAAGCTCCTTGGGTGTCTGTAATGTGCAGCCAAAGTGAGACAATCAATTAATCCCTGGGTCCCTGAAGCCTTCCTGCAGGTGGGCGGGCTGGAAATCATCCTCCCCATTCTAGAGATAAGAAAAACAAGGCCTGGGCGGGGAGCATCCCTGTAACTGGCAGAGAAGGGACTCGAACCTGGCTCTCTTGACACCTTCCAAACCCTCCTCTTTGCAGCCCATGTAGTAGTGATAGCTACGACTACCTGAGCCCCCAGGCTCTGCACATGTTCTCATTCAATCCTAACAAACCACAGGAGCCAGTGTTAGGATAGCTGTTTTGCAGATGGGGAAATTGAGGCTCAGAGAGATTGAATGACATGCCTCCTGTCACATCACATGCAGAGGATCTGATCACAAAAGTCCGCAGCAGACAGATAACTCATGGCCAGTAGGCTCCCACCTGGGGGCAGTGTGACCTCTCAGTCTTGTGTTTGAAGGTCCTTTAAGGACCTCATATAGAATGAGGAAGCAAATATCCGTTTGTTGGCCACCTACTATGTGCCAGACCCTATGTTGGCTGCTTTACCTACATTTAAAAATGTAATTGATAAGGCAGGTGTTGCCCTCCCCATTTCAGGTTGGGAGCTCAGGTTGTTGAGTGACTCACTCCAGGTCACAGAGCTTGTAAGTGTTGAATTAAAGCTCCCCAGTCTGGGGGTTCCCACCTCCCCACACGGCCGTCCCACTCTTGTCAAAATGGCAGGTGAGACCTGCCCAGACATAGAGAAGAGTTTCAGGCAAATTTGAAAACAACAAAGATAATTTAAAAGGGGAGAAACAGTTTTATTGTGGCCTTGGCTGGATTTCATTGTTTTTGAAGTCACTGTTAATGTGGTACCAGGGCGTTTTAATCAATTGGGTTGAAGCTTGCTATTTATGAACCCACTAAGAGTGTGCTCTTGCTTTTGTTATTAATTAAGAACATCGTTCTTTTTCAACATTCTTTGATCAAACCCCTCTTGCCTTCTAGTTTCATTTAAACATGGCCATGGGGGCAAGTAAATGTAGGAAACCTTCACACAGGGGTAGGGGGAGCCCGGGCTGGGAACCAGGACAGCTGGTTTGATCCTGGCCCTGGCCCTGGCTCTCCCCCTCCGCGTGATTTTGGACACAACTTCCGTGAGTTTCTTCCGTATGATCTCTATTCCAGCATCTTGTCAGGGCTGCTATCTATGATCATGAAAATGAGAGAATCGAGATAAAACATTCTGAACTATAAAGGCTTATGTAAATAGGAGGGTTTGTTGCTAAGTATGATTATTAAAATATAAAAAGAGTTTACTATCCGTGGTGTGAAATATGCACTGTTATTCTCATTTGGGAAAAAAAGTTATCAGCGACAATCCAGGGCAGCACACATACACATTTTTCCAAATACAAGCAAAAGTTTATTTAGAAAGTCACAGAGGTTAAAGAAATTAGCCTTGGAAGAAGTGAGCCAGCTGGGCTGCGTGGGCTCAGGAAACAACTTACAGGGACAAAAGAAGGGCCCTTGGAGCTCAGGAAAAATAAAGGCAAAAAAGATGCTCCTGGGAGAGGAAGAGGGGGAAAGGCATGGCATGCTCCAAAGAGAGGGAGAGAGAGAGAGCACGCTTGTGCTCCAGGGAAAGAAGAGGGTAGAGAAAGCCATGGGTGTGCTCAAGGGAGAAAGAGCTTGCTGAGGGCAACCTACACTTACTCAGTGTCTTTTAGGTCCAGGGAGTCACCAGCTATGGACTATGAAATCAGTCATTCATCCATTCATTCCATGACTGGGAATCTACTGCGCGCCAGGCCTTGGGCTAGGCACAGGACCGAGATGAAGCAAACTCAGAAGAAGACTAGTTCTCATGCCCTTCACAGTGAAGCAGAGTACAGTGAGGATACAGCAGAGAAGGAAGAATTTCCATGGGAGCCCAACGAAGTGAGAGGTGAAGCGGGGGGTAAGTACACCCTATCATAGCTGTGGGGTTTGGACTGATCACCTCTGTGCTCTCCAACTTCATTCTCCACCAGGGTCTCCCATAACATGTCCCCTGAGAGCTCTCAGAGAGGACTATGAATGACAGCCACAGGGGACAGGCCTCTGGTCTTCAGGACATGTATATGACAGGGGATCCTCCAGATGGCAATAGGGTTTGGCTTGCTGGTCTACCTTCAGCTCCCTGAGCATGGACCCCAGCAACTCCTCAGAGAAACAATTCCACAATTCCCAGAGGATCCTCTCAGGTCACTCATTCATCCATCTATCCAACCATTCATTTCTGCACTCAGCACCTCCCCACGTGTGCTTGACCACTTGACATCCATCAATAGACAGGCCTCAGCAGAGCTACACCTGGAACTCACTTTCATTCATTCCACAAATGATTGCTGAGAGCTCAGTATTGACCAATTTTATGCGCAAGGCCTTTTCGACAGACTTCTTTAAAAGCCAGCATAAATTCAATTCGTCATGACAATAAGGTCCTTCTCTCATTTCAGGTCACCTAATTAGGAAAAAAGTGTCATTTATACTCCTGGTAAATACCATGACTCATTAAATGGATATATAATATTCCATACTGCCTAATCTTTACACATAAAATGCAAAATCCAGATCCCCTTTACTTTTAGAGCTAGAGGGACTATAGAGAACACGTCACATTTTACAGATGAGAAAACTAAAGATGAGGAGTGAAGAGTGAACTGCTCAAGTCACACGGTAGGTTAATGGCAGAGGTAAGGCCCATCTCCCTACCTAAGGCCAATTTTCACTCCATTTTATATTTTCTAACTTTATATTATGTTCTAGAATATGCTTAGACAAACTTTCTTTTGGCCTCAGTTTTTCTTACCTATTAAAAAAAAATTTGCTACTGATTTCTAATCAACCTTCCAGCTCTATTTCCTAGATTTCTACAAAAAAGATAATAACTGGCATGTAATCATTAAAATTTCAGGGAACAAAGCCCGCTTTTCCCTGAGAATAGAATGAATCTGTCCGTGGGTTCCACTTCGCTCAGGACAGTTGTCCATTACCACTAGTGGCCCTTTGGGTCCTTGGGTGGACTGGCCTGGGGTCCTTGGCTGAGCAAAGGTCTTCTCCAGTCTGCAGTCTGGCCCATGCCCTCCTGAGAGGTTTGACATATCTGTGTTTGAGATGTAGGCACCAGGGAAGTAGGCAGAGCTAGCCTCTTTCTGATCTCTGGGCCCAAAAGCACGAGGGCCCTGGTCACAGCACGAGGTGCCATTCCCAGCCCCGCTTCCTCCACCTTAGGCAGTGGGATACAGGTGGAGCTCGAAGCATCCCACCATTCGCTCACTCTGCAAGTCAACTGGCCATTTATGCAACCAGCAGACATCAGAGGCTGGTCCCTGTCTAGCCCAGCGCAAGTTGCTTTAAGTGGTCCACAGAAACTCAGTTAAATAAACTATCAAGACACCATACACACGGATGGCAGAGGCTGTGTCATTCTTTTTGTATCCTAAGTGCCCACACATTTAAGGTGTTCCATAAATGGTTGTCGGTTGAATAGTTTTCTGGTCAGAGAGCTCCTTACTAACCCCTCTCAACCTCTCATCCCATGTCTCTGATGAGAAAGCTATTAACGCTGACCTGACCTAACTCTGGGGAGGCTTCAACAGGAAGGCTGTGTAGAAGAAGGACCTTGTAAAGCCCTGAGAACAACATTTGCTGATGTCACCGCCATGGGGGACCATACAAGGACAAAGCGCCGCTGGGGAGGAAGGCTCAAGAGAGGCAAGCAGGGCTGAGCAGACTTTTGGAAGGGTACTGGGAGAAATGCAGTACTTAGAACTCAAAAGAAAAGTCAGACAACAAAAAATCTGGTTGTTCTTTGCTCGTTTGCTCTCAGGTAGAAAAACATAATGACCCAATGAAAGATAGTGTGGCTGCTCATAGTAGGAACGAGAATTTTGGTGAAAAATGAGCTTCTCTTGTGGTGTGGGTGGGGATGTCGAACCAAACTGCAAAGAGGTAACTCATCTCCGTCGAGCCCTTGTTATACCCAGGGCATTTTCATAGCTTATCCCATTTAATTAGGAATTTGAGGGAGATTCAAAACTGCCGTCCCGTAGTTATTTGGGTTCTGAAATCCAGGAATCTGGGAGGGCTCAGGTCAAAGGTTTTCCCATTATTAAAGTGTCCAGAATGACAGAAAGATCCAACGCCCGCCGCCTGACCTCCACCTCCACCTCTGTCCCTTTCCTCCGCAGCCCCTGCAGCAGTCTTATTCAAATAAACAGTCTTGGGTCCCAAGTGGAGCGCCTTCGAAGCCAGAGCAGAAATCCTAATTGTGGGTTAATGAGCCCCGGGTTTGCTCTGACTGGGCTGTTTACTGAAGCAATTTCGGTTTGTTCCTTCTGGCCAGAGATTGCAGCCACTGGCTCGCCTGTTCAGGATAAATGTCACTGTGGGCACCGGGAGCGATTTGGCCAGCTCCCGGCTTCTTTGGGTCACCCCGGTGTGAGAAAGGAGCCGACCTTGACTCTCAGGTCCTGTGAGGCAGCAACTAAAGACAGGATGAAACTCTGAGAGACAGGAACGTGGGTGCTCTGGCGGTCCTGGGGGAGGCCCCGAGCTCAGCTTCATCTGAATCAAAGGAAAAGCTGGTCCTGGATGGCTTCCTGGAGGAAGCATCTCATGGTAGCTTCTCAGAAGCCAACTCAATCCTAAAACCCAGAAGTGCCATGCTCTTTCCCACAGAGCCCGGCCACCCCAGCAGACAGTCCCCTCCGTCGGCCATGTGTGACCATCTGCTGGGGTCCATAGGAAGCACCTCATTATATCCTATGGCATCGCCTCTGTGCAGACAGCCACTTCAAAATCTCTTGGTTGAAGAACTGCAAGGGAACACGCTAAGTGTGTAAGTGGCTTGTCTAGTGTGAGCCTCCCTCCGAAACGACAAGTGCCACAGACCCGGAGGCCCGGCACCTGCTGCTTGAAGGGCACAGCACACAGCACACGTGCTTTGTCGTCCGCACTCCCAGAGCTCCGAGAGGGGCAGCAAGGGAGGAAGGGCACGGAGATGATCTTTCCTGAACACTAACAGCAAGCAAGTTCTCCTTGACAGGCCAGTTCTTCTTGCCCATAGCAGAGGGGGAAACTGAGGCTTCCAGAGGCAGTGACTTGGCCAGGGTCACACAGCGGTGGAGCCATAATTTATCTGAAATTATTATTCACTCACCAATTACTTACTGAGTGCTAACACTCAGGCAGGCGTGGCTGCCGGGGCTGGAGCCATATCTGGGAATAATCAAAGCCCTGGCCTCGCAGTGATGAGATTCCAGGCAGGGAGACAGACCGTGAACACGTTGATATATACATAATGTAACATCTGTAAGACCTGTCTGACTCCGAGCCGTGCTCTCTTCCACAACGCCCGGCTCCCCTTGCAGCCGCGAGCATCTGGCCCGGACGATTCCTTTTTAGTTTCAGGGGCCCGACATGCAGGCTAATAGCATGCTGCCTATCCACACGCCCTCCATAACCCTAACTGCTCCTCTGGGGGTTCGTACCATCCCCACAAAGGCAGTCGCGGCATAAAAGGAGAACTCTGTTCTCTGCCTGATGCCTGTGGAGCAGCTGTCCTCGGCAGGCCTGGAATTCTCCCCCAAACAAGTTGGCCCCTGGGGTTCTCCCGTCCTTCCTGGAGGTACCCTCTGAAGTTCTGGTTCAGATAAAGGTTACCCAAATAGCTCCAGCCGCCCAAAATGTGGTGGGAGATTTACAGGAAGCAGGGAGGGGTGGCACTTCCAGGAGCTGTAAATCTCTCCCGCCCGAGGCTGGGGAAGAGAAAGCAGCCGACCCTAAATCAATTTCGTTGGCGTGCTCCGGTGTTTCTGCACTTGGAGGCTGGGCCTGCAGTGGGAAGGAAATAGTTGTCAAACATCAGGAATGATGAGGACAGACACTGGAATCAGAGGTTGTGATTTCCTGTGAACCACAGTGTTGGCTTGGTCTACAGGTTTTCCTGGGGCTCTTGCAAAATTGCCTCTGTCCCAGGGAGTAAGAAGCTGGGGCCTCCTCTGGGGTTTTCCAATTCTTTTCACAAAAATCCCCTCTTCCTGGGCTCCCTTCTCGCTGCTCTTCATACAGCCGGCCGGCCCCTTCTCATCAAACACATCTTAGCTCAAGTGGCCCTTTCCAGAGAAGTGATCCCTGGGTATTCTATCTAAAGTAAGCACTCAGATGCCTGTGCTCTGGGTATCTCTGGTGTAGTGCCTCTGTAGACCATCCCTTCTGAAAGACTCTCGTGGACTTAATCACTGTGACTGCCTGTAGACCCTCATTCTCTCAGCCATGCAGAGCGACCGTCTGCAATTGCATTCCTCGTACCTGGCCCAGGACTCGGCCTGTAGTACATGCTCAATAAAGATTCACTGGATAAAGGAATCAGCGAATAGATAAATTACCAAAGGCATCCACTCTAATCTTTATCTTTCACCCTGAGGAGCAAAGATGCAGGCTGGGGACGGGAAAGAACTTATTGACCCCAAACACTAGGAATATTGAGGGAGACTCTTTCTATGCAAAACATTCCTGGGAGAGATGTGTATGTGTTCATCATTCTACAAAGGGATCCCCTGAAAGCAGCCTTCTGCCTCTGACACGGGCGGCCTGAAGCCCCGAGCCTGCGTCCCCGGAGAAGCCCCTCTGTGCTGCTCACCCCCAGCCCTCACCTTTTCCCTTGGGTGTTGCTGTTTCCCCGAAGAAGGTCTTTCCAGCTCCCAAGGCCACTTGCAGCTGCACTTGGGTCCCTTCTTTCCTCCCACACTCCTGCTCTGACTCTGTCCCCTCCCCGGGGTCTTCCTGCCCTCCTGCCCCTGCCTGGTAGGGAACTTTCAAAGGCCTCTTTCCTTCACCTGTAAGAGGATGGCCCTCCCCTGAGACAGGGATCCCGCGCCAGTTCAGTCAGAAGACTTTTGGCCCAAATTTGTCACTTTTCAGAAGTCCACGTGGAGCCTCAGGGAAGAGAAGGGACTTCTTCAAGGTCACATGGCCCATGAGCAACAGTGCAGGCCTAGGCCCAGGTGTCCTGACTCCAGGGCTAGTGCTCCTTGGGCCGCATCAGTCCGCTTGTCCCTGAGAAGCATGTGGCTATTGGGAAGGGACGGGGTGGGAGGTGACAGCTCCACTCTCTTGTAGAGCAGCCCAGCCACTGCTGGTGCAATGGAAAAAAGTGCGTGGCTGCAGGGGGACCTCAGGCACAGGCTCAGCCCCTGTGGCTCATCTGTAAAACCCCCCGGAGGAGAAAGAATAAGAATGGCTGGGCAGGCTCTTGGCACACAGCTTCCTAGCTCTTTCATACAGTTGCTGGTACCTCCTTTCTTGCTCCCAAAGGTCCTATTTCTACCCTCCCTGCCACACCTCAATTTGCTATCAATTTCAACTCACCACAAGGCTACTCTGAACTCTGCTTTAGGCCTGTTCCTCTTTTGCTACCTAACCTAATTTTTTAAAAAACTATTTCTAATCATCTCTTCCAGGAAGACTTCTAGGATTTCAGGTCCATTTCGATGAAAAAAATGTCAACACATTCATTTTCTTTTTCTGGTTACAATTTTGCAGAGCCAACATCTTTCAACATTCATTCATTCAAGCAACATAGATTGTAGGCACGATCGTCACCCTCAAGAACGTAAGGACAAATCAGACACGACCCTTTATTTCCACGAGTTCCCAGGCTAGTGAGAGAGAAAGACACTTAAGTTAGTGCCGGCTGCTATGACAATAAGCCCCCAAATGTCAGTGGCTTAACCCAACGGAAGTGTGTTTCTCTTTCATGAAAGAGTCCAGTGCAGGTGTGCTGGTGGGCAGGAGGCTGCGTGTGGGGACAATAAGTGCCAGGGAGTCTGGCAGAAATTTCTCAGCAGGGGACAGTTTAATCGAGCCAGCTCAGTGGCTGATTGTGCTGCCATGTGCTAGGCTGCACCCATGAAGCCAAAGTTAACGATGCTTTTTTTCTTAGGGGGAAAATACCTACTATCCCAAGAAGACCATAGGGACACTAGTTGGGAAAACCACTTGGCTGGCTTGTCCCTTTCCAGCCAGGTAGTTGAGCATTGTGAAGATGAAGCCGCTTTTAGGAAACGCCTCACCTCACTTTGCCTTTGCAGCGTGGTGGATGGAATCTAAATGGCAAAGGCGCTGGGGAGGGAGTGCTCGGCTGAGACCGGTAATATTTGCCCTGGGTGCGGGGAGGAGAAGCAGGTGTGTCTGCCCCCCACCCCCAGACGCTGCCTGAGTGAACGGGTGGTTTGCAAGGCAAGGGGACCCCCAGCAAGGGACACTGCTGATTTTTCAGGATGGAAGAGCCTCTGAGCATTTCCAGCCAAGGAAGCAGCACTCGAGGAGACTTGAAGGCCACCTGGGCCAATCTTCTCAACACTAGAGTCCATAGCATTTTCCATGAGGAGTGGGCAGCTTGGGTCACCTCCCTAGGCAGCCTGGGAGTGCTGAAAGGTCTCCTTAGACGCCAGTGAAATCTGGCGCCAGGCCCTTCCAGCCTGGCCCGTTGCCCCTCTTAGACCTACCCACAGATCGCCTTTGTCCCTCATTTTACACTTGAGGAAACAGAGGGGACCAGCCCTGGCCACGGAGCCAATTCAAAGCTGGTCCAGGAAGGGAAGCCAGCTCCCCTCACCCCGGGCTCCAGTCCTTCCCACTCCCTTCTTGTCAGACCTGTTTACAAAAGAGAAAAGCCAAAGGAGCTGCATTTCTTCCAGCTTGGTTTCGCATCTCGAATCTCTCGGAGGTTTTCCTGGTGAGACAGAAGGCACGTGGGAGGCTGGAGGAGGGGCCCCGCTTCTCCAGGGGACCGCAGGTGTCAGGGAAATGTGACGGGAGGAAGTACATTCGCACAGATTGAAAATGGGAAAAGGGAGCAATTTTCAAAACCTTCAAGCAATTAGGAAAAAAGGCAACTCGGGAAATTTAAAAAAAAAAAATGACCCTTTCAGGAATGTTCTTGCAGAGAGGGAACGAGTAAATAGTCTGATTACCTCATTTTCTGCATAATTGATGGTGATGTCAACATAATCATCCTGGCATTTGTGAACAGATCTTGAAAACGAGTTTTTAGCACTTGTCCCCCACCCCTCACACACACGCACACGCTCAGGAAAATAAATTGGCCCTGGGAGGACTTTATCGCGACGTCCCACAAATGGGTCTGCACAGATGACACGTCCCTCGGAAAACGGCTCCGTGTCACTCAGTCCTATTTAGGGCTGCCCCCTCCAGCACACGGGCTGAGCCCTCCCTGGGCGCTGCTCCCCAGAACGCAGGGGAGGTAGGGAGGGAAGGCCAGGCAGCTTCTATCCTTCTCCACCACTTACTTGCTGTGACCTTGGGCCTCAGTTTCCTCCTCTCTGAAAAAGTGTCAAGTTTCCTGCCCCCTTCATGAAACTGCCTCTGCAGACGTTTAGCAAGGGACCAGGCGTGGGGCCAGCGCTTCCCGGAAGCAGCCTCTGTCTCGTTTTGTGCAGATACCTGCCCTGCCGAGAGAGGGCTCCTGGGCACTGGGGGAGACACGCACTGCCAGCGGCACAGCGAGCCCCGCGCTCTGCAGGAGAACCTTGGAGTGGAAGCAGAGCCGCACCGGGGGACGGCGGGGGGGACTAATTACCCCTGGGTGGGGCACTCCTCGATGTGGTTATGCTCAAGTGGGAAGTGGAAGAATAAGTGTGGGGAAGGGGAAGGGGTCCCAGGCTGGAGGATTGGAACAGGACAAAGGTGCAGAGGAAGAGCACAGCAGGGCCCGTGCAGAGAGCTGCTCTCAGGCCTGAGGGCGGGCACAGGCAAGGGAGGGAGCTGGATTCATTTCTTGATCAGGGACCGGAACGCTGGGGCCCACCCCACCCAGGTGTCCCCAGGTCACTGCCACTGGAGCTCCTACAAGGGCCAAGGGTTTGTTCTGGAGCCTCAGAGCTGGCTGGGGCACGGCTCTCTTCCAGAAGCCCCTTGTCCCCACCACTGCCCCTCCTGGTCTGGAGAGTCACCCGGCTTTACCGCTGCCCAGGAACAAGCACCTGTTGTCCAAATTAGGGCCCGGCCGTGGGGCAAAGCGAACAGAACCCTCATGCCATCCAGGCTCTTGGAACAGGGCCCAAGGATAGTCCTTAGGAGCCAGTGGATTCGCACACAGATGGGGACTGAACGTGGCCCCAGGGGAGCTGGCTGCTGATCCCGATGGCAGCGGTGGGGGCTGGGGGGGGTGCCCAGAGGCCAGGTCCCTGGACCCCAAGGCCACTGCTCTTTTGCTTGCATTTTGCTGCCTCCCAACCAGCACCACTGTGCTGTGCAGCTCTGGGAGCAAGGCACCCTGCTCCCTGCGGGTGAGGTGGAGGGCACCCCGGGAGAGGTACAGGGCACAGCCTGCGTGACTGTGTGTGGCAGCCCTGCTCCCTGCTCTCCAGACATGGAGATTGGTCCTTCTTCAGTAGGTGATTCTTATACTGTGTGCACACGGAACCTGATGTCAGTCATGGGCAGGAGCTCAGAGTTCATCTCTCCAAGGTCAGTAGCTACAGCCACACGTGAAGCCCTCAACCCACCTGGCCTTGTCTGTGGTCAACAGTGCTTGTTACTCACCCTACATGTTCCTGCTGAGGCGGGGGAGGCTTCCCCATTCTCCTCAGGGCCCAAGGCAGCCATTGCTAATTCATTCATTCCCGGCCAGGCCCTGTTCCAGCTCCTGCTCAGCGCTGTCCTCGACCCAGGTGCCAAGTGTGATTTCGGGCTCACAAGCTCTGTGTCCACATGAGGAGTCCAAGGCCCAGAGAGGACGATGGCCTGCCCGCGAGCACACGGCCAGTTAGCAAACTTCATCTCCTGACTCCCAGTCTAGTCCTGGTTTTCACCCATCACGATGCCTCCCCAGCTTCCCACTCCTCTAACACTGCAACTAAACTGAAAACTGCCAAGAACACTCTGTCCTATCTGAAGGAGACATCGCTTTTCTCCAGTTCCTTGTCACATGTGCCTCTGGAGGCTATCATACGTAGCCAGATCCTCGCTTCAGCCCAGGGTCCCTCACCACTTACAAACGGAACTGCATTTTGCTTCAGCACGCGGTGAGCAAGCCCATTTCACTCGCGAGGGTGCTGAGGTTCAGAGCGGTGGGCTGACCTGTCCTCGCGGGTCGTGCGGCCGGCAGGCCCCTGGGCCATAGCCTGGGCATCTGTTGCAGCATCTGGTGCCTTTCCGCACAGACAGAGGAAGTGCCACCCTGAATTCAGCACTCTGCTCACCCTCAGACTTGTCCCCGGGGATTTAGAAGTCCGACGCTTCCCTTTGAGGGGTGCTGCGCTCGTCTGGCCTCCGCAACTATGCGTTCGGAGAACAGTGTGAGAATCTGCACGTCACCGAGACGCAGAGCGTGGGGAGCAAAACCTTGAAATCCCTGACGTTATTCTTCCGGGGTCAAGCGGAACAAAGGGTGTTGGAATTTTAAGCGCTTGTTTTGTAAAAACTGAAATACTATGTCTGTGAATTTCTCAAAACTAAGCCCCAGCAGAGACACAGTCTAAGGATTTTCCAGCCTGCGAGACTTTCGCAGTGAAACGAACCTCGTGGTCACAGGACAGTGTGGACAGACGGGGCCCTGGAGAGGGAATCCCAGGCCCTCACTGTGTGACCCTGGACAAGTGCGTTCCCTCTCTGAGTCCAAGTTTCTCCGTCAGCCCTGTGAGGAGCTGGACTGGGAGCCCTCCCTGTTCTCTGTCGCCCACAACTGTCTGTGAACACAGCCCTACTTCTGCACTAACTTGCATCTGGTAAAAAATAGATGCCACTCCATCACCGCTGGTCCTGCTCTGGGAAACCCAGTTCCCCGTGCACCAGCAAGGATGCAGTTTGTGCCTAGGGGTAGCCGGGTGCTCAGCTGCTTATAGGCTTCAGCCCAGGCCCCACCAACATCCACCCCAGGCCCAGGAGGGCTGGGGGCGCTGGGAGATGTAGGGCCTCCCCAGGCCCCGCCCTGTGGTGCGCCTCCTCTTGCCCCTCCTTTCCAGCTGTGTAGGGGAGTCCTAGAGTGACCGCTGATTGGGAGGCAGAAGGATTGGGACAGAAGAAGAAGGAAAGCAGCATCTGGAACCTTGTCGGAACCAGGAGACCATCTCAGGAATTCAACAGATGTAGTGCGGTTCTACTTGTTGGGAAGCCAGTGTGGCTCAGAGGAAAGGACCTGCCAGGGCTTCTGCTCCCCACCTGCGTGAATGGGGACCGTATTATCTACGGCAGGGTGGTTTGAAGGTTATACTGAGCCCCTGTACACAAGGCACGTGGCAGAGTTCCAGCACACAGTGGGCGCCCCTCAGTGCTTGCTCAGCGCAAAGTGGGGCCGGCGCTATGGTAATCGGTGCTTTAGGAGAGAAAGCATGGAATTCAAGGGAAATTAGCCTCAGCCTCTGCTGCTTTTCTTTTCTCCTTCATTCTTACGTGTGTACTCGCAAATGAAGGGAACCCGAGGAAGTGGGTAAATTGTCTCTCTGAGACCAAAACGGCCTCAGTTCTCTCTCAGCGAGCGAGCCCTTCGCTCCGGACAGTAAGACAAGGTAGCAGATTCATCCAGTGTTTTTGTTTGTTTGTTTGTTTTTTGTTTTTTTAAATGCAAACTAAACTCAAAACAAATCAAAACCCTACTTTTTTTATCCCTTTAGTTTAAAAAAAAATTTTTTATTGATTGATTTTAGAAAGAGGGAGGAAAGGAGAGAGAGAAACATGGATCTGCTGTCCCACTCATTTCTCCGTTTGTTGGTTCATTCCTGCCCGCGCCCCGGCCGGGTCACACCCGTGATCTCAGCCTATCAGGATGATGCTCTAACCAACTGAGCTACCCGGCCACGGCTTAGCCCTCTGGTTTTTACCAAACAAAATATTCCACCATGTCTGTGAACCCTCTCCCGTCTGTGTTCTGGGCTCAGGAAGTCACTGGATCTTCGTACCTGGTCGCCACACGCCTTTCGCCCCTGCCCTCCTCTCCGGGCTGGGGCAGCTGGGGCTCCCCTGTGCCCCACACACCCTGACTGGAGTCTCCGATGGCGCTTTCCAGGCTGAATTGTATGACTGTGTCCCCCACAACCACGGTCCCCTGAGGGCAGGGCTGTGCCATTTCTCTCTCAATGCTCAACTTCTCCAGCCCAGCGCCTGGCCAAGGATGCGTGCTCCTCCAAATGTTGCACTAAGTTCACTTGACTCTGGCAGGTTCACTTCATTTCAAATGTTCACGGGGACTGTCAAAATTTAAAAAACAGAGTGGACAGTTTTGGAGTGGGGAGTGGGGGAGGGGAGGGTGGGGAGGCGGGGAGCCTCTGCTGTCTGGTACGAGCTCGGCAGGGCAGGCTGACTGGCATGAGCCTGAGATGGAATGAGTTTCTGGTAGAATCCTTCCCTCCCTTTAACGCCCGTCCCCATTGGCAGGCTTCTAGCTCAGGGGTTTGAAATGGCTGTTGGACTCTTCATTTCACCTGTTGGATGCCCCCATACAAAAATGCTTCACATCTGACGGAATATCCACTACTTACGAAGGTTTGCGAAGGCCACCTAGCTCCTCTTCCTCCTTCTTCTTTGGAAAAATGACTGTCACTGAGCTCCGAGGGACAGCAGGGTGGGAAGAAAGAGTGTGGGTTTGGGAGTCAGAAAGAACTGAGTTCAAAACCTGGTTATGTCCCTTAGTAGCTGTCTGACCTTGGGCAATTTTGTTCAACCTCTCTGAGCCTCAGTTTCCTTATCTTTGAAACAGGGTTATCGATATCAGTAATATCCGCCCATAGTGCTGTTGAAGGAAACATATGTGAGTGCCCAGAACGGAGCCTGGCACACAGTAGGTGATCTCCAAGTGGTGGCTTTGATGTTGATATTTTAAATATTGTTTTAAGGTGGCCCCAGGCAAGTCGCATAATTCCAGTTGGAAGGTACAACCTGCTTCTCAAGTGGGCCTTAGCCAAGGAAATTGAGGACAGCTGGATGGTCCGTGGCTCTAACTGGGTAACGGGCTGTATAGGACCCAAAAGAAAGTGACTCAAGAGACATCACTTTCCTGTACCGTGCATCTGGAACACCCCAGGACCCTCCTCTCTGAGGACCCATGGGTCCCTAGGGATGTCAGTGAGGAGGGGAATGAGGACCACAGCGCCGTAGGATGCCCAAGGGGGAGGTGTCAGATACCTTGAGTAGCCCACCCCATTACCAATCTCCTCCAGGGATATTTACACAGGGTGTAATTATAGATGCTTATGGGTCTTTCCAAAAAGCAATTCTCAGACATTTCCCCACCCTCCACTTGGCTCCTGCTCTGTGCCGGGCGTTAGGCTAGGAGCTAGAGGCAGAGAGAAGAGAACAGCAGAGCCCTCCCCCTCCCCCCATCAGGAGCTCTGGGTGGGGAGGGTCTGTGGCTTCCTTGTTTCTCATTCATACCCTCCCATAAAGGCACAGTCACAGCCCAGCTTATGGCAGACCCCAGATTTGTGTTGGAGACTTGCAGGTGCCCCTTAAGCTTAGAGACTCGCTGGGGATGCTAGGTTGTTGTTTGTTGGATGAAACATGGAGCTGACATGGCCACTTAGCCTTGGTGACATCCTGCCTTAGGCTCAAGTGTAACAATATGCTTTTTATCTCTCCCCCACCCCCATGCCAATGACAAGCCTCCTTGGGGCAGGCCTGTGTCTGCTCTGTCTTTGAATCCTCATTCACTGTAGAGAGTTAATAAATGTTTCTTGAAGGCGTTGGTGCTGAGGGCTGAAGAGGGCAGAAGCCAGACAGGCTCTGCTGCGATCCTCACCCCCTGACTGTTTTCCCTTCTTCCTGGTGGGTAGGTCTCCAAGGCCCTAGCACGTGCTAGAGACCTCAGTCTAAGAGTCTATTTAGAGGGACGGAGGGCCATGCCCGTGAGAGCTATTGAGGCTCTTTCAAACTCCTCCAACTTCGTGTGTTGGTCAAATAGAGCCAGAGGCAGCTGGTCTCCTGGGAGGTGGAGCCATGTGGAGCTCCCAGACAAGAGGAAAGGGCAGGACAGGCCGGAGGTGGAGAAGGAAGGTGAGGAGGGGAGCGAGGACGAGCAAAGCCAAACCCGAGAGGAGGAAGACAGACCGGAGAGCGGAGGGCGGGAAACCAGGCGCGCAGGCCCCTGGCCGCTGCAGAGCGATGGAGAAGTCACGGCCAGGGCTCTCCCCCTAGTGAAGAGCCCTTTCTCTTTCACGGCACAGATACACAGGAGCTTTCCGAACACGGCTGCCACTTCGGTCAGTGGCTCCCCCTCCAACTTCCTGTCTTCTTGCACGAGCCAGAGACGAGGCTGTATGCCCGACCGTCCACGGGGCCTTCCCAACGGGATCTGCATGAGGAGGCCCGGCTGGGACAAGGCGACACCCCCATCCTCTCGCTCAGGGTCCCCACTTGGTTCCCCTCCCTCCGGTCAAGAGACAGCTGGAGCCACGCTCTGAGGATGACTGGAGGTCTGCTTTCTGGAACAAAGCGGCGAGCCCCCCCAGCACCATCATGCCCCCCCCCCCAAGTCCTCGGGGAAGGGCAATTTGTGGAAAAGGAGCTGCTGGGTAATAGATTTCTCTGTCAACATGATGAGTGAAGGAAAGAACGAGGTAATTACCAGTAATGCACTTCAACTGTGGCTCTGCCTCCCCAGCCCCCACCCCCCGCGCCATGTCCCCGTTTAATTTTCATTTAAAACAAAACAGTTGCCACAGACCCAAAGCTAAAAACAGAAATCCCTTTCAGCTCCTGGCAAATTAGCAGGAATGTCTTATTATGGAAGCTGTGGGCGACGAACTTCTTCCAGAGCCTCACAGGAAGCGGCCTCCCGTCAGCGGCACCCCTCGCCTCCCGACTCCCTTCTCCACGGCCCCGAGCAATTAACCTTGTCCCTCCAGGACCCCGATCGCCTTCGCCGCGCAGGCCCGGCGTGGCCTCTTTCAAAGCCCTTGCCTGAGGAATTCTGTCAAAAATCAGTAGCACCTTGAGGAGGCCTGAGGTCAGGGGACTTCCTTGCTACACAGGAAGGCGTGTTCTATCAGAAAGGGGAAATGTTCTCAGTCCCTCAGATCTTGGGCGACTAAAAATAAACTAATAGGCCTTAAATTAACTTTTTCGTTCTTTTGCCCACCCCCTGTCGCCCCCCCACCCCCACTTTCCACCAAGACTTTTCAACTTGAAGGAAAAGCATTTATTATCTGAGAGTGACACACAGGAAATTAGACTTATAAATTGTGCTTAAAATGTTATAGTTTCCAACTTTCTTTAATGCTAATCTTAATGCTAATAGGTTGTGAGATATGTGTTTTGACTTGAGAGATTTTTTTTTTTCTTTTCTAATTAATTCTCAGCGACACCACATGAAACATTTGTGGTGGAGGAGTTCCAGGAGTTTGCACGCTGCCGGGGAAAGGGCCTCCTGCCGGGGTTCAAACGGCCATTTTCCTATGGGGGACTCAAGAAAACTTCTTCTTGGTTCGTGTTAGTTCAGGCCATGCAGGGAGTCCAAGCACTCGCCTCCGCCGGTAAAGTGCAAATGGGGGATTCGTGTCGGCACTCCACCGGGACCCCAGGCTCCCTCCACAACCCTGGACTTCCGGTCCTGGCTCCTCTCAGGTACTTTCGGCTCCATCAGACAGCGCCTCGGTGCTCCCCACACGTGCCAGGCTCACCCAGCACCGCAGGTTTGTCCGCGCCTCTCTCCCACCTGGGATCCCACTTGACTCCCCGGCTTCCATGTAGACTCTCCCGCCTGTGGCCCTTGAGGAACCCTCTCGGCCATTTGTACGAATCTATCCTTCGCTACCATTGCTCTGTGAGAAAGACTCTAACAGCAGCGGGGAAGCACCCTCCTCCGGGGCAGGGACCACCGTCTCCGGGCCTGCGGCCGCGCCCAGCACTGCCATGGTAACACAGTAAACAGGGCAGTGGCTGAAGGGAGTCAAGAATTCCAGGTGTTACCAGCTTCCCATCAGTCATCGGAGATGGGAGGATGGCGTGATGCGGGAGGGAACTATTTTCATGACTCTCCAGATGACCCAAAAACCTTCTCGGAGGTTTGGTTGATGAGCTGGGGATCAGGCTGAGTTCCGACTGGTGATTTGGAAAAGAAAAATTGCACTCTCTTATCTACAATAATGAAAAGGAAATACATAGACTCGAACCACCCCTGAAGAGATCGTCTAGTTGCTCCTCAAACCATTCCCCTCTTTCGCCTAGACACGCAGTCTAGGTGAACCTTTCCCACACCTCTCCCCAGCCTTCCTTGCCATTAGCTGCGGTCACCCAGCCTGACCCAGTCTGTCCGTCCACTCCAGGCCCCCGAAACCTCTTATCCAGCCCCCTGTGCTCTCTCCCTTCCCTCATCCCCTGGGTAGACGGAAGGATCGAGGGGAGCCCTCCAGACTCTAGTGGATGGCAGAGTCCCTAGATCAGTGGTTCCCATCTGGAGATGATTTTGCCACCCAATGGGCACTGTTATAACTAAGGGTGTGTGTATGCTCTTGGCATCTAGTGGGTGGAGGTCAAGATGCTGCTGAATGTCCTACAAAGCACAGGACAGCCTCCTACAGCAAAGAGTTACCGGGTTCCAAAGTGTCAGCGCACCAAGGTGGGGAACCCTGCTTTCACTTGTAGGAGCCTGGGTCTCTGGGTGACTGTGTGGATCTCTGCCAGCCTGCATTGCCCCATGACAGAAGCAGGATGTAACTCTTTAAACTTAAGCCACAGAGATTTGGTGGTAGCTTGTTGGGGAGTAAGTGCACTGTGATGAAGCCTTCTCTTCCTGACGCTAAATACGCTGTGCTGAAACAGGAGGCGTGCCTGTGCATACCAGGGGAACCCTCTAGATAGGCTCCCCCCAAATCAGAATCAATGACCGCTCCCCTGCCCCTGACAACCCAGTCCCAACCCTTTAAATACCCACTGCCCTCCATCCCCGCCTCGAGAAAGTTATTTATGTTCATAAGTGCCACCTAAAAGTTACTGTGAGCTCCCTGAGGGCAGGGACTGGCTCCCAGCTAAGTTCAGATGAATTTAATACACTCTTTCAGAGGGTCTGCTCCACCCACACTTCGCTGATAGCTGGGGATAAAGACCTAATAAGCTCTAGTCCTTGCCCTCAAAGAGTTTTCAGTCCAGTGGGGAAAAGAAACTTAAAGAGATGGGCTACTAAACAGCTAATACTGTGATGGAGGTGGGCCTAAGGTGCAACGACTTCACAGTCTGTCCCATGGCATTGCAGTGTCCTCCCCCCAGGGCCCACCCCTGGGGGCCAGGGCTCCTTGGCCGCACCTGCAGGCAGTGCTCGGGAGAGCTGAGAAGCAGCGAGGCTCTGTTGATAAGACTCACCACGCGCTTCAGCAAAGCACAGGACTGCGGCACGTCCCTCTGTCCCCCAGCCTCACCCTGGTCCGAGCCCTCTGCTTCACACATCTGGGTGGCCGTGAGGGGACCCCCTGCCTCCAGTCGTTCATGCAGCAAATGCCTGTGCAAATGTGCTGGATACTGCACCAGGCACTGGGGGCAGAGCAGTCATGAAGAGAACCCTATTTTTCTCCTTGTACCTTTACACTGCTAGGACCCGGTAAATAGGCAAGAGCCATAACCCAAGGTGCAGGTTTCAGGGGGAACATGAGGCAGGAGCGCCTCACCTAATCTTGAGTCCCAGAAGAGTTTACCAGATACAAGTGACACCGAAGTTCAGTTTTGCAGGAGGGGTGGAATTGGGAGGGTTAGAGGTAGGGAGGTGAGAAAAGGAACCAGAGGAAATCTTACGTGTGTGGGACCCGTGGAAAGGGAGAACATGCTATTTTAAGAAACAGTAATTTTGTTGGCATGCAGAGGGCAAGGTGAGAAGCAGCGAGAGCTAAGGTTGACAGGTGACCTGTAGCCAGACCATGTAAGGAGTGTCTACAGGGCAATGGGACACTACAGAAGGCTTTAGGCAGGGAAGGCAGGATCCCATGTGTGCTCCAGAAAGATCAGTCCCCCCGACCTACGGAGAGTGGACCAAGGAGGCAAGACTGGAGGTGAGTGGCGACAATAACCAGAGCTGTTGTGCTGGGGGTGGGGTCCAGAGGAACATGGACTTGAGTCCCGGCTCCTACTCCATCCATCACGCAGCTGCAGGGGATTTTTTAAACACTAATTTACTGATGTCACTCTGCTGCTCCAAGTTCTTCAGTGGCTCCCATTGTCCTCAGGGTCTAGTACAAACCCTCTGCAGTGAAGGTCCTGCAGATTCTGGTTCATTGGTGTTTTCCTGGATGGCGTCGCATCTCAGAATCTCTAAACTCAAACCTTTCCCAGGCCAACCTAGAACCACTCCCCCCACCCCCTACCACAAGTCTCAGCTCCACTATCACCTTCTTCAGGAAATGAATTCTCTTTATCTCCCTCCAGGCTGGGTCCACGCCATTCCTCTGTAAGTATTGTATCCTGATTGGTGACCTGCCCAACTAGACTGGCAGAAACTGAAACACTCATCTTGATGTGCCCAGTGCCCAGCACGGTGCCTGAACACACACACATGCTCAGTTAGTATTTGTTCAAAGAATGAATAGATGGATGAACATCTATCCATGTGTTTGTGCATCCAGTATCTTCCAACTACAATGTCTTATTTCCACCTCTTCCTCCGGAAGGCTTATCTGGCCTTCAAGGTGTTAGATAGAATCATCTAAGCTTCTTCAGTAAAGAGTTACCAGGAATTCTGTGGCTTTCGGAACAAGGGGCTCATTTGTTTCTCATATAGCCATGGGGTGTGGGTGGGCTGTCCGGGTGGCCATGGGTCCTGACCCCATAATGGGAAATCCAGACTTAACCGATAGGGCAGGGTCCCTGCTAAGATTTCTCCCACGTCTGCTCTGCTGTGATCCTAAATGACCAGCGTCACCCTGCACTCACTGCCTGCACTCAGCCCCGCAGGAAGTCCAGCCATGGGCTCTCTGAGGACGGTGTCCATAAACGCCACCTATGCACCGACACGCCTGTGAGAGCGAGAAAAGGGTGACTGCTGGACGGCAAGGTGGGAAAACGGAGTTCAAGTCTTGGCTGCATCAGTTTGTAGCCTTTTGAACAGGTGTGTGTCTCTCCCTGAAGCTCAGTCTTCTCACTTAGATATGAGAATGTCAACATCTGCCCTGTGCTGCACTTGGGAAGATCGAGTCAGGTCACAAATGTGAAAGCCCTTTGGAAACAGTAAAGGGCTGTATTCATTTTACCGTAAATATGTGTATTGATAGAACATGTGGTGATACGTGGTCTGATGTGTCCGCATGGCCACATTTTTCTCCTCTTCCAGGAGCCTCCAAGGGAAGAGTGGGGAGGGACAGAGCAGGGGCAAACCTTTCTTGAGACCCTCACGCAGACCAGCACACCATACCTGGTCCACCACCCCCTCCTGGGCCCATGGGAAGACACCAGGGCTGGTAGGCATGGCCCTGAGACCAGCCTGGCCAACGGAACGGGGCAGAATGGCACGAGTCACTTCTGGGCTGAGGCGTTTAAGGACTGTTGTGCTGGGATGACCTTGGATGCCACATGTACAGATGGTGGCATCAGACAAGGGGATTCTGGATCGTTGAGTCTGGAGTGACCATGTAATTTATCATCCAAACAGGGACACTTTGGGGAGTGAAGGAGAGGGGCCTGTGATCATTAGGCTGGGAAGGCAGGTGTCAACCAGCGTGGCCCCAGGTGGTCAGGACATGCGTCCCTCCTACCTGAGTCACGGGATAGAGGGGAGCCACTACCCACCTGCGCTGGCCTCAGACAGGGGCATTTGGTCATGCTCCACCACTGACCTTTTGAGGTCCGTCTGTGGAGGCAGTTAGTGAATACCTAGCCTGATTATTACATTCCCATCGTCAAACCCAGTTTCCACAAATATTCTGTGACATGGGCATAATCTCCCCCCAGGGGACACAACAGCAACAAAAAAATTGGGGCAATGAACTTGCCTAAAAACATGCGTGTAGTTTGAAGCCCAGCTTTGCCAGGTTCCAAAGTTCATGCTTTCTCCTCTACTCCGTGCTGTTGCCTCACGCACAGCTGCGCGAGATTTCCCTGCTCCCTGAAGGCCCATGAGAAGGGGCTGCGGTTTGAAAGCGACATGTCTGCTCCCCACCCCACCCCCATCATTAACCCCTAAGAACACAGCTCCCGTGGCTTCTCCCTCCACCTGCAGGGCTCTGAAGGGAAGTGCCCATATTTCATTTAGAAAAAAAAAAAAAAGATCAAACGCCCTCCGCCGGTGACTTTAACTTATTTATGGGCTTGATTTCTTTTTTTTTTTTTCCCCGGGATCATTTCCTTTCATTCCTGCCAGAAGTCCTTGCCTGCCGTCCTCCCAAGTTATTAATAAAAGAAGTCAAACGGTAGCGAGCGCCGTGGAACGTTCTTGGCTCCTGATGTGTTTAGTTTGTGCTGGAAGCAGATGTTTTCACCCAGATTCCAGACTCCTGCCAGGCCCTTCACATCTGTCCCATTTTCCAATGGGGACAAAAGGAATTCAGAGGGCACAGTCTATTTCCCAGCCAAATAAGAGAAAATGAAGAGTAAGCGCCACCGTTCAAATCACAGACGACGGGCATGCGGTGTGCCCAGCTCTGTGCAAGAGGCTAAGGGACCCGGGTGAGCGAACCCTCCCAAATGATCACCCACGTGCCTGTCCTCCTACAGCCTCACGTGGTTAAGATGTTCCAGCAATTTCCGGCGTGGGATTGTAAAGGACAGACACAGCTCCATGGCATAAAGCCCTCTATTTAACAGATAGGACATTCTCAATATCTTGGCCTTTTTTTTTTTTTTTTTTTTTTTGAGTTCTGGGGAAAAAAAATCTCAATGGAGACATTCCAGACAAATATCTGAGCCAGGCACACTCCTGTCTTAGCTCCGGAGGGGAAGGCGCGGTGAGCAGCCCTCCTGGTCCTCCCTCGCGTTACCGCCATTCCTCATCCCAGCCCTCCTGCTCCCACTAACACAGAGGATGCTTTTTTCTCTCAGTGTCTGTAGACCGTTCTCCCCTTGCTTAGCCGACCTGAGACATCCTCTCCTGGCTGAAGCGATTTGCTCACTGAAATCCATTAGCGTGTCCTGGGCAGGAAGAAACCCTGGGCCTGGCCCCGGCTAAGGGGAGAGGGCCCAGGTCCTGAAGCAGGCAAAACATGGTTGCCATGACCCTCAAGGACACCTGGACAGCGAGGAAGATGACAGCCAGGCCGCACCCAATGCAGAGCCCACGGAAGGAAGGCTTTTGGCCAAAAGCCACAAGGGCTTATCTCTAGTGCCAGCCTAGCCACCCATCTGGCCACTTCTGGCTTGAGTTGCCCGTCCTTGTCACACCGCAATGTCACCATCTAGAAAAGATTTTCAGGGGAGAGGGTTTCTGCCTTGCTTATCCCAAAAGGCGGCTTCAAGAATCAAATAAGATTATAGAAAAGGAAATGGCCGGGTGAGTGGTAGGTCTGCTCAGACTTTAAGGCAATTTTATAACTCTTCCCACGGTCTCTAAAGGTTTGGGGAGCTGCTTGTGTCGGGGGGCCCTTGGCCTGAGTCCCCTGTGCTCCTGCCTTTGCACGTGGGCAGCGGTTTTGTCCTGGCGCGAGTTTGCCCCTGCAAAGGTCTGAGGGTGCAGACCTGACACGCTGGGCTTGTCCCCACGGAGGGGCGCAGGCCAGGGCCGACCACCCCCTTGGGACAGCCCGCAGGGAAAGGCTGCACTCGTCAGCCCTGACTCCAGCCTGGCAGCCGCCCCCCACGAGGCGGCTCCTTTGCATATGGCCCCGTGGGTGTCTGTGACGGGTGCCCAGACAATGCGGCAGTTATGCTCACTCAGCTGCCCCCGGGGTCCGGCCCAGGGCCTGCTCTCTCACTGTGGGTTCCATTCATCCCAAAGGACACGCAGCCCCCCAGCCAGGGCCCTGCCCGGCCTGGGAAGGCATAGGGCCCACCCTCACCCTGGGGGCAGCCGGGGGCCAGAGCCACACGTCATCACAGAACATTGCTCAGATTCTCGGGCAGGGGGAGAACTGAAAGGGAGCCAGGCGGCCAGGCCAGCCGGGAGCCCTCTGGAGGCGGCACTTCCTCCCCTCTGCCCACCTCTCACCACCAAAGGCTGGGCTGTCCCCCTGGGTGGTAGGAGCGGGTTGGGGCAACGGCGTCCCTTCTCTAGGTTCCACCGTCTCCAGGGAGAGCTCGCGCCGTTGGGCACTGTGTGCTGTGAGTCCAGATCTGCTGCCGACCCACCACGTGACGTTGGCCAAACTGCTTCAGCTCTCTGAGCCTCAGTTCCCCCATTTATAAAATGAAGATATTGATTTCTACCTCTTGAGACTGCTGTGAAAATTTATTCAAATGAAGTAGGCAAAGTGTCCCCACGCCTGGTGCCGAGTCAGTGACAATAGTGAAGGTGGAACTGAATTGATGGCGTGACCTTGGGCAAGGCATTCTACCTCTGTAGCTGCTGCCCGGCCTGCCTGCCTGGTGTACGTGGATACTGTGGATATCACTGAAGGACAACTGGGGGACACCTTGTACACTGGAAGTCCTGTTTGGCTTTGTGTTACATTCTCTGGGATACCAAGCAGTTTCTGGCATGATTTCAAAGCCCTGGGCATCCACTACCCTTGGGTGGGGGTGTGGGGTGGGGACAGGGGCGTGCCCGATGCCAAGCACCACACCAAACAGGCACAGTATGAACCTCTGACTTTGTAACAGTCCCCTCCGGCGGGTCTTCCCCTCAAAGCGTAATTTCCCAGGTTCGCTGACCCCACGCGGGCCCTTTCATGCATGTGTTTCTGATTCTGACATCAGGCGCTGACATCACCAGAACAGTATGCTGAGGTTAGTTTCACGACCACCGAGCACAGGGATTTTGGTGCCAGAAAAATTGGATAATGTGGGAGAGTCTGAGTTTGCTCTCCACCTTTCAAATCCTCCAGGGACCCCTCTGAGCTTGCCCGAGGCCGTGGCCCCTGCCACCCATACACCGGGAGGGTCAGGCCATGGTCACCGCCACCCGGCACCTGGCCCCCTACCTTCACTGCCGCTTCATCCATAAAACAGCCAGGACTTCACAGCGGGCGTCTGAGGACCGGCCTGGCTGTAGGGCTCTTCCAAGACTCCTGGGCGCTGTCCCACAGGCCCTCCCTGCTGGTCCCCGCACAGCCCTGGGAGCAGCTGGGCATTTGGAGTCTGAGGGAGGGTGCTGGGTAGGAGGCAAAGCATCCTGGATTTGGGACTTGGTTTTGCCCTTTCTGATTCTGTGACTGGGGCACCTGATTTCCGCTCTCTGTCACACAGTCTTGACCCAAAAACGGGTTGCCATGAGGATTAACACCAAGCCCCGAGCCCGGGCCAGGCGATGCCCAGGTGCCACGGTTATGTGCATGGCTCTGTGCCGTCACCTCAGTGCGCGTGGGGCCCCAGGCCACACCAGAAGTTGTCGCCACGCTTGTGTTTACATTGGTCGTGTCTCGGTTGAGTGCCCGCGCTAGGCTCTGCCAGGGACCATGTGGAGAAGCCACCTGTCACTGAGGGAGCTCCAGACCAGTAGGAGAAGGAGGGTGACCAGCGCTCACACCTCGAACCGTGAGACAAAGCAGAGCTGGAGCCAGAACCCGAGAGGCAGTGGCACTGGGCGCTGGGTGGGAAGGAGGCAGGCAGACCACGCCCATTGGAGACAGGATTTCACAGAGGAGGGACATTCGGGGCCTCCAGGATGGAAGGAAGTTCCCCAGATGGAAGTAGAGGAAGGATCGTAGATGCGGCAAAGCACCTGTCCTTGTGTCTGTCTGCCCGGAAGGCCACATTTTCACAGGCAGAACATGACCGCGCACCTGTGTGCGCTGGGCTGCTGTGAGCCCCTGGGGCCTCACATCCCACCTCTCTAGCCAGACGCTGGCAACGAGGGGCAGGACGCTGCCCAGAGATTTCAGGGTCAGATAAGCCGGGACCTAGGACTTCCTCCAGGCACCCTCTGCCTGGTCTGGGGCAGTCACGGAAGGCTTCCTGGAGAAGGAAAGCCCAAGCAGGGGAGGAAGAGGCTGCGGAGCACGGAAGAGCAGTGAGAGCAGAGCCCGCACCCTCTGGTGGTGGCGGAGGGGTTGGGGTGGGGGGCTGGGTGTTGGTGGGATGTGAGATGTGAGCCCAGGAAGGGTGGCCTTGGGCGGAGGCCACAGGGTCTGCGCGCACCCGGGGAGCCAAGGTCAGCCGCGCCCCACCCCTCGCTTTGTATTTCCAGCTCTGTGGTTTCCTAATTTATTTGGCTTGAAATTTGTGTCAAACTTTTTTTCTTGGTGTAATTGAAACCAAACCTCTAAATGCTTGTTCATTCCTGAGGGAAATTAAAGGTGATTTCAAGCAGGAAGATCACAGATCTCAGAAAAGGGCCTGGGGGTGTGCTTCGGAGGGGGTGCTCAGCTGCCGCCACCCCGTCCCCCCTCCCACCGTTAGATTAGCTGCAGCTGACTGCGCTCTCCGGAGGAGGAGGCGCGGGCCTGCCGGGGGAGCCGGGGTGATGCCGCCCCGGCAGGGCCTCTGATCAGGTAAGGGGCTCCACCAGGAGGGCCCTACCCATGGCCCCCCGCCCAGGAGAGAGCCAAGGTGGAGCCAGGGAGAGGAGACATCACGCAGCTCACATCACCTCCTTCCAAAGCCTTCCGGCAGATCCAGAAGTGCAGGTGATGCAGGAGGCGCAGGGGAAAGTGTCCCTGTGCCCCTCACCGCAGAGTCATGTGACCTCGGACAAGTCACTCAGCCTCTCTGACCCTCGGTGCCTCAGTTCTTTCATCTGTACAAAAGGAATGGAAATAAAACTCAAGAGTTGAGGTGAGGGTTAAATCACATGAGAGGGTGCCCAGGAAGGGCTCCGCGTCTAGATCAGCATGGGAACTGATAGATACTGAAGGAATCCACACTGGCATCCTAGCAGTTGAGGAAAATGGCCTTTGGTTAAACCCAGGGACTCAACCAGGGCAAATATTTCCCTTAAGGACTGAAGGCGAACACCGCAGGCGCCTTAGAAACCACTTAGAAATCATTTCCTTGCCTATCAAAAAATACTTTCACTGATTGATTGATTGATTTTAGAGGGAGAGAGAGAGAGAAAGAGAAATATTGATTTGTTGTTCCACTTACTCATACAGTCACTGGTTGATTCTTGCGTGTGCCCTGACCTGGGCTCAAACCCACAACCTTGGCCAATCCGGATGACGCTCTAACCAACTGAGCTACCCAGCCAGGACCACCCTTTGGAAATATTTTCAAAGGCTGCAACCTCTTCTGAATGTTGAACACTGTGCCGACCGCATTCCATGCACATGAGCATGTAACACGCACACCACGCATTGGACAGTGCCTTCCTCTGCCCCCATTTTATGGATGAGGACACAGATTCAGGAAAGCAGTGTTACCTGCCCCAGGGCCCGGGGCTGGGGTCTGGCGGAGTCTGCAGAAGCTTCCGGCCCATTTCACACCCAGTTCAGAGCCCCTCTTCCTGGACGGCCTCACCCAGACTCTGGGTGCGCCTGGCCCTCTGGCTCTGCACGGCTCTGCAGGGAGCAGTGTGCGCAAGGCCACGAAGAAGGATGCTGCAGCCCAAACTCCCCAGAAAAGAGGTGCTTCCGATGCCCCCTACCTCCACCTGCTGCTCATATCCCGCCCCACTTCTCTGCCCCTCCCCCCCTACTCTCAAGTCCTGGGCACCAACTTCTCTGCTTATTCTCCACCCTCCCCTCGACCCTCACTCAGGCTGGCAACCAACACGTCTTCCCAGCAGGCTCCTCTCGGGTGGTCCTGGAGAGCCTCTGTTCCCCTAGGCCCTGGGTCTCGCAGGGCTCGGAGAACTTGGACCTGAGATTGGCTTCCTCGGGGAGACGTGAGCTCTCCTCCCCTGAAGGTGTGCAAGAAGAATCTGGAAGTAGCTCTGCCAAAAGTGCCGCTGAGAGGGCCGGGGGCGCACTGCAAGGTCACAGGGCTGACCTCTGAGCAAACCCTCCCACCAAGGACAGTGTCACACTTGCTCTCGCCTGAAGCCCACATCGGACTGTGCTCTGGGGCCCTTTTCTATTTGTCCAGCCAGGCCACTGTCCCTCTGAAGCCAAAGGTCTACCCTCCGCCCGGGACTCCCGGGCTGCTGGTCGCACGCGGCTGTTCCCTGCCGGCTGCAGCAGGCCCGCTCCCCTCAGCAGGACATGTCCCCCTTCCCTCCCCTCAATCTTAGAGCTTCTCCTGCAAGGAAAGCTTCCTCTGTCAAAGGCAGGACAAACAAGGATGGCACCTGACGCCGGAACCCAGGACTCCGTGCCCGTAGACCCAGAATTCCCTGCTGACCTGTGAATGCCCCTGCCTCCCCGCCGAGGGTCCTGACTTCCTCGGCTCCGATCTCGGCCCGTAATCAGCCACTGCCTGGCCCTGACTTCCCAGGGGTCCTGGCCGGTGTTCTCTGTGCTTCTGACAACACCCAGGACAGAACTGGAGTCTGGGTGTCGGTCACAGGCGGCTCCAGTCGATGGCACCCAGTGACAGAGAGCTGGCGCGACCAGCCAGCCGGACAGGCACACCCTCACGATCGCCTCTCACCCTCCCGTGAGCACTCGGCCTTGGCTGAGCCCAGTGCCGGGCAGTGGGATACCAAAGACAATACAAAGTGTCCCTAACCTCCCCTCCTTCCCAATGAGATAGGTACGATGGCCACAGAAACAGACCATTGCTCACACAAGGGAGGAGTCAGCAAAACGTTCCATAAAGGAACAGATGGTAAATTTAGCTTTGCAGGCTGTGAGGTTCCTGAAGGAACTGCTCACCCCGGCCACTGCTGCGCAGAAGGAGCCACAGAGAACAGGTACAAAGTGAGCGTGGCTCTGTCCCAATAAAACTTTATTCACAACAGCAGTGGGCCAGACCTGGCTCTTAGTCCGCAGTTTGCCCAGCCCACCCAACAATACTGGTTACACAGGAAGTAACCTGGAAGCAGAGCAGGGGGGTTGATTACCACTGGGGGGTGATGAGGTGCTGGGACACCTTCCAGGGAGGAGCAGCAGGGTGGTCTATGGGCAGGAACTGGGGAAAGTCAGGGAGAAGAAGAGCCCCAAACCCAGAAAACAGCTTGAGGAACAAATGGACAGTCAGCACGAATTTGCAGGGGCTTTGGGAACACGCAGACTCTTCTGGCTGGCGTGGGCTGCAGCGTGGCTGAGATACAGGAGAAGCAAGGCTGGCAAGTCCCGCCCTTGGGTTATAAAGGATCAGGAGGCCCGGAGAAGGGGTTTGCAGTTAACCCGACAGGCCGCGCGGGAGCCGCGTGCAGCTGCGGGCAGCTGTCCGTGGAGAGGTGTTGATGGCATGATTATAGCTGTGCCTGTGGTCACCTGGACATACCTGCGGACACTGCCTGCTGCTGCACGGTGGGGCGCGTTCTGCCTCCTTCCGGGGTGGAGGAGCAGGCCACGCCCCTCTCTGAGCCTCTGTAATGCCAACGTCCCCCCCGGGCGCCGGCTTCAGAATGGTGAGGGCACAAACCCCTGCTGTCTATGCACACCCTCTGTTGCATATTATCGACTTATTTATTTATTGAGCACCTCGTGTTTGCTAATTGAGCACCAAGCACTGTGCTAGGCTGTTGGCATACTTATCTGATTTAAGCCTTCATACAGTTAGACAGTTATCCCCATTTTACAGACCACGAGATTGACAGAGGAAGCATCCTCCTTTAGCTAGTGCCTGTTGTATGCCAGCTTTCCGGCCCCAGACAGGGTGGCAGGGTTCCGGGAAAGCCCGTTTTCCAAGCTTGGTTCTTTCCTTGGTTCCTCATTTACTATTTGGGTGGGAAAGGCCCAAGCTCTCTGAGGCCGAGTTTCCCCACTTGTGCAGTGGGAACCCTGGGCCTGCTTTACAGGATTCCCTTGAGAATTGGGAACCAGTGTGGAGACCTATAAGGGTATGGCACAGTGCCTGGCGTCTAGTAGGTGCTCACTCAATGCATGCCGGGTAGAGATACGCGGATGTACTGCCGCAATCTTAGATCAGGGGCTCTCCTCTAGGAACTTTGCTAACCCCTCCTGCTTCCTCCCGAGAATCTCTGTTCAGGAGATCTTTGACTGACCCTGGCCCAGGGCAGAAGGCCTCACTTCCATGTGGTTACAATTGGCCCTTTGAGGGGCCATCACCCGAGGGGACGGAGCCGGCTTCCCCCGTCTCCACATCAAGTGGTCCGATTAGAGCCAGCCACCAGAGTGAGGCATCGGGGGCAGAGGCCGGGCAGTGATGGATAACCCCGTCCAGGGACGCACACACAGGGCTATTTTGGGGCCTCCTGCCTGGGAGGCGGCCTCCTCGGGGCATGGGGGCCGCTGACCCGGAAACAAATTAAAGGCACATCTGTTGGGAGGCCATTTCCAGCAGCGGCTCCAAGCAGCCGCCTGCATTCCTGGAACAAGGGGGCTGTGTGTGCGGTGAGCCAGGCGCACACTGTCCGTGCTGGGGGACGGGGGCCGCGGCCTCTGGCCAGGAAGGAGCAGCTGTGGGGGATCTGGAGCCCCAACAGAAGGAAGGGCCATTTCTGGGCCAAGCTAGTCTCGCTCAAAGAGGGAGTTGTTTTTCAGGGTCGTGAGTGACTAAGGACGCGAGGTCTCAGGGTATTGTGTGCTGAGAATGTCCCAACCCTGAGATCACCAGATCAGCTCCCTCCCCTGAAAGCCCCTGAGGAGGCGCGCTCTTCCCCAGCTCCCTGTGAACCACTGAGCCCCTTCTTACAATCACCCACGGCCCATCTTGGCGTAGGTACTACAGGGCCACAAATTCACGGACCTCCACACTGGGCCACAGGGCACCTCCCATGCTTGCTTATTGATAGTAAGAAAACATTTTATGTCTGGGGCCTCCATCCACTGGCCTCAGTGTGCCTCTGAGGTACCATAGGGTAAAATATGTGCTCAGTGAGTATTTTGTGAATGGATGGGTGAAGGATGGATGGATGGATGGAGGGTGGATGGATGGATGGATGGATGGCAGATGGATGACTGAGATTGGATTGAATAAATAGTCTGTGCGAGGCACAGAGAATAAAAGGGAGAAGATGAAAAGATGCCTAAGGCACTTCCCCAGCTTTTAAGACTTAGCATTCCCTCCATGTGAAAAAAAAAAAAAAGGAAAATCTAGCCCTGGTTGGTATGGCTTAGTGGATTGAGTGCCAGCCTGAGAACCAAAGGATCACTGGTTTGATTCCCAGTCAGGGCACATGCCTGGGTTGCAGGTCAGGTTCCCCAGTTGGGGCTGCACAAGAGGGAACCACACATTGATATTTCTCTCCCTCTCTTTCTCCTTCCCTTCCTCTCTCTAAAAGTAAATAAATAAAATCTTTAAAAAAAGAAAAAGAAAAAGAAAATATAACATGAGCTTCCTTATATGTAAACCATCCCTTCTTATTCTCTAAGGCCCAGCACAAATACTTCCTCTGTGGAAGCTTCCATAACTGGCCTGCTTCCCCTCCCCCTCTTGGAGAAAGGAAATAACAGACACAGAGAAAGAGTAGAAGTAAATTCTGGGACCTTGAGTCTGACCACTGCATTTGGGAGAAACGAAACAGCCAGCAAGACTTACTCCACAAAAGAATGCAGGAAAAATGTCTGATTGTGTTGTCTGTCTGTGAAATTTGAACACCTAGCAGAGTGTCAAAGTCTCCATTGATTAATTACGGTCATTGATCCATTCATTGAACAAACACATTCTGGGCCAGGATCTGCGTGAGAAGCTGAGGATTCAGCATAAATCATTGAGGTCCTGCCCCCAGGGGCTCACCGTCTGATGGGGGAGCCCCTGAAGCCCCCTGAGGGGAAGTACCATGGCAACGACACTGTGCCGTTGTGAAGGATGGCACCCTGAAGCCAGACAGTCTGGATTCAAACCCTGGCTTCACCGCCTGCCCAGCAGTGTGGCCACACGAACGTTCTTAACCTATCTGCGCCTCAGTTTCATCACCTGTGAAATGGGGACAATGGTAGATTAAGGAGAGTTCTTAGAACAGCATCTGGCACCCAGGAAGTTCTACATAAGGGCTTGTCACATAAAGTAACACCAGTACCACAGTGATGCAAAGGCATCCTGAGCAGAGTGGTGTCAAGCAGCTTCGAGGACCAAGGTCTCATTTAGGGGGTAGCTTCTCAGCTGGGCCTCATTCGCCTGGCAGCTTCGTGAAGTCACGGGCAGGTGCTGTGTTCTCGGCACTGTGTTAGGCCCAAAGCACACCTGACCTTTGACCAGCACCCAGTGGGCAGGTGTGGCTGCTGAGCTTGCCTCGCCATGGGGAAGCTGATCCAGTGGGGCTAAGCCACTTGCCCAAAGTCATACAGCAGGTCCAGGGCAGAGCCAGGCTGCAAACTCAGGCAGCCTGGCTTTTGGTTTTGCCACATTGCTGCTTGGGATCTGAAACAGGCCACTTCGCACCCCTGTGCCTAGGTTTGCTCTGTGGGGAGAATGGCAGTACCTCCCTCCAGGTGAGACTGAATGAGTGAACGCCTGGGTGCCCTTGGAATAGAGCCAGGCACACAGTGGTCTGCGAGAGTCGGCCCTGGCCAGCATCTCAAGTGCCCAGGCCCAGCTCTGACCACCCTGCCCTGTGACCTCGGAGCACCGTTTTGGCAGCACTGCCTCCGCCAGAGGGTTCTGTACTTGGGACCCCACGTGCCTTTCCCGGTGGTAGTGGTGGGGCCGCAGCTTCTGTTCTCCGAGGACGGCATGTGGTTTGAGTTTGAAGTTTACTTCCTGAAGTCTAATGAGCCTCTGAAAGTGATTAAACAAAAGACAGAAAGGTTAAGCCAACACCTTTTTATCAGAAGAAGCAATATCGAAACTAATGTCCCCAAACTCATTTCCCACCAGCTCTTGCAATCTCTCTCAAGAAGGGGCTTACTTCCTGGTGTGGTGGAAATTCCTGCCCAAGTCCCCAGACACCTGGGCCAGATCCGGGAGGGACTGACTGGCAGGCCACCCCCTGCCCCTGCCCTGTGGGTTCCCTATGTTCCATTGGAAGGGACCTGGGCTGGGAGCCAGGGGCCCTGGGTCAAGCCCTGGCCCAGCCCCTTCTGTCCTCTGTGTCCTTGGGGACCGAGGCTCCTCGTGCCTCTGCTGTGCCCAAGCTCTCTGGTTGGAACCCCCTCCCACAGACACTGCCCGGGTGCTGGTCCCTGACCACTGTGCCCATTACCTGTCTTGGCATAAAAGACCGCAAACACGGTGGAATTGGCAGCGCGAAGCCGTGACGAGCAGTGTGCACGTGTTGTGTACTGTCTTATATGTGCGCGTTGTGTGTCCTGTGCAGTGCGTGTTGATTCGGTGCATGTTAGGTGTGTTGCGCGTGCCGTGAGTGTCTCCCGTGCTGGAGAAGCCGTGTGGCTTGCTCTCACACATGCCGAGGTGTCCCACGTGCGCCCCCCAACGTTACTGCTCGCATCTGCTGAGAACACGGTCTGGGAGGGGAAGACGTTTTCCTGTGGCTAAAACTCTAGGGAAACTTACTGCCATATGCGCCACTCACCCAAGGGGTCCTTCAAAATGTCTTTTATCATATCTGAACTAAGTCCTTAATCCACGCACGTGTGGCCCTCTCCAGGCACAGGCACGTGACTGCCTCTCAGAGCGTTTCCAGCACACACAGGCAGGTGGGTGGCTGGCACTGACCTGGAGTCACGGAAAAGCACGCACCATCACCTTCCAGCCGAGCCTTCCTCTCCAGCACTAAAGATAAAGTCGGCCCTTGGAGGACGTCTGGAGATGCTGAGAATTGCCCTCGAGGTGCACCACCGCTGACTGGGAGTGAGGGCACTTGGGGTCTGGTCCCATGTCTTACTGGCCCGTGCCTGTGACTTCGCCTTCCCCACACCTTCGTTTTGCTCACCTGAAAAAAGGAGGTTAATGTATGCTCGGTCGACAGGCCTGTTAGGATACTGGGATAAATTCCCAGCTGTGAAATGAAAGCACTTTGAAAAGTAGAAAGTAGTCTTTCAGTGCTAGGTGTTACCATGAACAATCATATTGGTTAGATTGATTCTGTTGGGAGCGGGGATCATAATAACTTATGCCTTAGAAAGTTTCTCTCTGCCTCTGGGAGCATAAAGGCAAGGTAAACATTTGACCTGTCGTCCTAGCGGGAGACAATAGCTCAGTCCTGGGGAGATTTTTCTGACAAGCTGCCCTCCTAAGGAACAGCTGCTCTTCCTCCTTGGAGGAGTGAGCTCCCCATCACACGCAGAATCCCAGGAGCCTCCAGGAATGTCTCTGATGGTACAGGAGGGATTTCTTTCTGCCTCAGAGGGAGGGGGTTTGCCTGAATGGAGTATGAACCAGACTTCTTAGACTGTTCCTGCTCACAGGGGGAGGTCCAAACTGTTATCTTGTTGCTTAATTCCTGCTTCCCACTGCCCTTAGCAGAAGGGGAGCGCCAAGAAATGAAACCCTTGGTTCCTGCGCCTCCCTGCCCCCATACTGCACCCCTGCCTCTCCCAGGGGCTCGAAGACGGAGCGCCTGGGCTCTGCCTTGCATTCCTCTGTCAGGGTCCTAGAAAGGCCCCAGGCCAGCTGGAGAGTCAGGGTGGTCAGGAACCCCACCCCCCCCCGCCCCCCAGGAGGCTGCGTGTGGGTGGGGGGAGGAGGAAGAGAGGACTCTGCGACCTTCCCCGCTTTTATCGCCTCCCATCTGTAAACAGCATCCAGCCCTCCTGGGGGCAGCGGCAGCCTCACACTCCGGGTGACAGCGTGTTTGGACGTCGGGAGACCCTCGCCCAGCCGCCTTTGTTCTCCGGGCTTAATGAAGGGACTGCTAAAACCCCGCTTGCCAGATAAGATGACAGGGCAGCCTTTTAGGGTTATGGATGGCACACAGAGGTGACAGGGCGAATTCCTTGTGCCGAGGGGTCTGAGTGCACTGCCTTTTGTCCAGAGGTGGACTCGTCTCAACGGGTACACGTTTGGTCCTTCAGCTTCCAAAACAAACATTTTTGCCGCATGCCAAAAGATTAGAGGAAGACAACGGGAGGCAGGCATCTGGGGGGAAGCAAAGGACATTGCCCACTCCCTCTCCCCTCGACCAAAGCCTAACACACCCAGGAGGGGCCGTTCCCACCTTCAGCTCACCTCCGGCTGCCTCACCTCCCATTTCTTTCCTATTCGTGATAAGAACCATGGCTCGTTCAGTGCATTTTGGTTTACAAAGTGCTTTTACTTGATTTCACAAGCTTGTCACAACTCCTTGAGAGTCGGGATATGGAGGAGGGACTCTGGATGACATTATCTGCCTTGCCACTTATTAGCTCTTTGAACTTGGGCTAAATCACTTACCGTCCGTGTGTGATGGGAACACCACGCATAGCCTACTGGGCAGCGCTTGTAAGCTGCTGCCTTCCCACGCGAGCTGTCATTTACTTCGCTGCAGGATGGCTGCTCGGGAGAGAAGGGGGCCCTCCGCTGTCTTCGGTGCTGTGCCCCAGCACCTAGAAGCGGCGTGGAGGGTAGTGGGCGCGCACTGCACTTTGTTAGCCGGGTGCCCAATGGATGGGTGGATTCCAGGCCACCTGGGGCTCTGCCAGGGCTGTCCTGCGGGAGCCTAGGCCTTGCTGTACATGAGCAGGCTCCTGTCCTGGCTTTGAAAGGTCTGCGCCCCACCATGCCTGGGGGGCACCCCCAGCTGAGGGTGGAAAGCCTACCCTGAGGCACCTCCGCCCTGGGCCCTGGGCCCTGGGCCTGTGGGTCAGAGAGGAGCTGCCCCCTCCAACCACTGGGCGCTGAGGCCGCCCTCAGAGTCCACACCCCTGGTGGACAGGGCCCTACCAGCGGAGCCCAAACGTGCACCCGCTCAAGGTGCAGCCTGCTCCCCAGCCCGACACACACACGTGCACCCCCTCCTGAGAGCTCTGCTGCGGCCCAGCTGGAGACCAGGGCCTGGTTGCCTGGAACGCCCCATCTCTCGGCTGGACTTGAGTGTAAGTCTGGCTCCTCCTGGGGCCTTTTCTCACTTCTGAGGTGCCCAGCGTGCTGGGGAGCAGCCCTTAAAGACCGAAGGGTCAGAGAGGCCACGGCAGCCTCAGGCCTGGAGGTAATGGGCCACTTGGAGGCAGAACGGTGCCATTTCTTTTTTTTCTTCTGCATTGCGCCACCTCCTTCCAGCACGTTGTCTCTTCTCAGAGTCTCATTCTCTGGCAGGTAAGATAAGTCAACTGAGCAAGCGGACAGCGGTGGGTTCCAGGGCCCACGGCTGGGTGCAGAGTGGTGCCTGTCTCACATTCTGATATGCCTTGATTTACCCATCGTTGTTCTTCCTCTGCCAGAACCAGGCTGGGCGCCCCACCCAGGAGCTCAGAGGCCTTGCTGAGCCTGCTGCTCTGGGGCACCAAGGAGGGGCTGGTCAGGGGCCTGTCGGTCCAGCTGCCCGACGACAGCCCCAAGGGCGGAGCCCCCAAGGGCCTCTGGGACAGGCTCCGCGTGGTGGGGGTCAGCCTGATGCATCATGTAACAGAAAATAGACTGTGACAGAGAACAATAAACACTGGGCTGGCAGAGCGACTTTCCGCCTGGCCCCTGCCGGGTGCCGGAGAAGTGCTCCTTCCCCCACTGCCGCCCTCCCGCCGACACACTCGGGAGGTCCCCGTGGTGGCGTCCTCCTCCCGACCTGCACCCATCTCACCGCCTCTCGTGGGTGCTGTCACAAGGGCCTCAGCCTTGGGCCCCCGCCTTCGGTATGGCCACCGTAACTAAAGCCGTCTGCACACCACAGGGATCGGTCTTCCTCAGGGACATGGGGTCTGTGGCCACCCTCCTCCATTGTCCTCAGTGGCTCCTCAGTGCCCCAGGACAAACACCGTCTGGGCTGGGAATCCCAGGCCTTCCCCAGTTCCAGGTCACTCCTTTTCCCTCACCAGTTAGTGGGGCATATTCTCAACACTTTCTCCACTTTCTGGCCACCGTGCCATTCCCACAGCCTGAGGTACCCACCCCCCCCAACTATAAACCTCTCGTTTTTCAGGTTCTAACTGAGAACTCCCCCTAGCACTCACCCCGCTCTGTGCAATAGATTACTTCTACTTCGAAAGCCTTTTCCTCGCACCTTCGCAGTTAGCTGTTACACGTTTGTCTCTCCAGGTCATCGTCCGCTGCCCGAGCAATAGCACTGTGACTTATTCATTGTTGTGCGCCCGTCCCTGCTCTGGAAGAGCTCAGATCGAGGGGGAGAGGCAGACATTTAAACAAACACGTGCAGCAAAGCTTCAGAGGTGCCACAGCGAGAAATGCATGGCCTATTTGTTTAAATGTCTAGGTCATGGGAGCCATCGGGCAAAGGCAGAGAGAGGGGCAGTGGCTGGCGTACAGCAGGGACCACAGCAGTCAGTTGATTGCTGCTGGAATGTTCCTGGGGAGAGCACCAGCCTCGTACACCGTGCTCACAACAGGTCATCGAACTCTGGGCGAGGAGACTCTTCGAAAGATTATTTTCATTCTAAATCAATAAATATAAACTACTTTAATATCAATAAATATTACGGACCCTCACTTAAGAGTTTAAGCCTCTACTAGTCTCAGATATCAACATAGCACCAACAGAAAGAATAACAAGCAACAAAGGAATGGGAAAGGGCTGGAGAACTCAGGCGCTGCTCTGATTGGTCGCTTGGCTGACCGGAGCGAAGGGGGCACCCACAGCAGACACTGAGCCCTCCGCTCCAGAGAATCCAAGTGGACAGAAGAGAGCGGGGGCAGGGGGAAGAGGAAGGGTTGAGTGAAATTTATCAATAACGTCACCCAAAAGGAAATCAAATTGATTGACAGACAAGGAATTTTTTTTATACTGTGTCACTTTCTAAAACACACTTGACCTGGTAGGGAGGAAAAAAAATGTAAATAGCAGATAATTAGAAGAATTAATCATGGAATTGAGGCACCAACAACATGATACAAAAAAACTCAATCTTTAGAAATAGAGGGGAAATTGATACATCAGTAACTCACCATTCTCTCTGCCTGCTCAAGTACATAAATACAAGAAAGAACAACTGACAAGGGACAATCCGCAGATACACAGAAAACACTATAGTTCAGGTCACTTTCCAAAGCTCCGATTAGATCAGTCCTTGGAAGATGTCTCCTTCCACTAACCAAATGGGCACGCCATTTGGTCATACACTGATTTACTCACCAGTTATTACACAGATGTCTAATGTCCCTGCTTGAAGAAGCATGCTGTTAATCTTATTAGTTCCCTGACCCATACGTCTGAGTGCCTAGAAGAGAGCCAGGCAGATAGTGGATGGTAAAAATGTGATGGTAATAAGCAGAATGTGGTAGATACATACAATGGGATATTATTCAGCCTTGAAAAGGAATGGAAGTCTGACACACATCCTGTGACATGGCTAAGCCTTGAGGACATAAGGCTAAGCCTTCCTTAAGCTAGACAGAAAAGGACAAATACACTATGATTTCACTTACATGAGACACCTAGAATAGTCAAATTTATAGAGTCAGAAAGCAGAACAGATGTCACAAGGGGCTGGGAAAGAGGTGTTACTGTTGAATGAGGACAGAGTTTAGGGTGACAGGAAAGTTCCAGAGGTGGCTGGCAGTGATGGTTGCACAAGAACGTGATTAATGTCACTGCCTTAGATATTTAAAAAAAAAAAAATAGATGAAATGGTAAATTTTATGTTATGTATATTGTGTATATTTTACCAGGAAAAAAAGAAAAGAGCTGATAGAACAACAGACTTCAGTAAGTGGAGCAAGCAAGCCCATAGCTTCCCTCCACCCGCCTCCCCAACATAATGCACGATCAGCTTTCTGGCGGGAGGGCTGACCCAAGGGGACTGGGCTGTCCCCCCAGTGTTGTTTACTCAGGTCAGAGAATTCCATCAATGGCCGCAAGGGCTGGGCAGCGCTGGAGCCGGCTGGTAGGAGCCGCTAGGCCTGACCACGGCCCGCCAGCCACTCTGCGGGGAGAGGGCAGAGGGCCTCACGAAGGCCACGAGAACGAGGCGTACGAAGAAATGACACCTGCAATGTCAACACCCAGAAAGGCAATGTTGACATGCTCCCCTGCGAAGCTGCAAGGATGCCGTGTTCCGAGGCTCAAGGGGAAATGGCATGTGGGCAAAATGTTTGCACTCGTTTCATCTGCAGAAAACTTTCAAGACCCTCCTCACTCTTCAGTCTTACAGCCAACCGGATAAGCCAGCGGTTGCTGCCTTCTGGCCTTCGCGCTGCACCTTCTCTTACTAGAATTGTGGGCTGTGCATTTGGAGGGTCACTAGGAAGCCCACACGCCCCAGAAGGGACATGATGGTTACCGGCACGCAAGGGACCCAGGCAAGCCTGAGAGTCTGAATCCTCATGCAGAACCAGAGTTCCAAAGCCAGAGGGGAACTGGGCCAGAGGAATCAACGTGGAGGATTTGGAAGAGAAACAGAGAGGCATGATGTATACAGGCCCGCGGGTGAGAGCGCAGGGAGCAGCTCAGCCTGCAGGGGGCGCCCTCACAGAACTGGCTGTGCCAGGAGCCAAGCACCCACCCTAGTGGCTCCAGACAGAGGGCAAGGGAGACCGTGGTGACTGTCGCAGAGAGTGAGGCCAGGGGAGGGCTCGCAGGGAGGCCCAGGTGCGCTGGGGAGTGGGTGTCATGCAGAGGGACGCATGTTAAATGCTGGCTGTCACTATCACCATCGGTCCCATTATGCTTCCGCCGCCATTTCTACACCCCGGCCTCAGCTGGCTGCTTCTCTGTACCCAGCCTGACACCTGTGCCCTCCCCCTCAAACTCAGGCAGCGTGCCCACCGGCCACTGGGCATGGCAGGCCCAGCAGGGCGCTGAAACTGCTAATCATTTGATGTGAGCTCCTCTCGCCTCCGGATGCCACGTGAGCAGGCAGTCAGGGTGATGGGCTGAGCCCACCTAGTGCCCGCTCTGTCACTTTGTAGGCGGGTCCCGAGGCCCAGAGAGGGCCCACCATCTTCCCGGCCCCCCAGATTAGAGGCCAGCCCTGGCTTTCGAGGTCCGTGGCTGTTGCTGCGTGAGAACCTCGCTGTCAAAGCTGAGAAGATTGGGACAAAAGGCCCAGGCACGTTGTGAAGCAAAAAGACAACTCCCTTCCCCAGGGACTGGTTAGTGGGATGGTTTGCAATCAGCGCCCTGTGACCCGGCTGGTGGGCAGTCAGGAGACCCGGGTCCCAGCCCCAGTCCCATCCCTGTCATGCTGGGTGACACAGAAACGTCCCTTCACTTCCTGGCCTTCCACCCTCCAGCCGTCCTGTCCAAACTACTGGGCTCTTGTGAGGCCAGAAGGAAATAAGGCACAGGTTGCTCTTTGGAAAGCTACCAGGTCCTCACTCGTCAGACCCGAGGGGTGACTGTCACGACCGCACCTTTCGACCTAGGTGTCCTTAGTCAGTAGACTGTTCTCTCTGCGGCCCTCACCCCCTCTCTGAGGCAGGCCCGGGGGAGGTGGGGGACTTACAACCTCCACTTCACGGGGGAGGAAACTGAGGCCAGAGACACTTGTACAGACCTGAGACAGACCTAGCTTATAGCAGACGCTCAGGGCTGGCTGAGGAACTTGTGGGTTGTGCCACATGAAGGCGCTAATATCGGATCAGGTAGGGCTGCCATGAGGATGAAATGAAAAAGCAGGTTTAAGGGGCCCAGCACAATGCTGGACAGAGAATAGGGGCTCAAGAAACGAGGGTCCCTGTCCTCCTCCCTCTCCCTCTTCCCCATCCTTTGCTTCTGGCTCAGTAATTGTTTCCCCAGGAGGGCAAGCTCTGCCCCGGGGAGCATCAGGGAGGGTAGGAAGCAGTGCCTCTTCTCAAGGTCTCTGGTTGCCCCTGGGGAGAGTTTGCAGAGCTGGAGGGGAGGGGGGCTGGAAGGCAGGTAGCAGAGGATCAGGCTGAGGCCTGGAGGGGAGGGGCAGGAATGCGACCCACCCAAGTGAGCGCGGGTGGCAGGATTCCTGCTCTCTGTTACCCCCTACCACAGACACAGAGCAGAGCGGAGCCCCAGAGAGGAGAGCTGAGCCTTCTCTGCTTCCCCGGGGCCTCCTGACAGCCGAAGAGCAAACTGGGGGGAGAGACTGTTTCCGGACAATAGCCTATTAACACTCATTACCCATAAAACGGCTAGTTTTCAAATAGCCAGATAATTGAGGCCATTGGGTGGAAGGGCCCTGGAATTACCTGATTAATTGCCTCTCTTCTGGGGCTCACGTGTTTAGACACAGCCCCAGAGAAGCTGTTGGAGCTTTGAAGTCTTGCTACACTTTCCCTGCCTCTCTCTTTCCAGCCCCTGAGTGTCCAACGCGGCTTCCGGCCCCGCCCAGGAGCTTGCACACCCCATCAGTCAACACGGAACAGCCGTAAACTTTTATTTTTCATCCTCTGTTTTGCAAAGCAATGCTTTGGGCCTTCTCTCTGCTCTTATCTAGATCCAAGAGCCATAGAGCCATTCATGTATTTGTTCATACAAAAAACCAAAAATGTATCAAGTGTCTCCTGCCTGCCAGATTCTGTTCTAGGCTTCAGGGGATATGAACAACACCTACAACAACAACAACAAAACCGGCAAGCGGATAGGACGGTGGGATTCAACGCCTCGAGCCAGGGTTTGAACTGGGAGGCTCCCTCCAGGGCCGGAGTCCTTTGTAGGACGCTGAACCCTCCCGCCCCAAGGTCCTCACACAGAGCTTGTCCCTGTCGCTCACACCCAGTGCCGGAGGAGAAGGCAGGCCGGGAACTGACCGCCCCTTCTCCAGGTGAGGGCGCTGAGGTTCGGGCCAGAGGGCACGGTCCGTGCGTGTTCACAGTGGGCTGCTCGGGTCGGGACGTTCCGAGTGACGCCTTGTGAGACCGATTTTATTCCTTTCTGTGGTGACGTGGAATAATAAGGAACGTCCACAGAGAAAAGAGACCTTCGCTCCCCAAAGCTCAGGCCAGTCGGCTTCCAGGGGCCGGGGCCAGGGGCCCGGGAGACACTGAGAGGTCTAGTGACGCTGTCAAGAAAAGGGCCCTGCCATGGCGAGAGTGGCTCCCCAGCCCATGCCCACGCCCTCCTCCCCCAACGGCTGCCTCTCCCCACGGCTGCCTCTCCCCGTCGCTGGTGGGTGAGGCGCGGGCTTCACGGGGAACCCTCTGAGGGAACGTGCCTGGACCGCCTGCCCCTCCCCCACCCCTGCATCCCCGCGGCTCCTTTCCCAAGGGGGGAAAGAATTATTTGTTTTTCCTGTTGCCCTGATTTATGGGCCACTTTGTTCTTTATCTATTTGCACAAACTCGGTAAAGTGACCCGCTCCTTCCCAGAGGTCAGAGATTCTGTCAACACCTTAGGGTCACAGGTCAGCCGACCTGCCCAGGGTGGAAGGGGTTACAGAAGGTCACCTGGGAATTGACGCTCGATAGCAGTTCTGCTCAGGCGGAGGGGCTCTGCGCTGGGACGCACGCGGCAGAGAGGAGCGGCCATCGTGCCCCGCGTGTCCACCGTGTGCCGGGTTCTGAGCTCCGTCCTTCCTTCACATTCCAGCTCTAGTCCTGATACACAGACACCAGCGTCTCCGTTTTATAGAAGCGGGAGCCGAGGTTTGGAGAGATGGGGTGGCCTATCCAACAGGACACAAAGAGGGGCTCAAATCAAGGAGTCCTGACTGCCAGTCCACCTGCCCTGCCGAGGCCCACGGGTCAAGAGGGCTCCCTAGACCAGGGCTGACTTATGCCTCTTGTAGCTTGGGCTCAGGTCAGAAAGACCAGCCCAGCTCACTGTCTTCCTTTCATCCTGCTCTCCGTCAGGGAGCAGCCTCCCCCGCCCCCACGCCATGCCTGTCTGTGGACCTCAGGATGGCTCCCTTACCACCAGGGCTCCTGGCTTGTGTCAACACGAAGGGCAAAGGGGGACAAATACAAGCCACACGGCAAGCAGACATCACCACGTGCATCCACAGGCAAGTCAGGAGCCTTGCCTGGCCCCCAGAGCCCAGCCCCAATGCGGAGCCCCATCGGGAGGCCTCTGCAAGGGGCAGGTCTCCCCCAAGCTGTGTGACCTGGGAGCACCTCATCCTCGGAGCCTCGGTCTCCTCCATCCATGCAGTGGCATCATCCCCCGCCCCCGCCCCGGATGGGGTCAGTATCCCGGGGAACAAGGCACAGGAACGCTCTGTGGCCTGGAAGGAAGTTCAGTCTCTTCACTTCATAGGTAGAGGAAGAGAGGCCCAGAGAAAGAGACAGAGGCCAGACAGGGGAGCAAACTGGGCCTTTACCGGCATTGCCTAAGCTGTGGCTTCCCCAGACTGCCGGGGAGTCCCCGACACCGATGCAGTGTTGGTGGGCTTGGCCCTTGTCTCTCACCCTGCAAACGTATCCCAAAATGATTCACCAGACACTCTTAGCAAGTTTTAGATATTTCTCAAATGACGCTCCTTAGCCGACTAATGCTAACCTAATATAGTTCAGTCTATTGCAACTTGTTCCAAGTCAGCCACTGCAATTCTATTCAAGCCAGACAATTCAACTTCTCCAAGCTTCAAATAACCAAAGAAATGCATGACAATAAACACAAACACAACTCAATAAATTTGACCCATGCCAACCCAATATTTGCATCTCAACAAATTCCATCATTCCAATGAGTACTTAAGATTTTATTTTTGTTGTATTTATATTTTTAGAGAGAGGGGAAGGGAGGGAAAAAGAAAGGGGAGAGAAACATCAATGTGCAAGAGATGCATCAATCAGTTGCCTCTCAAACACCCCCAACCAGGGACCTGGCTCCCAACCCTGAGCCACCCCAGCCAGGGCTCCAATGAGCACTCACACAGCCCAATCCATCAAAGCCCAACCCATCCAATCCAGCTCGTCTCCATGACAACAAACATCCCAGCCCGTGCTAACCCAAGTCAATCTAATTCGTACTGTAACAATGCCAAATGTTCCCCCGTCCCAAACATCAGAGTCCATCCTATCATAATCCAACCCATCACCAGCACATGTCTCTGTAGACATATCTTGAAAAGAAAAACAATTTTTTTAAAGCAAAGTGAAATATCAGCTCTAAAGAAAACAGCACCTTCTGAGGCTTCTGCACACTCAGTTTCCAATCATTTCTTCACCTGGGAACCTCTCCCTCCTACTCACTCTCTGCTTCTCACCGGCGGCGCTAAGGGCAGCCCTCACCTCCGACAAGGATGACTTCCAGGCGATGTCAGCCCAATGGTTTCTCTCTCTGTCTTTTCCCCTCAGAAGCACTGAAGCACTTCCTAGCCCTAACGCTCTGATGTCCTTTACTGTTGGTGTGAGTGGGGGGCTTCTGCAGTCCCAGTGTGAGCTCCTGGAGGCAAGGAACAACTCAACAGTGAATTCTGCATGATGTATCTGGTGGGAGACGGAATCTCAATAGCCATTTTAACCATGCGCACTTGTTACTCTGCATGTTGTCTTTGTCTTCGGAATCACACTCTTACAACAGAGGCAGTTTTCTGTTGGACTGCGCTTCCCTCACTCCCACTCTCTTCCCATTCATTTCCCACTCCATCGCTAGATGAAGTTTTATAAGCCTGTCATCCACAGCCTTAAAGTCCTGGGATGGTTGCCCATGTTTCTTGAAAGCCCAGCTTCCACGGTCCTTCACAATGTGTTCCCTGCCCCTTCAAGCTCAGCTGCCGTTGTCTTCTTCCCTCTGCTCTCCTCTGAGCCTTTGCCCCTACTCTCTCTGCTGCTGAAAGATCAACGCTGGCCCTCCCTCCAATTAGTTTATTCTCACACTTACGACGTTTATTCTCTTATATTAGCTTTTTTCCCTCATGCTAGTTTATCCTTTTACCTTAATAGCCACTCGCTCGCTGCAGGAGGACTCCCCAGACCTTAGACCCGCTTGGCTTCCCTGTGATCTATCCCCATGGCATCCTACCTCGTCCATTGTATTGCAGCTCCCTGTGGAAGGGCTCTTTCCCCACAGTTGTAAACTCTATAACGTCAAGAACCATGTCCGTCTGACCACTTGTACTTAACATCTTGTGTGCACAGTAAACGTTGAATGAATGAAAGAGATACTTCCATTGCCTCTGACCTAATTATAAACAGTCTCCAGTTCGTTCATTCATGTATTGTTTCATGTATTGTTTCAACAAAAATTCCTCAAATTCATGTCCCACACCAGACTGTGCTATGAGCTTTAAGAGATCGCATAAGAGGACCCTCACTTCTTTACTTAGATTGACATGTTTCTACAAAAGGAGCTTCCAACTGATGCACTTACTCAGCCATGGATAAGTTGAGAAGCTTCCTTGCGCCAGTCCTGCGAGGGGAATAAGGGCTGATGAGCTCAGACTGGGTGTATAGGTGGGTCAGGAAGGTCCCTTGTTCACAGTGACACACTCACAGGCCTCAGAGAATGAGGAAATGTTTGTTAGACTACCAATGGCACAAGAACATTCTAGGTGGGTGGAGAGGTTCCTGCAAAGGTCTGGGCCATGACTCAGGATGGCTCTGAGAGAGGGCAGGCTGTAAGAGACAGCTGGCCTAGCTACGTGGCAACAGCTCGCTCACAGGGGGACACCCGAGCACCCCTGAGGGCAGAGCTCACTCCTGCGCATCAGCTGGTGTGTCCTCACGAAGGGCACAGAGGGGAAATGCCTCAGCGACGATGGAGCTGAGATTCAGCCTAGGCTTTCCTGACCACAAAGAGTAAGCTCTTCCCTACAGCGTGATTTTCAGGGGAGCCCTAGGCCTTGAAGGAAAGATATGGAAACCCTATATCTTGTTTCTGGACAAACCCACTTTACTGAAGCTACTTGTAAATATGCTAAGTGGCTCCCGAAACCCAGCAAGGTAGGCCTCAGCGACATAGGATGACGATTCCCATGGATCAGCTAAGAACCTCGAGGCCAGCCACCACGCCTGTGTGCCAGCGCTCCCCAGATGCACAGCGGCAGTGCAGCAATCTCACCTGAAGGACCTCTGCAAAGCAAAGGAGCAACACGTAAGATGTCAGAAACACTTGGATGTGGACGTTGGACTTAGGGATGTGCAGGAAAAAGGAAGTGCCTACACAGGCCTTCAGGAACAGCAGAACTAAAGAAAGCGCCCAAAGAACACAGGTTATTACGACAAGAAAGCACTGGAGAAACTGATGTAGAAAGAGAGATCAAGATGAAAAAGGTCTGAGCGAGGAGCCAGCACCACTGGCAGAGGCAGGGACAGCTCAGCCCGGCTTCTTCACCAGAGGGCAAAGGAGCATCCACTCCCTCCTCCTCCGAGGGCGCCAACACTGAAGGAAGTGCCTCCAGCTCGCCGTCTTCGCCTCCTTCAAGGGCTAGTCCTCATCCTCGTCCTCGGGGCCCGACGCAGGTTCCAGCTCTTGCGGCGCTGCCACAGTGCCAGCACGGAGAGCAACACCAAGGAGGAACCACCCGAAGGAGGAGGAGGAAGAGGAACACGATCGCTCCACCCACGTTGGACAGATGGACTGAAAACTTCAATCTGATTCTCAAACAGGAATTTAGAATATGTTAAAGCCGAATAGGTTAACTGGCCAACGCTTGGAGAGCTCAAAAGCTCCAAAGTGTTTTACATTGGAAGAACATCAAAAGCATTAATAATGGATTATACATGCATAATTTTTTGTTTTAAGGGTGATACTTGTTTTTCTTCTTTATCTTTAAAATATATCTCTAACACTTAGTCAAAAGCTGAAATCCAGCAAATCTGTTTTTTGCGATAAAGCTTTTTACGCCGTGAAACAAATGCTGCACTTTGTTATATGTTAGTGTTTTGTGTCGGACACATTTTCAGGATAATGCATCGGGATATCTGGCAGTGAACTTCCAGTGCTTTTGGTTGCGTGTGATTACGTCAAGTTTAATACATTGTTATTATAAGCTTAGGAGTTTTCCTACTGCTAATAAACGTGCTTTATTTTTATGTTTCTGTTCAGAAAGTTATTTTGACTTCTTGTCCTAAATGAAAAGTTCAAGGAACCTATTAATATGTGCCTACCTTTTATGATGGTGAAAACAAAACAAAACAAAAAAATAAACATAGATGCTAAGTGAATACCTGAGGCAATTATCCAGGTAATTAATGTCAGCAGTCCTCCCACAGGTTTTTTTCCTTCTCAATTATTAGCATATTTCAGGTGTAAAGTGGTGGGATTTTCACTTAAATTATTGGGTTAATTGTCGTGCAGGTGTAGACGCGTTCTAGGGAGAGGAGGCTGCCAAGTCTGTGTGCCCGGACCCCAGCCCCAGGCTCTTTGGCACAGAGAGACCTTTGTGAGGGAACCGTCTAGAAATAAGAGTTATTATTATTTGAGAACATGAGATGTTGGAAAATTGGCATGTGCACAAGGGTAGAAAACGTGCCGCCCCGACCCCCCGCCCAGACACTGCCGGCAGGGGCAGAGAGCACTAATGAGCTCCCCCATAGTCATTATTTCAGCTGACCTGGTCGGCAGTTCGGCCCCTGGAACTACTGCCTGGAGTTTTGAAATTAATACGTTTAGAGAATGTTTAAACATGAGAGGGGCAAGAGTTCTCCAAACCACCTAAGCAAGCCCCTCTTTTACAGACGGCCGTGCCAGTGCCAGAGCCAGGAAAGGGCAGCCGCTGGCCGGGGGTCACACCACACGCAAGGGGCCGAGGGGGCCATGGCCCTGCTGGCTCGCCCCCAGCCCCTCGCTGGCTTTCGGCCTCCCGTGGAGGGGAGCCAGCCACGTCTCCCTCCCCTGAGACTCCGCCCTGCAAGTCCCCTGGGATAATGGCATGAGCAGGCGACAGGCAGGTTCTGATGCCCTCTGTCTCTGCCACAGCTGGGGCTTTTGTCCTCCCGATGCTCCCAAGGAGCTGGACACTCCACCCTCACAGAAGTTGGCATTACCACCCCCTCTCACAGATGAGAGAAACTGAGGCCCACAAAGCTCGGCAACCTCTGGAAAACCCCCCAGCGAGGGACCGAGCCCAACCCTGACGGATTCGAAAGCCGTGTTTTTCGTTTCCCCAGGGGCTTCCGTTGTGTGTGTGACTGCAGCAAGCTGGAGCGGCACCCGCAAGATTAAGAAGAGGCTGGGCGCCAGGGTGGGACTCTGCCGGCTCCGAACTTGGGGAATCCCCTTTCTTCTCCAGGCCTGTCTTCCTACCTTTCAAATAATGCCGTCGGACGACACACTTAAGGTGTCTCACAAACGGCTCTGTGGTGCCTCTGGTTCCATCCGCTCCACCTTCCTAAAAACACACAGCTTCCAGGGCCCCCGGCCCTGGAGTCCGTCCATTCCTCCACCCACACCTCCCACAGCTGTTCACTAGCAACCTGGCATGTACCACATGCTGTCCAACTCTCATCCACAAGCCCTCCCCACGGTATCGCCCCATCTGAAAGGAAAGGGAAGGGAGGCTCAGCACAGCTAAGCGACTTGCCCGGCTTGCACACTGACGTGGCAGACCTGGGACTGGCGTGGGGGTCCTGTGGCTCCAAACTGCGTGCCCTTCCCCCGGGACCAGGAGGCGTCTCCAGGCTCACAGCCCGAGTTGCTTCAGGAGTTTCTCTATGGCTCAGGCAGGTCAGCAGGCAAGGTAAGCCGTGCCGGGGCCCGCGGAGCCTGCAGCAGCCACTCCGTGCAGGGTGATTTTCCTCCCCAGGCCCCAGCATCCAGGGCTGGGCCTTTTCTGCTGCATTCAGGTGACCTCAGTAAACTGACCACAGGCCAGGCCACCAGGGGCTCCCAGCCTGTGGCCCTGTGCCTGTGCTCTGGGTCAGAGATTCTGTGGTTTGAACCCAAAGTCCGCTGAGGCCCACCATGCCAAAAAGGCCAGCAGCGGTGGCCTCGGAGAAATGTCCTCCGAGGGCCCCAAGGAGCGCAGCCGACGCACAAGGAGCTGTCTGCTGCCCACCCTGCAGAAAGAATGGACATTCTTGAATTCTTCCCCCAGCGCACGCACTCCCACACTCCCCCTCCCGGGAGGGGCCCGGACAAGAGGCAGATTCAGACCAGGGACAAAGACTGCACAGAACACTGGCCCGCCCTGCGTCTCCGATCTGATCTGAGGCTCAGGCCCCACACCCACCTCCCCAGCCCAGGGCACGTGTCAAACAGGGAGAGCGGCCTCCAAGCGAAGCCCTGTTTCCCTCCGTGCCCTGGTCTCCATGCGCTGGAGAGAACTTTGGGTTAGAATCTGATTCCCTGGAACAAGACCAGCTTTCATGCGTGACTTCGTCACCTTCAGCGCATCCCTGCCAAGGGCTGGGCCTCCATGTCGTCATCTGATAAACCCTGTCCTGTCCACCTTGCTGGGGTGCTTGAGGGTCCAGAGAGGGGTGGTTGGGGTTTAGGGCTCAGGCAGTAGCCTCCAAAGGGAGGCCTTTCCACACACGACAGTGCTTTCTCCTTCTTTGGGACCCCCCATGTTCCAGCCTCACAGCCACTGTGTGCCCAGTAATGATGTTGGGCGTACATTTGTCATCCTCTTTGGCCAAACGCTCTGAACCCTCTCTGTCTATGTTAGCCACCCATGGGCCTGGGTGGGAGGCAGAGCCCATGACTCAAGATGCTCATGGCGGGTCCTCACTCTGCAGGCCCTGGAGTCCTGGCCTTCGCCGTCAGCCGGGCTATTGGATCTGACTCAGGGAACAGGGACACCCTCCAGTGGCAACTGGGGTGGGGAGCAGGGAGAAACAGCAGATGGAGCTCCTGGGCAGTAGCGGTCCCTGGGCTGGTGGCTGTGGTCACGTTCAGAGTCTGGTGTCCAAGGCTCATGTCAGTGAGCAAATGACAGCATCTAGTATTCAGCGGCCGACGTGTTTGTGTCCTCACACCCAGTTCTGCCATTTGGCTCTCCCCCGGCCAGAGTCACCAGGCCTCCGGGACTCCCTGAACCACTCTTTCAATAAATACCCTGTCTGTTCATTGTGGCCAGCATGGTTTCCGTTGGTGGCAGTTAAGAAGTCTGACTGCTGAGGATGCCAACTGCTAGACCCTGTCCTAAGTTGTCTAACGACTTGGGTTCTTGTCTTGACCTTGACTTTGACCATCTGTGTGACCTTGGGCTAGTCTTTAGTCTTGGAGCCTTCTTTACCTCCTTGGTAAAAATGCAAATTGTGATTTCCGCACATGCTGTTACTGGGAAGAGTAGAGGAGATCATGGATGTGACAGCCCTGGGCACGAGCACGTCCCATGAAGAATCCCTTCCCCATGATGAGGATTTAAAGGAGGGATCGTGGCCATGAAGGCCAGCACACCCTTCACCCTGTGCCTGGCTCTCACCTCGGCTGCAGCGACTGCCCTCCCTCCACCGCCCCGCCCGGGCCCGTCTCATTTGACACAACCTCGCAACCCTGCCTCCTCTTCCCGCCCAGATCACATGCTTTGTTCCCATCTACCCTCCGGCCACTTCCTGCCCTCTTTATTTCCCCAGGCCCTCCCTAAACTCTCTCAAGCCTTCCTTCTCCGCCTGCAGCGAGCACCCATCCTGAGTCCCTTAGGGAAAGCCAACATCTGAGTCCAGGGGCTGCATCTCATCCACCTCCAAGTCCCCAACCCCCCACCTCCAGGGCCCAGAGTGAGCTCGGGGAATCCTGGAAAGGGGAAGGGACAGGGATCATCTCCCACTGAAGAGATGAAGAAAGCTCGGCATGGGAAATGGCTTGCCCACAGCCAGCATTTGTGCCAGGTCTGATGTCTGCATCAAGGGCTTCCCTGCCAACCTGAATGAACCCTCTCCTGAAAAAGGGACCCCTCTTTCTTCTCCCCCAGGCCAGGGGCTGTCAGCGGCCCTTCAGTTCACTGTCTGTTTTGGGGGCATTACAAACTTGTTTATTTTGTAGTTTCATCACTCCCTGTAAATGCCTGTGAAGGAGGAGGAAGAGGAGGAGCAGAGGAGGAAGAGGTGAGAGGGAGAGAGAAAAAGACTCTAGTGGGGAGGAAATGATTGCTGCCCATTGATAACTAGGGGTCTATTTTGGTGCTAAACCAGGGAACAGACTGAGGAAGTTGACCAAGACATTTTCACAAACAAAGAAGTGAGTGGTCTAACTTTCTCTTGAATGACAAACAATTCACATTTCTTTTCCTTCCTCTTCAGAAAGTGAACTCTGCCAGAGGAGGCTGACATTAGGCCTTGGAAGAGGCCGAGTAAAGGGCAGGAAAGGGTCCTTGGACGCTGTCCAGCCTGAGCCCTTGCTGCACAAGAGAGGAAACCAAGATCCTGCAGGGGAAGGTCCTCCCCTGACACTACCTGACATGGCATGTGTTTAAAGAGGCTTCTTCTCAGATAAAAGGTGCATTTGAGCAGAGGCCAACCTTAGGGAGAAGGCCAGGCTGACATATGGGGCACTAGTGTTTCCGGCAAAAGAACAGCAAGTGCAAAGGCCCTGAGGCTGGAATGCGCCTGGACACCCAGGGCAACCGGAAGGCTGGCCGGCTGGGGTGCAGCGGACGAGGCGGGGTGCGGGGGGAGAAGAGCTGTGGGAGACAAACTCAGAGAGACCGCAGGAACGGGCCAGTGAAGGGCTCCACAGGCCCCTGCGAGCCCTCCACTGACATTCTGAGTAAATGGAAAATGAGGACCAGACCATGACATGATCATCTGACTTAAATTTTTTGTTTTTATACTTCTTTTATTAGTGATGAGGTTGAACCTCTGTCCATATGCTCAAAGCCATTAGTATTCCCTTTTCTGTGAAGTGTCCAAAGACTTTGCCTGTTTTTCTTTTATTGCAGTACAACCAAATCCACTTGGCATACGATTAACCATTTGAAAGTGAACAATTCAGTGGCATTGAGTACAGTCATAATGTTATATAACCATCACCTCTATCTAGTTCCAAAGCATTATCATCACCAAAATAAAACCCCATACCCAAGGAGCAGTCCTTCCCTATGCCCCATCACCCCCACCAGCCCTTGGCAACCACCAATCTGCATTTAGAGATTTACAATCTATTCTAGATATGTCATTTATGTGGTAGCATGTAACACACGACCATTTGTGTTTGACTCCTTTCACCAAGCGTAATGTTTTTGAGGCTCATCCAATTTGTGGCCTGTATCGGTACGTCATTCTTTTTTATGACCAAATAGCACTCCATTGCGGGAATAGACCATATTTTGTCTATCCAGACACCCAGTGATGGGCATGTAGATTGTTTCCACCTTTGGGTTGTTGTGAATAGTGCTGCTATGAACGTTCCTGTAGAAGTATGTGTTTGGAATTTTCAATCCTTTCGAGCAAGCACCGAGGAGTGGATTTGCAACCAATAAACCTAAAGAGACATCTCTGCAACTTTCTGGCTTTGTTCTCAAATGAGTCTGATGCCTGGATCATCTAGATTAACAATCACTCCTTTCTCTCCTGCACCCAGCAGCTTTCAAAGCACTTTCACAATGATGATCTCAGTGGATTGGTTATATCTCGTTTATAGAGGGGCAAAATGAGGCCCCATGAGTAGAGCCAGGATTAAAGGTCTTTCCACAAAAGCTTGGAGGGAAGACTTCATGGGGAGAAGCAACTCAAAGTGCTGAGCCAGCAAGACAGACCGAAAAGCACTGATTTCCATAAAGAGCACGCCAACAGCCTCCTCCTGAGATCATACTATTGCTGCATCATAAAGTAATGGCTACCGTCTTGAGCTTTAATTACCAATTCTGTTCATATTATTATTTCATTTGATTTTCCCAATAACTTTGTGAAGTGTGTGTTATTAGTATCTTCATTTTGCAAACACATTAAGTGGAGCCCAGGAAAGGTGAAGCAACATGCCTGGGTAGTGTGGGGGCAGGACTTCCACCACCAGGTGGCTGCCCTCAGGTCCCATTCCCTCCACTCGACCTCCCAGCCTCTGTACCAACTTCCTGAAGGCAGGACTCAGCCTCTGGGGGGTCCTGTGCATACCAGGCACCAGTGACTAAACTTGGCCAAATGCAGCTTCTCTTCTGCAAAACGGGGGACAAATAATAGCTACCTTCCAGAAACATTACAGAGATTTCATCGGATTTAGCCGAAGTCCCTACTGCAGTGTCTGGCACAGAGTACACATGCAAGAAATACTGCATTTATTAGTACTTGGTTGAATTAGCCATTAGAGTCAGAGCAGGCGAAGGCAGGGGTTGCAGAGAAAACGTCAAGAGGTACAGTGCAATGTGGCCGGTAGAGGAGATATGAATTACTACTGCAGGCAATCTGGTCATTCACAAAAGGGGACAATACCTCACATGGGCATTGGGTGCTCAGATGCCACCTATCATACCCGCTGCCAGGAAAAGGGAGGCAGCTTGGAGTTCCATTCCCCCAGCTGCCTGCCCTTGCTCATCTTGCCTCATGGGAGTGCACCCCAGCAGCCTGGGGCGGGGTAAGACACAGCCACCATGTCCTCCTGCTCTTGAGGCCTTGGATCCCTCCACCACCGCACAGGGATGGGGGTTGACCAGTTGGCTGAGTGTATAGCCCAGGGCACCTATGGGACCTCAAGTGGAGGGATAGCCTCTTAGCAACCTCATGATCTTATTTGTCATGTTGTTTTGGCTTAAGTCACCTCCCCTCTCTAGATCTGTTTCCTTCTATGTAAAATGAAGAAACACAAATAAAAACATAGCACAAAAAAGGGAATATTAACCGGTACTCAGGACATGATAAACGTTACTTGGAAAGGGCTGGCACATTGCAGAAGGCAGCCAACATTTGTTGAATAAATGAAAGAGTCAGGGAAGTCTTCAAAGAAGAGATCAGACTCAGGCTGAGTCAAGTTAAAGAGTTTGGTAAGTGCCTGTGCAAGGTGATGTAACACATCGGGGAAGCAAGGTACCTGGGGGCTAGTTAGGGGCAACTTTGCTATCATACCGTCCTTGACTGGAAACCCCAAGCAGAAAATGTTGCCTACCCTTTGCAATTAGGCAGTTGTCGACAGCTACTTATTTTTGGTCTTCCTTGTTACCCAGACGTAGGGCTTCAAAGGGGCCGGGATCACGGTGCCAATGGTCTCACCTGCTTTTGGCTTGGTTTGTTATTGTTTCTGCATTGTCTGGACCTGTTGGCTGATGGTCAGGAAGTGCATATTTCACACTTTGTTGGAAGGGACAAAAGAACTCAGGGACCAAAACAGAAGTCAGATTGTTATATTGTTCTCAACAAGAATGCGTTGAGTTGTTGCCAGAGATTCAAAAATGACAAGAATGGATACTGTGTATTTTGCTGCTGGAAAGTAAAAATATTATTTTTGGAAGGTGTCCTGTAGACACTCCCTCCACCGCCTATCAGGAGATAAAATGTTTCAGTTAATGTGCTCTGGCTTGAGCGATGGAGGGATGGAAAGGCCGTGCGGCTGCAGGTGCCAGCTCGGGGTGGTGGAGGCTAGTCTGGGAGCCCGGAGACCTGGGGTCAACCCTGTGCGCACCACCTACTCTCAGTCCTGGTGACCCAGGGCTGGGCGCTCCCCTTTCCTGGCTGCAGGTTCCCAGCACTAACTAACAAAGAGAAACTGGAAGTTCTCCCAGCACGGCCTCCATGGGGGCCACCAGGGAAGGCGGGCCCGACTGGGGCTTGAGGATGGAGCGCATGGACATGAGCCATGACCGAAGACCCTGCCCAGTGAGAGGAAGGGGAAGCAGATGGCGACACTGCATGATGGCAGGGCACCCAGCATCCCAAACGGCCCTTTCCTCCTCAGACTCAATGTCTGCAGCTGCCAACTCCCAAAGTGTTTTTGAACGAGGTGTCTTATGTGAGGCGCTCAACAGCACTACACGTTGTCACGGCAGAGAGGGTCAGCTCAAGTCTTCCCATCGAAAAACGGGCTTCTGGAAGCCAGGGCCGCCTGCCTCCTAGTCTTAGCTGCCTGCCACGCCCAGCGCCCACATGTGAGGATGCAGAGGAAGGAGGCAGGGCCCTGCCTCCCGAAGCTCACTGCCTCGTCTGCAGCCTGCAGTGTTGCTAGCCTTCCCGTGGGCGACTGAAGAGGCCCAGAGGGGCCGTCACTCAGCACCTTAAATGTCACTGCAGATGACAGGCCTTGTTTGAGGGCCTGCGTCAACTCCTGCCCAATTTAGGACTCGGGGGCTCAGGGGACAGTTCTTCTTCTCCCTCCCAGCTGTCAGAGGCTCACAGAGCTTCGGGGCACAAGGAATGGAAGGCGGTCTGACCAGGAAGGGACAGAAAAGGGAGCGTCCCCATGAGTGGGTGTCATGACAGGAGGCAGCCAACCCCTCCCAAGAGCACATGCAGCCTTAGCGACTCAAGAGGACCGTCATTTCTAACCTAAATCAAGCTCTAGTTCCTGGGTGCTGTCCAAAAAGCAGTCGCGGGTGCTCAGAATTGATTTTTCCCCTTCAAATCCAAAGAACCATCGTGCTAATGAGAACTTCAATGGTACTGAGTTCTTCCCCAAGCCGGGCACCAGGCTGCAAAGTTTGTCATCGTGAGCTGTGGAGATGACATGGTGTACTCATCTCTGCAGCCCTGCGAGGCAGGTGGTGGTGTGCCCCCAGTTTACAGGTAAGGAAATGGAAGTTGAGAAAGAGGAACCCTCTGCGCCCATCAGAAGTCAAAGTGAAAATCACCTATCTCAACACAAGAACATAAAAAACCAACCTGTGCCCAGCCCATGTTATTCTTTTTAAAATTATCTTGTTAAAAGACTCTAGTTTTCAGCAATGTTAGGTTCATGGCAAAACTAAGTGGAAGGTGCAGAGGTTTCCCATATGCCCCCTTTCCTCCCTCCCTCTCCCCCCTCCCCAAACACACTGTCCCCTTTTTGAGGCCTAGGGAAACCTCTCCTATGACCACGCCCTGTCCTCTGCCAGCGAGGTGAGTAAATCGTTCCACAAAAACTTATCTTCCCCATTAATGGCATTTTCCACTTGAAACGATAGCTTTTATATTTTTAGCCACTTGTGTTGGTAGCACAACACAGGTTATGGGCATTCCTGCCTTCTTCACCAGAGTGCACGCAACATCAGTGACGATAAACAGCCCTCGCCGCATTGACATCCTCTGAAAACACCAGGCTGTCCTGGCGGGCTGCCCTGCACACTGGTCCCGTCTGCTTTTCCAGGACTCGCTTGGTTTTCTTTCCCAGCACCAGCCCCCCAGCGGTTGTTCCTCGGTTCCACCTCTTGGCGCGTCTCCTGTTGATTCTAAACCACTATTCCCATGAACGAGAAGGAGAAATCAGTTTCTCAGAACAAACCACTCAACGTGATGAAGTCAATAATTGCTACTGCACACAGAATTCTATGCCACCAACATCTGACCAGAAAGCCCGAAGGCAGCACCACCTGCTACATGGAAGGACGCATGCGCCTTGTGGACAATATTTTCCTCGTCCCCCAGCGGCCTTTTCTGCTTCCTCCCAGGGCAGCGCCTGCGCTCTGGAGTCAGCAGCTTCCTACCTCCTCCCCTCAGAGGAGCGGAGCGCTGATCATGTGCTGCACAGTGCAAAGTGCAGGCAAGGTAGGGACAGGGATGGGGACGGTGAGCGTGCCCGGCTGGTCCTGGACACCCATGGAAAGGAGGTGAACTCGGATGCTCTGGGTAAGACCACTGTCTCCAGGGTGGCACTGTCTGCTGCTCTGAGTGGCACAGGGGGCCACAGCCTGGTGTTGGGAGAGGAAACCAATATTTTAAAGGAACAATTGCACCGGGAACAACGCTAGGTCTATTGTTACATATGTTATCTCGTTGATTTGTTACAACAACCTTATAACATGGGTGCTTTTGGCCCTTCTTCAGTGGAGAGAAACTGAGGCTCAAAGAGTTTAAGAAGTTTGCCTTTGGACCTGGAGCTCATGAGGGTCAGAGCCACGATTTAAGTCCAGGCTGCCTGACACCAGAGCTCGCGCACCCTCTGCCGGGGCCAGCGACCCGCAGGGCCCAGCGCTGTGCTTCCTGGGCGTGGCCTAGCCGCCGTGGGGAGCACCGCCAGGGTGGATTCAGGACTCGTGCGCCTGGCCACTGAGTCACCGTGTTGGCGACAGGACCTGATTAAGGCAAGGCTAACTTTGGATTTCCTCACAGTCGCTCATCTTATTATAGACCAGCCCCTAAGGATAACGTTGGCAAAAGTTTTGTTTTTGTTCGATATGACCAGAAAAAAAGAGGACAACAAAGGAGATGAGGTAATGGGGAGAACGTTACCACCCACCCCAGCTTTCTGCTCCTTTGGAGGGTTCCAGAAAGCTCTGACGAGGGAGAGCGCCAAGAACTGCCATTCCTTTTTCCAGCTGATATACAAGGGCCTCTCTCCCCAGGAGACTGCCTCCAGCTTGCTGGTGAAGGAAAAATAGAGCCAGCCTTCCCGGGGCTCTCTGATGTCTCCGCCGGATGATGAATACTTCCAGGCATTTTGTACACATCGTGAATGGATCACAGAAGAATTCTTGAGAATACTGAGATTTTTAGAAGCAACTTATGTGTCCAGGCCAATTTTAAGTAGATCAGCGTGTAACCACAAGGAACGGTTCTTCTCGCCATCAGTCTGCCGCGAGGCTTCAGGAGCTCAGGTGCCAGGGTGGTAGATTTCCAAGGGCACCTCCCTCTCCTGTTTTCCAAAGGCCTCCCAGGAGAACAAGAGCAAGACCACCAGCTGTCCCCTCTCCCCTCTTGTGCGTGGTCCAGAGTGACTGCTCTCAAAGGTCCCGGGACATCAGAACCATTGTGTCCAGCCCTCTCTAGAGTAGGGGAAACAGGCTGAGGACGAGAGGTATCCGTGAAAGAAAGAACATTTCGCTCCTAAAATAAAAAGCCAAGTGTTCTGGTGTGAGCCCTGTGGCCTAAGGCCCTTCTGCCACTAAATGAAGGGGGTGGGGGAGGGGAGAAGGAAAGATCCTTTACATCTGGAAGCCCAGAGTCGGACACGCTCGCCACTCTGGGTCTCACTGACAATGCTCGCGGGTGGGATTCAGGAAACTGCAGCACCCTCCTCTCCAGCCCTGTTAGGCCGCGATCCATCTTCTCCTTCCCCCGTCCCCACCCCCACTCCTCCCTGTGAACCGGAAGGAGCCAGCACCACACCTCAGGAGCCCATGGCCCAGGGGCCACCTCCCCAGTCTTCCCCAGCCTGTGAGTGATTAGAGGGGAGATAACCAACATTCCGGGGCGCTGGGGTGGGGAGGTGCAGATCAAGGCGCCCCGCCGGCCGCCCCCGCCTGGCCTGGGCCTGTTCTCTCAGCTGTCTGTCCGTCACAGCTGCAGGCGCTGCAGCGGGGGCACCCCTGGGAATGTCAGGCATCCCTCCCAAACTGGAGCCTCTCCTCTCCGAGACCCTCCTCCACCCCCCAGGCATCCATCAGCGCGGGCCCTTCAGGAATGTGCTCACTCCTGGCACCACTGGGGCCAGCAGACGGCGGCTAATCCCGAGGTGCATCCATCACTCCTCCAAGGGGCCCTGTGGCGGCCAGCAGGGCCGCTGCCCTGGCCTGACGAGTTGGCCTGGGCGGAGGGATGGACAGGGACGGAGGGACAGACAGACACAGCCCAGGGGCAGGAAGGTGGCTGAGCAGCACACACCCAAAGGTGGGCTCACACACGCAGCCAGAGGGCTGTCCTGTGAGTCTTGGCAAAGCTTTTATACCTCCAGAGATCCTGACAGTCAGGAAACTCGGCTTGTTTGATGATAAAAAAAAAAAAAAGGAAAGAGTTGGTTGTGTGACTGCTGTTGGGAGACCAGGTAAGACGGCAAAAGCTGACAGTCCAACAGGCAGGCACAGACCTCACGGTAGAGACTGGCTAGAGCACTGTCAGCTCTTCCCAGACCTTTGTCTCATTTCCGCAGCTTCCCCTGAGGCAGGGAGCGCGTCCCGGTTCCCTGAAGAGCCTGCACTCCTGGCCTTGCCCCTGCGTGTTTCCCATCGGCTCCCACCCCCATCCCCTTGACAAACTCTCCTGCGATATCAGTCCCTTCTTCCCTCGGGTTCCTACGGCACTTGCCCCTTCCCTCTGTCCCCGTACTTTTCCCACTGACAGGTCATCATCTCAGTACCTGTGTGTCTTCCAGGCTGCACGAAAGCCCAGTGAAGGTAAGAACCACACGTGCCTTCTGAACAGTGAGACAGGCCCAAATCTAGTTCCTGGCTGTGTGACCCAGGAAGGCTACAGAACCTCTCTGAACCTCCATGTCCTTCCTTGTAAAGTAGGGATAAAGACCTCTCGGCGCAGCCGCCGGCAGTGCCACCCTGAAGTTTTATCCTGAGTGTCCTATTCGGAAAGGAATGTGGACATCAGCAAAAGCAGCTGAGGGGGCGCAAGTCCTAAAACAAGGTTACATAAGGCACGTTTCCTCACGAAGACCTGAACAGTGGAATGTTTCATCTCTTGGTGTCTGCGGATATCTGAAAACTAGAGCACGAAGACAGCTGGCCTAGTCAGCCTTCACCCGTGCCTTTGCTTTCATTGGTTCTTTCAGTGAATTTTAGCGAGCATTTCTTATGAGTCGGGCATTGTGCTGGGGATTTGGAACCCCAGAGTCGGTTTCTCAAGGAGACAGACTCATGGGCGGGCAGATACTGACTGGTGTGAAAAGATCTATGGGGAGAGGGCAAGCATCAGATGGGAAAAGGCATGCAACCCGGATGGATGCAGAAGAGAGGTATGCAAGGAAGGCTTCCTGGAGGAAGGGGCATGTTAGCAAAGAACACCTATGAAATAAATAGGAGTTAGCCAAGCAAATGTGATCCAAGGAGAGGAAACACAGAGGCCTGCCCCAGCACGGAAGAAGACCCTGGGGCGGAGCGCCCGACCCCCATGGCAAGACTGCTGCACATTGGCTGTACTTCCAGGGAAGTGCCCGCACTCCAGACAAGGGCGAACCCAGCGGCTGGGAACGCAGACTCAACACAAACCTTCCCTACCCGGAGAGGCCGCTCTCTGGGCAGGCCACTGGTCCGGCCTCAGGGAGGAATGCAGGAAGGGTGGAGGGCGCAGCGCAGCCTTCAGCTGGGGTAATTTTAGATGCATTGTCACTCTTGCCCCGGGCTACCCTTCAGCGGGTGCTGCCTGAGCTGGGAAGGGCTCCTGGTGTCGAGACCTTCAGAGGATGTGGGCTTTGGAAGACGGCCAGGTCGGCAGGATGGGAGCCCGGCCCAGGCAGGGCCCTTCCTCAGTGGGGACAGGCCACAGGCAGGGGGCTTGGCACCTCAGGCATTGCTCTGTGTGAGCACTGAGACACCCTGGCCAGTGTCGCTGACACTGAGGAGCCCCACCGCCTGAGAAGGTGCCCCTAACAGGAAAACGACAGATCAAAGGCTGCTCGTCAGGTTGCAGGGGGACCTTGATGCTGAGAAATTGGGGGGCAGCCAGGAAAGCAGGAAAGCCACGCGGGTGGGCCCACGGACACCTTGCCCAGGACGCCAGGACCAGCGTCCCGGCTTCCCCGTGCCCCGCTTGCATGAGCTTTGACGAGTCACTAACCCTCTCCATGCCTCTCTGTCCTCATCGCGAACTGAGCTCTGTCGCAGTAGTCTTTACCTCCCATGGCCGCGATTCCCAACCTTTTCGTCTCAGAGCACACATAAATGAATTACTAAAACTCTGCAGCATACCAAAAAACATATTTGTTTTGTCAATCTGCCAAAAAAAATAGGTATAATTTTGATCAGTTTACCACAAAAAAAAAAAAAATAGTAATTACCTACCTTTTTTTGCTCCAAAGTGACGTTTAAAAAAATCAGGCGTCTATACCTGTATAAAAGGATGTCTGGTGCCAAGAATTAACCCATCAGGCGCAACCTTATTATGCAACATGACAGATAAGATGCAGCTCTATTATATGACCTATGTATTTAGGGTTCAAGATAGGGTATTCATACCCCACAGCTATTGTTGTGTTGGCTTTTGTCATTTTTTATTTGATAATCTAAGAGAAAAGAGTTCAGTGCCCCTGACTGAATAGTCAGGTACTGCATGTTTTAAAAAGCCTTGCAGCACGCCATGGTCCTGTGGTGATAGCGAAGAATAAACGAGTTTATCCATGTAACTGGCTTAGCAGAATGTCATAGGCTAGACTAAGTGCTCAATAAAAGTTAATTATGATTATTTTATTATTAAAGAGCCAACAAATCTGGACCCTAAATCCCTAGCTATGGTTCCAATCCCTCAGCTGGTCTCTTCCCCGCTCTAGGCCTGTATCTCAGTATCTAGAAAAGGAGAGTTTCTGGACTAAATCAGAGGGTCTCTCTAGGCACAGGAAGGGCATGCCTGCCTTATGGGTAGGCAGTGGTTTTTCAGATTGTAAAGTTCTAGGCTGTTCAGCCTTCCCCTGGAGACTCAGATACGCCCCCTGGAGGGGATGGGCACCTTTGGGGAGTTGTTGCACATGGAAATGGTTTGGAAACAGAGAAAACTGAAAATCCTTGACAATCTCCCAGGTGGCCTGGGAAGACCCTGTGGGTGGGAGTTTTCCGAGAAAAGAAGATTGGACAGGACATTATGGAAAACAGTATGGAGGTTCCTCAAAAATTAAAACTAGAACGACCATATGATCTAAGAATCCCACTCCTGGGTACACGGCCAGAGGAAATAAAATCAGGATCTCGAAGAGCTATCTGTACCCTCATGTTTATTGTAGTATTATTCACAGTAGCTGAGACATAGAAACAACCTAAGTGTTTATCACCAGGTGAGTAGATAAAGAACATTGGGATGTATATATCTCTCTGTCCTAGCAAACTAGAAATAGAAGGGAACTTTCTCAGTCTTATAAAGGGGAGCTACAAAAATTTTACAACTAGCATTACTTGAATCTTAGAAAACAGGGACCCCAGCACACTGTACATGTTGAAGATGCCCAGGGGCAGTGTGACACTTGGTTTACGTATTATTATCTCCACTTTACAGCTAAGAAGACAGAACCTGATTAGAGAGCTCCAGAAGCAGGAGCCTCGTGACGCCAGAATGCCCCAGGGTAGGAGTGCTCTGGCGGGACCCCAGAGACCCTCAGAAGGCACATACGTCCTATTGACAGAGGCTTCACATGTGCCGTGTCACCTAATCCTCTCAACCACCCAGTGAGGATGGAGTTGTGACCCCCAATTTTCAGATGCAGAAACTGAAGCTCAATGTGGTTGAGTCACATGGTGAAGGTTCTACCCCTAAGAGCTGGCAGAGCTGGGGTGTGAAGCTTCACCCGGTTGCTAAGGGCACCCCTTTTCCTTCCACAGTTTGAATACTAGATCTGGCAACATATAGAATTCTTTGGAGGGTTTTTTTAGAAATGTAGATACCAGAGCCTCCCTGTAGACCTTCTGAAAGAGAACCTCCTGGGGTCTAGTAACTCTACTTTTTAAATCCCCAGATGATTCTGAGGTGCTTGGAGGTTTTAAAAGGACAAAAGCTTGGGTGCCACTGCTTGTGGGGCCACCATCCCTATTTATCAATTTATAGATGAATCCCAGGCCCAAAGCCTCATCCTTCCTTGTTGCTAGTTGTGGATTAAACTTCATACCAGCTTTGACCTCTCAGCCACAGTCCATGGTCAGGAGAACAAGTCCAGCATTTATTAGCTGTTCAACTCACTTTATTCTCTAAGTCTTGGTTGTCAGGGCTATAAAAAAGCATAGTATTGCTCTTACATAGTTGTAAGGATAAAATATAATGCAGATGTGATGATCCTTTCTGTGATCCCTGTACAGTTCATTCATCACTCACTAAACACTTAACCCTCTCTGCACCAGGCATTGTGTGAGCCCTGGGGCACAGAGATGATCAAGACACAGTCTCTGTCTTCAAGATCTTGATGAGCACACATCCCTTCTCCAGAGAGTGACATCAGGAACACAGGCTCCTTCCAATTTTGACTCACTGTCAACACTGAGCCTTCAGAGTCAGCTTAGGGAAAGAACATGGAAATGTGTGCAGGACTTTTGCTTCATTTTGCTTAGTTTTAATAACCATGCCTAGAAGGAGCACTCACATTCCATTGGTTACTGCTCTATCCTGGGGTACTGCCTAGCTGCAAGGGAGGCAGGAAATGTCTAGCTTTGTGTCCAAACAGAAGAGGAAATAGTGACAGCCAGTCTGTGCTGTATTATCACTAAAAATCCTCTGGGTTATATCAACCACATGGGTTATATCAACCACCTGTTTTTGGTCACATGATCTTCTTTGATTAAAGCCATTATGGAAAGAGTACATGCATGCAATCCCAAAAGACTATTTGAATTCCACACCTTGCACTTTTTCACTTCTTTCAGGCTCCTGCAAGAAAACCATGAAGCCACACCTATAATCAAGGCATAAGTTCTAAGGCCAAACATGGTCTCTGCTGCTGTTTTGTCCCCATGATATTGCTGCTCATTTGCCCTACAGGGACTACGCAGGGTGCTATATTAGGCAGGAGGGTAAGGCTGAATCTTCATTCCATGGAGGAGTTCAGTGAGCAGAGGCATTGGTGTCAAACCCAGGCTCCAATCTCTGCTGCCACTAGTGGCATAGCCTAGGGCATGGAGAATACTTAGACCCCTGGGCCTCAGTCTCCAACGTTGAAAATGGGCAATAACAATGGCTACTCCACAGCATTGCTTCATCATGTTTAGCTCATGGTCTGACACATAGCAAATGCTCAGTAATGCTGGTAGCATTGTGACAACAGACTCTGCCAGAAAAAGGTCTTCTATTTGACCAGACCTGGCGCAATCAGAGCTGCTCCTTGGGGAGGGGGAACACATGCAAATAACCAACGTCTTTGCTGTCCATGTGCAAGAGGCCCAGGTGGTCAGAGGTTCCTTCAAGCTCTGAGACTGAGGCTAAGGGCAGGCAGGTCCCACTGAGAGACAAACCCCGAACGATGGAGCTGCCTTCAGGGAGAAGTTTCCATCCAACACCCGCCTTCTGGGGATCCATTTCCCCCCTCCTTCGGGGGAACAAAAAAGCAGCCAGATGCATGCTTTAAAAATAAACTATGCAAGAGAAAGAAGCAGAATATCATCTGTTTGCTCCCAAGCTGTCTGAAATATTTGAAACAGAGAGAGACTTAAAACTGTCAGGAACCGGCAGAGCTCTTAGGTTCGTTTCAACATTCGGGGTGAGAAACAAAGGGACTGGGATCTGTTCTTTAAACTTTCACACAGCATTTGGGGGTTGCCCTAACAATAGGCATGTTTTTCCATCAAATGGGAAAACCAGATTGGGCTCCACATACAATAACAGCACCGCTAACTGGGACCCCACCAGCGAAGTACTTGAAATCACGCGGACGTATCGTTTACTTTACAATGATTATGAAGAGAGCATTTGCTCTGTGGCCAAATGAAAAGCGATTTTTTTTTAAACACATATAGCTTAGTGGTTTAGATCAAACGCTCTGGAGCCAGACAGCCCGAGTCTGCCCCGGCCACACCACTTCTAACTGTGCGACCTTGGGCAAGTGACTTAACCTCACCGGGCCCCCGCCCGGCTTTGTGAAAGTTAAATGAGCAAATATTTGTAAAACATAATGTCTGGCTCATAGTAAGTGCTATAAAGTGTTTGTAAAATAATAAATAATGTTAAAATTAAGGATGGAAAATCTTCAGCATTTTTTGAAGCCTTCCCTTGCATTCACTGGGTTCTTGACATTTCAGTCTTATCAAATCATTAGTATAGCTTCCTTAAGGATCTCTCAAGACCTAGATGAACAGGCTATGAAGTGAGTCTCCAGTTCAAACTTTTCCCCCCTCTGGGTCTTACTTGATGATAAAAATTGGGGGAGGGGAGAGGAGGGCTCTTACTTTAAAATGTAGACTTGTCAGGTTTCCTCCCAGAAAGGTTCTGATCGCGCAGGTTGTATCATCAGACAAGCTTGGGATCCACTCACTCAAACAGAATTCCTTCTCAGTAAGAACAGCAGGTCTGGCTGGCTGCTTTCTTTCGTGCCAAGATTTTGTCCACCTTCTCTCTTCTGAGTGTCCCACACCAAAAGACTTCTCTTTTGGTGAAGGGACTTTCATGCTCGAAACCCTCCTTAGGAGAAGCACACGAGGAGGTCTGGGGGATATCGGAAGCCAGTCCTAGGGCTTTTACTCCACCTGCAAGCCCCATTGCTACCAAATCCGTACCATTGCAGCTTCATGTAAGGGAGGCTTCAAATTGTCCCAACTTGTCGAGTCAGGAGAGAATGAGGGAAAGATGGGACAAACTCGTGCCAGGAGCCTCAGGAGCTTCCCGAGTTTTTAAATGCTTTTCAAAAGACATTTGAAAAGGAAGATGGACCATAGCTGGATAGAAAAGACAAAGAAAGATCTTTGGGGCTTTGGAGCCCCAAAATGCACCAGGTCAAGGCCAGCTCCGAGAGCTGTAACTGGGCTGGGCTGAAGGCATCGACCCTGCCCCACCCTTGTCTTTAGCCTTCTGACCGTGACAGTTTCCCCTCCTCAGAACGGAGGTGACCATAAGGCCCACCTCACAGTGAGACCGCACCTGCAAGAGCTGCCGATGTCGAGAAGAGGGAGCTCGTTTGGGGAACGATGTCATGCAGTCACAGACATGGCACCTGGAACTCGGCTACGTGGCCAGGCCACCCAAACGGGCAGACAGCGGCTGTGTGCCCTCGGCACAGTGAGCAAGTGACTCTGTGGAAGGGGTAACTCCGTCCCTGGGGACCGCTGAGCTGGGCTTCCTCTCCAGAAACCAAAGGTGGTAGGCAGCTGGCAGGTCTCCCTGGCAGAGTGGTTTGTTTATGCATCTTACAGAGAAAGCCCACATCCTGAGATCAGGCTCATGTGCTGTTTTCTTTCTGCACTTGTTAAAAAAAGCTGAGATGAACTCAGTCCAGTCTTTTCTTCCATTTATCCATTCATTCACTCATTTCCCGATCGAGCATCAGCTACTTAACAGATATGAAGTAGACATACAGAAATAAATATCAGCATGACTGGATTCCAGGGGACCCCACCCAGGGGAGGGAGCCCAGCTCAAACTTGTGCCCCAGGATAGTAAAGCAAAAATGTGTCTGTCAGAGGAGGGGGTTTACAAAGTACTTACTCTGCAGGAGATGGGGAGAGATGGAGAAGGCTTCCTGGAGCGAGACGCATCTAAACTGGCCAATAAAGTGGAAAAGAGGAGGCAAGAGGTTCCAGGCAGAGGGAAGAAGCTGATCAAGGAGGACACTGAGAGGTGATGGGCAGAGCCAAGCAGAAATTGGTGGACCTGGAGAACTTGGGGGCAAGGGATTGGAATACAAATTACAAAATTCTAAAGCCGGCGGGAAGTGCCTGGAAGTTAAGAACAGCCTGCTTCCGGCCTCAAATACCGGCGCAGTGATGCTGCCCGGGGGAAGCCGCAGCCCTCCCAGAACTCACCTTGGGAGGGGCAGCTCCCCACGGTTGCTTCCCCAAAGGGTAAGGAAGCACTGAGGCTGATTCTCATTTCCACGATTACTGCTTCGTGTCCTCTTCCTCCTTCCCCTCACCTGTGCCTGGCAGAGGGCCGCCCAGCTCAGTGATGGAACCAAGGAGCATGTGTGACCTTGGACCCAGGCCCAGGTCTGTGTGACCCTGGTCAAGTCACTCTCCTCCTCAACACCCCGTTTCCTCACTTGTAAAATAGAAAGAGCAACATATCTAAAATCCCGTGAAACTCAAATGTGCCAATGGGTGGAAAGTGCATCATAAACTGCCAGGTGCTGTGTGGCTGTGAGCAGTTGTACGCAATGCGGACTGTGGTTCTATCCAGCCCCTCTGCAGGGGCTGGAGCTGCAGAGGTGTGGGGCAGCCCTGTCCTCGGGGGAGACCGACCAGTCAAGCGGGAGCCACTGAACTGCGTAGGAAGTGCTATGACAGGAGAGTTGCCAGGCCGGATTGGGGGAGGGAGGAGCACTGAAGGATTCTTGGAAGAAGTGACACAGAAGGTGCACCTCTGAGGACCTGTACGAGTTGGGCGGGTGAGGAGCTGGGGCTCAGGAACTGCTGTCCTGGGCAGGGCACCATCCCAGCAACTTACAGCCCAAGGAGGTGCTAGAGGAGGCAGGCGCAGGACGAGATCCCAAAGAGCCTCTTCTTGGCCCCCAAGCAAGGAGGAACAGGACGCCATCGCCTTGATGATTTGGAGCAGAGCTTCCTGGGGACAGCCATGAGCCTCCATACTGATCCCCTCATCCCTCAGAGCAGCGGGAGGGCCGCGGTGCCCCCACACTTGCCACTGGGTGCTGCCACCCAGAACCCCTGGGAGAAGCACTGGGCTGGGGACATGCCCCCGCCAGGGAATGAACCTCTTCCCTCCAGGCACTGCAGCAGTCAGCACATGTTGACGGGATGAATGACGCTGGAGAGGCCCGTCGGCAGCCCCTGCTGAGCCCCAGAGGAGGGTCACCGCAGTGGACAGGAGCCAGCCGCGCACAACCCTTGTGCCAAGTGAGGTCTGTGCAGAGCTCTCCTGCCCCATGCTTCCATCCAGTTGTATGCTGGGGTGCATTTCTTTCCTATCCCCAGAGCCACCCATCCCCGAAGGGTCCCAGAGCCTAGATTCCTACGGACACACTGCCATCCCCACCGGCCAGCCCCTGAGGCCTCCTCCCAGCTGCTGACCGGCTGCCAAACCGCAGCAGCCGGCCACTGCCACCAGGGCTGGACGAGAGGCCTGGCTCTGTTCCCAGCCTGCACAGCTGGGGAAGAATGAGTCAGCAGTATCTTGTCTCCTTGGCGTTAGGTGGAACCTGACCCAAAGTCCGCAAGAACTAAATTACTTGAGGATGGTCTCAGCAGGGAACTCCCTAAAAGCTCAGTCTCAGGGCCCAGAAAACTCTAAGCGATCTTCTTGCTCAAACTCTCTTCGCAGGCTGTAGGAGCTCAGACCTGGCAGCCACATTGCCTTGTGAGACCTTCAGTAATGTAACGGCCCTCTGTGCCTCCATTTTCCCATCTGTAAAATGGGAGTAATCATAGTACTTGCCTGAAAGGGTTGTTGAGAGAATTAAGTGAAATGATTGGTGGAAAGTGCACATGGCACATAGTGGCACCTAACAAAGGTGAGCTGCGGTGGTTGTCACGGTGGTTTAGAGACTCCGGTAGAATCGCCATACGAGGCAGCTGATTCTCGCTGTGAGGTGTCTCTTCCTTGGGCCTGTACAAAACCCAGCCAGGCCCTTTTAAGATGACAGATATGTGTAGTCAGACCCCTGTCCTGCTGCACCTCCTCACGCCCTCACTTCCTCCAAAAGTTTCTCCAAGGAAATGTCTTCGTGTCCCTTTGTTCCCCATGTCCTTGCCTTCTCATCACTTGCCAGTTTGTGATCCTGTCTCCAAACAACTGAACCCAAGGTTGCAGGGTAAAAGCAAATGTTCAGGGGCCACTTGGCAATGTCTGGAGACAGCTTTCATTGTCGCAATTTGGGGGTGTGTACGACTGGCATCTAACGGGTAGAAGCCAGGGAGGCTGCTAAACATCCTACAGAGCACAGGACAACCGCCACCACCAAGATGCCAATAAGTGCCCAAGTTCAGAAACCCGCCATTAAAGTGATAGTAATGATGACCTAATTAAGCAGCAACTGTGAATTCGGCCCAAGCAGAAATTCAGACTCACATCATGCCACATAATACAATGAACCTAAGTGGGGATAATTAATATGATGGTTTTTAAGTTGAGACAAAGTCTCATGGGTGGCAAGTTGCCCAAGATAAAAGAAGCAGGTTTCAATCCCAGCCTATCTGAGGCCCAAGTCCATCCTCCTACATACCTTGGTGCCCTCAGCATAAGGAGAGTATAGAAATGAGGTCTTTCTTGGAGGGCCTCCGCCAGGAAAAGCCACCTGCTGACCATGCTCCCAGGAGGAGGCAGCTGAGCACTGTAGTTGGGGCAGACGAGGTGTCTATCCCAGGGCGTTCCAAGGGGCCACACTGCTGATCTTCGGAGGCCATGAGGCCCTTCTCTGACTTCACTGGACAGCCAGTGCCGACCCTTCTTGTCCTCACCTTGCTTCCAAATGTGCAGGCTTTAACTCAACTCTGGATGTGACAATGGAGATTTTGTGCGGGTCTGCACAGAGCCTCAGACATTCTCCAAAACATGAGTGACTCAGGCTGCATGTAATTAAACGGATTTTTATTCACAGTGCATTGCTTTATTTGCTACGGATACCAGGCAGGCTAATATCCTTGAGAATGGCACAGGGAGAAAACACTGGGTGATGGTGAGCCAATCCCTCCCTTCTCTTTGAACCCGGGTTTGCCCCTCTGTCACACGAGCCCCTCGGATGAAACGATCTGCGGGGCCCCCCTCAGGGGCATTTCCCCAGTCTGTCGTTCTCCAAGCTCCACAGGTTATCACTGCAAAGAGGGCTCTGAGCCTGTGGCCTGGGGAATTCTAAGTTTCTCGTTTCCAGTCCAAAAATAAACAGCCATCTGAGTTCAAAGCGAGGCGCTGTCCACAGGGAGAGCTCACTCAACAGCAAGAGGCTTGTCCAAGGATGGTCTCAGCAAGCTGAGTGCGAAGGCACCAAAGCCATATGAAACGACTTGGCCTTAAAGTCCACAACTCGGCTGGTGAGAGGAAAACGCTGAGGGCGTAGTGTGGCGGAGGCTTTAGCAAACCCAAAACACTTGGCCTCTTAGCCAAACCCACAGGCCCCGTTCTCTACCCCTGCAGCCCCACGCAGGGTCAAAGTGAAACGCGATCCCTGTCTGCTCCGAGCCAGAGACTTGAGGATCCCAGAGTGTCTGGAGGGAATGCTGAGTGTGACTCAATGGAATTTGTCCAGAGAAGCCCTAGGTTGCCCCTAGTACCCTGGCATAATTATTAATAGCATATCCCCTCATTCTCAAGAATTATAGTCTGCAAGATAAATTATGTGGTTACTCTACCCAGAAGGGTTTAGTGCTATAGAATACGCAACCTGAAAATCAAGGCTTTGAGCTCCACAACATGTTAACCCATTATTTGGAAACCTTATAAAAATGAGAGAGAGGGAGGGAGAGAGAGAGAAAGAGAGAGAGAGAATCCAAAGTCAACAAAGGATTGAGAATGTATCTTGTGTCTGTTCCAAATTAGACAGAACTGCCTACAAACTACAGACTCAGTGCAGCTTTCGGGACTTCTGGCTGCGATCAACTTTTTTAATTTCTTTTATGACTCTCCTTTTCCCAACTCCGTGCAATCGTTGACCAAATAAATAAATAAATAAATACAGTTACCTGAATCCTCTGTAGAATAGATAAGTACACGGAGCACCTGAAGAGACACCAGGAAAGTACTATGCCCGGGGAACCATCCTGTGGGCTTTAAGAATAAGTTATTTTAAGTGTCATTTCCTTCTTAACAGGCTCCCCGGCCTGGGATATCAGTGAGACCCAGGAGATGAAATGAACTCAACAAAGTAGGTCGTGTTCTCCTTCTGGACAAGTTGGATAATAGCAAGGATGAAAGGTTCATTTGCTAATGAACCAAAGCAAGCCGACCAGAGGGCCTCTCCAGGGCTCAGTGCTGCGTAACTATTTAATTAGTGCTCGGGCAAGGACGTGGGTGGTGGGCTGGCCTCACATGTGGGAGAAAGGTAACCTTGAGCGACAATGAAGTGAGGCTGCCCGGGCTCCGTGGAGGCTGGGCGATGAGTCCTGTGTCATGCGGTTCAACAAAGCGCCCATCAGTATGAAAGCTACCGCACGAGTCCAGTCTAGTGACCCAAGTGGAAGATATAGGGAGAAGACAGAAGGGTTTCTGTCAGCGTCAGGCTGATGTCAGTCAGCAGGAATGATGTGACTCCAAGTGAGCCATGACAAGTGAGGGCCACATTGATCCATTTATAAGGCCCAGAATAAAGGACGAGATGGTCTTGCCCTGTGGCAAGCTGGTCAGGTCTGATGTGTGATAAAAAAAAGTCAGAAGTCAGCACCGTGCATAGCAAAGACAATTCCCTGAGAAGAGGGGATGAGGTGAAGGCATGCCGTGGTATGCTGCGGGCCACCCAGGGGCAGCACATGGAGAAACATACAGGGAAGTGGTTTCAACTCCACGTAAGGGATGATTCTAACAATCTGAGCCGTGCCTAGTGGGCAGGGCCAGCTTTGCTAGACGGTGCGCTCCCTGTCACGAGGGCATGCAAGCAGAAGCAAGGGAACTACATCCTGCAATTTGTTGGGGGCGGGGAGATCCAAACAGTCAATGGGAAAAGTGCGATCGTTCATTTTCAGGGTTGTTTCCAGCTCCGAGTCTGCCACATAGTGGGTACTGAAAAATATTTATAGAATCAACAATTGGCTGATCAAGCGACTCAGCCAGGGACCCAGTCCCTCCCAGGCCGGGACCACAATCAGACTGGCAAGCCATTTCCCCCTCTATCGACGTCTTCATCTCTTGGAGCTGTGATGAACATCTTATTAAAGGAGAATTTTATGTTGTGAAGATCACAGTAATGCATATGGATTTGAAGAAAAGTACAAAGCACCATATAAAGGCCAGGGTTGTTTTTAATTCTCAGCCCCAGAATGGAAGTCTCGCGGCGAGTATATCAATCTCATCATAACAATTCTGACAAGGAAAGGACCCCCAAAGAATTTGGCTCCAGCCTTTCCAAGGAGAAGACATGGGAGTCTTCAAAGAGAGATAAAGTAATTTGTATTTATATGAAGTCAGCAAATTCTCTTTTTTCCTCCCCAGTTCCCACAATTTAGACTGTTAAAAGAACCATATTACAAAACAAACCACTCTACATAAAGAGAGGAAATCAATCCCAGTTTAGATCTTGTTTAAAGAAATCATTTCAAATCCCACACAAGAAAAACATACACAGGGCCTGATAAATGCTCTGGAAGCCGGCGGGGCCGTCTGGGGCAGAAACGTAAACACACGCGTGCGCAGCGGGGAAGCGTGACCGGCTCCCGCGGCCTCGGGTGGCCACAGGACGGCCTGGGAGGAGGGGTGCCCGGGGGACAGGAGCCTGGCAGGGGGTGGGGGAGGCAAGCGTCCTGCACCCAGCACATGTCAGGGCCCCCCCAGGTAGAAAGAGGCCAGAGGGCCCCACCTAGACACTCCAGGGAACGTCTGTACCTCAGAAGTAAGACCAAGCCCACCACCACAGCCTGAGGACCTGGCTCCGCTCTGAGCTGCCGGGACACTCAGTTTCCTGTCCTGCCAAACACAGGTGAGAACACCAGCAGGCCGGGCCCGGAGGGCACATGGTCAGTGCTCAGTGAAGAAGTGCCCTTTCTTCATGAAGGTCCTTCTCCATCCGTCTCCACTGTGGGCCCGAACCCACCTCAGGCCTAGCCACCGTCCTCCCGTCCCTCCAGGTCCCAAGCTTTTGCCTGGGCACAGTCTGCTCTCTTCTAGAAAACATCTCCCTTCTCCCTCTAACACTTTCCTACCTGGCAGTCCTTGTTCCATGAGCCTGGGCTGAAACACCAGTGGGGAGGGAGTTGTGTTCTTGGGATTTCTCATCCATTTCATAGCTGTTCCTGCCGGGTTTCCAAGAGCCATTTTCCTGTTGGTCTCCCCTGCGAGGCCGGGAGTGAGTCGAGGGCAGGGAGGAGGGTCTATTCCTTAATGAATCCTCTGAGCTTATCCCTGAGACAGGTAGAGCGGGCAAGGAGACAGGGAGGGGTGGCCTGCAATGGGTCTGTTTACTGAAGGCAAGATCAAGGAGGACACATAGAATGGAGACTAAAATGGGTTTTTGAACAGATGGCACGAAGCTCGCTTCTCTTGTTTCCTTGTTGTCTCAATGTCGTTCCCAAGCACGCCAAGTTTCTCAGCAGCCACCCTGTGTTCCTAATACCACAGGAACGCAGGAGACTGATAATCTGGATCCCAGGATAGAATGTTCAGCTGGCAACGGAAGGTGTGAAGACACACAATTAGACTCCTGTTAAAAAGTCCTGGCAATTTCTCCATTGCAGAATCCATTGCTTTTGTTGATGCAAATTCCCTCTGTTACTAGAAATTTTTATTTCTCTTCCTTTCAGCTGAGATGTGTGCAACCCAGGGAGATATGTGTGCTGGGAAGGACTGAGAAAAATGCCTGGTGTATGCTAGACTCTAAATACTTGTTGAAGGAATGAAATGAATGAGTGAATGAATGGAGAGGCCCTGCAGGCTGTGCCTGAGAACCCCTTCCCCACACCCTGCTCTCCTCCTAATCACATCTGTCATTCAGGAAGTTTTCCTCGGCATGTCTGTCCTCCCACCAGGCTGTAAACCTCAGAAAGACAGGACTGGCCAGTGTCTGCTTGTGCCTGGCTCTCCTCTGCATCCCACAAAGCACAAGGCACAGTGCCAAGCTCATCGTTAGCACTCAATAAGGATTTTAACTGATTACATAATTAACTCGTCAGTAGCATCAGGAAGAACAGAGTGGTGGGTAGACCTCTGCCTTGTGCGTACAGATGTCTGAACTTGAGCCTTGGCCCCGCCGTTGGGCCTTGCCCTCTCTCAGCCTCAGTTTCCTTCTCAGCAAAGAGAGGCGTTGGTTTCGGAAACCTGGTCCTGACACCTGCATGGCAGCTCTTACTCCACCAAAATTGTCTGTGTGCCCCTTTGCTTTTCCTGTGAGACTGTAGGCTCCTCAAGGTCAAGGACAGTATGATTTTCAATCCTGTATCCCCAGCACCCAGCACAGTGCCAGCATCTAAGTATACTCAGCAGTTGTCCATCCAATCAAAACTTTTTCCAACTACCACCTCCTTCGGAGACAAGGCACCTTCAGGTTAAATTTGATCCTCTGTGTCTTAGGAGTAGAGAGCACCACTCACTTATTCAACTGAAAATCTCTGTGTCAAGACCCAGGCCTGGCGCTGTGGAGAGAGAAGAACACAAATAGATTTCTCCCCAGGGAGCCACCAATCAGGCTGAGAAAGAGGGGTGTCCCTGGAACCCAGGACAACACTGTCTAGGGAGTGCAGAGCAGAGGTGAGGGGCTTCCTTGGGCCACAGGCCCATGGGATGATCTTCAATCCTGAGGGACCACTGTGTAGCCCTTGGAAATTCCAGTGAAAAGCTATTTGCCCTAGAAAAAAAAATGTCTCTGGGCTTAGCAGGTCATTGGCATGACTCCTTGAAAGCGTGATGCCTTCACCAGTTAGAAAGTCATGCCCTGAGTCAGGGCAGGGCATGCATCCGCCAAGACTGGGGCTTGAGTCCTCAAAGGAGCAGATTTCTCTTCCCAGCCCAGGAACCCAGGAGCCCAGGTGGCAGCTACATGGGGCTGCGTACACCGAGGATGGGATGCTGGAGACCTTCCCCAATAACCTCACCCCCAGGAAAAGGTCGTGGCAGAAGAGCTTCTCAGTCCCAGCGTGGCACACAGATCCAGGAGGAAGGCAGGGCCATGGGTCAGAGTCCTTTCTGATTTCCCATGGATCCCACATGGAACATGGTCAGAACCTTCGGGTCCTATGATGAGTCCCAGATACCAACACTGGGTAACAAAAGGGACTTTGTTAGAAAGATGCCCAGTGTGTCACATAACGGACAGGTGACTGGGGAACAAACCAAGAAAGTAGGAGGCAGGATGCACACAGCTCCCTCACTCACCGTGGGATCTGCTTAGGGCGGGCACACCCGGGCCACCACAGTGACCTGCAACCACCCCTCTCACCCCCCACCCACTCCCTCAGGAGCTACTCAAGCTCGGAGTCCTGGGAGACAGAGCCTAATCCACTGCTTCCTGCTGTATTGGGGCCGGACAGGGAAGGCCCGCTGGTAAACTTCACAGTTAGAAGGTGTTTATCTGAATTTATCTTTTCACCAAGACCCTACATTCAGGTAGAATAACCCCCAATGGGAAATGGGCTGTTATCAGGAAGGGGCAAAGGATCTGGGCAGCCAACATTGAATGGCCACCAGATACCTCCCCTTTTAGGATGTTGAGGATCGACTCCATTTGTGGCTTGCCAAGGGTAGTCACTCACTATTTTGCTGAATGAATGTGCAATAAAGAGATAAATCTGTAAGGCAAAACTGATCGTTCCTCCCTCCCTCTTTTAGTTTATTGTGAGTCGTTATGTGAGATCATTTGTGAAAAGAACATATGGGAGTGCCCAGGATAGGAAAACACTCCATTAAGGCTGGAGTTTCAGCACATCAGCATAGTCCCACCGTGGCACAGCCCATGCACAGCGTGGACAAGAGAGGTGCACAGAAAGGGGACTCAATCAGGTGACATCTAACTGAAAGGGGAGTGTGTCCTGCTCATGTTCATCCATCTGACAAATGTTGGTGATAACATTAAGCCAGGGCAGCTCGTTCATGCTGTGGGAAATGCACGCCATCCTTCTGGGGAACAATTTGGCAACATCTAGTGATGGTGGAGATGGATGTACTTGGAGAGCAGAAGCCCCATTCTGACAGAGGGAGAGGGACAGAGACAGAGGCAGAGACAGCGACAGAGATGATAAGTAGAGATAGACAGATGACATAGCTAGGCGATAGACAGAGATTTGGTAGACAGATGAGAGAGATAATAGATGACAGGTAGAGAGAGATGATAGAGAGATAAATAGGTAAGTAGATGATAGATAATATAGATAGATGGTAGACAAATAGATAGGTGGGTGGATGGATGGATGGATGGATGGATGGATGGACGGATGGACGGATGGACGGATGGATGGATAATCCAAAGAAAAAATTCACCAACGGATTCCTTGTGACATGCTCAGGTGGTGTGCATGCTCCTCCTTTGGAGAAGGAGGTTGCTGGTTGGTGAACCCGGACCCTGATGACAGCCTCTGGGCCTGCAAATACGCAGCCCCTGCCCCACCTATCAGCTCACGGATGACCCTTTCTCCCTGCTCTGAATTGCTGGTCATGACAGAAAAGAGGAGTAAAGATCAGGGTGGGACAGCTAGGTCACCTAAGGGTCAGAGCGAGGCCAGAAAGAGCCCTGAGCCTTGACTCGATTCTTCTGGCTGCCTGGGGCCTCCCACCTGGTCTCCAGTGTTGGTGCAGCAGTCACCGAAAAGGCCCAGAGTCCCGTGCTCCTTCTGGGGTGGACTTCTCCAAGGATGGAATTGGTGGCAGGGTGCATGGGGCCGCAAAAGAGGGCCCAGAGTGCCACTCCAGTCGTCCACCCTCCGGGACTGAATACATACTCGAGAAGGACATCTTCTCTGTCATTCTCACACGAGCATGCTTGGGGACAGGAGCCTAGAGAGGAGATTTTGAGGGCCGCCAAAACCTGATTCTACCCCTTAGTAGCTGCAAAACATTGGAAAAGTAACTTAATGCCATGGCTTTGGCCAACCAACTACCCACCTTTCCGGATCCCCTCCTTCCCTCGTGGCTCAGACCCCTCTGCAGACGACCCTGCTGCCCCGTGGCCTCTGCTCTTCCCCAGGTCGTAGTCCTTTGTCTAGTATAGGGCCACCTCACCTTCTTCTCCAAGCCCTTCCCCAATGCTATCGTCTATCCCCAATGCCCCTTCAAGGGGCATGTCCCGGAGGGCAGGGCAGAAAATTTTGGACCTGGTTTCAGGCTCCTGCTCCCTCGACGTGTCCCCTGTGCACCCCCACTTTACCTGAGGGGTACATTCAGCCAGCAGTCCCTTGGTCAACTGAGATTTGGGGTTGAATGGACCCCTCTGTCCCTGTCCCCCAGCTCCTAAGTCCTCCCTCCAGGTTCCAGGAAGGTGCTCATTTAGAACCATTTACTCATGCAACAAGGTGACTGCTACCAATTAATCCTATCTCCTCACACAGGTAGGTTGCACATTCACAGTGATTTCTGTGTTATTATTGCACATCACAGGTGAGTGCACCAAAGTCCAGAGAGTCACACAGGGAAATGGAGGCCCAAGAAGATCCAGAAACCAGGTGTCCTGATTCTGCCTGGGCCATGCTCCTGAACTGCCATTGTCTCTCTCCCCAGCCATTCCCACCGAAGGTCTCAGAATCACCATACTTTGCAAAGGAAGTTAAATGAGGACATTAATGCTTTCCCAGCGTCTCTCCCAGAGGCGTTCTGAGGCTCTGTGAGATAATAGGTGTGACAGGTGACAGTTCTTGGCAAAGCATGAAGTGCTATAGAAACGCAAGTTTCAGTTATAGCCAAGCCTCTGCTGAATCACACGGAGCCCCAGCACTTTTTTCCCCTCAGCCGCAGAAGAGAATGAAGCAGGGCCCTTCCTGAGAGAGGCTGCTAACACCTTGAACATAAGGAAATCCTTCCACAGCAGAGCCAGCTCCAAGCTAAACAGGAGAGAATTGTTTGGAAGGGGCTCCCATTTCCTCCTTCCGACCCCCACCCTCTGGCAGAGTATTCAGCCAGCGCTCATTTCACTTTATAAATGGAAACTGAATCACTGCATTCCAGGCTGGAAAATGATTGGAAACGATAGTACGTCCAAGGTCAAGACCTAGCCACTTCCTCTCTGGACAGGAAGTGGACTCTCCGAAGGGCTCTTGTGGGGCCGCTCAGTGATAAAAGGCCTGCTCTGGCCCTGGGCTGGGGGAGCTCTCTGCTGTTTTCCAATTTCACTTTAAAGGAGAGAGAGGAAAAAAGAAAAACCCGGATGTCCCTCTCTAAACAGGGATGTCAGCTCAGGAAGGAGGGGCGCGCAGCTGCCTTTTGGTGGGGGGTTGTCCGCAGCCTGAGAATTGTTTAAAATCTGCCGTAAACACAGGCGTGGAGTGATGGCAAGTCAGGCTTCAGGGCTGCACCCTCGCTCCAGCTCTGCACAGGGCCCTCGGGCCCTCGTCACACAGCTGGCCATTCGGTGTTGTGAAGAAACCAGGGAAAGTCGGGCTTCTGCAGGGCATGGCTAACCAGGTTGTGGACAGGTATCAAGAGAGATTAAAGGTGTCTGTGCCCATGCCTTTGGGAGCAAAGGCAGGGAGGTAGAGCTACACTTGCTGGGCTGTACTGTGTTGGGAGCTCCCAGGGTCAAGGGCTAGCCATTTGTCCCAGACCCCCCAGCTCCTGGCTCTGGGCAGGACACGGAGCCCAAGTCCTCAAGTGCTGTTAGGCAGACTTGGAAGGGAAGAGCAGTATGCACTGGCTGCTCTAGACAACAACTAACCCGGGTTCCTCTGCGGGACGTGTGTGCTCAGTGTGCAGTCTCAGATCAAGCCGCTCAACCGCTCAGTGACTCCGCTTCCATACCTGTAAATCAAACATAACAGTACCAAATTTTTAGAGGTGCTTTTAGGGTGAGCACTCATGTCTGGAAATGTAAACCCATTTTGGTTGGAAAGCTGAATTTGTTTATTCAAACACCCATTCACCAAGACCCAAAGATCCATCGGCCTCTGTCCTGTGAAGCCTAGGTCTTAGAAAGAAGTGAAGGTTGGGGAACTTGGGAAGCACGTTAGAGAATGAGCGAGTAGGAAAAGAACCACCAAAGGCAACCACCATGAGTGTTGCAGGTTTTCTTCCAGTTTTAAACTTTTTTTTTTTTTTAGTGATTATTGCACTTTGTATTTATTCTTTATTGCTGCATATCAGTTTCCCACAAGCAGCTTAAAACCCCAGCCACGTACTATCTCACAGCTCTGCCAGGCCCGAAGAGCAGGTGGGCTCCCCCCAGGTTCTCTGCTCAGTCTCACAGGCCACATCAACGTGTCAGCCGGCCTCTGACCTAGAAGCCGGGGAGGGCTGCCGGCTGCATTCAGTCCCCTGCGGCGGCGGCAGCTGGCCTGAGGCCTCTGTTGCCTCACTGGCTGTTAGCAGGGATTCTCTCCCAGCTTCTAGAAACCTCTCTCCAGCTCTTGCCCCAGGTCCCCTCCATCTTCAAAGTGAGCAAGAGCATGTCAAATCCTTCTCATGCCTCCAATCCCTGACTCCTCCTTCCACTACCAGCCAGGGTAGCCCTTGGCTTGAAAGGACTTGTGTGATTCGATTAGACCCACCTGGACAACCTCCTTTCCGCCATATACCGTACTGGTCTCAGGAAGAACACCAGGGAAGAAGGTCCTGGGCCGTTTTCAAGTTCTGCCTACCACACACCGTATATTCAGACTTGTAGCCTTTCCTCCTGCTCACACCGGAGGGGTGAGTCAATCAGCCCACCGGTTAGTTGTTGCTGGAAGCTGTCTGTGCCATGCCCTGTCTGACTGGTCCATTCGGAGTGGTCAGCTCTTCAGTATTTTGATTAGAGCCCAGGTTTAAATGCATTTTTTTTTTCCTGTTGATGGCCTGTTTTCACACATTAACTGACTACAAAATATTTCATTCATTGGGTGCATCATAATCTATTTGATAATTTTGCTAACAAATAGCTACAGTGTGACGGGTATAGATTGACTTCAGTAGGGATGATAAGTCATTGACACCAGGGAATAACATAATCAGGTTCGTATTTTATTACCGAGTCTGAAGTGGGATTGGTCGACAAAAGACAGACGAGGCAGCACAGAGAGAAACAAACTGGGGTCCCCCCGGGAATTCAAGTGGGAGAACCGCGAGCCAGCTCTCATCTCCACGGACACCCTCACACGTTCCGTCTCTCAGTCATCCAGCAAACAAACACCGAGCGCTTGGCGTGCGCTCAGCATTACTCTGGGCCCTGAGGATGCAGAGAAATAAGGCGCTTTCTTGGTCTTCAGGGAACTCAGTCTAATAAGTAAGAGAAACATGCGCATAATCCAAAGCCAAGTTCTAGGTCCTCTGATGGTCTTTCGCACAGGATCCAGTGAGGGTACACAGGAGGGCCGGCCAACCCTTCCTGGGGCAGAGAACCGACAGAGGCCACACGAGAAAAGGAAAGTCTTTAAAACGTTATGGGTTGAATTATGTCCTCCCTACCCCCAAATTCACATATTGAAGTCCTAACCCCCAGTTACTCAGAATGTGACTTTATCTGGAGATAGGACCTTTACAGAAGGAATCAAGTTAAAATGAGATGGTTAGGGCCAGCCCCAATCCAGTATGACTAGTGTCCTTGTAAAGAGGGTAAATTTAGACACAAACACATGCAGGAGGGACTCCATGTGAACATGAAGGCAAAGGCTGGAGTAGTGCTTCTACGTGACAAGGACTGTCAAATACTGTCAGCGCACCTGCCAGGAGAGGCATCAGATCCTTCCTGGTGCTTTCAGAGGGAACACGGGCTTGCCAACCCCCTGACCTGGGGCTTCTGCCTCCAGAACAGTGAGACAGCATCTGTCATTTAAGCCACTCAGTTGGTGGTGCTTTGTTATGGAAACTTAGGCAGTAAGTAGACCTAGGGAAAGGCTATTCCAGGGAAACATCCCGGTAAAAAGCAGGCTGGCAAATTTGGGGCACAAGACGTGGATGGGGCAGCAGAAGCTGAGATGCAAAGCAGGCAGGGGCGGAGCCACAAGGGGACCTGCTTGCTGACCTAAGGATGTCTTGCTGTATTCAGGAGGCAGTGGAGGCTCACAGAAGGATCTTGAGTCAGTAAATGCATAGGGCTTGGTCACTCATGGCATGTGATGAGATAGCGGGGCCTTAGTCTAAGTTCTTCCAAGTCCTGGAGGAGGAAAACGCAGCCCATTAGCCAGCGCGAATGAGCAGTGGTTTTTAGACTCCTCGTTGCTAGGAGTGGCGGCTTCCGAGGGTCCCATGTGATTTCGGGCTGCCTCCTCTGGTAACCACAGTCGTCAGCTCTGCCCAGAAAGAGGACGCTAAGACTATCATTATCGTACGTCCTCCACGGCCCTTGAGAAGAAAAAAGCCAGTGAGTGTTTCCATAATCACAACTGCCTTGGGAGCTGCCAGGAAATTCCAACAGGAAACTCCCATTTGGAAGTGTTTTGTTTTGATTAGAACATGTTTATTTCCCTCCAAGGATGCGCTCTGGCACTGGGGCTGAGCCTGGCGCTTGTGCCCGATAGAGGCCCCAGGAGGGCATCGGCCACCCCGAGGGCGCCTGGCCCAGGCACGGCAAGGTGGGGGTGGGGGAAGCCCTGGAAGGCCCCCGGAGCTGACATCTGGAGAGGCATCCCCGAGGCACCAGGATAAGCCACTTCAAGGAGCTGCAGATGCCTTTGAATGTAGCTGGAGATTCCTAAAGCCCAGATGAGCTCAGTCCCCGAACGCTGGTTCCACGCTGCCATTTGGGTTGGTATTTACTTTACAGCCAAGACCCAGGAGAAGATGAATCAGCCTCAGCCCTTTGTTTAAGAAGCTCATTCCCAAGCTCTTCCCAGACAAGCTGCCCCTCGGCTCCCGGGCACCAGGAAGGCCATGCCCAGGGTCAGGGCAGGGGGCAAGCGGCAAGACCCAGTCCAGCAGCATCCTCACCACTCCCTCTTCCCAGCGCCCTGGAAAAATCCGTGAAACCTCTGCTCCTGCTCTCTATCCACTTTGCCTTAGGGCCCCTGGAGCAGAGGCTCCCAGGGCCTTGGGGCGGGGGACACCCTGCAGTGCCCCGGCGGCGCAGGCACGCAGCCCAGTCTGCGCGGCGGAGCAGTGACTGCCCGCCCCCGCCCGAGGCTGGCACAGGGCGTCCAGGACAGTGCGGGGCCCGGAGCACCGGCTTCAGCTCTGAGGAAGAAGACCCGGGTCAGAAATTCTGCTGCCCGCCGCCCACAGGCCCCCAAGGCCTCGGGCCCAATGCGTAGGGGATTCTGATCAGCTCCCCAGAGCACAGCAGGGGTTCAGTGTCAAGCATTTGAAAGGATCCAATTCACAAGCAAGACTACCTTCCTTCTTGACATTCTGACATGATTAAGGGGTCTACGACAGGGGTCCCCAACCCTGCGCCTTAGACTGCTACCAGTCCATGGCCTGTTAGGAACCAGGATGCACAGCAGGAGATGAGTGGCGGGCGGGCCCGCGAATCTTCCTGGGCATTACCGCCTGGGCTCTGCCTCCTGTCTCCCTGCCCCCTCCACCGCGTCCATGGAAAAATTGTCTCTCATGAAACTGGCTTCTGGTGCCAAAAAGGTGGAGGACCACCTGTCTATGAGGCCCCATGAGCAGGGATATGGCTGCTCTGGTCTCTGCCACTCGGCTGGGCTGGGCTGCTGTTGGGACCTAGAGTGTGCGCACCCCTGGCTGAGTGAGGTTTCTCCAGTATTCCTGAGGAGAAGCCACAACGATCAACTCACAGAAGAAAGAAGTGAGCGGCCCCTTCTCACGTACCCCTGCCCCCGCCCCCATCTAGCCTCCTGCTTTACGGGGCTATTTTAAAACGCTGTCAGTTTTCTTTTTATTCAGGTATGGTGAGGCCAACAGATGAGAAGTTAACTGCCATTGGAATGATAGTTTTTTACTGTTCCCAAGAATAGGGGGCATGCGACGCCCCGCAGGGCCACGCGGGGAGGCCCCAGGGTTGGTCAGGAGACACAGGGAAAGGGGTAACCGTGGGCAAGAGCCTTCACTGTGGCTTTCACAGGAAGGGATGGTGACGGGGGTGAGCAGGCTTCCCATGGGCTGGTCCGAATCATTTCGGCGGGCTTAGAGGCATAAGCCCTGTCCCTAGTTGGCTGGTACCTAGTCCTGGGGTGGTGAGAACAGGTGGAGAGTGGCCCAGGAGGGGTGAGAGAGCCCGATAAAGGAGGTGAGGATGTGAACCTGGATTGGCCGGTTTGCATTCAAAAGGCACCCTCGTCAGTGTCTACCCTCGGGAGGACAGCCCCTCTGAGTCAGCAAGTCCCAAAGGTCAAAGCATCAAAATGAAAAGACATGCTTCATACAAGGCTGGCAGGGGTGAGTGCAGCCTTGGGAGAGGTTGCCGGTAACTTTCCCGCGAAGGACGCATAGCGTCTGACGGCGTGCACGTCCCTGGCCTCCCAGGAGTCTCAGGGCAGTTTGGGTAGGCGTCGGGGGCAAAATCACACCTTTCTACAGGTGACTAAATGAGGGGACTTGCCCAGGATCGTGCAGAGCAAGTGCAGAGCTGGGCTTGCAAACAGTCATAGTCTTCTTTCAAGTTCAAGTGCACCCCTGCTGCCTTTCAGGGAGGAGAGGAATAACGGTGTTGTGGGGAGGCTGGACCATGAGCTTGTCCTTCACACCATTTTTGGAAGGGGACAGAGAGATTGTCAGAAAACATCTGTTTTCAATTGGCCATGCAGATAGCTACACCAGTGACTAAACAAGTATCTGTTTCATTGAATGAAGCTCATTAAAAAGCAATTAGCGCTTTAGTGAGTTCATTTGTCAACTTAATACTACCTCCTGTCGCTTCTTGCTTTATAGTTTATTGAACTTCTCATGCATCGTGCCTCTTGATTCCACTCAGATGAACACACTTTATTGAGGTTTATTCTGTACCAGGCTCTGGCCTGAGAGCTGGAGAAACAGAGGAAAGAACACCCTGCATCTGCCCTCAAGACACAGTGGTGGCAAGAGGGAGGCACGCTCACATTACAATACATAGCGCAATAAATACAAGTCTGGGCTGCGTGTAGCGAGCGCACAAAGAAAATGGCAGACTCCTTGGGCCATAATAAGTCCATAGGGCATGTTCCTATAGGAAGTGACGTCTCATTTGATTTTTAGGGACAAGTAAGAGTTCACCAGATGGATAAGAATATATTCTCCTTTCTGTTCATGGGAATAACATGGGCAAAGGCCCAGAGTAAATGAAATATTTGTCATTGAATCCTTTTGATTGCTCTCAGCTGCAGGTATTATAAAAGACTCAACCAAAGGTGACTTACACAATTTTTTTAAGATAGAAAATTAAACTGAATTTGTATCACATAAAAAGTAGCCCAGAGGTAGAGCAGTTGCAAGGCTGCTTGTTTAAGCAGTTTAATGATATCATCACAGACCCAGGTTTCCTCTATCTTTCTGTTTCGCCACCCCCGGTGATAGACTTTTATTCTCAGTCTTGTCTCCTCATGGTCACAAGATGGCTGCATCCGAACCAAACATCACAGCATCATACAACAATGCCAAAAGACCAAGCAGAAACACATCCCTTCCTTGTGCCCCCTTTTAAGAATGAAGAAACCTTTCCCAGAAGCCCCTGGCAGAGTTCCCATAATCTTCATTGGCTAGAAATGACCAATCATGTGACCATCCTTTAATTTTAAAAAAATTACTGGCAGGGAAACTGAATTAGCATCATTGGTTATTAGATTAATAGAGCCTCTTTCATAGGGGCTGAGGCAGGGTCTGGCTCCCCTAGATACACAGCCTCCTAATACCTGGACAAACCCTCCCCTAGGGTTCTGTATATGGGACGATGATGTCCGATGACTATTGCCCTCACATAGGAGATAGGTCGCCTGAGCTCTGGTGCCAGTTTCAGCAGTTACTCACCGTGTGACTTTAGGCAGTCGCTTCCCCCATGTAAGCAGTTTTCTTTTCCTAAAACAGGGATTCTAACCCACAACCAAGTGTTTTGCTTAAAGGAGCCAGAAGCACCGAGAATACAACCACGGCCAGGCTGTGGCAGGGAGCCCACCCCACCGCAGTCCATGGTTTGCCTTCCCTCGGGTGCTCGCTCACCGGCCCCACGCTGCGGAGCGCGGGGGGGCCTTTGGAGATGCCTGCTCACCGCAGAGGCGGTTGGTGCTCACCCAAGAACCCGGCGTACTGCTCCATCGCCCACATCCCCTGCGGCGAGGCTGGGACATGTGACTGGGCTCTGGTCAGTGGCACGAGGCTCAACTTTAACAACATTTTCAACAGTCCTTCCTGGACAGTGGCCTGGGAGGCCCCAGGCTCTAAATGGCAGGGGAACAAGGTGTCCCACAGCAACCCACGACGTGATGCATCACCGGGCGGTGAGCAGGGTCAAATGAGTTAATTGGTAGGAAAGAGTTCTGGAAACCAGCAAGTGTTATTTAAGTGTGAGCCAATGTTAGAGTTAAGGGTAATAATGGTTAGTGACAATAACGGTGCTAGTGAAGGTGGCAGGTGGGTGGTGCTTCTAGAAGTCACAGGTACAAGGTGAGAGTAGCTAAGGAGGAGCCAGAACCATGGTGGGGACAGTGGTCGTGATACAGTGGGGTGATGGCGGTGAACATATCAGGGTCCCAGAAACATATGACAACAAAGGACGAAGTAGAATATGAGTCCCCCTGTCCAATAAGCAAGGCCTGGAAATGCCGCACGTGCACACGCACAGGCTCCAGCAGGCCCAGAGGCTGGAAGACTTGGCCCAGGGCTGTTATCACCTGTGCCTGGCACGCAAGGGCCTCCTGAGCCATGGGAGCCTTGGGCCCAACCCTGGTGTCTCAGGCCTGCCAAAGGTGTGCACAGCTCCATGGGCCATGGTGTCTTCCTTGAAAAACAACAAGCATTGTTCCAAAGACAGGCACCAGAAGGAAGAATGGCAAGGGGCCCCCCACGGTCCTGCTCTCAGCGGAGCAGATGTTCCTGGCAATGCCCCACTGGGGAAGGGCCCCTGAGCCCAGGAGCCAGTCCCCAGAGGGAGTCCCCAGAGGGAGTCCCTAAGGTTCGGAGCTGCTCAGGGGTGGCAATCAAAAAGCACCGGAGAATTCTAATGAGTGTCCGGCAACGACTAAACCACCCGTCAGTGGGAACTGTCAGCCTCAAGTAGGTGCCCAGGCCTCAGTGAAGGACCCTGCAAGTCCACAGTCTCGTGAGACCCTGAGAGATTTGCTTCACACCAGAGGCAGCTGACAAAGGGAGCTGAAACACATCTAAACAGCCACCTCAGTCTCTCATCTTTGCCAATAGCACCTGTTTCCTGCTGGGCAAAATCCAAACTCCTAACCATGGCATTCAGGGGGTGCCTGTGACTTAATCTGCCCCCTCATGAAAATTTTAAATCCCAATTTCCTAAGGACCAGGGGCCTCCTACTTACCCCCGTGCCTTTTCTCCTACATCTCAACCACACTGAGCAATTTGTTCCTCCCATGTTGAGCCCTGCATCAGTGCCTACCCATTCTTCAAGGTCACCTCCTCCTTGAAGCCCATCAGGGCCTTTCCATCTGCTCGGCCTTCTGCTGGGCCCCATTGCATTTTGTGCATCTTTACATAATTGCGCTTATTTTGCTGAACTGCAATTTTCTATTTATATGTCTGCCTCCATGCACATGTGTGAGCTCCTTCAAGCAGGAGTATTTTATTTATTTCAATGTCCTCACCCTATGGTCGGTAAATATGTGAGAAATAAATTCAGGGTACACACATTCAATTGTTAATACATAAAACCATAAATTGCTGAGAGAAGGAGTGAAGGAGACATTGACTTCAATCAGGAATGACACCTTGTGTTACTAAATTTCTATGTGCTCCCTTCCTGAAAGGCTTCCTCCTGCCTATGCTAGGGCTCCCCCTTGAAGAGGAGTGGGGGCACCTGTTAGATGGGCCAGGATCCAGACGCTGACAAAACCAAATGCTGGTAAGGATGCGGCGCGGCAGGAACTCTCATTCATGGCTGGCGAGAGTGCAAAATGGTCCACCCACTGTCCAAACTTCAGAAGATAGTGTGTCAGTTTCTTACAAAACTAAATATACTCTCGGCATATAATCTAGCCATTGTGCTCCTTGGTGTTTACCCAGGGGAGTTGAACACTTATGTCCACGCAAAAAGCCTTCACATGGATGTTTATAGCAGCTTCATTCACAATGGCCAACACTTGGAAGCAACCAAGATGTCCTCCGTAGGTGAATGAATATACAAACTGGGGTACATTTAGACAATAGGCTATTACTCGACGCTAAAAAGGAGTTATCCAGCCATGAAAAGACATGGAGGGAACTTAAATGCATATCACTAAGTGAAAGAAGCCAAGCTGAAAAGGCTGCACACTGTGTGCTCCCACCATAAGCCATTCTGGAGAAGGCGAAACAATGGAGACAGTACGCAGACGAGCGGCTGTCCGGGTGTGCGGGAAGGGCGGGATGGACGGGCAGAGGGCAAGGGCTTTGAGGGCAGCGAAACGCCCCCGTGGGATGCTCTAATGAGGAAGACGTGTCACTGTACATTTGTCCAAACCCATAGACTGTACAACCCCAGGAGTGAACCCTGATGTAAACTCTGGACTCGGGGATAATGATTTGTCAGTGTAGGTTCATCGGTTGTAAGAGGCTGGTAGCGGGGGAGGCTGTGCATGGGAGGGAAGGAATACAGGGAAAATCGCTGTGCCTACCTCTCCAGTTTTTCTGTAAACCTAAAACTCCTCTACCAGACCGTCTTTGAAAAAGAAGAGAGGAGAGGGGACTCTTCTCCGGGGGGAAGGGGCCCGTCAGGGCTGGGGAACGGCTCTGCAGCCGCCGCTAATGCTCACCATGTGTGGCGTGCTGGGCGGGCAGGCGGGCCACTTCATTACTTTGTGCTTAAGGAAATGCCTCCCAGCTCCGCACTTGCCTTTTTAAATTTCACAACCACTAAATCCACTCCCGGTGTTTTTTTTTTATAGTGAACGAAAGTAGTGTGGGGGATCTGCAACAGAGACCTTCCACACAGCCAGTCTGGGAGCGGCGTAAGACGACGCGTGGCTGGGGGACCCGCGAAGACCCAAGGCCGCTGCTCTCCAAGGACACCCTGCCCCAATCGCAGAGCCAGCCCAGCGGGGGTCGGGGAAAGGGTCTTCCGTAGTTAGAGTCCGAGTCCTTGGGTAGGCGACACATACTTAAGGAGCACCCCTCTAAGGACAAGTCCAATGGGGATTAAAGTGCTAGCTTTGCTGCTTGTGAGCTGGGACCAGGGCTCACCCCTCTGGGCCCCCTGTGGGGCGCTGGCTCCCTGCCGGTGACTTCTGGGGGAGATTTTTCTTCCATGTTGTTGTTTGCCCCAGCACCAAGCACGGCGCCCAGGCCACAGCTGACATGGAGTGAAGGCCGTGGAAGAGGCTGAGGGATGAGCAGGTCATCAGCGACTCCCAGGATGCATCTCACCTGGAAAGTGTGAAGCTCCTCCCCGACGTGAGGGCCGCTACCTGATGAGATATGGGTTCCAGCCCCAGCTGTGCTGCCTGGTTTCATCCAGCAGGTCGCTGGCCTCTAATGGCCCTTTGTCAGTGCTTTGGGTGCCTCGAGGTGCACAAAGGCAGAGATGATTCAAAATGCCGGGAGTAATAGGGTCGTGAGGACTGTGAACTCTGGGCTCAAGGAGTGGGTGTTTTGGAGGACTGAAAGTTCATCCCCTAAAATCAGGCCGCCGGGCTGCACAACGCCAACCAGCCTGAGCCACCTGCGCGAAGTGCCAGTGGGAGGGCCGGCAGGGATGTGGCTCTCGTAGGCTTCACCTTTGTGTGGCTCGGTGACCTCATGAAGCTGAATATGACAGCTTTGCCAAAGGCTCACCATTGGATCATATCATCCAATCCCTACAATAATCACCGGAGTATGGACCACGGTCTCTACTCTAAGGACCCAGGCCCCCAGAGGCCAGTACGCTGACAAGGAGGCCCAGCTGGCAGGGGCATTTGAACCCTGCCCTCCTGGCCGGCCCCAGTGCTCTTGCTCTTGCTGGGTCATGGTGGGCTTCTCCACTTTTCCATCCCACTGGAAACCCACTTTTCTGTAAACCAACTGTGTATTTTGAAAACCACCTGCCCAGGGTGCTCCCAGTGTTTGCATGAATGACTTTCCTGAGAAATGCCATCAGTCCAATTTATCTGGTACCACAAGGTGACCGAGGGGAGGGAGCCCCTGGTGTCACCTGAAAGGCCTGGGTGCTAATGAAGAACCGTCTACATGGGTCAGAGGGACGGATGCCAGGATGGCCCTGGAGCGGCCTAAATAAGAATGCCAGCCTGCAGCGGTGGCCTCCTGGGTTGCCTCGGGGCTGGCAGGGTTACAAACCTTGAGGCTTCCTTTGGTTTTAAGCAGAGAGAGAAAATAAAGGACTCTTGCAGGTATTTCCTTCCCCTTGCCTAGCACCAAAGGATCGGGCCTGCTAGGGGCTCAGCTTGCCGGCCTTTGCTCCCACTACACGCCACCTCCCCCCTCCCCCCGCCCTGCTCCCCGGCCCACATTTCGAGGGCTCTCTCTCCTCATTCTTGCCCTGGACAGAAATTTACCCGGCTTCCCCTGCGTGGGTTCTAAGGACACAGGTGAGCCGGACACGGGAATACCGAGGTCAGCTTCAAGGACCAGCAGGCTCAGCTGGCTCAGGGCGCTGGGCCACAGTGCAACCTAATGAATGAAACGAACGGCCCGCCCAGCCTCTCTCCTGACCTTTGGCGTCAAGCTTAAAGAGGCCACATAAGATGAGAATAAAGAATGAAGGGAGAAGGAAGCCAGGCTGAGGGCTGACTCTAGAAATTTAGGAAGTGGAGGCAGGGAGCGATTGAGGGCCCACTCAAAGCCACCCACTGAGCAAATAGCACATTTGGAACTAGGGTGGCTCTCTGGAAAATGGGGACGGGAGTCGGGGAACACTGGGCCATAATGGCCGTCTCGACGCAGCTACCTGGCAGGCGGTCGGCTGCGCCTCTCGAAGGCTAGCACACTGGGCTGTCTACTTCTAGAAGGCACGTTCGCCGACAGGGCCATCGAAGTGAGGCCCCCGGATTCCATGCATAAGTGGGCAGCAGCTGCTCCGTGTGGATGTGGGAGCCAGATGTCCCACGTCTCTCACTCAACCCCAGGTGCCCAGGGCCCATCTCAGGTCATAGGCCCCCGGACCCCATGGCAGTGCCCCATGCCATGAGCATGGCTCCTCTGGGCCAAGCCAGCATGCTTACCCTGAGCCCGTGCACCTCGCTCCTACCCACACGGCTCTGCAAGGCCCTGAGGCCCTGCCGTCTGCATAGTTCTGGGCTTCCTCGCAGGCCCCATTCTCCTGAGGGCTGACTGGGCTGCTCGGGTGCTCACTCCGGGTTCTAGGGTATTTGGGGGTCAGGGTGGGCAGAGATTGGACTCACAGGCTGGGAGGTTCCGTGAGGTTCCTTGCTATGTGCAGTAGATCGAGGGCTGTGGAAGGAGAAGGGAGGTCGGCCGCGGGCTGGAGCCCCCGGCCGCGGGCTGGAGCCCCCAGCCTCGAGCTCCTCGCATACAACAGGAGTGTTTGCAAAGCTCTCCTCCCAGCCCCCACGCCCCCTTCGGGGCAAGCAGCAGTGGCTGCCCCTTCCCAAGCAGCCAGCCTTTGCTAAGCAACCAGGAGCACTCGGGCTTGTGCCTCTTCACTCTCTTTGGTTGCTATGGAAGCTGTTTCAGAAAAACCTTTCCTGCCAACAATCAAGGCTTTCTTGTCAGAGTCTGGTTCAGAGCACCTTGCCTTTCAGCAGGGTAGGAGGGGCAGAGGCTGCTGGGAGCCCAGGCTAACCACACCCCTCCGACTTTGTCAGCCCTGACCAGACCCACCCTCGTCCTCTATCTCCACCTGCTGTACTGGTCCTGCCCCGAGCAGGTCTTGTCTCTTAAACTCTCTGTCCCGCTCCTCTTTGTCCTCTGGCTTGTGGGCCTGAAGGTGTCAGAGCCTGTCAATGGCAGGGGTGGGAAAATGACAATGTGTCCTTCTCTCTCAGGCATCAGGATGAAGTACCTTGAAGCACTCATTTTTCTCCTGCTAAGATGGGCCATCTCTTAGCAACATTCATGCATTTTTGTGCTAAGGGAGCTTCCATTTCCTCTCTCCCTCTTACTAATGATCCCCCTCTGTCATCAGAGCTGTGCCAGAGCCAGGGTCCCAGGGCGGGGAGGGGCGTGCACATGGTGGGAGGAGCAAGTGGGGGTTTTAGCAGACCCAGTTCCTCGTGTCCTGGACGAGGACTTCTTCTTCCTCAAGAAGACGGTGAACATTTGATGCCAAAGAGACCGGGTGTTCAACCAAGGACTGGCCTTGGCGTCGGAAAGGGGAGCCTTCCTCCAGGCGGGGAGGGAGAGCACCTGCCCCAGTGTGAGGAGTCCCACCCCCGCTGGCTCTGCGTCTGAGCTTCCACCCAGCTCCGCTGCTCTGAGCCTCAGTTTGCTCCCCTTCAAAGTGGCCATGACAGTTCCTACCTCGTTCGGCTGCAAGGGTAAAATCGAGCCCTGCCCAGCCCCCAGGAGGCATTGTCTCAGTGTGGATGCACATCCTCGCGGGAGCTCTTTGCTCTGGGGCATCTGCGCACCTGCACCTGTGGACTCTGAGAGTCAGCACGGCCGCGGGCGATTCCATGATGAGGCCAGAATGGGGCCTGAAGGCTTTAACTGTTCAGTGGGAGTGTGCGCTTTGGGGCGGAGTTAGGGGAGGGGGCCCGAGAGCTCAGGCGACTTCCTCCCGGCTGCACTCGGCACTGCAGAGGGCCCGGGGCTAAGTTATGTGAAGTAAGTTTCCATGGAATTAGATGACTGTCCTCTCAACACGCACCTAAGGACCACTCACACTCTGGGTCCTCGGGCCCAAGTCCCTGAGGCAAAGATGCTCATTACAAAAGATGAAGTTTTTTCAAATGTGAGAAATAGTCCAACATTCCCATTTCTGAATGCAAAACTGCTCAAGTGCATAGAACAGCAAAAGGGAAATAAAGAATAAAGAGCTGAGAGAGACAGAGCCAGATGCCACTGGGCTCCCTGGGCTTGGGTTTGTGGCGTTCCCCACCAGCACCCCAGGACACATGTCCCCCCGCGTTTCCAGCAGGGCACTCCGTTCATCACACCCATTGCCTTTGGGCCACTGTGATATGAGCCAAAGGTACGCACTGAAGATCCATTTTCCTCCTCAAAAGAAGAAGCAGAATTATTACGTGAGAGAAGCAAAACATGCTCATTAAAAAAAAAAAAAAATACTCCGATAATCGCAAAGTAGCTAAATTAAAATAACAAAAAGATGATTGCAACTGATTTCTAGAAAGTCAGAGTTTATTGTTAAAATTTTGCTTTGCACTTGAAATTGAAAAGCTGCAAGAGAGGAAACTACAGCGAATACAACCTTTAAAAGATTTGTTCATTTTTAAAGAAACAACTTAGTATCCTTTTTTCAGATTGTAAGAAACCCAGTGGAATATTTGAAAATGTAATTTTTTTTTTAAGACCAGGCCTCATGTTCCTGAGAGTCTCACAGATTTTCAGAGCTGGAAAAGCCTCAAAAGCCTGCCAGTCCCAAACTCTAGCCATTTCTTTAGATTTCCTTGGAGTGAAAAGAACAGAGGCTTTGAGTTTGGAAGGACCCGAGTTCAAGTTCCAGCTATACCACCTGCTGGGGGACAAGGCACACAGCTGCACTGAATCTAGTAAACACTCCTCATTGACACAATATATGCAAACCCTTCAAATAATGTCTGGGTGCTTCTCTTAGGACAAGTCAAGATGATCAGTGACAGGAGACAGAGATGCTCCCAGTATGCTCAGGAATGGGGTTTGCTGAAACATGCTAGAAGCGATGTGCATCTGAGCTAGGCGTGGTCCTCTTTACCATCCACCAGAAGTATGAACCTTCACGCACACCCCTGTGTCTGCTGCTAGCCCGTCCACCCACAGCCCACACACACACCTGCTTCCCCTCCAGGTTAACCCAGGCCCCAAGTCGGTCATACAGGACCCACGCTGCCCCTCCCTGTCCTGTGCTTGTTCCCATGCCCACTACCACTTAATCTGAGCCTCTGACCCGGGAGCCCCGCACGGCCACTCCACTCCACTCTGCCCCTTCCCCTGTGTTAAGGCCCTGGGCTTTTCTCTGGACTAGAACATTCCAGCTTGGCCCATCTTCACCTCTCAGTCCCTCCTGTTGGGACAGGAGGACTCCCTGTCCTAGGCCAGCCCCTTGAAGCCGAGGCCACAGCTCTGCCATGGTACCAGCGTCTCACCCAACCGGGGCCTCGTTGATTTCTGTTCAGGAGGGGCCAGGGTGGCAATTTGTTGGGGACAGAATGGTGTATCCAAAAGACTTGCCTCAAAACATCATCTACATATTTATGGCAGGTTTATTTGAGGGGCTGGAATGAAAATGGAGACATTTTAGGGAGGCTGAATCCCCCACTGCCAACCCTTCTGCCATCCCTGACCCCTGTCCTGTTCTTTAAAACCCTTATTCCCAGCCTCACTCCCAGATCGGCAGACTCAGTCATCGTTCCTCCACCAAAAACGGCGGGAAAGAAAAGGAATGGTCTTTATCAAGTCCTAAGGATAGACCTAACTGGCCCAGGCAGTCTTCTGGATGCTTTCGTATTTGAATTATGTGAAGACTTTGTCCTTTGTCAGCTTAGGAGACCTGGGACTACATTTCCCAGAATTCTCTTTCCTGTGCACTGCAGATTTAGGGAGATCCGGAAGGTTGGTGTGAAACCTCAGCCATTCTGTTATGCTCTGAATACAGTGGAGTGAGACGCCGTCTTGGTGCCCGTGTGTCATCGCTGATCTGCACGGTCACCTTGTTGGCCTGAGGCAGCAGCTCCTGCTCCTTCAGCCTCTCCAGGTCCTGGGCCACGTGCATGCACAGCTGTACAGTGAAGGACACTAGCTTGCCCAGCAGGTCACCTTCATCACCGAGGATGGAGCAATGGGGGTCAGGAAAGGCCCCATTTTCCTTGCTGGTTCCAGGTTGGGCTTGCTCTCTGCTACTTCATGTCCGTCCCTCCTGGCCCTGCTGAGGTAAACCCAGCACTCTGCACAGCCTTGCATGGAATACTTGACCAGCCCCCATAGTTAGATAAAGTCTAACTGCTATGTTTTTAAGTCCTTATTCTATATCACTAACTGTGGTTCTGCTTTTTGAAGGCACTCCCAGATGGTACAGTTAGTGCCATGCAATGGTTAGAAAGGTGGCTTCTGGAACCACATCCTGAATCCAAATCCCAGGTATGCTACATCACGTGGTAGCTTCTGAGTTTTAATCTAACCACTACACGCCTTGGTTTCTTCCTCAGTAAAGTGAGAATAAGTTCCTGCTTTGTGAGGGGGTTGTGAGGGATAAATAACTTAAGGTGTCTAAGCCACTTGCTATTCACCGCCACAATGGGCATTATTATTACTTTCACCTCAGATTGTCCTTAAAACCAACTGTGAGACCAGTAGATCATTGTATTCAGAATCCAGGGAAACTCCAAAAGGTGAAGAGACCTACTCAGGGTCTCTGGGGTAGGAAGTGGCAGAGCAGGGGTTCGATCCCAGCCAGTGTGCTTTCAGACTGCACCAAGCAGGAGAAAGTTCTCTCTTTCACTGCTTATCTTTAATTCTGATGGGAAAATATCTCTTTGGAAAGCCTCCAAGCCTCTCATTTCAGAAGGACTCTTAATCATATTAATTAAGAATGGAAGTAATCACCAACTTAGACCTCTTTAGACAGATTCAAAGATGTTGCAGAAGAGATCATTTCTGCTCACTACTGAATCCTTTTCTCAACACAGTACACCTTCACTCATGAGTAATTTGGAATTTCTATTAATGCACATGTTTTTAGTCAGCACTGTCGTCTCTCCAACGCTGTGCTAAATGCTGTGGGAGAAACCAGCTTCCGCGGTGCTGAGGGAAATCTACTGGACTTGAATTTGAAAGACCGGCACTTGCCACTTCACTCTGCAGTCTCCTGTCTGAAAAAGAGGGATAAAGAGATGCTTCTGAATTCGTTATTACGGTGGATTAAACAGTGACTCCACAAAACGTGTTCACATTCTGATATGAAGACCTTGTGAATGTGAACGTATTTGGGAAAAAAGGGTCTTTGCAGGTGTGATTAAAAGTCTGCTGGATGAAGAGGGACCCCTTGCAGCCCCCCAGGATGCTGGTTCTTGAAACCCAGATGCCATGCTTTGGGAAAGCCCAATCCGCTCTGTGGAAAGGCGCACAGGAAGCATGTCACCAACCCGCCAACATGTGACTGAGTGAGCCGTCTCGGGGAGAATTCTCCAGGCCAGATGAATTACCCCAGTGGATGCCACATGGCACAGAGACGACCTGTCCCTGCTAAGACCTGTCCAAACTATAGACATGTGAATAAAGTTAATGATGGCCATTGTTTTAAGCCACTGAGTTTTGAGGCCCATCATTCTGCAGCAATAGACAACCAGAACAGATACGTGTACCTGGACGCGGGATGTTCCCATAATAAAATCCTAAAGTGTCCGACTTTGGCTTTCAGATCAGGCAGCCCACACAAGGCTGAAGGGCCTCAAGGAGATTGGCAGTGAAATTCTAAAGGGCCTTCGGAAGCCTGTCAACATGGGCTTGTAGGAAAGTCATGAACCTGCTCCTAGAGCCTTGAATAAGGGGACCCTGCGTATAGAATGGTAGGAAGTTTGGCAACACTGGAAACTAGGAAAGCCCCTAATGATCTCAACGATCCAGCTCAGAAGATTCCCAGGCAGAATGTCAGAAGTGTCACCTGGCTTCTTCCTACTCCCTGTGAGAAAAGGTGAGAGGGGAGAGACGAGCAGGAGCAGCCAGGACTTGCTGGGTTCAAAAACCAAACTTTTTTTTTCACTCTCCAAATGGCAAACAAACCTCAAATTAAGACAGTGGCTCAAGCCAAAGCTGTGGTTAAGACCTCTCAGGAAGATGTGAAGTGGAGCTCTTAGAACCTCTCAGACAGACAAGGTCCTCCAAGGATCTTAATGAAGGGTCTGCCCGCGTCCAGCTGTTCTGGTTGATGCCACACGGTAGAGGGACGAACCGTTCCCACGGAGTGCTGCTACTCACGAGCAGCATTAGTGATGGTGTTTTAGACCACTAAGTTGTGGGATGATTGGTTACGCAGTAATATTTAACCGGAGAAGATATGATCCAAAGGGTTCCCCGTTCTCCGTGCAGTTCCCATTGACACGCGACCTCACTGAATCCACAGCCTGGGGGCGTGGGAGGGATGTGGGAATAGAGAGCTGAGGGCAGGGAATGAAGGGGGGGGTGGGAAAGAGCAAACTGAGAGGGAGGTGGACACTGGGCTCTTCGCCGTCACCCCTGGGGAGTCCCCACCACAGAAGGAGCTTGGAGAGATTCTGTACCAACCTTTGTCTTCTTCCTGTAGGTGGACTCGAACTGAAGGGAGAGTAAGAATGACCCCTTTGATAGGCAGAATTTTATAAAACATGTCTTTCTGACCATGGAAGATGTTTAGGCCTGTATGACCTCTTAGGACGCCAATCCTAAAATTCTCAAACTATTTGTAAATAACTCAAACACATCTTGGTATCTGACTACTAATGAACCGAGCCTTGATTTTTAAAAGGTAATGAGAACTCTGACTTGCTCTAATTTCTCTGATTAAAGTTTTCCCAGAGGAACAGAATATGGAGCCCCTGTGACTTCCGGATAGCCCCAACCTCCCCGCCTAGGAATAAAGACAGGGCTCACGGGCGGGACACAAGTCAGAGTGGCCATCAGACCAAGGTGGGCCTGAGGGCTGAGAGCCCTGCCCAAGAGCCTGGAGTACAAGTTCAGTTCCCATTTGGACCCAAACTGATTGGGTTTGGAGGTAAATCGCCTTTCTGCTCTGGGCCACAGTTTCTCCTTGAGCAGAATGCGCTGGTAAATGCCGCCCTGCCTTCTTCCCCAGGGGGGAAATTGTTATGTTAACCACAAGGAGATACATATATGTAAGGAATAGTGATGATGCTGTTTCCATATTTGTTCAGAAAGCTAAGGCACTAACATCTTTTGTCAGGTAGAATGGAAATGATTGAAAGAATAAACTAATATTTTTGACGAGACATTTTAACAGAAAGGCCTCGAACAACTTGGCCGCCCAGACATGGCCACATTGGTCGCTGTTCTAGCTCTGAGATGCTACCGGCCACCCCTGGGAGCCTTCGGTAGGGCCCTGACTGAGTTTATAGTCACAGTTGCTCTTTATTTAGAGCCAACTTTTAGGAAATAATCAAATTGGTTATTTTACAGCCAGGAAGACTAATAGGTGCCTCTTTTTGTCTCGTTCCCCTCAGCCCACCATCACCGTTCCTGGAAAAAGAGGCGGAGGTGCTCTGCTGTGAACAGGAAAATGAGAAGAAGGTGGGGACAGGGAGAAACCATTCAAGTTGACCCTAGTGTCAGAGAGGGCCAAGAAAGACCCTGAGAGGCCACCATGGTCTAGGTTTGATGTATATTTAACTCAAACATATATGTAGTTCCAACCGGGGATATTGAAGATTTGAGGTAAGATGTGATTGGGAGTTTCTCCAAATGCCCACAGTCTAAAGCTAAACACAAGAAATGATATATTCTATAATATATTATCACATTACAACATTATACTTGCATTAAAGAGTCCTAAGAAAATTGCAGGTGATTCTTATTTTATGGAGGCGCTCCAGAGGGTTATTGGGTAACCATCAACAGGAGGAAACAATTGAACTGAACTTTAAACAATGAGGCAGCATGTGCCAGTGAGTAAGGGACAGTAGAGGGTATCCCAGGCAGCGTGACCCATATGAGCCAAGGCCCCGGGGCCTGGACGTGCATGGAATGCTTAGCTGAAAGCAAATAAAATACGTGTGATATGTATGGAATGAGGGTGTGGGGTATGTGTCAGGAATGGTCATGTTATGCTGTAATGACAAATATCCCAAATGTCAGTTGCTTATTATAACATCAAGAATTGGACAGAAAATGTCATAGAACATTTTCATCACTACAGAGAGTTCTACTGGACAGCCTGGTCTAGAACAGGGGTGTGCAAACTACGGCCCCCAGGGTCATAGCCAAGCTGCCATTTGTTTTTGTCAATAAAGTTTTATTGGAACCCAGTTGTGGTCATTCACATGTGAATGATCTATGATTGTGTTCAGCAGACAATGGTAGAGTTGAGAAGCTGCAGCAGAGACCACACAGTCCACAAAGCTGCATATATTTATAGAGAAAGTGTGTTCACACCTGATTTAGGTCATGGCCCCAGTAGTGGTAGAGAGGGAAAAAGAGCCCCTAATAACTCGGCTCGCAATTCATTGATCAAAGCCAGTTGAGGGCGCCCCGCCCTGCCACCACAAGGGAGCCGGGAAGTACAATATTTGCCAGTTGCCCACAAGGAGTGGAAACCGGAAACATTTGGCACAACCACTGGGGGACACGGCGGGACGTGAGCCAGAAAGTGAACCTGGACCTAAAGGGCGGCGAAGCTTGGACATCATGCCCAGAAGAATGAAGCATTGTTAGAGCTTTTCTGATAAGGAAGGGGATGGGTCCGTGAAGTATATCGTTATCGGGGCTGTTGAAAAACTGACGGGAACAGCCGAGACCGGCAGAAAGGATGCCCGGGAGAGGGTGGGGGAGGGGCTCAAGGGAAGCACGGCGAGACTCCAGCTCTAGAAATTCAAAGGCCTGGCTGTCCCGTGGGGGCCGCAGCGCTGCCCTAACCAGGTGGTAAGTAGCCCATTCCCAAGGCGGCAGGCCGACGGCAGCGGACATCTATACTGGAGCGCGTTCCATGTGCTGGGCACTGTGTGCTTCGCCCATGGTCACACATTTAAGCCTCCAAACAAACCTATGGGGTGGTCACTACTTTATCCCCTTTTTCCACATGAGGAAACGGAGGTGCAGAGGGAAAAATCACCTGCCCCAGGTTACACAGTGAGTGAGCCATGGAGCACAAATTCAAACCCGAGTGTCTGGCTGCTTGGGGGTTCTGTGCCCTAAGCGAAGTCCATTTGCAGCTGTCACAGCGCATCGATCACTGGCCTGGCGGTCCTCCGGGTCCCCCCATTCTGGCTGTATGGACTCTATAGAAAACTGCCCAAATTTATGGATTATGTGGACGGTTGCCTTTTACTCTCCAAAACACATTAAGTGATTTTGTCTGGAAATGTTTTACAAGCGCCAATTATGCCTCCTGCATTCCCTCCCCGGTACAGCCCAGGTCCCCAGCCAGGACTGTAAAAGAGCCTTTTCTTCTTTCTAAAGCCTCTTAACTCTCTGCCCCCGGAGAGGGCTGGTTCTCCCCAAGTCTGGGAAAAGCACAGCTCCCGTTCTGGCCCACGGGGAGATTTTAGACGGACCGTCATGTCTCAGCTCCGCTCTCCCTCTTTTCACGAGACTCTTTAATTAGGTTCAGAAACATGTTTATGATCCGGAGAACCAGCCCGTGTTATATTAGGCAAGTTCAAAGCTCCATTTCCCCCAACAAGTCTCAGAACATTTCAGTAAACTCAGAGGCCTGGCTTCCAGCCAGCTCTGAACAAAATCAGACTGTGGGCAAATAGCGCCTCCAGCACCCCCCGCTCGGGGCAGCTGTGGGAAGGCCCTGTGGGGTCTGTGCTTGCAGGGACCTGCGTGTCCACCCTGGCCCCTCTCTCACGGCCAGATGACCTTGCGCACAGCACTTCCCCTCTTTGAGCCTTGGCATTCTACTTCTTGGGACATAGACTTCTTTAGAATTTAGAATTTAGAATGGGAGGAATAACGGCTTATGAAGACTAAATGACATATAAGCGTAACTGCTGCTGCTCTTCCCTGCTGTGTCGGTTCCGCACCCTCCAGGGGCCGGGAGGGGTCATGCTCTCAGAAGAGGTCAGCTACCATCAGGCACAGGAGCCCAGAAGCTTCTCCCAGAAGGCCACACCGCATTCTCTCTTGAGGGCAACGCTCTCACACATAGAGGCCCATGCTCCAGGTGTTTCTGCAGCTGTGCAGTTAGGTGTCCTTGTCATAAAGTCACAGTAGAGCATGGCACGGATTCCACACCAGAGCCCTCCTAACCCTTGCCATTCAGAGAAACGGGTCTCATTGCCATCTTACCCATGATGAAACGGGAGCCCAGCGAAGGGAGAGAACTTGCCGAAGACTTCACAGTGAGATGAAGACAGGCCAGGCTAGAAGCCAGTGGGAACCAACATAACCCTATGACCATCCACTGTTGTGGGATAGTGCCTCCCCTTCCTTCTCTAAGGTGGGAAAATGGAGCAGAACCATCCAGAAACGCTGGCGGCGCCACCCAAGTAGGTCTAAGGTGATGTGCGCCTCAGGTTTTTGTCAGCCACCTCCCTGCTCTCTGGTCCCAAAGGGTGGACCGCTGTTTGGGAACAGCAGAGCTCGCAGGCACACAGCACGCCTGGCTCCTTCTCTTCCTTCCATCCGCTCCCACCCACAGTTCTTCCCCTGGCTTTCCATGAACCTGGGCGCCGGCCTCCCTGTTTTCCCAGGATGGGGGCTTTGAAGCAAGCCTCTCTGCCTTCGGAGCCCATCTCGGGTCCTCCTCCCCGACCCTGTCCTGACTGGAGGGGCCCCCGCGGCGCTGTGCAAAGAGCACTGGGCAGAGAGGCCGAGGCCTGGCTCCTGTCTCAGCTCCCCGCTGCTGCCTTGCTGGGTGTCCCAGGGGAAGCCTCCTCCTCTCTCTGGGCTTCACACAGGGCATATTCGCAAGTAGATTCAGCCCAGGTAGCTCTGAAAGCCCATCGAGTTTTCATACCCAAATCACAGAACCAGGCTTCTTCAGCTCAGCCGAGGGTCTGTCCTTCTGGCTCCACCGCCATTCAGCCTCAGAAAGAAGCATAGATCTGGGGTTTAGGATTTTTTTTTTCTTTTTCTTTTTTCTTTCTTACTTTCTTTTCTTTCTTTTTTTTTTTTAACTGCACTACAGCAAAAATTCTAACTCTTGGGAAATATAGAGATTTAAACCAATGAAGTCAACCTGAATTTGAAAGTCATCCTCCCAGTTAACAGACCTTTGTATGTGACCCCATGAAGTTGCTCACATACAAAGTATGGCTAACGCCATGCAGGTTGGCCGTGCGGATCCAACTATTTTGTCAGTAGGTGATTATGCCACGTGCGGCACAGGAGGGCCTGGCACACAGGAGGGCTCAGGGTCTGGTGCTACCTTTGCCTCCGCGCCAAGTAGCACTGGGGTTTCGCGCAAGTCACTCAGCGCATCTGGGTCCCAGCCGCTGGCTCTGGAAAGAGAGCAGGTTGGGCTGGAGAATTTCCCGAAGCCTTTTTCCTAGGACCTGCCTTCTCTCTAAGGCAAACAATAAGGTCGCACATGTCTTTCCCTTGAGTCTCTTTCCCTTTGGTTGGCTGCTTGGTCTTTAATAAGAGCTTTACAGAGTTACGATTCCCATACCACACCATTCGCCCACTTCAAGCCTGCGATTCCGTGGTTTTTAGTGCCATCAGGGTACCACAAGCATCACCCCAAAGAGAGACCCCATCCCCGTCTGCAGTCGCTCCCCACTTCTCCCCAAACCCCCCAGCCTAGGCAACCACTAATCTACCTTCTGTCTCTGTGGATTTGCCTATTCTGGACATTTCCTATAAATGGAATTATGCAGTATGTGGTCTTTTGCATCTGGCTTCTTTCACTCGGCATAATATGTTCAAGGTTCATCCACTCAGCCGCCTGTCTCCCTGCCGCTTCTGCCCCGCCCCCTGCTCTGGGTGGGGCCGCAGCACTGGGCCCCCCTCCCTCTGGAATGCTCGGCTCTGCAGAGCAGGCTGCCCGCTGCCCCCACCCCTGCCTGTGCAGGCGAAGGGGGGTGGAGGGCACGGCCCCTCAGCCCACTGCCTCCTGCCCCAGGAAATACATTTCTCAGGTCTTTCCACAATTTGAAAGGTTTTTAGACAAACCGACCCGCTGTTGACACAGCACTAATTCCTTTCTTCCTCTCCAGTTCTCCTGTCTCTTCTCTCTTTTTTTTTTCCTAAAGGAATTTTTTTGATGTTTGTGTATGGGTTCTTTCCCTGCCTCCAGCTGTCACTTTGGTATGGGGATTGATGTTAAGTAGCACTTACCGGCTCCCACTCTCTTCCGAGGGCCCTGTAGACGGGGTCTCCTATGCTCCCCACCAGGCCAGGGAGATTCACCCCACTTTATGGGTGAAGGCACCCTGGCTCACAGAGGTGCTGGCATTTCCCACGGTCACTCCCAGGAAACGGCAGTCAGAAGGGACCCTTGTCAGTGTGCTTATTCTGCCTCCCCAGGGACCAAAGTCTGGGACCAGCAGGTGGTGGTTCTGGTATTTTCTCCCAATGCCCTGAGCATGACCAAACACGCTGCAGACTCGTGGAACTGTCACTACGGTGCCCATTTGTGGTTGCTCAGAGAAAGCCAACCCAGAGCTCTCCCGACCTTCACAAGAAGAGGCTGCGAGTATGGCTTTGCTGGTGGAAGTACGCTCAGAGGGGGAGATGTAAAGGCCTGTTCCCCAACACTTCGCATGACTATTAGTGAAATAAGCCATGGATGAGTGCATTATTGAATTCTCCACACTCTCTTGGCTGGCTCGGAAGCCTTTGATGCCTCCCCACTGCCTGCAAAAGCATTTCCAAACTTCCTCCATGTGGCACAAAGGTCCTTAATGAGGAGGGGAACTACTTTTTCTGACCCTGGGTCCCCAGGAAACCCTCCCCAATCCTCATTTTCCACGTCTCAAAATCCTTCAAAATAGTAACGTCGAGTGACAATATTTATCAACAGACGAAGCACGTGGGACTCACTGGACTATAACTTGGGGTGCTAGAGGGACGGGGCCATTGGCTCCTCGCGGAAGCCAGGCCCGGGAGCCGGGCTGGGATCCCGGCGCACTGCGGGGCCCTCTGGGGTCCAGGTTGCTCAGTGTGAGGCCAGATCTGCGTGCTAGGCCTGCAAGCACGGATCTGTAGGGAATAGGTGAAAAGGTGCTGAGGAGGTCAACAAGCCAGGCCCTGCTGGCGGCTTCTGCTTTACCTGTGAAGCAGCTGGTAAGAGAGCCACAGGGAGGATGAGAACCCAGGCAGCCGGGAACACAGGTGCAGGTCTGTGAAAGGCAGCCACAGTGAACGCCGCTCCAATGCCAGGGGTCCCGGGTACCAGGGGCCATGTAAGGCCATCCACTGGGCTGAGGGACTTGCCTCGAGGAATGCTCTCAGCAGCCCAGGGAAGCCCACAGAGGCCACGAGTGTAGGGGTGGGGCAGGGTGGCCCCAGAACTGGGCTTGGCGTGTAAAATGGCCAAATGGGCAAGGGGAGCCTCAGGCGGTGGCGGAGAGAGTGAAAAGGGGGCAACTTCTAGGTCAGGGGCCGCTGTCTCATGCTGTTAGGGTCGGGTGTCAGCCGGAGCTGTCGTCATCAGCGGGTTTGACAAGGGCTGGGGAGCCCGCTTCCAAGGTGCTGGCTTTGATCGCAGGCCGCAGGTAGTCCCCACACGGGCTCCTCCCTGGGCGGCTGGAGTGTCCTCGCAGCATGGGGCTGGCCATCCTCAGACGGAGCCATCCCAGGGACCACGGCAGATCCTGCAGGGCTTTCAGGACCTGGGTTCAGAGCTCACACCTGTCACTTGGGCCATGCTTTTTTGATCGTAAGGGGTCAGTCCTGATTCAGAGTGAGAGAGGACGACACGGGGACATAAAAAACAAGAAGAAAGCATCCCTGGGGTCGCCTTGGAGGCTAGCTCCTACGAAATGCCCTTGTGGAGCTTCTCCTAGTCTCCTTGAAAGGCAGTCACCATTGGTTAAGAATCTCTGTTATCTGTTATCTCATTAATCCTTCTAAATCTCTGGCACCTAGCGGTGTGTCGGTGCAGAGTAGTAACTCAATAAAAAAATGTCGAATAAGTGACACAGAGTTTATAACTTACGCCCTCCACCTTCCAGCCCCCCGTTTGTAATGAATGAGACAACGGAGGCTCGGGGCTGTTAACCCACTTGCTGAAGGTCACACAGCCAGAGAAGGAATGAGCTGAGATCCAAGCCCTGGAACTCTTGGCTTCAAAACCAGCGTGCTGGCTGCCCCGCTGGGCTTCCTTTACGGACACGATTCATCAATCCAGAGGATGCTTCCAGCCTCCCAGGCAAGGGCCACCTCAGCACCAGATCGCTAGCGGGAGGAGGCATTTCAGTGGCTCTTTTCAGAGGCTGAGGCCCTGAAGGCAGAGGTCTCCCACCAGGCAGCCAGGTCAAGTAGTCTCAAGGAGACCAGGGAAAGCACTGAGTCATCTGTTTACACCATTTCCAGTTCCACCTGTGTTTTCTTCTCTTTCTGTATACAACTCCCAGCAGACCATTCCTGACTCTCAGCCCTCAGGGACTTCCGGGTTCAGAGCCAGAGTCTCTAGCCAGGCCAGGGAGGAAGAACAGGAGACCTTGGGGGACTCAGGGGACTCCCGAAGCCCACACGTTGGTTAAGATCTTCCTTTCCAGTGGGGCCTGGAAATCCCCACTTCCTTCCACGTGGCCAGCCCACTGCTCTGCAGGCCTTCCGAGCCCGACTTCCGGCTTCACCTGGCTGTGCCGCCCCTCCCAGCTTTATCTCCCGCTGCACCCCTAAGCTTCCCCCCTGGCTCAGTCCAGGGGGTCCGCTCCTCAGAGGAGCATGGTGAGAGACGGATGGATGGGTTCGAGGCTCAGCTCTGCCACTTACTAACTACAAGTTACCTCTCTGAGCCTCGTGTGTGTTCTGTTTTAAAATAATTGACCTTGTAAAGATTAAAAGAAAGTGCTGGCATTTGCAATGGTGCTCTCCAGAGTTGGGAGAGATCTAAGATCTTGGCCCACCACCAACCTGCAGCAGGAATCGCACAGGTTGATTTAAAGACCTGGAACAAGGGCCTGGTCATGGTAACCATGTTAATTTCCCACTGGTCCTCCCTCCACTCTCAACGTCTGCCTGTCCTTCAGGGTCTAGGTGCTCCCTCCCAGGACCAACAGCACCAGCTGCCTCTGTCCCCTCAAAGCCCTAGAGCTTTTCTAGGACAGCGACACGCTGTAAGTCAGAAACAGAGCTCTGCCACATGGGTATCTTTCTACATTTTTTTTTTCATAGCAACTGGTGCTCTAAACAGACTTTGCAGATTTCAAAGTTAGCATTTGGAGCCCAGGCCGGGTTGCTCAGTTGGTTGGAGCATCGTCCCCTACACCAAAATGGTGTGGGTGGGCTTGACCCCTTGTCGCGGCACGTGTGGGAGGCAACCCGTCAATGTTTCTCCCTCATATCAATGTTTCTCTCTCTCTCTCTCTCCCCCTTCCTCTCTCAAATCAATGAACATATCCTTGGGTGAGGTGGGGTTTTTTTTTTTTAAATTAGCCTTTGGCAAAAAAGTTTTTGTGTCATTTGATTCTACTAGCCCCCTAGGAGATTCAGGACCCCAAATGTTTATTGAGCAAATGAATGAGTGAGCGTAGACACCTTCAACATCCTTAGAGGAGCCTCTGATGGGCTGGCCAGGGGCTGGGGGTCGGGAGAGAGCAGAGCTCAGGCCTGTTGGTGGTCTCTGTGTTGACTGAGAAGAACCAGCCTCTGCCCTCTCCTCTGCCCTTCCTCTGTCCCCCCTCGTCCCCTAGTCCCGTCTCCCCCCTCCACATTGACACTTGAGCCCCCAGCTGTTTCCTGTGGGGCCCCACATCAGCTGACCCCGAGAACGAGACAGCCCACAGTCTCCTCCTCATTTCTCCAGGCAGACCTGCCATGCAGATGCTCCGCCACGCTCAGAAGATGGTTTCAACCGCTTTCACATTTTTTAATGATTCCCCTTTCCCACCCGCGACTTCTAAGGGGGATGCTTTGAACCGAGTGAAGAATTCTTTTTTTTTTTTTCCTCCCTAGAGTGGAATCTGCAATGTGTTTTCTCAACCCACCCCCATCAGACCAGAGGGAAGTGAACTCTGGGTATGCCTGCTTCTTCCAGCAAAGCTTGCCTGATCCAAGGACAGTCATTAACTTGTTATTCTAAGTAATCCGCTGCTGAAAGCTGTGAGCTGCCGGGGTGGACAAGGGCCCAGTTGTCAGGCCCCAAAGCACGGGACGTGCAGGCTGACAGCTTCCTGGGAGGAGGCACGCGGCACAGAGACACAGCCTCGCCCCCAGACAGGACAGAAATAGCCATTTCAAGTCAAGCCCATCCTGAGTTGGCCGTATTGTAATAATGACCTGCTTTCGTCATTACCTGGGGAATATTTCATCAGCCCACTGCTTGCTAACATTGTCATCAACAGTTATCTGTCATCAACAGATAACAATGAGAACATTGTCATCAACAGCGACTCCTCCTCTTATCAAATCAGACTGACAGGGGAGGAAGCCTCTGACCAATGCTCTAAATCACACATCTCATTACATCCCTGCCTAAAATCCTAAAAACCAGCCCAACACCTACTTAGAGTTGTCAGACCAACTCCCTGGAGGTCTTCCCCACTTGGCTCTTTCCTGCCAGTTCCTTCTCCAACTACGTCCTCCCTCTCGTCACTCCCCCCTGCATCCTATTAGGGTCCTCTAGGCCACGGTACCTTTGCACTGGCTGTTCCCTTTGCCTGGAACATCCTTCCCCACTTTTCTGGTTACAAAGTCACACCAGCTCTCAAGGCAACGCAAGCATCCCAATCAGAATTTGCTGTTCCCAAACACCTACATCTATGCCACCTTAGCATGCTGAAATTATTTGTGTTCTTGTCTGATTCTCCCCCGACACCCTCTCCCATGAACCTGGTTCCCTCATCTCTGCTGCCCTAGAGCCTGCACATAGTAGGTCTTAAGCACATGTTTCTTTGGTCAATGGAGGAAAAATGATTGATTACGTATCTACTAGAGGGAGGCATTGGGATAAGATGCTGTAACTGGCCAAGTGAAAATAAAAGATCAGGGTCCCAGATCACAATGAGCATACAGGTGTGTGAGCTTATGTAAATTAAACAATAATCATCCATAAGCAAAAGCAGTAAAAAACACAAAGGGGCACAGGGCAGGGTTCCAATCCTGGGGAGCCTATGACCCCATTTCCAGAAAGCGACTTCTGTATACCTGCAGAGGATTCACATTTCATGTAGCTTGTGTGCTCCTGGTTCAGTGAGCACCCAGCTACAGGGGAAGAGGCCATCCCTGTGGACCAGGTGGTCAGGGAGGGCTTCCTGGAAGAGGTAGGGCTTGAGCTTGAGCTTAAAAAGTGGGCAGGACTCAGGGATAAAGAGTCATTTCAGGCACAGAGAACAAAATGAGCAAAGGGAGAGGTAGGAAAGAAAGTTCAGAAAACTGCCCCCCAAAAAGAAAAAGACACACAAAATTAACCTTAGTAAAGGGCTCTGTGAGCTAAGAAGCTACCCTGGGGCTTTTCATAGACTGTAAGTTTTCTTGCTTTAAATTTTAACTGAGCCTCAGGCCCTGATTGAGGCTCACCCACCAACATTTCTCCTGACCAGCTGGTGGCATACTCCCAAACAAGAGGGGTAAAGTGGCCTGTCTCTTAATGCTTTGGTTTCGATTAGTTTGAGATACTTCTGCTTAAGGTTCCTCAGTACCTTTTTTTAAAGAGCAGGGCAGTGTGGGGGTCGTGATAGGAACATAGGCCTGGATAACTCAGGTTCAAAGCCTGACTCCACTTTGTTTTCAGCACCAACACCAGCATCATCATCCTCCTCTCCATCCAGTGCTGATTTTGTGCCAGACACTGTCCTAAACCTACTATGACAACCATAGACTATTTATTACCCCCATTTTACAGACTGGGAAAACTGATGTGCAGAAAATAAATACCTTTCCCAAAAGATCTGCGGCTACCGAATGGCAGAGCTGGGATTCGGCTCCTTGGGCCTCACACTGAAACACTCCGAGCCTCAGTCTCCTCATCAGGAAGTGATAGTCAACTGATGTTCATTGTTATGACAAACGCATAAAATTGTACCATTCCCTGAGTGTTCCTGAGAGGGAGAACAAAGCCCCTTTCATGTTTCCAGAAGCATCCCTTCCTCCTCCTCCTGAAGCGATCCCGATCCGGTCTGCACATGAGCAGACTTCGCACTTGGCTTTCACATTTTCATTCTTGAACGTGCTTCTAAGAAGCCATCCTGAGTGTTTACCTTTTCCCTGCTACTCACAAAATCTTTTCCTCTCCCCACCTTCAACTGCCCGGCCTTTTAATGAACACACATGCAAGCAGCTGCTCCCTCAGAGAACTTCAGCCCAGGAGCCTCTGCGTCTGTTCTGCTTTCTCCCTTTTGAACGGCTTTCCGGAGGAGGCAGGGGCTGCTTTAGACTATGGACCACTGGAGTTCTGCTCTTGGGGACCTGGAGAGGCCGTACAAGGTCCACATATCAAGACCACCAGGTCTTTCTATTCCAGACCTTCCCCCCAAAGCCCCTCTCGGAAAGAATGAAGGAGCAGAGTTGGGCCGGCACTGGAATCCTTCACAAGCAGAGACATGTTCCCTCCATGCACAGAATTTGATGCTTCCAATAATAACAAACAAACCAAAAAATTGGTCACATTTTTTTCCTCATTGCCTACTCTGCCCTGAGCACTGTTTAAGGTCACTCACAGGCATTCTAGTTGAACGATTACAATCTCTCTGTGGATTAAGCACTGTTCCAAAGGCTTCCCCACCCCCATTTCACATTTGAGGAAGCTGGCATCTCCCTTCCTTCAGTGACCCTATAAATAAACAACACATTATGCCCGGTGTAGGAAATGCTCTGTGTATCAAGGAAAATCATTCACCAAGACAAGCACCGGTGCTACGAGCACTTGTGGTGGCATAGATTGTCACCAGCTCAAGCATGACAATGCTCAGCCACCCCAGGCCAGGAAATGTGAGCTCCGGGATGAATGGGTGGCTTTCCCACGCCTCCCTTGCTTGCCCCCGCCAAGGTTGCCCTCCAGGGATATTGGCCTTCTCTCTTCTCTGGGAAGAGGCCATGGCATGGCCGTGCTTACCCAGGCCCTGGGGAATGGGCAGGGCAGGGAGAGCAAGCCTGGAGGGTCTAGCTAATGGTTACTGAGGACAAGTTGTAGGGGTTTGTGTGCGTTCTGTTTTCTGCAGTTTCCTCAGTGCCTAGATCCATGCCTGGCACACAGCGGGCCCCCCATAACTACTGTGTGAATGAACGAGTTCACGCACATGAATGAATGCGGTCAGTCAGCTAGCAGAGTTGGAATTTGAACCCAGAGTCACCTCTGGAGGCTCAAGATAGCAGCTACCTCCTGGAGACGCACAAACACAGACAATGCACCTACGAAGGAGAGAGGATGAGCCCACTAGCTCAGGCGCAGCCCACAGACTTGTGACCAGACAGACAGACAAGGTACCCAGAGGCCCATGCATGGCTGCATGTAGTTGAGCTAGTCCCTCCCCCGAGGTGTTCCTCACTTCATCCATATGTTGAATAGAACTCTTAATGCCTGCCTGCTCCCACAAAGAGAACTGAATGCGATGAGGCATATAAAAGTACTTTATTCATTGCAAGAGCGAATTAAATACCGACTGGGCCAAGCCTGCCTGGGCCTCAGTCTCCCCATCTGCACAGCGAGCGTACAGTGGCTCTGGCAGCTCTCGCGGGCCAGGGTTTCCATTGCGCAGCAGGACCTTTACCCTGCAGGACACCAGGGTGGCCCCTTCACAGAGACATCCTACCTGTGTGAATCATCCGCAGCCCCCAGGAACAGACCAGTGCCCGGCCCGCACAACTGGACCCAGAGTTCCAGATCAAGGTCTGTGTTGGATAGGAGCAAGAGCTCAGCACTATGGCGGGCAAGGGGCTAGGAAAGCTGCCCCCGACCCCCAGAGCTCTTGGAGAGGACAGATTTCCAGGGAGTAGGGCGGCTGATGTCTCCCCCAGACCTCACCTGCCAGGGTGCCTGAAAAATGGGCCAATAGATCAGAGCATCAGAGGAAGGACCTGCACCAGGAGGTCAATTCTGGGGTCCAGAGAAGCTGTCTCCATCTTCCACGCCCAGTACTTTGCCCTGCTTTTCCTCTCCCCCGCGACGGCTGAGCCCTACAGCCGGCAGGGGCGGCTGACAGGAGAGGTGCCCGCCCTGGTAGCGGACCCCTGCTCCCCCAGCCCAACACCTCCTCTGCACACAGCCTTGCCGTGTAGACAAGGGAGCTCAGAGTCAGCCCCTCAAGGTCATGAGACTTGCAAGACGAGCTCTCAGTGCCACCCCTGGCTGTCATCACTCCTGTCCCCATGTCTTTCCGCTGTCCCATAACAGCCATGCAGCCTGTGAATGGAACCGAATGCCCAGGGAGGAAATTTCACCCATTGTCAAAATATCAAAACAAATTAAAACAGTTCAAAGAAATCCTTCCCTGGTCCCCGAGCTCGGATCCAGGGAAAAGGCTGGGGGAGGCACCTGTGATGCCCCCACAGTTCACACGGAGGTTCTGGCCGCACCGCCGCGCCCCGCCCCCTGCCCCCACCTCCTCTTGCGCGCTCTGGGGGGCCTCAGCTGAGACGCAGCCCACAACAGCTTCAGTCTCACTGCTCCGTCCTGTCCACACCTGTTCTGACATTGGCCACTCTGGTGGCACCAGCCTGCTTTCACGTCCCCTCCCGCATGGCAAGCGAAGGCCCTTGAAGGAAGAAACCAATGTGACCCTGGAGCCCGCGCAGAGAGGTGAAGGCTCAGCCACTGCCCACCCCGGGTGTCCCCCCGGCAGTGTGAGTCCCCTGCGTCAGGTGCAACCCTCGGCCCGACCCTGATGCCTGTGTCCCCGGGGCTGGCAGAACATCAAGGGTCTGCTCCGAGGGGCCCCCGAAGCCCTCGCATGTGGCGCGGGGTCCAAGCCCCTCATTAGGCTGTGGCAGCTCTCACGTAAGCCCTTTAATGTGGTGCGATGGTATTTTTCAAGCTTCTTTTCAGAAGGAAAAAGTTAATAATGTGAAAGCTTTATTACCCCACTCTTCCCCCCTCTGAGACATGCCCTTTGGTAGTGCAACGCCGGGGCTAGTTAAGGCCGAAGCCCGGGGATTTCCTTCGCGCTGGGAGCGGCTGTAATTACGCACGCGGAGGGGCCCAGCAGTAAAGCGGCTGCACACCGAGGCCTTCACCTCGGAGGCTGGAGGAGGCGAGGTGTCGGCCACCGGGCCCCGGTCTGCAAAGCAGAAACACATGGGGAATCCATTACCTGCTCTACAAAGAAGGCGGCCTAGCTAATAAACGTATTTACTGGGTTAAATAAATACGCTGAGGGTTGTTAAAAGCCTGGCCTGTGACTTCAAGTCACCAACATTTTTCACTTGTCAGAAAGGGGCTTTTGGAAGCTTTCAGGCAGCCGGCCTTCCTGCTCATGTTTATGCATCCACGGTGCCCCCTCCGCTCCTCCTGACCGTGGGGAGAAAGGGGGCCTTTGTCTACAGCGTGGAGACCCTACGGGTGGGCAGGCGGATACACACAGACTCAGGGTGGGAGTCACTGCCCCGGCCGGCGCAGGCGGCGCCGGAGGAAAAGCATCTTTTCACGGGACGTAGGTCCTGGGCAAGGCTCGGTCCTGACCTAAGACGCAGCGCTCACCGGCACGACCCCGGACTGCGGCAGAGCCTTCGTGGCTACTTCCTTTTTTAAAGACACTGGGGTAAAATGGACCATTTTGACCATTTTAGAATGTGCAAGGCAAAGGCAGTTAATACGTTCACAGTGTTGGACAACCATCGCTACTGTTTAGTTTCCAAACATTTTCATGACCCCAAAAAGAAACCTCATATCCGTTCAGCAATTGCTCCCCGCTTTCCTCTCCAGCACCCGGACCCTACCCCCAGCCCCTGAGGATCACTGGTCTACTTTCTGTCTCTGTGGATTTGGCTCTCCTGGGGCATTTTATAGCAATAGAATTATACAGCACGCAACCTCGTGAGTCGTCCATTTGCACCTAGCATAATATTGTCGGGGTTCATCCATGTATCAGTACGTTCCTCTGTTTTATGGCTGAATAATATTCCATGATATGGCTACGCCACATTTTGTTTATCTTTTCTTCAGTTGATGGACATTCGGGTTGTTTCTACCCTTAGCTATTATGCTGCTGTGAGCTGGTGCAAGATTTTGTTTGAACACCTGTTTTCAATTCTTTTGGTGTAGCTCTAAGAGTGGTAATTCTATGTTTAACTGATTGAGGAACTGCCAAACTGTTTGCTCTGCCCTCAGTACCTGGTAGGAAGACATTTTTCATTCAAAATTTCAAGTTCTGCAACGACACTGCTGACATTTTTAGAGATAAGAGAAGGCTATTGTCTGGCGAAGTCGTTCTGTGCCCCAGGCGCCTAATTCCCAGAGTCTCCCCTCACCGCCACCCTGAAGTGGGACGATTGTCCTCATCGTGCAGACCAGGGAGCCAACGCATTTATGGCCACACCAGGTGTGCTCTTCGGAGGTTTCAAGCCTGGCCCTGCTGCCCGTGGGACCCCTGGCACGGTTTCCATTGCCCCCGTGACTTGAGGATGTTGAAGAAATGGCAGGAGGTCCCAGCATCCTTGAGAAGGTCTTGATGACTTGTTAAATGACATTCTAAATAATGCCGCACAGCAGGGGAGCTGAGGACCCAATCAGCCCCTATCTGCTTTGCATCCCAGGATGCCCGTAGCAGAGGAGACCCTAAAAATCTCCACAGGTCACTCAGGGAAGCACATGGCCTCTACCATCTCCCCTGGACACTCGCATCCCATAGAGACTGCTGGTTATTTGTCCTTAACCCAAAGGGCTATTTTCCTCCAAAAGGGGATGTTATGACATTAAAATAGTATTCGTTGACTCTAGAAACATGGTAAGCCCTGCATGTGTCAATACTTCAGGGCTACCTGTTGCATGTATGCGACCTACCCCTTTCAGTGGGAACTGTTGCTAAATCAGGCAGTAGGTTATCATTTCCGTTTCCCACTTCACCGTATTGTTTCCTTTACCTTCCTGTCTAGATTGGGTTGTCCTGCCCCAGGTAATTTCTCTCGGCGTGTCTTATCCTCGTTGTTTGTCTTTCAGCCTATAGCTCCTTGTATGTCAGCCCTTGCACTTCGCATGCCTGCCGGTGACCACGCTTTACCCCTCTATGCGCTAATTAGCTCCAGGGCTGGCGGACAGGACAGAAGCAGGAAACGGAGTCCAGGTTTGAGCATCATGGCACCTGGGCTCGAAACCCCCCACAAGGCCAACCGTGTCACTGTCCTTAAGCAAAACACATAGCCTGTCTCCGCCTCTGTTTCCTCACCTGTAATGATAAAGCAAGTCATGCAGGGATGTTATGATAATTCAATGAAACAGTGACATTTCTAAAATTCCGACACCCTGCATGGCAGTCAGCTCCACGTAAGCGGCCAATGTCCCATTTTCTCTCTTATCTGGAGGGGCAGTGGGAGGCAGGGAGGGGAAGGGCGCTGACAAGAGGAACAAACATTTTGAGTTGCAGTTATTCTATGAAACGCAGAGCACATTGGTCCTGCATGTATGTCAGACATCACACACATCACCGAGATAACTTCATTACGACTAATCCGCTTACAGTCCATATTGTAGATTATCAAAGACACCGTTAAACAGCCAGTTTAAGAGGTTTTGGCAAACTGAATAACCTGAAAGCGCCACCAGATTCAGTAATCTATCTCCTGCTCCCACGTGCACGTAGGTGGAAAAGAAAACCTTCAACAGCTCCCAGGCCGTTTGGACTGGACACCACCTTCTGGCTTAGATCCGCATTATTCTACCACTCTCCTTAGATAAAACAGGCGAGTTTTCTAAGTAAATGCCTTCCTTTGGGAACAGAGCAAGAAAAAAAAAGTAGAAAAGGAGTTTTGAGATAATGAGCAGAAGTTTGCCATCAACTTGATACATGTCAGATTCTCCAAAGACGAGCTGTGTGCAGCAAACTCCCTCCTTTCAAGTCCTGTTTATGGTTGGTTAAATAAGCAATGGAGTGATCTGTCACCTCCGCTCTCCAGCCGGTGATCGGAGAGAGCAACAAGCCAATCTGATGTGAAATGATGTGGACAGTAAGTAAATAAATTCCACCTTGATAAGCTGGCCGCGGCTGCAGCTCTCCCACGGACCCCAAACATTTTGATTACAGACTGATGAGGGCTTGCTGGGGGTGGGGGTGGGGGGAGAGTCTCCTCTTCCCTGGAGGTCCCGGCAAGTAGACACTCACCTCATCTGTTGGCGGTGGTTTGGGTGGAAAAGTACGTGGGGAAAGGGGTGAACCAGGTGACCTTTTCAGTTCTTTTTCACCAAGGTGTCTTAGAGACGACATCAGATGCCCATCAAAGGCAACTAGTTCAACTTTGGAGTGTGGGTTGAGGATAGGACTTGCACCAAATTTCTGTTTCATCAATGCATTGATGGATAGATAGATGCCTGGACGGAGAGAGGGAGTTTCAAGGCTGCTTTACCCAAGCAATCTTCATAAAGCTAATTACATAATAGATCTTCTGTCTAAAAGGCAGATTCCTAGAGCAGGACATATAAACACAAAATCACCACTTTATTAAGTAAAGAGTATCTCTTCCTGTTTGGGGGCTCTCCTGTGTTCTTGGTGGAAACTTCTTTTTTTCCCCAGTGAGAGATGGAAATGCTTTATTTATGTGCAGCTTTTCCTACGTTTATACCTATTTCCTAATCACTAACCATTCAAAAACATCGCCCCACACCAAGAGGCCATTTCCTTTAAAATGTCCCAAACTAATGGCTTGCTTTTTTTAATTTGTTTAGTGTTTTGAACTATTCCAAACTCTTCCTCTGTTGTACCTCATTCAAAGCTGAGAGACGTCCTTTGGCATAGGAAAAACAAGTGACAGCGCAGTTAAAGGACATGCCCAGGACCGTATGATTGTTCACTGTAGACCCGGGTCTCAGGTCCAGGCAGTTTAACTGTCTACTGAGTTGTAGGTGGGCATGTCCTTTAACTGCTCCATGACTCATTTTCTTCATCTGTACAATGGGAATGATAATAATCGGTAACTTACAAGGGTGTCCTGAAGCTGAAATGAATTAATCTGTGTAAAGCACTTCCAACAGGGATGGTTTGCTGTCATTCTGGCCACTCACAGCAGACTTCAGAAAGTGCTCAAGCAGATACAGCCACACTCTTTGGCAAATGAAGAGGGAAGAGATTTCCCAAGGCATGTGGCGAGGGGGCCACCAGGCCCAAAGCCCAGATGTGCTCTCTGTCCCAGCCAGGGCTTCCCTGGACACCCGATCTATGCTCACTCACCTACTACCTACTATTATTACTCAGGACTGAGTGGGCCAGTGGTAGTTTAAGGTTGTTGAACATTCTCAGAGAGCTTTGCCTGAAAACGAGAATTTTAGCTGTTGCACAGGCCCCCAAAGAAAGGCCCCCCCAAAAAAGCTTCAGGTAGACCAGCAGGGCCCGTTCCACTTCTCTTCCTTTCGTGTTTGGGTTTTTATTACAATAAGGTCCTCTTCTTCCTTCCTTCCTTCCTTTCTTTCTTTCAAATAAGAAATTGACTGCCTTTTCAGAAAAGTTTGTTTCTTTAGATTATAATAGTAATAAATATCATAGTCTTGAGAACATGAGAAATTAGTGAAAAAAGAACAACAAAGCTCTTTAGTTACATACTAACATTTTACCGCTCAGAGATAATCATTGTTATGATAGATCTCCTTCATGTCTTTTGATCTATGTATGTGATAAGCATATGTACAATTTTTTTTTCTTTCACATGATTTGAATCCCGGTGATGTGCCAAGATGGGATGGTTTGTGTAACATGTTGCAAGCATTCTGTTTGTTTACCTTTTCATGTCTTTGGGGTTAAGTCTTCAAAATACAGATAAAATAGCAGAGTGAAGGGTTAAAAGCAAGGACAGCTTGGGTGTGAGTCCTGGCTCTGGCACCTACTAGTGCCAGACAATAGGCTGTGTGACCTTAGACAAGTTACTCCCCTTTGCTGTGGCTCAGTTTTCCCTGGGTAAGGCAGGGATCATACCTCAGAGAAGAGCTGACATGCTCATAGAGGTGAAGAGTTAATGTTGGTACTTCAAAAAATATTAGCTAGAAGTACTTAATTCCAATAATCTTGGGAGTCAATGCTTTTTTTTTGTTTGTCTGGACTAGAGCTACATTTCACATTGGACTTTTGCTTGCAAACAGCAGACCTACAGGCCGATTGAAAGCAAAAACAAAAGAAACTTTAAAGGATACTGCATAGGATACCTAGTCCTCCCATGGGAAGGACATTTAGATGAGGACCGCAACCATTTCTTGAGTACCTACTGTATCCCAGACACTGTGGCCCCCTTAGGCACTCTACCACATTCATGTCATTGTCCTCACGAGCTCCTGTGGAGGCCCTGCGAGGTCCTTCTTCTTCTACACAGTGGGAAACTGAGTATCAGGGGGATTAAATGACTTTTCCAAGCTCATGCAACTAAAGAAGTAGTAAAATCAAGATTCAAGCCTAGGTGTGACCTACTCAACAGTGTAGGTCATTCCCTCACTCATGCATTTAGTATTACAGAGTGCTCACTCTATGCCAGACCAGGGGTTCATTGGTGACCACATAGGCACGATCCCTGTCAGCGTGGGGCTTATCTTCGAGGGGGGAAGAAAGAGGTTTGTTCCGTTATCACACACACATGACATTGCAGCTGTAACATGGGCACTGAAGAAGAGGTCCATGGGATGCTGAGAGCCTGCACGAGAAAGTTGACCTTGACCGGATGGGCATGGAAGGTCCCCCCAACAAAGCAGCGCGGGAGCTGAAGTGGGAGTGTTTATGGAGTTAATGGCCAAGGCCTGGGGGGTGGAGGGGGTGGAGAGAGTGAGGCACAAAGAGGAAACTGCCAAGTCTCTAAGGGAAGAAAAGGCGCAGGGTTGAGAGGGACGGGCAGATGCCAAAGGATGCATCTGAAAGGGGAAGGGGGGGAGGGGGGAGAGGGGAGACCACAGAGAGGAGGGCCAGGCCACGGGACAGTTGCAAGTCCACTAAGGAGCTTTGACATTCTCCTATGGTCAATGGCAGTCATTAAAGAATCGAAAACAGGGAGATGGCATTTTGTTACATTTCACTTGAAAGAAATCACTCTGGTTTCACAGGGGCGAATCCATTCAGGTGGGGTGGGAACAAATGTAGGTTCTGGGCCACCCGTCGGGGCCTATAGCAATAGCCCATGTGGGCAGTGACAGTCGCTGGGACCAAGGATATGAAGAGAAGGGAACAGACTGGGGACGGCTTTAGAAGTAGACATCACAGAGGCTGGTCAGGGGTTGGAGTGGCGAGATGGGGGTGCGGGGTGACGCCAGGGCTTCTGACGTTTTTAACACAGACGATGGTGCTGCTGTCCACGGACTCGGTGAGTACTGGGGGAGGTCAGGTTTGAGAGGGGTGCTCTTCAGTTTAGCTTTTGAACATGTTAAGTGTGAGGTGCTCCTAAAATACCCACCCCCCCAGTGTTAAACAGAAAGTAAGTTGTAGAGGTCTGAAGTTTACAAGAGATGTCTGGGATGGGATTTTATAAATGGGCCTCATCTGTGGATGAAGGTTAGTAGATATCTGTTGTTCTTTTGCCTTGTCCTCATCTGAACCACCTTCTCATGTTTGGAAAATCCCTCCTTTATGAGGCAAAGCCCACCTCCCACTAAAGAAGCTGAAAAGACCAACTTTGAGGACGACCCATAGCAATTTAGGGCTAGGGCTGTATCTCCCAAGATGTCTCCTTGCACTTGACATTGAATTAGCACTTCTACCACACGAGGGCAAGACTTTTCCCATTTTATAGCCAATTAAACCAAGGTGCAGGGTCACAAAGAGAGGTTGTATATTGTTTGCTGAGGAGAATGAGCTCAGGGGAGGAGTCAGGAGCTGGCTCTGCCCCACCAGGGTCTCTAAGGCCTTTACCACCCCTAATAGTCTCTGATGTGTCCTTGACTTTGCAGCTTAAGGACGACCAGCCAGAGCAAGCACCTGGTTAATTTAGGCAGCGGAATTCTCATACTGGGATGAGAAAGCAGATTTTATTTCCTGGCTCTGAATAATCGAGATTGTTCATCCCCAAAGCTGTAAATATGCCACTGAAAATAGCAAAGAGTTGGGGGTGGGGGGAGGAGAGCGAGCTCATCAGATTTAAAACAAAGTTCCCTTTTTTCTCATTAACAATAGGGTTTTTTTTTTTAAATCTATATTTTTCCTCCATATGAACTTCACTTCATTTTGCTTACTAATGTATTTAGACTAATGTAATAAAACAGTCCCAGGGGAGACACAATTACTGATCATTGAGACGAAGCAGAAGCAGTCTGGGCCCTGAGAAGATTTGCCTGCATAACAGGTCAGCTCTGTCCGATGGAAATTTCTGCAATGATAGAAACACTCTACCCAGCACTATAATTTAGTAGCTACTAGCCACGTGTGGCTATGGAGCACATGTGGGCCATGATACTAAAGAACAGAATTTTAAATTTTAATCAATACAAATGTAAATGTAAGTAGCCACAAGCAGCTAGTGGCTACTGGACTGGACAGGGAAGAAGACGTTTGCAGCCAAGTAGACCTTACCATGGACATGATTTCTGCACCAACTAGAAGCTGAACGTAAACCTGCGTCTCCCGAGGCGGACCATTTGGAGCTTGCTTTGGGACAGGGGGACGGGAGCAGAGTCCCCTCTTGCCCAGTGCTGTGTGTGGGTTTATGAATTGTCTACATGATTGCTTTTGTAAAGGGACTACCTTGCTGAACCCAGAATTAGGAGCCCTGAATTTGAAGCCATTTATTAGGCTTAAATTTATGTGGTGTGAAATCTGTTAGATCATTTGCTCATCAGTAGGTTGTCTAGAAAAAAGGCCCATCTACAAAGGGTTTTCAGGGTGAAGGTCACGGGTGTAATCAGAACCATACCGAGCCTGGCCTCCAGCAAAAGGCTGTGTGCTTTCAAGTAAATTTTGAGTTTGCGAAGTGGCCTTTTGAAGACCTTACCATTGGTAACATTTCCTCTCTTATTAAAAAAAAAAAAGTGCAATTATTTTTCACTATTGTAAAATTTAACCAAAAGGTAGAAGCCCCCTAGTGGTTCCCGTTTGAAAACATGAAGCACATGAGGCTGCCATGCGGGAAACAAACCTGCCAAACTAACAGGCAGATGTTGGGTCACAATGAGAAGGTTTGGTTAAAATTTGGTCAATTTGAGCAAAAAGACTGGCCAGCCAACCCCAGCAGCCAGAGGCGTGGCTGGTACTCACTGCACTTTACCAGAAGAAACCGTCTTGGTTTGGAGATGAGCTCATTCATTCAACAAACACTGCACATGGACCACATGCTGCCTGTGGGCAATGTTCTGGAGAAACACAGATAAAGCAAGGCAGCCACTGGCCCCTGCACCTCACAGCCCAAGAACAGGGCCCAGTGTGAACCCGGCAGCGGCCACCTGTCCCTGGGCATTGTTTCCCAAACTCCTCTGACCCTCGGAGTTCTCTGAGGCACAGTTTGAAATGCAGATTTCCAGTCCCTTCTCCCCAAGTATCCTGATTCCTTAGGTCTGTGGTAGGCTCTGAGAATATTATTTTTATACAGTTTGGGGGACTTGAATGCAGTGAACGCATCACCTGTCCACCTATAGTTCTTCCCCATGACTCTGGTCACTCCAACAGGGACAAAGAGCTGCCACCAAAGGCCCTCTCCCTTCCTTTAACCATGTCACAAAATCCAGCCGGGTCTACCCCCTATGTAACCCTTGAATTGTCCTTTGTCACCTGATACCCGGACTATTGCCACCAACACTAGCCTCTCTCTCAGTCTCTATTCTTCCCTCCCTGAACCCATTATCCGCAGAGTTGTCAGCAGGATCTTCCTGAAATGTGAAGTTGATAGTGTCTCTCACTGTCTGAGAACCACAGCGTCCTTGGCCTCCACTGATCTTGCCCTGCCCTCCCCTGACTCCTTTCCGTCCCCCTTGTTTTGGGCGTGACTGTCGCTGTTCACCGTCAAGGCTCACCCCGACACATCTCCACGAAGCCCGTCCAGCCCCTGCCAGATGGTGTCATTTGTCCGCTGGCCTCTGGCCAGAAAGGGCAGTGGCCATTGGGGGTGGGAGCAGTAAATGGTCCGAGGTGACCAGAGTGTGGGGCGCGTAGGGCGTGGTGCCGGTCCCACAGGGACAGTGACAGGGGACAGGCAGGGCACTGGGGTCAGGCAGTGGAGGCTGCTTCTTATTCTGTAGGAATGGGGGTGAAATCAGAATAAGAGGAGCTTCACTTTGAGGGGTTGGCACAGGCAGCCCGGGGGTGGGGAGTGTGGTTGCTATTTTTTATTTGTTTTTTACTTCATATTTTGGAAAATGTCAAAAACCGTTTCAAAGTAGAGAAAATGGCATAATGAATCCTCATAATTATGGAGGAATTCATTGAATCGGAAGCATTCTATCCATTCAAGGGGGGCCGGGGGGCCAGGGTGTACTCTGATCACCGTGACTGATGCCCAGGTGCTTCCTCCTTCCCTTCCGGGTGTCAGCCTTCCTCACTCACACCTTGTTCCGGGGCCTCTGCCTGATTCAGAAAATTGCTGCCCAAGGAAAGAGGGGAGCCACACACCTCACACTGATGTGGGGTCCACGGTCTGCCTGGGAGGATGCCAGCCAAGATAACAAGACCAATGGGCACATTTCCCTTCTACCTGCGCATGTAACGTAAGTGCTAGAAGAGACTGGCGCTGGGAGCCCCGAAGACGAGGTGCTGGACAAGTGCTGGAGCCGGGGGCGGGGCCAGGCTGAACAGTCCGACCTTGGGTAACCGAGCGAGGCAACTGGAGGCCACGGGCAGCCGCACACGAGAGGCAGCGACAAGCTCAGGCTGTGGAGTGGAGGCCACAGTGCTGGAGCCAGAAGGCCAGCGAAGGAGTCCTTAGGACAGGACACATGACAGGCAATGTCCCCGAAGCTGCACAGGGGCAGGGGACGGGCGGGGAGGGTGTGTACAGAGGAGAGGCGAGGAGAAGCACTCCGCAGGCTTTCCTGGATGACCGCCAAGGGGTCACTGAGAGCCAGCATCAGCCCCGCCCCCGGACACCTCCCGAGTCAAGCCCCTGCCCTCTGTACTCCATTAATGCTAACCACCTGGCACCTGCCATTTGGTGGCCTGACACTGGCCAGGCCTCCTCAGGCACCTTTCATGTGACATTCCTCCCTCCTCGGCTTTCACAGGATGAGAGGTTACTGCCTGTGGCACTGGGAGATGAGAAGCAGGCCCCCGGGGCCGAGAAGGGGCTTGCTGGGGACCCCGGCTTCCCTGGGGCAGGGGCCGCCGCTCGGGCTCCCGCAGAGTCCAGTGCGGCCGGAGTGGGGACAGGGGGTGGGAAGGCCGCTGGGGGGCTTGCTTGTGCAGTCACCATGAGGCAAGCAGCCGCAACGTGTCACCAAAAGGCCAGGAGGTCCTTGGACAACACCCACGTTTCCCTGAGAGACCCAGGGCAGGCGCCAGCACTTGTCCCTTTCGAGGACAACCTGCACTTCTGCAGCACGTGTTTGCATCACTACCCACACTCTTATTGAGGTGGCACAACTGCCAGAAGCTTATTAACGATTTTAGTCTTAAATTTCTTAGCGCCAAGGTAACCCATGAAGCAGGAAAAGAAGAGAGACTTAGGGGTTGGGTAGAGCCAGGGTCAAGTCCGGAGGCTGACGCTTCCAGCCACGTGATCCCCGCTTAACCCTGGAACCTCTGTAACTGTTCAAGGGGCAGAGACCATGAAGCCGTCAGGCCGAGGGCTGCGAAGTTGAAGTGAGATGATAGTGGTGAAACCTCTGGGCGGGGGGGCTGGCGGGGGGAGGGACGTCGGCATCTGATAAGGGGCCGTCACCTGGCAGGGTTTGGGGCACACGATCCCAGCTCCGCCCACGGAAAAGCCGCTCCAGGTGGTTATTGACCCCGTCTCACGCGGCCCGGCCAGGAAGGGGCAGCAGGTGCGAACTGGGTGCAGTCACTCCGCATGCATGCCGATGACAGCAGGGACCCGCTCCGAGGCTCCTGCAGAGGAAGCCTACACTACGGGCGTCTGGTCTTGCTCACCTGGCAGGGTGAGCGAGCACACCCCCCGGGCCAGCAGGGAGGACGGCACCGGGTGTTGGGTGTCTGTGGGAATCTCTGAGCTCGCCGGTCACTTGGAACTGGTTCTCTTGTGGGGTGATTTACGTGTGTGCTCGGCTCTCCCTGCTGGGCTGTTTGATCTGCAGCCCCCGGACAAGGCCGGAGGGCAGCCACCCCGCCCCCCGCCCCCACCCCCCGGGCATTACATGGGGCTCCCACGCCTGCCGCATCTGTAGAACGGCCCTGGCAGGCCACAGGGCGGCCGGGGGCAGGGCTGGGAGAGGAAGGACGATCTTCCGCGTCGCCCCCAGGGAGGCAGAGCAGCGTCCTCCAGGTCGGAGATACCGCGTTCTCAGCCTGGGCTCGAGCTCCCCAGGTCGGAGACTCCGGGCATGTTTTTAACTTCTCTGAGCCTCTGTTTCCATATTTACACAGTGGTGGCAGCATGCACTACACTGAAGAGATTTAGGGGCAAATAATAACAATAAAAGTAATGACATCCGAGTCCTCAGTTTAGGGATGACACTCAGTAGAAGTCACCTATCATTGCTGTTACTGGTTAATCAGAAAACTGGCCCTGTGACAACAGCCCAGATCCCTCAGTTAAATTACACGGAGGTTCAGGGGAGCTTTTTCTGAGGTGCCTCGCCAGCACGTGCCCCCACTGAGACGGTGCAGCCCAAGCTGGGGGTGGGGAACTGACCTGAGGTCCTGACTCAGCTGCCGACCGGCTGGGCACCTGAGCCCTCAGGGCAGGACCACAGGGGCAGCAGGGTGGGCAGGGACTTGGAAGGAGCTGCTCCGACCTCGGGCTGTGGGGAGGCTCACCCGCCAGTCTGAGGCCTCCGTCTCCCTGGGGAGAGTCTCAGCAACCAGCGCTATTTAATGCTCCGGAAGGGACCTGCTGGGCTGCAGAACTTCACCGAAGGCAGCTGCAAGGTGGCAGGGGTGGTCCCTGGCAAGTCAGTCTTTTGTAAGAAGAGAAGAAAGCAAACGAGCAACAGCAGTGGCCAAGCAGGGACCATGGAACCACCGCGGGCTATCAAATCAGGGCCCAGGCTATTGGAAGAGACACACAGGGTACCCGTCACCACACCGGCTGGGGGAGGGGGGGTGGCCAAAGAGGTGGAAAGTCAGCTGAGCTAAGTCACCTAAGACTTGACAGCTGCCACCACTGAAGGCTACATTAATAGAGGCCAAACATCCACTTTGGAGCAGGCGACGACCCTGCTTCATTCCTCAGCAGCCTGGCCCTGCTTCGGGCATCGCAGCGGTCCAGGGTTTCTGTTCCTACCATTTCAAACCTATTCAGAGCAAAGCGTCCAGAATGAGCAGGACCTTGAAGCCATGTGACCGGCTCAGAGTTGAAAGGCACTGGCTCTTCGGCTGGGAGAAGAGGAGACCAGTGGGCTGCACTTCTGAAGGACTTCAGGGCGTGCAGAGAGGCTGGTCTGGTCCTTGGGGCGGGGGAATGAAGAGCAGCGGGGGAATGAAATTCCAGGAATCTCTATTTCGACAGAGTGAGCATCGGCCTACCAGTGAGAATATGGCCTCGCACAGAGTGAGCTTCCCGTCCCTGGGAAAATGCAGCTGAGATGAGCCAATGCCGCATGGAATACGGTAGAGTGTGAGTGCACGGGGTCCAGGGTGGAGCCTTCTCTCTTTTCCGCATCTGTTAGATGAGATTCTACAGTCATATGAACTCTTCCAGCGGGGAAAACTCGTAGGTTACAATCCAAGATGTGCTGGTCCGGATGTAGAAACAGCATCAGCTGCCCGAGTCTCCCTTCCGACAGTAGGGACATGTGCGCTCATCAAGCCCACGGTGCCGTGCCTCGGGGCCACATCAGAGGTGATGTCACCGTGGAAACACCAGCATTCCGGCCCACACCTTTCCAGGTCACAGAGCTGTCCCTGCAACAGGAAGGAGCATTTCCTGGCCCCAGTCTTCTCTCAGGGGTCCCTGGCCCGGTATCCTGTTTCTGGTCCTGCAGGGCATCCTGTGGGGGTCCCTGGGACCGCTGGAGCCTCGCAGAGGGCGGGCCTGGCCCAGCCCCCAGTACTGGCCATGGAAACCACAGCACTTGGGTCAGCAGAGAGAGCTGGCAGGAGTCCACGCCACTGGGGACAACCTGAGGAGCTGCCTTTCTCACGGCGGGAGGATGAGCCGCCCAGGATAGAAAACACCGCTCTGCCACCCGTCGCTGACCGCATTCCTCCAGAGCTCATTCTCTAATCACGTCCCCTTTCCAGTGCATTCATAGCCGCCCTGAAAACTGTACCCGGCACCGGCCATGCGCCAGGCCAGACGGTCGACGGGAAGGTCGGGCTGGGACCGAGGCTGGCCTGGAATCCCTGCAGGCCCGCCGGGGCTCTGTCCTTGGGGGCTGCTCTGCGTGGAGGGAGCACCCCATGTGGGGGAAGGGCTGTCTGTCCCCCAGGAGGAGCCGGCAGGAGCCTGAGCCTGAGCTGACCGAAATCAAAAAGCCAAGGATGCCCTAGCAAAGTGAGACAGACCATTCGGATGATTTTGTTCAATTAAAGATAGGGATACTGAGGCACTGGTCAGCCTAGCTTTGTCTTCCTCTAGGTCCTCAAGCCCATTTCAGTCACTTCCCTGAGCAAAGCCACCAGGCTATGGGTCCCTCTGGTGTAAAAGTCATTCTTGGCCCACTAGGACAGGCAGCCACTGTCCCCGGGCATCTTTCTGCTCCTGATGACCACAGGGCCTGTCCTTGACTGCCTGCCTGGGATGGGCAGTCCCCATGCTGGGGAGTGGTGGCTCCTGGTGGCGCATCTGGTACTCAGCGGGTGTGGTCATGTTGGAGGGGCGGCCTTGGCCCAGCCCCAAGGAAAACTCCAACCCCTGAAGAGTCTGCCTTGCTGGGCCTAGCTCACCACCACCTCGGGTCCAGTGGGCAGCCACCTGCACATGGGACAGCCAGCACCGCTTCTCTCAGCAGGGGCTGTGGGTGACACTAGGGGACATCCCAGGTGGACACCACCTTACCCATTCGCAAGGTAACATGAAATACTCTCCTTCCATGATTACTAACTCCTTGTCCCTCAAGACTCAACCCTGATTTTCCCTTCCGGTGTCTTCCCCGTTTCCTGGCCTGGGGGAATCTCTCTTTGTCTTGGCCGAGGAGTGTCCCTGGTGTCTCAGCAATCGCAAGCATTGTACTCAAGTGTTTGCTGTTGAGCACTGCCTTCTGTACCACCATGCAATGCCACCAAAGTTCTCTGAACGATGAGTAAATGGCTGAACAAAGCAGAGGCAGCCTACAGCCGCTGGCTCATAATAGGCAACAGGTAACAGAAACTGTTGAATCAAACTCTGAGGAAGTGCAGACACTGGGAGACATACACGGGGGAATAGGACACGTTGAAGTCTTCAAGGAGCTTTTCCTCGAGGAGGGCAAGATGACAGGTGCATGCCACAAAGGCACCGCAAGCGGGGAGGACCGGCACATGGAAAGTGCAGGTCCGCTCTGGAGGAAACGCCGGAGAAGGTCACCGGGAGTAGCGCTCGGCTGGTCTCTGCAGACCTGTGAGGGCACCAAGGCCAGCACTAGGACAGGCTGAGAAGGGCATCCCCCAGAAGAGCCGCGCAAGCCAAGGCCCAGCAAAGGCCCGTCCGGGCTGCATCTGGGCTGAGCAGCAATCTGCTGGGGATGCAGCCGGACCTCCTCGCACAGACCCACGCGGGAGTGAGGCCCTGGGAGACCGCCTTGTCCCCTGCCCTCCCTGACACTCAGAGTTCACCCTGGCACCTTCCTGAGGGCTAGGTCTGCTCATCCAGCTGCTGGATGTTCCTTTCTACTTGGACATCGAGGGGGCGACTCAAACTCAGCATGAACAAAGGGAACCCCAAATGGTCCCCTGTCATCGTCTCAGGGAGTGGCTGCAACAGCCATCGTTTTCCCCAAGGTCATCAGTGAGCCCTCCACCTGGTCCTGCGCATATCCATGGTAAACACAGAGGAGTGGGTCACTGCCCATCCTAAAGCTTCCAAGGGCCTCCTAGCGCCCTTAGGATAGCATCCAAATCAGTCAACATTGCCTGTAACCAGAGGGACCACACAATTTCCTGTCCATACCAGACACTTTAGAGAGTGAAAGGGGCACTAGGAGTGAAAAGGCCAGGACAATGGGTACAAAGCAGGACCCTCCGGGGCAGACCCGCATATTCGATCCCTCCGCTAACAAGGCTCTCCACAACCCGGGCCTCTCTTCAGCCTTGGTACCCAACCGCCCACAACTACCAGAACGCAGCCACGGCAGCTTTCCTCAGGTCCTCAAACGTTCACTATTACCGCCGACCCCCAGCTGTGCTGCCCCCGCTCCCCCCCCTCCCCACCACTGGCCTGAATACCTTCTTTGCTGCTTAGGGCTCTCAGAAAACACCAGCCTGTCATTTTGTCTGGAAGGCCTGGCTGTTGCTTACCTACCTGCCTCTCTTCTCTCTAAACTGGGTTTGGTTTCTACTATGACTCCAGTATCTGGCACAGTGCCTAGCACAGAGCAGGGGGATTTTATTCACATATAATTTAAGTGTCCCCTACAGTTCACCCTTTTGAAGTACACAGGTCAAAGGTCTTCAGTATCTTCAGTATATTCAGATAAAAACCGCTCTTTTAGACATTTTCATCACAGTCGTAAATTCTTTTCTCTTAAGACATTTGCTTCATTCTTAGACCTTTTTCTCTGACTATAGGAACCATGTTCAAGTGTCCGAGTCGGTGGCATTTAAGCGCATGCACAATCTTGTGCCATCGTCGCCGCCGTCCAGCTCCACAGGTTTTCATCAGTCCATTCGTTGATCGCAGGTGTTTCTTTTATTTTAACCATGAAATAAAAATGTTACACCCATGCCCAACATTTCAAACAGTGCGTGTGTGCCGACAGTCTGGTGGCGTGACAGTAGGAGACACGGACACAGGAAAGGGGAGACAGAGGTGTTTCACAGTTGGTCACAGTGCACAGACCAGTTCATTACTTTCTCTTTAAAAAAAAAAAAAAAAAAAAGGTAATGTTTTGCTGATGTTCTGGTATGAAAATTAGAGGTTGTTAATTTGGAAGTTAGAATCAAAACTTAGATTTCCTCATATTTCATTCTGGTCCCCTCCCCCACAAGCCAACAGCAGCAGCTGGACAGTCACCCCTCCACATCCTCCAGCCTGGAGCCCGAGCGGATCAAAAGGCCGGAGAAGGAGGAGACTCTCCTCCTTCGGAATAGCTCCTCAGCCCCTTGAGTGAATGAGCAGCTTCTTTAACAGACTTTTCCCCCGGCTCACATTCCCCGTGGTTGGCGAGGCAGAAAATTCACAAGAACAAAGCTCTTGCCCTAAAAAGATCTTCTTTTTAATTTAGGGTCAATTCCACATTCAGGGCTTCCAGAAGAATCACCTTTAAATTAAGAAAAGAGAAAAGGGAGGGGGTGGCACATACGGTAGGGGAAGGACACACATGAATGTGCACAGCCCGCCCTCCTGCGAGGCACCACACACAGACCCTTCATGGGAAACATGCCCACGGAGTTCCTCACGCAGCCTCCCAAGAGGCAGGGCGGGCGCCAGAAGTCACCGGACCCAGGAGTCAGAAAAATAGATTCATCTCCCTGCCTTCTGTGGGTCCTTGGGCAACTTCTCAGGGCCTCATCGAGTCCTCTTGAAAAGTGGGCACCCAGCCTGCACCCAGCCTTCCGCGTGAAGCGGTGGAGTGGCCGAGGCGCCGTGCCATTTGTGGGGGCACTCTGCCTCATCCCTGCCCCCCGGACAGGTGGCCTTGTCACTCCAGCCTGAACAGGCGAAAGCGTTCTGGAATGTAATCTACCTAGGATCACCTTCTCCCCGCAGCCTTTCGGGACGTATCAGCATGCACTTGGGTTAATTAAAGTCAACATTCTTTACATTTCACCCCTTATATGATGTCAGAAAGCTAGACTCCATGAGCAGCCCAGTCTGGCTCAGCCAGGACATCATCACTGAACCCTTGCTCCTAATCTGTCAGTCTGGGGACAAGATGCAGCCTCTTGGGCTCTCCGGGATCAGCTGCTCCCTCGGAGCTGGGCCGGCCCTCACCGCGCGGGGTGGCCAGGGGTGGAGGGGGCGGCCGAGCACATTCTCCTCACCCAGGGGCCGGGCCAAGGTGACCGAGTTTCTCACTCCAGTTGGAATCCCCGTCACCCCTGGCTCCAGGGTAATCAGCTCCATCGCAGGGCTTGAGCTGTAACACGGTTCATTTCTGGGCCAAATCCCTGAAGCTGAAGGGTTTATTTTTAAGGACAAGCAGTTTGCTGTTTTCAGCGTTTCTCATCAGAAATAGTGCTATTCAGCCCAATCTGCATTGGAAGCATAATTTATCATCTCACCCAGATGGCTGACTGAGGGTGGGGAGAAGGTTTGCTTTTCATTTCAGTTTGGCAAACGTTTCCTGGGCCCCTGCATGTGCCAGGCACGGGGCAGAGCCCTGGGGGTGCACAGACAAGCAAGGCAAGCTCCTGGTCCTTGGGACACTCCGCTGAGGTGGGAGACAGACCCCCAACCTCAGCTTTGGCATCAAACAGTCCTAGTTGGGAATCCTGGCTCCACCATTTACTATTAGAGTCACACTGGGAAAATGATCTCATTTCTTTCTTGCTCAGTTTTGTCAACTTTGCTCATCTTTCAAAAAAAAACCCCAACTTTTGGCCCTGACCATTGTGGCTCAGTTAGTTGGAGTGTTGCCCCGCAAGGTTGCAGGTTCAATTCCCGGTAAAGACGCATACCTAGGTTGCAGGTTGGATCCCTGCTCAGTGCATGTACAGAGGCAACCAATCAATGTTTCTCTCTCCCTCTTCTCTTTCTCCATCCCTTTCTCCTTCTAGTTTCCCCTCTTTCTAAAAGCAAAGAAAAAATGTCCTTGGGCAAGAGTAAAAAAACAACTTTTGGCTCTGTTAATTTTTTTCATTGTTTCACTATTTTCTATTTCACTGATTTCCACTCTGACCTTTATTATTTCCTTTCTTCTGCTTTCTTTGGGTTTAGTCTCCCCCCGCCCCCGCCCCCAGGCCTTACAGTGGAACATTAAGTTATTGATATGAGATCTCCATTTATGATAGTCATTCACCGCTATAAATTTCCCTCCAGGCACTGCTTCATCTACATTCCATAAGATTCCCTATGTTGTGTCTCCATTTTCATTCATCTCGACGTATTTTCTAATTTCCCCTTTGATATCTTCTGTGACACATTGGTTTGTTTAGTAGTGTGTTAATTTCCACGTATCTGTGAATTTCTCAGTCATTTGTGTTATTAATTTTTAATTTTCTTCCATTGTGATTGAAGAATATATTGTATATAATTTCAGTCTTTTTAAGTGGACCACGGCTTGTTTTATGGCCTGGTGTATGGTCTGTCTTGGAGACTGTTCCTTGTGCACTGGAGAAGAATGTGTGTTCTGCTGTTTTGGAATGAAGTGTTCCAGAGGTGTCAGTTTACAGTGTTGTTTAGGTCTTCTAGTTACTTGCTCATCTTCTGTCTAGCTGTTTTATCCACTGTTAGAAATGAGATATTGAACTTTCCAGCTTTGACTGTTGGATTGATAGTTCACCTCTTTGAACCCCCATTTCCTTAGAGGAAAATAATTATTCCTGCCTTGCAGAGGCATAAAGAACACAAAGCACAGTGGCATAGTCTGTCACACAGTGGCTATAGCTGCTATGTCCCAGGATGACTTGAGAGAGAATGGAACAGTGGTAGTGAGGGCTTCCTCCTAGTAACCAAGCAGCGATTGGTTAAGCAGGCACAGCTTCCATCCAAAAAACATAAACCTTCTTAAAGAGAAAGCTGAGGCTCAGAGCCTACGTCTGTGGCCTTATACTCAGGATATGCAGGTCTCCTGTCTAAAAAATAAAAAGTAGCTAACAAATCCCAATTTCTCATCTCATTTTGCTAGCTGATGTCTAAAATTCCTTCATAGAAGTTTCTGATGATCATCCATCCATCCATCCATCCCTCTACTCTTCCCTCTTTCCTTCCTTCCTTGCTTCCTTCCAACTCAACAAATGTTTACCAAATCATCTTCTCTGTGCCAGACCCTGCCAAGTACTGAGGACACTGACATCAGACCTGCTGCAGAGGACTCGCCTTATCCAAGAAGACACTGACATGTAAGCAGGTAAATAAAAAGTAGATATATAAGTGCTACAATGAAGAAAAGAGCAAAAGGTTTGGAGGGCATCAAAGAGGGCAGTGGCTTCCCTGGTGTGGGAAAGAGAAGAGATCGCAAAGGCTTTCCCCCACGTGTTAACACAAGTGCAGAGGAGGGGTCAATAGAGGCTCGCACTTCATAACCCTCCTGCCCCTGCCGTCCTACCAGGCAGAAGGGGCCCAAGGGAGGAAAATGCGGAAAACAAGAGGATGTTACACAAAGTGAGTCATCCAGCCCCAAATAACCAAGAACTGCAAAGGCAGAAAGTTCTTGACTTGGAGGCCGGCCAACTTCAATGCTGCAAAAATAACCATGATGAATTCACATATTTCTGTGAAAGTGCTGGTCCACCATAGCACTGAAATCTCAGCCATGGGAAACTGGAGCTTTAAGCCCCATATGCTCAAAATCATGCTCGTATTTTGGTCAAGACTGTCTTCAAGAAGCTGTATGTTCCCACTGAAAGTGGCCTGGTTTTCTATCCTGTCCTGGGTGAGCCCACAGAATACTGACTCTTGCTCAGGGTTAAAAGTCACAAGGTGCCTTTCTGCTTTGCATCTCAGTGTCCACAGAAGAGCTGTTGCCATCAGATGAGTTGGAATACTTTTCCCCACAGCATGAAAAAGCAGCTTAATGAGGACCATTTGCTGTATGCCCACTGCGTACACGGTGGGGAAAGGAAAGAGGTGTGGCCCAGAAACCCTTCCCTGGAGGAACTCTTGATGCACCTGAAAACACATGGGGAAACACAGTCACAAAACGGTTTTTAACAATTAAGCTCTGGGACCCAACAGATTCAACCAATGGACTTGGACTTAACTTCTCTGGGCCTTGGGATTCCTTATTTACAAAAACAGAGAGAACACTGGCTCTTACATGATGCTGAATATGAAACATCTGGGTCATGGTTAGTATGTTAAGTGTGGCATTGTCTTGCGCCGTGAGGGAGGTAGGACTAACCCGGGTCCCCGAAGACGGTGGAATCCCAACAGGCAACAGGCAGGTGGGGAAGCCCCCGGCATCAAAGACAGGGTGCAGTGGGTAAGCGCCTGCATTCAGATGCTGGTCCCACTGCTTACTAGCCAGCTAATCGTACGCAATTCACTAACCACTTGGTGCCTCAGCTTTCTCATCTGCAAAATGGAAACAAATATAGACCCTATAGTCTGGGGTTGTTCTGAGGACTGAGTTGAGTAAACACTTAAAACAATGCCTGGCACAGAGTGAAGGGTCAATTAATATTAGCTCTTTTTGTTCTCTATGGAGACAGCGAGGAGACCGGGTTCAATATGAATTGAGCAACAAAGGAAATAAGAATAGGGAGGCTGGACCCCAATTTCAGAGGGCCTCAAATGCCCACATTAGTCTGGGCTTAATTAAGGCAATAAAAAAGGCCCACTTCAGGTTCTCGAACGGGAGTTGACGTGGATTAATTATAAGTTGAAAATGGTGGAAGCAAGTGAGTTCCTGTTGTAGCTTTAAATTGCACGAGAAGAGGTTGTTCTAGAATGGGACTCCAGTCTCCCCCTGCCTCTACCCCCTAAGATGGTATTCTTCAGAAGAAGGGAGGAAGCGAAGGACAGACCACATACCTGGTCATATTTCCAGTCAGACCCCTCTCCCAGTTCCAGGGGGCCACTTGGTCAGCAGGCAGAAGGGCCTGGGGGTGTTCAGACATAAGGAGCCACGAGCTGCTTGGGAAGTGACTAGGCTCATTGTCTGGGCTGTCTGTCTGAGCCCACCCGTACTGCCCTCACCCCCGTCCGAACCCACCCACAGGCAAGCAGAGTCGGTCGGGGGTCCTTCCTCAAACCTCCCCCGGGCTCTCCGCGAGCCCTGCCGCAGCTCCGTGGCTCAGCGGCTCCGTGGCGGGAGGGCGAGGGGCCTCACCCCGCACGCGCCTCACTTCATTCAGACCTGAGCTGTCACAGACAGGCACAGGCCAAGCGAATGACCGAGAAGCAAGCACTCCGCGTTCTGGAGGGGCCAGCGACGGTGGCAATCGGCATAAACACAATTTTGACACGCGCGGAAGTTCTTCGTACAGAGAACTCCCAAATGCTGCGCCCGGAGCACGCGGGTGCAGTGGTCGTAGAAGTGCTCCGGGACCGTAGAAGCTGCTGGAGACCAAACTGTGCGGGGCCAGCTCGTGGGGGAAAAATACACCCTCGTGCACGTTGCTTGGCCTTCAGGATCTAAAGTAAAAGACCACAGACTCTGACACATGTAATGGGAAATAACTCCTTTGCATTTGTGATTTGCTTCGCAGAAAAAAAGGAAGTCAGGTAATCCTTAAGTGACCCCAAGTGGTAAAAATATACCGGCATTGAGTGTTTGGCTGTGGGCATTCACGGCGTGACGCTAGCGCCACCTGGTGCACGCGGCTGGGACCTGCTAAAGCACAGACCCTCAAAAGGGGGCACAGGTAGGCCCGCGTCATGTTATTCTACAGGAAATTATCCTGGCGCTGGGTTGTGAGCCATCAGTGGGAAAATGAATAAGCATTACGGGCAGAGGACGAGATAGAGTTTGTTACTGTAACCAACAAAACTAACACCAATATTTTAAGGGAACAGCATTTAAGAAGATGGCCTCTAAGAGCCAAACAAAATACCCTGAGCTTCCAGCCTCTGTGACACACGCCAGCCAGTCCTCTCCCCAAACGTTGAAGAATTCTTAGAGGTGCCTGCTAACCCTGACAGCCACTACGCCTGACTGCCACCTTTCTGAGCTGTGGTTTAGAAGACTACTCCAGAGTTCTCTTGTCCCCTCCTGCCTCTATGAAACAAGCTCCCACAGGACAGGGTCCTAACCAATTCCCACATCTTCTAACGCCACGCTGTCCCAATGCACACAGAGCCCTCCCGCCAACACCCAAGACCCACACCCCTAGTTGCTAACACGAGGCGGCAACCTTTGAGGACTTCAAGGCAATCACATGTGGAAAAGGGAAACCAAACCTCCTTATGAGACAGCGTGGCCCCCACACTCAGGGTCCCCATCCCTGCCGGCCCTCTCTGTCTGACTCCAGCCTCCATCCTGGCCACTCCTCCTCGGATCAGGGTTTCCCCGAAACGCTGGATGCTCCCCGCAGACCCTGGCCCGGCCCCCCAGGCTGGGAAGCCCTTCACATGCAATTCTCGCTGCGCACATACACCACCTCCGGATGCTTCTCAAAGGCCTACTTTGGCAGCAGCAAATGCTCGTCCTTTGATTGGGATTTAAGGAAACAAACAGCGAATGACTGACAGAATCTTCTCGCGAACAGGATGAGTTACCAAGCTGGGGAAGGTTTAAGGTAAAATAATTAATGGAAACAGGAATTTCCAGATGCCTATAAAGTGACTGTCTAAAGCAGGAGAAATGTTTTAAATAAAAACAACGTGGCAATGTCTAAAATAAAAAAAAAACCAAATGCCTTTTGAAAATGGAAGATTTCTCTGAATCCCCAAAGTGACTATTTTGACGGGAACTAAATTCAACGGGCTACAAAATTTATTTTTAAAATAGCCTTACTAGTTTCTCGAAAATGATAAGACGGCACTATTTTTATCAGGTTTTTCTCTACAACAAGCTCTGCTGAGTAGTGAGAGAGCAAGGCTGCAGCTCGACCCGAAGTGCATGAATGTCCCTTGAGCACACGCACGCCCTCGGGCATCGGCGGGCCCGCCTGCCGTTGTCTGCGGCGGGAGCAGGAAGCATCCCTGTCAGGTGCAGGGGAAGGCGGCAGCTCTCACTGCTGGCTCTGCATCCGCACCCGGGGGCGGCCCGGCCCCCCTGACGCGAGCTCCTGGAGGTGAGGGACAGATACCAGCATTTTCCTTTACTGCTCCCTAGCTGTCCCCGCAGTGAGCGCCACTGAGCAAAGGGCAGGAACCTAGGTGCTTGTTTTTGGTACAAAGCCAACTCTAGTACAGCAAGCAGCGGTCTCTCTCTCATGTCCTTTTGCATCGCCTTGCAGCAAGAATGAAGGTTCTAAGAGCTATCTATTTATCTGGATCTTATTTTGTGGTTCGAAGTCCAGCAGCACCTCCATCCTCTGAGGAGCTGGTTAAAATGCAGGTTCCAGGGCCCCACCTGGGAAACCGTGACCTCTGCCAGCAGCTGAGCTGGCCAGAAGTCACAACTGTCGCCAGGGCCCAAGCCGAGCCTGTCTGACTCCAGGTCCTTTCAAACCCCCTCAACGCTTTCAACCAGCAAGCCAGAAATCTCTGTCAGAAAAACTGGAGTTTCAGATGACTGCACGTGAAAGGTAGTTATTTAAAGCTGCTGACCAGAAGGTAAGAGCAAAAATTCCCCTTCCCCTCCTCCCTTCAAAGGAATCCTCGATCAATTACTCTGGACTAGCAAAACACCCTCCCTTTCCTTCCTATTTCACTACATTTTTTTCCCCTTCCAACAAATACTCCTTTCTCCCCCAAGTAAGGTTTTCACTTGGAAAACATCCCTGGCAGTACTTTAGAAATTGTCAGCATCTACAGGTAATTGATAAAATTACTATATAGGGGCCACTACCCTAGTTCTCATTTTATTTATCTACATATTTTTCATAGCTCATTCAAACTGCAATAAAGTGCAGTTCCCTTTTAAATCAGAAGAATAAAGTGAAAATATGACTAAATGGTGTTTGCCTATTTGAAACTGTCTGAGAATTAACTTTTTTTTTTTTATATATTGGCTGTTCTCAGTCACTGCCATATGCACTTCTACCAAAAAGGAAAAAAATAAAAGCACCCGCCCCTTGTTTACAAGCCCGGGCCCCCGTTTGCCGCCATCGATGGAGGTGGGCAGGAGTGGGGTGTGGGTGGGTGAGGCTCATCCATTGTCAGCCCATCTCTGCTCCCCACGACTCCTAGCAGCATTCACACCCCACGTGAAGAGAGAGGACAAAAACCACCTTTAAAGGCAATGAGTATGATTTCAGTTCATAAGTAAGTCGTACAGATTCCTTCCCCTGTTGTTCATGGGAACATCAACTAGCACAGTCCTTTCAGAAGGCAGTCTGGTAACGACCCGGAGGAATGGTCGTTAGGTTCATTCTCTCTAATTTGATCCAGAAATTAAAGTTGTAGGAAGCCGGCAGAAGGAAACAATCCGAACACAGATGAAGATGTTCCCAGAGAAACATGATGTGTGATACAGGAAAAACGTAAACAGGGTGAACACGATAAAATACGGCATGAGTGCCTTTTATCTGCTGGACTTTGGCGGAATGCTTAACAGAATCCGGAATGATGCAAATTATTTTCACTGTTTTTATAAACAGAGAAACTTAGGGAGGCGAAGGACGCTGCTAAAAAGGGGGGCAGCTGGGTCCGCGCCCGGGGCAGGCATCGGAGGTCCCCGTCGTCTCCAGTGCCCCAGAGCTCGTGAGCGGTGAGCGGGCACCGGTGCCGTCAGCCGCAGCCGGCGGGTGGGTCTCAGTCACGGAAGCCTCTGTAACAAGAACAGTGCTCACGCTGAGCGAAGATATCAAACTGTATATAGAGTGGGAGCTGACCTGTATATCACAAATATGGACAGGAAAAAGAACTGAACAATGATGTCAGCACTGATTTGTGAGGGAGAGAGGCTGTAAATAAAATGTACGAAGGGACGGGGTTACTCGAATCGGAAGTTTCCACATTTCTGTTTATAATAGGAGAAGACAAAATAACAATCAGGCACAGAAAGATTCTCCAATCTTGTAGCTAAGGCCACTAGTTTGAGTCCTTTCGAATCCGCTCGCCTAAGGCAACCCCCCAGGTGATGAAAATTTCAGGTGGGTCGGTCCTAACGAGAGGCTGACAGGATCTTCCAGGTGAGCAATACAGTGAATACAAAGCCCAAGTTAGAGCTCACTTGTGTACTAAAGTTTGAAATAACAAAATAATCCCCCAAACACAAAACTGTTTCAGTCACTATGAAAGTCTAACTCTTGCAATCAAAGCCCAAAGGCAGCTTCAAACAGAATGAACAGTAAAGGGAGGACTAAGGTATTGTAGAAGAAATGCACCAAGATGCAGACATCCATGTGGAAGGCAGGGCATGTCTTGGCATTTCTGTGTACAAGGGACAGACATAAGAGCTACAGACACGAGACCCGTGAGTACACTTCTCGATTCTTACACTACCGAGTGGACAAAGCGGAAGCCGTGTCGGAAACGCTAACATCTGATGGTCAACACTTGACATTCTCTGGACTTCCCGGTGCCTCCAGGGGCAGTCACCTAAACCTACATGACTCAGGTAAATCAAGCTACAATGACAGGCAGCCCAGAGCAGGTGGCCCGGGTCCCTCTGCCTTGCTGTCCTGCCATTCCCTACATATGACACTCTTCCCCTGGGAGGCACGGGCTCCCTGATACCACAGGCAAGTTCCAGCCTGGGGCGGGGTGGGAGGCAGGTGGAAGGACACGGCCAGTTGCACAGTTCACGTCCACTCACCCTCCACCGACCAGAGCCTGGCAAGCCAGTCTCCAGCCAGGCAATCCACACCCGCTAAAGCCCAGCAGGTTCTGTGTCTAAACGGAAGGGGAGCAATTAGCACCTCTCAGGGATCAGTGACCACATTTTGACCAAAACTTAGCAGTTATTCACACCCTTAGCACGAATCCTGAGGCAGGGACTAAGGTAAAGAGAAGGACAGGGGCGAGGGGTCCAAAGGGGCGGTCAGGTCTCCAGGCGACCCCTGCAGGTCTGGCTGCAGGGGCTTCCTCCTTTTGGAACTCTGTTCCCTGGGTAATTCCAGTTTTGTGGTAATTTGAAGAGGAAAAAAAAAAAAAGCAAGTGTACCCTGACACCATCTCTCAGCTCTGTCCAGCATTCCCCTCCGGCCCACCCGTGGGACTCGGGGGTCATCGTCCACAGGGAGACCAAAACAGCGATGCTGCCACCAGGACGCCCAGGGTCTAGTCCCAGTTCTACCAGCTAGTCCACGTGGACACGACTCCCTCCGAGTCAACTCAGCAGCTTCTGCGTCTACGAAACAGGGACATGAACAGGATCGGGAAGTCCCCGTCCAGCCCAGCACCAATCTGAACACAGTATCAGTCTCCGCTGTCCCGTGAATCAAACCCTTATTTCTAAGGTGGTGACCAAGGCGTGGGCGCGCTGCGAAGAGCTGCCACCGTGGCTGAGACCAGCTACGGGGTTCCAGGACACCTGCCAAGACAGTGGCCTGGGTGTGAGGGAGAGAATGGAATCCTCACAAGCATGCCACACACGCCATGACGCTGTACGAGGAACGGATTTAACGGCAATGGTTTTCCCTCCGTTTATCTATTTAGTTTCATTCAAGATTATGTTTGAAGAAAATATTTCGGCGCTAAAAGGTTTGAAACCATCATACAGGAAATTATATTAACTTGTGCTCTTAAGAAATCTCTACAGTCAGAAAAAAAAATTTCCCCAAGAAACTACTGTACACACGAAGTGAAATGGCGTAAAAGAATTAATTTAATTATAGGTACTTCAATTTTTCCTTCTGGTATTTTAGGCAAGAGGGTCTGAGGAAATGCTTGTGTATTCCAAAGAACTGTGTTTAAGATCTAGAGACAGCAGAATAGTTTTATCTTTGTGGGCATCGATCATCTGGAAAGGTTCTTAAAGAGAAGGCAAACCTTCAGGGAGACACCCTCACTGTGGCCGTCACCCCACACACAGACCCTTCCACTCCCCAGCGCCCCCCAGGCTTCCGAAGGAGCCAAGCTGCCCTCCCCCACCTCGCGCTCACCGGTCGTCCCTCACCGCACGCCGGTCCCTCCAGCTCCAGCGGCCACGGAGGCAGCCGCAGCCACCTCAGGCCGGTCCCCGCCGAGGACCCCTGGCCCTGAAAGCGCCCCCCGCCCCGCACCGAGGATGCCCGCCCGAGGTCCCACAGCGGGCCTCTGCCCTTCGCACGCCCGCAACCCGCGCTCCACAACCCCACGGCGGTCTCAGGAAGGCAGAACCGCCAAATGACGTTAACATACGACACAAATCTTCCCAGGAAAGTACAGTCATCATCAACTTTATTATTTTTATTAGGTTGCCATTTTATGAAGAACTCCTAGGACTAATGTTCCATGTTCCTTGACATGCAAGAATCCGCATTAATAGCTTAAGTTACTATAAATACTGCTGCTTGGAAGCAGTACAACTGGTTTAGAGTTTTAAGACTACGGACTTCTCTTACTCAAATCTGATTCGGGGCACATTAAAATCAGAAGGTTCTGAACAGCTGGTTAGGAAGGTAGCCAAGGTGCAGAAAAGACGTCTGCGCCTCCTTTTCAAGGGCGGCCAACTCTTGAACTGTAGGTGCCAACACTTCCACATGGCCTTTATAGTTTCCACCTGCATCACACACACAAATTGCAGAGTAATGTCAATGACATGCCTGAAATAACTTGTCAGCAATGCTTTGGCTCAATTGTATCCATTTAAGCATTGCTTCTAGCAATAAAAATGTACTACTGGGCAAGTTATCCCCAAAACTCAGAGTTCTGCAAATGCTAAATCAATATAAACTAATGATTAGGCCTCACTAACAGCTGCCCCAATACCCCATCCACCACCCACCCCCTATTGTCTTCCTTGATGTGGAAAACCACTTATTTAGTCTGAATCTTAACAGAATTTCGGGAGTGAGCTAAGGGCATTCCAGGCAAAGGGCATGGTATGCTGGATTACCACTTGAATTCAGTCAAAGGCTTCCAACACTTCATTCAAAATTACCCTTATACTCCTGTTTCCTGATAAATCTATAAATGCTCAACTACTCTTATGACATTAAGAGAACAGATAGGCTGCTGCTTCATTCACACAGAGATCACACAATAGAAAATGCCCTGAGACAGGATGGACAAAGTGCTAAGAGAGTATAAAGGGGGAGTGAGTAATATGCTGAAATACACACTTAACATAATGAAATAAAATCACTCTCCTCTTAAACTAATGCTCAGAGAGGAAACAGTCACATCTGAAACTGAATTAATTCAGAGCCTACCGCCAACTGTTCTTTTTTGACCATAGGTCACCTTCCCATCGAATTCATCCACTGGCACCTTTATATCCGGCTCCACCTGAGAAATGGTGCAGTTCAGGTGCTCTTCTATCTCAGACAGCAACTGAGACAGGGAAAGAAAAGGAAAGCATTTTCAAAGAATAATTTCATTCTGACAGAGCTGCATGTTAGGAGCACTAAAACCAGGAAGGCTACGCAGTAACCTTGTGTAAATGGAAGCTATATTTCTGAAGAGGTGAGGTCACAGTTACAATTACTATCAGTTACTGAATACTCTTCCTCCTAACAGGTTAAACGCTGGGACACAACTCTTGCAGACAGATGTGGCCTGTTTTCCAGTCTTGGTATGCGCTGAGCCTTACCTGCATCTCGTTGTACCAGATGGTGCAGCCTCCGTCTTCCTTGAGCCTTGTGTTGTAGCACCCCTTCCCACGGCTGCTGCACACGTGGTACCAAACCTGGCGGGGGGAGGCATGAACATGTTTGGAGATGGGAACGCGCTCTACAGCTCTATTTTCAATTTGTTCTTTAGTATCTTCTGTCCTCAAGGCACAGGAAACTAGATTGCAGGCATGGCAATTACTCCCACTACTCAGTAACTCATCAACCAGGTCTCCTAAAAGGATTCTTCTTGAAAATAATCCAAATTGTTCAAAAGTGGGTATCAATTATAGAAAGGAATTCTCAGATGAAGAATGAAAAAGTACGTATCAGAGAATGCTATATCAAGACGAGTATCAAAAATAAAATTAAAATCTTTTCTCCAAGAACATAAAGCAAAAATCAAAATAAACAACTAGTTTGGGCAATGGGTATGTGGGCATTCCATATATTTGCAACTTTTCTGTAAATCTGTAATTATATCAAAATAGTAAGTTACACCATCTCCCCAAGTCTTCTATGGCACCGTGCCAGAGAGGGCGTCAACACATTTTGGTAAAAATAATTTTATTAAAGATAGTAGGACAAATTACATTTTGCATTTTTCCCTTCTAATCTTCATTCTACTATTTGTCCATTTAATGAACACAGATCAAAAAAAGAGGCTTTGCATAAAACGTTCACTTGTAGTCTATATGCAACCATATTCCATGTAAACAGAAAACCCCAGCGGCTTTTATCTTGAACACCTAAAATGGCAACGCACACGATGAATGTGACACAGCCCTGAGAAGCTTACCTTCTCTTTTTCTGTTGCCACCAGGGAAATGGCCAGACCCATCCTGAAAGGTTTAAAAGTCCTCATTAGCCTTTATTCCTGAAGCACAGAAGCTTAAAAAGAAAACATAAACTGTAGCAGTACCTTTCAGCTCTTCCCACTCTGCCAATTCGGTGTACATAGTTTTGCTTTTCATCAGGCAGGGTGACATTGATAACTGTAAATAAAATCAGTTATTACCAACTGCCATTAGTTTCTAAATATTTTGAAAACATTAGGTTTACTCTAAATTCCACAAAATTCAATCTGCAGGCATAGAAAGCTTTTCTTTACCATAAGGAACGCCATGGATATCAATTCCTCTCGCAGCTACATCTGTGCAAATCAAGAACCTGACATCTCCTTTCTAAAGAGAACCGAGAGGAGAGAAAGGAATTAATTAGTACATGCACTAAAGAGTAAACACAAATACTGCCTTTCCATTAAATGAGAACTCTAACAACCAGTGTGTTACTGCCAGATTAGAGGTCCAGAGAGTCCTAATTCTCTGGGCCAGCTCTTCACTGAATTTCTAAGCTATGATTCACTAAATATGACATTTAAGGTGAATAAATCAATGACTGGATTCATTTTTGCTTTTCTTTTTTCTTAAATCAAGATATTAAACCATCGCTAAAATTTGGCTTTATCTTCAGAAATCCTGACCAGTGATTTAAGAGAAAGAATAAATTACGAAAACACGAGCAATATTTTTACTCTTGCACTTAAATTCAGAATACTAGATACTTTCCTTGACACTACGGTTTTTGTGATGACAAAAACCGAGAGAGAAGGGACAGGGAGTCAGTCCCTGGTGCTCACCAGGAAATGGCACTGGCCGCCTGGGGGTCTGCGCCCCGAGGCCCAGCAGCCAGCGTCAGAGATCTGGAGGCGAGGGAGGGGCCCACGGGGTTGGGCCCACTGCAGCGCTGGGTGCCAAGGGTGGCACCGCCCTGGAAGGAGGCCATTCGATACATTTTACCACCCACATCAACTCAAGAGCGTGGGAACTTAACCCTAAGTTCCTAAGGCCAGTGCTTCTCACCTTTTCTCATGTGACAGGCCTGAGAGAACACACTACGCCACTGAAATAAACACTGTGGGGAACACGAAAAGCTCTTGTGGGTGGAAACTACTGACCTTGAGTCTGGAAGGGCTCGAGCCCCTACAGCCAGAGCTCTAACCCGGTCCTGGGCTGCGAGCGCGCGGCAAGGGTGGTCGGCCCCAAACAATTCAAACCACATTTAATGCTACAAAACTGTATTTTGACACCTGTCTTAAAATAATCTAAAACTTCAGTTCTCTATGGGCATTACCACCAACTAGTTTTTGAAAAAGACCCACAGACATGGTTCAACTATTTAACAAAGCTTCTAAAAATATCTACCTGAAAGAATTTAACTAAAACTTTCTTAAATTGAACACTCTTATTACAGTAGTGTTGTGCTGATGGAGACCGTAATTTACCATCTGACTTTAAGGATGACTAAGCCCAGCCATGAACAGGATACAGCAGTTTCTAGGACAAGAACTGCTTTATGAATATTAACTGGAACTAATTAAAACCAGGTACAACTCCTCTCTTTAGTACTAAGGGGATGTAGACAACTAACTAAATAACAATACCTTAAACCTTTCCAAGTTCTGCTTTCTCTCATGAGGCTTTCTGTCACCATGAAGACAAACGCATGAGAACTGGTGTCCTTTTTTATCCGGTCCTAGTGAAAAGCAGATTAACCAGTTAACCTTGGAAAACATTACACATAAGACCATTTCCAAAAAACAGTGAAAGCCAGGCTCGATGGTGCCATATAATTCTACGGAAATCTAGACCCAACCTGCCACCAACCATGGTTAACACAATTTGGCAAAGTGCCACTAAAATGAGCTCCATTGGCATTAAGACTGATTTTTGCTTTGAAGGACATTTTAAGTCACCCTTCCCAACCTGCAGTAGTAAATAAAGCAGTATGCTAATGAAAATGCAGTAGTAAGAGGAAAATACATGTGTACTCCAGGAACTTCACCTGTATCATACAAAACAAAAAACCAGAAAATAAGCAAAAGAGGTTATTCTTAGAAGACCCAAAACAGGCATTATGCAGTCCATGCCCTTACTGAAGGCCTCGCCCACAAGCCTGCGCTCCTCAAGGTGCTCTAAGCAACTCAGGGACCCCGTGGCCAGAGCAGATTACAAGGACAGAGGCGCTACCTTAGAGTCAGAGGCAGTGGTAGCCAATCCTAAAAAAGAAACACTTCAGACAGACACAGGAACAAAAGCAGCGCGGTCCACATCAGGATGAGGACACGCAGCCTCCACAGAACCTTTGGGCTCAACTAGGAGACAGCCTAGAAAAAGTGAGAGATTTCAAGGAAATGGGGCATTCTGCAAGTTCAACCCAAATGACTAACGCAACAACTAATAGCGCAGAGGAGACGTAACAGGCAGAGAACTCCCGCCTGCACGCAGCAGACGTCCCACTGCATGCTGAATTCAAGCGGCTCACACACACGCTCCACGCCCTGGCCGAGGCGCCTACGGGTCGCGGAGGGACCCTCCAAACCACGGGACTGGGTGTACAACGTTATCTTGGTTTTAGAAATAGTTCAGGAACCTTGTTTTCTAGCCAGAGACAACCAGAATATTTAGCAAAGGAAGAGGAATTAAAGATATTACTGCTTCATCAACAGTGTTCCTAACCACACAATCAAATCCTCCACTCATAACTAAAGTAGACAGTAAGGAACACTTACTACAAAACAGTCACTCTAACTGAAACTAAGCAAGTCTGTTTGCCAGGGCTTAAGAAAGAGTTAATGAACTGTTCGCTATAATGAACGAGGCAGCATGCTCTTTACATGGCTATTAGTACAAACTTTTGTTTAAATTTTCTCTATTTTTTTCACTTTTCTATCTCCTTGATGTATATCAATTATACACAGAGATGTGCTATAGTCTACCCTATTGTGAGAATGGGATTTGTCTGTTACCTTGTACATCTGTCAATTTTTATTTATATATTTTCCAATTTCTCAATTTTCAAACAGATAGCAAAACTGAAAGAATTCTAACAGTGAGTAGCTATAGTGTCACCGTCTAAATTCTAACATTTTCATACCTGCTTTACCACGCATCTGTCTCTCTCTCTGTCCTTTCCTTAACTCACCTTTATCTTTTTAATGGATTTCAAAGTAAACTGCAGGTATCAGTACATACTTCAGCATGGATTTCATTAAATGGAGTGCAAGATCAGCTTGGGTTTTGATTGTTGTTTTCCTTTTGAGGTAAAAGTTACACAAAGGACATGTACAAGTCTTAAGCATACATTTGCTAAACTGTCAAAGGCACACACCTGTGTTGCCCAAAGCCCTATGAAGACACCGAACGAGAGCACAACCCTGTAACGTAGCTTCGTGCCCATTCCCTAGCATTTCCCACTCCCACCCTCCGAAGGACAAACCCTGTTCTGGGTTTTTGCCCCATCACAGATCAGTCTGACTTTTCTAGAACTTCACACGAATGGATTATGTGCCCTTGTGTAAGAATTCTTTCATTCAGCACGTTTGAGACCCACCCACAGGTGTTGGGTCTATCAGCAGAAAGCCATTTCTTTTCATTGCTGAGTAGTAATTCCAGTGCAGAAATATTTCAAATGTTGTTTAGCCATTCTCCTATTGATGGCTACTTAGTGTGTTTTTAGCGTTGGGCCACTATAAATAAGAGCTGCTACCTCCATTCTGGCACACATTTTTTCTCAACATATGCGTTCACTTCTCTTGGGTAAAGAAGAGAAGGGTTTAGGAGTTGAACTGCTAGGCTGTAAGACAGCAATGTTTAATTTTATTAAAAAACTGTAACACCTTCTACCAAAGTGGCTGAGGCGTTTTACATTTTCACCAACCACTGGTAAGTACTTCAGGTGCTCCTCATCCTCACCAAAATCTGGTGTTGCATTTTCAACCTAGTCATTCCAATGAGTGTACAGTGGCATCCACTGTGATTTTCTTTGCATTTCCCTCACAAATGAGAATGCTGAGCATTATTTCATGATGGTTTATATACGTGTAGGAGCATAAAATTACAATCCTTGGAGACTTAACACTTCACTATATAGTGAGCCTCTTTATTCCTAGTATATTTTTGTCTAAAAGTCTATTTTATCTCTTATTAATACAACTAGATTTAGACTAGAGCTGATTCTTTTGGTTAATATTTGAGCTGACATACGTAAACATTCTTTCATTTCCTTTCCTTTCAGTCTTTGTACATCCTCAGATTTTTGGTAAACATCTTGCAGTCAGCACAGAGCTAGATTCTGCCCAGTTCAACAATCTCTGCCTTTCACCTAACTTCAGACCACTGAGAAACCTTACAGGGTTCACATATCTGTTCCAATTTTCCACCAGCCATCGTACTCTGTAATTTCTACCTGTTTCGCTTTTTCTCATTTCCCCCTTTCTTAGTTATTAGCCTTTTTTAGATTAAGGATTTCTCTTTATATACAGATTTAAAAGACATCATTCTATTACTCAATGACTACACTTGAAATTTTAACATTAAAGTTAGTTGACGTCTATGAGGTGTTTTTCTTTGCTTAATCCTTCACCTTTTTCACCTAATCCCCCCCCCCCCCAAAACAGCTGTCAGTCTGCCCTCGGACCTGTGAGTCTGCCCCTGTTTTGTTTGTTAGCATTTTGTCCATTAGATGCTACATATGAGTGAAATCAAATGGTACTTGTCTTTCTGTGACTGGCTTATTTCACTTACCAACAGTGATTACAAGAGGGAAAGGTGGGTGGGGGGAGGGAGAAGAGGATAAAGAGGGGAATACACGGTGATGGAAGATTTGGCGCGGTGAACACACAATACACTATACAGATGAAATATTATAGAACTGTGTGCCGGACACCAACATAATTTTATTAACTAATATCATTCCAATAAATTAAATTTTAGAAAACAAAGTTAATCAATAATTTCACCCTTCTTCCAAATGACATAAGGCCCTTAAACACCACGATTCACATTCACTGCAACAAAACCAACTCTGTGGACAATGACCGTGTGTTTTTCCTAGCGTTTATCTTACAGAAAAGTACTGAATAAGCACACATACACAATGCACCATCACTGATTTAAACTGTGCGTGCATCTAGACTGCATCAACATTAGATAACCTAGTAAATAGGAAAAAAGCACAATCTATTTCAAGTAAGGAAACATTACCTCCGCCTTGTTGCATAAAATACTGCTCCAAGTTATCACAGTCGATTTTAGTTCTACAGAAAATAATTGCTTGATCCATCTTGTGCTCCTTGATTGCCCGGACAGTATACTCCCCCTTCAGGACTTTAATAGCTTCAGACCACATCTCTTAAACACAATAACAACAAAAAAACTGAATTTCAATCCAAAATTGTCATGAACACACATAATGAGTCACAGGTGCACTGCTTAACGCACCTTAAAAAACTGCTTTAATTCAAGTACTATCACCAAGAACAAGAACCAGTAAGGCAGAGTGAAACGGGGAGATAATCCATTTGCTCATTTAGTTTTGTTTGTGCTCATGTTTTTGATGCCAGTTTGTGGGGCACCACAACACCTATAACCACACCTCTTATGAGGAAAACACACAAATACATACCCAACAAAACTTTGTTCTTACCTTTTATGGCAAATTAGTTCTACTGGGCCTCACATTAACTCTCCTAAACATGCCATGTATGTTTATTGTTATTTTAACCCATTAAAAAATAAATAATATACTTTCTAAATTAGTCTAAACACCAAAAGTTCATACTTCTCTTTATTGAGTAAAAACTGTCCATGAAGCCTAGTTAGTAATTTCTTAGCCACCAACCTCCAAGTCTTTTTTTTTTTAGCATGAAGCTGGGCTATAGGTACTCCTTAGCTACTACCTAATGCAAAATTTTAATTCTGCAACCGAAAATATTTCTAAGGTCTCTGCTGTCATCCCTAATTGTAGTATAAAACTAGGCAAAAGCTTCATGAGGGAAAATAAACGAAGCAGCAAACCGTTTTATTTAACGGAAAGCACTCCCCGGCAGCAGAAGGCTACATTATCTTGAACCAGCAGCATCTCTGCTGCTCCCCTGCAACAAGGCTGGCTGAGCACACGCCTTGTAGATGTGGACATGCATGTAAACATGAGTTCCAAGGAACTCTCTTTAATCGAGAGTTCAGATAATCCACCTCTGTGAAACTTGTCAAAAACCTACCAAAGACTCTAACCATGAACCCAACGCAGCCTAGCCCGCGCCGGGTGCCTGCTGGGGACACCTGCGGCCAGACGGGCCGCGTAACAGCCCTAAGACCCTCCCCAGGTTCGCTAAGCTTCTCCCTGAAACATTATGTCCCAGAAACAAAGAGTCTTCACTCTGCACAGAAGTGTCTTCATTGAATCGGGATTTAACGTAAGGCTTTTTAAAAACTGATGCCCATTTAATGATACAGAGTTTCAGATAAAAAAGTCCTGGACATGGTGGTGGCGAGGGTGACACAGGAAGAATGTACTTAATGCCTCTGAACTGCACACTTGAAAATGGTTAAACGCAGCATGATCTGAGGTGGGTAGGACAGGACAGAGGCATATGCAGATGGCAGGTGCAACAGTAAAGAACTGACCTTGTCCCGAAGGCCCTGCCTGTCTTTGTTCACCGGGGGGCTTGACCTATGCCAGAGTCTACGCTAACAACTCGACTCCTGGCGGGGCCTCGGGCCACGCAGCCTCAGCTCAATCCTGGAGGGCCTGGAGACCAGCCATCTCTTTAACCCTTCATGCACACATGCCTTCCACTCTGACCAGGCTGCTCACTCTATAATAGTGGCACCTACTTGGCTTCTTATGATTACGTTATGCCGCGTAGGGGAGCGGGGGGGCATCCTAACATCCCCAACAGCATCTCCTACCACTAATCTGGTCTACAGAGGGGAGCCACCACTGAACTTGTTACTTTGGCACGCGGTGCATCCTCTGGGCTCTCCCATGGAATACAAGTGCCTGGTGGGTTATTCCAGCTTACACGGTATAGCCACTACAGCAAGCTCACTTCTTTAAATGTTTTAATCCTTTGTTCCACAGATTTCCAGGAAAACTATCCCCAAAGGTTAAAATGGTAAATTTTATGTTATGGATAGATTCAAAAAGAATCAATAAACCATTTCTAGGTCATTTCCGTATTTTTCACAAAGCTGTAGCTAAAGAACTTTTCCTTTGTTATCCAGTTCCCTGATATGAAGAACCTCTTGAAATTTAGGGCCAATATAACATCTTTCGCCAGAGAAATTTGTTGGTTTCCTATGATCAGTGAGAATTCTATAATTTAAAACATCTGTGACTTACAGGTCAGGAGACTAATATATTAAATTCAGTGACTTACATTCCTCTAAGGTGACTAATAGTAGTCTTACCTCCATTTCTTATTATTTTTGTTGCTTTTATTTTCAGATTTCCTGTTCTATTTTTAAAAATCACTTCAAGTTCTTCAAGAAGGTAGACAGGGCATAAACTCAATAAAACAAACCGATTTATTTTCAAAATCTTTCAGCTCACGGTATTGATGTTTTTTACTTACCTGGGCTGTTAGCTCCGGGCCTCGTGTTATCCTTCGCATGTACTTCATCCGTCTACCGAAAAGACAGGATAAAAGGGGCAGGGAGTGGTGAGGTGACACTCCAGGACAGGCGGCATTTTTTAAAGAGAACTGTATTTACCTTTAGATGGTGTTTCAGACATACATCTTTATAATATGTAGACAAAACTGTTCTTCAGATTCAGAAAAACTCTAAGGCTAACCAATTTTAAATGTAATAATAAAACCACAAAGGTGGTTTGTATAACTTTGTGTATTCACAATAAACATGTCCTCAAATTAAGGTAAATCTACTAACAGTTGGAAACTGACACAACGGACACATGAAATTGATTTCTTAAAAAATAATGCACATCAAGAAGACACTAAAATACTTCTAAAAATAGAAATCTCTGGATCTGAAATTAGACATGAGGTCTGTCCAGAAAAAGTCTAGCCATTGTTAATATAACAAGAAGGGTTGACACATCTATGTAACCTGGCAGCCAAGGAGAGTGGACTGGAATGAGCATGCGCGAACAGTGACACCTCACTAGTCCGTGGGGGCGGTAGGTGCCATCGAGTGAGCATGAGCCCTGTGTGGCTGTCACATTCAAAATGACTGAGCAAGCAGAGCAACACATCTGCATCAAATTCACTGTGTTAGGCCTAAACATTCCTCCACAGAAACTACTAGGATGAGTCAGAAGGCTGCAACTATGGGCAACTGGTGACCGGCAGCTTCATCATGACAATGTGCCCACTCACGCACCACATCAGTTTTTTGGCAAAAAATCAAATCACCCAGGTGACTCAGCCCGTTACAGCTCAGATTTGGCGCCCTGCGACTTCTGGCTTTCCCTAAAACCAAAATCACCTTTGAAAGGGAAGAGCTTTCAGACCACCAATGAGATCAAGAAAATATAATGGGGCTGCTGACAGTGATTGGGCCAATTGTGTGAGGTCCCAAGGTGCCTACTTTGAAGGGGACTGAGGCATCACTGTCCTATATGCAGTTTCTGTATCTTGTATCTTCTTTAATAATTGTGTCTATTTTTCACAGCACACAGCTGGATTCTTTCTGGACAGATCTCCTATACAGAATAACCCCATTTACAAAAACTGTATCAAAAGCAACTTTATATAGACACTTATTCCACGCCTTAAAGGTCTAAACGTTCCCCAAACCTTTGCTGAACTTCTCTTACGTAGGTACAGTATCTGGCTGCCTTAGGTGTCGCTAAGAGTCCAAGGTCATGCTAGTTTATGACTGCTTTATTCCATGCAAACATCACCCTCACAAAGCACTTACTCTGATGTGGTTTTTCCCAAGTCTCTCCCAGAGTCTGTCGGCCTTGGGATTCACTGGGACAACCACATGGTGCACAGTATCTGGAACAGAATCTTCTCCTTTTAAATCAACCCAGGTGGGAAAATGCATTATCTTCTCCGACAGTTTCTTTACATCAAAAGAATGCAAAGTAGCAGAGCAAACGATCACCTAAGAATAGAAAAATCAAAATTTAGATAAACTTTTATAATAATTCTACCTAGGATACTGACGTGGGCCACAACACACACTAAGCCTGGAAGGTAAACACAAGCTCATTCCCTCACTCTGTAGCAACTACTAATGGTGTGACTCTGGGCAGGACCCCGCTGAGCTCCAGTCCTCTCACTGCCACAGAAATCATGCCATCACTTCCTCAGGGTCCTACAAAACTAAGACGAAAAGGTTTTGAAGACACGAAATTAAAAGTTTTAGATTTACCTAAAAACTTACAAGCTTATCTAAACTACATTTACCTCTATCTCGTAAAAGCTTCTACCTATTGAATTCTTCCTAAGAGAAGGATGAGAAAGATAAGAGTAATATTTGAAGAAATAATGACTACCGAAACAACTGTTTTTCAAGAGCTCAAGATACTTTTTCTGAAAACAGGAAACAGTACCCACAGTCTGGAATATAAACTCTAATTAAATGTTCTGTAGAAAAAAAAACACTAAGAATTTTACTATAGTCTTCTGTAACAACTAAGTAATTTCCTGAAATCCCCTTCTTTTTTTCTAAAAGCAGCTTTTAAGACTGTTTCTTCTGTACGTACTATTTAATCAAGTACTAAAGAAAACGTTTATGGAGTAGTTAATCAGAAAACACTAAAGATGTAACTCAAAGATAAAACATTAAACATTAACACATAATGATTATTTACACATATTTTAAGATGAGTAGCTGTTTTTTTTTTACCTGAAGTCTTTTTCCATCAGAGGTAATCTGAGGAATCTGACTGTGAATCCTATTTATAAAGTCAGAGTAACCTTGAGAAAGCAGCCCATCCTGCAGAAGCAGCAAAGTTTTTAAATCAGTATCTAAATCTTTCTTTTCCAAAACAAATGTAACATGTAAGATATGGAAACTAATTCATACAGATACATATCCATATTTTCCAAATGATTATTTTCTATTAAATACTTAAAGGCAAGTTATAAATTTAACTTTAAATCCTATGTGACTAAAATACGAAAAAGCTGACAATAAGCAATCCAAAAACCATATTCCATTATTCTAGAATAAATAGCTCCGACCACATGTCCTTAAGCATATGATTTTAATACAGAAAACAAAAACAAAAACCTGTGCTAAAAACTACTTCAACCCATCTAGAAAATAATTTGAAAGGATGTCTCAAACACATTTATGTCTTTTCATACACTTCATATTTTGCAACTATGATATAATTTGTAATGTGTAAAATATTATGTACAAACATAAATAACTACTTTGAAAGAAAAACAAACCTACATATCTAGTAACAAGAGTAAATAATAAATATCCATATAACAGATCATTAGACAGCCTTTAAAAAATCTTTTACAAATAATGAAATACTTACGATACATTTTAAAAAAAGATTTCTTAGATTCCTCAAAGCTTGATTTCAACTACATAAAATAGTATTTACACAAATATAACAAAGTAAATGAAAATATACCAAACTGGTAACGATTCTCTCTAGGTATTCGAATCATGACTGTTATATTTTTAATTCACTTTTCATATTTTATCTCCAAAAATAAAAGCAAGCACTTTTAAAAAGCATAACTCTATTTCAACATACAGCTTCATCCAGGACCAGGAATCTAACTTGGGATAAGTTCAGCTTTCCAGTTGACACCAGATCATCTAGTCTTCCCGGAGTGCCAACAACTATATCTACCTGAAAAACACCACAAGAAGCTCCTGATGAAAACTGAAGAACTATTATGTCATCTGAAAGTAGCAACCACCCCCCAAAAAACTTGTATTACCAAACTTGTATTTGGTTTGAGATTAATCTGAAGAATTTGTCCAAGTTTGACATCCATAAATGTTACATACAGTCTAATATATAAAATTTGTACTGTCCAAGCAAAAATCAGATGAATTTATAGGAACTCTGAAATTCAAATCGCAGTTCTACCACTACACTGTGTCTTCTAGTTTCAATTTTCTCATTTTTGAAAGAAATAATTAATGCCTCCTACTTTACAAGTTGACTGTGGTAGTTAAGAGATGGATACGTGAAACACTCAGTGCCTCGTGTGCTCGGTGCTTCAACAAATTGGCTGTTACTGACAATAATGATGATTGACTGTCCAAGAAAATGATGATAATTACTACTTGGCCAGTGCTTACAATAAACAGACACTGTGCTGATGTTTTATAAGTACTATGTTATTTCATGTTACCACTAAGGTAAATGCTACAATTATTATCCCTATTTTTAAATGAAAAACTGAAGTTTAGAATACGAAAGTCAAAGGCACTTAGATGATACATGAAGTAATACCTACACTGGGATTTAAATGTAAGAAAAGGTCTAATTCACATAAGAACAAGTTTTACATAACTTTTTATTATAAAAAATTTCAAATATATACAAAGAGAATAAGGTTGAGCATAGTGTGATTATAGTATGCCCATGCAACTAACAACATTCCCCATTCTCCTGCCTGCACACATCTTGTAATCAAGCCCACAGGTTAGTGATGAGGATGGTGAGCTTTGAAGTAAGCGCCACCCAGGAGTTCTGGAATCTCAAGAGCCCTCATCCTAATCTGTGAAATCAGGGAAGACTGCACCATCTCAACAGCTATCGTGAGACCTGAGTAAGAAAATGAATGAGAGGCATTCAGGAAAGTGTCTGGCCCATTTCTAGAAAGCAGTCAACAGGATCTTTAAAGTGTACCTGTAGACGTATGTATGTGAACACAAATGAGGTACTGTATAAAAAATCATTCAATAAATTAGACAAGTCAAACCTCCCACTCTTTATTGATAAGCATGAAAAATCACTTCTACTCCCTTTGTTTTCTCTCCTCAGACTAAGAGGTAACTTTCTCCTAACAAATTTACCCCTCCAGCCCCATCACTTCCATACCCTAACCTTTGAAAAAGTGGCTACTACGCTGGATGTGCAAGTAGATCCAGTAAAGGCGTTCCCATTCCCATGGAAAATGAAACAGACATTTCTGAAGGAACCGCTTCATTTGTATTGATAACTACATGCAAGTCTTGGCTCAGCCTAGAGAATACTGTCTGAAGACGCAGAGACAGAGTCTGCTCAGCGTGTGAAGAACCTCCTGTACGCCCAGCACTGTGGCAGGGGCTGAGCACGGCAGGGAACAAAATGCCGCTGCGGTGCTCCCTGCGGCTTCTCCCAGCACAGGACTCTAACCCACTGGGTGCAGTTCCTCCCTCCTCGACTTCAGTTGGTAAAGTCAGCATGAAAATGGGCACAAGGTCGCTCAGGTTTAAACAGAAAAAACAACTCAGTTAAACAGGAAAAGCGAGAGATACAGTAACATGACCTGTATAATGACGCCACTACTCCCCAGGTCTCAGCTACACGTGCTGCGCAACGCTGCAACCTCAGAAGACTTTTAAACATTAAACAGTTCTACTCGCGCTCCTGAGCTGACTTCTGCGGCAGCGTGAGACACGATAAAGGGCCAAGGCTGACAAAGGGCTCAGGCTGCATGAGCCAGAGGACGGTGGGAGGTAACAGAAGCAGAGACGGTAAGATGAGAAGACCGGAATGAGAATGTATGAGATCCCCCAAGTGACCCCGTAAGTAGAATGGAATTGAATCCCACCAAGAAAGCTACGGAACCACGTTGCCTTGACTCTGCCATTAGCTTCAGTCAGTCCCAGACTTTAGACATGACTGATGAAAGCAGATCTAATTCCCTAAAAGCTCTGTAGCTGAGAATATGAGTTAAGAAATTTAATAACTTAGGAAGAAAATGGATTTGGGTTTAAGGACCTAAGACTGGGAATATATTAAATAGCTCTTACAAGAACTAAAATATAACACTAAGTAAGAACCTATTTAAGCAATATTACTCTCTTAGAATAGTATTAAGAAGTACCGTATATGATTCTTTGTTCCTAATATGCCATTATATCCCGGTAATATGCCAAACCGGGTCAAAACATTCATCATAAAATTTCATTTGATGGACACCAATGTAACAGGAGGGAGAACATGTTTGTCCTCAATGACTTGGTATCAGGTGGTTTAGACTGAATAATAAAGTATTTAGAGAAGGAAATGGAAAAGAAATTTGTAAGGAAGGAGTTACTGCATACATATAAAATACTTTATAAGGTTCTACACATACTTAGCTTCACAGACTGGGTGAGCAGAGTTAAGAATTTCTCAAACTCCTCCCCAATTAATAAAGATCACAGCCTTAGCTCTGTCCTTTATAAACACAAGGCTAAGCCCAGCCTATAAGACTTGCCCTCCCATGTGCCTGAACTCCCCGACAGCTACTGGAACCATGTCTTACTCCTTCACCCAACCCAGGGACCTCTGCCGAAAGTGCTACCCTTCTCTGCAACCCACTTTCCCTCCAAGTCTAAATTCCAGTTTCTTCTTGTTCAATTATTTCCACACCCCTCTTCAAAAAAGAAACAACAATTCAAGCGAGGACATTCTCAGGTGCTCAAAAGTTAAACAACAACAACAATAAAACTGACTTATGCTAGAATGCTGCATGAGAGGTTTGAAAGAGACTACCGTTCTGAATACTTTTGGGAAGGAAAAGGCATACCTGCTAGATGTCTTTGAATAAATATGTATACTTTTTTTAACTGCGTTTTAATTTCAGCATCTTTTGATTTTTCTTGAAACACAACTGTATTGTCAAAACAACCACCCATGATGTTACTTTTTAAAAACTGATAGTACAACTTACCCCATTGTCCAATACAGAGAGCTGATCCCGAGCTGCAACACCTCCAATTATCAGGAGCTCCCTGAAATAAATACCAGAATAATAATGTAGAAAAACGTTAAAGTGTGATTTACTGCATGATTTGTATCCATTTCTTTTAGGTGAAAATTAAAGTCAGTAACTGGGGAAGAAGCCACGTAAAACGCTGAGGGGTGGGAAGGCAGGCCCAAGCTGAAAGCCCGGGGCACAAAGGCGGCCAGCCTGCGTCTCCAGGGCTTTCGGAGCTCTGACTCTTGTTTCCACTGACCTTTCAGGCAAATGAGTATATGGTTGTGTGTGTTCAGAATTATCTCTGGAACAATACATAAATACAAATGTTTACAAGTGTCCTTCAGGTAGAATAACTAAAAACTGGGGAATGGGGTGAAAGGAGACTTATTTTTTTATAGGATATCCTTTAGTTGTTTAAATTTTTCTCATTTGAAATACTTCAAAAACAATGTTTAGATTTTAAAAAATTGCCTTATGTCAAGATACCTCAATGGGGGAAAAGAACAGTACTTTCAACAAACGGTGCTGGAACAAATGCATATGCACATGCAAAAGAATGACATTAAATCTCTTCTTTATATCATACCCCAAAATTAATTCAAAATAAACCACAGGCCTAAATGTAAGACCAAAAAATATAAAACTCTTAGAAGAAAACACAAGTAAATTTTCATGACCTTGGGTTAGGCAAAGTCTCCTTACATAAAACACCAAAAACAAAAGCAACAATGAAAACAGATAAATTGACTTCATCAAAATTAAAAACTTTTGCATTTCAAAGGACACTATCAAGATAATAAAAAGCCCACAGAATGGGAGACAACATTTGCAAGTCATACAGGGTGGGGCAAAAGTAGTTTTACAGTTTTGAGTACACAAAACACAGAGTTCGTTCTGTTATTTATTAATGACTATTATTTTCCATACAAAGAACTGTAAACCTACTTTGCCATCCTGTGTACACAGTGTGTAGGTGTGCACACACATGTGCACAAGTGTGTGTGTATAAAGAACTCTTAAAACTCAACAATAAAAAGACAAATAACTCCACTGAAAAACAGGCAGGGAATTTGAACAGACATGACAAATGGCCAATGAGCACATGAAAAGATGTTCAATATCACTAGCTACACAGAAATGCAAATCAAAACCGCAGTAAGACACCACTTCGCACCCATTAGGATGGCTACAATAAAGAAGATAGATAGTAACTTTGGTGGAGACGTGAACCCTCATACATTACTAGCAGCAATGTCAAATGCTGTTGTCACTTTAGGAAACAGGTGGCGGTTCCTCAAAATATTAAACATGTAGTTATTATACGATCCAGCAATTATACCCTCACACATATATCAGGAGAAACAAAAATGTCCACACAAAATTTGTACACTAATGTTCACAGCACAGTAGCCAAAAAGGGCAAATAATCCAAATGTCCATCAACCAATGTATGAATAAACAAAAATGTGGTATATGCATATAATGGAATATATTTCAGCAATAGAGAAAAATTAAGTATTCACACACGCTACCACATTGATAAACCATGAAAACATCATGCTAATAAGTCAGAGAAGCCAGGCACAAAAGAGCACATTCTGTCTCAATTCTATTTCTATTAAATGTCCCCAACAGGTAAATCGACAGACAGGAAAAAAATCAGCAGCGCCCCACAGGGTGGAAGAGCATAAAAGAACAGCCCCCGTCTCAGGGAGTGTAAACCTGGATGCAACCAGCAACGCTATTCGTATCCAAAACAAGGGGCACTAACGCAGGACAGCGCCCAGGGTTGGGCGAGGCATACGCAGGCAGTGGTGCCCAAGAAGGGAAAGGATGGGGCCGCTTCGGCCAGGTCAGCTTCACAAAGGACCTGGACTCCAGCGGAGTTTTCAAAGGAAAGGCTCACTTGTGCTGAATACCAGAATAAGTAACCCACAATTGACCATCTTAATAAATTGGTTTTATTATTCACGCTCCCTTTCAGCCTTTGTCCATAGGCATATTAACCCTTACACATGATTAGACACAAAAATCAATTCGTATTAGCATTTGACATTCTTCCAAAAACACTCTCTTATGAAGAGTTCCGAGTTCCTTATATTACACAGACACCCTGGTTACATGCTCCTCGACTGACTTTCCCTGTCACACCCTCGAAGTGTCATCGCACTTGTTTCGTGTGTCCCCTCCACACTGTCCCCACACTCCCACACTGAACTCTGTGACAGCAGAGACTAATTCTCAGTTACATCCCTGATCCCTCGCCTAAGACATCACGCACAGTAGGTATCTAAAACTGAATAGGTAGCATGCATCAATCCTGAAAACAAAATCAGAAATCAGTTTACCTAAAAAGTTGTATTAAGTATTATTTACTCCTGAATAAGTTTTACTTCTAAAAAAAAAAAAAATCAGTATAAAAAAGATGGGCCTGCCCTGGCTGGCGTGGCTCCGGGGACTGAGCGCCGGCCTGAGAACCAAAGGGTCGCTGGTTCGACTCCCAGTCACGGCACAGGGGTCACAGGCCAGGTGTCCAGAGGGGGCGTGCGAGAGGCAACCACACAGTGATGTTTCTCCCCCTCTCTTCTCCCTCCCTTCCCCTCTCTCTGAAAATAAGTAAATAATAAATAAACTAATTATTAATTTAAAAAAACTAAAAGATCGGCCCGCATGATGCTAGTAATTCAGAGTTTCTGAGATCAGACAGTGGTGACGGCTGCGGTGCTGTGGCTTCCCTGAGGGCCGCCCAGACTGCACCCTTCACAGGATGAATTTTATAGTGTGGGAATTACGTTTTAATACAAAAACTAATTCCAAGTAAAATGAACAAAAATCAGGCGGCAAATCAACTGACAGAGAGATTTACTTCTGTGACATTTCCTTTCCCAAATTAAAAGGGATCCTACTGAGCAAACAGGCCCACGGATCACTAAACTTCCGGTACAAAGAGCCCCTGACTAGAGGGTGACCAGCGGGAGCGCCCAGGCAGAAGAGGCCCACCCCGCGGGACAGGCTGCCCACAGGCTTGAAAGCGACCAACACACTTTCCATGCAGATGAAGTGAGGAATTTAACACTAAATGAAATGTCCGGTTTAAAAAACTAATTTGTACTCTGAGGCAGTTTTGCAAACCATGACTTTTCATGTAAGACACACACAAAAACTCTCAATTTACTTTTCTTTTAAATCAAACTTATCAGTGTAAGCAGTTTTATACAGAAATTGCTACATGTCAAAGTTGAATAAATTCTTGCACATATGTGCACATATATACACACACTGAATTTTTACCTCAGTTTCTTCTACCTTGCTCTTCCCAAACACCTCACACCGAAAGGCAGTAGGTATCTGAGCACAAAGGGAAGCTTTACCTTAATTTAGGATTATCAATATATTTCTTAAATTGCTTGACGTTGTTCAAAGTCTGCTCGGCTAACTCTCGGGAGGGCTCCACGATGAGCGCCTTGGGAGCGTTGGGGAGGAACTTGGTCTGGGCCACCTGCGCGCTGCCTTGGGGGATGAAAAGGACCGGAGCACATTCACATCACACCGCAAAGTGCCATTAATTGTAAAACGCGCGTGCAAATATTCCAATACCAAAATTTTAAATAACCATTGTCAAATAGGAGAGAGTCAAACAAAATGCAATACAGCTAAGACGCCTCAAACAAATTAGGTTTTTTAAAATCTATTTGCAATAATTGCAACTGATGAATATATTTTGTGATAAACTAAACTAAGTTATGAAATGTACTTACTTCAAATAACTGAGAGAGATTAGACAAAACAATGGGTATGAGTCTGATCTTTGGAGTCAGACCGCTGGGTTGGAATTTGGGTCTACCAGCTGCCCGTTCTGTGACCCTGGGCAGGTTAAGCTCTTTGTAAAATGGGAGGTGTCCTACCTGCAGGGTGGTAGTGAGGATCAATCTCTGCAAAGTACTGAACACAGTGCTGTGGCACTTAACTTGCACGCATCATAAATACTAAAAATCATCACCATCATCATCATCATCATCGGGATCCCCAAAATGCCTAAACTGAAACCAAATGCTTACGAGTTTATGAATTAGGTTTTGAAACTGAAGGCTACTGATGCTGCGATGCACTGACAGGTGACCAGAGCCGCGGGCTGTGACACACACAGCTCGGCTGCCAGAAGCCTTCCCGACGGGAGCGTCCCCTGTGCCCGGCCCCTTGGCTGCATTACCTGTGTGTTGCGACTTGACAATGTAACTGTCTGGTGCCTTGGAAAGGGCTACAAAGCCATCTTTTGGTGGGAACTTAAATTCTTCTTCACCAAAGTTAAATTTCAGTTCAGCATTCTAGCATGGAATAGAGGAGGAAATGAAATTCCTTATCAATGGCAAACTAGCCCATACACAATAATGCACATCAAAGCAGCTCTGATCACAGCAAAACTTTTCTGACTGGATTCTTACCTTCAAAACACAGGCAGGAAAGAGGGCTTGGTTCTTCATATGGGGTGGTATTTCAAACGCCAGACCAAGGTCTTTTCCTTTAAAAAACAAACAAACAAAAAAAAACCCCTGAGATAAGCAGCTGACACTTCCATGCGCTCACCCCACCCCTGCACCACCAGCCTGCGCGCCCGCCTGCCTGCTGCCAACCGCCTACCCCGAAACTGCCTCCCTTACCCTGAAACTGCACCTTCAGCTACTTACCCGCCTTCACCGTGCCAATGGTGAGCATCTCAAACTCAGTACGTCCCCAAAAGAATTCCCAGCATCCAACTGGCTCCCTGCCCACTGCCCCCATCCTCCCACCCACCAGCCTGTTTTCAACACAGCAGCTACGATGCTACTGTTAAAGAAAGACAGATGATGCAAATTCCCTACTCAGAGGCCTAATGGCTTCCAATCTCACTCAAACTAACCAGTTCACGTCATGGCCAACAAGGCTCTACAGGGCCCAGCCTCGCTACCCCCCACACTGGTGCGCTCCGGACCTGCTGGCCTCCTCGCGCTACTCAGCCACCCCAGCAGGCGTCCACCTCGGGGCCTTTGCACTGGCTCTTCCCTCTTCCTGAAACACCGTTCCAGCCTATCTGTGTGGCCCACCGCCCAGCTCACCCAAATCCTCTAAAACGTCAGCGCGCGAGAAGACTTCGCTGACGCCCGTGTGTACTGGCGCACCCCCAGGCTGCTCTCTCCCTCCCCTCCCTCACCCTGATGTGCACGCTCCTTCCATGCACCTGCTCCCGCCTGACACACTAGGTATCTGGGGGCCTCTCCCCGCCAGCAGGTAAGCCCCACAAAAGGAAGCACGCTGTCTACTCCATTTTTTGCTGAATCTCCAGCACCTACCAGGGTGCCTGGCACGTAACAAGTGCTCAGTAAGTGTCTGTTCAAAAAAAGGCAGGGAGGGAGGGAGGGGTGAAGAAGAGGGTGAGAGAATTAAAAAATCACAAATATGCCTTCCTCTAACAAGACAATCCATAGAAAGCTTACCATTTTTGGAGAACTTGACATGTCCTTTATCTATATCTAGGTAACACCCAATGGTATCATGCATAGTGAATTCCTAGAAAATCAGAAAGTGTTATTAATAGAAAGCAAATCCATAAATAATGTTAAAAGTTCAAATACAACTGCATCAAACATGTTAGTGGTTCAAATTACTTCCCTGAAGCTGTGATGTAGTTGTTAAAAATGCCTATTATGGCATTTCACATACAATAGTAAAAACGTCTGACAGGACTTTTAGAATCAACATGACTTTCGACTCACCAGAACAAGTATTTAGATTACCATGATTAAAAATAAGAAATGAGAGTAACATGTATTACAGTCAAAGCCAAAATCAAAATGGGGTAAAAACAGAAAACAAAGAAATATATTTTGGAGGGGCTATTTCATAATGTCCCTTCACTGGAGTCCAAATCCGAATTACCAGAAATGATTCTCAAATTCAAGTGGATTATCTTTATACAGCGGTGGGCAAAAGTAGGCTTACAGTTGTAAGTACATGGAAGAGTTTATTCTTGTATTATTTATGTACTAGTTACTGTATTATTTATTATTAGTAGTAACCTACTTTTGCCCACCCCTGTATACAGATAATCCACTTGAATTTGAGAATCACTTCTATATCCTCAGTCATGTCGTAAGTGATCAAGTAAGCAATTTCTTGCACAAGAAAACTTACTAATGCTATGGTTAAGTCACTAAAAGAACTTACCTCTCCATAACTATCAAATTGTTTGTTGTGGGATTTCTTTCCTGTTCCACCAAAGCCAAATCCAAACTTGTCAGTACCTAGATGTTAAAAAGTATTTTAGTTATGTGGTTAGAATAAACACAAAATTAAAAGCCCTATACGTGAGATTTACAAGTTTATAATAAAGCATTTCTGCAGTGTTGTGTGGTATATATTTATGCACACCAACTTTACTGACTTCTGACTCACATTCTTTACCTATTCATCCTGATTTTATACGGTCATAATATACACCTTTTGGTACTTCAAATCTTTTTTGGAACTGGTTGAGGTACAGATAAATATTATTTCCGTGTCTCTAAAGTACATACTTTGTATGGTCAAGTTTACTATTTTGCTCCCCATTACAATTAAATGTTAGTGATTCACAAATATCGATTAATAAGTTCAGTTTATTTTAGGAACACTTACCGAGATCTAAGGAAGCCTGCATGGAGGACCAGCCCACTCTGCAGAGTCCCTGGTCATGACAGGACACTTCATAGTAGTGTTTCCCTACGAGAGCAGGAGGCGTTAGGATCCATGGAGTCACACCCGTGACTCGTTTACCATGTCCCCTCTGTCCCACTGTGTCTGAATTACAATCTGTACAACCCAAATTAAGAACTGTAGGTCTTGTAACATTAACAATCTTTTCAGATCCTTGACAAAAGCTATGTTAAGGAAGCTCCTTTATTAATATATTACATCAAAAGTTTACACGTGTGCAAATGCTGTGTAATACCTTTCGTTAGTCCTTTGGTAGCTCTACATCCATGCCATTCCTTTACTTCTCTGCTTTGACAACAAAGACCATCGGACCCAATTGCTGGATTTGAGAAAAACAGAGAAAAACGTGTCAGTCCAGATTGTGTAAATCATGCATTCTCAAGTATTATTCAGCGTCACTAATATGGTAATTCCTTCCCTTGCTGCAACGTTCCAGGCAGTAAGGCATGGCGATTCCTGAGTGACAGCAAAACCCTCCGTGGGAGTAACAACTGTCCCTATTCATCCCCTGGAGGGCCTCGGTCATGCTGGGGACTGGTTTCTATAGTCATCTCTTCAATAGGACAAGATTCTACTGCAACAAGTCCGCAAAGGACTCAAAACAGCACCTGACTTGCACTAATAGTAGCTGCATCACCAACACAAATGTGTTTAGACAACTATCCTCTAAGTTCTTTATAGAAATGGGTACTCACAGACAACGCAGCGCCTGCTCACAAATCCCTGGGGCTCTCATTTCATGCCCCAACGAGAGCCTGAGTGGACGCTGTGCTAAAGGGAAACAGGCCCTGTGTCTGGCCTGCGCCCCATCCAGGGATGCAGAAACTATAAACGGATGGCAGGGGAGAGCACGAATAAACGCACCTGCAGTTGTTATTTAGTAACGTTAGAACTCTAAAAGATAAAGTTCTACATTATACAGCACGGTCAGTGCTTATTGGCGCTTATTGGCTTTAAGTAAACTGACTTTTGTTTGTAGTGCAAAGAAACAATGACTTCCATCCTGCTTCTGGCTTGCAACTCCTATTCAGCAGCTGCATGTCGAACAACCTTTTTAAAAAAGCACCTCATCACACATCTTACTTCACTTATCAGAAATTATTTATTCAAAGTGTAAATTCTTACTCAAAGGACACATTATATAAAACTTCTTTAAAAAGTTCTTCAGCAATGGCAAATCCTTAAAATTTTTATATTTAACATTCTGTATGCATATTTACAGACATAAACTTTAATATAAATCACATGGTGGCGAGCAGCAGTTTGGGGTTTTTTTTTGTCTGTTTGGCTGTTTCTGTCTTGATTCCTCATGCCCACTTTCCATTTCTCAGCCTCCTGTTTTTCTTAACAGCATCTTTTGAAGATTCTTTTAGGTCAGCTCCGCTCTCGACACCTGATCACTTACAACTCTAAAGTGCTGACTCGTTGTCTGTGATGATTTCACAACACCCTTGTCCTTGTTAACCACTGGTAGCAATAGGCTTCACTTCATTGGCATTTTTTTCCCTTGTAAACAATGCTCCAACAAAAAAGCTTTGTATGTCTATCCCTGTATACTACCGCTTTCATTCTAAAGGCTTAGACCTTCCGGGAATATTAATTTTTTTAAATTTTAACAGGTAAAGCCAAACTACTTTCCAAAAAGGCGGTAATTCATATTGGTTATCACTCTTTTGGATTATAATGCCAATCAGATGGATACAAAACAACATATTGTAACTTTAGTTTCCCTACATACTGAAAGTTGATTTAGCATGTTTATTGCCATTTGGACTGTCTCTTCTGTGAACTGCCTGCTCACATTCTTTGCCTATTTTCATTATTGGTTGTTTATCTCTTTCTTAACAAAAACAGGTATCTACACAGGAAGTCCTTAACAGTTTATAAAGATTCTTTCTCTCATCAGCACTGCAGTATTATTGTCTCTTGACTTTTTCCTGTGACATCTTTTCCACGTATATTTTTTAGAATTTATACAAACAGACCTGCACCTCTTCTTTTACAGTTTCTGAGCTTCCTATGTGGGTTAGAACTTCCCCACCCCCAAATTGTACATGTAGTGTCTGTACATATATCCTGGCGTTTTAAATACATAAAGAACTTGTCTCTAGGCGTGAGATGAGTCGATTTCATATTACTGCAGATGGGTCACCCGCTGTGCTGGAACCCTTGCTGAATGACCCTCCTTCCCACTGAACTGGATTATTTCTTCTTCAAATTCACATTTCACATGTACTAGGATCTATTTCCATTATATGCCATTGACTGTAGAGTCCTGTTAGCACTGAACTGTGAAACTGGAGTGACTCCATTCTAAAATCTGGTAAATTAAATCTTCCTTTACTATTCTTTTTCATAATTTTCTTGATATTCTCAGGTATTATTAAAAACAAGTTTCTGAGTTATAAATGAGTTGCTAAGATCAACCCACTTACCAAAAGCAGATCCTCTGTCGTACGGGTTCATCTGCCATTTGTTGAGAACTAAACGAATTAAAGTAAAACAATTACCAACAAACGTATGAAATTAAAAGCACTTCATCAAAATTCAGTATGTATTTTATACCTTATGTAACAATTCCTATAGGTTCAATTTTACACAGTATGTGAAATGTTCAAATAAAAGTGTGGCTGTTTTTCCTGTGGCAACACTGAAACTGAAAACTGAAACAGGTGAAAGGTAACAACCGCGGGCCTGCCTGGGGATGGGACCGTTCCCCTCACTGCTTCAGTGCACTCTGCACTGGGCGGCACGTCTGGGTCCTTGCTCCCAGGGCACTGACAAGATACAGTTCTGGTGATTAAACAAGCTGATTCCAATCATAATAAAAATAATTGACCAACCCAGCAAGATCTAATTAAATATCATTTTATCAGTATTCTTTAAACAGCAAGACCTTCATCTTAAACACTTCAATGCCTTATGCAAAAGTCGTGAAATTTTTCCTCCTTACTTTAACAGAATCAGCATTTTCCTTTTCTAAAACATTGCAATAGTACATGGATAATCAAAGGACCGTAATAGCTTAGAGAGCTCTACATGTTTTCAAGCCCAACTTCCCACCCAACATAGAAACCTTTTCCCAATTGGTCAAGCGATATCTAGCACCGGCTTAAACACTTTGACCATGAAATAGCTTTCTCTTGAGGTTCTCTCTTCCACTGTTGGCTCAGTTTGGCTACTCAGAAGTTAAACAGAAACCTTCATCTACATTATGTCTAATTAGTCCTGCTCCTACTTTTTACTGAACAATTATTTTCTCCCCAGATCATTTCAGTGACTTAACAATTATCTTTTACTTGTGTCTCCATGTTTAAACACCCAGTTTCTTTATTCCTTGTAGAACAAGACTTGGATCTATTACCATTCTGGTTATTCTCGGGAAGCATTCTCTTTTATCATCATCTCTTATAAATGATGATTTAGAGTTGTTACAAGTTTTGAAATTATCTTTGAATAGGCCAATTGTCTAAATAGTTCATATCCATTATCTACCTCACCACTCACTTATGAGTTCATTCTACCAACTGTATCACATTGTCACTTTCAACTTAATGAGAAGAAAATGGTGACATGCCAAATACACTCCACTTCAGCTTATAATTTTGTTACAATCCTACTTTGTATTATGAAACCAACATGACTTAAAATATGGAATTGTGTTAAAATATAACAAAAGCATAGATTACTCAAGACAGAATGGAATTCAGAAACTATTTAATCAAAGCAACACAATTTAAAGATGATGAAATTGATGTAAGATTATTCATGGTAGACACAGGACCAAAAACCCTAGTAAAGGACCAATCTCCATGCAGACAGAATTGAAAATAAACTGACTTTTAAATTTATACTTTACATTTTAACTTCCTGGGCTCCTTCTTTTTATCTTAAAGGGAAATACATGCCTCTTTCCCTGTGAAAGGAATATTTCCCAGCACTGTTACTTTTTATTCCATCAATTATTTGTAAAAATCCTTCCTTAATACCTTTGTAAAACATTGTGCCAATTTAGTATTAGGCACAATATTTGATTTCACAAAACTCAAAAAGACATCAAGTTAAAAACATTAACATAACTAAATAAAAGGTATCAAGTTAATAAAAACATTACAATAACTAAATGTAATTCCCCAGCTCGGGTTTCCTCGCGAAGAGCCCCGTCAGCACTTGGAAGGGACTCCCTTTCCTGCTGTCTGTGCTCTGAGGGCGCTCGGCGTCCCTGGGCCCAGTGTGCCACGGGCCCCTGCCATCCCCGGGCACCGACCGGAACAGTCAACGCCCGGCCTCACAGCTGTTCACGCCAGGGATGAGGATGACTAATCCGTACAAAAGGAAAATACTAATATGCAAAATACCTGAAGCGCCAGTTTTAATTGTGGTTTTCCCCTTCTTGCCTTCCTGCTGGTCTTTGAGAGTTTCGTAAACGATCTGGATGACGGGAATGCTGAACGCCTGTCAAAGCAGCAGCGGGTCTCGACGTCAGCCTCAGGCGCCCAGGCCAACCGGGATACCAACGGAACGTACAGAAGGTGCGCCTGCACGTTCAATAACCGCGCGTACTTCGGACCGCCGCTCTAACTTTACGTGCCCAGACCCAAAATACCAGTAAGAGGCACAAGAGAGCTGACTGTGGATAACAGGAGGCAGCTCACACCCCCCGAACAAGAGCAGAAGCCTGACGAGTGACCCCACCCTGAGAAGGAAAAATGCCCCCCAGCCTGACACGCTGTTCCTCACCGCTAGGCCAACGGAAGGTCGGCCCCCACTTTAAGCTCTTTAATACCGGGGCCACTATAGTGCAATTAAGAAACGAATATAAACCCTGAAGATAATGGAACTATTTCCCCAAGACCAGTTTAAAACTATATTCTTAAAGCCATACTCTTCCAGAAGTGTTTTAGAATCAGCTGGCAATAAAAACATCACCCTCGGTGGCAAGCAACCCATCTGTCATATTCTGGAGGAGGTGGTTTTGCTAAATATCTCAGAGTCAAAACTACTGTTCGAAGTTACTTTAAAAATCAACTCTTACAAAGTCAATTTGTTTATTACTTACACCAGTTTTTCCACTTCCTGTTTCTGCAGCCTAAATGGAAAAAAAAAGTTGATTTTACAAATTAAGTTGTCAATTAAACTCAGATTAACTGATGATACCACCTAGAAATCTGTAACACTTGAGTAGCTGGCTTTACTTTTATGGTGACTTCGGATTAGTCAGGTTTGTTCGGTCAACTGTAACTACTGCCAGCCTTGCCACTTCTTTCCCATTCCCTTCAAAGTCTGTTCTCCCCTTTACTTTCCCACTGCTACCATTCAGCCTAAGGCCTCATCATTCCAACCTAGGTTACAAAAGCATCCTAGCAGTATCTAAGCTCTCAGAACTATACAAGCTACTATCAAATTAGTCTCCATAAAAACACAATTCTAACCATGTAGCACATCTCTACTTAAAATTTCCAAAGATCCCCAGCGCCAAATACCCAATTCTTTTTACATGACACTTGAGAAAGAACCCAAATCTGAGCCACTATATTTCTACCATCTTATCTCAAGTTCCACCCCACCAGACACACATATTTTATGCTTCCATTTACTTGAACTACTCCAGGATCAAACCTGCCTTCTCCTCTTCACTGTTTTCACTGATTTACTCTCTACCTAGAGATCATTTCTCTTGCATCCTTCCTTGCCCAAAATCTACTTCCTCCAGGGAAGAGTCCCGGACAATCCCCTCACCCAGGAGGGTAACTGGCCCCCACTGGAATCCCGTAGTCCTTTGTACCCCTTATCAAGTACCATGTTCTCTCTGCAATTATCTGTGTATACATATTACTGTGCTATTGGGTTTAAGCTTCTCAAGGGCAAAAGCAGCATTGTATTCACCTATTTTCCCCATAACTTCTACCTGTACTTTGAATACAGTATGAGTGTCCTAAGTGTATGTAAAAAAGCCTCTGGAGTCCCTACAGTGGTGCACAATCAGCCGCAGAAGTGTGCATCCCACGCCAACCAGCTCGCCGCCCTGAAACATACCATAAGTACATCGCCGCCTCCTAGGATCAATGGGATGGATTCTGCTTGGATATCAGTCGGGAGACTGAAAGAATCATATTTTGAAAGATTTTAGTAAAAAAAAAAATCATATAAGCTAATTAAGGCATATTAAACTATAATCCTCAAAGAGAATTTTATTTGGTAAATACTACCAATCTTTTTCAGCTAGAAATATATCAAAATTTAGAAAGACAATGTTTTATATTCTGTAAGTTAGAGAATCACAAGAAAAACTCAATTTCACTTAGCTGACTACACCCAAAAATATTTGATAGACTCACAAACAACTGTTTAAATTATAAAGCATTGTTACTGCAGGTACATTTAAGTTCTGTTGCACTTACAGCCAATCCATCTCTTCCACAGCTTGCGCAATTTCAGGCATAACACCCATCTCTGAAAATAAAAATTTATTTTAAAAACCACACATACCAAACTGAAATTATACTGCTCTTAAAATTATTGTTCATAGAACAGAGAAAAGGCTTTGAAGCACAGCTCAGTAATATAGCAGCTCCTGAGTTGGCACTTCAGAAAGGGTTTAAGTTTTAGAGAAGGGCTCTCACTAGCAATGTTACTTTGGGCAAGCTATGAACCTGTTCTCTCCAAACAAAACGGGGCTAATACTACCTATCCTCAGGGCTGCAGGAAGATCACAGGCAATATGTAACGCATCTGACACATCGTTGTCACTTAATACACAGTAACCACCAGTGCCTCTTTGATTAATGGAAAATCTGCCAGAGTTAGAGAGAGGGTTCTAGACCAGCATCTTGGTTGCTTCATCTAGAGAGGATGGGAAATTCATGTGCCTAGAAAGCCCACAATTATTGGCAGCCATAATCAAAACTCTGGCTAACTGAAAACAGAGGGGCCAATGGTAAAATCCTGGGTAACTGGAAACGTCACAGGAAGGACTGCTCGGTTTTTAACTGTTCCCAGATTTACATAATTCTACTTCAAAGCCAGTCCTAAATGAATAGGTTGGATTATTTCCAATTGGATTTTCTCATTTTACCATTTCTCAAATGATCTGCTGAGGGTGGTTAGTGGGATTACTTACACCTCCTTTCCAAATAAGTGATTTTAAGTCTGCTTATATAAAAATGTAGCTTTCATTATTGGCATTACAAAACTGTGTATGAGGTCTGTCCAGAAAAAGTTCAGACATTGTTAATATAACAAGAAAGGTTTGAGTGACATTGATATAACCTGGCAGCCAAGGAGAGTGGACTAGAATGCACATGTGTAAACAATGACAACTTCACTGTACTAGTCAGTGGGGGCAGTAGACACCACTAAGTGAGCATGTGTACTGTGTGGCTGTTGCATTCAAACTGAATGAACAAGCAAAGTAATGAATCTGCACCAAATTTTGCATCAAGCTTGAACATTCTCCCGCAGAAACTATACAGATAATTCAGAAGGCTGCAGCTATGGACAACTGGCTTCATCAAAACAATGCACCCAGTCATGCATCACGTCTCGGAAAGAGTTTTTTTTGAGAAATAACAAATCACCCAGGCGACTCGGCCCCTCTACAGCCCAGATTTGGCATCCTGCGACTTCTGGCTTTTCCCAAAACTAAATCACCTTTGAAAGGGAAGAAAATTTCAGACTGTCAATGAGATTCAGGAAAATACGAATGGACAGCTAACGGCGACTCAGAGAACTGTGTTAGGTCCCAGGGTGCCTGCTTTGAAGAGGACTGAGGCACCATTGTCCTATGTACAATATTTTTTTGTACCTTGTATCTTCTTCAATAAATGTCTCTATTTTTCATATTACATGGCTGGGTACCTTCTAGACAGACCTCGTATTCCTATTGAAAATTAACAATACTCAAATATTCCCAAGCCCCCAAAATAACCAATTTGGAAATTTTACATTTCTTGTAATTCTGAAAATAAATAAGTCTACAAATTGAATATATCCATTGCAAAAATAGCTTTTTCTTTGCATCAGGTGAGAAGAATCATGCTAGCAATTAACACAGCAGATACAACTACCATTTTATATAGTAAGCTAGTTAACATAAACATAGATAACAAGGGACAAAGTATAAAAATGTTTTTCAAAAAGTCTCTCCTAACTCTACATCTCCCCAGAAAAATACACACATCGAAAAACTAATCAAGATTTAAAGTTGCATATCCAAGCCAACTTTCTAAGAACTATCCCCATTAGAGTCTAGTTGACTCTCTCCTAAAAGGCAAACTGTTTGAACAGAGTGATGGTCTTAAATATGCTGAGTATTGCACACTGAAGCTGCTTGTGAAAACTGTTATATAGTGAGCAACCACTATATTGTTGCTCACTATATGTGGTTGTTATCTAGAAAACAACCACAGACTTGCTTTCTTTCAGCAAATTCCAGACTTCTTGTTCCATTCTGGCCATGTTCTCTGCATGTGTGCCATGAAACTATGTTTTCTTTAAATATAACATTTTTAACACTTATGGAAAAAATAGAAACAGTCATGTTCTTTAATTCTACATTTGTGTTTATTTCACATCACAGACTCTTCTAGTCCTTTTCCCAACATTCTTGAAATTTATGCATGACTCTCAAAAGAAGTGAATCTATAAAATGTCAACCTGGAACTGCTCTACACACCTTGGCTCTAAAATCTTGTTTTAGGACAGGTCTGGGGGAAAAAATTAGCCACCATTGAGTAAGTTTCCCCTCACCTCCTACTATGAGATGCAACTACAACAATCGGAAATGCTAACTCATGGCTAAAAATTTGGAATTCCTAATGTTTTCACAGGAGGAAACTAAAAAAGTACAACACTTTAAGTCATCCTAATAAACTAAGAACATTAAAAAATAGTAGGCCTAACTTGATATTTATTGCTATGTAAATTTACCACGTTTCAGTACATGTAAGGCTTACTGCAGCTTCTTAAAACTGTGGCTGTAAAAAAGGGATGATGATAAAGAAACACGTAAAAATAACAACTATTAGGTTAGAATCGCTTCCTCAAATTCCTGTTTGAAATAAAGGAGAATATCGTACAGCAGGAAAATAATTGTTTTTCAAAATTTACACTAGGCTAGTGTGCATGAGAGTGAAAACTCTTTTCCTCCTAACTTCAATGCTATTTAACGTTAATGATGATATAATAGCATTTAACAACAAAAACAGATTTCTTCCTGGGACGTTTATTTTTTTAGAAGAGGTTGAAATAAAAAACAAGACGGAGGCAGTAAAGTCATCTTTCCCACCGGAGCCCTCCCCACGCCCTGCGGCCGGTCGGCCTGGCCAAACCCCAGAATCAGGCGCGGCTGAGCAGTAAAACGTTCCCGGGCACCACTGCCACGTCCGACAGGCAGGGGGCCAGGGAACGGAGAACAGCTAGAGCTACGCGCCAGTGCCGCCGCATCATCTGAGCAGTCGCGGGTTCCCGGCAGGACAGCCAAGAGCAGACCCGTAGAGGAGAAAAAGCAAGGAAAGCCCAGGGAGGCCAGCGCCCGCACAGCAGGCGCTACCGCAAGCCCGAGCGCCCAGACCCGGCCTCTCGGGGCTGCCCCGAGCGCCCCCGCAGCGCGCGGACCCAAGGCAGCGCTGTGGACAGCTCCCTCCTGCACCGCGCGGCGCCTGTCCGCCCCCACCCCAAGTGCCCCCGCCAGCCCGAAAGGCGAAGCGTGGATCGAGCCGCCCGCACCAGCCCGCGCTCCGCAGACGCACCGGAGAAGGCCGCCATCTTCGCCCGTCCTCCACGGCGCAGCTCGCGCTCCCTCCCTCCGCACCGACACGCTGCGCCGTGGGAGCGCGCGCTTCCGGCCCAAGCCTGGCCTGCGGCTTTGCAGTTCCGGGCGGGGACCCGGCCTGGGGAGAACGGTTCCGGCAGAGAAGTGACCCTCCCCGGACCCCCAGAGCGGGGATACAGATCCCGGGGACCTTGTCAGGACCGGTCATTGTCAGACATAACTAATAATCACCATTTGTTTGGGCGCTATACTGTGTCCTCGGGACCACAGTTCCACATATAAGGAAGCAGAAGTGGGTCACACAATGGCCCAAGATGACCTGACGGCTGAACTATGCCCTCCCTCGCTCAGCCCCCTGAGCTCTCCAAGATTAGCAGGGCTCGGTAGTGAGTGAATGACTTGGGCAGAAGGTGCTGAACTCATTGCCCAGAAAACCAGTACTTGTGAACGCCTGGCAAGCAATAGACATTCACTTACAGTAAGTAGCGATTTAGGTCTCCCAACCTCCTTGCCACGGTGTTCAACATGATAGTTTCAAGTTTACTGAGATTTTGAATTTCATGTTTTGACTTCTTTCTGTTTGCGAAAGGTAGGAAAATTAAATGAATGTTTAATAGCCGCCACCCCCCCCCCCCGACCACTAACAGCTCTGTCAGGTGGTATTACTATCTTCAGATGAGGAAACTGAGATTCAGGAAAGTTTACATAACTTATCTGAAGCCACACAGATGCTAGGTGGCAGGGTGGGATATGAGTCACCTCTGCCCAAATCCAGGGTCTATGCGGTATCATCTGTAGCCTGCCACAGAGTGAAGTGGAAACAAGCGATAACCTTGGGCAAGATGAATGGTTCGAGTTAGACTGCAGGAGCCAAGCTCCCTGCATTTTAATTCTAGGCCTGCCCCCTTGCTAGCCGTGTAACCTTAATAAGTCTGGGCTTCAGCTGACTCATCTTTAAGACAGCCATGAATAACAGTACCTATCGTGTAGGACTGTTAGGTGTATTAAATAAAATAGGTAAAGCACCTAAAATAGAGCACAGCACATGGCAACAATATGTGTTAGCTCTGTTATTGCTAATACATGTAACAGGGTTCACCTGATGCTCCAACAGACAAAGATAATACATTCAGGCCTGCAGCTTCCCACCTCCAGGACCACTATTCCCATTACATTTTATATGCTCATTGTATTTGATATGTTTCTATAAATGATAGCCCTGAGAGTTATGCAATGTAGTAGTTCTGAATAGATGTTACGTACCCCACATTTCAAAGTCAGGCACAGGATCACACATGATGGAGGACTTGCAGAACAGAAATCTGAAATCAGATTTTTGTTCCTTTAGCCAATATCCATCTTAAACATATGAAAGGCTTGAAGGTGCAAGTTAAAAGATTTCTCTGAAGAGAGTCGTTGAAGCACTGAGGCATTTCCCCTTCCTCAGAGGAGAAAGCATTTCCCAGGGGACTTGCTCCTTTGCTCTCTGGACTTTGGGAAGCAGAGCCATGCTAGGAGCATGTGAGTAGCTGTGGTTAGAAAGCCTTGAGGGCAGGGCAGGGGAAGAGACCACGAGCAGGAGAAGGCTGCTGTGGAAGCAGGACACTTCTCCAAGAACAACGGGGCAAAGCTGTGGCCTTTTCCTCCAAGGGCTAAGGAGACCTTTGGAGAATGGACTTGAAGCTTTCTGCAAGCAGAATGTGCCCAAGAGAGCTGCCTAGAGAAGCTAAATGATGCAGCCAACGGACTCTCTGTTGTATTCATCTTATAACTGGAGGAGAAATCTCTATCTCCAGCCTCGTGTAAATGGTACTTGCAGAACACCTGCCAAAGAATCTCCAAGATACCCACAAAAAGTATCCCTGAGTGAAAGAATCAACCTTGAGTGTGACTGAGCCCGAGAGCACCAGAATCCAATCACGAAGCACCAGATAATGGTGAGAACCAACCCCCACACTCCACCCCTCCCCTTCCAGCTCAGAGACAGCAGCTAATGGGAGAGGGAAGGGTGAGAAGAGACTGACCACACCCTTGACCTCAACCTTGACCTCGACCTCATTGCGAGCTGGGAAGCAAGGGAGGAAGCTATAATTTTGGTTGAAATTGTGGGTTTTGATCATTACAATGTTCAGTGGCAGGTATGAGGCTATAATTGTGATGCAAGTGACCAGACAACTTTTCATCATCTGAGAGTGACCAGGAAAGCTCTGGAAGATGCTAGAGGCTCCATCTAGGTCAGGGAAGGAAATAGCCCATAGAGGAGGTTTCAAGGTAATGGGTCGTGTTTTCTCCTTATGATCTATCAACTTTAGCTCATTTAATATACTGCTTTATATCAATGGAGGAGAGAGAGAGGAAGAGAGGGAGGGAGGGGCAATACACTCAATAATGTGAATTGAGACAAAATGTGATTGGGGTGTCTTCCTTAGCAGGTAGGCCAAGACCAGGCAGAGAAAGTGCAGGCAACCCCTTCACCGAACCAAGAGATAGAGGATGTCTGCCCTCAGTCCAGTATCCTTCTGGTCCACTCTTCTCAGAACAGGACACTGGTTAAGTGGGCACCTACTAACCTGGCCACAGTCCTGGATTCCCTGGCCTGGTCCCAGAAACTCAACTACAGTGCATAGTTAGGTGGGGAGACAACTACCACTAGGTGGCGCCAAGCTACATCTGAGCCAGGTGAAGTTTGAACCTGTCTTAGAACTCCCAGCTTGGACGTTCCCGGTCCCTCCCTCCCCGAACATATTCTGTAATCTCACAATAACCCTACCTTTTTTGTAATTGGATCTTTCAGATCCAGCTAATCATGCCATGGTGGCATTTTACTGTTATCCACTCACCCAGAAAAATGTGCTCCGTATTTTCAAGCAAGCTAAGCAATAGTTCACTACAGACTACGTGATTTTGCCGCTACTAAGACAGGCCTCAGAAAGGTGCCCTTCGGACACCCAGGACAGTGAGAGCAGATATGTCCTGTGAGGACACAGTGGACAGGTCATCCATGGGCCACACACACAGTCCCCTTTCCCGTGCCTTTCCCTATTATTCAGGCTGGGGGGGTGGGGGGGGCGGGGGCGGGAATAATCACCTCTCCGAACTCCCCTGTAAGAGGGAGGCAGCCAAGAGACCCAGTTTGTCCTGGAGAGATGTAAATGGAAGTCCCAGGTAGGGAACCTTTTAGAGGAATGACCTGACTGGCAGGCAGCCTTCTTCCTTCTGGAACATGAACCTGAGGCCTGGAAGGGCAGCAAGGAGTCGCTATCGTGAAGCCTTCGTGCTGAGGAAGCAGGAAATCGGAGATTGCATCCTTGGTGATGATGGCGACCTAAGTCACCAGCCCAGGTCTGTCTCCTCCCCAGACCTCTAGCGGTTTGAGGATGCCTTCTGTAGTTAAGCAGCTGTGAATTCTCTCTTGCGTGCAGCCCAACACATTTCCTGACAGGTATGGAAAAGAAAGGAGATGAAACATTCATCAGTATGGATTTTGTGTAATGAATCATTCAGAAAATATTTTCAAATGCTCTACAACAGAGTGATAAGCAACCCACTGTGGCTACAAGGAGGGGGAGACATTTGGCCTCCGTCATGAACATAACAAACATCAAAACATTCTTTTAATACGTGGTCATGTCCTCTCAACCAGAAATGAAGATGAAACATGCCACATACAGTGGAGAACATGACCCTGAACCCAGCCTAGCGAATGCACGTCAAGTCAGGTTGTTTACTTTGTCCTTTCATTGACACTCAACCCCTTCCTCCGTCACCATACCCCCCACCCCCCGGGGAGTAGTAGTAGTTCTGAATAGGGAACCTCCTGGGACCAGAAAAAGCAAGCTGCCTAGTTCCCGAAGATCCAGCCACCAGGAAGACGGAGTCAGCAAGAAAGAGAAGCTATTTCAATATAAAATAAGTTAACTAGAAAATGCAGTATGTCCATTACCTTAACCCCCAAGTCTTTCCTGGCAATACCTGATACAAACCCACTCATCATTCCACACAAGTAACCACACCTTCTCTCTCCTCAAATGCGACCCGGAAAGTCTGTCCTCAGATCCACGTGTTAGGACAAGAGAGGACTTGCCCTCGATCCCGAACCCTGCAGTGAGGGGACCTGTATGGCAGACCTTCCGTCCGTCAACTCTTTGGCACCACTCTGGGGAAGGTTCCCAATTCCACCCCCTTTAGGAAGGCATCCAGCAGACCCTCCCTGTCCACCTCCCTGCTAACTTCCAGCCTATACCTTGGGGCCATTCCGCCCTACAGCACCTCATACTAGTAGAATTCCTTGCATCAGGTTGCCTCTCACCACTGTGTATTTTCTTATGTTGTCCCCTCTCCCTAAAACAGCCTCCCCTGTTTAGTTTCAGTTATCAGTTGCTCCGTAAGAATGACCCCAAAACTTAGCTTCTTAATGCAATGACCAATCTATTTGCTCATGATTCCATGAGTAGGGAATTTGGGCAGGGTTTAGCTGGCTGGTTCTGCTCCATGTGGCATTACCTGGGGTCATTCACTCAGCTGCACATGGCTGGTGTCTGGGCTGGGCTGGAAGATCTGAGACTTTACTCCGCTGTCTGATGCCGCAGAGCTCCCATATGTGGTTTCACTCCCCCGACGTGGCCAATTCGGACCTACTCACAGCAGCATGGAGTTCCAGGTAAGACAGACTTCCTACACAGGAGCTGGGTTCCAAGAGGATGTGTTCCAAAAATAGAAAGCAGAAGCACATATGTATCTCTTAAGCTAGGCTTGGAAGTAGCACAATGTCACTTCTGCCAAATTATATTGGTCAACACAAGTCATGTGACCAGCCCAGATTTGTGAAGAGGGGAAATAGGCTTTACCTCTTGATGCAAAGAGTGGCAGAGTTTGAAAGGATCTATCATGAACCATACCTGTCTTCTTGACAAACTCCTCATTCATATTCAGCTCAGCTAGCACCTTGCAGCAAATCTTGATTAATGCCAATCCCTAAACTGCTAGTTTGCCTCAGTAATCATTTCTGTTTTTCCTTAAATTCCTGACTTTTAGCTGGACATACAGGTGTCCAGAATAAAGACTTCATTTCTCCATCTGCCCCAAAAGCTCAATATGGCCATATACCTGTGTTCTAGCCAGTGGCTTATAAACAGAAGTATCCTGAAGGGAGATGGTATATCCTTTTGCTCTTCCTCCTTTTTGTTGGCTGGAATGGGGATGTGATGGCCGGGTTGGAGCAGCCATGCTGGACCATGAGAAGAGAGCCATATACTGAGGATAGCAGAATGATAAAAGAGAAGTAGCTGGCGTCCCTGACACCAAGGAGCATCATACTAGCCAAAGCTTTGACTTTAAATTTCTTACATGAGAGAGAAATAGACATTTGTCTTCTTTGCTTTGGGTTTTCTGCCCCACTTCTTTTACCCTAATCTTAATTTCTATATTCCCATTAAGTTATCTCTTTCTGCAGGACAAATTGCCTCAAACTCTAGTGCCTTAAAGCATAAATATTGACTATCGCTTGCAGCTTCTGTGGAGCAGGAATTCAGGCGCGGTTTGGCCGGGCACTTCCCCTCACTTACTGTTACAGTGGAGCTCCCGGCCGAACAGCAAGCCCCTGAAGGCCGGAGAAGGAGGCTCAGCTCGCAAAGGCAGCTCGCCTTGGTGCCTGGGTGGCAGTTAGCAGGAGGCCTCTGTTCTCCACACGGACCTCTTCCCGAATGTTCTCATGATTCAGCTGCTGACACCCACAACCCACCCCCTTGCCACCAAAACAAGTGACCTTGAGCGAGAAGCAGAGTGAGTGATATCTTTTATGACGTAGCCATCACAGTCACCCACTGTCACTTCTGCACAATATTATTGGTCACAGATGCCTCATCAGTGTGGAAATACAGGAAAGTGTGAGTACAAGTAGACAAGGGTCATTTGGGGGTCATCGGGAGGCTGGCTTCCACACCCCACTTCTTCCCTAATGGACTCCGTCTTTGTTCAAGTAGCAGATGATAATCCCTCAATATCAGGGAAAAGTATTTTCATACAGCGACCTCTGGGATGAATCATGTTCCTTCTAAACCAGCTATTGTTGTCATCGACTTTGTTGGCTTAGCTTACGTTCCCTATTTTTCACAACATGCCTGCTTCAGGAAGCAGTTTGGAGATAGCTCACGTTTAAACCTCCTCTTTCCCCCCCACCTTGAATTTCCTACAGCTCCTCAGCTGAGCAAAAACCCCTGAACTTTTATGCTTTTGTCAAATAAGCTGTCAGAAACGGGTCCAGATCTATTAGAATGCAGCATCATCTTCACTGTCCCCGTTTTCACCTTATGATGCTTGGACCAGAGGGGGCCAGGCACAAGGGCATAAATCCAGACATTTATAATCCTCTGTGCCCCAAAGAGGTGGCCATAAAGTCCATCACTCCAGATATATGGGAAGAGGGAGACAAAGGACAACCCGATGTGCTTCAGAGATGTTGTAAAAGAGAAAAGAGGTCTCACTGATCCTGTCGGACTCATTAGAAGCAAGCCAGGCGGGGACAGGATTTATGGTTGGGTGCTGACTGGCCAGCAGGCAGGAATGCCACGCCTTCTCCCGCACTCGCCATCTTGAGTGCTTGTCACCCTTGTGGCTGAAGCTGATGGTTCTCGGACAAAGGGTGCCGCTTTTGGAATCTGAACAGGAGGCCGTGGCCTGGAGGTTGTGGTTGTGTAAGGGCACACTGTGCACCAGACAGATGTTCTGAATCCAGGTGCCCAAAATCTGCCAGGACCCTTGAGTTGCGGGACCAGCAGAAGAGGGTCATCTTGCGTCAGTGCCCGGGGTGCAGGCTGGCTTTCTCGGCCTCCCTCCCAGCATCCGTGCTTCACTGATCCTCCTTCCTGTCTATTCAAACTGATCAGAGGTTTTCTTGTGAACGAAGCCTGTGATTTTTATTTAAAGCAGGCTGAAACAGGACGACATGCTATATTGTTAAAGGTGGGGCGGGGGTGGGAGGAGGGATAAAAGGAATGGTGAAGAATTGTTTCAAATACCTGGAGAAAGTAATTCTGAAAATAGACATGTATAGTGCCTAGGTGTACGCCTGGGCATGGGTGCCTGTGATGTTACAATGATAAGACTGGGAATTTGTGAAGGCTGCTTCAAATGTAGCTCTGAACAGGGATGTTCCAGTTACTATGGCTACATGACAAATTACCGCAAAGCGTAGAGGCATTAAACATCAATTTATTATGCTCATAGTCCCTGTGGGTGGGGAACCTGTAGCACAGCACAGCAGGAACGGCTCGCGTTTGTTCCTCAATAACTAGCGCCTCTACTGAAAGACTCGGAGGCTAGGGGGTGGAATCATTTGACAGTTTCTTCACTCACGTTAGCATGGTTGGTGCTTAGGTCACTGAGACCCGAGCTAGGGTCTCTCCCTGCAGCCTGGGCTTCCTCACAACATGGTGGTTGTATTCCAAAGGCAGCCTCAGGAAGGCAGTGTGGTCTTACATGACCAAGCTTCAGAAGTCATGCGGTGCCACGTCCTCCCCATTTTATTAAGTGAGGCATTTACAGAGGCCTTCCCGCGTTCAAGGGGATCATAGTTCCCACCACCTGAAGGCGGAGTGTCAGCATTTCATTGTAAGAAAAGCACATGGGACAGGGTATAAGTTGGTGTGGCCATGCATTAGCAATCTCCAGAGAAACAGGATCAATAAGATGTCCAGGGTCTGGCACAAATAGCACCCCTTTTTTTAATTACAAAATCTTTTATTACAAAATCATAAGCATGTAATTCTGTAACATAACAATATCACACTCAAGGATACCATATGACATTTTACATGAAATGTTCAAATTATAAATTATTGCACCCATATTATTACCCTACCAACCACACTCGAGCAGGCATTACTTCTGCCAGACCCTGTATATATAGAGAGAAAGATTTATCTTAAGAAACTGGTCACACGATTATAGAGGCTGGCAAGTCCAAAAGCTCTGGGGTGGGCTGTCAGGCTGGAGAACCAGGAATCGCCCGCCGATGCGCAGTTCTGAAGGCCGTCCGCAGGCCGAACGGCCTCTTGCTTGGGGCAGGCCAGTCTCCTGTTCTGTCAAGGCCTTCAACGGACTGGGTGAGGCCCGACTGTACCCAGACAAGCGGACACATAAAATTAGCCATCACAAGTCCACCCCTTTCCACCCAGCACCCCATGCATCGCCTTAACCACACTTAAGCTCCAAATAAAGACAATAACAAGGTCACACATCCACCTCACACAGCACAACTATCCCGCATACAACTGAAAACGCACCTTCTCCCCAGACAAGGACACAAACTCCTTGTGCGATGCTTACTCTTCTCCTTTATACCTTGTAACTCGAATCCAGTGATGCAAAGTTAACTGTATTTAAATATCATGACATGAAATGAATGCCTCTTCTGTCACGTGGTCACAGCCGGCATTTATGACTAAGTGCTTCCGCTGTCCATTCCACACACCCGTGCCCTTGTGTCTCGTGCCATTGTTCCTACAACATCCTACTGCTTATACGGACCAGCCCTGTCCCATGCAGAAGGAGCTACACAAGGGCATGAACGCTGGAGGGTCACTTGGAAATGTGCCACTACAGCTAAAAATAACAAGTATTTCCATATTCGTCAGATGTCAAGTTCAAACTGTAAAATGGACAGAAATAAAGAGTTGGAACCTGGACCAGATTAGGAAGGATGATGGATGTCAGATTAATGATACCGATTTAATCTGGCCGGTCAGTGGATCTCACCCTCTCATGTGCAGCAGAATCGCTCGGAGGACTTGTTCAAGCACCGAGTTTCTGATTTGGTAGGTAGATCTGGAGTCAGGCCGATAATCTGTGTTTCTCACAAGTTCCTAGGCAGTGCACATGCTGCTGGGCTGGGGACTGCAGTTTGAGAACCACTGTTGCAGGTGAAGCAGGTTTTAGGCAAGACAGTGACGTGGTCAGCTTCTCATTCTCTGTAGCTCTTTCTGGTGATTTGGTAAAGAATAGACTAAGTGCAGGCACCTCCCACAGGCTCTCACAACAGCGCACGGATGAGTAACTGAACCATGAACTCGGACCAGGAACGTATACCAGGTGGGAGTGGACAGGTAAGAGAAATACCTTCACACTGGCCGGGTTTGATCACATGTTGTATTTGATTCAGGCGCGGGAAAGGTTAGCGTGAAGGGTGTTAGTGCAACCCCCAAGTTTCTAGAATGGCTGACGGGGTGGATGGTGTTAGGATCAATTGAGAAAACAAAAGAGGAAGGGAGGAGCAGCAGTCTGTGCACATGTTGAATTTAGTGTTAATGTTGGACTTTTAACTGGACATAGGCAGCAAAAAGTTAGCTGTGTGAGCCTGCAGCCTGGAGGAGGTTCTTCAGGTAGAAATGCAAATTTGAGAATTATGAACAAACAGGCAGTGAGCCTGAGAATGGATGCGCTCACCCAGAAAGCAGAGAGGGGAAGAGCTGGGAGCTAGGACCACTTCCGCTCCATCCCTTACTGTGTAGCACCTGGGAAGTCTGTTAAAATGTAGACCCTGAACCTGAAAGCCAGGGCTAGGGTTTGGTTAAGGAGAGACTCTATCAGAGGTATTTATGCCTTACCTGAGGTCCCCCAAGCCTCCTATTTAGATTAGGAAACCAAGGCACAGATAGAGGAAATAACCTGTGCAAAGCCATAGAAAGAGTCAGTAACAGAACCATGATTCCCAACAAGGTCTTTGTTCGGGCCTCTCTGAGAGTCCCTGCCAGAGGCAGGGGGAGGGCCCAGAAGATTATACAAGTCAAGATGAGTGTGAGGAGAAGAAATGACATTCTATAAATGTGTAATTATCACAAAACGATTGAGTTTTCTCTCTTAAGTTCAATGTAAATTCTAGAGCAATTTCTAGCACAGTGCTACATTTGACTTTAACATACTGTTTTATTACTTGGTTACTTAAGTTCAGTAATGATTTTTGTCTTCTCCTAAATGCCTTTAATTTTTCCTTAAGTTAATTTATTCAGGAATTAGGTTGCCAAGCCTCCTTTTTAATTATTAATCTATGCCTATATCAGATTAAAATTGTATTTAAATAGCAATTTAGACTTTAAAAACTTTGAGTTTAATATTGGGTATATATTTTTATCTAAGAAGAAACCAAAAGAAACTGTTTCAACAGGCAACAATTTACTGCCTGTTGAGGCAGCTCAATTCTATTGAGGAGCTCACATCATTAAAATTGAGAGACATTTAGTAATTCCACCTCAAATGGTTCTTAATCCTTTGTGTTTAATTTAGCTTTTCTAGAGAGTGTCTGTTCCTAATGTTTTAATAGCTTCCACATTTTCCATTAGTGCTTTGCCCTATCAAAACACATTATTAATTCCTCATCAGCTTCATTGAATCCTTGTTCTGCTGGTTAATGTTCACACTGTCATTATTTTATTAGCGGAAGCTCAAGGATAAAATGAAGGACTTGGCCATAATTTCATTACGAGTAGGAAAAAAAAATCCAAGCTCATGAATGATCTGCTTATCGAGAAAAAATTTCCTTGAGCCTGTATTATTTTGCTGGAGAAAATAAATGATTTTTAAAAGTTGTGACCTCTCCTTTTTTAAGCCAAAAGGGTTCATTTGTAACAGCCTCCACATAACCATGAATAATTCACACAGTCAATGAAATCGTAGTGTTCAGGGCCTGCCTATAAGCTGGGTGTATGGAGATTAAAAAACCATTGTCCCTGTCCACAAAGAATTATAGTATTTTGATTTTGCAGTTGCCGTTTCAATTTTTGAATTACTGGTGTTATTTGAGACTCCCTAGGCGTCCCCAGACTGTGGACATGAATGGTAGTGATCAATGCAACAGGAAACATTGTAATTTCACTGGTCTGGTTCCCAGTTGGTAACACGGGACCCTACCAAACATTTCTGGGGAGCCCCAGAGGCGTCTTCCAGGTGATAGCAAACACCTGCATGCCTTCCTGATGCCGCCAGCCGGCTCCCTGCGGAGCCAGAGGGCTCGGAGCGGAGCCCTCCTGGGTCCGCTGCCTGCAGCCTGCGCACCTGCGAGCTGCTCTGCTGGCTGTTCGAGGCAAAGCTCTGAGAAGGCCTTCCCCTTTGTGCTTTCCTGTCTGAGGTTCAGACTCTTTCACTTCAGGCAATTAGTCAGACAAGGCTTCCTGACAGACTCCCATAAACACTAAGAGTACTTGCAAAAATGTAAAAACAAAACCACAACTTTAAACATGAATGGAGTTTGTCAGAAAGTAAAGGGAACTCTGAATCCTGGCAGTAGGCAGGAGGATCCATAGAAGACGGCAAGCAGAGAAGTGGTGAGCGGCTTTCAGGCAGAGCTTGGCTTTCAGGGCTGACTGTCCAGGTGGGGCGGGATGGGGAGGCTGGGGTCACAGCCAAGGCCTGGGAAGGGAGGGGAGCGGGGTCACTGATACCCCTACTTTGGGGGAGGACCCAAGAAGAGCTATGCAATTAAAATAAAATCTCAGAACAGAGTCAGGCAGCAACCAAACTTGTCTGTTCAGCCTGGAATCCTTTTGCAAGTTTGGGGCCTAAGTTTACATTATTTGTAACATCTGAAATAAATTAGAATCTTAATTTAAAGTAGACCCAAGTTTCCCAGGTCCATTGCACAAGTGAAGGCAGGCGTCCGCAGCCGGAGCTTACCCTCTACCCCATGGCTCCAAAGATGCTCACAGATTGGATTCCAAAGCATGGGAAGAAGCAAGACACACAGATATACAAACGTTCTCTTTCTGTCTCTCTCTCTCACTCTCTCACATACACTACATAAAGAAACAAGTCATCAGGAGCAACAGTCTAGAGAAAAAAAAATCAAAGGTCTTTGAAGATTTTGGGTATTATATCAGGTAGAAAATAAATTATGCTGAGCGTGTTTCTAAAAGTAAAGCTTGCAGCATGAGTAAGAAGCAAAAACTAACATGAGCAGCATAGTTGCTGTTTTTTTAAAAAAAGGATGTTTGGAAATATACAATAATTGATATCAAAAACTTGATGTAAAGATTAAACCTACAACAACCTAAAAAGTGAACTAGTGATGTGGAAAAGAGCTCTGAAGCCATTTTCGTGGCTACGGAACAGAAACACCAGGGAACACGAAGTACGAAGTACGTAGGTACGACAGGGAGGTCGCCACCTAGGGGAGCCAACCAAGCAAGCCCGGCGTGCGTCTGAAGAGAGCTGTACGCAGGCACTATCTGAGGATGCAATGACCGAGAACTTCCTTGGGGGGGAAACTGTGTTCCAAACCTCTGACCTTGCTCTCTGTAAAACAACGCGAGGTTGGAAGGCAGTCTGGTGTGTGCATGTGCGTGGGTGGTATGTGTAGATGCACATGTGGGTATGTGAGTGTTGTGTTAGCATATTTATTATTGGACCACCTTATCCCAATGGGAGAATTTTCTCTTTATCCTGATTTATATTTACTTATTTATTCTGTCCTTCTCTGCCTTAAATAGTTTCTTTATTCCATTCAATGGTTTGGAAGATATATGTTGTATTTCTTTCTTTCTAAGAAAATTCTATAATAGCATATTTTTCTATTAAAATCTGAAGTTATGTAATAGCTCAGTCTTACGCCCTAATCAGGAAGGACTTTATCACACTATTCATTGGACTCCTCTCTTCCACACCCCATGTATGTGCGGCCTAAAACTGTAGCTTTACTGTTTTCCCTGATATTTTATATTAAAGTTTTCACGTATTGCTAAGTGCAAAGTACCCACCACAAAGAGTTTATCATCAATATTTTTTCATACTTGTGTTATCACATATCTTTCCATTTAGTCATCAGCAATCTATCTCTTAATCCATCTTATTTTTAATGCTTCAAAGTATATTAAAACTAATTTGTTTTTAAATTAAATAAAAGAGTTATTCTTACATATAAATCATTAACTGCTTAGTTTACTAGTGTCTTTTTTTTTCCCGATTCATTCGCACACTTCTTGCATGTGCTGCTTGATTTTGCATTTGTCACTGGAGTCTCTGGTAAGGCCATTTGTCACTGGTGTTTCTGGTAAGTCCAGTTTGTTGTTCCATATGATTTGTAAGGAAAATGAGGGGGAAAATGACCTGTATTAATTATGTAGCAAATCGGAGTGAATGAGCTTTAAGTAACACGCTGGAGATTTCTTCTTCACTAGTACCATGAGTGAATGCTCTGATATCTACTTGGCTGCCAAGAGATATTATGGAAGTCTTAGAATATTTATGGAAGGATTGACTAATAATATGTTCCGGGCTTTCTGGAGGAAATAGAATTCCTTGCCTTGCTCTTAATATTATTTTATTATTACCTTTACAGTTTATACACTTCATGAAGAACTAGTTTATCATTCAATCAAGTACAAATGTATGACACCGGTACCAGGTGGCATATCAGTGCACAACTTTAATTTTATTATGCAAGTTCAACTTTAAAATGAAAGCCACTTCAAATGACCAACTACCTTTGGTTTCTACTATGCAGAAGCATAAAAAGGTTAAATGCTGAATCATTAATGGCTTTTGGCTTAATGGGCTCTTCAGCTGATAAAAGCTAAAAAAGCTGAACTCCTAAAAAAAATGAGTATCAGTTAATGATAGCTCTTCATGGGAGAAGAGAAGAAAAACAATTCATTTCTGTGAGATATTGTAACACAGTTTTTTTTCTGATTCTGGGGTAGAAATGTCCACAGCTATCAGTAGAGTGAATGAGAATTATATTTTAGTTCAGTTGAGGCATACTTGGTATGCGATGAGAATAGGAAGAAATGGGAAAACTTTTCTGTTTTTTTTCCTTCCCCTAATCAAAGGCTTATGAAAACATTAGATTATGTCTCATTAAAATGACCATTTTACAGTGCCTTCTCTATTGATCATTTCAACATTACACAAATTCTGTGTTTCAATTCCGGCTTCACTACTGGTGTGTAAACTTGTTTGGGTCACACTTTTTTAGAGCCTCCGTTTCCTTCTGTATAGGGACATTAACCCTTTCCTTGCAACACTGTAGAGAGGAGCAGAGATAATGTATAACAAAGTGCCTGGTACAGTACTTGTGGTACATACAAATACTGCAGCTATCATTATTGCTGTTATTATCATTATGCCTATTCTGGAATTCTTCACTTTTTTAGTCTTATTTTCTTAAACGGTTCACAGAATTACCATTTGTGGTTATTTGGAAAGCATAATTTTCCTTTTACAATGACTTACTCATGACTTAAAACCTCTTGAAACCAGACCTGGACCTTCAGCTACATTAGGAAGTTCGTTAGATGACCGTGAGAGCATGTGGCAACCAAACCGTTATAGAGGCTTAATTTCCCCTGAACGTAAGAGGTGGAGAACGGCCATTCCACCTGTTGGTACTTCCAGTCGTCCAAAACCATTCATTTCCATTTTCAGCCACCTCCGCGCTCATCTGTCCCCCCTGTGATGTGCTCTGTGTGAGCAAAGGCACACAGGCTCAAGACCCGAAGGACTGTGTTTGACTTTTGGCTCAGTTGTGATCTTGGGTTTCTCTGAGCTTCAGTTTTCCTTATCTGCGAAGTGGGATCTGAATCCCTCTCCCAGGTCTCTACCTATTTATCTTGGCAGTGGCCGCGAGGATGAAAGAGACCTGTAAGCCATAAACTCTATCAATGTATTAATGTAATGACACTATCAATATACTATTAACTAATAACTCAGCTCAGAGGCAACCTTGCAGAGACCCGTACGCTACAGATTCTAAATTAGGTAGATCTGCAAAAGCTAGAAATATCAAGAGAGCAGTAATTTCCATGCATTGAAACACAGCTCAGATCAGCTCGGGGGAATGCACTAGCTCACTTAACTGGAGCACACAGATGTCACTTGCTTCAGTGGTGCTAACGTCAGGTGAAGCCTCTCTCTTCCGTCGTTTGCTCACTGTGCTAGTTTCATTTTCTTACCACGCAGACAGGCTTTTCCTGTACAGTGAATCAGAGGGCTGTTGACAACCCCAAATTTATATTTTTCAAGCTCCTCCACTTCCACTGAACTCCCTTCCCCCAAGCCCCAGGGAAGCATTCTCAGCCCAGCGCTCTTTGAAGTCAGGGGAATGGGGCTCTGAGTGGACAGACTTGAATCAAGGAGGCTGAGTTTAGGGACTGGCAGCCCCACTACAAGTACATGACTTGGGTAAATGGAGAACAATGGAACAGTTCTCTACAGGCAGCCAAAGTCCTGGGCAGACAAAAATGATAGCTGTCACCTTATGTGTGAGGGAGGAAAGGAAAAGAGAATTATGATGAAGAAGAGAGTCTTGCTGTCCTTATGAAATGCCCAAGGTCTTTTCATTAAACCAACCACTCTCCTGTTAAAGATTAGTGTGACCTCGCCCTGAGCAGTGTGGCTCAGTTGGGCATCATCCTGTAGACTGAAAGGTCGCTGGTTTGATTCCTGGTTAGGACAAAAGCCTGGGTTGCAGGTTCAGTCCCCAGTTGGGGGCATGGATGACGGGCAAGGGACTGAGGTTTCTCTTTCATGGTTTCTCTTCCTCTTTCTTTCTCCCTTCCCCCTCTAAAAAGAAATAAATAAAATACTTTAAAAAAAAAAGATTAGTGTGACTGTCATCTCAGTTTGCCCAGAACAATCCTGTTTCATTCGTGTTTTCCTATCATAATTATTAAAACCATCATTTTTCATTCTCAAAACGGTCTCAGTTTGGACAATTAACAACATAGTCAGTGTAAATAGGACCAATTAGCCATTGGACTTCAGCCACCCAGCTTGTCTAAAATCTCCCTGTTCCTCTGACTCGGCTGAACTTGATTTGAACTGTGATCGCATCTCCGCGTTTTCCTTTCCAACCGCTATGTCTGGTAGTCCATCCTCGCAGCTCTTCCCATGGCATACGTATTCTCACCGCCTTCTTCCCTCCGACTGGTCACATCATTTTCTTTCCCTCCACGTACTCCTCTGGATTTGAAACAATGGTGAAGAAGCCTTCGTAACCTGCCCAGCTGCTCTCAGCACACCCTGGGGTAGTAGACTTTCCCTTCCAGGAATTCCCCCTCCTCCTCCCATTATCTGCAGTCACTTTCTAAATGGTGTCCTTTCAGCCTGTGCTTTTTCTTTCTGCAGAATATAAGCTCCCAGGAGCCAGGCAGGCATGGGCCTAGGTTTCCTGTTCTGTTGTACAAACTATGGTACCTGGGGTAACAGTGAGGATGAATAAGGCAATTGACATAGTGGGATGATGGTAGAAAAACAACAATTCTTGGTGATGTATTTGCGATCGCTTCCTTCCCAGCCGGGAAGGAACCATCCCTTGTCGGTGCGGCCAGCCACCTGCTGGCTGTGCTTGTGCTGACGGGCAGTGAAGGGAGCCGATGAAGCAGAAGGCAATCTGATTTCTACCTGGGAAAGGATGAGATAGAGAAGGGGAGTAAAGGGCGAAGGAAACTTGGTGTGCAGAAGTGGGAAGGGACAGTGTTGAAGCCCTGGCCTCCTCCAGGGGCGACCCCTCCTGCTTCCCTAGTGAATGGCACTCCCAACTGCTCACCTTCCTTCTACAGCCTGTGATGTGAGATGTGCTCTTTGAAGCTGGGCACTGCAACAGCCCTGGTGGGGTGGGGAGAGATACCTGCTGTTTGCAATTGAGGATTTGATGAAAAGCTGCTGCGAGAAGTACTTTTCAGATGCAATGTGTCAGAAAGGTTTTGGGAGCACCGTTTTCATTTATTCAACAAGTAATAATGTATTTTGTCCTGTGCTCTGTTCAAGGCTCTATTGTAAACTCTGGGGATATTGTCATAGGGCCCTATGCACCTCTTCATGCAGCTGTTCCTCACATCCTTTAATAAACTGGTAAAGGTTTCCCTGGGTTCTGTGAGCTGCTCCAGCCAGTTAATCAAACCCATGGAGGAGGTCTTCGAAATCTCTGATCTATAGCTGGTTGTTCAGAAGCACAGGTGATAACATGGGCTTGCATGTGGCAACTGAAGTGTGTGTGTGTGGAGGGGGGGAGCGGGAGGGGAGAGTAGAGGGAGGGATGCGTAGTCTTGTGGGACTGAGCCTTTAATCTGTGGGATTTGGACTGTCTCAGGATGGGTAGTGTCACAATGGAGCTGAATTCTTGAGGACCTTTCTGTTATCCGAGAACTGCTTGTTTGTCTCTGGGGGAAAAATCTCCACGTATTTGGTGACCAGAAGTGTCAGAGCAAAGTGTTTTGTGTGAGTAGCAAAAAAAGACTCACAGGGAAGAAACAGAGTAGGGAAGAAGGGAGTTTCCCCTCGCACGGGTGGAAAGCTGAATTTTTTTCTATTGCACTATCTAAATGGGGAATAGGAGACAGAGCACTCTGCTCTGGCAGAGCCTACGTTTTAGAAAATGGGGACAGACAATAAATGAATATAAGGAACAAATTAAACAGTGTTGTGGGAGATGACAAATGCTAAGGAGAAAAATACAGAAGGTAGTGGGGAGCTGGAGAGCTGGAGTTCAGGGAAGGTGGCTGCAAATTTAAAAAAGCAGTCAGGGTAGACTTCAGAGAGAAGGTGACATTTGAGCAAAAACTTGGAGCTGAGGGAGAGAAGCAGACAAACATCTGGTAGAAAGCCTTCCCAGCAGAGGGGCACCACCCACACAAGATCCCTGAAGTGGATGCCTGAGTCTCCTGTGTTCGAAAAGAGCAAGGCCAATGTGGCTGCAAGTAGTGGGGGTGGGGGGCAGGTGACATGGGGCTTGCGTAGAGGTCCTTTAACTTTGGGAGAAAAAGGAATGCCTGGGCTCCCAGTGAAGGCTTTTCATTACCTCACTGCCTAATGCATCTTGATGGATACTATGCCATATAAAGATATGCAAGAAATCTTTAGTATTTCTTTTGACTGTGACCCGGTGGCTAATGTTTTGTACATTGTCCTGTGTATTCATTGGAATTACAATAGGCTCTGTTTACAGCACAAGGATTTCCACCCAGAGGCACTTGCGGTGTGAATGAAGGAACAAAGGAGTGAGCAAAGGAGGCTGGTATTTTAGCCCCCTCCCTGCACAGCCTCACCCGAACACCCCCACTCCACTGCCTCTACACCTGTTCTCCACTCGGGCTCCAGCCTGCTGCCTGCTTTTATTCAACGGTATATTTCGGCCTTCGTCTTTGTTCTCCCCGCTTCCTCTCTCTTGAAATGCTCTGCCCAAATCTCCTTTTAATTCTGCCTGTTGTTAAAGACCCAGGACAAGCTACACTTACTCCAGGAAGCCCCTCCGGACCCTCCGTCTCTTGCTGTCTTTCCCGAGACTCTAACTATAGCGTCATTCCCCTGGTACCTTTTATCAGCCTAATCTGTAATGTCACATCAAAAAAACACTTGGCGTTCTTTCTGTGTGTTAGGCAACGAATACACAGATGAGCTAGCATCTCAGGGAGAGACTTTTACCATTTTTACTTTATAGAAGCTGACTGGATAAGAGAGGTTCAGGCTTGGCTGGTGTCACACAGATTAATAAGGAGCGCAACTGAACCCAGTCCTCCCCGAGACGTGGAGGGTTGACCTAGCATTTCCTTTTAACTCCAGTTAACCCCGCCCCCTTCCCTGAGACTTGAAAGCGGCCGCGGCCGGGGAAGCTTGTCCGCTGCGGGATGCCGTAGGACCACTCCCCCCGCGGCTCAGGCCCGGGCGACCATGGCGGCCGCCGAGTCCGTGCCGGCTGTTACTCCGGGCGCCGCGGAGGGCGAGGAGGAGACGATCCTCTACGATTTGTTGGTCAACACTGAGTGGCCCCCGGAGACAGAAGTACAGGTGAACCAGGCTTCTCTAGAGCCGCGGCCAGCTTGGCGCAGACGCTGCCCGGGCTGAGCCACGTAGGAAGAGCCACGTAGGGGAGTGGTGCCGATGGGCGGGGGAGCCGGGCTCACAAGCGTGTCCCGTTGCCCTAGCAACGGCTCGGGGGCTGGCAGGGGCCTGGGTCGCGGAGGCCGGGCTCCTGCGATTCCTCCCGGGCTCCGAATGCGGTTGTCGCCGGGCAGAACCTCGGGCTCTGGTTCTATCTCCTTGGCGGTCCTTGGAGGGGAGCTGCAGCGATGGACTCCGGGGTCCCTCTCATACCTGCCGCCCGGGGGTCCCGTCCCGCGAGCTGGCCGGGTCTGATTCTTAGCTGTAGTAGCAGAGTTTTCCAGGACCGAGAGTCTTAACTTCTGGCCGGCTGCCACGGAGCGTGGCATCAAACCTTTACTCCTACCCGGAGCTGAACCGTGCCAGTTCTTGTGTATTTCAATAGATAAGCATTTAATCAGTGTATGTATGTGTCCGTTCGTATCCCAAATATTGTGCCCGGTGCAGGACACACAGAGGTGACTAACTTTCGCGGTGCTTGCACTCTAGAGGGAAGATGATACAATGAATATTTCTCATCACCTAGAGTAATAAACGCTTTAACAGCAGTATAAGGAAAATGCCTTAGAAGTGAAGAGTAAGGCGCTACTGACCCGGGTTGGGTTCTCTGCTAAAGAAGGTGTCGTAGGGTTTGGTAATCTGAAATGGACCTTGGGGTTATCAGTTGTTTCCTAGAGAGGACCTCCCAGGCACAGGGTGAAGACTAGGAGTTCACATTTACCCGGCAGATATTTATTGAGTTCTAACATGTGCCTGTCACTCGTTTAGCCTCAGATGACGCAGCAAGATGAGAACGACTTTTATGAAAGGTCACGGAGTCCAGCCCATATAAATTCCCTTTTACAAAATCTTTTTAAAGTGGTTCTTTACTGGAGAAACTGTTCATTCTGCTATGAAGTTTGTCGTTTTTCTTTAACCTCCTTCGCACTGCTGTTCCTGCTTGTCTTGAATAATGTGTTTTGTAGGCTGGCAGAGATCTGTATATATATTGTTTTCAGGTATTTATTTAGTTTCTGTTTGTCTTTAACGGTGTGAATAGGTTATGTGCAGGAAGCAGTTGCTGCTGCTGTTGGTTGGATAAGTTTCCACTCCTTAGCACTCACTGATTAATTACAATAATGTTTCAGAATGCTTCATATTATAAATTGATTTAAAAATATAAGCACAGCATCAACTTATGGCTTTGAAATCTCATTGGCTTTTTTTTCTTTTTTGTTCTATTGATTTCAGCTATCAAACAACAGGCTCTTGCGTGGCAGTTTATTTATTTATTTTGACTCTATTCTTCTTTATACCCCTTCCCAGGACCAAATTGTGCCTTGCATGAAGTGGATGATCAATTCATGTTTGTTGATTGAAATAACTATTTTGTGCTTTTCAGCCATATTTGTCTACATTTAATGTTCTTTTGGAACTGTCCATTGTTCCTCTTTCTTTTTTTTTTAACAGCACATTAGTACATCTCACTATTTGTAATACCTAGAATTGTATAGCCCACACAGTGTTTAGTATACTTAGCTGTTTAATGTAACAATTATTTATCGGTGTGTGCCTTAGTTGCATTTTCTCTGTGGATATACAGCATTCAGTAAATTTGCCTCCAGACATGAATTTATTGATCTCTATGACCCCCTTTCCTGCAAGTAAAACTTGTTTTAGGTTTCTGTATCCCCCCAACTGAACTGAACTGGGGGTAGTGTGGTCTTTGCCCTTGACTTCTCTTGTCTTTGGATTGACGTTTTGATTTCTGAATCCTTTCTACCCTCTGCAAAACTCATCCTCACATGCTCACTTGTACTCCCACCATTCCCAGGCCTGCTCCTACTTGTTTCTATCTATAAGTAGTTTTTAAATACTGGTAATTTGTACCCAGTGTTCTGAGTATTCACAAAAGAAATAGAACTTTAACATATTGTATAAGGACTTCTAGAAAATTCTTAAATGTAAATGTTTTTAATTTGCAGCCTAGAGGCAACCGAAAACATGGTGCATCCTTTATCATCACAAAAGCAATTAGAGGTAAGTATAGCTTATTTGTTTCACTGTGTAAAAGTATATAGTTAGCAGAAAATTTCTCCCCATTTCATTCCTAACTGTGCTGTTTTAGAAAGTTTAGGGATTTTAAAATATATTTTTTAGTCTTTTAACATAGCCCCTGATGAAAGTGAAAGGCATACATGTTACCTGAGTTTAATTTTATATATGTATATATTTTCATGATATATATGTATATATACACACATCTGTGTAGGTATGTATGTATGTGTGTATATGTACGCATACACTAATGCACTGTACAGCTAATGCATGGCCTGAATTGACCATTATGGATGTGCTCAAAGAAATGAAGAAAATCAAATACAGTATGAGTGTCAGAGTAGGGACATTGAGGGTGAAAATATTAACCAACGTAGCTCAGTTGGTTGGAGCATTGTACCGTAACCAAGGAGCTGTAGGTTCGATTCCCTGTCAGGACACATGCCTAGGCTGTGGGTTGGGTTTCTTATGTGGGCATGTGTGGGAGGCAGCCTGTTGATGTATCTCTCTCTCTCTCTCCTCTCTCTAAAAGCAAGGAGGAAAAGTCCTCTCATGAGGGTAAAAAAACAGTAACAGGTTGTTTTAAGTGGTTAACATGATGTTTCAGGTACATCTGGTCAGTTATTCAAATTGCAAATTGATTAACCTGGGGACTCATTTACTTTTGAGCTCACAGATCTGAGGAAGTATTGAGCAGTAGCCGCATTGAGCTTGTGCTGGGAGGGGTTTATCAGTATTAATTGTTACAAACCTTTACCAGGGCAACAAGGTAGGTGTGTTGGGAGTTTATGTGTTTAGGTGAGGAAACTTGCTCAAGGTCATTCATTTGGAATTTGATTGAATGCCTTTCTGGTTCTAAAGCCTGTCCTTATTCTACTGGTGAATATTACTTCTAAAGACAAGATCCAGTTTCAAAGGAGTTGAGTACTTGAAATTACTTGTAATTTTATCATCTGGTAAAGATAAATAATTTTCTCTTCTGATACAAGAAGCTCTAGCACATTCAATTTTCATTATCACAAATGCTTTGAAATTTAGAAAATTTCGAAAATGCATACAAGTAGTAAAATTTATTGTGGAAAATTTAGAGAATACAGATGACCACAAATTAAATTATTCCTCATTTTGCCACCCAGAAGTAATCTGTTATCCTTCATACTTTTATTCCAGTGCTACACAGTTACTTGTGTACACATGTTCACACACATGTATTTTAAATGAGATCCTATAAAATGTTATTTGTCAATAGTATGTTAGTGATTGTGTTTTTCATGAACTTCCCCATTTTTAGATATTATTATTTAAAGCTTTGCTATAAAGTATAAAATGTTACTTTAATTTTTTATAAAAACACTTTGGTTTTAAAGGATGATTACTGTGATTTCTATTGCATTGTTTTATTAAATCCTTTTTGTCAAAATTCAGTATCTCAAATCACGTTGACTTTTTGTATTAGGAAATACTTGAAAATTTTGAGTACACGAGCTTGGAATTTAATATAAACAAATGTGTGATCTTGTACAAGTTACAGCGTATGTGAGATTTTATTTATTCTCTTATTTTAAGAGTTGTACTCTCCATGTTTTGTTTTGTGATGACTGAGTCTACAGCATGGTCTAGACTTTTACCATCAAGAAATCTAATTTGAAAATGATTCCTAAAGAAAAGCTGATTCATACTTGGCTTTGCTATTCTTTTTATTACAGATCATTTATTATTTTTACGCCAATACATCTGGTACAGGTGAGTTACCAATTCCACAGAGAAAAAGTACGAACATCAGATAGAAACAGTATTGCCCTATTTATGATTTAAGTTTTCAGAACTGAATTGCGATATATGGATGATGACATTCAGCTGAGCCCAGTTTATAAAATAGACTTTTCCAACATTTGGCATACCCTGACAGGATATCTTAGTAGGCCAAGGGTAATTTTTGTTCCCTCAGTCATTACTAAGAGGTCTCAGCCTTATCTTGAATGTCCACATGGTGGATCTGTAGCTCGCAAAGCTTTTAAGAAACTTTTGTTTTATTGTTGTATCTCTCATGTGGGCTGTATTCAGTTTCTGTATGTCAGAGAAATTTCTCTTAAGTTTCATTTCTTGGGTACTTTTGAATTCTTTGGAGTTTTGAGGCACAGTGCTGATTTTGAGCTCTAAAAGGAATAACTGAGTATTCTGACAGAATATAATTCAGCTTTTAGATACATGTGTAAGAATTGTTTTGTGGAATTACCACAAGTGGCTTTTTCCTTGAGGACATCTAATCTTAAAAGCTCCAGAGATAATATAGTTACATAAAAGAGACCTTTGGCTCTTTAGGACTTGCTCCAGTGTTTTCTGCTCTTACTCTGTGTGGTGTGTGGGGTGTGTGTATGGTTTTCATGATTAGATTTGAAGGTAGTTGATGTGTTGTGGTTTCAGCCCTGCACCCTTTTTGCTCCCTGATGGACTGGTTCGCTTGGTTAACAAACAGATAAACTGGCATTTGGTCCTTGCAAGGTAAGAATGTATAAAACTCATACAATGTTTCGCTACCTGGATTAGCATTTATATTTCATTATGGCATTAATTTTGGGGTCCTATGGCTTGCAATCTTGATATTTATTGTTTATAAGTTCCCTTTGACACATACGGTTAGTATTGTTTAATCATGTTAATTCAAGCTATATTTGAATCATTCTGTGTGCTTTTGTACCAAATGCTCATCTAATTGTAAGGTCCAAAAAAAGGATAATCAAAGCATGTGAAAAAATTTGAAAATGATTTTACCTCCTTAAAATCATTCCAGCTGTGCAGAAGACTTCTACAAATGTTCATACTGATTATTTTTTTTCTTCCTTTTCCATTATAAAAGCAATGGAAAACTTTTGGCTGCTGTTCAAGATCAGTGTGTGGAGATCAGGTAATTGTTAATATTCATATTAAAAATTTACTTTGAGGAACATTTTATTTGATTTGTAGGAACTAAGAATTTTGAAGAGGGCACATTTAAAGGGATTTTACTGTGAACTTACATAATTTGGTGAGGTGTCAAACATCAATTTTGCCAATTAAAGGATGCAGGGAATTTTCTTAGAGGAGGATGTTTGTCTTTTTGCTTTCTCAGATCATTCCTCTGTCCCTTGAAGAATTTCACTGTCTCAGTAGATGGTACACATTTCCCAGAAGTCTGGGAATCACTCTTATTTGATTGTATGCTGAGACGTCAGCTAAGCAGATGCTCAGGAAGATGTAGCTCAGGAAGGTATGAAAAAGTAGGGGCCACTTTGTTCTGTCAGCATAAAGCTGTGGACTGTGGGTCTGCATGAGACCAAGGTTTCATTTCACTTGAGACCAGTGATATTCCCTGTCCTCTTGAGACACTCAGTGGCATCACATACACATCTAGAAGTCTCCTGTAAGCTGGGTTTCCTGTGTGCTTTATTTCTGTTTAATGTATCAGTTATGAAAGAGGTATAACAATAGCACTAACTCAGGAAAACGAGTTCATTCTTTGGGACATTAAGAACAGCAGACAAAATGTGTGGTCTCTCTAAAGCTTGGGACGACTCTTTTCTCCAGGTAAGGCCTAACTCCTAGTTCTCAAAAAATAGCAACGAGGCAGAAATTTCAGGATGCCGGGACAGATACCAGTCAGAGATTTTGCTGCTGCTTCGTTGTTCTTGACTAACAATAGTATTAATGAAAATTCAGCTGTGACCACACTGGTTTTAGCTTTATGTTGTAAAATGTCTTTCTCTTTCCATTTATCCAAACAGAACTGGGCCCCTCAACTTTTTGGGGAGTAGTCCAAGGGTTTATGCCCATTGCAGTATAGACTTCCAATGGGGTGGTTCCTTGGTCCCTCTTAAAACCACCGGGACAAAAATGATTGACAATAGATCTCACCTGTAAGTGGAATCTATTCAACAAAATAAACTAAGAAACAAAATAAACCATAGGCAAGGAAACATGGAGCAGACTGAAAGTGACCAGAGGGGAGGGGGAAGGAAGACAATGGTGGAAAGAAGGGACTAGACAAAGAACATGTATGAATGACCCATGGACATGGACAACAGCGTGGGAACTGACTGTGGGAGAGGCAGGCGTGGCGGGATGGGGGAGGAGGGCAACGGGAAGAATTAAGGCAACTGTAATAGAATAAACATGACTTAATAAAAAATGACTGGCAATGATGAAAGCCTTTCAGCACTACGTGACTTAACTTGGCTTGGCGTTAAGAGACAGGCTCCTCTTTTTTAACAGCATCATTAAGCATCATGTTGGCACAGTATTTGAACTTCAATTATTGGAATGGGCTGGAATTTCTTCCATTTGTTGCAGTAATGTGAAATGCATCTTTTTGAGAGTTCTGCATATGGTGTGACTAATTTTGAATTAAATTTATTGGGGTGACATTAGTTAATAAAACTATATAGGTTTCAAGAGCACATTTTTATGATACATCATATATATATAGTGTTGTGTGCCCACCACCCAAAGCCAAATTTTTTTCTGTCGCCGTGAGTTTGACCCCCTTTCCCTTTTACTGTCCCCATTCCCTCTGGTCACCACCATACGTTGTCTGTGTCTATGAGGTTTTGTTTTTTTGTCTTTTTTGTTCATTTGTTATTTTAACTTTTATGTCGCACATGTGAGTGAAATCACATGGTTCTTAACTTTTTCTGTCTGACTTACTGTTTAGCATGACACTCTCAAGGTCTATTTGTATTGTTGCAAATGGCGGTATTTCATCTTTCCTTATGGCCAAGTAGTATATTCCAGTGTACATATGCACCATATCTTATCCTGTCATCTAAACATGGTTGTTTCCATGTTTAAACTCACTGTGCTTATATCACTCAATTCCTGGAATAGCTCCATTTCTGATGAAGAAATGTCGGAAGAAAATATTGTCACTAATGAAAGGGTCTTATCTGAGTCATAGAACTGATTTCGTGTCATATAGAGAAGTTGTCCCTGTCTGTAGGCTCTGTGCTGTTGCATAGTAGTACACAATAGTGTTGTTAGGATAAAACTATTGCCTTAATTTTGTACATTTGTTGCAGGTCTGCAAAAGATGATTTTACATCTGTTATTGGGAAATGTCAAGGTAAGAGTTTCCAAAATATCTAAAAAATGAAAATTTCAAATCTGTAATAGTTTATAGTATCTCTCAAAAGTCAGAATAGATATTAAATATTTATAACAAAGATTATTAAAACTGCTTATTAAAATACTTTTCAAAAATCTTAACTGATTTGCTGCCTTAATTTTGCTTTAGGATATGCATTTTGGAGAAATTTGAAATTGAAACTTTTTAAAAAGTCTAAGCCAGTTTTGTGATAAAGTATTTGCAAGTGTCCAGTCTTTTTTTAAAAAAAAATTCAATGAAGAAATAAACGTTTTGGTGTAAGCCAAGAGTTGGTCAGATAGAGACTATCTGGGATTTGATCATTCTTTGCCATCGTCAGCAAGAATTTGCTGAGTGTCTTTTACGTATATGAATCATCACTGGGGACTAGGGGTAGAACCGTGAGCAGAAGGGCCTGGTCCCTTACCTCATACAGACACTCACATACATAGTCGCAAACTTGGACACATTTGATGAAGGAAGAATGTGGAAGTGGGTGTCGGTCTCTGAACAGGAGTGCGAGTTGAGATGGTTGAGGAAAAGCGACTTCAGCAAGCGACTCAGAGAATGAGAAGGAGGTAGGAGCAGCTGGGTTCCCCCTGCGGGAGCTGTGCGCGGGCAGGTAGCAGGGCGCCTCCAGGTGGAGGGTAATGAGGAAGACGCCGTAAGAGTTCAGGACGAGGCAAACGCATCTGTCGCTTACGTTTTACTCACTGAGCCTGCGGTTCCGCCCCGCTGGCCTTGTGTTAGCCGAGCAGGGCAGGAGTGGTAGGAACCACGGGGACCGTACTCCTGGTCCTTGTGGTGGCAGATGTTCATGGTGTCCTGGCTGCGAGCCACGCCTGTATTTTCCATTTAATTGGAAGAACATGGCCTACAGATTTTATCTCACAGCAGCATTAGGATAAAATAGATACTTGACAGTGAAAGCGGGCCTGGAGAAGGGAGGCATCGATTGTTTTGAAATCTACAAAATGGTGAAATACAGAGGGTTTCCTGAGCTGCCCATGGAAATGCTGGTCTTCAAGCCCCATGTCAAGTGGACCGTCAGTGGCCAGGGGCCAGTTTCCTTCTCATTTTTCTCGTTGTTGGCCATCCAGGTATATTGAGAAGATTAAAACTGAAGTGTTTTAAAAATGTTTTGAGTGGTGATTGTTAATGTCCGAATCAGTCTTCCTAAACAGTCCCACATATGCTTGTGGGTAAGGTGGTAGTGGAGTCCTATGCAGTTACCTCGGCTTGTAGTGCACACAGGGCGGGGCCGAAGGAGGTGTCCAGTTGTGAGTACGTGAGACAGAGTTTATTCTTGTATTATTATTAATTATTATTTTTCATGTGAACAACTGTAAACCTACTTTTGTCCCACCCTGTAATGTCACTTAAAAGCAAATATAAAACTTATTACATATTTATATGAGCTTATCTCCCCTGGTTATTAGCTGTTCCTTCTGTTCTGTTCCCTGGATGGTCAGTGGCACTGCTACCTGAATCAAGCTGGAAATCTAGACATTTTTATTCTTTTTCCTTCTCTTCCTTCCGTCTTTCTTCCTTCCACACATACTTATGCAGCCACTCCTTGCCTGGAGCTGTCCTAGGCACTGTGCACGTCTGCAGCGAGGAGCACGATATAGACTGCCTAGATTTGAAGGGTGCAGCCCCTCAGGGCAGGGGGAGAGAGGTCGGCCGTTGCAGGCGGCTGAGTGGCGAGTGGAGAAGCACCACCTGTGCCTCCCAGCCCCGGCAGCCTGGCCTGGTAGCTCCCGCACGCGCCCTTGCAGCCCTGCCTCAGGCTCCTCGCTTTCCTGCCTCCTTCCTCAGGGCCGTCTCCTGGCAGCGCTTTCTGCTCTGTGCTCTGCTCTAATCCGTACTTCGTACACTGCTTGTCAAATTGGTCGTTCTTAAAAGAGAGTTCTACCAGGTGACCCCTCAAGTCTGACTCCCCTGTCATCTGGATCTGTAACCGTGGACATTTACATTTCCCTTCCAAGTCTCAATGATCTGTAATATGTGTTTAATTTTATAGATTGGGTTGTGGAAAAGCTATAGGAGCTAATACATACACATGCTCGAGGCATCGGTGCACCGCGGTACTTGAGTCTTACCATGTGTTGGCCGGTTGCACGTGCGCCGACATGGCCTCAAACGACTATACCCAACAAGCACCCCAAAGCTATGGGGCCTGCCCCATCCAGCCTGGGCAGGGTTATTCCCAGCAGAGCTATCAGCCCCATGGACAGCAGGGTTATGGTGGCTACAGCCAGTCAGGGGACACTTCGGGCTGTGGCCAGAGCACCTGTTGTTCTTATGGACAGGATCAGAACACAGGCTATGGCACTCAGTCAGCTCCCCAGGGATATGGCTCAGCTGGTGGCTACGGCGGTGGCCAGAGTTCTCAGGCATCTCATGGGCAGCAGTCCTACCCTGGCGATGGCCAGCAGCCAGCTCCTAGCAGCACCTCGGGCAGTTGCTGTAGCAGTTCTCAGAGCAGCAGCTATGGGCAGCCCCCCAGTGGACGCTGTGGTCAGCAGTCCGGCTGTGGTGGGCAGCGGCCTGGCTAGGACGGCAGCAAAGCTCCTATAATCCTCAGGGCTATGGGCAGCAGAACCAGTACAACAGTAGCAGTGGAGGTGGCGGAGGGGGTGGTGCAGGTAACTGTGGTCAAGATCAGCACTCCGTGAGTGGCGGTGGCAGTCGTGGCGGTCATGGTAATCAGGACCAGAGTGGCGGTGGTGGGGGTGGCTACGGGGGAGGCCAGCAGGACCGCGGGGGACGAGGCCGGGGTGGTGGCAGTGGTTACACCCGCAGCAGCGGTGGCTATGAACCCAGAGGTCATGGAGGTGGCCGTGGAGGCAGAGGAGGCTTGGGCGGAAGTGACCGTGGCGGCTTCAATAAATTTGGTGGCCCTCAGGACCAAGGATCATGTCATGACTGAACAGGATAATTCAGACATCAACACCATTTTCGTGCAGGGTCTGGGCGAGAATGTTACAATTGCGTCTGTGGCTGATGACTTCAAGCAGACTGGTGTTATTAAGACAAATAAGAAACAAGACAGCCCACGATTAATCTGTACACAGACAGGGAAACGGGCAAGCTGCAGGGAGAGGCTTCTGTAGAAGTCTCTGGGACTCCTGTTAAGGTCTCATTTGCTACTCAGTGAGCAGACTTCAATGGGGGGTGGCAACGGTCAGGGAGGCCGAGGGCGAGGAGGACCCGTGGGCCGTGGAGGCTGTGGAGGTGGTGGTGGAGGCGGACAGCAGCGAGCTGGGGACTGGAAGGGTCCTAATCCTACATCGAGAACGTGACCTTCTCTTGGAGGAATGGATGCAACCAGTGTAAGTCCCCCAAACCAGATGGCCCAGGAGGGGGACCAGGAGGCTCTCGTAGGGGGGGTAGCTATGGAGATGATGGTTGCGGTGGCAGAGGACGCTACGATTGGGGTGGCTACCGAGGCCAACGCAGGGACCGTGGGGGCTTCTGAGGGGGCCGGGGTGGTGGGGACAGAGGTGGCTTTGGCCCTGGAAAGGTGGACCCCAGGGGGGACCACAGCCAGGATCGCAGGGAGAGGCCATATTAGCCTGCCCGCTGGGGTTCTGGAACAGCTTTTCTTCCACATCCAGTGCTACCCTAATTATTTTGAAACCTTCCAACTCCTGATCGCCCATGGGTTTTTGTGTCGGACTATGTATTTGTAACCATATCTCTGGTTCCCATTAAAAACCATCATTTTAGTTGAATTTTCTTCCTCTGCCCCTCTTCAGAAGATTGATGTTTGGGTCAGGAATGTGGGGTGTTTTTCTTCAGGTCCTTCTGCTTAGCAGGAACTGGAATAAAGTGTTTGGTACTTGCTCGGGGGGAGGAAAAAAAAAAAAGAAAAGCTATACGCGCTAATACATATAAAGCTCTTAGCATAACATCTGACCCTTTCTAAGTGCTTAGGAAACGTTGGCCATCACTGTTACTACTTACTGCTGCTGCTGTTCTGCCTCAAACCTGTCAGCCGTTGGCCCCTGCCTGCCGAGCACACGGCTGGCTTCCTAATTCAGGGCACGGGACCTCTCATAGTCGGTCTGCCCCGTCAGACCCCCTGCCACACTGCCTGTGTCCTGGCACAAAGCCGCCCACGGTTTTCCAGCCCGTCCTGCTTCCCAGGCCTGCCCGCGCAGGCTTCTTTCGCCTGGAAGCTCCCGCCTTTGGCTTAGCTCACTGTGCGTGACTGAACCCCAGCATCAGCTCTTCCGGAAGCCTTTCCCCTTGGCCCTATGGCCACCCCCTTAATGTCTCCCTAGGACTGGCGTGCACCTGTGTCATCTGTGCATCGTAATCTACTTTGCTTTTCTAGCTGTTGACTCGCTTGTCTGATTCACTGGTAAATTATAAATCCTTTGAACCCAGGGATCCTGCCTTACTCAGTGTTTTAAATTTTTTTTTTATTCCTAGTGCCTAGCATGGTGTCTGACTTATACTAGGCACACAATTTTTGGCATACAAGTTTTGACCCTATCACATGGGTGTTGGCACTTGAGAATTATTAAAGTGATTTTTATGAGCGAATGTATGAATAAAGTATGTTACATAATATATTTATATTATGCATGTATACATTTATGGATAATTGTCATCATATTTGTAGTTTTTATTCCTAATGTACACAGATGTATGTACACACCATAAATGGAACAATAGGGCAGATAAGTCCTTTTTGTTCAGTGTCCTTTTGAGGCTAATAGAGGGGGAATAGTGAATTTTCAAAGCATGGGGCGCTAGCATTTTCTGAATTTTCTGTAGTTTCGTTACCAACGCTTATTAAAGTAGACCAGGCCTTTCTTACATAATGTGCAAGAATCAAAAATTCCCAGGAGAATAACGGGAGGATGACGCGCACTTGCCTTTCCCCCGGTGCTGCCGGGGGCTGGCTGAGGGCTTGGGGGCCTCCGCGGGCCTCTGAGGGGCGGGCCGGGAGCGTCCAGGATCGGACTTGCAGAGCCCAGTTGAGCTTTGGCATTAGCCACCGGCCCTTAGCCAGTACCCAGACTGACAAACACACAAGTCAGCATGAAAATGGGAAGCTTGATCCTTCCATCTTCCACACAGATTACATTATTTGTTAGAGCTGTAGTACGTACAGTCCAAGTGGCAGCATGGAGGAGATAATAATGCTTTGGGAGCTAATGTTTTATTTGGTTGGCTTCTGAATGTGTGAATTTATGACCCTGATGCTGCATTAATGGCTTCTTTCCATTTCATATAATGCGAGGTAATGATCATTTGCTTATTATCCGACTCATCTTGATGGGAATGATTCTCCTATGCCAATGATGTCTCATGGGGTTGCCCGGGGAAACACAGCTAACTGTCATTAACGCATTTGTGAAACTACATACTGCAGAGTCTGCAGCCTGGAATAGGAGCTGTTTGGTTCCACTTTGATATCTTTCAATTATTGTTTTATAAAATGTAGGCCATTTGAGAGTGTTTTAAATGTGGATTGCAACTTGTTTTGGTTCTGTTTGCCAGGCCAAACAGAGTAATTCAGTCTTCTCTTTCTATCTTGAAGAGTGACATAAAACTAGAAGGTGGAATTAGACTTTTTAAAAGCTGTATTATGTTAATCGAGAGATTGTCCTTATATTCCTGATTATGTGATGCCGTAGCCCAGAGCTGCCTAGGGCTGAGCCACAGCTTGCTCACTGCAGGTGGCTGAGGTCCCATCAGCCGTCCACTGGTCTGGGGGCTGTGTGGCCGCCTGAGCCCGGCCTGGCTGTCCTCGGTTTCCAGCCACCTCCTCAGTTTCCTGCTCGTGCCGTACAAACATGATTTTCTGTGTGGGTCTTGCCATGGCAAAGGTTGTGAAGCATAGAGTGTTTGAAGCACCCTGGTTCTGAAATAAAACATTTTGTCATAGAACTATGGTTCAGGAACCTCAGGTTATATGATGACTCCTTTTTGTATTTTTTGGAGAAAAAATTTTCTTCTTGAAAAAATAATACACATTCTCAGAAAAGACTTTAGAAATTAGGAATGAGCAAAAAGTAAAAGTACAATAAATACGCCACCCAGAGATAAGTATTATTAGCATTTTATGATTATTCTTTCATTTTTCTTTAAGGGCCTGTTTACTATAGATATGTTCTATGAAAGTAAGATGTTTTATAATCTGCTTTTTTCACATAAAGATAGGCAAGTCTTTTAGGTTGAAGTTTAAGAATTTTCCAAAGTATCTTTTTTTTAGTGGGTAACATCCTAGGTGTGTTACAATGTAGGTACCCTGAATACCCAAATCATCCAGACAGTGCCTATAAACTCGATCTCTGAGCAGTGAGCAACCCAGTGCTCCACTTGATTCTGCACACAAAGTGGGAAGAACATCATTAGGCCTTCGTGCAGATAACTGTAGACAACGTACGTAGTAGATTATTGCATCTATGTTCATCGGTATGTTAGTTTGTTGATTTTACTTTATTTTTTAATGTCTTTCTGGTTTGGTATTTGAGTAGTGCTGGGCTCAAAATATAACTTGGCAATGTTCTTTTCTGCTTTAGGAAAAGCTTGTGTAGAATTGGAATAATTTATTTCTTAAATGTGTGGTAGAATTCACTAGTGAAACTTTAAAGTTTTCTTTGTGAGTACAGTTTAATTCCTAATTAAAATTCTAAAATAGCCTTGGCTGGTGTGGCTCAGTGGGTTGAGTGCCGGCCTGCGATCCAAAGGGTCGCTGATTTAATTCCCAGTCAGGGCACATGCCTGGGTGCAGTCCAAATCCCCAGTAGGGGGCGCACAAGAGTCAACCACGCATTGATGTTTCCCTCTCTCCCTCCCTTCCTCCTCTCTAAAAAACAATAAATTAAAAAAAAAATTTAAAATACATATAAAACTATTTCAGATTTCATTTTTCATAGAATTTTCTTCTACATTGTAGAATATATAGACTTAAAATTTTATATAACATTTCCTTATTATCCTTTTACTGACTGTCAGATCTATATTGATGTCTTCTCTTTTGTTCTTGATAGTGGTAATTTGCATTCTCTCCATTTTTTTTCTTAATCAGTCCGGCTAGAGTTTTATCAATTTACTTTTCAATAATAAATTTTAGTTTTTGATTCTTATGTTTTTTCTTTGATTTTTGCTTTTGTCGTTATTGTTTATTTATTTCTGCCTGCTAGATTTAACTTGTTCTTGTTTTCCTAGATCAAAGATTGAAGGTGAGATTATTAATTTTAAACTCTTTTTCTTATATAAGCATTTTAGGCTGTTCTAATAGAAGCATCTTTTTGTTATTATATCTAATTTAATTCATGGTCAAAAGTACCTAAATATCAAAACTATCTAACATAATGTAGCAGTTCAAAAACATATGCAACATGATTTTAACCTTTTAAATTTATTGAATTTTGATTGGCCCAGCATGTGGTCTTCATGAACCAAATTAAAAAAAATTAATTAAGAGAATTTAAAAGCATCTGATTTTTGGGTATGGTGCAGTGATTGGGTATAGTGTTTTATAAATGTCAATTGTACTGAGTTGGGTGTTAGAGCTGTTAGAATTTTAAAAATCCTTTCTGATTTTCTCTCTAGTTATTCAGTCAGTTACATAAAGATGCGAATTGAACTTTCCAATTGTAATTGTATATTTGTTTATTTTACCCTTAGTTCTATCAGTTTTTACATATTTAGGAGTTCTGATTTTTAGGAATATGTCCATATTATTCTGCCCTCTCGTTGAAATGGGCTCTTTTGTCATGAAGAAATGTTTCTTTTTTTTTTAGTGATAATCTTGTTCCAGAGTCTATTTTGTCTAATAGTTATATGGTCACTCTGGATTTGTTAGGATTAGTATTTGCATGACATGTCTTTTCCTCTCATTTTGCATTTAATCTGTGTCTTTGTATTTAATGTAAATCTCTCATAGAAAGTGTGGAATTGAATATTGCTTTTTTCCTCCAATCTGACCATTTTGTTTTTTAACTGCAGTGTTTAGAACATTTATATTTAATGCAATTATTGGTCTGGTTGTTTATTGCTTTGGGGAGTCTTTAAAGATTTTATTTATTTACTTTTAGAGAGAGGAAAAGGGGTGGGAAAGAGAGGGAGAGACACACGTGAGAGGTATAATGATCGGTTGCCTCTCACATGTCCCCAGCTGGGGACCTGGCCCACAACCCAGGCATGTGCCCTGACTGTGCTGAACTGGTGGCCTTTTGATTTGCAGGCTGGTGTTTTAATACACTGAGCCACACCAGCCAGGGCTATTTATTTATTTTTGGTCTGGTTGGTTTAATTACACCTTCATGCTATTTGTTTTTCTATTTGTCTCTGTTTCCTTTTAGCATTTGCTGTAGGGTTTACAATGTACATTTAAAAATTATTTTATTACACAGTAAACATCTATTCATTCCGACTCTATTGTACTATTTTCAATTTTTTTACGTATGTTAACTCCCAACAATATATTGTTATTGTTTTTCTCAAATAACTTTTTAAGACTTTACAAAACAAGGACAAATCTATTCTATTTATTGTTATTTTCTATTTTTACCATTCTACCTCTTTTTTGGGAAACTGAGTTTTTATTTGATAGTGTCTCCTTCAATTTGAAAAAGCTATTTAACATTTCTTGTAATGCAAGACTGTTGATAACATTCTTTGAATATTTGTTTGTGCAAAGCCATCTTTGATTTTGCCTTCATTTTTGTAAAATACTTTTTCTGGGAATGGAATTCTAGGTTGTCTCTTTTTGATGAGAAATCACCCATTTAATTGCTGTGATTGTTTTCCTGTATGTACTGTGTCCTTTTTGGCTGCTTCTAAGATGTTTTTAAAATCATTGGTTTTTTTTTTAGAAATTTGATTAAAATGTGCCTTGACTTTTTTCCCCCTCAGTTTATCCTGAGTTAGGTTTATTGAGCATCTTACATCAGTCAATATGTAGATTTTATCCAATTCGCAGTATTTATGGACATTATTTAAACTTGAAATATGATTTTGTAGCCCCAGTGTCTTTTTCTCTCCCTCTGGCACCTAAGTGTGTATGTTACAGACTGGTGTGTTTGCTCCCGGTTCACTGATTGTCACGAGTCACTATTAATTTCTTCAGTCTTGTTTTCTCCATTCTTCAGTTTGGATAATTTCTTTTGTTAAGTATTTAAGGTGGAAGCTTAGGTTATTTTTTTTTTCTACTGTGTTTAATTTGCTTTTAAGTCCATCCAGTGGATTTTAAAATTTCAGATATTGTCTTTTCCATTTTGAGAATTTGTGTGATTAATTTATATTTTTTATCTTCTATTGAGGTTCCCTAAATATTTATTCCCTATGTTTATGTTTTCCTTTGAATTCCCAAATATGTTGTGAAGTCCTCGTCTGCATATTCCTTAACCTGTAGCATTTCCGGGTATGATTCTGTGGACAGTGTTGTCTCCGGATTGTAAGTTGTATTTTCTTGCTTCACATGTGTAGCAGCTGTGTATTGTATGCTTCACACTATGGATGCTCTGTCACCAAGTGTCTGATATTTGTTACTTTACAGAGTATTGAGGTTTGTTCTGGGGAGTAGTTAATTTCCTTGTGGGTATGCCTTTTTTTTTAAAGGTTATTTTTAATTATTGTAAGGTACAGTTTAAAATAGCTTTTACTTAGAGGAGGTTAGTCCAACTTCAAGGTGAGGCCTTTCTGGGACCTCTTAGAAATCCTCAGAGTGTTTGCTGAAGTCTCTCTACTGTGACTGGATGGAACTCAAATGTTTCCAAATCCCGACTGCAAGCTTTGGTGGGTGTTTTCCCTGATACTTATCTTTTCCTTGTCCTCACAGAATCTTTCCATGTGTGTGCAGCTTTATGTTTGGCCAAAGACCCAGGGTCCCTTTTTAAGTATTTTTTTAAATTGAATTTATTGGGGAGACATTGGTTAATAAAAACTAGGTTTTAGGTGGACAATTCTATATACATTCTCTGTATATCGTATTGTGTGTTTACCACCGGAAGTCAAGTCTCCTTCCATCACCATCTATCCTCTCTTTACCTTCTTCTACCTCCCTCTACTCCCTTGCCCTCTGGTAGTCACCATGCAGTTAATCTGAGTCTGAGTTTTTTTACTTAGTCTCTTTACCTGCATCACCCAGCCCCACAACCCCCTCCCTTATGACAGCCATCAGTCTGTTCTCTGTATCTATGAGTCTTTTTCTATTTTGTTCATAAATTCCACATATGAAGACTTCCGGTCAAGATGGAGGCGTAGGTAGATGCTCTTCACCTCCTCGCACAACCATAGAAAGAATTACAACCAGTTCTCAAAACAATACCCAGAATTGTTGAAATCAAGCTGTATGGAAGTCTGACAGTCAAAGATATAAAGAAGCCACACTCATCCAGATGAGTAGGAGAGGTAGAGTCGCAGAGACAGGGCAGAGAGGCGGTGTGGCTCAGACAAGTGGTAGCAGCAGAACGGAGGGTCCCACATTGATATGTAGTGAATAAAAATCAGGAGGGTTATCCTGGGAGTGAGTGATCCCAACCCCAGGCCAAACTGTACACCCCAGGGTTCCAGCACCAGGAAGATAAACCCCCATTACCTCTGGCTGTAAAAAACAGTGGGGGTTGGGTCACTGTAAGAAGCTGCCAGATTTTCACCACTTAGAAGGCCCGCATGGACTTAGAACATATGCAGACCCCAGGGCAGCATCTGGAGGGGCACAAATCACATATGGGAAGTAGGTGAAGTAACTGGAAATGGGCGAGCGCCTGGTGGACCTTCGGAGGCCAGTCAGTGGAGTTGTCTTCCTCCCCGCCCCCCAACAAGCGGAGCTGTGGAGCAGTGAAGCCCTGGCAATTATCTAAGGCTCTGCTCCACACAATTTACACGTGCCTTTGCCACATATGCCATACTACAAAGACAGGGAGTAAAAGAAGCTCTACCTAATACACAGAAACAAACAGAGGGAGGCTGCCAAACTGAGGAGACAAAGAAATATGGCCCAAATGAAAGAACAGAACACAACCCCAGAAAAAGAACTAAACAAAATGGAAATAGCCAACCTATTAGATGCAGAGTTCAAAACACTGGTGATCAGGATGCTCAAGAGAAGTCATTGAGTATGACCAAAAAAAAAAAATGAAGAAATGAAGGTCACACAAAGTGAAATAAAGAAAAATATACAGGGAACCAACAGTGAAGGGAAGGAAGCTGGGATTCAAATTAACCATTTGGAACAAAAGGAAGAAATAAACATTCAACCAGAACAGAAAGAAGAAAGAAGAAACAAGAATTCAAAAACACGAGGAGAGGCTTAGGAACTGCTGGGACAACTTTAAATGTACCAACATCTGAATTATAGGGGTGCTTGAAGGAAAAGAAGAAGAGCAAGAAATTGAAAACTTACTTGAAAAAATGGTGAAAGAAAACTTCCCTCATTTGGCAAAGGTGATAGACATACAGGTCCAGGAATCACAGAGTCCCAAACAAGCTGGACCCAAAAAAGACCACACCAACACACATCATAATTAAAATGCCAAACATTAAAGATAAACAGAGAATCTTAAAAGCAGCAAGAGAAAAGAAGAGAGTTACCTACAAAGGAATTCCCATAAAAGTATCAGCTGATTTCTCAAAAGAAACTTTGCATGTAAGAATGGGTTGGAAAGAAGTATTCAGAGTGATGTAAAGCAAGGGCCTACAACCTAGGTTACTCTATCCAGCAAAGGTATCATTTAGAATGGAAGGGCAGATAAAGTACTTCTAAAACAAGGTAAAGCTAAAGGAGTTCATCATCACCAAGCCATCATTACATGAAATGTTAAAGGGACTCATTTAAGAAAAAGGCGAACATCAAAACTATGAACATTAAAATGACAACAAACTCACAACGATCAACAACTGAATTTAAAAATCAAAAACAAAAACAAAAGCTAAGCACACAACCAGAACAGGAATAGAATCTTAGATATGAATATCATTTGGAGGGTTACCAGCTGTGCGGGGGAAGGGGAAGAATGGAGGAAAATGCTGCCGGGATTAAGCAGCATCATTGGCAGCTACAAAATAGACAGGGGGATGTTAAGAACAGTATAGGAAAGGGAGAAGTCAAAGAACTTATGCGCACGGCCCATGGACATGAACTGAAGTGGGGATTGCTTGAGGGAAGGGGGGCACCGGTCGGAGGGGGCAAAGGGGGAAAAATTGGGACAACTGTAATGGCATGATCAGTACAATAGACGTAAAAAAGTCCCACATATGGGTGAAGTCATTTGGTACGTGCCCGTCTCTCACTGGCGTATTTGACTTAGCCTAATGCTGTCCGGATCCATCCCTGCTGTTGCAAAGGTGAGATTCCTTTCCTTATTTACAGCTGCCTGGTAGTCCATTGCGTAAATATACCACAGCTTAAGGTTGCTTTTCTGCCTCACTCAGTTTTATCTGGAATGATACCTTCCAAATCTCTTTTTAAAATTTAATTAAATTTATCGGTGTAACACTGGTTCATAACATACACATTTCAGGTGTACAGTTCTATAATATATCATTTGTATATTGCATTGTGTGCTCACCCTCCAAAGCCTACTCCCCTTGCGTCTCCCTATATTTAACTCCTTTACCCTCTTCATTCTCCCCCCACCCTTTTCCCCTTTGGTAATAACTACCATTCTGTTGTCTGTGTCAGCAAATTCTAGTCCAGCATAGTAGCTCCAGACTCCAGTCTTGTCTCCTCAGTTCACGGAGCCTTGCACGCCCTGGGTGAGGTCCTACCCCATGCCCTGTGGTCCAGAACGTGTTCCTGGCAGAAGCCTCCCAGTCACTGTGAACTTTCTCTGCCTCTCCTCTAACACTTGAAAACAGTTCTTTGACATATTTTTCTTCTATGGTAGGAGGCCTAGTCTGAATCTAGTTCCTCTGTTTTATTTTTAAGTTATAAATATTTTATAACAAATTGAAACAGTGCAGAAGTAGCAAAAGTGAAGAAAGGATTATTTTTTCAGTTTGCATTCTTCTCCATTGTAAGAATGGGAACCACGTTTTTATTCATTCTGTTGATGGCAGTTTAGGCTGTTTATGTGTCTTGTTTTCTGCTTCCGTCTCTTACCCATCATTGTCCTATTCCCTCTCTAATGGTGCTGGGAATGACCTTCTGTGTGTCTGTGGGTGTAGTTTTCAAAACATGATAGCTATCGCCATAATGCCTTCCTGAAACTTATACCTGTTTGTACCACCATGAAAAAGGTAGAATTGAAGTTATTTCTTCATTGACAGCACGTTATGTTACTTGTTTTTAAAATATTCATCTGGTTCACAGGCAAAGGGAAAGGGTATCTCTGTTTTACTTTGCATATCATAAGTTATTAGGTAGAGCATATGCTGTGTCTGTTTATTTTCATTTTTTGAATTGTTAGATCATATCCTTTTGCCTATATTCCACTTAGAATACTTGACTTTTCTTATTGGTTTGTAGTATTTCTACATAGCATGAATGTTAACCTTTGTCATATATTTTTATCCAATAAATTCATTTTTTAAATTTGTTATGGTATCTATTTTGGTTTGCTTTTCTTTTGTAATTGCATATGTCATTTAGTTTTTCTTTATAACTTCAGAGTTTCTTGTCATGCTTAGTTTATTTCTTATTCTAGGATTGTAAAAGTTTTCTCCTACTGACACCATTGTTTCAGTCATTTAAATATTTAGTTTCTCTGCTTGTTTTTCTAGCCGCCCTCGTTTATTCCTGCTCACTGCTTTTCGATTTTAAAGTCAAAGAATTTTTTTAAAAGATTCCACATGTAAGTGAAATCATACAGTATTTGTCTGTCTGTGTCTGACTTATTTCACTTAGCACAATACCCTCTGAAAACAGATTCCTAGATACAGAGAACAAACTGATGGTTGCCAGAGGGGAAGGGGATTCAGAGATACTAACTTCTAGTCATAAAGTCAGTCTGGGGGAGAGTGCACACCGCGGGGTGTGTAGGTAGTAATACCGTAAGAATTTTGTGCAGTGACTAGACTTATTATGGTGATCACTTCATAAGGTTGAATCACTATGCTGTACATCTGGAACTAATACAATGTATAATTTAAAAAAGGTACAAAAGTCAAAGAATGTGTTAGATTGTTCATCGAGCCCTTCATTTTATAAAATAGGAAACTGTGCCTTGGAGACCCCCCCACGGCCACAGCCGGCCCTGTCGCTTTGTGGCCGAGCTGAGAGTAGCACCCAGACAGGGCCCCTCGCGTGTTAGCCCTCGGCAGTTCCCATTCCGCGCCGGGTCACGGGTGGGGTAGAAGGGTTCCTGCAGCACTCCCGCACCCGTCGTGGGTCGGAGTCCTGCGCCCCGGTGACCAGGTTACGAACTAAAGGGGCACAGTGCCTGACGCGTTGGAATTTATTGTTTAGTGCATAAGGAAGGCAATGAAAAGTAGACAAACGTAGAATTTTTATTTCATGTGAATGATTTCCCATGAAGGACAGGAAATCATTGGAATGGAGGATAATAATGGGCTTCGAGGCTCCTTCGGCAGGGTGTTGAAGACTCTCCCCTGAGGAAGTGGTATTTAAATTGAGCCCTGAAAGGTGACAAGGAGCCCAGAGACTTCAGGAGAGCGGTCCTGGCAAAGGAAGACCGAGGAAAGCCCTGCGGGGGACGGGGCGGAGCAGGCAGGTCGTGCAGGTGGAGGGGCTGCAGCCAGAGCAGGATGTGAGCAGGTGTAACAGTTCCACCAGGAACGGGGCCTTTGTCGAACGCTGGCCTCCTTTACCCCAGCCCTTTGAATACTTTTCAGACAGCTTCACTGACACGTGCTTTGTAAACATCCGTACTGTTCATTTCGCTCCAAAACCACATAGGCAGCTGGAAAAATCTGGTGTAAAGTCTCTATTTTCCAGTTGTTATGTAAAATCTTACCTTGTGATGAAAACGAATCTTTATCTGGCTCAAAACACATGCTGAGTTTTTTTTGGAGCTCCTGGTTATAACTAGGAGTAACAGTAAAAACAAATCCCCTTCAGATGGAATTTATTTCAGAACAGATAACAGGATGTGGTGCATAAATCTATTTATCCCATCAAAATGAAGTAAGAGGAAAAGCCTGTTATCACAGTTAAACAGTAATAATGGAAAAATGCTGCCATGTTTCTCTAGCACATGAATATTTTCAGGGCATAAAATTGTCCTCCGGATGGTATTTATGAAGCATGTGTTTTCATGCGGGTCTTGTATTCTTGTGTTGTTTATCATTTTGTGCCTATGTCTACCTCCAGGTTTGATTATTTTTTTAAAGCTATCTGAAGGCAGAGAACCCATTTTTTTTAGCCCATTTTATTAACATTAAAAAAAATTCCTTTTCCGAAGCATATGCAGTGTCTTCTTAGGCTTTAATAAAATCCACTGGACTTCTCTGTGTGGGAGAGTCGTGGACTCTTTTGCAGGCTTTTTACCTGTTGATAAATAGTAAAAAATGAAGAAACTAACTGACGTCTGATAGACTTTCCCTGTGTACAGAACGTATATTACAGGTGTTACAGAGGTGAGGAGAGTCTAAATCTACAGTGTTTCTATGAGGTGGGGAGTAGGCTTCAGTTGTGTAATTCATTTTCAGTTGTTTGCTAGTCCTTGAGCCTCACCACTACCTTACCTTGTTAATATAGATTTTCCTGAGAGGCTTAGACTTTACCCATTAGTTAGACATTAATCACTTCGTATTTCAGGTCCCAGGATGGCAATATTGAATAAGACAGTGTCTTTGATTCCAGGGAGATCAGAAATTTGTGGGGAAATAGCCATGTAAACAGCATAGTAGGATGTGATAAATGCTGTGAAAGATTTTTGTATGCATACTTGGGGTACCCAGAGGAATGCAGGCAGTTTTTATAGTGTCACGGAAGGAGGTAACAGTTTGTCCCCACAGGTTGTAACAAGCAGCCCTTTGAATAATATAGGAGATGAACATTCTAGGTGGAGGCAGCAATGTGTACGAAAGATGCGGACTCTAGTGTGCCCAGTTCGCTTATTTGCCAGGTCGTTGGGTTATTGGTGGGTTATCAGATGTGTGGAGAAGGGGGTGGGAGGCGGAACTGCACAGCTCTGATGGGACTGGTCATGAGGACCCTCAGATGTAGATGGAGTAGTTTGGACTTTGCTGGAAGAGGAGAACCACCGGGGATCTTAAAGCAGCGGAAGGCTGTGATCTGTTCGCCTTTCTGTTTTTGAACAGTGTCTTTGGATGGTATTGAGGAGGGCTCAGAGGGGAAGAGGCCGAAGGTGGGAAGGGGGACGGGGGAGAGTCTAAGCAGGAGGTGATGAAGCCTCACCTGGGCTGTTAGCAGAGCTGTGGAGGGAAGGTGGTAAATCGCGCAAGCATTTCTGAGGCGATCTTAAGGCTGATCCCACTGTGTGGGAAGGCAGGATGCTTAGGTTCTAGGCTCTGATGTGCCCTTGACTCATGGCGTCACCTTAAGTCCCCTAGTCATTTGGGATTCTTGGTGGTAAAGGGAAGGCTACCTGTCTCTTCCGTTCTGAGGTTCTAGCCAGGAGAAATGGAAGTAAACAAAACATGCAAACCTAACGCAGCTTTGAGTTTTCAGTCCCTCTTTCTTTGGTCCCTGATGGCTTTTCTCTCTATTGTTGTACTGAAAAATTCGAATGAGAAAAAAAATACAGGTGTTGGATTGTTAAGGTGGAGATTATCAAAATTTTATAATTGTGTGATTGACCAGGAACAGTACTTGATTCACCTGCATAATATATATTTTATATATATGTACATATATATTTCTAATACTGTCAGCATAATCCTGCTTTGTATTTCCTTGACATCTATATTTGATATATTTAAAAGCTCTCAGTTGAAATTTTTATTTTTTGTTTTTAGAGGAACTGCACTTACTGGAATGGAATTATTTTTCTGCCTATTCTCTCTCTATGCTTCTAATCTCTTAAGTGCATAAATATCTGAGGTATATTATACCTGAACCTGTCCCAGGCTAGGGCATGCTCAGCATTCCACAGATCGCTGGCGTTGGTGGGCTTTGCTTCCCAAGTACGTGGGCAGAGCTCGCTGTGGTTTATATTCCCACCCTTCTTTGAAGAGTGCTTCGTGGGAACTGTTCCTTTCTGTTGAACTGAAGCACGAGAGATCCTTAGGGGATGATGACTTTAGTTGTAGTAACTGTAAGTGTTAGCTGTGTTTATAATATGTTGTTAAAAGCTCTCTTTGCTTTTCATTCTAGTTCCAAAAGACCCCAAACCCCAGTGGAGACGTGTCGCGTGGAGTTACGATTGTACCCTGCTGGCCTACGCGGAAAGCTCGGGCACCGTGCGGGTGTTTGATCTCATGGGAAGTGAACTCTTCGTCATTGCGCCAGTATGTACATGCCTTAAACCAGTAACGTATTTTTTGAATGTTTTTTATGTGTAGGTACTTGAGTGAATGAATGTGAGGAGAGGGGAAATAGAAATATAAAGCTGAATAATAAATTGTGAACTTAAGATGCTGAGAATCTAGTTAGATATCTATGCGTGGAATTATTTATTCTTTGTATTTTGTAATGCAGTCCCCAGATGCAATCCATCGTTACTAAAACATGGTAGTAAGTAAGTGCTAAGAAGAGACACTGAAAGCTGTTGCAGACCTCCGGCGAGGGAAAGAGAGGCATGGGCTGTCACAACAGGAACAGCTTTGAGAAGAGTTAGAGTTTGTTACCCTGAAGGGGATAGAAATTGAAAGGGAGAGTGGAGAAAAAAATTCATGGTAGTAGTAACTTGTATTTGTGTAGTGCTTTATGTTTTGTTAGCGATTTTGATATACTACATTCTTATTTAATATTCACAACCATCCTTTGAGTAGATTGGGCAGGTATTGTCCTCATTTTACAGTTTAGAAAACTGAAATTGAGAGGGACGTTCTCCATGGCAACCCAGGTAACAAGTGTCTCCTCTAAGAATCCAGTGCTTTATACTTTTTGTCTTTCCTCCTCAGATGAACAAGGCACAGGGCCAGGTGGGACAGTGGTTCTAACTCTGGCTGCATCTTAGAAGCACTTGGGGAGCTTTCGGAAGAAAAGAGAAGGGAAATTACTGGATTGCTCAGGCCCCACTCACAGAACTTCTGATTTAATTGATCTGAGTGGGCTTTGGGTGTTAATATTGTTTGCAAGTTACTGAGCTGATTCTAATGAGAAGCTAGGGATGAGAACCAATGATCTAGAGGAGGATTTAAAAAAAATTTAGAGAGGAAAGGAAGGAGAAAGAGAGGAAGAAAAACATCAGTGTGTGGTTGCTTCTCACGCGCCCCCTACTGGGGACCTGGCCTGCAACCCGGGCATGTGCCCTGATTGGGAATCGAACCAGTGACTCCAGCCAGGGCAAGAGAATGATTTTTGTTCAGAAGTAATGAGTGAAGAACTTGAAGAAGTGCCTTGTGCTCATATTATGGAAGTCCTGGGGAACCAAACTAAGATGTATGGATTACTGTTTTGTAGACTAGCACTGTCTTGTAGAAATGTAATATGAACTCTATATATGATCACATGTAATTTTGAATTTCCTAGTAGCATTAAGGTGAGTTTAAAAAAAGGTGAAATTTATTTAATATATTTTGTTTAATTCAATAACATATAACATGTAATCGATATGCAATCACTATAAAATTGTTAATGAAATATTTTATTTTTTGATACAGATTTTGTTATGTAATCAATATAAAATTATTAATGAAATATTTTATTTTTTCAATACAGATTTCTTTGAAATTTGGTGTGTATTTTTATCCTTACAGTGTATATCAATTTGGATTGGCCATGTATCAAGTGTTCAGTAGACACATGCGGCTACAGTGTTTTATTGTATAGTTCAAGGTAATGAAGAGCCGTTGAGTATGATAAAATTCATTTTGTGTGTTTTCCAAGGTGCATGTGCCTTTATATCCTTAGCAATATGCCCTCAATACTTAGTTGATGGAAAAAGGTTGGTACTGAGTATTTTTAAATATCATTTCCTTTACAGTTGCTGATGAGGCAAATGGAAGGTAATTGGAGACTTTTTAAAAAATTTTATTTATTTTATTTTTTTAGCTTTGGTTACTGTTGGAAGTAGAAATCAACATTTGAAGGCTTGTATCTGAATTCTGTATCTTAGAAACTTTGAGGCTGAATGGGGGCATTACTGTTTTATTTTCTTACTTTTTAAAATTTTTTGCCATGGAAGTCCAGTGAACGTAAGTTCACTTGTCTAGGTGAATATCGCATTCAAAGAGGCCTCTGGCTGGTCTAGACTTGGGTGTCTGCTTCTGGGCACTACGATTTGCCTCACTCTTCAGTATACAGATCGATTCTGGGGCTGTCTTCTCAGTGTCTCGGATGTCTTCCAGGTATACACTTGCTAATGTCTATTTTTTTTTTAGTAACTTAATTTCCCTCTCTTCTACAGGTATCTAGTTTGGTAGGTGATTTGAGCTATGCCATTGCTGGGCTGATATTTTTAGAATATAAAGGAAGTGCACAGTGGTCTGCCGAACTCTTAGTCATCAATTACCGAGGAGAGCTTAGAAGCTACCTTGTAAGGTAAAAATAAAATACTTTATTTGGGAAGTCCTGCTTGACAAAATAATGTTTATTTCTCTGGCTTAGTGTCAGTTTTCTTTTTCTTCTTCAGCATTTTATTATGAAAAATTGCAAATAGAATAGGAACTTTGAAAGAATTGTAAAGTGAAAAGTCATATACTTCAACTTAAGCTCTGTTAGCATTTTTACTGTTCTTCTTATGTCACATTTCTATCCATCCCTCTCTCCAGCCATTAATCAACCTTATTTTTTTAATCACTTCCAGACTTAGTACTTAAATACTGTAGTATGCCTGTCATTAATTAAAGTTCAGTATTTGCTTATAGTTTTCTTTTGAGATAAAATTTGCATACAGTGAATCTCACAGATCTTATATGTACCAGCCAGTGAGTTAGGACAAATGCATGTGCTTGCTTGGTTCAAACTCCTATCAAGATGCAGAACATTACTGTCTTGCTAGAAAGTTCCCTTGTACCCTTTTCCAGTAACATTCAGTCCTAGAGCAACTACTGGTTATGCTTTTTTCTATCATAGATTAGTTTTGCCTGGTCTAGTAATTCTCATTAATGGAATCAGACTTCTAAGTCTTCTTCAGCATGTTTTGAGAGTCATCATATTTTGAGATGTATCAGTAGCTTATTCCTTTTATTGTTGATTTGTATTTCATTGTACGAACATCTCATGTGTCTTAGTTTGGGCTGCTCTAACAAAATGCCATAAACCGTGTGGCTTCTCAACAACAGAAATTTATTTCTCACAGCTGTGGAGGCTGGAAGTCTGAGTTCAGGGTGCCCGCACGGCTGGTCCGGTCCACGCCTCCCTGTGGCTTGCAGACCACTGACTTTCCCTCCTAGCTCCCTGGCCTCTTCTCATTAGGGCGCCCGTCCCACTCGGGAGGGCTCCGTCCTTAGGACCTAATTACCTGCAAATACCAGTGCATTAGTATTAGAGTTTCAACATACGAATTCTGGGTAGGACGGAAACATGCATTCCATAGTGGGGAGGGAGGGGCAGTCACAGGCATTCAGTTGACAGTGTTCGTGATTTGTTTATCCATTCTTCTCCTGATGGACTTCTGAGCTTCCCGTGTTGTGCTGTTGCAAATAGAACTGCTCTGACCATTCTTGTACAAGTCTTTATGGATATACATTTTCATTTCTGTTGGTTCAGGATCTTTGAGTGAAATTGCTGAGGTATAGGGTAGATGTAGTTGATTTTTATAAGAAGCGACCAGACCTTTTTCTGATACAAGGTTTTTGTATCAGTCACATTCCCACTGGAACGTATCCCGCTTCTGGTTGCTTCACATCCTTGGCAGTATCTGGTGGTGTCTTTCTTTTTAACCTATCTGCAGTGGGTGTTTCGCGGCACCTCGCTGTGGTGTAACGGTTTGTATCTCTTTTTTACCCTCTCACCCTAGCGTTGGGACCAACCAGAGCTACCAGGAGAGCCACGCTTTCAGCTTCAGCAGCCACTACCCCCGCGGAGTCAGCACCGCTGTTTACCACCCCGGCCACAGGTACCAGCCGCTTGTTCTCCCACGGGGTGGAGTCTTAGGCGGCGGTGGGCATCACGGCGCAGTTTTAGAGAGGAGACATTGTTTATTGTGATGTCTTCTTTGGGCATCTTCCTTTTTCCCTCTTGTGCAGTTACCTCAGAAAGCTGTAATATTGTTGTACTCGCATTCCTGTTCATCTGCGTGGCTGCTGGGCCCCGAGCCAGGCAGGCAGGCACTCGGGGTGCTCACCGAGGAGCTTCTCCTAACTTTCTGAATCTTCTTTATCTCATCCGTGAAACGGGTTGACTTCCCACGCCCATCAGTGCTGAGAGAGCGCTGAAACCCTGCGCGCGGGGGTGGGGGGGGGCGCCTGCACAGACGCGGGGACAGGGCTCCCCCGGGCGGGCAGACGGGCTGCCTCGGCTGCACCGCGCCTCCTCGGCCTGGCCTGCGCGCCTCTCGCTTCTCCCTGTACGTGCCCATCGGCTGGGGTCACCGAAACGTGGGGCGTTTCCTACTTAATGATTGGTGCCCTTTCACTTTGTTATTCGAGAATAAAAGTTATGTATATTTTAATAAGTTAGCGGAGCTAACCTTTTTGGTTCTCCAAGAGCGAGGAATATCACATTGTGAGTTGGACAAACTTAGCTGAGCTCTGCATGTTGAGACTTTGTTCGTTAAGTCCTTTCCGACTCAGTGTACTGAAGACTTTTTCATTGAAATGCATGATGTTTAATCATAAGTGTTCTTTGTATTTTGTTCAGAATTTTATTCTTATGAAGTTTCTATAGTACAAAAGAACACACTCCCACCGCCACTCCTACGCGCCCCCTCACTGAAGGCCCCTTTGTGCCTTTCCCTGATCCCCTCCCCCGGCCCCCCGGAGATGACCTCTGTATTGAATTTTGTGTTAATCATTTTGTTGCTTTCTTTATAGTTTTTACCAGTTACTCATATTTGGCTTTGCTATTTGACTTTATGTAAATGGAATCGCAGAGAAGACACATATTTTGGTTTGAGGTTTGCTTTTTGAGGTATACTTCTCTAGTTCGGTTATTTTATGGCTCTATTGCAGCTTATTCATTTATCTTCCTGTAGATGAAAGTTTGGTTTCTTTCCAGTTTTATTTTTTGTTTTTTGTTTTTTTGGTTATAACAATAGTGCTGTGGCAGACATTATTGTTCATTTCTTGACACACGTGCAAGAGTGTTTGTCAGGAAGTATAACTGGGAGTGTCGACTTGTCGGGTAAGTGTATCTTTTCCAGAATGGTTCTTCCAATTTACAATTCCATCAGCAGTGTCTGACATTTTCTGTTGCTTCATGTTTTCATTAGCACTATTCATGATGTCATGCTTTTAAATGCTTACTGATCTGTAGGTGTAAAAGAGTATCTCAATGTGGCTTTAATTCACATTTCCCTGATTAATGGTGAGGGACCCCAGCAGCAGATGAGGGTGAGCGACTTTTCCTGTCACTGGCCATTCCCGTTTCCTCTTCCCTAAGGTGCTTTTTAATAGGATTTCTTTTCATTGGATGTTTGGTCGCCCCATAGTGTAAATCTCTTTTTAGTATATCATATACTACTATATCATATCCATTGGGTGGTTTTTAAGTTTTAGCATGAAGAAGTCTTTCTCAGAACTTTCTGACCTGCTTCAATTTGGATTTGAACCAGCCGCGTAGCGGAAAGTTCGCCATCGTCCTAGGGATAGCTTTCATCTTCCTCCTTTGTTGAGTCCCCTGTTTCCTGGGCCCCATGCTTTTTTCTTTCTTGGTTTATTTCACTGTTTTGGTGAGCCTCTTCCTGAGGGAGGGTACCTGGGAGGTATATCTATTAAGGCCTTGCACGTCTGAAAATGGCTTTATTCTATTTTCATGCTTAATTGATAATTTGGTTGGATAGAATTGGAGGCTGGAAATAATTTTCCTGCAGAATGTTGGAGGTATTGCTCCATTGCCTTCTAGCTTCTAGTGTTGCTCTTGAGAATGTTAATGCCACTCTGGTTTAAAATCCATTTTTCTTTTTCTCTCTACCTTTTTTTTTTTAGCCCCCCCTTTTTCTGGAAGCTAAGATTTTTTTTTTTTTTGACTCCAGTATTACGAAGTTTGACCATGTTTTGTCTTTGAGTAGTTATTTTTATATCCACAGTGTTAGCTCTTCAACTTGGATCCTTACTTTTGGGCAAGTTCATGAAATATTTCTTCGATTGTTTCTTCCTCTGCTTTCTCTTTTCTCTCTGGCATGTCTGTTAGGTAGGTGTTGAGTCTCTTGGATTGCCTTTAATTTTCTCATTCTCTTTTTTCACCTTTGTTTTTGTTAAAAAAGAACTAAAATTTTTTATATAAATGTATATAATTAATGAAGAAAGTTTGAAGAACTTTTGAGGTCTGTTATAAATATAATGAATTGATATATATGATCCTATAAAAATTGGTGTTCTGGTTAATTTTTTTTGATATATTTTCTATTTACTAATTCTTCTATGTCTCACCTCTTTTTTCAAAGTAGTCATTGTGGGTTTTTTTTTTTTCAATTGTTGTATTTCTTATTTCTAGTTATTTTAAGAATCTTAAGGGAGAAAAGGGAATTGAAATGAGTATTCTGTGAGCTGCTAGTTGTTTTGAGGATTAAATGCAGAGCAGGTATTTAGGAAATGATAGTAGTGAAGAAATACGATACTATTAACTTCTTCCCTTTGATTTGCGTGTCCCCGCCTTGACGAGTCAGCCGTGTGTGCGCATGTGTGTAGCGTGCAGGAGCGCAAGCTGGAGAGAAGCAAGGGCCTTGGCAGGGTGCAGGGGCCGTGATGTGGGGCCCACATGCAGGACACATTCCTTCTCTGCAGGACCAGGGAAGTATGCAGGTGGCACTTGCACTTGCTTTGGAGAATGGGTATGATCTGGGCATGATGGGCGTTCCAGACAGAGTGACAGTGTGAACAGTGACAAGAGGAAGGCCAGCCACGTGCATTTTTGTGGAAATGCAGGAGGTGTAGCTTGGCAGACACTGTAGGGAGTGTGTGTGGGGGAGCACAGCGATGGTCGCCGTAAGAGGCAGGGGGGAAAGACGGCGTGAGGTCCGGGGATTGGGAGCCGCCAGTGGCTGCCTGCTCTCTAGGGAGCTTCAGTGTTTGAGCTGAGGAAATGGGAGCCAGCCTGCTTAGGAGCGTGGGCTCAGCTGGGAGACGCTAGAGGCTGGTGACGGAGTTCAGGCCTCAGGCAACAGTGGCCTATTCATTTTCTTACATACCCTTGCTGTTCTGTGTTTTGCCACGTTTTGGGCACTATTTATGTATAGGTCACGTTTTATTATTTTTTATTCTGATGAATAGTTCCTGTATCTCACATTAGAATGTCAGATAACCTTTGTGGTGTCCGTCAAGTATAAGAGCTCTGTGAATTGATACCTGTCCCTCTGTGAGCTCCTTGGGTAAGGAGTTCTAACTTCCCAGGTGGAGGAAAAAATGGTTTCTGTCTTTTGATTTTTCTCTTTCCTCTCTTCTATTTCCTATTCCTGTCCATTCCTTGCTTATCTCTCTTTTGTTTTATTTTTCTTGTCCTTTTTAAAACAAGTATTTTATATCTTAATTCTTTGCTATTTTTTCTTGTTTATTTAGTTTATTTCACACTGACTGCATTGTTTTGGTTTATTACAAAAGTCAATATTTAATATCTTTTTTTCCTAGCAGCATTTCAGGAGGTTTGAAATGATCATACAGAAAATAATTATTACATAATAACTATTAAATTCATTTACTCTTACATTTATTACATTTATTACTCTTACTGAACTTCAAGTCCCGGTGGGTTCTGTGCTTGGCGGCAGAAATTCAGTTGCGATGCCTGTTCCCTGTGTGCACAAGGCTGTGGAGGAGTCCCATAGTCACGTATAAGGGCCCTCACTTAATGTGCATTAAGTTCAAATACAAGGCTTTGTCTGTGTACACATTTCTAAATGACATTGCTTTCAGCAGTATACAGCTTTTGTTCCTAATTTCATTGTAAATTTCTTTGTAAATTTTTGTTCCTAATTTCATTTTAAATTCCTTACAAGCAAAAGCTGATTTATCCAACTTTGAATCTTGACACTTCCTTGGTAACTACAGAGAGATAGTCTTTGAAGGTAACATCTTCTAGACCCTAATTTACATCTCAGCAGGGACAAAAGATTGAAAACATGTCTTTCTTGGGCTCATTGGAGAAGAAACCCATGCTCAGAATCTTTGGTGACTCCTTGATACTGATTTTGAGTGTATAATGCAGTGTTTTTTAGTAAATTGATAGATTTTTGCAACCACTAGTACAATCAGTTTTAGAATATTCATTATCCCTAAAACTCTCTCATGCCTTTGGGTTTTTTGGAATGCAGATCATACCTCAGTGAAACTGTGATAAATAAAGGAGTGAGTAAGAAACAAAAAAGACTCTTTAAACAGACTTTCATTTGAACACTTACATCTTTGTTAAGAAAGATGCTCAGGTTAGGGGTAAGAAGGGCACCCCCTTGTCACGCACTCAGTGGGGAGGAACTCGAGTTGCTTAATAATGTTGTGTCATGGTTGTGCAAAGGAAGAATCCGGGCATTTGGATGATTAAAGTTTTTTTTTTTTCCTCTCTCAGTCAACCGTGTTTTAGGTCAAATACAGGTTCTCCAGAAAGAACTTGAGACATTTACAGGGAATAGTAAGCTATGATTTCAGATTGCCTTAAAGTGGATGACAATTAGACTGCTAACTGCTCCGGCGGAGAGTAATTAGGTAACGGCTTTCTCCCAAGCATGGAGGTGGAATAGGGCATTGTCTATACACAGCTGTGCCTTGGGGGAGACTGAGGAGCGCCTGTAAGTTGGGGCACGCTGAAGTGTTGAAGGGCTGTGCTCTGTGTCTTCTGGTTTGCTCACCTCACGTGGGTTTCCAATTTCCCCTAAACAAAACCTTAAGCATTTAAAACTGTAAGTCCTTTTTACTCATGGGATGAAGGGAATATTCCAAATAGCTCATGTGGCGGGGGATCAGAGTGTTTGGCGTGTGACAGAGCTCCCGAGTGACAGGATGCTAACTTCGCTGGCCCCCGGCGGAAGGAAACAGCCTTCGTGCGGAGCGGGAAGGGGTGCGGTGGAGGACTCAGGCGGGCCCCAGGCTCTGCTGAATGCAGCGCTGTTACCTAGGGATACTAGGTTGCTCCCACAAATGTTTAAATTGGGTGTTGTGGGGAAGGTAGTGTTTAGAGTCCCCTACCTGAAGTGTTTACCAAGGGCACGGGCAAATTTTGTTGTCCTCCTGTGAGGTTCCAGCTGGACCTGTGGGATGCTTTTGGAAGGTGGTGGACTTTCACAGCTGCTACATCGCTGTAACATCGCCTGTCTTTCTTCTGGTTCCTGAGATCTATGTGTTCTGGGAGAATCAAGGCATGGATATGTGGAAAGATAGATTATATTGACAGCGAGGGGAGCAGATAGGTGTAAATTGCATAATAAACTTTTCCTAAACCCTAACTAAAGAAAATTGATAATTTTATGAAGGGTTTTTCCAGAAAAGGAATGAGCACTGTAGTCATGGTCGTTGCGGATTATCTCCCACTGCACTGAGAGTGTGCGTTTGGCCTCTGGTAACGCAGGGAGCTGTTGGCGTTTGAGACATTAGCGTGCAGCCCTGTACCTGTGAAGCAGGAATGTCAGTAATCGAGTTGACCTTTTATTAAGGAGTTTTTAATTTCAATTTTTCATTTTTCCAGCTTTCAGGTTGGTTTTGTGGAGAATGAAGAGGTGCTGTTTTTGCCCGTAGAGAAAGCTACAATGTCTCGGTAGCAGTGAAAGCCCTTAGATGTGAATTAAGGGGCTTCTGAGCTTCTCAGATGAATTTTTTTGTGGGGGAGAGTTTGGTTTCATAAACATTTGTTTTTGGAGAGGCAAGGAAGTGAGTCCTGGCCACATCCTGTGATCTGATTTCATCCAGAATGTTGAGGAGAGTGGACATGTGACTCAGAAGGGTCTCAACCCTTAGCAGCCTTCAGTTGGCTGTTTTTTTTTTAATTTTTTAATTTATTTTTTTAAGTAGAAGACAATGCTTTATTAATTTGACCTTTTCTGGCCAAGCATTGAAAGACATTAAATTTTTTGGAAATCAGCTTTCACGCCTATGTTTGCAGATTCTTTGATAGGATGGGCTAATTCTCATTATGCCAGTGTTGGAATTAAATGGGCATTTGAAGGTCATTTTATACATTTTTGAATCTGTTCAGTTGGTAAATCAATTGACCAATCAACCTCTGTACCCCTTCTCTCAGAGTGTTTTAGTGGTAGTTTAACTTGATAGGACTTAGGCCAGATTGACTTCCTTCTTATACTGGGAGTGGTGCTAGCTGTGTGGGTCCTTCTTGGGAGCAGAGAGTGGAAAGAAGGTGATTGAGTCTTCAGCTATTTTATAGGGATGAAGGAATGATGCTTCATTATGTTTTATAGACAGAAAATTTTAAGAAACATATCTGTGATGAAATAGAACATGGACTGGGTTTGGAGACAGGAGACCTGAATTCTGCTCTTGGCTGTGCTGTTACGTGTACTAGCTGTGAAACCTCAAGGCGGGTCTTTCTTTTGGACCACACGTTGGCAGCACTGTCCTTCCTGGGGAGGGACGGTAGATGATGTTTTAGCAAGCTGCTCAAATACCAAGGAGGTCTCGTGTAGACGAGTGGCATTTATAAGAGGAAGACTGTAGTGGGGAGTTTGGCGGCAGGCATGCGGGAAGACCCGTCAGCAGCAGCACCTGGCAGGCCACAGTTAGTGGTGTTCACAGAGAGGGGGCTAGGGCGGAAAGTCTCGACATTTGTCCTGGGAGAACAAGTTTGGAATAGAAGGTAAGACTTTGGCCTCAGAGCCTGGGCCGTTCTGAAGCCAGGATGCAAGGTATGGATAGGTGGATGCTGAACATGTGCTTTTGCCATGGGGTTGCTTAATGCTTCCTAAGGATTGGGAGGGAATTAAGTCTTCAGATGATGACCATTGGCATCAGCTGTGGGTTGAGGGAAGCAAACAGGGGCAAGGGGGACCTAAGAAACCTGGACTAATTTATTCATTAGGTTTTTTTTTTTTTTTTTTTACATTATGTTTACTAGCCTAATGGTTCTTAACAAGGTATGGATGACAGAATCACCTACTTAGAATTAAAAAACAAAACAAAACAAAACAAAACATTCCTAGGCCCTACTCTCAAAGGCTTGATCAGGTGGTTGAGGGATGGGATCCTAGGAGCTGTTTTGATAAAAAGCCTCTGTAGGGAATTCTTATCCTCCCGTTTCCCCTTGAGAAGGCTTGTGCTAAAGCTTTGGGAGATTAAAGAAAAAGAATAGGAGATGTCTGTCCTTTTGAACACCTCTCTCTGGGCCACATCTGGCCAGTTAGTATATGGTCTGTGGGCTGAGAATAGGGTTTACTGTTTTTTTAATTGTGAAAAAAATAAAAACTGTTTTATGACCCATGAAAATTATATGAAATTCGAATTTCTGTGTCCAGAAATAAAATTTTATTAGAACATAGCCACATTTTTGTAAAAAACATACTGCCTATGCTTTTTTGCACAGAAAGAAGTAGTTGTGAAAGACACCATATGGCCCACATAGCTTAAAATATTTATCTGGCCCTTTACAGAAGATGTTTGCTGACCTCTATTCTCTGCCATCAAACCATCTATCTGACTATGGGTCTAGTCCTGCTTGGAAGGTATAAAGTAAGCAGTATTGAACTTTATAGATTTTCCTGTACTTCTTAATTCTAAATTCCAAATTACATTTTAAGGAGGTACCACTCAATTGTAAATACATTAAATGCCTAATTATCAAATTGCCAGGAAAATGAAATTTTATTACTGAACTAAGCAGTCTCCAGTAATGCTTTCTCCATCCAAGAAAAATTCTCCGGTTTTGTCTCAACAGCCAGCCATTCAATACAATCAGTGTTCCTTGATTGTCCTTCAGCATGTGCTGCCTGAATGGTGCGATGCTTCATATTTTGCTTCCTATTTTGATTTTCAGTGAACTGTGTCCTCCAGAGCTCAGCTTATCGATTCCAGCATTAGGTAAAGCTCTGTGTTCTCAAGGCATGGTGTCTGTACAGCAGCGTCAGTGTCATTGGGGGAGGTTGCTTGCAGGGCAGGTCCCTGGGTCCGCCCTGGGTCTGCCTTCAGCCCGCAAGGCCGACCTCCGCAGGGTGGCCCAGCACCCCATACTTTTACAGCCCTCTGGGCGATTCTGATACTAACTTGTATTTGAGAACCACTGATGGAGTCATGCTTATGCATGTCTTCTTGTAAGCTCTTTATTTAATAAAAAAAGGATACGCAGCCCTGGCTGGTGTGGCTCAGTGGATTGAGCACTGGCCTGTGAACCGAAGGGTCGCCAGTTCAGTTCCCAGTCAGGGCACATGTCTGAGTTGCTGGCCAGGTCGCCGGTGAGGGGCGTATGAGAGGCAAACACACATTGATGTTTTTCTCCCTCTTTTTCCCTTCCCTCCCCTCTGTCTAAAAAGAAATAAAATCTTAAAAAAAAAAGATATGCAGAATTTTAAATATGGAACTAGTAGGATTTTTATAGTGAAGAATATTTAAGATATAATAAAATGAATGAAAATTGGGAACATTTCAAAAATTATCCCAAAAGCAGAATGGCATCTAGCTTCATTGTTAGTGGGTAACAATTTTTGAGCCCTTATTTTGCCAGGCATGGTCTTAAGCACTTTTAAATTTTGAGACCTGTAGTTTTTTTTCTTCCTTTCCTTTTTTCCCTTCACTGCTGGTTGTATGCTACAAGCATGTTGGTCATTGCACAGAATGCATCCACGTCTCTCTCCTGCCATTATTTCAGACTTCCTTTTTGGCTTCAAGGAGTTGTCAGCCACTAGATGGCAGAGTCATCCAACAATTATTAGATGCGAGGCCCTTTTTAGTAAACCATTTGTAATTCTTGGAAATAACTTGTAGAGTCACATTTTATAGCTCTCCCAGTTCATCAGTATTACGTACGTGTGGTGCGCGGGGGCCTGCTTCCTGTCCCCACCACCCACTCCTCAGATCGCCTTGCCACCCCCTCGTCCCTCCCCTGTTCTGTTCTGGCTTCTGCCTGAACCCCTGCTCCGTTAATTCACTCCTCCCTTTGTATTCTTGCTCCATCAGTCACAGTTTACTTTTGTTGTCTGATACTCATGGTCCTTCTTTGAGTTTCAGACCCTTAGAATGTCAGGCTGGAAAAGAGGTCCATCCATCACTTCGCTGGGCTCCGTCCTTTCCCTGGTGGGAGAATGGAAGGCGGGAGAGGTTAAGCCAAGGACAAGGACTGTGTCTTTTTTATCTTTGTGCCTCTGTAGTTCTCTGCACAGAGAGCGCAGATAGATGTTTCTTGAGTGAAACAGCTCTAGTAAGTGCTGTAAAGGGCACAGGTAGTCGCCCCGGTGGCTCACCGTGTAGTAATGGAGGCGTGATTTAAGTAACTGCTGTAGTACAGGGGGCGGGGGGCGGTGAGCGCCCAGGAAGGGAGCGAGAGGAACCGTTCTGCATTGTTAATAACCCCTGTGAACTTCCCGTCCTGTGCGTCCTGCTCGCCTTGTCCAGGCTGGAAGCCCATACGGCATTTCTTACTCTGAACACACCCTTTACAGGCTGGTCTCTGTGCCCGTGTACACGCGCTCCTCTCGGCTTAGAAAGCTCTGCACCCAATCCTTTTCTGCCTGGGGAATTGTTTAACCGGACACACTGTTCTCTGCTCTTACCCAGAAGAGCCTTCCTCGGCCGCTTCCTCCACGCAGTCAGTCGGTCCTTCGGGCTGTTTTGTACCCAGCTCAGAGGTCGTTGGAGGGGCCCTGAGCAGCAGTGGTCTGCGTGGGCCTGTCCTCTCCCGGCCGGGACGGCCTCGTCTTCATTCCGTGTGGGCATGCGCGTCCGAGGCCGTCTGCGGGAAGTGAGGGAGGACGGGGTCCGTGCCCCTCACCACCACGCCACGGCTGCTAGTGATGCACCGGGGGAGCTGAAGGCGACGCCCTCAATTGATTCCAGGACGAATTACATGTGGTTTGTTAAGAAGGTTCTTCGGTTGCTTAGTGTAGTCCTCCTTGCTTAGCACTCAGTTTGCCTTCAGTCAGTACTGGGGGATGTAGGGAAATACTTGATAACTCTGATTCCTAGACCTATGATTTTCCTTTTTTCCACAAAATTTTGAGGTAAACGATTATTGGGAAAGTTAATTTCTCTCTCTCTCCCGACCCCTCTCCTTCTCTCTGTCTTTCCCCTTCTCTGCCCTCCTCCCCCTCGGCCCTAACACCTGTTTTTGTTAAGGAGTTAAGGTTGACTCCCACACATCATGTGCTTTGGTATACAAAATTTAATTTATACCATGGATATTCTGCTTTGCTTTATATCATTATAGAATAATTTAGAAACAATTATTAATTTCAAAGGTGCTTCTTAAAGGAAGCACTTAAAAGCCAAACACCCTGTATATTCAAGGAGATACTGATTAACACTGCATATAATTATTCTGGGTGGAGGAACTTACTGCAACAAGAAATAACATTAATGTTATAAATGATTTTCTATAGCGTTGTCTGTCTGTGGATGTAATTTCTGCAGAAATCTAACAATTGTTTTAGTAGTAAATCACAAAATGCTAAGGTGTAACCATCAATGTATAAACTATCTCAGAATGTCACAAAGCAAATTATATGCTAATTTTATTTTCAGTATTTGACTAGACTTCTGGGTTGACGCTAAGAGTTAAAGCCAATTCACTGAATTTTTTCTCCTGGACTTCATTAATTGGGAAGAATTTATGCACTCCATTTGTGACTGTATCTTGATGTTCCTCTTTAAGTGGAAAAAAAAAGAGAGAGAAGAGTAAAGGGATGATGTAATGAACACCTTAGTGCCTACTATCCATAATCGACAAACGTTTCCTTTTTTACTGAAGATGAGTGTGTATGTGTGTACGGACACGCAGATACAGAAATACAAGAGAGGCAATAGTACGAACAAAATTTCCTCCCCCCACTTCTTCGCCTCCCACTTTTGGAGGCGCCTGCTCTCATGATTTTGGTGTGCCGCCTTCCAGTATATATTTCGTATTCTTATTACATTGCGTATGTTTCCCTGAACAATTTCTGAAGTTATTTACTCATGTCTTTCAAACATTAAAGTATTTCTAATGTTCCTGCATTATAAATAGTGGTGCACGAAACATTCTTTTACCAAGAGATAAATATACCTGTGCAAGAATTTCTCTCGAGTCACCTTGTAATACAGGTTACGCGATTGTTGGGTGTGTACTTTAATTAGTTATCACCATGTTGTTCTCCAAAATGATCGCTTCAGTCTCTCCTGCAGTTTATAAGAGTTTCTGTGGATTTCTTCTGTGAACTTGCTTTTCATCGTCCGCTTTTTTTTTATGTTTTTCAGCTTTTTATAAAATCGCTGTTCAATAATAATAATTGTCCCTATTTCCCCCCCTAACTTTCCCCGGTCCTTCCCACCCGCCACCTCCCACATCAGCCCCCCCCACACAGTCCCGCAGCCCCGTCGTCTTTGTCCGTGGGTCCTTTATACGTGGTTTTATTGTGAGCTGGTTGTGGGAGAGCTTTATAGACCCTGTCTGCTAATACTCTGTCAGTTTTATGCGTTGTAATACCCTCTCCCGGTGTGCGGTATCTCCTTTCACTTTATAGATAGAAGTTTTAGATGTTAGTGTAGTCAAATTCAAAGGAGAGTAGCTTGCTGATACTAGGGGTAGGAAAGTATTTATGGGTCAAGGTGCACAAGCATAATTTGTAAAAGGAAGGATTATCAGTGCTAATTGAGTTGGCTTCTCTTAAATTCTGCTTTCCCATGTGAATTTTCTGTTTGTCTAGTTCCATTACATCAGTTTGTTCAGTTCCATAAAAAATTCTGTTGGGATTTTATTTGAAATTGCATTCAATTTATAGGTTAATTTAAGGATAATTGGCATCTTTACGGTGTTAAGAGTCCATCAAATAACAGGCATTTCTCTCTTTATTCATGTCTGTTATATCTTCCACAGATGTCTCGAAATTTCCTTCCAGGTGCTTTCTTTCCTTTCCTAAATTATTCTCGGCTTAGCATGGTCTAGTGCCCTCTTCATCCGTTTGTGACACCCCTCTTCCCCCCACCCCTGGTGCAATGACCCCTGCCTTCTCCTTGCCTCACAGCTGACTGCTGAAAACTAGCAAGAATGAGGGGAGACAGGGGACAGAGGGCTCTCTTCAGCACTGTTCACTCTATGCTACTTAAGAAGAAAGTTGGAACCTTCTTTTAAGAAGAAAGTTGTGAGAATTTTGTAGAGAGGAAGTGTTTTCTAGTGTCAAGACTAGGAAATAATAGACCTGAAATCTCAGCTCTGTATCTCCTTTAAGTTGCCGGGTGTCAGGCAACTTAAAGTTTTATATGTCTGTTCTTTAATCTGAAAATTGGATATGGCATCCGTCCCCTCCATGACATAGTAGTGCAGATTAAACAGTAATGCTCAGCCCATGGAGAAGAGAATTACACTGTTAATGTAAATATGAATGTTGCACATTCATCAGATGAAAATTATTTTAGTTATCAGGATCTGCTTCATCTTGGCCTTCGGGGGGTATGTTTTATGAATGACAAGTTTTCTGTTTGGAAAAAGCACTGATTACATTTGGAAATGTTACCTGCCTTGTTTCTATTTATTCAGAGAAGTTTTCCTGATGAGTTGACTTCTGAAAAAAAATTCTTTTTGGAAAATCTGAAGCACTATCATAGAGAGAGTAGAACCATGGCTCTCTTCTGCCTGCCATTCAGTTTAACATTCGGTTCACGGCCAATCTCATTTTATCTACTTCCCCGGGCAGCCTTACACCTGCCTGCTCCTCGATTACCCTTGAGAGCATATTATTTTCATTAAATATTTCAGTTGTATGTATAAAAAAATAAGGACTCTAGTCCTGGCTGGTGTGGCTTGGTGGATTGAGCACCAGCCTGCAAAACAGAAAGGCTGCCGGTTCGATTCCCAGTCAGGGCACATGCCTGGGTTGCAGGCCAGGTCTCTAGTTGGGGGTGTGCAAGAGGCAGCCATGTAGGTTTTTCTCACACATGGATGTTTCTTTCCCTCTCCCACCCTTCCCTTCTCTAAGAAAAGTAAATAAATAAAGTCTAAAAAAAAAAAAAAATAAGGACTCCAAAAAAGCATCAACATGAAACCATTATCATATTAAAAGATAATTAATAATCATTTGTCAGTGTCCTCAAACATCCAGACTATGTTTTCCTTTATTCATTGATCTGCTCACCATTTTTCTCCCTCTCACATTCTTTTGCTCAGAAAGAAATGGGGGGCGGGGAGAGAGAGAGAGAATTCTGAAGAAACCAGGTCATTTATTCTGTAGTTTCTTACTGTCTAGATTTTTAGGTTTCCCATTGTTTAGATTACATCTTCGTAGTGTTGTTTAAAGTGTTTTTCTTTTGTCAACTGTATTTTCTTAAAATTGGTAGTTAGATCCAGAGGAATAGTATGATTTTATCTGTGGTAAATATACCTTTTTTTTGGGGGGTGGAGGGAGGATTATTTTGGTGTAAAAGAATCCCTTTAGCAGAATGGATGCTCTAGGCAAGTAATCGTCATGCTGCTGCCTTGACTGTGGACCAAGTCTCCTGTGCCCTGGTGAGCAGGGCTGATACCTGTACACCCCGCAGGTTGGCCCAGGGTGGGGTCAGCCCGCGTGGGTGGCTTCAGGCCATTGTCTCAAAGTTTATTGCATCCCATGTGCTGTGACACACACTTGGTAGAGCTTCACATGAAAGCGATAGGAAAAGGACTAAGTGATAGCTTAAATTGTGTTTCTGTGAATAAAGCACATGGACGATACTGTGTGAATTTTGAGAGTTTGAGTTGGGCTAAGCTCCATATCTAAACCTAGAAGGATTTTATTCCGTTTTGAGTTTTCCACCTGAGAGAAGAGAGGTGGCGAGGGTAAAGTCCGACAGGTCCCCCGAGTCCTGGGGCGGCGAAGGAAGCCAAGTGTGATCGGTTTCTGTGTTTGCTCTAACAGGTTGCCACAAATGTCGTGGCCTAACACAAGTTTACTGTCTTATAGTTCTGGAGGTGACAAGTTCGAAATGGGTCTCACTGAGCTAAAATGAAGGGGTCAGCGGGGCTGGTCTTCCCCGGAGGCTCCAGTGGGAACCTGTCTTCTTGCCCCTTCCAGCTCCTGGAGGCTGCCCAGCTCCCTTGGCCCCTGGCCCCTCTGCGTCCAGAGCCAGCAGTGGCCGGGCTCACAGCGTGCCACTGCAGCGCTGACGCCACTGTGCCTCCTCTTCTGTTTTTAAATACCCTGGGGTTGCCTTCGGCCTGGACAGCCCACGGTGATCTCCTTGTTTTAAGGTCACCTGGTTGGTGACCTTAAATCCCTGTAACATAACATGGGACTGAGACGTGGGCATCTTTGTGGGGGCCATTATTTTGTCTGCACACAACTTGGGCTGAAGTAACAGAGGACAGGTATTGCTCTCTCCAGTACTACAGTTCTTCTGACGACCCTTGAATATACACTTCGCTGGTCTTCCAGGGACAATATATAGAACTCTTGGTGTTACCTCATGAGGTACTTATATTTATGACTGTAAAACATTTAAAAGTTAACACTGGTTAACAGAGCCATTTAATGGAGTCTGTCGTTTGCTATGCCGACATAAGGAGCCCAATGAAATGTTTTCTTTTGCCTTTCAATTTCTATGCAGAAACTAAATATTTTTAAGGTTAGTTTGTTTTTCTCTGAGTATGGCCTACAAAAAGGTAAATGCTCATTTGTGTGACCAGGCACATCTCTTTTGGACAAAATGGGCACTTGGTGATGACAGATACTACGTACGTTTTGATGTGAATGGAGCCTGACAATGCTTTCTGTCACCTGGGACCTGGTAGAGTGTGTGCGGGGAGCATTCTGTGGACATGACGTGGAAATCTCGGTTTTGAGTCTTTTCCTTCCCCTTGGGCAGCAGGAGAGTCCGAAGCCTGGGGGAGGGGCTTTTTAAACAGCTGAGACATCGACGGGGTTCTCCTCTTCTGCTGTTCTGCCGACTCGTTGTCATTGGGAACGACACATAGTTCCCTGGTAGTTGCAGTGCTTCTCTTAATGTATCAGAACTTTGATTTTCAAACTTTTTTCTTTTTCAGACAGATGATTGTGATATCTGTTACACTTCTGTGCCAGGTTTACTGAACATAACGTCTTTAAAAATCATGACTTTGTGCTGACTATATTCATACTGTATTCCTTATTTGAAAATTGCTAGGAGTAGACATTAAAAGTTCTCATCACAAGAAAAAGAACTTGTGACTGTGTGTGACGAATGCTAACTAGACTTACTGTGGTGACCATTTCTCAATATACACATAAATATCGAGTTATTAGTTGAGCACCTGAAACTAGTGTAATGTTATATGCCTATTTTATTTCAGTAAAAGAGATCATGACTGTTTGAACTCAATTATTAATCAGCTTAGTTTGTATAGTGGTCACACAGTCTTTTATGTTCATATGTTAGGCTGCTTTCCCTCTGGTCACTGGCCTCTACTTGCCAACAAAGCAAAACCAACAGAAAAGTGAACCAGTTGTAACGCGCAGCTGAACTCCTGCACAGCGCTGTCCAGGAGTCGTGGCTCCCGAGTGGGTCTGTTGTGTCTGCGGTGCTCCCAACTGCCATTTCTTCCCACCATTTGTGCCTTCGCTGCGTCTGATGCACTGCTGTGATTAATACCCTAATTTATGCACCTGGGCGAGGCGACACAGCTGTTTATTGAAGTTCGTGGGTGTTGGTACAGACAGTCCTTTCAACATTCAGTGGCTTCAAACAGTTGTTCTCGTTTCTAAATCCCCAGCTGGGTTTCAGGGGCTGGAATGTGTAAGCCTTACCCCTGCATAAGCAAAGGGGAAATTCTAATTGAAAGACCACCTGGTTTGTTTTTTGTTTCTGATTTTTTTTCACTTGTTTCTTCTAAAATATTTACATTCTCAATTACTAAATAGTAATTTTACTTTAGTTTTCCTTGAGAAGGTAGCTGTTCCTGATCTGTTTTGATGATGTCCTGTTTGTCTTCACAATTTATCAGTTCTTTTTATTTTTCTCTGTTTTAGGCTCTTACTGGTTGGTGGATGCGAAACTGCTGAACCGGGCCTGTCGAAAGCTTCCAGCTGTGGCCTTTCTGCCTGGAGGGTTCTCTCGGGGTCCCCGTATTACAAGCAGGTCGTGAGCGGTGAAGACAGGGTCGCTGCAGTAAGTATTGGTTACGGCGTTTCACTTTGCCAGCAGATGGGAGGCAGATAGGCCCTTGGTAAGATAAAGAGGAGGAAATAATTTGTCCTGAGCGGGGAAAATGACTTGATGCTATTGAAATCTTAGTGCTTCTTTCAAATATCAAATTTATCTAAAGCGTGTTGTGTAAGTTGTTCTCATTCTGAGAAAAACAAACAACCTAACTTGCACCTACTTATTTGGACATTATCATTTTTAAGCACTCTTTGTGGTCTGACCCTTCTGAGTGCTGTTCTGTGTTATCAGCTCATTGAGCTATCAGTAACCGTTTCAGGGAGGTATTGTTACTGGCCTGAACCTACTGAGGAGGAAAGTAACTTGTAGTTTTGTTTAGTAACTTCACCTGGGTTACCCAGCTGGCAGGTGGCCTAATTAGAGTACAAAGTGGCAGGAAATCCCCTGTGCAAGTTCTTACCTCTTGAGGTGCCCTCCTGCTGTCTTGTTTCGTATTTGCATGGACTTCCTCTGACCCTTCACTCTTTTGTCCTGCACTGGAGATGCTGTTTTGTGCCAGGCAGCGGGCACTCTTGTGGGCTGTAATAGCATAGGCTGGGCTCTGAAATGAAAAAAACAGTCGCATAAACAGACGGATGAGGAATCCGACGTTTCTGTGGCTTACGACATACATGTGGATTCCTTGTTTGTGGTGAGCCTGCAGTTGGTACTATGACCCTCCTGGACACCGTGTTCCATGTGCTGATTAAAGGATCCATGGAAGCTGCCCCGTCTTGAGGTCCCACTATCTCAATTTACGGTCTTAACGGGGGACGAGATGACTAAATTAAGGTGGAACTTTTTACTGTCTTAAACCAGACCTGATACCACGTCTGCTCACAGTTCATTTATTGAAACCAATCACGGGTCTCGTTCTGCCCTCAAAAGGCCTGGGAAGTAGCTTTCTCTGTGTTCGGAAAGGCAAGAAAACTAGGTATTGGCGAATCTTAATGTGTCCATCGCACTGGCTGCCCTGCGATGTTGTATATCCTGGGTATTTGTGTAACTGCATGATAACAAATACCCAGTCACAGCGCCCGGCGTGGCGGGGGCACCCAGGCGGTGTCTGGGTGAGGGGCAAAGCCAACAGATTAAAGTGAAACACAGCATAAGGGAACGTGCTACACTGTTTTTCTTTTCCTATAGTGACTGCATTTGTCTCATTATTTCTTCTTAAAATATATTTGTTTCAAAATAATCCTCTAAAACCACAAATGGTTAAAGGGTTTGGTGTTGAAAGGAACTAACAAAAGTACTTTGAAAGGAAATCTTTATCAAATATAATAAGCTTCCTTTTAGTTTTTCTTTAGCTTTTAACATATATCAAAATACATGATTGTAAATTTAACCCAACAAGGTGTTTTCTTAAAAAAAATTAATAAGATCTACTGACTGCTTTATCTGGCTCCAGTTTGTATTTGTAGACTAGTTTATATGTAGCACTGTGGTTTGCGCTTTTCCTTTTACTCATTATCCATCCACTCATTGTAGCACCCACTTATTCTCTCTGGAGAATTCAGTGAGGGGCCTTGTTCACAGATAGGGAGCCTAAGGCCCCAGGAGATCTTAGGAACTAGGAACAGGGGGACAGTGGTGGACCCAGGCCCTCTAGTTTCTGTTTGTCACCTTCCCCCTTTCCCTGTGTGAAATCACACACTTATCAGTGGCATCGTCAAATTTATGCTGTGATGCTTATCCCGTCATTTATAAAGACGGAGTGAGGTTGAGTTGCTTGTACGTATTGGACGTGTTATTTCATATTTGCAGGAATTCAGTCATGCCTCTCTCTCCATCTTAATTCACACCCAGCTTGCAGTTTTAACTGGGAACTGCATCAGGGCACATCTTGTCACGACTTGGAACTGTTGTACTTTTTGAATCTAAGTGTGGTTCTGTAGTTTATTTTTAAATGGTTCAGCCAAAAAGTATCTTAAAAAAGTGTTTATACACATAGATAGTGTGGCAAAAGGTTAATAATTGATGAGCTCAGGTGAAAGGTATACTGGTGTTTCATTATATAATCATTTCAGTGTTTCCGTTGCCGTGAAATTTGTCAAAATTAAAGGCCAGGGAAAAAAGACAGAAGTAGAGAGGCGTGGAGCACATAGGGGGAGATGAAACGGGCGAGCTGAGCGAGTCTGTCTCAGGACAGCGTGGCCAGGCGTGATCCTGACGGCGGCCTGGGAAGGGTGCCGCGGGCCAGCACTCACGGTGGCTTCTCTGGGCCCTCCTGGGTACTTGCTTGGCCTCTTCCTGAGGCACTGGAGTCTGTTCTGCTCTGTCTGGTTCTTCCCTGTCTGCCCTGAAGCTTTGGTATTGGAGTCTTTTAAAAGAAAATTGCTTGTGCACTGACAGAGTAAGTGGGGGAAAATATTGAATTGCCAGTTGAATGCTCTGCTGTATGATTAACTTCCTGAAATGCTGCAAGTATATTTTAATTATGTTAGTGGCTTTTAAATATGTCTTGCAGCCAAACTTACCTCATTCTCCTACCTCAGTCATTTGAATTAATAGGATTAGTTCCTTGGTCAGGTGGCAGGCGCTGTCCTCCTGGAGCCTCCTCCTCGTGCTGTTTGCTTGGGGCTGCTGTTGTGCCCGGGTGGGTATCGACTACAAAACGCCGCTGACGTGTATTCTAGGCTCTTGCAAGGCTGCTAGGCTGTAAAAGAGACTATGCAGAATTCAATGTATGTATTGACCAAGCTTTCCAAATTAATGTTGGTGTCATTTATGCGACATAGTTTTATTTATTCGTTTGTTCAGCATTGAGTCGCTGCTCCAGGTAATAGCTCTCAAGGTGGCTCTCAAGGGCTCCACTGTATTGGAGGATCCAGGTGTGTCCTCAACTAAGGTCAGTGAGCTGTAGCAGGTAAGAGGTTAGAGCTCAGTTACTGGGAGCCAGAGGCCGGGGCTGGAATCCGAGCTCATCACTTACCCTTGTGTGTTAAGGCTTTTGCCAGGATCGTAGGAGGTAGTATGTGCGGATGTGCCTGGTCGGTCAGAAAATGATCTACATGCAGGGGTGGCCCACGTTTGGGCATCTTGGGGCCACACTGAAAGAAGAAGAGTGGTCTTGGGCCACACATTAAATACACTTGCAACACATAATTCCAAAAAAAAAAAATCTCAGAATGTTTTATGTAAATTCACGATTCCGTGTTGGGCTATATTCACAGCCATCCGGGGATGCATGTGGCCCGTGGGCCGCAGGTTGGACACCCCTGCTGGTGTTTACTATTCTCTATTTCTATTTTTAAGATGAAAAGTTTAGGAACAAAGTAAAGTGAACAAAATTGACTGTATTTCTTGTTATTGATTCTTGACATAGAATGTTGTGGAAATGATACAGCTTTTTGAAATCCTGTTGCCCTGAGAAATTCTATTGCCCTGAGAAATTCTGTTGCCCTGAGAAGCTGAAAGTGAGGAGAAGAGCGTTTCCGCCAGGTCTCGCCGCGTGCCTGCATCTGTGGCTGTGCCGTATCCGCTCCCCGGGGAGCGCCAGGGGCTGTCCTCGCACTGGCGGAGGCGTCCATTGGTCCAGTAGGTCTCCCGCTTGCTCGTTGGAGGATGTGTTTCCTACGTCACCAGTTTTGCTGTCTATTAGATTTATCAGCCTACAACATGCTTTTATTTTTCTCACTGTAGAAACTCTTCAGTTTAGCTCTTGGGGGATTTAAACTCCAGTATATCCTGCTTCCACCCTGTTTACTTTCCTGTCTTCAACATGTTCAGGAGTTGCCTGTACTCGTTTCGAAGTCCCCTCTTTCCAGGCTTTCTTGAATTCACTTGAAAGGGGAATTACCTTTATCATTCCACTGAAACTATCTTATCGATACTATCAGTGCTTTCTAATATTGTACCAGCTTATCAGTGTCACTGATGCTCTTTCATTCTTACTAAGTGCTTCTATAAAAATTAGTTTATTTTACTCTTTCTCTTTCCTTTCTCCTCCCTTTTTTGGTTGTATTATTTCTTTGTCAAAACACATAATATTTACACATTAGTGTTTACCTTCATCCTCACTTCCTTTTAGTCTTAGTTGTCCATTTATATATTCCAAAATGCTCACTGTCTCTTCTTTTGCTGAACTTTCCCCAGTCATCTTATGGTTAGATGAAATTATCCACTAGTAGATGTTTTGAGAAAGGCTTGTAGGTGAAGAGTTTCTTTAGTTCTTGTTTGTTCAAAATTGTTTTCGATAGCCAGGATCTGAAGGGAAACATGTCTGGATATAAAATCCTTGGTTTACCTTTTTCTTTCATTGAACTTAAAAAAACCCCAACAAAACTAGTCTATTGTTGCTTTGTATTGTATGGGGAATTTGGAAAGTCTGACGTGCCCTATGTTAAATTAGTTCCCCTTTGTATTCTGTTTGGCCCCTTTGCTTGGAGGCCTTAAGGATTTTTTTTTATCTTTGCAATCTAACAGCTTTCCTGGGATATTTCTTGGAGTTGATTATTCTGGGTTAATTTTCTCAGGTATCCATTGGCTCTTTCAATGTATAGATTCAGATCTTTTTCTATTTCCAGAGAGACTTTTTGGGTTATGAATTTGGAAGTGATTTCCCATAGGCCTCAGGCCTCTTTGTTAGCTTCCTGCGTCTGCCCCTCGGGCCCTGCAGTGGTTTCCATTCTGCGTCTGCTCGCCACCAGGCCTAGGGGTGGGCCTGGCGCGGCAGGGCGTGGCTGTGGGTGCGAGGCGAGAGCAGGTGGAAATGATACCCTGGGACTTGGTGATTTTTCTCCTTCTGCTCACAGTGATTTTGAAGCCTGTGTGTCCTCAGTCTTCAAGAGAAGCTGTGGGTGTAGTTTTATGTAGAATTACTTTTCCCTTCTTGCTTTTTCTTGTTGTAGGAGAAAACACTGGGAGTTAGGTTATCACTACTATCTTTAGCTGCTCAGTTCTGGTGGGAAATATTTTAACTTGAACTAAAGAGTACCCCTCTTTACCTTTTTCTTTTAAATTAAGTAAAATTCACATAACATACTATTAACCCACACCACTTTAGGGTGTACAGTTCAGTGGCATTTAGAGCATTCACAATTTTGTACAACCATCAACTGTCTAGCGTCGAAACATTTTCAGCACCACAAGAAGAGACCTAATGCCCATTAAGCTGCCTCTTGCTATTGTCCCTTTCCCCAACTGCTGGCAGCCAGTGGCCTGTTTTCTATTTCCATGGATTTACCTTTTATGGAGGTTTTATATGAGTGGAATCATACAGTATGGCCATTTGTATTTGGCTTTTTTTATTTAGCATAATATTTTTGAGGTTCATCCAAGTCGTAGCATGTATCAGTACTTTAGTCCTTTTTGTGGCTGAATAATATTCCTCTGTATATACTTCATTTGTTTTTCCATTCTTTAGTTAATGGATATTTGAGTTGTTTCCACTTTTTGGCTATTGTGATTAGTATTGCTGTGAACATTCATGTACAAGTATTTGTTTGAATACATATATTTTATTCTTTTTGGTATATACTTAGATGAAGTTGTGGGGTTCTATGGTAATTCTGACTTTTTTTTTAAAGATTTTATTTCTTTATCTGTAGAGAGAGGAGAAGGGAGGGAGAAAAAGAAGGAGAGAAACATCAACATGTGGTTGTTGCCCACGCACCCTCTACTGGGAACCTGGCCTGCAACCCAGGCATGCGCCGTGACCCGGAATTGAACTGGCCACCTTTGGTTCACAGGCCTGCACTCCGCCCACTGGGCCACACCAGCCAGGGCTGAGTTTAGCTTTTTGAGGAACCACCACGCTTTCTCCACAGGGGCTGCCCCATTTCCCACCCCTACCAGCAGTGTGCTAGGGTTTGCACATCTTCTGCAGCACGTGCTATTTTCCATGTTAAAAATCATACCTGTCTCCCTCTCTTGCTTTTATACTTCTTAAATCTAAAGACAGAAATAATCTCGTGTTATTTCAAATACTGGTTTCTGAATGATGATTATTTTCCTGGTATTTTTCAAATATGAAATTAATTCCTTAATGAAGGAAATTTCTGTTGGAAGTTCTGACCTTTTCCATCGTCCTGTTGAGATAAAAGGATAACCTGGGGCAGTGTCGTTTGACAATAGCTTGGAATAAACTCTAATTTGCATAGATTGTACTAGACTTGTTATGCATACATTTAAAAAGCACTTGGTTATGGGTATATTTGTAAGATTTACCGCTTTGTGGAATTTTTTCAAATAAAAACCACCAATATCTCTGACACCTATCGCTGATTTTCTTTACCATTTCTTTAAATACTACATTTGCTATAGTTTTCATTTTATGATTAAAGGACTTTTTACAAGGAGAAAACATTACATTAATCTTTCTTTGTATGGTGTTCATTTACTTTGTAGGTACCAAAGACACTGGGATTATTAAGGATGTTAAGTGTAAAGTTTTACAGTCGCCCAGGACAAAAACAGGTAACTCAACAAGCTTAAAACCTTGTGCTTCTCAAATACTTCCACCAGGCTACCATGAAGGGCAAAGTTGAATGAACCTTGAATGTTACGATCTTCCTCTGGATGTGATTTCATTTGCACTCTGTGTGGGCATGTGCTCAGTAGAAATCTAAGGAGGTGTTCACTGAAGATTTGTGTATTTTGCTATTAAAAAAATCCCTGAGGGGATTCTGGTGACTGGGGAAGGATTCATGAAACAAGGTTGAAATGGTGATATTTGTTTAAGCTGGCTGTTGGGTCCACGGGAATTCATTGTACTGTAATTTCTACTTTTGTTTGTGTGAGTGCAAATTTCTACAACCAGATGCTTAAATGGGATTGTAAATTTGCAGCGTGGACCTCAGATAGTGTCGGATGAAACTAAGGGGATCAAGAACCCACCCCATTAGGAGCAATTGGTAACATTTTAGTTAATATGTTTATTGCTTAAGGGTCTAGACAAAAGGGAAGAAAGGAAGAGGGAGGGATGGAGGAAGGGAGAAATTAAGTCAGAAGAAAATTGAGCATATTCATTCACTAGTTCCCTGGTCACGATGCCGTTGTTAAACTGTCACATTACTCAGCTTACATTGTTTTGTTTGTTATTGTTAAACAGATTCATAAGCTTTCTCCTTGCTTTGAGAGCACTTTTAGTGGAGCTGTTTCATGAAGACCTCACAATAACTGGGATACCGTATAGGTCATACATGACTAATTATTTTGGCGACAAAAATAGTATTCTTCTGAGGAGCGTGCCTGTGACTGCTGGAAAGGCCATGGCCCGGGAGGGGCCGTGACCGTGGTGCAGTGGCAGTGACGTGGATCGGGATCGAGGGCTCCGCACCTAGTCCGGGCTTTGCTGTCTGCACTTGCACAGTCTCGGGCAAGCACCTGACTCTCGCAGGGCTTCAGTCCCTTCCTTTGTAAACTCTGCAGCAGGGCTGGCCAACCTTTTGGCATTTCTGAGCCACACATTAAACACACAGACACTAACAAAAACGAAAAAATAAAATGATTTAAGTAAATTTGCAGCTTTGTGTTGAACGGCATTCATAGCCATCCTGGGCTGCAGGAGGCCTGCTGGGTGGAGGGATCTCTTAGCTCATAGAAATCTATGCTTCTGAGGCTTACTGTATGCGCAACGGCGGAGCCTATTGGCTAGAACTGTGAAAGGAAGATGCCCCTCCACGTCTCCATCACAGCGGGAGGGATGTGTTGCGTGTGTTCAAAATCCTGCTTCAAGTGCTTTTGCTCCTACTGCTGCTCCTTCCCCGGCATTTGTAGTTGAGTCTTTCCTACATTTAGCTCTTGCATTCTGGGACAGGCGTGTTAAGGTGTGAGATCAGAGGATGCTGATGTTTTCATCTGTCCATTCACCCAGAGATGTTCCTCACTTCCTGAAACTGTTCCCTTTGTTTTTGATGATTAATGTAGATAATACAATGAAGTGCATCGGGTGTCATTCTGGATTTTTAGTATAGTCCTGTTCAGTTTTTCATTTTGTAGCTGATACTTAGCCTCAGTCTTGGGCGACCGTAGAGAATGGTTGGGGCGTGACCCTTCCGAGGTGTGCCCGCTATGTCGCCCGCCTGATTATTGCCATCCGGGGTGCTGGGCCCTGTGTTGCCAGATTTTCTAAATGTTCAGGAGAAGTAAGGTTCTGGGCTACCATTTTCAGGCCCCTCTTGTTTTCTTTGTGGGTAAACTACCTTAGACCCTGTCTGTAATGCTTGAGTGGGAAATGGAGGTCCAGTGAGTGTGTGTTTGATTCTTGTGACCCTGCTGCAGGTGGTAGGCAGGTGATGTCCCTGCTCGTGTGGCATCTCTCGTGGTGACTGAGCAAACCTGTGTTCTCGTAGGGACGGATTGAGAGATGATTTGGATAAGTAGGACCCAAAAGACAAGATTTGCTCTATGTACCTGGGGATTCCTCATGTAAAATCAGTGTATACAAAGTCTATTTCCTCTGTGTCCACAGTTAGATTCTCTCCACTGGATAGCTCGCCAGCAAACCTGAACATCTCGCCCCTTCACAGAGTTCCCTGATTAAGGGACGCATGTCCCCCCGGCCGCCTTAGCTCCCATCGCCTTAGGACCCTCCTTGCGTCTCTCTCTCCCTTCCACCCCCTTTCCTTCACGACGTGATTTCGTGGTCTGCCTATGATGTATAGAATATTCCAGACATTGTGCACATACAGAATTTTATGGTGTGGACCCAAAAGTCAAGAAATTCACAATGTACTCAATGTCAACCCATAAAAGTTACTAAAAACTTATGGTAATTGATGTGTGGTATTAAGGAATATTTTTATATTGCCCTCATTTTGGTTTTGGGGTGATATGTTAATTATAACACTATAAAAGAGATTTAAAAGTCCTCCGTAAAGGTAAGAGTCCTGTTTCCTTATGCTGGGGCACACTTACAATGTCATGAAACTGTTGGAACCCATAATTATGAAAGACCATTTGTGGCCTGGTGCTCTGTAAAGAGTGTTATTAAATTCTGGAGGTTATTCCTGTTGAGTACAAGCCTTTGCTCTGGCATTAATGTGATATAATTTTTGTGCAGGATGGGATCTTTAAGATGAGCCTCTCCCCAGATGGGACCCTCCTTGCAGCCATTCACTTCTCGGGGAAACTGAGTCTCTGGTCTGTCCCATCCCTGAAGCAGCGAGGCGAGTGGAGTCAGGACGAGCAGGTAAGTTCCCGATCCCGCTTATTCCCAGAATGAGCCTTGCTTAAGGATGAGCACTGACAACAATTTCATTTTGTGGATATTTTACTGTAGTGCACTGATATAATTCTCATTATTCCAAAACTTTACTTATATTATAATAACAGTATAGTAGGACAGCTTAATAATAGAGTAGCACTGTGTAATGATTTTAATTTCTAGTGCAGTATATCTGTATACAGAATATAATCTGTCCATTGAATTCTCCATCTGCCCTCCCCGTCTCTTTTTTTTCTATTCTAGAAATACAGATTGGAGATGTTTGTGTTTTACAAAAGTTCATCTGATGTAATCAAGGCTTTGGATGGTCAATATTCTAAAAGTATTATAATTCTTCCCAAATTTTGCAACTTGGGTTAACTCAAGGCTTAAAGGGAGTTACCGTCTCTTCACTCAAAAGATAGGAGAGTGAAGATATAAAGAAAGATAGAACCATTAACTTTTTAATGTCTTGCAATGACATTTTAAGAATTAAATGATTTAGTTATTTAAAAACAGATAAAATCCACATCAGTTATAATTTAAAATTATGATGGGCAAATGAGGTCAGTTCATATAGTGCCACGTATTGTGATAGAGGGAAGATTTAAAAAAAAATTGTCTCACATACAGCTTATGTTATAAATCTTTTACTCATCTGATAATTATTTTGTATTTTAGCACTTTAAGGGTTAATTTCCCTTCTATCACATCCCCATTCCTTTTTTATTAAATAGAGATATCTTGTCACCAGCTTTGGTGGATAGTTTTGTTATTCCAAGGTTGGAGTATTTTCCCTGAATGATCTAAATAGATTGATGTCCTTCTTCAGAATTCTTTTAAATTTCATAAGCTAATGGCATTTTTTTTTTTCAGAATAGTAGGGGAAAAGAGAAAGTGGCTATACATTTTCTTAACTCTTTTCATAGACTGAAATTCATTCATTCTGGCTATTCATTCTTCCACATGGGTTTAGGAAGATCATTCCACCTCAGTTCCCACCTTGAACTGAATTTGGTCTCTGCCTCCCTAACCACTGTCTCTCGTTGGATGTGCGTTTGTTCTCAGTAGAAGGGGCGCTCCCTGGTCTCCAGTCTTGGCGGCTAAACACGAGGGACTGTCTCTCTGCTCTGAAATTATAGCTCATTTGACCCCTATCTTCACTTCAGGACTAGAATGGACCAACTCTCAAAATTGGTTTTAATGTATTTTAGCTAAGCATGCCAGATACTTGATCCAAAAGTTACCCATATTTTACATGGTGATAAAATATTCAGCTTTTGTCATTTGAGAAGAAACTGATGTTCTATTGTATGTGGGAAATTTTAAATTTGGGCACATTTTTTTCTTAAATGGTGAAAACTTTGAATATGAAAGGCATTCTTCCCTTCCCCTGACTTTCTGTTTTCTTATTTTCATTCATCTAATAGAAAGGACACTTAATATTTAATCTGGTGAATATCCTAGAATGTCATAAAGCATAAAGGCTGTTCAAGCAAGATCCATTAATATACTTTTTTGTTTACTGAAATTCTGGATAGCCTTTTTTTTTCTTTTTTGTATGCAAAGATAAATTGCACCTGTTGTAGTCCTTTTTGACCTACACTCAACTTTTTAACTGGTTAGAAAATTTTTTTATGTCTTAGTTGCCAATTGATGTCAGTATAATCCATTACTCTTTAAACTCAGTTATTCATTAATTAGAATTTTATAGTGATTTTATTAAAAGAATTAAAAAATTGCTTAAAAATCTTGAAACTCGGGCATGAATAACTACAACTATCTCAGTAGTTGGACGAGGTCATCAGGAAAGTCATGGGACGGGAAAGGAAGGGAATTCGGAAACAGCCAAACAGGGGCGCGGTGGGACGCCGTGGACCCAGGCCACAGGTGCGTCTCCAGTGCTGTCCTAGAGAGAGTCTTCGGGGCAGAAGCGCGCTGGGTGTTTAGAAGGACAGCCCGTTAGGAACTGCGGTGGCGTGATTTTTCTGTTGCTGCCCCTCAGTGAGCTTCGATCTCACCGCCTGTGGCTGTGATCCAGTGACTCCCAAACACTCTGATGACGATTTTCTGAGCCCTTGTCCTGGGGTTATTCAACAAGTAAGCAGCGGGGCTGAGGTTGGATTTCCTGTCCTTAGGAATCTGCTGTCCACGCTCTTTCCATGAAAATAAATACATTTAAAAAAGATGGACTTTATTTGTTAGACTTTATTTATTTATTTGATGATCTTTAAAAAAGAACAGAGACAGGTCCTGTTTTTCAGTGACTATAACACAGGTTTGTGCATCCCTCTCAGATATGTAGATCTCTTGTGCTAGTTAGTGTGTCCGAGTTTCTAGAATAAGTAACTGAGATAGCCTCTCACTGCGAACGCCTTAACTTTATAATAAATGTCTGCACTACGGGCTGTGGTGGGACAGCAGAAGGCGTTTGAATGACAGCCCTTCGCTGGAGTCGCCCGCTCATATCCTGGGGATTAGCCTCATTGGACTGGGCATTCCAGGTTTGCACTTTAGTGTGTGAAGGAATCATTAAGATCTGGCATGCTGGATTAAGTTCCGCAAGGCTTGTACATAACAGCACTACAAAGAGTAGGTAGCTGCTGTACTCATAACAATAATCATAAAATAAAGTTCAACTATTTATTGAATCTTTACCAAATGCTAGAGTAGAAAATGCAATCAGTCACAGCCCTTGCCCTTAAAGCTGTTCAGTCTTGCAAGGGAAATGATAAACAAATCAATAAAATAACATGTTAATATTATGAAAAGATAAGCTCCAAGGAAAGGCACAGTTGACGGTGTCGGCGGAAAGGACCGCTGGGAATAAACAGCGTCTGTACTGCAAGGCGTGGCTGTCCACAGAGCAATTTTCATCCATTCTATTTGCTTCACAGAAACCCTATTAAGTAAAAAATGGGTTTGTACTCATTTTCATAGATGGGAAGAGCGCTAAAAGCAGTTAGCTTAGGTCACCAAGTGTCGGTGTTAGAATCAAGGTTTTGGCCCAGGCCCTGTGACCTTTTCAGAGCTCCCGTGCTTTCGCTGAGAAACACCGCCTGCCACCTGGGCACAGCAGGTGCTAGCGCGCCGGTTCCAGCAGCACCTGTCCCCAAATCGGGTACTGGCTGTGATATTAATGGACAACAAGAGAGAGCGCGCCATGCAGTTGATACAAATGACCCCTCCTGGAGTCGGGCACTTCGTTATGTAGAGACCCTGGAAACGGGGTGTTAGCAGTGACGAGGGTGCCTCGCGTGTTCATCACTGGCTGAAAGACACTTGAAAACACTTAAACAGCTGCCCTTTTCTCACTCGTCTAGCAATAGGCAAGTGACGTTGGGTCGACCAGGTGGGACAGGGCTCTGCTTCTCTTTATTGTTGCTGTAGGGACTGAATGGACAAGCCACTTAGTGTAAAATGGGCTCTAGGGTAATGTGTACTATATAGTCGGAGCTTATAATTTTAGCTTAAACATCACCTGAGAAGAAACTAATCTTATCGTTGCCCTGTACAACCTTAAACTCTTTCACCAAATTGTAAGTTCAGCGCATCTGGGGCTTTCTTTTTGTAATTTGCTACTTTATTAGTTTTTATAATGTGCTTTGTGTGATTATTTTCTCTGTAACATCTAATGATTAAAGATAGTTGTGCAAGTGCCTGTTCTGATTTACTCCCGTCTAGTTCTGAGTTGATTAAATACTTTGGCTTTCATTGTCAATATGAACATCCATCTGGCTGGAAATCTGTGAGTATTAAGGTTCGTTCATGTCTGGAATAAAGTAAATTGCTAAAGTGATTTTCATTTCAAACATTTCCCATATGTTATGTTTATATATTTACATCTCATTTTTGGCCTTAATTTTGCTCTAAAGAAGTTTTATTTACCAGTTTGTATTTCATTAGATGCAGTAGACAGAAAACTTACCTTTTGCATTTTCATTTTATTTTCTCTTTGGCATAGAGTAAGTAAGGGCCGTTTATTTCGAGGGGTGAAGCTGTGGAGGGCGAGGGAGAGGACCACAGTCCACGTGACTAATGTTGATAGGACCCACTGCTGCCTCCGCAGCTTCACCAGGCTCAGCGCCCCTGGTGAAGAGGCTCTGAGTAGGCATTTCTCCCGTGGGACCTAACACGGGGCTCGGCGTGTTAAATACAACACACGTGTGTGCAATGGACCATCTTTTGAAAGGTCACTGTCACGTTGTCAGGGGCAGGGGCTTCACTCTATTTATCTTTTAGCCATAAAAAAAAGATTAGATAAATCCTTAAATGTGAAGACAGTGCTGGCTTAGCCATAACAGCCTTTCTCTCCTAAGTCTGTAACTGTGTTCTTTGGACCTCCTTCTCCAGCAGCTGCCGGACTCGGATGGGAGGCGCCTGGGGCTCTTTTCAGACACAGGGTCGCATGTCATACAAAGAGGGCGACATGGAAGTTGCTCCTCAGGATGTGTCAGCATGGTGCCTGGAGCCAGTGCCCCCAGTTTGCTGTCACGGGGGCTTGGCGATCCTGTCCCCAGAGCGCCAGCCCACAGGGTGTGTGTCACGTCTCCCATCCCATTGTGAAGCTTGCCAGGCCACAGAACCTGCATCCATGAGGGTCCCCAGGGTTGCCGCTGGGAAGTCGGGCCGGCCCGAGCGCCCCGAGGGGAGCAGCGGGAGGGTCCGCGCAGCTGTGGATGAGGCGAGGGACGGGCTGCCCGGGCTGGTCTGGCGCACCCCCTCTGCTGGCGTGGGGTGAAGTGTGCAGTTTTGTTTGGGCTCCTTTCTTAAATATACTGTACAGATCATTTAATCCAACTCCCATGTATTGTGAGGTTAAACATTTAATAGAGATATCTAGACTGAATCTACGTACTGCTGAGGCAGAAAGGCAGGTATGTACCCCGCAGGATTTAAAACAGGCACGCAGACAGGTGCACCCGCGTACACGTTATAGCAGTGCTATTTACAGCAGCCCCGAGGTACAGGCACCCCCAGTGTTCATTGACGGAGGAAGGGTAAACAAATTGTGGCATATATGTACAGTAATAGAATGTTATGCAGCCATGAAAGAACGCAGTGCTCATGCATGCTACAACTTGGATGAACCTTGAGAATGGTGTGCTAAGTAAAAGAAGCCAGGTACAAAGGGTCACATGTGATGTGAACCATCTGTATGAAATGCCTGCCATAGGTAAACCCACGGAGACGCAGAACAGTTGGCGGCTGCCTGGGCCAGGGAAGCGGGGAATGGCAGTTGCCTGGTGGATAAGCGATTTCCTTTAGAATGGTGGAAATGTTTTGGAACTAGATAGAGGTGACACCACATTGTGAAGGTACTAAATGCCACCAAATTGTTCATTTTCCAGTTGTTAATCTTTTATTATGTGAATTTCATCTCCATTAAAAAAATGACATAATTAACCTCCTTTCCCCCAAAAAACCCTAAACAAAAATGCAGATAATTAGAATCTGATGTCCTGTACTTTAGTTAAATTGACCTACCATTTTTTCCTAAGTAAACTTAGTTTTTTCCTGTGTACTTTTGTTCATGTTCTATTCTCTGAATCACCTTTGGTCACCCATTTTCCATAGCCAAACCCTACCCAGACTTCAGAGCATGGCACCGCAAGGGTTTCTTTGTACCTCTTGAGTTCCCTTCGTCTTCCTTTGGCCCAAATGATCTCTTCCTCCTTGGATGACCCCTAACACTGTCATCTGTACACCTGGTGGGGGCAGTTACCCAGTTTGGCCTTGGGTTACAGTCATTTATACCTGCTTCCTCGCCCTCTGCCTGCTTGAGTGTGGGCCCGAATTGTCTGAGTTTTTCTCCTTTCTCACTGTAAATGCATGGAATTTATTGACTAAATAGCAGAAGAAACCACACTTCCGCAAGGGTATAGGAAGACCAACTCTGTGTCGCTAATTTTTCTTCAGCATAGACATTCTCACTAGGGCTCAGTGATCTGGACAGTGAGCATTGAGCCATTGTGACATGTGGTCTCTCTAAAGGGTCTGGGACGACAAAGTTGACTGACGGAATGCGTTCTGGATGCAGGAGAACAGATCTTCACTTTATGTTTTAAGATTGAATTTGCAAGAGACGCCCTGTACTTTAGCAGTCGACATGGAGCGGTCTAGCCCAGCGTCTGGAGCCTGGCTCTAGGGCCCATGGCTGTTTGTGCGTGGTGCTCTTTCTCATTAACTTTGTACTTTGAACTGTGCCAATGAGATGGTTTCCTTAAAATATTTTCTCAAGATTTGTTGGTGATAAATTTACCCAAAGCGGAATCATATTGTTATTTGCTGGGCTTAAAGTTTTAAAGTGCTGTTTCCCACTCGCCTTGTGCACGCCGGAGCGTCAGCCGGAGACGCACGTGCTGCTGTGGAAATTGGGGGTGGTGTGCACACGTGCTGTTGGAGCGAGGACAGCCGGTGGCTCGGAGGCAGGGGCAGCGCCTGGACTTCCTTGTAAATGATCAAATGAGATTTCAGTTCAATAATATGTATCTTGCTGTATTCCAAGTCTTTGAAACTGAGTTGTCTTTTTCATGATTAAGCCAGCCAGGACAACCTAGTTATTCCCTTAGTATAAAAATACAGCCTTTTATGGTAACTTTTCTGGGGGGGAGGTAAAGTTTAAAGAATTACATCTTCTGTTCTCAGGGACTACTCTCAGGGACTCAGTGTAATAGTAGAGAGTACGGAATTCTTTCAGGCCATGGAAATAAATATCAGTTCTGTTAGTCTAACGTCTTGGCCCCTGATAAATTGGTAATAACACATATATGCTTATTGTGTCATGCGAGGTGAAAAGCACATTTGACCAAAGTGTAGCATCACTTTCTTTATGTTTAAGATTTCAGATAAATGTCCAAATGGTATTTTTTGTCTTTTTCCATACTGTTGTAATTCTGAAGATTAAGTATCTAGCAGTGAACTTAATCTCTATTGTTTTATGATATTTCAGAGATAATGGTGTGTCATTGCATTCACAGAGGTGGATAAGATACTGTGTTGCCATGAGATTAGAATATGAATGGATTCAGTTTAAAGATTACATGCTCGTATTTTTTTTTATGTAGTAAATTTGTCGTCGTAGAGGGAACTGGAGGTTACCTGGAGGTTGTGGAACGCAAGCTCAGAGCAGTGGAAGCGAAAGCCCAGGGGTTGCTCACTTACAAGTGAGGGGGGGTGTGTGCGTAGGCCTTGTATCCAGGCCGTCGTTTATTCCCAGTAGCGTACCTGTTCTCCCAGATGGTACGTGTGGGTGTGTGTAGAATTATTTGTTAGTGTATCTTGCTCTCATGGGTACTAATTGTATACTTGCTATCGTATTGTTCTCATGCACACACTGTCTTCATCAGATTGAGCCCCAGCACTTGCATGTGCACGTAAGTGTGAGAACAGTTGCTTTTCAAGATTATGCAGAGGAGTGGATTTCAGCCAGATTAGAGGAAAGTGTCGTCTCTGTATTTTATTATTTAAAAAAATCTCTAGTTCTTGTTGATGTTCTCTTAGTTTTCTTACACTGTTGACTCAGGAACTCGTGTGTCTACTTTTTGTGTTTAGCCCGGGTATGATGACCTTAACCCTGACTGGAGACTCTCGACAGAGAAGAGAAAAAAACTCAAAGGTGAGTTGTATGAAATGTATTTAAAACCTTAAGAGACTCCTATTGTATAATAAAGGCGCTCTTTAGGTGATATAATATACGTAGGAGAGGGAAAAATCTTTTTCTTTTCACCCTCTTGGGTTCTCTGACTGGGGGCCTGTAAAATCAGATCGACAAATGGCAGCCTAACAAGAGAAAAGCAAATAGAACTGCTAGCATGGATGTGGCGCTCACACATGGGAGCAGCCGGGGAAGAGGCCCCCCAAGGCTTGGCCGGACACCGGGCTTACGCAGCACCTTAGCAAAGGAGCGGTGGGTTTTAGAGAAGTGACAAGACAAAGGAAAAGAACTTTGAGTTTCTCGAGTTCCTTTTGCTTAAAAGTATTTATGTCAAAGCGGTGTATTTTGGGTTGGCATATTATCCTGATTCCCTTACCAAGTGTGAGAAGCAATCATGTTGAAAACTATTATATGTGTCTTATACTTTTTAAAGGAGTGCAATTTTCATATTGTTTGTCTGAAAAGTGATACATGAACATTTTCCAAAAATCTTTTATAACCTTATAATTTGTACACTTTGTACACACCTACCTTTCAATGTATTATGTTGGAAAAGGTGAAATATATCTATATAGCCTTTATTTTTGGAGAGGAAATATCTTCCTGTATTTAATTCTGCATCCCTGTAATTTTGGACTTTGACAAATTCTTGGCACTCAGATGTTTATTAAATAAATTACTATTTTGTAAAAATTAGAGCGATGACTTGCAATTTATTTTTTCTCATTATTCAGGGGCCAAATATGGTTTTTAAATTGATTACTGGACTAAATGTGTTGTGTTTAAACCACATTGACAGGCGCATTTGTATTGATTTTCTTTCCCCTTTAGATAAAGAGTCCTTTTACCCACTGATAGATGTGAATTGGTGGGCAGAGAGTGCAGTGACTTTGGCTCGCTGCTCCGGTGCTTTGACTGTTTCCTCTGTGAAAACTTTGAAGAATTTACTGGGAAAATCCTGTGAATGGTTTGAACCATCACCTCAAGTCACTGCCACCCACGATGGGGGATTTTTAAGTTTGGAGGTAATGCTGTCTCCTTAGAGCAGACAGTGTGTTTGAAAGTAAATATGTATTTCACCCAAACCCTAAAGATCTGTTTCTTTAAATTTGTTATTCCATTATCTAATTTTGGCTTTAAAAACCAAAGTCTATGATTGGAATCACAGATTGAGTGCAGTAAAAAAAGATCTATTGTTTAGTCAATTAAAAATTGATATTGTAAAATTTAGTTATTTTGCTCTTTATAACTATTTTTCCTCCACTGACATGATAGATATTTTCCTTTTTTTCTAGATTAGTCACCTTAAACTATAAAAGGTATTGCTACCTAAGACATACAGTCTTTAACCTTTTTCTGTGGAGTATGACAACTTCAGAATTTTGGTTCTTTTATTAAGAAAAGCTTGTTTATCATGACAAGAGACTGGAAAATAGAGACTAGTAATTTAAAGTTATGTTTTGGTCATTTAAAATTCTTATTTTAAGTCTTTGAAGCTTAATAGCTTTCACTTCAATGTAGATTGACAAGTACTTTTTACCTCAAAGTTTGTTCCTCAGTCTAAAGATGTTATTTTGAGAGAATTAAGGCTTAAATTCTAAGCCGACTCTGTTCAATCTGGAATGAAAGTTATCTGAAACAGTCAGATGCCCACACTCAGGACTTTGGGAAGCTATTAGACATTTTTTAAAAGGTGAGGGGGAAGAGCTATTTTAGTAAAGAAAAAAAATATGTTCATTTTCATTTTCTAAATAGATAAATCGTCATCTCAATTTTCCACAGCCGATACAAAAATATCAAAAGTGAACAAATTAGCATTCTCAACTCTGTCATTTCCCTACAATAATTACCAGGCATATATTTACGAGATCACACTCATGACTTATTAAAATAGGCTTTAGTTTTGGAGATTAGGAGCCAGTAATGTACTTGAATGTCTTTGGAGCTGCTGATGTACATAATGTTTGTTGGGTTCCTTTGAATTCCATTTTTAGTTTTAATCACGTGACTGATGTAAAGAGTCAAGCCAGAGTAGAATTACAAATATTTTTCTCATTAACTTGGAAACTTGTCTTTAGTTCCTCCCTATTAATTTAACATCTTTTTCAATTTAGTGTGAGATTAAACTTGCCCCCAAACGATCTCGTTTGGAGACGAGGAGCGGAGAAGATGAGGCAGGCGAGGAGGATTCTGACCAGGAAGCGTCTGCCAAGGCTCGCTACTTTGGTTACGTGAAACAGGGCCTGTACTTGGTGACGGAGATGGAGCGGTTCGCCCCGCCGCGGAAGCGCCCGCGCGCCCTCACCAAGCACTACCGCCTGGTGAGCCTGCGCTCCACCACCCCCGAGGAGCTCTTCCAGAGGAAGGTGAGGGCCCGGGCAGCGCAGTGCTGCTGCTGTTGAGGAAAAACTGCTTTTTAATAAAGGACGGAATTTCAAGAGGAATTATGTTATATTGACATGTTTGATGTATCAGTATTTAATAGCTTTTGAAAATGATGCTGGTCGTTGAGCCTGAGTAATCGACATAAAAAGTGACGAAAGATGCATTTACTTCGCTTGTGCACTTTGTGGCTTAGCCCGGGAGTTTGCGACCCTTCCTGCGGCCTTGTCTGCGACGACGCAGGACAGCTGTCTCCTCAGACCCCAGATGGTGCGGGAAGGCTTGCACTTGCTTTCTCGTTGGCGCTTTGCCTGGGAGCCAGGCTGGGTCAGCCCTGCGCATTCTAGCTGTTTGTGCTCTTCCTGCAGCGTCCCGGACTGGGACTGGGCCCGCGTCGCGGGTCAGCCTGTAGGCCCTGCTCGTCCTGGTGTTGCCATCTCTTTACTCTGTAAACGTGGGCATTTCCCTTCCCGTCTCTCTGCTTTGTATTCAAGGGCTAAAGTAAACACTGGACTTATCTGTCGCTCAGAACGCGCGTGAGCCTCTAGCGCCACCGCGCCCGGGAGAATACTTTGGAATGCAGAACATGCCGTGCAGGGTAGGGGATAGTCATCAGCCATCACACCGTCACAGTGACCTGTTTTCATTTCCTTGTCCCAAGATTGAAAGTGAAGAGTATGAGGAAGCCTTGTCCCTGGCTCAGACCTACGGCCTGGATACTGACCTTGTCTATCAGAGGCAGTGGAGGAAGTCGGCCGTCAACATCGCTTCAATTCAGAATTACCTGGTATGTAACGTGGTAAAATTCACATCTGTGGAACATCTTTTGGTTATAGGGCTTCATATTAGAGTACTTTATATTGCTGACGGAGTGTGTTTTCCTCAACTTGGAAAAATTACCTCGTTACCCTCTTTTATTGGCCTTGCAGCTGGACTCTGGTGCTGAAGACGTGTGAACGAGTATTTACTGATGACCCAGCCAGCTGCCTGGCTCTGACCTGATCCTTTCTTTTCCTCTGCCTCAGTCACCGCTCTTCACCTGCCTCAGTCGGGGCCCCATCAGGAGCCACAGGCCACACAGTAATTTCAGTGGGGAAAGTTTTAATATAGAGAATTATTTTCTAGTACCAGGAGATTAACTATAAAGGGGTGAAGAGAACTCTAAGGAATTCCTTCAACCCTAGGGCTGAAGGAGCACACCCAGGAGGAATGGGCTTCGAAGGGAGGCCTCCTCCCTGGGCTGGGACTCAGACCTGCTTGGACAGGAGCAGCTGCAGCACGCTGGATGGAAGGGCAGTCCCCTGGGATGTTACGGGCCAGGGCTGGTCCTTAGTTGCCGAGGCTGGTATATAATCGCCAGAGTTGCCAGGGAGGGAAGGGTAGGAAGGATGGGTAAGCCGGTGCTTATTGCTAGGGCACAGCAGTGAGTGGGGGGTTGGCAACCCTGGAGACCGGTAAGCAGGAAACCCTCCAGTGGCACTTGTGCAGCTCACGGCTGGCAGCTAGGAACCATGGCCAGGGCTGAAGAGAAAAACTCCCCCTGCAATGGGCGGGCCTAGCCTGGGAGGCGTCTGCCCGGGGGAGTACAAGGGAGTTAATTCAGAGAGGTTGTCCATGGCCGGAGGAAGAGGGGGCTGTTAGCGCCCCTGGACGTCCCCCGGTGCAGTGCTGGCTGCCACGCCGTAGGAGCAAGAAGGAAGGAAAGAGGGCACTCGAGTGGAAAGCCAGAGCCTTCCCCTGCGGCGGCCCCCCACCGCCCTCTCAGTGTGGCACTTCCTGAGTCAGCTCACATGGGGAATGCCGTCTACCCCACCGCTGGCTGCGAAGGGGGGTTTTGAAGACGAGAGGCAATAGATGGATAACTCACATATCAAGCTTGACCAACACCCCCTTTTTGTTTGAATCTTGCAATTGGATCCTTCCTGCTCTCTGCTGCCACCATTGTTGTTGCCTGTGCGTTTGTACCCTTGACACCTTGAGGAAGTATTTGGATTTAGGGCATGCTTTTAAAAGGGTGTGACTTATCTGGTGTTTAGAAAATAAAATACCTTTGCATTTAGGAAGGTCCTGAGAAATGCTGGGAAAAGTCTCATGATAATTGTTTTCCTTAAAGATTTGTGTACATGAGTAATTAAAAAATAAAAATGTAATTGGAAAAAGATGTATGTAAGAAGTAGATACGTCAACCAAACAGGAAGATAAAGTGTTAATACAAGTAAGACATGGAGATGAGAGAACAGAGAGATAATTAAGCAAAGGAAGAAAACAAAGTTCTTTGTATTTTCATTAGAATTTCAGAACACCAATTCTATATTACCTTTCTTCTTTTGTGACTCAGGACAGTAAGCTCCTGAGTTCATGGATTCCATTTTATGGCTCTTTCTGGGACACAGTAAAAGAAAGCTTTGGTTTCTGAAGGAGAGACAAAGCAAGTACTTTTTTTTTTTTAAATTGGGGGACATACTTAACTCAGCTAAATAAATAGGCATAAGAGTTAAAGTACTATGCTAGGGATGGTGAAGGGGTAGAGGAGCCACTTAAACATAGGTTTTGCTTTTAGGGAGCTTGCAGTTTTACTGGGAAGACAAACTTCATGCCCCAGCTGTAAATAACTATGCAAGATTCCACATGGGTGCTGTGAGAACCCAGTGAGGGAGAAATCATTACAGACCCCGTGGTTAAGGAAGGCTTTATGTCGCAAAGATGCTTTGAGCAAGGATTTGAAAGGATTCAAAATAGGCTTTCTAGAGTTTGAAGTGTGGAAGACATTTTTAATGAGATACATGGAATGAGCAAATTAAAGGAATGAACATGATTCACGAGGCCAGTGACCAGATCTGTCTTACTCATTGCTGTATCCTCAAGTCTAGTTCAGCGTCCGGAATAAATAGTTCTTGGAAGAATAAATGAGCTCTAAGTAAACCAGTCTGCTGGGTCTGATATTCCACAAGAGTGAACGCTGTGAAATATGAGTAAGGAAGACATACTGGTTTGGGTTTGGGAGGGTGTTGAAAGCTTGTGGTGGTGTAAGCTCTTTATCTCCAGGGTCATGGGGACCCCTGTGGAGTTCCGACTGTGGAGGTGCAGAGGGAGGTGGTGTGGAGGGAGCGCTGGAATGGCCGGAGTGGGAGGTGGGGGGGACCCTGCATGGGTGGGGACTCCTCCAGGGTCCCAGGGTCCCAGGCATTAAGTACCGATGGCAGAGACCGGTGTGCAGGCCACAGACGTGGGAAAGGGCAAATGGGGTAGGAGACATTTGAAGAAAGAATTGAGAGTGTGTAAAAAAAAGAATAGCGGGTATGAGTCAAATCTTACTTGAAATTGGTAACCACAGTGAGCCTTTCTGTGAAGAGGGCAAGTCGGGATTTTGAATGGAGTCAGAGGAAGCAGTTGGGCTGGAGGAAAAGGCCCTTGGCCTTTCCAAGAACAGCATCGTATGACTTCTTATGATTCAGTTATCATCCATTCTTCTTTGTGATACATGTCACGGTCAAATAGGTACTGGACCTTGAGGTGCTATGCCTCATGAGTTTTGTTTCAAAGTTAAACATGCTGGTTACGATAGGCTGTATCTTATCTGGCCTTTCTGCTTTATTTTCTGCTCTTTTGTGTAACCCGAGTGAAAAACAAAGAGCAACTATAAACGCTTGGAAAGATCTTTTACTGTTTCCAAAGATGAGTACTTAGCTTTGTGTTTCGTTGGGGTTCATTAGAAGAAGAGAAGCAGCTGTTGGAAGACATTTGCTGCACCCAGCTCTGGTCACCACTAGGGAACGGGAATTAGCTTTTTCCTGTGGACCTTCTCAAGCCTCTGCCTGTGGTCCCTGCGGTACAGCTTTATAATTTTAGAAGACCCTTGTCAGGCGCTGACGCATCATACGGGTTGTTTGATGCCTCTGTGCTTTATGTTCTTTTTATCCAGAGTAAAATAAAGAAACGATCCTGGGTTCTTCATGAGTGTTTGGAAAGAGTTCCTGAAAATGTGGATGCTGCCAAAGAGCTGCTTCAGTACGGATTGAGGGGCACAGACCTGGAGGCTCTCGTGGCCATTGGGAGAGGGGCGGACGATGGCAGGTAGGTTCCAGAGGATGTGGGCTCACAGGTACAGGCGGCTTTGTGAGCTCTTTTAAGCTGAGACATTGGAAAGGGTAAACTTCTCTTTAGGTTATTCTGTAATGGAGTAGTTGCTTTTGACCAGTGCTTTCTTGTCTGAAGTTACAACTGTCTTTCAGTTAAGTGCATTTACATATGATAGGTTGATGCTAAGTAAAGAGCGAATTCTATAAACATGGATTGAACGCTGGCCATTTCTAAGCCGTGGGCTCATGGCACATACCTGGGTGTGCCCACTGGGCAGGTGAGCCCCTTTAGGCAAGTCTGAACCTCGTTCACGTTCTTTATCTGTAGCCTCACACCGACTTCCCAGGGTCATCTGCAGTGATTAAGTTACGTCTGGTGGGAGCACCTCCTAAACTTTTAAGCACCATACAAATGTCATCTAATAATAAAATAAAGTTATTTGCTGAGAGCCATTGCTCACCAGACATGTGGGACTTTCTATGACATATAAATGTGATAGTGTATCAGTTACGTGAATAAAGTGAACGAGATCGACACTCAGTACCATCGCAGAAGTGATTCGCATTGTAAACTTTGGGCAGCATTTTCTTCACAGGCTGTCTCACATGGGGCGCATTGTTGCCTAAGTATTGTGGTTTTCATTCTCTTGATTTTTAAAATTTCTAAAAACGATCATTACTGATGACTGGATGACTTTTTGTCCGTCCTGTGGATATAATGAGTGAATCACTTTGCTTATGGTAGCACTAGCTTTCATTCAAATAATGGGTTGTTTCTGTGGAAATCAAATTAATAATAAAGTCGATCAAAGTAGAGGACAGTGGCTTTTGCCTCCACGGGTTTTCGTTTTTCCTCACAGATTCACGTTACCTGGTGACGTAGACATCGACGGCATCTCCTATGAGGAGCTCTCCCCCGAGGACAAGCCTGCCCGGAATGCGAAGGAGAGTGAGCTCAGAAAACGACGAGAGCTGCTGAAATTAGTGAACTTTTCAAAGTAAATGATGCATTACTGTCCTTTTTGTAATTTCTTTAAGATAATGAGTCATCTAAGTGTGTTCTTTCCTGAAGATAATTGCTGTAAATTATTTCAGCAACTTAGATCAAGTGCATTTAATATTTTACCCTTGTGCTTTTGTGTACTGTTCCACAGATTTTGGGCTTGGTAGGATATTGATCATTTTTATTTTATTTTAACTCTTAGAGAAATGTGCTTTTATGTGAATGTAAGTGGCCTAATTTCTTCATTCAAAACAGGTTAACACTGGAACAAAAGGAGCTTTGCCGTTGTAGGCTGAAATTATTAACCTACCTAGATCGGCTTGCAACCTATGAGGTAAGGGCTACTTGTAATCAAACCACTTACGTTTATTTGATCTTTGCTTCCTCAGTCTGTCATTATAAATGCTAGAGCTGCCCTAGTATCTGCTATTCTTGGTCTTTAGAACTAGTTAGGTGGGAAAAACTTCATTATGTGCAGACACAGGTTTTATTGTATATGAGTTCCGGTAAAAATTAGAGATGGTGGAAGGCCAGAATTGTTTTGTAAGTATAGGGAATAGAAATGCTTTAACTACTTCACTGCGTCTCTGTTTCCTACATGACAGTCCTTTTCGTTTGCTTTGATTTTGCATTTCAATTTGAGGTTATGGAATATAGCCACCTCCGGTACCAGATTTCACTATATATTGTCTTTTAATAATCCTAATGTGAATATTTAAGATTTATTTTATTTTAATGATTTGTTAGTGGGTTGAAGTTAGTTGACTGAACTTTGATCCAATTAGGCCCAAAATTAGATAGTTGACCTTAAGAAAGTATACTTGCGTTTGTTTCTTCAGGTCCACAGAGGCAGATGTTTCTGTGTTGGGCATTTCTGTGGTGCTGTGTGCTGTGAGGTCTGTTTAGGTGTTGTTCCAGGTGGCACGTGCATTTCAGGAAGACACACAGCTTAGGGTGCTTTCCCACGTGACCCTCAGAGAGTGGAAGCTTCCTGGGATTTAATACAGTTTCTAGCCTTTGACTGCGTCCTCAGACGTTGTTATGCCTCATCTCTGTGGGCATACCTCTGTTGACTCTTGGTACTGGCACACAGTAGGTTCTCAGCAAGTGCCACATCTAAGGATGTGATGCCTGTCCCCTGAACAATGGGGGTATTTAGTATGTCTCATACCTTCAGGCAAGTCCTAAACCATTTGATTCCCAGCCTGCTGATAATAGAAATTTTTTCAGACAAAATACTTGTGACAATAGAGGGCTATTTCTGTGGTTATTAAAAACCATAGCAATGAGTATATCACTTCACACAAACAGGTTGAAAAAACTTCTAATAGTTCTATCTGTAGTACAGCTAGTTTGAATGTTGGATGGCCATGTTTTTAAAAGCATATTGCTTTAATTATGTCCGAGTTGTGTGATATTTTGAGGTGATATATAAAAGCATGTTGTGACCTGCAGAAGTCAGTATAGATATAGATTATCATTTTTTTGGTTAGCCTTAGTTTTACTGATGATGAGGTCTTGAGATCTTAAAAAGAAAGGTTCCATGAAATGTTGAGCATTTGACTATCCAGTTAATTTTCTTTCAGTATTCTTGAGTTATTGAATGGCTATTTCCTATTTGAAAGTAATAAGTACATTTATTATTACATGGTAATAGTGGTATCTAAACTATTTGTTGAGCCTGCTTTTTAAGGGATTTAAGCTAAGCTTTTGAAAAGTAAATGAAGTTGATGAATTTGGCTATTAAAACTTATAAATGAAGATATATAGATAGAATGACTAACCAGTAGATAGTGGTAGAGATTTGCATTACATTTTAATCATAGGGCATGTCTTATTTTATTAATTCTGTGATAAATGACATAAAAATGGATTCATGTAAATTTTATTCAAGTACCTACTATGCCAGATATTAAGCCAGTGCTGGAGGTCAAGAGGTAACACAGGAACAGTCCTTTATTATACAGGCAATAATTGATGCTAATGAAAACACGAAACATTGATGAGGGAGCCTAAAGGAGAAGAACATTAAATTTTTCCCGGGGATGTCCGAGACGACTCTGCATGGGAGGAACAGGAGTCTTTTTTTCAACTAGTGCTTAGAAAAAGGAAGACAGATTTGAGGGCTGCGGAGCCACGAGAATGGACGCTCCCTCAAGGCAGGGTCCTGTTTGCTGCAGTATCCCCAGGGCTCAGGACAGTGATGGTGCCTGGCTTGTTGAGGAGCCCAGTAGACATTTGTTGAGGGAGCCAGTGGATAAGGGGATGTTTTAAAAATACTTGAGACTGCCTGGGAATACCTGGTGCTCCAGGCTTTGTCTACGGCCATGCCAACCTGAACGCGCCCGATCTGGTCTCATCTCAAAAGCTCAGTGGGGTTGGGCCTGGTCAGTAGTTGGATGGGAGAAATGCCAACACACGTGTTGAGGACTTAACTGTTTATCAGCCAGTGTCTTACGTACTTAGTCCAGATTGTTTCTCAAGAATCCCCGGAGTCAGGCCCTATTATCCTCCCAGTTTTGTGGATATGAAACTGAGGCTAAGGGAGGGTAAGTCATTTGTCTAAACAAGCAGGGAGCAGGACTCCACAGCGAGGCCCCCTTGTCTTGTACCCTGAAAGTAAATCTTGGGCTCCTGACACAGTGGGCCGGAACGAAGGGAGGAGGGACTGCTGGGATGGTCGGTGGTCGTATTTTGAGAGGCCTTTCCTGCTGGCCGTGTGAGGAGTTGCATTAGACTGCATTTTTGCCAGAGGCTGGACCGCTTAGGAGCGGGTGGGAAATGGGCGTGGGGCTGGTGGTTGTGGGCAGCTCCCCAAGGAGCATGGCTGTGAAGGGGAGCAGACAAGGTGGTGGCAGCTAGAGAAGTGGAAAAAATTAAGCATTGTTATTTTAATAGAAAGAAGAAGTATTGTTTGTATGCTAATGGCATGAACCAGTAGAGGGTGAGGGGAAATTTGCTGAACAGAAGCAAGAGGAGATGAGGATGCAATTAAATTCGTTTTTCCTTTCACTTCTCTGACTGCCCCTCCCTCTGCTTTTCCGATCCAGATTCCCTTTTCCTTGCCCATCTTTTAAATGGTGGTGTCCTCAGTCTCCTTTCATTTCATTCTACTTACTTTCCTTGGAATCAGCCTCTGCGTTAAGAGCTCTTTGTCATCTGGCGGACTCCTGTCTCCCTCCAGAACTCCTCCCCTGGGGACCCACCAGCCTTTTAGATGCTTAGATGCGAAGAGCTCCTTTCAGATGCTCTGTGGGTCCAATCTCAACATGTTTGCCAGTGAACTTCTCTCTCTCTGCCTCCCTCTGTCACCTGCTCCAAAGATCCTCATTCTTCCCTCTTTCCTGTCTCAGTAAATTAATTCAGAGTGAACAGTGTTTACTGGCTGTTTAGTATGTACGCTGTGCATCTGGAGTTCGGCTTTGCACGAGACAGACATGAGCCCCTGGTTATGCATCGTACCGGGGAAACCTCCCCTTGCAGTTGCCCTGGCTAACTTCTGTTCGCTCTTTCTGTGTCTGCTTTGGGGCTGTTTCTGGGAAGCCTTCCCTGCCCTCCCAGAACTAGTGTTTCCCTTTGCCTGGCCCTATTTGCTCGTTTGTCTTCCCTACTAGATTTTAAGCCACTCAGAGAGCAGGGCCAGCATACTGTTGGTTGTATCACTGCTGCCTGTCAGAGGCCCCAGCCCACAGTAGGCCCTCAGTAAATGTTGCTGAGTGAATGAAGGGCTCATCCTGCATTTTGCCAAGATCACTCCCGCAGCTGCAGGTTCTCCCGGATACGGCTGTGCTCAGGATGCACAGCTGTGCGTAACTGTTGCTTATTTGTCTTTACCAGGTGGTGGATGAGGGTTGTCCTACTGGAATTAATTTAATATTAACCACTTATTTCATTTACTTCTGGATTTAAAAAAATTAATAGCACTTATAACCGTTTTCAAAATGAAGGCAAGACTGCAGATGTAGTACTTTACGTAAAGGTTGATCGTTTAATGAATTCAGGCCATATTTATTTAGGTAGGCAGAATTTTAAAAGTTTTTAATATTTTCTTGTCATTGAGATTTGAAAGCCTTTTCATTAAATCTCTGTTTCCCTTCAGGAAATCCTAGGAGTGTGTCATGCATCTGAACAGAGATATGATGCTGAATTCTTTAAGAAGTTCAGAAATCAGAATATTGTTCTCTCCGCAAGAACATATGCTCGGGTAATTTCTTTTTTATAAATAAAACTACTATGGTTATTAACAATTTCTATCTTTGAGCCATGCAGTTAATGTTATATCACATACATATACTATTTATGTTGTATAGTACTATTGTTATGTTGTATAGTAATAGGAAATGTACTATTACATTTCCTTTTTTTGTTGTAATACTAATAAATGTACACAAACGAAATCACATTTAAAAAAATTTTTATTCATTCTTTCAAAAATAATTTTTTTATAGCTTTAGATTGAGAAACATGATATAGCCTAGGAAGAATCAGGAATATTTCAAAATACTTCACATCAGAACTGCATAAAACCTCAATGAAACATTTTTTGAATGTTCATACTGAATCATTCCTTTATCTCTAAAGTTCTCATTGAAAATGTACCCCTTGCCTTTGGTGCAGGAGAGCAACGTACAAGCCCTGGAGATTCTGCTCACTTACCACGGGGCAGACCTGCTCCCTCACCGCCTCGCGATCCTCTCCAGCTTCCCGGAGACCACCTCTCCTCACGAGTACTCTGCGCTGCTGCCCAGAGCTTGGTGCGTGAGGCTGCGAACTGCGCTTCAGCTGCTTTCTAAGTTGTAGCAGTTTTTTGTTTCATGCTGAACATCTTAAAGTGAAAAATAATTTAACTGTAATCTATTTGAACCTTTTTTCCTGATTATTAAGTTATTTCTAACTTATTTTTAAATGACCCTGAAACCACAGTGCGTCTAGCAGCACCCCCTAACTTAATGCACATGAACTTTGCTGTTTGGGAAAGCCTCCTGATTGGACTGTTACGTACTCTGTACGTACAGTTTTGTGGTTTAAAACAGGCGTCTTTGTGAATTAGTTATATCTTTTAGGCACTAAGGTATAGTGCCAACAACATTCAGAAGGAGGCCCCGGGCCGCGGGGCTGAGGGAACCCTGCTTCTTTAACAACCTTTCTCCCTGTGAAGCTCCAGCAGCACAAAGACCAGTGGGAAATCAGAAGGGCCCTATAGTGTTCGTCAGACCAATGCTCCTTCTCTCAACTCCAGGCCGTTTGATTGTGTTGTAACATGTGACATAGACTGTAAGCTCCCTGGATCCATTAAGTCCCAGTGGCACCACTCAGGGGGCTTTTGGAGGCCGGAACATCTCTTCTTGTGAATGAAGAACAGAGAGGGTATCTGCCTCAGGGCGCAGCTCAGGGACAGGGGGTAGGCCTGCAGCTCCAGGCCTGACCCACCTGGCAGGGGAGAGGGCAGGAGGGAAGGGGAGGGGAGGGTGAGCTGAGCGCACCTGCTCCTCTGTGGCTGCACAGAGGCAGAAGGCGAGAGGACCCTGATCCTGAGACCTTCTCCCTGCAGCGAACCAGCCCACTGGTCAGTGTGGCTCACTCCTCAATTGCATGATGCATCCTTTCTGAATTTGAGTTTACCATCTTTAAAATGAATTGACTGTCCTTGTCCTGCCTATTCATAGTGCATATTTTTAGTAAAAAGTGAATTGCTATATATTAAATCTGTTTGTAAACTGTAAAACACTAAGAGATGAGGACACCTCTGATTGAAATCACCGTTACAGCCTTTTGCTGCTGGTAGCTTATGATGTTGAGGGATGCTTTGGACATGGGGATCATTTGGCTTCCCAGTCCCTTCACCCCAACTCGGTGTCATAGTTCTAGGCTTAGGTGTTGATGACGGTGGCCAACAGCAGTTACTGTGTATTTGCCACATACTGCTATCTGGTCTCCAAACACTTTTAGTATTATCCTTATATTACAGAAAGCTGAGATATACAGAGGCTTATTAATACATTAAACTCCATTGAAGTGCAGCCAGGATTTGAACCTATATTTATTTAGCGTCAGTAGGCTCTGAAATGTAAGTTATAAGCTCCCTATTTTGCATTATTCTTAGTACTAAAAAGATAAGTTTCTGCTACGATAAAAGTGAATAAAAAGAAAAAACTGGGGATGCCCTTTACATCTAAAATATTTGTTTTAGATCTGAATAGTGATATGTAACTGTGGTTTATAAATACATATATATAAATATATCCTAATACAATTAATTTATTATTTCTGCCTCTTTGCAGAATACTTCTAATCTGATGGGAATGACATTATTTCTTAAATGTTTTTAAAGGTTATTTCTCCTTAGATTTGAATGCATTTATTGTTTTTGCCTTTTATGATTGCTTAGGTAAACATTTGATTTTCACCTGAAATTTCAGAGTTCGTTTGCAAAATAGTTTTGTAATGGGCAGTGCTATTATACCTTTGAATGCCCTGTGCTTTATTTATGGGGCCCTCTAAAAACTGATTGAAATTTTGATAAGTACTTGAAGTGTGCCATATTGCAGCAGAGGATAATCGGAAGATAAAGTTATTATGAGTCTTTGTTTTGTGGTATGTTGCTTAGACAAACTTTGAAAAAACTCTGATTTCTTATGGGTCTTTAAGTTATATTCATTTTAAACACATTGAAAAAATACAGACTTTTTTTTTGGCTAATCTTTGTTGCTCAGGAGAGTCTTCCCCATTGATACTTTTGGTTCATCTCCAAAAGCATATGTGATGGCAAAGCCAAGCCACAACTGTGTTTCAGGCCCAGCCTCCTTCTGTGGGTCTTCCATAACTTAATCCTCTCTATATGCTCATGATTCTTTGTTCATCCTTGTCTTATACCACTTTTTACCTTGTACTGTATCATCAGTCATGTTTAATCTGCCTCTCTTCCTGTTTTTCCCTTCCTTAACAGACACCCAGCTTTAAGCCCCAACAAAGTCGTGCAGGCAGAGGCCATTTCCTCCCTGTTGTTGGAACCCCAGGGGCGAGGGTGGTGCTTGTGTGGTGGGTTCTCTGAGAATGTTCACTAACTTGGTAAGTTAGGTCCATCTAGTGCCCATTTGGAAGCAGGTTAAAGAAGGTCCAGAACGGAGTTCACTTTGCTTCGCTGCGCTTATATCTAACCGTTATTTGTCTCCTCTCCTCTCTCTGATCATCCTTGGCCATCCCTCACTTTAAATCCACCTTTCCTGCTTTATTTCTTCCTAGCATTCATCACTGTTTATTTTAGTTTGACTTGTAACTTATTTATCTTGCGTATTGTCTGTTTGCCCTTCTAAAATGTTAGCTCCCATAGGACAGGGATTTTTGCGTGTGTTCTTTCCTTCCTCAGCTTCTGCACTTAGAGTAGAGCCTGGCACTGTAGGCAGTCCGTAAATACGTGCTGGATGAATGAACAAATGAACGAACAAGGATAAATTCCACAAGGGCAGGACGTCGGGTCTTGTGTACTGATGTAGCCCCAGTGCCTAGAGGAGCGCTCTGCACACAGCAGTAGCTTAGTAAGGTGTTTTGAATGAACGCACGCACTAATTGGGTGGGTGTGGCTTTACGTTTTCAGAGTTCAAGCTGTGTAATATTTGGAAAGCGATGGTAAGTTATTCCAACAAGTTGACCTTTTAACTACTCTGTTCTGGGATCCCACCGGCAGGATTTTTGCCTTGGCATTTGAACAAAATTTGATTTACCAATTTCCATTCAACAAAGTTTTATGATTACGATTGCTGGGAAACTTCCATGGTATGTGTTATTTTGTGTTTTGTAGTGTCGCTCTTAAATTATCGTGTGTACTTGACATTGGTGAAATGTGACTGAGTTTTTTAATACTTTGAAATTACATTTTCTGTCATAGGTGATACATCTTTTTATTCGTTACCATCCTTAGTGTGTCATTGCTATAAAACATTTACATTTTATATTCTCGGTGACTGTTTTAGTTTTTAAGTAGAAAGGTGACATTTTTATACCATCTTCTTTTACTTTTAGTATTCTTGATGTTTCTAGCATATTTTATTTGTTTAGTCTTTTTAATTTTTCAGTTATAATTGGCATTCAATATGAAATTAGTTTCAGATGTTACAGCACATTTTAGAAGGACTGTTTAGATTTTTTTATGTATGCCTCTTCCTATTTTAACCTTTCCAGGATGATGAAAATGCCTAGTTTGAAGGTTGTATTTTGGGCAGCTGTGTGTTGGAAGAGTAGAGCACAGGGGCAGGAGCACCAGCGCCAGAGCCGGGGTCCAGGGTCCAGGGTCCATGGATGGGTGTCTGATGTTGCCTCATCCTCTCACCTGTAGAATGGCGATGATTAGAGCACTGATTTCATAGTGTTGTGAGGATGATTAAGGAGTTAATGTACATGAAACACTGAGAACAGTACTTGGCACCAAGTAAGTGCTACTTAACTGTTAGCAATTATTATTAACGCAGAATGTGATGTGAAGACCTTGGACTCATATACTTACATATGTCGTACACTTATTATTTTAAACTTTCTGTTGGAGCCCCTGGCTGGGTAATCAGTTGGCTGGAACATTGTCCTGATACGCCAAGATTGCAGGTTCCATCTCTAGTCAGGGCACATGCAAGAACCAACCAATGAATGCATCAATAAGTGGAACAACAAATCTATATTTCTCTCTTTTTCTCTCTTCCTCTCTCTCTCTCAAATCAATAAATAAAAATGTTAAAATAACTTTTTTGTTAGAATAATTCTATAATTAGAGAAAAGTTGCAAAGATAATATAGAGACTTCCTGTCTAGCCTTCATCTACCTTACCGTGTCTTACATAATCATAGCACAGTGTCAAAGCTAAAAACTTACTGCTGGAATAGTCAGTTCTGTATATAATGTGACTTATGCTTTCCTAAAAATCCCTGTACCATGCATAATTGGATTTATGGGGAAAATGGGGTTGGGGCCCAGCATTCAAAAACTTTGTGCATTTTGTTCAGGGAAGTGTCCCTTGAATGGCGCCTCTTGGTCACGCCCAGGCTAGGCGGAGCCGCCTTGATTCCCCGGGGAAAGGATGGAGCAGGCTCCGAGGGCCTGACAGAGGCAGGCTCCCCTAAGGCCCGTGTGGAGGGGCAGTGAGCTCGTTGGCTTGGGGCCAAGGAACATGAAGGAAGAAAGGGGTGAGGACAAGGCCCTTCACGTTGAAGGTGCAATTCCTGTGATGAAGTTTGGGACGAAGTGCCCCAGCCGGAGAGCCCACAGCCCCCGAGGGATGGCACCAGGAAGAAGTGGGGTCAGAGCCGGTGACCTGGTTCAACCTCAGGGCCTCGATATGCCTGGGCCCAGAGGGTGGCTGAGGGCAGAAGCCTCCCTGGAGTCAGCGGCCTCTGCCACGGCCACCCTCAGCTTGAGGACGTGGCTGAACTTGGAAGTGTGAGGTGTAAGAGCAGTAACCTTGGAGCCCGACTCTGGGCAAGGGGCGGGCCCAGCGAGGCACGATGCCAGCAGGCTCTGCAAGACCGTCTCCATGGCGATACCACAGGGCTGGGCCAGAGCGTGGGAGTCGGGCCCGCCGGGCACTCCAGCTCCTCTCCAGCCGCCACTTGCCATAGAGTCACTCCCCCGGGACCCCGTGTTCTAGAGGCGGGTATGTAACAGTAGGTGTGGGAGGAGGCCCCCTGTTCGTGTGAGCTTTGGAGTGCCAGCGATTACTGAATAAACAGGGGAGGCTGAGTTTGTGCCCCAAACTGGAAAAGTGTGTTTGGTTAGGAAAAAGTCCAGAAAGTTATTCACTGAAAAATCATCAGTCGTTGCCTCTAGTTGGTAAGGTATCAGGGGATACCACTAGAGCCTGGGGCAGGGCAGGCCCAGGGCCCTAACGTGCAGGAATTATGAGGGACAACACGCCAGGCCGGCCGTATGTGGAAGGCCTTTCCAGCACATCCGTGAATGGGTGTCTTAGGAGGAGCTGTAATGAAAGGACCTCGGACTTCAACTGACAGGGTGTCTTGTCTGCTGTGAAGATGCCGTCTTGCACATGACAGGAGAGTCCCTGGGGGTGGGCAGTAAGGAGAGAAAAGCAGGACAGCTCATCCCGCCAAGGGGCTCCGCAGAGAGCAGACAGCTAGGGCACGCGTGAGGCCGCCAGGCGCGGCCAGTTTGGGAGGGTGGGGTTCCAGCTGGTGCAGGATGAGGCCGCAGTGGGGGTCGGGCTGGTGTAGATGTGGGGAGGGCGGGGGGCGTGCGCAGCTCAGAACAGAGGAGCCTCGGGGAAGGAGGAGCGGGACCCTCAAGCACTAGGCCGTACTGTGCATCTGTGCAAATCACGGAAAGGTGCCCCCCGCCGGGTGGATGCCTCCTTGCACTAGGAGACACGGGCAACGGAAAAGGGAGCTGGGGCTTCTCCCCGCACTGGCTCCTCGGCCGGCTCGACAGTAGACAGCCTGTGCGTCTGTCTGTACACGGAGGCCCCGGGCGGCCGAAGAACAGTTATGGATGGCTGTGTGTCCGCAGACGAGCCGGTCAGCACTGGGAGGGACAGCAGCAGGATGTGGGGAAAAAAACCCCAGAAAAAAGCGAAAACAAAAACAAAAGCTTTGTACCATGGAACAAAGTTAGGGACCTAATAAAAATCATCCCATAGTTTCATGGATGTTAAGTACTAACATACGGTACTTTACCTTGAAAAGGACTTTGCTTGTGGACTGGGTGTTAGAGTTGCAGCCCTGGTGTTGCTGGGAAGTGGAGGGCGAGGGTCTTGGATAGCGGGGGGGTGGGGGGTGGGGGGTCCGGGAGTGGCTGCTATCGCTCCATGGACCGAGGTCCTGGCGGCTGTGCGGGAAGTGCGCCTCTGCGCCTAACCTGACGTGGCCTGGCCCAGTTGAGTGCAGTTTTCTGTGTTCGTCTAAGGCTTCTTGTGGATGAAATTGTGCTCTAGCAAACGTGGAATTTGTGTGATGCTCAGTTTGTCAGTTCTAGTATGTCAAGGCATTGGAACAAATTTACATTTTCATAACATTATAGCAGAATCGACTGTACAGTACTGTTAATACTACGTATGTATTTGAGTTTAACCACTTTTTCTAGTGATATCCTTATTCTTGTTTCAGTATCTGATCCAGAATAAAACATTGCATTTAGACTTCATTTACTTTTAATATGTGGAAATAAACTATTGTTTAATATCTGTCAGTCAAGAAATTCTTTGACACATATATTTACTAGACAATGAACATTGATACTCATATTTATAGTCCTGGATTATCTTTAGAATCAAAAAGGAAAGATGGAATTATATTTAGTGTATTTTGAGATATTGCAATATTTAAATATTTTATAGTATAAGTGACAAAACTGTCGATGGAAATAGAATATCCAGAACACCGTATTCTTTTCATCATCCTAGAGAAGCTGTTACTATAGTAACTTGGCAGTTTGTTTGCTGTGACTGTCTGAGCTTAGATTATTTGATGATTGAAAGTTTGATCCTGAAAAGCCTGTAATAGAATGCAGATGGGCCATACTTGTATGAGCCGTGAGGCTGTTTTAGATGTTTCCACTTTGCTGTCTGAATTTGTGATTTTATGAATTATTTGTTGACTTCTCATCATTTTGTACCTTCAGTTCCACCGTAATTTGTTACACATCGTTAAAAATAAAAAAAAAGTGACTGAGTGAAAAAAAATTGTCACCAATTCTTAGATCACATAGCATATCTATCAGATCTTCTCTCTGTCTACACTTCCACTCAGTCCCACACTGAGAAACTGCTGTTGTCCTGGTAGGGGTGCCCAGCCCACGGCCCAGGGTGGCTGTGGACGCTGCCCAACATAAAATCATAAATTTACTTAAAACCTGATGAGATTTTATTTTATTTTTTTTTTGTGATTACGTGTCGTAATGTATTTCATGTGTGGCCCAAGACAACTCCTTTTCTCCCAGTGTGACCCCAAGACACCCAAAGGTTGGACATGCCTGTTGCATAAATAGCACTTTCACCTGCTTGACCTTAGAACAACCTTGAAAACAGACAAGCATGATCAACTGTAGGACAAACCTCCCCACAACCTGCAGGCCCAGGGTCTCTGTGCTGTGCATACCCTAATCCTGCGTCTACCCTGGCATTTTGTTCTCTTGCTGACCCGGAATCAGCCTTGATTCTTCTAGGCCTTTGTCCCTTTTGTGCCCTCCGCCCCACTTGGCAATGCAACAGAAGATCCACGGTCTCCAGGAATTTCCTCATTACCATTTTTCATTGGAAAGTGCCATCGGGTAAATAGGTTTTACATCCTTTCCGTCTTACTGAGAAGCCTTTGTCACTTGCCCAAAGCTTAGAAGGCCTTTGGGTGACCAATTTGGGGGACATTTTTCTGTTTCAGAGGTTGTTGATAGTCTGAGGCCTTTATTTTTTTTAAATTAATCACCAGACTAACCCATATCTCAGTAAAGTGTGTTGAATACATTGAACCATGCAGTGATGGTTAATAACTGTTGAATGAATAAATGGTTGTTATGAGAAGAGATTTGAAAAATGCAGACACTGGTGTGACAAAGTAAATAAGATGCATTTTAAAGCAACCTCTTTGAAACAATCTGGAACGGATTGTTTCAGGATGCAAGCAAGGTGATGCGCCAGTGGTGTTCTCCTACCATCCTACTCACGTTGGTTACATACGTATTTTTCGTGCATTCGTAAATCATATTTTTGGTTCTATATGTTTTTGACTCTGTTAGGACCATTTGGCCATATTACACTTTTAATTTAATTTAATTTTTTTTAAATTGTAAAATGCACATAGCATAAAATGGACCCATATTAACTATCATCATTGTACAAATACATTCACATTGTTGTGCAACCAACTTTCAGAGCTCTTTTTATCTTGTGAAACAAACCCTGTCCCCATTAAACACTAACTCCCCTTTTCTTCCACCCCAGCCCCTGACGCCCACCCTTCTACTTTCCTGCCTCTGTGAACTTGACTATACAGTGTATCCCTTTTTGTGACTGGCTTATTTCTTAATGCTCTCAAGACATGATACACTTTTAGTGAAGTTAACATTTATTATTAAGTAAGATTTAGAGTGGCTTCTACCTGTGGGTCGTGCTTCTGTATTTGCAGCAAAAGTATTTCTTAACTGAAGTAAAGGATGCAGGTAAATACTAGTTCAAGATGGGGAGGTTATATTATCATTAATGCCTGACTCGCTACGGGGAACCTCTTCTTCATCTTTTGATGATAAATTGGGTGTCGAAACGGAAGAGAACTTGTGGTATCTCTTTCAGTACCTGATTTTTTCAGTCATGGATTTGAGTAGCCCAACTTGGAGTCTTTTTTCTTATTACAGCAGCATAAAATTTGTCACAAAAGCAAAACATCAGTATGCCTTTTATTAAAATTCCCAGGATAAATTTGATTTAGGTGAAATTGATTTACCTTATAACTTAAATCACTAATAAAGAAGTTACCGTTAGTCCCAGCTAGTGTCGCTTAGTTGGTTGAATGCTGTCCCACTAAAGGTTGCCAGTTCGGTTTCTGGTCAGGGCAGGTGCCTGGGTTGCAAGTTCGGTCCCCAGTCAGGGCACCTACGGAAAGCAAACAACTGAAGTTTCTCTCTCATGTCGATGTTTCCTTCCCTCTCTTTCTCCCTTCCTTCCCCTCTCTCTAAAATCAAAAATTAAAAAAAAAATTATTTTTAAGGCGATCCCATGACAACTGAAAGGTAGGTAGGTGTTTACTTTTTACCATTTTCAGTTTCAAGTTGGCTATATTTTGATATTTTACATTAGTTTGTGTTTTATTTTCAGAGATGAAATAATTTGAACTGCTTTTTTCATTGAAGTCAAGTTTGACCCTAGGCAGCTTTTAAATCAGAAGGTAGATTATTGTTTGGTTGATGTTTTTTATTTTTTTTCTTTGAAAGGCAACAGAAGTTCTGTACCAGAACTAGTTATCGTTGCCTTAGTTTCATGGTTTTAAGGATATTGTGGAAATGTTTCTCCCATGAGAAATATATTAATGTTTCTGGCAGAACAGGTGTTGATTTTTGAATTTCAGCTTCTTTTTAGTGAAATTTATAACTAGTCATGAGTACAGTGAAACTGATTTAAAAATTAAAGCATTTCTAAATTGCTTTATATGAGCTTATTTTCTTGAAATAACACTTTATAGAAGGTGAATGAGTCATAGGAAATTTTGTGTTATTTTAATCAAAACTTAAGAAATGATTATGTGCATTATATTACCTGAAATAGATGGATACAGAATGAGTCAGATGCGGTCCCTGTCCACAGATACATTAGAATCTATAGGGAAGATCCGAGAGGTTATGTATAGATATAATGACCATAATTAAAATGTGTCATAGGAGGGGTATAGGTAGGGTTAGAGGTGGGAGAGATTACTTCTTGTTACAATGAAAGTGAATCACTAAGAAGTAAGGTTTGATCTAAGTCTTGAAGGTTGGGTATGCTTCTGATGTTTGGAATTTTGAATGGGTAAGAGTCATCTGAGTAATAATTAGCATGAAGTTGTTCTACCTGCTTAATCCTCACCTATATCATGTTGTTACAGGGGAGTCCACCCCATGGCCTGTGGGCCGCATGCGGCCCAGGATGGCTATGAATGCAACACAACACAAAATTGAAAATTTACTTAAAACCTTTTCCTTGCTCATCAGTTTTTGTTAGTGTTTTTGTGTTTAATGTGTGGCCCAAGACAACTCTTCTTCCACTGTGGCTCATAGATGCCAAAAGGTTTGACACCCCTGGAACATAGAGTCCAAAAGGTGTTCCTGATTAATTTGTTATTTGGAAGTGAATTAGTGCAGACGCTTTCCGATAAATGATACAGATCTCTTTTTCACTCGTGTTTTTACGTCATCAAGTCCTGTTCATAAAGATTTCTCTTCCCTGAAATTTTTAAAGAGCTGTTTTTATTGGGCATTCTATTTTCACCATAATTCTGTTGTTGTAATGAAATACCGCTGCAGCTGCAGCCTTCATCATGAAATGTTATGGGGCACTGCATGCCCTTTCTGGTTCTCACAGGAAACAAAAATGTTTCTTTTCCCTTTAAAATGGAAAAGTTGATTAGTTACCTAATCAAAATTCAATTCCCATATGTGTAGTTTATTTCTGAACTGCTCTGAGCAAAGAACAATAAATTGGTTTGTATTTTACTCTTGGAATAAGTATCTGGCCTTCGCAATGACTGTTAACAGGGAGGAATGCAGAGAGTCCTTTGCAGAATGGGACTTGTCTGCGGTTTCTGAGTCCGGGCGTCACCTGGTGTTTGGGTCAGGGAAGAGAGGCCTCCCAGCCGCTGCCGCCCCGCTCAGGGCCTGGGCTGGCAGCGGGCGACTGGCTTGCATGTCTCTGGGCACTTGGGCATGTTAGAGCTTGACCCCATTAGTTCTTGTCTTTCTGTTTATTTAAAGCAACAAAATGGATTTAGGGCCATTTCTTCAGCTGAGAAGAAGAGAGAAACACAATTATTTCAGGGTAATTTATAGGGGCCTTGGAAAGTGCGTTGATACTGACATTTGTTATGTACTGAAAAGTACTAGGGATATGAAGTTGTGCTCATTAATTCATTTTCTCTTTTTTTACTTAAAATTATTTTCATCCTCACTGGAGTATGTGGTTTTGTTTTGCTGCTTATCATTTTGAGAGAGAGAGAGAGACCGTGGCTGGCTGCCTTCTGCACTCGCGGGTCGGGGGAGAGCCGCAGCCCTCGGTGCGGGCGGGGGTGGGGGTGGGGGACACACTCCCAGCAGCCCCGCTGCCCAGCCAGGGCCCATTTCCTCCGTTATTCAACGAACGTTTCATGACTGAGTACGAAACATTTTTTAAAAAATTTACAAACAAATTTTATGTTTCACATATAATTTTCATAGCATGTTAATGAGAGAAGCAGAAAAAGGATTATTAACCTGCTTTGAAAGCAAAAAATTTTGAGAGGCATTAGTGAAATATGTTCTGAATTAAGGAATTATTTTAAGATAACTTTATTACATTATTTTAGTGTGTAACAATTGTCAAATGTTTTAATATGGCTTAATACAGCTTAAAGTTTCTGATTTTTATTCCCCTAAAAATGTTGTTAGATTCAGCACTACCTAGTGAATACCACATGGTACTTTTTTCATAGAGATGAGATTTTTGTTCCATTATTCATTTTCTTCCAAAATTTAAATACCTTGACCAATAATTTCAGAACATGTGATTTTTAGGAAGATTATAACATCTTCTGAATGGTTGAACTACCTCGGGGAAATAGTCCCTATAATTCTTTTTGATCACACAATGCCTTTTCCAGTCAAGGTTTCATTAATATGTAAATACTTGTCTGTAAAGAGCAGTGAATCTCTTTATCACACTACACTTAATTAACATATAAATAACCCCGTGAGACACTTTTCCCAATTTCTGATATGGGCAAGCATGTTTAAATATTGTATTTGTAATAAGTAAAATCATATTAAGAATCAAATTTATACTTTGTAGACAAAGCATATGCATTATTTTAAGAAATGTTTTGACCTCAGTGTGTGCCCATTTTTGAATCCTAAAAATTTTCATACTGTATACACCACCTGCGGGGATGAAATCCGTGACACATCTGAATGTTGGGGCCACGGCGTGGTGCTGTCGTGTGTCGGATGCGCAGGAGTGCCCTTAGGCTGGGAAGAGCGGAGGGCTTCATCAGAAACGCGGTGCATGTCTTGGTCCTCTCGCTCCTACCTGTGTTACTTTGGGAAGTTACTTAGCTTCTCAGAACTTGGGTTTAAGTGTGAAATGGGACACTGTACTCTGTACTGGTGGTGTGAGGACAGAGGAACGTAAGGGCTACGTCATCCGGCGCAGCTCCTAGCATATGATTGGTGGTCAGTGTCCGGCGGTGGTGGTGGCCGTACGGCGTGCGGCTGCAGCAGCAGCAGTTTGGTGTGGATGGCCTGTCGCAGGCATCTTTTAGTGCCAAGTGCATTAAGCATCTTGCAAGAGACGGAGGAATGAGCACGATACAGAGTTACAACAGGGACTCTCCCTCCCTTGTGACTGATGCTTCGGCTTCTCATCTGGGACGGCGCTTCCTAACAGCAGGTGCCTGAGATTTTATAGTTTTCATTTACTGTTCAGATGAAGTTTTGTCTTGGTTAACTCGTATCTTTCTAGTTCTTAAGAGTTTTCTTGTTGTTTGTTTTGAGCGCGCCGAGTTTAGAATGAAGAGAATGTCAGTGGATCTGTTCCTACTGATCTTGAAAGCATCCATTCAGGAGGTCAATGATGGGTTTGAAGCTCATGTAGTTTACTTACCTGCAAACTTATAATTGTAAATGTAACTTACGGGGTGTTTGGGGATTAAATGAAATAATGTATTTATGTAAACTTAGTTAAAATTATTTATTTATTATTGCTGTGCTTATAACACTGTTGGGAGTTGTCATGGACGTAGTCAGTATTTACTAGAAAGGAATACTTACTTTTTGTGGTGAGGCAAATTATTTACTAGGAACTTAACAAAATAGTAGGTAAGAAATCCTGGAAAACATCAAACAGATAAACCACCTGTATATTATCGTAAGGTTAAATAGGAATAAATGCCAGATGACTTATCCAGTTACAAGCAGTGAGGATTCAGAACAGGAAGAAGGCGTTCTGGCCTAGAATGGTCACAGAAACATCTGTGAGGAGCAGTCATTTGGGCTGGAAAAGGTAGGATTCATATAGGATATCAGTGTCTGAGACCAAGGGCTCTGGAACCAGATAGCTGGGTTCAAATCCCTGCTGCACCTTTTTGGTTGTATGACTTTGGACAAGTCACTAAATACTTCTGTGCCTGTCTCCTCTGTTGTAAAATGGGAAAGATAACATTGATTATCTCTCAGGACTGAGCGTGTATGTATGCGATTGCTTAGAACTTTATATTTGTGCTCACATGTAATCAGCACTTTACAAGTGTCAGCCATGGGCTGGGCCCAGTTAGATCGCTTTACACTAGTGTGTGAAGTGCAGGTTCAACACAAACCTAGAAGTAGGAAAATACAGGGATTTGGAAGGGTGACAATGAGGCAGTCAGTCTTCCTGTGGCTGGGGCCTGCGTAGACATTACTTGTGCTGTTTTATTTGGCAATATGAATAAAAGGGAGATAAGAATATTCTTTTTCTCTCTGATGCTTTTGTTCAAACCCATTAGCACTACAACCTATATAGGGTTGGGGTTTATAATGCTCATTGGTATAATTCACAAACATTTTGGTACATTTCATTACTTTTGTAGTTGATAAATGCAGATGTTAACATACTTCTATCTGTGTCCCGGGAGCTCTTTCTGCTTTAATTGATAGTCCAAAGGAGATTTGTCAGGTTCTGGTTGTCTTTAGGTCGTAGGAAAAAGGACCTCGTTCTCTCTACTAGTTCTGTGTCAGTCTGAGTAGCAGAGAACAGGGAGTGAAATTGACCAGATATTTCTCATATTACTTTCTTCTCTTTTGGTGGTTGTGGACATGCATCCCCAGTATGAGGATAGTCCTCGTCAACCCTGGGGGACTCCAGGACCCCAGATCTTTGAGTACCATCCCATTTACTATGTACTGTCTCCCACTGGATGAAATAATGGCAATGCTGCGTCTGTAGTTTAATTATTATAAACAAAAGTTGTAATCCATCAATTTTAACTTGAGCCCATGTTTTCCAAAGGTGCAGCATTATAAATGTTAAAATCACAAAAATAAATAAAATAAAAATAGGCATTTATAAATATTATGTGTATAACACCAAATGTTGAGAGTAAAAATTACTACATAAATGTTTTGTTTGGGGGACGTTGCTTTTTTAGGTCGTTTGTTTCAGCTTTTCACTGTTAAAGTATAGGACACTGAAACTGGATTTGAGGATGTCTTTGATTTCCCCTCATCACTCTCCTTGTAGCAAGCACGTAGACATTCTCTGTTGTTCTGACAACCTTCAGTGTCTCCTCTTCAAAATGAGGATCATGTGTTCAAGGGGCAGGTGGCGGTGGTGGTGACAGAAGGGGCCATTTTCACACCATTGATGTCTCTCTTCACCCGTCGCCCCTTGTGGACATTAAACACCTTCGTGAAGAGTGGCCTTTCTCAGCATTTAACTTCCTTGTCTGAAAAATTAGATGGCTTTCCATTGGAGTTTGTGGCTGCCCCTTAAGCCTTAATGATTTTCCAGACTAGTTTTCAGAACTACTCAAATTATCCTTTTCTCTTGGTTGAAAATACATTTTGAAACTTGGTTTTAAGCATTTGGGAGAGAGTTCTTGCCTTGCGGAAATTGTTACTTATCTTACTTCATGAATCAGATCATCAGATCATCACATTTTTTTCCCCACATCACATTTTCTTATTACTGTTTATTGCATTGGACAGGTGCCATGTACTCAGGATGGCGTCTGTGGAGTTTATTGCAGCTGTTGGGTATTTGTAAATATAATCATTGATATGATTATTAAAATGGTGTTACTAGTTATCATAAAGTAGATTTGGCAATGTCAGCCAGTCCCATGCTTTTTGTATTGGGTTGGCCAAAAAGTCCGTATGTTTTTTTCTGTAAAATATAGGACACATTTTTCATTTTCACCAATAACTATTGATTTGGATATTTTTACTGTATCGGCTGTATCCCACTATTGGCTTCTAGTGGGGAGAAGCCAAGGGTGCTGCTAAACATGTTCCAACGCATAAGACACAGTCCACAATAAAGAATTATTGGTCAAAATGTCAGTAGTACCAAGGAACTTTGCAAACCACTTTTGACATGTTTGATCAGTCACAGCACCTCCTTCACACACTGCATAAATCATTTTTTTTTGCATTTCAGTTGCGTTTTTATATTTTTTGAAATAATAAAGCATAATGTGCCAAAAATGGTATTTTCTTCCATCTTCAATATTAAAATGGCTGCACAAAATTTTACCAATTTTGATAAGTTTTTTAAAAAATACACACTGATATGACAGTTGTCACAATTCAGTCTAACAAAATTGTTTTGAATGCATTTAGAGACAGCTAAGCACTACTAGAGCGATTGTGTGGAAAAAATCAAATTTTTTGGGTAACCCAGTGTTTTACAGCCCATGAGCACCTTCTTGTTGGTGTTAATAATGATGCTTTGTATGATGGTTTAACACTTAATATATACCAAAGGTACTATTCTAAAGGCTTTGTGTGTACTAATTCAATCCTCCCCAAATCCACATGAGGTTAAATCTATTATTATCCCTATATAACTAATGAGGAAATTGAAGCACAGGCCACCTGAATCACTTGATCAAGTGTAGAGTCATAGCTGTAATATAGAGGTTAGACTTCTAAAAACACACTCTTAATTATGAGGGATTAGAATTCAAGAAAGTACTTGCTTATCGCGCCTTCGTTTGGGGCAGGTGCTATCACAGTACGCGCGCTGCTCCGTGAGCGCGGAGCGGCGGGGCCCCGTGCTGGGAGGAGGAGGCGTTTTCACGCTCACGCCTCTGCACTTCGCTAACGTCCGAGAATGCTGGTTATTAGTCTGTGCTCCATTTTCTAAGATGTTTATTAATGAAATTGAATTCCTGTGGTCCAGAAGAGAATTCTTGAATGATGCCTTCAGATCTTTTTTTCCATCTTGGCTTTCTGAGCGATAACCAGCTTTTTCATTGGTTTCCCATTGAGCATGACTTGTTCGGTGATGATAACAACAGTATAGGCCCAAATTATTATATTTTGTCCTTCATTTACCAGGACATTTTCTTCTAATCTGATAATAGGAATAAATAGAACTCCACATCTGAAAACCAATGCCTGAAAGGTGGCCGTTTAGCAGCAATGCTCTATTTAGCCTTTTGTTTCCAAGTCACAGAACATGAATAAAAGAACTTTTGTTAGTTTATTCTTGATAAAAATTTCTTTGGAATAAAACAATTAGTGTGAGAAATAATTGGTGAAAGAATGGTTGAACATAACAACTTATTCATTCCTTTCCCGCTGACAGATAAATGTTACCTTCAAATGAAACCAGCAAAGTTTATTATTTGGAATAAAACAATGAACAAGGATCTAATATAAAGAATCCTAAAATTAAGCAAAAGCAGTCATTATTTTATAAAGAGATAATTTAGTTTTGCCGTGTACTTTCTTCTTTTAATGGGGATGATGTATTTAAATTTTAAGACTTCCCAAACAAAGTGGAAACAATAGGAAAAAAGGTGAACTAAAATATCTAAATGTTGTTCTGTGTTTATAGAATTTTAGATCCAAAGTGTAAGTTTTGCTGCTAACCAAACTTTCTACAGTTCTTTAGAGGGAAACAATATGTTTTCTAGGGGTTTTTTTGAAGCACAATTTCACCTTATCCATCAAGTGATTAATGTACATGACTAATATTTTTGTTGTGAACAGAATGAATGAGAAAGTTTTCCTCTGAATTTTATGAAGCATTCTATCATTCTGCTTTCCTTATGAAAGAATATGTAGCTAAAATTTGGGTGTTTTTTAAGAAGGTAATGAAAGAACTAACCAATTATTTTGAAACGTAAGATGTGGTGAGATTTGGGGAAATATACATGTATTCTGAAGTGCCCCCCCTGCCCTGAAGTATATCTGCACAGCAGGCACAGCTATCTAGAATTTATCCCATCACTAGTATAGCTTGCCGTTCCATCAGTTGAATACTTTGAATTAGGAAAGCATTCTTGTTCTCATTCTCTCAGATCTACACATTTCACCTAAATGTACTTCCTTGAATGTATGTTTTTTTAAATGTAAAAAACTGTCCCCTGTCATTGCTCTATTCCAATTTTGAATGTTTGTGATACTCATCACTGAAAAAATTTTTTTGTCATACTGTCATTTAATTAACTCAGTTGATGCATATTATTTTAGAGCCTGCTAAATAAATGCCAGGTACTCTTTTGGGTGCTGAGGATGTGGCAACAGGTGAAACAAACAAAAATTCTGCCCTGGAGGAATTTTATGTCCTGGCTGGGGACAAGGTCCTGTTTGTTTCTTAACTGCTGTCATTTGCAGCATGACAAAGCACATGTGGTGTTTTTATAGCAAGCATTTTAAGCTCCTGAAGCTGCTTTTAGAATAATTTGCTTTATAGAAATAGCCTGTAAAAAATTGAAGCAGCAGAAAGGTTTTTTGTTTTTTCATAACCGTTGATGATCAAACTGAGGGTCAAGCTGTGTTTGGTAAAAGTTTCATTGGACTAGTAACCAATCTCGTGGTATTGAGATTAGTTTTATATCTTAGTGTAAACGTATCCTTTAAGTATGTATGTAAATAGTCCTTACTGGGTTGTTGGTATTAAATTTTGGGAAGGCAGAAGTTGCCTTCTCTCTGCTCCTCACAGATCTAACCTGGTGGCTCTTGTGTATGAAGCAGAGGGGTGCTGGACAGGAGGCTGAGTTTGTGTTTGGGACTCGCCTTACCCTCGCATGCCCTTTCTAGAGGCAGGAGTGTGTGCTAGCTAGAAGTGCAAGCTTTGGATTCTGGCTGTCCACTCGTGTTTTAAACCTTAGCTCTGTCATCTGCTCCCTTTAGAAGGAGGGGCAAGTTAACCCTAGGCCTCAGGTTCTCTCATCATAATATGGGAAGGTAATATCCTCTACCACATTAGCTTAGTAGGACTAAATGAGGTTATATGTTAAGAGCATTTTATCCTGTCTGGTCCACAGTAAGAGATCAGTAAAGGTTAAAGATTATTATTGTTGCTGATCATCACTGATACACTTCTAGTATTACTGTCAGTGGTGATCAGTACATTTAAAGACATTAAACTGTGCATGCCTTGAAAGTGAAACTGAGCAAAAACACTTTATGTTAACCCAGGACTCTTCAGGCCTGCCTTTTGGAGAGGGCCTCTGAGCAGAACTTGTCTTCAATACGTGTTCTGATAAAAATAGGTTTGTTTTCTTACCCCTTCTGTTCAGTGAAGTTTAACAAAGTTTTACAACTTTCTAGTCTGTGAATATGAGATAAATATTAGAGATAAATATTATTTTGCGGAGGATCCCATGGCATTACTAATCATTTTAGTAATAACCCCTGTATCTAATAGGTACTTTGTATCAAATATACAAATCTCAACCGGTGACACTGTTTTCTAAAATTCTTTTAGAATACTTTTTGTGTAGCTTATGGGACTGTATCTATGTTAATTAGAAAAGGCAGTGATAGTTTGCTAGGTTTATTGTTTTTCCAGCTCCTCAATTTATTGCTATAATTGATTCTGATGTTGGAAGAGTGAACATTGTCGTCCAAATGTTCTTTTTAAATTTTCATTTCAGTGGTCTGGGATAAAATTCTAGATATTGACAGGGAAGACAATAAAATAGTTTTTCACTTGGTGACAAATGAAGTTGTATGATTGTGGCATTCATTCTAAAGAATCATATGTGTGATTCAGAAATTAAAAAATCTGAACTCAAATGCCTTCAAACGTGTTTCTCTGGTACACAGTTAGCTAGGTACTCCATGCTAGCTAAAAAGCGGGTAAACCGCTGTGTTTTTAAAGTATCATGTGATAACTTTCTTCTTGTGCACGTCTAATGGGGAGCTTTGACCTCGGAAGATGCGCCCCAGCAGTAATGCTGCCGAGGCTGCTGTCCAGCACGGCCCCTCCTGGCTTCCCCCTCTCCCTTCCCACCTCCGGGGGGGCCCCCTCTTACCTTTCACATAGGACCAACCTCTTCTTCCACATAATTTTCAAACATTCATGAACTGTGTCCTGTGCAAGGTGTGATTTATAACCCGGTAGGAGGAGACAGTACAAAACTAGCCTAATAATACACAAAAGTGCAGTTCTTTCTCTGGGGCGTATGGTAAATTTTAGGAAAATGTTACTTTTGATACTCAGAAATGTGAGAATGTTTTCTTGAATTATAAAAGCAATGCAATTGAAGTTTGCTCTGAAAATTTTTGTCTTTATTCTTAATTCAGAAGGTTTCAGTTGTTTTCATAGATTCTTGAGTTGTGAGAGCTAAAAGGGACCTTAGAGATAATGTTTGAAGTGCTTCACTTTAGAAAGTCATGTGCCAAAAAAAACAAAAAAAGGTCACAACCCCTGCCACCCTCCTGAGGAAAAGAAAGAAAGTCACTTGACAAAGGCTGCATAGTATATGAAAAGACTGACGTATCCCTGTTTCCCTTACACGTGGTTCTTACGCTGCGGTATTACCGTGCTGTTTTTACCTCACTTCCCCTTTTTAGTTTATTCTTCATTTATCCAATCAGGCCTTTGTCTCTTTTAGATTCTCTTGTTATTTTTCAGTGATATTTTTCTCTGCTTCTGCTGTTTTCTGTACTCTGTGTCTATGCTTTCCAATATGGTAGCCATTAGTCACAAGTGGCTATTTAAATGAATTAAAATTAATTAAAAAAAAATTAAAGTTCCCTTTCTTAGTTTCAGTAGCCACATTTGAAGTTCTTTCTACATGAACATGTAGCTAGTGGTTACTTCCTGTATAATCATGGGACATTAGATTGTAAACTTTTTGAGGGCAAGGGACCATTTATGTTGGTATTAAGAAAATAAAATGTAGGCTCTTGATAAATGTTTTAGCGTTGTGAATGAACACATACCCGTACCACCACTCTTTAGTTCCTTGCCAAATTTTTTTAAATTCTCCTTTTCTTTTTGAACCATTTTATGGTAGAAGAGCCACCTGCAGTTTGATGTTTCCCATTTACATATTAAATACTGCTTGACGTACCATAAACAGGAATCTTGCAGATTTACGGTTATAGAGCTCTGTTGCTACGTGTTCCTTGTATAGCCAGTCACTGAGATGGTGTGTATTTTAAATGCTTATGTGTTCTTTGTTTTTGTTTTGTAATTTAAGCTATGACGGCGATTCCTTGATGATCGTTCCTTGGCATGAGCGTAAACACCGAGATAGAGACTGGTGCGAGGAGGCTGCGTGCAGGTAGGAGTGAGCCGGCACGGGGAGCTTCCTTTCACTGGCGGACGGGCGGGGAGAGGGCTCTGTGAAGGTGGGGTGTGCTGTGGGACCCCTTTCTTGATGGGGGGGGGTCTTGATTTAAATAGTTTGAGTGAAGTTTTTTTTAAAAAAACCTTGACTCAGTTAAGTTAAAATAGTTTTAATGGGAAAAATATTAAATACTACAAAGGAATTATTCTAAAAATGACCCTTATACAATAACTCTTTTGAGGTATTTGCTTTCGGTCTTTGACATATACAGACATTTTTCATAGTTGTTATTATGCTATGCATGCAGTGTTGTTCCTGGTCCAGTCTCATGTTTATACGGTTTCGCCTTGGAAAGCCTTGGAGTGTGGGGGCATCTGGTTCTGCGGGACGGGGCGGGGCTGGGATGCGGGGCTGACAGGCCTTGTCAGGGGCTTTTGAATCCTCTTGTCTCCCGGTCCTTAAAGTCAATACTCCTTCGCCAACTCCCCTTGCATATCTTCCCGATGTGAGGTCAGAGGGTTATTTTTTGGACTCATGAGTTGAGCCAGAGAACCTCCAGATTCCTCGACATTGGGCATAGCCTAGTGTGGGGGTGGAGGATTGGGGTGAACATCTGGGCACTTAGTGAGAATTTATATACTGAGTGTTGAAACTCTGTTTAAAAAACTTGTTTTTATGAAAACAAAGCTTGTTTTCAAAAAAGCAAAAACCAAAACCTGTAGTCTTTTGTTCCCCTTCCTTTATATTCTGCTCACCAGAAGCAACTACTTTCAGTTCTTTCAGATGATTATTTTGGCATTTACTCCATATCTCTGAATAACATAATTGTAGAGCTATTTTTGGATTTTTAAATTCCGGCTATTATCTGTGAACATCCTAGAATACAAAATAATAGTTTAATTTATTTTCACTCTGTGTACCCTGTTCTTCCTTGAGTGTTTGCAGCCCCCCTCCTACCCCCGACTCCCCTTTGAAAATATTTTAGCGCCATTTCTGGGGAGTTTCAGGAGAAAGTGGAGCTTCACGCATGGTATTTATGAGCCACATTTAATAGAAGCCTTTATTTAGCAATTGTGATGAGAGTTTAAAGGGATAGATGACTCGAAAATGGTGGGAGGTTGATGCGGTGGATGTGGTTGTGGTGAAGGGAGCGGTGATGCCGTTGCCCACAGTTCTCTCAGCGCGGGATGGGCTTTTGGACAGCGCAGCCTGGCAGGGCTCTGCCCCGGTCACTTGGTGCTTCCCAGCTGTCCTTAGCTGGTGCCGCTTAGCCTGCTAGCAGGCAGAGAAGGCATGAGAGCGTTTCACCTCAGGCTGAGCACCGCGAGCTGAAACGCGAGTCACACTTGCTGTGCTGGAACTCCCAAGACTATCAACGTGAAAAGCCAGGACAAATTTGACGGAGGAAAGATGCCTGTGAAGACGATACAGAATTTCAGTAGGACAGGCCATCTCTTGTGCTTCGTTATTTCACGAGCGTCTGTGCTCTGCTAGATTCATGCTCACTGAAGGGAGAAAGCCTGGCGCAGCCCTGGACTCCAGCAGGGGGTTGCCCAGGGGAAGGAGGCTGCTGCCGGGTCTCCAGTGTCCTGAGTGCTGCGGAGGGGAGGCCGCCCGGCCCGGGAGCCTGGGACAGGGATGCCTGTGCAGGTGGGGGCTGCGGAGAGCTCCTTGGGGCGCACTGTGAAAGCTGAGGTGGGAAGGACGGCGGACTCTGCTTGGGGAGGGGAGGCTGGCCAGCGGGAGCAGGGAGCGTTCCAGCCGCAGGAGGGGCTCAGGGCGAGGCCCGCTTTGGGGCCTGCGAATCAGACTCACTGTCGAGGGCTGCAGAGCCAGAGCCAGGTGGCGCGCCAGGACGACTACAGTAGATTGTAAGCCTTAAAGGTAGGCTGGGGGATGGCACATTGGGTTTCCTTGTCGAAACCGCCAGCGGTGTGTCCCCTGAAGTTAGCATGGACTTGACTTTGATCTTGAGGCACTGGAAGGGCCCGTGAAACATCTGCAGAGCAGATGGAAGAGTTTGGAGCCTCTGAGTGAAGTCCATGTTAGGGGTAAAAATAGGGCAGTCGTTGTGATGTCTGTGCTGATTTGTATCTTGTAGTCAGAGTGGGGCCCAGAGAGAGTGTGGGCCGAGGAGACAGCAGGACTAAGGTGTGCGAGAGCGGCTGTTAGGTGGTGTGCTAGGGGAGGGTCTCCCAGCCCAGGCGGCTGAACAGGAGCTGCCGAAGGTCAGAGGCGTCAGGCAGTGTAGCGCACTGGGCTGGAAGAAAAGCATGCTTCAGAAGGAGAAGGTGGCCGATCTCTCGGGTAGTGCCAGAGGGAGGGAAGGCCTGGAAATGCCATCAAAGGCACTCCCAGTTGCCTGTGGGGTTTTTCCCTGCTGCGGTGGGGAAGCTCTCAAGGGAACTTTCAGGGAGAATGTTGAAGGCAGCTGTGAGACAGGTAAGTCAAGGACTGCCGATTATAAGCGTAAGAGATTGCCTGAGGCAGGCGGATCAAATGCCCAAGTGTTTATGGGCTTTGTGTCTGGTCATATATTACAGCTACTAATCATTCCAATAAAGGTAGTGCTTATAAATGAAAAGTAGGCATCTGCTCTGGGCCAGCCAGTGTTCTCTGTGTACTTAGTATTATTTTGAATACTCTTGCATAGTATTATTCCCATTTTTTCTATGAATAAAACAAGTCTTAGGCTCCTTTTCACTTACTGATCCCGTCAAAGCCCACAGCTCGGGGTGCGGGAACGGGGCTCCGGCCACAGTTCTGACCCCGGAGCCCGATGCCCTCCGGCAGCAGCGCTGCCGGCCCCGCCGTCTCCTGCCAGCTCGTCCTTTTAGGGGGACGGTGCCCCAAACGGAACACGTGCTTTTCCACGCGTCTCTCTGAAATATCTCAGTTTAAGTTAGTGTGTTTTTCTTTTTCAGTCCTTAACCATGGAAGGCCAGGATCATCCTCATAAAAACTCATTATTTATGATCTCTCTGATGTTATTTCAGTGCACATTCTTCTAGATGTTTCTTTTTCACTTCCGATGGCGAGTGGTGTAGAGTCGTTCCGTATGTTACAAATGCCAGTGTGGTACTATGTTGCTGACACCTACTAAAAGTACATTATCAACATAAATAAGGCATATTTCCTCTCATTTTTATGAACATCAAAAACAAGGGTTTCTTCATTTATACTTGCATTGAAATCCCCTGGGGGTGTTTTTGCAAAACCAGGCCTGGCTGGCCTTCACAGGTAGTCTTATCTAGTAGGCCTGTGGCAAGCGCCGTGCCGCGTGCATTTTAGAAAAGCATCCCAGGGTGGTATTCATTTCGCTAATATTATTTGATTGATTTATAGCATAGTTGTTTTGATATATTGTCCATTCTCATTTTTTAAATTGGGAAAACGAATAGGAGAATAAATTAAGCATTCCCAAAGTGTCCCATTTATTGCACAAGCGTGCACATACCTGTAGGAAACACATGGACACATGCACACACACCCATTTCCTATCTTAGAACCGAGACCTCCCACCCCCTGCAAACTGCACTCTTCCCCAGCATTCCAGCCAGTTCTTAATTGTCCTTTTCATGCTTCACAGAGTGGTGGTTGAGCCGAGCCTCCAGGACGAAAGTGAATTCCTGTACGCTGCGCAGCCCGAGTTACTGAGATACAAGACCACCCAGCTTGCTGTAGAGAAAGTCATGGACTGGTATCAGAACAGAGCAGAGGAGATAGAGCATTTTTCTCGACAGGTGAGGGGACAGTGACAGCTGCTGCTCAGAGATGCCAGCAGTGCTGCTTTGGGGCCCGAGGGTTCAGTGTGTGTAGCGGCTGCCAGTGTCATGTGTGCAGCCTGCGAGGAATGAGTGAATATTTGCTACTTCTTTTGTTTATTCATCCTGTCTACAAAGTTTTTGTGCTTTCTTTTTATTTATTAAAGAACAAATACAAGAAAAGTTCAAAATCTGTCTTCAAAATGTAAGCTACAAAATATGATACGTGCTATTGGTGACGTATTATTAATAGGTTTAATACCACATTAATTAAAGATCATGTCAACCTCGAAATGCTTGATTAGCCCCTTGTCACATTGCAGTGATGCAGCGAATTGTGAGGTGGCTTTTCAGGACCCCTGTTTCAGGCTCTGTTCAAATGATCCCTTGAGCCCAGGCCCTTTCTGAGGTGCCCGCCAGCTGCGCTGGAGGCGGCCCGCGGAGCGGGCAGGGATGGGGGCTGTGCCGAAGGTCAGGTATCTGAGCAGGCATCTCGGCTCCACCTACATACACACCTGCCACTCTGGACTTGCGCCTGCCTTTTCCAGTACCTTGTTGTTTTCGTGGGCTAGTTCTTACACCAGAGTTGCTGAGAACCAGGAAAATAGACAGGAGAGCACACTCCAAACTCTGCCAATGGAATGCCTTGCACACGTGAGTGGTCGTTGTCCTCGTCTCACAGGATGGAAGTTCGCGATCCCGAGCACAGGGCGGCAGAAAGCACAGAGAGGTCTCCTTCCGGGTCTGGCCAGGAGATGGCTTTTCCTTTCCACGTGCAGCCGTGGCCGTGGCCCCTCTGTCCTACTGGCAGGTTTTCACCTCATGGGAAGGGCGATTCCAGAGGGCCCGCTGCCAGCTCTGTGGGAGGGACCCTGTATCCCTTTGTCTGCATCTCTATGTAGCGTATCTGGCACGGTCCTGTGTCTCCATTTGATAACCTTCCTGAACTTCTGCTTAATCTAATTCCTATTTTTAGTATTCATAGAATTGAAGATGAACTATTTGCGGGAGCTGATGGGAATATTACAGACCAAACTTTTGCGGGGAAGGCCAAGAATACTTATGATTGACTCCCCACGGTTCTGGAGTTGGCCAAGGGCTGTAGCAGAAAATGTTTAGAATCTCATGCTGTCATGATGAAAAGAGTCTCTGGAATGATATAGTCTAGTTATCTGTGTTGTAGGTAGATAAGCTGAGGTCCACAGAGAGGAAAGACCGAGCAGCCTGCTCAGGGGTGGACAGTGACAGAGCCAAAGTCCAGGGCTCCGTGTAATATTTCCCATAGGGCCTGCATAAAAAATAAACAGTTACACAAACCTTAATGCTTAGAGCAAGATACGTTCATCTAAAAAAGTGGTTCTCAGACTTACAGTAGCAAATATTTGGTAATATTTACTGTTCTGATGAGAAAATCCTAGATATGTCTTCTTGGCAGAAAATTTCCAAAAGATTAATATAATGGCTTGACTGCAATATATAGGATGAATAAAATATGTAAATGTTGGATCATGGTTATACTGGGAAGTAAAGTCATTGAGAAATCTCTGAATAAGATAGCTAAAGTTGCAGATTCAGATATGTTGTATTGTTTGAGTTAAAGACTGCAAATTGCTCTCTGGGATGTAAACAACTCATACTAAACTTTAACAAAACAAAGAATCCTCCCTTGATTATATAGTAGCTTCATTGCAGAAAATTCTGTGTACATCAAACCATATGAAAAAGAATTTTATGTAAATATTAAATGAAATCGGGATCTAGATTCTGATCACTGTAACTAGGTTTTCCAGGACATTTGGACGGTAGTCAGGGCTCAGGACAAGTTGGTTATGCAGGCTGCCCTGCGCATTGTGGGGCGCCTGGCATTCCTGGCCGCCACCCACTTAATGTCAGTAGGTCCAGCTGATTCCTGGGATGGACAGAAAGGCCTGCTCAGACTTTCTGGATGCCTCCTGGGGGACCATGTGCTTCCACCGAGAAGTGCAGTCTTAGACCAGTGTCATGCATCTGGAAATGACTAGCTCAAATGCTAGCTCACATCGGTCACCGTAAGCGAAGGCGTCTTATTTTGCTAATACAGGAGAGACTCGCTTGATGATAATTCATGAAGAAGCTTCCAAGTCAGCCAGTGAGGCACTTTTTTTTTTATGAGTAAATAGATGATTTGTATCCAGACATCTTCTAAGATTCCGTAGGCATCACGTGATTTATAGGAGCTGCATGGAGTTTACTAGTGTCTCTGTCAGCAAGGGAAAGCATTTAGACCAGCCTTGCCTGAGCACTTCATGGTCTCCCAGCCAAACCAGACAGCTTTGCGAGAGTGAGGAGAGATGCGTGTGTGGGTATTTGCATATACATTTGAATAACTGATTTGTAGGTGGTTCTGTTACTTGAACTAGGAATGACAATTCAAAAAATTTTTCATGCCTAAAAAGTGCTGGGCAACCACTGTCATGTATTTCAAAAGATCAGTAATGACTCCTTAACTTGTAGTGTCTAAATGTTTTGTAACCCAAATTTCAGCCATTGTTTAGGATTTTTTTAAAAAAAGAACAGCAGTAATACAAAAAGAAAAAGGCCACACTGAAATGTGGAATAAATGATCAGTTTTTACACTTATCTATGTTCTTATTTATTTGTTTTATTAATAGTTTATTTTTTCAAGAAATTTTAGGTTTATAGAAAAATTGAGTAGAAAGGACAGTGTTCCCACATACCCCTCTCCACTGCTCCAATAGTTGTCTCTGTTACTGCATTTGAGTGCTGCGTTTGTTAGAACTGATAAACTGAGATGTCCCTTAAGAGGCGAATGGATAAATAAACATTGGTACAACCACACAGTGGAATATTCCTCAGTGCTAAAAGGAAATGAGCTATCAATCAGGAAAAAACATGGAGGAACCTTAAATGCATGGAGTGGTTTGGGGGTGCTTCATTCAGCTGCCTTCTGGCCTGTTTTTCATCTCTTTCATTTATTTAAAAACACCTCGAATAGAGGTATTGTTCCTTAGCTTCATTTCATGTGTTGACATATCATGTGGCGTATGCTATAATCAAAGTGATATCTAACATACTTTTAGCTTTTTCATTTTTAAAGGTTTAATTGATATGGGACTTCTTTTTCCTTAGTGCCTACAAATGCCTTTAGCAGAATATTTTTGTTGGCTTAGGAAAATGTGTCTAGCGGTGAAATTTATCCAGTGAGGGCTTGGGGTTTGTGGTATATAATTATTTAAGTTCCAAAAGAGCCTACTTTCATTTAAGGTGTCAGATTTTAGATTCTGAAACATAATTTACTTCCGATCTAAATAGACAAACGTAAAACTGCTCTGTAAGCTGCAATGGTCTATGAATTTAAGATGGTTGTCTTTCTCTTACCATCTTTACCTTCAGAATGTTTTGCAGATTATATGATTTTTTTGCACCAGTTTGATACATCAGGTAGATAACTCTAAAGCTTTGTACTAGAAATGTATATTGTAGATCTGATTTTATATACATTGAACAAGAATTAGGTTCTGTACAGAAGGCTTTTACTTGAGGGTATATGGCAAAGCTGCAATACTCAGACTTACTGTTGCCTTTCCATTTTAGGTTGACTGTGCATTGTCACTTATTCGACTTGGAATGGAGCGGAATATTCCTGGTTTGCTGGTTCTGTGCGATGATCTGGTTACTCTGGAAACATTGGTCTATGAAGCCGGGTGTGACTTAACCCTAACCTTGAAAGAACTCCAGCAGATGGAAGACATTGAAAAGCTAAGATTACTGATGAATAGTGTAGGTTTTCTTTTAACTTTCTTTCAAAATATTCCTCGTGTGTTTTGGTTAATGTATGTCTCAAAGCCAAAGATGAACTATCCCGCAAACCTGAGAACTCCGTAAATAAAGGAAGGTTTCTTGAGTTTTTAAAAGACATATGAAATTTTATGGATAAGTTAACTGAAGGCATCCCAAAACTATATTGGTTGTTTTTGTACCCTGCTTGGCTTTATTCACACTCATCTGTTTGTAACTCCCCCTCTCCCCCCTTCCAGCCAGGCATATTTCTCAGCTAGCTGTCATTCTAGCGTTCATGTTTCTAGTCCTTCACTGTATTCCAGTTCACAGCTATGTATACATTTCAAGGTCTTCAAAACAATTACTGGAGTTCAGAGGCTGAGTGGTTGTATGAAGGAAGCATCTTGGCTTCAGAGTTAATATGTTTAGAAGAATTTGTCTGGCTATTCTTAGGTTTTTGGGGAGATCATCCTGGGGAGAAAGTACAGTCCTCAAGTTAGAATCTGGTTTCTACTAAGCCCACAGAGTAGGGAGACATCTTTGACTCAGAAATGAGTGGGCAGAGGAGGCGCTCGCTGTTGGTAGCCTTCTTAGTCTTTGCTTTTGGGCAGCCTGGTGTGAATGGGCCAGGCCAGGGTGGGCTTACTGCTGCCTCATAGGTTCTCTTTTCTCCCCTGACCCTTCTTTTTCTCCGGTTCTTTCTTTTCATCTTCCTTTCTCTTTCTCATTCCTCTCTCTCATCGTCTTTCTCCCTCCTTTCAATGCGTGTTTTGTCTTTCTCTCTGCCTCTACCTTCCCTTTCTCTTACTAATTTCTTTTCAGATCTTCCACCCTGGGGAAATTGACTTGTGTTATAAGGAAAGCCCTTCTTAAGAGATTTAGGTGTATCTCCTGGGGTAACTGAGGAAGGGGATTGTGGGATTTCAGGGATAATGAGTAAAATGATGTGTGCCGTTTGGAATTTTGTGAAGGTGGAATAACAGGGCAAAACAAAACAGGGGAGGAGGAAAAGGAGGGGAGAGAATCTGGGATTTTATAGGTGAGATGTTCTCAAGTGGCTGCTTTCTAGGACTTTGTTATATCCACCTATATCCCTGCTGTTTCTTCTTTCAATTTTTATTGAATTTATTGGGGTGACATTGGTTAATAAAATTATATAGGTTTCAGGTACACACTTTTAAAATACATCATCTGTATATCGTGTTGTGTGTTCACCACCCAAAGCCTCCTTCCGTCACCATTTATTTCCTTTTTACCCTCTTCTACACACCAACCTCCTCCGCCCCCCGCCCCCCTGGTAATCACTAGACTATCATCTTTTTTGTTTCACACTTTCTGTTGGTCTGTTCTCTCTCTCTCTCTCTCTCTCTTTTTACGTCCCTCCCGCCTCCATATACACACCCGTGGGGTAGAGCCCCTCTTTGCTCTGGAAGACCTCCCGACGTGGTGAGAGAGGGTTCGTTGTCCTGAGCGGGCCTTGGGCCCCGGGGGGGCCCAGGGTGGTGGTGGAGCGGGGGCGGTGGGCTGCAGGGCTGTTGCCGCTCTGAGTCCCAGGAGCCCTGGCAACAGGTGGTCCTTCTACCCGCCTGTCTCCACGTGGGCAAACTGGAGCGTCTGTTGTAGAAGGTGTTGGGCTTCCCCTGTGGACCTCAGTCAGATTATCTGGGAGTTCTAGAACTTTAGTCTGGTATAAGCAGGAATTCAATTTAACTTAACGTGTGTGTATTTTTAAATTATTTTTTCAGTGTTCTGAGGACAAGTACGTGACGAGTGCCTACCAATGGATGGTTCCCTTTCTCCATCGTTGTGAGAAGCAGTCCCCTGGTGTGGCGAATGAACTACTGAAAGAATATTTGGTAGCTTTAGCTAAAGAGGACTTAAAACTCCCCCTGAAGATATTTCAGCATTCCAAACCAGATGTAAGTAGACACTCTTTATGTCTTAAAAAAATCTCTACATTTTTTTCCCCTACAGAATTAGGTTTTACTTATTAATTTTTTTATAATACGTCTTCGCAGGTAAATTCTCTTTAAATGGAAACAGAAATGGTTGTCATTTCTTTCTTTTTATTTTTAAAGATTTTATTTATTTATTTTTAGGAGAAGAGGGAGAGAAATATCAATGGGTGGTTGCCTCTCACGTGCCCCCTGCTGGGGACCTGGCCCGCAACCTAGTCTTGTACCCTGACTGGGAATCGAACTGGTGACCCTTTGGTTCACAAGCCAGTGCCCAATCCGCTGAGCCACACCAGTTGGAACATTTAATTCTTTAAAAAAAAAGTTTCATCAGTTCAGTCCAAAATTGTTTTGGAAGGTCATGAAATTATGTCTATTTTAATTGATTTACTCCAAAGTGTGTTGAATATTATAGTTTGGAAACTGTCAGTACCAAAAAGACTAACAGTTAGTAGGTAGGCGCGATATAAGTGTTAATTCATTTAATCCTTCTAACAGTTCTTACAGGCAGATATTTTTATTATATTACAGGAAAACAAAATTGTGATGTAGAGAGGTTGTCCATTTGCCCAGGGTCACACAGTAAGGAGTGGAACCTGGGTTCAAGCATCCTGATCTCACAGTTATGTTCTTAACCATATGCTTTACCATTACGCCAGCGTTAGAAGAAAAATTTCTTCCCCCGAGGACCTTTAAAATATTTACGAATTATTCTTAATAACTCTATTTGCTTAAGGTTACTATATTTATAGCCATATATTTCTATAGGGTTCCAATAGTTGTTTAGATTTGCTGGTGTGTGCAGCATACTTTCCACAGTAGACAGCCTCTGAATTTAGTCACAGATCAAACGTGAGGGACCAGGAGCTAGTGGCTGCCTTGCCACTAGAGGGACTGAAGCAGGACAGCGTAGTCCCTTGAGGTACAGAACTGTGTCGTGAGGTCAAGCATTAGGTGGGGTTTCAGGGAGAAGTCACGCAGGCCCCTGCCAGCCCTAAACTCTGAACTGAGCAGACTTCCTTGTGCCGGCCTGTGCTCGGTCTGCAGCCCTGTGGGCACAAGACCGGCCTGAGTAACGCAACAGGGAAAGCGCTGCTTCGTGAACCTGACACGCGTTTTGGTTTCCGGAAGGCTTGTCCGTCAGAAATGTGCCCGTCCGTTGGCTGGTTAAACCTTCGCATCTTCTGCTGTGTGGGCACGGCTTAGCATTCTGACTCTAGGGCTGGCCGCTTTCCCGTGAGCCGGGCGTGGGTGGCTCGTGCCAGCAGAACTACGCGGGAGAAGCGGGATGGATTGAGCATGAATGATTTATGAGGAAGAAAGGAGTGACTTGAAATTCTTGTCAGTAATCTTGTTTGTGATACTTCTTCCTTACAGAGCCTTATAAATCCTTTGTATAGAGTCAGTTTTTTTGTTGTTTTACTTGGCAATTTAGCATGTGCCTTTTGAATAAGACATAGCCGTTTGAAATACATAAACATCAAAGGAGAGAACGATGTTGTTGCTATGTATTTTTGTCCCAATCAACTTCTCTATTTCTCCAATGTTACCTTTCTGCCACGCAAACCTGATCATGTCACAGTCTGTGGAAAGCCTCCAGTGACTGCCGTGGCCTGCAGGGTGACGTCGGGCCCTCCGGAGCGGCGGGAGGTCCTCTGTGGCCTGCGCTGGCCTGCCTCTTCAGCGTCCCTTCCCTCTGCCAAGGCACCGGGTCTCTGGCTCCCACCTGCTCAGGCCTCTTTGTCCTCTCATAGGCTGTTCCTTTCGTTTGGGATGCTCAGCCCCCTGTCCTGCATTTAAAAAGCACCTGTCCTTCAAGACCCTGCTCCCTGAGACTCTCTCGCATGTGCCACCTTCCATGACTTACCTGTGATGTGACAGGTCTTATACTTGTCTCTGTAATAACCCTCCTCGTACTGTGCTGTAATGATTTGTTCACATGCTTGTCTCTCCCTCCCTTTGTTTCCTGCGTACGCTCTCTCTGTCTTATGTATTTATTACACCTTTGCTTTCTATGAGTCTAACGTGGTGACTTGTAGAAAGCAAAAGCTGGGTAAATTCTGGCAGGGCAAATGAATGAATGAGTGAATGAATGAATGATAATGGGTTTTACTTTGATGCTTTAGATGACTTGATCGTATTAGTTTAGTTTAGTAGGATTGTGCTTTGAGCATTGTTTTATTTTACTTGGTTGTTCCCAAAACAATGTATCTGGGATCTGCCATGAATCCTGCATGGAGTATTTTTAGTAATGTAATAAGACCCATGATTTCTGTGTCTGACAGCTTAGGCTAAATTATGCTGCCTTAACAAATGACCCCTAAATCTTTGGAGCTCACAGCAGGGAGAAATACTCATTTCTCCCAAGTGTCATGTAAGCTGTGGCTGGTCTTCTGCTGTGTTTCAGGTTTTATTCTTTCCGGGACTTGAGTTGAAAGAGCAGTCCCCTTTTCGAACTTGTGGCACAAGAAAAAGAACAAAGTAGAACCTCATAGTGGCTCTTAAAGTTTTAGCTGAAAGTGGTTCAGGATGCTCCTCTCACATGTCACAGGACAAAGGAAGTCCAGGCTGAGCGTGATGTTAATGGAGCAGGGACGAAGAACCCTCTCTTGGGCAGACAGGGGTGTGTAATTGAGAACAAGAATGCAAACACAGATTTGTCACTTTTACATTCTCATGAGCCTCAAACTTTTCTTTTTTACAGCATCTTAAAGCACTCATCTCTGGTTTTAAGCCTTTGCTCTTTGCTTGAATCTGCCTTTGGAAAGTGAAACTGGATAGAGATGACAGGAAAAAAATATTCTTCCTCCTTATATTGTTCTCTGCCTTCTGTACTAGCACACTTTGAATGCATGGGTGCATCAGAATATGTGAAATTTTTAATAAAACACAGTGCTTTAGGTCCAACCCAGGTATCTAATAGAGCAGAGTTTGGGGAGCAGGGGTTCTGGAATAGACACTTGGCAGCCTCTCCAGTGGTTCAGGTGGGTGCCGGGCCAGGGGCAGGTGCTCCAAGTGGCGTTTTGTCCCAGGCCACAGCATCATAGCAGCAGGTGTTCAGTTCCTTCCTGACCGCTGCAGTCAGTAGGCGGTTTTAGCTTTAAAATTACTTTTTCTAATTTTAATGCTTCTTGTAGATTATTTAGAAAACTCAGAAAAAGATAAAGATGGAAATAAAATGTTTGTTTTTCGGCAATATTATTGACTAGGTAATCTAAAATCCTTTGTGCTGTGAAATATCTAGATGTGCTTACTTGGTTATTTAAAAAAAATCTGTTTACCTGCATAGCTGAGGTCATGAGAAAGCTCAGGAAAGTCCTCGCAGGCCCAGCAGAGAAGGGGTGGAAGGCTGAGAAATACTCCTGAGAAGGAGGCCGTGGTGAGCGGGGTTGGGGTCACTGTGGAAAACCCCCAGAGCAGTGAATTTTAACACCTCTTTGAAGCCGAAGATGAAGTCTTTTAAAGTGATGAGGTTGAAGTGAGACTTAGCACGCAGGGCCCTTTAACAATTGCATTTCTCCAATTAGGACTGAATTTTAACATTCTGTCATGTGTTTGAGGGGCATTATCTCTTGTTTGGTGAATTGTTCAGTTCTGCCTTTTCCTTATTTTTCATTTGGATTTTTATTCCTTTGTGTCTTATTTATTTTTAGACACTCATGTTAGTGTGTAATCATTCCTTTTTCTGTGACCTATATTGTAAAATTTTAATCCCTGTTTATAGGTTGTCTTTTGACTTTCTCTATGGTGGATTATGTTATACAAAATCACCTTTTTCTTTTTGTGTAGTCAGATTTGATCAGTCTTTGCCAATGTGTTTTGAGTAAATATGAGGAAGACTTTCTTACTCCAGGGTTAAAGAAGTATTCACTCATGTTTTCTTCTAGTACTTGTGTAGTTTTATTTTTAGGTTTAGATTTTTAATTTGGAATTTATTCTTTTATAAGATATGAGAGATATGGAGTTAATTTTATGTTTTCCCAACTGGCTACCTAGTTGTCCCAGCACCATTTATTGAAAGATTTGTCTTTACCTGAGTGATTTGAGATGACATCTTTGAGCTATACCACATTTTCATTTGTTTGTGGGTCTAGTTCTAGAGTTTCTATATTGTTCTAATGGTCTTTCTGTCTGTCCATACACTAGTATCATACTGTTTTAATATAGAGATTTTATAGTTCTTAAGTCTGACAAAGATAGTGTTCTTTTGTAATTTTTTCCCCAGGGTTGATTTTATTTGTTTCCTTTTTTTTCCCTTGCTCTTTTATATTTGTTTTCCCATCCGAACTTCAGTATCAGCTTGTCTAATTCTATAAAATAGCTTATAGCTTGTTAGTATTTTTATTGTGATTGTATTGAATATATAAATTATTGTAATGAGGCCACCATCTCTATAATGTCTAGTCATTCTGTTTAAGAAGAGGGGCTGCTATTCATTTGTTTGTCTTTTTGTCTTTTTTATTGTCTTTCAGGAGTGTTTAAAGTTTTCCTTATGTAGGTTTTGCACATTTTTTGATAAGTTTATTTCTAAACATTGATTTTTTCTGTTTTTTATTATAAATGTAGTTTTCTCTGCCCTAATTTTCTCTGTTTATTGTTTGTGTGTATGAAATGTATTGATTTTGTATATTAATTTTGTATTCTGAACTTTACTAATTTAAAAATTTTCTAATTAAATTTATTGGGGTGACACTTATTAATAAGATTATATAAGTTTCAAGTATGTAAGTCTATAATAAACCATCTGTGGATTGTGTGACCACCACCCGAAGTCAGGGCTCCTTCCGTCACCATGTAGTCGACCTCCTCCGTCCCTCCGTGGTCTCGCTCTCTGCCCGCTTTCACTCTGGTAACCATTGTGCTGTTGTCTGTGTCTATGAGTTTTTTGTTTTGTCTTGTTCATTTGTTGCTTTCTGTTTTATGTCCCACATGAGTGAAATCATATGGTTCTTGACTTTGAAAATGTCATGCTAAATGAAATAAATGAGATGGAAAAAGTCAAGAACTAATTTTTTTAATTGGTTGATTCTCTGGGGTTTTCCAACTATCTTACCATCTGTTCTTTTTTTTAGTCATCTGTAGTACATAATCTTAAGACTTTAAATTGTTTTTTGTACTTTTTACACTTTTTCCTTGCTATGCAGTATGGAAAATAATCGACTGTGCATAGTGGGGAAGACTTATTTCCTTGACTTCTTAGAAAGTCCTGGATGGCTTACTTCTATTAGCCTGAGGTGGAGCAAGTGACGGTTCAGTGTTCACCCCTGAGGTGTTAGGGCAGGAGTGATGGAAGTAAGACCAAGTGTGTCTGTCTCACAGTACATGGAGTTCAGTGACATCTGGTAGGGAGTCTCACAGGGCAAGGATGGCAAGTGCCTTAAAAATTTGAGTATTGTGATTCATGTACACAATAGATTGTATAATATTAAGATAGATACTCTGAATGGCATAAAGAGAGAACAACAACAAAAAAACCCCAGAGAAATACAGAGGTGAAAGGACCTGTGTATGAGAGTCGTAGGGGCATTTACTCACTGGGCCAGTGTGCGCTGAGCATATGCAGGCGCCTGGTGAAAAGAAGACCGGGCAAGTCCAGCTGAAGTCAAATCCACGTGGAGCTACGACTGGGTTATTAGGGAGGTTGTAAATAGGACGAGACTAAGTTCTGGAGGAGGCCTGCCAGGTAGGAGTAGGACAAGGAGACCTGATCGGACCATTCGCCTGTTTACTTAAAGGCAAGGCAAGAAGTTCCTTCTTTTTCTTTCAAACTTCGAACGACTACTGCAGGGTTTTTAACAGAAGATGTGGACCACTGATGTTCAAACTTGGACGCTAGAACATTGAACTTTCAGACAACACTTTAATGTCTCAGGGAGGGGCAGACAGGGAGCAGAGAGACCGTGGTGGGGGTGGGGGGTGGGGGTGGTGTATGTCAAGGACTTTGGCTTCTGCTTCAGCTGGTTTCCCAAACTGTTCCTTGGCTGAAACTGGGTTCACCTTTTTTGTCATCCTGGGACCCTTTCTTACCGTAGCTGAGATGTTTATTACCCTGGTTTTCCTCAGTCTCCTCCGCTCTTCCTGTTTGTGAGGTTCTTTGGAGGGTCTGTGGGACCCGGCTATAACTGAGAACTGTACCTGGCACATAATAAGAAATCAGGAAAAGTTAGCTCTTTTAATTAATTTTTAATAATACTTTTATTACACCTGTTTGTCCCTATTTCACTAGTTTGTCACTTTGCAACCTTGGACAGCTTTTTGTTAAATGTTGGTGTCACGTTAATGGTTTATTTTATTTTCTTAATACTTCGAAGAAAGGTATATAAATCCTTTAACCCAACTACTTTAAAGAAAAGCTTTATTTCTGTAGTAACCTTGAATGCTTCTTCTTTGCATCCATTGATGTGATTTTTCTGTGAGAAAATGCCTTTTGTGGCAGTTTTTCTCCATCCCTGTTGTATCTGTTTTGTATTTCTACTAGAAGGTAGAAAACTAGATCTTATTATTAAAATTTTCTTAAACTTAGTTTGTTGTTGAAAAGGTCTCGAAGAAAATAGTTTGAAACTTCCATTTTGGTTTTGGTGGTAGTAATAATATAAGCATTCTACGTGTATTAATTTATTTAATCCACACAACCATGCTTTCTATTAGGAAATTGTGTTTATATGCCAGCTTTATAGATGAGAAAAACAAGCCACAACTCTGTTATTTTTATTTCCCAGAAAGTACTCCAAGATTGAAATCTGTGGTTGTCAGTGGGAAACGGTGTACCCTATATAGAAAGTGACCCAAAGTAACCATCTTTCTGCATGCCACTTCTTTCAAAAGAATGTCAGCACTGTGTAGTTAAATGACTAATATATTATGCACCCTGAAAAACAGTAGTGTCACACATCTCTGAATATTAGTTAGGAATTTTATATATTTTTGTAATTAAAACACGTAAAATTTGGCTTTAGGGTTAAAAATGTTCTTAATGAGTTGCCTTTTTAATTCACTGTGTCCCTTCTGTCTTGAATAGGTCATAAATAGAAGAATCTACTCAGACTCAAAGCTTATGAGTACAAATTATGTTTTCTAGTTGATTCTATAATTAAAATGTTATTTCATTTAGGATTATTAAAGATTCCCGAAGTCTGTAAACTAAGGTAGTATCAAGATTTGTTCCTGCAACTGATTAATTGAACTATTTAATGTTTTATTGATAGTGGTACTGAGATATGGAAAAAGTGACTGTAAATCTATTGACATTTAGTACAGTGTGCTGTATTTTCTCTAGCTGCAGCAAAAAATTGTTCCTGATCAGGACCAGCTGATGGCTATAGCTCTGGAGTGCATCTATAGCTGTGAACGAAATGACCAGCTGTCTCTGTGCTATGACATACTAGAGTGTCTGCCACAAAGGGGATATGGGTAAGAAGCCACCACGTGCCAACCTACTGTGTCTTTATATTCTAGCAGTTAAGATGAACATATCGCTTCCCTGAATGTTCATTACAGAGAATTTTGGGGATAGAAACAATATGAAGAAGAAGAGGAAATGATCTGCAAATCCTTTACCTACAGATAAACTTTTCTAGCAATGTATAGGAAGTCCCTATAATTTTGTGCACCTTGGTAATTAATTATCCATTAAAAAACACCACTACTGCCACAACAAAAATATTTTTTAAAGTGTGTGGACAATGATATGCCATTGTTTTAAGTTGTGTTTCTAACTAACCATTTTCCATATTTGTGGGCTAATTGTATTTCTTCTATGAATTGTTTGTTCTTGGCTCTTGGTAATTCCCATAGTAATTCCTTTAAGTAGTATACATTAATATATAATTTATTTTTTCAGTTTTATTGAGATATCATTAGCATACAGCACCATATAAGTTTAAGGTGTACAGCATAATGACTTGACTTGCATATATTATGAAATGCTTACCATAGTAAGTTTTGTTAACCTTCATTACATCATATTAATACAGAGAAAGAAAAGCCAATGTTTTTTTCCCTTGGGATGAGATCTTTTAGGATTTTTTTTGTGAACAATTTTAAAATATAACATACACTAGTGTTGACTATAGTCATCGTATTGTACATTACAGTACTTACTTATAACTGGAAATTTGTATTTTTTGACCACCTTCATCTAATTCCCCAACCTCCCATTCCCTGACTCTGGCAACCACACATCTGATCTTTTTTCCTATGAGTTTAGCGTTGTTGTTTTTTGTTTTTTAATTCTACATGTAAATGAGATCATACAGTATTTGTCTGGCTTATTTCACTTAGCTTAATGCCCTGAAGGCCTGTCCATGCTGTAATTGGCAGGACTTCTTTTTTTTTTAATGGATGAATAATGTTCCATTGTGATCTATATCTTACACACCATGTGTATATGTGTGTGTCACACACACATCTCCCATTTTCTTTATCCATTTATCTGTTGATGAACACGTAGGTTGTTTCTGTGTCTTAGCTGTTGTAATAGTGCCGCAGTGAACATGGAGGTGCAGATATTTTTTCGACACAGCGATTTCATTTCTGTCATCTGTATACCCAGAAGTGGAATTGCTAGATCATATGATGGTTGTATTTTTAATTTCTTGAGGAATAAATTTACATAATTTTTAATTGGGCTTATGTTTAAATGGAAATTTATGTAACATTCCTTTGGGTCAATTAGTTGCATGCAAATCAGATTTATATTTTCTTTTTGGAAGTCAGGCAGCATTTATTCCTTTAATCATTCTTTCAGATCTCATAAATACTATGAATTTAACATCTGGAGAAGTTAATACCAACACAGGAAAGAGCACTGAAAGAAAACTCAGTGGGCCTGTTTCTCAGCCGTTGTGACTTGAGCTGAGTCACTTAATTTCCCTGGTCCACGGTTCCTTCATTTGCAAAATCAGATATTTAGACATGGAGGTCTCCTCTTGCTCTGTTTTCTGTCTTTGCCCTTCCCCCCCTCCTCTGTATCTCTTTTTCCCTGTTTCTTTTCCTTCCAAGGAGATTTGAGCATGCGTGTGTACATATATGAAATGAATACTAGAAATCGCCAGTCTTGCAACCCACTGTGAAGTAATTGTTTCATGCAGTCATTAATGACACTGAAATCAGGGGAAAGGTTTTATAAAAAATAAAAATTTTTATTTTTTACTTTTGTAATTTGAAAGAAGAACTTACCTTTATAAACCTTTAATCAAATTATCAAATATAACATCACTTAAAGTCGGACAACCTGGCATTATATGTCTCCTGGTGAGATACAATGGGAAGTTAAATTTTTTACCCTTAATCGAATCAGTGTTTTAAACTGATTTCTAGTTTACAGTAAATGCAGGGAATGGGGGCACAAGTTAAATAGCACCATGAAGAAAACAGCCAGATAAATACAGAATGTGAGCTGTTGTGCAAGTCAACTGGTCTTTTCACTTGGAAAAGTCATTGTCATGGAGAAAAACAAATTGGTGGGAATGGAGAGGTACTGTTCTAAAGTCAGGGCATCCAAAAGAACATAACCTCCTTCTAATTTTTAACTATAAAATAACATATGAAGTAAAGTCAGGAGATTGGAAGACTGGTAATATGTAAACAGCATTGGCTGCTTTACGTTTCCCATCCTTGAATACCTGTATTCTAAAAAAGCAGACCCTCATTGTAGACAATGTTTTTCCTCGTGACTTTGCCTCTGTCCGCTCGACGTCTCCTTTATTGTCCCTAAATCAACTGGGTAAAATCATTTACTTCCAACCAACATGTAAAATGAAAAAAAATGTATTAGACAGCAAGATCAAATTAAGCATAAGCTTCTCTATTAATTTTTAACAGTAATTTGCCAACCATGAGGACATAGTCATGGTATCAATAGAATGATAATATGAAAAGAACATTTTTTTATGTAGACATGACAGCGAATTAGTATATTTGTTTTCAAAGAATGTGCAGGCTAAAAAATGCCTCTTCAGTGTATATGAGGCCAAAAGATTTTTTTGGCTTCAGAGTAATGATTTCTGTTTTAACACTTTTTTTTTTTTTTTTTTTTGGGTAAACACACACAAGGACCTTGATGCTCTGTTGTTCCATTTCTTTCACAATTATAAGTTTTAAAATAATTTGTAATTGTAAATTAGCCCACTTCTAAATATAGGGCTTCAGAATATAGTCTCTTTGTCTTTTTGTCAAGTTTGTCAATTTATATTTTCCCATTGATTGGTTGTTATTTTAGTGGTTAAATGGCTGTTACTTATCAAATAGCAAATTATTTGATAAAATAATTTGAATATATATATATATATATATATATATATATATATATATATATATATTTTGCCATTTAGGAAATGAACAATCACTTACTAAATCCAATTAAAGTTCTGTGCATCTTACCTGGGCAGCATATGCCATCTGGCTGAAAGAAATCTTTTGTCATTATGTCTGTGAATGTCAATTCACAAAGGGAGAACACTGTACTCTTGAAAATCAGTGACAAATGTTCATTGTAGAGCTATAAACTGATAATTTAAAAAATATTATTCCTGAATGAGTATGTTAATGGAAATTAGCTCTGACAAATGATCTTTTTTTTTTTTTTTGAAAGACGTTAAGTAGAATATATCCTAATTTATTACTCTAGTCTAAGGCCTAAAATTTCATTTAAAAAGATAGTATAATCTTTATAAATTGCACTACATAACTGCCAAATAGATTTAGATCAGGACAGATTGATAGTTTCCAAAATAATGAGGCTTTTGTTTTCAAGGAAGGTCATTTTTAATTGTCCAAGCCCAGACAAAGATTTTTATTTGGTCTTTTTGTTAAGAAAACCCTCGGATCTTGCTGGAGTTCGGTGGGATTGGTGCAGGGGGTCTCTGCTGAGAGTGTCCCTCCATGGTTGGGACGCAGAGCTGTGTAGGGTGGAAGTGGGCTTGTGCAGCAGCTGCTTAGCTTTTCTGCCAAACCCCTGCCTTCCTTTGTATGTGTGTTGTGCCATACTAAGTCTACCCTGCTGGCCCATTTTCATTCGTTTGTGATCTTTTTCGTGATAATGTTTTCTCTTAGCCCCCTGTCCACTTGCTTCCTCAGAAAGGGCTTGCTTTTTTTTTTTCCCCCAAAACAATTTTTTAAAAATTGTTCAAATACATTTGTCTCCATTTTCCCGCCACCACTTTCCCCTGCCCCACCTGCCGCCAAGGGCTTGCTTTTTATTGATGGCTCTACTTGTCCCTGGCTCCTACACACTGAAGTGGGTGCATAGGGAAAAGTGATTTGAAGTCCCAAGTCCCAAGCGTCCTGGCGGAGACCTCACGGGCATCGCAGGGGCTGCGGACGGGCCTAGGAGGGCCACCACGCAGAGCTACAGGCAACCCTATCTGTTTTATTGGTTTAAAGAACAGAAATAAATGATGGTTTCCCCCTTATCTTCTTTGAAAAAAAAGACTGCAATTGATTTATAATTATTTTTTTGTCTTTTAGCAGAACTGAACAGAAAAGGTCTTTAGAAAGGAGTTGCCGATATCTTGCTAATCTGTAATAGAGAGTATTTGTTCTACGCCATTATGCTTAACCTTAGTCTCTGCTAAGAGACGTGAAAGATGCTGAATGAGGTCAGGAGATGAGACTAAAATTTTACCTGGACAGTGTAAAATTGTGATAGATTCAGTGCAAGAGAAACATCGTTTCTTCTTTTCACTTAAGTGAGTTTTGAATTTTATTTAGAGAGCTACTACTGGAATTTAATTTTAATTTATTTCTCTTAATTCTGTAGCCAGAACACGGAGGTCACCGCAGCTCTCCATGACATGGTAGACCAGCTGGAACAGATCCTCAGGTGAGAGCAACGGCAGTCTATGGCTCTACGCGGGTCAGGGAGGTCTGTCCCGGAAACATTACTCCTCTAAGCATGCCTCATAGTTTTTTCCAGTTTGACCCTGTGTATGTGTGACTCTTTACAGGTGAGTTTTCTTAATAACAGATGTGCCACTAGCTTATTTTACAAACTGCTATGGTAAGAGGATCATGGACTTTCAAAACTGGTAGACTTCTGTTCAAGTCTAGGCGTTGTTTCTTACCAGCTCTGTGAGCTTTGAGCCTAGGGTTTCCATATCACTAATCTCTAACTCTTGAGATTATAAAATTAACGTTAGATTAAGATTTACAGTACTTCACACATAGTAGGTTCACAAAAAAATTAGTTCTTGTAATAATTGCATTTATCAACAAACAATATTTATTATACTTCTGACTTTTCAGACACAATGCATTTGATTGACTATCTGGCCTAGAGCAAACTGTACCAGAGACTTTAAGTAACTGTAGTAATTTCTTTTACTGTCAAAATGAAAAAGCATACCGTCTCTTTTGGAGACTGAATTTCCTAATTGCCGTTTAGGAAGTCTAATATTGTTTACTAGTATTTATTTTTGTATGTGTATGTAATTGTGCCTGTGTGTAATTTTTAAATATTTGTATTAAAAATAAAATTTTAGGAATGATAACTTTGTTCTTCCATTATGTAATTATAGAAATTATAGGTAATAACATTGCTTTATAGTGGTAATATATAGTAAAGTATAATAATTTGGAATCTAATTAGAAATTTTTTTCACTCAAATTAAAGGACTTATATGTAAAGATATTTTTGAATTTTATTTAAGGAAAAATTATATTTTTGTGTACCATAATGTGTGAGTTTAATGAAGAATTAATGGTTTAATTTCCTCAGGGTCTCTATTTATTATTATCTTGACTGGTTTTTGTTACTCTATATTCTGAAAGTTATACAGGTTTTTTTCTTGAATGTTTAATAAATCAAGATTTTCTTATTATAGGTTGGCTTGTGTCTCTCCTTTCCTCAACCTCCCTGAGAAATTGAACATAGTTTGAGTGACGTGTACTGGGTTAAGTCAGTATACATTCATTTCTTAACAAATCTTCATGGTTACCTTTGTCTCCCTAATGATACCTAGAGGAGCTTCCTCCAAGGTCTGTGGCGAAATGCCCTGTATTGCTGATTGTAACTGTGGCAGGTCCTGAAGTTCTCAGTACCTCAAGGAAACAGTCACATCCTGTAGGTTCTGGTTGATACTAGGTCTGCACTGCTGAGTTTAATTTACTGACCTTTTAAAATAAGAACCTTTTATTCCTGTTTCATTTCATAGGCATTAATAGGTGCTAAATGTTTTAACAGACATAATGGCAGGTGACAGGACCCTGTCTTTCTAAGAGCTAGCGAACGCTCTCCAGCCTCTCTGTGAGCCCAGTAGTAATCAGCTCATGAGCGTGAGATGTGGTGAGGCAGCCTGGCGGGTGTCATGCTGCCGGTTATGGAGCAGGGTCTCTCAGGAAGATTCATATGAGACCAAGAGAGTTTGTGACATCTTTTGTATTTTTATGGAATGAATTCTTGAGGGAGATTGAGCCTTATGAAATTTGTGTGGCTTTCCAACTATGAAATTCTTTGCTTATTACTTTTTTAGCAGCTTTGCCTGTAACAAAATACTCAATAGAATTGTTAAGAGTTAAAGCTGGGTATTGAAATGATAGATTTGGCTTATTTTCGTGACTTGGAGGCTTTTAGAGGACAGGAAAATTGTACTAAAAGATTTGGAGATAAGGATATGTCATGCTTTTTTTAAAAAAAAGAGTGTTATTTCTTCCAAGTATATTGTAATAAAAGTCAGTAGGGGAAATAAGATTTGATACGTAATTATTAGAATTTTTTGCTGAGAATTAATGTAATATATAAAATTTGGCCACTGGATGTACTGTGTTTTTTTTTTTTTTCTTAAGTGGTAAAAACCTGACTGCTGCTTATAAGATGCTTAGACTTTCTTTGTTTGGTTCCAAAACTTTAAAAAATTCTGCTTTCACTTACAGTGTGTCAGAGCTTTTGGAGAAACATGGACTTGAGAAATCAGTTTCATTTGTGAAAAACACTCGGTCCAGCTCGGAAGAGGCCCACAAGCTGATGGTTAGGCTGACCAGGCACACCGGTCGGAAGTGAGTAATAAATTAATTGATACTTGCATCTGATTAAAAATAAGCACTGCTATTTTTCTTTTTTTAACTTCATTAAGTTATAAATGACCCATGATATATTACACATATTTAAAGAGTAGAATTTGATAAGTTTTGATATATGTATGTACCTGTGAAACCATCGTTACATTCAAGATAGTAAACATAGCCACAATGTCTAAAAGTCTGCTCCTGCCCCTCTGTATTTCCCTTCCTCTGCCTCCCCGTCAGGCTCCTCTCCAGGGTCCTACTGACCTACTTCTTTATCCTTTATATTACTTTGCATTTCCTAGAATTTTACGTAAAAGGAATGATACAGTACATACTTTTTTGGGGGGGAGTTAGCTTCTTTCACTCAGCATAAATATTTTGTGATTCATCCATGTTGTGTTATGGATCAATGATTTATTCCATTTTATTTGCTGAGTAGTATTTCATTGTATGGATTTATCACACTTTGTGTACACAGATGCTGATGGACATTTGGGTTGTTTTGAGTTTTGATTTTTACAAATGAAGCTGTGAGTTTCATGTGTCAGTCTTTGTATGGACATGTACGTTCTTTTGAATGAATCCGTAAGAGTGGAATGGCAAGATCATATGGTAGATGGATGGTTAGAAAGCTACCAACCCGTCTTCCACACTATTGGTACCATTTTATTTCCAAACCAGTCTTGTAGGAGGGTTTCGGTTGCTCCGCATCCTCATCAGCACTTGATATGGGTGGTCCTTTTAAGTCTAGCTATTCTAACAAGTGTGTGTAGTGGTATCTAATTTTGGTTTTAATAACCTTCTCTAATGAGTAATAATGTTGAGCACCTTTTTAAATTAAAAAAAAATGGTTTTTTTTACTGTTCAATTATAGTTGTCCCCATTTCGCCCCCCCCCAGTTCTCTCCCCTGTGCTGCCTACCACCCCTCTCCGACATTCAGTCCTCTCCCCTCCTCCCATTGTCCTTGTCCATGGATCCTTTATGTACATGTTCCTTGGCTTGACCCTTCCCCTTCTTTCCCTTATTGGCCCCTACCCCTCCCCTCTGGTCACTGTCAGTTTGTTCTTTATTTCCATGTCTCTGGTTCTGTTTTGCTTGCCTGTTTGTTGTGTTGATTAGGTTCCACTTATAGGTGAGATCATATGGTATTTGTCTTTCACTGCCTGGCTTATTTCACTTAGTGTAATATTCTTCAGTTCCATCCATGCTGTTGTGAAGGGTAGGAGTTCCTTCTTACTTTCTGCTGCATAGTATTCCATTGGGTAAATGTACCACAGTTTTTTGATCTAATCACTTACCAATGGTCACTTGGGCTGTTTCTAGCACTTGGCTATTGTAAATAATGCTGCTATGATCATTGGGGTGCATACGTTCTTCTGAATTGATGTTTCAGGATTTTTACGGTATAATCCCAGTAGTGAAATCCCCGGGTTAAAAGTTCCATTTTTAGTTTTTTCAAGAAATTCCATACTGTTTTCCACAGAGATTGCATCAGTCTGCGTTCCCACCAGCAGTGCACTAGGGTTCCTTTTTCTCCACATCCTTGTCAGCACATGTTTGTTGATTTGTTTATGGTGGCCACTCTGACCAGTGTGAAATGGTATCTCATTATGGTTTTAATTTGCATCTCTCTGATGGCTAGTGATGTTGTGTATCTTTCTATGTGCTCATTTGCCATTTGTATATCCTTTATCATTTTTAAAATTAGGTTGTTTATTAGATATGCTTTGCAAAGATTTTTCTCCTGTTTGTGTCTTGTCTTTTCATTCTTATATCTATGTCTTATAAAGAGCATACTTTTAAAATTTTGATCAAGTCCAGCTTATTATTCTGTACCTTTATGATTGTGCTTTTGACATTATATTGAGAAACTTTTGCCACAAAGATTTTTTCTTGCCATTTCTAGCAAAATTTTATAGATTCATATAATAAGTCTTAAAACTGGATAATATTAGCCTTCTAGATTCGTTTTTCTTTTTCCAAATTGTCTTGTTTATTTTTGGGGGCCTTTGTATTTACATCTGAATTTTAGAATTAACTTGCCATTTTCTGCAAAAAAAAAAAATCATTTGGATTTTTGATGGTGATTATGTTGAATCTAAAGATTAATTTGGAGAGTACTGCTACTTTAAATTAGCATTAAATCTTCCAATCAAATGAACTCAGGATGTCTTTTCATTTACTTAGGTCTTTAATTTCTTTTAATGATATTTGCAATTTTCATTATTGAAGTCTCATACTTATTTTGTTAAATTTATTCCTAAGCATTTTATTCTTTTTGGTGTTATTGTAAATAGAATTTTTTTTCTATTTCATTTTTCAGATTGTTCATTCCTAGTGTGTAGAAATACAATTAAATTTTGATATACTGATCTTGCATCTTCCAATTTTCCTGGACCCATTTATTATAGCTCCAGTAGGTTTTTGCAGATTCCATAGGATTTTCTATATACAAGATCACGTAATCTGTGAACATAGCTTAACTTCTTTCTTCCAATGTGTATGCTTGTTATTTAATTTTCTTTTTCTTCTTATTGGTATTAGTGTGAGATATTTTTTGGTATACAGCATGGTCTGTAGTTCCTCCCGTTAACATGGTATATCTTTTAATTAATTCGTGTTTTTATGTTTGAAGTGCGTTTCTTGTAGGCAGCAAGAAAGCTGGGCCTTCTTGTCAAGATCTGATTTGGAGAGAGGCAGGCTGCCAGGTGCTGCTCACTGAGGCGCGGGACTGGAAGGGAATTAACGCCCGTTGCACCCGCCCTCAAGTCATAGCGGCCGCAAGATGGCAGATGGATAAACCCATACCTCCCAGGCCACTCCTGCAGTCAGAGCCTCCATTGACCGTGGACAGTTGCTTATGCAGTGCAGCCAGGAGAGGCTTGTTCAAGGAGCTCCCCTTCTTAGGAAGTCCCTCTTTTTCTCTCTGCCTCCCTTCTTCTCTGCCTCTTTCTCCAGTGTACTGTGCTTACTGATGTACGTGTCATATGTTCCCTTCTAGAGCATAAGCTTTTCCAGGGCGAATGTTGTAGCTGCCATGTGTCTAATACGGAACCTCACCTAGCAATGGCCCTCTCTCAGTAGTTGTTAAGTGAGTAATTTAGAAGGATTTGGCAACTTACATCTTAAGATTTCTTTACAACTATAAAAGCATGGTCAGTTTTTCTGATCATGCCGACTCTAGAGCCTGCTCTTCAATAAGAAAGCTTTGTTGTTGCTGCTAGATTATCTACCATCTTTGCATTGGGTCTCTCAAGCAGTTCTCAAGTCCTGAAGTTAATTTCTACTCCTGGCACTCTACTTGCTGTGAATGTGTAAGAGAGCAGCTTCCTTTTTTCAGAGCAGTCAATGTGAATTGAATCTGACCTCTATCACATATGCTTCAATAGCTCTGCCCCTCTGCACCTGTAGACTATTCTTATGCATATTCTGAATGCTGGCAGATTTCCTCAGATCTGACCCAAGTCACGTTTTACCATCTTGAGGGTAATAATATTTCTCCCTGGAAAATGCACTCTATTACAAAGCTGTACCTAATACATAACGTTTGTATTCAGAGATTTCTCTGTTAATTTACAAACCTCTTGCATAGTGCCTTCAAGTTCTACTCTTGGTTCTTATCTACCGAATGTATTCCGAAAAGGCCATTGTAAATAATGTCCTATAATCTATTTTAATTAGAACCTGTACTTACGGTTAGCCATGTGTGAGAAAACAATAATACCATCTGTCCTGGAGCTGATGGTTTCCAGAAGAACAGCTGGGCCCTGTGAACTTGAATTCAGCTGGACTGTGCCTGGCTCTGATTTTATCAAGCAGGTGCAAGGTGGACACTCACTTCATCAAATGCTTTGCCCCTTCTCTGCAGCCAAATCTGAAAGAGGCTCTAATTCTTTGAATCCCATCTAAAGAGTTCACAAACCAGGGTCTCACTAATGGGAAGATTACAGGGTTATCCTGGAAGAGTTACAAATATACCAGTTTTGTGTATTTGCATGCTGGGGGGAAAAAGGTTCCTTTTATGCTTGATTGTATATGGGGTGGGAGTAATTGTTTATTTTGTGTAAGATGAAATGCTATAAGCAAATGAAGCATGTGCTAATAGTTTTAGGTGAAGAATTCCTGAAGACTAGAATGTCACAGGAATGATCCCAAATATACACTCCCCTCATAGCATTGTTACTATACACGAACAATTTAGTTGCCATGTTTTTAACTCACAAAGAAGAAAAAGATAGATGAAAAAGAAACATTCATTTGGTATTTGACTAACACGACAGAAAACAAAACAAAATCTGCCCTTTTCAAACAAGGAGATTCGTGATTATGTATAATATGAAGACTAGAAAGTAAATTTAAGTGATGGTTCCAAGCTCACATATGTTTACCAAAGATGGACATTTGAAAGGCAGAGGGAATTAAAGGCAGCCTTCCTCCCACTGGACAACGCTCGTCATTGCGTATATGGCTATAGAAGCACAGAGGAAATATTTTTGTAACTTTCAGATTCATTAATTTACATTTATTGAATATTATTTTATACCAGGAAAATGGGAGGAGTATCTTTTTGTACATTTTTGTTTAAGTCAATCCTCATAGTATACAGAAAGAGAACCTGAAGCTCCGAGAAATTAAGAAACGTTTTTAAATCCAGATGGGTAACTGACTAGGTTTTTATAGTGCTCAGGGCCATCTTGCCTCGGTGCTTGTGCTTTGTCCCCGTTAATCGCGTCCTTTCCTTGTCACTCTCTGAGGTGGGCCTTTAGCGAGGAAGCTGATGTTCGGGAATGCTAAATGGCTTGCTCGTGACCATGCAGCTAATATGTGCCTGTGGGTGCAATTGCTCACAAATCCCTTTCCACGTCTGCAGGTGGATCTGAGCCGTTCCCTGGGTGCCAGCGTAAAACCCTGGTTGATCAGCTGGGGTGGGTAGGCGCACTGCTCGTGCCACACTGATCCCTGGTGGCTCACTTGCCTCTGAGTTGGAGGGATTGGAAATGCGCTAGAGCACCCGGTGTGTTCATTAGGCTTTGGGCGCCCCTGAGTGTGGTCACTGACATGTCCTTGAGGGGACCCTGAAAACTGTGCCTATGGAATTGTTACAAAAGACGTTGGCTCTTGTGGATCTTCTTCCTAAGCCAGCAAGGGTAATTCCTGCCACTACCCTATGAGGAGGCTCTGTCTTCCTGCCCCTGGGCTGTCAGCCGGGAGGAAGATCACCCTGCAGGGCGCTGTTGTCAGTCGCTCTGTGGACTGCAGCAAGGTCCCCTTGAGAGCTGATGTTCTGTGCTGGTGAGCTGATGCCACGTAGGGCCAGCGGTTGCCTCATGGGTCTGTGTGCGTCGTGGAAGTTTAACAGATGGTCTGCTGAGGATGGTAGAGTGAAGATGCAGCTAATTCTCCTGTTCCCAACTGCTTTTTCTGCTAGAGCACAGCTGCTTTATTTCACCCTGGAAGCTCACAGCTCGCTTACCTTTGCCGTCACCGTGTGATGCTATTCCAGTCTTGTGTCGAGGGGGCCGATGACAGAGCCCGCTCCAGCAGCGTCTCTAGCACCGACGCGTCGCTGCCCAAGCTCTCCCTCAGTCTTTAATCCAAGTTCAGTCCTGGATGTTCACATGAGAGAGATTTCTGTTGCTTATTAGGGAGCTTGGGTAGCATAAAGAATGGTGGTACCAGGTTTTACTTTTGGCCAGTTGGAGAGAGTTCATGAATTATTATTACTATTTTTCTCCCTTTTCTCCCCCAGGCAGCCTCCGGTCAGTGAGTCTCATTGGAGAATGCTGCTGCAAGACATGTTAACCATGCAGCAGAATGTTTACACGTGTCTAGAGTCCAATGCTTGCTATGAGGTAACTCTCCGATGTAGCTTATTTCCTTTTGATTTAGGAATTTGGTCATTACCGATCATTTATTGGAGACAGAGGTGATGAGCATGAGCTTCACTGTAAGTAGTACTATTGAATATTGGCTTGAGAAATGAATGGTTTTAAATTTGAACTTCAGGTTTTTAAATGCTTGAATGAGTATAAAGTATATATTTATGGTTAGAGTCTGAGACCACATACAACTCTCAATAACTCCTTTTTTTGTATCTAATGCAAAACTTGAAATCCAGTTTTATGGGATAAAATCTATATGAACACAGGGTCCAAAACCTGTCATTAGTATGTCCCAAGTAGTGTTTTTAAGCTGGAGTGGCATTATTTTGGTATTTTCCTGTTTCTGATTCTGATTGAAAAATCAGTAGTAAGTATATTGCACTTGAACTAGCTCCTATGTAATCTGTCGTAAACAACTTGACATATTAAATTGTTTTTGTTATATTTAACACCTTTTTATTAGGTTTTGCTATTTCAATGACTTCTGGCCATTAGTTTCTCCCCTGTGAGAAAACATTTGAAAGCATGTTATAACAGTTTTGAAATGGTTCTAGAAGAAAGTAATAAAGATTTGGCAAGCGTACATTGTTAAATATTGTTTAGTACCTTTCAAATTATGCTATATTGTCTTACTGACTTTTGGCGATTCTATTAGGTTTTGATGTGCTTGGAAAATAGTTTAAAAGCTCAGTGGCACAATTTTGAAAATGTTTTATAGCCTATAGAGCAGAAATTTGTATTCTTCATTTTAGCAAACCTTTTACATTCTAGTGTGAGTGGCTTCTGTTTTTCAGCATTGGGCATTAACTCCTGTGGTTTACTTGGATAGACCAAAGGAACAGTGAAACTGTTGCATCTGAGTCAGTTGGGTCACTTGGAGTAAGCCAAGTACACCTGCAAGATATAAGTGATTAGGGTTGCTCACTGATAATATATGCTTTCTGTCACAATATGTATTTTATAGCAGATCCTTTTTAGATATTAACAATTTTATTCTTACCAGTAACTTCAATCAAGACCTTTCTGAAGATAGCTTCCCCAGAAGTCTAGAAACATGAAAATTGGATAGTCTTACTAATTGCTTCTTGAAATCTTTTTTTTTTTTTTTTTATCTCTTCTATTTCTGTGCTATCTTCATCCAACAGTGGCATTCCTGGCAGAGCATTCTTAGGGAAGTTCCAGTACTAATTACATATTGATATTATTAATGTAGGTTTAAAAAGTTTTCTTTAGTACTTTTCTGAAGAAAATAATCTTAATTATAGAAAAAAATTATGTTAATTGATGCTGTTAGTTGCCTAGTAGAATACAGTGATATTTGCATGAATACCTTTTATCAGTGGCTATTGTTTTATTTAAATACTGGGAAATTGCAAATCGGGAAAAAATATTCAGTGTTATGGGGTATATTTTAATTTTAATGGCTAGGTATAAGTGTAATATTTGCAGCTTGGCTACTTCAGTTTGTAAAACTGAATCCAGATGCTTTAAGCAGTTATGAATTATAAGTATTCAAATTTTTATTTTAAAAAATTGAAGTGATTGTAAATAGTTTAAACAGCAGCCTTGTTGAGCATTGGACAGTATGTCTGACAGATCCTGTTTTTAATGAGAATGAACTTTAGATAGTTTACTTAAATAGTCATTGTAGTACAAAATATTATGCTTAATATTGGTTTGTTCAGTTAAATTATTCTTAGAAGACGGATTTTTTAATTGAGGTGAAATTTACATAACATAAAGTTAACCATTGTAAAGTGTGCTTTATTGTCATTTAGTACATTCACAACATTGTGCAAACGCCACCTCCAGGGTGGATGTATTTTTAATGTATTTCATGTGGATATAGAGCCTTCATTTGGTTGAGGATCTGATCCTCCTTTTTACGCACTAATTTCAGGCTCTCGTTTTTGCCCAGATATTTGCAGAAAGCCTCCTGTGCTCCAGTCGTCCTGAGAACATCCGCCTGGCTGGACAGATGATGCACTGCCACGCTGGGCCCGACAGCCCCCTGGCAGGCGCCGCCCACAAGGGGCGGGCCCCCTACAGGGTCCCCTATGAGAGGAGCACCGAGTTGGTGTTGGCCTCTAGCCGGGAGTACTTCAATTCTTCCACCAGCCTCACCGACAGCTGCATGGACCTGGCCAGGTGGGGCCACCTGTGCTCTTCCTGGTGGGGCGGCTGGCCGCCAGAACGCACCAACTCTTTTACCGGTTTTATTCTGTGCCTTGTTAAGTGCGTTGTCACAAGTATAAACTGCTATATGGGCACACTTAGCTATTACTTGAATAGACAAAGAAAGCTGAATTGTGTTACGAATATTCTTCAACTTCTTCGGGACCCTTTTTTCCCAGCACACTTTTCCATGGTCATTTTTGCTGATTATCTGTCAGGTTGTGTCTTCCTCTGCTCTTGGGAGAGATTCAGGTGATAGCCTGAAAATTCCAGTTCTGGCAGTTCCCAGCACATGAGGTGATGCCTGTATCATTCACGTGGTTTCCACTCTGTTTAGGGACATTGGACCTGATTAGGCGATAAAGGTCAAAGTTCCCTTCCAGGTAGAAATTTCTGGACTATGAATTTAGTGCTCCTATTGGCCTGTTGTACTGGAAATTTAGTGCTCATCTTTTTACTATTAATTCTTAGGAGCTTTTGTTACATAGCAACACTTGCCCTTTGCCTGTCTTAAATATTTTAACTGTGTTGCCAAGTTTTTATTATATATGATTTATCTTTTAAATTGCTATCAGAATTTTTTAAAAATTTGATCGTTACTTTTTTCTCTTATGGTTTCGTTCTTTTGTATTCCTTTGGAAGGCTGCTAGTTCCCAAGACCATTAAAATAGTTTTCCATGTTGTTTCTTACTACTTTGATGGTTTTAATTTTACATTGAAATTTTAGGCTCATTTGGAATTTATTTTGATGTAATGATTGTGGAAACTATTTAGATTTATTTATCTCCCAAATGACTAGTTGTTTCAACTCTAGCAAAACTTAAAGGTAACTTTTTTTTTCAGTGATATCTTACCACAGAGAGAATCATGTTTTCTCAAACCATGCTTTTGAATTTGACAGAGTTGTTTAAATGGTTAATAAATTTTTTGTTCTATCCCAAGGGATTGCATTTCAGATGATGAAAATACCAAATACAATACCCTTTGAAACTGGGATTAGTTTGACCTACATCTTTTTCGCAAGTGTTCTCAAATATCATTTTAAAAACTACCCTTCCTGTATTTCCTCTTTATTCCATCCCTTTTTCTTTTCTTTTTTTTTTTTTTTTTTTTAAAGATTTTAGTTTTAGAGAGAGGGGAAGGAAGAGAGAAAGAAAGGGAAATATCACTGTGTGGCTGCCTCTTGTGCACCCCTACCGGAGACCTGGCCCGCAACCCAGGCATGTGCCCTGACAGGGAATTAAACCAGTGACCCTTTGGTTTGCAGGCTGGCACTCAATCCACTGAGCCATATCAGCCAGGGCTAATTAAAATATTTCTTAATTACACTTAAAGTTAGCACATCACTTTCTCTTGTATTTATCTCAGCACTGCATTACCAACTGCTTCTTCCTTTTTGATCAGAAAAATGTCTCGTGCATTTTGTTAGGTTATTCTTTTTTCAGGTTGTCACTGAATCAAGATGTTTCTGTTTTTGCCAGAAGAGCTGAAAATTATCTGCATCCCACCTATGTTTTTGTCCTTTCTAATATCTTGCTTCCTGCCCCGGTACTGTTACTATCAATGTAACCCTGCATGATTCACCACACCTCTCTGAGCTTCAATTCTGGCTTCCTTAAAAAGCAAATGATGATATTTGCATGTCTCACGGGCCTGCCCTAAGGTTTTAAGAAATATAACAGGAAGTAACTGCAGAATACTTGGAAAGTAGTAGGTTTTTTGATAAATATGTGTTGGATCTCATGTTGTTCTCAAGCATATGTTACTGCTCTTAAAAATGTATCTTCTTTCTCTTAGGTGCTGCTTACAGCTGATAACAGATAGACCCCCTGCCATTCAGGAGGAGTTGGATCTTATCCAGGCCCTTGGATTCCTTGAAGAATTTGGGGTCAAGATCCTGCCTTTGCAAGGTGAATTGCCTGCTCAGTGTTGCTCTGTTCACTTATGTTGCAATAATTTCCTAGCATGCCTTTCTAGTGTTTTAAATCAAAGAGTACTTTTGGGTATTTAATCCATTAGCAATAGATCCTGCCCATTTTTTCAAATGAAATTTAAGTGGAAACTCCTCCCCGCCCAAAGAAAAGAAAGAAAACCAACATTTTATCACAGTTTTGTTTTTTGAAATTCACAGGTATGACTTTGAAAGAAATAACATTAGTACCAGCAGGGAGGCAATGAGATAAAAACAAAAATAGAAATTGGGGATTATGGATGAGAATTTCAGATTTACATCAGTTTTGGTATATAATTTATTTCTGTATTTTGTTTCAGTTGCATAGATTTAGAAGTAGTTATACATGAAAATAGGTTTTATTTGTTTATTTTGTTAGTGGTTAACTGCAGGGTATTCTTTAATTAGGTTGATACTGTTATTTTAAAAGAGGTAATGGCAGGAAGTTCCCATTCAGAGTTTATTTATTAGCAATATCTTAACATTGCTCAAGATCTTTTACCTAAATGTAAATGTCAGGTAAATATCAGCCAAACCCAAGTTACTGTCATTGTCTGCTGTGTGCTGTGAGTACAGTGTGCCTGTCCCAGGACCCCTGATCCTTACCTGGCCAGTTGGAGGGACGGTATCTGATGCTCGGACCCTGGACCTCAGCGCCCTAACAAGGAGGGCAGCTTGGTGATTAGTGGTGTGTTTGCCTGGCTGCAGCGTAATCTCCCCTCTGTGTCCTTGACTGTGGAAATGTTTGGAATTGGGGACAGGAAGGTATAGCTGAATTCCTTCCATCTCTCTGAGTTTTGGTAAATTTTCACCGAAATGGTCTTTCCTCTTTTTTTTTTTTTTTCTAAATTCCCAGTACCTTTGGACAAAGATGGTTTGTTTTAGGTTTCTTGGTGTCTTTGTCTTATGTAGTGTTTGTGTCAGGTGGATCTCAGTGGCTATCGTAGGGAGGAATGTATTCATGTGGGTTTCCATTGTAGATTTACTGAAAATTGAAGTTCTGCTAGTCAGACAAATTCATTAGATCTGAAAAGGGAGTATTACTGTTACATTGTTTGGAAATAATTTGTACATGATGGTAAATATCCTGAAGCATCTTAAACAAATATAGTTAAGGTGATTGTTAAATCACTGGGGAATTCTATTTAGTTATGCCATTCATATAATTTTTGAGCTCAGAGCTTCTTAGAATTGTGAAGATTAATTAGAGTTATTAAAAAAGCAGTTTCACCTTATTCTCAAATGTCTTTAATTATTAACTACCTTCCCAGTAGCACTTATGTTTTTAATTGAAGTTTTCAGGTACAGGGGAGTCCAGAGGACTATGAAACTTTTGCTCTTCTTATATCTCTCGTTAGTTCAGGTCATTGTAGCATTGGCTCTGTGTGTGTGTGTGTGTGTGTGTGTGTGAGAGAGAGAGAGAGAGAGAGAGAGAGAGAGAGAGAGAGATACTATATTTTAGCTAGTTAAAATCCAACCAAATTGATGTAGTGCAGGAAATTTTTCTTGCAGTCCCCCAAATGCTACCGAATTTTGAAGTATTAAATGAGCTCTGACTTTTTATGGTGCGCTGTTAGCAGCGTTTTTGCTGGCAATATTTGCACAGCAGCTGACGGGTTTGCCTATCTGCAACCAAACCTACAATCCTGCTGTAGCTTCTGAGAAGTTTCCTAACTTAGGAGTGTCTTAAGAAAGACATTTGCTTTCATGTCTTGACAGCTTCCCAGCTTGATGGATTGATCTGGAGTTTGTATTAGAATGGCTGTCAGAAAATCTTCTGGATGTGGAGACAGAATATTTCCTTTGTATACTACTTGTGTCTGTGCCACAGACACAATTTAAGCTTAAGCGGTTTTTGTATTCGTCAGTGATGCTAGACAAACAAAGTAACTTGGTATTTCAAGATGCATGGTACAGGCACTTTATTGTCATCAGTGGACTATAGTTCATTTTGTCACTTTGTTTTAAAGCCTTCCTTGCCTACCCTTCAGGAGTTACTATTTCTCATCAGAAGAAGACTAGTGGTACTAGCTAAGTTATAATTTCAGCCTACCTTGGTACTCATCGGCTTCAGAACTCGTCAAACCCTGTACTTGTCACATTGTGATGAGAAGAAGGTGTTTTAGCCCTCGGCGCTTGCTTGGGACTCACCGCACTTGCTAGAGCTTGTGAGTCACGATGCCACCATGCAAGAGAAAATGCTTCATCACTCGTTGCTTGCTCAGTACTTGTAGGTTTCATTACTCGTCAGGAGTTCTAGAATGAATTAACGATGAGTACCAAGGTACCACTTGTAATGAGTTAATAGGCAACGGGAACAGAAATATTATGTGCAAATGATTCCTTATGTATAGTTACCTGTGAATTCTTTGTATGTGTGCATGTGTGTGCTTTTCCCTAGTAGGGTTTTTTACTTGTCCCCAGGTTCTTTCTGTAATCGGAGCCAGTTTTCCAGACTTACAGCCTATGGTTAAGCCTGGCCTGGGGTCAGTTTTGCCTTATGCCGTGTAAATGGAAAGGTGTCTTAACTGTTCTTTGTGTTTGAAGTCCATAAGCATCAGCTGTCATTTCTGTTGTTTTAGTTGAAGGTACTTTCTACATGATGGTGGAATTAGTCTTACCTGCCTTCTCGTTCTCCCTCTCTCTTTTCCTCCCACCACCTCTTTAGTCTCTTCACTCCCCTTTCCTTCCATTCAATAAACATTAATTGAGGAACTTTATTCCAGGAACCAACATAATTAAGGGAATAGGCGCACCTCCTGACTTTGAGGGACTGACATACTGATAACAAGACAGAATCACATGGGAGTGTCATGAATGAGCTTAGATGCCAATTCAGCCACTTGGAACTCTGTGACCTGTGGCAACTAAATAAATGTCTTTGAACTTCGCCTTCCTCAGATGGGGATAATAATAAAATATTCCCTAGACAGTCCTGAAAGTTATATCCTGAATCATTGAAGATCCTCACATTAGAGGATCCCATTACTTTAACGAGCATTCTGGGAATGTCAGTAGTAATAATAATAAGAACTAATATTTAAGTGATTTTTATGTTCTATGTATACTTCACATGCATTTATTTAAGTTCCCATGCATACCCTATGAGGCAGTGACTGTTACTGTTTCTAATTTCTAGAAGATGAAAGCAAGGCATGGGGAGGTTAAATAGCTTGCTTAGGTCGCACTGCTAGTTGGAGGTGCAGCTGGAGTTCAGACCTGGGTAGTCTGGCTCAAAAGCCGCGTTTATAAACAGCAAACAGTACTTCTCTGCTGAAGAGGTGCGACAGTATAAAAGATGACTTGCGAAGGAATCTCTGATGTGTCCTCTCACTCACCAACAAAGTGACCGACCGCTGCACATCATCAGCTTCCTCGCCTATACAATTCAGATTTGTGCTTCCACAACGTCACAGTGAACTGTCTATGTAGTGCACCTTCGATGCCACTTAAGAGTGACTGGAATTGATATTTTACATACGCGGTTGTTGGCTGTGCATATGTAAGGTTGTGATGATATGTAAGGTTGTATGGATAGCTAGTCATTTCTGGAATGTGTATGTGGGTGTATGCCATATAGTAGATTTTTCTTTCATATTTGAGATATGATTGCGAGAGCTACAGGAATATGAGGCGTCTTCAAATATTGAAAGTTACATAAATGCACATCCTTTCATGGTCATTAATTTTATTTTGAAAAGGAATTTTAGGAGCAGAAGACCTGTTCCCTTCATGGAAACATAATAACATCTAAATCTTGAATTTATTTAGATAAGAAGCCACAGTTTGAAATATAACGTATCATGTCCTATGATAAGCAGTAAAAGAGAAGTAGTACAGTGATTGTCCAGAGGCTCAAAAGGTAGATAAATAAATAAAGTAAAAAGCCATTTTAACATGGCATTTGTACTCGGTTAGAATCCTACTCTCCAAGTTTATTTACTATACAAGGCATAATCTTAGTTAGTACACCTTGCTCAGAGCAGCAGCAGACAAAGAAGGAGATTTTAGTGTTCCATGAAAAGTAAGTTTAGAGAAAATGATGTTTCATTGTTACGTGTGCGTTTAGTTTTCACCTTGATGCTACTGAGCTAGAAAGAGAATGGTAATAGTAAGGAAATCAGCTTACTAGAAGTTACCTGAGAAGAATGTAAGAATTCATCAAATGCTATAGAAGTATCTGTGAGAACCTCAGGGCTTTATATATGCAGGAAGACAGGTAGAAAGCACCTTTCTCATAATTATTGAATCTGAAATATTGAAGTAGTGATACATATTTTCTAAAAATACACACTAGGAGGAAAAACTTAAGAAACAGTAGATGTTGAGGAAAAAAACAATTTTTTGATTGAAAAAAGTTACCAAAAAGTTTGAAGTATAGTGTATCAGGTTTTGCTCAACTGTGCTCTAGTAAAAAACTCAGCAAATCTCAGTGGTTTACGGTAAGCTTATTTCTCGCTCACAGTCACGTCCTCAGTGCCACTTGGGCAACGTGGCATTCTCCTGGTACAGGGGGATGTCTGTAGTCGGGCCCCTGTTGACTCTTAAGCATTTGTCAGAAGTGGCGTAGGTCACACTTGCGCCCACATTTCATTGCCCACACAAGCCACGTGGCCAAGCCTCAGGGCAGTGAGTCAGGTATTTGGGACGCGAGCGCCTGCGGCGGATACGGGGAATGCTCAGACGGGCCTGCAGAAGCTACGCTCAGATGTAGATCGTGGACGTCGTGCTTGTGGAGTTACCGAAGTCTGCATCAGCTTAGTGTTTTAGAGTCGGGTCCACGGCAGGATTGCTGTACCGGCTGGACCACAAAGAGCCGCCTTGAAGCAGCCCCGTGTACCCTGAAGTAGTTTGGGAGAAGAGGACCTGATGTTTGCAACTTATTCTCAGAAGGTTCAGAAAAAAATAGATGCGTACACGTATATGTATATATATTTGTGTGTGTTTAGATGTATTTGTAGCCGTGTGTGGGTGGGGGTGTGCATGCATGTATCATTGGAGTGATCTGTCTTGGGAGAAAGGTTCGCAACTGGAACAGCGAGCACTTCGAGGACGCCTGCCTCCCGTGTTGGACCGCTGTTCACGGAGATGGGGGGCTGGGCGTTTGGAATGGGGATCGGATTGTGGTGGGGTGAGGCGGGGTGGGGTCCATGTGTGACAGGAAGTATATGAGCTTTCCAAAGAGAAATACTGTCATCTCTAAAAATTTTCCCGAAGACCTGACATGGTGCTGGAGAACGTGACATTTTTTGCCAGCTTCTGGCCCATTCACTGGCTGTTTCAGAAGCATGGTGACAGCGAAGATTCACGTTGGACCTTATTTATTCAGAAGCAACAATAATTTTAAACTGGAGGCGAGCCCAGCTTTCATTTTGTTTGGTTGCCTCACATTGGGAAGGTCGTGACGCCCGTTTGCGACGCCCCGGTCACGAGTCTTTATTCAGAATGTCTCTCTTTGCAGTGCGACTGTGCTCCGATCGGGTCGGCCTCATCAAGGAATGTATTAGCCAGGCTCCCACGTGCTACAGGCAGGCCGCCAAGCTTCTGGGCCTTGCTGAGCTGCTGAGGGTGGCCGGTAAGTGTGCAGTGCTAAACTGCAGAGTATGGTTTCTGTGTTATCCTCCTCATCATCCGAGGCGAACACCAGAATGTATACTTACAGGTGTCAGCATAGCTCTTTCGGCAAAGATTTGTCTTTTCTAGGAAGATTGGCATATTATAAAAACATCACCTGGTCCTCTCCATAGTACTTCCTGAGTGTCCCCCCTTAGTGTGAAAACTAGCTTCTCCTAGAGCAAAGGATTCGCCAGAGAGCAAGGAGGAACCTGCGAGTGCCTTTCATGGCCTCGTCTTGGAAGTCCCATGCCACCCTTTCCACCTCGTTCTGTTTGTTGGAAGTCAGTCACTAACCAGCCTCCACGCAGCGGAGGGGCTTTAAGCTTCACCTTTAGCAGAGAGTATCAAGGAATTTGTGGCATGGTTTAAATTGTATTTCATGTAATTTGTCATCAGTCTTCCCTTCATTGGACCAGACATCGAGCCCTTTTCACCACATTCCTTGCTGTTTTCCCTGAGTCTCATTTTGCTTTGTCAGTAACCTTTTTCTAGACATCATTTTTTCCAGATCTGTTTTTGGCTGTGCTTTTCCTTCTAACCACCTGCTCAGATTGGAACTTTCTAGAATTACAAGCAGTTAAATATTTGTACTTTGGATTTCAAGATGGCTTCCATCTTCCCATAAAAGTTTACAATAAAATGACAGTAGTTCTCATGTTGCATTTTTATACTTATCTAAGTTACTTCTTACTGCGTCCTTTACAGCAGAGATAGGAATCTCATTTTGAACATGAAGAAAAACCAAATGAAGAAGTTAAACAGTTTATTTCTCACTTTGAATCCTTTACTCTTTCACCTTTTAAGACACTGGTTGATGGTCATCAGTGGACCCTCATTTAAAGTCACCTCATTAGGGGCTTTAATTACATCTGTAAAATACCATCACAACACCTGGATTAGTATTTGTAGCCTAGTAGCCATGCTGACCCATGGGGAAAAAATCACAGCTGACCCTTTCATTTTTGATTTAGACTTTTTGAATAAATGCAAACATTTCAAGAGTATTATCTAGGAAATAGGTTTTCTATTAAGTATATATGTGCATTTATTATTGATAAACTTATACATACTGTTCTATTTCCTGTATTACATGTTACTGAAGGGGTAGAAAATTTTTCCCTTCTTTTCTTCTTGGTTGTTTGGCTTGTCTAATAATTAATTTGACATAAAAAAAGATTAACAGGAGAAAAACAAACTTAATTTCATACCTATGGGACCTGTAAATACATGAAATTCAAAGGCAGTCCGGCAGTTGAGGCAATTTACCATCCTGAGCGAAGGAGACCGGAGTCTGGGGCCTCAGTGCAGTAGGGAGGGAGGCAATTTACAGGAAGGTCAGAAGAGCAAATGTTTGGTCAACAAATGTTTGCCGTGCCCTGTGGATAGGCTTCTCTGATAATTGCTTTCTTCCTGGTATAGGCCCCCTATACACAGTCTTTCAGGCAGTTAAGAGGGAGGGAAAAACTCTTCTGAGTCAGCCTGGTCTTGATTGCCGTCAGCTCAAAACAGTCCACGAGCCAAAGTGACACATTGTGGGGTGGCCTCTTCTGTACCCCTTAATGAGTGTACTACAGCATGAATGTGCTCTCATAACATCATGAATCTCCATGCAGTATCTGCTCTTCTGAAAAGAAATTATTTAGACTAGCTTGGGCCAGTACTTAGCTTGGATTTTATTTAAACCTTTGAAGCAGAGAAGGAAGATTTATAGGGACATTTTATTTTTTTCTTTCTTTTCCATTCTGTTCTATTTTCATGGAGACATCTTTTAATAGTTTCATTCAACCTGCACTGGCCCGGTGGCTCAATTGGTTGGAACATCGTCTGTACACCAAGATGTTGCGGGTTTGATTCCCAGTCAGGGCACATACCAAGGTTGGGGGTTCAGTCCCTGGTGGAGGCTCATAGGGGAGGCAGCCGATCAATGTTTCTCTCTCTCACATTGATGTTTCTCTCTTTCTCAAGTCAATAAAATTATATCCTCTGGTGAGGATTAACAACAACAAAAAAAGTTTCATTTAGCCTTTTCTGTGAGATGTATCCTTTTTCCTTCAAACCATTTTATAGCTTAAAAATGCAAAGATCAAATACATCTTTTTTGTTTTTTTTTTCCTTGAAATATGAAAAATAATTTTAAGGTTCTATTACCTCGATAAAATATAAAATATATTTTTTCTTTTTAGCTTAACTATACAAATTGTCTTTATTGTAACTCTGAATTACTTGTCTTATAATTGAAGACTGTATTCTGAATTGACTCTATGCCCATTTCATTGATGATTTTTTTGAGCCTCTATTATGTGCACAACATGGTGCCAGGAACTGAGACTTCAACAAGGAAGTAACCCCTGTCCTCCAAGAGCCTGAATTCCCTTGGAAGGTGTAGATTGTTAAACAGATAGCGGCCATAAATTGGCATTCAGCGAGTGAAAAGTTAAGGACCATGTGTGAAGCACACCCAGACCACGTGCTTTATATGAAGAAAGTGTGGAACTGTCAAAGAACACAGTGTCGTCCAAGCTGACTTCTAAGAATGTTCCTGGGAAAGTAATTTAAGACATTTGTGTTAATGTAAGCTGAATTTGGCAAGTTGTCTTATAGTCTAGATATTCACTATGATAAGTAAAAGATTAGTACTGTCAATAAAAGTATAAAATTATTTCTATTTTACTTTGTATTTAAAATCCCCCCCTTATATTTGTCATTTTTAAATGATAATTAGAAACAGAAACTTCAAAGGGAAGAATACAAAAATGAAATTTTTTTTTAGCAAAAAAGTTCGAAGTCTTTGTTGGGAGGAAAACGCTTCTTCTCCTTACTTAGGCTGAAACGGCTGGTCTGGGTGTGCTGTTAATGATCAATGGCTTAGGGGACCGAGACCTAATTGGATGATTAATAAGCAGATTAGAAGGTGAAAGTGGCTGTGACCCTTTGTCCTGTACTTTTTAAAAATCAGTCTCATCTTTTATTTTTTACTCTATTTGAATGATGTTTTGGCGAGCTCTTTTATGAATTGATGCTGTCAAAAATCAGTAAGTCATTTGTATGTGTTTGTAGGCGAAGACCCTGAAGAAAGGCGTGGACAGGTTCTGATGCTTCTAGTTGAGCAAGCGCTCCGTTTCCATGACTACAAAGCAGCCAATGTGCACTGTCAGGAGCTGATGGCCACAGGTGAAGTAGGCAACCACTGAGCACTTTGTTCATGTCCCCTTTACATCATGCAAGATGGGAAAGGTCTGTTCTGGAATCATTTGGCCTGATTGCTAAGCCAGCCATATTGTGTTCATAAGACTTGAAAAACATTTTGTTTTCAAAATGTAGGCTTGATAAGTATATAGGCCATGCGCTCATACATTTATATAGATACCTTAATGGATTCAAGGATTGTATTTTACCTGAGATTCTGGTTGCTTTCCATTTCCTGTAAGAACAATTTTATGTAAAATATTTAATGCCTTATTGTGTCTTTGTTATTTAAAAGAAAACCTAAATTTTTGAAGTATCTACAATTTGTGACTGTATAGTCAACATTTCTATTTAATTCTTTTTTAGGAGATGGCATAGTGCTTTTTAAGCAAATATTGAGAAATTCGGAAGCAGTTTGTAACCCTAAAGTTGTCTGTATTGAAATTCTAATTTGAGTCTCTGGAAGATAAGCAGGTTTTATTGTAGAATAATTTCTCTATTATAAAACATAACACATTCCCCAAGGGATAGGAAGTGATATCCCCTTATCCTGGGCTCTGCACTGAATGATCCATGTTTTGTAGCTGTTTCCAAATGTACGGAAGCCAAGCACAGTTCTACCCATAGTCTGTACACTCACAACAGGCAGTGAACAATGCTTTGCTTCACTTCCTGATAGTTCATGGGGATGTGTGCGTCTTGTATGTATATTGTTAAAGAAAACATTGTTCTGATACGTGTTAAAAATGGTAGGAAAGACTTTATTCAGCACTTTTTCAGTAGATGTTAAGACCGTTGCACTAGGGGACAGAGGTCGAGCTGAACTCTGAGAGCAGGAAAGGCAGCTGGGGGCTTGCAGCCGAGGAGCAGAGTGTGGGGCGCAGTGGGGGACAGGGCAGCGTGATGAGACATCAGGGCTGGCATGGCGCCCTTGCTCAGCCGGCCTGGCAGGGTCTTGCTGAAGGCGGCCAGGGGGGTCAGATGTCAAGGGCGAGGGCTGAGGAATTCAAATCAGATGTCAGAGGTGTTTAGTAATAAGGGTGGGGGGTTCCCTCTAAACCGACTACAGGATTCTCGCTAAAATTAGCTCTGCAGGTTCAGCAGGGACTGGGCTGGGGCGTAGGCCTCGGTGGACAGGGTTCGGAGGAGCCGGAGTATGGTTTGGTCGAGGAGAGTGGCTTTGTCAGTACAGCTGGGAAAATGTCTAAAATTCGGGGGCAAAACCCACTGGTTTACAAACTCAATGTTAGAAAATTGTTTTCATAAAAAAGCCATTTTCTGTTATATTAATCAAGTGATTTCCCAACATTAAGTTCAGAATAATTATGACTTTCTGGAAAAACATTGTATTACTCTAAAATTGTTTATTTAAAGAGCTTTGTAATAATTTTTTTGCTGTTAATGGTGGTGCCTGGATTAATATTTACTTTATATATTTAGAGAAATTATTTTAGACTCAGGCCGTTGTACTTAGGGAAAAAACCCTGCTTTCAAATTGGAACTCGAGAATGAGAATAAACATACAGTCAAATCTCAGTTCTCAAATGTCTCCCATCTCGAATATTTTGGTTCATGACCAAGTTGTTCATGGAAAATAATGTGCCTCTTGTCAGACAAAGAACAGAATGTCGTTCTGGACAGACAACCCTTACATGCTGACCACTGTGTGATAAGCCACTCCCCTCTCAGACCACAAACAAAGGGGATTCGGGGTTCGAACAAATTGCGTCTCAAACAGCCTTCCTGAATGAATTAAGTTTGACAGCCAAGGCTGCACTGTGTATTTTAAGAATTCACAGTATAAAAATTGTGTAGGGAAAAGATTTGTGCTAGGAGTCAGGGCTGGCTGCATTCTTGGTATGGTCCTTGGATATCTGTCTTCTTCTATGAAGTGAATGATTCTGTATTGCTGTGTAGAATAATTTCTCTTTATTTAGCACTTTGCAGTTTACAAAGTCTTTTAAATGCTGATATTATTTAATCCTTTCAACAACCCAACCAGTAAGGCACTATTATTGTTATTGTCTCTTTGTAGTAGTAAAGAAAGTGTGAGGCTTGGAGCTTTCTCAAGCTCACACAAGTGTGTGTAACAGATTTGGGCTAAAGTCTTAGGTTTTCTGAGATCAGACATCCAGGCTTTTACTCAATATCAAGTGGATTATTTGTCGTCATTGTCAGGTAATCTAAAACATAACAGACTTTATCAGAAACACTTGTGTGGATAATAAACCAATGTAGTATTTCTTTTCTACTGTAGATCCTTATGTGTTTCTGGTTATATAAAATTATGTCTCGCTAATAACTTTGATTTTGCTTTGGTTACACAAAACTGGAGCAGAAAGCCATTGAACTTCTCATGTTAGATTGGAGATTGTTCAGTTTTTTGTTCTCATTTCCAATTTTGCAGGTTATTCTAAAAGCTGGGACGTTTGTAGCCAGCTGGGACAATCAGAAGGACACCAGGACCTGGCCACTCGTCAGGAGCTCATGGCTTTTGCCCTGACGCACTGCCCGCCCGGCAGCATCGAGCCTCTTCTGGCAGCCAGCAGCTCTCTGCAGACAGAAGTGAGTGCGCCTGATGAAGTGAGGCTGAACTGATGAAGTGTATTTTGTTGGGTGTGTGGATCTAAGCTTTGCGGTCGTTTTAAAAAATAATAGAGGGAATTAAATTTATGGAAGAAAAATATCTTGTTACTCATGTGAAAAGGAGTTTGAAGATCTCAGGATGTAAAATAGTGTCTTTTGGCTTCATTATAGTAAGGAAGAAAGAATACAAAGCAGAGATGAGAAAAAAAGAAAGTAATATTAGGAAATAAACTATTGAATGTAATGGGAAAATGTAGTGTTGTCAAGAATAACACATAAGAAATGGTCATGTAAAATATATTCAAAATAAATTAAAACCAGTGGCGGCACTGTCCCTTAGAGGTCCTTTGGAAATGGCAGGGGAGTGGGCTTTGGGTGGGGAGATGCTAAATTTTCTAAAATTCACAGGCTAGACCCACATAAGAGAGAATACTGCTCTTGCTGGGAAACACCATTCAATACAGGATGAGATTCTGGAATTGGCCCTTGCATATCCTACTCACTCATTACATCCTTTGCCAGGTTGCTCACAGCTGATTCCCAGTCTGAAACTGTCACGTGCCTGTGAAGCTGGTGCTGGAACCCGCAGGTCCTGCCCCCAAGGCTGTTCACTAGGACCGTCCGTGTCCCCTCCAAAGAGCGCTTTTAAATTCCCAGCCTGCATTGTGAAGAGAGGAAGCTTAAAGACAACTTCTTTATCATATGCCATGTTCTTTTTTCAGATTCTTTATCAAAGAGTGAATTTCCAGATCCATCGGGAGGGAGGAGAGGGTGTCAGTGGTCCGCCATCACTCAGTAAAGCTGTACAAGAGGTGAGTTAGGAGGGGCGGGGCGGTTCGAAAGGCGGCTGTGAGTGGACTGAAATGGGAGTCGCCTGACCTGGTGTATGAGACGGTTGGGGTGTGTGTGTGTCTTTCTTTTTCTTTATGCCTCTAAAGACTGTCTTTCTTTTAAGCTTTTTTGGTGTGTGAAATATGCAATGTGGTTATTTGTTGTTACTGCTGTATAGACATTAATTGCAGTGTACATATGTGACCGTTTACCATCTCATGTTGATTGACAGTTTTCAGCTTTCGCCTCGCAGAACGATGCCGCAGCACCATTTTGTACATGTCTCGAGTGCACATGAGCACACCTTTCTTGGCATCTATCTGCTTAGCCCTGGAAGTGTGTGTCCTCAGCCACGTGTGTGTCCTGTGTTTAGTTAGGAGTTGGCAAATTTTCCCAACCTTCAAGGTCTATTACAAGACCTCCTTTTAATGAGATCTTTTTTCCAAGTCTCATATCTTTTGAGCCTCTGATCCTTTCCCACGTGTCCAGCCACATCCCATATTTTGTCTGTCCCTTCAGCCTCTTTTCCCGCCTGGCGGACCTGTGCTGGCTTCCAGTTGTGCTGAACCTGCCAGCATTCTCTGCAAAGACTGCCTCACATCTTTGGGGCCAGACTTTTCTCCCTGCCTCTACTGTCCTTGCCTTGCGCTCTGGTTATCCCATCTACAGTATCATTTCCTTAGGAGAGGCTTTCCTCAGTCCTCTAGCGGCCCCCTCTTCTTTAGCCCCAGACGCTCTGGCGTCGCTGTGCTGGCTCGGGAGGGCGTGTATGGTGGTGTGCGGCGACAGGAAGCATGGCATGTACCTTTGTGTTCTCTCACAGCCTGCTGGTCGCCTGGTGGGTGCCTCGGAAATGTTTGATGAACCTCAGTTGTAAACTCCCACTATATATAAAAAACCCCATGGTCAAAATAAATTAGAAAGTAGATTTTAGCCTAAAAGTCAAAGGGATTTCCTGTTACCGCATCTGTGTGTGGAGCGGCGCCCGAGCTCCAGTTCTGTTTCGGCCGTTGTAAGGGGCCTGCCTCTTCTCTGGTGAGTGCCGACCCGCGAAGTGTGTCAGCCGGGTTCGGCTCCACAGCTTACGCTGAATCCCCGCCTTTCTTTCTAAAATCCATCAAAGCCTTAGCGGCTTTTGGGTTTCCTATTTCCTGCTCCCACACTGAATTAGAAAGTGTCAGCGTGACGACTTGGTGGCTTCATTGCAGTAGGACACGCTGGGCCACCGCAAGTGGGCACATGTTGCTGCATGAGAATCTCTTTATAAATGAAGGAGACCGCAGTCCTCTACATGTTCTGCTTAGCAAGGAAGAGGGGTTCGTTCAAAACGATGGTCTCACCCTCCCTTCTTTAGCTCCTTCCTTAAAGGCTTTCCTGTCCTCTGTCAGCAAGTGCCTATAGATAGATCTCGATCTCCTGAAGTGCTAAGCCAAACCTCAGCGAACACATTACGGCCTTGATTCAGGAAGCGCATTTCAGAATATTACAGCTACTATTATTAGATGACAGTACAGTGCCTAGCTGTGAGATGCTCTTGTTACACATTAACAAACATAATAACCGCATTAAATTACAACTCATAAATGAGAGCTGACTGTATGTATAATCTGCTTAATGCTCAAGACTTTCATTGCTAAGTTGTGAAAATAATGATTTTTATTTATATATCCCAGCAAAGTAAAGATGTAATTGCTATGCAGCAAGTAGCATTTGCATTAGTACAAGTGGAGCCTACAAGGGTGAAGATATTGGCTGTTGTTCCTATGAACAAGATATTTGTTTATAAACAGAACAAAATGCATTGTGAAAAACTACCAAAATTACAGTTTTCCAGTTTCTTATTAATGTTGGTTATTATGATTTTAGATGTAACAGTATTCTACCAGTTAGACTATATTAATGTTTTCTTTAGCTAGTATTATTATATCACTTAGCCAATGGTGTTTTCCCCAGATAAATCTAATTAGAGTTAGAAATGGATTATATACAAGGTTCCCATTAAAAAATCATTTTCACTGTGGGAAAACTTGTTATGAACATTTTAAGTGGCTACAGATTTATACAACTGGACTAATTAATGTTTAGAACTGGGGCATGAACTAAGCAAAGAGCTATTTTGAATTTTTGCAAGCATCGATTAGAAATATTTAAATAAAAATGAGCAAAATGGCAGTTGTATTTAAATATCACGGACAATCCTTTCTTTATCCATTCACCAGTCAATGGATATTTGGTTTGTTCCCACTTTTGAGCTATCATGCATGAATATCGCTGTTACGAGTCTTGGTACAGGAATGTGTTTTGATTTCTGGCCTACGTATGTAGAAGCAGAAGTGTTGCATTGTGAGGTATATGTTTTCAGAAACTGCCAGTTGTTTACCAAAGTGGCAGCAGTATTTTACTTCTCCCACCAGGAAGCATTAAAGTTCCAGTTTCTCCATATCCTCCCCAACACTTGCTATGAGGGGCTTTTTGATCAAAGTGATTCCTGTGGGTGTATGGTAACTCATTATCATTTTGGTATGCATTCTCCAAATAGTTAATGGCAGTGAGCAGCCTTCTCATGTCCTTCTTGATCACTCCTATACCTTCTTTGGTGAAATGGCCGTAAATATTTTGCCCTTTTTGTAACTGGGTTATTTGTGTGTTCTTATTGTTACTGAAGGTGGACCCGTTGTGGGGTGGGCGCCCAGATACTATTACCAAAACAACGCACCGCCCACCCATCCCACCCCACCCCAGGGTCCCTCTGTTCTAGGTTCTTTGCTCACCACCCCTAGAAATTATGGCTCTGAATGGCAGAGTTTGGTGAAAAGGAAAGGAACTATTATTCAAAAGTTATACAGGTTTTGAGTAATGGCTAAATGCCACTGTTAAATCTCAGAATCCCTTTAAAACACCCACCAACACACCCCTGCCTGCCTTTCCTCCCTCGGCCCAGTCAGGCCAGTCACGGTACCGTCCTGCTGTTACTGACGTGCACGGCGGCTCGGGGGCCCTGCTCCACTCCCGCGAAGCTGGCCTGTCGCTGATGCGCACAGCGGCTCGGGGGCCCTGCTCCACTCCCGCGAAGCTGGCCTGTCGCTGATGCGCACAGCGGCTCGGGGGCCCTGCTCCACTGCCGCGAAGCTGGCCTGTCGCTGATGCGCACAGCGGCTCTCGGGGGCCCTGCTCCAGGTCTCCCGTGCCCCATGCCGGCCTGCTTTGTGGGGGGGGGAGAATATCCCATAATTTTCTCAGCCACCCCACATTCTGAATCCCGTTACAAATCGCCCCTTTGGGGGGCTCCCTGGCTGGACCACGTTACATTATTACTGAGTTGTAAGAGTTTTTAAAATTCTGGATACGAGTCCTTTATCATCTGTATGAATTGAAAATATATTTCTCTCAGGGTTTGACCTGACTTTTGACTTCCTTAATGGTGATTTTTGAAGTGCAAAAGCTTTTAAAGTTGCTGAAGTCCCTTGTATCGATATTTTCTTTGATTGTTTATGGTTTTGGTGTTGCACCTGAGACATCTGTGCCTCACTCAGGGTTGTGAAGATTTACTCCTGTGCTTTTTTCCTAAGAGTTTTATACCTTGATCTTTTATATTATTAATGAATAAGTAATAGTAAGAAGCCCCTTTTTATATGAAATAAGTATAGACTTGAACTGTCCACATACAAAAAAATGCATGTAGAACTTTACCTCCTATCATACACAGACATGAACTCAATAGAATCATATGTTTTGTTTTATTTCATGAGAGCTTGTTGCTTCTTATAAAGGATTTTAAATCTCGTATTTAGTATGCACAAATATAAATATTTTGAAGTTTTAAATGAAATAATTTCATCTGGAGTGGGTTTGTGTTATAACTACTGCTTTGCTGTCTCTTTATGCCTGTGTTTGGGGATTTTGGTTTGAGGGCTCATTTGGAGGCATCTCACCGGTGTAATTTTTACCTCCGCAGACCCTGGGCACAGAGACTGAGCTCCTGTGGTTCCCCTCCATCCCCTGCCCCCTCGCAGACCCTGGGCACAGAGTCTGAGCTCCTGTGGTTCCCCTCCATCCCCTGCTCCCTCGCAGACCCTGGGCACAGAGACTGAGCTCCTGTGGTTCCCCTCCATCCCCTGCCCCCTCGCAGACCCTGGGCACAGAGTCTGAGCTCCTGTGGTTCCCCTCCATCCCCTGCCCCCTCGCAGACCCTGGGCACAGAGACTGAGCTCCTGTGGTTCCCCTCCATCCCCTGCCCCCTCGCAGACCCTGGGCACAGAGTCTGAGCTCCTGTGGTTCCCCTCCATCCCCTGCCCCCTCGCAGACCCTGGGCACAGAGACTGAGCTCCTGTGGTTCCCCTCCATCCCCTGCCCCCTCGCAGACCCTGGGCACAGAGACTGAGCTCCTGTGGTTCCCCTCCATCCCCTGCCCCCTCGCAGACCCTGGGCACAGACTCTGAGCTCCTGTGGTTCCCTCCATCCCCTGCCCCCTCGCAGACCCTGGGCACAGACTCTGAGCTCCTGTGGTTCCCTCCATCCCCTGCCCCCTCGCAGACCCTGGGCACAGACTCTGAGCTCCTGTGGTTTCCCTCTGTCTCCTGTTCCCTCTGTGCCTCAGAGCGGAGCCCTGTGCTGCGGGAGCTTTTCACTGGGGACCCTTCCCCCTTGCAGTGCTGGGGATGTGAGAAGCCCAGACTGGAAGCCCTGGAGGGATTTGGCCCAGTTCCTTGGGGCTCTGTCTTTGTTCTCCGCCTCTGAAGGCGGCAGCTTAATAATATAAAGACAGAGCCCCAGACAGGGAGCCTGCCCAGTTCTCCCTCTTACAGGGATGCTGTTGATTCACAGCTTCTCTGAACCTGGGCTCCTGTCAGCCATTGGCAGCCTCTGAATTCTGAGCCTCCTAATGTTGAATTCTGTGGAATTTGAGTATCTTCTGGCTCTTTTTTTCCATTATTGTCAGTGTTTTGGAGCACCCTGAGCATATTGAAACATGAATTCATTGTTCCATCTTGACTGTAATTTGTAATGTTCTCTTTAATCATAAATATAGTACAAATAAAATAGGGTTTTATCTTAACAATCCATTTAAGCAGAGCAGGGGTTCAGATAAACATTATCTGGTATATGTAATTTTTAAGTTTTTTATCCTGACTTGTCATCCTTATTGATTTTAGAGAGAGGGGGTGGGAGGATTGGAAAGAGGGAGAAAAACATCGATGTGAGAGAGAAACATTGGTTGCCTCTCACACGCGCCCCAACTGGGGACTGAACCCCACAACCTAGGCCGGTGCTCTGACAGGAATCAAACACATGACCTTTTGATGCCCAGCCAGATGAACCATACCAAACAGGACGTATTTTATTTCTTGAAAGAAAAAAAAAGGAGAAAGGAAAGATGTGAAACATCTATGATAAAATATTAACATTTGTGTTTGTTAACTTTTGATAAGTACATGGAAATCTGTGATAATTTTGGTCTTTCTGCTTTTTAAAAAATATACAAATAATTTAACCAAAAATACATTAATATATACGCTCTCTTTTTTCTCTCTCAGTTCTTTTTCTCCCATTCCATAAATCTCACTGTCCAGAGGTAAACATTTTTAAGTTTTTATATACATATACCTTTCTAGACTTTTTCTGAGTGTAGACAGATTTTCTGTGCAGCTCTCCTCTGCCTCTTAGACAATCACTGTTTTGATTTTCACACTAAAATGAATTCATAAGGCATATATTACTCTGAAGCTCGCTTTTTTTCATGTAGCGTTATGTGTCATGGGCATTAGCTCTTGTCATTATATACAGACCATTTATACAGCGGTCATCGATGCATGCACCATGTTTATGTGTAGTTTCCTTTGTCTTTGGACATTTTTATCGTGTCCAGTTTTTCTCTACGTTAGGCTGAACTTCACGAGCATTGTGTGTGGACATCTTTGGATACTCATATTAGTACTGTCCTGGGTTAAAGAGGTGGACATGAGCTCCTGAGGTAATTTCCTCTTTTGTGGTTTTGTTTTCCGTGGTTCATCCTCCGTAAGTGTGTTAAGTCCTGACTTTGCCTTGTTTACTTGGGATGGCAGCACCTCACTGGGAACACAGTAGGTCCTCGTTTCGTCCTGCTATTTATTTTTTGGCAGCACTGCCTGGTGCGTGTTCTCTGTGGGACGCAGCCTGTGTGGTCAGGCTGTGCCAGCGCAATTCAGACCACCACCCGGTGGCCCCGTCGGTCCGACCGCGGGCAGGTGCTCTGCTGGTCGGCCTGCTTGTTGTCCTCGGAGAGCATGCACACCTGTTAGCTGATACTGATGAATGTGATTATGTTTTGATTGGGGCGGCAAATCTATATCACAGATTGACATTCTTCACAAAGGATTAAATTAGCTGTCTTCCCGCCCACCCCTCCAGCACCACTATTGGAATTCCAGACTTTTTTTTTTTTAATTTATTTTGCCCTTCCTTCATAGGCCCATCTATTTCTAATATATTTATATTGTTTTCTTTAAGTTTTAAAATAACTCCTTTGGTAATAAGAAGTACATTTTTTACTTTTTACTTAGATTTGCTATTTAAACCCACGTGCAAAAGGTGTTTTCCAAAATCAGTGCCTTCAGATTGTTTGCCTTAGTTACTGTGCACTCTGTGGGGTTCAACAGTTTCCTTTTACTCTCAAGGCGGCACCGGGGTCTGACCCCTTCCCTGCGGGGTCTCAGACGTACTGCGCTGAGGGGCTTCTCATACGCTTCACTTGACACTCTGCAGCAGCCTCTTCTTTTTATCTGTTATCTTTTCCCTACTCCCATGGGGCTTTCTCTCCTGCCACTTCACCAGACCAGCTTGTGTCTGGGTCACCAGTGACACTTGTTCCTAAATGTGTGGGTAAATGTAAGTGTTTCATTTGAACTATCAGTAACATTGGATAATGCTTGTTTCAGGGACAACCCGATTGTCATATTCGTAGCTCACTGGCCACTTACTCTCATTGCCTTTGCTGATCCTTCCTTAACTCCCCACAGACCTTAGACACCCCAGGTCTCTCTTGACACCCATTCTCCGGCGGTCCCAGCCACTGTCACCACTTGAAGGTCGGGTCCGTGCTGGTCATCGCCTGCTTTGCAGCCCTGGCTCTGCCCCCTGAGTTCTGCGCATGTATGTACGGCTGCCGGCCTGACATCTGGATGCACATTCCGTACAGACGTCCAGTCTCTCAGTGAGTTAAAGTTGAACCACGGGCCTTGCTGCGGCCCTGCCACCCCCGTGTCAGGAAGCGGCCGCTCCAGTTTTCCAGGCGTCCCTGCTGCTTCTCTTTCTCCCTTTTGGGCTCTACTTTCCCAGAGGACTTGGAATTGGACCCTGTCTTAACCACCTTCACTGCTACCGTCCTGGTCTCAGTGACCAGCGTACCTCACCTAGAGTGTTACAGTGTGTTTTCTTTGTCTCCCTCCTTCTGCTCTTTCTCTTGCTGTAGGCTGCCCAATAAAGCAGCCAGAATCCTTAAAAACAAGTCAGATCATCACTTTTCTCAGAGTAAGCGCTGTTTTCACAGTCTCCTGCGAGGAAGTCCCTGATTGTGATCGGCCTCACCTGCTGCCTTTCTGACTCGCTCTCTTCTCCCCCCGCCCCCCGCCCCCGCCCCTTTCCTCGCCCGCCTCCTGCACAGCTCGCTGTGCTCAGCACACTCCCGTCCTCTGGCCATCCCGGTGAGCATTCTCCACACCTTCTGCCTCTGCCTTCTACCTGGCGTGGCCTCCCAGATGTCCAGGTGACTTGTCCTCTCAGTTCCTTCAGGTCTCTGCTCAAATACCTCCTCACCGAGTGCTTCCCTGGTCTGTAAATACACAATTAGAGTCCACTCCTCCCCACCTCTGCTGGGTGCCACTTTACTTCTCTCCCAGACCCTGTCATTTATCGGCTACGCTTCTCTGACATGCTTTATATTTATTTCCTGTTATCTTCTTTTAGAATGTTAGCTCTTTATGGCAGGAACCATGTTTTGTTCACTGCTTGGTTTTCAGCATCTAGAACGGTGCCTGTCGCTTTCTTGTTTGATGTCACAGGTATTTGTTGAAGAATCTCTCAGTAAGGTCAATGAGGAGATAAGGCGTGGATGTGAGGGGTGAGGCTAGATTCTGTTCTGCACGGGGCCCAGGTGGACAAGTACTCAGCTTATTGGTAAAATGAGGCAAGTCGTCTCACTTGCCTTTCTTTCCCAACGTATTCTGACTTCCTTGAGAACAGGGGACATGTCTTAATTGTCACGGTAACCCTGTTGCCTAGCGCTGAGTCTTAAACATTGTACACTTGCCAGAAATAGGTGCTGAGTAAACTGATTCTGTGGATATGTTAGCTGCGCTATCCCAGAAACCCCCATTTTAAAACATGGCCCAGATGACAGTTTGTGAAGAAGACCAGGTATTTACAGCTCAAAAGTGCAGGGAAAGAAATGCAAGCTCCCCCTAGGAAGACTTTGGTTTCAGAAAGCCAATTTTTTATAAGCCTTTTGAGATGAATAGGGGAGGTTTGGGGGAAGGGAAAAGGAATTGGTGGGCTTTGAATTGTTCCCAGAGCCCCGCCTTGGGCACTGGAAAGACTTCATTTGGAAAACAAAGGCAGTTGTTTTAATACCACAGGAATTGGGTTGTCACCTAAATGTCTGCGAAGAGCTGACAGATCCACCCACCCATTTTGGAATGTTTTTTTCCACCTGGGTACATTTTTTTTTCTCCCTTTTAGACTCTTAGTGGAGGAGAGGTTATACGGGTGTGGCTATAGCTTAGGGTAATCTTTGGGGGCCAGAAAGGTGTGGGTGTATGGAATCTCCATCTCTTCTTCCTTGAGAATGGCACAATAGGTCTGGTTGTAAGATAGTATTCAAATTAATGGTGCTATAGACTGGCCAAATCTCTCTGTCACCCAGTTTATTTTGGGGCCAGGCCGTGCTGCAAAATATTAGCCTCTTTTTCTTGAAGGACTTGGGGTCCAGTGTCTCCCAGTTGGTGAACAGGAACTTCACGGGGGTATTCCGAGGCGCTGTGGACTTGTTTCCCACTTACCGGGAGGCGAATCTGTAACAAGAGTTAGATGTGTCTGCCAGTCTCTGGGCAGTTCTGGGCCGTCCTGAGGTGTAAGCACCTGCCCAGGAGCCCCCTGGAGTGTGGAGTGCTTGGCCCGGGCTCTGAGGGCGGCTTTCCCTACTGTCACGGCAGCTCAGCGCCCAGACGTCGGATGGCCTCCGCTCAGGCAGGCGGGCTCAACTCCACGCGGGTACTGACTGTGGCCTTACCCTCGGGTGGGGCCTCTCTCGCTGGGTGACCCCCGGCCTTAGCCAGCCCACCGGAGGTTTCTGTGTGTCTTCCCATGCCAGGGGTGCCTACTGCCTCCTTCACCCCAGGTGAGGAACCCATCCTGTGTCTCTGGCCTTTATTTTTTGGGCTACTGACCCTGTGCCCAACCCTTTGTGTGCCCAGCAGCCCTGGTCCTTAAGAGGCCTTGCAGGGAGAGGGAAGCCAAAGAGCTCCATTGCGGCCATCTTTAGTTGTTACAACTCCTAGTTAAATATTTCCGTTTCTGTAAGTAATTGCAAGTAAAGGCTTCCTATTAATTGTATATCTGCAGGAATGTTCATGGGGGCCTGGGGGCTGGGAGTTTTTGGCCTTGGGGACACGATTTCCCATGTTAATTATGTTTTGAGATCTGCAGAATCTGAACACATTTCTAGGGATATTGTGTAGCGGGGTGAAGGGTGCTGCTTCTGGGTTGAGCTCCAAGGGGCTGTCCCCTCCCCAGTTGCTTCAGCCCTGTTAAGCATCTTGGCTTCTCTCGCCTGCGGCATAACGCGGTCTAACTCGGCCTTGGGGACTTGGGAGCACTGGATTACCAGCCGTTGTGTGCCTGTCCCCAGACAGGCCCATTACTGAATTCCCGTTGCACTGGAATTCCCCGCGGGGCTCCTGCAGTCATGAGGGACACCCTGGACACCTCCACATGGGTACTTAGTCACCTCAGAAGACCTGAAATTCGGGTTGGAGGGAGAAGTGCCCCTTGTCTTCGGAGCTGAGTGAGTTCAGGCAGTAATTTTTCCTGCCAAGGGTTTTGTTCAGACTCTCAGAAGGCAATTCCAATTGAGAAGCCAAAGTTAAAAACCAGCCACCCATTCTTTTTTTTCCTGTTCTGAGGTATTTCGGCTCTTATCCTTACCCTCGGTTATCTCAACTCTTCACTTTTGGTTCCATGTTGAGGATTTTTTTTAAACAGCTCGGATAAAGTCAGAGCTTCTTACCTTGAAATGGGGAGACCCAGAATTCCAAGAAAAACTTGCCCCGGTCCACCCGACGCAAAGTGAGGAGCCGGTGGGGCACGGGGTCCGGGTCTGCCAGGCGGTCCTGCCTGTGGGCGTCTTTGGAATCCTGCTGCACGATACCAAGTCAACGTCGACCTAAGAAACGTGCGAACTGAGAAAGGTGGTAAGACGATTGGAGTCCTGGTGCCGGCTGTTAGCAGTGCTGTCCGCTCTCTGTCCTTGGTCCTGCAAGGGAAGAATTGAGAGCCGAGACATCTAGTGCAAGAGGAAGTTTATGCAGCGTGCGAAGTGAAAGTGCACTCAAGGGAGATTCAGGCGGGCTGCTCGGAGATCTGCCGTGGCCCGTTAGACGGGAAGTCACAGAAGCCGAAGAAGTGGGCCAGCGGGGCTGCTTGGGCTCAGGAAACAGGTCACAGAGCAAAAGAAGGGCCCTGGGGACAGGGCCGGGGTAGCCCTGGATGAGGTGCCGTTGCCTGCTGCTCCCCTGATTGCAAGTCTCCAGGAAAAAGAAAGGAGATATGCACCTGAGCAGGAAGGGTGAGGAAAGGTGGGGAAGGTGCAGGGGTGCTCCAGGGAGGGTGTGCCCTGGGGCCTTTGTCTGGAGGACTCTCATCTGTTTTCCAAAGGTAGGGACCTTAGGGAAGGATCTCAGGGGAATATTTGCCAGCATCCAGGTGTTTCTTTTCATGTGCTGATTCATCAGAATGAGCTTTTGGGGTCAGGCCTGACTGATTGGCTGGTGCTAGGGCAGGGGGTCCTTGGCCCTTACATCTGATCCTGATGTCAGCTATGATATCCCTTCATCTGGTTTGCTGCTTTTCTGGGCCTGGCGCTGAAACACAACTGAGGCCGAGATGTCCTCTCTAGTTTGACCAAAACTCTGTCTCTGTTGTCAGCAGACCCAAGGCTCGTTCCTAAGATCATCTGGTGGAGATCAGAACCTCCTTGTCCTGTGGCTCGGTGCTTAAGGGAGTGGTTGTGGGAGGGAGAAGGGGGCAGGGAAGTCAGGGTGCCCGAGGAGGCCAGTCTGTCTCAGTTTCCCCATTCGGCTTGCCAAAGAATTTTCCTAGGTTCTTGCTCTCCTGCCTCAGATACATTTAGAAGGTATGTTGGAGGAGAAGACTGAGCTCTGTCATCTCTATTTCATGGATGTGTGCCACCATCTCAGCTGTGGTAGGCAAACAGGTGGCCCAGAAATTAGCTCTTACGTTTCCAGACACCAGAGAGAGCAACTCTTAAATAGACTATTCACTGTAATGATTGGTCAGCAAGAATTGTTTCTGTGAGCTAAGCGTGGAATAGGGAACTATTCTTGTATTTGTGAACTTGTACCCGTTAGGTAAAGATATCTTTTGTAGGGTTTGAAAAATATTATTAGTGCTTAGTAAATTAACCTTTGAGCTCTGTAACCCACTTGACATTAATGAGATTTCATGTTAAATTTTATGCTGGGAGTTGTTGATTTGGTTTTGGGGATTAATTTATTTCTGCCGCTATACACTCTAAATTAATTAGCAGAATGCAACTCTGAATAAAATGTGCCAGCAGTAATCATTTCAGGATTTTGCCTAACTTCTTTTTTCTTTCTTCATTACATGAAGTTGAAAGAGAACTGTTTTCCTCATTAATGCCTCTGGTTACACTATAATCGTGGTAGACTGCCCCCAAATTAAATCTCTGCTGTGGTCCAAATGAGCTTTTTATTTTACTTTCTCTCTGGTAATTCTCATTGGAGGATTTCTTACAGAAAATCCTTATATTATGCATATTCCTGTACATATGGGTTTCACTTATCTTCTCCAGCAAACTTTTAAGTTTCATATGTTTCAAATTTCCTCCCTTGAGCTAGTGCTTCTGTGTGAACAGAAGTAAAGTTTAGGTTCATTTTATAGAATTGAGTAATTGTTTCACAGCCTGCATTTTTTGATATTTTTCAATAGAGTTGATTTTTTCTCTGAATGAAGTTGTATTCTGTTGACGTGCCCCATTTCTTACCGTGTTTATATTTTTAGTTCTGCGCTTGGATTAGTTGATGACATTCAAATCATTCAGCACGCCTTCTCAATTAAGATTCCAAAGATGAACAGGAACTGAATGTGTGGCGTAAAATCTTATTTGAATAGCATTTTGCTGCTAGTAAACATGAACATACTAGGCTTTAGAAAATGTAACTTCAAACGTTTAAATAGTGCAGTAAAACCTGATTTCTTACACGTATCTACAGATACAAATGACACATTAGGGATTTCATACACTCTGAGGATATAGTAATGAATAAACATTGTCCCTGCCCTTGGAAAGCTCTTGCCTAGTTGGGAAGGCAAATAGACAAGCCAAAAAAAATCTTAATGTCAATATATTATGGTAAGTGCATTAAAGTATATCTCTAATGCTGTGAATGTGTAGGGGAGGGTTAGTACACTGTCTTAACAGGATTTTACTTACAGCAAAAATATTACATGTCAAGGAAAATATAGAAGAATATCTTTGTGACCTAGGAATAGACAAAGATTTCTTAAATCTTAATCATAAAGTGACAAAACTGAGAAGGTAGACTAATTTAGAATTTAAGAAATTCTATTAATGAAAAGACACCATTGAGACAATGAAAAGGTAATCTTCATAATATTCATAATTCATATATCTAGTAAGAAACATTTATCCAGAATATCTAAAGAATCTTTACAAATAAGAAAGACTGGCCACCAACAGAAGAATGGGTAAAAGACACGAACCGACATTTCATGAAATGAGACACTCCCATGGCCAACACATGCCTGAAAAGGTGTTCAGCTTCGTTAGCCGCTGGAGAGATGCAAACTAAAACCACAGAGAGCATCACCAGTTTTGCTAAAAGGAAAGAGGCATGCGATACCAAGTGTTGGCGCAGATGTGGAGAAACTGGAAGTCTTATAATTGCTTGTTAGAATATAAATTGATGTAACCGTTTTAGAAAATCTTTGGCACTTTTTTTTAAGTCTGCACATAGGTCTACCCTACGTTATAGCAATTCTACTTCTAGGTGCGTTCCCAAAAATGTGTATGTTCACTGAAAGGTAACTACAACCACGTTCAGGGCAGCACAGTTAGTGTTAGCTCCAAATAGGAGAGTAGCCAAATGCTCATCGATAGAAGAAAGGGTAGAACAGTTCTGATGCATTCACCCATTGTAACACTCTGGTACATAAGCGATGCAATGACGTTGCGCTAACAACGAGTTGGACAGTGTTCATCTACTTGCAAGAATATGAATGAATTTTGTTGAAGGGAAGAAATCAGACAAAAGAGAACATAATTCCATTCACCTAAACTTGCAGGGGTGTCCAACCTTTTGTAGTCTCTGTCTCACACTGGAAGAAGACGAGTTGTCTTGGGCCACACTTTAAATCCATTGTGACACATGATCACACACACACACACACAAATCTCACAATGTTTCAAGTAAATTTACAATTTTGTGTCGGGTCACATTCACAGCCATCCTGGGCTGCGTGTGGCCCACGGGCTGCACGTTGGACACCCCTGATTAAAACAGGCAAAATTCATCTGTGCCGCCAGAAGTCAGGAGGGTGTTGATCTCGGTGTTGGTGTGCGGAGCTGAGCACAGAGACCTAGCTGGGATTCTGGCCTTCTGTGTCTGAGTCTCAGTGTGGCCACGTGGGTGTGTGGACATTGATCCAGCTGTACACTCACATACCCACATTTTTGAATATACCTTATACTGCAGTAAAAGTTTTCTAGGAAAGCTCTCTAAGCCTGGATTGCAGACAGAAGGAAGTATTGCCTTTGCATCATCCAACTGTGAACGTACTATCCTTTTTCCCCTTCTTTATTGAATTTATCAAACCACCCTCTGTGAGATTATAGTCATTTTATAATGCGGAAGAATAAATGACCTTAAATAAATACAAATATCAATGTTTGTGTGTGTCTGAGAGAGAGAGAGTTATTGCTGATGTGCTGAAACCCTGCCAAGAACAAGCGGACTGCACATGGTGCTGGCCAGACCTGTGAGGGAGAGGGGAGACGCCCTGGAGGCTGGTGGCCGTGCGCAGCATCTTCAACTCATTTGATCTATAGTTTATTTTTGTGTCAAATGGTATTCTAATGTGTACTCTGCATTGTTATTGTAAAACTTAGAATTGTTTGAGTGAATAATTTATCTCTTAATCTAAATAATGAATATTCTAAACTGTCTTGTCAAAGACACAAACATGAGTGTGGCTCCTTGGCAGGGTATTACACCCGTAAGAAAATACAGAGCCCATCTTTACCTCCTAAATGTTTCTGAAAGGGATTATTTGACTAACGCACGGTGATGGTTTTCCTTTACCAAATTTTCTTTTGTAGACGGGTCATGGAGGAACAATGTGCCAATGGTGCTTAGTTTCACAGTATTTTTTTTACTAGCAGAGATGGGCTTTCTGATTTGTCTGTCTTCATGTCGGGTGACTTTACGTAGTCACATCATCACTCTCTGTCCTTAGGACAGCACACACTTTAGCTCCTCTCGTTTCCTTTTTTACCACAGGATGGAGTCAGCGTCCCCGGCGGCGGCAGCTCGGCGGACCTGTTCCACTGGACCGCCGCCACCACCATGAAGGTCCTGTCCGACACCACGACCACCACCAAAGCAGTGCTGCAGGCGGTCAGCGACGGGCAGTGGTGGAAGAGGTCGTTGACCTACCTCCGACCCCTGCAAGTGAGCAAGGCCTCTCTTTAAAATCAGCTGTGCAGCTCCTGTCGGTCATTTGCACCGCGCTCCAGGTGTTCCCGCTGTTGGCACAGCTCTACCTTCCCTGGATTAGGAGAACGCTCTCTGAAGAAACCTAGGCCTCTCGCAGATAGGAATGAGTCATTCATTTTATGGCATGTAATAGACTCCCACAGAATACTTGCTGAAGACACTAATTTGGTTTAGGTGTAGTTGAGTTTATGTGTCAGAATTTAAGTTCAGTGGGATGAAAAGGAAAATGATTTTATCAATGCTTACTCACTTTTGCTCTTTTTCTATAAGCCAGTAGTAAAGAAAAAGTGCTAAAAGCCCGCTTGAGGGCTATCTTTAGTTTGTTTGGGCCGCTCTAACAAAAATACTAGAGATTGGCTGGGTTAAACAACAGTCATTTATGTCTTACCATTTTGGAGTCTGGGAAGTCCAAAATCAGATTACTGGCAGGTTTTGGTGAGGGTCTGCTTCCTGGCTCACAGACAGCGTCATCTTGCTGTGCCCGCACATGTGGGGCAGGGCGGGGCGGGGTGAGGAGTTGGTCCCACTTATGACATCTCTGCCCTTGTGATCTGCTCACTGACCAAAGGTCTCCCCTTGTAACACTGGCGTTTTGGGGCCTGGGCGAAGGGCACAGTGTACCAGACTCTCCCCTCTATCTGGGAGTGGATGTCAGGACAAGCAGTGGGCCTATTGTTTGGTTTCTGTGACATGCCAACCGTGTCCCTTCTGTCTCCTCTGTACCCTCACACTGCACTCCTTCAGTCTCAAACGGGAAAACTAAGAGGACAAAGCCATGTACTTGTAAGGTCATGCCAAACACTCACGTGGCTCTCTCTCTCACTAGTTAATTCATCCGTCCGTTTATTCTGCAAATACTCATCAGGCATGTTCTGTGTGTCAGACACTGTCCTCATCTTGGGGAACCGGGAAACACTTCAGTCTGTTCCCGTCCCCTGTGGAACCTATAGTTCAGTGGGAGTTACAAAGAAAGCAACAAAAATGTGTTGTGTCATACGTAATGGCAGGCGGCGATGCGCACTGTGAACACAAGCCAGGTGAGGGAACGACGACTGATCCTGGTGGGGGGGGGAGGGGCGAGTGCTTCTGTAGAAGGGGAGTTAGGCTTCTCAGAAGGGCTGTCGCTCTGAGCAGGGACCTGATTGAACCGAGCAGGACGAGTACAAAGCCTTTGCAAGGGCATGTGCTCAACATCTTTGCAGAACAGAAGGGAGGCCAGCATAGTATGAGCAGAGGGAGCAATGGGAAGAGCCGTAGGAGTTGAGATCAGAGAGGGGAGAAGAGGACAGCCATACAAAGCCTCGTATAAGGACCACAGATTTTATTCTGCATAAGACGGGAAGCTGTTAGAGAATTCAGGCAATGCAGCTTGTGGGATCCAGCTTTCCCTTTATTAAGATCATTCGACTACTGTGTCGACACCTAGCAGTAGTGGGTCAGGAGTGGAAGCAAAAAGATAGGTTTCTATCCCAGGGCCCTGGGTGAGACGTGGTGGTTGGGTAGCCAGGGAGGAAGTGGAAAGTGGCTGGTTTGGGGATGTGTTTCTTGGACCTGCTCATGGTCCGTATGTGGGATATGCAGGAAAGGGGAGAACTCAGGCTGATGGCCCACACAGCTGGCTCAGTGAAGGTACCGTTGACTAAGAAGCTGTGTGCGTGACTGTGGGGTGGGTCGGTACTTCCCTTATTATTGCATGTGTCCAGCTGGATTAAAGTTATGGTTACTTTTCTGTCTCACCTCTTGGACTTTTTGAGGGTACATGTCAGGTAAAATGTTAACGTTGTGCCTACTGTATGGTTTTTATTAAGTGCCAGCTGTCACTTCTATCATCATGGGCTGCAGCAGCCTCACTGTGTCCCTAGGCTGTGCTTGACATGAAGTCAGTGCTCAGTAAACTTGGGAGGAGCAGGTGAATGTCTGCTTGGCTCTTCCAGTTAGGACCTTTACAATCTATTTGAGGAGAGCCCAACAGAAATATAATTACCCAGGCTAGATATACTAAAGTGTTGTACTTGCTAATGAGGAAAGCTGATGGCAAGTCTAAAAGGCGTTTGTGTGGGGTGTCGCTGTGCAGGAGATGGACTGAAAGGGGCACCGGTAAGGTTTCAGAAGGTGAGGTCTGAGGTGCGCCTGGAAGGGGAGGAGGCACCTACGTAGGCCGACAGCATGGACAGAAGCCTGGTGATGGAGGAAAGCCATAGGGCTAGGACGCGCGAAGTAGACCAGTGTGGTTGGAGGGAAGAGTTCACCTTTAATGTGAGTTGACATTTACTAACTTAAATGTTATTCTACAGAGTTTAGACTGGATACTCTCGGCTGTTTGCATTGTTCAAAGCTGTTTTTTGAGCAGGGGAACAATATGTACAAAATGATGTTTTAGGAACATTATTTTGACTGGAGTGTAGAAAACTTGTTATTATATGTGTAATACCAATTGCTTCTGTGTTTCTGATTCATTTTTGTCCAAGTGACCCGGGAACTCAAAGGCACTGCAGGGTGAGGCTGAAGTGCTGCTCCTGGAATGTAGCTATTCCTCCTCCGTTCTCTGCTGGGCTCTGTGTCACTCGGACACAGCTTCCTTAGATCACCCAATGCACTCGATTGTTACTCCTGACACCCCCTCCCTCCCCGCTTCTCAGATCTCTCTCTCATCTACCACTTTCCACTTTGTTCTATTTAGGGACAAGAATTTGGGGATGCTCATCAAATTGGAGCCAGAGCCAATGAAGGTCTAGAAAAACAAGGCTGTCACCCTTTTTATGAATCCGTCCTCTCCAGTCCCTTTGTCACAGAGGTAAGGACGGTGTGCCACAGGGCATGGGTTTAACTGTCGTGGGCGTTTCAGTGTCACAAAACCTAAAGTTTTTCCTGAAAATGTACTTCCTTGGCTTCTTTCTTAATCATGTTACTCATTGGTTTTTATGAGATTTGTTTTATCTACATTACAACATACTGTTGTATTAGATTAAAGGTAATTAAAAACTTTACACAAAATAATATGCCTTAGTAAGGGAGAAGTTATAACTGAAGTCACAAGAAGATATAAAAGGTTATAATTGTGTTTTCTAAGCATACCTTTGTATGCTTAGGACACCCTACTGAACGGTGTTCTTCTTTTGCCTAGTCTGAAATGACCTACAGCACCTATGACCAGGTCCCACCAGAAAGCTTTGCGGAGGTCCTGCTGAGAACTGGAAAGCTGGCGGAAACTAAAGCGGAAGGAGAAGAAGTGTTCCCAGCAACAGAAGGTATGAAAGAAGCCAGTTCCCTGACGGGGAGTCATTCAGATCAGGGAACAGTAAGTAAAACTGTAAATGAATGAGAGGAAGAACAATAGTAAGTTTTTCAGCCATCTTGAATAGCTTAACTTGACACTATCATTCATATGTTTAAAACATTACCTTCTGCTTTCCAGATACTTACTAATATTGAGGATTTAAAAGGATACATACGATACAATTCTTATTTTTAAGCTGCTAATTATCTAAAGTGATTCTTGTAACGAGCGGTATAAAGTGCTCAGTAAACACTTCTTTCTGATTTTGTGTGGTAGTAACTCTGAAGTATTTGCTTCATCTTAAGAATTTTCCACATGATGGTATATCTTTCCATGTAGAGTTTTTTGAAAAGAGTTAAATGTATGACCATTTCCCAAACACCCCTTTCCAATTACTTTTTTTTTCTCTTTAGTCTCCTCCCTTCTTTTCAAGCTTCCAGGGTAGTTTCTGTGCCTTTGTCTCTCAATTCCCTCTCTGCTCCGCCGTCCTTAGCGGTCGCCTCCTGATTCACGGGCCGCTGGGGCTGCAGCTCCCCTGCCTGCCTTCCAGGCACCTGCGGGAGGAAGGCCCGGGCGGGGCGGGCGGTCGCCAGGGCAGTCCCACCCGCAGCCTCCACGGGCAGGCCACCGGGCAGTGTGGTCTTCCACGCGAGCGCACGGCTGTGTGGATCAACACTTGGGAAAATGCGTGTGGGGAGTAGAACCGCCATTCCCCAGAAACCTGGTACTATAATTTATTTATAAATAATGATGAAAAAATAAATTAGCATTTCTACGTAGTCGGGAACAGGGGACGCAAATACTGCTTCCCGAGCCACTGTGCGGGCACTTGAATGGCGGTACCCGTTTCACGGAGTGGGCCGTTTTTCCTCGTGCTCTGAGACGCGTGTTTTTCTACCTCATAGCATTTCTGAAATCAGAGTAAACCTCACAGTTGATGGGTACATTTGTGGGGTTTTTTTTCCCTTCGAAAGCTATTATATTGCAAATGATACTGAATATATGTGAAGGGTATAGATGCATTGCTGTTCTCCCTTTTAATCATTCTTTACTACTTCCTGTTTTTTCTCCTCTTAAAATTTGTCTTTATGTTTTTCTAATTTCACCGACGTTTTTCTGGGGTCTGCGAGTGACTCTGACTCCTGGAGGGAAGAGCACAGGCCGCCCCCCACCCCCCCGGAAGCCGTGAGGCTGAGGGGCTGGGGCAGCGTGGCGGGCCCTGCGCAGGTTGGGCACCGCAGCGAACCCGCTCGGGAGAGCCGCGGGGGCCGAGCAGAAGAACCGTGTTGAGCGTTTCTTCCCTTCAGCTCGTCTCTCAAGTGAGCATGGCAGCCGCACGCTCTGCCGCTGGCCCGCTGTGCCCCGGGATGGCGATGGCCCGTCTGTGTATTGTGCCCGTTCTTAGGTGGCACTGGCCTGGCTCCTTCCTCACTGTCACCTCGGGCTTCTTTCACCCCAGTTACCATCCTCCCTTGTTGCGAGGCCTGGCTGCAGTCATACTCTGTCCTGGTTTCCCGTTAGAGTTGCTTAGGGAGTTCTTAAGAGCTGCAAAGCCTGGATCCACTGCAGAGCATTTGTTGCAGAGCCTGGAGGGGGCCCACGCATCGGGAGGTCCTCAGGTGATTTCAGTTGCAAAACCAAAGGCAGGCCCTTCGGAAGTTTCACACAAGGTGCCGGATTCTCCGCAGCCAGCGGGTGTCAGCCGGCGTGTTTCTGCGTCGGACTCGGACGCACCTGCCCTCCGAGCCGCTCAGCAGGCCGCTGGGGCTCTTACCCTGGAGGGTCAGACTCGCAGTGCCGGCTCTGTCCCCAGCGCTCCCACAGGCTGTTGCGACAGGTGCACGCAGGGCTCCTGCCTAGCCCCTGGCGCTCACCGACTCTGCGCGATGAGGCCAAAAGTGCAGCCTGAGTGGCAGTCGCGGTGTGGGCCGGGGGCTGCGGCTGCGCGCGGGGGGACGTGACCCCCGCTCCTGGGCCTGCGCATGGCTCCCCCGCAGGTCCCTGTGACCCGGCGGAGCGCGCTTCTTCCACTGGCTCCTTCTGACGTTACGATGTTACTAACTTCCCACCAAGGGAAAGACTCCAGGTCCATTAAAATATTAAAACTCTTTTCAAATATTGTTGAATTGAGTGGGAAAGACGTGTTTGAGCACCTTCTGTGTATATTAATGGGTCTTTAAAAAAAGAGGTGCTTTTAATAATTACATCCCTTTAATTTACATTTGGCTTTATAGTTTATGAAGCATTTTCATAGACATTTGTTATCAGTAATGCTAATATGCCTGAAACAAATGTTTTTGACTATTTTATAGTACCAAATATTTGTCAAAAACTTGGCAAAATTGAAGAGTTATAAAGGCTAAATTGAAAAGTTTAGATTAAAAATTGTAAAAATGTGATTCTTGACTTTGGTTCAGAAGTAGGTTATCATACAAATTACACTTTCCAACATGATCTACTTTTCAGAATTTCTCAATAAAGTAGATGAAAAGGTTTTTGTGAAGACTAGCTGAAGAAAATTGATCATCATTTATTTAGCTAACTGAATGCTTTAATGGCTAATGCTTTCCAAATCAGTGGTGCGGGCAGCTTTCCTCTGTGAGTCCGGCCTGGAACTGAACTGATCCCAGCCAGCTTCCCAGGGGCCTGGGCTTTGCACCGACTCTGGTGCTCGCAGGCCCAGGTGTAGATATTGTCTGAGCCTGGCTGGGCGACTTTTCTACAGAACGCATTGTATTCAGGGTTTGAGAACCAGCATTGCGGATTAAACTCAAATGCACTGATAAATGTAGGGCAGGCCTCTCTCTCTCTCTTTTTTTTTTAATATCGTAATGGTACTGTGCATCACCACGCCGCAGCCTGCAGCCAGGACGACATCCGAGGGCCCCGGTGAGGCCCTGTGGCATCGGTCTGCCTCGGATCCTTGCCGGTGATTTTGTCAGTGTTGCTGCAGGTGGCTTGCTGAGCCAAAGGCTGGGAGGCTTCCTGACTGTGGGGTTTGAGATCTGCTTTGCAAGAATCCTTGCACCTTTTGAGGGACACTGCCCTTGCTCCCCAGGAGCTTCCTGTGACAATCCAGCTGTTAGTGATGGGAGGGCAGTGCTTGGGTCATGAAGATGAAGGAGCTGTGATCCAGTTGGGGGAGAAAAGGATGCCGTGAGGCGACTTGAGCATCATTTGTGTTAGGGATTAGGGAAGAGAGAGGGCCCCTCTGGTTTCACCCTGGGCACATCCGTGTGGTGGTTTACTTGACACTGGTGATTGTTCCGGCTCGGAGCAGTAGGGCGGTCGTGGGCTTTGCGTGGCTGGAAAACCAGCTGACTGAATGCCGGGGACGAGGGGTACCCAGTGTTCAGGCAGCTCCGGGAAAACCCACGTGGGAAATAAATAGCTGCCAGAGAACTTGAGCATTAGACACCGTTACCAGAGAGGATTTTTGTGTCTTTTCTTCACCCCATATTTTATTAAGGAAACTTTCAAAGCACATGAAATTGAGAAAATTCTTCGGTGAACTGCCGTATACCTTTCACCAAGATTCAACAATATACATTTTACCACACTCCTCAGCCCGCCTCCCTCCCCACTGCCCAGCTCGTCCGCTGAACTCACATTATACAAATGACTTAAATTCTAGTCCAAGTAAGACACAGTTTGGGAGGCATATCTTCTGGAAAAATAGTATATGGTCTGTTCTTAAAGTCAAGTACCATTGGATTATTCATATTCTGTTCTCCTTCGTTAGTGCCGATCAGGAGACTCTGTGTTCTTTGAAAATAAAGGGTTTTCCTCATGAGTACGCAGACTGCCTTTGACTTGATTCTCAGGCCTAACTGGGCAGAGCGTGTCCTCGTCTATACAAACTGCTCATCAGCTCGGACTTTGTGGGCAGTGTCCTCTTGTTCATTAAAGCTGTAACCTTTACAAATTGTCACTTACGTGTGTGTGTGTGTGTGTGTGTGTGTGTGTGTGTGTAAAAGCTGTTAGTGGTTGGGCTATTTTACGACAGAATCAAACCAAGAGACTGGTATTTTCGCGGACTGCGATGAGGAGGGGTGTTCCTGGAAGGAACAAAACCACACTATCGTTGCCGTAGTGATCCAAAGGTTCGTCTGAGATTTGCATTCAGAAAGCTTTTCTGTGGCTCTGATTGTTAGTGCCCATAGGGTCATCTTCCACATTTACTGCTGTTGATATATGTAGTTTTATAGCACAGCCTGGGTCCTTTAAATTGGTCCCTTAAATCAAAGGATTAGCTTTAAGAAACCATCTTCATTGATCTGCTTGCACGTGGACTTGCAGCTGCACTAACAGAATTTCCTCATGTCTAAGTAACAGCGTCATTTGTCTGAGTTAAGGCAGGGTTACCATTTGACATAGTTTCATGTGATCTGTATTTAAATGAGACTGAATAGACTTTCAGAAAGTGTCTTAAAAAGTCTTCTGAAGCTAATTGTCGAAACCTTATAGGACTTAAAACATGGTGCTTAGTAACTGCGAATGTCATGCAGATCCTCAAGTAAAATGATGCACTTTTTCCCCGTGTTCAGTTCTTTTGCAGCTAGCAAGTGACGCTTTGCCAAATGACATGACCTTGGCTCTTGCCTATCTCCTTGCCTTACCTCAGGTAAGTTCACCTGTACCACAAAACGAGGACTTAAAAACGAATTAACTAAAACCCTGTTGTTCATTATCATTGTTTACTTTACATAAGCAACTGTGTTCAGTATCCAGAGAATAAATTCTACAATGTTAGTTGAAATACTGATATTAAATCTGCTGTTACATGCATAGAATCTGCCTTTATAGTGTCTTCTGAATTTTATTTTAAAGATTTAATTTATTTATTTTTAGAGAGGAGAAGGGAGGGAGAAAGAGAGGGAGAGAAATATCAGTGTGTGGTTGCATCTCACGCATCCCCTGCTGGAGATCTGGTCTGCAACCCAGGCATGTGCCCTGAATGGGAATCGAACTGGTGAACCTTTGCTTCGCAAGCTGGTGCTCAGTCCACTGAGCCACACCAGCTAGGGCTGTCTTCTGGATTTTAATGTTGTTGAATTAAGATGAGATCGAGTTGATCTGATGGAGACTTTGTACCAAAATTCTACAGTCACGACTAGGTATGTAACAGTTTGTGAGGCTCATGATTTCCTTTCAGCCGAGTCCATCCCACCCCGTTCCCTCCTAGGTGCTGGATGCCAACAGGTGCTTTGAGAAGCAGTCCTGCTCCGCGCTCGCCCTGCAGCTGGCTGCGTACTACTACAGCCTGCAGATCTACGCGCACCTGGCTCCGTGTTTCAGGGACCAGTGTCATCCTCTTTATAGGGTGAGTCCTCTGGGTTCCACTTTTTAAGGAGCAGAATTCAGGTTTTTCTAAAACAGTTCAAACACGTGTTTAACGCTTTAGGGGTACCCATCTGCTTTGTATCCAGAATGCATTCCAAGTGGCTGACAGCCTTTTTGCTTGGCCATGGTTGCTGTTTCAGGTATCAATCAGAGGTAGAGTTTCTCTTGTTTGTTGTGAATGCTGATTCTTCCCTTAACTTTTCTGTCATTTGCTTTATTTATTTTTTTTATACGAAGTTCTTAGGAAAGGCTAAAGGCAGAGCAGACGTGAAGTGAAGAATTGGTCTTTTAATTCACTGCCCAGAAGAAAGGTGTCTCTGTGTAGTTCAGAAAGTTGGGCCACATAATTCTTGTAGCATTGCTCCACTTTTATACATATTTTTAAGCCATAAATATGGGAGTACTAATGGTATACAGATTAAATACTGAAACATATCCTGTTACTTGCCACCAAGCTTTAGACAACTCTTGTGTAACTCCCCTGTTAGTTCCTGAGTGAAGCACCTCACGTGGCCTCAAGTTCCGCGTGCCTCCCTTCATGGACACACGAGGGTTGCAGGCACCCCTGCAAAGCAATGCCTCAGGTTTACTTTACACACCAGGTTGTGAGTTCTCAGCACTGGATGTTATCTGCCTTTTGAATTGGATCATTTTAAGAGAATTACCTCTTTTTTAAGGGAAGACAAGCAAATAGATCAGACTTTCAGATCCACTCTGTGCACCAGTCCAAGGTTCCAGTTTTACTAAGGCCGGTTTTTCCTCCCCTTGACCCAAAGCAGACTGTCAAGAAATGATTTCACATGTGTATCAAAGTCCTAGCTGCCTCGGCTCTGCAAAACATAGCTGAGAGCTTATACATATGTGAAAACATTCTGTTTGTGGCAAACTCTATGGCTCTTATTCATCCATTTCTATTAAAAAGAAGGGGCGGGGTGTAGGAGACTGTCCGCAGTGCAGGTTAATCTCCCAGGACACGGTTGTCATTGTTAGGAGGGTGTCGTTCTCAGACACAGTTTTATTATGATGACATTTGGCTGAGAAACAGGAATAGTTTCTTCTTTTTTAGCCGCTTGGTATAAGATAACTATTTTGGGAATTTTGAAATTTTTTGATAGCTGCTACTTCTTTGTACAGTTACTTTGGTCCATACTCTAGTAATTTTCCTTTTTTTTTTTATGTGTCAGGTATGTTTTTATGTGAAATGAGAAATAGACTTATTGTGTTATAAATTGAAGGGATGAAGTGGTTACATAGGTGGAAGTTTATCTCTGGAGCAGTGTACTTCATCTCTATTACTACAGTCAGCTGGGCGGCCGGCGAAGAGTGTTGTTGGCATGTTTGCTGCTGTCTGCTTCTGAATACCCTTATCTGTTCATCAGTGCTATGTATGCACACAAGTACCAAGTAATTTGCTGCTCCAAAACTCCAAGTGTGTTGACATGCAGTGAAGTGTTACTTTGATGAAAAGCATTGTGTGTTGTTATAAACTTGAAGTTTTTCCCAGCAAGTCACTGTGTTGTCAAAATTTATTCGACTGAGATTTCTGAGTGGACACCATTGACCCGGGATCCCAGTGCCGAGAGGGCTTCTCCCTCTTTAATTTCCCAGTGAAGGTCATACCATGTGCAGAGCACTGTGCTATGTTTTGCAGACACAGACGATGGAAAAGCTACTCAGTCAATCAGTTGCTGCCACTAAACCTCCCTGTGTGTCTTAGACTCCTACTGAGCATGGGGAGGGGGGAGGGGGATGCTGCCTGACCTCAGTGAACGCGCCCTCACTGCGACGCAGGTGAGACAGCTCCGTAGGGGTGCGCGCGAGGAGCACGACGGACAGCCGGCTAAGGCCGACCACCAGCTGGAATGGACAGAAAGCCAAGGCCTTGCCGCAGAGCTGCTTTTGGGTCTGTAACCTCCGGTTTTATTTCCTACAAACATTAATGAAAGTAGGCCTCTCGGAGGAATATTCTAGTAGAACATATATTTTTCATGTTTTCCCTAATAGTAAATCATTTTATACCAAAAATTAAATGTCCCAAATTGTGCAGTTTGTGAGAGAGGTCAGTAAGGAGAGAACCGTTAAATTCCGGCCAACTTTAATACCTGGCCAGCACGGTTTGCTGCTTCCGGCACCGTGGTTACCCTGCAAGAAACCCCGTTCAAGACGTCCGCAGCTGAAGTGTGCAAGGAGATCAAGGAGGAGGCTGAAAGAGGAGGGTTGGAAGGGCAGGTGCGTCCATCTTGCTTTCTTCTGCGTCCCCAGCAGTTCTTTCCATGGGGTGGGAAGTGAGTTTTCCATTTCCAGATCGTGTATGTTGCAGACCCCTTCGCAGACCCAGCACTCGCTGAGTGCTTACAAGGAAGGACACAGAGCTTGGCATTTTAGGATGAAAGATGATGAGACTGTTTCTACCCCGTACCCCAGTTCTGTTTCTTCCTTTCAACTTGTGTCCATCCCAGCCTTTTGACTCTCGGTCTTGTTCCTGTCACCATTTTCCACCACACTCTCCTTTTCTTTGAAGATGTCCCTTGGGCTCCTGTGCCTCTCCCTTGCCCGTAGCCCCCACTTCGTTGTCAGACTGCTCGTCCGCCCTGTGGTGTCGATCCTGACACCTGTCCCTGTTGCATCCTGGGCCCAGTTGCTGCTGTTCAGGGTCTTTGCGTCAGGAAGCAACATTATGTCCGAGTGGCAACAGAGGCCAGTGAAGTCCCTGCGGCCCAGGGGTGATGCCTCAGCAGAAGGCCCCTCCCAGCTGCCCCAGACAGAAACGGACGTGGCCCTGGCAGCACGGAGATCGCACGGGCCAGGCCGCAGGCCGGCTCCTTCCCCAGGGGCCGCTCCCACCTCTGTGGGAAGCACTTGGGTGTTGGTTCAGAAGGTGGAATAAAGAGTTAGAAAGAGCTCGCTATGTTTTTAAGCATCGAGCTGCAGAGACACCCTGGAAGCCTTCCAGAGAGCCGTGTCCGGGGGAGCACCTGAGCCCTCCCCAGTTTGTCTCCCCTCTCCATCCGGGCCCTCACGTTAAAATTCAGCCTTCCATGGCTCTTCATCTTAACTGTGGGAACAGCGTCCTACACATCGCCCTGTCCTCATTTTGTCACTTTTGTACCTTCCCCAAGCGCCTGTCAGAGTAGTCCTTCTCGGGGGGCGGGTCCGGCCGTCCTCCCCTGCCGAGTCCTCGGGTGATTCCCAGCAGGCCCGCGAGTCCTCTGCGATCGCGGTCAGTCTCTGCCTCTCCATCGCCCTCCGCCTTCGCTGCAGCCATGGAACTTCTCAGCACCTGTGGTTCTCTGGTTTCCTTGCCTCTCACATGTTGTACTCTCTGCCTGTGATGTCTCCCCTCATTTCTTTGCTCAGCTACTTGGTTCAGGTGTTGCCTTACCTACGCCTGATTCCGGCCACCTGCCACTGTCAGTAGTGTCCCCACACTCTGTGGGACGCTCCCCCTGTGCCTTGGCGCTGCCCTGTACTTACCTCGGCCACAGCACTCTGCTCTGTGATTTTGAATTTATATACTTTCCACCTGAAGTGGAGAAAGAGCTGTTTGAGGCTAGGGTCTGTGTTGTAGTTACTGGTTTTCCCCAAGGCTTAGACAGGACCTTGAACAGAAAGAATAGTAAACACGTTCACTGGGGAAGTGACCAAAAATTAATGAACAATTTGTCGATACATATGTGGTGATTGAATTATGTGTGTGTTTTCATCAGATATTTATCATGTGACTACTTCATGCCAAGTAGTGTTCTAGATCCTGGGAAAACAGTAGTGAACTAAGTGTATAAAGCCCTTGTCCTTTTCTACTGGGGAAGGGCACCATAAAAAAATAAGTCAATAAATTATGTACTCTGTTAAATGGTGGTAAGAGTGCTGAAGGATAAGAAGTAAGTGAGTGAGTGTGTGTGTGTGTGTGGTCTATCTGAAAGGTACAATTTATTTTTATTTTTAAAAGATTTTATTTATTTGTTTTTAGAAAGGAGAAGGGAGGGAGAAAGAGAGAGAGAAATATCAATGTGTGGTTGCCCCTCACATGCCCCCTACTGGGGACCTGGCCCACAACCCAGGCATGTGCCCTGACTGGGAATCGAACCTGTGACCATTTGGTTCACAGGCTGACATTTGGTCCACAGAGTCACGCCAGCCAGAGCTGAAGAATAAAATTTAAATAGGCTCAGCAAAGACCCAGGTTCAGAAGGTGACCTTTGAGTAAAGACAAAAGGCTGAGAGTAGCACCATGTGCATGCGTGGAGGAAGAACAGTCCAGACAGGGACTAGCAGTGACAAAAGTATGGACGTATCACTGTACCTGGCATACCACTGTGGTGTTTTCCCAGAGTGTTTGAGGTGATGTTGACAGTTTACTGTATAAAACTCAAGGCCAGAAGAGCTGCCTGACTCTAGAGGGAAAGGGTAGAAAGGCAGTCCGTGAGCAGACTCCACTGTGACTGAGCAGGGTCTCTTCTGTCCCACTGAGAAAGTGTCAGGAAGGGACCTGACAGCAACAATCAGTTTAGGGACTTGTTTATAGGAGCTGTCAGTGGACAGTACAAAGATCAGAATGACCCTTATAAGGCACTGGCGGTCTTAGAGTGCCTTTCCTATTCATTCTGCCACTTGATCCTTTGACCAACCCCATTTTGCAGAAGGAATTTCTTTGCAGAAGATGAGACTTGGAGAAATCCGGCGCCGTGCCCAGGGTTGCCCTTGTACAGCGCCGTCCTCTTGCTGTGCGGTCCTGATGCCGGGCTCTGCCTGCCGTTCGTGTGGACATGCTGCCGCTCTGGCCTTGTCTCAGAAGGAGCCGGGACCCTGGGTTTGGGACCTGAGTGGTCTGCGGCAGGCAGGACGGAGGGGCCATTCCCAGCAGGAAGTTTTCCTGTGCATTGCTGTCTGAGCTCCTGTGGGTGACAGAGAGGACCCTCACTCAACCGGCTGGCTCCTTTTGGCCCACCAGCCACGATCCTGACACTAGCCATTCTGAAGTTTGTTCTAGCTGGTCAGGATTAAGAATTCTCTGAATATTGCTCCCCCTTTCACACCACTGGGCCTGTCTGAAGTGCCTCCTCCTTCCCACCATCGGTAGACGGGTCTCCTGTGCGAAGCCTTCTCAGCCTCCTCCTCTGTGTCACCGCTCCAGGATGGACGCCCTTTGGGGCAGTTCCTGTAGGGGACTGGGAGGCATTGTCTCCTCTCCACGTGATCTTCCTTAGGGCAGGGGCCCCCTCTCTCTGTGACTCCCCAGGACCCTGCCCACTGGAGTTACTCAGTGACTGCAGCATGAGCTTCGGAGTTCAGGAGCCTTTTCGGCTGTGGTGCCTGAGGACAGCCCTCTGCTCCAGTCTTGCCGTTCTGAGTGCCGGCGCCTGGATTCGAGGGAATCCGGGTGGCACAATAACTGGATGCTTTAGGTACATAGGAGTTTTCCATCGGCTGCCTAATGGCTCATTATGTGGGTCTTTCCAGCATCTTCCTGTGCATAAAACAGCACCGCTGAGTTTGGAATGAAATGTGACAAACTCCTGATGAATCATCGTGGAAATTGAAATCAAAGTGGTTTCAATTTGTGGCCTGCACATAATAGCACCCGGTGAAGCATCGTTAGCTCTCCGTTCTCGGCTCCGCTTGTTTCTGTTTCCACAGGCTTTTCCCGTTTTCTCCTTCCACCCCCTGTAATTCTGTGCTGCAGGAGTGACTTAGTAATCTAGGTAGATTACAAGGTGTGAATAGAAGTACGATACAGTTTGTTGGCGTTTTCTCCTGGCAAAAGGCCCTTGCATCCCACCCTGTGCCTCCCCTCCCCTCCTGCACCCCAGCGCAGGCCCCAGGGGGGCCCCCAGCCGTCTGTGGAGCAGCCCGCACTGCCTTCATCTCTCGTCTGCGATGCAGGAGGATGAGGGCCAGGTGGTCAGTTGGGAAAAAAACTGCCCCTTCTACTATCTGTTCTGGTTAACTTGTTTTTATGATCGAAAACAATATGCCCATGGCCAAAAGAGTCAAGTGATAAAAATGGTATACAATTAAAAATCATTGTTTCCCTTTTGTGTCCTTCCAGAAATAGTTGATGGACACACACACACACACACACACACACACACAGGTACCCAGATTTATATTTATATAATAATTTTTATGCAGATGTGAGTAAGCCACACACACTGTTCTATACCTTGTTTTTTTTCACTAATATATTACCTTTATAATTATTCGATATGCATCTTGAAGCATGATCTTTTGAGCATTCTTTTGAAAAATTTTCAGAAGATAAAATCAGTTAAAAATGGAAATATATTCTATAGTTTCGTATTCCAGAGAATCAAACCCAGCAGGAGATTAAATGCAAAAGTTTATGGCAGACTCTTTCTAAAATGTTTTCTAAAGCTACTTAATTGAAAATACTGAGTACAAAGTTATCTCAAGCAAATAAGAACCCTAGAGGGGCAGCCACACCACCTGAGTGAAACTTTCCCGGCCTTATTACCCAGAAATGGGGACTATTAACCTGGGGTGGATTCAATATCTCTAACTAGTAGCGCTAGTGGGTCAGAGCCTTCTGTTGTCATGAATATTTATGAATATTCTGTTGTCACAGGGACTTGACCGTACTCTTTAAAGAAATTGTATTTTATTCACTCCTCCCCCCAAATTTGCATTGCTAAGTTTTGGAGAAGTAATAGAATAATTTAATTTTACATGCTTTCATTTGAAAATTTTGATACCTTTTTATGTTGTTAGTTTTTGCAGCCTGTGGTGTTTTGCAGCATCACTTTGAATCCCGACTATGGAAGGTTTCGGAGCTCCCTATAAAGTCCTTCATCCGCTTCTTAGAGGCTAATGGCTCTTACACGCACGGATTGTGCATTGCGTGTGGGCGGGAGAGAGGTTTGGATGTGCCCTTCCAAGAAACAGCGATTTTAGGTGAGAGATAGGGGGTTTGACTTCTTCCTTCCCGCAGGGCCACAGCTGCGACAGTTGGCCTGTCGTGGGACCTGCGAAGTAGGGACAGCAGTCTGCCATGGTCGTCACGGGCTTGGCATGAGGCGCAGATGAAATTCATGGGGGAGCGAGTGCCTTAGAGACTTCCAGGGTGCTCCCCTGTGGGGTGAAGGAAGGTGTATATGAGATGAAATGTTGGGGTGAGTAGAAGAATCTTTGGAATATTTTGAGGGAAGTTGTGATAAGCTCAGGGGTAGAATTGTTATTAAAATTTAAATAGAATATTGGAAGTAATCATGAACAAAGTTCCTTGAGGAAAGGATAGAAAGTAGTGATAATGACAAGAAAATAATTTGTGTAGAGAGCTAGAAGTCGCAACACGCGTATCTGTTCAGTCTCATTTCGTCTTTATGAGGCCCTATGAAGAAGACAGGGCTGAAGTTTTAGCGAGAGAAAATGTGAGGCTCAGGAGGCAAGGACCCATAATTCCAATTCCCATGTTTTTTTCCCATAACTAGTTTTCCTTTCTCTTGGAAGACATTGCGAGTTGTCCTTTGCTATTAGCATTATGTTTTAAAGACAATAAATTGAAGTATTGAAAATCTTCCTATACACTTAACAAATACTTGATTATCCACAAACCTGAAGACACTTAGAAACCTATCACCAAGGAATTAGTGGAATACCCCTAATTCACCACTTTATTAGGACCACATTTTAAAAGGAGGTATTTTTATATCAAGGGGTTGAACAGGAAGTGGTGTTCTTGCTTATGATTCTAAAATTCTGTTATCACTGGAGAGGAAAAAACAAAAGCCTTAGAAATATACTCAAATCAGATATCCAGTTGAACACCTATCTTTGTGTGTCTTCTGTGGGCACTTGTATCTATAGACATGTGAGTATATGTAGAAAAGGAAAGAGAGGAAGAAGATATGTGTCAAAGAGTTAGCCTGGGTGGACAGTGGAATGACAGCGTTCAGTCCATCGCGGAAAGGCGGTCGTTTGTAAAAGGACTCTAATGACGGGTCTCACGTTTGGTGGGAGCTCCGTGTACACTGGTCCCATCAAGATCCCTGTAACGTTAGGAGACGTCCCTCCCTGCCTACCATACATGAAAGGGCGGTGCTGGGGAATCATATCGCCACTCTGCTACTTACCCCGAATGGCCTTACGCAACTTAACGCCCCTCCTCACACTTGTGTGGAAAAGGTGATCCTGGCAGATGCCTGTTCCACAGGACTGTTTGTACTCAGTGAGATTCAGCTCACGTTGTTTAGCACTGTGTTCCATGCTGAAGACTGAAATAGTCGGTACTTGTTCTTAAATTTTTCTTAGAAAAGTGAGCAAATGTGCTGTTCAAAGAATGCGAAATAAAAGTTATTCACACAGGGGCTAACAGGGGTGTCTGGCCCACGGGCCGCATGCAGCCCAGGATGGCTGTGAATGCGGCCAACACAAAATTGTAAATTTACTTACAACACTATGAAATTTTTTTGTGATCATGTGTCACAGTGTAGTGAATGTGCGGCCCAAGACAACTCTTCTTCCAGTGTGGTGCAGAGATGCCCAAAGGTTGGCCGCCGCGGGACAGGGTCTACTTACTAAAGGAGAAGAGAATAAAGTAGTTTAAACTGTGGGAATCTATTAACTGTAATGTTGGTCTGAAATTGCATTTTTAACAAAGAAATCTGTTCTGTATAGCTGGTGGAGGCGTTAATGAGATGAATGTAGAACATCCTCAGTTCTACCCCTGGGGGGACTTACAAAGTTTTCATTAATAACGTAAAATAACTTACGTTATTTTCATGATTAGATTCTGATACACTCAGAGAATTTTAGTCTTAGGACGGTGACCATCTCGTGATGCTCCTTTGTTTTACATCTGAAGAAACTGAGCCCTGGAAGAGTCACCAGAGGGAGTTCCCTGCTCTGCAGAGTTTGTGGCATCCGTGGTGTGTGACTCTGCAGCGGTGCTTATACTCAGACGCCTTCTGTGATTTGTTTGTGTATATATCTTTGTCAGGCACTTGTTTTTAATTGCCTGAGAGAAAGCTCTGGGCTCAATTTCCTTTCATTTAACAATGGAGAAAAGAAAGCTTTAAAATACCTTATTTTATTTGGGCCTTACCACCTACCATGAGGAGACTGTGCTGTGTGCTTGCTGATACTCTTTTTACAGCAAATAACCTACCCCACACTGTATCTCTGCTAAGTGGGGGGCTGGAGTACAGGCGCGTACCCTGACCTGAAAGCCACGGCTGCCAGTGAAGGTGTCTCCCTTTCGCCCCATGCCTGTACTCTGGCAAAGACAGATTCACAGAGTATGACTTTGGGTCTCTGCCTCAGAAACTATAATACTGTGTTATGGTCAAGTGAAAAGCCTGTAGGCCAGTTTCCCAGTACAGGTATCAAATCATGGATGTTCCAGAAAACAAAAAGTGAAAAATGAATGTGGAACAAAAACTGGAGAAGGCCTCAGGAGACTGGAGGTGGCTGAATCCTTGAGGAGGGGCAGGGAAGCAGGAGCGCGGTAGGGAGGGGCCCGGGACCACTCGCAGGCAGGCGGGGCGGCCACAGCCTCTCCTGCACTGGGCACCGGGCAACGTCAACGTCAGGCCGAGTGCTTTAGTCTGAAGCCACAGGTCAGAGTGTATGTGAAAAAAATTTTCTTTCTTGTTTGGTGAACATGGGTTTGCTGGGGGAGTACAAATGGCTATAGACTTGTAGCTCAGTGAAAGAGCAACTCCAGCGGAGCTTTCCTCTTTCCCTGAATCCTGATCACCACCAGGCAGAGACACCTAAGCAGGGGAGACCTGAGGACAACAGGCAGCACCAGGGTGTGTCTAGGGTGCAGGGCAGGCGGAGGTGGGCTGGCCGGCCCCTCAGCAGCATCCCTGTAGCAGTAACTTCGAGGTGGCTGAGCCCATGGTGGGTGTTCAGGGTGGTGCCCCCCCAGGCTGCGGTCAGCAAGAAGAGAGGGGATTGGGCTCAGTATTAGCTGTCAAGTTCCTGGGAGCAAGAATCCCCTCTGCCCAGGTCCATTGCCAGAAACACCATCCACATGCAGGTGATTCCCAAAGCACTCTGCAGCTGCAGGAAGATTTGCTTTCTTCACCCCATCTTTCCAGCAGGCCTTCACCACCCAGGACTTAGCATGTACTCTCTACCCTGTACTGAATTTGTCTCCCTATTTTTTGCTGATCTTTTCACTTCTGATATCTGAGTAGTTAGCCTAGATGTTAACGTTAAGAAGGCTTCCATCACACCTGCCGAAGTCCCGCTCCTTTGTATGAAAAGTGCCTTGTGCTTGCTGTATCACACATCGTGTTCTCATTGCTTGTTGTCTCCCCTACTAGGCAGCGTTCTTGGAGGAAAGGGACGCATCTTAGTATGTCACTTGCTATTTAATACGTACACACAAACATATTTGTTGCATGAGTTGAACAGTGGTTTGGTAACTTACTTTGGGGAGTTAGTTTTCAAACCCAGGTCTTTTGACTTGAGATACCTGTGTGTTTTGAGAGTGGGACTCAGTATCTGCCTAGAGTTAGGGAAAGAATTCTAGTAAGGTGGACCTTTTCTCATATCCACCTGTTGGAATCCAAGGCTTTTTTAACTGGTTTTTGTCAATACTCCCAGATTGTTCCTTAATAGAATCTAGAGAGAATGGCAGGCTATGTTTGTAATGTGGACTCTACATTGACAAATTCCTGTGTAGCTCAAAGTAATGGCTTACACATTAGAAATGTTGACAACTTACTATAATTAGGTATATTTCTGAGAACCAAAGGTAAATTCTGGAGGGTTTTTTTTTTCCTAATTTGCTTATATTAAAATATATACTATGTTTTCCCAGAAATTGGGAGTGACTGGGTTGTTCAGCTATTGAGTTCCCAGAGTAATTCCAAAATCATGGCTGAGCTGCATTACTTCGTTGACACCCAAACCAACTTTAATATAAATGAATGTCCTCAGTTAATCATTATTTTTCTCTCCTGTCAGCAGTTAGATTCTGGATTTTGTTCCATTTGAATAATTTTACTGGTTGGAGAAGCTGCTAAGAATTGTAGGACAATATCCCACTGAGCCCCAAACTGAGCAGAGTAAAAGTTGGCTGGTGCTTTCTTACTCAACTGGAAGGGTTTTACAATTTCGGGACGAGGGGCAGATTTCCCGCCCTCACTTATCCTGGGGGAAGACACTTCTCCTCAGCTGTCTGGGCATCATTAGGGGGTCCCGGCCGCAGCTCTGTCACAGAGAGCACATGGAGGCTTCACAGGACATTTGCCCAGAGGCCGTGATGACGGCAGCTACTGTCGGGGTGAACTGTCGATGACCAGGTAATTGGGGAACGGACCGGATGCAGGTTGATGGTAGTTGAAAAAGCAAGGATATGTTCTTTATCCTGTGGGTGGGGTTTTTATGGGGGAAGAAGGCAGAGCAGGAGTCTAGAGACCTGCTTCCAGACCCGGCCCTGTGTCCTGTCTGCGGTCTGCAGGCCGCGCCCCTGCAGCGCAGGGCCGCACGGGTGCCCCGGAGACACGGTCTTCTTCCTGCAACTTCTTTCCTGTTCCTCACAGGCAGATCCTAAAGAGCTCATCTTGATGGTCACCGGGCACGTGTCTCGATATGGACAGGACGCCTGGCCCGAGGAGGTGGCCGCACTGACCGGGCAGTTACGCTACTACAACGAGCGGCTCCTGGACCTTACTCAGGCGCAGGTGCTCCGGGGCCTGCGCAGGGGCGTGGACGTGCAGCGCTTTACGGCGGACGAGCAGTACAAGCGGCAGACGATCCTCGGCCTGGCGGAGTAAGGCTGCTTTTATCTCGGGAAGGGATGGGCTTCAACAGAACAGGGCGAGTTGAATTAGCAGAACTGCTGGCCGCAGCCCTCTGACGACCGACATTCATTGTTGCTCTAAACAAGGCTTCCTTTCTCCTGCTTCTGCTGACCACGTGAGGGATGCGTCTCCCCAGCTGGGTCAGTGGGTGCAGACAACATCTTGAGCCTGCAGATTTAAATAGTAAGGGTGGGAACTCTTTAAAAAATTTCCCATGACTTTGATAGCTCAACACCAAGATTATTACCATCTTAGAGGTGAGTAGGGTATTATCAGGGGTGAAAAGTGTGAAACTTATGACAGAAATTTAAATACAAGATTGCCTTTTACTCCTGGATGCAAGTCTCCCTTTTCAAGTTCATGGCAGTTTTATTTTCTTGATGGACGCAGCTGATTGAATACAAGAGGAAGGACGGACCCTGTGCTGTGGATTCAGGGCACCTTCGTCCTTCCTGGGTTTCTAGACAAAGCAGAACTGACCAGCCCGAGCAGTCTCTCCCCTTCCAGGCCGGCAGCAGCTGCCATTCCCCTTTTTCCCTTACTCCTTGCAAGAGAGGAGCGGGCCCTTCTGTGAGAAGGCGAGGCAGGGCAGGCTGAGGGCCAGCAGGCAGCGTGCCTTTTCTCGCCTGGCGTTCCCCCAGGTTTCGGTCCTGCTCTCCATTTTTCCTTTTACATCCAGTGAGCTCAGATCCAATGAGAATTACTGACGTGTCAGGAAGTGGGAAAGTGTGATCACCCACAATGGGTATTAAATTGAGGTGTTTTGCTTTTCACCCAGAGCGTGTGGAGTGCTTACCATGGGCCAGGAATGGGGTTAGGTGCTCTCTAAACGTCTGTTAATCCTCAAAGGTAAACATGTGATGTCAGGGTTGTTATCCCTGTTTCATGGCTGAAGAACATGAAGTTTGGGGGCTTGAAGTAACTGGACCACATTTAGGCGGTCTGGGTCCCAACTGCAACTTTAACCTTGCGCTCTCACCTATTGGAGCCGTGAGATGTTCGCCACACCCCCCACCTCCCCTGCCCCGGCCTGGCTGGGTTCTTAAGGAGGTGCTGGCATGCAGCCCACTCGAGGCTTTCAGCCTTTGAAGCTGAGGCTAAATTGTGCCTGCATTTAACAGTTATCCCTCTCCCCCGATGTTATTTTAAAGTAACAAGGATAGGCCTGGTATGGTCATGGTGTACATCATTTTTCATCATTATTATTTAAACCTTTGAGAAAGTAGCAGAGTAGCCCTGGTGCCCTGTAATAATTTTGCATTAACCTGGGCTTCTTCCCTACAACAAAACACTCCAAATTCTCTTTAGAGTAAGTCAGGGAATAGAGAGATCAAAGGAAGATCGCAGTAGCAACCTATAGCTGGACTCAATTAAGGGAAGAAATGTGGAGTATTCTTTTCCCCTCTGTCCTTCTGGAGGTTCATAATTTCATAGAATCATTTAATGTGCAGTTTCAGAGGGACCAAAGAGATAATTTAATCCAACCTCCTCTTTTTTTGAAAGAAGACTCTGAGAATCAGAGAGTTTTAAAGAGTAGTTCAAGGTCACACAGCCAGAAGTTGAATGTGGGCTTCTTAGTTCCAAGTCCAGTGAGCTTTTCCTGTGGGCGTTTTGCAGTCCCTGGTGCCATGCTCATGGTTTCTTAGAAAAGAGTTGTTTTACAGAATAAAAGTTTGTAAGATAAAGCATGCCCTATATCATCAAATACATTTTGTTAGAGTTTTTATCCTTTTTTTCCTTTTCCATGTATCTAGCTGGCATATGGTATTTGAAGTATGTCCTAGGGGACAAATACATGCTTTTGATAAATATATCTATAATAGAACCTTTCCATAATCTATTGCTTAGAAAAACGTGCAGCAGTCTTTGGATGCTTTGTTTAAATGTGTCAGCATCTGTAGGCTTTTTGAGTTGGCAGTTCTGGTTTGGATTTGGGATTTCAGTGTCCCACACGTGAGAACCTTTAAAGGACCTGCTTCCGCTTGTTCTGTGGCTCTGTCTGCAGTTGCACTCAGTATTACCATTCATTTTCTTATTAATTGCACCTCCATTTTAATGGTCGTTGTTTTCTGCAGGTGCAGTGTATCTGTCCTTTATGGTCTGCATATTTTAGAGAATTCCTTAGTCGTGAGTCCGGGGCGCCGAGAAGAGGTCATAATATAGTGTGGTTTCTCCCCACTTGATCAAATGAGAAAGGTATCAATACTTAATGAACACATACCTGGTGCCAGGCAGTGGGCCAGACTCCCGTGATGGGAAAAGGGATTTGCTAATGGTCCCTGTTCCCCAGGAATTCTCGTTCCATCACGTGGAGGTAGGTACTCAATCAGTGTTTTAAGAGAGAGTTTTTAATTGACAATGACCTAATAATCCATGCGCTGGCAGACTTAGTCCAGCCCTTGGCCTCGTTTTTATAGTCCATGCACAAAGGATGGATGGTTTCTACATTTTTTAAAGGTCTGTGGAAAAACAACAATAAAAAACAATAAAAAGAAGAATATCCTACAGAGTACTGTATGGCAGCAAAGGCTGAGAGACTTATTCTCCGGCCCTTCACAGAAACGTTTGCCAACCCTTGGCCAGTCAGACCTGTGAGTGTCGTGGTTTCCTGTCTCCACAGTGTTACTTAATCATAACATGTTCACTCCTGCCTGTGTGGCTTTGTCCGCTCTTCTTCCAACTGAAATCTCCGTCCTTACATCTCTCCTTCTGGGCTGAATGCATCTTGTACAGTAGTCTTTCCAAACTGGCCTTGATGTGGGTGCTCTGGATCCAAATTACTTATGTGCCCAGAGACTCTCAGATTCGGTGACAGGGGACACCATTTCCTGGTTTATACATTCCACTGGCCCTCCGTTGCCCATCAGATGACCCAAGGACCCTGTACATTCCTAATTGTGACACCTCGCCCCGCCCCTTCTTTCTCCTCTATAGGAGACCCACCTATCTCCCCTCCTTCTCTGCCTGGTTCATGCTTGTTCATTCTTCATTCTTCAGGTCAAATTGGTCACTCTATTGTCTCCATTCTCACAGTATTTTCTAGTCTTAGCATTTAATTAGTGGTCCACACTTCATGTCCTCCACTAGACCACGAGTTCCTCAAGAAAAACCTTGTTTGTTTTCATGTTCTAAGCAGCTAACAATACCTGGTACAGTGTGGAGAACATAAAAATTTGCTGAGTAACTAACTGTGCTTTCTCAAATACCTACCCCTAAGGCAGGAATGCATTTCCTTTGCGTTATTTTTTGACTGTAGGCTGTAGTGTCTACACCAGAAGTTTTCAGCCTCAGTGCATTTTAGTCTGGATGATTCTTTGTTGAGGGGGGGGGGCTGTTCTCTACCTTGTAGGATGGTTAGCAGTATCCCTGATCTCTGCCCACTGGATGCCAACAGCCTTCTCCTCCACTGTGACAATCAAAAATGTCTGCAGACAATTGTCAGATATCTCTGGAAGGACAAATCACCCTTGACTGAGAAACCACTGGTCTAGAAAGTTCCTTGGTCAGCTGCGATGCACCACGGTGAAAAAGCAGCATAAAAACTCTTAGAAGTCCTTTCCCTGAGTTATATGGAATGCTTTATTAAGGACTGGGCTGGCTGCACCACCCCAGCTGGAGAGCGGTCCTGGGGAGCATTTTCCGTGCTGATTAAGGTAATGTGTGTCTCTCCTCTCCTTCCCCTGTGGCTGATGGACCTCCCTGAAGAACACTTGAGGAAAACGTCTACAACATTGCTCTTTCTCTGGCGCAGCGTTATGGCGTCTCCCGGTGGGAAGTCTTTATGACCCATTTGGAGTTCTTGTTCAGCGACAGTGGGTAAGCACACAATTCCTGTGTAAGTTTATGTCCATGAATTTCTTTTCCGTCTATTCTGAAAGAGTCATGAAGTTATATATTGTAATTTTCCTTTTCCTTTTCAGCTACAATAGACCATTGTCGTCGTACATTCTTTCTTTATTCATCAGTGATACACAAATATTCTAATAATAGTCTGTTCATTTTTGTTTTTCAGTAATAATAGTCCTGAGTTAGATACTTGAACATTCATTCATTCATTCATTTGAAAGTTTTTATTGAGACTCTATTTTGTACTAGGAACTAGATGCTGGGGTTCCAGTACCGAGCAAAAGCAGGCGTCCCAGCTGTCTCGGAACTTGTAGTCTAATGTGAGGGACAGAGTGTAACAGAGCAATGACATCAGCAAATGGGAAATCAAAGCAGTGACAAATTGGGTAAGAGAGCCCAGTTTGGCACTGAGGATTTGGCATTGTTAGGGAAGGCTCTCCTGAGGAAATAACTCTTGAGCTGAAACCTAAATATTGAGTTGAAATTAACTGCACTACAAGGAGAGCAGAGAACCATTTTCTAGGGAGACAGAACAGCTCAGTGCAAAAGCTCTTTGACAGAAGGAAGGGCATGCGTGCGGCTCAGCACCCAGCAGGTGGGCAATGTGGCTGAGGCCCTGAGCATCGGGGAGCCCAGTGTGTGATGAGACCACGGACCAGCCTGGAGGCCAGACCCCGAGCGAGGCTTGGACTCTGCAGGCCTTCGCGGGAGCTGTGGCGTCTTCCCGGGAGTGATAGGATGCCATTTCAGGATTTTGGTAAAGAGAAACGAAGTAATATTATCTGATCCACATTTTGAGATCACTTTGGTTACTATATTGAGGGAAGATTTTAGGGAGGCCGGGGTAGAGATACCTCGGCCAGTTAAGGAGCCGTTATAGTAATAGACTGGGTGAAAGATGACCATAGCTCGGACAAAGGTTTTGAAAGTACAGGAGAAGTGAGAAAGGGTTTCAGAGAGATCTGGAAAGTGAAATAGGTAGTACTTAACAAATTGGTTAATAAACATCCACTAAATATGAAGGGAGGGATTAGGAATCATCTCCCAAGTTTTCACTGGGTCTTCCTGTTGGGTGGTGACGTCACTCAAGGGGACAGGGAATAATGCAGACAAGGTATTTGGAGGGGAGGGTGAGGAAAAGGTAATGGAATGGAGAAGTTCTACACCCTGAGATGCCCAAGAGCCAAGGTCAGGCAGGCGGTGGTTCTTAGGGATCCAAGTCCAAAGGAGCAGGTGGAGCTGTAAATACGGATTTGGTGCTGCGTGCACTCAGGTGATGGGTGAGCTTGGGGATGCAGACAGAATGGGAAGAGGAGAGGACATAAGACAGACGTTGGGGACCTTCCACAGTTTCTGGTGGAGTAAGAGCTGCCAGCAGTGCGTGCAGAAGGAGCAGAGAGAGGCTAGAGAGGGGACAGACTCTTCTGCTGGGGGAGCCCGCTGGAAGAAAGAGGCGAAAGAAGGGGAGGCAGATCAAATGGGGTCAGATCCCACGAAGCGGTCCAGAAGTGCTTCCAACCTTAGCATCTTTAATTTTTATTATCACTTTGAAATTTTAACATCTACAATTTAAGTATTTATGAAATTGCTACATGGGTGGTAGTGTTATCTATGATAAATATTGAAGTGAATTAATCAGTTTTGAGGCACAGTAATATGTTCAAATAAATGTTTCTTGTGATATGCATATTGGCATTTAAAAAATATCTTGGCATTTTTAAATAAAAGGGTGTCATATCTGTACAAACAGGATGCTTCACTGGTCTCTGAATATATTATAAATTATCAAGCAATTAAATAATATGCAAGACTGTTCAGGGCATATCATTATACCTGATAGTGGTGTGATTATGCAGACTCACAGCAATTTCGAGAGCAGGAAATCATTACCCCCTGTGTGATTACTTGTGAGCGACAAAACCCCAAATACCCATTTAGCCAGTGTGTTTGGTGCTCCCTGGTCTTTACTTAAAAGGCTGAAGTCTACCTTGCTATTCGATCAAACTTGCTAATGCTGGTATCAGAAATTAGCCTTGTTAGTACAGTAGAAATCACCCAATGTTTATTTGCTGAGTCAGTGTCAATGGGAAGTCAGTGGGTCAGAGTCACAAGGAAATTAATGTTGTTTACCTTAGGGTTTGGTTTACCGTTCCTTTAAAAGCGCCCCCCGCCGCCCTGGTGATTTTCCTATAATTTTACATCCCCCTTCTTCCTGGTCGGCTTTGGAAACAGTCCCTGCCTCAGCACATGGACAGGTGAGCCATGCGGGCAGCTTTGGGGGCAGCAGCGTCAGGCAGTAGAGTGTTGAATCTTCAACCCCAGAGAGCCAGAGACGTCCTCGCTGTGGCTCTGTGCCCCTGCACAAGGGAATTGGGGCCCCTCAAACTCTTTCCATAATTCTACGTTGGGTGTAGTAATAACAATTAGAATACTCCATAGGATAGTGTCAGACCTCGCGACGTGCTGACCTATGATTGGTGCTTCGTTCATGGCAGCTAACACGGGCATTGCACTGCTACGGAGAGTTCTCATGGACACCCAAACTTGAGGTCCTTTTCCGCCTTCTCCTCTCCCTCTCTCCCTCCTCTTAGTGGTTTCAGACTGCAGTGATAGCTCTCAGGGGCCTCGTGGCAGACACTGGCTCGCTCAGCCTCTCAGTTCTGCCGGGCGAGTCCAGCTCCCCACACCGCGGGCTGATCTTCCACCCCTGCCAGCTTAGCAGCCGCCTCTGTCTCTGGCCTGCTCTGGACACTTCGGTGGCTCTCAGAGACAGCATGAACTACGGCGCACTTGTGGCCGAGTGGTAGGGTGTGGGTTTTGGGGTCAGAGCACACTTCAGGATCCACATCTGCCCCTAAGACCTGCTGTGTGGCACTGAGCCTCCCTAACCCTCCTGAGCCACTACTGTTGCAGCTATCAGGACTGTGGTCCCCACCTGAGAGGCCGGGGAAGCTCAGAGGAGATCTCTGGAGAGAAGATGGCCTGGTGGCTCTGGAGGGCCACTGCAGTTGTTCCTGTTGTGGTTTTTGTCATTTCTGCTTGCTCCGTGTCTTTAGGTTTTGGACACAGGATCCTTTTGAAATGCCAGGGGATGCTTCTAGATGATGGAGTAGTACTCTATTTGTTCATCCATTAAATATTAGTATTAGTTTTATAGTATCCTCATGTTCCAAGCATAGGTTTAAGCGCTGAACAAGATAGATACATCTTTTCCCTCGTAGAGCTTATAATATTCTGACAGGGAGACCACACAGACAGACAGACAGACACACACACACACCCCCCCCCCACCCCCCCCCCCCCAATATACATTGCTGGTCATGGTAAATGCCGCATGGGAAATGCATGAGGAGCCGCTAGGGAAGGCCTCTCTTCAGAGGTGGAGAGAGCCCTCCGTTGGAGGTTAAAGGCATTCCAGGCAGAGCGAGCAGGCTCTGGGGCAGGGGCATTCTGGGCGTTTTTGGGTCAGGGAACGCAGGCGTGTGGCTTGGGACCGGCGGACAAAGGAGAGCTAACTAGGGGCCAGAACCACCCTGACCGACCGCCGTGGCACCTCTCTCCACCCTGTCTCTTCTGACTTAAACAGCAGGCCGGAAAGCCAAACACCCTGCACCCAGGTGATCTCCCACCTGACTTTGCCTGGGCGGCGGACATCACGATGCCGTCATCTTCTCTGACACGTAATTTATACCGTGTCCTTCAGACCCAGGGCAGGGCCCCGGTCCCAGGGCCTCCAGTGGTGCTGCTCTGTGCTGCTGTTCCTGCCCCTCGTATCCTCTGGAGGGTCTTTCGGTCCCAGGTACAAGGGGTGAGAGCGAGTCACAGCTGTGGGGAGGTGACTAAAATACAGTGCCTCTACCTTTTTCTGAATTAAACAGGATTTATTCCTGAGGGTTGCTTTGCTCATAATCAGGTTTGAGGCTTGATTGCCTGTGGTAAGGAATTTGAAATTCTAGCCTTCTCTTCCATATTCTCCCCTGTTAAAGAAACCTGGCTTCATCATGAAGCTAATGTGAGAATGATTAGTGAATGGAGAGAGGATTTAAGGTAGGGTAGCTCACTGAAAGTATGTCAGAATATTGAAAATGAAAATAAATAAAATTCAGGACCAGGAAAAATCCATATTAGAGTAGGAAGGTAGAATGTAGATACTCAGGTCACAGGTTGCACAGGGTTGTGAAAACATAGCTGTGTATTTGGTATTGATCTTTCTTTAGGCCAAAGGGTAAAAGAGAACCAAAATTATGATTTGTATTGTGCGAAAGACGAAATCTGCCAACCTCGAAAACGGAAGAACTAGTTACTGCCGTTACCAAAATGGAAGTGACTCCTCCCGCAGATCTGCAACCTCCCTTCGCCTGTCGTGGTCCTTCAGGCCCCTCCCCACTGAGCAGTCAGAAGCTCCAGGCCGGGGCACAAACGTAAGCCGCAGGGCGTGTTTCGGCCAGTTTCCATCAGTGGGATGTGCAGGCTTTGAATCCTGCAAGTCTGGGCTCAGGCCCTGGCTCTGTGATTTCCTTCTCATGTGTTCTAGGTAAACAAGTTGTTTTATCCCTCTGTGCACATTTCCTTCTCTGTATAAAGGCTCTTCTTATTCATTTTGCAGAACTGCTGTGAGATTTGAGATTTATACAAAATACCTGAATGTAGTAGGTGCTCAGAAAAATAAAAAGCTTCTATTGTTAATTCTGGAAACAGACCAGATTTACAGGTATCCTATGAGCACTATTAGCCTAATGTTGCACCCCTGATTTTGGAACCATTATTTTTCAAGTCAGGATATCAATTTCATCTGCTTTGTGAGCATTAAATGAGATGATATAGTACTTAGTGTGTAATAAATGCTCAGTAACTAATGCTATTACCATTTCTGTGCTATGGTGTCTCAAAGTATTTCTTGTTCAGGAGATAATAATATGAGACTATATAAACCAATCAGAATTGACATTTTATGGGAAATTAAAAGGCTTAAGGGTCAGGGTTGTCCTTACGGAAGAGGCGATGAAGCCGCTGTTCCCATAGCTGTCATGTCACCACTCTGTTCATAGAAAACCTGCTACAAAGGACGTCACTGAGTATTTGTGTGACAAGAAATAGCCTGAGACACTCATTAGTGACCCTCTCATCAACTATCTAGGTGACCTCGAAAAGCTAAATTCTATTTTTTGATTTACAAAGACATGTGGCCAAAACGTTGACAGAACTGAAAAACGCCATGATTATTTTGACCACGTTGCCTGCATAATCACACCGCCGGCGGTCAGGAGGCGTTGCAGATCGGGCACCCAGGTGACGTTCATTCCGGGCACGCGTGGGAAAGTGCTTCCCCTGGTGTCCACAGGTCAGTCCTGGAGCCCGAGAGGCAGCCTTGCCTCTTCCCACGGGACTCGGTGGTGGGGCCCTGCTCGCCCTGGATCCTGGTCGTTAATTTGGATTCATAGCTCTTCATACCTTTGGGACAATCTTGGGGGGAGATACCAAGAAGTTACCACATCTGAACCCGTGAACCCCTCTCCATCCCTCTGTCCTCTTCAGCCATTCCCTGCAACCCCCTCCCTCTCTCCTTCCCTCCTCCTTCCTCTGCTCTCCTAAGGATTTCTTTCCTCAGCTCATGGGATTGCATTGTTACTCAGTCTCAGACTGGGTAAAGAAATATGCATTGAAATAAATTTGTTTTTCTATACAAATATAAGACCTTTCAGTACATGCTGTTCTTGAATTTTGGGGGATTGGCAACTTCAGGCCATTACGGAACACGCTGATCATGGACTTTGTACTATGATTTATTCCTTGTGCTTTGAGTACAACTGCTGCTAATTTCTTCCTTAGTTAATCTCTGCAAGTTAAAAATGCATTGTATAAATATACACACTGCTTTGTAGCTAGCTACATCTTGGTTCAAGAAAACACACAAACTTGTTTCTAAGGGTGATTATTAATTTGATTAGTGAAAAGTCCACAATGGTTTCATGCTATTTCTTCCTTCTTTCTTGAATGTGTGTTCTTTGAAATTGTTTTCTAAGCAGAGATTTCATTTCTTTTTCCAAAGAGAAGATAACAGCTTCTTTCAATGAAACTATTAAAATGGGTTATTGATTACTGGCATCTATAAAGGATCTTAGTATATTGCAGTTTACCGAAGAGGGAGGTTTTGGTATTTATCTTGTGTCTGTAAAGGTATTCCAGTATCTCTCTTGACAAGATAATTAGGTAAAATTGCACATTGGCGAACCGAATTGTAGGCGCAGAAGAATAAGTGGGTTGCATGAGAGAGAAAGTAAAGTTGATTGAGAGAGACTATTCAGAATCAAGGCAAACACAGATGAAATAAAACTGTTACGGTTCAGTCACTGCCTGGCCACTCTGTAGAGGAGCCTGTCTTGAATGCTCGGTTTCTCAGGTTGTTAGGAATGAGGTTTGACGGGAGAGCTCTTTTGGATGGTTGCTCCAGGGCAGAGAACTAGTGCCCGTGTTACAGAAAGAATCCCGTGTTTGAAGGGATTTCTCTTGTGGGCACGTGACCTCATCAGTCAATGGTTCCTTCACGACAAGGTGGACAAAGCCACACCGAGTCCAGTCAGACCTGGATGCTTGGTCTTAGACAAGTCCCCGAACCTCTCTGACCTCCCATCTGTTAGTTGGTAATGACCTAGATTTAACTAGTCTACCATAGTAACCCGCACAAACTGCACCCCCCACCCCCTCCATTGGGCACATTGTTCTGCCTACAGAGCTTTGTCAAAATGATTCATCTCAGTGGGGCCACATGGTTTATTATTTATTTCTTTGCTATATTGTATTCAGACTTCAATTTGGAAATTATGAAGGGGAGTCAGAAATTCTGAGTCACTTTCATACACCACTGTGCATACAGTATCTTTCACAGATAGCATTGCATATTTTGAATAGTGATAGGATCAAGAATATTTTCTGAACAGCCATCCAATACACTCACGTTTCTTGCACAGGCCTTGTGCTTTCTTGTCTTACTGCTTTGTTCATATTATTTTTGCTTCATTCCTTTCTGCAGTGCCCAGCTCAAGTACTTCTTTCATGAACTCTTCTGTTATTGATTCCTACTGTCTTCGAAGTAAAAGCTTTAGAGATCCTACTCCTGATTGGAATATAATTGTGTGCTATTTGTCAGCCCATGCCGTTATTTTACATTGTTGTTTAATTCTGAGAACTTATAACTCTACTAGATTTTCAAACCTCTGAGGGAGAGCTTGATGTTACAGATCGTCATACCCTCCCAGCATCGACTGCCGTGGTTCCATAGAGGACGCTACAGTTTTGTTCATCCACTCGTCACTTTGGCACACCTCACACACATGTGCTTAATGTGTCCCTTGTCCAACACAGTGGTGCTTGGTGCTGAGAATCTACAGGTAGAAAAGATGTGATACCATCTTTGCCATCAAGTGTCACACAGCTTAGTGAGGGTATACAGTCTAGATAAGGGTATACAGTATAGTGAGGACATACAGTATAGTGAGGGTATACAGTCTAGACAAGGTAATATGTAGTTAAAGCATGCTGTGACTGCCAGAGCAGAAGGGTACTCAGAGGAGACAGGGAAATTTTTATAGACCAGGTACATTTTTATAGATCAGTATATTTTTATAACTGTTCGATTATGTCTTAATAGAAAAATAGCATTTCCCTTGAAGTGAAAGTTCAAAGAGCATTTTTAAATCACTTGATATTTTGACTTTATAGGTTGACGCTGTTATCCTAAGTACTACCTCTCGTAACAATTTTAAAACATGATTTATTTTAACTTTATCTACATAAACCAAAAACATGTCTTGGCACTTTCTAACAGTGGAAATTCCAGTAAATGGGGTGTCATCTCTCGAAGGATTGCTTTGAAACTATGTGAAATCTCACTTGTGCTGCCAGGGGACTCATTCACTCACTCAGTTACATCCGAGGCTGCTGTCGAGAGCCCATTTCTGCTGGTGCGGAGGCCTGCCTGACCCGCCCTGCCCCGGGCAGCGGAAGCACGCTGGGCTGCGGCTCTGTGTTCTGTTCAGGGCGGCACAAGACCAGAATTAAGCCCTCCCCTTCACCCCGCAAAATACAACTGATCTACCAAAGTAACATTTTTATTGTATTATAAAGACATCCAAGTCAAGGTGAAAATAATAAGATACGTGTTTTTATTTAAGTGGCATTCATGACTACAGGTAATTCAGGTCAAAGTGCATGTACGTATTCTTGCTGATTTTAATGTTATTTGAACTTCGTATCAATTTTGGGTCTATCCAGTATCTGTTCAATGTTCTTGGATGCCATAGTTATGCCCAAAGGTTGGGGTTGTTTCTTCCCCTCACAGATTCCTTAATTCCTGAAATAATAAGATTGTTTACGTTTCTATAATGAAGCTCCTATTTTAATTATTCTTGTGACATGAATAAATAATGCATAGTGGAAGCCAACAGATCTGGGTCCATTTCCTAACTAGAAACCATTGGGCAGCTGCCCACCTGCGGGAATGAGAAGCCGCCAGGGAGGCTGCAGACCGGCAGGAAATCACACCCAAATGGCTCACTATGTCATAGGCATTGAACACGTTTGCTTTCCTTTATATAAACTACCTGCTTCTCGGTGGTTTGCTGTCTTTGATTAGACAGAAGGAAGGGACCTATACGAAGTAGCCTTTCCTCCTGGATTAAAAAAAAAATTGTGTTTAATAAAGGAACCAAACTTTAACACATTGTTTTTTGTCTCCTGATTTCAGTTTGTCCACAGCAGAAATTGAAAATCGAGCCCAAGCCCTTCATCTCTTTGAGACTTTGAAGACCGATCCTGAAGGCTTCCACAAGCACATGGTCAAGTACATTTACCCCACTATCGGCGGCTTTGATCATGAAAGGCTGCTGTATTACTTCACTCTTCTGGAAAGCTGTGGCTGTGCAGATTTGGGGAAATATGCCATTAAACCGGAAACCCACGTTCGGCTGCTAAAGAAATTTAAGGTAGTTGCATCAGGTAAGATGATCATTCCCCTGCTTGATGTCATCTTTAAAGTTAAATCTAGGGATTATATTTTTTGTACACAATCATTTTCATGTACCATGGCTGACATAGGTCTGAAACTACAGGATTTTGATGCTAATTGTCTTTAGTTGTTGTCCACACCTTCACTTACGGTGGAATTACATACCAGGGAACCTAAGAAACCTACTGAAACTCACACAGTGGCTTGCAGTACACCAGGCACTAAAATCAGATGTTTTGGACTGCAGAGGTTTATTTTCCTTCTTCTCCCATTGGTTATATTTTATTTATATAAATGTCAAGACCGAGATAACTTACAACAGGCAGTTGGGCAGAATTATGCTTCGGTGGAGCTATATGTTTAAAGCGTGTGTGGGCCCCATTAAAGTGAGAGCCTTTGCATCTTTGATAAATTGTGGAAATCATTAGAGTGGTGTCTATGTATCTTTATGCTCATAACAAAGAAATTAAACACATTAATACTCCTCAAATCTCTGTGGTACTTTATAATTTACAAGGCATTTTCAAATCTATGTTTATTTAGTATTCATAACAATTATGAGAATTTACTTCAGTTTGTCAGTGGTTTGCCGAGTGACCAGATTAGACCCTGGAACTGACACAGAAGACAGGGCTTCTGATTCATCTCCGCCTTCTGGTAGCTGGTAGCCAGATGCATGACCCATGACTATAATGCAGTTTGGTGAGGGCACTGATACAGGACAGCCCAGGGGCCACTGGGGGACTGAAGAAGTGAGGACAGAGCGCCCTCTCCAGTGTACACGGGAGGAGGCTGAGGCTCACAGAGCGTGTAACTTGGCCAGGATTGCAGAGTTGGTTACATTGCAGGCTGGGACTAGAACTCAGATCTTCTGATCTAAGGGGCAACTAAACGATTGGCTGTAACTAAATGGGCTGACAAAATCTTTGCATTTGGCCATGCAGAGGGCTCTGTGTGTGTTTGAAGCCTCTGCATGTTTGTGCTGGAGAGAACTCCTCTCTTTCTCCTCTTTCCATTAGGTCTCAATTATAAAAGACTGACAGAGGAAAACATGAACCCACTGGAAGCACTGGAGCCAGTTCTTTCAAGTCAGAATATCTTATCTGTTTCCAAGCTGGCTCCCAAAATCCCTGACCAGGATGGACGGATGCTTTCCCCCAGCTCCCTGTACACCGTCTGGCTGCAGAAGTTGTTCTGGGCTGGAGACCCTCACCTCATCAAACAAGTCCCGGAGTCCACACCCGAGTGGCTCCATGCCTTTGACGTCTGCGTGAAGTACTTCGATCGCCTCCACCCTGGAGACCTCATCACTGTCGTGGATGCAGTTACATTTTCTTCCAAAGCCGTGACCAAGGTAACTAGAACGACAGTCTAAAGTATCGATAGAGTCAATGTTTTAGAAGAAATGAAAGTTGTTCTTACATTCTGTAGATTGTGTTTTTATTTCCTTTCTTAAAACTGGAACTGTTAACATGGTGCTGTTTTAGTTCTTTGCTAAGCATGAGGTGTGTTAATTGGGAAATCACTTTCCTCTGTCACAGATGTGCAAGTAGGCTAAATCAGATTTGACTGTTCTAATTTATATGTGCATTTTATATATGTGTTCTTATAACATGTCATTTTATAGTAAAGCCTTCATCCTGTTCTTTCCAGTTGACAAGTGGAAGGAACATCTAGTGCCCAGCCCACATTACATGCGTTCAGCCAGTCTAACAACTTAGCTGTGGTTAAAGTGAGCCCTTAAGAAATTTCGCCTGAATATCATGTAGTATACGAGGTCTGTCCAGAAAAAGTCTAGCCATTGCTAATGTAATGAGAACAGTTTGCACGACATTGATGTAGCCTGGCCAGCAAGGAGAGTGGACTGGAATGTGCATGCATGAACAGTGGTGACTTCATTGTACTAGTGGGGGTGGCAGATGCCATTGAATGAGCCTGAGTACTGTGTGGACCTTGCATTCAAAATGACTGAGGGAGTAGAGCAACGAATCTGCATCAAATTTTGTGTTAAGCTTGAACGTTCTTCCCTGGAAAATATTCAGATGATTCAGAAACTTTCACGGATGATGCAATGAGTGCAACGCAAATAAAAGTGTGACACAAATACTTCAAAGATGGTCGAGAATCTGTTGAAAGTGATCCACGTTCTGGAAGGCCTGCAACAAGCAGAACACTTGAAAATGTTGAACATGTATGGGCTGCAATCAACAAAGATCAATGACGGACAGTAAGAGAACCAGAAGCTGATCTGGGGATTTAAAACACTGTTGTGTCCAAGATTTTGATGCAAGATCTTGACATGAAATGTGTCCTGGCAGAATTCACTCCATAAGGAGCAGAAGGAACATCATGCCGCAGTTGGCTAATGACGATTCAAACCGCTACCAATGAACCAGATTTCCTCCGGAAGGGCATAACTTTGAAGGGGACTGAACTGTCATTGTCCTATGGTACAATGTTTCTTGTAACCTATATTTTCTTCAATAAGTGCCTCTATTTTTCTTAGTATATAGCTAGATACTTTCTGGACAGACTGTGTATGTCATGATAGAATTATCTGTGGGCTTCTGCGTTGCATTTTCTAATGCCTACGCTGTGCTCAGGATGGAGCCCTTTACCTGGGCTCTAATTCTTGCTCTAGGTCCTTCAACAATGTACAGTTTTACTCTGGGTAGACAGTGTGAGTCCTCGTCTCCCCCCCTCCCTTGCCCTCTTACCCCATTAAACAGATGTAAACTTCTCACTGACATTAACTCTCCCAGAAAGTTTCCCACCCTCTGGTTTCAGCTGCTGAGCTGTACTGTCTTTGGAGCCTCCTTTTTGTCTTCTCTGGCCCCTCTTTGCTGCTTGCTCTCTTATTCCCCCAAGTTGGCAAGTCTGCTTAGTACCCTGTCCCAAGAATTTTGTTATGGCTACTACTCTCCTGGAAGTTGAGTATAAAGGCTAGGAATTCAAGTCATTGGCTTGGAAGGTGGCACAGGTAGGGGTTCAGACATCTCTGGGGAATGCTCATTTTAACTAACCTGCTGGATTCATGATTGTGGGTAACTGCTTACTTCATTTCCTTATTAGTGTACATCAGATAATTTAGTTAATAACTTGGTTTTATATTTTACAACCACTGCTATAAAAAAGAGATAATCATTTTGTGTGTTTTTTTTTTAAAGAAGAAAATAAGGATGACTTTAAAGGGAAGTAGCATGATATATTTGAAAAGAGCCCAAACTTGGCGTCCTCTAAGCCTGACTTTGAACCTGCTGTTCACCAGCTCTGTGGCTTAGCCTCAGGAATTTCTGTTGGACTGCTACCTTCTTGAGGCAGAGACTGTGGCTGAGTAATATGTGAACTGGATGATATTATTACTTTGGTTTTAGTAGGTGAGTTCAACAAAGCTACTTTGCTAAAAAAGGAGCCACAATTGAACTCAAGGAGCCTTATTCCAAATAGGGCCTTTGCTCTTACTCACTGAACTGTGCTTTACCTGAGAAGCCATAGAACAAACAGACAGCATCAAGGAGCCCGGAGGCGTTCTAGGATCTGTGGGAGAGCAGGGGGACCAGAGAGCCAGGGGGTTTCCAGTCCAAATGGATCAGTCTGTCCTCAGGTGTGTCCAGGGCAGGGCTGAGTCTAAAAGGGAAGGTCAGGCAGGATTCTGGCCATGCGTGGGAAAAGACAGGATTCAAACAAACATTGGTTTGAATCTCCAAGACTGAGAAGAGGTTCAAAGTCCAAGAGAGTGTTAGCAGTGCAGGATGTATGTGTTGGAGGGAAGAGCTGAACCAAATGGGGAGTTGGAATCCCAGGAGGTGGCTCCAGAGCTGGGACTTGTGAACTGGCTGGAGTGAGACCAACACACCAGCCAGGAAGATGGAGGGGCCTTCACTCCCCTCAGGCCCAAGGAGGTTTTAGCTATATGTGGGCAAGAACAAAGCCTAGCATGACCAACCAAGGCCATAGTTGATTGTGGACATGTGTATGGAGGTGGTCAGATGGCTCTGGACTTTCCAACAGCAATTGTGTGCTCACGATTAAACTTAGGAATTGGATGTAGAGTCCACTTGGAGGTTTAGTTATTTATGATGTTTTATGTTTCTAGCACATTCTCATCACCTTAGTTTCTTAATCATACACCTTTAAGATGCCCTCCAGCCATAGGAGGATGCATTACACAGTTGTTTGTGCACCTCTGTGCCCAGGTCCTGCGGGGAAGGTGCAGCACCGGCCCTGCAAGGACTGAGGCGGTTAACGATGGCACTGCCTTCCCCTGGTTCACGTGGTGTTGGCCTCAGCAGGGTTGTCTTCGCGGCACCAGGGGTGTCCAGCCTGCGGCCCGCGGGCTGCATGTGGTCCAGGATGTCTGTGAATGTGGCGCAATGCAAAATTGTAAATTTACTTAAAACATTATGAGGTTTTTTTTGTGATGATGTGTCACCGTGTATTTAATGTGTGGCCCAAGACCACTTTCCTTCCTCCAGTGTGGCCCCGAGGCGCCCAAAGGTCGGCTGCCCCGTCTCAGGAGGCAGTTCCTGCTGTATCCGGTTAAGCTGTAGAAAAGCGAGACAGGTGCATTTGAAACTGATTTTGTATTTTTGGTTTAGTTTTTTATTTTTTCCTCATTTTGTTAGTTGGCAGGCTTTTGATTTTTTCATTCAGAGAGGAAGAGTATGAAGTTTAGATACAGTGCATGTTAGAAATCACACAGTGCTCTTTTACGGGGAAGGGGGGGAGAAAATTCGGATTGCAGAACAACCCACGCATGTCGGAGGACACATTTGGACAAGGAAGTGCAGCTGGATTTTGCCAACTTTGCAAATCACCAGATGTTCCCACAGCTTGTGCATGATGTTAAAAATGTAAAATAAGTGTATATACTACTCATACATGGTATACAGTTTTCAAATGTATACCCACGTTGGATTCATAACCAAACTGTAAAGAACTGGTGAACGGATTCTGGGATGAATGTTTAAAGTACATTTGCTCTAATTCTAAATTATTTCTTTTGATTCAGTCCAGTTCTTTTGGTTCAGTTGCTTTCCTATTGCTTTTTCAGTTCACTAATTAGTAACTTTTTTTGTAGAAGAGACAGAGAAGTTAGTGGGTTGGAAATGCAGGAAAATGGTCAAAGAAGCTGAAGTGCCACTCAGACGCTATTTGTGTGGTTCCGAGCTGGTGTGGTTATGAGCTTACTGTAATCTCAGCCTTCTCACTCACCTTCTGTGGCTGGCGTGGCACCACGCACAAGCAAGGATGGGAAAAGGACTCCTCCCGCTTATTAAATGCCACCCAGAAGTTTGCTGGGATCCTTCTTTGAAAACCCCAGGTAGTCACAGAATTAGAAGAGGCCACCTGGTTTCCTCTCTGGTGCTTCTCCTCCTGGATTGGGTAGGCATTTGCTGCCCTCACCCCCTATCGCCCGCCCTGCGCCCTCTGTTTCAGCTCCTCCTGTTTCTGATAGGAATACCCTGTCTCCTCTGGATTAGAGCAGAAAAATGCCTGAGAATCTTGTATCTAGTTTGACCTCTGACCTTCAAGCATCATTTTTATTGGCAATTAATCTACTACACGATATATATATATATATATATATATATGAAAGTTTTATATAGGTATTCTTTGAGTAGTTGTTTAAATAAGTAATTATTAGCACAGATTGGTGATTCTTAAGCCTTTTGCTCTCTGGATGCCTTAACATTCTTAAAAATTACTGAGGACCCTAAAGGACTTTTATTTATTAAGTTTATATGCATTGATATTTGTCATATTAGAAATTAAAACCAATAAATTTTAGCAAAGTTTAAAACTACCAGTAATAGACCCATTATACAATAGGTTAGCATAAATAGTATATTTTAATGGAAAAATAACTATACTTCCAAAAGAAAAAAAATTAATGAGATGTAAACATCATTTTACTTTTATATGTATGGCTTAATGGAACATGTCTGTGCTGTTTTGTTTGAAGTAAATGAAGAAAATCCAGCCTTCCACAGATATGAGGTTGGAAAAGGGGGGGAGGGCTTTAATAGACTGTAATTTTGGGCATTGACTGAATCTCAACAAGTGATAGATACTTAAAGACCAGTAATGTAGAGTCTGAAGTCACATCATTGAACTTTCTGTGCTCTTTACACCAAAACCGTTCATCTAGATCAGCGATCTTCACCCTTTTCCATCTCCTGGCACACGTAAACTGATTACGAAAATTCTGCAGCACACCAAAAAATACATTTTTTGCCAGTCTGACCAAAAAAAGGTATAATTTTTATTCTTATTGGATGGCTGTTGTTATGTTGACTGGTGTCACTTTTTTTTTTTTAATTTGATAATCTAAGGAAAGAGGAGTCAGTGTGCCTGACTAAATAGTCAAGTATTGTGTGTTTCAAACATTCTTGTGGCGCAGCAGGTGAGAATTACTGGTCTAGATCCCAGTATGAATGGGTCTTGTACTCATGTCTGGCTTGGAATCGAATGCATTAGGCATTTGGAAAATACTGGTCTACCGAGTTGTGGAGATCACCCCAACGTTGACATGTCTCATTATATAGTATCAGCAAGGTCATATGCGTTCATATAAGCACCCAGCTGATGGGTCTTTAAGTATTAGGAAGCTATGAAGCTCATGGTACTGGACACAAGTTTACCAAAATTCTACTTTTTTGCTTCAAGGCTCAAATTTTAGTATTGGCAATAAATACAATGTGTTGTTTTATTGAAGTGACAGGCACACTTTGTTCACTTTGGAGGAAGTGTCTACCAGATCACCCAAGGAAGAGTAACCTGTTTGTTAGTTATTTTTTCAAGCAGAAATGGTGATACATGGAAAAAGCAGGTCTTTCAGCTCACAATGCAAACAATCTGTTAGAGGCCTGTCCTTATTGTACTTTTGTATACAGTGAAGTGCTTTGTTTGTGTGTCTCAGTTCTTCACACAGAGTATTAAAAACATGCACACTCAGTGGTCAAGATTCGACCAAGTTAATCATTTGGATTCTTTTTCCAAGGACATGATTAAGTGAATATGCCAATGAAGTACAGTTTCATTCCACCCCCTTAATTTCTGCTTACGTTCCCACACTTTTATCCACGTTTTTATTAACCATCATGCAAATATCAATACAGTGAAAAAAAATGCAAAGATAATTTAATGTCATAAAAATAACTTGGACTTTGCAAACCCCTTGAAAGAGCCCAGGCCTCGTGGTTTGTGGTCCACACTTTGAGAACCACTGTCGTAGGTTATTGTTTCCAAAACCACTACTCACACGACAGGGCACTTCAGCTTCCTAAGTATTTATAATGCAAATAAAAAGAATGAAGGTGTCTTGTGGTGAGAGCGTAAAGGATTGTCTTAAAATTTAAGTTCCTTAAAATAGCTTGATTTCTAGTCAGCTTTCCAGATGTAGAAGTGTTATAAATATTTGCAAAAGTAAGATGGAATATGTGCATGGTAATGTCATTATACCACCCTTTGAATTTATGAACTGCACAATATATTTTTTCTTTCTACAAATTTATGTTTTATTGTTAATCAAGCTTAGCAGGGATTTCTCTGGGAGAGACGCATAAGAAAGGAGAGGGGGCTTGGAGTAGGGGTGCAGCTGCTAAGGGACCCTCCTTAAACCTTGTGTCCTCAGCTCTATTCCAGGCCAGGATGCCAGATTGGAGAAGAGGTGATTTTTCTGGGGCCTATTTATAGGAGGGTTTAAGGGTGATTCTTCATCATAGTTCCTCCCCTCCTTTGCTCTCACGCACTTTTAAATTTTAGAACGATGACAATAAGCATCAACAATGAGTAACTGTTGTTAGAAGAGCTAGACTGGAGATGTGACCTAGACCTACAGTGCCGTGGTTCTTTCATGTTCACACGTGCTTGAAGCTTGACTAGTTAGAGCTATTCCAGAAAGCGATTCTGTAGGGAAGCCAAGAACGAGTGCAGACTCTGGGCAGGCTGGTGGCCAACAGGGAGAAGCCGCCGCACGGGGCCTGAGTCCGCTCTCGTCCTGCGGGGCACAAGGGGGAGATGCCGGAGGTGTTCCTCCTGCAGTGTCCTGCCCGTCGATTGGCGTGGAGGTCTCGTCTGTCACGGGAAGGTGAGGAGTGGGCAACTGGCTTTTTGTCCCCTGAGCTCATTGGGCTTAGTAACAAAACTGTTGCCAGCGAGGGGAGAGGGGAGTCTGGGAGTGTCCCCACCCAACAAGGCTATTCCAGCCACTCCTGTGAGTCTTGTGTGTCCTCCTGAAATTAGCAGCGGCAGTGCAGCCTCTGCTTCCAGAAAGCTCTGAAATCATTGGAAGACCAGCCTACAAATTCACTCTCTTCTATTTCCTACCTGAAATTTCACTCACTTGGGTTGTTAATTAAAACTCATCAGAAGTTAAGCAGTGAGCTTAGATGATAGACAATATGCCAAGTATTACAGGTTAGCAACTTTAAAATGGCCTAAATTTAAATTCCCATTATTAAATTCTCAGGGAGAAATTGACATCATAAAACCTAAATCCTCTTGCCCTTTTAGTTTAAAGTTCAATTACATCAAAATAAAAAAAAAATCATAAATTCAGTGAAGGTGAGGCACAGAATTGCTTTTCCTGGTTTCTGCTCTGTCTCAGCCAGTGCGGGCCGACTCAGGTGCTCCTTCCGCAGAACACACCTTCAGCAAGGCTGGGGTCAAATCAGTCGCACCGCGCACTTTTCATGCATCTCATTTTTTATAACTTGAAAAGAACAGTAGAAAAAATAAAATTACATCAGCATCCTCTCCATAGCCATGCAATTTAGAAACCTGAGCAGATCACCTGCCTTGAAATAGCCAGCCAAGCAGAACGAGGTTTTAGAGTCCTGTTCTTTGTTCTGCCCAGGACGCTGAAGAGCATCAAGAGGGCTCGGTAGCGTGGCGGGTGGGAGAGTAGATTGAGTTTAGTTTTGCCAGGATATCGGGTCAAGCCGGCTGTGTAGGGATTGGTTAAGGAGGTCTCCTTATTAAGAGGAGAGATTAATTGCGCCATACATCCATCATGGAGGAAGGGCATTTCCACTCATCCTGCTCGCCTCTGAGACCGATGTATCTCAGCTGTCCCTGTCTGTAGTCACTCTGTCTCCCTGATTCCCATGTCCCCATTTAAGCCCTGTGTTCCCCTCCATTGAGTGTCTCGGTGGCTACTGTCACTGCCATTTCGCTGCGAAATCCCACTTATCTCAAAAACCTGTTTCCTGGGGGAATTTGCCACTGATGCCTGCGTTTGATTTGGCTGAAATTCACCCTCAGGAGATCTTTCCACTGAAATCATTGTGGGGGTTTTTGAAACCTGTGCCCCGAAAGACCTAGAGAGGACTACTACCTCTGCTTGGTGCTTGTCCCTGAATTTTTTGTTTGTGCTACTTTTGTGGGGATAAAAATATTTCTGTGATCTCTTTGGGGTTTGGTTAGGGGAGAGCAATAAATAACATTTCATCTTCCCAAGTTAGGATAAGTTAAGAGATAGAAGAGTCAAGCAGATGGAAATCAAAATAGCTTCCCTGTTGGTAGACTTGGAGTGGTGACTGAGGCCTGCTTGTCTGCGTCCACCCGCCTCGGGCCACGCCCTGTGCCAGACCCCTTGGACAGCGCTGCAGGCCCCTGGCTGGGCCGGCCGGGCATGCGTGCTTTCCCACAAGGCTGCTTCCCAGCTCGACTTCCATCTGTGGAGCCCCCAGAGGCAGCCTCTACATCAGTCTGGCCCAGTAAACTATAATGGGAACCAGATTTATAATTTGAAATTTACTAGTAACCAAGTTTTTAAAAAGTAAAACACAATAGGTAGAATTGTCCTAAATATTATCATTTCACCCTCTAATCAATGTAAAGTGTATTGAGGCGCTTTCTGAGATCAGCTGTGCACTTCCAGCACAGATCAGTTCAGGCCGGTTAGCAGCTCACACGCTCCGCGGTCCATGGATGTAGTGGGCACGCGGTGCAGGAAGCCTGAGTCGGGGCCTGGCCCCAGTGCTCTCCCTTCGAGGGGCAGGACCAGGGTGAGAGGGCTCTCCTCCCGCCGGGCACACCTCAGAGGGAAGGAGAGGGACAGGCCACACCTCCTCAGGCGCCTCTCCCCAGGCCGCCAGACGTCCTGCCCCGTCTCCCGAGGAGTGGCAGGGCGCGGAGGGAAGCACCACCTACCTTCTGAGGCCCACAGGGGAGCGCTGTCGTACTGGCGAAGGTAGGAGCTCCAGAGGAGGGGAAAACGGTTCCTCCCACAGGGACCCAAATGGATGTCACGCTAACAGTAAATTATAAGACCTTAAAAGTTACCTGTCATCCACAGAAATCACTGTCTGTGCCATCTAATACTGGTAATAGTAGCTGCCATTTATTGTTCACTGGCTTGACACTTCACCTTCTCTCTAGTAATCATCATAACTGCTCTGCAACATAGGTATTAAATTTCATTTCAGAGAGGAATAAACTGAAGATAGAGGTTAAGGTACTTGTTCAAAATCAGAAGCAAGTTAGTGGCTGAGCCACAATTTCAGTCCTAGCTTTATCTGCTCAGTGTTAGAGGTTTTCATATAGTTCTTTTCTTACTTAGACAGGAGCCCACTATTTTTTGAGGCAACCTGTTTGTTTATTGGGTGCATTCATTTGCTGTCTTATATGTAGTCCTCATCTGCCTCTTTGACTTGGACCTGTCCTTCTTTCTGTAACAACAAAGGTGGAGAACCACTTTGTCCTCACTACAGCTGCTCTCGGGGTGACAGAATACACAATACTCTCGATCCTCCAAGACTTTTCAACTGCATTTCTTATTCCTCAAGTAACCCGGATTCCGTATGTTTTCATTCTAATCACCTTCTCTTTGACACAGTTTATTTTAAAAGTTGTTTTCCTTAAAAACAAAACAAAACAAAACAAAACAAAACAAAACAAACCTCTGGATACTATTGTTCAAGTTGTAAGTAATTACCACAAACCTAATTTCCTAAATGACACGAGTTTATGGCCTGACAGTTGTGCAGGTTAGAAGCAGACAGGGGCTCCCCTGAGCTGAAATCAAGGTGTTGGTGGGGCCCTGTTGCTTTCTGGGGGTCCTGGGGGAGAACCCATGTCTTCGCCACTTCTCAGTCCTAGAGGCTGCACTCCTACCTTGGCTCGAGACCCCTTTCCTCCATCTTCGAAGCCACATCTTGCTGGCCCTTCCACCTTCCCAGCTCGCCCCATGGAAGCCAGGGCAGGCTCTCACTTTTGAGGATCCTGGTGATGAGACTGGTGACTCTGGAGGATCCAGGATGAGCTCCTCGGTTCAGGGCCTGACATCTTCAGAGTCTCTTTGTCGCATCAGGTGACACGTCCATAGGCTTCCAGGATCAGGGTGCGCACATCGCTGGGAACCATGACCCTGCCTGCCTCTACCCTTCCATGTAATGAGGTTTTAGAGACTTTATAGGCTTTATAAGGTCTAAGGCTTTATTAATAAGGGCTTATAACAGGACTGAAGTGAAAACCAAAACGGCAAGAGTCAAGAAAAATACTTAACTCAAAGCTGAAATCTACTATCATGCTACATACACATTTTTGTATATCTGTAAGTAGATCGATTTTAGTTTATCCTAGATACAACATTTTCATTTTAAAACCAGATAAACTACATGCCTGTCTACTTCTAATTACTGGTGTTTATGTGTGTATGTGCATCTATGACCACATTGATCTTTATGCATAATTATTGGAGCAATGGAGGAAGATTTTCTGATCATGATGAATTTTTAAGTTGAAAGGATGTCTGTCTAAGCTGCATTTGTCTTAGAAGACATTGCATTTCTGTAGCCCGTGTTCCTGTGGAGAGTGGATACTCATGTAGATTTGAAGACTTTTATTTTTGAGAGCAGCTTTAGGCTCACAGCAAAATTGAGAGGAAGGTACAGAGGTTTCCTGTATGCCCCCTGCCTCTTTTACCTGCATAGCCTCCCCCTTTGTCAAATGCACCTCACCGGAAGGTACATTTGTTGCGGTTGATGAACCTGTGTTGGCACATCATAATCACCAACAATCCATAGTTTACCTTAGGGGTTCACTCTCGGTGTTGAACATTCTACAGATGTGGACAAATGTACAATGACACGTGTTCATCAATCCGTCCTTGTAACGGCATTTAGAGTGCTTTTCCTGCCCTGACGGTCCCCTGTGCTCTGCTTCTTCACCCTCTGCCCCCAACCCCTGGCAACCGCTCGTCTTTCTAGTGTCTCCATGGTTTCATCTTTCCCTGAATGTTATATAGTTGGGATTGTACACTGCATGGTCTTTTCAGATTGGCCTCTTTTACTTTGTGATATGCATGTAATGGTCCTCCATGTCTTTTGTGGCTTGATGGCTCATTTCCTTTTGTGAAGAATAATAGTCCATTGACTGGATGGACCACAGTTTTTATATCTGTTCAGCTGCTGTAACATTCATGTGGAGGTTTTTGTGTGGACATGAGTTTTCAGCTCCTTTGAGTAAATGCCATTGAGCACAATCACTGTGTTGTATGTTTTTGTCTGACCACCAACCTGTATTTCAAGGTGACTGTACCACTCTGCATTCTCAGCAGCAGTGAGTGAGAGTTCCTGTTGCTCCACATCCTTGCCAGCATTTGATGTTGCTACTGTTTCAGATTTTGGTTGTTTTAATAACTAATAGGTGTGTAGTTGTATCTCATATGCATATTTGCCATCTGTATACCTTCTTTGCTGAGGTATCTGTGGAGGTCTTCGGTGTATTTTTTAATTAGGCTGTTCTTTTTTGTTGTTGCTGTTTTAAGAGTTCTTTGTATATTTTGTGTAATGTCTTTAAGATTTTTTTCTCCTGTACTGTGACTTGTCTCATTCTTTTGATTTTGTTTTTCACAGAGCAGACATTTTTAATTTTTATGAAATCTAGCCATCATTTATTTCTTTCATGGGTTGTCACTTTGGTTTTATATCTGAAAGCACGTAGTCATACCCAAGGTCATCTGGATTTTCTTTTATGTAATCTTCTAGAAATTTTATAATCCTGTATTTTACATTTAGGTCTTTATCCATTTTGAGTTAATTTTTGTGAAGGTGTAAGATCTGTATACAGATTTCTTTCTTTTTTTGCATATGGATGTCCAATTGTTTTAGCACCATTTGTTGAAAAAACTCTTTTCTTTGTTGCATTTCCTTTGTTCTTCTGTCAAAGATCAGCTGGCTATATTTATGTGGGGGCATACTCATATGTTATTAGCCTTTTCCCTCCTAAATTTTATGGTGTTCATTTTTGCTCTTTTGTAATCATGCTAAACTTGATTATGAAGGTGTTATAAAATGTTTATTCAGTGTTACAAGGTGACTAAATGTCAACTCACAAGTATTTTGCCCATTGATCTTTGGTTTTGGTGTAGTCATAATTTGACTGTTCTGATTCTGAACCGAATGAGTTTTGTTGATTCCAAATACATTCAGAAAATGTTTATACGAGTACCTTTGCCATTGTTCTGGGTGCTGTAAACAAATAAAAGACTGCCACGCTCATTGCCCTTGAGAAGCTCGCCGTTGTTTGGGGGCAGATGCGTGCTTGCATATCAAATGAACTATAATTTAATATAAGTACGATTTAAGGGTGTTAATAATGTTGTGTGCACAGAAGAAGACAGAATCAATAATCTTTATTGAATGCCTTCTGTGTTCCAGGCACATCTTTGTTAATAACGACACCCAATCGTGATTACTTCCAGGTTTTAACGGTGTGTGTGTACTGCTCTCCTCTGCCTTTCTGCTAGCCGGTGTGTGTGAGCGGAACTGTAACCACTCTCCTTCTTTTTGTTCTTGAGTACCTTTGCTTTCAGAACACTTTCTTTTGTTTTCCAAGGTTGAGAGTTTAGTGTTGGATAAGCATATCTATCTTGACAAAAATGCAAAGCTAGGAGCTTAGGAGATAAGCATAGAAGAGCCGATCTAAAAAGGAATTATTTTTCCCAATATGACTGTGAAAGGCACAGAATAAATGGGAACAGATAGAATCCTTGAAGGACAGAGAATAGTTTTTGCAATAATATAACATAATTTACTCATAAGTAAATAAAATACAGACAGTCCTGTGAAAAATTACCCCTTGTCACAAGTCTCTAAAGGAAGGACAGGCTCCCCTGTCGCAGGTTTGACACGGTACTCACACTCCCGACGTTCTTTGTCCTCCTTGTCCTTTTTCCACTTACTACACATAAAAAGTCCGTACGTCCCTAGCGATCCGTCTCATTTTCTCATTTGGCTTAAAACCTCTTTTTTCAAGTGCTCATCGCTGGTTAATGTGTCCATTCATTGGAAAAATGGGTGTCGAGTGCCAGGGAAGACAGCCCCTCGGAGGGCCCTAACGGTCCCTGTCCCCCAGGGCGTCCTCCCCGGTGTCACCCACTCCCCCGGTGCGAGGGCTGGACTTGTTGGTTTCCCTCGGTGGGGCAGAGTACCGTGAGAATGATGGGGTGTCCTCACAGAGCTGGGCTGTGACGGGCGGTGGCTTCCTTCCTGGGGACTCACTCCGACCGGTTGCTCCTGGGGGAAGCGTCTGTGCGGTGCAGAGCCCCCGTGACCAGAGGCCCAGGCTGTTCATGGCCATGCAAGGAAACGCAGGCTGGACCTCCTCCTCCTCCTCCCGGTCGTCAGGTGACACCTCAGTGCTGGCCGCCGGTTTGAGTGTAACCTCACAAGAGACCTTAATCTGGAGGCGCTTACCTAAGCCACGGCCAGATTCATGACTGCTAGAAGCTGTACAAGAGTAAGTGTTTTAAGCCTCTACATTTGGGTAATTTGTTACACAACAGTGGAAAATCAATCTCAGTGCCTACTACATATCAGGAATTGTTCTTAGTGCAGGACACACAGCGCTAAACCGAATAGACCCACACCTGTAACCTTAGAGACCATACACTAGGGAGAGGTGGAAACCAGACAGTGAACAAGAATGACTGAGTTTAGACGTGTGGCGTGGTGATAAAGACAGATGGACGGTAAACCTGGGAGGACTCGGGAGGGCGGGCCAGCTGGACCGCCGCGGTCTGGGTCTGAGTCACGGTGGTCAGAGGCGGCCTCACGGAGCAGGCAGTGCGGGGGCAAAGACCTCCCAGGAGTAAGGCAGCCGCAGGCTCTTCGGTTGTCACCGGCAAATGGACTAGAAAGGGACGGGGCCTGACGGGGAGCCGGCGAGGACTGCGCGAGGAGCAGCACGGAGGCGGCACGGCGAGTGCAGCGCCTCCACTGGGCTCGCAGTCTGGGAGCGTGCGCCACGCGCCCACTGCAACAGAGCGAGGGCCGCAAGGCAGCGGGGATTTGAGTATAACGATGTTCCTAGGAGGTAGCTTATTTGATCTTCACAGTTATCTTGTGGGGGCGGTTACTGAACAAGTACTCTCCTCTCCGGTCTGAAAGTACATTCTTAAAGGATCCTTGTCCAACGTTTAACAAACAGCAGTGTCCAGTCCCATTTTCCCCCCAGGCCTCCTGATTCCAGATTTGACCTTGGCTGCATGACGTTAGGAATTTAAAAGCGCAGAAGGGTCGCTGTAGCTGTCCAGGACATAGAGTACACGCCACATTTCCTCAGCCCATAAAGCACCTTACCTTTAGTAAGCTAGAGAGTTTGTTTGATCCCAGTTGACTGTATATTACGAGGAGTCCCTGAGAGACATCCAGCAGAGCTTGGGCGTGGCTTGGGGAGGAAGCCAAAGCCGGCGCACCTGTGGGCAGCGCAGGGCTCGGAGAGGGGCTGTCTGAGGAGGGGAAGAGAAGTAGCACTCGAGTGCTGGAGCGATTCCTCACATCACGCTTCAGAAGCAGGTGATCGCTTGTTCTTTCAGGCTGTGTGGGGCCCCCACACTCTGGTTGCTCCAGCTAACGGGCATTTCCCTGAGAAGAGCAAGACCCCAACACCGAGAATGTGAGCGAAAGGAAACCATCTCGGTGAGCAGAGCTTCCCAGCCCCTGACAAGTGAGGACACAGGGCAGGAATGTGGGACGCTGCTCGCTCTGGCTCCCCGCCGCTCACACTCCCTCCCACTCCCTCCCACTCCCATGCTCACGCTGAAATTTCTCAGGAGAGGAACTGTTCTAATTGCGTATCACTGTCCAGCGGGGAGCGGCCTCAGAGGACAGAGCCAGACGGGTTGTTGTCGCCCGGCCTCAGTGTGGCTGCCTTGGGCCGCACCACCGGTCCCCCGTCCTCTCAGCTGGCCCAGGTCATGAAGAGGTTTGTTGCCATGCAGGTGACCTATTTCAGAGGGCCCCTTTGGGCCGCCTCCTCAAGGGAGGATTCTGGGTATAGCATTCACTCTGAATATTGTGACCTGCAGAAGTCCGCAGATAGCCCTTGATTGTCTGTCTGTGCCACCCTCTAATAATAAGGGGAAACCAGTGTTTCTTTCCAAAAGTCTGTCACGGCCACCAGGGCTGCCTCTGAATCTGGTGTGCGTCAGCCAGTTTCCTCCATTTACCCCGGCGAATCCAGTCTTGCATGCAGATTTGTAAGAGAAAGAAGAGACCGTTCATTGTAATGTTACCCTGTGAATTGGCCTGCCAGCCCTGTGAAGTCAATACTTTCATCTCCATTTTCACAGGAGAGAAAATTAAGACTCAGGGACGGGAAATAACCGCTCCAGTGTCTTAGGAGAAAGAAGTCACAGCCAGGATTCACACTGGGCCTGCCCCCCAAATCTTGCTTTCCACTGCTGCCCTTGCCTGAAAGATTTGGCTGTAAAAGGCCACCTGGGGTGATCCTGATTATTGGCCTGACTGGCCAGCAGAAAACTCTTTTCTCTATTTGTGCTTGGAAATTATTGCAAATCCGCTCAGGTAATAATTTAGTATGAGAGGGTGAAAATCGGCCAGGAGACCACGTGTGCCCCCCCCCCCCCATCATAAACCCTCGTGCCCCTGGCCGGGATGGGGAGCGGCGGTGTGGCTGGCGCCCTCGCCACCCTCTGCGTTGGGGAGCGCAGGGAAGCGAGCCCTCCCTCCCTGTGGAGAGTGTGGGCTCCACGTTCCCAGGGGCGGAAATCTTGGGGAGGACAGAGCAGTTAATAAACCCTCAGAATAGTGTTCAGGCTAATGCCCGAGCGTATTTTAACATGAAAACGCAGTGGGAGAGGAGTGTGGAAATAACCTCCCTGCTGAATGCTCTGTCTGGCGGACTTGGCAGCCGACTTACGGGTCAGCTGCCCGTCTTCAGGGGCGTGGGCTCCCTTAACCCCATCGTTCTTTGTTCAGCCCTTGCACGCCCTCCCCTTTCCTACTTCCTATCTCTTACTTCGATCTCTCTTCCGGTTCTATTATTATCTTTAAAAAAAAAAAAGGCATTTGGGTTCTTTTCGGCTCAATTTAAAAAATCCGGCAACAGTTTAGTTTGGTTTTTAATTATCCTAAGTAGTTTCAAGTGTTGGGATAAGATCTGAATTTTCACATTTCCACTTGGTTTCGATATAAATTCAGTGGGACTACCTAAAATGATCTTAGTAGCAACAATTTGTGTGGTGTAGCACATGCATGCGTATGATCTGAGACTTTTAAATGGAAAGTGTGGATGAACACCCTCAGACTTTCTTAAAAACCTGTGTGTGTACAACGGCGGAGGACAGATGCTTTCAGCACTGGGTGCAGGGACATTCCGCTTCTTTCCTGACGGTCCTCGGGTCCCTCTCCATTCGGATAAAGGTGGCTTTCAAGCCACTGGAAAGCCTAGGAGGGCATTAGCTTATCACACGGCTGAAAGGGAATGGTCAGAAAGACAGGGCCATGTATACGCTGCTGAAGGATAATGGTGATTCTGTGGTCCCCTTACAAGGCAAAAGGCAAGGATCAAGTGGCCCCATGACCTGCGTCATTCATTTTTACTGCATTAGCCGTTGAGAGTTCAAGCAAAAGAGCAAAATTACAAGTGATTTTGTTGTTGTTGTTGTTAAGCATGAAATTGAATGTGACAAAACATGCGTGCTGATTTTTGTGTTTGAATATCTAATTAAGCAACTTTTTTAAAAACTCAATTTTCTTTCACCTTTGGTGCCATAATATTTAAGCGACGATTTCATAATACCCTATACTCACAATTTAAAAACGGTGCGTAAAATGCTATACTAAGCTCTGAGAGTCACGACCTGGTGAGGCCCGGGCCCTGCCGTGAGGGCCCTCAGAGCCCAGTGGGGCACGCAGACCTGGATGTGGTCAGCGCGTTAGGCTGTGCTGCTGGTAAAACGTGAAGTGATTTCTTTCTCATGAAGCCAATTAAATCTAACTTAGGTGATTGGACACCTTCTTTGTAGTCCCCATGTCTGCTGGCTCCCGCAATAATGTTGTCCAGACTGGAGCAGATTTACAGGTGTTTCAGAAACTGACTCATAACCCCTTAGTGGGGTTTGTAATTAAAGCTGCGGTTGGCACTAAGTACAAACAAAAAAGACACCAGACTGCAGATTAAGATGGGAAATAGCAGAATGTATCACACCACAGATACGGCTTATTGTTTCATGAAGCTTTTGCTTGCTTTTTATGTAGGTATCTACATTGTGATATTACTAAGCTTTGATATGTAGTGTGTTTCTTACTATGGGTCTTAGGCAGAAGAGTTTGGGAGCCGCTGGGTCAACTGACAGCCCCTGACTACGTGCGTCTTGGAGGCACACATTCCGGCAGCCAGTACAGACTGCATACTGGTGTCTTTTGGTTCCTTTACATTTATATCCTAAGCCACCTTCTTCTTTCAGCCGCCCCCCTCCCTCTCCCCTCACTCCTGCCACCTGTCTGGACTTCTTTTAACCGGTGACCCGTGCTGTCCCTCAGCCCTCAGTCCCAGGAGCCACCTCTGACCATATCCCACATTCAGCACCAGCCAGCTAGTCGAGTCATTTGGAAGCTGAACGTCCCCAGAGCTGGCAGTAACGTGTCACGCACTTCCATTGCCATTAGAACTGACCAAGGGAAGCTTCTGCAACACACAGGTTTCTTCGTTTCTGCCCCCCAGTTCCAGTGCCCTCCCTAGTCCCACAGAGTGAGTGAGTTGATCTAACAAGGGCTCAGGAATTTGAAGCTTTGACATGCGCTTAGTTGATTTCAATACTGGTGGTCTAGAAAAATCACACTTAAGGAAAATAGTGCTCCAGAGCAGAGACTTGAAACTGGTTCACTCATGTGCCTAGAGGACTGAAAATAGCCTGGTTCTCCTCTGGCACACTTGGTCTGCCTGGGCTGCCACAGCAAAGCGCTACAGGCAGAGCACCTTACAAACAACGGAAATTTATTGCCCTCAGTTCTGGAGGCTGTACGTCCAAGCTCAGGGAGGCTGTACGTCCAAGCTCGTGGCTACCTTTGGGGGAGGGCTTTCTTCCTGGCTCACAGCTGGGGCCTTCTTCCCGTGCCGTCATGTGGTGGGAGGGACAAGGGGCCTCTGGAACCTCTGTATAGGGCACTGAGCTTGGGAATGAGGGCTCCACCCACCTGCTAACACCCTTACCTTTGGGGGTTAGGCTTTCCATATATGAATATCGAGGGAGGACACAATGTTCCACCCATAGCACTTGATACTGAAAAATTTTTTACCGTAATTTGAAATGGTTACAAAGGACGTTGTAGTTTTAAATAATGACATTTCAAGTAAAACTGTATGTAGCTCTATTTGTATTCAGGGCAATCTACATTAAGATAATGATTTGCGATATACCAGTAGCCCTTTAGAGCAAGCACATCTTTTCTTCTACTTGATTTTTTAGAGGAGAGGTAGGGCAGGAGAGAGAGAGACAGACAGACATCAGTTTTGTTGTTCTACTTCATTGGTTGATTCTTCTATGTGCCCTGATCCAGGATTGGACCCACAACGTTTGTGTATGGGAACAATATGCTAACCTGTTGAGCTACACATCCAGGGCCAAAACAAGCACATCTTTAGCAGTTAGAAAGGTTCCATCTTTTCTTTTTCTACTTTGTTTCTTTTGTTGAAGAGAAATAAAACCAGACTCTAGTTTTATTTGTGATACCTACTGTAGCAGGGAAGAGAATCCACGTCAACTGGGTCTGACTTCGCTAAAACAAAGGGCAGGAGACTTTATACATGCCCGGTGTGCCCAAGGAAAGGCCCCGGTGGGCACTATGGGGGAGGGGGGCGGGGGGCCTGTCCCTGTGGGTGGGCCTTCTGGGTTTGCTAACTGGCATTCAGCTGGAAGACGAGCTTCTTATACCTTTGTGATGGAAGATGTGCAAGTTGGAGCGAGGCGCTTGCATTTCAAAGCTACGCTTCTAGTCCCTAGGCAGACAGTTCTGGGTGGGGAAGCTTCACGTCTCACAGGGGCAGAGAAAGGATTTGCGATCGCCAGCTTTCTGCAGTGACTGCTCTGCGAGGCAGCAGGGCCTGTTGGCCTGTCACTGGGTTTTGGAGGAACAGTCTGTGCTCCTGGCGTCCTTGGGCCTGCTCAGGTGTTTGAAAAGGGGCTGCGGTCATTCTAATGGCCTTTGACGGCTAGAGGTCACCCTAGGACTTGGTCACGTCTCTTAGTGAAGAAGTTCAGACAGAGTTGTTTTGTGTTGAGAGTTTTTGCAGTTCCCTGTCATATAATTTTGTCATAATGAGATGCTTTTGTGTTTAAAAGTCTTCTTTCTCTACATCAAAATAATTGCATTAATAGAAACTAACATTTACAGTTTTTCTTATGACCATGGGACTCTAATAGTTTTTATTAGGACTCTGCATTGAGTTCTTGTTTAAATTACTGCATTATACATTAGACCAGAACAACATAGAGGCGTTATAATTTTTGATGAATATGTATTAATTATAAAAATACAATTCTGTTTAAAATGTACATCTTAATGAGGTGGGTGGAGCTTTAAACAGTTTTTAATTAGTTTATGTGTCCTTGGATGGCTGTCACTTATTGCTAGATTGAGACTGCATTCAACATCCATTCCTTCCATTTCATATTTTTATGAATATGAATATTTAAAAGCCTTGTTCACATAAGTGGGTGGGGGAGGAGTTTTGTCATAGTCGTGCCATTCAAGTCTTTGAATGCCCTCCAAGCTCAGCCAAAAATCACAGAGCGGGCTATTGTTAAAAATGATTTTTAATGATTTATCAGCTGACATCTCAATTAGATTGTTCATAAATTTTTTTGAAAGTGAAGAATTGAAAGCTGTGTGATGTGCACAAAGAAATTTGCTGTGCGGTTGTTGGAATCCTTTCATATGCCGGTGTTTTGAATTGTCCGTTTGTTTGGTGTCCCCAAGCCTGCTGGACTCCAGGATGGTGTGTCCAAGTCAGACGCAGGAGGAACGCGGGGCAGGCCTTCCCAGTGTCCGTAGAGGCAGGGTCCTTGTGAAAGGGAAGTGCAGAGAGAACAGATTCGAACCCTGACTTCCGGCATGTTCTCAAGAAGATCAGTTTCAGGAAAGAGTGTTTAGGGAAGGTGAAAACTCAGAGACCAGTTCCCTTAACACTATCTGCGTCTGCGTGCTCTTTGGAAAGACTGTGTGTGCAGGTGGCGCGCATGCCTCTTGGAAGACCACAGTCCTGAAGGAGAATGTGTAGTTCCCACCACGACGCCATGGTGACCCCAGGCCTCCTTTGCATCCCGTCTCCTGTGGGATGGTGTTGTCTAAACACACAGACCTTCCTTCCCTGTGCCCTGAGGCTTCTCTTTACCCCAAAATAGCCACTTTCCAGGGAGACTGGAGGGGACGAGGGGCCAGCTTTTCCTGGGTTGAGAAGGAGCCATGGGGGATAAACTCCCGATCTCTTTTAAAAACAATTCTTCCTCTTTTTCCAGATACAGTCCTAGCTGTTCTCTGTACCCAGTCCTCCACGCCCTCGAGACTCCTTGAGGGAGTAGCCACTGTTTTCGGTGGGAAGGTACTACATCCCTTGGGTGTTTGGGGGCACACGGAAAGGCCAAAGGTCACAGCCTTAGAGCTGCCTCTTTTATAAAAGCCTCGGTTTGAGTTGTCATGCTGCCCTTTCTGCCTGGAACCTGTCCCACCCGCTCTTCCCCATGAACACTTGCTCCTCCTCCCAGTCCTGACCGCGGTGCCCCCACCTTGGTAAAGACTTGCTTGCCTTTATACGACAGCCATTTTTCTAGGTGCGCCCACATAGTTGTTTTATATTTCTGTTGCATTTTATGAATGTTTATTTTTGTGTTTGGGTTCCCCATTAGGATGTATAGTCTTTAAAGGTAGGGATTATGTCTTAATTTACCTTTGTACCCCCTGTGCTAAGACCAGGCCTCGCGTGTGGCAAGGGTTAAAATATTTGTGCTTAAAGGAGGTTTTAAGATGAAAAACTAGTGTGAGGTCTTAAAAGGAAACCAAGTTGAGTGGATATCTAGACATCCTTTATTAGTCAAAGAAACGTTTTTCGATCTCCAAATTAACTGTGATGTTAAAAAATAATGTGAACAAAATGATGCTGCTCATGATTTTCCCCTTGTCCTGTGCTGTTGCAATGCAAGCAGTAGGCAAACCCGCATTTTCCCACCTGACTCTCTGGGTAGCAGCTGCGTTTTCTGAAGTCACCTGCTATTTCCTAAATATCAGTCTTATCTTCAAAGTCATGCTATGTTTGCTTTAAAAAGGGAACAAAAAGTATCTGCTTAGCAAGGCTGCTCAGCCTTGCAGTGCCTGCCCACGATGAAAATTGTCTTGGTGGGTTTTCGGGGAAGCCATTAGCGGGGAGCGATCGGACTGATTGTGTCACTCTTCTGCTTACGCCCCCTCCCCTCCGCATTCCCAGGCTTGAGAATGAGGAAGGACAGTCCCATCAGCCTGACACGCGGGCCCTCCGGTGCTGCGGTGCTGCCGCTGCTTGTCTCCCCCTCCCTCCCTGCCCGGCCTTCTGCCCTCTGCACTCCAGCCAGGCTGACTCCATGGTCCCCACTGGCCCCTCTGACCTGGTGACCTCCTGGAAGTCTTTCTGTGTCTTCATGCCCACTCACTCCTGAGGATGCCTGTTAGAAAGCCCCTTCAGTACACCTTTCCTGGCGCCCAGCCCCTCACTTCTACTGGGACAAGGATGCCTCCCAAGGCCTTCCGAGGCAGCTCGTATTTACCCTGTTGTTATTTTGTAATGATCATGCGCCTCTGCGTTTCCAGCCAGACTTTGACATGCCCTGGGGCAGGGACCTGATCTAATTTTCTGTGTCACCAGCACCGAGCCCAAGGCAAATGAATGGCGTACGCTCCGTGGATGTCTATCGCGTGAATAAACTGAAAGTCATCGCTAGCTTAACGTCCTTTTGCCTCTTCCTCCGTGACATCTGATTACCACGGATTGTCCTGTTGGCATACATCTGGTGCCATTTATTCTGTGTCAGGTCCTTTACAATGTCTTGAGGAGTGAATTCTGCAATTTTAATCTCGTAGGGCCTTTGTTACAAGAACAGGCTATTGCAGAGTCGCTGATACATTGGAGTCATTTGGCACATTCTGGAGACAGGTTTCTAGGGATGTGTTGAGAACGTGTCATTTCATTGTACTTTTAAAGGTTCTTTTTCCCCTCCACATTGATTGGAGTTGTTCGGTAATTTAGCAGCTATTTTCTGTTTGTCTGCAATGTGCTAGACATTAGATTAGGTGCTAGCAGTATGGAGACTTAAAAGTCCAGTTTCTACCCAGAAGGATCTCATTGTTTAGTCAGGGAGATATACAAATAACCACAGGGTTTTAGTGCCCTGCGATGTGTCCTTTGATGTGTGCTTTGAGCAAAGCGCCTTAGGAAGGCGCGGAGGGGGCAGGGTGTCCCTGGGGCCGAGAGAAGTCAGGGACGGATGGCTCTGGAGGGGTGAACTCTGACCCGACCCTGGAAGGACAGGGAAAGGGAGGCTTGAGAAAGGACATTTTATTTTTTCTCAAGAGCCCTGTAGTTTTATGTATTTCTTTGCCATGAGATTCTCCTATGGTGTAGTTTTAAATGGGAACCGAGTAAGACTTTTCCATGTAATTGTCCTCAGTGTGTCAGGTGGCCTCTGAGTTCCCGGGGTTCAGATGGCACAGCCCGTCCGGCACTCAGGACCACTTGCAATTTATCTCAGTTCTTTCCGACCTCAGCTCTTGAACGTTATAGGTCAGAGGATCAGTAAGCTACGACGGCCTACAGGCCAAGTTCAGCTGGCCGCCTGTTCTCATACCGCCCTTAGCTAAGGCTGGTTTTTAGGTCTTTATACAGGATTGTGAAAACTGACCAACCAACCAATCAAAAGAATGTGTGACAGAGACCTGCAAAGCCTAACGTATTTCCTATGGGGCCCTTTCCACCCCTGCCCTGTCCAAACTGAAGTGCTCACTGGGGCTATACCTGCACCCAAGTGCCCCACCTCTGCCACTCTGCCTTTGCCCCTTCTGTTTTTCAGAATGCTGTCATTTGTCCATCATAGAATCAATGAATCGGGCATTGTTATGTAGGAGCCACCATTCTGGGTTCTGGGAAGGTAACAGTGACAGACAGTAAGCAAATAGAAATTGAATATGTCTGTTGTGAAGAAATAAAAATAATGCCCAGTTAGGAGAAAGTCCTGAGGGAAGCACAGGGACCAGGCGTGAGGATTTCTGGGGGAACATTTCCATCAGAGGGACCAGCGATGGAAAGGCGCTGAGGGGCGCAGGGAGGCCAGTGGGCTGGGAGTCGGGGGACAGTGTGGGGGAGGGGGTGTAGGCTTAGGCAGGCAGGCGAGGTGAAGAGCAGGTCCCGTAGGGCCTAATAGGGTGTTGGAGATGAGGTTTTATTTTCGTGAATTGGGAAGCCATTAAATAGATGGAAGTAGAGGAGCGATACAATCAGATTTCCCTTCTAAAAAATATCACTCTGGTCCTAGGGAATGGCTGGAGTAACCAGCTAACCCCAGAATCACAGTGGTTTAACAGAGCCAAGGTTCACACTCCCTCATTCTCCCATTCCAATGAGAGGCGGCAAAGAGGTCTGTACCACAGAGTCACTTAGGTCCAGGCCAGCGGCTGCCCTGCTGTCTGGGACCTGCCCCCCTCCCTCCTCAGCTGCCATGGCTGGGAGGGAAGAGAGACAGGATAACAGAATATGTGGGTTACTTATCGCATTGACTCAGAAATGACACATCGCCTTGGTTCCAATTTCATGGGCTGGAATGTGGCTACCCACGGGGGGCCTGTGTTTGGTGATGACCACGTCGGGAGGCCAGTTAGAGCCACGGCAGCGCGTGAGAGGCAGCAGTGGCTTAGGGTCGACTGGTGGGGAGGTGATGGGAATTGGGTAGAGTCTGGGTGTGCCTTGAAGGCTCAGGCAGTACGACTGGCAGCTGTCATGGGTGACTCCTTAACTTTTTCCCCTTCCCACCATTTTATCTTCTACACTGAAGGTGAGTTCTTTGAGCCTGCCTCCTATTTTTATCTCAATTCTCCATAGGGCCTGGGAAATAGATGCTCACTCCCTATTTATTGAATGACAGAACAATTTAGCCACTTAGCTTTCAAAATCCACATTTTTTTAATAGCAATTGCAAATTGTTGTCAGCGAATAGTTTTTAAAAATCTCTCAATTGGTTATTATTATAATGATGTGTATAAATGACATGTTCATTCATGGGCTTCAAAAAAAAACGGCTAAGAAGAAAAGCACCTTGTGGTTACTGGGGTTAGTGAAAAAATTGGTATTTTCCATTCTACATTTTGTCAGTTTTACTCTCTTTTACTTCCTCCTTGTTCCATCATACAAGAATTCAAAGAAAATAAGTCTACTAGCTGTAAATTCACTGTTAAACTTATACTTCTTAAACTTACCCTCTGCTCTTTCAGCAATAAACCTGTTTTACAAAGTAAAGAGGTGAAAAGCTGAAACGCCCAATGAGGTAAAAGCCCTTGTATCTTTTATCACAATATTAGTCTGGGTCCTGGAGATCCCAGCTCTCTTGGGGATTTTAACTTAGGGCTGTATTTGTTTATACTCTACGTTCTTGATAAGTGTCAGGTAATTTAGTTATTTTGAAATATCATTAAAAATAAGGAAAAATTTTCTGATGACGCTGGTGATGAGGTAAAAAATTTAAACTCCGAAAATTGTCACTCAGCTCTAGGCCCAACAGCGCCTCCTGTGAAAGCACAGACGTCGGTGTGGGCCTGGGCTCAGCAATGCCGAGCAGAGCCTACGTGTCCGGAGGGAGGTGGGCTCTGTGCTGAGATGTTAGAGCAGAGGACTTGCCCAGGGACTGGCTGTGGGGGCTGCAGAAGCCGGTGAGTCCAGGATGTCTCAGTTGACACGTGACTAGGAATCTGTCTCGCAAAGGAGAGAGAAGAGCATTTCATTGAGACAACAAGATACGTAGTGACACAGATGAATAATGGAAGGCCTGTGGGTCCGGAGCTTAGGGCGTGGGTCACAATTATACTGTGAGGCTAGAGGGTTAACTTGGGACCAGCTTGTGTAAGTCCTTGAGTGCCATGCTAAGGAATTTGGGAAGTTGAAGAAAGGTTTCCTAAAGGGGAATTACATGACAAATTTATTAGGAAGATAAAAAACTTAACAGGTGGAAGACGGCCTGTGTATTATATTAGTTGGTCAAACTGCAATCCAGCTTCCATTTAATGAGCATTTACTATGGGTAAGACTTTTTGCTGATTGTTTTATGTTGTACCTCATTTGGTTTCTTATGAACCATTCCAGGGATGGTTAACAATGACAAGTCAAACTCTGGACAATGAAGATCACAGCTGGACCTATCCAAGGGCATCGAGACCTGTCATTTCTCCCAGGACCCTGAGTCCTGCACATGACAAGGGCTGCCCTGCCCTCCTTTCTTGCCAGTCTGTTGTCGAAACTCTCCCATGCTCCATAATAGGCTAGGAGAATAGGAACGGTCCAGCTGGTATACCCACATAACTCCCTAAGCCCCTGTTTCTTGGGAGGACAAATGTAAGTGAATAGAAAGGAGGGGTTCCCTCCAATATATCCTCATTTGTCCTTTCTTCTGTTCAGCGTTCAGCCGGCGTGCCCTCTGTCACACACTGTTGGGACCTCTGAGGAGGCAGGAATGACCAGGTGGGAGCTGTGCCATGTGCAGTGAGAGGGGACACCGGTGCAATAGCAGAGGGATCTGAACACTGGCTTTTACTCCTCTCACACATATGGTGAACCCAAGCCCATCGCTTAGTCCCCCGGGCTCAGTCTCCCCATGCACATTGTAGGGGACGGAGGTCTGTTGAACTAAAACCGAGTTCTGGTGTCTTATATTCTTCAGCCACAGAGGGAACGTGCAGTTTATTTGTGTAGAAAAAGTCAGTAACATAACTGTACTTGCCAGTCAGTGGTAGCGTCTGATTTTGTTTAATGCCACTGGGCGGGGGTGGAGGAGCGTGGAGGGTAGCAGTCCGCCGAGAAGCGGGGCTGCAGAGCTTGTTTTGAAGCTACATTTGCAAAGCAAACACGTAGTTACAAGTCATTGGAAGTAGTGCTTTCCCAAAGACGCCTTTACCAATATCTACATGGGATTAAGAGAATGTTAGCCGTCTGCGCTGTAGAGGCTCATTAGGGTGACTCCAGGGGAGCAGACGGAAACGGAGGTGGGGGAGAGGTTTGCCCCTGCCGTGGTCACTGGTGCCGTGTCTCGAGGCCTGTGCTTGCTTTCAGAAGAATCAGAGACGTATGGTGACCAGTGTGAAGAAACTTTTATGGGGACTGTGAGATTCTGTTTTAGGACTATCTGTTGTTGTTTTTAAAAATCAACCAAAGGTCTTTTTTAAGGCTGTGGTAAAGCCATTCAGTATCCAAAGCAGCACAAACCACAGGTGCGCTGAGGCCCCGGAATGGCCGGGAGCAGGTGGGCGGTGCCTCCGGCAGCAGGGGTCTAGTCGAGACTTCCTGTTGTGTTCTCGAGGCCAAATGAGCTTAGTATTTTTACTACTGTTAGAAAGATGTAGCCCCTGCATACCTAATGCAGTGGTGGTCAAACGTCAGAATTCAATGAAAAGTTGGTACATGAATGAGTAAATACAGAATTATTGAAGAAAATTTAGAAAGTTGAGAACACAATGGCTCATAATCCCAACATTTAAACATAATAGTCACTAATTTTTTCTGTGCATACAGTATGTGTGTGTATATATGTGTATGTATATACTTTTATACGTATATATACTTATACATACGTATATGCATGTATATATGTATATATTTTGTCTTCAGCCATATGCACAAATATAGTTCAGGTTTTAATATAAGCATGATATAGACAGTTTTTTGATTTCTGATTCCTAAAATTTAACATTTTATGATTAACAGTTTCCAAGTTTCTGTGTTGTTGTATGCTAATTTTAATGACTCTGTAATATTTTATTTAGTAATTTATTGTAAGCTAGTTATCACTTCTCTTAATATCAAACAATTAGATTGTTTTTGAAATTTTATTTTTATAGCTTTGTTCCAGTTAAATCTTCCTGCCTATACTCTCTTCTCCTTTCTCTTCCCTTATAATAAATGGTCAGATCTGGGAATTACGGTTGTAGAAATAACTCAGCATTTTTTGCACTATAACCGATACTCTACTTGAATACTAGTTTTATCATAACACTGCCTCCATTTGGGTATTAGCATTTTAAAAAATTTCTGTTTACTAATTTAATAGTGCAAATGGCATTTCACTGTGTTTGCTTCACAGACAAAAAGCTAGCATAACAAACATCCTACTCATCGGTTAAAGCTGCATGTATTAAAGTTGCACTTCTGTTCTCTCTTTCTCACTAATACCTCATTAAATACGCCGTATGTAATGGTGCAGGGCTGGTTTCTCTCACTGTGGTTCATTCCTTTCTTTTAAAGCTGTCTGTGGAAGCCCGTAAAGAGATGACTAGCAAGGCCATTAAGACAGTCAAACACTTTATTGAGAAGCCAAGGAAAAGGAGTTCCGAAGAAGACATTCAAGAAGCTGTTGAGTCTAAAGTGACCTACGCAGATGCCTTGAGTCATCTGGAGAAATCGCTCGCTCATCTGGAAACCCTGAACCATAGCTTCATTCTTTCCCTGAAAGACAGTGAACAGGTAATGAAACGAACGCTTCTGCTGTAAGCTCAGCTGCTCAGATAATATCAGCATTTTCTTTCCTTTACTCTTTAATGCTATGTTAGTAGTTCTGATAGGGTTTTCAGTATTGCAGATACCTTTGAAAATGGTCTTCAAGCCTTCATCCTTTTACCTCCTCATTATCACTTGATAGTCAATTCAGTTTCTTATTCTTTAAAGAGGATTCTAGGCCACTTCACACAGTTGACAGCCTGGGAGGAAGGAGCTGAGGAGAGGGGAGGGGAGGGAGAAGAGGGCCAAGCGGAACCCAGGATGGTGCCCGAGGAGAGGGAGGGTCGCCAGAGCCCAGCTGTGGTGAAGAGGGTGGTTGCCAGCCCACTCCTCGTGGGAGGGTGTTGTGCTTGCTGACTGAATACAGATAGATTTTTCCCCTGAATTTCCAGAAAAATTCAGAAATAACTACCGCTGCCTGTTTCAATAATTCTTTTTAATTGGTATACTCATCCCATTTTTGTGTTCTATGTTTTCAGTACAACTTTATTAAATTATTCCTAATTGGTTTCTCTTTGAGACCCCTGTGGCATCTCCAAGAGCCTCCTGAGGCGACCCAGGCGTACCACCTGCGGCAAGGTGCGGGGACCAGTGTGGCAGAGCCGCAGTGGGAAGCCCCCGTGGCTGTGGCAGCTCGCGGCGTGCGTGATCATGCGGGACAGCCGTGGGGTTTTTAGATAATCTTTCCCATGGCTGAAAAGTAGACAAATCAGTGAGTGAATGGTTTTCAAAAACAGTGTTTAGATATATAAATTTTTTTAATTAAAATTTAATTCTATGGTAAATGAACCTGGAAGTGACCACTAACCTCATCTTTTATTTTTCTAAGATCTTACATGTTTACTGAATTGTATTCTTACCTTGTAAAAAAAAAAAAATTCCTGACTAGAAGGATCATTCAGTGGAGAGGAGTTCAGATAGTGAACAACTGGAAGACTTCACAATGTATACGAGATTCATCAGTGCAAACCCCTTATAGAAAATTCAAAAGTTTGATAGCAATTTGATCTCATTCTGTATCTTTCAGTGCCTGTTGGCCTGTCTAATGAATAGCATTAAATAATGGTAAGAGGGAAATACAAGGCTTCTCAGGGAACCAATTGGCTTTACCAATTTTGACTTTATCCAGCTGCCATTTACAATGCTATAATCCGTAATTACAAGGACCAGGGTAAACATGAACTATTCAAGTGATTTATACTTATTAGTATAAGACTTTTCAATTAAAAAATTTAAATTTTAAAATTCTTGTTTTTTTAAATCAAACATATTACATTCAAATCGGAGAATTGTCATTACTGTCCTTGGAACATGTGTTGGCTTTCAATGAGTAGAAGGATGTGTGGGGGCCACGAAGATTAGTAACAAAATAGCTTGTTTGTTTCAACGAGACTGTGACTTCAAGGTTCCAAGTGGCGACCTGTGAATGCTGTTCAGTCAGATCATGGATGGTCCCTAATAGGAGACTCTTCCTGGTTCCTACATTGGACATTATTTGATTTAATTAAAGTCCTTTCATAGTAAATCCTAGAAATAAACTTTCAAGGTCACACATCTGTCCCTTGTAAGTTTAGGCCTTGATTTTTAACCTCTAATTACACCCCCTGTGGAAGAACAACTTAGAAGGTTAGTGGTTAGTGCCGTTTAAGATAAACACCTTCACCCCCTTCACCCTGTGGGGACTCAGTTCCTCTTGTCTCAGTAGGGAGACCAGTGAGTAAGTGCCCTGCCTGATGGCCAGACACTGTTTTCAGCCGTAAGTTTCAAGAGGGAGCCGGCAAAGCAGTTTCACAGGCCCGCTTCGGCTTCAGCGGTTGTCAAAGGGGACCCATCCCATTGCATGCCTACCCCTGCCTACCCTCCCCCTCTTCCTGTGCATTATCCTACAGGAAATCCCAGTCATCTTTTATTTTATCCATAAATATTACCATACCTATTTCTAAAAGATACGTTTAAACATATCCACAATATTCCCACAATCAAAAATGAAAAAAAACAAACCCCCCAAAACAAACTACTAGTAATTCTTCAGTATCATCAAATATCCAGTCAGTATCACATGGTGGTTTTGAAGGATGCAAAGGTATGTTCAGGATGACTCGTGAACTCTGAAGAACCCGGAGAGTGTTGCGAACATGAAGTGACCATATTCGGCATGCTGAACACCATCGTCTGTGTCCGATTGCTTGAATCATTTGTTGTCACATTAGTTTTGGCATGTATTATCAGAGGGGTGCAGGCCGGTGACATGGGAGTGGGGGAGAGGAGCTGCTTAGATTCTACTCCTCCCCCTGAATGGCAAGCTGTGCTGAGGGCTGGCTCTGTGACTCGGGCACATTAACATCTTCCATCTTCAATTTTCTTTTTGTTAAAACAGAGCTAATTAAACCCCCTTGAAGGATTATTATCAGCATTAACTTAGATAAACACACATACACTACCCAAGTCTAGTGGTTGATACTCAACAGATCGTACCCGTTAAGTGGCTGTGGCACGATAATAGTAATCGAGAAACTTCGCTAAGCGAGCATTGCCTCCTGCCCGACATCGTGCTGAAGGACTGGCTTTTATATGGTCTCATTCAGTGTTCGTATCGCCCCTCTTTTCACAAACCCAAGCCTACTGTCCTCACCTTAGGTTTATGGATCCTGAGCTGTGAGGTCACCAGGGCCCCCGTACCAGTGAGCGGCGCAGCACGGATTTGCCCTCCAGCCCGGGCGGCCGCGGGGCCCGGGCTCTTGCCAGCCAGCTCCCGCTCTTCGGTGCGGTTGCTGGCTGCCCTGTCTTTGCTCGGAGAACCTCCTAAATGTTTCACTATGTACATGGAGACACTTATTTTGTATTGGATAGCGAGGTGTTGAATACCGTGTTTTATTTTTCTTTTTTCAGGAAATACTGAAGAAATACAGTGACCTCTATGATCTGTCCCGGTCAGAAAAAGGGAAACTTCATGATCAAGCCGTGGCCATGTGTTTGGACGGTCAGCCTCTGGAGATGATTCGGCAGCTGCTGGAGGTGGCCGTGGGCCCCCTGGACCTCTCGCCCAAGGACATAGTGCAGAGCGCAGTGACGAAAATCGTTTCCGCACTGAGGTGAGTGGTCCAGTGGCCACCAAGCAAAACCCAAGGTGCTGTTCTGCCAGTCATGGTGCTCGTTCACGGTGAAACGTAATGCACGTAGAAGCGCTTCCTAAGAGGGACTGTGCAGAAGTGAGAGACAGATTATTAGATTCCCCAAAGTCTTATGTCTTGAGAATAAAGAACCATGAAAATATTTCATTATTGGTGTTGTTTGTCATATGTCAAGAAACTGGCTAATGTCAGGTTAGACACCTCTTCCCTCCAAATTATTCTTGACGTGAGGGAAAGGCCAAAATGGCATGTGAAACAGCTGAGTGTCAGGCGGGTGGTGACCTTAGGGTGGATTTTCAAATCTTGCTTTTCTACTTTCCCTTCATGTGTGGTGGGAGAACGGTCCCCAGAGGTTCTGAGGAAGTACATAGGCAAGGTTAACATGCACCGAAGAAGTTAGACTCAGCTAAATGTCTCAGGACATTAATCACCTGCCATGAATAGCAGAAACAACTAAAAACCCCACAATTGAGAAATCCTAACTTTATATCGATGTGCTCGTGTCTTTATGGGAATGTATCCAAAGGATTAGAAGAGAGGGGGAAGTTAAGCTAAGAAAATAATGAGGCATCAAGTGCTTTGTGTGAATAATGCAATTAGGCTGAAAGATTTAGTTGTGTTTAATTCATTCTCCTTTTAAGCATTCTTTGTAATTCTGTATTGCTCTTGAGGAACTTTTTGATTAAATGCATGTCAGTTTTCAGCAGCTGAACTGCAATCAAATGAGCCTTTATCAGTTTAATTACCCCAGCTTCATAGAGTTTTCACCGTAATGCTCTGAGGTATCCGGTGATTTTATATACATAGAGAGAGAAATAAAGTATGACACTTTTTAGGAATAATAAATGCCAAATTAATAAGCTTTGTTCTGTTGGTTTTGGTGGTGGTGGTGGTGGTTATAAGAACTACTTTCCTCTTTCAAATGATGAAAGAGACTTGATTGACACATTTTGTACCTTTTGATTCATAATTATTTTCCTATTATTTCTTAAATCAGGATTTTACGTGAAGCTCGCAAAAATATTTTGAAACATGCTTGATGAACTTAGTGTATCTACTAAAAATTGCACATTTTCATTAATTATTAAATTGAAATGACATGCAGTATTTTTACATTTATAGAATTCTGACATAAATTGTACTTCTCCCTCCTTCGCTGCACCCATTTCTACTGAAGATTTGATTTGGTTCTGATCTAATAAATACTATACTCAGCACACTGAAGACATTCATTAAATGTGAATTAAATCTTTTAGCAGCTGAAGGAAAGGGAACATCAGGAGCTCAACTACTTCTTTTTCCAAAGGAAAAGAAACTCCTATTGACAATATCAATAACATTTACCTTGGAGAAAGTTAATAAAATTTAGTAGGCATGAAATAATAAAGGCACAAAAATAACTGAATTCAGCAGTTGACTTAAGTCATGTATCTTAAATTATTCACAAAACTCATCTAAAACTTCTTGTGCCTCTGTTGCATTTCCAAAATACGCTGGAGTTTCAGACCCACACTTACACAATAGGTGTAGTAATAGTATCTGTCCCATGGGCTGCTGGGATTACAACTGGCAGAATGTAAATAAAACCCCTAACAGTATCTGATATTTGTTAACTACCATGAAAATGTGAATATTTTGATGAAAAGGCCTGCTGGAGCATTTGGATGATTATTATTGAATTGCCCAAAAAGTTCATTTGGTATTTTCCATAAGATGGCTGTAATAGTGCTTAGTTGTCTTTAACTTCATTTGAAATTTTGTTAGATTTTGTTGTGAGAGCTGTCCTATTAGTGTGCATTTAAAAAAAAAAACTTAACAAGTTAGTGAATTTTTGTGTAGCTATTTTAATATTGATGGAAGAAAATACTCAACATTTTTGGCAAAATATGCTTTATTATTTCAAGAGAGGTAAAAACACAACTGAAATGCAAAAAAAAAAAAAAAAAAAATTGTGCAGTGTATGAAAAAGGTGCTGTGATTGATTGAATGTGCCAGAAGTGTTTTGTGAAGTTTTGTTCTGCAGATTTCTTGCTGGATGATGTCAGCGAGACCAGTCAGGTAGACCAGTTGAAGCTGATGGTGATCAAATTGAGACATTAACTGAGAACAATCAAATGTTATATCACGTGGGAGCTAGCTGACATACTCAAAATATCCAAATCAATGAAGTTATTGGTAAAAATGAAAAATGTCTCTTATTTTACAGAAGAAACTAAATGGACTTATGGCCACCCTAATACATATTTAATGTTTACAATCGCTCATGTATTTAATGTTCATTAAATGTTTTTTGAATGACAGAATGCAAGTAGATTTTTTTATTCTCTTGATTTAAAAAAACATGAATATGAGTTCCTTCTGGGAAGAAAACGTTTTATTTTCACACCCTTGCTTGTAGCACAGGGCGCAGTGCCTTTGTGGATGGACTGCAGAGACCGTGAATGGCTATGAGCCAGCCGCGCGCCTGCCCACGCCCCCCGGCGTATCCGAGTGTGAGTGCCAGGCGTGTGTCTGCGGCGTGAGCAGCCCTTCTCTCAGTCACCTCTGCTCTTTTTCCCTTCGCAGCGGAGGCAGCGCTGACCTCGGTGGGCCACGGGACCCGCTCCAGGTGCTGGAAGGTGTTGTTGCTGCTGTCCATGCCAGTGTGGACCGGGGGTAAGACTACAGCAAGTGTGCTATCTCATTTAATGGCCTTCCTCATCGTCTCAGAATTACTTTTCACGAGTGTGTGGGTGTGTGTGTGTGTATCTATGTGTGTATGAAGCTTCCAAGACTAAGCAACATTTCTAGGTGGTTCTGAAGAAAGAGCTGAACACTTTCTGTGTAACAAAAGAACGTTTTTGCAGGTACTTACCCCATCAGCTCTAGCTCACCTTCTCTCCTGAGCTTTGTTTGCTAAGAGAGGCTGCTCTCTTCTTAGCTTCCTCCTGGGAAGGCCAAGGAGGGGGATGCTTTAAGCTTCTTAGAGGAGAAGGGATTTACAGCCACAACAGGTTAACTGTATGGACCAAGTGAAAATTCCTAGGGGCTATAAGTAATATTATTTTTTAAAAGCTTTTTATATGCTTGATCTGTCTTGTCTGAGGACTAAGAGTGTCCAGGCTGTGTAAATCTAGAAAGGTAGGTGTCCCTAATGCCATTTCTATAAAGAATTTTTCTTTCATATGCAATAGTAGTGATAGGAATAATGGCAACAGTGAATGAATAGTTAGTTAATACTTCTTAGAGTTTACAAAAATCTTTCATATGTCTGCTATCCATTACGACCCTGTAAGTCCTTGCCCCAATTTTCTTTTTATAATGGGAAATATAATAATGAGGAAGATTTTGAATACCTCCCCATAGTTCCATTCACTAATACAATTGTTTTTATTTGCATGTTACCTATGCCATTATTGCTCAGGTACAGATACATTTTTATATTGTTTTGATCAAAATTTATAAGCACACATATTTTATTTACTCGCTATTCTAACTTCTTCATCTTTATACATTTAAGGATCCTTTTTTTGATGGCTGCATATGTTGTTGCAGGGTTCAGATAAGGATAGAAAGCTCAGAGGGGGAATTGACTTTTCCCAGAGCTATAGACCTGGGAAATCAATCCAGGACTCCAGTCTGACTAAGTTTCGGTGTAGCGCCCAGATGCCATGATCACATATTTCCATGCATTGCGTTGTGCCCACGGTTCGGGTGGAAGGACATAGGATAAGCCGTGTAGGTGACTGTGGGAAACAGCGAGCACTTGGCCCTTGACTTCTCTGCCCCTGGCCCTACAGTTTCTCTCCACCCCTTTGCTGGTGGGCCCTTAGGGGTAAGGAAGCTACAGCAGTGGCTGACTTAGGCCTTCGTTCTAATCAGACATTTATTTATTTTCTACGTGTTTACTCGGTGCCATGCTGTGTGCTAAGTCAGGAGGAGTTAAATATTGGTAAGAATCCCCTACTCCGAGGAGCTCAGAGTCTCGCAGGGGCGGCCCCGTGCCCGGCCCTGGTCTGTGGTTGGTTGAACCTGTGGATGCAGTGCCTCTGCTATGCTGAGTGCCGTGCAGAAAGCGAGCTGGAAGCAGCGGTCGGCTCAGCTGGGGAAGGCAGGGCAGGATGCACGGGCGACATTGGGCCTGGCCGGGGAAGTCAGAGTCTCTTAGAAGGCCAACGAGGGTAACGTGACTTCAGGCCGAGGAAAGTTCCCTGGCAACTGCGGATGCCGCAGAGAGCACGGCAGGCGGAGGTGCCGCATGGGAAACCCTCAGCCACCCTCCAGAGGCGCCTCTGCTGCCGCCTTGGCAATCACAGCCTGTAGTCGGAGCTAGGCTGGCTGCTCCCCACCGGCGCTGTCAGCCGGGCGCTGCTCTCAGGTTCTGCTGAGCGGATCCTGGCCTCACCTGATGAAAGGATCTTCACACGCCCTGTGTTAAGCCCTTCCAGAGGGGTCGCTCAGGCTCGTCCACAGGGGACATCTCAAAAAGATCAGAAGGCTCTATTTTTCTCAGTGAATTTCCAGCCAGATATACAGAAGACTCCTGCTTGGGCCTCTTGAATACAGACTAGTTTCCTAAGCTTCAGTTTCCAAAAAGGGGAGCATCAGGGAATGGAGATACAGAATAAGGCCTTACTTTTTATTCCAGAGAACAATTACAAAGGCTTTTTAACAAAAAAAAAAAAAGAAAAAAAAAGAAAAAAAGAAAGAAAAAGAAAAAAACCTCAAAGAATTTTTTTTCTTAAGAAGAGGAAGAAACACAAAGTCATAACTTTTATTCCAAGTAAGTTGTGTTTTTTTTTTTTTTTAAATCACAGTTAAACCTTATATTGTTGACCTCAGCTTCCTTTCCTAACAGTCTGCATGGCAGAGTAACGTGGGGATTCAGGCCCTTTTAAAGGGACCCTCTCAGGTCACTCATTACCTGGCATGACATCAGTGCCTGATCTCCAGGAGGCCACGCCAGGCCTCTGTGCCCCCGCCATCTCTCTGGGTGGCACAACAAGCCACCTTCAGTCCCAGCCCTGGAACGTGGACACCCAGTGGCCCCCATGGCGTCTGTTAAATAGGAAATCACCTCTCTTTCTGCATTTCATACCCACCCCCCATGTCCTTAGGTTAGGCAAACACCATCCCATAATATTCCCGACAGGGAGAGTGCATAAAAAAGTAAGAATTTGGGTGTGTGTATTAGTGGCTAGCACCAAGTATTGGTTTTGTGTTCAATTTTTAGGCAGTTTGTGCCATTATCAGCATGTCCTTCCTGTCCTTGTATATTGGTCCCTGTTGACTCCGGTCCCTCGTGTTTCACCTGGGCTATGAGCAGGCCCTGTAAAGTGCAGCAGAGGCAGGCCGCCCCGGGGCTGCCGGCGCCGGCGCCGCTGGCCTTCCTCTCTGCTTAGCCATGCTCTTGTCTGTAGACATCCGGGTCGAGTGTTCAAGGGGTTTGAAATAGTGTCAGAAACCTTTGATGACGTCTACAATCACAGATGAGGATAAGGCGGTTAATTATTCAGAGGCTCATGCATGTTAAAGCTGCTTTATGGACTTGTATGCTTTCTCACATTGTTTATGTCTGATGCAGCATCATATTTGGAGAACACAGCCATTCCTCGGTATCCATGGGGATCGGTTCCGGGACCCCAGTGGATACCAAAATTTGAAATGCTCAAGTCCCTTACATAAAATGGCATAGTAGTTGTCGTACTTATAATCTATCTACATCCTGCCATATACTTCATATCATCTCTAGATTACTTATAATACCTCACTAATTCGAGGTAAATGTTATATAAATAGTTGTTACACTGTATTGTTTAGGGAACAGTGGCAGGGAAAAAAGTCTGTGCATGTTCAGTAGAGACCAGCTGTCCTAGGCCTAACTATGCAGCACACATCAGCAAGAATGTAACTTTTCTTCAGGTATTTTTTGATCTGCAATTGGTGAAGTCTGTGGATGCAGAACCCATGGATACGGAGGGCCAACTGTCTGATCTATACTCTAGGTTGTGTTAGGAATTAATTAGTTCACTAGTTTGCTTAAGAAGCAAGAATTTTTAAAAAGTCAATCATTAAAAAATGTTTTAAAATAATATATCCATTAAACCCAGAATTAAGAAAATAACTAGCACACATTTTAAAATAAAAAAGCTAAGGAGCATTTATTACTCTGTGCCAAGACCTTTGAAAGGGCTCTTCAGCGATTCACTCAATCCTCAGAACAACCGTTATACACATACTATTATATCCATTTTACAGGTTAGGAAATGAAGCTCAGACAGGTTGTGTAGCTTGTCTGTGGTCACCCAGGTCTATGAATTTCTCTCGCCATAGGCCACCTTCTGGTGACATTACGGAACCCTAGCAAAGGACAGTAGGGTGTCCTCCTTCTCAATTGCGCAAAGACATTGTACATAGGAATTTCCTAAAGATTCTCCTTGAGTGGGTCTCAATTCTTTGTTAAAAAATTAAATTTATTGGGGTGACATTGGTTAATAAAATCATGTAGGTTTCAAGTGTACGGTTCTGTAACATCTTATCACTATATTGCATTCTGTGTCTACCACCCAAAGTCAAATCTTCCATTACCATGTATTTGATCCCCTTTACCCTTTGCTGCCTCCCATCCCCCTTCCCTCTGGTGACCCCCATACTGTTGTCTGGCTATGAGTTTCTGTGTTTGGTTTCTTTTTTTGTTTGTTTGTTTTTTTCATTTGTAACTTTCAGTTTTATATACCACATATGAGTGAAATCATATGGGTCTTGACTTTTTCTATCCAACTTAATTTGCTTTCTAACCGGCTCCCAATCACTAGCTGGCTGGTCCAGGGACTGTGCTTTGAGGGCAGGTCTTAAAGTATCACGTCCTCTGCTTTCTCTCTCCTTCCACATGCCCCTCCCTGCCTTGGCTTTTTTTTTTTTTTAATTTACCTGCCTTCGTCTACCTTTAAAAACATTTCCTAACTAGAATGACCCACAAGCGTGAACCAATATATTAGTGATTCTCAAAAGACTGTGCAGAATCCAGTCCATTCAGGAAACAAATAATGAACCAGGAATTCCACTGTGCACCATTCACCCAGGAAGAAAGATTTCCTTTAAAACTCTTGGGTATGTTAGGGGTTTCTGTTTGTCTAGGTAAATTGCTACTGAGTCATAGCACCGGCCTCCACTACCTTAAAGCTCCATGTATATCTAACAGGGTCTGATCATTCAGACTTTGCTGAACTTTTCATATTACTTTGGGATTTCCCATTATTTTTAAAGCAGAGAAAAGAGAAAAGGAAAAAAGAAACAAAAGCCTACCAGAGCAGATTAAATCCCCCTTCTTCCTACTCTTCATGCTCTGTGAGGCAAAAGAAGCCATCAGACGTTCTCTGAGGACCCGCAGTGCGTAAGCGTTGGGGTCTATGATGCTGAGCCCCGCAGAAAGGCCTCGCCGCCCACCAGGACGGCGGGCCCACTCTCTGCCACGCAGAATGCGGGGCCATCTCAGGCCATGCCTGTGCCTTCCCAGTCACTGTTTCTGCCCCATTACAGCGAGATATGTGCGTGCTTGTATTGATCAGTGAAACTCGGGAAGAGCAGCCACAGAGTGCTCACTAGCTCTAATCAAAAGTTAAGATTTGAGATTGCAGTGTGTGCATACACCAAAATTACTCTTTTTCTAGGAATTTTTTTTAAAGCCACCTGATCATAATTTTTTTAAAAGAATCTCACTTTTCATACTACTGTAATGTCATCAACACATCGTGCATAACCACCTCATGTGGTTATATCTCATTCCTTGCCAGCTGCCCCGGTGGTTTCATGGCAGCTGAGACGCGTGCCTCACGTGCAGTGAGAAGCGTGCAGTGAGAAGCGTGTGCGCTTGGGCGGGCGGTTCATGCATGGGGTACGTGTGTCTGCATCTCTCACCGTTGGCTCACTCACACTGACTTGCTTGCCTTTTCTCCCTTCTTCACCCCATGGGCCCTCCCACCTCGCCCTCCCTCCCTTTCTTCTTAATCTAGGCCTAGCATGTTGCACATTGTTCAAATTTGTATCAGTAATTTGGAGAAGAGTCACTTTTAAAGTCTTTCTGCCTCATTGTATTAATAGTGCTTGGAAGGCAGAGACCATATACTTTATCATCTGTGTCATCAAATGCAAAGTTTGATGATGCTAATCATAAAAAGCGTGATGCAGCTGTGGATGATATTACTGTTTAAGTACTTCCTCTGTGCCACGTGCTGTGCTAGGGCTTCACATGCATGTGCTTGATTTCACTGACTCCTCCAAGAAACACAATGTCAGGACCTTTGTCTATTTAACTGTAAAATGAAAGTGATGTAGTTCATGAATTTTGTCTAGAGTTGTTAGGAAAGAGTGGGGCCAGGATTCGCAGCTTCATCAGATTAAAAAAAAAAAATGCTCTTAACCACAGCACCATTCTGTCGGTTTGCTTTGCACATAGTGGCTATCCAGGAAATACTTGTGGCACTCTACTTTTTTTGCATCCCAATTTTTCCATTTCTAATACACATCAAGAAGGACACTCAGGTAAAACTAAAAATTGGCTTTGTAAATTTAGGAAATGCTTATGCCAGTTATCTACAGCACTTTATAATTTCTTTTATTCTTAAATACAAATAATAACTTCTGTTTTTTAATTTAAATTGCCACACAATTATATTCATAATTATATACACTTAAGGCAGCAATTTTCAACCTATGTACAACAGCAGAGAATTTTAAAAACATGCATTACCTGACTATTTAGTCAGGGGCGCTGACCTCTTTTCCCTTATATTATCATATAAAAAAATAACAACAGCCTACACAACAATAGCTGGCTGGTGTGAGTGAATCAAAGTTATACCTATTTTTTTTGTCAGATCGGCAAAAAATGTTTTCCGGTGTCCCTTAAAATTTTAGTAATTAGTTTATATACTATTTTAGTAATTATTTTACTAAATTTAGTAATTTATTTTAGTACTTTAGTAATCCATTTTGTAATTATTTTACTAAATTTAGTAATTTATTTTAGTAATTTAGTAATCCATTTAGTAATTATTTTAGTAATTAGTTTATATGCGCCCTGAGATGAAAAAGGTTAAAAATCACTGACTTACTATTGTTGTAGAATTTTATTCTTCTCACTTTTAAAAATTTCTTGTAGTTTTCTTAGGGCATGGAATATTGGACTTGGTCGAGGTGATTTATTGCTGGAAGCCTCCTAAGCCTCTGGTTGCAACAAAACCTGTGTAATTCAGTGCTTTGTCATGAGTCTCCAGGGCCTTGTGGGTGTGAAGCTTCTGATGAGGAGCCTCTTAAAAGTCATCAGTAGTAATTCATTGACATCATCATCAATACGTTGTTTTCCTGAGATGGTCCACGTGGGATTACAAGGGAAAGGGTTCTACTACTGGACAGGAATTTGTACAAAATATCCTCTTCTCTGAATCCTTTTAGACTACATGGTTCTTTAAAACCCAAGTGTTCATATTTTATCTTTAGGATGGTATGAAATTTGATACTCTAGCCCCATATTGAAATTCTATCACAGAGAAAACTGGTAGGAAGAACACCGGCTTTGAGATTTGAACTATTATGGATGTTTGTGGGCATATGATACCATTTCCGTGGAGCCTCATTCCTTAGCTATAAAATGGAATTTACATATACAGTGTAGTGACTGTCGTTAACCATACTGTACTATGTATATTATAACTATATCAGGTGATGAATGTTAGCCATATTTATTGTGGTAATCATTTTGCAGTATATATTCATATATCAAATCATTATGTTGTGCACCTTAAACTAATACACTGTTATATGTCAATTATATCTCAGCAAAAGTGGAAAAAATAAAAATAAAATGGAATTTATAATATCTACTTTGCAGTTACTGTAAATAGTAATAGTTTATATAAAATTACTGCAATGATGACTGACACTATTATTAATTAGGCACACTGTTTATTAAACTTTGCACAAGAAATAGAGTAGCTAAGAACATAGTGTGTAATGATTATTTTTATCGTCTTTAACTAAATTTAATATGATAATGTTTAAAAATTACAGTCAGCTTACATAGTTTTTAAATAACTAATATGGTTTGCTATAAGACATGTAAGACCTAAACTTTGGCTGTTAAGGGGAAAAATGAAGTCACCCCACAATTAAGAGTTTAAGTGAGTCGCCACACGTGATTACTGGGAGAAGAAGGAAGACGTGGCGTTCTGTCTGACCGTTGATTTTGCCCTGCAGAGAAGAGCTGGTCTCCCCCGAGGACCTGCTGGCCTGGCTGCGCCCCTTCTGTGCTGACGACGCGCAGCCAGTGCGGCCCCGCATCCACGTGCTGCAGATGTTGGGACAGTCGTTTCACCTGACTGAGGAGGACGGCAAGCTCCTCATGTTCTTCAGGACAGAAGCCATTCTCAAAGCCATGTGGCCCCAGAGGCAGGTAAGGGAGCACCTGGCTGGTTAGTGAGTATTGTCTCTGTTGACAATAATGAGAGGTCATTTCTTGATTACCTTAAACTGCTTTCAGGTAAACAATCAGCGTGGTAAAGCAGACATCCAATGTGTTCATCCATCCAGCTATTTAGTAGTTAAACATGTGCAACAACAGGGTTTGTTTTTATTTTCCCATATGTTGGAAGATGTGTGTGCCAAGTAGAGGACTTCTTGCATCACATGTGTGTATCGTTTTCTCTTCGTAAGAGGTAGGATTTCCTGCGCAGCCTGTTAACTGTGGCTCACCCTGAATGCAGCGGCCGTTGAGCTCATTCATTTCTTTCCAGCTCCGCCCAGGCACTCAGCACCCTCCCTTGGCTCCTGTTCTTCGATGGAAACAATGTAGCAAACCTCACATTTCTCTACAGGTCCATCCTTCAGGGTCACTCTGGCCATCTTTTCCCTCAAAACTTCCCTCACCGTTTCAAACATAATTGAACTTTGAATTCCACACATTTGAGCTTAAAATATTTGTTATTATTGTTATAATTACTAAAAGTTTTATTTCCTTACTATCATGAAAGCTGAGGCCCCGGGGGATGTGCTTGTCCTCGTCTTTGACTCCCTCTGAACGTGTGGTGCTGGAGCTCAGAGCCTGAAGACTGGGTGGCTGAGTAAATGGGATGCCAATTTCACAGTCAAAGGATGTGACAGTGCTTGGAGTTTGGCTTAACGTCTAAATTGTTGGATCCTGAAGACAGAGGATCCAAGAGCCAGCAGCCTCGTCGCGAGCGTGAGCAGGCAGCGTAGACCGCATGCCAGTAGCAGTTAGGAGATAAGTCTTCCCGGATCAGCTCGTCTGCAAGAGAGCTTCCCCGAAGTTGACTCCAACTTGAGTTACCTTCTGATTTTAAGGTTTTGCTTTGTAGTTTATATTGATATCCTTATTGTTACACTTAAAGAACAATTAATTTTAAAAAATGAATGGAAACATACTTGAGACCCATCCCAGAGCATCTTCATAGTAATTATCTTATATATTCTTAGCTCCCTCTGTGAGATAAATAGGTAAGTACTATTAGCTATTCTTCAAAAAAGATGAACTTATCAAAGATTCTGTAATGTTGCCAGATCGCTGAAATCAATTGTATTAAAAATCACTAATAGCTGAATAATACCCTCTAAGAAGCCCTATGACCTTACCAGCATTTCATCATTTTGCCTTGAGTTGCATCAGCAGACCCCTGACCGCCTTCGTGAGGAGCCGGCTGTGAACAGCAAGGCAGTAGTCCGTGCAGTGCAGTCCAGGCCCACGACAAGCAGCTGTGGGAGGCACGCTCGTTCTCAGCAGATGGGGAGGTTTGTGGAGCATCCCTGAGGGAAGCTCTCCGTCCTGTCACGCAGCTCTTGTCACGAGGCACTTCAGATCTGACTCGTCCTGACGCAGACGCGTGTTCCCGCGGTTGTGCGCTTTCCTGACAGCGCCTCCATTTCTCAGCTCCTCAATCTTCTCGGTTTCATCTCCTTGATGGCCGGAGCCTGGCAGGATGGCGCGGCCCGTTTCTCTGGTTCGGAGCCTCACTGCGTGTTATGTCAGATCTACACAGTGAAAATATTATGGAAGGACACGGAAACGGGAAAGGGGAACACATCCGTCTTCTCTGTCATGCCGAAGCACTAGAATGCACGCTGTGACATTTGGGCCCAAACGCTTCAGAAATCGCATTTCTTCCTTTAAGTGTTTTTCAATTTCCAGTTACGCTAAGAACAAGTTGCCACTTTTGTATGATTTCAGTGATTTCTGAGATTTTAATTTCTTCGTAGCTTCCCTTTCTCCGCACCCAGCATGCGAGGCAGCTCGGCGTAGGGTCCCTCAGAACGGACTTGACTCTCGGCACTGAGTGCACACTGCCGCCTCTCACTCGCAAAGCCCACGCGTGGCTTCTCATTCCATCGCTGTTTTCTCGGGGGTGGGCGTGCCTTTTCAGGCCCCTGGAAAACACCTCTCCCTGACGTTTCCGCTCCGGTGAAGTCCTCTCACGTCCCCTCACTCTTCCTTTCCCTCTGTGAGGACAGTTCCCTTTCTGCTTTTGGCAGCTAATGATCTGAGTTTCTTAAAGGATTTGGTATTGGAAATAAAATCACCACAGCCTTAATTATGCTATTCATCTATAGTCTTCCCCAAAAATAAATTGGTGAGTGTCTCCTCCTCTTCCTCTTTTACAATTAAGAGTTCTGTTTCAGTCTGCCGGGGCTGATTCAACTCCGTTTTGAAGGGCAAGCAAATTTGGTTGGGGGACTCTGTCTTATAATAGTGAATAACTGCCCGCTCCGTGGAGAATGAATGCAGGAAAATGTGGCTTCCGAATGGGAACAGCAGCAGCTTCTGGGATGTCACAGAACTGTGCCTGTGGTTGGAAATGGAGTTTGTCTCCATTATTTTTTTTAAACTGTGTGGCCTTTCACAGAGCAGAGGAAAGTTAGGGCACTAGCCAATGAATTATGCACACGCGTCTCCACATTCCCACCACCGTTGTTCTCTAATCTTGGGGAAGACTCTTAACTGTGGGCCTGGGCTACCGGATGTATGAAGTGGAGCCTTGAACTAGAGGAGCTACAGCATGGTTTGCTCACCTCGTCTGTCACTTCCTCCACACACATTAAAGTGTCGATTGTCATACTCACAGTCCAAACACCTAAAAGACTCAAAATCCTGATTGCCCAGGTTCTCATTTTTCTCCTTTCTTCCTATTTCCTTCTCCATTCTCAAAGGTAGTATTAACTATGGAGATGGATTCTTAGAGGAAAGATAAGAAGAGATAATGATATTGCAATGTTCAATTACCAGAAAATAAGGAACTGCTCCCTTTGCTGTGGCTAGTAATCCTCTTAGGCAGACTTTGCATACATCAAAGAGGGACTTAATATTTAATTATTCTCGAGGTGCCCACAGTAGTGGCCCCACAAATCAGTGTGTTGCTGGGAAACCAGCCAGCTCTGGCAGAACTGAAGGCCGAGGCTGTGGAGGCTGCTACCTCACAGGTTCTCAGAGAGACAGCAATTTCTAGTTTTCTAATGATTAACAGAATTAAAAATTCAGTGGCCCTCATTTTTCAACAGCTTGAGAGGCCTTCATTTCTGTTCCAGAAATGTGCCCCAGCTGGGCAGACGGGGAGGAGAGGCAGAGGAGGGCTGAGAGAGGAAGCAGGGGTGGGTGTATTGTGTTAATCCCCTCGGTACCATTTATCGGAGTTTTTCAGGTTTTGTAATTTTCTAGTTAACTGGTGCATGAAAAATGTGGGTCAAAATACTGATGTTTTCTTAAAAAATTCTATACCCCATCACCTCAATATGTTTTCCTGTGTTTTTATGTTAAAAAAAAAACAAAAAAACAAAAAACAAAAAAACCCCTGTGGCTTGGAGTTTGCCTTTTAAAATTTCAGTGTCTGAATTCATAGTTTTAAGTGACCACCAGAAAGATTTTGTGTAAGACAACTTCCAACTTCATTACAAATTTGAGTATTTTGCCTACTTTGAAACATGCAGAAGCGTATTTACCCTTCTGGTCAGAGGCCAGCTTGGCTTCATTTGCAAAAAAGAAAGAAAAAAAAATGTGCTGCTTTGTCAGAGCTCAAAGAACAGTAGAAAAGTTCAGTATGCAAAGTTGTATTTAGTTTCTTACAAATAATTTATTGTTACGTTAAAGGTCTTCAGAGCAGACCCACTGCCATAAATTATTTGCTTAATCACATAAAAGATAATGTTTGATGTTAAAAATACATGTGTACACACACCCGTGATATATTTGTAACAGCCATGAAATCAGGCCCCTAGAACTAGAGGAGACTTTGAGAAGCACCCCAGTTCCATAGTCACATTCTGTAGAAAAGGAGATGGATGTCCAGAGAGGAGTAGTTACTTCCTCAGACTTTAGCTTAAATGTCACCTTTTCTAAAGTGACTGCATCCTAAATCAGTGACCCAGTCACCGTCTATTTTATGACCTTTAATTCTCTTCTAATCACCACTGCCTGCTAACTTCTTCCTACCTATCCTTGTGTCTGTCTGTTTATTATATGGTGTCTGTCTTCTTCCATTAGAATATAAATTCCATGAGAACAGGGATCTGAAGACACTCATTAAATATTCGCTGCATAAATGCACATTAAATCTTTAAAACTTGTCCAAGATCACTTTCACGGTGGCGGGACCGGGGCTCCTGCCGTCAGCCCGACATTCCCGCCGTGGCGGAGGAGGGACCCGACGACGCTGCGTCCCCCTGACGTGGGCACAGAATGCCTCGCTGGGAACGGTGGGCAGCTTTCCCTCGGGCGCCGCCTGGTGCTTTCAGAGTGCTTCCATGTTGTGTTAATTTGCCGTGGTTTCCTGACAGTGATTTCTGACCAGCTCGTTGCTTTTTGTGTAGAAGCACGCAAGTCGCAGCATGTTTGTCCAGGTAGGAGCGGAGGTCTCAGGTGTGAGGATAGGGCGCGACGTGCCTTTTCTCCTCAGGTGACTGAAGTAGAGAGAGAGCAGCAATATTTACTGGGTCCTTCAAATGTGTGAAGACCTGGAGAGTCTCTCTGGATGAATTATGGTTCCTTCCTTGAAAGATTTGCCCTCTTGTCGCCAGCATCACGGGGAGGAGGGGGTGCTGTGGGATGTGTGCCAGGTGCACATTACTGCACTTAATTTCAGAAGCGACCTTGCCCAGTGGCTGCCACGTCTGCGTTTTGGATGAGGTGGTAGGGCCTGTTGAAGGTCGCCCAGCTTGCGGATGATAGAACTAGAGTTCAGACCCAGTCCTGCCTGACCCCAGAGCCTGTGTCCCTGGCCCTGGGACACAGGCTCTGGGGTCCCATTATGTCATGTTATTCTCAAAGTAACCTGATGCCGTCGGTGGTATTAGCTTACTGTTGCATGGGCGAGCTCCGAGGCCCACAGGGCCAGCCTTCAACTCTGAGTGCACATGATACCCCGCAGTGACCGTGTCTCCAGCTCCATGAATTATGCTGTTGATACTTTACCAACTTCAACTGAAAAAATCCGGCCTGAAAACTCGAGCTTCTGTCGCCACTCTCTTTGAAGTTAACACACATGTATTTATAGAAGCTCATGTGGTATGATTGGTTATTTGTCCCAGATGAAAAATTTGTAAGGTAAAAATCTCTCCTCTTCTTATTTTAACACAAAGTATTCTACCCTATCTTCTATCTCCTTTTGAAAAATGATCCGTAAAACGTTACCTTTATCCGCGTGAAAATGCGCGTGGTGAGTTGAAACGTGACAGCACGTGCACGGGCCGTGCCCGCGTTTCTTCATTCCTCCGCGGGCCGGCATCCCTGTCGCCCACGCCCACGCCCACGCCCACGCCGGCCCGGCAGCACCTGCGCCTGTGATTCAGGCGGGAGCCGGCCGGGAAGTTCCCACGGTGCCTGCGCCTGCCTGCGCCTGCCCCTCGTGTGTCTGCCCCAGAGGTGGGAACCCTGTCAGAAAATAGCTACCCACTCTTAATGTTTAAACTTCTCTAGTTCCACAGTTTTATATTTTCTATTTAATAAAACCCATACATACTCCAAAATGGACATGAAGGTAATTTATATTCTGTTTATATTTTCCTGTCCAATAATAATAATAATTACTATAATTAATACTGTTTATTGAGTACTTAGGTGGGCCAGGCACGGGTCTAAACACAGCTTATCGGTGGGGCAGTCTCACTGTTTATGACCAAGTCCAAAGCTAGCCCAGCAGTTAGGACTCTTTGGTTTCCTAAAAACTGGACTTCTCACCAGAGGTCTCGGTCAGACCCGGTGGCCTCAGTAGACAGCACTGGGAACCTGAAACCTTACAAAAGGAGTGGCTTTAGCAAACAGGAGTCTAGGCCCCTAAAAATCAACTCCATCACCTTCATATATTTCTGCGTATCTGTTGAAGTAAGGATTTTTGCTTGTTTGTTTTTTTACTTTGAAGCCCCGCCTATAGAGACAGCGCAGTCTTATGATTGTGCTCATGAAAGGAACCGCGGTTGCTTTGCCCTCAGCCGCAGCCTCTCAGTCCGGCAGCTCGGAAGGAAGGTGGGAGTGTGGTGACGAATCACTGCCGTCAGTAATAATCCTCTCCATGTGGGCGATTACTTTCTGCTCATAAGGTACTTCTGTATGCATTCATACCTGCTTCCTAGTCCGCATGTCTGAGGATCACATAAGCTCCTGCCAGTGCCGGCAGGAAGAGGCGGGTTGCAGGAGCGGGGCCTCAGGGTGAGGTCTTTGCATTCCCTTCCCGCAGCCACGGAGAAACGCAAGGTGAAAGCCGCCCTGTTGGAGAGTCGCCGCTCAGCCCACTTTCTCAAGGACAGCGACTCTGTGTGATAAGGAGGCTGCAGCTCCTTGACAAATTGACTTAGAGCACTGGCTAAGGTCACCTAATTCAGTTAGGAGAGAAGCGTGCTTTTGGAGACAAATGGGAGAGAGATTCTTGTGCTTGAGTCACATCGGGATTCGCCCTTGATCCTATGATGTGTGTCCGAAGCGTCAGTGTAGGATCTATACAGCGCCTGTAAAATAGTGCACGTCTTCACTCCCAGCTTCCTGGGCCAGCAACACAGCTATTAAAACGGGTGCACACTGCTTTCTTTTTACTGTGAAAGGGACAGAATGGAGTAAAGTATAATAAAAAAAAAAAAAGGCAATTTCCCTTCAGTTAATTTTCACTAATCTGTGGAAAGCAATGCCTAAGAGTCATTTCAAATACTACATTTATTGCAAAATAAATGTTTAAAGACAAACGTTAACCCTCAATTCCATTATCCTAAAAACAGCCGTATGCCTTTTTTTTTCTGTCCTGTCTATAGATGTAATTCTCATTAGAAGAAAGTAGAGCACACATTCAGCATTCTACTTTTTTATATATAGCATATTACGTAGCCGATAATATAAATAATATCTGTTACTTACTGTTTGCCGACCTTGTGCCAGTCTGTTTGCTATCTCTCTTATTCACATTTTCTTATATCATATTCACAGCCATCATATAACTATGTGTTATCTTCATCTTACAGAAGAGGAGATGAAGCTGCAAAAAGATGCAGTAATATCTTCAACATATCTTTTCTGTGTTTCTTGGACTTCATCAGCATTTTCTGAAAATAGAATTTTTTCAAATTGCCCTTTATCCTTTATTTTACAGTCTTCTTAGGAGGCTTGTGGGAGCATTGGATAGCCAGCTACAGGTGGTTTTTCCTCTATGTTAAAATACAGTAGTCATTTCTGTAGTCATTTCACATTGCAGCTGTTTGGGCATATGTGTCAGTTCTCTGTATTTCTCATGCTGTATTGAAATACATTTATTTATTTAATCTTCATGGTATTTTTTTCCCATTACCATTTAGTTCCTTTCTACCCCATTTTTGTCCAGCACATTGGACAACAATCACCACATTGTTGTGCCTGCCCATCAGTCCTTTTACGTTTTTGCTCAATTCTGGGAATATAGATTTTTAAATATGGATTGCACTACTTCCTAGAAAACAGAGACCCTGATTCTTTCCTAGGTCTATGTTTGTGCTCAGCCAGGTGCCTTGTTTTCAGGTATTTCAGGGAATTTAAATCTGCCTGGCATTAATGCTACCTGCATATGCTCACAACTCCGTTAAACCTTTGAGATCCACTGGCTCTAACTTTTATGGCCTCTGAGCAATACTTTTCTCCCTAATTTTTTTTTTTGAGTTAGATTTATGACATAGCAATTTTCTTAAACTTAAGGTTGCTTAATTTTTTTAACCATTAATGAGCAGCATTACTGGTTGTGATATGAAAATATATTGGGCCAAAATAATCTTCTAGAAAGAAAGTAGATAACATCATTATTTTTATTATAGTATTATGTAAGAAATCTATGTTGATCATTTGCTGTGCTCTATGTTCTCTGCTGACCACCACTAGAATTTAATCAGAGCTAACTTTGAAAACTGAAAATTTTGAGGCAATTTCATTAGAATTAAGAACAAGAGTTTTCAATATTACTGTTTTTTGTTCTTTTTTTAGCATTGTTCTGGAGGTCCTAATTAATGTGGTAAAATAAGAAACAGAAGTAGGGGCTGTAACATTTTTAAAAATCTTAATTGTAGTTACTTAAATTACATAATTCTAATTTCTAGAAAAACAAAAGTACTGAAAATGACTAGAATTAATAAATAGAATTCATTATAAGGGCTAAAATAAATAACTGAATAAATGTAATAATATATGTGAAAGTAGCTTGTGAGACACTAGTATAGGGTCTTAGTAAACGTGAATCTAATTATGAAGACACCTTTTTAACAGTCTATCATAATTTTCACACGTTCATTGTTACTAAATAGAATGTGATTGATTTTGTGCATTGACTTTATATTCTCTGAACTTGCTGATTTATTCACTGGTGTTAACTTTCGGGTTTTGTTTTTTTTTTTCTTAACATTAACGTGTCTAGGAATTTTCTAAGTAGACTACCATGTTATCTGTAAATAGAAAATTTCACCCCAATCTGTATGCCTTTTATTCGTTTTTCTTGCCTTATTTCAGTGGCTAGAACTTTCAGTGTGATGCTGAAGAAGAGTGGTAGAAGCAGACATCCTTGCCTCAGAGTGTAATGGGCAAACATCGCTTCCATTTGGGTCTTCTTACCTTCCCACTATTAAATGTCATTGCCAGAGTATCAGTTGTTATCATCTTTGTTCTAATCATCAAATATAATTTATAAAACTCACATGAAAAAGGATAGTCTATTGTATTTACCCGTATTTCTTCTTAACATTCTTCATTCTTTCTTCTGATGCTGCAATGCTTTTTTCTTTAATCATTTCCTTTCTGCTTGAAATGCTTCCTTTAGCTGGCCTTTAAGATGAGGACTGTTAGTGACAGATCTTTCTGTTTTTAGGGGGTGGGGTAGGGTTCTTTATCTGATAATGTTTTATTTCCCCTTTATTCTTAATGGGTAGCTGTGCTGTATACAGAATATGTAGTTGACAATTGTGCCACTTTTTTCTGGCCTCCATGGTTTCAGATGAGAAGTCCACCATTATTCCAACTGTTGTTCCCCTGTAGGTAATGTTGTTCTCTCTGGCTGCTTTCAAGATTTTGTCTTTGTCTTTGGTTGAGTAGAATTTGATTACGATGTCTTGGCATGGATTTCTTTGGGCTCACTCTGGGGTTAGCTCAGCTTCTTAAATCTGTAGGTTTGTATTTTCCACCAAATTTGGGAAGTTTTTAGATGTTATTTGTTAAAATATTCTTTCAGCCCTACCCTTTTTCTCCCTCCCTTCTGTAACTCTGAAGAGAAATGGCCTTACCTGGGCTCTCTTCTGTTTCTAAGTCAAGAGTCAGCAAACAGGGGTTCTGAGCATCTTTCTTCTGCTAGGGGAAGGGATGCAGGAGACCCTGCCTTGGCGTTGTTTTTCTAGTCCTGGTGTCCCAAACCAGCTCGATTTCTTTTTACCACCACAAAGAGTTCTCCTTTGGTTGTCTTTTTTATTATTTCTATAGTTTATTATTGGGCTTTCCATAGTAGAGAAAAATGGGTTAAAACTATTTCATCTAGGCTGGAAGTTCTTTGCATGTGTTTCTCTTTTATCTATATAAAAATTCATTTTGAGTTTTGGTTATTAGAATATATTTTTAAAACATATAACATGATAAAAATAAGCTTGTATAGATAAATTTAAATATTTTCATATGTGGACACAAATCTTCTCTCATAAAATGTAAAGCTTTTGCAGCTGCAGTGGTAGAGAATTTAGGACTCCCTTCTTAAGCGCTGAGTAACTTGATTTGAAATCTGACACGATATGTGGTAATATGCAGGTGGGCATGCACGAAAGGTGTGGCTGTGTAAGCTACTTTAATTTTGACATTTGTATTTTAAAAATGGGGATCAGTGCTCTGAAAATTCACTAATAATTGAAATGATTAGTGAGCATTCAGAAGCAAATGTTTCCTGACAAAGGCATACTATTAAAACGTCAGTGTATACGTTAGAAATGTGTTATACAAAGAAATTTATTACCAAACAGTCTTTTAAGTGGAAACTATTATTTGCACATTAATATAAAACAAACATATGAAGGTTTAATTTATAGTTTCTTTTCTCTTTTCTTCTCCTATGGTAGTTAGTGTACATAAAATTTACAGGCTTGTTGCACTCTCTGAAATGAAAGAAATCTAAATGATATCAAAAACATGAATCACTTTTTCCTAATCTCTACCCTGTTATGGTCTGACTCAAAAAAACATTATACTCTGCATGTCATGTAAGGGAGAAACAACTTCTGAATTATATCGCAGCTAATTACAGAAACTGGAATATTGACACTGCCAGGAACATTAGCAACATATCATTCTATGGTTTTTAAGTATTTTTTACACAAAAAAAGGTTTTGTACACATGAACCCTGTAAAAACTTAGATTATGGCTAAGAAAGAAAAGAGCAGCCATTTTCCAGCCCTTCTCCCAGCTGCTGCGCTCCAGGCTGGGCTTCTGAGATGTCGGGGTCTTTGGGGGCCCATTCTTCAGATGAGGAACCTGAGACCCAGAGAGAGGGGCTCTACTGAAATCACACAGCTGAACAAGGCTCCGTGGCCGAGATGTAGTGTCAGCGAGCAGGCCACCTCTGGGTCTTCCTAGTGACTTCCTTCTCGGTGGCAGCTTCTTTGGACGCCTATGTCTCTTTAATTAAAAAAGAACAGCCCACAGGGTATGGCAACGCTATGAATATTTGTTAGCATTCTGTGCTAAACTGTTTTATATCTTCATTCATTTGTATATCCATTCACTAGTTCATTATTTTAAGCAGCGGGGATAAACCAGTGAAAAAACGCAAGCCTCTGTTTTTGAGGAAAACATTCGTGGAAAAAGAAAGGCAATAAATATCTAACATGTCACACGCTTGTCAGTGCTAAGAAGGAACACAAAGTGAGGTGAGAGGGGTCGGTAGGGGTGGGGATGCGGCCCTCACACAGTGTGCAGCGTGTCCCCTGAGAGGGTGACAGTAGGGAGATTTGAAGGAAACGGGGACTCAAGCCCCCCAGGCAGACGTGTGTGCGCGTGGACGCAGAGCACCTGCGGGGCCCTGAGGCTGGGCCTGGCTGAAGGCGGTGAAGTCTGGTAGCAGCAGGGAGATGGCTTGAGTTGGAGGTTTTTTAAAAAACATTTCTTTACACAAGTAAGAAACTATCGCAAAACTCCCAGTTAGGCCACCAATTTAAATGATTCAGAGTTTATTTAGCTTACTGAGTTCCCTTGATCCAGGACTTCCTGATCTGGTCATATGTTGTCTCTGCCTCTTGCTTACAATTATCTTTTGACCCTGCCACCTGTTAGCTGTGTTGCCGGGATACATAAGCCTGTTTTGTCATCTGTAAAGTGAGGCTAATAGTACTTGTGCTGTTCTCCACACAGAACTCTTGGAAGGGTCAGCTGACTTACTGGCTTATAAAATTATTTCAAAAGCAGTAAAATGCACAGCGTTATTACTCCATGGAAGAATGCCAGGGGGCTTTAGGGCGGGTCTGAGGGATCTGCTGGCCATGGCGTGAACAGGGCTTCCCATAGCAACGACCGGCCATTTCCTAGCGCTCACCAGCTTTGTGACGAGGCAGGATTCGTGGTGCAGCTCTCAGATGGCTACTTGGGATCAGAGCCAGAATGGCCATTAAATTAAATGTTTTGGAAACATGCATTAATATAGACAGTTTAGCAAATATGTGGGTAACCATTCATTCTCATTATCCTCTCAAGGTAGCCTCTGAGTTGTAGTTACGCAATTATGGACAGTCTGTGCTATGAGAGGCCGGGGAGCAAGAGAACCAGCTTTTGGCCGACTCTCATATTGGAGCCTGCCTTTTAACGTAAAAGAGCAAACAGTTTCATCCACAGAGGTGCTGGGGATGTGATTCGTTCTAAGACTGCCTCCGTGTAAAAGAAATAGCATCTGGTTCTTCGGTGAGAGGAAAAATGAGCATTCCTTTTTTTTTTTTTCTTTTAAGATTTTTAAAAATGTATTTACTTTTAGGGAGAGGGGAAGGGAGAGAGAAATCAAACATCAATCACTTTCCTCTTGCACGCCCCCAACTGAGGACATGGCCCGCAACCCAGGCATGTGCCTTGACTGGGAATTGAACTGGCAACCTTTCAGTTTGTATTGCCAAGCACTAAATCCACTGAGCTACACCAGCCAGCGCGAAATAAGCATTCTTTATTTGAATGTGACTTATTTTACATTAGAAATGGAGATGAGAACAGAGGGTAGTTTATTTTTGTTTGTAGCGAAGTATCATAAGACAAATGCACTGTAGTAAAATCTTTAACTTCAAATTAGAAAAATTTTCTAGGCAACATGAATTGTTAGTAGTAAAAAAGTTAAAATGAGAAGTAGAAATGCATTTAGAATAATTTAAAGCAAAAAAGTCAGCTAAATTTTAGTATGTTGAACTCATCATTTCATATAACATGATTTGGTGTTTTAGCATAACATATTGAATGCCATGTGGAAATCTACGTGTTTGATTTTTTTTATATATATATATATAGAATATTAAGACCCATACTGTGATTTGTTCCAATTTTAACTTAAAGGTTTGAAATGGAAAAGGCGTAGAGCTTTTAAAAGTTTTTTTGGGCATGGAAAAGGATGTTGAACTTTCCTCAATGCCTGGAAAAAATTGCCAAAAGAGTCGTAAAAAGAAACAGATTTGACTTCTGTATAGAAATTCCTTAGCTCTTGCCACCAGTTTCAAGTGTGCATCTGAACTTCCAGGTGGACCCGGCCGACGTCGAACACGAGGAGAGCCGCCGCTCGCTCTTCACGGGCCTCCTGGAGTCCAGCCACCAGGAGGCTGAGTTCCAGCACTTGGTTTTGCTCTTACAAGCATGGCCGCCTATGAGTCGTGAATATTTGTAAGTAGCCACCTAAAATTAGACTTCTTTGGTTTCTTAAGTTTTAAAAATTCAATACCTTCAAAAGAGCCAATGAAAGAAATAGATAAAATTTGTCTTGTCCCTGAATCCAAATATTTTATTCAGAAATATCAGGCAGTGATTGATAATAACATCTGATCTATGATGTCAACAGAGTAATTTTGTTCTACTTTTTTCTTTAACTAGGAAATCCTTTGACTCTCTTTTAACATGGCTTATAATGCTAACTTGAGAATTCCTGTGGAATAAATTGATACTTCCCATAATTGAGCACACACACTATGTGCAATTTACATATATTATCCATTCACACAACAGCCGTGCACTGGAAGGTGATGTCATCTCATTTTGTGGATGGGGAACCTGAAGCTCAGAAGCTGTGTAGCTTCAGGCGTCCCATGGCTAATAGGTGAGGAGGCAGCGTCCTGGCCCCGACTGGCGGCCCTCACAGCCCTGCGGTCTCCTCCTCCGTGTGGGGCCGCACTGGCCGCCGCACTCACAGCTGCCTGGAGCGCCCGTCCCGTTCTCCTGCCCTCAGCCAAGGACTCCTGCAAAGACGTGGCAGGTTTCCTCTGAGCACATATGCTGCCTGTCATGAGCTGCTGTTCCTTGTTGGCAACCGAACGGGAGCACCTGGGCCGCTGTTCCCAACGCCCGCTGGCTGCGGGACTCAGCTGTGCCACCCGTGCTGGCCGGTGCCCACGCTGCCCGGGCCGCACATGGCCGCGCACCGCAGAGGGGAGGAAGGAGGCTTTCCTGAAGAATCCTTTGTGTGGTTGAGGACCGCTAAAGAACGTCTGGAAAACACTCCCTTAACCCCAGGACGAGACTGTTAGGAATTTCTGAAGAGTGCTCTTTTTGTTTTGTTTTGTTTTGTTTTTCTCAATTATAGTTGACAGTCAGTGTTATTCTGTATTAGTTCCAGGTGTATGGCATAGTGGATAGACAGTCATATACTTTAGAGAGCGGCCCTCCCACTACCTCCAGTACCACCTGGCCCCACACGTAGTTATTAAAATATTACTGGCTATATTCCCAATGCTGTAGTGCACATCCCCGTGAAAACCGGCCTTTCTTAGATCTCTGCCACCTGTGCGAGAGGTGGCAGACTGACACTCAGCTTCTAGGAATGGGGTCTTAGCTTCCCCGTATGAACTCCACAGCACAGGTTCGCCCACTGCAGAACCTCCAGTTTTCCTTGTGACAGTGCATTGGAACAGCTGCCTCGACAGAGCCGCCCGAGGGCCTGGGGTGCTGGTTGAAGCCAGAGACCCACGCTTGCCTCGCCGAGGCCGCGCCTGTGCTGGGGCCTGGGAATCCGTTTCTGAACAAGGCCCAGGCGATGATAGTGTGAAGCAGACATGGCACCCGCTGACTGGATCCGCAGCTGTGCTTTCCTTTTTTAGGAAATTATTAGAGTTGAATGTAGCCTTCTCCCCACCCTCAAAATGGATCTCTCAGAAAAGAGACTTTTAAATTCAAAATATAACACCTCTGGGAGATTGGTGAACTGTGGTTTTACAGTTTCACCTTTAGAACAGAGGCCATTTCACATCTCTCACTGACCCACAAGAAGCGAAATAGCGTCACTGAAAACCTTTATTGCATGTAAAACATTGAATGTATGTGGAGACAAAAAAATCTGATTTCTTAAAGGTGTATTTTTTGTAGTCACATGTGAAAGGAAATTTGTAAATTGCTAACCTGTGTTTCACAGTCCTCGGTTAAGAAGTTGTTAGAGTCAGAACAAAGCAGGACCCACCTCCTTTCCCCTGCTGCCAGCCAGGCCTCCTCTGCTAGAGGCACCCGGAGGCTGAGCCGAGGGCAGGGGTCTGTGTCTGCCCCGCTGCGGTTCAGGCTGGTGTTTCACACAAGGGAGCACGTGATGGGATACTTTAAAAAACAGGTTCTCCAAAGTACTTTTGAGTAGGCATTTCTATTATTTCAGACAATCCATGATGACTTAAGCACTTCCAAAGTAACCAAAACCAAGAAAGGGGGTTGGGGAAGAGAGGGAAAAGCCGGAGGAGAGGAGGGTGGTGTGACAGGGATCGGATGTTGCCTGTTCCGCAATCAAGCTCAACACTCAGAAGGGGGCTCCATCCCTGCGACTGCTAATTTAACAGTAGCAACTGTAGATTTTCAGTTCTAGTCCCTTGTGGGAAAATGCATGGAGTGTGTAATAGACTTGTACGTAGGGGAAATGCATAGTGCTTGTCCGTGCGTCACAACAGGCTGGCGGGAAGTGCATTTAGATTGTTGTCAAAGCCATGTGGCCCAGTGGAGGGACGGGGGGCGCTGCAGGGGGCTGAGCTGGCCGGCCTGGCGCGAGTACAGACTCGGAAGGAGGACCACAGAGCGCTGGTCCTTAGTGTGCGGAGGCCCCCCAGTCAGCAGATACCCCAGGGCTTGCCTGTGCTTGGAACTAAGCAGTAGTCCTTGTCCTCACAGATCGTTAGTTTGAGCTGAGACACAAAGGCTAGTCTTGTGCGTCTCCTTGTTGTCGTTGCACTTGACGTTTTTTCTCAGGGGTAAGCAATAAAATTCTTCAAGGAAGAGACCGCCCTTAGGTGTTCAGTGTCTGGACAACAGACACTTAATAAATAGTAAAACTATTTTCAGATGTTACAAGTAAAGTGAGCACCCTGGGGCCTTAGAATGAATGTACTTTTAACTTGTTCCTTGAAATGTAAATCATGACGTTCTGGTGAAACTGGGTAGTAGCAGCCAGAGAAGGGAAGCAAAAGGCAAACTTTGTATACTTTTATGTTTTAGAAATAAGAGAACTAGCCGAAGCTCAAAGTGTGATCTCCCTGCTGCTTGCATGCGGCTCCCGCAGCCCGTGTCCCCGGGCCCAGCCCTGCCGCGCCCTGTCCTTACTGTCGTTAATCCTGCCCTCACCCCGCGATCAGTCCTGGGCACAACCATCATCATAGTCACGTGATAGGAAAAGCCCGCACTAGGTAGCAAACATCAAGAGGGGCCTGCTATTAGGAGTGACACTCCATAACTGCAAACATCACTCATTAAACAAAGCAACCCTGCAGGGCGCACTCTAGGTTGCTTTTTCACAATGGAAAAAAATACAGAGGCCCAGGAAGGTTGGGTGGCTTCCCTAGAACCATCCAACCAGGCCGAGAGTGTTTAAGTGACTTGTGTGAGCCAACCCTGTCATCCGTCAGGGACCCAGAAGTGAGGCCCAGAGGCCGGGCTTCACGGCAGCCCATGCCCTTCAGCGCCTGCCCTGGTCGCTGCTGCGCCCAGGCTGCTGGGGTGCTGTCGGGGCCTCAGTCGATGGGTGCGTCTTCCTCCGGCAGACGCCCTCTCTTCTGCAGGGGGTACTGGAAGGGTCCTGTCATCTGGATTATGATTGAAATTTGTCAAAGCATTCCTACTTCGAAAAATGGGATTTTTTTTTCTACTTTAACATTTGTTATCACAATTGCTACAGCTTTAATCATTTCCAATGCCTTGCATTTTTCTCTCTCAGAACCAGCGTAGCGAATAATCCTTGGGTGAGGCTTGCTGCAGCGATGCTGACCAGGTGTACACGGGAGACCAAGGAAGGCCTGGGGAATGAAGTTTTGAAACTCTGTCGCTCTTTATATAACACCAGTCAGATGCTCCCTGCTGAGGTGAGTGCTTCCCTGCGGGCACCCTGTCTCTCATCCCAGCTCCGTGGTGTACGCAGCGTCAGCGACTGCATGTGTTTAGCTCAGGCCATCGATGGGGAAAGGGACGCGTTTGTAACAGACCGAGTGAAGGCCAGGGAAGCTGGAAGGATGCCGGGAGGACCTTTCCCTTTGCTCGACCTGAGCTCTTCTGAAGCAGCGTTCTGTTTACAGTCCCGGGTCGAAGCCAGCTTTCACTTCCTTCAGAGACGCTTTGCTGTCTCAAGTTTACCTTCCACATGGGCATAGCCACGCCCATGCGACCTCTCCTGAGCCCGCCCCTGGAAAGGTAGCGGAAAGCGTGAGCACGCTCCTCTGGGCGGGGACCAGCTGCTCCGATCTTCACATAGCTTTCGACATCTCTGCACCAGGGTCGCGCAACCTCACTATTTATTCTCTGGAAACGTGCTAAATCACCCAGCCACCTCTGTTTTGACCTTAGTTCTCTCTTTGATCCCAAACTGGACCATCACAGAGGTGTTTGTTTTATACATGGATGTATATATATCTGTACATTCTGAAATACGCACATATTAGTGACCGCCCCCTGCCACTGTGGATCTGACCTCAGCAGTGTATTGTTTGAGCAGTTTACATGTCTTCAGTTTAAGCATTTGGATAATACCACTAAATTGATTACTTGGTTTTTGAGTTTCTACCCCGTAGGAGATAAACTTGAAAATAAAATTGTAAGTACGGTTCTCTGAATCGTCATTGTACTCACTCAAGGAAAATATTCTCATTCTGAATGCATATTTAATGAATTGTTTTCCGAATGAGGGACTGGCTGAGTATTTTTTGATTGAATATTAAAATATTTTGTTTATTTAAAGAAGACTTTCAACCATCAGAATGACAAAATTCTTGAGTAAAACATTTAAAGTACTGACACCAAAGATAACGTCCCTTTACTCCATGGTGCGTGATTTGCTGGTGTCAGCTACTAATTTCCCTGTGACCTGCTCTGCTATATAGACTGTGAGCACCCGCAGGGTGGGGACCGTGGCAGTTTCATCTCTGTTTCACCCATGACAGGATCCAACGCACCGCACGGGGGGCCCCAGCACAGTCTGTACCCTGTGAGGGCAGGCGCGGCGTGACTAGCAGGGGCTCAGCTTCGCCTTCACACCAGCCGAGGGCGGAACCGCTGGATCGGGACCAAGTGCCGGAAGTGCCCCCGCATCAGTTCTGTGGGACCTGGGCTAGGAGAGCATTGTTTAGGACTTGTTGTTACTACCTAACGAGCTGGTGGCAATGGCAGGAACTAACTTGCTAGCCCTCTTGGGCTTTCACCTCCATTGTTTCATTTAACCTTTGCCTCCCACAAGGAGCTTCCTGGATCCTCCTCCGCCCCTGGCAGCTGATGAAGCAGAGGCTGAGGGCGAGGGCCTGCTCCAGGCCTCTGGGCAGAGAACAGCCTGCCCTGAGACCCAGGCTCTGGGCTGACAGCTTGAGAAGTAAATACGGCCACTCTTACTACACTGGGGTGTATCCATAGTGAGTGTCTGTCTGAGGTACCTCGTTGTCTAAGTTCTGTTGTCAGTGTTTTCCCCTTTTCTATGGTACTTTCTTCAAGAATGGGCCATGGAGTCCAGAGTCTAGGTTATTCATCAGTGTTGAGGTGGGAGAGTGTTAGGATCTGCATCACTGCCCAGAGAGCCTGTGTGTTTTTCAATGTCCTCACTGGCTTGGTTTCGCCGTAGTTAGTTCTCAGGTGAGGAATGCAAATTAGCTGAGAATTGGGCCGCTGCATCTTTGACCCTGACATTCACTACGGGATCCAGGCTCAGGAACAGTCATGTACTTGATTTTTCTGCCACCTAGGAATGGGTGACAGATACAGCTGAGTCTCTGTTACTTAACATGTAAAGTTTAGGGAATTCTTCCTGGATGCAGAGGGAAAGGTATGCACTTCTCTTTATTGACCAACGTGTAATACATTTGCTTTCTGTTTCCTATTTTTTAATAAAAAGGAGTTAGTGCATAAATGAGAAGTTAAATGGCTGTCGTGATGGAGCTCCCTGAGGTGGCTCTCTAGCCAGGTTGAGCTATCACAGGTTAACAAATAAAGGGATGCACTGAGTTTATTTGCATTGGTCCAGTTTGAACTCAGAGTCACCTAATCACTGTTCCTCAGTGTTTTAAGGCGATCAGAATAGAAAGCCCGGTGCCGTAAGCATGTGTGCACTGGGGTCCTCCTCACACCGCCCTGTGGAAGGGGGTTCGTTGGCCTCTCCTCCTTAGGACCAGGGGCACCTGCAGGGCAGGCAGAGCAGAAGGCGCCCGTGAGGCATGAGCGTGTGCCTTCCTGTTCTGGGTAGGGCTGCAGCCTGGTCTGGGGCCCTGAGCAGAGCCCGCCGTCTGGACCTCTGCAGTCTGGTCTCAGAAACGGGGGCCAGACTGGGTGACCTCAGAGAGGACTCCTGTCGCACTTGGCGAGGTCTGCAGGCCCTGAGCGGGGTGAGCGGAGGCCCTCTGTCCGCTGCTTCGTCCATAGCGTGTGACTCGCTGCCTTTCCTCAGTCCGTAGTCGCCTGTGGGGAGGAGAAAGGTACTGGATCAAACCCCATTTTTATCTAGGTCGTTATGCTTCTCTCTTCTAATTTGATGAGGTGAAAAATAATTATTATCAAATGAGTTTTGTTGCCACAGTGACTTGCTTTCATTTTCCATACGCTGCCTCAACGTCTGTCTTTTAATTGCGTACATTTATGGATATTTCTCTTAGAATAGTTTGACTACAGGAACTTTGCGAATGTTGTGTGCTGTTTTTATTGATCACCAAATGTGCTCCGATGTGAATTTAAGTTGTTACAAAGAAAGGGACATTATTAGTGCAAAATGGAAATGGCTTGTTAAGTTTACTGCATTTGAGGAGTCACCGCCTAATTCAGAGTTTCTTAGTACTTCATGTCATAGTACGGCTGGTAAACTTGGCCATAACTCACTGCTTTTTTAATCCAGCACCTTTGGTTTGCCCTGCTCTCTGGGGCATGAGGTGCATTTTCTCATCGTCTGTGACAGGGACTCCACCCCCGCTTCCCATCCCCCACAATTTCCCACACTAGAGATTCTTTTCTTCATGACTCCTTAGACGGCCTTTTGGGGACTGCCTGCTGTCGCTCCTGGCCCTTGTTATTTACGGCCGTGATGGTTTCGCTGATAGAACGTATCAGAAGAATAAAGTCACTCTTTCTCATAGGTCGCATGCCCCTTTTTCTTGGCTTGTATCCGTGGCAATATATTGAGCATTCCCTGGAGCGGGGGTTAGGTCGAGTGAGGAGCCGGCCCAGGACAGGCTGTCGGCGTTTATGCAGCAGCTGTAAGACTCCAGGCCCCAGCTCTTTGGGGCTGAGCCCGAAGGCCCGTGGTCTCGCCGAGGCGCAGCGTGAGCTGGAGTCGCAGGCCCTGTGGGGCAGGGCGCGGGCGTTAGATGCCCAGCTCCGGAATGAGCCTGGCAACCCCTGGCTCCTAGGTCTCAATGTGGGTGTTCTCACTCATGACCTTAATAATCAGGAGCTTCATTTTTGGAGTCAGATGACAGGCATCCCTGCACACCTTGTGCCCCGTGTGCCCATTGCAGACCTGTAACCCTCAGGGCGCTGGAGACCCCGGCACCCACAGGAGGGTTGTGTGAGGACAGGCGGATCGTTGGCTGGCCCGGGCCTGCTCCGCTGACAACCCTCAGCTGCTGGGACCAGGCCCCCGGCCACCACCAGGAATCAGTCTGCTCTGGGCCCAGCCCGCCCGCCCCTCCCCATTCGGGGGCCCTCTTGCTGTTCTGTGTCCTGATGGACACACAGGTTTGAGCCAGAAAAGAGCCACACAGGGTGTCTCTGGTTCCCCTTGCTGCTTCCACCTTCCTTGCAGCTCCCCAAACCCTTTATAAATCTCCTCACTGAGCTGCCCTCCTGCAGCACAGGCAGACACACCTGACCAGCACAGTGTCGTATTTAAGCCCAGAGGAGGGATTTAGTCCATGACTGTTAGCGAAGAGACCAGAGGCAGTCAGTGGCTCACGTGAAATGAAGTCCTTCCTTCCTAGGCGTCCCTGCCTGTCTGTGGCCGTCTGCGCAGAGGAGTGTGCAGGTAATTTAAGTAACATGTTTCATCAGAACGAAGGTCCACCAAGTGATTTGCTTAGCCTCAATATCATAAATTACTGAGAAATACCTTTTTACCAATTACTGGTAGCTTATCGAATAAGCAAGTATGAGTGTTGAGAAAGAGGAGTTTATATATAAATGTTTTTAGGTATAGTATATACCAAGCAAATTTGGAATACAGAGAAGGAAAAATATCCTTGCCCTCAAGTAAGGCAGACAAATGAGCAATTGGAACAACGCAAGGCGACAGACAGCGTGGGAAACATTTACAAAATACCGTTGGGACAGGAGTGTCAGACCTGGGGAATCAGAGGCACCTGCAGAGGAGCCGGGGGTTTCTGGTGCCTTTTGAAGCTGAGACCAAAGGAACAAAAAAAGGGTTAATCGGAGAGAGAAGCAGCAGAGATCTGAGAGCACCCCACTCTTGACGGCTCTGCCATCCAGCATGGTGGCCTCTGGCCACAGTGGGTTATTAAAGCTAAAACTTAAATTGAGTAAAAATGGAATAAAGTTTACAATGCAGCTCCTCATTGGCACTAGCCACATCTTACTTGTTCCCTACCCACATGTGGCTCGTGGCTGCCGTGTTGGACTGCGCAGACCCAGAACACACTGTCTCTGCTGAACTGTGTCCTGGGAACTTGCTCTCTAAGGAGCAAGCAGGTGGGGGCGATGCTGTCCCCTCGGAGGAGAAGCGGGAAGGAGGCGGCGTGGTGTGCAGCGGCGGGGAGCTTGTCATGCCCGGGAGTGTGTATTTCGTCCTCCCAAATATTTTCTGCAGGGTCGGGCACCCTGATTAAAAATCTGCACTGCCCTGTGGCCCAGATGCTGGATGAGACACCTCTGTGTGTCCCATGTGCTTTAGGGCCCACGGACCACTTCCCTGAATTAGAAGCTGCAACGTTGGAAGTACGTATTTCACAAAATCATCCCCTGCTGATGTTGACCATTTCCACACAAGTGTGTGTAGCACAACCTTCTGATCTGACATGTAAAGACCTTGCTAATTCGCAGCAGAGAGACATGTGGGGTGAAAGCTAAAAAATACTGCAATTACTGGAATTCCAGAGACCTTTCTCCTACCCTTTAAATAGGAGCTCCTTTGTGCCATCCCTATTCTATCTAGCCTTATAAAAATGTAAAAGGATTACGAAGCTAGGAACTTGAGTTTTTCTTTTCTGGTATGCCACTGTTGAGAGGCACGAGAGAAATGTCAGTCCCGTGGCAGGCAGCGGTCCTCAGTCCTTCCGCAGCCCTGCGTTAGGTGACGAGGTGCGTTCGTCATCTGGTCCCCGGCCCAGGAGTTCTGTTCTTCGCGTCACAGCCCGAGTCTGGACGCGGAGGCAGCACTAAACTCAGCAGGGCGAGGTAGCTTCGTTTTTCTTTCCTTTTCTTTCTTTTTCTTTCCTTTTCTTTTTTCTTTTCTTTTCTTTTCTTTTCTACTCTTGTTGTGAAGGATTATCATTTGTCATGTTCTATAAAAGCCTGCTCTCTGATGACAGGTTCAGCCAATATAATAAAGAACTGAGAATAAAATTTAAATACACTTTTATTTTTCTGGACCACAGATAGTTTTCATGAAGATGAATATCTTAAGCATCAAGTATTCAGTTCACCTTGACATTAGGATTATAAACAGTTTTTTAAATATTTCACTTGATTTCCTTTGTTGCAGTGGATGATAACTAGATATTTGATAGTATGAACAATGAATAATAGTTTTTCTTGTTTCTTATGCATCTAGTATATGCTGAGCCTTGTACATTATTATTGATTAACACTTATTCTCACCCATAAATGCTGCAAAATAGATATAATTACCTGCATTTTATTCACAAGGAAACAAGGGCTCTGAGAATTTAAGCAAATAAATGGCAGGTCCACATCCATCCAGTGGGATACTATGCAGCCATTAAAAGCAATGCTGGAGAAAAATCTGAGAGCTTAGGTGGATGTTTACAATACCCTGTGAAGCGAGTGAAGCAGGACCCAGACACTGAATCAGCGTGGTCCCATGTGTGCTTTAGACACACATGCGCGCTCACAGAAAACAGTGTGGAGACACAGAACGGCCCTGGGGATGCCACGGGCTTCCTGTCACTCACACATTGCACTCTGGTTTCAGTGTGTGAAGGAGCTGAGCGTGCTGCTGCAGAACCAGGCCCTCCTGCTGCCGTCCCTGAAGCTTCTCCTGGAGAGCCAGGACGAGCATCTTCACGCGCTGGCCCTGGAGCACGTCACTGCTGTCGCTAAGGTACTCCCCGTGGGCTTGGCTCTCACTTGTGTTTCACAGAAGGAATCAGTGCTGTCATTCTCGTAAATAATGGCTGCAACTTATCTACTTATCTACGATTGCGTGGTTTACAGTGTTCTCTAACTGCTGTTGCTATTTATGTTCTGTCTAAGAGGAAGATACTTGCTTATTTTACAGACATTCACTAAACCAGACACTGTTCAGGTGTGGAGACTCTAAATCCAAATCACAAAGAAAGTGTCAGAGCAGCCCAGGACTGTGGGGGACTGTCCTGGGCACTTCAAATTTGGGTTGAAGGAACCCCTAGTGTTAGGTGGGTGTTCTATGCCTGGATGTGTGTGTTTGGTTATCTGCTGACTGACTAATGGTGAGAGAGCGGCTGTGAGTCATGTTGACTGTTACCGTCCGCGATCTCAAGCTCTCATGTCCCCTGACAACCCGACCTGGAGGGGATGGTGTACTCAAGTCAAGGCTTGCGCTTTCTCCCTTGAGGGTGGCTGTCTTGTCATTGTGATTAAGGAAGAAACTCTCTCTTTAGATAGCTCAGAGTTGTGTGTTAATGAATTCTCATTGTATGATTCTTACTGAAATCCTCTGTAGGGAGATCATTCTTTCCTTTGAAGCATTTGTGTGCATGTATTATGTGTGTCTGTGTGAGTGGGTGCTTTCTTTTAACAAAAATATGAGAGGGCCAGAGAGGGAGGAGAAGCCTGGAGCAGAGGTACGGCTTGCCACAACCAGACCGTGCAGATATTGATGAAAACTACAGTTGTGCGCTGCTTACAAGGGAGACATGCCGTGGGAAACGCGCAGTTAAGCGATTCCATCGTTGTCCAAATACCACAGAGTGCGCTCACACAAACCTAGGCGGTCCAGCCTGCTGTGTACCCAGGCTGGTGGTACAGCCTGTTGCTCCTAGACCACTGTGCTGAACATTGTAGGCACCTGTAACACAATGGTAAGTATGTGTGTATCTAAACGTACCTAAGCATTCAAAGGGTATGGTAAAAATGGGGTATCAAAGATGAAACAAAGCAGTGGTTCACCTGTGTAGGGCGCCTGCCATGGAGGAGCCTGAGCACTGGAAGTGGCCCTGGGCGGGGCAGGGAGTGAGTGCTGAGTGAATGGGAAGCCTCAGACACTACTGGCTGCCACTGCCGACGCTGCCCTCTACTCCCAGAGCAGCGCAGGGCTGGACCCAGCACAGGAGGAAACGATACAATCGAGAGACGCAGTAAACACGGGATGCGTGAGGCCGCTGCCCAGGCGACATGGCAGGGTGTTCTACAGCAAACTTCTTCTTTGAGCAGAAAGTGCACTCAAAACTAACGATGGAAAGTGGAGCAGAGGGACTGCATGAAGCAGGAACACAGCCCCTCCTTGTCACTGTCAAGAATTGCGCACGGGACGCGTTTGTAAGCGCGGCACTCGCGCCTGGCTGGCAGCCCGCAGGCCTGTTGCACGGCATCGCCACCCGCGTGGGTGTGCTGTGCTCGGTGCTGGGACGGCTGCCGTGCCACTAGGCGATGGGAATTTTCAGCTCCATCGTGCCCTGGCGGGACCCCTGTTGGATACGCAGGTCGTCACCAACCGAGATGCTGTCATGTGGCACATGACCCTGGTCATTGATAGAAAATTTTGTTAATGGCAAAAGATTTAGAAAGTTAGGTATATGCTTACAAAACGTAGAACATAGTTGCATTTGGAAACAGCTGTCATGAACAAAATGAGGAGAAAAACCAATGCCGTTAATTCATTTCGTTGTATTTTTGAAGTAATGTAAAGCTTATGTAAAGAGCTTGTGAGTCCTCTACATTATCACAGGTAATTGATCATGACAGGGGCCTCTTTGAAAGCCGAACTAGGGCTCTGAGGGGACTTGTCAGTCGGTGGCCTTCCTGTCTGTTTTAGCCAAAATAAAAGTGGCATAATGTTGGGAATTTATAAGAAACTAAGGACTACAGTGAGATATTTTTAGCCTATTTTTTTATTGTAAATACCAGAAATTAGGAGAAGGGAAAACTGAAGAATATCAAGCTGCAGATTTTCAGTGCTTTTTTTCCCCTCTCCACCATTCTGTACTGCATTAGGAGCTCTGCTTGGGTGTTCCTGTTAAAACCTGCCATGGGCGTCTGCGATAGCAAACAACGACACATCACACATTGCCTTCCTGTAGTCGTCCTGCATGGTGCTCTCCTGGAGAACTCCTGAGTTCCTTAGACAAGGGCACCAGTTTTTATTTTAAAGATTCTTTACCTCAAATGCATCTGTCAGAACCACGACCAGAGCTGGAGTTCCCTAAGTGCTAACTACGCTTGCTCCCAGCGCTTCCCCACAACACACACACACACTCAAAATAAGAAAGCAAGTGGGAACAGTGCAACACCAAGCAGTTTTTAAATGGCACTAGTTTATCCCATAACATTTTCATTTGCATGTTCGATGTACAGCGTTGTGTTAAACTCCGTGGTTTTGAAACACACTGCAGACTGGGGGTGGTTTGCCTGGAGTTGGAATTCTAATACCCAAAATGTCTGCTGTCTTCAGCTGCAGGTGTGGAAATCGCTGAAATGAGCCACTCGCCCACCTGGGAAACGCTTGCTTTTTGGTAACCTCCCCGCACTACATCGAGCATTCACATTAGGCCATCTCCTTTGTGACCTTAAAATGGGTTCAGAGGAATGCTGAGCATCTTTTGCTCTTTGGAGGGGACATTTTGCACCCTCCAAAGAGCAAAAGTTTTATAATATTCCAGTCCTGAAATACTTCTTAACTTTTCATTTTGAGATAATTTAAAGTTCACCTTCAGCTGCCCTTCAGTCAGTTGCCCCTAGTGGTCACATCTTGCACACCTTAGTGCAGTACTGCACCTGAGGCAGTGGCATTGCTATGGTCCCTGGGCCTTTTCCGACCTCTCCAGTGCCACATGCACTCTGCTCTGTGTGTGTGTGTGTGTGTGTGTGTGTGTGTGTGAAGTTCTGTGCGACATCATTATGTAGACCCGTGTCTCAACCACTGTAGTCCAGATGCGGAGCAGCTTCACCCCAAGGTCCCTCATGCTGCCCTTTGTGGACAAAGCCCCCATCCCCCACCCCCCGCCCTCCCAGCAGCCGGGGGCAGCTGTCGGTCTCTTCATCTCTGCAGCTCTAATTGATCATTGCTCCCCCAGCCCCAGTGAAAGTTCCCATTTCGCTGTTCCAAGGCGTGTTCACTGGGCCTTTCTGCAGAACTCTTTTCTGGCTATTTTTAGATTATACGTGGTGTTGCAGTGGAAAATGGAATGCGTTTGCTTTCTTTGTTGTTTTTGTTTTGCTACTCACTCCGTTGATTAGATCAGTAGGGGGCTGGAGTCCGGCCTAACTTCATTGGCTGTTGATGGTAGTTCCTGGTGACTTAACAGAGAAAACGTCTGGCTGCGGGACTCCTGATCGGCCTGCGCACAGTGCGTGGATCCAGGTGGAGAAATGCCCCCCTGCTTGGTGACAGCGTGCAGAGTTTGGCCATTCTTTTCAGGGCACTGACAGCCTGTTGCAGGTGTCTGCAGTTGAAAGGATGACGCGTAAATGCTGATGCCTGGGCTCGCACTGGCTTTCCCTGCAAGCGCAGTGCTCTCTTCCTTCTCTAAGCTTTTCTGAGGTTGCAGACCTCTGGTGTTGAGGAGCTTTTACAAATGGCCACCAGCCTTTTTTCCCGGGCCAGATGTAGAAAGTCTCTCTTTGAGTTCACATCATTGATGAAAGATTAAAGCCCTGCAGGGTATGGACCGCTAGGTTGCCCCTCTGTCAGCCCGGTGAGCTTCAAAGTTCACCTTCCGAGCCACATGCTCTCCAGGAAGAATATTCCTGCTAGTGGGTTGGAAGCTCGCCTCTGGCATGCTTTCTACCAGGTGAGGCCTCTTGACTCATTTTATCAAAGTAAGCAGGTGCGTATTTATAATAGTTTTGTGCACTGAAGATTTCCCGTTCTATAACGCCAGATTCGTGGTGGCTTTGGCTCGCCATCACTTTCCCCCTGGGCCTGCTCGATGCCTCTGTCCCCAACCCCTACTCCCACCCCCCAACACTGTCGTGGATGAGGGTGCCTGTTAATATAATAGTTCCTGGGGTTAAACGGAAGCCTTTGAGACCTTCAGCACCTAATTAAGGACTTCTCCGATACCAATAATAACCACCATCTTCTAGAAACAACTTTTTGTCAGTCTGTATAGCAGGCACATCCTCACGTTACTGTCTTAATAACCCCATGAAAAGATAGCATTCTGGCTTCACAGATGAAAGCCTGAGGCTGAGAGGTCATAGAGCTAGGAAGCAGACAGAGCTGAAATTTAAACCCTGGATCCAGCTTTCAAGTCTATACTCAACCATACTGCTTCTTTTAATGTAACTAGGCAAGATATATTATACTGGAGAAAGGTTATCTCTGCAGAGAAATGAAATTGCTGAAAGAATCCTGAACCGTATAATATTGGCATTGCAAAGGACGAGAGCAGAGCGCGCCGAACAGCTTACCCAGCACAGGGCTTCCTTTCCAATGCACTCAGTCCCGAGGCCCTGGTCAGGCCCGGCTGGCGGCACAGAGCGCCGGCCCCTCCCTCCGGCACTCTATGTGGCTGTTGTGCTGGGCCCCATGGAAGAGGGGCCTCCTGAGTGAAGGCTGCGTCTTCTCAGGAACATCGTGGTCTCCCCTTTAACTTTGCCCAGGTTTCCAACTGGCTTGTCTCCCTCAGTGAGAGTCTGTCCCACCTACAGAGGTCCCTCCGTGTCACCTTCCCCACGCTCAGATTCGGCTCAGCCACTCCCCTTCTTGCTCTGGTGTGCCGTGAGAACAGGGAGGCTGGGCTGGCTTTTAACAGCCTCGTTTGGTGTCTGCAGAGTCCTGTGGGTTCCTCCCCGAGGTCAGCTGGTTTCCTTCTAAGTGTCCAAACCAGGTTAGGCGGCAGGGATCCAGTTATACAAAGAAGAACAGGTGCGGACCCCAGGTGCCAACTGTTACTTAACTGACCTCTTTCTGCAATTGCAGTTCTTTGGCTCTTCTGGTAGCAGGCTCCTTTTCTCAGAATTTTGAGCATATTGACTCATTTTTAAATATCACTTCAACCTGAACATACCTACATACGGTACTTGCACCCATGGTCGGTGCACCAAGGCCCAGGACTGGTCGCCTCGATGAAGGCCACTCGCGGCAGGTACGTGGGTGCCTCGGGGGGCAGCAGTCACTCCCCGCAGGTTACCCTGGTGTTCCTCCAGGCAGCACTGGTGTTTGCCTGAGTTACTCAGTGTGAACCGACACATGAGCACCCATTGTGCACAGCCGGGTGCTCTGTGCAGGAGTGAGGAGTGGATAGGATGTTTGTGAAGAGGGAAGAAACGAGCACCCCTGGGTTCCACGGACTTATCTCCTGGGGCATTGACAGAAGACATCGAGGAATTAAGCAGAGGGGGAAGCAAGTAAAAACAAAGTGTGGAACTAGCCAAACGCAGGGCCCTGAAATGGAAGATTCGGATATGGTCACATTGGTTATCAGGCTTGGATTTTCAAAGATTCTCTCCCTGTAAGTCAGAGATTTGTCCTAAGTCAGATGATTTGTCCTAATTTTGGTTCCAGATAAGGTACACTATTAAATCCCATGCCAGGAGCGGGACTGATGTTATGCTGAGACATGGAGTCTGAACAGCATTCAAATAAATACAGAATACAGACAATTATCTACGGGCATTTTTTTATCCTTCCAAGGATACACTTGTGTTGTCCTTTTATTTTTCTACCCTTATTGTTGATCTATTTAAAAACTCTTATTAGTAATAGTATATATAACAATGAGACAAATATCCTTCCCTAAAGTAAACAGTGCAGCAGTTTTAAATAATCTTCCTTGAAGTAATTGAAATCAGGCCCTGCATACATTATGTTACTGGAATTTCAGCTTACCTCATTATTGTAATTACTCTTAGCTTTGCATAGATCCATAAAATCACAGATTTTAATTCCGAGAAGGTTCATTACCTATTGTTAAAACAGGAATTAAGCAGATAACATTTTAATGGCTTGGAAGACAGTAGAGTTTTGTGCTTTAATAGATTTCTTTCCTAAGATCAGTGGAGTTTCACTTACTCTCAAAAATTAATCACTGACTCACAGAAAAATCACTGATGGAGGTGGCAAGCTTTATGATATATGTACGCCTCTTTCTCTTCTTGAAATGCCTTATTCCTGATTTGTTTGACTGTGCTAACTTCAGCCATTTATTGAACTTGAACTCTGTAACAGGCATTGTGCTAGGCACTTATTTAAAAAGCACAGGTTATCTCAACCCCTGCGGGTAGTCTGTATTTCAGGTGTGGAAACGGAAGGCCAGAGAGAGCATCCTTAACAAGGTCACACTGCAATTTAGTGAAGCAACCAGAATTGGAAATTGGTCTCCAACCCAAAAGCCTGTCTTCTTTTCACAAGACCACATTGCCTCTCCCTCTAATTCAAGAGTTATTTGATCAGAGGAATTAAATTAGCGAATCCTCCTGGACTTGTCTCATAGTTATGTCAAGCATCCAACTGAGTCCAAAATGACAGAATACATTTTCTTCTTCAAGCTCTTAAAGCACCGATCCAGCCCATGTCAGGGATGTGTGATTTTTCACTGACTCTGTAACCAAGTAATTCCTGATCGATTAAAAAGTCAGATATTTTTCAATGTCAGAAAATAGCACATCTATATCAGATCCTCCGAGGAATTACAACCTCTAAACTTGAAGCAATAAAAAAAATGAGCCCTGACTGGTGTGGCTCAGTGGATTGAGCACCAGCCTGTGAACAAAAGGGTTGCAGGGTTCGATTCCCAGTCAGGGCACATGCCTGGGTTGCAGGCCAGGTCCCCTGTAGGGGGCATGTGAGAGGCAACCACACATTGATGTTCCTCTCCTATCTTTTTCTCCCCTTCCCCTATCTGTGAAAATAAATAAAATCTATAAAAAAAAAATTTTAAATCATAAAAAACAGAATCTTTCCTTACGATATAAAAATAAAAAGCTTGTATACAAGAACAACTAACCAAAACAGAATTGTAAACAAGTTAAAGCATTCACTGTAACTTCAATCAAGGTTAATATTTAAGTGTACAAAGAGACTGCCACCAGGGTGTGGGGGGAGCAGTCTCGCCTCCCTGTGACCTTGGGCACTACGTCTTCTTACTTCCAAGCGCCTCCTCTTTAAGTGTACGTGTTGGCATAGGTCCTTCCCAAGGTCCTATTCTATGTCCTTTCATTCTCTTTTGACCCAAATATGCACAGAATTATTGTCCATGTAGTATTGCCTTTGCACATGGCAATTATAAAGTTGCCACTTCCATTTTCTCAGCACTTGATTATGAGGAGCTAACCTGGAATTTCCCCCCAACCTTTCCCAGGCCACTGCCTGAGCTCTGTGGGGGCCAGCGGTGTCGGACTCTGCCGGAGCGTAGGGGACCTGCGAGTGCACCAGGGCTGAGGGGAGACACGGTATTTCCCTCCCAGGACTGCAGCCGTCGGCTTCGCAGCCAGGACAGTAGATAGGGAGCTCTTGGAGGGTAGATGCCTGCCCTGTCCCTTCCTCGCTGCCAGCCTGCAGGAGCAGGGACAGCTATATGAAAGGCTGGGACATGCGGTGGGAAGCGGATTCTCAGGGTGCGTGGCACTGGAGAGGAACGAAGAGAGGCGGGGTGAGAGGGGCAGCCGCTGCTGGTGGTGCAGAACCCGTCTCTGCCTTGAGCTGGAAACACCCCCGCCTCCCTTTCCTGGCATCCTTCAGGCCCCCAAAAGGAGGGCCAGGGCGTAAACAGAATCACAGTGGGGGCCCAGCCTTGAAGACTGACTTGGGACAACAAAGAAAGTATTACCCAGCAGTGTTCGGATCCTGAGGTTTTTATCCGTGTGTTGTATCAAACAGTGCCCGCAGCACCCTGGCACACACTGTTCTCTCCTGGAGGGGTAGGGGGAGGGATTCTTGATTTTTAAGGGTGAACCAAAATAACCATAGCACAGGAATTCAGAAGCTGTGCGCACTTGGAGGCAGCAGTGTGCAGTGAAGGGATGTGAACTTTGGCGTTTCTCACGCATTCACGGGTTTGCTCCACAAACCTGGCTGAGCCCCTGGCACACGACCCACATGACCCTGGGCATGAGGGCTGCAGGTGCGAACAATGGAGATGAGGCCCCTGCTCTGGAGGAGCTCCTGTGTTGGAGGGGGATGAACAGTAAGCAAGCAGACTAGTCAGAGATGAGGGCGCTTATCCCAGCTCACCAAAGCAGCACATGTGACTTTGACCCCACTGGACCTGTTCCTTCATCTGTTGAGCGAAACTATAGCTTTCTCAGGGCTTATTTTAGGCTCAGAGAGGAAGCGCTTGCCAGCCCCGGGTGTGGACACAGTAATGGTGAGGGCAGAGCCACGGGGTGTTATGACTTGTTTCTTACCTGTGGAGCAAAAGAGAGAGGAAGGAAGCTGGAAGGAAAGAAGACACGCAGAACTCATCCGCCACCCCCCAGTGTGGAGGATTGAAAGCCATGTCCCTTTCAGCAGAAAAGCTAGTCTTTTGTACCAATTGCTTTTCCTAACCTTCTAGCCTCCGAAAACAAAAACAAGCAAAATGCTCAATTGGGTCCACTTGCGTGTCTTCCAGAGTCAGCAGTGGGTGCACAGTATGCACAAGTGCTGATGAAATGACAGGCAAAAAGAAGACACCTAGGGTTGGCAGAGATGGTTCTGTTCCAAGTCCACTATTCAGAGTCTCTGCAGAGACTGGGTCCTTCTCAAGGACTGTGCAGTTTCCAGGAAAGTGATGGAGTTCAGTCGTGTTGTTCATTTGGCCTTGTAGCAAATGTGGAGCGAACTGGACGCTGGGATTGAAGGATGAGAGAAGCCCTGTGCCCAGGAAAGCTCTCAGGCCGGTGGGGAGGCAGGCACACGGAGGTCTAGAGTACAGCATGAAGAGGCATATATACCGTGTCTTGGAGTATGGAGGAAGGACGAACCCGCTTGGCCAAGAGATTTAGAGAAAATGTCACCAAGAAGATGTCGTTGGAGGTGACATATATGTTGGGTTTTGAAGGATCACTAGGTTATAGGAAAGGCAGAAGCTGTCTCAGTGGGTAGTAACTCTCATTCTCAGAACTCCCTTTGTTTAATTCTTGCATCCCGCAGGCACAGTTGACCTCCTCGTGTCAGTAGGCATCCCTCCGTGTCCCAGAACAAGCAGGAGGAGAGCTCGCTGTGTGCAGCCTAACACAGCTAGTCTAAACATTCATGAATTGGCTTCCAAATGCCACATTATTTCTGAGGTTCTACAACCAAAACTATTAAATGTGCCTAGTGACATTAAGAAGAACCTGTCGTGGGGCTGTTTTATGACACCACGATGTACTTGTGAATTTTGATATGCAATTAGTGTTGACTTGATTCCTTACAACAATGTGGACAATACTAGAAAACAGAAAAGCAGAAGCTAAGTGTCAAAGCCATGGAAAGCCATTCATAGAATAAGAAGATAGGACTGAGGGGGACAGTACAGAGAACACGCAAGCCGAAAGAGCCTGTGAAACGTTTTAAAAAGGTAAGTTTGGTACCGAGCTTTTTAGAGCCTTCAGTGAGAACAAGTTTTAAACACCTCCTGAGGTCATCCTATTTATGTCAGGAGGTTGACGGATGTATTTCTCCCTGGAGGAGAAGAAAGGTCTTGTTCTGAAACATTTTTTTTTTCCTTGTGCATCTACATACAGGGGAGTGTTGGGGTAAATGCCTGAATGAAACATCGGTGTGCAGTGTGGCTGTGAAAAACCTGGGCTCAGGAGTCAAAACTGGCCTGAGCTCCGATTCTGGCTCTGTGACGTACCGACCACAGCGTTAAGCAAAGTGCTTGCATGTCTGTTTCCCTGTCTGTTAAACTGGCCGTGGCAGTGCTGCCAAGAGTTGAGCTGGGAGAACTCAGCACAGAAACACGTGCGCAGTTTTTAGCATTGCCCCTGGCACCCGGTTTATGAGAGTTGCAGCCATTCAGGGGGCCTCTTGGGAGGCGCTTGTGTCTCCTGCCCAAAGGACACCTATATGCGCTTTTTGGAGCAGGCGCTGGTAACCCGGGGAGAAACATTTATGATGACAACGCAAACGGGCAGTGCTTAGTGACCAGCGCAGAGTTTGATGTGTCTCCCGGTGAGAAGTAAGCAGCTCCAGCTCATGTCTTACCTCTCTTATTTCTTGAAGGTGAATAACTCAAACTGTGACCAGGAACTTCTCTCCCTGCTCCTGGACGCCAAGCTGTTGGTGAAGTGTGTCTCCACTCCCTTCTACCCGCACATCATTGAGCACCTGTTGGCCAGCCCTCAGCAAGGGCGCTGGGATGCAGAGGAGCTGGCTCGACACCTGCGGGAGGCCGGCCATGGAGCCGAAGCTGGGTCACTCCTTCTGGCAGCGAGGGGGACTCACCGGGCCTTGAGGACGTTCAGCGCGGCCCTCAGCGCAAGCCAGCACTGGGTGTGAACGCCAGCCCAGGCCCAGGCCCAGGTCCAGGCCCAGGCGCAGGCACGGTCTCCGGTTTCCCATGCCCTGGTGGACAGGAGCATTTAGAGCCAAGTGCTGTTCCCAGAGGCTACCTGTGTACCTGTTGATTGTTCTCAGTGGTCCCAGAAAATTGGAAATAAAGATGTACATCGATGATGACCGAGCCGCCATTTGTTCATACTTTATTACTCACTAAGAGGGAGTCAGCTCTTCCTCCTATTTTTTTAACTGCCTTTTCTGAACAGAATGCAATTAAAGCGTCTAAGACCGCAGCCCGGACAGTTGCACGTGGTGTGGGCAGGGTCGCGTGAGAAAGGGAGAGCATGTGTGGAATGGATTGTGGCTGGAGCCGATGTCCTGGGATGGAGGAAGGATAGGCTGGGGTTCAAGTCTTAGCTTGGTTACGTGACTTTGGGCAAAGTACTCCACCCCTCTGAACCTGAGTCTATCCTATGTCAAGTGAGGGTCATACTATTTACCCCCCGAGGTGGTTGAGTATTATGTGATGTTTTGTGGCTGAGGTTCTGTTAGACACGTAGTAGGGACCCAAGAAATGTCACGCCTCCTTCCCCGGCTAGAGGGATAATTCATGAGTTGTGATCTTAAGGCCCCAACCAGATGGTCAGCACCAGCACATGAGGGCTGCCTGCTCAGGTAGGGGTTTCCCAACTGATCAGCATCACCATACAAAGGCTGACACATTTGCATGTCTGTAAAACCTCTGGAACCAGGTGGGTGGGCCAACAGAGCCAGCGTGTCCACGTGTCATAGGTGGAGCAGGCATGGTGGGACTCACTATCTTACATGTGGCCAATCCCAGTGAGGGCATGAGTAGCAAACACCCTTGGGAAAACCAGCACTGAAGAGTGTCCCAGGGAAGGACCCTGGCGCCCAAGTGCAGAGCCTGTGCCGAGAAGCAGAGGCTCAGGCTGCAGTTTCTGGACTTACCTCCCTGAGAGGCCCCTGCCAGACCCAAACCACAGCAACAGCCTAGGCAGCGGCTGGGGGAAGAGAGCAAACTCAGTGGCTAAGGGACCATAGGGTTCCGTTGATGCACACTGTTCTTTACCTTGACCCGAGAGAAATCTTTGGGAGGCAGGGAGAAAGAGTGGCCATGTATTAATAGGAAGCCTTAGTTTCCATAGAGGAGATGATATTATATAGGACAATTCTTTGTCACAAATGATTTTTAATTAGTTTAAATGATTTGAAGGGGCTGCCTGCCGTCTGTTTCCATACTGTGCTGTCAGAGCCGGCGGGCTGAACGTACACAGCTCACCGCGGGTCTTGGACGTGTGGCATGCTGGGGCAGCCTCGTCTCCACATTTCCTCCGCACACTCACCAGTGCTACACACACACCTGTTGGGTCACCTTACAGTCTATCATCGTCATCGTCATGGGCTTCACTCCTATGGGCACAGTGGCAGATTCCTCTGGCAAAAGGGAGAGGGTCCATCCTCTTTTGGGGTGACATTTACTGACACAGGAGCCCATTCCCCTGGTGTCTGACCAGGTGTCTCCCCCAGGGCTGGCTGTGTTCCTTGCCTGAGCCTTCAGTGGGCCCTGGGAGTTGGGAATAGTTTGCACAAGCCTTGAAAATGCTTCTGAGGAAAGGCTCGGCATAGTTACCCCAACTAGGGAGCATCTGCCCGGACAGACCCACAAGGCCAAAATGCCCATTAACTTGGGCGGCACGAGCTGTACCAGACGGCGTTAAGTCAAGCCACTTCCTACTGGTAGCTTAGGCTTTCTCTCACCTTACAGCTAATTTTCATCATTTCAGGTGACTGAGCACATCAAGCAAGCAGTAGTCTGGATCTCAATGTCCATGTTACTGGAATCCGCTGGGAAAGTGGACCCGGGACGAGCGGTCGGGAGTGAGCCCTGGGTGTCAGACAGCCTGGGTGTTAACGTCAGACCCTCAGGTAAGCCACTGCTTCATCCGGGCCCGCATTTTCTCACGCATAAGTAGAGCTACCGCGTTTCAGATATTTGCAGTTGAACAACGTGATGCCGTCGCATTGCGGCAACCCAGTTTACCCGGTGCCTTGCCAGGACCCTACCCTACCAAGGGATTGCTCTCTCTGTTGGTGGCCCCAAGCCCTGTTTCAGCTGCAGAAGGTCTCCCCAAGTAGACACCCCAAGCTTGAAGTTCACTAACTCATTCAGTCCTCATGGTAGCCTTATAAAGAAGCAAGGTGCTGGGAAGATACACGGCCTGCCCAGGAACACACGGCTGCTAAGCCATGGAGCCCCACTGCAATCTTCGGTGGTCTGGCTCAGACCCTGGCCTTCAGGCACAAAGCTGTGATGACGTCTTTCATCACAGCTCCTCAGGTCCCTCTGCTGAGACAGCTGGGTGACTCTCCTGGAGGGCATTGAATGACACTGTGCTATATTTTCCATCCCTCCCTCTCTTCACTTACGAACTGAACACCATGTCTAAAGGGGGCGGCTCTGAAGTGTCCTTTGACTCTTTCAGACTGCTTGCCGACCAACGTCCCTGCCTCCTCCAAGGTGGGGCTCATGCCATCTTTGCTGGGTTCATGGGCTCTAACACTGGCTGGTCCAGGCTCCCCAGCATGTCACAGAGAACCTGGGCACCTTCACGCAACCTTCCCTGCTACTCCAGGTTTCCCGGAAGCTGCCAGCGTATCTGAGCGCCATTGACTTCCTCCGTAGACAGTTGCGATTATTCTGGCATCACCTGGCTCACGAAAATGAGGTCATGTCAAGGACTTCTCATACATTGATACCCTCTTTGAAGGTCACTGGGGCCAGTGGTTAACAATCATGGCTGCACCTTGGAATCGCCCAAGGAGAATTTAAGTCATACCGATGCCTAGTCCCCCACCGCAACCCTGATCCATTGACTCACAATACCTGGGCGTGGGGCCCTCACAGCCAGTGGGGGAACCAGATTTATGCGGGTGACGCTCATCACCCGTTGGCCATGTCTCTGTCCTCTTGCCTTGCATTCCGCAGCAAACAAGGGAAGGGGAGGGACCTACACCTGGCCCCTTTGTGCATGCCAGTCCCATTCTGGAAAGGCTGGTGGGAAAGCAGGAGGCTGGGGTCCTGGTTGGGAGTGACCTGTCCGTGCCGGCCGCCTTCCCCGGGTCTCACATGGAGGGTGAGCAGGAGCTCCTGGGACAGGTAGGCAGCAATGAAAAGCCCGTGGCGTGTTGGACCCGCCGCTAAATTTAGGTCTGCAGTCGAGGCGGATCCCCGTGCCTGCGTAGCAGCAGCCCCGTGGTACGTGAAGTTCCTCCTTGCCTTGAAAACTGAGTCTTATCTTTTTGGAAAGAAAACTCATTATGATTAATGTATTGGGAGAGCATTCAAATGCAGCTTTGCCGCCTCTTTGGAGAGAGGCTGCATTTTTCTCCAGTTAACTGTAAACGCAGCAGCTCCGCGTTTGCGTTTAGCTCCAGCAGCTGGGGATTCACTATCTCTTCTTAATAACTGCGAACTCATTATAAGCTGAAGATGGCTTAGAAAATGAGAAAATAGGAAAACTGGCTGCTGGGTGTTCCAGGGCATGAAAGGAAGAGAAGCGGGCTCTTGATGGAGGAGGATCCGTGCGCTGGGTTGCCTCACTGGTGGGGGGACAGAAGCGCAGCTGGGCACCCCGTTGTCCTGCGAAGCCGGGGGTCCTTAGACTTGAGCCTCACGCTACACGCTGGAGAGCTGCAGTGCCTGCCCGCGGCTGTGGGCCTGGAATGACATGCGTCAGACTCTTACTGGCAAAAGGAAAAACTCGGATTTTTTTTTTTTTAATCCTCACCCGAGGACACACTTACTTGTTTTAGAGAGAGGGGAAGTGAGGGAGACAGAGAGGGGAAGAGAAACTATCAGTCAGTTGCCTCTTGTAGGCACCCTGACTGGGGACTGAACCCGCAACCTAGGCATGTGCCCTGGCCAGGAATTGAACCCGCAATTTTTTGGTCTATGGGATGACACTCCAGCCCACTGAGCCACACCAGCCAGGGCACAACTCGGATTTGATGCTGGTGCTCAACTACTGGCATCTTGAGTTTCCCTCCCCCGCGGCTGTCGGAGTTCTGGAAGGGGCCTGGAAGCACAGGAAGCAGGTTCAGAAGCCATCACTCTCCACAGTGCCTGATGGTGAGAAGGCACTGGGCGTGCAATTCAGACGGCCCTGGCGGGGTCCTAGAGGTGGGCTAGCCTGGTGCGGGACCAGCCACGGAGGAGCATGTTGGAATTTTCACGCTGCTGTAGGTGACCGAGATCCTGGCTGATAGAATTCGTCTGGACGAGCGACGTGCGTGCTGCTGAAAGAGCACGGTTAGAGAGACAGCCCTGGCCTGGAGTTAGGGATCTGGGTTTGAGAGCCAGTCTTGCTAATCCGTGACTCTGGGCAGCTTCACTTTCTCTTCCCCGGTTTCCTGCACACCCTCTGTTGCTGTGAGGCACAGATTCGGAGAGGGTGTGGCAGAGCCTTGAAGATGGGGAGGGTGAGTTGTAGGCAAAAGCTGTGGGGAAGGTTGTTCACAAGAGTTGACTGTCTACGCAGGTGGGGCCAGGGCGTGGTCTCTTAAGATCCTAGGTGACTTCCCCACACGCCCTCTGGTGCTCCCTTTGGCCCTTAAATTGTCAAGGACTCCCCACTGTGCCTGAGCTGGGCTGAAGGCGAGAGATCGGGACTCAGAATTCTGTCTTCTTGGGACGAGGATGGCCACTGGGTTTGTAGGTCAGGAGGCTTGGCAAGGCCTGCCAAGGCCTGGGGAGCGTGGCCCTGGGCCGAGCTGTGGACCCCAGCTCAATGCCCACAAGTGGTCGGCTCCTAGGCATGATAACCAAAGCCATGACGTCATGTTTGGATTGGTGGCTATTTTTATGTAACATGCAACATCTTTCATAGGTAATCTTTTCAATGACCTTAATGTTTGTAACATATTTTGTAGGGCACAGTGTCACAGGCTAGTTTTCCCCAATCACATAGCCAGTTGGTTACAGAGCTGAGATCTGAGTCTTGTGGTCTCTGAGGCTCAAACACCTGTTTCCAAGTCTGGGGGTAGGGGGGGTGTGGGTGTGTGTGTGTGTGTGTGTGTGTGTGTGTGTGTGTGTGTGTTCTGTGACTTAATGTGGACATCCGCTATTCACTTGTAGTTTTTGGTGTTTTTCCTGCTGTCTGAGAACCCCTCCTCCCTTGCTGGGTCTCCAGGTATCGCCCGGCTCCGTGAGGGCTTCTGCCGGGACCTCTCTCACCCTCAGCACTCTGTCTCCAGCCAGAAGGGTCGGAGAGGTCCCGCCAGGGTCCTCGGCCACTTCCCGGGAGACTGCCCTGGTTTCTCAGGGTTTGTGTGGGGTCGGGGTGTTGAGAGTCTATTTTTAGTACGCTCATTCCATCTGGCCCCATCTGCTCTATGACTAGCCGCTGCTCCTGCCAGCCGGGGATGGGGGGACAGCGCCCTTCCCTGGTGCGAGGCCCGGGGCGTCCCCTCCTTCCCCAGCTCTTGTCTGTTATAATAAGTGCCCGGTCTGGGGCCAGCTTAGCACCTGCGCTCATCTTGCCCAAGTCCAACTTTCCTGCAACTACACACATCACCTGCTTTCATTCTTACAGCTCTGGGAGGGAAGTGTCTTTAGTTCCCAACTTCCAGATGAGGAAACTGAGGCACAGACCGGGTAAGCCACCCCTGGTTTCCCAGAGGGGGTGACCCGGGGGTGGTCCCTGGAGGTGACTGGCCGCGTGCAGGATGTTTTTGGGTATGAAAAGTCACCGCCCAGCCCTGCCCCCAGGCCCGATTTCCTCCCTCCTTGTTCCTGCTGCCTCTTCCAAGGTGTGGACGCTCTCAAGTCCTCGGAGCTTCGAGGCGCAAGATTCCCCGAGGGAGGGCTATGCACCAAAGCTGGGGTCTCCCAGCCTTAGACAGTGGGGGGGTTGGGGGAAGCGTGGACGCCACTGACACAGGACGACTCAAGCCAGGGGGTGGGGTGATGGTTCACTCTCGTGACCTGACCGACCAGAGAAAGGGCACCGTGCAGGGGCCTGTGGGAACACTGATCCAGGGACAGATGCCTGCACGGGTCCCGCTCTCATGCTTCGTTGTCCACCGTCCCGTGCCCGCCGGTGGCACTGTCGGCCGTGCGTCTAGGCCTCCTCCACAGCGTGGGCGCACGGGTGGACTTAGTTTTCATGGCCTGGCCACAGAAGAGGAGAGGGAGCCTCCCTGCCCGTCCCACCAAAAATGGATACTGGGGACAGACTGCTGTCCTAAGGACAGCGCTGCACCAGCCGAGCGGGAGGGGTGGGGTCTGGGGCCTGGCGGCGGCCCTGATTCAGGTCTCCTAATTGAAGGTGGCCACGGGGACAGGCGTGTGAAAGCCCGGAGTTGGGGGGAGAGGAGGAGTGAGCAGCAGACACAGTTCCCCCACGTCGGATGTGTGCACCTGGTGTAGAGGGGGAGCAGGCTGGGCCCCCAGTGCCAGCTCTGCCATTTGCTGCGGGCGCAGGGCTGCCCCTCCCACCCGTGACCTTTCTCACTCTCAGACTTGCCGAAAGGGAGAGAAGGGCAACTCCGCCTGGTGGCCTTGTCATTCCTTCCGGGGACACCTGCCCGAGTTGCCATGGCAACGGGATCCGCAGCCCTGCTCCTCTCTGCCCCAGGCTTATCAGCTCCTGGCTGTCTGCTCGCCACAGCGCTGCACAGGGCTGTGGGGCCAGAGAGTTCGAGCGCAAAGAGTAATTGCTGCACAAGTTCAGGACTGCAGCCCTGGAGGATGCCCGGAGCTCCTCTGTCCCAAGGGATCGAGGTCCCCAGGATCAGTGCTGTCGCTCAGACCCTTCAGCTTACCAGGTGACCTTGCAGGGCAGGGCGCGGCAAGGTCCTGACTGTCTCCAGGCCTCCCTCGGGCACTGTCCCCACTCCCAGATGGCGGAGTGGCCACTGTGCACCAGCAGTAGGATTGTTCAATTTCATCTTCCCTCACAGGGCCCACAGCACACTCCCAGCCTTGGGTCCTCAAAACCGTGTGGGGTGAGTGCTGTTGTCCTCATGTTCAGTGGAAGAAACAGGTCCAGGCGGGTTCCGTGACGTGCCCAGGGCCACCCCATGCGAGCAGCACAGGTGGGAATGGGACCGGAAATTTTCCGTCCCGGGCCCGTCTTCTCTCCATTCTATTCCTCTGTCTGCTCTCCCCACCCCCGCTCCCCCAGGCTCTCATGGCTGTACCTTGGCTTATCCCGGTGACACCTGCAGACCAGCTCATCTGTAGAGTCAAAAAGCAGGATCGACGCAGCTTTCTATGAAATGTTTAGCTCTTTTTCTTCTGACGGTAAAAAGGGCACCTAACGTTTCGTGGCCAGTTCAACTTGGTGCCTGGTTGGTGTCAGAACACCCTTGGGAGGGGCGGCCTGGGAGGTGGTGAGGCAGGGGGACGAGGAAGTAGAGGCAGCTGAGGGGTCAGGCCTTGAAGATGCTCGGAATGGGCGCTGGGGGCCCGGGAGCACCGTGCCTCCGTCTGTGTGGGACCGTTTTTTCTGGTTTAGAAGGTCAAAGAGTGAAGCTTCCGCTTAACGTGTGTTTTAAATTTCCACTCTATCTGGTGGCTGGAATCTTCTTCAGTTGACAGATTTAAGCCAAGCCTCCTGGTGGGTACTGGGACCCACACTGCTTTGGACTTGACATTGATCTCTCATGATCACTTGGTCCTGGGTCTTGGCTGTGGGAAATAAGGGTGTGAACATGAGGTGACTTCGCCCTCAGACAGCTTACGCGCAGGAAGCAAGATTACTTAGGGTTTATTGCCTAGGATGGGCACCAATTAGAGCAAAGTTCTTAACTTGAACATCTAATGGCCCCTTGGGTCATGTGGATGGGCTTCGTTCAGAAGGGTGTCCAAGGAAGCTCTGCATTTACGTGTGCATTGTACTGTGAGTGCGGGGGGGGGGGGTGGTGTGTAAGAACTAGAAAGAGCAGGAAAATGTGCGTGGCTTTCTCAACAATCCAGAAAGGTCAAGAGACACTGCACAGGAACCTTTTGAAGATGACAGAAGTGCCTGGACTCAAAAGTGTTTGAGCCCAGCACAGAGCACACGCCTAGAAAGATGGCCACGGCGGCCCGTGAACTTGAACTGCACAGGCTGGATTAGCTCCCCCCACAGACAACCGAGGGGAGCAGAAACAGACTTTTAAAAACCCAGCCCCGCACCCCGTGCTGTCGGCCAGGCTCCATCCCCCACCTGCCTTCAGCGGGAGGCCTTGCGTGGGGGAGTCCAGGCCCCACACGGCCGCGGTCCTGGTCGTAGTGCAAACAGTGACACCTTCTTTGGCACCGCTGCCCTTCCACGAGAGCTGCCTCCTCTTCCCTCGGCTGGCTTAGTTCGGGGCACAAAAAGAATTAGGAAGGCAACATATTTGGTGGCAGGAAGTGGTTGCCTTTTATGCTTGTCAAGCGTCAAGTGAGAGTCTGAATAAAACCCACCGCTGTGAAAGAGAATATGAAATAGAAGGAGCTTTTATTACCCTGAGTTCTGCCTTGTTTGAGATACTTACCTTTCCATCGTGAAACATAAACCTTCCGTGTGTCTTGGCGCCAGGAAACGCCTGGTGATGGGCTGTTGATTGCTTCTCACAGACCATCTGGGCCACCAGGCTGGGGTCTGCAGGATGTGCACACGGTGGGGAGGGAGCAGAGACACCGGCTGAAGCTTTTCAGCCTTCAGTTTTATGCGTGCATGGCGATTGCTTCCGCAGGAAGAAGAAAGAAGATTTACTATGTCTAGAAATGCAGAGCCTTGCGAATGCTATGCCGTAAAATGCAGCGTCTGGAGCAGAGCCTGGCTTGGAAGTGGGTGGCCCTGCTTTCTGGAGCCCTGACAGGACACCATCTGCTTCCAGATGCAGAAGAGGGCCGTCCGGAGGGACTGCCACCAGCATCAGACGGGTGTGGGGAGGGAGGCGTCCTTGGCTGCACCGAAGGGTGGTGGTTGTAGGAACTCCCCCTCCCCCCCGGGAGGATTCGAGGGCCCGCAGGGTCTCGGTCACTTAGGTTCTTAGAGCTCACCTTTTCCCCTCCCTGTGATCTGCCAGGCCTGCTGATGAATCACTGCCTCTTTTCTTGAAGAGACATAGAAGCTCTTACTGAAGGTGCTGGGGAACAGAACTAAAAACATCTGTAGAGTCCCTACAATGGGCCAATCATGCTTTTAGGAACTTGAGGTACATCATTTTCTCTAGAACTTAAATTCATTCCGGGAGGTAAGGATTTCCATCCTTACTTGTAGATGGAAAACGGAGCCTCGGTGAGACCAAGTGCTGCCCAAGGACAGTCAGGTAGTTAGGCGACCGAGCCCAAGGGTTGGTGCTTTTTGGCTGCGTGGTGTTGTCATGTTTTAGAAAATTCATTACTCTTCTACAGCAAATTCGTAATATCCCGGCTCACTGAAACTGTCGCTAGGAATTGCTCGGTTTGCTGTCCTCCTGGTGGGGGGGAGGGGTCCCTGAGGGTGGATGGAGAACCCTGCATAGTGTCCCCAGCTCCCTCCCTGGTGGACTGGACTCGGGGATTCACCTGTAGCTCCAAGTCTGATACCCGCAGCGCTTCTGTGGGGGACATGCTGGGACCCGAGGGAACCAACCATCCTAAGTGCAAGGTCAGCTGAGTGACCCGGCGGCTCTGTAGACAGCAGGTCGCCCCGGTGGGCAGGGCGGTGCGGGGGCGGGGGCATGCCCAGGGCTCCTTCGCAGGAGAAGCAGGAGCTGTGCTGCACAGAGCAGTCTCGCAGCAGATGCTCGCTGAACTGAGTCACGCGAGGTGGACAGGGCCTAGGAAACTAGAACACAGTGAATTCACGTCCCTGACACCAGGATGACGCTTCCCAGCCGGAGCGCCTGCGGAGTGCTGTGACAGGCTGCTGGAGGCCACAGCTGAGGAGAGGACCCCACCCTCGGGGGCTCCTCCGCCCCCACCAGGAAGAAAGAGGAGAGCAGCCCTGCCCAGCCACAGTGTCCTCCCCCGCGGAGGCCAGCGCACAGCCCGGCGCCCTTGCTCCAAGCCCAGCAGCGGGCTGGGAATACAGTGTCAGGAACCTCATTTCCATCTGTCAACTTTTTAATTAGGTGGGGAATTTCATCCATGTCTCTGGACGTCGAGACGACCCAATATATCATTCCTCAAACTTGGAATAAACCAAAATAGAAATATGCCAACTTGCAAGCTGATCCCCGGGCTCGGCCCTGATGCTTTAAAATAATCATTATGCGTGAACGAGGAGTCAGAGCAATAATCTGTGCACTGCACGCCAGCGCTGGCGTGCTACGCTCCACAGCACTTGATTTCCATCCAGTCTGCAGAGCGCCAGCCTCGAGTTCTGCAATCTGTACGAAATGCTGCCAGCCTCCAGAGCCCCTTATTTCCAAGCTCCTGAAATCTTAATGATAACATGTTAGTGCAGCGCTTTTTAGCTTATAAAATGCTTTTATATTATCTCATTTAATTTATGACTTGCAACTTCCCTGTAACCCCCAATCTGTAAAGAATTATTCTCACCTCATCTAGAAGGAAGCCAAGAGTCAGAGAAGGTAAGAGAATTTCCCAAGTTCACCCAGGCAATAATTGTCCAAGTAAATCCATGAGCCTGGGCCTTCTCACCCTACTCCCCAACACAACGTCCACCTCTAGAGCAATGATGGTAGATGCTAATGCAGATGTTAGTTGAATAGGCCTAGTGATGGGGAACTCGCTCTCAAAGAATCTCGTTGCATCGTTGAACAGCTCTGATTGAAAGCTTAGGCAAAATCTGGCTCCATGGGATGTGCAGGAACAACACAAAGTGCGTCTGCTGTCCCACAAGCAGCCTTCGAAAGGGACAGCTCTGCACTGTGAACCTCCACCTTGAGCCATGCCAGGCACGTTTCTAACACGAGTTAGGCAACCTCGGCGTCACTGACTGAGGGCTCGCACCTTCCAGCTAACCTCCATGGATAGGTTGCTGCTGGGAGCTGCCCTCGGCTCACTGGCTGGAGCTCCTGCGTGTTTGCCTGCCCTCCCGTTTGGAAACCTTCTTCCTCTGTGCCCTTCCCTGAAGCGGCTCTGCAAACCCTGATCGCTTCCTCCAGCGGCTTGGTGTGTAGCATGTAACACTGGAAATCCCCTTTCACCTGCCGTGTGGCTCCCTGGCTGCGGCTCTCAGCCCTGCACGCTGGGCCCCTCACGTTGTGTACTGAGTGGGTCCCTGCTCGGGAGGAAGTGCTCTTCTTGCTGCAAACGGCACTCACGGGCCCCTATGATAGGGTGGGCGTAGAGAGCGCAGACAGGCTCCAGGGCCCATCAGAAGACGGGTGCCCAACAGGAGCCCCACAGGAGCTCGGACGGGCGGCCACAGAGGGGCTGGTGGGCGGCCTCTGCGTCCTCCCCTCTGGGACGTGATTCCTGTGGCCCAGCGACAGACACACCCCCTTTCTGCGTGTCTTTACTCACACTTTCCAAAGGGACTGCCACCGGCTCTGTGCTCTGGGGCCAGGGTCCGCCCCGGCCCTTCAGAAGGCGGTGCCTGTCCGAAGCGGGGTGGGTGGCGCGGTGCTGGCCCATCTCCAGCGCGGCTGTGTTCTGGTCGAGAGCCTCCCGTTCGGTGAGCCCTGGCTCACCACCTCGCGGCCTGTTTCGTGCCTTCAGTGTGCGTGGCTTGAACATCTATGGAAGGCTATCCTTGTGCTCTGTGATCCTGGGAATGTTCTAGATTTTGAAACTCTTCTGCTGTAGGACAAAGCTTTACCTTCTGGTGAGGGTTTCGATGTTACCAGAAAGTCAGTACAGGAGGAAGCAGAGACCCCAAGAGGTCTGACTTCCCGAGGGATGCAGCCTGTAAACTGGAAGAAGCAGACCTTGAACCCAGGCCCCTCTGGCCCTGGTTCCAGCCTTCTTTCCCTCGGACCTCCAGCATGCCCTCTGCGCTTTCCCTCCTCTCCCCCTCACTACCTGTGGGGGGAGAAGGGAGGTAAATTCTATTTTTGTGTTAGAGACAATGGACAAGGAGTTCTCACCCCCAGCACCTGCGGGCAGTGACCTTGGCCCTGACCTTACGGTGAGCGCTCAGGGAACAGGGACTCAGTCATCAGGGAGGCCTCCTAGAGCAGATGTGGTGCAGAGCCAGCTGGGCAAGTACAGCTGGGCAAGAGCCCGCCCCGCAACTACAGACCAGAGCGTCTCGGGCCAGCGGCGCCACCGTCCTCAGGAAACCGGGCTGGTGGGCAGCAGAGATCTGGGTCTGAGACGGTTTTCTGTTTCCCGAAATTGAGGATAAGCAGTGGATTCTTCCTTAGTCATTTTATGTGGTTGCTGTGAAGTTAAGAAATAAATCCCTAAGCTATGAATTTAGATAAAGAAATAAATCTCACATCTCCGGGCTGCAGGTTCCATGATTTTGACGCCCTCTTTTCTGTGTCTCTCTCATGGGCGGTGGTGGGGCAGGGTGTCGGGCTTCTGTGACCAGGGCCGGCGGGGCGGGGGGCGGCAGGGGGCCGCTGGAGTCGGGCGGGGCCTCAGCACTGCCCCCTTGGAGCTGCAGGGCGTGGCATGGCTTCCAAGTGGGCAGCACGTTGGAGGATCTCCTCCCCTTGTGTGGCCCGATTCACTACCCACGCAAGTCAAGCATCATCTCCCGGGGCTCGTCCTGTCCCACTTTAAGACTCAGCGAGTCCCCTTGTCCACTGAGTCCCGGGTGCTCCCTGCGGCCCACTCTCCTTTGAGTGTGGCTGGAGCGCTGGGCTCACCGGGGCGGCCAGGGCCTGGAATACCTCCTCCTCACCTCTGTTTCTCCAGAATTCAGATCATGCTCCTGCTCCTCCTGCGAGCCTGTCCGACAGCCCAGCCTGGGTTCAGGGCCTGCCCTTCACCTTCCCCAACCTAAGTTTCTGTTGCAGAGACCCCAGGAATCATTGGCAAGTGTCCATCCCCCCCCACCCAGACAGGCCCCCTCAGGGTCAGGGCCTGGGCCTGACTGCCCTCTGGGCCCGGGCACGCGGACCGTGCAGGGAACAGCAGCCTGTGGTGAGGGGTGGGCTGCAGTCGTGGCTGGGTGCTCGGTGCCCTCTGACCTCTCGGGGTCAGCCTCTCCTCCCCAGCCTGGTCCCCGCCGTTGGCACGGAGCTGGGCACTGGGAGTCCGCAGACACGCACTGTCACCCCGCCTTTTGTGATCCTTTCTCAAAGTCAGTATTTAGCCTGTTTATTGGCCTCGGGTAAAATCTGCCAGGTTCCTCCTGACCTGAGCCTGCTGTCTTATGTTTAAACTTGACAGGAGACCCAGGAAATGAGTTGTGAGTGAATAGCTCCTAATTCACTCACGAAGGGATGCGAGATTATGTCTCTCGGCTCCCCAGCAGCCGCTGCGTGTTTGCAGGCTGTGGGAATGCGCGGCGAGAGTCCGCAGGCCTCAGAGCTGCCGCTGCTGAGCAGACAGGGCAGGTGCCCCAAAGCCGTCTGTCCGAGGACTCTGCAGGGCACGGGCCAGGGCTGGAAAGGGCCTTGGTCCAGCCTCCTCTCTGCACCGGGTCCCAGGGAACCTGTGTGCTCGGCCCCAGGAGCATCTGTGGGCCCGGGGTGGGCTGCAAAGCTCCGTTCAGAGAAAGGCCCCCTGTCCTGGGTGCTAACCTGCCTCCCAGGGTCTTCCCCCAGCCTGTGTGCTCTGCCCCCCAGGGTGACGCAGGACAGCTGGTTTCCTTTTGCTGGGAGGACTGGTCTCTAGATGCGGCAGGACGATTCTCTGGGCGCCTCCTCGGCCTCTGAATGCATGCAATGACAGAGGACAGCCCGTGGTCCTCGGCAGGCCAGGCACCGAGTAACAGACAGGCCCTCCCCAGCCAGGAGGAGCCCCACAGGCTGGCAGCCAGCTGTCCACACGTCAGGAGGAGGCAGGCTCCTCAAAAGAGGTGTCACTGGCACTCTTGTCCCCTCCACCAGGGCCCCATGCTTGGCACCAAGCCCTGCCATCCCTTTGAACACGTGGTGTATGGGTTGCCCTTGCCTCCCGCAGGGCTTGGGTGCCAGGCCTGGCCCACGGGCAAAGCCAGCCCTGCCCACCCGGTCCGCCACGCGGCACGCCGCTCTGTAGAGGGCCCGTCACTCCGTGTCCTGGGGCCTCACTGCATCGTGGGCTCTGGTTTGCTTGGTCGGTGCCTGGGGTGCTGTCACTGCGAGACCAGGTCCTTGCTCCCCCGTCCACTCCTGCGTCCCTCCTGCCAGCTCTCAGGCCACCCTCAGGAGCGGCTCCCGACAGCTTCCACCGTCCATTTCTGACCGGGCCGGTGGGGTTGGATCTGGTTATCTTTTTACTTACCGTATCAGGACCCCGCCTTCTGCTATGCACCGTCATAAAGGTCTCCCCGGTCATAGAGGAAACATGCATCTCATTTTATCCTGAAGTTGCATTCACTCAATGTGACCTCTATGGCTGTCCTTGGACGTGTATTACATTTAATTAACACCTTAAGTGCTTACTGGGGTCTAGGCTGGGCTTTAAACAGCATCCCCGCTGAATCACAGTGAAACAGGAGCCGTAGTTGCCCAAGGGCACGGGGTGTTTAGGTCACTTGCCTCGGGCCGCACAGCTCGGGGTGTGCCGCTGAGTGTGAGGGCTTAACCATTACTCTCTGCCCGTCCCAGACAGCAGGGATGTGCGGGTGGGTTGTCTTCATTCCCAGTATTTGGAACAGTATCTAGATACTTGAAAAAAAAAAAATTTGTCAAATGATGGATTAGAGGACTGAATAAAGGAATGAGCGATGTCTCCAACTTTGGGGGGTGGTCCTCAAAGCAAGTGTTGATTCACCTTCTGATTGGGTCGGCGGTTCTCACGCTTCAGTGTGCACCAGAAGCCCGCAGAGGCTGCGTGAGAAGCCAGATAGCTGGGCGCCACCCCCAGAATTTCTGATCCAGCAGCTTGGCCCTGCAAATTTGCACTTGCAGGAGCGGCCAGGTGCGGTGGGACACCCCGCTTTGAGAAGCACTGGTTAAAATGAAACCTGACGGCTTTCACAGCAGGAGTGGTGGCTGATGGGACTGGGGCTGCGGCACCCCATGGGGCAGGAGCCGGTCACCCGGGGCCCCCCCGGTCTGCCACAGCCCGGACAGAGGCTGCCCCGCACCTGACACCCCCGACTGTGCAGCACGTGACCGCAGCCGCAGCTGGCCCGAGCCCGTCCAGCACCCGGTCTCAACCGCAGCACCAGATGCAGAGAGGAGACGAGCGCACACAGAAGCCCCCACTTATAACAAAGCACCTGCCACACACCCCCGGCGTGGGCGCACATGCATACAGGCGCACGCTGCAGTTTCGCTGTGAAAGCATATATGTGGCTCTAAAATCCTTGGGTTCTTCATAGCTGCCCAATAAAAATCACCAGGCTTGTGGGAAAATAGGGTTAAAGGTGGACCACTCAAATCTGCAGTGACTAGAAAGCTGCCAACACCATAAAAATTAGTATGAGCACAGCAGCTATTTAGCTGTAATTTCACTGGTATTGTCATCCGGTGACACATGCAGTCTATTCTTTGCCTCCTTGAACTTGGGGTGTGTTCACAGCCCTCATTGAGGTTAGGTGCTGGGGACCATTTTTTTAATCCAAATTACAAACCTGCTCAAGGCGTAGCCTTCTTCATTAATCTACTCACAGCTTCCCAAATAGCTTAAAATCCCCGAAGGCACAGAAGTTGTAGGATCCTCTGAGCGCACCTGGGCAGGAAACAAAGGTACTTCTTGCCAATGTCAGCCTTTGCCTGAAGGCCTTACTGCTCTGGCCTTCTCTTTATTTGTGAGAAAGTTCGCCTCATTGCATCGAAGCTCGAAAGTGTCAAAAGCAAACCTCTTGAACTCACATGACCTTGTGTTGAAGCAGGAGACTGGTCCTGCATTGGCAAACCTCAGATTAAAACCCAGGGCTGGCTGCCTGCTAAGTCCTGTACCTTCTCCTACTCCGCTGCCTTTCTTAGACAGTAAATACGCAAAAGCAAAGCCAGCAGCTCTGTACAGAGTAGCTGCGTGTGGCCGCTTGCGTGCTCCTCTGTCTTGGATGAGCTCCTGAGGGCTGGGCTCTGGAGGGCCAGGCTTGTGCCTGCGCCCTACTGCTCACAGAGCATGCACAGGAGCTCATCCAGGGCAGATGCTCCTACAGATTTTATCAGTGGATTGTGTTTGAGTCAGTAGTGATAGGAGCAAGTCAAACATATAAGTTCTCCATTGGTAGACACATGTTCGACGTCACTAACTGGGCTGGGCGGCTGGGCATGTGTGACACGCTTTGCTGAGATGTGTCCTGGAAATCGCCTCGAGGTTTATGGCTCAGAAAGGCTTGCCAAGGCAGCCGATGCACAGGGTGCTCCTGGGACGCAGCCACATGACGAAATTCGTGGGATGCGTGTTGCCTTGTGACATCCCATGTGCATGTATGTAGGAGAGTGGCTGTGGGAGGGCTCGGCGGCCAGGCCACCGAAGAGACAACAGTCTGACCACTGGCGACTGTGGGGCTAGACCCGCCTCTGGCAAAGCTCTGGAGGGCTGCAGAGGGAGCAGAGCGCTCTGTGTGTCCCCAAGAGCAGGACGGGGCCCTGCCGCAGGGCTGTTGATCCAGTGGCCTTCGCCCCATCTTACCCTCACTCGTAAGTTGTTTGGGCTTGTCCTGACTTTCCTCCTCCTCCTCGGGAAGTTCATTGGCTCTCCCACGAAACCCTGAGGGCCTCAGGAACAAGACTTCACTCCATTGATCAACGTGTTTTCCTTGCTTGGCGATAGGAAGGCTGTGAATGATCTGGGCTCAGAGTCAGACAAAGTGCAGCCTCCCGCACCCTCAGATTCACAGGTGTTCATTTGCCCCATGACCACGGGCTCCCAGGCCTTAGGCTCCCTGTTTGTAAAACGAGGCTAATAATCGACTTCACAGGGCTGTCTTAGCCTTAAATGAGATGAAGCGTTCTAGAAGGATACTGGGCCTGGTCAAGCCCTGTGGGGGTCACAAAGGGGCAGACAACAACAGCAGGCCTCTGGAAGCTTCCAACCTACTTGAGGTGACAAGGCACACTTGGAAAGCGAAAGCCACCCCCCGCACATCCCTACACGTCCGTGCAGCAGTGCAGAGAGGCGCCATAGATGAGTGTCTCCCTCCAGAACCAGGGAGGGCAGGGCAAATGTTTTACTGCTCCCTTCTCAACCTCTCACCAGGAAACCTATTAGAAAAGTGGAGAAATGGTTCTCCTGGAGTTCCAGCATTTTCTTTGTTCTCATCCATGTGCCAGGTATAGGCTCAGAATGTAAAACAAAGATGCTCCTACGAGATCTGGAGAGTGAGTGTGTGTTTCAACCCACGGAGCCCTCCTCACGCTCCCCCTCCCCCCGCCCCTTCAGACAGAGATGGATGGAGTTTGAACAGCAAAGATGGGAAGCTCTTACAGCCGGCAACCTGGGCCTGACCCCAGGGAGTGGAATGCAGCAGCAAAAATAAACCTGTGTTTAGAGTTTTTAGGAGGCCTGGCAGGATGGCTAACACAGCAAGGGTGCCAATCAGCAGAGCTGGCGCAGGTCTCTGCAGAGCGGTGGGTGGCCAGCGAGGCGTCCCTCAGACCTTAGCCTGTCAGCCTGCAGAGGCGCGCAGTTCTAGCTCTTCAACAGCTTGTCTCTCTGTGGCGGGAGCCCCAAAGCACTCCTGACGTCTTCAGCGGGAGCCTTATTTTGTTTTAATGGGGATGCATTTCTGGCTGAGTGATGCCCATGCCTGTCCCCGGATGTGACATCCATTTTTCCGTGACCAGCCTACACACCTGTGCCTGTAGGTGATGCCAAGTGTGCCTGCCTGTCCAGGAGAGGTTGACAGGCAGCAGGCTATGTGGCCCTGGTTGGTTCTTGTCTGCCCTCCCTGATTTTGGTGCCTTTGTGAGTGTCTGTGTGCGGGCTGTCACGGGGGGTCACGTCTGGCTCTCACCTCCCAGCACTCTCTGAGTATTGTCATTGCAGAAGCGTCTGGGCCTCAACACATGGCCGGAGACGAATGGGTGTTCCATATTCAGTGATTGCAGGTGATGCCGGGTTTATTCTCTGACATGAATTTAGTGATTGTAAATGTCACAGCTTCACACTGTTGTTAAATATGTTCATGACTTCAGAGTCAATGGGAATTTGAATTTCAAGAGCTCGTTATTTCTCTTTCGAGGAAGAGGGGGGAAAAAAACGTACAGATATAATAACATCTCAGTTTCAATGGTGCCTGACTCAGTCACGTTGGCCTTGAACTCTTCTTTGGCACCCGCTGGCCCTCTCTTGGAGGTTGGAGGGAGGAAAGATCTGGTAAAGGGAATGCTAGTTTTAAGTTCTTATTTCTTTACTTGGCCTGAGTACATATGGTCCCTATTATTAAAAAACAAAACAGATTTTGCTGATAATCAACAGTGTGTTAACATTATACATAAAATATCTTTGTTCTACATCAAAATGATTCCAGCCTTTATAAAACTACTTTGCAAACACTTTCCACCACCTTAGTTTGAGGGGTTAATTGAATGACATTCAAAACTCTAGAATATGGAATGAGAAACAGGTTAAAGGAAGAGGACCCTCAACCCAGCTGGAGTGAGTGGAGAGAGCAAGGGGGTCAGGAGGCCTGGCTCCCATCCCAGCTGTGCCACTCCGGAGCAGGAGCTGGATGAGACCAGGAATCTCCCTGAGCCTCACTCTTCCCATCTATAAAATGGGGGCAGTCATTGCTGCCTCATCAGCCACCAGGATTAAAGGAGCCAATGTGTGTGAAAGGCTGGGTTCAGAGAAGACACTCCATGAACATGTGCTGAGCTTGAAGAGAGAAAAGCTCACAATACAGGTTGTACCCACTTAAAACTCAAAATGTAGAGGCTTATAGAGGGAGAGAGGGAGGAGGAAAAAGAAGGTAGAGGGAAGGAGGATGAGGGAGAGGAAAGTGGGGAAGGGAAGAGCAGATTCATCCAGAAAAACCCCATGACAAGATTTTTCCTCCAAAAGAAATATTTTACAAATTGTACCAGAAATGGACTTCCAGTCAAGATGGTAGCATAGGTAAGCATGGCGTGCCTTCTCGTACAACCACATCAAAATTACAGCTAAATTATAGAACCACCATCACTCAGAACTGGCAGAAATCAAGTTGAATAGAAGTCTGACAACTACAGAATTAAAGAAACCACATCCACCCAGTCTGGTAGGAGGAGTAGAGACGCTGAATGGGCTGGTCCCACATACACAATGGTGTGGTGGATAAAAATTTGGGGGGACTATCTCAGGAGCGAGGGGTCTAGGCCCCACACCAGGCCCCCCACCCCAAGGTCCCAGTGCCAGGAAGATAAGTCCCCACAACTTCTGGCTGCAAAAACTAGCAGGGATGGAGTCGCTGGAAGAAACCTCTAGAGTCCCAAGCAGCTCCCCTTAAAGAGCCCACAGACGGCCTTACTCAGACTCACTCCCGCTGGGCTCCAGCACTGGGGTGGCAGCTTCAAGGCACCAGTGGTGCACAGGGAGGACCTGTCAACAGCAACCAAGGATCAACTGCAAGAGGAGGGTGTACTCAGCCTACATGAAGGGTGCACCTTGAGTACCCAGAATGAGTGATAGGGGAGGCTGTGCCGCTGGACCCTACAGGACACCTACTACATTAGGCCACATTACCAAGACAGGGAGTCACAGCAGCTCTACCTAATACATAGAAACAAACAGAGAGAGGCTGCCAAAATGATGAGACAAAAAAACCTGGCCCAAATTAAAGAACAGATCAGAACTACAGAAAAAGAGCTAAACAAAATGGAGATAAGCAATCTCTCAGATGCAGAGTTCAAAACACTGGTTATAAGGATGTTCAAGGAACTTAGTGAGGACCCCAATAGCATAAAATACACCCAGTCAGAAACGAAGGATACTCTAATTGAAATAAAGAAAAACTTACACGGAAACAACAGAAGAGTGAATAAAGCCGAGAATCAAATCAATGATTTGGAACATAAGGAAGCAAAAACCAACCAATCAGGATAAGAAGAAAAAAAAAAAGAACCCCCCCAAAATGAGAATAGTATAAGCAATTGCTGGGACAACTTCAAGCATTCCAACATTTGCATCATAGGGGTGCTAGAGGGAGAAGGGAAAGAGCAAGAAATTGGAAATCTATTTGAAAATATAATCAAAGAAAACTCCCCAAATTTGGTGAATGAATAGATGTGCAAGTCCAGGAAACACAGAGTCCCAAACAAGATGGATGCAAAGAGGCACCAAGACACATCATAATGAAAATGCCCAAGGTAAAAGATAAAGAGAGAATCTTAAAAGCTGCAAGTAAAAATAAATTAGTTACCTACAGGAGAGTTCCCATTAGACAGTCAGCTGATTTCTCAAAAGAAACTTTGCAGGCTAGAAGGGATTGGCCAGAAATATTCAAAGTCATGAAAAGCAGGGACCTATAGCCAATATTGCTCTACCCAGCAAAGGTATCATTTAGCTTCAAAGGGCAGGTAAAGATCTCCCCAGACAAGAAAAAACTAAAGGAGTTCATCATTACTGAACTATTATTATATGAAATGCTAAAGGGACTTATGTAAGGAAAAAAAGATCAAAACTATGAACAATAAAATAGCAATAAATGCATACCTGTCAAAACTTGATCTAAAAAACAAACTCAACAAGTACAGAGGCAGAATCATGGATACAGAGAACATTTTGATGGTTGCCAGATGGGCGGGGGGTGTGGAGAACGGGCGAAGAGGTGAGGGGCCTGAGAAGTACAAATAGTTACAGAACAGCCACGGGGATGCTAAGTACAGATAGGAAATGGAGCGGCCAAAGAACTCGCACACATGAGCCACCGACGGAAACAATGGTGGGGGGATGGCCTGAGGGAGTGGGGGGTGCTGGGTGGAAGGGGACAGAAGGGGAGAATCAGGACAACTGCACACAAACATACACACAAGTTTACACACACAGGCATGTGCACACACATACACACATACACAACACACCTCACAGAAGATCAGACACCAAATACAGAGGCAAAAAGTAAAAAACAGCAACTCACATGGAAATCACATTTACCACCTCCAGGTTCCACCGACAGTGCCTGGGCCCCGGTGAAGCTCTGAGCTTCCGGGAAGTCAGGCAGAAGGGCCAGAAGTATTGGTGACGTCAGAGGGTCTTGAGCGCATCTCACGCCCTCTATTCCCCATTATCTTTGCAAGGGTTGCATGCAGCTGCCTACCCCTCACCTCCTGGTAGCTTTCAAAGCTTCTTCCTTTTCGGAAAGATGATAATGGCCTGCGTTAGCGGCATTTCAGAGGAAGAAAGCAGTGGCAGGGGCACAGCAGGGGGTCGCCGTCAGGCGGGGGTTGAACCTCAGGAGCTCCCTCTGGGACTCCCAGCCCACGCCCGGCCTCACTCCTGACTTCCCTCCTGGGGCAGAAATGCCAGCCCCCTCCTCCCCTCCAAGAACAAACAAAAAACCAGCAGAAAAACTTTAAGAGGTGAACAGTAAGTTTGACATCTCAAAGGCGAAAGGGAGAAAACAAAAAACTAGGTTCTCTTTTGTGTTCAGGAAGAGGTGGAATCTTGGAGTGATTCCTTGTCTCACGGAGCTAACCAATGTGGCTTAATTATCCTGCCCTCCCTTCTTCAAAGCTTTTCAATTCTGGTCATTATTCAATGGAGCCCCTTTCAGCCATGGCCCAGGAGCGACACAGTGTGAAGGAAGTGGCCAGGGAATGAGCATCTCCTGGATGTTCCTTACTGTTTTGCTTGGGGTTTGTTCTATTTATCATTGTTCTGGAGACACAGAGGCCTGGGGGCTCAGCTGAGGTCTGAGCACAGAGGAGCCTGGGAGTTGGTCTCCAGATCCTGTGCTTTTGTGGTTTCTCCGAGACAAACGGGGGTGTGTGGGAAGCCCAGGGCACAGGTCCTGGCGCAGCAGCAGCAGCAGCAGCAGCAGCATGAAGTGTTCTGTGAATCTGAATCATTCTTCCTGCCCCAGGCAACTTCGATTGTGTTTTCCTCTGTTCACAGGGCTTCACGGCCCCTTCGGCGCCGCGCATCACCTGGCCCCTACTCACTTCTCCAGAATCACCCTGTGCCCCTCCCTAAAGCCTCACCGAACCTCTCTCAGGCTCTCGCAGGTTCTGGGCTCTTTTTCCCTTCAAGGAGAGAAACAGCACCTGCTCTTTCCCCGTGTGAATTGTCTTCCCTTCTCTCTCCATCCACCTGCCTAACGGCTCCCCAGTCTCTGCTCCGCTGTGACCCCTTCAACCCTGAGTTGGGGTTAGGTGTCCAGCCCATGCTCTGCCCGGGGCCTGCCCGCCCCTGCTGGTCACATTCGGCGGACGGGCCTGTGATTCTCTTCAGTGTGAGCTGGGGCAGTGCTGCTGGTGGCGGCGCGCAGACCCCAAGTCCCCCCTATTCTGGAGTCTCCAGGAAGGCCGTGACCACAGTTCTGCCTCGCACCGATAGAGAAGTGGATTTCCCTGCACAAAGATGACGGTTTTGTTCTGGAAAGAAATCCTCCAGGCCCTTTAGTTACGTAAATACAACGTTCAGACCCTCTTATTGTTCCTGGAGAAAGCTGAACAGCCATGAACTTAAATTCGGATGTTTTATTCAGAAAAGTTTTCCCGCTTGAAATGGTCCATTGCAGGGTATTGTTGAGCCAGAACTACATCCTAAGACACTTGTGCATTTTTCTCACACCTCCCGATGTTTCCTGACTCTGCTGGAGGGCAGAATGGACTTTGGTGTAAGAGGTGTCTGACCGGAGCGATGTGAATGTTCAATTCACAGTAGATTTTGGCAGACAATCAAGACTAGGGGGCTAGGCTTCACAGGAGACAGGCCGGTATGATTTCCTCCACTGCTAGAGAGCAGGCGGTACACTTGAATACTCATTAATATGCTGAAGATGATGTGATTTAACATTGAGACAAACAGGATGTTGAGACAGGAGATGTCTAGGCTGATGGCTCCTAGGCCAAATCTGGCCCACCACGTATTTTATGAATAAAGTTTTATTGGAGCTCAGTCCCCGGTTCATCTATATAGTGTCTGTGGCTGCTTTTCTGCTCTCATGGGACGCTTGAGTGGTTGTAGCCAAGAGTGCAGGGCCCAAAGACCAAAAATACTGACTATGTGGCCCTTTGCAAAGACGGTTTGCTATCATCTGCCTCTGGCTCCTGGCCCTGGTTGTGGATCCCAGAGAGAATGGAGTGGCCGCTCTTTTGCCCCAGAATGGCTGTTCGGCGCTGGTGCTTTCTCTGCAGACCGCGCCCAGCCAGTGTGCGGCCCCTCTACAGGGTCGCTGCATTTCTCTGCCCTTGGCCCCCGGAGGGGGGTGGGGGGCGGTGCGCGGGGGGAGGGGGGGGCGGGGGCGGGGCTTAAAGTCTCTGAAGGAGTTGTGTCTCCCCGCTTGGAGTGCGAGCAGGAAGCAGTGACTGACTCCGCCCCCAGGGTGCCGAGGCTTCCACGCTTTCTGGGTCATTACAGGCATTCCTCCACGGCCACGCTCACAGCTCTTCACACCCCCGACCCGAACCTCGCCCTACCTCGTCCCGTCTGTGTCCCTGGGAAGTGGGGTGGGAAAGGCCACTGCATCTCTCCACGGCCCACGGCCCGAGCACAGGCACACCCTCATGCCAAGTGACCCTGAGGCTGCGTCCCAAGAGCAGCTAGCGCTTCCGCCCTGCTGGCAGGGGTCCCTGAGGGGCAGCAGTTATTATGCATTGCGAGCTCACTCTGTTCTCCAGGAATAGAAGAGTGAAGCATCCCCCTGCCTTTCAAGCATCCTCAGTGCAACCTGAGCCTCCTCTCCAACCCTCTGAGGCCACCTGAAGGTGCAGAGCGCCCTGTCTCCTCCTGAACAGGAAACCGCCACCTTAAGATCTCAATGGCGTAAGAGCCCCTGATGGAGAGATCTTTTATGATTATACTTTTATGCTGACAACAGCCCTAAATTAGAGGGTGCCGCTGACTGAAATGAGCTTAATTTTCCATACAAATGTGGGCCCTTGGAAGGAAATCAGTTTTTTCAGGTCTAAAATCTATTTTATCTCCCCTAATTAGGAGAATATGTAAAGCAAGAGGGGGAAACAGCATTCAATTTGCCATTAAAGCCAACCCAGCGGTTTATAAGACCGCACTTTCCAAACAAGCTCTGGCCTATTAGAGGAGATCATACATAATTCAGGACCCACTTGTTACCGTGTGGATCATGCAAATTCTCTCAAATTACACTGACGAAAAATGAAGTTCATCTTCCAGCTTTAAATAGAGTGTTAGGAAAAGGGGTGGATACAAAAGCCAGAAAAAAGCCAACGATTCCAGGAGCATCAATGAACGTGCGATTGGGAGGCTTGAATGAAAGAGGGAGAAGCCCCCAGCTGGGAGCCCCACGTGAACGGCAAGTCCAGCAGGCGACAAATTGTTGACATTCCCGTCTGCCTGCTCGTCAGAGCCGTCTGCTCTCATCAGAAGGGAGGACCCTTCCATTCTGGAAACTTCTTGTTTCTGAGATTATCTGCATATTGACCGTCAGGAGGTTCTCTTCTTGGACCTTAGAGGTTTGTGTGTATATGTGTGTGTGAGAGAGAGAGAAAGAGAAAGACAGATGGACAGACTTAGCCAGTTGGAGCTGCCATAACAAAGTACCAGCCTGGGGGCTTTATAAACAACAGAAATGCATTTCTCACCGCTCTGGAGGCTGGAGGTCCCAAGTCAAAGGTCAGCACACATGGCTGGGCTCCGCAAGGACAGCTTTCTTGCACCTTGCAGACTGCTGATACCGGTTCTCACTTACCTTCCTGTGGCAGAAGGAGGAATTGAGAGCTGTCCGAGGTCCCTTTTATAAGGACACTGGTTCTGTTCATGAGCACTCCACCCTCATGACCTAATTATCTCCCAAAGGCCCCCACTTCCAAATACCATCAGACTGGCCATCAATGTTTAAACCCATGAATTCTGGGGGGTCGCAATCATTCAGCCCATAGCAAAAGCTGCAGGCAGGCGGGGGTCGGTCTGGCCTGGTGAGATGTGCCCCGCCAACTGTCCAGGCACTGAGCGAGGCACTGGGAAAGGCGCGGCGATGGGGAGGAGTGCGGGCAGGACAGGTGTCTGAGAAGGGAGGGCTGGAACGGGGTCCGGGAGAGGGGAGGAACTTGAATGGGCAGAGGAAGGCAGTGTTCTGGAACAGAGACTGGGGAAACGGCTCAGGCACGGGCCTAGGGAGAGCCTTGTGGTCCAGCCAGCATGAGAGGGTGGGAAATGCCCTCCCTGGACATTGGCTGTGATGTTCATGGAGACTGGAGACTCCGAGCCTCCTTTCCCAGCAGAGGACTGTCCTGAGCCCCTTTCTCCACTGTGAGGTCACACAGCAGTGAAGGGAGGTGCACCATGGCTGTGGAATCGGCTCCTGCAGATTTTCCTCTGAGCTCCAGCTCCCGCTCTGAGGGAGAAGCTGGTGGTTGAGTGATCAATACGCCAAACAGGGCCAAATGCCACAGGGGAGTTGAAAGGAGGTAATTAAACAACCTTCTCATGCAAGCGCCCTTCCAGGGATGAGCTGTGATTTGAATAATTAAGCCTCACTGGGGAAGCTGGAAGAGAAATACCAACGAAGAAGCGCTTTGCTGCTGGTGTTGACCTGTGCAGCCAGGAGAGATGCGGCGTGTGCATCCCATGAGGCTGGGAGGAGGCGAGGCCCACCCGTGGTCACCTTGGGCCCGCCCAGCTCCTGTGTCCGGAGAACTGGGTCCCTTGCATTTCCCTGCTCTCTTCCTCTGTATCCTCGGTCTCTTTTCTATCCTTGCTGCTCCTGACCCCAACAGCCACACCCTAGTCCACGACATCATCATCTTTCCGCCAGGTTTCTGCCGTTGTGTCCCGGCCAGAATTTAACCTCCAGGAAGCTGCCCCAGTGCCACCAGCAAGCTTTGCCTCAGGGGGGCACCCAGGGCCCCTCCGGTGTGGTGTGTCCAACCCGATTTCCCATTCTGCCCCTGCCGCTTCCCGCCTCGGGGCCTTCGCACGCCCGGGAACGGCTTCCCCTTTCCAGGCCGCCTTCTAGCCCGGTTGTATCTCCTCCGTGACACACCCCCGCTGTCCCCAACCAAAAATGATCGTATCACATTTTGGGTAATCGTTGCTTTTGTGTGTGTGTTGGAGGAGGCCATGAAGAGGACAGAATTGCTGTTTGTCCCTGAGCTGGACCCAGGCACTCAGGGGTCCTCCCCCTGCCCGTCCTTGGGATGTGCGCTCTGCTCTCCATTCCCACCTTGGGGGCCATTTCACAGACGCACCCTCAAGAGAGCGAGGTGTCGTTGAGACCATGGGGTGTGTGACTGGGCCCCGTGGAGGCCCCTCCATGAGCTTTTTTTGAGATTCTGGCAGGCACTGCAGGGATCTAAGCATTTTGCTCAGACAGGCCTTACCCAAAAGTTCGCTTGCTTGTTAAGCCTGCCCCCACCAGTCCAGTCTGAAGGGGCCTCCCCTTCCCCCGCCTCTCCTTGCGCTCCGCATACACGGCCAGTCGTGGGTTTCCCCCGGGGAGCTGCCATGCATACCTCATCTCTTCTCACACTCCCGCCTCCCGGACTACACATGGCCTGACTCGGTGCCCTGAGTTGTGCATGTCCCGTGATGGCCGTGTTACGGGAATGCAAGGGGCACGATCTCTTAGCCAGAACCCAGGGAATGGCCGTGCGGTGGAATTTCCAATTTTTCATGCTTCAGTACATCTGCTCGACGGCACCAAACAGCCCCATGAGGCCTGCGTGGTCCCCTGCCGTCAGACACAGTCATGTTTCTCCTACAAAAGTGAAATAGTCACACCGAAAGGGATAACTAAAGATGATATTTAGCTTCAATGAAGTTCAGGCCGGGCTTTGACCAGGTAAGAGGAGAAAATGTCAGTGTTCCGAAATGAAGTGACTTTGGACCTGAGGGGAGGGACTAGGGACCAGCCTTCCTCTGGATATGCCCCCTGTGCTCTCCAGGAGCCTGGAGGAGAGCTCAACCTCGTCCTGTCACATAGCTCTCTCCGGAAGCAGTGATTATTTAGCTGAAGGGGAAACTGCAGTGTTAAAGGCGCGTGAGAAGCCTTGGTGGCCTCAGGAGATCCTTCTGGAATCACCAAACCTGGCTTGTGAGCATGTGTATGAGGGTACGGGGGCTCCAGGTGCCAAGGGCGATGCTGCTACCCCAGCTTGTGCCTGGAGCACTTGAGCCTGGTCTTAGGGGAACCCCAATGCCAGGCCTCGGGGCGGTTCCCTTCCACCCCACACTCGATCACCTTAGTCTGGTGATCTGGCCATTGCACTTGAAAGAACAAGCCGTCTGGAAAGTTTCCATGAAAAAGTAGGTGCAAGCGATTAAAAGGAAAAATACAAGTCCCTGCGTGAGACAGTGGAGGTGTCGATGTGGGTCTTAAAAGAAGAACAGCCTTAATATCGAGGAATCCTTGCTGGGCCCAGGTAACCTAGATACCACCTCTCGAAGAAAATATAGATCTGTTTTCTAGCTGGACCTCAGCTTTCAAGTCGCAGCTTCTTGGATTTATCGCAGGTCATTAACCGCCGGGCTGCAGCTCCGGGAAGACGCGAGAAGATTAAAGTCGCAGCCAGGGCCGTTGAGAAATAATTTGGCCAGTCTTGGATGCTGGGAGTGTGCTGTTAAACCATTATTGCCTGTTAATTCTTCGTGTAACTTTGGGGAGGAAAACTATTATGCAAATGGCAGGGATTTTTCAATTAATTCTGTAGACTCCGTCGGATTTTAAGTGGCTGAGTTTGAGATACATTTCTTAGGGAAATGAGAACTTGGGTGGGCAAGGCCCCGAGTCAGGACCTGCTGTATAATTTGTAAGCCCACGCAAAATGAAAGTGCAGAGCCCATGGTTCAAAAATTAGCAAGTTTCAAGATGCTGACATTGCAGAGCCTTCAAGCAAGCGTGGGCCTTTCTGAGCCGGGCCTGTGTGAGCACCCGGTCTTCTGAGACTTAGGGGGAACGGCAGCGCAGTGGAAAAATCCCGGAGCTGTGTGCCAGCCGGAGGAGCCTGGGATCGGTTCTCAGTTTTGCATCTTGCTGGTTGTTGGACCTCAGACAGAGAGGAGGGAGCCTCCCCTTCCTCCCTGGTGAAGGGAGCTGGGGTAAAGGTGCGGAGAAGTGACGCTGGGCGGAGCTTGGGGGAACGCATCGTGTCTAGCAGGATCTCAGTAAATCTTCCTTCCCCCAGTGTCGCGGGTGCCCGGCTGAGTCCTCTCACTCAACCATCTTCAGCACCTGCCTGCCAGCTCCCGAAGGCCAGCAGCTGCATTCCAGGGCTGGCGTATTGTCCGTGGCGGATGATGGAGAAGTGCTAAATTTCAGTTAGAGATGCGTAGAAACGAAGATGCCATTTTCCCCCGATACGCATTCTTGGAATTCCCAAATTCTAGCCTCTGACCTTTGCGTACATGGAACATCGCCCCACTTTTTCCACCGTTGCTTCTTGAGTGAGAGCAATGGCCTCTGTTTTCTCCCCTTCACCAGAGGACACGCCAATACCACTCTTGGTTGTGGCCACAGCAGGGGGCCTCAGACTCCAGCTACGGCAGGGATTTAAGCATTTGGGCTAAAATGAAGGGCGAGATAAAAGATGTTCCGAGCTTGATGGTTAAGCTGTTGGACGGGGCACGGTCGCAGAATGCGACTCCCCGGACACAGGCTAAGCGGGAGGCTGGCCCAGCTCTCACACTGGGACACACACAGGTGGGACGGCTGGGAGTCGACAGACAATTGTATCTTGTCCCCATTGAGCTCCGTGTCAAGGCAGAGATGAATTGGATATGGAGCGAAATTATTGGCTGAGTGAAACACTGATGTTCTGGAAGCCGAAAGAGAATGAGTGTGTTTGAAGAATCTGTGAATAGGCCATTGGAAAGTGACACAAGGCGTCCTGCTGGGGGACGAGCCATGTGCAGAAAGAACCCTCAACCTAGAGACGCTGTGAGTGGAGACAAAGCCAAGTCGGTGGAGGGGCCCCTAGCAACCCCGCGGGGCTGATGGGCCGCCTCTGTTGCTCTCCCACGTTCTGTTCCCTTCATTATACACAGTCCTGCCCATCTCCCTTTTTCTCCTCCTCTTTCCCAAGTTTCATTATTATTTATTTTCTGTGCGGGGCTCACTGACTGGCAGGTAGAGAGCCCGAGGAGGTGAAGCCAGGGTCCCTGCCCTAGGATCATGCAAAGGAACCACTTTGGGTTCAAATTCTAAATCCTTCCCTTCCCATCTGGGGACTTCCAAGGAGCCAAAAACCTCACTGAGCTTCACCCTCACTGAGATAAGGATAAAGCAGCTTTCTGCTTCGGACAGTTGTATTAAGATTGACCCGTCCTTTCCCACCCCCCTGGCACAGCTGGAGGGAGAGAACACAGGTTTTGGCGTGGGACAGGCGTGGGGCTGTTGCTCATTGCTCTGAGCACCTGTTTCCTTGGCTGTCAGTGGGGGTAATAACACCTGGATGGTACGTGTGCTGTGGGGCTGGAGACTCGCCCTGGGCGCTCAACCCTCATTCAAGGGCAGGGCTGCCTGCGCATGCTTGTCCGCCTGCTCTCAGGGGCCGGCGGAACCCTCCGCTCCGCCTTCAGCATAAGTAAGCAGGATGCCCGGGGGTCCCCCCAGGGGTCTCCCCACTGCGGCCCCCATTTCCCGTGAGCTCTTTTCCTGCCTTTGGGGCGCCTCCCACACTGCGCTGGCTGAACCCCGCGGAGGATGATTTTAGGGAAACTTCACTGGACCCCATGCCCCCCCCACACTGCCTCCGGGGACCCCTGCCTCACTCTGATAAAAAGCAAGTGCTCCAAAGCTGGGGGAGGGGGTGAGGACTGGGTTTTATACCTGGAGGCAGGTGGGATACACCACTGCCTAGGAAGCTCTCACAAACACAAGACTAAGTGCTTAGGCGCTGCTCTGAATATTTACAAGTATGTATTAACTCAATCAGTCCTTGAAATCCCCTTAGGAGGCAAATGCCGTTTTCACTCCCTTGTCAGAGGAGGAAGCAAAGGCCCAGGGAGGCCAGGTAACTGGTCTAGGGTTTGACCGCGGGTCAGGGTGAGCTGGTGTTGGTGAGTTTAAGGAGAGGGGAAGGCGCCTCTCCCACCTGCACCTGCAGCAGAAGCGCCTTCACCCTGCAGCCAGGGGACAAACGAATGAACAGTGGCTCGTCTCCATTTCCCAGGGGTGGCAGGGGCCAGTCGGCATGTCCCGCACTCTGGGCTCCAGCCTGGTCTCCTGCCCAGCCCTCCGCACCGTGCTGCATCCCAGGTGGCGTCCCTCAGTATCTGAGTCCCCATTTCTTAAGCTGTAAGTTGGAGCGATGGCGTTGCCTAGCTCAGAGGACTAGGGTGAGGACCGGCTGGGAGCATGTGTGTGAAAGGGCTTTGTACCCAGGGCACTGCCTGTGGGGGTGCATTCTGAGCGTTTTTGTAGGCGGCAGGGACTCTGTGCTCGGAGTTCCCGACCTTCACTGCGCCCCGCTCTCAGCCAGACAGCAGCCAACCATCACCAGGAGACCCTCCCCGCCTCCTGCCCAGCCCAGCCTGGCCAGGAACACAGGCGGCTTCTCTCCGCTGAGCCTGAACTGGCTCTGGGACGCGCATGTTGTCCTGGGTCTTCTTCCCTCCCCCCAACCCCCCCCCTCGCCAACCCCTGTAGCTAATGAAACCCCAGGCTTTGTCTCTTTTTCTGGAACCCTGACTCCAAACCATGTGTACCCTCTTCCTCTCTGTTTTAGTTATTTATTGCTGCTTAGCAGACTCCCTCAGAGCACCATGGCCGAAAGCTACCCCATTTGTTGTTTCTCAGGAATCTGTGGGTCGGGACCTCGGACAGGGCAGGTGGGGACCACACGCATCTGTCCCTGGTGATGTCTACCTGCCGGGGAGGAGCAATCCAGGCAGCTTCTTCCTTGTCTGGTACCTTGGCTGGGGAGGCTGGAAGGTTGGGCTCCGCTTGGAAGCTGTGTCTCTCTCACATGGTCCCTGTGGCTGTACCACGTGGCTTCTCCGTGAAGCCTGTCCAACAGCCCGACTTCGTACTTGGTGGCTCAGGGCACCCAGATCACAAGGACAGAGTTGTCACGTTTTCCTGAGACTCGGGCCTGAAATGGCAAAGCATCCATCCCACTACCTTTGATTGGGTAAACCAGGTCACAGCACCAGCCCGCATAGGGAGAGGCAGGGAGGGGTCTCAACAAGGTTAGGAATATGGGAGTGGTGGCTCCTGGGGCGTGGTTGGCGACCGGCCCCCACCTCTCCTGTGCCCTTTAACAATAACAGTGGTTGAGGTTGACCTGCATGCCTGTGTCCAGCCGATGGGGGATCTTTCTCAAGTGTCCACAGTGAACCTCACTGATGCACTTGTGCTAACCCAGCAGGCCCTGGAATTCCTGATTAATGGCTGTCACGGGCCAGAGACCGAGCGCTAACGGAAGACCTGATGATCAACGGTCACCCCGCTCAGGCTCCGCCAGGCCTTCACTGGGCCAGTGGAGTCCAGACAGGCGTTCCGAGAGCCAGGGCAAGGGGCAGGGGACACGGGCGAGGCAGTAACAAACTCTTTCGTTTTTCCTGTTAATAAAGCCTGACCCTAATAGACCAGGCGGAGTCTGGTAGGACGGCTCTGCCATCCTGCCGCTTCTCCGGCACAGCCCGGCCGGCCTGTGCAGGGCTTCCCGAGGCCCTGTGAGAGGAGGGGAGGGCCAGGCAGACCCGGGACCTGCCGAGGAGGGGACCCAGGAGCCTGCAGTGCACGCTGTGCCCCAGGGCAGTGCTTCCCAGACTCTGTTCTCAGGGCCACATTCCCAAGGATGGGAAGAGTTGCCACCCACCCCCTGAGAAGTTCTCCAACAGTGAGTCTACGGAAAGCACACATTCCAATGTCTGTCTTCTAGCACATCCGCACGTCGTCAGCCCGCCAAAGGCCCTGAGGAGGCCTGCAGCCAGGGCGCACGTCTACCTTGGCTCAGACAAGTGCTCCCAGACCCGCTCCTGGATCCTCCTTTGCCTCTTCGGGCTAAGTTTCCGGACCTGCCTTTGGGAGGCGCATTTGCACCCGCCCCAGGGACCCGGGGAGGCCCAGCCCGGCCATCAGACGCAGAGGCGGGAGCAGGGCCCTACACCGGCGCTAAGCCGGGTCCTCACGGCGTAGGGCCTGGAGTGGACCGGTGGGGGCAGGAGCCAGCGCTTGTTCCAGAAATTGGCCTGGAGAGCCCGTGGCTGAGTTTCCTGTCTGCCAGGGAGGCCGGCCTGGTTTCAGGTGCAGAGTCACTCGGGGCAGGCTCTGTTGCCCCCGTGAGTGTGGCGCTGGGTGGTGGTGGGGACGGTGACGTCCCTTTGCCCTGACCGCCAAGCATCAAGTGCCTGTGCGGGAGTCAACCCTGTGTGTCCGCCACACGGCCACATTTGCGTGCGAGGTTTGATGTACGTTGCCGGGGGTACGACGTCCTGTATTGTGTCTCATTTATGGAGCGTTGCCTTGAAAGTTGGGTCTTATTAGTCTCCCCTGGGAAAGAATAAAAAAACAGGAGAGACTTAATGAGACAAGGAGAAAATGATTAGTCAACTTTCCCCAAGCTCCTTTGCTAGAAGGGTAAAATGAGTTTAACATATATATTTAATGTGAGTTTTCCTTCTCTCATAAAAAAATCCAACCTGTATATCTATTACATTAAGAAGTTCCTGAGGGGTAACTGGTTTAATTGCATTTTTTAAAAAAAATTCCTGAGACGTTTTCATCTGCAAATGTGACATGCCTTTTTACAGCTTGTCTCCTGCTGAGAGGGTCAGCTGAGAATAGGGGTGTGAGGGTCCTTTGTAAACTGTAAAGTGCTGCACACACATAGGTATCAGTAACCTCATGTTAGTACAGATACCTCTTGTCATGGCCTGAATGCCGATGTCACCCCAAAGTTCATGTTAAAAGCCCTACACCCTGATGTGTCTGTATTTGGGGCTGGCGCGTGTGAGGAGGTGATAGAAGTTTGATGAGGTCCTGAGGGTGGGACCCTAACACGATACGGCAGGTGCCCTTAGAAGAGGGAGAGGCTCCAGAGCCTCTTTCCCTCTGTGCACACCGAGCAGAAAGGCCAGGTGAGGAGGCCGTGAGGAGACGGTCTGCAAACCAGGAAGAGGCCCCGGCCAGGAACATGGTCAGCACCTTGACCTTGCACTTCCTGGCCTGCAAAACTGTGAAAAATAAACTGCTGTTGTTCGAGCCCCTGAGTCGGTGGTATTTTATTGTGGCAGCCTGAGCTGTCTGACACCCTGTCAAAGGAAAACGTCCTCGGAGCCCGGGCTGGGGTGGACACCCCGGTCCATGAAAAGCAGAGCCACCATCCCTGTGGACTCAGAACCCAAGGAATCTGGCCCCTCTTCTAGATCCCAGGAGAACTGAGGCGTGCGCACGTCCTCCGTCTCTGCAGCCTTCCCGGTTGTCCCCCGCGGAGCCTCTGGCTGCGGGAGCTGGGAGTGCTTCTCAGGGCAGGATGTGCTCGGGAGAAGATGAGCTGTTTAATCTGCTTTTCAAACGTCACAGAGGAACAGAGATCGGATGGTGACACCACAGTACCTACGGGTGGATGGTGGCTTCACTGAAGAGCAGCACTGGCTTAGGTTGGTAGCTCAGTTAACACTTACTATAAAATGATTTTGCACATCAACCATGAGCCTGAGCGACTTCTGGGCATTTTACATAGATCCTATTTTACTTAATGCAATGTAATCAAATCTTGGCCCCCAATATTATTTATGAAGTAAACTTTTCTAACTCATCAAACCGCAGTTCTAGGCCCAACTCCTGTGTGTTTTAGCATCTCACTTCCTCGGTACCTGTTCTAGGAATGAAACTGCTTTGCTAAAGTGTTCCGTGGCAGAGGTGGGCTTAGATGTTGGGTCTCCCTCATTCTGGAAAGAAATCAAGTACTTACTTATTAGAAGCCTGTTTACTGGGTAGATGAACTGGATTTCTGGCAGTGGGTTAGGCTCTGGAGTATACAGTTCACCAAGACAGACCCAAAGGGAAACATACACTTTTAAATGAAAAAAAATTTTTGCTTTCACAGCCGTAGGATGAATAAAATGCCATCCGTACAATAATGCCTTTGCTGTAGATGTTGTTACTATGTATAGGCAGTTCCTGACTGCTCCTTCCAAAGGCAACACCTTCCCGCCTTTCAGCTGTGTCTGCTGTTTATCATTCTGATACTAAATAAGAGATTTATTCTTCTATTTGTTTTTATGTTATTCTTACTAAGTAAAACTCAAACGGAGAAAATTATATAAAACCAGGAGCCTTCGCTCATTAAACCTGAGAATCCACGGGCTCAGGCTGCTTTCCCCTCCCATCTGTAGCGGGGGTCCCACGAGGGCACTCGCTGCTGGAGTGGGCAGACCCCTCTCAGTTCTCGCTGGTGCAGCAGGTTGGCGCCCTGAACGTTGCAGTGCGTGCCTGTTGGTTGTTCCCGGGCTCTCGTGCTCTCCGCGGCTGCCTTCGGCCCAGCGCGGAGAGCCTGCAAGCCCTGTCTGTGGCGTGTCCTCGCCCACTCCGCGCTTGGAGTCCACGCGCTGCCTTGTCCCCTAGTTTGTTGTAGAGGTTGGATGTGGATTTCAGTTCTTGCCTCCTTGGTTTCTCTATGTGTTTTTATTTTATTTTTTAATTTTTGTAAAAGAGGGCCTTTTAAAAAAGATTTTATTTATTTTAGAGGGAGGAAGGAGGGAGAGAGGGAGAGAAACGTCAATGGGTGAGAGGAACATCTTGCACGCTCCTAAATGGGGACCTGGCCCGCAACCCGGGAGGCATGTGCCCTGACTGGGAATTGAACCAGTGATCTTTCAATTCGTAGACCAATGCTCAATCCACTGAGTTCTCTCTCTGTGTTTTTAGAGGGGTGTTTGGGGGAGGTAGAAAACACACTGACCTCATTGCCATCGTCCCAGAATCCTCGTCATTTTCGACGTTACCCAGGCATGTCCAGCTCAGGGGAACAGGGAGTCAGCTTCTTGCAGCCCAGCGCCCGCTCCCTCCCTCTCCCCCCGCCCCTCGTTCTTCCAGTAGTCAGTGCCCAGTGATGTCAGTATGTATTACTGTAACTACGTTGCAATAAGATCTTCATTTCATGTTTCTTCTCTTACACATATTCTTGTCCTCCCCTCCCCTGGGGATTGTTCTGGGATTATTACTTGTATCGTGTGTGTGTTTTAAATATATTGTTTCTGCTCCCAACATTATCTGTTTCCTTCCAGCTCTTTATTTTGGTCCCTGTTTTTCATGCTAGTGGCTTCCCTCAAATTTCTAGTTGTCTCTGGTTGTCTGTTCATATTTAAAACTTGCTTAAAAGCGACATGGAGTTTTCTGCATGTAGTGGGACAGGAGAGGACTCTCCCACAAGTATAGCTGCTGCAGGCTCACCTTCCCATGGGGGTGGCCGCGCTCTCAGTGGGAGGCCGTCTTTCCTCGGGAGCTGATTCCATTCCCCAGAGAGGTGCGCGGTAGCCTGCAGCCTGGGAGTTATTGGCTTGGACAGAGAAAGGGCTCAGAGCATTGCCAGTTTGGGAGGCAGACTCGCAGAGAGCCCCTGTTTACGGCCCCTCTCCCTTGTTCTGGCGAACAGACTGACTCCCCTGGTTCAGTTTCTTTTGCACTGACATGCTCTTCACTCCTGCTCTCCATCTTTATGCATCTATATTTGAATGCTTTACATCAGTCATTAAATGTTGGTGCAGCCTCCTTTCATTTCTTTTTAAAGAAAAACTGTAAATAGAAGTTCTACTATTTCCTTCCTGTACTCTAATAAGTTACCTCGCACACCACTCCCCTGGGCCGTGCATCCAACCCGGAGAATGAGTGCCTGGAAGGGACGTCTTACAGCCAGGCAAGGGCAACTTCCCCTCCTTGTCAACGTGCGCCTTCCTTCCTTGTCCCCAGCTTGATGCCCCTCACCTGCCTACAGGGCGCCTGGCAACTCCATGTTTGAGCTCTCAGATGACTTCCGGCTTCCCAAGGGATTTATCCCAACTGCCTTTCAGTAAAGCTGCCCTTCCCTCTCCTCCAGCTTCAGAAATTAATTGATGTCTCTTATGTCCAATGGGGTCCTCGACTATTCACTATGTCTCTGTGGGTTCATACTTCTAAACTTCTTTTATTGTCATGTTAATGACCTTTGGAAGGGAAAAGGAATTAACGCACGTGTTCCATCTGCCAGAAATATATTTTAACAATCAACATCAACAGAAAAATCACTTCACATTTCAAAAATCACAGAACCCCTTATGTCCAACAAGTGTTATTTCATAGCTCTTCATTAGAGCACACCGTGAGGTAAGGGATGGTCACCCTCAGTTACGAGGGGCAAGGCTGGGCCTAGAGTGGCTCTGGGATTCAGCAGTGGGACTGGGTCAGGACGCAAGTGTATGACTCCTGGTTGTCGTTGCTGTTGCTGTTGTTGGTGCTTTAATCCCATAGACTGGCCATGAACTTGGGGACTTTCCCAACAGCTGTTGTTCTCTAAAATTCAAGCACATTATCTCTCATTGACAGGCACTAAAACCTATGACATGCAGAGGGGACCCCATTTTATATGAGCAGAGGCTTTTGGTTGACTATAGAAATGTAAACATGACTCTTCTAATGCATTTTTAATAGTCTATTTCTGGACACCAGGCAAAGTTCACACCTTTAACAGGAAAAGATTTGCCACACAGGCCAATTCCTCCCCTAAGAATTCCTCTAAAGATTTGAACTTCACCCCAACTGTTTCCTTTACTTCCTTGCTCCAGTGAACTTGTGTTTGTGGGTGTTGATGTGTGTGTGGAGGGGTGCCTACTAGGTCTTACTCTAGGGGGCCACCGAGGCCAGCGCGCCGGTTGATGCTGTACTCCTCCTGAACCCCGCTTGGCTGCCTGGATGTTGGCTCAAAGACCCTTTCCCAGACATTGCCTGAAAAAAGTGACTGCCTCCTGCACGCTCATTATTTATTGGTTGTATTTCAGCCCGACAGCCTACAGGCAATCAGTGACGATTTCAAGACCATGAACTTCACTCTGGCAGGTATAAGCTCTTGTCTTCCCTTTCAGTAGTTTTGTGGTGAGTGGTAATGTCTCTGTGCTTGTCCTGGGTCAGGCTCAGTCAGGCTCTTTGCCTCTGCGACCACCTTCCCTCCCTCTCCCTGCGGGGGCCACTCCGCCTTTCAGGACCAAAAACATTCAGAGACTAGAAGGATGAAAGTAACTCTTAATCTGTTCTCTCGGGTTCAACACCCAGTCCTCCTTGTTGAGTTAATACGGGAGAGGAAGATGATGTTGGAGGAAGAACACAAGATTTGAGGTTTGGTCAACTTGGGTGTGTATCCTATATTCATCCTTACAAGCCATGTGAAGTTAGATAAATCATTTACCATCTGTGAGCCTCAGTATATGAAAAAAGCGAGAATGCTTATACCCTCATTGTTAATTGGTCAGAAAGTTGACCAAGGTAAGTTAAAAATGCCTAGCATACTTTTTCGTGAGAAGTTAAACATGCACTTAGCATAGGACCCAGCAATTCAACCCTGCAGAGGCTGCCCTAGAGAAATTAAAAACATGTGTCTACACAAAGACATATATGCAAATATTGATGAGTTTTACTGATAATAGCGTCAATTAGAAACAACCCAAACAGTCCACTGATAAGCAAATGAAAAACAAAGTTACATATATTCATACAGTGGAATTCTACTTATCCATAAAAAGAATGAACCGTTGATCCATGCATCACTGTGGATGATTCTCAAAAACAGTAAGCCTAGAGGAAGGAGCCAGATGCAGAAGACTGCTATGTTTGTGATTCTGTGTGGAACCCTACAAAACCAAATCTAGTCAGCGCTGACAGAACGTGGGTCAGTGGTAATGGGGGGCCAGGCGTGCGGGTGCGGATTGACTGGGAAGGGGCACAAGGGAATCTTTGGGCGATAGAAATGTTTCCATGTCTCGACTGTGGGGGTAGTTACACGGCTGTATGCATGTGGATGCTTAAAATGTGTGCATTGTAGTCTATGGAAGCGACATCTTATTGATTTTCTAAAATATGTGCTTGACATGTAGTAAGTACTCAGTAAATGTTGTTTCCCTTCTCTCTTTGGCGGGTGCTCATGGAAGAGCCGTGCACGGTTTCTGGCCATGAACTTGCAGTCTTCTGAGCAGGTTGCAGTGCCTCTCCCATTTCCTCTGACCATTCGGGACACTGTAGCTGTCTTAGTCCACATGGGCTGCTACGGCAGGCTACCACAGACTGGGTGCTTTAATGAAAGCAATTTCTTTTCTTATAGTTCTGGAAGGTACGAAGTCTAAGATCAAAGTGATAGAAAGTTCCTGCCGATCACTTTCTGGTGAGGGCTCTCTCCCTGGCTTATAGATGGCTGCTTTCCGGCTGTGTCCTTCCCTGGCTTTTCCTTGGCGTCTGCACATGGGAGAGAGATTGCTTCTTCTTCTCCTTTTAAGATCACCAATCCTATTGGATTAGGAGCCCAATTTTTAAACTTCATTGAACCTAATTACCTCCTAAAGCTCTATCTCCAGACATAGTCACATTAGGGGTTCGGCTTCAACATATGGATTTGGGGGTGGGGGTTGCACATAGCATAGCCTGTTCCTGGATTTCCACCACTCAGAGTTATAGATGGGTACTCTTCCTGTGTGCGGCAGGTTAACATGCTGGGGAGCTGTTTTTGGAAGCAGCCGTCAAATACCTACTTCTGGAAACTGGGGAATAAACAGCTCAGCTCCCTTGCCCCCCAGGTGGGTAATACTGAGGAGTTGTCTTATACCATTTTTCAGAGTTTTCCCTTGGGATGAAGCCCCAGTCACCCACTGGCTTAATATGTCCCTCCTCACTTTCCCGTGTCACTACCCCGCCCCTGTTCCAGTGGTCCTGCTATCTGCCAAATAAACCATTTAAACTGGAATCTCTCAGGCTCTGAATCTGGGAGAACCTAAAGAAAAGGTAGTGATACATGTTTGTACAGGTGAGTGTCATTTAAGGTGGACTGGAAAAAGCAGTCCAACAGCTGTTTATCCATCAAAGAACAGAAAAAAGGATTAACTATGGAGGAGACAGTGATGCGGACACAGGGATCAGAGACAGGTCTTGGAAGAGGTGGGGTTTGAACTGGGCTTTGAAGGATGTATACTGTTTTTACAGGGAGCTCTTATTGGGTGGAGGGAGAGGGAAAAAAGAGAGAGAGAGAGAAGGAATCACAGAGAGGAGATTCTATTTCATGTTTGCTGAGCACCTACGCCGTAGAAGACACTGTGCTCAGAGCCAAGCACACAGACCTGAGTGAGACCCAGTCCCTGTCCCCAAGGACATCATGTCTGTCGATAAAGCCCTCGTCCCCTTGCCCTGTGATTTAATGCAGCATTTCCCGAACATGGCTCCCAGAACTTTCCCTGTGTCAGGTGTTCTGGGAGAGCCCTCTGCATGGAGCTCCCTCATGCCAAAGTGCCAACAAAAGGAAACACTGAGCTTTTTGGAAAACTCTCCTTGGGCACAGCTCCAAAATTCTGGCCAGAGTCAATAGTCTTGTTTCCATGGCTTTGACTAAATTCATGTGCAGTGTTTGATTGAGAGGTTGCACTGAGAATATTCTGCACATCGGGCCAATTCTCTGGTGATTTTAATATTTCATTTATCAACTGATTTAACTTTTAATAGTACCCAGAGCCATCTCATTAGATTACAGTGCTGCAAGAGTGCCGCTGTAATAGCTATCCCGTTGTTCGGGTAAATTCAATTTGAGCGGCTGTAGCCCAAGGCAAGAGGCCTTCGTGGTTTCTGAAATGTTTTGTCATCTTCTCTTCCAAACAAGTCTCAGCCTCTTCTGTGTGCGTGACTTGGGCATGACCGACAGAGCTCCCAAGATCTTGGGGGAACTAAATGAGAAATATGACCTGGATGCAGCGGATGGTCATTGTCACATTACACTGGACATGTGTTCTGTGTCCCTGCCATACCTGTATTTGAAGAGTTCTTAGAAGATTGTGATTGTGCCTGAGAAATCTCTGAATCCCTAGTACCTTGTAGAGTTTTTGATACAAGGTAGAGTCTTAATAAATGTTTGCATTAAAGTGGACCTGAATTTGTGTTTCCAGGCACCAGCGAGTTCTGTCCTTGGTTCTGAGCTATTTAATGGTCCTTAAACCATGTTCTTGATGGAACCGTAGAGGACATTCTCTGACTCTCCATAATGCTGGGAAGCTGAGAGGGACTTAGTCGCGCTGGGTGACTGAGTCAGTACAGTACCAGGAAGATTTTCCTATGTAGGGACATCTATAGAACAAAAAAGATATAGCAGATACCTGATTCTGTAACACTGTTTGCTCCTGGAAAGCAAAGACTGCCTTTTATTTCTGTATCTCCAGAGTCTAGAAGAGTCCTGAGTACAGGTTAGATGGGCAATAAATGATTTTTGAATGAATGCATAATTAGAAGTCTGACATTCCATTCAAAGGTTCATTTCTCACAATGGGAGAGAGAGGAGAGGCATGGGTTAGCTGCTGCATGAAAGAAAAATATTTAAGATCTTGAATTGCTAATAAGTTCAGTAATAATAGGCTTCCACAGTCCTTCAGGCAGCTGGCTTTTCTTTTGGTCACGTGGTGTAACTCATACTGACCTCGGATGTGGGGGTTGAGCTCCAATCAGATCATATCCGTTCCTCTTTGTTCGAGTTAGGGACCCCTGCCAGCCTCTGGGGACTAAACTTTTGAAAGAAAACTCTCAGGTGAAAAAAAAATAGAGCTTCTATGGGATGACAGAAACATCCATTTGCTTATTCATTTAATCTAAAGACATGTATTGCGTGGCTTCTCTGTCAGGCATTTCAGAGGCACAAGGGACATAGGAAATGGTCTTCTCTCCCAGGCTTCTTTCAGCATCTTTGTGGAGTGAGATAAGGGACCATTATACAGAGAGAACACATTCAGGGAAAACCTAGGACAGTACAGGGCAAAGAGCAAGTACCCGATATATGCCTTTTGGATGAACAGACTAAAAGCTCTCAAACTTTAATGAGAACCAGCATGTTTGGGAATCTAGTTTTAAGATGTTCTGCACACGATAATGATGATGTGGAACATGGACCTCGCTTTCAGGGTGAGGCCTCAATAAAATTTTTCAGAAAGAAGCTTAAAATGTATTAGTCACGGTTCTCCAGAGAAACAGAACCAATAAATAGAGCATCTATGTATCTGTATTGGTTATATCCTGAGAAGCCGGGGATCCAAGAGGTGTAAATCCCAGGTCAGGGGCAAGAGGAGACCCCTGCCCCGGCTCAAGCAGACAGTCTGGAAGGGGGTGATTCCTCTCTTCTATCCTTGTTCTATTTGCACCCTCAGGGGGTTGGATGGGGCCCACACACACCGAGGAGGAGAGATTACTGACCGTGTCCACTGATTCCAGTGCTGGTCTCATCCAGACAGGCCCTCGCAGACACATCCAGAAATAATGTCTCATCGCGACACCCCATTGCACAGGCAAGCTGACACGATAACCATCTGTAGATGTGGGAGGGTGCAGGGAGAACATTCTAGACTCCTGGACACTAGGACTGGAGGGCCAGAGAGGGGTTTAAGCGCATGGCTGTGTTGGAATCAGTCACAGGTGGGATGGATTGGCTTTCCTCCTCACTAATGATTCGGCCGATTCTGCTGAGCAAGCCCTTCCTCTGTCCCATCCTCCCCCTTTCGTCTCCTCTTTGCTCCCTCCCTCCCTCCCCCTTCCTTCATCCTCAGTGCTCCAGATGCAACCCTCCAAAAGCTGTAAGCCTGGCAAATAGGGTCCCTTCCCCAAACAGCCCGACTGACTTTGGGTTCAAAGCTTACGAATTATCTGGGTAGAGCAGAGGTCCAGATAAAGGCAGACACAGCGGAGGCACTTACAGGAGTTGGTCACTTACTCTTTTGCTCTTTCCAAGTGTTCCCGATCAGTCTGACAGGAAGATCGGAATTGATCGTGTCGGGGGAGGGAGCGTGTGTAGTTGCAACCCCAGATCAAACCAGCTTTTTCTCGCATGTTAAAAACGCTCATCGTAACAGCAATGGAAGATCATTTTCAGTCCTTTGGCTTCAGGATAGACTCGCAGATCCTTCGTGTCCATCAGACCAGGGAGAGCCTGCACTCTCGCCACCAGGCAGTTGCGACTCTGAACGAGAAGCCGAAGCCGGCCCTGTAGGAGCTCGCTGTTGGGCAGGGAATTCAGATAGGAGCAGAGAGAGCCCCGATGGCAGGCACAATAGAATGTGCCCAGCATGGCCTGGCCCGGACGCTTGTTAAGTGTTAAGTGAATGTGTGAATACAGCCCGGTTTCCTGTTCCCCAAGCACTGAGTTACAGGCTCGGGGGGACGTGTCGGGACGCGATGGGGGAGCACGGCAGGCTGGAGAGTGTCTGCTGTTCACGGATGCTGGGTGCCGGCCTGGACCTGCCCCCCAGCCCAGTGCCTGCTTCTCCGAGCCCCCCACTCACATCCCACTCCCTCCCCTGTGTCCTCCCACGCTTGAAGCTCATGCGTGTCTTCTTAGTTTTGAGTTCGAGTCTTCTCATTCTGGGTGTTTACTACCTGTCACCTTGGATAGTGGCTCTCATGGCACCTGGGTCCCTCCTCCCTCAGAAAAGCCCCAACTGGCCCGAAGGGCATACCTGTGCTGCTGATCACGGTAGTCAGAGGGAAGGAGAACTCATGTCTACGTCCGAGCTTAGAGGAAGCTCTGCGGGAGGGACACGTGAGCTGGGTCTCGAAGGCAGCCCACTTCACCCTGTAAGAGCACGAGCGATGGCTCCCACGGCCACGCTGAGGCCTCCCTGGGAGGGGCTGGCCATTGCCACCCTCAGAAGTGGGCTGTGCACTCCGCGCCCCGCAGATTCATCGCTGAAGGCTGAGGTTCAGCCTTCTTGGACCTCGCCCTTCTTCCAGCCTCCAGCCTCCGCCCTCTGCCGGGAACAGGGAACGAGCTTCCGCGGGGGCGTGGCCTGCTGCGGGACGGGCCAGCCCCGCTCCTTGGCTCCAGGGCCCCCCGCCCCCCCCCCCGTGCGAAGCTGAGTGAATATTGGGATCGCATAAAAAAATATCTGAGTTTCTTCATCCGTGAGTTAGTTGGGGGCCACGATTTAGCTGCCACTCTTGCTTCCAGGCTCAGATCAAATGTCACCGCTTCAGTAGAGCCTTACCTGTCCCTGCCGCACCCCAAATTCAGATGGGATGAAAGTCCTAAACTTTTTTTAATGCATATGCATTTGTAATTTACATATATGTATTTCTACACTATATATGTGTGACTAATTTATATACACTTTCATGTTATAATTTATATGATTATATAAGTATAACTATGAAAGTAATTTATAGCTGTACTATTTTATGTAATATGAACAAAAGTAGAAAATGTAAAAGTTTGAGATAAATATGTCATAGATAATATTCTAAATCCTATTACAGAACCCTTTTTCTGCTGCCACTTGCTGCCACAGGAATTAGCAATAATGTTTCCAAGTTAATATTAAGATTGGATATGCTTCATCATATTTGAAATTTTAACACCAGGCAATACAGCAAGTTACCGAAATCCTAAGTTCCGTTTTAAAAAGTGCCCTGCTTTTGGGGCCCTCGGAGCTGAGAGGCCTCCCACAACGAGGGGTCGCTCCAGCTGGGAGAAGGGCATCGGGGCCGTTGACTGACTCAGCCCTCATTTTTCAATGCCAGCCACCAATTATGTAAAGGTTTCTGCTGAAATTGGGCTAGTAAATTTCCATTTTCCTGATGTCAGGCAGTTATTCTTGCAAACTAATTGGGAGATATTTCATTTTTACATTTTTAAACAAAGGGGTCCAAAACCCATGGAAACTGTATTTGGAAGATTTTAGTATTAAGCCAGCTACAGACTTCTGTTTAAGTATGCCTATGTGAATGCTTTATACTTGATAACCAAGTATATTAGCAAGAAAACCAGAGAGCGAGGCAAACGTTTTCAGAAATGCTCTTCCACATCTTAATTCCTTCACGAAAGCACTTATTTCATCCCTCATCGTGTATCTTGTAGGGTCCGATTAAATGTGTTTATTTAAAAAAAAAACAAAAAACTACCTGTAGCACATACTGCTGAGAGACACCTTTGCAGGACAGGTCACCAAATTTGATCTCCTCTCTCTTTGTAAAGGAAAAATGCATCACCTGTCTTCTGGGTCAGTGACCATTTCAAGCCCATTGTGTGCTCCAAAAGAAGTGCATGGCCGTACCTTATATTATTGTGAACTTCTGTGGAACTTCTACTATTCACACAGCCTTTTCCCCTCACAGATGATCCCGTCACTGGGACTCTGTGACAGGGTTCCCCTTTGGCTTGTATTTCTCAGCGGTGATGGGTCCCTCATCAATGACGCTGTGAACGACCTTCGCGTGGGACACTACCCCTCCTCTGTCACCTCATGCTGGAGTCTTTTCTCAATTCCACTGGTAATGTTTCTGCAGAGTTCCAGGAAACCGCAGTTACTGTCACAGAATTCATTGTTGAGACTGTGTCTGCTCCAATGGATCGTCTTTCCGTGGCTCCTGGATAGTCCTCCCAGGTCACTGCTTCGGGGCCCCCAGAATGCGCTCGACACATTGTCAGGCACACGGCACACAGGCTACAGCATGCACGGCGGTGCAATGCACAACTTGCACAGTCGTGCGGGGCCAGGTAATAAGGCACTTCAAGTCCAAACCCGTAAAAGGCGACATGTCAGAAGCGTCTGAACTTTAATCCAACTGCCTGGTAAAACACTGATACTACATAACAGCTTCCGCTAGTCATTTTCCTCAAATTTCCTCACACTGCAATTTTTGGGTGACTTCTAAATATATTGCTGACAAAGAGAACAATTTATCACTGTATTTCCATATCATAGCTCTGTGTAATTTTAGCCACGTTACTGCGGCAGGAAGATGGAGAGAGCTTAAAAAAACCCATATTCTGGATGCTTTCACTTCGGAAGTCAAACAAACATACACACATTCTGGGTACGTCAATGATGTTTAGAATGGCGGCTGGCATTCTACTTTCAAACAGAACGCCTCACATTGCAATGAGGTGGGTTTTTTGGCTGCCTTCTTATGTGATTCGATTAGAGTGACATCATTGTAGACTGAGTGTCACCACGAAGGTCCTCGCCCTCAGAAGTGCCACCATTTCCTTTTATTGTTCGCTCATGCCTGCATTTGTGTCACTCTGGATGTTTCTGTCTGTGCAGGAACGTTTTTAAACCTTTCGTCCATTAAAAAACAAACGCCAGATAATACAGTGTATAACTCGTATGTGTACATGCACAGCACAGCAGATGGCAATATAATTTACAGGACAATTACATTAGCCACAAAGCCCAGCCCCGCTGTCAAGCCATCTTGTCGGGGACTCTCAGTTTTCCTACGGGATCCCAGTGCCCTGACACTTGGCCACGTGACACATGGATTGACTAGAGAGCCAGGGTCATGGTGAGCATTGAGTCAGTACAATATAAACACCTCCTTCTTTTTTAAGGTATAATACAAACAGAAGTTACAGATTTTCCTTGCTCAGCATCACAGGATGGCTGTATCCCATGTAGAAACCACTGAGATTAAATAACTTTTTCCCCTGTGCTCCCACTTGTACTTATACTTAAAAAAAATTAAATTAAACTTTTCTTTTTCTTCTTTAAATTATTTATTTATTTATTTTTAGACAGGGAAAGGGAGGAGAAAGAGAGAGGGAAACATCAATGTGTGGTTGCCTCTCACGTGCCCCCTACAGGGGACCTGGCCTGCAACCCAGGCATGTGTCCTGACTGGGAATCAAACCAGCAACCCTTTGGTTCACAGGCCAGCACTCAATCCGCTGAGTCACACCAGCTAGGTAAACTTTCCTTTTTAGGAAAGTTGCCTGTGTCCATTGTTGGATATTTGGAATGAGAGAATAGTATAAAAACAAAAACAATCTGTAATAATACCGCCTCAAACGACCACCTGATAGCTTGGTGTGTGCTCCACCAGGCTCTTTGGGGGCACTTGCAACACATAGTTAGGGCTGTCCTGGGAGCCGGGAGTGTGTGCCCAAGAAGCCAGCAATGAGCCGCTGCAAACACCGCTTCCCTAGATCGGTAGCTGCTGACCCGGAGGCCCAAATGAGAAAGACACGTTGCAGAGCCACTTGTATGAAATGCCCTTATTTTAATGAAAACCAACAAGGACGCCTTGAGGTGGGCCCGGTGAGCGAGGAGGGCTGAGGAGCTGCAGGGGAAGATTATTTTTACTCCGCTTTGTAGAAACGTTTTAAATTACAGGGCACCCTTCTAATGTTTTTAAATTACGGGGTACCTTTCTAATTTTTGAGAAGGAATTTAAGTAACAGAATTAGATAATGTGAAAAGAAAATTACAGTTTTCTCTTAGAATTTGGCCAGATCCACCCTTGCCTCCTTCCCCTCTCTCTGAAACTCCCTGCACCCCGGAGGCTGTGTTGGGAGTCGTCTGCTCCCATGCCCCATGTCTTGGCTTCGATTAGGGTCCTTTCTGGAGGGGACCATTGAAGATCCACGCAGAGGGGCGCCGCAGGGGCCAGCTAACTGAGGGAGGCGTGGCTCCGCCTTGGGGCCCATCAGGCACCGCCCCCTCCTGTCCTAAACTCACAGAACTCTAACTTCAAGTGGGAGGCTAGGCTTGGCGGCCACCGCCATCCTCCTAAGCCGAGCGGGCTCTTAATAAGAAAATTGATTCAGCCCCGGGCTTAATCTCTGAGGTGCATGGTTTTTTTTCCCCCAAGACAGCAAGTTCATGGCTCTGCAATATCTGATTTAGATGTTTTGAAAATGGATTCTTTGACAAGGCTTAATTAAAGTGGATTGCACCTACATGGGAACATTTTACGCTTTCCATAACAAACACTGCTATTACCAGGAGCGATGTATTTTTTTGTTCTATTGGTGTCTTTTATGGTGATGTCATAAAAAGAAGATTATGACTTCTCATTATGAGGCAGATGGAGGAGAAGATGCATTTTGATTACTAGAGAGAGGAATATGTTCTTTCCAAACAGTTACCTTAATAGCCCTCCCCGGCCGGGCTGGACGTGAATGGGAGGTCTGGCCAAATGACTTTTTTATGAGTCTTACTTTGTAGTGGCTTCCTTTTGCATGTTTTAAAATGAGATCCATCACATGTGAGGCTGATTTTTCAGTCTGGCTAGAAACAAAGGTTCAACAGATTGTCTTTCTAAAACTATTATTAAAAATTAACAAAGCTCATGTTCTGCATCTTTTCGTAGCAAAAAAAAAGGCTTTTAAAATCTGTAATAATTGAATAACATTTTACGTTTATAAAGTATTGTGAGAATTATCCATTTTTTTCTTTTTAAAGAAATAGTCTTTTCCTATACTTAAAAAAAAAAAGCCAGGTTTGACTACCTCTTAAGATGAGCATTTCTCCCATGTCCTTTATTATTTTAAATGCTTTAAGGAGGTATAACTGGAAAATAAAACTGGTATGTATTTAAGGTATACAACCTGTTGTTTTGATATATGTAAATGCACTACATGGATTCCCACCATGAGGCTATTAACATTTTCATCACCTCATATGATGACCATTTTTGCGCGCGCGCACGCGTGTGTGTGTGTGTGTGTGTGTTGAGGATTTAAGATCTCTCCTCTTAATAGGTTTCACCTGTCAATAAAGTATTGTCAACTGTCATCCTTGTCTGTGCATTAGCCCCAGAACTTAGGCATAACCAGAACTTTGTACCGTTTGACCCACATCTCCCAATTTCCTTCCCCTTTCAGCTCCTGCTAAACACCATTCGAAATGGCTTCATAATATTTAACCTTTGATTGTGACATAATTCGTTTAATCGATTCTCCAATGTTAGTCGTTTCATTTTTCCCAGGTGGTTCATTCGTGCAAACGACACTGCGATAAACTTGCTTATAGAAAATCTTCGTCAGTGTTTCAGGGTGATCTCCTGGAGTCCACTCTGAAAGTAAAATTACCGGGTCGGAGCTCTCAGACACGCTGCCAGCGAGCTCTCCAGAAAGTCTGTTCTGATGGACACTTCATATAGAAGCATACAGAGTATACGTTGAACATGTTTGGCAATATTTGCTGGGCAGGAATCAGTAGCACCTACCTATTTCAGCTCATTTCCTTGATTACGAGCAGGGACTCAGGTTGTAGGTGGCTGGGCCAGCTCTGGGTCCACCTCAAATGTCTCTGGTGCCAGCAATAGACACCATGCTGGGTTTGAACAGCCCCCAGGAGTGTTATAGAATACTTCTGTTTAAACTCCACCCTTGGGGTAAAAATACAGCGCTATGCTTATGGAATTTGTCTTGTTTCTTCCTCTGCCAGCAGACCTACCTGCGGTGACTCTCCAGACCTAAAAAGGGATTAGACCTCCTATGATTTTCATTTGATTTAAGAAATAATCACATTAAATGCAAAGCCGTGGAGCCCAAAGTAGACTTTTTTTTAAGCCGACTTCATATATAGTCCATCACACTGAGCAGATTATGTTTTTAATTCAGGCTAATTATCCGTGGTGTGGACACACTGGAGCAAGTTCGGAGTCTGCAGACATGGGCATTGCGCCAGGGGAGGGAGGCAGGTTCCTGCAGAAGCAGGGAACTTCAAAGGCACAGATGAAAGGCCAGAAGGAAAATAAAGGCTTGTAACATATTTGCAGAATGAAATTGGGGGGACAAAAAAGCAGAAGCAATTAGCTCATTTCTTTGGGAGCTAATTTATGACTTTTTATCCTGAACTCTCCAGGTCTCTTCCTTTGTTTCAGGTCTAATACTCATTGTGTTTTGCATACCCTAATTAATTAGAACATGCATTTCCTTACTTTGCCAAGGGTGCATAATTTATCATGCTGGGTTCCTGAAACTTTCTTAGGTAAGTTTTTTGAAATGTATGCAAATTGGCTTGCCACCAGCTATGCAATTCAATGATGGAATCCAGGAGAGGCCTTGAAAGTATTTTTTTCTTGGTAATTTTTAAAAATCAAGGGTCTGTTGGGCGTTTTACTGAGAGGCAATCGAAGTAGAGAAACAGTATCCGGTGTGTTTGAAATCAATGGGATCACGTTCACACCTTGCTCCTGTGACCAAGGCCTCAGTTTCCCCATTGGTAATGAAGGTAAGGGTAAGTGGCCCCGAGGGAGCCTGATGGCACGTGTCCCTGTCTCGAGGCAGCCCAGGCTCATACTCCGCACTGAGCCTGTCTCGAGGAGGCCAGTGCCCCTGCGGATGGCCTGGGCCCAGGCTTGGGACGCCAGAGAGCAGGCCATCAAAAACTGAACAAAGTTCCAATTGCATGGGCTTATCCAGACTTTTTTAACGATAGAGATGTACGAAAAGGCTATTTTGATGTTACCCTAATTTCCGTTTCGTTTGTGATCGGCTTTGGAGTGCGTTGTGGGTTGCAGTTGCGGGTGAGGACAGGAAGTGGGGTGCTGTCATCTTTTGGGGTGCAGGGCCTCTGGCAGCTCAGCCGCACGTGGTGGTGGGGGGCTTCCCCCAGGCCCCCCCCCCATGCAGGCAGCAGAAGGCTAGAGTGGGGAAATTGTTTGAAATGCTTCCTGCGGCTTTTCCAAATAAGGGTGGGGATTTTGTCAGTCTGACCACAATGTAAATGGGGATCCACTTCAGGCCCCTTAGCTGCTTATCCAGGGGACTTTACCGCCTCAGGGGGTCCTCTCCAACTCTGGAAGGGAAGCTGTGTTTTCCTGCTTTAATGACTTTCCCAGCAGAGGGGTGGGGGGGGGGGAAGGTAGAGGGATGTTCTCTCCGTTTCTCTTCGGGTCTGGATAGCTTGCTCCAGCCAGGTGGCTGTCCGGTGGCGGTTCCTTGCAAACACCGGGCCCCCACACAGGTGCTAATGCTCGCATCAGCCCATCGCGGCCTGCTTCGGCCCACAGACAAACGTCCCGTGTCAAGGTTATTTACTACTTCATGTCAGTGGAAGGCCAAAGCTGAGCTGGGGAAATCCTCACAGAGCCAACGCGATTCACTCACAGAGGTCAGGCTTACCTGGATCTAGGTGGCCCGGCTTCAAAGAAGAGCTATAATTAGGGGCTTCTAACCTTACTGCGCCCAGGTGCCTAACAAGGTGAGCCTCGCAGCTCCGAGAGGCGCCCAGGTAGACGAGGCAGTGGGAGGAGGGGCCGCAGTCCGGGCTGGGTGTGCCCCCTGGGCCGGAGGTCACGGGTCAGAGGCCCGCCTGCCCCCTCAGGCCCTCAGGCACAGAGTTTTGGCCTGAAAAATGTTTTAAAAAATCTTGACTCAGCTGAAGACCTTTTAAAAGGTAGTGATTTCACACAAAAATCTGATTTTCACCTTCCTTTGAGAAGGAATTCCTGGCACCTCTGAGCCTGAGTGTCGCCATGGCAACCCTGTCTGGGGACACTCGCGCGCATACCCACCAGGGCCCTCTCGTTCTGTACTGCGCCCCTCCCTCCCTGCGCCTGCCTCTGCCCTCTCCGTGACCGGCTGCACACCACGGCGGGAAGCACCAGCCTGGGCAGGCCTCAGGCCTTTGATTCTCCCCAGGCCTCCGTTTCCCCACAGGTATCAGACAGGGTCCAGAATTTCACCCAACTCTCGTATTTTATGATCCTGGGATGGATAGGAATTTTAAAAATGATTGTTGTGTTGGCCAAAGACTCTGTATGGTTTCCATTATAAAATAAAAGACACATTTTTTCATTTTCACCAATAACTTTATTGACTGGGATATTTTGGGTACTTTGTTTGTCTCCCATGTGGTAGAATGTTGGTCATTCTCAAGTAATGCCTCGATTTGATCGCTATCAACTTCAGGTATCTACCTGACTGTGGAGCGTCCGTTGCCGGGGAGAAATCTCCAGCACGAAACTTCACGAACCACTTTTGTCGCATTTGACCAGTCGCAGCACCTTCTCTGTACACTGCACAAATTTTTCTTTGTGTTTCAGTTGCATTTTTATCTTTACTGAAGTAATAAAGCATAAAATGCTGAAATTTTTCTTCCATCTTTAATATTAAAATGGCTACACAAAAATTCACCAATTTTGATAAGTTTTATTTTAAATGCATACTGATATGACAGCTGTCACAATACAATCTAACTAAATTGTTTCAAATGAAGTTAAAGACAACTGAGCGCTATTAAGAGCCATCTTACGAAAAAACAACCAAAAACGAATGACCTTTTTGGCCAATCCAATATTTCAGGTATATTTTAAAAGGCAATTACATTTCTTTGACTTTGATAGATTCTAAAATTCATTAAGCGCTTCCGAAGCCATGTGACAGGGGAAGTAAGCCTTTCGGTAGCTTGGGACATTTGGGGAGAACAGAAGGGGTAGTTTGGCTGTGGTGTTAGTCTTCACCCTTCAAACCAACAGGGCGGCGGGCAGTGGCCGCCCTGTCCTGTGCTTGTCTGGCGTTGGCTGTGGAAACCCAGCAGGGGCTCTGCACAGCCCCGTCGGCTTCCCAGGCCTGTCGCTTGGCCCGAACCCGGTGCCTTCTCTCCCATCCCCATCAGATTCTGGGAGGAGATGGACACTGGGTCAGGAAGGAGCCCGTCTGGATTCTGGTCTCGGGTCTCTTATCAGCTCGTCGCCTGGGCCTGCTCTCACCCATTCTCAGTTCCACCTCTGCAAGAGTAGAAGCGTTTTCTGCGAGCTCTCATGTCCTGTGGCCCCAAGGTTCATCCTTGCTCCTGTAGGCACCAGGGGGGCAAGCCCCCAGAGGTCCCCAGCTCCACGCAGACAGCGCGCGCAGGACAGTGGCGGGCTCAGCGGGCGCCCAGCAGGGAGCCCTGCCTGCCGGTCCTAAGAAACTCTCCACCTAGTGGGAAAGGTGAACCGTGTACTCAGGGCTCCACCTAGGAGAGGAAATAGGTGTCTTTTGTCTCCCTTTTCTCTACTTGTAAAGGCCTTTCATGTTCTACGGCTAGACCTTTGCAGAAAAACAAAAAGAAATAATTTTAAAAGATGTCCAGCAAAATAGGAAATTGGGTTTAAATTTGTTCCCTGTCAGATCGATTTTTCTAGAACACGGTTCCTATAACACACTCAGAAATTCTCTGTCCCCGTGGAGTCTTGTGTCAAGTTCAGATTGTTGGACCCTTTCCCCTTCTGCATCTTGTAAGCCGCAAGCGGCCTTTGCTGCTCACCAGCGGCAGGAGCTGTGCCCTCCGCCCCTGTACTCCCAGAATGCGCCTCCCCCGTTCCTGAGACCAGCGCCGTCCCCCCTCCCCTGGCTTCTCCTCCTCTGCAGCCAGCACACGCGGGCCGGCCGGCCGACGCAGCCTTTCCTCCTCGCAGCCTCCGGAGCTCGACTCACCCACTGGCCTTGGGCACGTGTTGCCTGGTCTTGGGAATGTCCCTTCTCTGGGCGCTGTGTCCTCTGATTCCAGGCTCCCTAGTTCACCGCAGAGCTGGTACCTTGAGCCTCTGCTGCAGGAGGTTTGGGCCCGGGGGCGGGTATGCGGGGTGGGGTCGGGCACTCTCTGTTGCATGAGTAAGTGAAGGAGTGACTGAATGAAAGAAAAGCAAAAGGGACTGGCGGTCCTCAAGCAACGGCACAGCCGCTCGAGCGCCATGCGATCTCCCTCCTCGCCTCCGTCCACTTCTCGCCAGCGGGTCGTCCTTCATCTTGCTATCGGCATAGCTGGCAAGAGTCCTTCATCCAAGGCACTCGGGACCCGCCACTGTCCTCCCCAGGCTGAAAGGGATACGATTTTCAAGGTCATCTCTTCCCCCCCGCCCCACCCCATTCCCACCTTGGGTGACCGGCTCATGAGTTCTCTGAGGACGTTGTCTGTGTTCCTCCCTCTAGGTGACCTGCCGGAGGGGAGATGCGGCCGGTCACTCTGGCCCGTCTTACCTGTAAGACTTTCAGCCAAACGTCATTATCTGACCAGCTGGGTATGAAGGGCAAACTAATGAAAGAGAAAACCTCACCACGCAATCACAGGCTTGAAACTGCCACTTACCTTCTCTGCTGCTGAGCACGTGACCAACAGTGCCTAGAAGTCCCTGACGTACTTATTTGAAGGACTAGACCAGCACACATCTACAGTGACTGTATTAGTCAGAATTCTCTGGAGAAACAGAGCCAAGAGCTCGGACTTGACTACCAGTCTGAAGACTGGTAGGCCTGGAACCCAGGAGAAGCTGAGGTTCCAGCTCAGTTCAAGTACGATGGCAGGAAAGAAAAAAAAAATAAAAAAGAGAAGATGTTTCAGTTTGAAAGTTATTAGGCAGGAGTTTTATTTTACTCAGACTTTTTATTCCCATCAAGCCTTCAACTGATGAGATGAGGCCCACCAACATTTGGGAACGCTGTCTGCTTAGTCTTCTGATTTGAATGTTCATTTTATCCCCAAACACCCTCACAGAAACACCCAGAATAATGTTTGGGCAAATGCTAGGGCACCTTGTAGCCCAGTCAAGGTGGCACATAAGATTAACCTTGACACTAAGCAAACTAATCGATGTTTATATAACAAATAATTTGACAGTGGTGTGCAGTACTTGAGCTTAATTTGTTCTGTTTTACATTGTCTAAATGTTCTGTAATTTTATCTACACCACGAATGAGCCAACTTCTCTAACCTTAGACAAGGGGGAGACAGGGCTGGAAGGAGGCGTGGTGAGCGGTGGCGGGGGGCGGGGCACACGCGCCCCGGGGTGATTTCCTCCCTCGGGTGTGTGAGGCTGTGAGGCCTCCTTTCCCGAGACCAGCCGCGGGGAGGGGTGGGGAGTGGGAGGTGGCGGCAACAGTGCCCTAAAAGGCTCTGGGATCTGCGTTGTGCCCTGAGGAACCAGAAGTGAAGAAACGTGTGCGACGCCCAGTAGGTGCTTTCGAGGTAGCAAGATAGAGCTCATCCCAGGCCCGGGGAGCTATTTCTAATACTGCTTTTGCTGAGAATACAGCACTGAATGACAGATTGGCTGATTAATGAATGACAGCTATAATTTATTAAACATTGCATCTAATGGTAAAAATAAAAGCAACTGTTGAGTGCTCACCATGAACTATTTGTACGCTAGAAGGTTTATGTATGTTTTCGTATTCAAGCTACCCAGCAGACCCACTCTCTGCATTTTTGTCCCCATTTTACAGGTGTTAGTACTGAGGCTTAGAGGCTTTACGCCACTTGTTCCAGGTGCCAGAGTTGGGGATGCAGCGCTGAGGCTGACACACTAATCATTCCTACCCCAAAGCCCGCGTTCTCCTCCCTTTCTTCTTTGCACCTTTGTGAGCTCAGGCTGGCTTTTTACAGGCTGATCCGTGACTCCGGGGTCTCTGAGGGGCATCCCCCCACCCCCAGATAGAGCCGCGCCGATTTGGGAGCACTGTGACTTTGTTGCGGTGCATGGAAATGCGTTGACGATTCTGTGTGTTGTGTTGGTAAAAGCAGGCTCTACCCGCATCAAACATCTGTTCTCTCTCCATGGCATTATCCTGAGATAGAATAAAGAATGCGGATGAGGGCAATTTTGGCCCACGACAATTTTTCGTTTTAGAACGCTTTTCCAAATGGTGCTGCAGCAGGTATGTAGTCTGTGTGGAACAGACTAGGACGTTTTGTTCCTTCCAAACAAACCTGTGGGGAAGCGAATAACAAAAACCGGGCTTTTAGTGTAAAAATGTTAAAGAGCTGCTGCCGTGCAGGCAGCCATCGGCTCTGGGTGCCCACACGGCGCCCCACAAAGGGCTGCATTCTGGGGGTGGAGGCGGGAGGCAGGCAGGTGCTGCCTCTGTCTGGGGGCGATGGACTTAGTTGGGGAGCCAGTTACGGAGAACAGAGCCCACTCGGATGCTCCGGGGTGACAGGGTGTTGGGAGGGTGGCACAGTTCAGCGGGCCCCCGGGGTGGGGGGTGTATTGCGGAAACTGCTGGTTCCCCCGCTCAAGTGGGTCCATAATCCCCGCCTCTGCCTGTGGTACCACAGGTACCTGCTACATTCCTCCCACATCTGTTTTCTTATTAATTGGTTGCCATGCCTACCACGGGGAGATGCACGTCAATCAAAATATTCCAGGGAATGGATAAGTCCCCCGAAGTGGTGAATGCTGTCCATGGATATTCCGCTTAGTTTGGTCAGTCCGGTCCCTCCCCTTCCAGGCCCACCCAGCCTGGGCTTAAGTCCTGCCTCCACTATGCATCGCACTTGCTGGGAGGAGTGATGGAGGAGTGTATGCGGAATGCTTACAAGGAACCTAACAGGCAGTAGCTGCTAGGGCTTTCAAAGGTCTCTCTAAGTCTGGGGAAGTGAGCTGTTGGGTCCGAAGTGCTGGCTGGGTGGGCCGGTGCAAACCCTGGTCCCCAGGGGCCTGGGCTCGATTCAGCGGGGCCTCCAATCAGGGAGGCTGGTTGAGGAGGGAACAAGAGAGGAAATGTAAGAGCACGACCGAGGAGGGTGCCAGGAGCCACCCAGGGCCAGGAGCTGGGACGACCAGCAGCAGAGTGGAGCTGAGTTCAAGGCCCAGAGACAATGGAAGCGGCCTTCCAGCTGCGATGTCTGTGAGTGGAGGTAGTCAGCCATGATGGGATTCAGTCATGAACTTGCGCTGTGGGAAGGACTATTAGGACAGTGTCCAAGTCGCTGCTGCCTCCCTAGCCCCTGGCCCAATGCTCCATGCATAACAGTGACTCACAGACATTTGCTGCATGGATGCTGGATGCATGGATGGCTGAGAGGGTGAAGACTGGCGTGCATGTCTTTGTGAGAGCAAACGGAATGGGCGGGGACGGGGGAACTGTGCGGTGCAGGGTCGTGGGGGGTGCTAGACCCAGAATTCACCAGGGGGCTCAGGACGGCAATACCACCCCTCATCTTTTTAACTGCTACCATATTTGGGGGAGCAGGTTTGATATGAAATTGTCTTGGTTTATTTAATCATTGCAATTCCCCTGGAACTAGACACCATCATCTTCACTCCACAGATGTGCAAACCGAGGCCGAGGGATTGCAGACCTTTCTGAGGACCCCAGAGCTAGTGCGTGGAAGAGCTGTGATTCAGGCTCCGCTGTGCCAGACTCCACACTCTGCCCTTAGCCGCCACATGGTGCCGCCTGCCAAAATGCCACCTCCCCGAGTGGACGCGAACGGCCAGCCTTCCAGATGGCAGCCAGAGCCTCACATAATTGGGGAGAGGTGACACATCTGGTCAGAGCCATTGGCATGTTGACTCAGGGAGCTGAGGGTGGCACCTGGCAGGCTGTGTGGGGTGGCTGTGGGTTCCTGAGAGACGAGAGAGGCCGTGGGCACACAGAGCCCCTCTCTCTGGTGAGGAAGCCTGGAGAAGGCTGTGGCTGCACCGTGCTCAGCTTTTTCCAGAATGGCATGCTTGGGCACCGCCCTTGGGCGAGGAAACTGAGGGAGTGTGGATGAGGGTCTAAAGAAAGCCGGGGGCTGCTGAGTGAGCTTGAGTCTGAGGCCTCGACTGGGGACACTGGACGATTCTCAGAGCATCGCAGGAAGTGAATACATACGGCATGGAAGTCCCTTTGTGCCCTAGGCAGAGGCTGTCCGCGAAGGGCGAGGAGGACCATGAACAGCCCGGGAGGGCTTACTCCTGAGCCTGCTGTCTTGGACACACCTCCCTTGGAGACGCCCCCTTCCTTGGAGCTCCTGGGAGTAACTTGGGGAGACAGAGTGGAAGGTGAAGATTCAACAGTTATACAGGTAGGGCTAGAATGCTAGTCAAAATCCTAAATTAAAGTTAGCATGGCCCCATGGCTACCTACAGGTCGGTGAGAGCTGTGGATGTCTGGTTGTTCAAAGAAAATGTCTTTGCTTTTCTTGGTGGAGCTGAGGACTGTTTGTACAGATGTGAGAGCATTGCTGGAGACAGGTAATCCGGGGCTGTCTGCCACCCTGGCACGGGAATCCGTTTCTATCGGAAGGAGTAAAGGTGTCTGAATTTTTGATAGCCTCCCACCAAGAGGCGGGGTTCATAGTTCAACTCTTTGAGTCCAGTGATCTTTGTGACCCACAGCATAGTGTGGAGGCAATGCTAATTAAGGCCTTAAGAGTTTGCAGGCTTATTCTTCTCAGCTCTTTGAACTCTGAGAGTGCGGAGCCTCCACGTAGAAGCCTGGCCGCCCTGGGACCCTCATGCTGGAAAAGTCACAGGATGGCTCTCAGCGCAGCTGTGCCCAGATGTCCAGCCATCCCACTGGGGTGCCAGAAGCGAGAGTGCAGCCATCTGGTCCCACAGACCTGCCCATCCCCCCACCGAATCCCATGGGGTGATTTCAGTTGGTTCCACGTGGAGCAGAAGACTCACCCATTGTGTCTTGCCCAAGCTCTAGACCCACAAAATTGTGAGATATAAGGGAACAGTTGCCTTCTGTTTAAGCCGCTGAGTTTTGGAATAATCTGTTATGCAGTAACAGATAAGCAGAACTATCATCCTTCCGATCTCTTTTTGCCCAGGTCGGGAGGGCGCTGGTGCTGAGCCCGAGAGCCGTGCTTGTGCAGGGAGCAGAGAGCAGCGGGCGTCCGAGGGCATGTGGGGGTGCTGTGGCTCTGACGCCGCATCTCTGTAGGCTGTGGCTGCCTTCTCATCAGCTCAGATCGAATTAAGCTCTCTCTAGGCACAGGGGAGCCTTTTGGGCTTAGCAAGGGAAGGGAGACCATGATGGTTCAGGTTTTCTGGAGGAAGGGCCCCCTTCTTCCAGCTTGGAGCCCGCCTAGTGCCCCAGTGCCAGAGGACAAGGCCATTGCCGGGGGTCCTGTGGTGCGTGGCACCAGCGCCTGTGGCTCATGGGGCGAGGGTCTGCCTCGTTCTCCTGGGCCCCCTCCTCACCCATGACCCTTGAGGGTGGGAGGCAGTTCCTCTTTTCTTTATTCTATGCCCTGGTCAAACAGTGGAGAGAAGAGAGCTGCTGCTTTGTCAATACAGCAACTCTGGGAACCGTGCCATGGTCGTTGGAAGGATTGTAGCTGTCGGTCTCTCCGTAAGTGTTCATTGGTCATGCAGCCAGGGCCTGGCCCCTGCAGCTGAGGTGGGGGCAGCTCTCTGCCTGCTAGAAGGTTACGCCACGTGGGGAGGGGGCCAGCAGTGCAGGGAGGGAGGGTCACCGGGAGGACCAAGAACAGCTGGGGAACGACACGGACGCACCAGGCAAAACAGGGCCAGGTCCTTCACGGTGACAGGAGCTTCAGACACGGAGCATGTTGTTAGCAGGCTCTGCGTCTTCAGCGGTCACAGGCTCCGTGTCCTCGGAGTGTGTACAGGGCGGGGGAATGAAGGCAGTTCCGGTAGATCCCACTGGGGGCCTCAGAAATGAGTGGTGACTTTGGTTTGATTTCTTAGGGACCTGAAAGTGGCAGGGATGATGGTGAGGATGAGTATCTCCATTGAGTACTTGTTCCATGCTTAAGTGTTAACATTTAAATTCCCAGATGTTTATGAGGGAAGAAATATTATTCCCATTTCACAGGTGAGGGGACTGAGGTTTAGAGACATTAAATGCTTTGTTTAGAGCCTCATGACTAACTATGGCTGAGCTAGGCTTCTCATTTTATTCTGGTTCTAAATTTCACGTGTCCTCTGCTCGGAAGAGTTGGCCTTAGTGGGAGTTAAAGCCTCGGAGATTAACCTGCCACTTTGCTAGTTCACAGTTTCACAGGCAGATTATCTGGTGTTTGGAGGGGATTCTGAGGTCATCTAGTCAGTCCTGCTAGGAGTTAAAACCTCACTGAAAGGTTCCTAGTTGGGAGGAGATTAGCGAGAAGATGGAAGAAATGACTTAACATACAGACTCCTGTTTTGCAGAGCTTGATCATCATAACACACTGCAGCCCCTCTTCCTTTTTCATTCCTATGTGGCGCACGTTTTCCCACGTCTCACTCCACCTTCCATAGAGCCAAAATGTATTGGGAGGCGCAATTGTGTATTCTCTTTGATCCTGATTTTGCTATGTGGCCAAGGAGACCAGAAGGAAATACATCTCAAATGTGAAAAGTCATCATCCCAGGGGTATGGACTAACTACTGATTTTCATGTCAGTGTTGATATATATTTTTTTCTGTGTGGTCCAAGTATTTTCAAGGAAAAGCCCATTGTCTGGAAACGTTTCAATACAGCCTGGCAGTCTGCAACTCAGGGCTAGAGTCTTCAAATCCTGTCTCCACCCAGGAGGCTGGGGGCAGGGTCCTTTGCCCGGAAGAGAGCGGGCGAAACTGATGGAGCTCAAACAAATTCCCCCTTGTGCCCAATTCACACACACTAGGCTTCAAAAGTCCTTGGGAGCATGGAATGGAAGTGTTATTTTCTTCAGCCTGCCTCTTGGAGGTGCTAGAAATATTAAAGAGGCAAAGTCAACACGTTTCTTTAAACCTTCCAGCAGGAAGAACAGAGGTAGGACCCAGCGTCATTTACTTCTAGCCGTAAAAGAAGGTGCTCTTAAGGAGAATGCGCTGGGCTAGCTTATTGATATTCCCATTCTTGCACCTAAGTGTGATCCTGTGACCCTTAGAAGGCCAGTTCCCATCACAGTCACCAACAGGAAAACTTCCCATCTGACCTCGTTAGCCCTGTTTGAAAATTTTCCCGGGGCTTCCCATTGCCTGCGAGGTAGGATTCAATTCCGTGTTAAGGCAAACGGGTTATCTGCTGACACGCGACTCTGAGCATTAAGCCTTGGCTGTGTCTCAGGGCCTTTGCACAGGCTCATCCTTATGTCCAAAATGCCTTTGCTCATTTCGTACGCCTTCAAAACCTGGGGTCCCGAGCCCTCCTCTCTGGAGGTTCCCTGGCATTCTCTCCTCAATTGACCGTGTCACAGGCTTCAGTACTAACCAGCACCTCTCACCTGCTCCCGCTGTTCTGTGACCCACAGGGGCTGCAAGGATCGCCTGCTCTTCTTCAGGAGGAATGGGCTGGTGTCACTTTCCCAATTATACGCCAGGGCCTGGCAAGTGGCCGAGTCAGGCGATTCACACCAATTCACAGCAATTCAGCAAAGCAGTTTGTTGAATTGAATGATTGGGCTGCATTTGGGAAGAACAGGAGGATCCTGGGGGTGTGAACTTCGAAACCACTTACAGGAAAAAGAAACATCTCGACTGAGCAATGCAGAGATTTCCCCGGGTAGTTTAGAGTTCGAAGGGCTAGCATAAGCAAGGCTGCTTAGTTGCGTCCCTGCTTGTTGGAATTCTGGTGCAGCAATCCTTGTGGCTCCTAAGCTCTGAGAGGCTGTGAAGTCTTGCTCCGTGCCCCGATGAACAGGAGTCACAGAAGAAATGAAGTCACAGGTGAGACAGCCAAGCGAACCACCATGCACATAGTCACCGGCCTTGTGAATCGGTTCTTTCAGGCAGCCGGAAACCCCTGCCAGCCTGCTTTGTGCTGGGCGCGGGAGGGGGGTATTTTGCAGGAAGGCCGCGGCGGACAACTGCACTGTGAACCTGGCCAGCCGGGACAGAGGACTCAGACAACCTCGGGCCGCAGTGGATTGGAAGTCAGCTCAGGTGCAGATGTGTCTTTGCATGGGACTGTGGCTTCCTGGGCATCTGAGCATTGGCCTCTGACCTTGGAAAGCAACTTGTGTTGCTGTCACGAGGACCCATCCCCTCTTCTCCCTGGTCATATGTGTCTTTCAAATTCCCAGTCTAAGTCTGACCCTGGGAGAGCAGTTTCACAAAAAAAACTTTACAGCAGCTCCTCCTCCTTGCGTTTTCTAAATTTCAGCCTTCTCCAGATGAGCCTGCCAAAGTAGCACATTGTCAGGAGCGAGAAAGCCTGCCTTGTTTTCCCTTGGTTCTGACAAAGTCTGGATACATCCTCTGTTACTCAACAGGCTTATTTTTTTGATGTTTTAAATATTCCATGACCAATCCCTGGGCATTCCATCCCAGACCTCCAAGGTGAAGCCAACAAACTCCTCATTTGAACTTCTACTGCCGGGGTAGAGTGGAGGGGAGAGGCTGTCAAAGGCTTGAGGCTCCAGAAGGCCGCGAGTCCAATCGCGTGGCTGTTAGAACAGAGGTTCCAGAATAGGGGTGCTCTTACGAAGAGGCCCGGCTGGCTGCTCGCAGTCATCTTGCCCCAAAGAATTGATTAGAGATGGAGGGCACAGTGGCAGATTTGTTATTCTCTATTTTTAAACCTCTCTCTCTATATATGTTTTTAAAGGAATCCATGCTCATCTTGTTTGCAAAACCTCCATGAGCACAATATATACTAAGCAAAAAAGTAAAACACTCACTGTTCCCAATTTTTACCAATTAACTCCATTCCCCAGATGAGGTCACTAGTAACAGTTTTCTGTGTATCCTTACAGGCATTTTCTATGCATGTGTTTAGGACAGTTTTGGGCACATAAATGATATCACATATAAGTAGCATGCCAGGAGCCCAGTAGGAACCAATGGCACATTGGGATCGGGGTAATTTGAAGAGAGGGCTCAGGAATTAGCCACACAGGTGTGGGTGACACAGTGGGGAACCACGGCAGGCACAACAGGAAACGGGGGCCGGGATGCAGAGCTGCTCCCAGGCCTGAGGCCGGGGATGAGAAGGAGAGCACCTGCGGGCGCGCTGCTCCAGGTCGGGGCACACGGGCAGCCTGCGGCAGCCTTGCCAGGAAGAGCCAGTGGGATAAATCCTGGGGCCTCTGTGCCCTGCGCTTGCTCTGCTGTGCTCCTGGCCCCCCAGGGCAGAAGCCAAGAGGAAGGCAGGGGCAGGTCTTTGGCTGGTGCTCCCGGCCGTCTCCAGGGTGCAGGGGAGTGGGGCGGGATCACCCACCGACACACATTCTGTGCCTTGCTTGTTTCGTTTAGCAATGCATCATGGGCCTACAGGTATTTTTAAAATGACTCCATAGTATTCAACTATATAGGTTTGCCATGAATTGTTTATCGAGTTGCCTCGCAAAATATAATTGATTTCCTAATCTGGATTATGTGCGAAATTTACTGCCCTGTCCCCGGGCCCGCAGGGAAGAGCCAGTTAGGAGACAGCCAGGCTCTGCTTTTTAAAAAATATGTTAATTTTAAAAATGAAGAGCATGGCCAGGGGCCACTGTGGTTCTAGCTTCCTCAAGGGGTGGGGTGGGGGGATCTTGACACAATCCAGTGCCCCTCTCGACCCCCCGGGCCAGGGTGCTTCTCCTCGCTGACTCCGGGGGAGGGGCCCCACCCGGCGCTCTGCCGTGAGGCTCCATGGGGCTCGCCTATGTCCAGGGCTGTGAACACGAGCAGCTACGCTAGCTGTCGGTCTGTCTCCGCTCTCTGTCGCCGGCGTTTTCTGGAGATGCTGTCGCAGAGGGGAAATGTCCTTGGAAGGTTGTTTTCTCTTTCAACAAGACTGAAGGTTTTTGCCGGGATGGGGAGGTGAGAAAAATCTCCTGGTTTTGACTCCCTCAAAATCTGAAAAGCAGTGTGAATCGTGTCATTGGCCATCTTTGCTCTCTCTTTTCCCGATCCGATTGCTTTGTCTTGTTTTTGGAGCCTAACTGAAACCACGATCTGTAGTTCGCCCAGGGTGTGTGGCTTCAGAGCTCAGGGGCCTGAAAGACAGAGGGCTTTCCACAGGAGAGCGCGTCGGCATGACTCGGGGGCTGGGAAGGGAATTCTGTCAGGATGGAAGGTGGAGCACACACAGGGCTTCGGTCGTGACTGAAGCAACCTCTCCTCAGGGCAAGTCCGCCTTCCCAGCGCCACTTCAGAGCCAGGAAAGATGCAGGAGCTATTTTAGGGAGCCCTGAGGGTCCTGCTGCAAGAGTTTTGACAAATGGGACGTAAAGAGGCTAAATGTGGGTGTCCTCACATTCTTTTCTCATTGGGTGGGTAAGGAGAGGTGTCCAGAACGTACACAAGCCCTCACTCGTGCCTGGTCCCTGATGGGGTTCCCCGGACAGCTCAGAATGTGGTTTAGAAATGCAAGTCAGAGTAGGAATTGCTACTCTTCCTCCCTCTTTTAGCCGCTGCTCTTACATGAAGACAGTTGATTAGAACTGTTATGCAATAGACATTGGGATTTAGAAGGTGAGCATGACATCATCTCCGCCCAGGAAAGGAGACGCGATTCAAGTCCATGCAGTGAGCTTTGGCCCTGAGTTTTCTGGCCCTTGTTGAAGCTGCTGAAGGGGACTTGATTCAAGAAACAGCTGCCGTAGGGTTTTGCATTAGGGGAGAGTGATCGCTCAACTCTGAATGAGACAAGGGGAAGAAAGGATTTATAGCCAAGGCGCAGGCTGGGGTCAGAGGACGGAAAATTATTAAGAGGATAGGGGGATTCCTGCTAAACTGATCTAATAGGATTCTTGGTGAAGGCAGGCCAGGGGGATCAGTATCAGCTGGGGGATGGCGGAAGATGAGGAATTTGATTAGCTAGTGGGGGTGATTAGCCATTGAGGGTGCAAGATTCTTGCTGAATAATTGTAGTTGCCCTTTAATTCAGTGTCCAGGAATGTGATGAATTAATCATGATGATGGTTTACTCATATTAATTCATTAATGCTCACAGCAGTCGAGGCTGAGACTAGGCAAGAAGATGTTCCAAATCGGAGAAAGAATGTAAGAGAACCATGGACCAGGGAGTTTAAGTGACCTTCCGGAGGCCACGCAGCCAGTGATCCCAGGGCTGCAGTGGCAGTCCTGGCCTCTCTTACTTCCAAAGCCCGTCAGCCTCCGGTTATTCTGCCTCACTCCAAATCTCTGTCCACAGCTAACACATTCGTACTCTTTTTAAAAATTATTTTAAAATTATAGTTGATATAACCTAGCCTTATTCTTGATTCTAGGGGTAATTCTAGGAATGGTCAGCGTGCTTGTCCAATTCAGGAACTCGGAGACTGACTCCAGCCCCTTTGTCTACCTGCAGGCCCTCTCCCGCTGCTAGAGGAGACGGGACAAATCAGAGAGTGTGTTCTGTTCCGTACCCGCCCGTCAGTCCCCTTGGGCTGTCATAACACCATCCTACAGATGTGGCGGCTTCAACAACTGAAGTTTGTTGTCTCAGTTCCAGAGGCTGGAAGCCTGAGATCAAGGTGTCGGCCCAGGCGGTTTCTCCTGGGGCCTCTCTCTCCTTGGCTTGCACATGGCTTGGGGGCCTCTTGGCTTGGGGACCCCCGATGTATTGGGCAGACCGGGAGGTGTGCAGTGCAGCGCAGACATTTGAACTCGGCCTGTGGGGAGCAGCTGCGTCTCCAAGCTGCGCCTCCAAGCTGTGTGGAGCTTTGTTGCTCAGGGGCCCAGCGCTGGTGTGGGGGCGCAGTTTGTGCCCGTCACCCTGGTTCCCTGTCGGCCTTCCTGGTGCTCCCCTCCTTGCCTAACCCTAGCGCCCCCTCCCTACTGCACAGCTTGGATCGAATACTTGGCTTCTACCCGCTCTTTAGTTTACAGATTGTTCGGAGTTTGAGTTCCATGTGGCAGGACCTCGTCTTTCGTATTTTCCTATTTGCAGAGTTCATGCAGCGTGTGGCATGCCCTCCCTAAGCCACGGACGTTAATCAGCTTGAGTCCCAGCCACAGCACATTTTGACCTGACAACGTATAAATCCCCAAAACGTTTGAAACCAGAACATACACCCGTTGTCCTCGCAACTCTGCAATTTCCATCAATTACTCTCAGATGCCGGCTCCCCTTTTGGACTGTGTGCCCTTTAGAAGAAAAATCATTGATACATTAATTACAGCTTTCATCTGGAGGGCCCAGTGTTTCTAAACATTTATTTGAATTTCATGCCAAATAGGGGGATAATTGCACGTAGAAGGATCATGCTGGGTTAGACACTGACCTTGGGTTTTCAAATATCTTTCCTGCCCCCCACCTCCCGCCAAAGAACCCAGGTGGCAGCCCTGGCATCTCATTGCTTTCGGCAGCCTGGCCGCGTCCGCTTTCTGTGTGGTGTTAACCCAGGATAACGGATGATACTCGAGGGGTAACCTTCAAATTCACTGGCGACCACATCCTTCCTGGTCCCACGCTGTGGTAGGTGGGACGGTAGAGCCGGAGCCTTGGGGAAACAGTAGAGGAAGGCAGAGACTGGGGCCGTGACGCAGCTTTATTCTTCTGGATCATACCCCAGAAGGACTGGTCTGTCGACATGGGGTGACTGTGTTAACGGTGGGTGACCCCACTGGATTCCAGCAGCTGGGGCCTTGCTGGGGCTGCTCTCCTTCTGAAGGTGCTTCCTGGGGTCTTACCTGTCCTGTTACAGGGACTGGCGGTCACTGTCCAGCTCCATGTTTGGCGCCTGGCATTCTTCCCTCCTGACCGTGTGTGCTTTTAATCAGGTTTAATCAGGTAACATTTGTCTTTAAAGCTTCTTGAAGGTTTGCTTATTTTCCCCTGTGAAACCGCAGATGGGGAATTACAAACTGAAGGTTTTAGTGGTGTACACAGAAAGGAGTTTTGCAAACAAATGGTTTCCATAAGCAAACACTGTAATTGCTTCCTCCTGGATTGTCACCGCCCACTGGACGTGCTGGAAGACAGCCTCCCCGGGCGCGAGGGTGGGGCTCCTGGCTGGGTCGCGTTCCCGCTCGCCGAGGTTTTCTTCGGGGCGGTGCTCGCCACCAAACCAGTGTATGGGGCACGGGACTGGGGCAGGAGCTGCGGTGGCCCACCCCAGCCACCACGCCCACGTGGCCTTGGGGACGTCAGCCCAAGCCGGCCTCGTCTCTGCCAGCACACAGGACATTTCAATGCGATCACCTTCACTGATACCGATACGACTACCTGTGGCTACCACTTAAAACTACCACTTATCAAACACTTACTAGGTGCCCAACATTAGGTGAGGCGACGCATACACACGTTTAATTTCATTGCCATGTGCACCTCCGGACGTCTTCATCTGTCCTCCCAAACACGACGACCTGCATCAGAGTAAATGGCACGTGCACGCACTGCTCTCTGCTGCCACGCAGGGCATGAGAGGTAGGGGTGGCACCCTGCGTCCTGGATGTGGCCTAGCCTGTTCAAATGTCAACAGCTGTGGTACGTTCTTTATTTTATTCAAAGCAGAAGCCAAAGATTTAAAGAAAATCCATACGTATCTTTTGTTAGAAAATAAATTCCAGGTTCCTAAACCTTCGCGTTGTTCACCCTTGGGACTGAGCCATTCTGGTCCTGGGGGCTGCCCCGCGCCCTGTGGGGTGTGTAGCAGACACTCCGGTCTCTACCCACTAGATGCAGTTAACACCCACGCGGTCGGTTCCCCACACCTGCCCCCCAGATGTGACAATTACAGTGACTCCAGACTCTGCTAAATGTCCCCTGGCGGGGGGCTCAAGTGGTTCCCACCCCGTCACTGGAGTCACTGGTCTCTTCACATGTAGTCAGTCCAGCTTAAAATATGCCAAGGGTATGAGAACAGTCTCTCTTCCCCATCTGCCCAACCACTCAGCTCCCCACCCACACTTTTTGGTTTTCGCTGGTGTTTTGGGTTTTACAACGAAGCCGCACAGGTCATTGCTGAGCGTGCGCACGTAGGCCTTGCGTACAGAAAGCTGCGCGGCTGGGTGGGTGGCTTCTGCAAGGCTGCCCGAGGGGCCTGCCACTGAGGGCCGAGGCCAGCTACTCCAGACGGGGTTTGCAAACGTGGGTGAGGTCGGCAAAACGGGGAAGAGAGCAGGGTGTTAGCCCCTCCCAATACTGTGAGGTCTGTTCGGTCCTGAGAAACAAAGGGAAACTAGTGTGCAGCCCACCCTTCCCTCCCAGGCCCGCTGTTTTTCAGGGGACACACCCTTCTCCGAGCCTTCGGCTCTCCGGTCTCCTGCGATGGCTTTGCTGTGTGCCACTGTCTCTCTGCTTGTTCTATAGTCAGTGTCTCATGTCTGCAAAGTGCTTTCCTGGGAAACAAAGGAAAACGCATGCACAGGACCATTCTCTGAATAAGCCTCCACAAGCACCATGTATCCATTTGGCAGATGAAGAAACAGAGTCTCTAAAAAGTCACTATTTCCTTGTTAATGGAGAAGAACTTTCCAATCGGCCTCAAACTTGCAGAAAAGCGATGAGTGCAGTTCCCGCTTCTGTTTCCCTGAACCACCAGACAGGAGGCTGCTGACCGGCTGCCCCTCACACCTCGTTACTTCAGTGTCTCTTACAGACAAGGACAACCTTGCACATAACCGTGGTAGACCCTCACAACCCTAAATTAACACGGATGCTTCCCTGCCATCGGCCCTCGATCCTGTTTAAGATTCGCCGCTGCCCCGGTGGTGTCCTCAGAGCAAACGCGTCCGGGTTGGGGTTGCTGGACGCGTCTGCTTGCCGGGGCTCCCCTGCCCCCTTCCGCCTGCAGCAGCTCCTGAGTTTGCCTTGACTTCTGTGATGTTGACACTTGCGGAGATGTCAGGCCACCTATTTTGTTGACTGTCCTAAAACTGTAAGTGTCTAAAGTTTCCTTGTGATTAGGTTCAGCTTATGCGGGAATATGACAGGCAATGCTGTGTTCTTCTAAGGCCAGTGTATTCAAGGATCCGATGTGGGCAAAGTGGGCTTTTTTATGGAGAATGGTGTTTGTAAACTGAAATTTGGGTGCGGGAGGTGCCGTGGCTATTCTGTAGACCATTTATATCTATAGGTAAACACAAATATAAATGTGTGTAGTACACACCTATGTATATAAACACACCCATCCACATGTGCATAGATACACACATTCCCCAGCTCTGTCCACGGAGAGGGTCCAGGAACTGTGTCACTCGATAGTATTTGCGTGTGGTGTGCCACACTTTCAGCAGCATTTTAAGCTTGAATGAAGGCAGAAGCATAAGTATTATAAACTGATAAAAAAAATCATCATTGGGAAGTTCATTTAAATCTCTTGTGCACTTAAATTTGAACATTTTGAATACGTTTTTAATTTCAGGTCAATGTTTTCCATGTTTAGAAGTACTGAGAAAAATGAAAACTTTGTAGTTCAGAAATTCTGTAGTTCAGAATTTACATGGGAAAGGAATAGAAGGAATTAATCTTTCAAATGGCATGCTTTGGAATTTGCAGCATTTACACTCTGAAGTTATTAAAGTTCAAAAGTACACTTATATTTGAGGACATGTTAAATATTGAACACCATGAATTTACACAATAGCTCTCATTCCAACCTAACAGAAAAGGCTTGCGCTAGTTTTCTGCCTTTCCTTACTCACAGCTCCCGGCTCTGAAACTGAGACGCCTGGCTCCACGACGGCAATGTGCTTTCCTATTTTCTGAGCCCCCTGCATGTAACCAACCTCCTGTCCTTGCCAACGGTGGCACTGGTGTCCTTGCCCTCAGGCTCCCGCCCCCGCGTGGGCTGCGCTGTACCCGGGCTCCCGGCTCCCACTTCCCGGTATTGGGGGCCCCTCACCCTCCCCGCCCTGGCCTGGCCCTGTGGGCCCTGGCCTCCCCCTTGTCTGGCTCACATGCCTCTCCCGGGGCCCTGGGGCTCCTCCGCCCACCCGCAGCCCTCCGTTCTCAGCCCCACCCGGTGGCTCGAGGGCTGAATTGTTCAGGAAGGGGACCGGAGAGGCAGACAAGCAGGACAAGGGAGGGCAAGGGCAGTGAGGCTGCGACTCCCGCACCGCGCCGCGCTCTCGGGGAAGCCGCCGGGCTTCCACCTTCAGCTGAGCGTTCTCGACACTCTCACAGCAGACACACTTATCTGTGGAGCTTGCAGACTTGCGTATGCACTAACTGACATAAAAAGGAGATGCTGTTGGAAGTTGTGTCTTTGTGAGACAGGCCTGCCGTGCCGTGGTCCGGGGAGGCTCTGGACACCAACAATTGCCATGAGTCCTTGCTCCGTGTCCGAGGCGACACAGCAGGGACAGATTTCCCACGGTGAGAGGCACGTGCTGTGCAGCGGGGGAGGGGCGGCTGTGCGAAGGCAGGTGGCCGCGGGAGCCACCGTGACACCGGCCTCCACCTCGGGCGTGTCTTGGGCCGGGCATTTAGGAGGCCAGGACTGAGAACTGGCCAACACTGGCCCAGCCCTGGGGCTTTGGGGGAAGGCGGCCGTACCCCCCAGGCCTCACACCTCTGCCCGAAGACGCGGCAACCGGGCCAAGCTGGGTGGGGCCTTGGAACCCAAGGGCCCCCCAGCGGAGGAGCGTTGTGTCTGTCGCCTGCTCTTTCCAGCTGACTGTCTAGTGGTCTTTTTTTCTCACAATTTTATATAATGGGACCGCTTAGTTGCTGGGGGTATTTTAAGAGCCAGTCTGAGAAGCAGAGAGACACAGATAAGAAAAGCCTGCCTGCCTTTGCCCTCCACATGCTCAAAGCCAAGAAGGAAGATGAGAGGAGCTCACTGTCACTATAATGCAGGGATCGGGCCTCACAGGAGGCATGGGGGAAGGGGACGACGAGAGAGCATTTACAGCTGGGGACAAGGAAGGACGTTTTCATGGAAAGACCTCAGCTTACTTGACTCTTGAAAAAGTGAGTAAGGTTTGAACAGGCTGAGCGGGTAGGGAAAGAACGTCTCTAGGAAGAGGCAAGGAGGTCAAAGTAAATCCGGGCTGCTCCCTGGCGGGTGTCTGCCATCTGTCAGTCAGTGACTTTGATAGAACCGCACAGGGACATTCAGGACGGTATCAAGTGATATATGATGAAAGGCCCCAGACAAATATAGGTGCTCTAATTGCAATATATATTAAAGCAGTTAAGCTAATTATGGTAATGACACAAGACTGCATCTCGCCCAAGAGCAATCGCCTGCCGGTGAAATAATAGCACCTGCCCTCTGGCCGCGTGCTCTGTGCTTTAATATGAACGGCGGCCCTGGGAGGCAGCTTTTATCACTATTTTCACTGAAAAGAGGAACAGGCCTGGGGAGGGAGCGCTCTGCCCTGGGCCGCGGGCAGTCAGCGGCAGAGCTGGGACTCACCCCCTGGCGTGTGTGCCTCCGAGGGGTGCGCTCCCGCCCGCGGCCTGTCCCTCGACTCCGTGTCTTCTGTCGCGTCCCCGCGCAGTCCCCATGTGGCTGTAAATCCAGCGCACGGTTGGCTGGGCAGGGCTCCCTCCACACAGTTCTGTTCAGGTCCCCGACAGACGTGCTGGTTGTCGCAGCGGCCGTGGCCGGCGGAGGGCATCTGCTTGGACCACAGGAGGATGGGGATGAGAGCATCCTCAGGAATTCATTCCATCGTTTGTTCGCTCAACAGGCATTTACTGAGACCCCGCTGTGTGTGAGGTACTGGGAAGAAGGAGGGAAAAGGCCCAGGGTGTGCCCCGAGGGGTTTACCAGGTTGGAAGAAATCAGACAAGTAGACCCTTAACCAGCAGTGGGCAGGCCCAGAGGACAACCCCTCACCCCCTCTTAGATCCTTCTCACTCCTTCCTGCCTTCATTCTTCCCGGGTCTCATTTCCTGTGTATGAGCCTGCGGTCGGTGTTATGGTCTCTGTTTACAGACAGGAGAACTGAGGCCCCGGCAATAGGACTGGCCCATGTGCTTGCGCGTCGTAAAGATGGAAGTCCTGAGGGGCCCGGCTTCTAGATGCTGGGCTGGGGTCTGCTCGGCAGCCGCTCTGCCGGCCGCGGCCTCCGCGCGCACCCTGGTCTCCCATCGGGCTGGTAGCCGGCTCGGGGGCTCCGGGCTCCATGGCGCTGGGGGCCGTGTGTGGTCCACTCTGACACCAAAACTGCCTGCTGCGGCCGCTCACCCCTTATCAGCAATCCTGACATCGCTTGCCCAATCCGAGCTGAGTCATCTTTATCCCAGTTCCTACCCATTTATTTGCATTTGTGTGCCTTGCTGCAGAATCGCCCCGGTTGGATCGTGGGGGCCGGCTGAGACTTGGCCGGGTGCTACCTGCAGGCATGTGTGCACTCTGTCCCTGTCTCAGACCTGGGACACTGGGACTTTAGAAGCTGCAGAGATTTTAGATAAAGGGCTGTGGACCTATAATGGAGATTATGTCTAATTCAACAAAGAAAGAAAAAGATGTGAAGAAGTATATATAAAATACAGCGGGGATTGGGTGGGGGCAGTGTTCTGTTTGGGGGTATGCTGGGGCGGAGGAGGGTGGCGTGCTGAAGATCGGCGGCTTGGAAGAGGTGGGAAGAAGTCACAGAAGCCCCATGTAGCGGAGGAAAGCTGCAGTTTTGGGTAATTTGTATGTGATGCCACTGAGGTGCAGAGAGGAGGCGCCCTGGTCCGAGGCCACGCGCGCATTGGTTAGAAGTGCAGTTGGAGCTACCATCCAGGTTTGGGGGCAGCCAGTAGGGGGTGCATCCCAAGCACCTCCGGGCTCCATGCGCACACGGAGACAAAGGTTGGTTCCGCTTCTCTCTGCCTCTTTGTTGGCTCCCCAGGCACGTGCTGGCTGCCCACACCTGTGCCTGGGCTTGTGTGCTGACCTCCCCCCACCCCGACCTCTGCAGGGCGTGTGGCCAGCCTTGGGTCCTGTGTCGGGAGGGAGCCCTCGCCTGCATCCCTGACAGCAGTCCCAGGGAAGCACGTGCATCTCCTCAGGCTCCCCATGGGGAATTCAGCACCATTTCAGAGAGACGGCTTTACGGTTCTTGTTTTGGACCCACAGGCCCCTGGAGCTGAGACACTGGCAGGAGGTTGTTTCCAGGCCTCTGGGAAGGCCCACAGCCAGCAAACCTTGCTCTCTGAGTCGGCGCTCAGAGGGACCACAGCCAGCCGCCCGTTGGCCCCAGATTGGAGGAGACCCCCAGGTATGGTTTGCTGAGCTGAGCACCGGCGGAGCAGCAAGGAGGCCCCAGCTTTTGCAGGTGGGAGGGAGCCCCAAAGCCAAGGCCCAGAGAGGACAATGACAAATGAGATGAAATGACGCAGCCAGAGCAGGTTGGGAGGCCCAGCAGGAGGGCGTGGTGGCTGCAGGTGGCTGAAGCATGCTCCTGGGAGTCTGGGAGCAGGTGACTGGCATCTGGGAGCCGCAGGGACAGGTGGCAGACCGCAGCTGCGGGCACTGAGTCCTGGATGGAACTGGTGTGCGAGGAAGTGGCCAGGTTGGGAGAGAGGCTCAGCTCTATTGGACGGTTGGCAATTCTGTAAGTATCCAACCCTCTCTCCCCTTGCGGCGTCCTTCCCTGCCTGCAAAGCCCCTCACCTGGCCGACTCCTGCCTTCCCTTGGGGACTCAGCCTACGTGTCAGCTCCATTAAGCTGGCTTTTCAGCACCACCTCCCCCTGTTGGGAGCTTCTCCTCCGTGTCCAGCACCCCCTTCCCTCTGGCACAAAGAGTGCCTCATGATCGCTGTGACTGCCCCAGACAGTGCCCCTGGAGGGGGGAACACTGTCCTGTCCGGGTGGCACTGAGGTCGTCAGTTCCTGATCAGCGTGCGCCCTGCGGGGTGTGTTGAGTGAAGAGCAGAGCAGGGACGAGCTGCCCATCTCAGGGATAAGGAAGTAGCTGCCATGCGGGACCCAGTCCCAGGTCCGAGCTGGGGCCGTAGCCAGGTGGCAGTGGTGGCCTCTGGTTCTTGAGTCAGGTCGCCTGCAGTCTGACCTGGGACTGGACAGGAACCAGTGCTGAATGTAGGACGGAGACAGTAGGTGATGCTGGGGTTCCAGGCAGAGCCCGAAGCCACCCTGCTACCCGATACTGGGGGCTCCCCTGCGGCGCCCCACTTCTGAGCGTGGGGAGGTGGCCGGGGCTGGGCTGAGGCTTAGGACCCCAGCCCTTGGCGCCAGCTCCCTTCCTCGTTCACCGCTGTCAGGCAATAAAACAACCCTGTCCCCTCTGCGTCTGTCGTGCCTCTCCAATCTCCCAGTCATACCGCCAGCACCCCGGGTGGGCGGGGGGGAGCCCTGATCGCTTCACATGGGGCCCCCACAGCCCCCGCGCCCCTACATGAGCTCCTGCTTCCATCCATCCTGCTCAGCAGGTCCATCTCCTTGAAGCATCCCCTGCTGGGAAACCTGGGGTGCTCGGTCCGCAAACCGTCCGGGGCCGCCAGACCTCCCACCAGCCGGCCTCCCGCTTTCGCCTGGACCCTCCGCCCTGTGACTCAGCGCCTGTGCCCTTCTCCACGTCGCCTTGCGGAGCCCAGCCCTTCACGGCCCAGCCGCCTCCTTGGTGACCCTGTACTGATGCCCCGAGTTCATCCTAAGCTAGACCCCTCCACTCAGCGCTTCCCAGGTTACAGTTAGTACAGGGTGGGCCAGATTATCTCTTTTTCCCGGCCTTGGACTGGCTCCAACTCTCTTCTTCTACACGGCTAATTAAAAGTAGACTAAAAATAAAACCGCTGTCAGTATTAAAGTGACAAAAAATAAAATAAAAATAGAATGATCTCTCCATTTCTACACAGTAGGAGCAGCTTCTTGTTACTCCAGAAGGGAAGCTTTCTTTCTGTCTGACTTCAAATTATTCTCGTTTTAATTGCAGGAGCCTATGGAAGACAGAAATGTTTGGAGTTTGTGTTTGTGGGGTCTAAGTGATAATTCCCCCAATTGTATAATTATCTGCGTAGTGTGGCTTCTCTATAGACTTATGATGATAATTTTTAAAGGCTTTTTTAAAAAGTTAAAAGATTTATGTGAATTGGAATAAGAGGTCCCCGTCAAGATGGGCGTTCAGCTCCTTCACGCTAAGCTTTAAGATCTGGAACAAGATCTAGCTGTACAAAGAGGCTGAATCCAGCTTCCACTCCAGGACGCAGAGCTGCCAGGAGTGTTACCACCCCTGCAGCGAAAAAGAGCCGGTCTTACTTTAGTTCGTGGCTGTTTCTGAAATCCCCGGGGAGCTGAGGTTGCAGAGGTAACAACTTGTGGGAAATCCACGGAGAGACAGCGCCGTCTGGAGAGATGTGAGCCCGTGCTCACCGAGCACAGATACCACCTGGGTGAGAGCAGTTCAGCTGGAACGGCTGACAACGCGGCCCCGGCTGGGTGTGGACCGCCGGCACAGGGCGAATCCACCGGGGCCACTGATACCAGGGGCCTGTACCCTCCACGGGCTGTTCCCGTGAGCCCTGTCCCCCCACTCACCTAGGGAGATTTCAGTAACAACAGCGTGATGCGGTTGTGAGAGGGACCGCGAGGAACAGGGATGGGGAAGGAGACCCTTTCTGAGTCACAGCATAAAGGGAAGACCCAAACTCAGAGTTGAACAGGCACCGTCCTGGCCAACCCTGGACACCTGCTGTCTGGACAGGAATTGTGGAGACTGTGATATGCTGAGGGTAACCATAGCAACAGTACATCTCAAACCCAGCCCAGCACCTGACTAAATTAATGCAAACCCTCACCCTGGAGACGGAGCCAAGGGAAGGTGTGTCCATTTCTAGACATAAAAGGTATTTACTCCAGTCTCTCGCATCTTGTCCTACTTTCAACAAGAAATCATGAAGCCTGTGAAAGGCGAGAGAAAGCGACCCTCCCAAGAGCAGCCATCAGAACCCGACCTAGATACAGGTGCACAGATGTGGGGACTATCTGACAGGGAGGTCTGAGGACCGGCGCTTCATAGACTAAAGGCCCGGTTGGTTTAACGGGTGAGTGACACCACACATTGAAGGAGGAATTAAAATCAGCTGACGCCAATTCTTCCAGAAAACAGAAAAGAGAACACTTCCAAATTCACTTTGTAAGGTCACTTCGCCCTGATACTGAAGTCAAACAAAGACATTACAGGAAACTAGAACTATATTCTTCATGAATGTAGATGCACCAAACCTCATGAAACTGTTAGTAAATCAGAGTCTTCGACGTAAAATAAGGGCAATTCATGGTGACAAAACGGGAGTCGTCTCAAGGTTGCATCGGTGGTATAACGTTTAGAATTCAGTCCATGTAATCCCTTTATTAAGAGAAAAAAGGAGAACGACAGGATCACCTCAACAGAGACAAAAAGCTTTCGGCAAAATTTAACACCCCTTCAGCTCTAACTATGGCGAAAAGAGCTGCCGACTGGCAGCCAGTGAGCAGCCTGAGGGGGTCAGTGGGCGGGAAATTACTAAGAGGAGCCACCTGGGTAGGGCATTCTTGCTAAACTGCCCTAACGAGAGTCTCACTCAAGCGTCAGCGTCGTCCTCTGATGCTGGATGGAGAGGCCCTGTCTCATCGACGAGCCTTGAGGTTCACTGAGCGAATGCGCGCGCGACAGCGGAGGGCAGTGTCAGGGCCGAGAGCCCTCTCGAAACAGTCCCCGTCCCTTCCCCAGTCCAGACGAGGGGTGATTGGAGCCCCACTGCCTGCTGGGTCTCCCATCGGATATCAGGAAAGGCGTTTTTGAGAGGGGCCATGGGAAGCCCTTCTCTGTGCCCTCAGGGGACAAAATAAAACCGCCAGGGGGCCGCTCCGATGGGCGGCCGGGTTCCCAGTGCTGAGGAGACAGACCACCCACACCCACGCCGGGAACGGTCTCGCTCCCTCAGCGTTTTGTTCAGGCCTCAGCATTCGCTGCTCCCCCAGTGCCCCGAATACCGTACCTTCCTGTTCCCTGTTCGACTGGGAACTAGTGTGGCACGTCTGTCACTGGCCTGCCCCAGTGCTGGTAGTCAGTCCGTGTCCTCCCATCCCGGATCAATCCGTCTACTTGGAATGCTCCAGGAAATACATGATTGAGATTTTGGTATTTATTTTGGGAGAGGATCATATCTGGAAATTGATCCGTCTTTGCTAATTGGGCAGAATGGGCTGTTTCCCTTGAAATCTGATTTTGATACGTTATTCTTTAGGGAGCTCCTATTAGCATGTGACATTTCATTATTATGTGTTAGCCTTTCCCCAGCTCTGTGGTGGTGCTAGCGAACACAATTATGATTCATTTCAAACAGAAGGCTAAATGTTGAAAGCAAAACGTGGCTCAAATTTGTCTCATACAATAGGAAGCACCCTGCTGCCCTCCTGTGAAAAGAATCGAACAGAAGCGTGGATGGTTGGGTAACTCCTTGTCTCTTTATAGTGACTTTCAGTCCAGAAAACGAATGTCTCTCATTGAAACCTCACAACAGCTCTGCGAGGTAGGCAGGGCGCAGATAATCACCGCCCGGTGCAGAGGAGGAAACTGAGTCTCATGTCATTTGCCGGAGATCCGGGTCAGGACAAAAGGCTTGGGGGTCCGACTCCCAGGTTAATGTTTTTCTCCACACTCTTCATGGCCACCTTAGAAACGAACCCTGCCTTGCTAGCTACTTTGTGAGATCTTAATTCTGTACTCCACGGAGCCCCTTTTATGTGTTGCTGCAGACTGCATGTACTTTTCTCTGTTATGAAAAACCACAGCAATCCAGACTGGCCGTTCATTCTTCTGTGTGAGTAGTATCGGCAGGCCGGGAGGTAGCTGAAATAATTGCACCGGGGCTTATTGTCCAGTCAGCTGTCCGCTCTTCTTCGTCGGCGTGGGGCACTCAGCCACGCAAAGACTGCAAAGACCCTCTCTTCCCTCTTACAAGTCACGCAGTGTCGGCCTAAGAACAGGTAGTCGTACCGAGCGCTAATTTTGTCATTTGGAATCTAAATAATCAGACACACAACCGGGGGACTTGTCTCAATTTTACGAAGCTGCAAAGGCAAGTGTTACTTTTTTCTTTCTGTTCAGCCTACCCGTTCATCAGGAAAAGTCTGGGGCGGGGGGCGGATCTCTCGGTTTCCTGGTCTGGGAACATCATTCACCGGTTCATTCATTCATCCAGCCACCCGATTCCCCCACCGCCTGCCTTCTCTGTAGCAGGCACTCAGCTATGTGCTGGGAGAGGAAGGGTAACGAGGGGGTCTCCCCTCGCATGCCTCAGGTGGTCGGGTAGTGGGCAGAGGACGACGTCACATGGTGGGGGCACAGGTATGACCAGGAGCGCTGGTGGCCCAGCGTGGGTGGGGTCGGGGACTTGCTCTGGAGGTGAGGTATTAAGCCGAGTGCCGAAGGGCTGGCGAGCCAGTAAAGGGCTACTAGCCCCCCGCCTCACTAGCCTTAGAGCCCAGGTTTTTGAACCCTTGGGGAATTTTTAAGTCTTCCACACCGCCAAGGCCTCCCTAGCACAGCAACTGGGTGTGCTGTAAGGGGTGGGGTGGGATTGGGCTTCCCGGCAAGGGAGCTGCGTGTACACAGGCACAGAGGCCTGCGCCGTGACTTGTGGGCACGTCACGCTGTTAGAAATTGCTGAGGTTCAGGGATTTGAGCAAGGGGTGAGGAGGAGAGCTGGGCAGAGGCCGGAGCGGCAGAGCTCTGTGCCCTGGGCCGGGGGGTTGGGGGGAGCGATGGGCCTTAGCCTGCAGGCCCTGGGGAGATGTCGCAGGGCTTTTAGCAGGGGGGTGACATGCTGACACATGATATTGAGAAAGCGCACGCTGGCAGCTGTGCAGAGAGGTGGAGGGAGGGAGGGGGTGCTTCACGTGACAGACACAGCCGGCCAGGACAGATCCGGGGCTGGCGTCGATGGCCTGCCTAGCCGGGCGTCCTCGGAAGGCAGAAGCTGCAGGGCTTGGGGCTGGACCGGATGTGGGGCCCCAGGCACACAGGGAGCGCCGTCCAGTGCGCTGCCCACAGGCTGTGTGACCCTGGGCAACGCACTTGTCATCTGTGAACCCCCGACTCCTCGTCTGTGGGATCAGCCTGGCGATCCCCACGCGGCCTCCTCACAGACACCGGGACGAGCCCATGAAGCCGTGAGCACTGGAGGGTCAAGTGCCATAAAGTCAGAGGGGATTTGTGATTATCCTGAACTTGGGGCTGGTGCCCCCCGGCCTGTGGACCAGAGCTGGCGTGCGGCCTGCGTTTGTAAGTGCGGCGCAGCACAGCTGCACGCGTTCCCCGTGTGTCGTCTTGGCTGCGTTCCCGCTGTGATGGCAGAGTTGCGTAGTTGAGGCAGGAACTGTGTGGCCAAAAATATTTGCCATCCGGCCCTTGATTAAAAAATTTGCTGGCTTCTGGTTCAAGTCATGGGTTATGGTTTTGCCAAATATAATGTGTAACTGAAGGGGAAGATTCCAGAATCTCCTTCATGTGTTGATTGCACTGTTTTTGGGCATGGAGCTGGGGCTCCTTGGGGTCTCTGGCTTGGAAGGATCTTGCGAAGGGCGGGGGTCCAGCGACCTCTGCAGCCCACCTGCTCCTGTCCCGTGGAAAACACGCAGGGCCCCGGCTGCGTCACTGAGCTGCTTTCATTCTGGGCTGTCCCCTCAGAAGACGTGCAAAGGGGAGCAGGGCCGCGGGCTTCCTGTGAATTCCTCCAGAAAACGTGCACGTCCTTTCTTTTCCATCTTCCCCTTGTAGTTATTTTAACCTGATTGTTGTTCATTTCACGTGTTTCTGATTTACTGGAGAAATTTTACTTCCCTCCTGCCTGCTCGCTCTCTCTTCTATGAACAATCTGGGTCATGATATGTAGAAACCAAACCACGTGATGGTCATTATTGCCGCACTACTCAGCTCCGGCCGGCCTGTGCCAGCATCGCGTCTTTCATTCAAACTGTTCGTGATACCCCCGTGCCTTGTCGGGCTCTGAGGATGGCAATTACACGTTCGCAGACAGACAAGAACTGAAGGAAAAGGCCACCAGCCTTCCAGGTGTGCTTCCCTCCTTGTTAGTCCTTTTCCTACAAAAGAAACCAATTTGGGCCAAGTTTTTGTGTCAGACCTCCAGCAAGTCTTGGCCGCGGAAATTCTAGAAAGATTCAAAGCCGCCCGGGCCATTGAGTACTGCCCGTGTGTGGAGTGCGCAGAGGAGCATGAAGCACAGACACAAATCGCTGCCATTCCCCCTCACTTTCACCGGCTAAAAGAAAGTCCGTTCCCAGACCGACTGCGGAAGGCGTGCGCTCAGCCCTGAAGGCGGCCCCACCTTCCCAGCAGGCCTTATTTCCGTTGAATGTCGAAGAGGGAAATAAGAAACAAGGGGAGACGCTTGGCCCTGGCAGGGCCCTGGGGAGCAGCGTCCCCCACGCTCCTCGCTGTGCAGGTGGTGCAGAGGCCCCGGTGCGCCAGGCTCCCTTGTTTTCCTATGTGCCTGTGGCAGAGGATTTCTTCATTTGTTTAACATTCCTTCATTCCTTTATCCGGAGCACAAAGAGCGCTCCCTGCTGCTGTCCTGAGCGACTGGCCAGACGGGAGGCCCCTCCCGCAGTCAAGCCGCTGGCCCTGGCCCTGGTCCGGACCCCCTTTTCCTTGCCGCCTCCCTTGGCACTCAGCCTGACTCATTCCCCTTGCAACAGCTACTGGCTCCCCTGCGGACTCCCCCACCTCCTACCAACGGGTTACTGCCCCAGAGCCCCTCTGGGTGCCCCACCCTGGCACTGCTTTTGTTGTGAGGGTTATTGTGGAAAAAGACACAGACGTGGAGAACAGATGTGGGAGAACCAAATGCCCCCACATCTTAGCATTTGCGCTGTCATTTGCCCTGGTCTGTGGCTCCTGATTCCTCTGTAGACGGACCCAGATGCCCTTGTGGATACCTGGCCACTTCTTTGGTCCCCAAGGATGCCCTGAACCTCTCACCGTGGAGACTCAGCCCTGCCTTCCTCCAGAAAGGCCCCTCTCCTGCCGCCCAGGCTGAGCACCGTCAAGCTGAGACCAAGGTGTGGACTGCAATCCCTGGGCAGGTCTCCACGATAAGCGCCTTAACCTTCACTTTCACTATCAAAGTAAGAACATTTTCCAAGAAAATGTGTGGCGATTCCTCAGCAAGTTAAGGATATAGTTACCAGAGGACCCAGCAATCCCTCTTCTGGGTACCTACCAGAAAAATTTGAAAACATTTATTTGCAAAGATATATGCACCCTTATGTTCATTGCAGCTTTATTCACAGTGGCCAAGACATGGAAACATCCAAAGTGGCCTTGGATAGAGGACTGGATAAAGCAGGTGTGGTACGTGTGTGCAATGGAATACTCCTCAGCCATAAGAATGGACGGAATACCACCATTTGCAACAGCATGGATGGACCTTGAGAATATCATGCTAAATGGCATAGTCACAAAAAGCTAAGAACCATATGACTTCACTCATATGTGGGCTATAAAACAGAAACAACAATTGAACAAGACAAACACACCAAAGAAACCTCAGAGACACAGACAGCAGCATGGTGGTTACTGGAGGGAAGGGAGGTGGAGGAGGCAGTCAAGGGTTCAGGGGACCGAACGAATGGGGACGGAAGGAGATTTGACTTTGGGTGATAAACACACAGTGCAATATGCAGGTAATGTATGATGGAATTACACATTGGAAGCCAATTTAATTGACTAACCAGAGTCCCCCAATTTAAAAAGAAAATGTCGGGCAGTGGTAGGGATTAGGTGAGGCGTCTAATGTGCTGCTGCCACGGCGGCAGACAGCGGATGGCGGCCGAGTGTGACCGTGCAACGCGGAGAAATGCTCCGTGACCCCCCGGCCCCTCCGGCTGGGAGAAGGCGTCAGAGGCAGAGACAGGCTGGAAGCACCCACACTCCCTGCTACGTCGCGTCTCCCAGTCACGCCTGGAGTGAGCACAGCGCTGACGATCTGAGACCCCGGAGCTACTCGCACAGACTAGGTCTTCAATTAAGATTTGGGGGTGCTGATGTGGAATGTGACTCAGTTTCCAGAGTCAGACTTGGGCTGGAATTTGTGTTGTCCTATCATCTTTGTGATTTTGAGGGACTGACTTAGTTTGCAGGGCTTTTGTGTCTTCCTTGTGAAATGGGAAGGAAGGGCAGTACAGTGTGGGGAACCAATGAGGAAATGCATACAAAGTGCGAGTGTATCTCCTCGCATATCTGGTAAGTGGTTTTTGCTCCTGCTACTGTATTTGGAGAACTTATAAAAATCCTATTATTTTTTTCATTGCAGTCACTCTGCTAGGCGCTGGGGGTACAAGTATGAATAGGACTCACGGTCACTGGTAATCAAGAACATGTAGATTAAAACAAAAATGAGACATTGTTAAAAATACAACATATTGGAAAAAATCTAGAGGCACAGAAAAGCAACTTCTTCTGTTTGTGGTTGGTGGGAGTAATAGCAATTGAATTTTTGAGAGCAATTTTACAATTTCTACCTAAACGTAATGTATGCATATACTTTTAATCCAGCAATCCAACCTTTCAATATTTACTCTAAGGAAACATTTGCATATGTAAATTATGAAACAATTATAAGCGTTGTTACTGTAGCATTGTTTATAAGGGAGAAAAGTTGCAACAAGCAAACAGATACTCATCAGCCAGGGAATGCACTCTATAGTAAAACTCTACCATGAAATACTCTATATCAATTTTACAAAGAATGAATAGACCTATACATGCTGTTGTGGACAGATCATGGAGTAATGTTAGTAAGTGAGAAAGTAAAATATGGATAATGTACATTCATGTTAAACAAACCAGAAAACAAAACTGTTTTTCTGTCTGTGGCTATGTGAACAGAGAGTGTAAAAGCTGGAGAGAAATAACCAGAGTGGTAGGAGGGTCTCCCCCTGAGGAAGGGCTGATTTTACAGAGACCTGCAGCGTTTTGCCAAATCAGCTTTGTCCTAAGTTTTAGCAAGTAAATGTATTCATGCATTACTTGTGTAAAGATAAAAAGCAAAAAGCAATGACCAGAGCAGAGTTTGTTGGCAGTAATGAGCTCAGAGTCTAATTATGTGAGATGAGCGTGGTGTGGACTAGAACGCACAAGCTGTTTTAAACGTCCAGACATCCACTGCAGAGGGTTTGTCTTTGCTGCTGATCAGGCTGGAGCCCAGACGAAGAGGGATGGCCTGGTCTGCAGTCCCCATCTAATAGCTGGGACACGTCAAGTGTGATCAAGCCGACTCCTTCCCCTCCCAGCCCTCCCAGCTCAGCGCTGTGAAGCCAGCTCTGCCCTCCGGCCCCTTTCTCTGGCTCATCACTTGAGACTTGCGCTGCAGCCTTCGGCCGTCCACAGAGACGCGTCTCAATTCTTCTGGCTGCGGTCTCCTTGCACTTTCAACAGTTCTTCTGGGGCAGGATCTAGGCTACTCCTTGGCCAGCTTTCTCTCAGAGCGTCCGGTCGAGTCACACATCTGTTGCTGTGGGTGGTTAGCCCAGCCTCCCACTGCAGCGCGCTGCAGTTGGCATTCGCCATCCTGGGGCCTCGGCCTCCATGAAGATAGAAAGAGCTCCGTGTACTACCCGCAAAGAATGTTGTACAGCTTCCCTGGGACTTGGGTCCCAGGTTGTGTCACCTTCAAGGATATGGTCCTTAAATACTTTGCTTCAAACAGGAGAACATGGGGCCCCGGAGATGCTAATCAGCTTGTCCAGGCTCCCGCAGCTATTTGGTGACAGAGCTGCCAGCAAAGTACTCGGATATGAATCGCTGGTTGGTAGTAACCGGCATAGCTCTCCACCTCATGCCAATCATTATAAATTCTAAACATGAACTTCTTTCTTTGTGCTTTTTGGTTGTCAGTGATAGGTATACTGGTGTAGAATCTATAAATTATATGAAAACATTTTGAAAATACACATTCTCTCTGCCAGTCATTCCCCTGCTTAAAGGGCTCCTAGCTTTGGTTTCGTGCGAGACTGCGACCCACAGAATTCTGACTTGGACCCTTTCCACCCTCGCTGTCCTCTGCTATCCCAACCAGCCCATACTCCAGCCCTGGAACTAGCTGTCCCAGAACATGGCCTGCTCTTTTTCAGAGACCTTCCATGTGATTTTGGGGGAAAAGGCGTGCGTTAGGATATCTGCTTCCCCACATTCCCAGGAGATGATTTTCTGAAGACAACAGACCGATGCTTTCATGGGTGACAAGAGGGAACAGTGCAATGAAGAGTTTCTTCCCTGGCGAGCTCTGGGGGCTGTGAGTCTGAGGGTTTTTCCCCCAGTCTAAAAGGTGGCCTTTCAGAAGACTAAATCATTATTTTTTGAAGAATGGATCCTTTTGAGCATCGTCCTTCTTGAATTCTCAACTGTCACTTGAGAAAATCAAATGTTAGACTCAAGAGAGTCTGAGTTGAAAGCCGCTAGCACTTCCCCCTCCTTCCTCCGGCCTCTCTCTGCCCTCCTGCTGGCCCCTCCCCTTTAAATGACAGGCAGCCCTGGGAGGGCCTTCCAGGTGTCAGAGGCAGAGACAGGCTGGAAGAGGGGGCTCCACTCTGCCGGCTTCCTTTCCGTCCTTGTCCTTTGGTTTGGCTGGAGTCATTGAACCTCTCTTCTCTTTAATCGTCCAATATCGGCTAAACTCAGGGTGAAAAGGGACAGCACCTCACGCTTGTTACTCAGGGTGACAGTCATTCCTGGGTGGCCTCCGTGAGTAAAAGACCTGCTCCCTTTATCCTTCTTTATTTTATTTTTAAAAATAAAATGGTATAGGTTTCAGGTATGTGATGTGATGACTTAATATACATATACATAGTGAAATAATTACTACTTTCAAGCTAAGGAACACGTCTTTTATAGCTATTTTTCTTTTTGGTGATGAGAACACCTGAAATCTCTTTTGGCCAACATCCAGTGTTGAATACAGAATCGTTAACTGTAGTCACCCCCGCCTTTCTCTGTGACTGTATTTCTCCAGCTCCCGCCCCGCTCCTTGCGGCATCACCTGATGTCATTAGCAAGGACACACAGAAAGTCACACACACACACACCCCCCCCACACGGTACGTGACAAAGCCTGACAGTGTCCAGTCCGAACACCCTGCTCTGGGTCCCTCAGGCAGGAGGGTACTTCTAAGGCCCAAGAACAGGTTTCTTCAAATTCCTTTATCACTCCCAAGAGTTTGCCGAAATGACTGTAGTTCGAATTCTTTATTTTACCTCATTTCTCCCCTTTCCTAGTCCCAAGGTCTCTATTTTCTTTTGTTACTAACAAGCTCCATCTGTGAAGTGAGGCTAACGATGGTGAACCCAGCCTGGAGGCAGAGTCTGTACGAGACGACCATTTCCAGCTTATTTCGGTATGAGATTTATAATTCAATTACAGCTTCTAAGGGTAGTCACCCGTTTGGGAGAAGGTGCTTTGATGAGAATTTGTAGCTGGACCCTCCTGGTGGGACCTTCTTCCTCAGGCCAGTCTCCCCTCCTGTTTCTTAGAGAGTTGTTAAATTCTCGACAAGCTTTAAAAGCAGTATTTTAAAATCAACAACCCTTTATTATGAGTCTTTTTGGAGCTGAGTAAAACTCAACAAGCATTCATTTATTCATTTGGCTCATTTAGCAAATGTTTTCTGAGCACATGTTTTGTACCATCGCTCTGGGGCTACAGATACGAAGCAGAAAACGTTGTATCTTCCAGAAGCCCACAGACTAACAATAACAAGGGAATAAATCCATTCGCTCAATGTTGCAGGTGTTATTGTAGGTGCTGGAAATTTAGTGGTAAATAAATCGGATGAACATCTTGCTGTTATGGGGGTTATAATCTGGAGGGAGGAGGGTGGAGGAGTTTGGGGGAGTGGAGAGAGAATGGGCATTATCAGATGGAAACATCAGGTGGTGACAAGGACCTAGTCCAGGACTATAGTCAGGGAAAGACTTGCCCTTGGGCTGATACTGGATGTCAAGAAGAAGTGAGCATGTCAAGACCTGGAGGAAGACTGTTCCAGCCGGAGGAAACAGCAGAGGCCCTAGTGTGGGCTGAGCTTGCTGGGCTTGAGGGTGGAGAAGCCGTGGCTTCGACGGCGGGATGACGTCAGAGGGACGGGGCGTGGCCAGTGATGGCACCTTCGCGGGTTAGACCGTGGGAGGGGGGTTTGATTCCAGGGCCGTGGGAAGCCGTTCCAAAGTGTTAAGCAGGGGATTAACACAATCTGATTTTTGTTTTCAAAAGATGAATATGTCCTAGCTTTATCGGATTTGGGTATTTAAAAAATATTTTTGGCTTCATAAAATCAATTGGGAGCTTTCTAAACAGTTTAGAACAGCAGCGTTCAAATTCTGGTGTGTGTCAGAATCCCGGGGGCTGATAAAGGATACAGAGACCTCCCCTTGTTGAAGTACAAACAGCAGGATTGGGGCCTCAGCTCTCTTTCACCAGGTTCTTAAGGTGAACTTTTTCATAACAAAGTCTGAAAATCACTAGATCAGAAAACAGTGCAATTACATGTTGTTTAAAGGTTAGATAAATTGCAGCTGTGGGCTCATAAGTTCCTGATGAGTTTTTTAATGGTAGCTCTTTAATCATCTTTCAGATTTCTTCTGTGGTAATCGATCTATTCAACAGAACTATAAAACTACCATATGCGTGAATATAAATGCAGACATTCTAAATGTTAGTCAATAGATTCTAGCAACGCATCAAAAGAATAACATGGGATGATGAGGCAGAGTTTTTTTTTTTCTCCTAGTAAACTAAAGTTTGATGTCAATGAAATATGTAAATATTATCCATTATTTTAACAAACAGGAAGAGAAAACCGTCCGGTCCTAACAATAAAAGCTGAGAAGGCATTAATAAAATTCAGCAGCAACTCCTAATAACAACTCACAAAATGGGAACCAAGTAAAACTACTTAAATACAATAAAGATGAACCACAACAACAACGGCGACATCAACACAATAGAAATCGGTGGTAAACATTGTTTAAACGGAAAAACTGTTTCAGTTAAAATCAGGAACTGTATAGCTTGCCTGCTATTCCCTTTGTTATTTAACATGGTCAGGGAGGTTTCAGTGAATACAAAAACCAGAAAATGACTGTTACAAACATTTGGAAAGAAGAAATAAAATTGTGTCTTGGTGCTTATGATGCATTTTGTGTTTGGAAACCCAAGAGATTAGTAAAATTACTACTGTTATTAAGAGAATATGACAAGGTGGCTGGATATAGGATCTGTCTATAAAAATCAATGGTATTTTTTCTTATCTAACATGGAAAAATTTTATTTATAATACTGAAAAACCTAAAGTACTAGAGTAAGTAAAACAAGAAAGGTAGTAAATCTATATGAAGAAAACTATAGTAATCTTATTTAAAGGTGGAAAATTAGTCTAAACCAAAAAGTATACATTTTTCTTGGGTAGGAAGACTTCCTATCACAAACTTGTTAATTACTTCCAATTAGTATTAAATGTTGATATTAATAATATTAATGTCAACTAGAGTCCCCCATTTTTGGGGGGGGTGAGAAAATGGTCATACGGTTTATATGTGAGCATAAGAACCTGGGGGTAATAATAGTCAAGGGAAGTATGAGAAAGAGTAGGGTGTGGGCTCTGCTTAGCGAGATACCATTCTACCAGAAAGCCACCGCAATCAAGTCAGTATGGGGTTAGTTCATGAACAAATACATTAATGGGACACTAAATAGGGAACTCATAAATATTCTCACTTTACATGAGAGACTTTAATATTTAATAAATGGTCTGGTACAACTAGCTATTTACCTGAAAGAAAATAAAAGGATTCATTTCAATCCTATGCCACATATAAAGAATATATCCCAGATGAATTTCTGCTTTAAAGGCAGACAAATCTAGAAAACTGCATGTACAGTAGGGAAGCTGGGAATACACTTTTAATTAAAACTGCAAACCTAAAAATTATGTAAGAATGAGAAAGTATGCTTGACTATATGACAAAGAAAATTTTGTATCTATAAAATGTCTACAAATAAATTCAGTTACTAAAGATATGCTCTGATAATATTTTTTATTGCAGATAACAAAGAAAGCATGAATAATTTTAATATCCAAAGATTTCTTACATGTTGACCAGTCAAACAACTATTAAGGAAATGATCAAGATGCATAAAGTGTTAATTCAGAGAAAAGCAAATACCAGTGGCCAGTAAACATTAAATGACATTTAACTCTCAGTTAAGGAAATGGAAATTAAAATCATGGTGAGATACAATTTTAGACCTATTGGCTGGCAAAAGTTAAAGGAAAATGTAAAACCGATGGTTGGCAGGTATGAGAGGAAAATTGTAGTTCCAGTTTTTACTGGGGACTTGAAAACCAATAGACTTTTTATAAAGCAATGCATGACACCTATTAAAATGAAAACTATACAGGTCCTTTCACCCACTGCTGGTGACCTTCTTACAGGGATTAAATTCTAAGATGTAAGGCTCATGAATAAGGATGATTCATGTGGCATTATTCATAGTAGCAAAGCAAAAGAAAAAATAAAACTGGATAGAAATTGGTGAATAGTCACTAATAAAGAGTAACTGAATAAATTATGCTACATCCATACACACTGTGGTATGGTTTGGTTCTTAAAAGAATGAATTAGCTATTTAGTTGACTTGAAGGACTTGCCACTGAACATTGTAAGAAAAGCAAGCTGCAGTGAGATATATACATTAAGGTTCCATTTTGTAAATCAAACTGACAAAAATGCCTTCTCTATGCACACCAAGTCCATATACAAGACATATTTGCATATAAAAGGTATATATGCAAATACAAGATATCTGTATATGCACATATATATGTCAATCGGATTGAAGTAACAGAAAAATACCACGGGTACGGTATTTTCAGACGTGGAGATAACATAGCTCACCAACTTGGGTTACGATGTTTGGGGAGCAGGGAGGCCGATGTAGGAGGGGGAGAAAGGCGGGAGAACTGTACAAAAAAGGAACACAAAAAAGCCGGAAGCATATATAATCTCATTCACATAAAATATGTACATATGTGTATGAGTATAAATAATTGAATAAAAAGACTTCAAAAATCAAAGGCATTCAACAGTATTAAAAAGATCACTGGAGGTGATATAATATACAAGAACGGAAGAAGGGAGAGCGGTTACAAGGCCACCCAGTATCCCAGGCCAGAGGAGCTTTTCCCCGGGACTCTGAAATATCAACAGAGATGGGAGCTGGGAACAGACTTGGGGTCCGTCTCGGCAGTTGCTCTTGACGAGATCTTCTGAAGGGCTGGGCGTGGAGGGAGTGGAGAGGTAAAGACGGGACTCAGGGAGGAATGTTGAGTTGTTTGCATTTGCCACTTGCTGCATAACGGATCCTTTTCACTGAGTGAGGAATGGGTTGGATGGGGAATTCAGTTCCCTTTGGGGATAAGTTAAAAATTTGAGATGTCTATTGTAAATCTAATTGGAAAGGCCAAGGAAATGGTAGGACAAAGACTCCAAAGTTGACCATGACTCTCCCTCACTTTGGCAATGGGGTTGTAGGCATTGCTGGGGTGCATTGCCTTTATCTGTGCCTTAGAGACCAACACATCCATTCCTGCATCAGCTCTTGACACCTCCAGTTGAATTTACTACATCCTAGTTCAGCTTCTCCCTCTGCACAGTCCTTTCCCTCCCTCCGCTCAGATGATGTTCCCAAGAAGAATCCCCACTACAGCATCTGCTCACAATTCTCCATTTCAGAGTCTGTTTCCTGGGCACCCTGAACCCTCCGGACGACTCAGATGGTCTGTCACTAAACGAGGTCCGGTTGTCCTGAGTCAAAAGCTTCTCCTCTTCCTACATGACCTCAGGGAGCTTTGGGATAACCTCTGTTAGAGTCAAGCCTATGACTCTTTAGAATTTGGTGTTTCCAGCCTGCTGTTTGCTGTCCAGAACCTTCTAGCTGGTACCACCAGTGAGGAGCGGAGCCTGCATGTCTCTCTACCCTATGAGCCTAGATCTGCTTTATTCAAATTAGTCTTTGTGTCTCTTCATTTAGGGCCAGGGAGGGCAAATGCTCAAATTAGCTCTAGGTTGGCTCCCCCAAGACCTTTTCAACCAAGCTGACATGTGGTATGTGTTCCTCAAAACCTAGGCCCCCTGTTCATTCCTCTCTAAATCCTTCTGCCCTGCTGGTGTGTCTCAGTGGCTTGAGTGCTGGCCTGCAAACCAAAGGGTCTCGGGTTTGAATCCCAGTCTAGGTCACATGCCGGGGTTGTGGGCCAGGTCCCCCGCAGAGGGTGCGCAAGAGGCAAACACGCACTGATATTTCCCTCCCTTTCTTTCTCCCTTCCTTCCCCTCTCTCTAAAAATTAAAAAAAACAAAACCCAAAAAACCCCAACACCCCCCCCCCCCCCCAAAATCCTTTCCCTCAGGCAGAATTAATTAATTCAGTTAGCACACGGCGATGCAGACCTTTGCGGGGAGGTGATATCACAGATCCCTCTGTGTTCACCTCTTTTGTGTTCCCTCTTCCAGAACACTCGCTGCTCTAGTGATAATCATTGATACCCTGCTCTCTCCCACCGGGCTCTCTGTTTCTCAGAGTCACTGTGTCACTTATCTCTGTACTGTGACATTTTCATATGACCTCGGGTAAGTGGTGGTTGATTGCAATGTATTAATGACTTTAAACTCATCTCTCTGCTTCAGACTTCTATAGTTTCAGACTCTAATGCTCACGTTGTAACGTTCTCTCCCCAACCCCTGCCGACGAGCTTTGTTTTTGCTGTCTCAAAATAAAGGTGATACCATCCAGCAGTCCCTTTACCACCCAAAGGCCACTTCTCATGTCTTAGCTCCAAGGGCTCTAAATCCCGAAGAACAAACGCAGCTCTCTGTTCGGTCCCACCTTCCTCTTTGCCTGGGCTCGGAGGAGTGGAGCCCCCTCTGTTTTTCCCTCTGCGCTTTGAGTCACTTTGATCGGGTGCCCAGCTCCACTTGTCTTCAGGGCCAGGGCCTCTGCCCCTCCTCTGGGCCCCTGGTGACTCTGTCTTGCTTTCACCTCAGTCCCCCCCCCCCGCCCCCACACTACCATCGTGACGCAGGCATCTTTCATCGCTGCCACCCCTCGGGTGCCTGCCGCACCTTTTACCACCGCGCGTCCTAAAGGAGAAGCTTCCGTTTGCTTCCGTTTATGCCTCGCACCACAAATTCTAGGTACCAGTTCCTGAAAATATCATTGAGGAATTTATTAGCCTCAAATCAAATCCCGCCTTCATTATCCTCCAACTGCCGGCCCTTGGTCCCTTTGGGGGCTGTCCCCTTAGGGCCGTCTCCGGGTGCGGTGGTGTGAGGAGGGGCGTGAACTGGGGAGTTCGACACAATGAGTTCACCTCCAGTTTCACGACAGTAGCTGCATGACCTTGGAAAGCTTCCTTCCCCTCCCTAAGCCTCGATTTCCTTAGCTGTAACTGGGGAGGTGATTGTTAAGATTGAAGGACTGCTGTGCGGTTAAAGTAAGACGCCCTAATTGTGACATGCCTGGCCAAGAGGCCCCTGGACGCACCGCTGCTTCCTCAGGCCCTCCTGGTTTCCCGTACCTGCCTGATCCTGGTTCTTTCTCTCTCTCTGACCGCAGCTCCTCGTCCCCTGCCCCCCCCTCTAACAGAGGTGTCCCCAACCAAAATGAAGAAGGGATGTGGAGGAAGTACTTGGACCTTCCAACAAGGATTGGATAGGCAGCTGTGAATACAAAACCTTGATGAGTAAGTCCTTGAATTTTGGCTTAATTATTTACCTCCTGTATAATTGTAATCAGAAAAAAAGAACGCCAAGTTCTCTGCCATTTCAACATTATACCTCAAATCATGTTCCCTTATTACACTCTCTAGTGATTTTGCCACGATGTCTGTGTCAGGAGTCTGACTGAGAACCCATTTTTCTATTGCCAATTGGACTATTTACTTATTGTGTATTCAGAGTGAATGTAAATTGTCTTATGTTCCTTGAAAGGAATTAGACATGGCTTGATATATTAATTAAATCATTACCATTTCATTAAACTGTATGTTTTGAACCAGACTATTCTGTGGCTTATTGAAATGCAGAAAGTGCATTTTTTTTATGTGCACAATAATCACAGTTGATGGAAAAATTCACAGGACTCCAAAGCCGGCATCTTTTTGCATGAAATACTTTCCTATACATGCATGAAATTCTGTGTAGAATTATTAAAAATTTCATTCAGGTGCATTTAAATAAAAAGGAAGAAACTATGCAAAACAACTTTTCATTTCAAGAAGAGAGATTTTATTTCGTTCTCAGAAACTACAGTTGATTTTTGGACATGTGTATAAATTATTGTGTGTAGAAGTAACTTTCAGCCTTGCATGGTTAGGAGCAAAGTTTGGGAACACTCCTGCATAAAGCTGCCATTATTAATTACTTGATTAAGTGCTTGATTGAGAAAGGAAGATAAAATGCAACTCAGTTCTTTTATGCATATGTCAAGGTGAAAAATGTTAATTGTTCACACTTTACAATACCAAAACTATTGTATTATTTAAAAAATATTTAACATAACAACAGTAAAATAAGCCAATGCTTTGGAAAATCATCATACTTGTCATTTATTTTGAAGGACCCAAGAAGAAGCCAAAAGTATTAGGTTTCAAGGTGTTGTGGTTGTATCGGTCTAGCGCAGGTGTGGGGAGTTGGTGCTGGGTTAGTGCAAGACCTCAAGGCCGTGAGACAGGAAATGGGTTTCCATTCTGCTTCTGCCAATCAACTTGTGTAGTCTTGTTGGTTATTTGCTCTTTCGGAGCTGTGTTTTATTTTCATCTATGAAGTAGGGAGTTATAGCTCCTTCCCTACCATTTTCACAGGATTGTTTTGTGTGTTCAATAAGATGGGAATTTTGACAGTTCCCTGTGAAACTGCCACCTACACTACAACGCTGCAGCTTAGCATCACCCCCGGGAAGTGAGGCTGAGCGGGACCCGTGCCGGAAGTCGGGTTCCATCGGGAGGACCAGTGTGTGAGTGACCCCTTGGACTTGGGTGAGTTGGCTGCCACATTGGTTTACCTTGTTTTGGTTATCGGGCCAGGCAAAGGGCAACCCTGAGACCTAGAGAAAGAAGTGGAGCTGGCGGTCTGCTCCCCGCTTCCTGTCATAGAGGTGCCACCAAGAGTGATGGCCCCAGTAGCTCCCATGGAGTCAGGACTCTGTATGAGAAGATCCCCAAGCCAGCAGCCTTTTATTCATTTTTCTTAGGGTGGTGAGGGATGTATGCATCACCTCATAGCACCTGGTCCAAAAAAGTGCTTCCCAGCTGTATAGTTCCTTGCTAGGCTGATGAACGTTGGCCACAATGCTCCCTGGATTCTCCGGTGCTCCTGCTTGTTTCAGGCCTTCAGCGCAGTAGAAACTGACCTGCTGTAAAGATAGCGAAGGTCTTCTGTCCTCCAGAGCCTTTGCGCCCAGCCTGAGGGCAACACAGTGCAGAGGCTGTACCACCTTTTTCTCACGCCCAGAGATGACTGCTTGTATCCCAGCTCAGAGACCTTCACCTGTTCGCCCACGATCCGTTTGCATTCCGGAGCAAATTATAAGATTCCTCCCCCAGTCTGTTGTCTGTCTCTCTTCAGAAGGGAGGATGGGAAGATGTGTTATAGCTTCCTGAGTTCCTATATAAGCTCTGAGTGCCATGATTTGGGGATTCTTCTCCTGGGTGCAAACTGCTGCATGTGTAGGGACATCTGGCCCTTGCAAGAGGTGAGGTCACATCTTGCTTCCTTTACAGTTTGGCCTTAACCGTGACTCCCTGCATTACCTATTGAGTCTGCTCAAAGTAACGACTGGATAGATCTTCAGCTCGGGGTCTAGAATGATTAGTATTCTTAGTAGGTCAAGTTTAGGGATCTCTGGCTGAAAGTTGGAGGCTTTTTTTTTTTTTTTTTAAAGCAGCCTTCAAAAAGAAACTGGCAAATCTTTATCTAACGAGTGTTTATTACAGCGAGGCAATTACTGGAGGCTGATGAGGTGCTGATGAGGTACTGATTTGTTGGTCTGTGAGCGAGTCCTGCATCTCTGTTGTATTGAACAGAATTTCTCTGGAGATAGAACCATGTGTATTTGGGGTGGCTAGACATTTGTTAAGAGAGTGTTTCTTCATCATTTCTCATCTATATCCACAATCCTTTAGGAAGCAGGAGACACAAGTGTTACTTGCTGGCATTTATGACATTTGTCATAAATAACCAGAGGCCAATTTTGAAGGTAGTTGAACATTCCCCCAGCTCTTCATGCATTGGGAAGAGCATTGACCTATGAGCCAAACCTGCGTCAGAACTGGATGCTAGTTCTGACCATCACTAATTAGTTAGGTGGCCTTGGGAAAATCACTGTAGTTTGCTAATCCTCAGTTTCTTAACTTGAAATATGTTGGGACAATTGAACCACTGAACAGGAATTTTATGAAAGTCAAATGGGTCAATGGGGCGGGGGCAGATGTGCTATTTAAGTGAAGAATTGGCAATAGCTAGATCCATATGAGCTTATTTTTTGATGTTAAAATTTATTTTTATTTATTTATTTTTGCTGCTGGACTAATTTAAATATGATCTGGCGATGTTTTCCTTCTTGCTGTCCCTTCAGGGCAAGAAGTAGAGAATAGTACCTGCGGCTGATTTTACCCGTTTTCTATGCCCTTTATAAGTTTCAGGAAGGCATTGAAGCACTATGATAGAAAGTGAAGTCATGTTCCACAGGTAAGTAAGTAGCTCCTGTTTGAGGTGCCTGTACCTTGAGAAACTATGGGCATCAAAGGTAATTTCTGAGGCACCATTTATGTCAATGAGAAGGTGCCCTGCTGGAGGGACGTGAGATGGCGGATTTCACGCTCTGGTCAAGACCCTGGGTATCTAAATGCCCTGGATACTGAGGGCACTTCCACAAGAGCTGAATGGACCTGGGAGAGGCCACTTGGAGGGACAGGTTGTGCCAGGGGCTTGGGTTGGCATCAGGCAGCCATGGGAGAGAACCGGAGGTTCATCGAGACTCCCCTAGTGTAGTGGCTCCCAAAGGAATGAGGCTCTGGTAGCGCCCTAGGGACAGACAGTGGCAAGCTGCCCTCCAGAGGCTGAGGGACTCCCTGTGAGCGAAGGGACCAGGAGGCAGGAGATGACAAGGCCCCGTAGAGACCATACAATGGCAGTAGTTGTTTGGAGTTGCCACTGCCGAGGTCTGTCACTGCATGTTACCCCCTCTGCTGATTGTCATTGCTCTTGGGGAGCATTGCTCTTGGGAATCCTGGTTCATGCTCATAGGGGAGGCGTCAATGGTAGAGTCGGTGTTGGGACGTGTTGCATGGGGACATTTTACTAAGCCTGAGGGACCAAATGACACTGTTTTAAACTTCCTACTATATTTTGGACATCTAAAAATATTTTCTATTTTGGACATCTTTATGATAGCTCCATAACTCAGGTATTACCACCTGCACTTGACAGAGGTGGCAACAGACACTTGGAAAGTTTAAGTAACTTGACTGAGTCATGCATATGGTAAATCGTGGAGCTGGGATTTGAATATGGACTGAATGCCAAAAACCCAAGCTGTTTTTGTTTTCAGCACATTTCGTTACTTAATATTCTTCAGCCTTTATTACCAGCCCAGTGAGAGTTATGCTTGAAATCTAGCGTTGGGTAAGAGAGATGGTTTTTCTTCAGTGCACTCTCCACTGAAGAGAAGAATAACAATTCACCACCAGAAAATCTGATGAAATTGGAAGCTCAGAAACTGTGGGTTAGAGCCCAAGCTATTAACAGGGACCTTTTATATTGTCTGCCACTGATTTTTGGAAAAATGTATAGCTCACAGGGGAAAAAAAAACTTTTATAAGAAAAAAGACTTCACAAGAAAAAACCCTTCCACCTTGAGATAAACCCTGTAATTTGAAAAATCAGGATGGCTAAAGATGGGAAATTATACGACGTGTTTGGATTCAAAAATTAGGATTAAATGAGACGAATATTAAAGGAGAAAATCAGAAACATTGTTAGAATTGGTTTCCTGCCTCTCAAACAGCATGCAACTGAGTAAGTCCCAGCATCCACTGCTGGTTTCTGAGTGGAATTACCCAGCACGCAGGGAGAAGGATCATGGCGACCCTCAGTGGCTGGCCTTCCCTAATTGGCTCACCTAGTGAATCCTGATAATGTAGTTTTAAAATTAGTTCAAAATCCATGAAGATGAAAATCAGCACATGTATTGCAAATGCACTTAGAAGAAAGCAAAGTGCAATGATAAATGGTCCCGCGGCCTTTCTTGGCATCACGTCCACGGTCCCCCTGGGGTGGCTGAGAATTCCTGACTGGCTTACTGTCTGCCTTAATGATGACAAAGAAGGACTGAATAGTGTTTAATGATGTTTTAAGTGGGTCCTAAGTGGGGGCTCACAACCAACATCACTGTGTAGAGAAAATACAAATGAATGTAAGAAACCTAACAATAACCACAGACCTTCTCCTGCGGCAGCCAAGATTACTAAAACTCTGTCTCGGAGTTGGATCTTCCTTTCTGGGCTCCAGTCCTCTGCCACTCCATTGGCCGCAGCCGGGGACAGTCGTTGAAGCTCCATGGCAACCATGCCTACCTCTCAGACTTGTTTGAGGATGGAATGAAATGATAGAAGTGCATTATGCTCACCAGGTTGTCAGTAACTGAACAACTCTTCTAAATAAAGAACCATACTTCTTTAAGGTTTGAAGTACATAAAATAGTCAAGTTCATGGAAGCGAAGGCTAGAATGGTGGTTGCCCGGGGCTGGGGGCGGGGGAAGGACTTAGGAGATGAGTAAGTTCCAGAGCTCCATGGTACCCATCGTGCCTAGGGATGATAATAGTGCGCTGTACACTTAACACCGGTGGAGGGGTAGATAGCATGCTAAGTGTTCTTACCATAATAAAATAAAATCTGAAAAACTTTAGTTCTCAAGATTTTATTTTGATGAGCACAAGAAACTTAGACTTGCCAACTTCACAGCATTGTGTGTAGCAAGTATGAGTAAAATGATGTTTAATTGTCAGTTTTGGTGTTAAGGTCCCTCCTTCACCAGCAGGCTGTTCCCTAACTTTTCCAGGAGAGTCCAGATCCTGACTGTCCTATTAACACCATTTTACTGCTGCGACTATAAATATCATGTGATGATGGCTGGTATTTATCACTCACTATTTGATCTCTGAAAACATTTTTTAAGTAATAAAAATAATAAAAATAACAGAGTCTCCTCATTCAGCTTGGCAAATAACACATTACCAAATGCCAATTTGGGGGAGACGTTCAAGGATTCTTATTTAAAATGTTAAAATACATTTAAAAAGCAAGAAAATCTAATAAAAATACCACAAAGATGATTTGTGAGCAAAACCTTTTTCTTATCTCTAAGTGAATATTATTAGGAAAAAAACTATTAGATGCTATAAATTGTTTGTATATTCACAGTTTTAGAAACCACTTAGTTGAAAAATTTGGCATTAAATAAAAAAATACAAATAAGTTATACAAAAACCAATGCTGTGCTAAATGAAATGGAAAGTAAAGAAACTATTTTATACTTTGAAGGAGACTAAATTTATCAGTGACCAGAGGCCAGGAATCCAATTTGCGAAGATAACTTGAGATTGTCCATATGAATCCTTGGCTCTGAAACATTCTCCTAAATGTTATAGGCTTCAGTGGCCTAAAAATATTTTAAAATATGTCCCAATTTCTTATGTCATTTAAAAAATAGATGTCTGAAAACGACTGGAAATTTTTCACATTGATTTCTCTTTCCCGAGTCACCAGAGCAAAGCCGACGCTCTGATACCGAGCCCTGCGTTTTTCTTTCAGGAGTTGGGGGGCATTCCAGTTAAGACCAATCCAGTCACAGACTTGAACTCTCAGGTGCTTTAAAGTGATCTGCTTCTTAACAGTCAAGGCGATCTTGATGTAAGTATTTTGCCCCTGGTTGGTTACAACCTAAGACGAAAGAAGGGGGGGGAGAGAGAGAGAGAGAGAGAGAGAGAGAGAGAGAGAGAGAGAGAGAGAGAAGGAAGGGCGGGTGAAGAAAAGAAAGAAAGAAAGAAAGAAAGAAAGAAAGAAAGAAAGAAAGAAAGAAAGAAAGAAAGAAAGAGAAAGAAAGAAGCAATGACTCCTGAGAGGGCGGAGTCGTGGGTTCCCTCAGAAGAGCTTAGATCCACCGGCAGGGCTCAGGCTGGGATGGGGGCACGGGGCTGCTCTCCCCTCACACTCAAGAAACCCTTTGTGTGAAATCAGACAATAGAGTCCACATGGATGCCTCATGTTCAAAGAGAGAAAGACCTTCCCCAGCCTGTCCAGGTAGCATAGCGCAGCTCACCTTGAGCCTCATCCCTTTCCCTGTGATTCTTCGTGGCATTGAAAAACTGGGTATCCCAGAAAGAATGTTTCTGGGACAGGTCTGTGGTTATTGTTAGGTTTATTACCTGTGGTGCCTGAATTAGAAAGTTAAGTGTTGTGAATACACGACAGTGCTGGTTTCGTTGGCTGCCCTGTTCAGAGCTCCTAGAACTGTACCTGCGCACGGCGGGCACTCCCTGCGGACGGCGGTGAGAACCCGTGGGTGGGTGAGCCCAGCCATCGAAGCGGCCCTCGCTCACCTTCCGTCGTCCAAGAGGCACCGAGCACGGGCCAGCTCCTCCTACCCAGGCTGCCCGCGCGCCTTCCCTCACCAGCGGTCCTGTCCTGAAAGTGAAAGCGCTGCGCCTCTCAGTGTCTGTCCTGATCTCTGCCCTGGGGATGAACTTCTCCCTGCTCCGAAGAGCTCGCTCATTTTTTAAATACTTTATACCATGTGGGGGATATGATACATTTAACTTTAACTGTCATTTGGTTTAACATTGTAGTGTTAGGTTTTATGTTGTATTTTATTGTATTGTAATGCAACTATATTTGTAATATGAGTATGTAGAGGTTCTGTTGTTAGACTCTGAACTCCACGCTAAGAATGGAGTCATAATCATCTTCTAACATGTCTAATATCATGCATCAGCGATAGTAGCGGTTCAGCAGATGACTGTGGAGTAAGCGGCCAGCTGTGGTAGTGTGTATATGAGAATCCTGGCGGGAGAGAGCTCTGGCCAGTGGACCTTTCCACAGCACTGAGATTGCTCAGTGATTCTTCCACCAGCCTTGACTCCCTCACAGAGATACCAAGTTTCCCAGGGAGCTTACAGCATGTTACGTAGCCTATGTTATTTGAACAGCTTTGAGACAATGGCCTCTGTGAGGGGACCTTCTTCTCCCCGTGGGCGGGGCGCTGTGCTGTGCTGGGCCTGGGCACCCACTTGGGCTCAAAGGTTGTCCCATCCTTTGCCAGCTGTGTCAGGTGTCATTCACTCTCTGTTACTCAGTTACTCAGTCTCCGTATTGGGTACAGGACTTCTTACCTTCCCAGGCCCTTTGGAGGTTAAGGACAAAATGACTGTCAAGTACCCACCCGTGTCTGGCACATAGTGGACTCTCAGCTTGCCTGTCACCATTGTCATTAGAATTGAAACCATCCACATGCCTCGCACACTTTGTCTTCATAGGATATTTTCACGTGAAAGGAAATTAGAAATGTCGTTTATTTATTATGCTTCACCACTGTTTATTTAGGATTCATCACCAGCTCCCTCACACTTCTTCGTAACATTCATTATAGTCATGTTACCTGAGAGCGGCTGAGCCCAAAGGAGGCAGGCAGGATGCAGCCCCTGAAAAATAATCAGATTTGGTGGACGTAGTAACGATTGCTATAGACTACTCTTCAGGCGCCGTGCTAGGGGTTTCGGTCCATCCTCCCTCCTCTCAGAACCTCTCTTCCTGCCCTCTGGTGAGTGGCATCCCGTGTCTTCTTTAAGACACTGGCTCATTTTTATGCTTAGAGTAGGGCTGAAAGAGCAGTTTTATGTATTGAACACTGACTCTTCTAGAATTACCCAGGAGTATGTCCTGGGGTGATTGGCTTTTGGTTTTCCAATGAAGCTCGAGTGCTTTACTATCAGATGCAGAGAACACCAGGTCAAAGCCAACAGCCATGGCTGGGCAGACACCCTGCTTCAGTGAATCGAGGAGGGAGGTCTGATTCCAGGCCTGTTTAAGCTGGTGTGGAGCCTGCTCATACCCAGTTCACCGCCCTTGTATAAGTGGGCTTTGATATTAGTCACTCACCAGTTGACCCCTAAAAACACTTTTGAAAGTAATAGCAATTATAAAAAGATGACAGAACTGTGACTCCTCGCTCCCAGTCTGGCAAGGGAGTTGTACACCTGCCTCGTAGACACCGGTGCCTGCAATAGAACCGATTGCACGCACATTTTGCAATGTGCAAAGTTCTCCCATTTCTTATTTATCATTTACTTCGTTATCTGGTTCACACCATATGCATTATTAGCCCTGTTTTCTGCATGAGAAATTTGTGGCTCGAGGGATTTAAGTCATTTGCTGGAGCACACAGGCAGTAAATGTTGGAAACGAGATCTGAACCTAGGTCTCCTGGCTTCCAACCCGACGATTTAATGAATAGATAAAAATGATTTTTAAATGATCACATCTGTGCATCAGCTCAAGCCTCCTTATAGCTGTTTACTTGGCAATTACCAGGTCGGTTTGTAAATGGACTCCTCTGAGGTGCTTGCAAAAGGGCAGGCTGTCTTATGTGAACGGCTCCTTGGCAATTGTATTTACAAGCCTCATTTGCAAGCCTCATTCTCCACAGAGAGCAGGCGGGTAAACTTCAGTGGCGCCCCTCTGAGAGTCACCACGGAGGTGGAATCCCTGCAGCCCCGAATTCACAGGCCTCCACCAGTTGCCACAGACGGCTGGTAGGGGCATAGGAAGGTTTTACGTGACTCACCGGCGGGCACCACGTGGACACAGGACGCTGTGGTCACCAAGGCCCCTCTGCCTCCTCCCTCAGGTCTGGTGCCTGAGTGCGGCGCGGGCGCCCCTGAACAGTTTGGGGCTGACCTGATGGTTACCAGCGCACTGAGAGTCTTGGGAGAGATGATCCGATTGGCAGAAAGTCAACCTGGTCGAAATGAACCCCTTCGGAGCACCTTCTCACGGTCCTCTTGTGAATGAAAGTGTATTGCCCTTCAAGAAGATGTGCGGGTGAAATTTTAATTGAATAAAAGACGGGAAATTCTCAGGGATGGTTTCCATAGCAACTGGAGTGTACGTGTGTGTGTTTCATATGTGCAGTAGAAGAAAAAAAAAGCAGCTTTTCTTAGCGTGCAAGCCTGGACTGTGAGCTGGGAGGGAAGTTAAGGCCCAGCCTAGGCAGCCTGATGCTGGTTTTACTGCTTTCCCTGACTTGATAATTTTCTCTTCAACATGCAGTAACCAACTGCATTCATCTGTCACCTTTCTTTCCTCGGCTTCGTGTAGGCAGCAGAAGCTTTGCCCAAGGACACTCTGGAGGACAAAGCTGCTGGCTTCTGAGAGTCAGCGTCGTGTAACAGGGTCCGACACAGTGGCGTTTGTCTCTGTAGATGGTTCCGTCACCCAGTCGGTGAGAGTAATAGGACCAGGGCTTTGCTGGCAGAGAGGCTGGGCTGAGTCCCAGCTTTCACCTCCTAACTCTCTAAACTTGGACATGCCTCTTAACTAATTAGAGCCCTATCTCTCAGTCTCTCTGTTTTATCCATCAAAGGGAGAATAAAGCAACTTACCCAGTGTAGTATTGTATCAGAAAAAAAAAGAGACTAAAAATCAGGGCTTTTCTTTCCCAGTGGTCTGCATGAAAATAGGAAATCCACCTGGGTGAGGTTACGCTGTTTACTTGCAAGTCACCACAACCTGGAAGGGTCTAGTGTTTGCTAATTACAGGTGGCATGTAAAGGCTAGTCCATCAGTCGGAGAGGAGCCCTTCCAAGTGGGAGAAATGAGGGGAAAGGAAGAGGGGAACACATGCAAAAGGAGTCAGGGTTGCTTCTCTGTTTCTCTCACACGTGTGTGTCCACTGTGCACACGCCCAGGCAAGGCCAGCAACTTCTGATTTGTTTCGTGGGCCCGAGACCAAGCTCAGAGGCTGGTGCTTGGTCAGTGCTGGGAAAATGTTGAACTGAACTGACTCTGACCTAGTTTGTTTGGCAGAAGGGCAAGTTCATGTCCCAGATTAGAGAGCAGAGAAAGAACTTGTAATTTATTTACATTTTTGGCATTGCATTATTTTTTATATACAAAAGCATGGAAGTGTCGTTACAGGATTTTGTATGTTCAAATAGATGCTTTTCAAAAAAAAAAATCTGCATTGTTATTTTCCCTGTTGTTTGGATAAGAATCTTTCTGAGAATTTGAGTGTGTCTCCTCTGGGTTCCTTACAATGAAGGGGAGGGATCTTAACTTTGCACACAGCTTTGCCGCAGAGAACAGTGACAAGGTGATGGCAGCTCTTTCCTTCTGAGACCTTGAAACATTTTGTACTTGGTTTATCTAAGGAGCGATTTTCTTACAGTATCAGCAGCTGCTTTTCTGCCCTGTGGAAGGCAGAAGGGGCTCTGGGGTCCCCGGCAGACTGCTCCTTCCCACAATATTAAATTCAGCCCCGTCAGTTCAAGGTTGCCAGTGTTGTTCCCAGCACCCGAGGGTGGCTGTCATCGTGAAGAAACAACAAAATCTTCTGACAGCCTAGAGCAATTATTTTGGAAGTATTTCCCTGCGGACCATGGCATGGGCAGGTAGACGAGACAAGAGCAGCTGTCCCCTGATTTGGAGACGGGAGTGGACCTTGTAGGTGCTTGCAAGTCACCAGCACCGTGGGCGGCGCCACAGGCAGGCTGGCACTGAGACTGTCTCGTGTTGAAATCTGGACGCCATCGCGCATTTGCTCAGTGTCCCTGGATAAGTCACTTCACCCTTCTGGGCCTCCAGGTCTTCATCCGTAAATTCGAATCTCAGTAGTACTTGGCTGAGAGAGTCATTAGGATTTAACAAGGTGATGCATAAAAAAGCCTTAGACTGGTATCTGGCGCATAATCCATCGAAATAAAAATTAGTGGCTGTATCATTATTCGTGGCCCCATGACACTAGCCATCACTGCCACACAGTGCGGGGAGTCTCTTCTGCCTTGTCTGGGTTCAGATCCACATGACATCTACTGGAAATCTGCGTGCCAAGCGCTGTGATGGTGACTGACACGTTACCTTTTTTAACCTCAGAAGAATGTAGCCGAGAGTGCCTCCGTGAGGTGAGCCTGAGCTGGCTTCCGGGGGTCTTGGCGTGGGCCACACCTGAGAGAACGCGCTGTGTGCGCGTGGGGAAGGGGCGGGCAGGGGCGGAGGGGCGGAGGAGCGCCGTGGCGCGCACAGCTCAGCCCAGAGCCGCTGAACCGCAGAAGCCGGACACGGTGCCTCCAGGCTGATGTTAGGTCGGCGGGGCCTAAGTTCTGCATTTGCTGAGCAACGCGGCCGCGGTCCTGGGGAGGCAGGGTGGGGTGCGGGGGCTCTTCTGCATGAAGTTGCCGCGCTGTCACCAGGTGGGTGTTTCTGACCCAGGGGAAGGGCTCGGAACAGCTGTGAAGCCATATTGGGAATGGTGGCTTCTAAGCCCGGGGGCTGCTCAGAATCTCCAGGGAGCTTGTCCAAAATGTAGACGCCCCTGCCCCCACGCCTGCCCCACTCAATCAGAACCTCCGGGGGCAGGAACTGAAACCATCTGGCCCTGACAAACTCCCCAGGCGATTGTCTCAGCCGCCCTGGGCAGAGGATGGGGGTTGGGTCCTCACCGGTGAAGCCCATCAGGAAATGGGCTTCGGCCTGAGCAGCTCCCTGTTGAGAGGTTACCTGAGGCCAAAGATGATGCCAGGTGCTTAGGGCTTCAGCCTGTGCGGAGGGCAGGTTAAGAAAAATGAGGAAGGAAGCCGTGTTCCTGGCAGAGCCCTGCGTCCAGGTGGGACTGCAGCAGGCGAAGGTGGGGAAGAGGAGACAGGACAAGGAGTAGCTATTGGCCTCAGGACTACGCAGGCGAGGGTGCCCGCACACCTGGCAGGTAGACATGGGGAAGAGGGGGGCAGGGGAAGTGGCAACTCAGCTCCCTGCAGGCTGGGACTCGGGAAGCTTGTTAGAAGGGAATTGAGGAGCATTGTTACTGGGCAAAGAGCCCGCCCACTGGACCCGCAGCAGAGCCAAGCGGGAAAACTGAGTTTTGCAGTAGAGCCCTTGACGCAGTTTATCAGCAGGGCGCCAAGCCCGGAGAGAGGCTAAATAGCACTCAAAACCCAAACTTCCCGAAGGTTTTTGATCAACGGTTTTTAAAGGCGGTCTTGAGGGTTAGGGTTAGGGGTCACGGGCGAAGCTGATTGCTTAGTTCTTCTGCAACTTTCCCTGGTTTTTACTAGTCTGGTTAACTTAGTTCCTGACACCATCTTGTCTTGCATCCTCGTCGTCACTGTAGTCCAGTGATCAAAGCAGGTCGGGAAACCAAGATTCTGCAAAATATCTCATCATGGTGCATCAGTGATGTTATTCTTAGAGCAGAAGGCAGAAACTAAGTGTCTGTGACCACTGTTATTCTTTAAGCTGTCCTGTTTTGCACTGAAGTAGCTACATTTTTCTGTTATTTCAAGCAGAGTATACTTTTAGACATTTTCCCCTGGAACTTGCTTTACAGGAAGCCTTTGGGACATGACTAACATACTTTATAATCTTTGACTGTAAGTGACTAACTTGCTATGTGACAACCAAAGCAATGGGAATGTTGAGTTAAAGCCTATAGACTCTACGATCTGATACCTGAACCCATTCACTGTTAACAGCTGGTTTCAGCATCAGCCACGTGCAAGGCCCTTGCTCTGGGAGGGGGCAGCCGGACTCCCACACATCGACAGCATCCCACTTCCTCATCTTTTCTCTCTCTTCCCACTGTGGGGAATAACGCTTTCAGAATCTCTCAGTAGCCAAAGCCTCCGCAATCCTTCAAGGTTCACGTTCAATAGTGACCTCTCATACGTTGCTAGTGTTTTTCATGGCCATCGATGTCAAGTTTAAGCCAAGTCCATTGAGTTGAACACATACTTACTGAGTACACATTATGAATGAGCCACAGAGTCTTGTCCTGGAAAATGTAAAAGAAAAATAAGGATAAGTTCCCAGTTCTTAGGGAGCTCAGTGCAGGGAAAGAAAAATGTGGATAAACAAATGCCATGTAGTGGCCATGGTACTGTGATAAGGGTCAATTCCGATTTTCCAAAAGGACCGATATTATAGTTATTTCTGTGCATGTTTTGTCTCCTCTCCCTGGGTGGTTTTTGGGGAGGGCTTGGGATGTATCTCATTCATTTTTATATTCCCACCCTTTGAAACAACGGATAGGACCTGGTTAGTGTTCAGCAGATGTTCATTGATCTGGTTTGAATTGAGTTCTGTATAACAATATATTTTTAATAAATATGATTATTTCAGTTGATTTAACAGATGTTTGGGAGTATATTATATAAGGTCAGGCTATTGGTAAGACAGTTTTAGGAGAGTTTGAGTTGGATTTCATTTTATTTCTGGCAGTGACTGGGCTTTTAATAAACATGCTGAGTGCAAGGAGTAAAGATAAAATAGTGTAAACATTTTTAGGCAACCCTGAATTAGAGGAGTTTACCAGCCCTGTGAAAGGGCAAATCGTGACACAAAATTATTTGGACTAATTAAAGGACAGATAAAACTGAATGGCATGATTTTCCTTTGGGCCAAGCATCATTCTAGAAAGAAGTACTCTCTCCAAATGCCAAGTGAGAGGAACGGCCAGACACCGCCTTTACAAAGGACAGAGATTTGGGACAGCAGCACAGGCGTGAAAAGACCAGGGGAAAGGTGAGTCATCCGATTTTGCTCCTCTGTCCCTGACTGATGCCCTTCACTTGAATGATTCGTCTTCGGTGTGGTCTAAATGAAAAGGCGCGGGGCACGTCTGGTTTGAAGCGCACGCCTCCAGGTCACTCAGCTGTGACCTCGGGCAGTTTTGCCTTTGTCAGCGTCAGTCTCCCCGTGCATAAGTGGAGGGCACAGTCCGTTCTTTGCAGGGCCGCAGCACCACGCATGCACTGGGTCCTCCGTGAATGGTTCACACCCTTCACGGGTCACCTTCTCCGAGATCACGGGGCGGGGAGCTTGGTGGCAGTTCAGAAATCAGGAACTGGTTTTCACAAGCATTGTGGAATTATCCTTTTGGATGTCTCCATGGGCAATGTATGGGCTCCCTCAGAAATTGACCCTGGAGGTGACTGTGGAACTGGCCTACGCTGACGTTGGCAGCTGTAGTCTCCGGTAGGAGGGGGCAGAAGTGGCCCCGAGGTGCTGGGTACAAGTTGACGCTTTTCTGGGCTGGTGCATCGTCACGGTTGGCACCCCCCAACCCCTGCCCCAGTCTGTGGCCAAATCAAGTGCTCACCTTGGAGCCTTTGCAGCCCCTCATTCAAACCTGATGCGCTCAGGACCCTGGTGCGGGACGTGCGTAATGTCTGGGGCTGCTTAGAACGAAGGAAATACCTGGGTTCAGGGCTGACTCTGCACAAGCCTGGGTACAGCCCATGCTGGGAGTCGCCCTGGGCCATTTCCTGAAAAATGAAGTTGCATTTATTTATTTTTTAAGCACTATTGGGTCCAACACGGGATGGTCATATATTTTAATCATCCAAAACAGGACGCATTTGAGAATGAGTAGAGGCATCATAAAAATCATGCCGGGATGATGGCTGTCACTAGAACAGTCCTGGGTGAGGCAGGATGGATAGCCACCCTGGTCAGAGAGCCAGATGGTGCCTCCTGGCCTGGGATTGTTGTCACTGCCCTGGCAAGGACTTCAGCACATGGCTGAATAGCCCTCTTGATTTGGCGATTTCTTCCAGCTGTGGTTAACAGTTTACCTTCTTAGAGACTCTGTTAGGAGGAAGAGCCACGAGGACTTAGAGAAGTAATATAATTCTCCTATTTGCATAATGGTATACAGTTTACAGAGCATTTTCACACACATTATGTCTCCACTCCGGACCTCCTCCCTAAACTTCATTCCTTCAAATTACAAGCCTGCTGCCTCTTCAAAGTAAGGTGGCCCCCACTGAGCTCTGTGGTGCCTTCCTGTTCCATGAGTGGTTCTCTGCCTCCAGGAAGCCTTCCCTGATCTTGACTCACCATCCCCACCCTCCCAGAGAAAGGTGCCCTTTCTCAGTAACCTGTTGCCTTGCTGGCCCTGCTTCCTGGAAAGCCAGTCCTTGAAGGAGGCGCCGGGACTAACCTGTGTTGTAAGAGCCAACATTGAGCGTGTTCGCTGACTGAATGAGTCTGGCTAGAATGGTGCTGCTCAAACTTCACCCGCTTGTTATGGAGAAGATCCCCACAGAGCAGGTCTGGGTGGGGCCTGATATCCTGCATCTCTGCTAAGTGCCTTAGCGATTCCGATGCAGCTGGTCCTTGGGCCACACTTGGAGTAGCCAGCTCCTCGAGCCCTAGTACTTAAACGTGCCTGTGCATTGGCATTGCCTGGGAAGTTTCACATCCATCCAGGACTGGACCATGGCTGTGCAGCTTTTGGAAGGAAGGGTGTGGTTCCCTACCAAACAAGGAAGAAGAACATTACTGGCTCTTCACGTCTCTAGAGCTCCCAGAAGACAGACTAAGATCACATCCAGTATCTCTTTCGTTCTCTGCCACCTGCGAGGAAGGCGTTCCTTCCATGAAGAGCAGACTCAACAAGGTGATCCTTCCAGAGCAGAGACATGTATCAGGCTTTTTGTTTAGGTCCCAAATGTAATATTCTTCTGAGGTCGATGGAGCAAGTTGCAAGGTCGTTGATCACACCCCAGCCCTGACACTTGGGCGGGGTTTCACGTGACTTCTGACCTCATTCTTCCGTGTTTCATGTTCCATTCTGTCCCCCATGTGCACGTCCTGGGCAGTCTGTCCTGCCACCTCCTCTCTGTCATGGGAGTGGATGGGCGAACACACCCCTCCACCCACCTCTTCTCCAGCTTCCGACTCCCACTCCGGCTTCTAGGCGGGGCTCAGCCTCCCCTGCTTCCCCTGGGCCGGTGTGTGGTTTAACTCCTCCCATGCCCATCTCTCTGCATGTCGCCAGCGTCTATATCTTCATTTGTTTCTTCAGCCTGTGAGCTCTTCCATTTCACGAACCAGGTCTTACTTCCTTGTATTCCCTACATACATTGTAGGGTGTGTTACAAGATGTGCTTGGTAAATATGTTGAGTAAAAAAGTGATAAAATGACTTAATCTGCTTTAGAGATTTGAGACTCTGAGGGCTTGGGAGATAAAAAAATAGTATTTTGCAGTTAGAAGCGTGTTACTCAATGTAAGATATTATTAATATTGGTATTGTTGTTGTTTATTAATTTTATTTTAGCCTTCCAAGATGCAAACCTGCTTATGCATTTTATGCCTGAAATTTTCAATTGCATATTTCTTGGCATTTTAGCAAATTAAGGAATACAGTGAGAAAAAGGATTATTTAAAAGTAATCAGAAGATAGGGAATAAGAGAAAAAGAAACGTTAGTCATGATCTCATGCACCCACTCCGCACCCTCCACCTCTGGCAACCACCCATCTGTTCACTGTGTCTATGAGCTTTTTATTTTTAAAAAAAAATTTAAAAGATTTTCATCTGTTACTGAGATCTTACAGTATTTGTCTTTCTCGCTTAGCGTAATGCCCTCAAGGCCCATCCACGTTGTCACAAATGGCTCGCAGGCTCCCACACGCACATTGTCCTTATCCATTCGCCTGTCCATGGACACTTGGGTTGTTCCCATGACTTGTTTATTGAAAATAGTGCTGCAGTGCACATGGGGTGCAGATGTCTTTTCAAGGTAGTTACTTCAATTCCTTTGGATATATAACCAAAAAGTGATATTGCTGTATCATGTGGTAGTTCTTTTTTAATTGTTTGGGGAAAGCTTCATACTGTTTTCTGTAGTGGCTGCACTAATTTACGTCCCCACCGTCACGTGTGCATGAGGGTTCCTTTCTCGACATATCCTCCTAACACTTGTTATTTCTTGTTTTCTTGATAACAGCCATTCTGACAAGAGTGAGATGATAGCTCATTGTAGTTTGATTTGCGTTTTCCTGATGATTTTGATGTTGAACATCTTTTCTTGTACCTGTTGGCTCCTTTTATGTCTCTCTTTGAAAAAAGATCTAGCCAGATCCTCTACTCATTTTTAAATAGAATGGTTTTCCATTGAGTTGTGTGAATTATTTATATACTTTACATACTAACCCCTTAGCAGATACATGATTTGCAGATATTTTCTCCCATTCTATAGGTTGCCTTTTCATTTTGTTGATGGTTTCTTTTTGCTGTATAGAAACTTTTTAGCTCGATGTCGTTCCACTTGTCTATTTTTGTTTTTGTTGCCTTTGCTTTTGGTGTCAAATCTTAAACAAAAAAGTCAAGTAGCTTACTGCCTATGTTTTTTCAAAGGCGTTTTCTGGTTTTAGATCTTAGGTTTAAGTCTTAGGTCCACTCGGCGAGGACTTGTGTGTGTGGTATAACAGCGCTTCCGTTTCATCCTTTTGAACGTGGCCGTCCCGCTTTCCTGGCACCACTTACTGGGGAGACTGTCCTCCTTGGTCCTGCCACTTCTGTAATTGTCTTCTATTAACAATCTCAGTGGTCATTGACACTAATACAGGAGGGATTCAGAGTAATTGAAATTTTTTTCACAGATCCTACTTGAATTAAAAGGGAAATATCATCAACTCCTCTTGAAAAGTGTTTTAATTAAGCTAAAGCTGTCCCCTATTTATAATACTAAGTATGTCCATGACCCGGCACTTTGGGTAGATGGGTACATTTGGGTTATGTTATGTTTTACATTTTTAATTGACTTAAGTGGATAAAAAGCTACTGTCCCTTCAATGAAGAGAATCTAGTCTTACAAATGGCTGTGAGCCTCAGGGATACCAGCACATTAAGTGAGAGAGGGACAAAATCAAGGAAAGAATTGGTGAAAAATTGGGAGTAAAGTGTCTTGTTTTTTTCATCGCGTTCTGGGAGGAGGGAGATGCATTAGTTTCCTCACGAAGGTTTTCGGGGTGACGATGTGTGCTAGCAGCTCAGGCCCGAATCGTTCTTCAGGGAAGTGGTGGACACGTCCAGACCAACACAGCTGTTTTCCCCTGTGGACTGAGAAATTACAGTCTCATGGGAACTGAAGGTGAGAGGGAGGCCAGTAGGAGGGTAAAGAGAGAGGAGGCTGGGAAACCAGCCTCAGAATTCACCAAAGTTTAAATACTGGGGTAAGATAGGAACTTAGTAATAAATGCATAGAAAATAGAGTCTCTCTCTCTCTCTCTCTATCCATATCTGTCCAGAAGGTATCCAGCCATGTAATACGAAAACTAGAGACATTTATTGAAGAAGATATAAGATACAAGACATATTGTACATAGGACAATGACACTTAAGTCCTCTTCAAAGGAGGCACCTTGGAACCTCACAGCTCTCCCAGTCGCCATCAGCTGCCCTGTCGTATTGTCCTGAATCTCATCGACCGTCTGAAATCTCTTCCCTTTCAAAGGGGATTTAGTTTTGAGATAAAAGTAGGTAGTCGCAGGGCACCAAATCTGGGCTGGAGTGGGGCTGAGTCACCTGTGTGGTTTGATGTGTCACCAAAAAACTCTGCACCAGACATGATGCATGAACAGGTGCGTTGTTGTGATGAAGCTGCCAATCACCAGCCTCCCATAGCTGCAGCCTTCTAAATCATACGAGTAGTTTCTGCAGAGGGATTTTCAAGCTTAATGCAAAATTTGATGCAGATCCATTGCTCAACTTGCTCAGTCATTTTGAATGCAATGGCCACACAGCACACATGCTCACTGAAGGGCGTCTACCACCCCCACTGACTAGAACACCGAAGTCATCATTGTTCACACATGCACATTCCAGTCCACTCTCCTTGGCTGCCAGGTTACATCTGTGTCACTCAAACCATTCTTATTATATTAACAATAGCTGGACTTTATAGACAAGATTATACACACACACACACACACACACACACACCAAAATGTATTTAGACATTTCTCTACTGTTGGGTATTTGGGTCAATTCTGTTTTTAGCTCTAGGCTTAAAAGAAACTCTTTGTGGGGTAAAATTATGGGTAGTATAGCTTTTTTCCCTTCATCCTTTCCAAGTGTTTATAATTTTCCTATCTTACATTAATTATCAAGTAAAATTATGTTAAAAATAATAATAGTAGTGTTTCCTCCCTGCCCACTTGATATTTTAACAAAGAATCATACCTCAATAAATTTATTTCAACATGTTTATCTGGATATCAATCTTCCCAAAAGATATGAATATAATATCTTAGGCACTTTCCAATTCTAGTCTGAAATCTTATGATATCTGTATATATTTGTCAAAAAAAAAAAAGAAATTATGTCGTTATCAAGTCATGCTATGTCTATATTATGCAGCATTTAAATGTCACTCAACCTAGTAGTTCAGCACAACAAAGTAAAAAAATGTTTTTAATAAAAGAAAGAAGAAAGTCTATTATCTTGTGGAACTTGCTAAGAGAAATCAACAATACTATTTTGTGAATACAGATGCTGTTAGTTGAATTGGTGCTTTAATAATCTTAAAGAATTTTGGGCACTTATGAGGCAGTTACCCAATTGATAATTGTCAAGTAAATTTGTTCTAACTAAGGAGATAGAATATTCCTGTTTGTAAAGTTTTGTTTTATTTAAAGTGCATGTGTGCTTTTGAAGGATGTGATGCTTCATGGGCTAGGTTATTATTAATATTTTCAGCCTGAATTTGCTAGGATTAAAAAAATAGCTGACGGATCATCTGAAATCATGTTACACCTAATTTTAGATCTCTGCCCCTTGCAATATGGAGAATATTTAGGACACTGTCTTTCCAGGAGAAAAGGAGATAAACTAATGGCCTTCTGAAAGTCTTCTCTGTGTCTATTTTAGGTTTTTTCAGAATTCAGAATTAAAAAAAAGAAAGACATCACCTAAAGCCTATCAAGTTTCATCCTATGGAATCTGAGGGCTCCTGCAATGATGAAATGATGCCATATCTAAAGCACACTGGTGTGCGTTGTGTGTCCATGGAAGGGTCTCATTTTATTAGGCAAACTTCATATCTGATTTTCCTAGTGTTAGAACAGTCATTCCCCCCCCCCCCCCCCCCCCCCCGACAGATCACTCTCGAGGAAGAACTGTTGATTATCTAAATGCTGGAATTATTTCCAAGTTCCAGGAAATAAACTTGAAGTTGTAAGTCATGGTATATTTTCTGCAAATGAAGAAGGTTAGTATCAATTTCTTCAAAAGTGAATTTGAAAACTATTACTGTGAAATATAATAAAAAAGTATTTGAACCAAAATATTTCTGTTATGTTCTTTTTAAAAATCAGGAAATAATGGAGAACTGAAAAGACTAATGGAATGTGTTATATATGAAAACTTCTTTTCTTTCCTTTGGTGGAAGGTATTGCACTGCAAGCCAGAGTTTATACAGTGTATCCTCAGGGGAGGAGGGCCGAATGTGTTAAATTAATTTTTAAACAACATTCTATTTGGAAATGTTAAATGTATTCTCTCTCTGAACTGTTGCGAATTTAATGGGCCAGTCTATATGTTGGCAGGCAATATCAGTATGGGAATTATAATGGAACTTTTCAATCCATATCTTTTTAGTTAGGGAGTTGAAAATAGCTTACTTTCCCCCAATTATGCTGCCCCAAGATATACCTGTGAGAAATTTAAACCTCTGAAAATTAGTAATTTTATTCTGCTAAGGGATATTTGTATGCTAACTCCTAGCTAAAGCATGCACTCAAAATAGTATCTTGTTAATAAAGTGATTAACAGCCACAATTTACATGTAAATTCAACCCAAATGTATGGTGTTTAAAAGGATCTCTAATTATTTCAGCTACTCATGTGGCTATGGCTATAGTTTCACTGTTATCGACCCAGAGAACATCCTGGAAGATTGCGTGGTTAATGTCAGAATCCGTTTTCCGATCACCAGTTGTTCTGAGATTCCTGTGTGCCCTGCTACATACATGGTGTGTGAACACAATGATTTCCACACACTATATCATAATTAATAATACAATTCTTAACTGTATGGGATTTTTTTGTTTTCTAGTGGTCTCAAATTCATGCATAGACCAGCAATTTTCAACAGGTGCACCACGGGAACGTTTAAAACACGCAACCCTTGACTAGTTACTCAGGGGCACTGACCTCTTTTCCCCTAGATTGTCAAGTTAAAAAATGACAGCAGCCAACACAACAGTAGCTGTCTGGTGTAAAGGAATCAAAATCACACGCCCATTTTTTGTGAGATTGGCAAAAATAGCTTTTGGTGTGCTGCAGAATTTTAGTGATTAGTTTATGTGTGCCATGAGATGGAAAAGGTTGAAAATCGCTGGCCGAGAGAATTCAGAAGTTCAAAATGGCAGCCATCATAGAAAATGTATTCATGTAACAAACATTCATGGAGCGTCTTCATTAGGTACTCGACTAGCCCCTAGACGTGAAAACCAACAGATGACCTTTCAAAGTCCTCTTGGAACTATAATGAGAAAAGACTCCTGTCCTCAATAGATTTTTGAATTTGAATTAAAACTGTAATTGTTTCTATATTCTAAGCTGTCGGCAGGCCCAGAGAGAAGCAACGTAAGCTTGCGACGCACCATTCTCCAGAACCTTGCCTTGTCTCAGCATTTCAGTTGGACACATTGTATTGATCTCATCCTACAGGAGTGTCCCTGGAAGCTGTCCTTTCCGTCACCTCTATTTCGCTGTGGTAGCGTAGGTTTCAAGTGCTTCCTTTTCCCTTTGTTACCCTGCTTTTCCTCAGCCTGGACCACGTATGCTTAATGTTCTTGACCTGCGCTCAAAGTTGGCTTCATTTTTTCTTTATCACATACAGGCCTGACAGTGTTTCCTCGATGAGAATATCTCATCTCCCCTTTTTCTTTCTTTTCTTCTTTTGATTATAGGACCAAACTCTTGTTTTCAAAACCACATCTATTTCTCCTGTTTCTGATGTTCCAAACAATAGTTTTCTGCAAATATTCTCGGCCCAAGGCCTATCCAGCTTCTCACTGTATATAGCTTTACCTTTGTCTCTAACAAAGCTGATTCTTTGAGTCATAATAGTCCAGACACAGGGCTTTTTCGTTTCCCTCTTCTGCCTTCATTCACAGTAATTTCACGAACTTTTCCCATCATCCTAAGTCCCCAAAGATGACATACCCCTAATGTCACAGGGACCCACTCCTGGGTGGTCTGTTTGCTTGTAGAGTCTTCCCACCAGTGGGACTTACCTCGCAGCCTGTGGGTCTCACTCCTCCAGCTGCTCAGATGGAGGCGGGAAGAGAAAAGTCCACATCCATGCAGGTGGCTTCTCCCCGGTGCCCATGACTGATCAATATTCTGAATGGAAACCGGCCCGTGTGGTGTGGCCAAGTCAGTTCCCCGGGGGGCAGGGATGGGGTTGGGGTGGGTAACATGCAGGAAAGTATAGGGAGCAAGACTGAGCAAGACAGAGTTAGTGCTGGCCTAGATACAATGGAGGGCTGACCTCTGACCCCGTGTTCCATCTACTGTCCCTAGAGATGCACTCTAGCCCTAAAAAGGTCTTCTTACAGGGCCTTTCAGGTTCTACGGCAGCTCACTTATTTCCCAGTTAAGCCAATGGTGTCCAGAAAACATATGCCCTTTAATGTATCCATCTGTTCTGTTGCTGACGAACATTTTCTTTATTCTGCCTTCTGAGGATCTAGTCTATTGGCTGAAATGCGGAGTCCACAGCACCTTGAAGGCGTAGTAAGCCGTGGGGAAGCGCCAAGGTATTGTGCCCAGAGGGAGGTCATGAACAGAGCTAATCTAGGAGAAGCAGGAGGCAGGTATTCAAGGTAGGATGTGGAGTTTAGGGATAAACTTGGAGAGAAGACAGTGAGGGAAAGAAAGCCAGGCTCATGTGAGAGGCCTTCGGCAGCCGGTTGTGAGTGGCTGACTAGGCCGCTAGCTTGTTGGGTTTGATGCGCCTGCCTTGTTAAAGGGCCAAGGGAAGGTAAGATGAAAAGTTTAAATTCAGTGAGTCATCGGCTCTGATGCCGGCAGGGGTCATGTAGTCGGTCACAGCTGTGTTCCCAGGAGCGCTGGAAAGCCATCCTGAGCCAGGGGACTGTGTTCGCTTTTCCTGGAAAGTGCCTGGGAAAGGACTTCTAACATCTCCTTCAATGTTAATTTCCTTCCTGAGAGCTAAGTCTTTCTTATCACAAATCTACCGTGGTTTCTTATGCCCCTTCCCGAAGATGGAGGAAGTTGAGCACCATTCCCTATAGACAGAACTTGACAGACATTAATTGTCTTACTCAGATTTTCTTTCCTCTGCAAAATAATCCTAATGCTTTTAACTTTTCTCCATTGATTATATTTCTTTGTTGATAAAACATCCTGGATTTTCATTCTTTGTTCTGGGTGCCTGGGGGGCCCTTTCAATTTGGAGACTTGTATGCCTCATTTTTGGGAACATTTCCTGCATTATTTCCTTGATAAATTTTTTCTTTTCTTTCTTTTTTTGGTTTTCTTTCTCTTTCACTTAGATTAGGCATTATATATCTTAAATTATGTCTTGGATTGATTATCTAATTTTCTCCCTTTCTTCTTTTTCTTTTACATTTACTTTCCAGAATATTTCCCCAAATTTATCTTTTAGCACTTTTATTGAATTAAAATTTCTTACCTATCAAATATGAAATTTCAAGAAGCATTTTTCTTGTTTTTTTAATTTTACCTTTCTACAGCATCTTGTTCTTGTCCATAGGATGTGTTATCTTCTTTTATATTTCTGAAGATATTAATCATATTTTAAAAACATTTAATTCCTTGCTTCTTCTATGTTTTTCCAATTCCTACTATCTCGTACTGGTCTCCATCTTTTACGTTAGAGGCTATTTTGACATATTTAGTGATTTTTTCCCCCCACCGATTCACACTTAAGAATAAAATAAGGATTAAATGATTACAAATCCAATCTGGATCTCTGAGCGGCATCACTCTTTCTGCCAGGCCTCCTGGTAGGATGGCAAGGCATCAGGTGTCCATCCCCTTTGTTGGGAACCAATTCCCTCGCCCCGACACACAGCAGGACCTGTAAGTCGTTTCTTTGAGCGCTCGGCTTCCTGCCCACAGGCTCCTGGTGCTTGGGGCGAGGCCAGGCTGTGGGCATTTTCAGAGCAGGGAAGGACAAGGCACCGGGTGGTGCTGTCTCTTCTTGCTTCCATTTCAACCTTGGGCTTCATCCTTGACTTCGCTCTGCCCGTTGTCTCCAAATAGGGAGTCTGTCCAGAAGATAAGTTTCAAACCACCTCATGGGGGTTGTGTGCGGTGGAGTGGTCTTTGCCTGGATGCTAGAGAAGAGGTCCCTGGGGCCCGACCAGGAGCCTCTCATCAGGTGTGTCCCTGTGGCGGCCTCTGGGAGCCTCTTGCCTGCTCAGCCCCTGTTCGGGCCAGCGCCGGCCCTCTTAGCGTAACTTCTGCAGCGGCTGGCGGCCGTTGCTCTGGGAAGGCAGCGGCCCTCCTCATTCGCATTGCTCGTCCAATTATTTCAAGTGTTTTTTACGTCGAAATCTCCTTTCCGACTCAGTTTTCCTTGCAGGTTTATAGCCGTTTTGCGCTTTTAGTCTTATTTAGCAGAGTTTTGAGAGGGACAAGAGGGAGGACGATACTATTTCTTGCAGAGTTTTATATATAGACATAGATAAGGGGGACCCACCCACATGGAGCTCCTAAGGTTGTCTCTGTGTGTTAAAATTACAGGATTCACGTTTCCCCTAAAGCGCAGACGCCTAGGCCAGGAGGGGCTCCATATATACCATGTGCTGGGAGCATCCTTTCCCATCTGTATGTAATTGTAAACTTTTTTAAAAATATAAAAACAATGAGGAGTTGCCAGATGTTTCAGGGATAGGAATGAGAGGTCAGACGGTGAATAGTAGGCGAGGAACCTGTGTTACTTGGCCTTATTACAGACTAGTCTTGGAGAAAGCATGTACTTTGGAGCCGTAAGGATCTGGTTGTGAATCCCAGCTCTGCTGCTGCTTGCTCTGTGATTGGAGGAAACGGCATGACCTCTCTGAACTTCAAGTTCCTTATCTACAAAGTACTAACACCACCTCCTCTGCAAAGTCGTTGCCAGGGTTTAAGGTAATGATGGTAGAATGTGACGCTTAATAAATTGTGGCTGTTTTTATTCCCACTGATGTACTCCCCTGACCGCGATAATTAGAAAGTTTCTAGAGCTACCAACAAATATTCTTTTTCAGTCCCAAACAGCAGAACACTGGCAAACAATGGCTATTGAAAGAAAAGCTTCATTTACATACTTACACAAAGCTATCTCCTCATCTTCCCCATAAGCCTTCTTTGCATCTCAAAATGCAGAAGCAAGTTCCAGGGCTAGAGATGGCAATACCAGGGCAATGTTATTGCACTTTGTATCCAAACATGCCCCGAGGATTTTATAAGCAAAAATGAAATTTCTTCACATCCCTGTGGCAGAAGCATTTCATTACTAAATTTATAGACAGATAAACAGTGACTCATAGAAACAAACGCTCCCTCCCCCAACCTTGGCTGTGACTAATGGAAATGGGCAGAAAATAGCTCTCCCTGTACCTCCGCACACCTCCTATTCAAGTTCTACAAGCTGAGTCCCCACCGTGTACCCTGAGGTTGTGTAAAAAGTGAGATCAAAGAGGAAGCTTTTTCATAAAGGTACCAGGTGTAATATTGGGGCTGGAATAAGGGGAAAGGGGGAAGGGGGGCTGGAGGGCACATCTCTGAAGCGCAATGTCAAAAAGGCTGTGTTTTACTGGAGTGAAAGGCAAAGGCACACATGGGGAGGAGTGTATGTAATAGAAGGAGAGGGTATCCAGAGACTCAATTCTTCTGATTACTAGCTGTGGTCCTGGTCATGCTGTTCAATTTATTGCGTGTTAATTGTCTACCTACTGTGTGCCAGCTACACCCAAAGCCAGCACTGTTCTGATTTTTTTTCTTTCTACCTAGAAAAGCAATCCCAGTTCTTTTAACCTTCCTTTGTAGTTTTAATATGTGCATAGAAAAAATTCTTGAAGATTAGTCTCTCCTAATGTAAAATTTGATTGAATTCAATAAATATTGATTAATCATTATACATGCAAAGCTTCACTGGGCAGGATCAGTGAGGGTTTCAAAGATGAATAAAGACAATTCTTGCCCCTTGCCTGCCTCCAAGGGGAAGGCAGACTTCAACAGAATGAACTTAAATGTGAGGCATGTGCTGTGCAAGAGGTTTGCAAAATTTTATAGATTGGAGAGGGGAAGACGAGAGTTGTTTCGTCTTGGAAGGACCAGGAAATGTTCCACAGAGGAGATGATCCCTCGGCTAAGTGTTAAAGGAGTAGACAGAACTTTGATCAGAGGAGATGAGAAGGAAAGCATTTTAGGTGCAGGAATTAGTATAAGCAATGACACAGAGGCATGAAAGAACATGGACCTTTGGGGAAATAATGAGTGGGAATGTGCAGTGCCTAGTAGAAGAATAAATAGCAGGAGACAAGGGAAGGGAACCACTTGTTCCTTGAGTGCTTTGCTGTCCTCAACTACAAGAAGAGGGGACATAAGGACATTTATACCAAGACCTCTTTAAACTCTGCAACTTCATATTTTTGACAAACTCAAAGTAGGTCAACTTAAAAAATATGCCTATTGAAAAATTGGAGTAGAGTCAGTCAGGGATCCTGAGAGGAGATGGTCTAATTATCCCCTAGTTAGACAGAAGGGACTTTCGGATTGCGGGAAATTCAACCCTATTCTCTTACTCTATTTAAAAATTCCAAGGGAAGGACACTAATTGTCCCCTCGTGGGCCAGGTGCTACTGATCTTCAGGCCAGGTACTACGGTGCGGGATGTGGGATTTCTAAGAAGATGACTACTTTCATTTGAACCCTTATTCATGGTGGGACAGGAGGCAAAGCCAGGATAAAGGAGTGGGCAAGAAGGATCCTGTTCAGATCAGAAAAAACATAGCTTATCTACTGTGGTAATTTGCCCCAAATTCCATGGCTCATAATTTGTGAAGCTAAAATTTGAATGCAGAGCAGTATGATATTTGCAATGTGTCATGTTGCTTCTTAAATGAGCTACTGATTGTAAAATTCAGATTTGTAAACTTCATTACAGATGCTTTATTTTTTTTAGTTATAGATTTCCTGTTGGGTCCTCTATTATTATTTTCTCTACTGAGATTATTTGTTCAATAACTGTATGTGTTTTTTTTCTTTGAGTTCTTGAACATTTAAAATTGCTGTTTGGAAGTCCTGTCTGCAAAGTCCAATATGTCTTTCATCTCTAGGTCTTCCTCTCTCCTTCCCTCCCTCTCTTCCTTCGTCTCTACCTCCCTTCCTTCCTTCCTCTCATCTCTCTCTCCCTCCCCTTCTTCCTCTCTCCCCCCTTTCCCCCCTCCCCCTTCTTCTTGGGAACATTTTCTTACTCCTTTGCATCTCTGATTCTTTTTTTATTGTATGCAGGACATGGTGACTATTACATGGTTGCAAGTTTAGATATTATTGTCTTCTTAAAAACACTTCAATTTCATGTGGCATATTTGCTAATGGGTCACCTTGACCCTCTTAACATTTGGCTTTCACTTTTGTTAGTGTAGTATATTAGTTCCCTAGGGCTGCTTTACCAAATTACAAGACTCTGTGACTGAAAACAACAGAAATGTCTCCTCTCACAACTCTGGGGGCCAGGAGTCTGAAATCAAGCAGTTGGCAGGGCTGCGCTCCCTCGGAAGGCTCTAGAGGAGGGTCTTCCCTTGCTCCTTCCAGCTTAGGTGGCTCCAGGCGTCCCTTGGCTTGTGGATGAACAGCTCCAGTCTCTGTCTTCGCCTGGCCTTCTCTGTCTCTGTGTCTTCTCGTCTGTCTCTTCTAAGAACTTTTAGGATCTTAAACTTAGTTACATCTGCAAAAACTCTTTTTCCAGATAAGGTCACAGCCACAGGTTCTAACAGTTAGGACACAGGCATATATTTTTGGGGGACCACCATTCAACCCATGACCGGTGGGGCTAGGGTAGATCTAACTCCAGAGAGAGAGTAGTTCTCCTCCCAGGGCATGGACGCTCTGGCATCCCAACTGGGTGCCTGGGCTCTCGGCAGGCTCTGTCTGCTCCAATCTGTAGGCACTCCTGCATCTCTCAGAGCTATTCCCAGTAAACCTGGAGGAGTTTTGCCCTCTACACGCCCAGCTCAATATTCAGCCAAACACTTAAGGGGGCTTGTAATGCAGATCGATGGAGCTCATTCTCTGCGCTGCGCCCTCCTCTGTGGCGCCCTGGCCTGTGAATTCTGGCCAGCCCGTCAGCCCCCAACTCTGATCTCTGCCTCTTCCACTCAGCCAGACCGCACCGCTTCATCTTTCTGCACTGCAGTCTGGAAAGTGCCTTTAGGCAGGACGCGGGGCGATTGGGAGGCACATTTGTGTTCCAGCACCAATTACTGCGGCTTCGTCCAAATCTGCCCCCTGATTGCCGCGGCTCTGCCTGGAACACCTCCTGGCTTTCTCTCTCTTGGGATCACAGTGCAGTGAGCTGTGTTGTTCAGCGTCTTAAAGGACTTGCAGAATGTATCCTGTTTCCCAGCTTTATGGTGGCTAACAATGGGAGGGCTAGTCCAGTACCAGTTAGTCCATCCTTGTCAGAAGGGATGTTCCCTCATCAGCTTCATAAAGCACACATACGTTTAGGTGGCTGCCAAGTAGGAGGCCGGAATTAAAAAATCAGATTTCTTCTGGATCATTTTTTACTCCCCTACCAGTCATGACAGAACAATGTCTGGCCCAGAGATATCAAAGCAGTTTCTCTCAGGAAGCTACAGGGTAATCCATCTTGCAACACCAATTACCCGTGGACATTGGACCTAGGCCTCCAGCTGGAGAGAGTTGGCGGTGCTGGCCTAAGACATGCAGAGGCGGTGCAGTGCCAGCGAGGGGTACGTTGACCCAGGATTCCTCGCGAGTGCCTCGCTGTACTAGCCACCTGGATAAATGAGGCCGCGCTCCTAGGATGATGAACAGGACGGCACACGCGGAGAAAACCACACATTATAAAGAAGACTTTGAGAGACTAAGGATGTGATATGAAAACCATCTTTAGGTTTTTTATTTTTTTCAAAAGATTTTATTTATTTATTTTAGACAGAGGGGAACGGAAGGAGAAAGAGGGAGAGAAACACCCATGTGTGGTTGCCTCTCGCACTCCCCGCACTGGGGACCTGGCCTGCAACCCAGACATGTGCCCTGACTGGGAATCGAACTGGTGACCCTTTGATTTGCAGGCCGGTGCTCAACCCACAGAGCCACAGCAGCCCGTCTTTAGTTTATGAAGGACTGTTATGTGGCAGAATTTGCTCTAAGCGATCTCAGTGATACTAGTAGGATCAGTGTGTGTTACAGGAAGGAAGATTCTGTTGATTGAAAAAACTTTCTACTCACCAGACCTCTCCAAACATAGAAGAGGCGGTCCCTGGAGAGAGTGACTTCATGCCAATTGGAGGCACGTTAGTTTCCTAGTGCGACCAGCCTCCCACAAATTACCACAAATGTAGCAGCTTAAAGCAGTATCTTTTTATAATCTCAATTCTGTTGGTGAGAAGACCAGGCAGGTTTAGCGGGTTAGTCTGGCTGGGGTCTGCTGTGGCCAGAAATCAAGATGTTGCCTGGCCTGGCCTCTTAGCTGGACAGTCGGGGGAAGAGCCTGCTTCCAGGGGCATTCGGGTTGTTGGCAGAATTCAGCTGCGTAAGACTGTAGGACTGCGGTGGTCAGCCAGAGGTCGTTCTTAGCTTCTGAAGGCCACCCGCAGGGACTTGGCATGTTGTTGCCTTCATGTTCGAAGCCAGCGATGGAGCATGGAGTCTTTTTCTGCTTTAAATCTGTGACCCCTCCTTCTGCCACCAGCTGGAGAAAGTTCTCTGCTTTTAACTGCTCGTGTGATTATATTAGATCCACCCATTCAGTCTTCTTTTCTTTAAAGGTCAGCTGTGTTATATAACATGGCACAATCCTGGGAGCCGTATTCACAGGGTTGAGAGAGTGATGGCTATAGAATCTGGGAGGTTCTTTTTAGAACCCTGCCTGCCACAGGGGGTAGGCACCCTAGCAGAGCAGGGATGACCGCTGACAGGGATGTCGTCCAGGCTTCTCAAACATGGTAAGGGCTCCCAGACTAGATGAGCTTGAAGGTCTGTTTTAGTCCTGAGATTTTATAAGGATTTTATTTAAACAGGATCCATGAAACACTTCCTGACTGTAAATAGGGACTTGTTGGGAGAAACTGCTGACCCAGAATAGTAAGTTTAATTTAATGCTGCTCTAACATTGGCCAATCACATTTCACTGGGGCAGGTATTCTTGGCAACGGTACTCTGTGCACAATGTTTCTCTTGTTTCCCCCACCAGCAAAGTCATTTCCTCTGGCCCCGCCCCATGACTCCTCCTTCCACTCAACGCTGAAGGGTCCTGCTTACACCTGTTGCACCTTTTTTTGCATCAAGGATTCTTGAAGACCCTACAACTTTCATTCATCTTTCACGCATTGGCTTTTCTTTTCTTTTTTTTTTTGAGCCCCTTCTATGTGACAAGTTCTTTTCTAGATAACTCAAGGCTTCCAGAAATATGGTGAAATCTCTGGGGTAAAATTTCTTGTTTCTTTGCCTCACTCTGGGAGGGCGGCAATATATTAGCTGTTTCCTTACCAAGGGTTTCAGGGAGAGTGATGTGCAGGAACACTTCAGGCCCGAACCTTTCTTCAGAGCAATGATGGACGAGTCTGGACAAACACATTCTTTTTCCTTGAGGATATACCAGTTACATTCTCATGGAAATGGAGACTGGGAGGGAGGCCAGGAGGAGTAGCAACATGTACGTACGTAGGGGAATTGAGATGTGCAAGGCCAAATGTGACACTTTCACATGAGAGGGTATGGATAAAATGCTGTGCAAATGAAAAGGAGTGGGGAGATCATCTTTTGTGTTGGGAAATCTAAGAAATATTCGGCGGGGAGAGTTGGCTAGTGCTCTGGGTCTCAAAGGATGGGAAGGATTTGGGCACGTAGAGATGAGGGAATGGCATTTCAGGTGGAGGGGGTTGTGGGAACAAAGCTGGAGTCACTCACGGGGAGTCGAGAGCCTGAGGAGTCTAGCTGGGTTCAGGAGACAACGGGGCGCGTTCTGCTGAACACGTGCAATTGTGACAGTCACCTCCTCCCAACGAACTGCACTGAAACAAAGCAATGCAAATGTTCCTAAAGAACACTTACTCAGGATTACAATGACACTCAGTAAACTGTAAGAACAAGTAATGAACTAAAAATATTCCTGAGGAATAAAGAACTAGCTTTATCCTGTTTGTTCATTTTCCTCTGCCTTTAATTCTTACTGTTTCCGCTTTGTGGTTTGAAGACTTTTTTTTTCCCCTTCCCATGTCAGCAAAGCCCCTGTGATACCTTGAAAGCCCTGGATACTCTTCAAATTCCCCCTTTCTTTTCTTTCTTTTCTTTTCTTTTCTTTTCTTTTCTTTTCTTTTCTTTTCTTTTCTCTCAGCTGCTTTACCTACATCTGTCATAAGCATATTTTAAATGGGATGAATGTGCATATTTAAAGCCAGTTTTAAAATTCCTTTTAAAAATAAAATCAATGTTAACTTCTTAAAATATTTTCAGGTTGTCACTCCTTTGATTGTACAGGCTTACTTTATATGCCGTAATTCAAAAGCAGCCACACGGGTTTTGGGTCTATTTGACGCAGTGTGGCTTTGCTTCTCGGGACTAGATGTCTGTCACCAGGTGGCCATTTCCTGACAGCCTGGAAGGTTCTAGCCCATCCCAGTCTTTGCATATGGACACTAGGGTTATTGATGCTTCTGAAATTCCCACCTCAGGGCTTGAGAGGCATTACAGCCAAAGCCTTTATTTGGGTATTAGCCGCTGACCCATCTGTGTGACCAGGGTACCTGCGAGTGGGGCTTAGGGAAGCGTTTCATGAAAATACCAAAAGCATAGAGTAAGCTCCCATCAAAGGGTGTGAGGAGAGGCTCTTATCATGGGAAGGGCTCCAAGGGCACACTGTCCTTGCCCCATTATGCATGTGATGCTTGTAGCCAAGTGTCATTTACAATTTTCATTGTCATGTGTCACTTTAGTTTTCAAAACCACTTGGTGACTCCATGTATGCCAGCCCCAGAGACAGCCAAGGGCTTAGGCGACAGAGTGCTCTTGTCCTTCGGCCCCCTCAGCCATACAGCCCGAACTTCAGTTTCTTCTTCGGAAGTCCTTTCCAAATGGTGTCTTTGAGAGGCAACACCGCTCTTGGAGTTGTAGCCGCTGAGATTGGCATGTGGTCCTACAGCTCACTGTCTGTGTGACCTTAGGAAATCACCTGTCTTCTTTCAGCCTGCACGGATTGATGAGACATCACATGGGAAAATGGTTGGTCTGTATTAGATGCATAGTACTGTTTGGATTAATTTAATTTGTATGGTGAATGAATTTTGAGTTAGCAACCTCTGTTTTTTTTTTTTAATCTGCCTTTTTTTTTTTTTTTTTAACAGATTACAGCCTTTGACAAACATTGACTGACTTTCTTCTCTGTGCAGGTCTCTGTGTTAGGCAGTGTGAGAACTGAGGAGGTAAAATAGACCTGTCTCTATGCTTCTTTAGAGACTTTATAACAAGCATCGTTATGAACCCCAGTGATTGACATGTCTGCTCAACGGAGATGCAGAAACCACAGGATTGGACGCTTAGCTTGTCACAGGGACGTTTTATTCTGCAGAGTCATGGTATTTGAGGATTCATGATCCATGATTTTGATTATTCACGACACACATAAATCCTGTGACCTGTATGTAGTCAGTTATAATCTGGCTGAGAGGCAAATATGAAATCCATGAGCCTGTGAAGTGGCGAGGAACTGCCTGGCTGCTCGGCACCCACAGGCACATGTCAGCGCGGCACTGCCATTTCCTGCCCATTGCCAGTGAGCGGTCAAGTTTGCAATGGGGAGAAATGGGTTTTGTGGCGTGTGCCTGGCAGAGGGCCAAGAGGTGCTTGGTGGTGACAGAGGAGAAGAGGAAACGAAGGACTTAAGAAAGTGATGGCTCTGTGGCAGTTTTAGGTCAATAAAACAATGGGATTGTGAATTTAGTGATAGCTCTGGTCTATTTGGTTAATAACTTGAGCCAAACATTATACAGAAATAAGAAAATAATTAAAGAAATTGAGTCAGCAAGAGCTAAAATTTGTGGTTGTGAGAGAAACAAGTAAAATTTAAACCCATGTTGTTGTCGATGAAGAGAGAGTAGGAAGGGACTAGTCGGCCTTTCTGCTGTGACTCTTTCTAGGGATTCATTTTTTCTTGGAATTTTGTACCATTTACTGTCACTATCCTCTTGGCCCCCAGGATGCATCGTTCCCTCGTCAATGATGATACCGAATGGGGGGCAACGGATCCTTCTTTCAGTGCCCTGTTGCACAGCTAGGTCAACGCTGGATGGGGCTTTATTAAGGGCTTGAAGGTAACAGACTTGAATAGAGTGACACCCAGCTCCATATTTGGTCTCACAAGGTCCCCTTGACTTGTCTTCAAGTTTGGGGCAGAGGTCTTCTCACCCGGCTCCCAGGCCACCTTCATTTGGCCCAGGTCACCCTTCCATGTTCACTTGAAAAGCTCCCAAGAGAGACTGATTCCTCAAATCCAGGCCCAAGAGACAGGTCCAGAGTGGATTTCTGCTGCTGCTCACCTAAGAATTGCCTACTCCAGTCTTCCATTACAGGACCTGCCTTTTTCTTGATGTTTTAAGCCAGCAATACTTGTTCCCCTCAGGAGAGACCCCTCCGGTTGTAAATTTCATGACAACATTGTTATGTTAACATGGAGCGCTTTTAAAATTATGAGTAGTAGCAAACTTACTTTTGTCCAGACCCAGTGCCACTTGTCACCCAATTTTTGCGGTCTGCACCCATCCCTGCAGCTTCACCCGGTGTCACCCCATCAACGCAGCCCCTCATTCATGTTCCCCTTAGAGGCTAGACGTTCTGAAACCTTAGTGACTGACTTCAGAATTTTTATGGGCAAGACAGAGGAGTGAGTTCAAGTCATAATTGCCCCCCGCAAATGTAAAACGATCCTTTAGCCATATCTGTTTCTCAGCGATCCTTCTGGGTTGGGCTGTTCTATCAGGATGAGGAAAAGGGGTGGCAGTAGGGTGTCCTTCGCCCTCTTTTCAGCCGACGCTTGTAAGACGGGTACTTGTTAGGTGCCGTGTTACGCGTTTTCCGTGGAGCTTACTGAGCTTTCCCAGGGGGGGAGTGTGGATCCCGGTGCAGCACCTCCCGAGACCCTCCAGTGCTAGGCCCCATAGCCTTTCCAATACACATGGGTTGCATACTGTATAGTGGACTCATTAAAATCCAAATAAGTCATTGAAGTTTTTTAGTTAAAAAATTTTATATCTATTTTCAAGCAAGAAATATATGCATCAGGGCAGTAGTTTTGAAACTTCCCCCATTGATGGTGTTCGCAGGGGGCGTGTAGTAAAGACCGTCCAATCTCACCCATGGAGAATCTGATTCAGCCGGGGCCTCAGTTACTGGTTCTTTAAAAGTTTATTTTTAGGGGTCACTGTAGGTGATTTTTATCTTTGGACAAGTTTCAGCACGTCTACTGATGAAGGTCTGTTATCCCCTCCCCAGTATTGACTATTTTTCCTGAGCCTTTATTGCTGGACCTGATTTGAATTAATTTTTGCATATGGTACAGGATATATGGATTGAATTTCATCTTTTTGCTTACGGATTCCAATGTTGCCAGCACCATTTTTTTCAGAGGACTATCCTTTCCTCCCTGTTTTTAAAAACAGCTTTATTTTACTGAGATATAACTTACATACAATATACCCACTTAAAGTATACAGTTCAGTGGTTTTAGTATATTCTCGGAGTTATGCAACTATCACCACAGTTTTAGAACCTTTTTATTACCCCAAAGAAACCCCACACCCATTGAGCAGCCACGTCTCAAGAAGGGGAGTTGGGGGCTTGAGAGATTTCAAACATCAAAAATGGAGCTACTTCTTTTTTACCTTCTGGATACAAGTCCCCTATCAGATGTATATTTATACATAGTTTCTCCCGTTCTGTGGGTTGTCTTTTCACTTTCTTGATGTTATCATTTGTAGTAGAGTTTAAAAAATTATTTTTTGATGAAGTTTTAATTATTTTCTTTTGTCATTTGTGCTTTTAAGGTTGTAGTGAAGAAACCATTGCCCAACCCAAGGGCACAAAGATTTATTCCTACTTTTTTCTTCTAAGAAATTGATTGTTTTAGCTGTTATCTTTAAGTAGATGATCGATTTTAAGTTAATTTTGCATGTGGATATTCTTCACTGAGATGATGTTATACCTTTGATCAAAATTGGGTGGTTCATCTATGTTCTTTTTCTGGATTTTCTATTCTGTTTTCTTGATTTATTTTTTATTTTTATGCCAATGTTGCCTTGTTTTGGTTACTATAGCTTTATAAAAAATCTTAAAATCAGGTAGAATCAGTCCTACAACTTTATTCTTTTTCCAAATTGTCTTATCTATTCTAGATCCTTAGCATTTTCATGTGAATTTTGAAATTGGCTTGTCAGTTTTTTTTTTTTTCAGAAGACATTGCTGGTATAATTGGAATTATATTATATTTATAGATCATGAGAGAATGGAAACCTTAACAATATTCAGTATTCCAAACCAGGTACGTAGTGTATTGCTCTATATTTTTCTGTCTTTAATTAATCTCTGTAGGGTTTCAAAGCTTTTGATGTATGGGTTTTGCTTGTTTTTGGTAGATTTATTTCTAAGTAGTTGATATTATGCTTTCGTACATGGTATATTTTTGTTTTATTCTTTGAGTGTTTATTGGTAGTATATAGAGATACAATTTACTCTGACATTTGATCCTATATCCCATAACCTTGCTAGAATCACTTACTAGTTCAAGCAGCTTTGTCACTATTCCATCAGATAATTTTCTGCATAACTATGTTACCTGTGAGCAGAGACAGTTTTGTGTCTTCCTTTTCAACCCAGGTGGTTTGTCTTTATTTTTCTTATTGCACTGACGAGCACTCCCAGTATGACACTGAATAGAAATGGTGAGAGCGGGCATCTCTGCCTGCTGCCCATCTTAGGGAGAACGTATTCAATCTTGCATCATCGTGCATGAGAGCTGCTCTCGGTTTCTGATGATGAGGTTGAAGGCGTTTCCTTCCTTTCCTGTTTTGCTGAGAATTTTTTTTTTTTTAAATCAGGAATAGAGGTAGAATTTGTCAATGCTTTTTCTGTGTATTGAAATTGTCGTGTGTATTTTTAGTACGTTAATATGGCAAATGACATTAATTGAATTTTTTTTTAATTTTTAAAATTTATTTATTTCTAGATAGGGGAAGGGAGGGAGAAAAAGGGGGAGAGAAACATCAATGTTTGGTTGACTCTCATGCACCCTCTACTGGGGACCTGGCCCGCAACCCAGTCATGTGCTCTGACGGGGAATTGAAGCAGCGACTCTTTGGTTCACAGTCTGGCACTCAACCCACTGAGCCACAGCAGCCAGGGCTCATTAATTAATTTTTAAATGTTCACTCACCTTTGCCTTCATGGGATAAATTCCTCATGGTCCCTGTGTTAAATTCATAGGGCTGTCATAACAAAGCGCCACTAACTGGGGGCTTGGAACAATAGAGATCTATCCTGTCACAATCCTAGATGGTAGAAGTCTAAAATAAAGAGGTCCAGGGCTATGCTTTCTCTGAGGCCTCTGGGGAGCATCCTTGGCCCTTCCAGCTTCTTGTTGTTGCTGGCAATCCTGGGCATTCCCTGCCTTGGTGATGCTACAGCCCAGCCTCTGCTTCTGTGGTCACATGTTCTTTTCCCTACCTGTCTTTTGTCTCTGTGACCAAATTTCCATTTTCTTATAGGGATACCGATCATTGGATTAGAGTGACACTAATCCATTATGACCTCATCTCAATTTGGCTTCATCTGCAAAGACCTCATTTCTAAATAAGGCCACATTCACTGGTACTGACTATTAGAACCTATCTTTTTCAGGGGACACAGTTTTACCCACTATAGTCATGATGTATTATTTCAAAAAATATATAGTGTTAGGATCAGTTTGCTAAATTATTTTTTAGAATGTTGCATTTATCGTCATGAGGGATATTGTTCATGGTTATTAAACACCATTTTTTACTTTTTTGCTAACTAGGTGATACTGGACTCACAGAATGAGTAAATGAAGTACCCCTTGTTCTAACTGCTGAATGAATTGTGTAGAATTTGTAATATTTCTTTCTTCAATGTTTGATACAATGCTCCAGTGAAGCCATTTTGCCATGAAATTTTCCTCTAGGAAAGGTTTTAAAATACAAATTTACTTTCTTTATGGATATTGAGACATTTGCTTTATTTATTTTTTCCTGAGTGGACTTCAGTCATTTGTTTCTTTCAAGGACTTTGTCCATCTGAATTGTTGATTTATTGGCAAAAAATTTTTTTAAACATTTTTCTTATTACTCTTTTAATATTTGTAGAATCTATAGTGATTCTTGATATTGGTAATTTTTGCCTTCTTTATTGAAGGCAACCAAACAAGTTGTTTGGGGTGGTTTTCAAGTCATCTAGGACCTTCCTGATTTTCTGTTTGTTTATTTAGTTTTATCAATCAGCAGCAAAAGAGTATGAAAACATGCAACTCTTAATGTGGACTTGTCTGTTTGTCCTTGAGTTCTATCAATTTTGCCATCATGTGTTTAAAAAAAATTCTCAGCCAAGGATATATTTATTGATTTTAGAGAGAGAAGGGAGAGAGAAATATCAATTGGTTGCTGCTCATGTGTTCCTTGACTGGGAATCGAACCCACAACTTTTTGCTGTACAGGCTGAGGCTCCAACCAACTGAGCCACCTGGCCAGGGCTGCCTTCATATATTTTGAATCTCTGTTATCAAGACATAAACACTTATGATTGTTATGTCCTCTTGAAGAGTTGATCCTCTTTCTCCGCTGCGTTTCATTTGGCTTAGTTACTGCTACTATGTCACTGAAGTTTTTCTTTAATGTTTAATCTGCCATTAATCCCACCCGATGTGCTTTTTAAAAAATCTCGGACATTGTTGTTTTCATTTCTAGATGTTAGATATGAATCCAATTAATATTATCCATGTCTCTATCTTGTTGGAGATACGGAATACAATTATAATAATAATTATGTTCTTGTCTGCTCATTCTAACATCTGCATCAGTTATAGATAGTTTCAAGTCATTGATTTATTTTATCTTATGGGTCCAATTTTGCTGCTTCTTTGCATGTCCGGTAATTTTTGATCAGGGGCCAGGCATCATGAATTTTACCTTGTCGGATATTGGATACTGTATACTTGTATTTTTATTTTCACTGTGGGAATCAGCTAAGTTACTCGGAAACAGTTTTATCCTTTTAGGTCTCGCTTTTTAAGAGTTGCTCGTTAGGGCAGAGCATTGTTTAATCTAGGGCTAATTATTCGCCAACACGAAGTCAGAACCCTGCGGGCCCTCTGTTCCCTGAATAAGGAGGGACTCCAGTCTGGCTGCTGGCTGATGGAAATGGGCGACACTTCTGTCCCTTGTGAGCGCCGAGTGCCATTTCCTCTGTTCTTTCTGATGGTTCTTCCCTGGGAGTAATTTCCTCATCCAGACGCACCGACCAGGTATTCTGCTGAGCACTTGAGTAGGACCCTCTGCAGATTTCCAGATTGCTCTGTGCAACAGCCTCCTCCCTGGGCTTCTGTCCTGCAAGCCTGAGCCTCTCCGGTCGACTTGTATGCAGCTTTATCTCTGTAACACAGGGGTCAGCTCGGCCCTGCCTCCCCCCAGAAACTCCCGCAAGGCAGCAAACCGGAGCAGTCACGGAGCTTCCTTTATTTTCTTCCTTTATCTGTGGGCCGCTGTTCTTTATTGCCTGAATGCCGCAGTCTTGAAACCTGTTATGTTATATAGCTTGTCTTTTTTTGTTGTTTTAGACAGCAAGGTAAATGTGGTGCCTGTTATTTTATTGTTGGCTGGAAGCAGAAATCCCCATACACAAAATGTTTTATATGTATGCATATGTGCATTTCTTCTGGCGAGAGTTTCTACAGCTTTCATCAGTCTCTACAGGTTATAAGCAAGTGCCACTCATTTTTATATAGTCTCTGATCTTATTTATTGTCTTAATTTTTTTGTATATGTGATGGTATATTTCCTCACATTTCTAATTTTTTTGTAAATTTAAATTTTCACTGTATTATAAATACTGACATTTAAAAAATAAATCCATTACACCACTCTTTAAAACATGTCCATTGGATTCTAAATATCATAACAATTTGATACCCAGAATTCTCCATATTAAAAATGGTGAGCAAGATTTTCTTCAGTGGTTGAAAAATATTTCCTGTCCTTTTTGCTCTTTGAATTCGCCTTTCCCTTCCATGTCTCTAACAGAGTGTTGTCCTAAGGTAATATATTTTACGCTTGAACGCCTTTTTGTTACCCTAACGTGTGTGAGGTCCCTACGACCACACCCAGCTTCACTGATTTGCTAGGAAGACTCACAGAACTCATCATAGTGTCTGCTCATGGCTACGATTTATTACAGCAAATGTATACAAAGTAAAGCCAGCAAAGAGGAAAACATGGGGCGAAGTCCAGAGGAAGCTGGGCTCCAGCCTCTGAGAGTCCCTTCTCAGTGGGAGCGCACTGGCTGTCTAAGCCTTTCAGCGATGAGTTATGACAACACATGTGAAATGTCTCTCAGAAAAGCTCATTGGACACCCAGCGCCCAAGTTTTCAATGAGGGGCTGGTCACGTAGGCACCTTTTGACAGCATACACCAAAATCCTAGATCCTCAGGGGAAAACAGGTGCTCCTTAGTGTTCCTCATCCTTCTCCCCTCCATCCTCCTCCTCCTTTTTTTTTTTTTTTTTTTTGGAAGAAAATAATTCAAAACATGACTTGAAAAAGTATGTGGTGTACCAGGGGTTGGCAAACTTTTCTGTAGAGGCCAGATAGTAAATATTACAGGCTTTACCTACCAGGTGGTCTTTTTTTTTTTTTTTTTCTAGCTATCCAAGCCTGTGGTTGTAGCTTGATGTAAGAAAGCTTTTTACAAAAACAGGTAGAAAGTTGGGTTTTGTCTGCAGGCTCTAGTTTGCCAACCCCTGTGTCATACGATTGTTAGAGTCGGTCTTCTTTTGCACCAGCCACATCAATTTATCACAAGCCTGCTATAAAAGCCAGTCCCCAAAATTCGGTGGCATAAAATGTTGGCCTATTGTGACGTTAATGAAAAGATGGGCTAAGTCTGCTGCAGAAGAGAGAGTCAATGACTAATGACCTACAACCTGAATTCTCATCATGATGGAGGCGGTTCGCTGTATTTTGAATCGTTTCTTTTGTGGCCTGGAGAGCTTTACACATGAGCAATTCACCATCTTGCATTTGAGAACTGTGCTTTCTTTGATAAATGGTGAGAAGAGATATTGTAAAATGGGAAAGGAGAAACGAACCCGTCCGTTCACCACGGCCCTGTGGAAGGTGAAGGAGAATTGGGAGTGATTCTGCTCAAGTTTTCCGAGCTCGCCTACCCATTGAAAATGCTTCCAGTGACCCCAGAGTCACTTCAGTTCGAATTCTTCAGGTTTAGAGAGCTCTCTTTCTGCTTCCCCAGCAATTCAGCCAGTTCCAGCACACGTGTGTAACCCTCTTGCCCCCGCGATGCTTGGTGGTGGTTTTTCTGCAGTCATAATGCGTATTGTCATCTCAGCTGTCCCATGTGCCAAACAGACTTGTATCTACAAATACCTTGTTTTCACCCTAATTCAACCCACATGTGACACTAAGCACTGATACGTAGCTTTCAACACAAATATCCATAGTATTACACTCACCTATAATTTTGGTCAAATTTTGGGGAGATTTAGGAAATCATACACTCTGTCAACTTAACCTTTCTGTGCCTCAGTGTACTCAGCTGCAAAATGGGAGCAATAACAGCGCCCACATCAGAGGGTGGAATGAGGAAGAGAGCATGACTTTTATTATTACCCTGGTTTTTGCCTTTCCCCTACCACCTTCCTCACCCCCATTTCTCCAAAATTGCTTTTCCTGGAAGTTTTTATTCTCCCGTTCAGTTCTCCTTTACGGAAACTAGGGGGCAGCTGACATTCATTGCACGGGGACTCGGCTCCTTCAGTGAGAACTGTCTCCTTAAGAGGAATTCCAGATCAGCTGTTGGGAGAATCACGTTTCTCCATCTTGTTGCCCTGGCTGTCGACGGCCCCCTTGTGTGGGGCTTTGAGGCCTCTACCTCTGTCAACATAACCTGCTTGTTCTGAGGGGCCCGTCCCTGGATGATAACCTCCCTCCACCTCAAACCCAGCGATATTGATTGGGAAATGTTACTTTCAGTGATGGATTGAAAGGAAGGCCAGATGTTGTTCATTTTATTTTATTTTTTAAAGGAACAGTGTTGACTCGTTTTAGATCCCCCAGAACCGAGAATAGATATTTGGCACAAAGTGATTATTCAATGACTATTGACAGAATGAAACAACTAAGCATTTGGATCTGTCTTATTTCTTTCGCACAACTGGTAAAAGGCTAAAGGGCTTCACTATACTGGGACTCATAACTGGCTTATTTATTCATCATGAGGGGCAGGGAGGTGGAGAAGTGGAGGTGTGGGCCCCCTTGCCAGAGTGTTGTGGCTCTACATCTATACATGCTCTGGACCTCAGTTTTCTCATCCTTACAAGGGGGGTGATTATAACGCTGATCTCATTTTTTTGTGAGAATTAAGTGAGTTAGTACACAGAAGGCGTTCAGCGCAGTGCCTGGTGCATAGTAAGAATGAATGTTCTTACTATGAATGTTCACTGTTATTCATTCAACGAACATTTCTAAATGGAGTGCTAATTGTGCCTCACAAACTAGGCTGGGTGCGGGAAATGTGGAGATAAATACATTCCCCAGGCCATACAGCACCTGGGCCTCCTGTGTGGGGCTGGGAAGCAGAGGGCAACGGACGTCCTGGGTGCAGGCTGTGCCCGGAGCGCTGTGAGGGCACGGGCGGGGGTGCTCTCTTTCATTTTTAGTTTTTACTTTTCCTTTCCTCAGTTTAAAAAAAAATATTTTCTGTTTTACTTTCTTAAATTACAGTTTGCACTCAATATTACTTTGTGTTGGTTCCAGGTACACAGCATAGTGGTTAGAAAACCATATACTTTGCAAAGTGTCCTGCCCCCCTCTGCCCCATCTGGCACCATACATATAGTTATTATAATATTATTGACTATATTTCCTATGCTATTCTTTACTTCACAAGAGGGAATTCTCAATGAGGCTCTTGAATTAACACGAGTGGGTGATTCCCCTCTGACCCCGGATCTCTCACACTTACAGAAATGTCCCCATAGAGCCAATGATGGCCTAAAAATCACATCTGTTTTTTTCCCCAACTCCATTTAGTCCTAGCAAATAGTGTAGATAAAAGAAAACATTATTTCTGAATCACTGACCTTGGAGATATTCATAAGGTAGAATTTTCAGGCTACAAAGGAAAATGTAGAGAATCAAACTCAAAAAGCAGTTTATGGGTATATATGTGTGTGTGTATATATATATATATGTGTGTGTGTGTATATATACACACACACACACACACACATATATATACATATATATATATACACATATATTTTTTTTTCCTTAGGGAAATGGTAGGAGTTCCAGTGTGAACATAAAATTGTTTTTGTAAAAATCAAAGGTAGTAGAAATATTAACTGCCTGCAGCTGTTGGAAAAATCTTCTCAGGGAAGAGTGTGTTTGAATGAGGCCTTGAAGGCTGAGTTGGAAAGTGTCAGATGGGAAAGGCCACGCCAGGGAAAGGAACAAGCCCGGAGTCCTGGGAGACTGGGGTGTCGTGGGGGACTTACAAGCAGTTCAGCGTGGCTGCAGTGTAGAGCCGGTGGCAGCGAGCAGTTTGCAGTGCTGGGAAAGGCAGCGGGGAGGTCGGGTCATGAGAGGTCTTGTGTGCCTTCTTAAGGAGCTTGAAATGTAATCCAGAATGATAGGAGGGGTCAGAAGAGAGGGAGAGACTCGATCACAGGAGCGATTTGGCAAGACGGTTCTGGTCAATGACGGACTGACACTGCAAAACGGGAGATAGTGGCAAGGGTCAAGGGCGGGGTCCTGGGGTCTAGAGGGGGTAGGTGCTGTGGGGAGCGGTGGGTTGGGGGGTCTGGTGCCACCAGAGCGTGACTAGGGTGCTTCTTTGCTGTTTTGAGATGCAAGGGGTTGTGCAGACGGCATGGCTTGCTAGTGCATTGCAGGCTTTACCTGTCGCCGGCGAGGCTCGGGCAGTGCAGATAGGTCTGACTCTCCCTTTTTTTTTTTCAGATAAAGACATGGTTTCTGTAGACATGGTGTAATTTATTCAAGGTCACAGGGATGTGGAGCACCAGAGAGTGACCTTTGCCTTTTTTACCCCGAGAGTTCTTCACAGTGGCTTCCTGCTTCATCATTTTCCCTCCTTCTCCCCGTGACTTTGGGCCACCCAAACCTCTTTCATGTTGCTTCACCTTTCCTCCCTGCCCTCTGCTGACCCCAGTCACCCTGCCTTTCTGGCCCCTTTATAGCCTTGGGATGTACCTTTCTGTTTCTAAGCTCCCAGGTCCTAGGTCTACCTTTGTGATCATGGACCCTTCATATTTTCCGACCTAGGAGAACTCCATTATTATCCTTGATCTGGGGTCCTGTCTTCATTTTTAAGAACAAGGCATGCAGCCTATGTATTTCCTTAATTACTTTTCAAAGTCATTCTCTATGTATCATTGATCCTTCTTTCTATAATGGTCTACTTTCTCAAAAGCCAAGCCCTATAAAAGAATTACATTAATATCCACCTTTAAGCATAATTAGAGGTGGAAGATTTATAACAGGTATCCACATTCCATTGCCCCTAAAAGATTCTTTCCTCTTTCAGGCCCACGCCCCTCATTTTTCATCCCTGTAACGTAAATATCGGGATGCGAATGATGAATTTGCTCCATTATTGCCACGCAGGCCCCCTTGGCTCCTCCCCTCCTGTTGCCAGGCCCCTGGGCTGGTCCCTTGGAGCCTCCCTGCCTGTGAGCCAGTCCGCCCTGAGGCCTCTTAGCATTTGCCCTCAGTGGGTCTGTTGATTTAGTCGTCAAATGTCAAACGGAAAGTCCGCCATCATTAAGTCCCATCCTTTACAGATGGGAACACAAAGGCTCCCAGAGCAGATGTGACGCTCTGAGGACACAAGGGTGGTTGGTCATAGGAGAGAATGAGGACCCAGGTCTCCTGCTCCCTGGGCTTCCCCACCCCTGACCCCCTACCCGACACCCCACCGCCGTTCCACTGAAGAACACAGTCCTTTCAATTAAAGGTGAACCTAGGGCAGTCACAGGAAGTGGCAGGTACAGCTTCCGCCTTCACAGCCTGGCTGGTGACACCTTTAAAGCACACGGCAAGCTAAAAGACAAGGCAAACTCGCCAAGGGCAAGGACCTGTTGGGGCGTCAGGGACTAGACTTGGAGGAGGCCAACCCCAGGGCCAGAGTCAGCATGACACGGTTTGGGCTCCAGATCCGCTACTTACCAAACGTGGGACCTTGGCATGTCCCCTCATATCACTGAGCTTCAAGGTGCTCACAGTATTGAAGAAATGAAGTAGCAGATGCCCTGGCACTGAGTTGGCATTTGATAAATCGCTTCCTTGGTGGGGAGGATGGGTCCTGTGAGGAAAAGAGGGACAGAATCACCGGCCAGGGCTGCATCCAAGGCTCTGAGAAGACTTGTGCCCGCCCGGGCTGGAAAGGTGGGTAGGAATGGACCTGGGGACGGGTTACGACTTTCCCCAAGGAGAGCCGCACATTTGATCCCTCTGTTCATATAAGGTTAGAAACGGAGGTGCCTGAGAGCCAGCCTAGCGCCCTGATCCCATGCCGAGCTTCGCATCACACTGGGGTTCAGTGCCACGTTCATAGGTGTCCTTGGGCAAAGATGCTTGGGACATTCTAGGTAAAGCAGTCAAGCTTCTTTCCTCAAAATTGCTTTTGGAAGCTAATATCTACTGCAAATTGTCAAGAATGAAATCAGAGCCTTTGTATTCCCCCAACCTTTTTTGATCACGAAATTATTATTTTTAACTCAACAACACTAAGATCTTGTGCGGTGCCCTGAGAAACAGGGCCCCGCCTCCTCAGGAACCCCTCCCTCTTGGTCACTGGTGTGCCGGTCCAAGCTGCCGGGCCAGCTTGCGAAGGCCACAATTGCTCAGTGTGGAAGGGACGCCTGTCCCTTCTCTGAGATGTATCCCAGGGATGGGTCCACCTGGGACCTTGCTTTTTGGATTGTTTCAGTTGCTTATTGTATATGTCCTAGGGCTACTGTAACAAAGTGTCCCAGACCAATGGTTTAGAGAATAAAAATTGCCTGCCTCACCGTTCGGGAGACCGGGTGTCGGCAGGGTTGGTTCCTTCTCGAGGGTCGGGGGAAGGACTCATTCCAGGCCTCTCTCTTTGGATCGTAGATGTCTACCTTCTCGACGTCACTTGACCTTGTCTTTCTCTTTTTGCATGCCTCTGCGTCCAAGTCTCCCCTCTTTCTGAGGACACCGGTCATACCGGATTGGAGCCCATCCTAATGACTTCCATTTAACTTGACGACCTCTGAAGATCCTGTCTCCAAAGAAGGCCACACTTTGGGGGACTGGGAGTTAGGAATCCAAGATATGAATTTTGAGGGGAACACAATTCAACCCATAACATTTATCAAGATGTTACTCCTCCCAGGGGCCAAAAGATACTTTTCAGAAGAGAAATGCACCTGAAGAGGCCTCAGCAGACTGGGGAGGGGTATCCTGCTTGCAGCTGGGGGTGCTCACTCTTCCCCTAATGCACAGGGAGCTGCATGCTCTGGCGCCCTTGTTCCTGCATGCTGCGCCCCCCGACACACACACCCATGCACACACACACATGCCACGCAGTGGGAACTTGATTAATTCGTTATAGCTCATTTTAGGAAAGTACCTGGCACATGGCATTTCCACTAACTTTCAATTTGCTCTCACAGAAGCTATTTTTAAAGTGATTACAAGTCCATGGAATAATTTGTCTTTATATCAATCAACACAGGGTTCATGCGCAGAGCCCTCGGGCAGCTTGCAGGCCATTTCTGCTCCTGTTGACAATTTCTGGAATGAAGCTGCGTAGGGATTATTATCCCATTTTCTTGCTGGGGGCTCTGAGGTTCAAAGGAGCAAAATGTCCCGCCCTAGTATTTGACCCCTGTCCCCCAGGCACCCTGTCTGTACCTGCCCCATCTGTGGCACTGCACTGCTTGCCTGGAAGCATAGCCTCCACGGTGATATCTTCTGAGGCACCTGCCTGTCTGTTTTTCATTCCTCTGCCTTCCCCACTTCCTTCTGCCCACTGCCGTCACCTTCAGCACAACCTGCTCCTCCAGCACAGTGCATACTGGGGGTCACCCGCGCTGTGCTTCCCTTCCCCCATTCCCCGCGGGACTTGTTTTTAGGCAGGTCCAAAGCCTGGACCTGTCACGGGATGGGAGACTGATCTCAGCAGTGGGTGGTGTTCTTCTGGTTCTACACGTCTGGGAGGCAGGTGGGGTGTCCAGGGTCTCCAGGGAAATGGGCGATGGCGAAAAACAGATGCCCCACCTGCCACTCCATGGGGCTGCGGGGGTCCTCACTGGGGTCGGGCTGTCCCATCATCAGCAGATCCCATGGCCGGAAACCGGAGGCCCGAGGGGGAGCTGGCCCTTCTAACATGCAGACTCCTGCTCGGGTGCCTATTCTGTACAGTGTTCCACAGGTAGCTCTTGCATCCTTTCCCGAAAAGAGGCGAGTGCCAGTTCTTTCCCTGCGTCTGCTGGGGCCTTTCTGATGACCCCGCCTGCAGCGAGGGTTGCCGTCTGATGGCTGCTCTCCGTCCCACTCCTGCCGCCTTGGCCCTGACCCGCATCTTCCTCCCTTGGTCCGATCCCGCTTGCTGGGGGCCATATGGTCCCGCTGCCCCATGCCCGCTCCCTCCAGGTTTTCATCCTCACTGCAGCCGTTTCAATTCAACTGGATAAGCACGTCCTGTCCATTCGCCCAGCTTTAGCCACAGCTCTGGCTACGCTCACCAGGGCCAGCTACCGACTGAGACAGGCTGTCTCTAGCCCCAGGCATGGCCTCATGCTATTTCTTCTGCCCAGAACATTCATTCCCTGCTCATTGCCTTCCCCTTTTGCCCCATTTCTCTGGGTAACTGCTACCTCTCCATGACGGTACAGCTTAGGTACTGTATCTGGGCAGCCGGCTGACACCCTGCAGCCGGGGTGAATCACTTTTCTAAGTGCATGTCTCTCATGGCACTTACTAGCCTGTTTACTTAAGTGTTTTGCTCTCCGAGCGGGGATGCCCTGCTCCACATTCTATGTGCAGAGCCGGCGTGTCGTAGGAACTCCATCAGTATCACCAGAACTGGCGAACTCTCTGTCCTGTTCTCTGCTGGGCTCCGGATGTCTCTGACCTAGAAAACGCTCACTGCTGGAAAGATCCCCCTAACACACAGCTGACCTGGTCATTTCTCTGCTTAAAAGCATCCGATACTGGCATCGTGGAGATAAGGGTGGCGTGGGAAGTGCCCGCAGCCCGGGGGCTGAAGGACTGGCCCCTCTGTGTGTACCCTGAGCCCTTTACCCGGCCCCCTGCCCCCGCCACAGCTCCCATCCCATTAACCTTGGCTTTCCGCTTCTTGTTTTCTCTCTGACCACACTCCATTTATCCCTGGGTTCCTCTTGCTTCGCACAAGGCCTGGAACTACGGGCGCTAAGTAAGTGTTTGCATGATTACTTTTCCAAAGAGCCAAAGGGAAAGGAAGGAGGAAAACATCTATGTTCTCCTGTTATGGAGTAAATGTTTGTCCACCCCCCCATTCATAGGTTGAAACCCTGGCCCCGCCCCGTGACAGTATTTGGAGGTGGGCACTGGGTTGTGACTGGGATTAGATGAGGTCCTGAGAGGGGGGCCCCCGATGGCACTCGTGCCCTTGTCAGTCGCTAGAGGGCTTGCTTCTTCCTCTGCTGCCCACCCTGTGAGGCCGCGGTGAGAAGTGGGCAGTCACTCTGCACCTGGGGAAGGGTCCTTACCAGAACGTGGCCCTGCTGCCATCTCGATCTCGGCCTTGCAACACCCAGGGCTGTGAGAAGTGAACTTCTGTTGTCTGTAAGCCACCCGGGCTCTGGAACTTTGTCAGGCAGCTTAAGCTGACTAAGACGCCTTCCTCCTCTACTGCCTGCAAGATGGAAAAATGAGGAAGAGCGTGGCCCCGGGGCTCTTGTCAAAGCCCTCGGCTGACCCCTTGTCGTCATCCACTCCGTGGGCTCCCAGGGGTGGGACACTCCATGGGGGTCATTTCATGTAGGGGTTCTGTAACTCTGCTAAGGTGTGACAGCCACTAGCGTGCCAGGGTCCTGGAATGAGGCAGGACATTGGAGAGATGCCCTGGGCTGGGCCTGGGGGTGCCTGGGGGAGGCAGGGCCGCTTCTGCGAGGCAGAGAGAGTGGGGAGGAATGACTCTACCATAGGAGGTAAAGACCAGAGAGAGAGAGAACCAGTATTTTCACCTCCCCTACTAAAGCAATCAAAATACTTTTCTTTTCAACTGAAGCCTATGGACATCTAAGATATATGAAAATCAGAGGGAGACAGCAAGATTGTAAGGAGAGAAAGAGGGAGAGAGTTTTGTTGTCAGGCCATCTGGTCTCAAAAGCATCTGTGAGAGGAGTATAACATATGCACCGTTCTACCTGCTCCGAGGTCAATTACCTAATGGCTTAACTCCACCTATTATATAAAGTAGGACTCTGGAGAACCACCTGAAGCACAGCTTTGAGGATTAAGCATAATAATCAATGTCCACGCTTACTATAGTGTCTATCACAGAGAATGTTTCAGTGAAAGGGAACTTTATTCCTGTCTAAAGAAGATGTTAACCAGTAAACATCAAACTTGGGGGAAAATTTAAATCCCTTGGTGAATGAGCTGGATAGACTAACAGGTCAGGGTTCCTTGCACTGGGCTGTGTGACCCTTGGGACTTCATGCTGATCCCAGGCTCAGGTTTGCTTTACAGGCATAATTCAGAAATGGGCACACAAACCCATCACAATTTCTCACGGGGCATCAGCAGATAAGCCGCTCCAACCACGGAGCCCATGGAGGTTGGGGACGGTAGGGAGTAGCAGAACCTTGGTTGTACCAAGTGGCTTTAAGGATGGAAGGGACTGGAAGATGCTGTAGGGTTGAAGCCATTTCTAGATCACTCCCTGCCCCATTTGAAAAGCTTTGTGCTAACCGAAGGCTGAACAGGAGACGTTTTGGGATCCATTTCCTGTCTTCCTTCTCTGTCAGCAGGCAAACGGGAAGATAAAGCAGTTAGAAATCAAGTCCTTTCCCCAAGTCCTCGCAGACTTTACACAGGAAGACGGAAGAGGGGCTGCTTCTTCGAGGGCCACAGAGACAAAGCTTCTAAAATTCTCCACACCTAACAAAGTTAATGCCAGCTCACCAATATCGTATTCTGGAATGGTATCTGTATATTCACTGGGACAGTAATCAAAGGAGCAATATGTTTTTCTTTTCCTTTCTTTTTCATAGAGGAAATCCACATCGAGTATCACTTTTCAGGAAGATCTTCCCTGATCCTCTGCCCCTCATGCCCACTCCCCAGACTAAGCTAGGTACACCGCCCTGCACTCCAAACAGCACCCTGCTCTCGCGTGCCTCCCTCCGAGAGCCTGCTGTGCTGTGCTCTGATCAGCAGCTGTTACCTGCCATGCTCTCTACGATACTGAGAGTCCTCCCTACAGGACAAGGCTTCACTCTTCTTCAGTAGCTTCACAGAAAGTGAACCCTTATCTCTACAGGTGCCCCAGACCTGGGGTCAAGTCCCAGCCCTGTCCGTGACTAGCCGTGTGATCGTGTGCACATCCCTTCCTGCATAGGTAGCCCAGTTTTGTCAATGGTACCACAGAGAGAATAGTACTGAGCTTGCAGAGTTGGGGTGAGGATTTAACGAGATGCTGTAACTGAAGCACTTGCACTGTAGCCAATTCCTAGCAGGGCACTAGAAGCTTTACTGGTGGAGTGGATGGGTAATCCACCCTCGCCGCAGCCTAGAGAGCCAGGAGGGGCTGTGGGCAGGAGCAAGGCTGCCGCTTGGAATTGGGTCAGGTGGCACCTGCACCTGTTTGCTGTACTTGCAAAGGAGAAAGCAGGGTGCTTTCTCAAACTGTATTTGAAAATACTTGACCCCACTTATAAGATAAACAAGTTCTGGGGTCTAATGTACAGCTTGGTGACTATAGTTAATAGCACTGTGCTATATACCCAAAAGTTACTAAGAGTAGAGCTGTGAGTTTGTGTTCTTCGCGCGCGCGCACACACACACACACACACACACACACACACGACATAGCTCTCTAAGGCAATGGATGTGTTAACTAACCTTATTGTGGTAATCACTTCACAACATATATGAGTATCAAAAGCATCACATTGTACACCTTAAACTTATGCAATATTACACATCAGTAATATTGCAATAAAGCTGGAAACTTTCTTTTCTAAAAGAAAATAGTTTACTTCAAGGTTATTCTTGGAATGTTTGGAAAATAAAAAAATAAAAGGGATTGTCCAGAGACATAGTAAAAAAAAAGTAAATTCCTAAGAATCTCAACACCTAGGTTTGTATTCTCTCTCTGACATTCTGAGAACTTGGGTAAATCACACCTCATACCCGAGACTCAGTTTCCATGGATGTTAAATGGGGTTGAGGCTCATGAATGAACGAATGAATGAATGATTGCGTGGAGATGCCTTGAGCGTTTACTATCTGCAAGGAACCATGCTGATTCCTGGGGGAATGTGTTGATGTTATTGCAGATTATTCGCCACTGAAGAATGTTTCTAACCTGTGGGATAAAGCCAGGCTCTAATGCGGAAATACACATGCAGTTGCTAAGAAATTATATTGTTCATGGCTGTGTTAGCTCTGCTCATGCGTGGAGCGGGAGGAATAGTGTCTGTGCTGCAGGGATGGGAAGGTTTGCTGTACACGTACCTGGCGGTCCTTTGTTCTTAAGGTCTCGGTGAGCCGTTGAGTCTCTTGATTAGGGACATGAGCAGAAGCTCTGCTTTGGAGCATTTCATTTCATAACTTAGGCATGTGCTCCCAAGGTGGACAGGGGAGGCTGGTGAATATGCAGTAGCCTCATGCCAGGAATGAGTAAAAGGAAGCGTAGTGTCCACTGGCCGTAATACACAGGAAGGAGGCACACTTTTGTGTTCCCTTTGCTGAGGCTGGTGTCTCAGGAGAAGGAGCTCTGCTGAGAGGACCGTGGCTCTGGGCTTTTGCGCCTGTGGAACCTACATCTTACCGTACATCATTGGGCTTGAATTCCAAAGAAGAGGCCATATATCTAACCACAGTTCCAGCGTAAATGGACGTCAGCTTCCCCTTTGGATTCAGACTCGGTTCTCGTGAGTTGAGCCCCTACTGTGTGCTTGGCCCAGGCCCGACCAGACTGTGTTGTCCCTTCCTCGCTCTGGTCCTCAGTTTCTCTGTGTGTCAGTCAAGGGTTTGGGTTCCACCACTGACATTCCACATGTCCCCAAGGGAAGTGGGACTCAGGGTCCCTGAGAGACAGCTGGTGGGTCTTGAACACTGGGAAAAACAGTCCTGAGTGAGGCAGCGAAATCATCTCGGCTTTTGGAGAAACCCCCTCCGTTTTCTGGGCCTCAGTTTCCATACGGTAAGGTAAGGGGCTTGTTAGACAGTTTCTTGAACCACCATGTCCCAATTTGACAGTCAGTGGTTTGGGGTTTGGAATATCTGAGAAGCCACTGGAAAGGTTGTCAGCTGGATTGAGAGAAATAGCCAAACTGCTGGCTGGATAAAGAAGCAACTGCTGGTCCAGCTCATCTACTAGCCAGTGCAGAACCTCTCCTCTCTGTGGGTGTCATGTTTACACCTTGAAAAGTACATAGAGAAGGCAGAGACCAGAACAAGCAAGGATGCAAATGGACTGGAAATGCTAAATCCACAGTCTGATAACAGTCTGCGCCTGAATATAGGAGACCGATTCCAAAGACAAAATCAGCACAAAATCTCGACAATCAGATAATTTGTCATGATGACAATTGAGTTTGGGCTCCTGATTGAGCACCTCCTCCGAAGGGGCGGGGGGCACGCGGCAGCGGCAGGAGCGGCAATCACCCGGCTTTCTGTGCTCCAGGAAGCGTTCCGAGCCCGTCAGCAAACTACCCATCTGCTCCGCCTTCCTCCTTCCTGAAAAGAGCATCTGCTAGAAAACCCAGGGCTGACGGCTAGCAGAGATGTCCTCGAAGCTTCCAGGTTCCTGTGCACTTCGATGAGGGTCAGCGATTTCTAAAAGGAGCCTCCTGTTTTTCCTGGGAGTAGCCAGGGGAGAAGGAGCAAATGCTCTGTGAACTTGCAAAGGTCCGGGCGGTAGACACGGTGCTGAAATGAGCTGTTCCGCACTGTCCCTCCCAGCACAGCTCTGGGTGGGGAGGAGGCGCGTCCTCTGCTGAGAACCCTCAGAGGCATTCACGCAAACACAGGCCATTTGGAATTTCCACAGCTGCCTGGGTTGTCTTGGAGAGGGTCACCCCTTCCTGAGTGGGTTCTGTGTCTTCCCTGCCTGTCCCTTGGCCATTTACTTCATTCATTCGCGAGTGTTTTATTTGATACCTACTGTGTGACCCACACCACCCTTTCCGATCTCACGCCCCATCCCTCTTAGAAGGTGAGCTCCAGGAAAGCACAAAGAAGGGCGTCGATGTGACTAGCTGACTGCAGAGATGAAGTGTAGGATGTAGGGGATGCAGGCTGAGGTGGAAGACAGGAGAAGCAAATTAAGAAACAAGAGGATAGGTCCAAGGGTTTCACTATCTACCAGCCACAGTTCTAGAGGAGAAAACAAGAAGCATGCAGGAAATGCACTAATCGAAGAAGAATGGAAGAGCATTTTCTGGGCTGAGACGTTGAATCTTCACATGGAAAAGCTAAGCTGGATTAATTGAAAAAGGTATATCCTGGATTAATGAAAAAATATATATATTTCAGAAATCCTAGGATAGAAAGGAAATCTTACAGGCTTTAAGAGAGAAAAGCACATGTTATTTTTAAAAAAACCCCAAACAAACATATGCACACTTACATTGTTTACATTAGCAGCTTTATGGGTAATAGCTATACAGCATTGTCTTTAAAATTCTGAGAGAGAATGGTTTGAATCTAAATTCTATATCCAGACAAGCCATCAACCTAGTTAAAGCCAAAATAAAACACTTCTAGACATACATGATTTCAGGGTTTACCTCTCAGATATCCTATACAAAAAAAAAAAAAAAAAAAAAAAATACTGTAGGAGATATTTTAGCAGAATAAAAAAGGAATCCAGGAAAGAGAATGACACAGGGTATAAAAAAGGGCACTACTGAATGCCCTCAGTGGATGAGGAAAGCTACCAAAAAAACGGAATGAGGGTTGGTTTGACTTTGTTGCTTGAAAATTCTCTTTTGTGTAAGATAGAGCGTTTTCTTTTCTTTTCCTTTTTGTAATGGGTGTAGCCAGATTACTTGGTTCTTTGTATTTCTGAATTAACCTATGGACCCAGTATGGAAGACCTATGGAAGCTACAGGAGGTTTGAAGGTAAAGCTTGGCAAAGTATAAACGATATTTAACTAGTGTTAACATTTTTAAATAAGGGGGCCATTCGGCTGGGGTGGCTCTAATGCTTTGGGAGCTTAGATAAGCAAACCAAAAGCCCAGCCAGGGCCACTGCATGTGAATCTGAGAAAGTGAAACCTAAGGACAACCGATCACCACCAGCTGGCCTTTCCCAAATAAGATCACGGTGCAAGTTCTAGCCAATCAGATCATTGCTGTGCTGTGGGGCTGCACCTTCTCTAGGAAAATTTCTTCCCTAGATTTTCCTAGAAGTGGTTCAGTGCTTCCAACCATTTTTGCTTGGAAGCTGCCCAATTAGAATGGATGTTTGCTCCAATAAACGCTTCGTATTTTGATGTGCCTCAGTTTACCTTTTAACACTATGGTGTATAAGAGGGAGACGAGGGAGGGGATGCTGAAGTTCGTGTAAATGTGCTAATTTCTTCATGGTCTAGATCCTCATTTTATAGTAGAAATTGAAAAAATTCAATCTAAAATCGACAAAGCAAGAAAAAGAAGTTTAATTACATTATTTAAGCTCGCAAGCAGAATTTGAAAACAAGCTGTTAATAGCAGCTGCCTATGGGCAGTGGGTCTGGGTGCTGAGAAAATGGGGTTTGATTTTACTTTTCATAATCCTCTGATAACATAAACATTACTTTTATACAAAACAATTTAGCCTTTCCTTTCATAAAATCCTGGGCTGGTGAGGTCCGCTGGTACCCAGCATTTAAATTTCCCTGGGTACCTCATTATTTATAATCAAAGTGCCTTACATGTGTGTCCCATATTTGTACCTCTCAGAAACCAACCTGGTTTTTTTTTCCCAATAAAGAGGAAAACCCACAAGTTAGACTTCACCTTGGAATGGTTTACCTTCCACATGGATACATGTGAATATTATTCAAACAAGGCTTTTCAAAATGGAATTCAAGATCAAAGGCCAGTTAGAGGATTCCTAATATTGGGATGAAAATAATTGCAAAGCAGCCTTTTGTAATTAAAGAGATGACCGTGAGCGTGGCAGCGCAGGGCAAACTGAGCATGTGCCCTGGTTTCTTCTTGCTGAATTCCCATCAACCCGCTCACCTTGGGCGGTGCTCAGGGAGAGGTGCTTCTCGGCCCCTCCCACACAGGCAAGATCAGTCATTTTTTCACAAAGAGGGTCGTTTATTCAGGATGCCAGGAGAAAAGAGGACTTGGCAACCTAATGAGTTATCTGTGTACTTTGCATACAGACTGGAAGATTAATCCTTGTTAACTGCTTGTTTAATGTTACAGTTAATAATTAGTTACCTTGCCGCCCTGGACCATCCATCATTTTATCGAACGGTGGGGTTTGTATTTTGTGTTGTTTCTCCTCTTTTAAAGGTGGCTGCTTATCTTTGCTTAAGGTTGGTTTTGGATTAAGGAAGCCTAGGTGGTCATGGAGGCCTTACTAGGTGGCCTGACGTCGGAGGGGGTAAATTTCCACAGAAGTACCCTTGTTTCTTCCAGTTTCAATGTAGGCAGCTATGGGTTAAGAGAAGAGAGGTGGGGAACAAAGAACATGGGTTTGGAAATCAGATGTGAGTCCCAGGCTTGCACTAGTAAGCATTGTGTTATTGAGCAAGTAACTTAACTTCTTCGGGCTTCCGTTTCCCCCTGTGTAAAATGAGGGGTCTGGGGTGGGAGGCCTTGGGAACCTGCCCCAGCTTTCACACTGTCACTGGATACAATCCGCCAGAATGTCACGGGATACAAATGCCTCTTTGGAGGCGTCCTTCTTCTCATAAAAATTAGCTTGCAGGTAGCTGCCTGCCTGAACAATATTCAGTAGACTACGCGTTCTATGTCTACAGTATCTCCAATCTCGACTAAACATGCCTTTTTTCATTATCAGAAGTAACTATAGAAACTGCATCGATGGCATCTGCTGTGAGGAGCCCTTCACGTTTTTAGGGCTTTAGAAGACACTAACAAAAAGGTGGGCGGAGGCTTCCACAGAGGCTTTTGCTGTAACTGCCGTCACTTTGAGCAGCCTGGCCACAGGCTCAGCCAAACCAATGTGCCAGGTGTCGGCGCAGTCCCTCTGCCGTAGATCAGGGATGCAGTTCAGGAAAAGCATTCGGGAAACTAGCCGATGCCCTGGTCACGTTGGTACTTTGAATGAGATGCAAACCTGGGCAAATCATGCGAATGCTCTTCTTCAGTTTGGTCTTTGAAAGGAAAGGCAAAGAACAACAAACAACGCTTAGCAGGGGCTCTGAATACCGGGTTCTCTCCTGTCATCCCTCAGCCAGCCGCGTGTCTCCCTGTCCTCAGTTTTAAAACAGGTTTGATGATGCCACAGCAACAGTTTTAAAAGCATTTACCAAATCCCATTGTTTCTGGAGCCACAACGTATGAGACGGATGAAAGTGGAAGTGTCGCAGGTGGGTTGCCAGTGGGGACCTTGGACTTCTGCGTCATTCTTGACACTTTCTGTGCCCTTGCCTGTCACTCGAGGCCTTTTGGAGGAGCACATGTTGAAATCTGCCTCAAAGGCCCTTCCTCACAGCCCCAGACAGTGCATCGATGGGGAGGGGGTCAAACAGGGCAAAGGGACTGGCTCCCGTGTAGCTGGACCCAGGAGGCCCTGAGATACACCCGCAGTGGCATCCGGGACCTCAGTCCTTCGGGTCCCCTCTACCAGGCTCCTGCGGGGACACAGTAGTGCCACCGCTGCAGGCGGATGCGCTCCCCTAAAGTGCCTCCCACTCCACAAAGCCGAGCACTGGAACCCTGGCTCGGCCACTCAGCCTCGCTGCCACCCCAGCAGAGAAAAACCACAACCGTGCTAACAAAGATCCTGGCACGGCAGGAAAAACAAAACCGCCTTAAATTCCTAATAACTAAGGAAATGCTGCAGTAAGTGCAGAATTCCCCCGTAAATACAAGGTGGAAGGGCCTGAAAGGAAGGGGTGTAAGGAGGGGACGGGGCTGCCTCTTTCCGAAGATGAGAGCGAAATGCACGTGGGTCGGGCAGAGTCGCGCGGGGAGCATTCCCCCAGCAGGCCGTGCGGCCAGCCGCCACGAGGGGAAGAAGGCACATGCAGGCACAGAGCTGAGCACTGGCTTTTTCCACGGCTCGATGCCCACAGCTTTGTGTCAACAGCTGTTTTAATTTTTTGTTGGATTGGTCAAAAAGTCCATATGGTTTTTTTCTGTAAAATAAAAGACATTGTTCATTTTCACCAATAACTTTATTGATTTGGATATTTAGAGTATGTCGGCTATCTCCCACGTGATATAACATTGATTGTTCTCAATTAATGTCTCGATTTGATTGCTAACACCTTCAGCTGGTCTACCGAACCTTGGAGCATCGTCCATTAAGAAGTCTCCAGCACGAAACTTTGCGGACCACTTTGGACATGTTCGATCAGTCATAGCACCTTCTACATACACTGCACAAATCTTTTTTTGAGTGTGTGTTTCAGTTGCATTTTTTACCTTTCTTAAAAATAATAAAGCATAATATGATGAAAATGTTGCATATCTTCTTCCATCTTCCCTATTAAAATGGCTACACAGAAATTCACAAATTTTGATGTTTTTTAAAATGCACCCTGATATGACAGCTGTCACAATACCACCTAACAAAATTGTTTCGAGTGAAGTGAAAGACAACTAAGCACTACTAGGGCCATCTACGGAAAAAAAAAAAAATGAATGACCTTTTTGGCCAACCTGAGAGCATAAGATGTTCCCATGCTCAGGAAAATCGCTGTGCATTGTGACTTGTGTGCTATTTCGATGTCATTCCCAAGTTCCCCTCTGCATGCGAGCAGAAGTGTGTTCCCAGTCATGTGCTGTGGCAGAAAACCTGGTGCTGTGGAGCCTGCCTGTCTCCCTGAGGCCCACCCAGAGCTGACGACGTGTTTCGGATCTTCAAGCCCAGCAACCCCACGCACACGCCGTTCTTTTGTGATTTTTGAAAAAGACACTGCAAACTCCCAGAGCTCTTAGATGATTCATGGCTCAAGGTCACTGCGAGTCCCCTGGGCTCCCTTAGCTACCAGGCCTCTTCTTCCTGCAGTACTTTCTCCTCGGGTTACTGTGGATTTACCAACCATCTCAGTCTGGTGCGGGGGATCCTAGTTCCCTGACATCCTTGTTAGTATTTAATTAACAATCCATTCACTCCTTCGTAGAGCCACTCACTCACTCCTCACTCGGTCAGGCAGCCACCCTCCCCCAGTCCCTTGGCCTCGTCCCTGGGCCTCAGCCCCGAAAGCACCGTTGCCCAGGAGTGAGAAGTCCCCGCGCCAGCGCGGTCGCCCAGGACCTCACCCCAGAGCTGGCCAGCCTTCTTGCTCTCTATCGGAATGGGGTAAATACCCAGTTGGCAATGGAGCTTGTGAGACTTGAAGAGAAAATTATATCCTTTTATCTCCCTGCCCCTTGTCCTGGTTTCTCCAGCTGCTGTTTTGTGATAATAATAGTAAAAAAAATTGTGATGGTTACTACCAAGGGCCAGGATTAAAAAAGCAATGTTTTTGCGGGCGATGGGTTAATAACGTGATCCATTGCTCTCTGGACCTTATATCCATCTAAGTCTGCAATGTCAAAGCCTGGCCAGATGTCCTATGCTGACAACACAGAAGACACTCAGGCTTATTGTCCATGCAGGAATCACTGTCAAGAAGCACACATGTGCCGCTGGTGACAGCAGGGTTTTAAGTGGTTTATTGAGCAGGTGAGACTCATGAGGGTCTCTTCTGATTGATCTGTTCTGCCCCTCCATCCTGTTCTATCAGATATCCCTTCCCAGCCCTTGGATGATTTTGTTGGCACAGTGCAGGCGTTTTCAGTCATTCCCAGGGATAGGAGCAGTTTGATGTGCAGGTATTAAACAGTCCAGTCCAATCTAAGTCAAAACATGCATTGCTCATTCTACGCCATGCTTCACCCTCTTAGCTCAGGCCACCCACTAATGTTGACAACTGGACGTGGGTGAGCACAGCATGGTCAGTTTTTCACGCCTCCTCACCCCTGTGCAGCTTCTGCACTTTCTAGGGGTGGAGTGGAGCACAGGGATAGGAGGGAAAGGGTAGTGTCCCAGGCTGGCGTTGCTGGACCTGGAACCAGTTCCCTCTCTGCAGCAGGTTCCCAGAGGCCCGCTTTTGCCTCCGAGAACAATCGGATATTCGTTCCATTCTACCGGCTGTTCCCTGATCCACAGGCTGACTTCTTACGCCCCCCACCCAGCTGCTGCTTCGGTGGTTTACCCCACAAGCCTCTGTCTTCTGGGGGCTCCTTGCTCCTCTAGGAGTTCCTGATGGCAGAGGTCCTTCCAAGATGGCACAGCTTGGGCATTGGAAAACCTTCCCCTTGCAGCAACTCCAGTGGAAGCACAGACTGCAGTCGTTGAAGAAGTTCTCTCTCCATCTGCCCAGGTTCTGTCTCCGGGGCGGCTGCAGTCCACCTCTCACCCGCAGGCTCTCCAGGAAAGCCTCAGGCACCAGCCTCTGTCCACGCTGTGACTTCAGGGGTCAGGAGTGGGGCTCGCCCGTGAATGCCTTTCACCACGCTCCTCTTCAGCAGCAGCTCAGGGTGAAGCTGCGGCTTTCTGCAGCTCAGCAAACTCCTGACACTGGGGCGACTCTAATGTCAAAAAGTGAACCCCCCGAAGCTCTGCGTCGGTCAGCTTCCGATCAGGGTGGGGAGCAGCACTCCCTGGGAAGGAGAAGCGTAATGCCACAGCTCTCTACGCTGGGAATTATCTTCAAATGAACTTGCGCTCTAGTCAATCTCTGTTGACTTTCTCATGTTTTTTTTTTTTTTTTTTTTTTTTTTTTTGGTATGAGCTGGAGGTATAGGGCAGGCGGAGAGTAGTTGGACTGATTTTGCTGTCTCTTGCACCACCTACAAGGACAGCCCAGAGCTTCTCGTTAAAATATGTGGGTGTTTGTCATCTATTTTTCAACATTGGAACTGCAGTAGAAACTTAAAACCAAAGAAAAGTTCCATGTAATGTTGGTTACGCGAAGAACTGAAAAAGTCAACATTTCAGCCTTGCTGCCCCAGGAGGCCCCACACAGGACAGATGTGACCAGGAAAAGTGGCAACAATCACACAGGCCAAAGGACGCATGGACTCTGGCAAGCGACGCCTACATCCTCCCTGATTTTTATTGAAAAAGTAGGGGTATATACTCCCGTGGGGAAAATAATCCAAAGCGTGAGTTGAGAATTTTGGTCGATACGTTTCATTTCATTCCACCACATTTCATTCCACCAAATCTATGAGCCAAAATGCAGGGTGAGTTGCAGCCCCCGAACTGCTTCGGGTCACTTTCTGAACTTTTAAATAATAATCAGCTACAGTTGTGAGCCTATTTTGTAGGTTAACAGTAAGGCTAGGTCAGATGCTTTTATTAATAATCAGCAAAGTAGAAATTAGTAGGCTTGTTTTGTCTTGGCACATACCAAGATGAAGAACTGAGCTCTAGGGTTTGTGACTATTTCCAGTGGAGAAATTTCTAAAGAAAATACCTCTCTGATGTGGGGGAAAAACATGTTTTGGGGACTATACCTTTCACTTTATGAAGCCATAGGAGAGTAGAATCACTATCGAAATTTGCTTACCTCTCTGGAATCTCCCGCTAGTCTTTCCAGCTTAATTGTCAGCCCTTGAGCAGGCTGGTGCGAGAGAATGCTAGACTACCAGCAATCCTGACTAAGGTGGGGGCAGTGGAAAGACCTGACTTTCTTGGAGGGCATATTCACATTCTAGAAGTAGCACACGGGAATCTAAGTCAGCCTTGCATCGGAGAAAGAGCTGCGTGGGGAAAGGATTGCTTGGAGAAAAGAAATGTCTCGGCTGCGCTGAACTACAGGAAAATGAAGCCAGGGCTTTGGCAAGTTTCCCTGAAAGGTCCCATCGCTGCTGAGTTACTGTCTTTATATAAGAAAATGAAAACTGAAGTTTGCCAAAGGTCATTTTTCTGGTCAAAAGGAAACCTCTAGGTACTGACCTTTTCAGATAACTAGGGGTCATTATTATAAATGAAATAACAAGGAACCTGAGGAGACACCACTGGATCTCAGCTCCACAGGGGGACAATGATTTGGATTTTCCTTAAACTTGCTCAGTTTTCGATGTCAGTGTCTGATAAATCAATGCACACCTGGAAGCCTTTTGCATGTATCTGGAGAGGAGAGTTCGCAAGCAGGCCTGTGGTTCCACAGGTTCAGCTGTGAGGCATTTGTAGTAAAAGGGATATGAAAGCAACTTCTTTCTGGTGATTTATTCCGAAGCCGAATTTCAAATGAGCACCAAGTAGACCATTACGTATTCCGGAATATATCTTGTGGGATGTTGAAATCTCTTACATCTTCTCAATGGCAGTAATCTGCATTTAAGGTTGTCAGAAAGTTCCAGAGGAGGCCCTTGGAAAAACTTCATTTGATTGTACTGTTCTTGGATTGATTTTAGTTTGCATGATTCAGAGTCTCTTTCCCCTTACGTTTCAAGCTTGTTCCATGGCCCACGCTCCTGTGTGGAGCGCTGGGGCTGTCAGAAGGGAGATGGGTCTGTGCGGTGACGGTTGGATTTTGTGTCAGGTCCTTTCCGGAGGGCTCTCGGAAGGGGGTGCGTGGACATGGTGGCATACGCCACGGAAAGGTCTGGGCAGGGGAGACGAAGCATCTCTCTCCCATCGCCCACCTTGTTAAATCACTGCAGAACTTCTCTGCCTCCTGTCCTCTTTTCCTTCCAACTTGTCTCCACCCAGCTGCAGAAAGATTTTTCCTAAAAGTGCAAATCTGATCAGAACGCCCTGTCCCCAGGTTAGAGAGCCCTGATGCTTTCTTCTCAGCGTGGGTGGTCCACAGCAGGGTGGGGCACCACCTTGCCCCTAAACTTTCTCTCCTCTCCTTAGAATGTGTGCCATGCTGGGGCGGGGGCGGGGGCAGGCTGCTGGGAGGCTCCTAAAACCCCAACTCTCTTTCCCCCCATTAGCCGCGGTCTTTGCTATTTCCTATATGATGGAGAGTCTTTTCTGGCTCTTGTTCAGTAGATAGATGTCTACTTCTCCTTCCAGGCTCCTATGTGAACTTCCCAACTGCAGAGTAAGAGCCTCATTTGTTCTGTTCACCCTGGGACTGCTGAGGCTGGACTAGTACCTGCTGCAGAGCAAACCATGGGCCTCTATATGCTGGATGGACGAGGTGTCACCTGTTCTGATAGGTCCGTGCATCACATTTGGTCTCTCTGTTTCCCCTTACACCCACAGCTACTATGGGTGTAAACACAGTGCACCCATAGCACGGCTCTGCTCCTATGGACTATGAGCTCCTATCAGTGGCCGCTCGTATGCATCTATTTGTAGCCTATAACGTTGGTGAGATGACCCTAAGTACAGTGCGGCTGGTCACCTAACATCTGTGACCCTGGGACTCCATGGCGGGTTCTCCAAGGCTGAGCATCAGGAGTGAGAGCAGGCTCACAAGGACTGTGGCACCCTCTCCCTTTTCCATGAGGAAGGGGCTGGAACCTGGGCACATCAAGATGTTGGGAAGGATCACATCTGGAGGCCTGAGCTGTGTTTGGCCCACAGATCTGATCCATTTGGAAAATACTATGCCTGATGGGTCACAGGGAGGCAGGGGGCAGAGGTGAGGAGGAAGAATGTGAATGCCTTCATTCGGAGCACAGCTTTCTAGTTCATCATGAGCTCCTCCTCTTCCTACTTAGTGAATTGGCCATGTCCCCAGGAACATGCATTTTTGACTGAGGTGACATGTAGTACTTCTGTGTAAAATAACATAGTCGATTGCAAAAAGGCATTCCTTGTCCTGGGTGGCCACAGTGCCACTTCAGGGCACATGGTTGGAGCAGCAATGCCCAGGCTGTAGCGTCCCTACTGCCTCGCCGCGTGTAGCACCCCAGTTTCGACTTTGGTTGTGGCAAGCCGACTCTGAGATGCCCCATAATGACCTCTACCTCCTGGTAGGCACACCTTCTCTAATTCTCTCCCCTTGATTTGCTTCTAACCAGTAGATTATGGCAAAGGTGATGGGCTGGCCCTTCTGGGATTAGGTTACAGAAGATAGTAACTTCCGTCTCGCTTGTAGACGCCCCCTCTGGCCTGGATGAAGCAAGCTGCCATGTTGGTGAGGTGCACCTGGCAAGGAAGTTAAGGGAGGGCCTCTGGCCAATAGTGAGCAAGAATTGAAGGCCATCATGAAAATCAGGATAAGCATGAGGGCTCTCTAAGCTGGGGACAGGGCGTTCTGATCAGATTTGCACTTTTAGGAAAAATCTTTCTGCAGCTGGGTGGAGACAAGTTGGAAGGAAAAGAGGACAGGAGGCAGAGAAGTTTTGCAGTGATTTAACAAGGTGGGCGATGGGAGAGAGATGCTTCGTCTCCCCTGCCCAGACCTTTTCGTGGCATATGGTGGCCAAAGAATAGGCAAGAGTCACACGCAGTAACTATGCTATTCACTCAGCTTTTACTGAATGCAGTTTCACTCAAAGTAGAACATCAATATATATTAGTATTCTACTCACGCTCTAACAATCTACGAGAAATATAATATACACACACAGCAATCAATGGGGGATAATGAACTAGAGTCTCAATCTGCAGGTCCAGGAGACAGCACGGTGGGCAAGAGAGTTGTCAGCGTCTTGCAAGGAAGGGTCTCCAGAGCCAGGTGGGCATCAGGGCAGACAAAGTCCTCAGTCCAGCAGGGCAGAGCCTCTGGTGGCTGATGCTAAGGGAGATCAGTGTGGTGTGGAGTAACGTGGTGTGGATTAGCATGGTGTGTGGAGCTCAGCTGTCTCAGAAGTGGCCTGGAGCCTGCCTCAGTTATACTTGGAAAGTAGTGTACTCCACCCTTCTGGGTCTTCTGATGTGTCTTAGCACCCCTGATGCCAACTGTGGAATTTCCCCAGGAGTCTGTCTATGGGTGGTCCCTCTCTGCAGACATGGATGTTCTGATCACATGTGCAGATATCTTAGTTGTGTCTCCTTGCCAGATGTGTCTGCTCTGACAAGGGAAACTTAGGTAGTTTCCCTCTTGAACCAAAGTGTCATGGCTGACTGGCAGCCATCCTGGTTGACATTAGTGACTCCATTTTGTTTCATATACTTTATGCTATCTTGATCAGGCAAGTGCCACTTTATTGGTCCTGCTCTCCACATTGTGGCAGCAGATTCTTCCCCTATCAGATCTTCAGAGAAGACCCCAGCAGGGACCACTCTGGGATTGCAGCCTTACAGCAGATTGTGAAGCTGAGGAACCAGCAAGGTCATGACCGATTCCTGACCCACAGCAACTTCAAAGTCATCAATGTGTGTTGTTTTAAGCTACTAAGTTTAAGGCAATTTGTTACACAGCAATATATAACCAATATGTTCCTTTTATTTTTTTCTGACCTTTTCTATGTAGATCAAATCCATGGGCCTTCTTGCTCTTGATCCAGCCAGCATATGACTTGTTTCCAGTAGTAACATGAAAAAACACATGTGTTATCTCTGCTTTCTAATATTATCCATGGGTGACAAAGAGGGGAGATGTGACAATCTGGCCCACCTTATGGACAGGGAGTTGAGAACTGGCCTGGGAACAGAACCGTAAACTCTGTGTATGTATGTGGTGCGTTGTCTGCTTTGCTGAGACAACTGGCGAGAAAATAACCTCAGACTCCCAGACTATGGGCTTAACCATATCTGCATACAGGAGGCATCTGTTGAGATAATGCGGATGAGCCAATAAATTATCCAACAGGGCTTCGCGGCTAGCCATCACATGGTGGCCCATCTGCCAGGCGAGATTGCTGTGGCACGTTACAGTAGACACAGTGAGAAAAATCACTCTGCGGACTTGATATATGCTATCCTTTCTATATTTTTTACTGAAAGCAATCTAGGCATTCTATTTAGCCATGCTACAAAACAGACTGTCAGCGGGATATAACTTAAATGCAATGTGCTTTATCTTGCTGCTGACAAGTAGCTCTCTGATTTTTTCCTTTAAGGAAAAAAAAAATGAAGAAAACAATGAAAATTTCCTGTACAGCTGCAGTACACTTATTTAAATGCCTTTAAAAATTCCCTGAATGTTTTTGCCTTGTAAGTATTGAGTCCTAAAGAGTATTTGTCCTACACTTTGCTCTCACAGAATGTGAAGATAGGATGGAACTTTGAGATCCACGGGTGGAAACTTCTCACGTTCTAGATGAGGAGCCAAGGTCAGAGAGGAGGTCTGTCTTTTCGCTGCGTCATAAAGCAGGTTAATGCAGAGAAGAGACAAATAACAACTCAGGCATGTGATAAAGCATCTGGTATTAATCCTTATGAGAACCTAATAGGTACTATGATTATCCCTGTTATCTTGGTTTTAAAAAAGCAAATATCAGGGAGGTTAAGTAACATATGCTGGGTCACACAGGTCATAAGAGAAGAGCAGGAAATTATATTCAAAACAAACCCCTCCTGATCCAAGAGTCTCAGCCTTTAACACTAATACTCCAATGAAAACACCAAGTCAATACAAAGATATTTTTTTTTCAGCAGAAAATGTTGATAATAAGCTGGACATCTAGAACAAGAGGAAGGAAGGACATAAAAACTCATCACCTGTATGTGTTCTGTCTCCATTACTGCCCCCCACCCCCCAGGGCCAGTCCTGGCATTCATTGGAAACCATGTCTCTGATCTCAATTCCCAATCTGCATGTATCAGTTAGCTTTTGCTGTATAACAAATACCCCCAAAGTTCATGGCTTTAACCAAAAACTATTGAGTGGGGAGCATGTACAGGGAAGGGATCCCAGAAGGTGGAGAGTGAAACTTCCCTGACCGTCCGGACATCTGCACACAATTATTTATGAAGTCTCTCCACCTTGACCCACAGACTCTTTCTCCTACTCCTCTTCAGCTCACCAGGCCCAACATGAACACATCATCATGTGTTCTTCCGAGTACTCACCTTCTACATCCTTCCTTATCCATCACCTACGCATTCCCCAAAGTCAGAAATCCCCAAATGTCTGGACTCTTCTTTCACATTCATTTCTATTTTTTTTTCAGTAACAGACTAGGGGCTAAGACCTAACATTAAGACTCAGTATGACGTGCTACCTTGACATCTGATAAAATCAAGAGGGCCTCGAATGACTTAGCCACAATTTCTCCTCCCGTCTCTGCTCCTTCAGACACGGTCCCCTCGCTAAACAGTGCTCCTTATCAAGGGACCGGGCACAGCTCCTGCTTATCCACAAGCACCAGCTTTCGTCGTCCTGCCAGCCCATAGAATTATTTAAACGGGCCAGTCCCATCCTCCCAGGGGAACGGGGGCACTTCGCCCTGTTGCTACTGTAAAAGCTGCTTCCCACACCCCTGCTGGTGTAGCCTGTCCCCAAGGACACCCTCCCCATGGCCCGGCGTGGTATGCGGTGTCCTCCCTCCCTTGTGGTGGTGAACTTAGGTGACTAGTAAGCCACTGTCCATCACATCTGCCCAGTGTCAGCTGTTGTCTGTTTGGTTAGCCCTATAACCCTAGGGCAGCAATCCCTGCCTTACTGATGTGGTGAACAGGAGGGTGAAACACAAGACTTGGGAGTCTTTCCTCTCCATATGCCTCATACCTGCACCTTCTTCTCTAGTCACATGACCACTGTCACTCAGGAGCTTCCTAACTGGTCCCCTTCCCCCTGCCTGACATCCTTTACTCCTCCACCCGCACTGCCTAAAACACAAAACCGAACGCATTATTCCATTGCTTAGATTCCAGTCATGCCTTCCTGCAGCGCTCAGGGTAGAAGTGAAGTCACACAGTTGAGCTTCCATAGCTTCTCCTGGTTGGGTCTTGGTTCATCTCCTAAGGCCCCACTCCCTGTACCTTGACTGGAGCTTTCTCTCCTGACCTTTGGGTGTCTTTGCTTGCAGGCCTGAGCTCCTCCTTTGGTCGAGGCCCTTTCCTTCTCTACCTAATTTTTACTAGTCCTTAATGACTCACTCCTCGGGATGCTCCTCCAGGAAGCCTTCCCTGATCATCTCTCAGTGATTAGGAACATCAAGCTCTGAACTCTAACCATGCCCCATGCTTACCTCTACCATAGCACACACCCATAGTCTGCTTACCTCTTTTTGTTCTTATTTCTGACAGACTGTAAACTCCAATGCTGATGGTTACCTCTGAAATAGAGAGAGAATTCAATAAATATTTGTGAATTAACAAATGAAAGAGAGTTAAATACATTCCAGTGCCATTGAGTTTGTTTTCATTTTTTAGACTGAGATGCAGCCTCTTATAAATGGGTTCTGTAAAAGCTGTCTTTTTTTTTTCCAAGTTTTTTCCCCCGTCTCTTTATGTTCATATTAACCTGATTTCAGAAGAAACTGTTTAGCACAATTCTATTTTAAGGACATACATTCGTAGGGGCAGGAAATGAGAAATTGCTCTTTGAAATGCTCTTGGGAAATTTCAGTCCATGCCTTGTGTCGTTTGAAATAAAATAGCTCCAGACCAAGATACAGAATAGCAGGCAAAATGAAACCTTGGTCTGTAACATTATTTCCTATAAAAATCCCCTTGTAACAAATGAACACCGTAGGACCTCTAAATTGACTTGTTAAAGGAGTTTCTTTTGTTAGATAAATACATGGTGAGAAATTTTATAAGTTACCTGGAGAAGCGTGTGCTGGCCGTGGATGGATTCCTGGTTTCTGCAGTGACTGAGCACATGATGGAAGAGACCTAATCTAGGAAAGCAAGAAGAGGTTTTTTCACACTCAGATGTGCCCAACCTCCCTGTCCATTTCTGAGCCACCGGGTCGCTTGACACAGTGCTGACTTGATGGCCTGTTTTCTCTTTGTGTTTGTTCTGTTTTGTGTATGTGTAGGTGGGAGTACCTTTTCCTGACTCGAATGGCTAGTCCTTCGGAGATGAGGAGGTGAAGGTTAGAGTTAAGGTTAGACTTCCCTGTGATTAATTCCCTTTCCTAGCGCAGGTAGAGTAAAGAAGAGATTTGAATTACTTCTTGTTAAAATGGTTTGAAAAAGAGCATTTACGATGGACAGGCCCCTTTTCTAAGCACTTTTCAAGTAATTGAATCCTCATGACAATCCTACGTACTCTAATTGTTCCCGTTTCACAGATGGAGAAGTTGAGACTGGGGTGGGGGGGGGGGCTGAGAAATTTGCCCAAAGGTACACAGCTGAGAAGCTACATAGGGTATTTATAGAGACAGACAGGCTGGCTTTAGGGTCTGAGTGCTTAACCCCTACACAGAGGAAGGAACCATTGAATTCTTACTCAGCGCTAGCTATTTGGATTTACATCATTTTGTTTAATCTTGACAAGAAATGAGAGACGTTTAATAGAAGAAACTAGGGCTAGAGGTCATAGGGGAGCTGTTGATGGCGGTGCTGAGCTCTGATCCCGGGTGTACCTCATTGTAAGCCTTCCATACGGTCCCCTACTGCCAGTGCTCAGGGACCCCAGGCTCCTCCCTGCGGAGGAGCCCCTCCCCTTAGCCCTAGTGCAATGGGAAATAACAGTATTTCAGGTTGGTTCAGCAAGTATCCATCCCGTCCCAGGTAAGCCTCCTGGACTCCTGAGATAGAAAGTGGAGGTACTGCTTTCCTGTCTTAACAAGAGAGAGAGAAGCCTTGAATTAACAGGTGAGAGAATCCTTGAATTAAAAGGGGGAAGTGATTTCTTCAAGGTCAAACAGGCTGGAGGTAAAAACAAATACACATTTTCTGATTTCAAGACCAGTGCAATTTCTACTATCTCACAGCTCCTTCTGAGTTGTTGAGTGACAGCTACGTTGAGTGATGTTGAAAAGCCGGTAGGTTGTTCGAAAATTTGCTTTCAACAATATCTTGAGAGCTAAGTTTGCGGGAAAGGTTCAACAAGGTTTCAGCAAGGTAACTTTGAGTTTCTTTGTTCAAAGGAAGGAACAGAGAGACGCATTTTCAAATCCTCAAGTGATTGACTTGGGGGCAAAGAAGTAGATTTTGGCTAAACTTTTCCAAAGTTGTAAATCCAGCAAAATCAATCTTTCTTATTCACTGACTTAAGACTCTTCTCACCCTGCTTCATGCTGCCTGGGTAAATGAGGAAGGAGCATGGGACCTCTTACCTTCTCATTCTTCACATTCCCCACTACAATTTTGGAGTCTCATAATTTTGAAAGCTTGCCTTCTCAAGTAGCAATAAACAGCCCACTGAAGACAAGCCCAGCTAAATTGGCTCCAGAGCCGTCCATTAGAAATTAGGGGGGAAACTGGACGTAAAATCCTTGGGCACAGATCCTAACCACAGTAAGTGAATTTCTTTGCTTCATGTTGGCATCCAAATCATTGGCTTCAAATGTCAGTCTCAAATACTTCCAAACACAAAGCTAAAAATCAGATTGAAGCTTTGGTGTACTTGTTCAGTTGCACGGACCAATAGCTGCCTTTCTGCCTCTCTGTCCCCCTCCCTCATCTATTATCTCTCTTTCAACTATACCTTCTCTCCTTGGCTCCAAGTCAGAAAACCCAGACTGGGTTTGGTCTTGACTCTGAGATGGAGAAACAGGTTTCGACTGAAGGAAAAACACTCTGTTCTTCCACAGTGGGATGGACCTCTGTTCTGGAAGCAGAGGCAAAAAAAAGGAATCTGAGAATAGTGCAAATTCCTCATTCTGTGACAGCTGGGGGCTCAGAGCAGCAAGAGGCTGAGCCAGGGGGGAAAGGGTCACAGAGCAGGACAGCCGGACCCCGATTACGGCTCCTCCGCTCCCAGCGCAGAACCTTTGAGCCACCGATGCTCTTTAATACCTCAGTTTTCACATCTTTAAGATGGGAATAAAAGGTTTAAGGAAGGTGATGTGCAACATTATATGTGTTTTAAACTGTGCAAGGGCAGCTAGAGAGATTGTGGCAGCCTCGGCGCCAGATTTCCGAGCTCCTGGCTTTGCAGCCACTATCAAATGTGCTCATTCTTTGCTACTTTTTGCCTTTGCAACAAGCTACTTAATCAAGCCGTTTTCTCTCTTGGAGAACTGCTAAGCATACATAATTTTTCTGTTCTTTTTATGAACCTCAGGTGAAACCCAAGTTCTCATATGTAAATGAAGCTAAAACTCTTTCCCCTAAACTGATTGCCTGCAGAGATGTTAGTCTCCAGGGCAACCGGGCCCAAAAGGTTCCCCACACAATTCTCAGGCAAATGCACCTGGTTTTAATTAGCAGGAACAGAAACAATCCCTCTAGCAACGGGCAAAGCCTGAGAGTGTACATTTTGGAATAGTTTAACCCTTCAGTGACCTCCAGTCCAAAAGGCTGGGAAGAAGCAAGCTCCATGGGGAAGCTTCGCTGGGCATGTGGGGTCCTCTGTCACCTTCCTCCACACCTCCCACCCCCTCCCTACTCTGTGTGGGTGACCTTGTCATCAGCCTCCAATGAGAAAGTGAAACTTTCTTCACTTTCCTCCCTGGAACATCGTTTTATCACCACCATCCCCCTGGCCAGCTGTGTCTTCATTTACGAAGCCCTGTTTGTATCATTATCTCATTTCTTGTCACAACAGCATGTGAGAAGATCTGACCACCCTGGTTGTAACAGCCAAGGAGACGGCAGAGCCCGGATCGGAGCTCGCAAAGGATTCTGATTCCAAGTCCCGGCTCAGTCACCACCCTGTCCTTCTAGCCTCTGGGGCCACCTCTGTCCTTTCACAGCAGACTCAGTGGTTGATGTGTGCAAGGATGGCCTGGTTTTGCTCCAGTGCAGACACGGGAACACCTCCGTCAGCTCAGCAGTCCTCGGCTCTGCCTATGCTGTGGAATCACTAGGGCAACTTACAACAATAGAAGCGTCGGACCCCACCGGCGACCAGTTCTGTAGGCATCTCTGGAAGAGGGCTCTCCCTGGTGGTCCTGACGCCTCACCAGGGCTCAGATGAACTCTGATGGCCCTACCAACGCTGGGGAACTATGATCTTTGTGGGAGGGGAGGGACACTGGCACCAGGACCTTGGGAGGGACAGAGGTCTGGAACTCATTTTTCAGAACAGTTGGCAGACGTGTCCAAATTCCACTCTGTTTTGGACTTCATTTTGGCCCATTGCTTTGGTCCCTTACTTTGTGTTCATCTAATCAGTCAGTATGGAAATGAAGTCTGTTTATGTTAATGGTCATATGTTCCTTTTCTTTCTAGTAAGATTCATGACGTTTGATTTCAAGAAGGAACTGCAGGGCAAGGCTAATGCCGGGATGGGCATCTTTTCTAACATCACACAACTGGTGAGGAGACAAGGAAAGGGAAGCAACCTCTGTCTGGGAAAGGGATGTATATATGCACGTAGAGCTTTGGGGGTCCTCAGAAGCCCTGAGGACAGTGGTTCCCAAGCTTCGGACCACAGGCCACAGAGTCACCTGCAGGCTCCATCAAACCGATTGCCAGGACTCTCCCCCGGAGTTTCTGCTCCAGTACGTCTAGGGTGGGGCCTGAAGATTTGCATTTCTACCCTGTTTGCAGGTGATTCTGGGGCTGCTGATTTGGTGAGAGCCCTTTGAGAATAAATGGCCTCAGACCAAAGCCTCTTTCCTAGCCTGACCCGCTGTACAAGGTCTGTCCAGGAAGTATCCAGCAATGTAATGTGAAAAATAGAGACATTTATTGAAGAAAATATGAGATACAAGAAACGTTGTACACAGGACAATGACACGTATGTCCCCTGCAAAGTAGGTACCTTGGCACCTCACACAGTTCTCCAAGTTGCCATCAGCTGCCCTGTCGTATTTTCCTGAATCTCATTGATGGTCTGAAATCTCTTTCCTTTCAAAGGTAATTTTAGTTTGGGGAAAGGCCAGAAGTTGTAGGACACCAAATCTAGGCTGTAGAGGGGGCTGAATCATCTGGGTGATTTGATGTTTTGCCAAAAAAACTGCACGAGACGCGATGCGCGAGCAGGTACATTGTTGTGATGAAGCTGCCAGTCACCAGCTGCCCATAGCTGCGGCCTTCTGACTCCTCTGAAGGGTTTTTGTGGAGGAATGTTCATTCAAGCTTAGGGCAAAATTGGATGCAGATTTGTTGCTCTCCTCGCTCAGTCATTTTGAATGCGATGGCCACACCGTGCACATGCTCACTCAGTGGTATCGACAGCCTCCACTGACTAGTACAGTGAAGTCATTGTTCACATGTGTGCACTCCAGTGCACCCTCCTTGGCTGCCAGGTTACATTGATCTTGTGCAAACCGTTCTCGTTACATTAACAATGGCTGGACTCTTTCCAGACAGACCTGGGGTAAGTGAGTTTAGACACAGAGCAAGGTCACAGCAAGCTCGTGACACAGCAGGTAATGTCTAGTTCCATCCATTTCCATCCGGTCCAACTTTGTTCACCTGACAGAAGCAAGGGTCTTGTGACAACATGCCTGCCGCTGACCTGAAGGTCCATGAATAATAATAATAATAATAAAATTTGATCATTGTGAAAAGGAAGGTGTGAAGGAAACAGGTTCATGGTTTGGGCCGGGGTGCAGGGGACACTCAGGAAGGGCAGGATGGCCCTTGAGCTGTGTCAGGAAGGAAGCCTGCAGGGTAGGAAAAGAACTTCTGGCCATGAACTTCTAACACGTGTCCACACAGTGCTCACTGCTTCATGTGTATTTTGCTATTTTGCCTTAGAGATTTCTCACAGCAATGGGATGACTTAGATGAAATTTAAACAAGAGAAAATGAGATAATGTGTTCTTTTCAGTTATCGCACTGTGTGTGGAAAACCAATCCTTTGTTACTTTGTTCTGGCGTTGTGTTCATGTGGGCATGTGCACCATTTGCAGGGCAGTGAGGTGCTTCCCTGTTTGCTCAGCTCCGATCTCCCCAGTAGAACGCACTGCTCCCTTAGGGGTGTCTCTGGTGGGGCGAGATGAACTCATCACGGGGGTGGCAGGCGGGGCTGTGATTGCGGGAGGCTGGCCCGTCTGGGGACCCCGGCATCTCACTAGGTGCCGGTAGAGGGAGCACATCTCCTCTCCCCAGAGCAGCCAGGGCCAAAGGGAGTAGCGGAGGGACACAGGAAGCCACTGCATTGGGTATAATGCTGACATTTTAATTTCGTTAGACAGGAAGTTGGGGACAGGATGGAAACCGGCCTCTCAGGGCGTATAGTAAGCATGGCCTCTCCTGGGGGGATTCCAGCGCCGATGACAGACAGTCGGTCCAGGGAGAGCGGGCGGGAGGCTGACTGGGACAGGGAAATAGGCCGAGATTAGGATGGTTCCCTCCTGTCATCCCAACAAAAGAATGGGAGACCTCGGCTTTGCCGCCTGGGATTTGTAGATGGAAATTGTTCTGTGCTTTTGTTTGGGTTTGTCTCTGTGTTGACGACGGAGCCTGGCATCTCAACAGCAGAAAAACTGAGGAATCATGGAGAAAGCACCTGACCCCTAACACCCAGGATACCGGGCTGCTTGTTCTGTTCTGCCCCCGATTCGCCAAGGGGCTACGGTCACGCCATGCCACCTCTAGGGCTTCAGTCCCATCTGAGCTTATCTCTCAGGGCCTTATCAGCCCCAGATTCCACAGTGCTCTAGGGCAGAGCAAGTGGCTGGTGCAGGGGCAATAGAGAGTGAAGGTGGGTCTCCAGACAGCTGGTGCCCCAGACGTGGCTCACTTTGCAGGTGGCGGCAGCATTTCTGTGGCCTCAGTAGCAGAACCCGCTCATTCACTCAATTAGAAAGAGAACAGGCTCCGGCACCAATGACGTGTGAGCGGGAATCCTTGATCTCATGTATCTTGTCTCACCTGTAAGAGAAGCCTGTAAAATTGAGATAATAAGCACCTACTGTTTAGAGCTGCTTTTAGGATTAGATGAAAGAGGTAGACACAAACCGTGCCCGGCACCTGACAGAATGCCAGCTGTTCGACACAAGGCGGCTACTGCTCCCACCACTGCTGGTAACGCTGCTGCTGATACCCTTGTTATTACACCTGTACCGCTAGTACCAGAGTGCCTACCATGTCAAAGAAATCAAATTAGGGAGTGTGACTAAAAGGATGTTACAAATACTCCCTGCGCTCAGGGAGCTCACAGTCTGACAGCATTGCACACACACACGTGCCCATCAGCGTACAGAGCCGACTGTGGCAAAGGCTATACAGACAGCGACCAAGAAAATGCCTGGGGAGTTTGGAGAGAGAAGGTGCTTCAGACTGGGCATCAGCCAAGCCTCCTTGGGGAAGTGCAGTTTGGGGCCGGTAGGCTTTAGGCTTGAGTGATAAAGGCAAGCTCACACTGTTCTGAACACACCCGACTTATGTGTTGTCTGCATTGCATTCATTAGGGTGAATTTTCATCTTCCCAGATTTCAAACATTTCAGCTGGGTCACTTTTTCAACTGGCATTCACTTCAAAAAGAAAAAGGAGGTAGATAAACAGGTTCATGGCTGTATGCTGGTCTCGTTTATTTCTTCGCTGGCCCGGCTGTTTGGTTAGTCAGTTATGCCCTAAGGAGGAGCCCCTAGAGAGTGAGGCAGAGGCACCAAATCCAGCTGGGTGCTGGGTCCAGCTCTCCAGCAGCCACTTGGTGAGACAGGTGAGTGCAGGGCCTTGTGGGAGCGACCTGTGCCTTCCTGGATGCAGATTCTCAGTTCTGGCTTCATAGTCCCATCTCTAGGGCCTTTGACAGTCTACTTTTTGAGTCTTCACTTAGTTCATGTCTCTGTTTGTTCATTTAACAAACTTTAATTGAGTTAGGCACCAGAGCCACGCCGTTTCATAGGAAGCAGACCTTGTCCTGACCGGGCTCCTGATCTAGAGGTAAAAGAGAAAATTACAAATAACTATGGAACACTGTGAAAAGTGATTGAGAAATGCCCCTGTTTTTTTGAGTGTCCAGAAGGGGCACCTAATGCTGCTCAGTGGGCAGTAGATGAGGAGGCTCAGGAGGCTCTGGTAGGTGGAGGCTCACCTGGGTCTCCTGTTGCAACTGTTCCCTCACTGCCGTCGTGGGTACCTGCCCTCAGTGCTCCTGCGTTAGGCTACACTACGTCTAACATCCCCTGACCAGTGCCTGTGGCTTAATGTGACAGTCGTCCCTCTTCTCTGAAACTTGATTTTTCCCAGCAGTAAACAGTCAATGGTTAGCTCCCAGGTTGGCCCTTTTCATTTCTTTGAAACCAGGATTTTGATTATTTTGCTCTTATGAAAACAGATGCATGGTTTTTGTACTTTTTTTTTTTTTTGCTTGAAAATGTCAGTTTTCCATCTTTTTTTTTTTTTTTTTTTTTACTTCAAAATGTCCCTTTTCCGTCCTCCTGAGAGGCCGGCTGAGGGGCGGTGACATCGGCAATGGGGTTGTAAGATCCCCCCACCCTGATTATTCCTCTTCTGGATTCTGTCCACACACCGATAGTGTGCCCCCCGCTCAGAGTGGTGGGTGCCACATTGGAGCAGCTTTTCCCAAAGTGGGGAACATCCATTTTCTCACCTGGTGCTCATCTTCCAAACATACCGCGCTCTTACCAACATTTTGGGAGAATACTTTGTATATATTTTTCCTTAGGCTTTTCTTTACCAGTTTTTGACTTTCCCCCCCCTCAGTGTAGTTTTGTAAGACTCATTTCACAAATCAGAAAAAATGTCTGGGTTTCAGATTTTGAGATTCTGCCACTATATGTACTCAGGATGTGCAAATAGAATATTGTTTCTATTCTCAAAGCCATTGCTGTGATTACAAATGGGCCATTCTCTTGTAGGACACCCAAGATATCAAGACACTGTGTTAAGAAGGCCTTGGTTGGTTCTCTTACTCACCTACTCATTCACTGAGATCCCTGCTGACACAACTATCTTCCACTGTATTGACTATTTCTACCGGTTCAAACTGTCACTTCCTTGCTTCTCTTCACTTGGCCTAGCTTTTATCATGGTGTCCTAGCCATGTGGCTGCCTCTCCCTTTGGTTCTCTGACATGACATTCCTACCTCCTGTCTTTCCCCAGGAACAGCTAATTTGCTCCAATAGGAATTCTGTTTGTTGATTTTTGTTGGGCCTCCTTCCCCTCAGACTTTCTCGCTTCGAGATCATGATTGTTTGATTAATTACCCACCAATTCCGTCCGGATTACCCTCCTTATGACCTCCTGGGGCTCTGTCTCCTATAGTCAATCCCATCACCCAATTTCTCAGAAGCCTCAGTTTCAGATGGACAGTTATGCCAGGAAGCAACGTATCGGAACATTGTCCAAAGTGTGCAGAAATATCGTCCCCCAAACAGATCTAGGCGTACATAGTTTCTCTCTCCCCTCTCCTTTCTCCCTACTGCCTCTTACAGAAAATGTGAAAAAAGTTGAGGATTAGAGAGGAAAGAGCATTACTGCTGTACTAATCAGGCACTCCCAAGCTGCAGCAGAAAGAACAAAACCGAGTCAGAGAGGTTGGGGAAGTCGCCTTGCAAGCCTGAACTGGAGCGACTTGCAGGAGCTCAGGGGTGCTCTTGTCGGGGGAGGCACGGGTGGTGAGCGCTCCGCCAGCTCCCCGCTGCGCTTCCCTGAGTGCCCCCGCGGCGCCCGCATCCACGCTCCCTGGCGTTGTCCGCCAGGGTCCTCAGCCCGGTGCAGTCCGTCCTGCGGCACACACCTCGAGTCTTTCCTCAGGTGCGAGGCCTTCAGAAGGTATGACGGAAGGAGGAGAGCAGTAGCTCTGATCTGATTCCTGGTGGCAACACGCTGTGTCGAGGCCGTGAGCTGTCTATTTAAAAATGATGAATTAAATTTAATGACTCTTTCCTCACTAGATTTCTATCCCTATTAAGTATCTTGTGAGATTTTTATTACTTGCTAAGAATCTAAGTTAGTTCCTCTCATTTTTCTTGCAAAGGATGAGTTCAATATTTCAGCTGTTCTCATTTATTGTTAATTCTCTTTTCCTACTCATTTATTAGAATACTCATTTTTCTCTGTGGTTTATCTATTTCTTCCCTAAAGTGTTTATAAAATCCTCTCTAGCTCTTTTACCACTTAAACAATTTACTTATCTTTTTTTTTATTACCGGAATCTTTCTGGTTTGGCCTTTAGCTGAGGAATAATTATATTCTCTTTTATTCTGATCCTTTTCATTACTAAACTTTTTTAAACTGATAATCTTCCAACTCTCTCCGCTAAAGCTAGAATGACAGTTTCTATTTTTACTTTGGATGGGGTGGAGCTGCAATTCTATTTAATTTGGTGGCATAGACTCGTACGGTGCACCTACCAACTACTGCATGCAAAGAAACAGGGCCACACACAAAATAAGCACTCAGTATGTGCCCTACCGGGCCATTGTCATTTCCAGGCGCTGTGCTTGCTGACCTTCGGTTACAAAGAGGGGCAAGAAATAACCCACGTCCCTGCTCAAAACCTGGCAGTGACTTTCCCTCACCTCCAGGGCTGGTTCAAGTCCTTGAGGTGCGGCCGAAGGCTGGATGAGATCCGATCCCTGGCCTTCTCTTGACCTCTAGCGTCAGTTACCACCCCCACAGCTCTGTGGAGCCCCAGGCTGGGCATGCAGATTCAGATTTTCAAGGCTTTGCTTGAAAGGGAAGGATGGAATCCCTTCTTTCCATTTTCTCAGTCCTGTCCCGCTTCCTCTCAGCCTTCTGACATATTCCTCCAAAGTTCGCTTTTTCCTGTGTGTTCCTTCCTATACCTTATATACGCTTTTGTTCCTGTCTTACCATATTGGGACTGTTGACAAGGTTCTGTCCCTGTACTAGATTTTGAGGTCCTTGATAATAAGACTTCTTCACCTTATTCAGATTTGTAGGCCCCAGTTCCCAATTCACCATTTAGAAAATTTTGTCAAATTAATGATAAGGGACAGAATTAGAGTTATTGTTTTAGATGAAATTCTTTCTAAGATTCAGGAGAATTCCTGGAAGACATGGTGTTTTCAGACAAACCATGAGAGATCAGTAAAATTTCCACTGGGAAACTTCATGGGGGTGGAGCAAGCCAGAAAAAAGGATTCCTTGGGCAAAGAAAGGCCAAAGTGGTAAAGTGCTGCTTTTTAATTAATTAATTAATTATTATTATTATTATTATTTTACCAGAGTAAACCCGTTAGTGAGGATGAAGCAGGCGTGGGCAGGCTTAGTGGGAAAAGAGAAGGTGTCACTCACACCTTCGTTCCGCCCACAAATGTTTCTTGGGTGCTCCTGCGGATCTTGTAATGCAAGTCTAGAAAGGTAGGATGGATCACACAGGACCTCTTGAATGTTTGGCTGAAAAGCCCCAAGAACTGGGGGAGAAGAAATGAAGAAAATGTCTGGGAGGCTGTCTTTTCTGAAGAATCGGTTGGGCTTACTTCTAGAGTCAAACTTCCTTATTAACGTGAGCTTGGAGGAGGCTCAGCGTTTGCAGGAGGTAGTGGGGCAAAGGAAGCCTATAACTGAGAGTTTACCTCAAAACTCTCATTTCCATTTTCTCTCTACATTTTAGGGCACCATTTTGCCCAATGATTGCTCCCTCCCCTTTTATAACCTGCTCTCCTGGGGTACTTCATAGCGGTCACCGACAGCAGGCTGAGGATTCTACCCACGCCGTCCTCCCTCTGAACCAGATCTTTGTGGAGGGAAATACCCTGCCCCCAGACAGTCGTCAGCAGGTGAGAGAGAGCCACGGACCTGTGCGCGTGTCTCTTTTCCCAGGCCGCTGGCATCACAGGCCCGCACTGTCCTCTTTGCCAAGGCAAACCTCGGCCTGATACTTGAGGCTGGGGGGGAAAACCCATCGTGTGGTCCTGCCTTTTAAAGGGCCCTGGAAAAACGAGCATAAGTATTTTGAAAACAGCAACCATACCACCAGTTCCAAGTTAAGTTGGTTGTAATTATGTCAAAGTATAGTCACTTCTGAGGTTGTGGGTGGTAAAATCGGCAGTGTTTCTACCAGAAGCTCCTGAATGGACACCCACACAGGTTCTAGTTCGATGGGCCTGGACAATAATCTCCCCAAATTGCCTGTGGGGCAATGAGCCTGACGATGTTCCGAGTGGACTAAGGGAACTGCGTGTTCTTTCAGTCATCTGGAATTTATTATTGAATATGCTCTGCGTGCAGGACACTGAGCAAGTACTACTCAGGGGCATGAGCTCACTGGGCTGTGGCTCTTTCATCTCCACCCCTTGCACCTGGCCTGGGCCTGCGATGACTTTGCCATAGAATAGGGAGGAAGCAATGCCCTGAGTCCAGGCATTAAGGTCTAAAAGCTTCTGCTTCTTCCCTCTTGGAACACATGCTGTTGGAAGCACTGAGCGGACATGTAAGAAGTCCAGCGTCCCTGCTGGGGAGACCAGGCAGGCAGGAGAGGCCCCGAGACCACGTAAAGAGGAAGAAGGGCCAGCTGTCCCGGTTTCTAGATGATTTCCCATTACCTACCATGTGACTAGAACCCTATGAGACCCTAAGACCCATAGAACTTGCCACTTGAGCTCAAACTACAGCACCATGAGAAAAATGTGGTCGGTGCTTTATGATGCAGCCGTAGGAAAGCAGAAAACTCTCTTCCCTGAAACCCTCCTCTGCTTTGTGTGACCTCAGGGTTTTACCAGCATAATTTCATGGATGGCTCCATTTCATAATGACCATCTGTGGGAGGTTGATTTCTTAGCACCTCCTTAACCTGGGAAAAATGACCCTGCGTGCTTCCTTAGAAACACCAGCATGGTTTTTACCTCTTCTTCTCCGGGAAGAAAGAGGCTTATATTTCTTAAGTGTCTGCAGGCATTTATTGGCATTAAATGTGTTATCTGTTTCAAGTTTCACAATGTCGGTAAAAAGGTGGTCTTTATCAACAGTCCACAACTGGGAGGACTGAGTACAAGTTAGTTAAATCTTCGCTTGAGTCAGGACGCCACGGAATTGGCATGCAGCCTAGGCTCTCCTGATTCTAAATCCAGGAAACATGTCACCAGACCAAACCTGATCCGAGACCTTGGAGCTGAGGGGCGTCTGCAGCGCAAGGAGCCCTGTCTTTTCCAGAAGTTGACCTTGAACCCCAACAGTGGAGCCTCAAATGGTTCCTCCTGGATTCCAAAGCCCAATCTGCTTTTTAACCGCTGCTATGTCCCTGAACCTTTCATCTCCTGGGGACTGAAAGACCCCTTCTGAGGCCAGTGACCCCGAGGTCTTGCTGCTAATGAGATGTGGTGTCCCAGATCGGAGCTGATACGCTGAAATGCTGGGGCACAGTCCTTGGCTGATGAAATACTTTATCTTAAACAATATATAGAAACAAGTTTCTGAATTAGTGCTCCCTCAACAAAAACTGTTCTGGAGATGCAGGATCATTAGAACAGGAACAGGGTGGAGATGAGAGGGAGAGCGATCAATATTTCATTACAATATCCCCAGAGGTTTCCAAAGCAATGGATAGAGGAGAAGGGAAGCTTTTAGGAAGGAAAATGGAGCATATAAATGGCTCCGTAAAATAAGTGTTTTCACATTTTACTGAGGGGAAAACATAGTGTACATTTTAGCACAGAAAAGTGGATATTTAAATAATTTATCAGGCTTCTTTCCTTAGGGAAAACGCAGAGTACTAACCTCTCCATAGCTCTCTAGAAAGGGATGCGTTTTTAGTTTCTATAAGCAGAAAAGCACCTAAAATAAGACAGGCAGAAAAAGACAGTGGAAAAAACAGGGAACTGGGAATCTGAAGACCTGAGCTTGGTTGCAGTGTTGCCACTTGGTGGCTGTGTGACATTCGATGGGTTTCTCCTCCTTCCCGGAGACCTTGATTTCCCCTGTGTGAAGTGACTGCTAGAAGGGGACTGGGCAGGCGTGGGGGGCCTGAGGAGCCATGTGGCCCCTCATCTCATCGATTCCCCTGGTACATTTCCTGGCGGCCACGGCTCCTCAGAGCGGGATGTGGGACACGGGATGAGAGGTCCTTCCTTTTCTTTCACATCATGTGGTCACATTTTATGTGATTTTTTAAAATTAAAAATAGAATATTTATATTTAAAAAGATTATAAATCATCCACAGACTCAGTAAATGAACTATAGTTGCCTACTGAGATCCATACCCCAGGTGTTTAAAAATATCAACTTCAGCTTCTGAAGGGTCTGCAGGCTTCTATCTAAATGGTCAGCAGGTCGTGGGGTTCCCTGTCTCCTGTACCTTTAAGGAGGTCCCATGACATCCAGAATGAAGCTTCCACAGCTGCAGCGCTGATCCACTGACAGCGCTCTCTGTTTCATGGAGCTCTTATTAAAGCACAAACATTAAGTCAAAATAAACAGCAAGAGAACTCTGCAGTGCTGTTCTTAGAGGCTAATTGGTTTGCTCTGCTTAGGATAGGCTTCCAGATTTATGCTGTGGAATCATCCATCCCCCTTCACACTGAAGCAAGATTTGTTAAATGCAAGAGTGTAGGAAGGATAATGACTAAGGGAAAAATTAAATTGCTATGAAAAACAATAAAACTGCTCTTAAGTTTCAAGTCATAAATTGTGAAATTTGAAAATATTTAATAATGCATGCGCTAGTTTGGTGTTATAGTATGTAATGATCCTTGATATTGTAAATATAAAGTAGTGTCTTGGCTGAGCTGAAGCAAGGTCTTTACTGTTTCTGAGGAACAGAGTTGGGCTACATCCCTTGCCCACATGCCCCAAAGGGCCTCCTAGGAAACCCTGAATCGTTGGGTTGCTGAGATTCAGACATAGTTGATTAGGTAATTCATACTATGGTGTTAATGGCTTCATTTTTTCTAGAGTAATTTCATTGTTTTGTTACAGGTTGCCTGGGTGAGGGAAGCCTGGATTTCTTGGCTTCCTTATTTTTCTATTTTAAACATAACTTCTTATCAAAGTAATATATTTACATAGTTTAAAACGGCAATTGGAGTAAGAAGGTTTGTAACATTACAATAAAATACCATTCCCCTTTCCCTCCCCCCTACACTTATGACTCTTGCTTGTCAGAATTAATCTCTTTCAATCTTGTGAGCTATTTGTGGTACTTACCTCCTGATTTCCATGTAATATACTTACTATGCCATTTTTGATTGATCGATTTACATATCGTGAATCGACATTTTATTGTGGAACTAAGGATTTAATGCCCTTATAATTTATCTTCATACTTATACCTCCTTTCCTTCCTCCCTCCCAACAGGGCAATATTCCCATTTTTGGTTAAATCAGTATTCATTGTTTATATTATTTTGGTCATATGGACATTGGTTCACCAATGAGCTGTTTCCTTTTTTTGTACAATTTTCTACTTTTCTTATTTCTTCCATTGGCTTAATTATCAAAGTATTTATTACTAATTCCCCTCTCAAACTCTTGGAAATAACTTTAAATCTTTCGTCAGGGCAGTCAAACATACAAGATATCAATTCCACATTCCTACGTTTTGCTGGAAACGTCCTTCTGGTGCCCCACTCTCCTGCTCGGGTCTGGAGCGCACCCCTGGCACCTGAGGGCTTCTTTCCAATCCTCGGGGAAGCCTGCCTCCTGCCCATGGTTCCCCTGTTTTATGGGTCCCCTATGGTCTTCCTTGGTTTACTTTCTCATCTTGGTGGAACACATTCTTTAGTCGCTTACTAAATAGGCATGTATGAGAGCTACTTATTTTTTGAGTCTCTACATTTCTAAAATTTATTTAAAAAAAGATGAAACTCATACAGCCAACATTTGAAAGTGAAGAAACTCTCTCCTAAGTGATACCTGGATACTGGATAAAAGAAAACAATTTTAAAAAATTGAATTAAAAAACATTTAGAGAACAGTAACTACTTTGTGCTTCTCAGAGTCTCAGCAGGAACAAGTACTCCACTCAGATGGCTCAATGAGAAAGCGATCTTTGAAAAGCTTTTCAGAAAGTTAAGAGAATCAAGAAAAGGTGGGGCACCCAAAGGTCAGCCACCGTGGGAAGCAGCTCTCACCCTCAGGCCTGAACAGACAAAGTGCGGAAATAACATCAGGGGGTTCTGCATGGGAGGAGTGGAGTTACTGCTGCTCTAAGAGCTGCTGGGATGGGACAGGGAGGGAGCAGAGTGGAAGTTCTCTTTCCTCCTCCTGGTTTCCTGTTGATGCCTCCCATTGGCCAGACTCAATTGAAATCCACCCAGCAAGAGAGCCTGGGTGATACGACCCACAGCTGCCGGGTTCCAGGCGCACAGCCCAGAGCAGAGAAAGGTGAAAAGCAGATCAGCTGGGTTCAAATGGAGCCTAACAGCATGTGCTTCCTGCCAAAAGGGGGAGTCACAGCTAAGGCTGACCGCAAAGGAAAATTTATAGCCTCAAATACATTCATTTTAAAGAAATAAGACACAAATACAGGAATTACTGACCATTTTAAAAATTATAAAATGTAATGGGAGACACTAGGAAGGAGAAAATATAAAAGAGAAAATCTAGAATAAACGATATAAAAAGCAAAAAAACAGCAGACAGGATGTATAAATCCAAAAGCAGTTTTCTTGGCAATGAAAAGGCAAAAAAACAAACAAACAAAAAAACAAAAAAAAAAAAAACCCCAAAAAAGAAAGAAAAAGAATAAAGACCTTAGAAATTTGATGAAAGAGAATAAAAAGAATTAACATGAGAAATCAAGAGGTGAGAGCCACATGTATGAAAGACAGTTAAGACGGATGATTATAAGCAACTGTTTCCTTGTATGTGCAACTTTATTTTCTTACAAAGTTCAAAATACCTCAACTGAGCCAAGAAGTAGAAAATTTGAAGAATCCAACTATTAAAAAATGGTAGAAAGATTAATGATTAACAATTAAGAAAAAATTCAGGAGAACAGGGTTTCACAACCGAGCTTTATCTAGCCTTTAGAGGACAGACAATCCTAGTATTAACTAATTATCCCAGGACTTAGAAAAAGACCTCCCCAATCCATTTGAAGAAGTGGCCACAGTCCTAATCGTGATTTTAAAAAAGGGCAAAAAAGTTAATGTTAGACCAGCATTGGAAATAAAATAGATGGAAGTCTAAAATGATCAAACTAGAATCCAAAAAGACTTTCTAAAGGAAACCGCACTATGGCAAGCAGGATTTTCTCCAAAAAAAGTGCAAAAATGGCTTTGTGCCAGCCATCACATAATTTATTACATACACACACTAAAGGAGGAAAGCGATCATATTGTCGAATCAATAGTGGCTGAAAAGAAATTTGCTCAAGTCAGCAGAACTTCCTAATTAAAACCAAGTTAACTAGGCCTCGAAGACATCTACATAAATAAAACAACCATAGAGTCAGTAGAGTCCAAAGGCTTCATTATATAGAAAATGAAATGGAGTCCCAAGGAAGAGACTTAAAAGCTGGGCAGTGGTTTGGCAGCAGAGCAGGGAGGAGCCCCTAGGTGTCCTGCTTGGCCTTGACCTTGTGCCACTGTGACAGCCGCCTTTGCCACAGTGGGAGACCTCACTTCTGTGCTTAACCTCCCCTTGAAACATTTTCTCCGGGTGACCTTGAGGTGTTTTATTCATTTCCTTATTTTCACCATCAGAGGAGACGCTAAGCCTGTGACTAACCCCAGGTGAGTCATGTAACCATCGCTGCCCGTTTGCCTCTCCTTCCTGCCTCTTCCACGTCTCTGTGTGGCCCTTCTCAATGCTGTGGGGCAGGAGGGCTACTGACTCGAAAATCATTGCTCACAGCTGAGGACCGACTACCAATTCTGAGTTCATTTTCTTTAAAAATGTTTGAATTGGGTATCTCCTGGGTCCTGTGTGGCCTTGGGCAACCCTAGCACACAGTGGTCAATGTGTCTCATCGTGGCCCTGGGAGGGAATATCTGCCCCATTTTGCACAAGAGAAAACTGAGGTTTAATGAAGTGTTGGGTCAGGGACGTAGGCCAGCACATACTTATCAGAGCTGGATTTGCATCTACACGACTTGACCCCAAACCCGCTGCTTTTCATACTACGCGGCAGCTGCCTCTTGCCTCCCTGAGAATAGCAGAACATTGTAGAACTTGGGGCAGCACATAAGTAAAGCCCGAGCTTCCCTGGGTGGACGGCATGCTGTGGAGGTCCGAGTCCTTCCAGGACCGGAGTCTGGGACAGAATCATGGTGTCCACCCTGCGAAGGGACAGTGTGGCTTTGGAATCAGGGAGTTCCTGTTCACATCATTATCGTCCTGCCGTTTTCCAGGTAGGAATGCATGGGTTACTCCCTCTGCGCTCTCAAAATTCCCTTAAACAGGGATGACGGCATCAATTTCACAGGTAGTTCTGAGGACTGAGTCAGACCCTTGAGGTAAAGAGTGTGATGAAATGCCAGCCTTCAGTGAAGGTCTCCCATAAAAGCTCGTTCCCTTCGCTCTAGGGTGATCGCTCTTTCTGCAAACATTTATTGGGGGGCTTTCCTGGGTCAGATCTAGTACCTGTATCTGGAACAAAATATTAGGAACTAAAAAGTGCACTCCTGTTAATACAATTTCTTTTAATTTTAGGGAAAAAAATCAAACAGTTTAAAATGCTTTTATCTCAATGGTCTCAGTCTTATCTCTACATTTTGTTTCTGGGTTATCAGTTCGGTGGGAAGCAGTTTCCCCGTCCGGTGGGTCGGGGTGGGGAAGGGGGGCTCCGCCCCACCCCAGTCCTCGGCTCTGCCCCTGGGGAGTGCTGCCTCTCCGCTCCCCTGTTCCAGCAGCCATGGTGAACTGACAGAACATTACGATGTGGCGTCTCTACGCAAATGCCGCTACTTCAGGACCACCCTTTCCTTTGCCCTTCAAATCTCTCAAGGAATAACTTGACCAGAAAGAAGGTGTTAATTTTTATAGAAATTAGTAAATCGGATCCTTTTCTTCTAACAAAGATTTGCTATTAATAATCTTTCATTTACAAATAGATATTTTTGAAGCTGAATCTAAGGTATTTTATATTTTGATTTTAGTGCCTGTTATTTTAAAAGAACATGATGACCACGTACCTTTAATAAGTCTTAACTTCGCAACTTTTAGCAAAGTAATTTTCAGGTTCTTATGGATAATACATAGGTAATACCCTTATCAGTAAAAAGTGTTTAAGATTGCTAAAAAAAATTAAAAATTGTGAAATGTGCCATATGCGAAGTGTTATTTATTTTTTTTCCCTTAAGGCTGTTTGCTGGTATTGAAATAGGTTTGTTTTTTTTTTTTTCTATGTGGAAGATATGGAAATTTATATCTTACATCATGATACATTCCACTTCCTTGGCTAAAAATCTTTCATTATCTCTTTTGTAAAATGGATCTCTGGGCTCTAGAGAACAAAATCCTCAGGAACAATGAATAAAGGATAAGTTTTTCTTTTCATAGTCTCTCCAAATGTGGGGAGCTGATTCAGGAAAGATAGGTATTAGCATTTGCACACAACATGTCTTCAAAGGGAAAAAGAAGTTTATAATTTCTTTGGAAGACTACATTAGGAGTTTGTAAGCTCTTACATTTCAAAAAAATTACTTAGGGTAGTTAATTACATCAAAGCACGAAATGATATTGGTTTATTTAGAGCCCATGTAACTAATACACAAGTGCACACATACATTATGGTGACATCTTAGAACTTTAAAATATTAGTTCAATTAATTGTTGTTTATGGTTTCCTTAGTGAATTGACTCATAAGTTTATTGGCCATCTACTTACTACAGGTGATTTGATTTCATGCATGTGTTTTCCTTACAGCCTCTCCTGTCAGATGATATCCAAGGTCTCTGTTTACAGGCTTAGAACCTCTGAAGGGTTAGGCAACACAGTCAAGTTCACACTCCTTGCAATGGGGAGAACTGCGTCTCTTGTCTCATGTGTATTTCACTGCTCCTTTTCTGACAAGCTTGGAACTTACATCCGGAAACCCGTCTTCTCCTAGCCAAAGGCACCTACTGCTCAAAGCTCTGTGGGTAAGACTGTGGGGAGTTTTGGTGTCTTTTTTGATTTCAGGAAATTCTAGGAAAATTCTGTGCCTCAGTGGTGAAGACTCGTTTTGGAGTCAAAAGATTCTTTTAGTCCCTGTGCTTCCACAGGGTGTCCACCTTGGGTCAGAAGGCTTTCAGCTTGGATTTTTAGGCTCAGGGTTAAAAATCCTATATTGAGTCAGTTGGTTTAGCTGAAGGTTTCTGTTCAGAGTATTTATGGAAAACAAGAGCAAAACCTGTTCTTTTCTTGAGGGCACTGTGTCCATCTACATGGGGAATGGAGGAAATCTTCAGAGCAGTTTTGACTTCAGCATCTATGTTGATGAATTTTCTTGTTTAATCTTATATGCACAAAGTAGACAAGAGAGAAAAGCATTTAAACATGTGAAATACATTGTTCGGGTTGAGCGAACACCATGTAAACTGCAACACTAGTACTAATTTTGTGATGCGGATATTTAATATCATCCTCCTGTTGCAGTGTTAGTTAGAAATATAATGAAGGTTTCTTTCAGAGAAAATATGGATAAATTTGCAAAGGAAGAGAAAATGCTTATCGCACCGAGACGTGTATGCACCTTGTAGCTTCTTTTCATTTTCTTTTCCCGACTAAGCACAAAAGCGCCCTGTCTTTCAATGGAACCTTTAATATGTAAATGTGAAATTAGACAAATGCTTAAGTTGGCATATTTCATGCTCATTTTACCAGTTACATACACTGTCACTGCTGTGTTCGTGCCCACGATCCCCCCTTGCAAAATCTAATTTTAGATTTTATGTGGGCAAATATTGTCACCCGGGGATGCGGAGTGGTTCTTGTGAACAATAAAATAACAAAAGTGTGGATGAGCAGCTGAAGAGAGAAAAATGACACTGAGATGGCTCTCTCTGGACAGAGTTGGAGTATTGTTGCATTTTTTAACATTCTCATTAACACACAATTGTTGAGCTCCTGCGGTAAGCGTGTTATTTGTGACAGGCTCATTCCTTTTCCGGGAAGGCGCTGCTCTCTCCCATAACCGTCTGAGAGGGACTTAAAGGCAAAATGCAGCCGGGCTTCAGGAACTTGTATTTAGGCCGGAATGCTGCATGATGGATCATTCGGTGGAAGGAGTAATTCCAGTTCTCTCTTATGCAGAAGCACCCATTTTGGATTTTGTTCCCTTGGTAAGCTCTCTTTGAGGATCACGACTCTTTTCCCTTTCTCTCCAGGAGGCTGGCAGGCAGTGCCCTCCTTGAGAGGATCTTTCCAGTGACCCCAGTTGGCTCTGGAACCCTGGAAAAAGAGGCATGAAGAGCTTAGGCAGGTTTTCTCTCTGCTTTGGGGAAAATCCTTATGTGCCCATACCTCCTCATCATTAAAATGGTGAAACTACAAGGGTGAAGATTTGGGTGGCATTGGGGGCTGTAGTCTAGCAGGGCACAGGGCATCTTGGTCGCTCAGACGTGGGTCGGCTCTCCAACAGACAGGACTCACGAGTGGTATTGGAATCAAACTTTGGATTTAAGATCAGAGCCATTGTTTTTTTTTAATCACAACTAATCTGCTGAGCATACACTACACACAGCTCAGCACTGTGGCCGACAGAGTGTTGGGGTGAGGACACCAGGGTTTAGGGGACATGCTAAGGTAAAGGAGGGAGCAATAACTAATGACATTATTCTTTCCCCTTTTATCTTCTTTCATGCTATTTTCTTAGAATCTGTAACATTTACATATTCTTCTGCCACCCTTGTCCTCATCTTTGTTCTTCTCTGCAAATTACAGTTATGTATAGTTTACATTTATCTCCAGACATTTTGGCAGGTCCCTCAGTCGTCTCTCATCTGGATAAAGCACATTCTCTAGCAGTGGAATTGACAAACATTTTCTATTAAAAGGCCAGCTACTAAGTGCTTTAGGCTTTATGGACCATATAAGCTCTGGTATAACTACTTGACTCTGCCATTGCAATGCAAACACACACACACACACACACACACACACACACACACACACACACACGGCCCCATGTGAAGTAGTAGGTGCGGCTGTGTCCCGCTAACAGAAACATGGGGCAGGCTGGTTTTGCCTCTCAGGCCCTAGTTGGGCAAACTCGATTTAGTAGATACCTTGGAAAAGAATCCAAAGTTTAGTATCCTCTGAGTGTTTAAATGTTTTGATTTGTTCTGTTAGACCTCATTATTGAAGGACACCTAGACTAGGTATAGAATCTTTGGTTCGCACTTTTTCTTACTGAGTCTTAAATTTTTTCACCCTTATTTTTCTGCCTATGCTGTTGATTAGAAGTCTTATGATGGCCTGACATTTTTACTTCTTTGTAAATAATTTTTTCCTTTGTTGGGGGGAAGGGTTTTAAAACTGGGATATGCCTTGAAGTTAAATATTCAGGATAAAATTTCCCAAACACATCATAATTCTTTTTAATATGAACATTTAGGTCTTATTTTATTTTGAAATTTTTTGGGGGTCAGAATCTTAAATATTAGTTCTGCTCCATTGTCTTTCTTTCTTTCTTTCTTTTGGAAACTATATTATATATTTGCTGAATCCCCTTTGATTATCTTTGAAATCTCTTACCTTCAACACATTTTTAGTCTTTTTATTTTTGTTCTCTTGGTTGTTAGCCTTACTCTCTTCAGTATCTCTTATTATATTTTCGGCATAATCTATGCTCCTTATTACCCTTTATTTTTTTCTGATATGATTTTGCATTTTTCTTCAACTTCTTGTATTTTTTTCAACATATTTGATATATCCTTTTTTATCCTGAGTTTTGAATTTCTAATTCATGGTATTATTTTAACTTTGTTATTGCTTATAAAACTCACTTCATGCTGGTATATTGTGCTATAGTTTGTTTTTGTTTTTGTTTTTGTTTTTTTACTTTGGGTGGAGGTTAGAGAGCATTTAACCAACTGAAAACTTTGGTACTCACTTTTTATTTTCTTCTTATAGTGATTTCATGTGCCTTTTGCTATCATTTATGTTCATTCTAAAGGGCCTCGGATTTTATGTCATAGCAATAATTAGTACACTTATAAAAAATGTAGGGGGATTTGAGCCAGCTACCAGATTTCTTTGTTCAAGGGTCTGTCCTCTGTATAATTTTTTAAAATTAATGTCACCGTGCTTTTGGGTGCTGTTGAGTGTTGTCTTCTAATTCTGTAATGTACTTTTTTCCCCTTCACTCTTCACTACAAGTCTTCAAGGAACGATTCTTCTAGATTTGTTCTCTTTGCCCTGGAGCCACTGCTTACCAAGACAGTGGCCTTCCCACCTGTGTGCTTTCTAGCTGCTTTTCTTAGCTTCTCCAAAGGTCAGCCCACCTGTTCTTAGACAGTTTATTGGTGTTTCCCCATTTAAAGCAGGGAGATATACTCCTCTTACTAGGAGTATGACGTACTCTCAAACTACTTTGAATAGTTCCTCTTACGATGCCTTCAAAGTCAGTAATCTTTATTTTTCTGTAGTGTATAGTCTGCTGTCAATTCCATTTAGCATACTTTTTAAAAATCTCTCAGTATGTTTCTCATGTCTAGAAATTTCATTTGTGTTTTTAAAAATACCTTCCATTTTCCTCCTTATCACATGCTTGTATTCTTCTACCTTTTGGAATATAAAGGTTGTAATTATAATAGATACTTTAATATCTTCTATCATCTATGTAATCTTGTTTGTTTCTATGAATTGATTTTTTTTTTCTTTCCATGGATTAATTTTTACAAATTCACTGAACAGCTTTAATTTTTATTGGTGAATTTATGTATTTTATGCTGGATATGTGTGTGTGTGTGTGTATGTGTGTGTTTTAAAAAGTTTTATGTCCTCTTTTTTCCACCAGAACTCAGTTAAATTCCATAGAAATGGCTTTCTCCTTTCGAGGCTTGATTTTCAGCTTTGGTAGTTAGGACCTGCGTGGCCTCAGTCCAGTGCTAAGTGGGTCCTCTGTGGGGGCCCTGTGTGTCTCAGGATGCCGCTGCTCCTGCCTGGGTGTTTGGAGGCCTTCTCCTCTAGCTGGCAGGACCCACACTGTCCTCCGATGCACGTGGTCCTGGGGCCATGCAGCCTGCCCCTCTCTGGCAGCTCTGCACGCCCGCATCCGTGTTTTCACGCCTGTGTTCTGGTCCCTTCACAGCCAGAGACTGAGGGGGATCCCCACAGCTGCCTGCATCTCCTCTTCTCTGCACGCGGCTCTGTCCTTGGGCCCTCCGCCCTGTGGCTTCCAGCCACATCAGTCTCCCTGCAACCTGACCTCTGCGTCAGCCAGGGACTGGATTTGGCTTCCTCCACCCTGCCCTGTGGACTCTCTCCAGGCAGTAAATTGGGAGCATTTGCAGGAATCACTTGATTCACTTTCTTTCTTCTCTGGGACCACTCTTACGCCCTGCCTATAGGACATGATTTGAAAACCATTGTTTTTACATATTTTGCTCAGCTTTTAAATTATTTATTAGTAGGAAAATAAATTAAGCCTCCATTCCTCTCTTACGGCCAGAAGCCGAAGCTCCATTCCACTCTAAGTTCTGGCTCCCACTCCTCAGTTTTGACCCTTTGTGCCTGGGGGCCGAGGGTAAGGAAGGGAATCACCGTTCTGTCTGTGTTAACAGACCCTGATCATTACAATTACACGGAGAAGCATACGTTTGACATAGGTAGTCACATCTTCCTACTTTGTTAGCACAGTTTCGGTGGAGACAGATAAGGTCAGCGGCCGCAGCCCGAGGCGGATGTGGGGACTGGAGTTCCGATGCCACAGGGATAAGGAGTTGTACTCCCTCCCATTGTACCACCTAGAGCAGCCTGTGCTGACACAGGGCGAGAGTGACCTGGAATGATGTGAGGTTACAGAGGGGCCACCAGCAGCAGAGTAGGGACTGTAGTTTGTCTTTTTAACAGACCTAAATCCCGGATGTCAGTGGGGGACTGAGAGAGTGAGGCAGAGGAGGGTAAAGTCAGCAGTGGTTGAGCTTATGAGGGGATTCCACTGTGGGTGACTGTGGCTCAGTCCTTCTAGAGAACTCGTGGATGATCCTTTTGAATGCGCCTCAGCACCATCAACCAAGGAGCAGGGAAGTGGAGGCACTTTCCACAGTGTCAGCATGTGACCTCTCTAGCCTCTCCGGGCAGCCCGGTTCAGGGCCGGGCACCCTCTCAGCTGAACGTCTTCCATGAAGAGGCCTAAGGAGGCAGGTGCTTGAGGCAGGGAGTTGTCATCAGGCTTGGGAGTCAACAGTAACAGCACTGAACATACCGTGTAGTTTGCTCATTTAATTTCATTTCCTGTCTCCTTCGTCTGCCTGTAAGGACCATGAAGGCATGGACTGGTTCACAACCATCACCTACCAGAAATCTCTCCCTCCCTTGCTCACGAGGCAAAGCATAGTTTTATAGTTAGCAGCCTCATCAGAACACAGTGGGCATGGTAGGGAATAGTTTTCCAAAGGAGGAAAGACGGAAAATGCTGTTGGGAAGATAAAGCTATGGAGATCAATTACACACAAACAATTTAGTAGCAAAGCCCCTGTTTTATGGGTTAGACTAAGCTCAAAGAGAGGGAGAGGACATATTTAGTAAAATCTTTATAGGAACCACAAAGGACTTCTGTGTCCTGGGCTGTCAGGCACCAAGACAATATTCCGTCCATGCCTGCAGCCTAAGCTGTAGAATAACAAGGTAAATCTCAGGACAGCCACTTTAGTGAGAAAGGATTTTCAGGTAATACCACCTATCAGTTATGTGAATATATTTTTGTAGTTTCCTGTAGACCATTATTTTCAAGGCATCATTAGTAATTTACAGGTGGGCCTTCCCATAATGAAATTTTAGTCATTTTCAACTAATCCTATTATCATTTGGTTAAAAATAAAAATTAAAGTGACTACTTTACATATTAAAAAGACAAAATAAATACCCAATCAAGGCGTCCTGAAGTACGAATGCCATCATTAAGGTGGGCCCCTGACTATATCGACCAGATGGGATACATGGCGTGGAGACAGATGAAAGCTTTGGAACCAGAGCCATGTGGATTTAGCTTCCAGTCTTGCTATTTGGAAGCTGTAACACTACACAGGTTACTTAACATCTCTGACCTCCAATTTCCTTAACTGGAAAGTACAGTTAGTATTTGAGAAATGTTATGTAAAACACACAGCAGTACCTGGCATGCAGCAGGTGCTCCACAAGGTACCTGTCCTCAAGGTCTAGTAATGAATAATGTGTACTGAGAAGTTGTGGGTTTGAATCCAACACACTTGGTTGATCATGAAATGCTTTTTCCTTTTCCTTTGCCTCTCCATAGCTATCATAATGATTAGAAAACATTTAGTAATTACAGGAACATAGTAAGCATAAAATATGTATTTCCATGTTATTTTATTTCATTTTATATTTTATTTTATTTTAATCCTCACCCAAGGATATGTTTACTGATTTTAGACAGATAGAAGGGGGAGGGAGAGATATTGATGTGAGAGAGAAACATTGATCGGTTGGCTCCCCTGCATGCCCCAACTGAGGATCGAACCTGCAACCTAGATATATCCCTTGACTGGGTTGAACCCACGACCTTTTGGTTTATGGAACAACACTCCAGCCAACTGAGGCACCTGGCCAGGGCTCTTCTTTATTTAAAAAAATATATACAAGTATATTTAACAAAAGTGCGTGGACAGGTATGAGCAAGGTATAATAGCAAAACAGAAAACAAAATTCTCAGAAGACAGAGGGATTATATCTCACCTATTTTTAAAATAATCACGTGCATGATCTCAAAAGTGTTGTAATTACTGGTAATAACTACTCTTTACAGTCACTGACTTTTCAGTTCACAAAGCATTTTCATGTGCATACCAGAGCTCATGGACGCAGGCTGCACTGGTCAGTGGAGAAGCCATGGCAGGCATCTAAAAACATCATGTTCAAAATGCAGCCCCTGCCAAATGAAGATGTTGGCCCCTAGCAGGGTCTTGAGGTAGAACATTTATATTTTTATTCTTCTAGGCCAGTTGCTCAGGTCTTCCTCAAGAGGTGCCTGCCTCCATGCCTCCCTGGACTTTTCCTATTGTTTGCCAACATAATATAATTAATCTACCAATCTGCAACCTCTCAACTCTCCGGAGCCACAATATAGAGACAGAGCTGTCAGGATATGTTTGGGGCTGCTTTCTATTCAGAAAACTGCTATGGCTCAATGCAGATTTTATTGACTCCTGGCACATGGCCAGCAAGGCTGGCTTCCTGATGTGGCCACAGACAAGTCTGTAAATGCCACTTAATGATATATCAACTTGTTTCATTTACCCGACAGAAGGCTTTATTTGCTGCTCTTAAGCTCAGACAGTCTATTCTGTTTGCTGTTCCTTTCTCTGCATAGCTTATAAACCATTCAAGGATCTTTTGGCATAAAATTCTATGATGTTTCTATGACTAAAACAGTCAAGTGTATATCATTATTATTGCGGCATGTAGTGTCACAGTTATCTCTGACTTTTTGGCAATCTCTCAGCATCAGACTTCTTCAAAACCATTTCTGAATTGTGTGGCTATTTTTGAAATGCTAAGCCAATTCCCATCTGAGATAATTCTTTTTTTTTTTTTGTGGTTCAAATGAATATTGACTAGTTGTTGATTGTCAATAATGTACTTAGCAGTATTTTTCAAAAGGATCCTGACATCTCAAGAGGAAGTATGGCCCCAGTGGTCAATTTTCAGCCTCATAACCTCATTTGACAGTTGTATTTTAAACAGTACAAAGTTAAGTGGAGTGAGTGAGAAGAATATTGGACTAGGGACACAGAAACATGGATTCTGCCTGCATCCTCAGCACTTCACAGATAAGAGCCCTTTGTCACGTCATTGAGCATCTCTGGAATTGGACTTCTGCATTTAAAAACTAAACATAAGGGGAAATTCTAGATTCGTGCACATCTGTGTAACATTATTGCTATTGCTATTATATTTGAGGCTTATTTGCATTAGCAATAAAGCAAACCAGTTCCAGAACCTTTTCTGTCCCAGTGCCATAGGAGTCAATTGAGAAGCAGCTAGAGAAGACTGATAGCTGGAGACAAAAAATATTGCTAGCGTCACTAGGCTGCAGAACATGGGTTGATCTATATCCAGAGTCAACCTTCCTGTTATCATCCACTTGGCTAAGTCCTGGAGCTGGCGGTCATCTGTCCAAGGGCAGAGCACCCAAGGTTAAGCAGGCCCATGGGCTCCTTGTGCCCTCCTGCTTCTTTCCTTCCAGACCCACCATCACATTGGTTCTCCAGCCTCCACTCCCCTGCAGTGAAAGTGACCAAGAACAGCTGAAAGGATGTACAATGTAGTGTCATAGAAAGCAAGAGGGAGAAAGCAGAGCTGTTATGGTTCCGCACCTCAACCTTACCTCCCCCCATTTTACAGGGAGGTGGGAAGAACTTATCTCAGATCTAGTACATGTAAGAAGTGGAAAAACATAGGAAGTAGTTGCACTTTACTATTAACACCGAGAGCCTTGTTGGAGGAAACCCATGTACAGAGAGATGATGAAGACAGATAAAAGCTGAGCTGTTCTGATTGAAGTGAGGTGAGGGACCAAAAGATCCGTGTGTTATGTGCCCTGCTCCCAGAGGAGGCCCTTGAGGAGGTACCCTAAACACATGGCCCTCCTTACAGCTGTGGTACTGATACTGATGTTATGATTATAACACGGGCAATTGTTATAATATGTAACAATTACACTACGTACACTACTAGTAATAAGAGCTAGTACTTCTTGAGTCCTTATCCATCTAAGGCACCGTTCTGAGTGCTTTATCTGTATTTTCTTATTTAAGCCTCACAGTAATCTTAGGACGTAGGTGCTATTATTATCCCCATTGTACAGATACTTTAATAGCTGAGTCAAGGGGATATTAAATAGCCCCATCACACAGGTAGTAAATGACAGTTCAAACCACCCAGCAGTCCAACTCCGTGGCTCTTGTTCTTCACAATGCTTTGGGCAGTATTGTGCCAGGCACTATGTTTGCTCCTTTACAATATGCAACTTCATTTTTATTCTCACTGCAACCTCACAATGAAAGGCTCTTTTCCAGTTAGGAGAAAAGGCATCTGAGTCTCAGAAAGGATAAAGAACTGACTGAGACCCAAACACCTGTTAAGATGGGAGAATGGGATTTACACGTGATTTCTTTCTCTACCTGCGCTACTTAATCACTGGAGCATAGCTTTTGAACACTGTGTTATGGTGTCCGTAGTCTGAGGCTAAGGAAGACCTGGGCTCATGTCTTGTCTCTATCACTTAGTAACTCAATGTCTCAGCTAAGGCACCCTGTTGAAATGGCAGCTCTCTCAATTGTTGAAAATTGGCCTTTGACCTCAGATGCCACTCCTCACCAGAAGGAACATACAGCTTTGAGAACAAGGAGAGCAAAGCTGTGCCTCCAGTTTCTCTACTCACTGCTTGCCATCAAGCGACCTCCCCTGTAAGCTTTTAAAATCTCAGTTTCCTTGTCTACAAAAATAAGCATTGTATGTGGTGGGGGTCAGTTCCCCTTGAATCGCTCAGGTTTCTACACATTAATAGCCAAATTGTTTCCAAATATCTTTTCAAGAATGTTTACATTAACAAATGGCCTTGGAAAGAAATGGTGACTTTTTTTTTTTAACCAAATTTGATCACATTTGAGAGGATAAAGAGAGGTGTCTACACTTCAGGGTCATGAAGACAATGGGTCTCCAGAGAGGAAGACAGGAAGCTTTGCCCAGAGCCCTTGTAAAGGAACAGGGTTTACTAACCTCTGGGTTCCTCTGGAACCTGCCACCGATGTGCCACTTCTGGACCAAAAGGGATAAGTGTTACCTTATTCCTAGTCTCCCTTTGCCCTTGTTGACTGAATGGAGGGGACACTGATAACACCAGAGAGGGAGCTCCCTGAGACACAGAGGCTTGTGTCCCTGCACGGCATTGTGGGAGCCTGCCCAGCCACACATGCTCAAGTCAGACTGTGATATGAGGGAGTAAGGGGTTGTTACTGGGTTAAAATTAGAATTGTAGCACTTAGAATTCAAGGTATAGTTACTACAGCTTCTAACGTTACCTTAACTAATACAAGCTGCAATGTGGAAATAGCAGTTACTGCCTTTTATACGTCTAATGTCGCGGTAGGAAATTTCACCTGCATTATCTCATTAACTGTATCTACAACCATGAAATTTAGTTATTTTTAATTTTACAGATGAAGAACCTGAAACTGAGAAAAATGACCTGTTTTTTGTTTGCTTTTCTCACAAGATCTCACAGCTAGTAAAAGGCCGAGGTAGGATTGCAACCTGGTCTCTGACTACAGAGATCAGGTTGCCCCTCCCTCCAAAAGTGATGATTTCATTAGTCTTTAAATTAATCTGGTTCATTCTCAGGAATCACTGAGAATAAAAGCCGGTCACCTCCAGCATCCACTTGGTTCCCTTTCTGAATTGTGTTTTGATTTACTGCTCCTTGTTTTACGCATTTAACCCTTGTTGGTTCCGAACTCCAACCCCCTTGATGGGCAGCATTGCTTTCCCGGGAGGGTAGTTATGCTCTTCTAGGCCTGCTCTGTGGTCCGGGCCTCTGGCTCTAGGCACAGAGAACAATGCATGTGAGCTGTCCCGTATTCCACTCACCCTTTCTAGGACCTGTACTTGTCAAGCCAGCCTAGTTTACCTGCCTCCCACCCAGGAACGAGAGTGATGCTGATATTATGGATGTGTTTCCAAGGTATTTCACATTGCCTGTTTTGCAGTCCATTGCCAGGTTCTTAAAGAATGCAATATAAAATTTTAAGCCCAGTAGTAAAGTATAAGTTACCACATAATAGAACCCTTAAATTATTGAGGGGATAACATCATCCCAAGATTTCTCAAAGGAGTGCTTGTGGAAGAGCTATGTCTGCTCAGTGCAACCCTTGAAAGCAATAATGTGATCTAAAGTCCGTGTTTTCCAAGAACTAGAAAGGAAAATGTTTTGTTTCTTACAACTGCCATGTGCATTTTTGTCTCCTGTACTAGACAGGAAGCTCCTCCAGAATGATCACCAAGGCTCCCTCTTCTTTGGTCTCTCACCTCCCAGACTGCTGATATGCATGTGCTAAAATGCTCCAAAGTTCTTGTGACTCTTACTAGCCCTTAAAGAATTAGCTAACCTGTTCCATAGATATCAATGAGATAAATAAGGTCCGGGATGACTCGTGAATGAAGGATATTGTTATTTTAATTAGATTCATTATGCATTTGCAGTGTGCAAGCTTCCAAGATGGGCATTGGAGTTGCAGGCGAGGAGAATAAAAAATTCTGGCCTTCCAGAAGAGTATGCACTCACGAGGGAGGGAGACTTCCAGCAGCAAAATGTAGTTATAATGAAGAGGTACAAATTTGTGTATGGCCTATAGCTGTTAATGATACATCTTCATAAACAAAAACTTTCCCACCAAGAAAACTCCAGGTTAATATGGATTCTCCAGCACATTCTACCAAATGATTAAGGAAGAAATCTTATATGAAATCCTCCTGAGAAAAGAAAGAGAAACTGCATTCCCTCTTAGTTTCATGAGTCTAACGTAACTTGGATGACAAAATCTGACAAGGCAATTCCTAAAAAGAGTCAGTAAAGGGCAATCTCACTCAAGGACTCACATTCCTGAAATAGCCAACTTGGGCATGATACGTTGGCCTTTGTGATGTATTATGGAGTTCAATTTATTCACATTTTGTTAAAGATTTTGTATATTTGACAAAGATTTTCTATGTGAGATTGGGAATGAGAAGAATACCCATACTCGCCACTTTTACTTAACCCTGAGAGGTTTATCTCGGGCAAGAATGCAAGAACAAAGTTATAAGAATAGAAATAAGGAACTACAACTATCATTATTTGCTAATGATACAATTTTCTATGTAGCAAATCTAACAGGATGTACAGATAAATTAGCAAAATTAAAAAGGGAACTGAAGGAGGTTGTTAGCTGTAAGATCAATGAGATAAAAAGCAGTTCATTTTTTATATATAGTAACACATGGAAAATAAAGTTTAAAAATTCACTACTTAAAATCAGAAAGCAAATTTCTAGAAATAAATCTAACCAAAGATTCACGAGACCTCTATAGAGAAAATTTGGGAGCAATTAATGAAAACTGAAATAAAAGTAGAATTCCATGTCCATAGATCGGAAGACTCAATCTAATAAAGCTATCAGTTCTTCCTGTATGTGTCTACAAGTTCAGTGTGATTCCCATCAGAACTCAGTGGTTTGCGCACCTGTGTGCAGAATAATTCTATTTATATGGAATAGTATAGGGCCCCAAGGAGCCAATACATCCTTGAAATAGAAAACTTGCTGTACTAAATATGAAGATTTGTTTTAAAGCAGAGTGATTAAGATAGCAAGGTAGTAGTTAGAGGATACACTAATAGTCAAATGGAACAGACTAGAGATTCCAATGAACACACACATACATACCCATTTACACATATATAAGAGCACCTGGTTTATGATGCTGCAACAATTAGATATCTATCTCTATGGGAAAAAAGAATTTGATCCAACCTAAGCCAAATGCAAAATCAGTTCCAGGTTAATTAGAGGCCTAAATGTGAAAGCCAAAACATTATAATTTCCTGAAGAAAATTTAAAAGAGTATTGTTATGTCTTCAGGGTAGATAACTTTTTCTGAAACTGAACAAGAACAACAAAAAAGCATTAATTATGACTAGAAAAAACTGGATAAAATACATTAAAATAAAAAAAACTTCAGTGCTGGCTGGTGTGGCTCAGTGGATTGAGCGCTGGCCTGCTAACCAAAGGGTTGCCAGATCAATTCCCCGTCAGAGCACATGCCTGGGTTGTGGGCTGGGTCCCCAATGAGGGGCATGTAAGAGGCAACCACACATTGATGTTTCTCTCCCTTTCTTTCTTCCTCTCTTTCTCTCTCTCTGAAAATAAATAAATAAAGTCTTTAAAAAAACCAAGAAAAAACCCCACTTCAGTTTATCAATAACCTCCATTGAAAGAAATTTTAGAAAATCCAGAGTGAGAAAACATGTTTGTAATAGATGTAACTAATAAATGGCTTTTATAGAAAAAACAAAGATTTATATATTGATAATAGAAAGCCAGTGGGAAAAAACCAGTAAGATATTGGCACAGACATGCCACCAAAGAGGATGTTTGATTAAAATAACATTGATTCCATTTAGATGGAATGCTGTTCCACTTCCCTAGTTCTCAGGGAAATGCCACATGTGGTACCCCTCTATACCTTACAGAGCCATCAGAAAGCCTGGAATTAAAGAGACATCCATTACCAAATGCTGACGGGTTTGTATGGCAACGGGAACTCTTATTTGCTGCTGATGGTTGTGTAAATTGGTACAGTGACTAAGAACATAATTTGATGTTTTCTACTATAGGTGACTGTACTGTGGAATCTCCTGACCTAGTAATTACATTCCAGGTTATTTATTTACCCAACGGAAATGTCCACCAAATGACGTGTGCTTAGAATAGCTTTAGTCATAATAGCCCCAAACAACTCAAAGATCCACTAGCAGTAAATAAAAAAAGTGAATACTATATTCCAGTGAAAACAAATGAACCATAGCAAGCAATATGGATATATTTTTGCAAATATGTTGAAGATAAAACACTAGATACAAAAGAATGTACCCATGCCATTCTATTCATATAAGGGTCAAAACAAGTAGGATTAAACTAGAGTGATTAAAAATGAATAATTAAGTGCTAAAAATAAAAGGAAAACCAGGAAGTGATCACCACAACATCAAGATAGTGGTTCTCTAAGAGGGAGGGGCAGGCTGTGATTAGAAACAGGTGTCGAGGTGCTTTCTGTGAATCTGGAAACGTTTTATTTCTTGACCTGGTTGGTAGTCACATGGATGTTTAATTTATAATAATTTCTTAAGCTGTACATTTATTTTTATATACATGTTGAATTTAAGAAGATTTTAAAAAATCTATATCTTTAGGTCATATCACTTTCCTAAGCTTCTGACTTCACATATTTAAATGACTAACAGACATCTCCACTGATACGTTCTATTGGCACTGCAAACTCAACACCGCTCCAGCTGAATTTATTCTACCCCTCTCCTTAAGTCTGCTCTGCTTTCTGAATTTCTCTGATGGATGAATTGATTGACTTCATTTTCTATGCCAGGAATCAGTATATCATCATTGTCTCCTCCCTGTCCCCAGTCACCACTTCCAGTAAAGTTCTGTTGGTTGTACCCCTTAATATTTTGAAACTTTTTTCTGATGTTAACTTCTGCCTCTGTACTTGCTACCATGGTATTTGATCTTCATGCCTTCAACAACCTCCTAACAGTCCCTCCTTTCTGCGTCTGGGCTGGCCTTTCTCTGTTCTATCTTCCATGCTGTTGTCAGAGAGTTGTCTTGTGAAATACTAATCTAATCATGTCCACCCCCTCATTAAACTTTCACTGCCTCATGTCAGCTTACACAAATCATCCTTAACCTTTCTCTCTGGGCTTATTAATTATGCTCTCTTCCAGTTCCTGCTTCCGAAAGTGTCTTATTTACTAAAGACGCAGTGATTCAAGAACAAAGGCATCAACTCTCCCTCTCTGCTATCCCACACCCTTCTCTGTACCATGTTCCCAGATTTGCTCATGGATCTCACCTTCATTTTTCAGTGTATAAGGTGTTATTGCTGGACCTTGTCTATTCCTCTGCATGGTCTTGTAATAATCCCCTCTGCTCTGCACTCTAGGGAATATGACAGACCTAGTACTCAATAAATGTGCAATGAATATTTTTGATTGAATGAATTCAGAGGCAGGATGTGTCACCTCTTGTGAGAAGATTCAAGAGACTTCATTGTCCATTTGCACTAGGCCTTGAAAGCTGATTGAGCATTCAAGATAGAGAGAATGTCACAAATACAGGAGCAGAGACTGAAATTCAAGTGGTTCCACAGGGAAGACTGGATTGTTCAGTATTTATAAGTTTAGGTCTCTTGGAAGATCGATTAAAAAAATGCTGTGTCTGCAGTTAGGCTATTCAACATTCAATTTGACTGGTACTTGATGGGAGGCATAATTTTCCATTGATTATTTTTATTCAATGCATGACAGAAAGACCATATCCCTGAACTGGCTGCAAAATCATAAATATTTAAATCCAAGTTATTTGCCATGCATAGAAATAATCAAGTCATGATAGCTAACTTATATGTTTGGTGACTTGATTATTGATTTTTACAGCTCTAATTTACATTCTATTGCAATTCACTGAAATGGCTTGGAGGAGCTTATTTTAATACTGCAGTAGATGGTCATCTTATATACATAGGTTCAAAGAACAAGAAATTTGGAAATTATCTGTGCTGTTATGTAGCTCAATCTTCTAAATACCAGACGACAAAATAGTCTCAGAGGGTCAAGTGACATATTCACAGTCACATAGCTAATTAGGGTCAGGGCTAGAATCCAGGTCTCCTGGCTCCCAGTTCAAGACTCTTTCTTATTCTTTCTAAGAATTGTAATACACCCGTAAATGATTCAGGATCTCAGTTCATATAAGGGAGAAGGGGACAACATCATGCTGTTCTTTGATTTATCTGGTGCAGATGTGCAGACTGCTGTCCAGGGAGCAGTGGTTATACCAGCAGGAGGAATTTGTTCTTATTGATCATCCATGTGCGAGGCTCGACCATAGACATTTTACCTACTGCACCTCTGGGCCTCCCAACAAGAGAGCAAAGAAAGACTATTTTGTAAATGAGAACCCTGAGGGTTAGAGAAATTAAATACCTTGTCCCAGGCCTGTCTGACAGCTCCTGTGATATCTGTCATTTGTTATGAGTAGTCTCAGAATCACCTCATGCCAATTGGGCCCCTTCAGATGAGAATTCATTGTACCCTGGTATGAACATGGCCGAATAGCCCATCAGTTTCTGTGAATCTTGGTACGAAGTATAAGCTTCTGGATTCTTTACTTTGATGAAGGACTAGAACCTAGAGAATTAAAACATGGAAAGTTATTTTCCTTCATTTATTGATTTAACAAACATTTATGAAATGCCTTCAATATCAAAGATTCTGAGCTAGATCTGAGGCAGATTCTGATCTAGAGGCAGAATGTTCATAAACACATGCTTCCAATAAGGCATTGCCATTCCCTAGTTCTAGGACCTACCAATAACCTGCTATTTCAGTCTCTTTCCTGCTGTGGGGATCATAGCTGTCTTATGGGGTTATTGCACAGAAAAATGGTACTCACCCAGCATTGATCCCCCCCCACCCAACCAGGGGACATTTGTCAATGTCTGGAGACATTTTTGATTGTTACAAGTAGGGGCGGAGCTACCACAATTTATAGGGTAGCTCCAGATAGCAATGAGTTATCGAGCCACAGTGTTGCTAGTGTGATGCAGGACACAGGCACTAATATGTGGGTGATAGGGGTGATGTGTTCACCACAGCCATGACTCATGGGAACATCCAGCTGGTCCTGGCCATTCTACAAAAGGTGTTATCCCCACAGAAGCTGTCCATCCATCTTCCCTCTGGAAGCTTAACCTAGGGGCCAGGATCTTTGAAAGGGTGTGGTCATAGATGATGGAGAGGCGGTGGGCACAGGCCGGAGGACGAGTGGTCCTTATTTGCTGATGCATAGTCCTGAGTCAGCTTGTTCTTAGGTCCCTGGTCCTCATAATGGAAGATTCCTTTGCTTCCCACCATTGAACCAAAGGTTCTCATCCTCCATTTTCTAATATCTCCTTCTTCCTCCTTAGGTAGCCAGTCTGCCTGGTCTTTGCGAAGAAAAGAACAAACAAAAATAAAAAACCAAGAACTTTTACTGACAAAGGCAAAGCACTGCCTCTTGAAAACATACAAAAGAGTCTGTCCTTGTGCCATTTGGGTCAGGGCCTTCTCTAAAGTCTAAGTGGGAAACTAAATATACAATGAAAGCTTGGAGTGGGAGAGAGAAAAGCCTCTGGGAACTAGAAGGAGTGAGCAGGAGAAAGAAGAAATACATATCAATACATAACATCACACAGCTGTAATCAAGGAATAAAACAAGAATGTGTGAATCAGAATCCTTTGTCCTGGGTCTGCCACACACTACTCATCAATCAATATTGCTTCCTGGTTTCCTCCCCTCTGAGAGGAGAGTGAACTCTCTGAGAGGTATGGGAAGTGTGGCTACAACGATCGTTAGTTGGTTGGTTGGATGAAAGTCCACAGGCCAGCGGTCAATAGATGTGACTGAGTGCCCTGCGACTAATGTTGATGCAGTAGCTGGTATGTGCTGAGCACAGGCATGAGTTACGTCATCTACACTTCTTATGAGCCCTATGATACAGGTGCTGCTCTTACCTCCCCCTTACCCGTGCAGAGCCTGGAGTTAGGACAGGAGAAATGACTAGACCTTGATGATCCCACGGGCAGGTGGTAGGACTGGGGCTTCAGCAGAGGTGGGTTGATGTAGAGAGGCTTTTCGCCATGGGCTAGCCAACTTCCTCCGTGGCCGTCCCCATGCCAATGTGATAAAAGGGGGTGTGCCGACATTTGCGTGGAACATGACTTTAAGTAAGTATCTGAGGCAAAGGAAAAATTTCATGATTATGTAATTGACTCCTTAAGTTCCTCTATATGATTAAGTAGTATCAGGGATAGGAAGTTTCTAAAATTTTGAGCTTTCAACAAAATTCAAAGGTTTAATTATTTCCTTTGACGTTATTTATAAAAATGGTTAATTCTTCACTTAGCCTTTCTTTTTTTGAATTCTACTTTTTAAATAGAAGATGTTCTTTCCCACTAATGGGTAATAATTTATAGTCATGATCACTGTGTTGCTTAAAATACATGAATCTCCTGTTATTCTAGTTTTATTTCAGTAGTTTCTCCCCATGGGGAGCTGCGGAGCTCCAGGCAGGCCAGCTGCTTCTGGCTGTGCGGGTCGCCTTCTTTACCTGGGTGCTTCCACAGCCAAGGTGTGCGGACTCTGACTCACAGTTCTTGAAAGAGCTGACTACGAACACCTCTTCCCAGCTCCATGTCCACTGATACTATCTCAGTTCTTCAAGGTGGCCGTGGTGGCATATTTACAGCACACACATTGTCAAGCTCTCCGAGTCAGGCAGCTGGTGGTTAGCCCTTTACCAGCACACCACTGGGCACAGAGAAGGGAGGGACTGGGGGGCTAAAATGACCACGCCCTACACCCTGAGGTGGAGATGAACTGGAGGGGGCTCTGTGTTCTCAAACAAGGCTCCCTCAGCTCACAACCGTCATCCTCAAGGCTGTGTCTTCTCGGGCGGTGGTGCTCTGCTAACTTGCACAAAGGCAACAAATGGGTGAGCAGGCACCCTGCGCTTAGGACAGTGGTTCCCCAGCCTGGCTGGTCCTCATAATCATCTTAAGGTTTTTTTTTTTGTTTTTTTTTTAAATATAGATTTTTCAAGGGCTTTGCTTTGGTTTATGGAGCATCCAATAATGGTTGCCTAACCACTCTTCTTCCTAACTAGCAAAACCCAATTTTGTTTGGGTGTTTATTGACTTATGGGAGGTTAATCACATCCCTGCCTCTGGGGGTTAATCCTGAGTGTTGTAAACCAGTCAGAATAACGGCCTGCCCCTTGCTACTGATTTGTTTAAGGGCAGGCACGTGACCCAGTTGCGGTTAATAATAAGAGGACAGCTGTATCAAGTATAAGAAGCTAATTGCATGAGACTTGGTGTGCTGTGAGGCTTCTGAGGAAGGTCCCATGTACAAGGAAATGGTTGCTATGCCTCTGCACCTTGCTGGACATTGTACAACAGGAGCTACTTTAATGCCCGCAAGTGTGGTGGCCTTGCTTGACCAAGGAGGGGAGCCTGGGGCAAAGCTACTATGCCCAGAATGGAATTGTGGAGAAATAAACTAGGAGGTGCTTATTTGATCCATATTCGAACTGACTTACCTTTAAACTTCCTATTAATTGTTTAAGACAATTTGAGTACATATTTTCAGTTACTTGTGATTGAAATCAATTTATCTGCTATGTCTTGGATGAGCACTGGAAATCTGTTAAAAATTCTCCAAATTTTTCAGAAGTGTGGGAACCACCACACTTCCCCCCACCCCCTCCCCCACCAGGGGACATTTGTCAATGTCTGGAGACATTTTTGATTGTTACAAGTAGGGGAGATCTTTTCACTCCAATCTTTTTCACTCTTTAAAATGTTAAGCGAGTATTTCTTAAATCTGAAAAAATGTCCACAGATCCTTCGCCCTTAAGTGCTGACTTACACATTAACAAATGTGAGATGCATTTCAGTTTCTCATACTTCTAGTTCCTATGTGAATCTAAAATCAAAATATATTTACAAACCACATACAGAGCTGCAAAACAAATACAATTCAAATTGATAATATTGACTTAATACAATAGATGATATTGCAAAGAAACTAAATCACCACTCATAGATTGAATAAGATACTGATTGCTATAATGCACTCTCTTTTAAGTTCAGGACTATCCTGTCCATTGTTCTTTGATGGTTCAGTTTTTTTCCATGACTTTTCTCTTTGAACTATTTCAAAACCTTAATTTGTACATCATGCTGTGAGTTGTACTTATTTGGAACGAGTGTTATGTGCTGGAAACCTCTTACCTCTGGTGTTTTCTCATTAACCTTTCTCAGTTAAGTCCTGCTGCTGGGTGTGATGTGATCTTTAACTGGAAGCAAATGAGGCCAGTGGAATCACGTTTCCGGCCTGTAGTTAAGGAGATGCTTATCCAGGCCTTCTGGCACCGGCTGACAGTGAGCAGGGATACCTTGCTCCCTCGAATTCTGGACAGACATCTCCAGGAGAAATGCAGTCAGAAGCAGGTCACATCAAAGGTCACATTTGGGGACGGGAGGCTTTGGAGTGGGTCAAATGGTGAGCAGATGGGCTGTGAGAACAGGTTGGCCAGATGGTGGTGGAATGCCTTAGAGGGGAGCCATGTGCTCCCTTCCCCGTGACTCAACCAGCACTCCTGCAACGCTGGAAAATCTCGCACTGTTTGGTGAGCGTGGCTCCCGTGAAGAAGGTGGTGAGGGCAGAGCTCTGCACAGAGGGCTCATAAGAAAGGGGTGGAGACTGCTCAGCCATAAAGGAGATGAAATACTGCCATTTGCAACAGTATAGATGGGCCTGGAGACTATCACGCTAAGCCAGATGGAAAAAACTCAAGAACCATATGATTTCATTCATATGTGGGATATAAAACTGAAAGCTACAAATGAACCGACAAGAAAAACAAACAAGCAAACTCATAGACACAGACAACAATATGGTGGTTCCCAGAAAGAAGGGGGGTAGGGGGTAGTAAAGGGGAAAGGGGGTCAAATATGTGGGGATGGAAGGCGATTTGACTTTGGGTGGGGGACACACAGTGCGGTAGGCAGATCATGGATCACAGAAATGTGCACTTGAACCTTACATAGTCTTATTGCCAATTTCATCCCAATTTAACGAAAAAGAAAAAGAAATGGACGGATGCAAAAGTAGAGATTGCCTAGCATGACTCTGGATTCATTCACATCCAAAAAATGAAATTTATTTAGTTCTCCAAATGATATCCTGTTTATAGTAACAACACATCTCACAAAGCACAGCATCACACACCATATACCTACCATTAAACACAATGTCTCACATATATGTGTGTACATGTTATTAAAATTTGATGTTTGCTTAGAATGAATAAAAAAGCACAAATAATTAAAAATTAAAAATTCTTAAAAATCTCTCAACCACCACAAAATCCATTATCTTGCATTTGGATATTTACAAAATCTTGTGACCGTGGGGATACATTACGAGGGAACTCCCCCTTTCCCTCCCCCCGCCCACCCTCAGGGCTTGGGAGGAGCTCAGAGCGTGAAGAGCCCCAAATGAAAGCTTCGTTAGTTTCACAGCGTACTCATTGTTTACAGCTGCATAACAAATGATCTTCCCCCCACCACCACATGTAGCTGCTTAAAACAGCAAATATTTGTTATCTCACATGGTTTCCGAGCATCTGTTGGTACTAAGTTGCAAAGCCTATTTGAACCCTGGACTATTCAGTTCCAACATCTGTAGTCTTATCCATAACCTTACAGCCTTCAACGCATCCGCTGTCATCGCTCCCTACTTGGCAAATGCCTGCCGGCTCTCCGCCTGCTGTCTGCACCCTCGGGGCCTTGTTCAGTACTGTGGGGTGACTGGGGCTTTCCTTCCTCTCAACTCCTGAACCCTGCCTTTCCCCACATTGAGCAAACTTCTCACAGGATCTTAATTGCTTAGCGGCCTGCAAGGTAGGCTATCAGGTGCTTGAATGGCGGGCCCGTTTTTTCTGTCTCTAAATCCACAGTAGCTGGCAATCTCTGAAATGAGGCTGAGCCCAGTAGATGTCTGTCGCATGAACAAGTGCGTTGCCCTGGATTCGGAGAGGCAGTGCTCATTTCTAAGGCTGGATTTCTGGATGATTAGCATTTCTTTAATGATGCCAGCACATCAGTGGGGCCACAGAGATTCAGCTTTTTTTCTGGTGAAGTTTGCTATGTCTAGAGGAGGGTGCTGGGACTCATTGACCCTTGGCAGACCAGTGACCCTACGCTGCCTCCTTTATAAGGATAGTCTGCACATCCAGCAGATTGATACAGCAATCAGAGCACTTTATGCCAATACAACCTGTAAAGTATCAGCGCTTTATCAAGTGTGGTCACCTGCAGGCAGCCGGAGCCCCTCCCTGTGGCTGCGCAGCACATCCGGGCGCACGCTAGGTGGCTTGTTCGGGAGACGGGCCTCCAGTGGCAGGATGAGCACCTGTGTTCGGAGAATCGAGCTGTCGGTTGCTCCCCAAGAACACCCATCTGTTTCAAATGTGCACGCTTTATTTCAACAATTTTCTTGCTTTCTGTACATGGAAACACTCTTTGTGGAATATGTGAACCTAGGGCATAGCAAGAACCCAAAAGGAAAATTCCAAATATTCTCCTCCAGGTACCCTTCACCTTGGGCAGAAGGACCTACTCCCTCTTCCCACAGCCGCTTGACTTCCTGCCCGCCTACCCTTTCCTATGCATGGCCCTTGCTTCTCGCTGCCCAGGAGAATTGAAACGTGTCTTCCTCATAGGAACCCTACACGTGACCTGATAGAAGGTTAATAGTGCTTGCAGGTTGTCCTCTCTGTTCCCCACTGTTCCCCCGTTTTTGGAATTCCGTAGTGTTTGTCATTTGGTGCTTACTATAGACCACGCTTTGCGTCACCTGGGGAACTTGTTAGAATGCAGATTCTGATTTGTAGTCTGGACAAGGGCCTGAGAGTCTGTGTTTCCAGCGCGAGTCGGGTGACGTCCTTGCTGGGACCCACAGACCAGGCTTACAATAACACAGGCGTAGCCCATGGGTCTCGAGTGTTTACCTCCTCCACTCCCGTCCTTTCCCCTTTCTGTGTCTGTTTCCTGGGTTCCTTCTATAACTTGTAACTAATGTTACGGGCTGTCTTTTAAGAGGTGAAAATCAGCTCTTAATAACTTCGTATTTTGTTTGCATCTTTTCATTTTATTTACCTATAAATTTATACTTTTGCACATTGACATTTATAGTATTTCTGCCTCACCCAATTGTAACGACCTTGAAGGCAGACCAAGGCTTATGACATCGAGCTGGTGTTTTTATGCAAATAGCGCACACACTGAAATCAACAAATCTCTGCTCAGGTCGCAGCTTTTCTTCCCATTCCCTGCAGGTGTGATTTGGGCAAGTTCCTTAGCCTCTGGGCTTCAGTGCGATCACCTGTGAAGCAGGCGGGATAGTTGCCGTGGAACGAGATGCTGCTGCTTGCGAAGCGCCTGGCCCAGGATTTGGCTCCCCTGGTGCTGAGTCGAGTTCATTCCCTCCCCACCTGCTGGAGACCGTTGGCTCCAGGCATCCAGGGTGTTCCAGGTTCTGGGTAGGCTGGGCACAGTGTCAGGGAAGCTGGTCCCAAGGGAGGTTCGGTTTCCTTATGCCCTGGCTCTCATTTTGAACTTGAGTTGAAAGATGTCGTGGGGTGCTGGAAAATATTTACACTTTCGTTGTTTTTAAATTATATTCAAGACAATGTTTTGAAATTCTCATTTTAAATGACAAGATGGTTGATATGGTAACTAGGCTTTAAGAGAAACTGCGCATTTCATATATTATAAAAAATAAGTAAAAGCTAGTATATTTTTATTGCCAGTGCATTTATCACTCAAGTCAGCAACGATTTTAACTCCTTTAAAAATTTGAATGGTACTTGGGTTTGCTTTTCATTGGAAAAGAACGAGGAAGTTTTGGGGGGGAAATGAGAGCCTCGGGCAGCTGTAGCGGGACTTGCGCCGGGACCCTGGCTGGCGTCAGAAAAGCAGGGCTGTGTGCCAGTCCGGCTCGTCTAGCAACGTGCTGCGAGATCCTCATACAAATGACTTCCAATGCACCTAGGCTCTCTTTCGTCGCTGTAAAAGGAGTGGGCCAGACTGAAATGATCCGTAAGATGCTTTTTTGCTCTTAAAGAAAAAAAAGCCAACTATGATTCTTATTTATTTAGTTACAAATATTGGGGAAATGAAAACTTCAGTCAAGTAAAACAATTTCTTTATAAGTTTTACAAATGAATAGTGTAAACGAGATATAGGGAGAAATGTTTCAAATGCTTGAGAGAACACGTTCAAGTAATTTGAAGCCCTTGAAGAGCTTGGATTTAGATACAAAAAGTTGATTGGCTAATTGCAAACCATTCTTCACTACTAATTAATGCATGCTAGAGAAACATGCTTTGCTTAAATTGAGTCCCTGTAGATTCCTGACAGGAATAAAAGTATATTTTGTTGAAAGAGCATCCTATCTGCAATGTATTTGGGTTTTGCTAATTCAGTTTGTGATAGAGAAGTATCACACAGTGATACACAGGTGCTGGTGTGAGATTTGGGGTCAAGCGCTACCTCTGTCACTGACAGCCTGTGTGACCTTGGGCAAGCTGGGGAGCCCTCCTGTGCAATGAGCTTCATACCTGTAGTATGGCAGTGATGAAAGTTAATTAGGTATTATAGTTTGAATGTTGCCTGATGTATAGTAGATGTTGAATAATTGTTATTATGATAGCTTCATTTTAGTGATTTACTTTAAAAGGAATCTATAATCTTATATCAAACTACAGCCTGATTAACTGAAATTTTATCCTTTACATGTCCAGTGTGTATTCAGATTGCTTACACTGTTGCAATTTTCACTGGGCAATCACACCATGTGACAGAAGGAAAGTGGACAGGGAGACAAGCCAAGGGTCACTTTGGCACCTCTATTAGGGATCTGGCTGTCTTCACTCATAAATGAGATGGGTTGGATTCGATGACTAGACCAGGCTTGCCTGGAGGGCTGATGCGTATGCAAAAGTCCGTGTGTAGGTGCAGTTTTGTAGGTTGAATGTCCACTCTGTGCCATTTGTCAGCCTCTCGGGTGGGTCCAGGGGGATTAAGGGCCTCTGGCTCCAGGATCTTCACCTCCCCTCTTGGCTCTAAAGCTCCGCAACTACAGGACATTGGAATTTTGGTGAAATCTCTCAGGGGAATAGATCTTTCTGGAGAAATTGATAACTGATGCTATTTCTTGGCCAAATAGAAAACTGATATTTTGACAGTTCCCTCTGGAAATAGTAAAAACAAGGAAAAATAGAGCACAAAATTTCAAGTGCCGGATGACCCGGCTTGCCTGTCTGCTTCAGCGAGACAGATGCTACCTGCCTCATGCATTCCTGTGAGTGTTCTCGTTCAAGATTTCGAACTGTTTATTACATATATAATGATTACATTAGTACTTTTGGGTGTCATTCTTGATTTTTCTAATAAGACAGAAGAGTGAATGACTTTTGCTTAAGTCCTACCACTGGTCAGTCTATATTACTCAGTTCAAGTTCTCTTAATTGTTTGTGCTGTGGCTGACCCTTTCCTTATGGAAGGACTCAGGGAGAGGGATCTGGTGGAGTCAGGGCTGGGTTCTGGGCCAGGAAAAAGAGCAGGCAATTTGAGATTCCATAAACTCGGAGCTGGAGAAGAGGACAAGACCATGCTTTAAGGAAACAGCAGAGAAGTACTCCTGAGCTGAGCTGAGTGATTACGCTACAACTAGAGGAGTTGGACTGACGTCAGGATCAGGAAAGGAGGTCAAGAGATTGAAGTCAGGAGACTCTATCCATCAGTGCAAATGATATGCTCTGCAAAATGGGAAGGAGAGTGACCTATCATGCTGTGAAGGTCATCAGGCCTCTTTCATGTCACATGCTCTCTTTCTGGCAACCAAGCTCCCAACTTGACATGGCAGCTCCAGTGTCCCAATTCCAGGCCCCAGAGAAGCTGTGTGTGTAACTGACTGGGCCTGCTACCTGGGCCACAAGGCGATGCTGTAAGGTGCCTGTTACAATGGGGGTTGACTCTCAGGCTCCATCCTTTGTGAGTTGCTGCTTCCTTCTGCTACTTCCTCTGAGTAAGAGAATGACTGATACCATTGCATGCAATCCTTCCCTGCCTTTCTTCTTAAAAGTTCTTGAAGACTTACTTGAATTGAAGTTGTAAAAAGGCAATAAGGAATAAGTAGAGAACTTACTCAACATAATGGTATGCATCATTTATAATGATCAGATTATCTTATGCATACATGTTTAAAGAATATTACAAATAACATAATGGCTTTCCCTAGAGTATGGTGATACTCTTAACTATTAATACTTTTTACTAGGGAACTGGCTAGAGAGACATTTGTCTAGGAGCTTCTCCCATTAGGATTTTCAGCTTCTTTATCTGGGTTAAGTCTTTGAAATCCTCTCAGTTACTTCTGTGCCTTATGCTTTGTCGTGATCTCTACCGAACCATTTTCAACTAGCCAGTAATTTCAGATTGTTCTCCATTTTTCTCTCTCCATCTCTAAGTCTATTTCTTCCAAGTATAGATCCATACTTGATTGACAGGCATATTTTTTACCCTTTTGCTGTTGACATTGCTGATTTCTGTTGTAAAAGCCTTGGAGGATGCCCTGGTCTCTGTGCAAATGTGCCAGCTGCAAAACTCTCTCTGGGCCTACTGGGATTATAAGGATTCTATAGGCAGAATAGAGTCTGCAAAGAAAGAAAACAGCTCTTGTGTGGAACCTACCTAGAAAAATCTTTTATTCATACATGTACTCATTCACAAACATATTCTGAGCACCTAATATGTCCCGAGCTTTCAGATGGCATCTGGGGAAACAGAATTGATGCTGAAATCACCTCTGCTCTCGAGGAGCACGGAGTCCAGGGGGAAAGAAGACATAACAGTAGGTAATACAGCACAGGGTGAGAGGTATTATGAGAGGGAGACACCAGAAGCTACAGGAGCTGTGATCTTGTGAATTATCATAAGAAATTATATTTCTGGTCTTTGTCCCCATCCCTGGCACAGCTAACACCTTTGGAATTTCCTAAAAGGTGGGAGAAGATAGAGGTATCTTTTGAACTTACATTCATGAGGTGACTTTTGGAAACCTAGGTAACTTAAGAAGGAGGCCTGGTTGCTAGGGGAACCAACCCTACGATTAGAGCATTGGAACATCTTACTCCTGGCCTCTGGGGGAAAAAGAGGGACTAGAGATTGAGTTCAGTCACCAATGGCAATGATTTAGCCAATCATGCCTATGCAATGAAGCTGCATAAAACCCCCAAAGGATGGGGTCCAGGGAGCTTCCAGGTTGGTGAACACATGGAGGTGTGCGCAGGGACAGTGGTGTGCCCGAGTGTGGAAGCTCCACTTCCTTTCCACTTCCATACCCACATCGCTTGCTCTATGCATCTCTTATCTGGCTGTTCTTGAGTTACATCCTTTCACAATGAACCAGTAATCTGGTAAATAACATGTTTCTCTGAGTTCTGGGAGCAACTTTAGCAAATTAATCAAAGCCTACGAGAGGGTTGTAGAAACCTTGCATCTATTCCTGGTTGGTCAGAAGCTTGAGTAACAACCTTGATTTGCCATTGGCAGCTCCCGGGGGTGGGGCAGTCTGTAGGACCAGGTCCTTGACCTGTGGGATCTCACACTGTCTCCAGGTAGATAGTGTCACAATTGAGTTAATTGCCTGGTGGTCTGGGAATAAAATACACAGTGGAGGAGCCCAGAGCAATGGCTCAAGGCCCAGCCTAGACTGTTCAGGAAAACTCTGTAGGGGAATTAACTTGACCTTGGTTTTGAAGAGTGAGTAGGAATTGCTCAGATAAAAAAGGGTAGGGTGGGAAAGGGCATTCAGGCAGAAGATGTAGCTGTTTGAGGAGCTAAAAATAGATGAACATTTTAAGCTCATAAAAATGCAAGACTGTGCTTCAGTATCAAGGGAGCGGGAGATCCTCCTGGGTGTCACCTCCGGGTGTCCTCACCAGCTGGCCTCGCTGCTTTGGGGCTCATTTCTCTCCACTGGCTGTTCTGAGGAGGTTGGCAGCCAGACTGCCTCATACCATTCAGATAGGGCTCACCTTGACACTGTAAAGACTATCACAGATTGATCCAATGATTAAAGAGCATTTACTGCTCACTATACGTAAAGGTTTTGTTTTCAGTTCTGTGCATATAATTTCTGTAGTGAGAGGCATGCTGGGAAGAGTGAAAATAAGACAAAAGCTGGGGCCAGTGGACTTGGGAACAAATCCTTACTGTCCTATAACCTAACTTGGTGACTCTGGGCAACCCATGTAGATGCTTTGAGTCCCAGCTTTCTGCAAAATTATGAGTATTAATATTAACTTCATTATAGGATTATTGAGTAAATGAGATGATGAGGGCAGGTAGAATTTTGAAAGGTTGGGATGTGCTAATTAATGATGAGTAATGTTACATATCGTACACATTCGCATAGAGTGGTTCAGGATAGATCTGAATTTCTAAGAGGAAATATCTTGAGGAACTTTTTGAAGGAGGTGAGAAGACAACTCACTGGACCTGAAGTAGGAGGGGACCGTGAGACAGAACCCTGGAGCTGTGGCGCCACTGGATAGGACCGAGCGGGGTTGAGATGCTCCTGATCAAACAGGTGGAACAGAGATGAGTGGGGAGGGTGAGAGGAGGCATGCGTGGGGGAGCGGTGAGCGGCCGCGGCCAGGGGCGATGTGGGTGGGAAAGCAGCGGGTGGAGAGAGCAGGGGGTCATGGGCTCGTAGAGTCCGGGGCAGGAAAGAATCCTGGTGAATAGGAAGCCTCACCAACTCATCCCACTGGTGAGGAAATTAGGTGCCTGAGCAGTTAAACTATTTGCCCCACGTCACAGCCATAGATAGTGACAGATCGGAACATTCAACTTGGGAATGCTAACTTTTAGTTGTATTGTTTTTACCATTTCTTAATACTCTCCTGAAGGAAATAATGAGTTTCTATTCAATCATAATAATAACTTCAGAGAGTAAATTTAACACGTGAATATATTTATAAATATTATTACTTATATGAATCCTATCTGTTTCAACCCTCCAATGTTTACATGTATCAAGAATCTTTCTCTCCACCTCCTTCATCAAATTATTTATTTTCGCATCCACTTATTCATTAATTCAGGCACACGTTTATTAGGGTTTCCTATACCCTGGGTACCACACATAGCAGTGAGGATCCAAAGATTAACAGGATGCTGTTTCTGACCTCAAGCAGCTCACTGTCTCCAAGGAAAATGGACAGACACATACAATACTGTGTAGTGAGTATATGGTGGAAGGAGCCGTGACGTCATGTTTGAAGGTTGAGGGAGTGTGTCTCATAGTTAATGATCCTTGAACTGGTTCTTGGAGAAAAACCAGGTGTCTGCCAGGGGGTGGAGGTAGGTGAAGAGGAAAGAATACTCCAGAAACGTGGGCACCAAGGTCCTCATGGCTGTGGGGCAGAGAGACTATTTCCCTAATAATCTTTGGTAACATGTGGTGATGTTAGGAGGGAGAGCGCTGATGTGAGGAACAGTTTAGGCCTCAACCACGTAAACGTGTCTTAGTGAAAAGGATAAAGGATAAACATTTCAAATCCAGAAAAAACAACAACAACCCATCTCTCCCACCCTCAGGAAGAGGCTAGTTCCTGTGCTGGATTCGCCTTCCCTTCGGGAACCCCCGCGGGAGGGGATGCTGCCGTGGCTGCTCTGCTCCGGGCCGTGGAAGGGGAATTTCGCGCAATGAGTTCGCTTCCCACTGGTTAAACTCTGGCAGCTGTGCCGGGCTCTTCTGTGTCACAACAATGACATTGTTTCTGTAAAAGTGAAGAGATATTTATTAAGCTATGGGGACACAGGGATAAATATGAGATGATGATCTTTCCCTCCAGGGCATGAACGGCCAGGTGGGAGTGGCAGGTAGGTGTTCACACACGCACACCCTGGGCAGGGGGCGGGGCTGGAGGGCTTAGAACACAGCAGGGGCTGTCGCGCAGCTCCTGTTCCTAAGGTTGGATCTCTTTTTAAAATTTATTTTTTATTGTGTTTTTCCCATTACCTGTCATCCCCCTTATAAGCCCCTCCCCCCTCAATCCCTACACTGTTGCCCATGGCAATGAGTCCTTTTTCTTTTTGCTCGATCCCTCTGCCCCCTAACTGCACCCCCCGCCCCCCCGCCCCGGCCCGGAGCTGTCAGCCGCTCCATCTATGATACTGTCTCTATTTGGCTCGTTAGTTCAGTTTGTTCATTAGATTCCACATAGGCATGCAATCATATGGTCTTTGTCTTTTGCTGACTGGCTTATTTCATTTAGCATAATGTTCTCCAGGTCCATCTGTGCTGTCACAAAAGGTAGAATTTTCTTCACAGCTGAGTAGTATGCCTTAAAGAATGAGGAGGAGTCAGTCACATAGGGAGGGAACTCTTTATCTCAGAGGATATAAAAACAAAGAAACTCTTGGAGTTCAAGGCCAGTGTGAGGTTTTTAGAGAATATGGGCAGGGGAGTAAAGTGGCCACTGAAGCAAGAGGCAGCCAATCCCAGGAAACCTTCTAGGCCTGAAGGAGCTTAGACCCTTTTGTGAGGTTGGGAGAGCCATTGAAAAATTTAAGCAGAGAGGAGTCAGGTGTTTGCTTTAGAGGAATAATTCTGCCTACAATACAGAGGAAGAAATGAAGAGGCAAGATTAAAGGCAGGGAGACCACTCGTCTGGCTCTTGCAACAACCTTGGTAAGAGATAAAGATGGACTGAAGGAAGTTGTAAAAATTGTCAGATTTAATTACCAATTGTGTGAGGGCTGGGAGTATGGTAGGAGCTTGGTATGGTTCATAGATTTCTAGTTTGGAGGGCTGGGTAGATAGCCATGTTACTGAATAAGATTAGTAATACAGAAAAAGGAACTAGTTTGGGGTGCTGGTGTGTGTGTTTGATGTACTGAGCTCTAGCTTTGCTGGAATGGACGTGGCTGTGGGTCCTTTGGGTTAATATGTCCTGTAGAAAGGATAGGGTACAGAGAATATGATAGGTCTGGAGCTGAGAAGAGCTATCTGGGATTAAGATAAAGGTCTGAGCATCACAGATGCAAAACAAGTAGTTAGAAGTGGAGAGGGAGGGTGACTGAGATTTCCAAGAAAGAATAATCAAAGAGAGAGAGAGGAGGCTGAGGGTTGGATCATGTAACTTCTCAATTGAAAATTATAAATCAGAAACTTGAGATCTTATTCATTGTTGACACAGCCTTTAGATATTTTTCCCAATGGGCAGACTTTGGCTGACAGCAAAGTGTATGTGCCAGGAGTTCGATTTATTCTGTAAAGAAATTATTCCCAAAGTAAGAAATTGTGACTCTCACTGGGAGACTGTGTATGCTCAGTTTCCAGCGCCTCCTGGCAGTTGGTCATTTGGATCACATTTGGGCCAGTCTTTTTCACACTAGTATTGTGAGTGACATAGTTTTGGATAGTGGGAGTGGATGAGTCTTCTACAAGCCTCATAATCACCTCTTTTGATCTGAACCAGTTGGGAAGTTTGATCTTCAGGTTTTCTTATGACACAAATTAGGATTTTTATCTTTCAAAAGGAAGGAGATAAAATAACTTGTTCTTTCTTTCTCCCTCAATGTGTTAGTCAGGTTTTCTCTAGGTAAACAGACCAGTAAGCTATACATGGAGAGAAGAAGGTATTAATTTGAAAGGAATTTGCTCACACAGTTAGGGAGGTGGAAAAGTCCCAAACTGCTGCCTGCATGTTGGAGGCCCAGGAGAGCCGGTGGTGTAATTCAGTCCAGGATGAAGACCTGAGAACCAGGGGCCCCAAGGGCAAGAGAAGGTCCATGTCTCAGCTCAATCAGGCAGTAAGGGCTGAATTCTTCCTTCCACCATCTTTTTGTTTTATTCATGCCCTTAAAGGATTGGGTGGTGCCTATGCACACTGGGGAGAGCAAACCACTTACTGAGTCCACTGACTCAAATGCTAATTTAATCTGGAAATAACGTTTAGCCAAATACCTAGGCGCTCCGTGGTCCTGCCAAGCTGAGGCATAGAATTAACCATCTCACTCAGAAACAAAGGGCATGGGAATATTTGAGATTTCCAGCCTTTCTTCCTCCCTCCTCCCTCTTCCCATTCCTCCCTTCCTTCCTCCATCCTTTTCTAGGATTCAGTGAATGTTAATATAACACCCATTTTGTTCCAGGTGCTATGGTGGGGGATTTGATCAGTACAACATAGTTCTGGCCCCGGACCAGGGTGGTCTACTAGGGAAGATGGTAATAGTGTAAGCAAACACATGTTGGGAAATGTGAAGGGTGATAGGAGAGAGAAGAAAACAAGATGTGCTGTGGGCTCAGGGGGGCTCAGCAGATGTGCCTCTGCTCCCAGCCAATGTGGTGGAGCAGAAGCATCGCTTGGCCAACAAACTGAATCATGAGAAGTAACAAATGGATATTGTGTTCAGCCACTAAGTTTTTTTGGATTGGTTTGTGACTGTGATCTAACTGAAACAGGGCTTGCAATTTCTTGGTAGTAGTTCCTCAACTCACTCAACTGCTCCTCTTTCCTTACCTGTTATTATGGGCTAAATTGTTCCTCCCTCCCTCCCAATTTATAGGGTTGAAGCCCTAACTCCTCATACTTCAGAATGTGACTATATATGGAGATCGGGCCTTTAAAGTGGTGATTAAATTAAAATAAGGCCATTAGGCTGGGCCCTAATCCAATCCTAATGCTGTTCTTCTAAGAAGAGGAAATTTAGATACACAAGATATATGTAAACAGAAAAGACGTGTAAACAGAGGACACAATGAGAAGGGGGTCCTCTGTAAGCCCAGGAGAGAGACGCCTCAGAGGGAACTCAGTCTTGGATGTCCAGCCGCCAGAACTGTGAGAAAATAAATTTCTGTTGTTTAAGCCACCCAGCCTCTGGTATTTTCTCACGGCAGCTGTAGGCAACTAATACACCCACCAAGGCAAACCATTCACCAAGTCAGGCCAACTCTACTTTGTTAATCGCCCTCCCCTTCCCGCACCTTGTCATCTCTACTCCCATGTTCCTCCTTTCCTTCTGGGGTTACTACAACAGCAATGTGACTGGGTCTCCTTTCTCTTTTCTTCCCCTTCTACAAAGTCACCCTTTCTCCATCTTGTAGATCAGAGCTTCTTGACCTGTTCACTTTGACACTCTGGACTGGATAGCCATTCGATGTAGTTGGGGAGTTTTTCTGTGCATTGTAGCATGCTTAGCAGCCTGAATGCCAAATATCCCCATGGGTCAAATATGCCTCCAGCTGAGAACCACTGTCTAAAACTCTATCTGAAACTCAAATTCTTTGATTTCTCTGTTCAAAATCCCTGTGACAATAACCCATTATCTTTGGTTTGTTTCCCAGATAAGTCCCACCCCATGACGGGAATGAGAGGGAGGAGAGGTGAGAGAGCGCTGTGATGACCCTTCTTAGTTCTGAGCTGAAATCAGGGGCCCAGTTTGGTTATCTCTGCTTCGGGGCAGGAGGTGTCAGAAACCTAAAGGAAGGTGCTTCGTATAAAAATACAAGAGTTATTTTTTAATCTGAATGCCATTCCCTCTGACCTGCAGAAGACGCTATCTGTCCACTTTGTGAAATCACTAATGGATATTGCTTATCAGGCGCTTGCTATGTACCAGGCACCATTGTGCTCAGAGCTTTAGAGAAATTAACACATTTAATCCTCACAAAAGCCCCGGGAACATGACACAATTTTAAATTCCGTTTTGCTGGTGAATGAATTTAAATTACATTACTTCCTCTAACAGCACGTCTAACCCAGGCCAGAGACAGGTCTGAACCCAGACCGGCTGCCTCTGCAGCCGTGCTTGTCACCAAGCTCCTCGGTGTTGTGGGTGCAGCAGCGAAGGCAAAACATGTGTTCCTGGACCAGCTCTGCCACTTACTGGCTGGCTGTTTCTTGGCTGTGTTCATTTACTTTTCTGAATTTAATTTATTTTTCAATAAAAATGGGGGAAATAATCCCTATCCTATCCTATCCTATCCTTTGAGGGTTGTTACAGGGTTAAATAAAGTCTAATGTCTAGCACCAAGGAGATAAGCAGTAAGAATTCATTCATTCTTTATATTCATGTGATATCAATAATACTTGATCTAACTATGTCATCCATGAATTAGGAAGAGATGTGCATGGTAACTCTTGTTAAAAATGTAAAACAGTGTATAAATATTTAGTGTTTGAGAAGTCTAGTTTTGTGTATGTGTATGTGTGTATGTGTGTGTATGAAAGAGAGAGAGAGAGAGAGAAATAGATAACATTAGTCTTCTGGAACATCTAGTTTCTGCCCAGTGCTTATAAGAGTTATCACATTTAATTATCTTCAGAGTAGTTGTTAACATCTGAATTTAATTTCTAAGAAAACAGAGGCTCAAAGAAAAGTTGTAGCTTACCCAAATGTCATATACTTAGTGAGTGACAGAGCTGCCCATCACTTAAACGTCGGTCTGTTTGGTTTTGAAATCCAGATTCAGAGGCACAGCTTTGCCTTTGTGTGACATTTGTAAGTTTTAAGTTTCATAGCTGTGTTATGTATTTCAAAATAGGTAAGTGTCAAACCCTAATTATGTAAAAAAATATCTACAAGTCTTCCTCTTCTTTCTGCAATGAAGTCCCTCAGGGATAATAAAACTAACAGCTTAGTGCCCACAGGGCAGAGCTGCCCCCGGGGCCTAGCAAGCCAAAAAAGAGAAGCAGATCCATGGACCTAAAATATTCACCCTGTGTCTCTCTGTCTCTCTCTCTCTGCGCCTGTCTGCTTGTCTGTCTGCCTGTCTTGCTCACACACGCACACACAAGCCCTTGGGCGCACGTGTTCATGCCGGATCTGAAAAGCCTTCAAGATAATTGAAAGGGCTGTGGAAAATTCCTTTGTGTTAGAAATATCAGGCAAAAACAAGATTTGACATTTACGGAAACAACTATCCAAGAAAACCCGTGGGGGAAATTAGGCTCCCTAAAAAATAGAAATTACCTTGAGATAATTGCTAACTTTGTAATCATTTTAGAGTTCAGTGAAAAGTTCGGAAATGAAAGAGAGCGTGTCATGACTGAGGTATTTAAAACATTCTATTTGAACCCAGGACAGTAGCAAGGTTGTCGGAAGCCCCTCTGCCATTTACACGGTTGGGCCTCAGGGACTCTCGTTGGATCGAGTAAAGAAAAGGATCACGTAAGTCATTCCTATCTGTTAGTGTAGGGTTTGTGTTATTGTTTTTAAATGGAGAAACTGCAGATATCAGGAGACCCCAAAGAAAACAGAGGAAAATGTGACGCAGAATTTCACAGAATAAATGAACTGAGTAGAACATGTACCCCCAGGGAGGTTTGGCAGCAAACTGAAAATGAAATGGAATAGATTTTATAAAGAAAAACTGCTTTGGTAATGCAATGATCAGCACTACTCATATGGACAAAAAATTCAAGACGATTCGTGGTCATTTAGAGGCTTTGCCTAGAGAAGCCCATTCCTTCTGACTTCTTCCCTGGAGATTGTCAGCTTTTGTACATGTTAGTAATCAGGACAATAGTTCAGATGTTAAGAATGAGTTGATGTATTTTATTGATTATTTTGGCTAAAAATGGGGCTTTTTGTGTTTGTGATTAGTCTCAATTGCAATGGAGAAAATGGAGGAAAATAATTCTAGGGCACATAACTGCAGCCATACCTCAGAGATACTGGGGGTTTCGTTCCACACAGCTGCAATGAAGCGAGTATCACAAAAACATGAGTCTTATTTATTTTTTATTTTTTATTTTTGCTGGTGGAAGGTCTTGTCTTCCATTTGTAACACAGTACTGTGGTCTGTATGCTAGAACATAGCTTGGGGTGTGATAGGAGGTGTAAGGAAGAAACAGAGATTGGCTGAGTGGATTAAAAACACACAGCTCAACTCTATGTTGCTGAACAGAAACTCCAAATTTACTGACATAAGCAGACTAAAAACAGAGGGACAGAAGACAGTATGTCATGCAAAGATTTTTTTAAAAGCAGGAGTGACTATATTAATATCTGATAAAGTAGATTAAGTTAGAGCAAAGGAAATTACTAAACCAAAGGACATCACCTAGTGAGGGAAGGATAAATATACCAGGAACACATACAGAAGACCCTAAATATGTACACAGCAAGCCACAGTGGCTCAAAATAAAGGAAAGGAAAATCTGCCCTTTGATTGGTGTATTTGGACATTTAAGATGTTGATCAATATGCTAGCACTTGAGCCTGCCATTTTATTTTATTTAAAAATTTTTTTCTTTGGTTATGATTCTTATATTCCTCTTTTCTTGCCTTCCTGTGGGTATGGAAACTTTTTAGGATTCATTTCTGATTTATTTATCATGTTCTTGAGTATATCTGTGTTTATAGATTTCATAGCAGTTGCTCTGGGTATTTCAATATATGTATGTAGGTGACTTAGAACAGCCTACTGACCTTGACACTTGACCATTTTGAGCAAAGAGCAAACTTCCATTGGGGTCTCTGTCTTCTAAATTTTGGGTGTCAGATGATGTTATTGTTCTAATCATCAGATAAGATTTATAAATCTCAGGAGGGAAAGGGTATTTTCGTGCACTTCCCCATATTCATGATCTTTCTGCTCTTCCTTCTTCCTTCCTAATTCACCAGGGTTCTTTCTTTTTATCATTTCCTTTCTGTTTGAAGAACTTCCTATTAGCCAGTCCTTAAGAATGGGTCTGCCAATAACACATTCTTGCAGTTTTTCATCATCTGAGAATGTTGATATTTTTCCTTTATTCCTGAGGGATGACTTGTGAAGACACAAAATTCACGTTTGACAGTTCTTCTCTCTCAAAACTTGGAAAATACTGTGCCACTTTCGTCTGTTCCTCTGTGGTTTCAGAGGAGAAACCCACTGTCATGTGAATTGGTGTTCCCCATCAGTAATGAGTCATTTTTCTTTCCAGATTTGTCTTTTAGCTGTAGTTTTTAAAAAGTGTTTATTATGTGCCTTGGCATGAATTTCTTTGACTTATTTGGGACATTTTCAACCATTGTTTCTTCTGATATTCTTTCTATTTCCCTCTTTTTCTCCAATCCTTCTTGAACTTTGATGATACAAATTTTGGATTTTCTTTTTTTAGTCCCACTCATCCTCCAGACTTTTTGTTTTTTTTAAGTCTAGCTCTTCTCTGTTGTTCAGTTTGGGTGAATTACATTGTTCTGTCCTCAAATTTACTAAAGCCATCATGTTTTGTCATCTCTGTTCTACTATTGAACCCATTCAATTGATAAGATTTCCAGTTTTATATTTTCAGTTATGATTTTCAAAAATAACTTCATTGTCTTTTCTGAGATTTCCCACTTTTCCATTTGTTTTAAGAGAATTTATAACAGGTGATGAAGCATCTTTATGACCACTGCTTGTCTTAGTCTGCTTGGTTGCCAGAAAAAATACTATCACTTTCTAATACTTTGGTGGGCAGGAAGTCCAAGGCCAAAGTTCTGGCTGATTTTGTTTCTGATGAGAGCCCTCTCCCTGGCCTGCAGTTGGCTGCTTTCTCACTGTGTCCTCACTTGGCAGGGGAGAGGTGGGGGCGGGGGGTGAGGGGAGAGAGAGAGAGAGAGAGAGAGAGATTGAGAGAGAGATTTTCCAGTGTCTTTTCATATAAGGACTCTATAATCTCATTTGGTCAAGGTTGTACTCTTATAATTTCATTTAACTTTAATTACTTCTGTAAAGGCCCTGTCTTCAAATAAAATCACACTAGGGTTCCCAATACAGTCACCTGGATCTTCCACATATAAATTTGGACTAGATACAATACAGTTTATCATACTGCTATAAAGTCTATGTCTGATAATTCCAATATTGGGTACTTCTTGGTGCTGGTGTTAGTTGATTACCTTTTCTCATTCAAGTGTGATTTTCTAGGTTCTCTGTAGGATGGATGAGTTTTTATTGTATTCTGACATTCTGTGTATGTTTGTGGACTCTGGGTCCTATTCAATTTTTTCTTTGCCTAGGCAGCTACCCTGACTCGGTTTGGCATATGAGTTCTGGACTTCTTTTGTGTTGTGGTCCCAATGGCATCTGAGCAACATTATTTTGATCTACTTAGTCAACAGGTAACCCTGGGGCTCCCGTAGTCCCTGCCGGATCTGCCAGGCCAATAGGCGAGTCTCCACTGGGAGGGGACATGGCAGGCTCCCCTTGCTGATGTCCTGCCCAGCCCTCCTTCTGCCAGGCTTTCCCAGTGTCTCTGGGTAGCAGGTGAGAGTCACGGACCAAAGAGGACAAGCAAGTATCTTCCACCAGGTTGCTTCCAGTTCTTTCCACCTGCCTCCTTCATACCCATTTTATTTCCTCTTTTCCTTGCCTACATTTGAGGACTCAGTGCAATGTTTGCATATAGTAGATGCTCATCTGTTGCTTTGCTTGAATTACTCATCTAATAATTCACTCACTTGACAAGGATGTTGGTGGAGAGGGTTTGTTTTCATTCCACTTGCATGGGTTTGTCTAGACATCTGTATACCAGGGGTAAGCCTCTCAAAGGTGGTTAGCTACAGGGTATGGCTCCTTTCTGTGGGAATTGTCTACCTTCCCAGGAGTAGGGGAGTGTCTTGGAGAGAGCATGTTAATCTTTTGAAATGCTTTTCTTTTTATCACACAGAGACCTTTATAGAGACAAGCAAGAAAAATCATTGCTTCCTCTCCGTGGCTTTTGTACAAGAAATCTGAAGGATTTTGGAAAGACGTTTCAGCTTTTACATCGCAAAGCAGGCTATTTTGTTGATATGAGAAGAATTTGTAAAAGAGTTAACTGTTCCATCCCCTCTCACAGAGGCTGGCTTAAGAGCACACGTTCCTTAATTTTGGTTATAGGATTACAGAATATCAGAACTGAATGAGAAAATAGAAAAAAGCTGGTCCCAAACCTCCTGTGTCGCCAGTGTGGGGAATGAGGCTTGGCGAAAGGAAAGGTTTGGCTAAGGACACAGAGAAGATAGCAGCACGTGGGCAGGAACAGGGAGTATTTGTGCTCGGAGAGCCCTGGGTTTGAAACCTGCCTCAGCCACTTCCTGGCTGTATGATCTTGGCCAAGTTCTTTACCTTGCCTAATTTTATTTCTTCAGTGGCATTGTGAGGACTCAGCAAGGTAATCAATGTTCAGTGCTGGGAAAATAGTAAGAGCCTAATAAATATAATTCCAGCCATTCAAGAGACACGGCCCTCTCTCTCTCTTCCCCACCCAGCTTTAGGACAGAGCGTTCCCTGCTCCATCTGGCAAACCAATTACACTTTCCCTGTTAGGTCTGCTTTCTTGTTTCACTCATTTATTCCTAAGCATTTGCTGAGTGCCTGCTGTGTACATGCGCACTAGAGATGCAAAGGTGAATACAGCAGTCCCTGTCGTCCTCCTGGGGCTTGCTCTCTCAAGGGGAGATGGCCACATAAACCGAAGGATGGGGACAGAGACATGCACAGGGCACAGGGGCTGGGAAAATTATTTTTATTTTATTTTTATCTGTTTGCTGAAAGACGGTTGAGCCTAGCGTATTGGCTGTAAGTAGAAAATGGCTGCAAGGCATTTGGCCCATGGATTTCTGAAAGTAAGATTTCTGCTCTTGGAAACATTTCTATCAATATATACCTCGGGCATGCAGGAGATCAAGGTTCTAGAAGCTGGAGGAACTAGTTCTGAGTCATCAGTAGTCTAACCAGGCTGAAGTCAGGTAGAGTCACCTTTTATAGTACGTTTCGTCACGGCCAGTGACTAGGAGTTTATTCAGAGTCAGTTTGCTGCTTAATTATCGGACTGAATGTGGAAAACCCAGTTTTAAGGATAAGTTCTAATTAAAGAACGATGAGCTCAAAAGGCAGCAGCATGTCTTTGAGAGAAATGAGAGTGCTATAGGAAATCAGGAGATGCAGAAGTTAATCTTACTTACTAGCCCAGACCATGGAAAACTTTCAAGTTGGGACTGAACGGTGGAAATGGGGGTGGTCATTATGGCGGACAAAGACACCCTGATCAAAGACTGGGGTTTCGTCCGTGGAAGGTGGGCACTGGGGTCATGGGCTTGAGGAAGAGGGGAGACAGGCTTGGGGGTGAACTCTTATGATCATGAATATCACACTAATGAGGGTGGACTCTGGACCTCATGCTGCAGCAAATAGAGACGTGATGGGCGGTAAGAGTGAGAATTACAAGAGTAAGTTTGAAATTATTATATTGTCGGCAAATTCTCTGCTCTTTGCATCTCTGCATTTTTAAAGAAAGGGGCTATTAAACATATTTAAACAATGGCAGGTTTTTTTTTTTTGCCACAATAGCCATTAGACATATATACTTAAAAAGAGAGTGCTACTTTGCAAAATGCCTTCAGAAAGGTTTTAGGGACATATGACAAGGGGCCCGACCCTGACTATAGCTCTGAGGAATGTCGTCTAAAGTGGATGGACAGTCCCATGTTGATCGAGGACTGTCACACTGCGTGGCGGCTATAGGGGGCACACCACCATGGGGGGGCGCTGCAGAGAGCGCAGCGCTCCCTGAACCTGAGGGAAACCACGGGGCCGGGGGGGGGGGGGGGCAGCTGAGGTGGGAGCAGGGCTCTGAAACCCCCAGAGCCCATCCCGAGGTCGCCACAGATGAGGGGGACAAACACAAAATGTTGCAAACACTTCTCTGTTTGCCAGGAGAGCAGATGGGGACACTTCCCTCTTACTGGAGAAGGCCGTGGCACATCCCTGTCCCCCATTGTCCTTTGTTCCAAGGCTTTTATTGAAAATCTTATCAGTGGGGTATGTAACAGGAATGCATAAGTTATCTCATTACATCAGTATGGTAAGTTTCACAGTGAATATATGATGCTTTTAAGAAGACAAGTGACAGGAATACACTGATTTACATGGGTCCGAGAGGAGACCAGAATCAACAATAGAGACTATAGATAAGGGGAGAGTAGACTTAAAGGCGCCTTAAAGATATAGGGTAAAAGGTGTAAATAAAGTAAATGTCTTAAGAATACCAGGTAAAGGGTGTAAATAAAGCAAATGTCTCAACAAGGTAAGGGGTGTAAATAAAGGTCCTTCGCAGCATGAGCTGACCAGAGAGCTGAGGGAGGAACAGAGCGCACTCTAAAGAATTCACTTTTAGGCCTGATTACCCCAGGACCGGCCAGATCTGATTTAGGGCTGTTTTTCCTGCAGTGTTTCGAGCCTGAGCCAGGCGTGGGGAGGGAGCCACCAAGGGATAAGGAGATTGCTTCTCAGCTGCAATGAGGACTCCGGCCATGTCCAAGCCAAGCTGAGAGGTGCAGAGACCCTTTTGCCCCTTCTCCGTGTCCCCAATTTCTTGTCTGCTGCCAATATCAACCAATACCTGCCTTAGGTTGTTTACCTCGGCATGAGGTAGCTTACCTGCCATTGGCTATTGACCATCCATGGCAAAGCAGAGAGGCAGGGGCATAGCCTCTATGTCTCCTGATTGAATAGTCACATCCTTGGCCCTTTGCAGGGAAAGAAATGACCAGGACCTGCCACGCTGCTTTAGGTTTTCTTCCGCAGATTCTCTTGAGCAGCCCAGGAGGGAAATGAGGAATCTCGATCTAGCTTAGGCTGGAGTCCAGGCATGAAATAATCATTACAAAATAAAAACAGAGTAGTCGCTTTTTGGGCCTAACTGGGTCTGGGCTCTGTTTGCATAAGCAAATTAATGAACTGGAAAGTCTCATTTTTACAAGTGCTAAATTGTAAAGATACTACAGGGACAGACACTTCAGTGGTGTTGATGTCTGTTCCAATGAGAAAAGTACATCTCATGGAGAACCAAGGAAGCCTCCTAATTTAAAGTAAGTGTGCTGTTAGCAACATCATTTCACTTTCAGCAGAGGTGGGAGGCATGGCGGAGACTGTTTTCCTTTCGTCTGCTGCAGATTTTCTGAAATGCGTGTACAAGTTATGGAAAATATGAAATTCTTTTTCCTAGGATGGCTAAATTAAATATTTGAAGTATATGGAATTCTCCTTCTCTGCCTCCCTTTTTTTTCCTGTTCTCCCTCCCAGCCTCTTGCTCTACCCTTGTTCCCTCTCCCCTCTTCTTGTTCTTCCTTCCTCCTTTCTTTCCTCATACCTATGATATGTCAGTCACCATTTGGGACAAAATTTACAAAGATGGAAAATTCAAGTCCTATTTTTAAGGAACTCGTAGTCTATTGGAGGAAGTAGATGCATAAAACACATAAGCAGGTAATCATAATGCAACACAAGCAATGGATTGTATTTCAGTTATTTTCAGCCCAAAGGCATTTTTCTGAGTTTTTTGGAGTGGGGCAGGGGATGGGAGGTGGCAATGTGTGGAACAACCTTAACTAGTCCTTTGAAGATGTCTAGGAGCCTAAAACAGAGAGGTTTGTCCTCTAGCAAAATATTGATGAAAGCAAGCTTTGTGAAGAAGGTCCAAAGAGCCATTTTTCCAAAAAGCACAGCTTATTTGGTAACTCAGGAGAGCAGTGATTACCGAGCCTCCCTTTCTGAGGTTCTAATGGGTCTCTCCTGCTTGTGTTTGCACGTGGCAGTGCCATCTCAGGAGTTCTTAGCTCTTCCTGCCAAACACAGGCCTAATTTAGAGGAGTCTGAGCAAGGTCCGCTCTTGCAATATGTCATTTCCTTTCCTTTCATTTCTTAGGTGTTTTAGGCAGAGCACCAACTTCCGGACTGACTTCCAAATCCCAGCTTAGTGCTGCTGCACTTCTAGCAATTACATAATTAAGAGTTTTTGGCTTAAAAGACATTTGTGTGTTTGCTTAATTTAAAGTGCAGGCCCCAAAGGTTGCGCTAATTTTAAATATCACTTCTCTTGTTTTTCCTGTGTACGGAACCATCCAATTCTCCAGTCCATGCAGAAGCTGTTCCTACCCCCCTTTTACTGATGGGGTCACTGAGCTGTGGGGAGGCTAAATGCACACGTTAATCCCTCTAGTGGGACCCAAAGTCGGAGTGTGAAGGAAATTCGAGTCTCCTCCTTCCACGTCTGCTTCCCCTAGAGGGGACGTGGAGGACTAAGGCAGGTTAAGTTTAGGAGTCACAGAGAACAGACCTCAGCAAGTCACTAAGTGTTAGCTAGTTAGAGTGATGAAGAAACGAGCTCTCTGGCCACCCAAGAGCTGGGCTAATCAGATATTAAATAACTTCACAACGCTGTAGAATCCACCCACTTAGTCATTCAACAAATACTTTTCGAGTTTCTATAACATGCAAGAAACCCTTCTAGGCACTGGGCATATAGTGGTAAACAACCAAAACAACACCACAAAGTCTGTTTTCCTTCAGGGAATATTCTAGAATGGGGTGTCAGACAACAGCAAATAAATATAATGTATATGATATAAGATGGAGACGAGTTTTGTGAAGAAAAATGAAGCTCATCAGGCTGGCAAGTGTGTTGCTATTTTGCTGAGAGCAGCCAGGGAGGGGCTGGTAAGTTGAAAGCTCAAGGGCGTGAAGAAATGAGATGGTCCAGGGGAATCTGCTGCGGGCAGGAAGAGCCACCGGAGCAAAGCCCAGTGGTGGGGGCCAGCCCAGGGGGTTTGAGTCACAACAAAGAGGCCAGTTTGCCAGACAGTAAGCACAGTGGGAAGCTAAGGAGATGAGTTTGGAGGGGTAACAGGGTGGATCACATGGTAACCTTGGACTCTGGACTTTGGACATCGCTCGGAGGGAAAGTAGTGGAGGTTTGAAGCAGAGGACTGATGGGAACTAACATATTCAGCTGGCTCATTTTGATGACTCCATCGAGAGTGGGCTGTGGGGACCCAGGGTGGAAGCAGAGAGATTTGATAGCAGGCCACGGTGCAAGTCCAGGAGGATGGAGGCCGGGGAGTGGGGGGCTGATGCCATGGACCTTAATTCTCAAGACAAGGCGTGTGATCCTGCAGGGACATCAGCCCCTCTGGGCAGAGGATGCCCAGTGCCTCTTGTTCCATCTTCAACCTCTGGATTTGGCATTCTGCTGTTACTTATTTCACAGTGTCAATAATTGGGACTCTAAGAGATTTCAAATCAAAAGATCCAATAGCCTTGGGCAATCCGCTTGACCGTTCTGGGCCCCTGAGTGCTCATTTTAGAATTTTCAGAGCACCATCTCATTTGTTCATCTTTTAGAAATAGTCCAAGAGATGTGTAGGAAAGAAACTAATTCATTGAAAACAACGATGCAAATTAGGGGAGTCTCATATATTTCATAACATGGCTGTTATTTTGCCAATGTTTTTACAAAGATCCTCATTCCATGAGCATCAATGTGAAATGTCTCCACTGTTGCTTTCCCTCCGTCCCCCAACCCCTGCTGTTTCCTAATTTTGTCTACCTTTTTCTTTCCCAATGTCTCTCCCATTTGTCCTTCTGCTTCAGCCCCTGAAGTCCAAGTCCTTGTAGGGTGATAATGACACCACCGAAATAACCTTTTGGGGAACTTCCCTGCCTCTTCTGTTACCTTTGCAGGTCATGTCCCACACTCTTCCCTATACCGTAAATCCGTATCTCAGCGGTTGGCCCCCTTCCCAAGGGAACCCTACCTTCTTCTTCCGTCTCATGTCCTCCGGTTCTGTTACAGGGACCCAGTGGTTCCAGAATTTCCTTACAATCCCCTACCGAGTCATTTTAATTTCTGTGGATTTCTATGTGAAATAATGTCCTCTTCTTTCCTCCTCTCCTAAACTCTCAGTCTTTCCTGACACCTCTCCTGTTCCTCTGACTTACCCAGTTCTTCACTCACTGAGCAACTAAGTATTTCTTCTGTATGATATTACTGACCTCCATATATATTCACGTCTTACCTCCTAATAAGACCATCTTTAGATAATCTCAGTCCTGAGCACAGCACAAGACTCGTGGCATGTGCTGCGAGTATCTGCAAGGTCAACGTGGCTCCAAAAGACAAACAGGAGACCTGGAGCTAAGCAGGCGAGGCTTAAAATCCCAGATCCTTGGAGCAGTCACTGTGTGATCTTGGGTAAATTATTTAACATTTCTGAGCCTTGTTTTCTCAGCTTTAAAATGGTCGTAAAGCACCCACTGAGATGGACCATAGAAGTAAATGCTCGCTAACTTATAGCTATTATTATAAGCATTACCGGAACTGTCATAAACTGTCACTGTTCATCCATGTGAACATCAGGACTCGCTCTGCTGGACTCAGCTGTTAGTTGAGGGAACTGATCTAGGTCAGCATTTTTCAAATGCTTTAAAGCTATGTTCCTTCCACATCTCTAATAAAATTTCACATTTTTTTCTTTAGCGTCATTTCAACTGAAAAAGAATTTGATTTACTTACGAAAAAGCGATGCAATCATCAGGGCAAAATGATTCTCTATTTTCAAACTACACCCCAAAGATGGAACTCGGAGAACTAGCTGTTCTCTCATGCCCCCTTCAGATCTGCTGTTTGGCCTAATTCTGGAGGTTCTGAGTGGGAGAAGTTCAGGTCTGTCTACTTTTTCTGTCAAGAAATGATACTCAACTTTGGTTGCCTAACCTCTGTTGCATGTCCGAAATCTCTTCGTACATAAAAGTTATATTTCTGTCACTAAAACATACATGGGGGCCCGTGGAGTATCTTTCTTCTCCCTGTTATTTGCTGGATGGGTTCCACCCTTCACTAAAAGCAATCGGCACAGGTTTAGAGAATCAGACGCCTGCTCCTGTAGCATGTGCTATGGATGGTGTCACTCCTCAAGTTCAAAGCAACTGGAACCACTGGCTCTAGAGGGTAGGAAAATTTACACATGGTAAATACTATCGATTGCTCTTGCCCAGAGATTAATTTAGAAAAAAGGATCTGTTACTAGTATGAAGGTGATGGGTGATGATGGAGAAGCGAATGGGGAGGAATCAATACCCAGGGGCCACCATTAATGTGCTACTGTCACTATTGTTTGGACAGGTTTACAATCAAATGCTATTGATTTTTCATCAGTTTTTCAACTGGCTTCAGAAAGCAAGGTTGCTGGGTTTTGACAAATAAAGGGTTTTCTAACAGACAGCTTTGTTCTAGCTTTTGCACCCAGGAAAGAGCGCTTGAGATTTGCTGAGTCGGCCTTCAGTCCCTGATACATTTGCACTGCACCTTTGGCTGGATGGCTTGGGAGGAATTATGAGAAAGAGAGGCCTCTGCGAGGGCCGAGCTGGGCATCCTTGGTGGAAAGAATGGTGTCGCTCAGAGACTAGGACATCCTGAAGCAGCAGTGTAAAAGCTGGGCAGGGGGATTAGATACTCAGGATGCACACGAGGACTTTGGGGCGGAGCTGGGAAGCTGGAGGTTAACAGTCACTAAGCATGTGCCAAGTGTCAAAAATTTACATGTGTTGTCTCATTTAAATCCTACACCTACCATATTAGAAAGAATTGAAATGCACAGAGTTCAAGTGACTGGCCCAGGTAGACACAACTGGGAAATGCAGGTGGGATTTGATTCCAGGACCATTTGAAATCATATCTATTTTCCTTTAAATGTTTCAGTTCATGCATGTGTTTCTAGTGATGATGATGGATTGCTAGGTGCTCCAGTTTAAGGGATTTAAATGAATGAGAAAAGCCTTGAATATGACCTTTATCCTGAAGTGGCCCATCACTCTACCTTCTTACTCCTGGTGCTAGCTATTTATACTTGCAGTTCCTGCTGCAGGTAGTGGGTATCTTGAGGTGTAAGAGCTTCATCTTACCAATTGGTAATGATGGTTCTTGATATTGACCCACATATATACACAATAACAATAATGACAGAAAAATCCATGGGTTTATTTTTTGTATATTCCTTCTAGGGACTATTGGGAATTTTCAACCACTTGGACATTTTTTTTTTCTTTGAGAATGTGTGTGGGTAATTTGAAAGATACTGTTCTATTTAACCACCTTTTTCTCCTGGTGGCTTTTTTTAGAATTTATAACTAAATGATAGATGTTTAGTGCTCAAAATTAATGAGGAGAATCCATTTCTTGGCTCTTAGCATGAGTAAACAATTTCTGTGTTGTAGGAGTGAGGAAGACTAGAATTGGATTCAAGAGAACTATGCTGAGATCTAATCTTGTCTCTGGTGCTAAGTTACTGTGCAACTTAGGGTAGGTTCCATCTCTCTAAGCATCACTTTTCTCATCTATAGATGAAGGGCGAGGCACACAGTGTGGTTCTCAAAGTTGTTTAGAGAGCAGAGCAACAGGAAGTTTGGGTACTTTTTCTCCACATGTAATGAAATTATTGTAATTCTTATATATCAAATAGAAAGATTTTTTTCTGGCATAACATATTCTATATTCTTTATTCTTCTTAATCTTAAATGGGAATATTATGTAAAATATTTTAAAACCTATATCTGATCAGGATAAAAATAACCTAGATCTACCTCCCACATATATAGTTAAGGGCGAACTTGTCAAGTTGAGCAAAGAGACTTGATATCGGGTGTGATATTAACTAACTTTTGTAATTGCCTGCCTGTAGGAAAGCAATAGAGGAGCTAAAAGTTCATGAAAATTAGTGTGAGGAAATGTTATAATTTAGAAATTGTCTTCAGTAGAGTATCTTTTTTTTTTCCATGTGGGCTGGGGGAAGACCTCATGGGTTTGTTTATAGAATATAACGTGATAAATATAGAGTATATGATTTATTTTTTGATTTAAAACTCCCTTAGAGTTATCCCATTTGATTTTAGAGGCAGATATCATCTCTGTTTAGCTCTGAATTCTTTAGAAATAAAGTTTGAGAACCAAAGGATTAGATGTACCTTAAGATCCCTGCCAAAACTGGCATTCTCTGATTCAAAGATTGCTTTCCTCTAGGGCAAGAAACCAAGACTCTTGGGAGTTTGGAGTAGGACTGGGAGTGAGGGGTGGACTTGAGGATGGGGATGGGACATGCCAGTTAAGCAACTGTCAAGATTTTTACCCACTAAGGCCTTGACTCAGTCCATTGATTATGTGAAGGCAATTCTTGACATTCCAAATTCTGTGCTGTCTGGCATTATATACAATGCCATCTGTCAGCTCTGTAGCTGGGCACTAATCTATGTGAGACAACTTAAAGAGGAAAAAAATGAAACAAGAACTTTGCATTGAAAGAAACTTAGACAGATGCTGTTGGACAGGCATCTCACTAGGCACTGGAGTGATAAAAAGTCAAAGATTTGCAGACTTCTTACCATCAAGGAAATGCAATATAGTGACAGACGCTCATGTGAATATACCTGTGTACACCTAAGGCCGAATGGGGGAACTACTGTAATTCAGGTACAAACACACAGGGCAGGACATGCTTATTTCATACAGGAGTCTCCGAGTTGTCTCTCCCAGGGTGAAGCTGTTAATTGCTTTTTTTCCTTTTTCATCTCCTCTGTCCCTGCAATGAGGCATGGGTGCATTTATTGAGATGGAGGCTCAAAGGGTCAGGATGCCTGTGTACAATTAGCGGATTCTCTTCCTGACTCAGATGGGACATGTGGCATAAGTGAGAAACAGATGTGTTACGTAAAACCACCCCACACTTTGGGATTGTTTGTTACACAGTGTAACCTAGACTATGCTAACTAATACAGCTAGAAGGAAATTGTTCTCTTAAACTGTTCTCAATCTTCTGTAACCTAGATCTGACTCTCTTATTCCTTTGAAATGTCTCATAGAAAGGATACTAATGATCTCCTCTTTTATAGACCCTGGAGAGTTTTTTAGGAATTATTCTATTTGAACTCTGTGTGGTATTTGATTCTATAAACCATGGAATTTTCCCCCATTGGCCTTTATGACACCATACTTCAGAAGAGTAGGGAATAGAAGACTAGGGAATAAATCCTGGGGTATTTTTCCTTTAATATGAAAAATATTTACAACAGCCTCTAACATCTTCTGAAATCAATAAATAGTTGTTACATGGCTATGTTCACTGAGTTAAATGGTTAGGACTCAACTATCTCTGATAATGGATAGTAAGTACTTTAAAAAGGTTCTCAAGAGGTTAATTAGAAATGTCTTAAACTGAGTCACATTGATAAGTGATATAAAAATGCTCATTTTTATTCCTTAAAAATATTAAATTCAGATAAGTGTTTTCTTTTCTGATCATATAACAGTGCATGCAAAACTATTTAAAGGTAATAAAATAATTTTTTATCACTATCATATCTATAACATCATTGATCATATTTATAACCTCAGTAGAATCACCTGTATTTTCACTCTACAAAAGAAGGATGAGTCAGAGAAATAATGATTTTGTCAATGTGAAGACTCCCCAAATATAGGGAAGCTGAACGAGAAACAATTGGCCCACACCTATAAAAATGTCTTAGGTAAAATATGGCTGTTCCCTGAAATAGAACAAATACAGAATAAAGGACACAGACATGTAGTTTATTCCTTTTTACATTTAACAAGAGAAAGCCCTGATTTTGTCATTTATTCTTCCCTTTTAGAAGCCCCATCCATTCTATTTCTGGTTAGTTGTTCTGGTTTAACATTTACCACGTTCTTCTAGTGCACAAGTATGTCCATACACTGGGCTTGTGCAAACCATAAACCTACAGAAAAACAGACTATTTCAGACAATTACCTAATCTAGTCTGCTAGATGTTCAATACCTGCATAAACGAGAACAAGAAACATTGACTACACATGTATATTTTAATTTCTTTTTAATGCTTATTGTTAATATATGTTTTTTATGTGAATTTTTAAATTGCCTTATACTTCTTATTTTTAAGTTCTGGGTCTGCTCACTGAAGTTCTTAAGGAGCTGTTTCTACCTTGCAAAGACACATCAGGTTCTGAACATAAGAAACTACCCTATTGCCTTCTCAATGTTTATCCACTTGATTCTAATCTTCATATTTGACTTGTTCCATGTTTTAATCTTGCCTCCATTCCATCTTGTCCATTGACAATTGACCTTATTGTTCATCTACTCTTTGTATCTTCCTTTCACTCTTCCACAGGAGTCTTTACCTACCTATATCTTTATCTTTCCTCTTGCTATTCCATCTCCTTTTGTTTCTGGCTGTGCCTTAGCAGCCCCCTGAGCCATGTACCCCGTGTGTGCTCCAACGGCTGGCCAAGTGACAGGCAACATGGAACAGTTAGGGCAGCAGGCAGAGGAAGTAGCTGGCATCTCACATGGGCAGGGAAGCCTAGCAATCTCTTGCCTAAGACTAGGTATTTGAAAAATGGTTTCTGACTATTCAGAGTCAAAAGCCTCCTGAGGACCAAGCTCCATCAGTAAAGGAGGCAACTAGGGCTATTGTTTTGCAAAAATTCTTGCATCCAGAGCAGAGAACTGGAGGGAGCCAGCACCAAGAAAATGAGGAGGTGCTGCCTTTGCCTGGACTAATGTCTGGGGCCTTAGATCGTCAGCATTGTAGCTGATGTTCAAACTCACAAGTACTTGGAGTGTGCGTCCTTCTGTGTGTTCCATATGTATACCAGGTCTGTCCAGAAGGTATCCAGCAATATACTATGAAAAATAGACATTTACTGAAGGAGGTACAAGAAACATTGTACATTGGACAATGACACCTCGGTCCCCTTCAAAGTAGGCACCTTGAGACCTTACACAGTGCTCCCAATTGCCACCAGCTGCTGCATCGTATTTTCCTGAATCTCATCAATGCTCTGAGATCTCTTTCCTTTCAAAGGTGACTTTAGTTTGAGGAAAAGCCAGAAGTAGCAGGGCACCAAGTCTGGGCTGTAGGGGGCGCTGAATCACCTGGGTGATTTGATGTTTCTCCAAAACACTGCATGAGATGTGATGTATGAGTGGGCACATTATTGTGATGAAGCTGCCAATCACTAGTTGCCTACAGCTGCAGCCTTCTGAATCATCCAAATAGTTGCCATAGAGGAATGTTCAAGCATAATGCAAAATTTGATGCAGATTTGTTGCTCTGCTTGCTCAGTCATTTTGAATGCAATGGCCACACAGTACACATGCTCACTTAATGACATCTACCACCTCCGCTGACTAGCATAATGAAGTTATTGTTGTTCACGCATGCGCATTCTAGTCCACTCTGCTTGGCTGCATTGATGTCATGCAAACCATTCTCATTATATTAACAATGGCTGAACTTTTTCTAGACAGACCTCGTATACATGAACATTAGGTGCCTCTGTGTACATGTGTGTATGCACAAACAGGTACAAACATATTTCCACATGGGTGGTTACAGTAATACACATGCTTGGCTGTGCAGATGTGAGGATGTATTACATGCTTTTGGGGAAGTGTTATGTATGCCAAGAGTCAGCAGCACTCAGTAAATATTTGCACAGTGAATAAATTATTCCATTTGTTCAATTCCATAAATATTTATAGAATAGTTTAATGGTAATTACAATCATAATAAGTAATAATAATGTAAACAAGGGAAAACTTCCACTAGAATATTTGTGAAAAGATGGGTTTGCCCCAGGATCTGCACAGAAATTATCCATGAGGCAGCTGCTGCTTTGTGGAAATATAAATCCATCTTGTTCTTGTCACTTCGCACCTGTGCTCACTCTCTCCTGCTCACAGACCGGAACTGTGGGCTGCTGTTTTCTTTCTGTCGCGTGTGGCTACTATCGTACTGGCCTCATGTTTTGTAGGCCGCCCCTGCTGCCTGAGCCCTCGATTTTATGTCACTCTCCTAATAAAATTCTGTTGTATTGTCTAAGAATTTTTACTGAGGTTTGGAGGGTAATGAAAGGGAATTACAGCGTGGGACTAAGACTCTTAATATTGGATGCTAAAAAGATTGTATTCAGCAACCAAGGAACAAAAAACGCCATGTCACTTACAGGGGTCCCATCATGGGTGGGTATCTGAGAGCCCTAACCATTTCCTGAATCCTGCAGAGTGTGGGTTTTGGTCTCCTCTTAGAAATACCTGTATCCATCTTCAGAGATTGGTTTCATTCTAGATCCATCCTCTTCCCCCTACCTTAGCAAACAGCAGCCACAGTCACACACCACAGTATACATCTCCCAAAGACTGAATTGTTCTCTCAAGATCAATGCATGGGAGACTTGTGTAGTTCAAGAGAGGTGACTGAATCCCAAGGTCCCTTTTCACATCTCTCTGCCAGAAGGAAAAAATATGCACGCCCTTATTCTTCTTTGGTCTTTGGTCCCATGTGGATAAACCTTGGACTGAACACCTCACCACCAGCCCCCTCCACCCATGCATGGGCACACGTTGCCCCAGGACAGATAATAAATCTCAGAGACAATACAGACTAAATCAATACTAGAGAACATTTTTCTACAGTATATACAGTCTACAAGGATTTTTCCTGTGCCCAAGGGGGAGAGTATTTCACATTAGAAAACAGCTTTCCTTTCTCTTCTCAACTTCTCCCTTTCCCATCATGCATTGTTCCATGGCAAGGGACCCACATAAACATATGAAATGGGGCTCATAACAGAGCCATTCCAAAGGGCTCTCATTTATTTCCGTTCACCTCCTATTAGCTATGCAAAGATGAGGAGCATGCTTTCAATGTATAGTTTTCTCTTTTCCTTGGGCCAGACCAAATTCTCAGTGTGGCCTTCCTCACTGAGGGGAAGGCAGAGGTATAATGATGTGTTTCCCCATCTACAGAACTTCTTAGGGAACAGTGGGAGCAGAAACACTCTTCTCATTATAACAATATTTTCACCTTAATTCATCTAAATATTTATAATGTTCATAAAAGAACATTGACGATCCTCTGCACCTGGACTCTAAAAAAACAAAAAAAACTTCTTAAAACAACGAAGTGATCTCATAGATTAATGCATTGCCTCATTTAACGAATGACCTGGGATCTCAGGAGCACCAGATACTCTGCCCCCAAAGGGCCTAAGAAGAGTCATCTCAGGCGTTGGGAGTGTCATGGAGAAGACATGCGGCATCACGGTCTTTCCCAGCCCTTCTGAGGACAGTCACGTAATTTCTCACCAAGTTGTCTGTCGCTTTATTGGCTGTTTTGACTTGAACTTACCGCTGTGCATCTCAATGGTCTCTAATCCATCAGCTGTGGAGAGGCCGAGGGAAGAACCAAGGCCTTTCCTGGAGGAAAGAGTCCCCTTTTCGCTCTGTGCAGTTGGCTGGCTTGCTCTCCTGGGGAGCCACACAGTTAGAACAGGGCAGGGAGCTGGCAGCCTTCGTTTACTTCGTAGAAGGTCACCGTTGCAGAGGTAAAAGGGGGCACTTCCGCTTTAAAAACAGGCTTTAAGAAATCTAAATTAGCCCGGTTGTCTTCTGTGTGGCTCTGTTATGTGACAGGGCATCAGTGATCACGTGGCAGGGGAAGATAGTGGCGGGTTGGACTCACAGGGAGAAGACATGGGAAGGCTTTTATGAGGTGTATAAATTTCTCACTTTATATATTTAATACAAAAGCTTGTATCTAAATTATGAGAACATTGTTGAGAATGATGCATGGGTTTGGGGAACCTTTAGTATCTGAGGATATTTTAACTGCGGAATAATAACTTGACTGGCACTTCTTGGAGGGGTAAGTAGTAAAAATGACCAGGGGCATTCAGAGATGCTTTCATTGTATGCATTCATCATCTGAAACTTTAATACAGTCAGGATTTACTGAAGGAACAACATACTACTATGTATTAAATGCTGGGAGTGTTATAACTTGGACTGTTCTTGGAAACTATCTATCCAATTACACATGTTCCTCCAGAAATTCAACTGCGATTACTGGCATTGCACTTGATAGAAGTGATTTTAGACTATTTCCTGTTGCAGGGAATGACTTCTATGTTTCCTTCCACTTTCTAGCACAGCTTATTGGGTTAGTTATAAATCTGAGTCATGGTTATGTGGGATTTTCAGAGGCTGAAGAAAACTCCAACTGAGTTGCCCGTGAGAGGAAAAATCAGAAGCCTTTCTTTGGGCTGCATGTGTGTCTGAATAACATGGCCCTGCCAAAATTAGTGAATGAATTTGTCATCATGCAGCTAGAGACTATCAAGTTTAAGATAAAAGTGACAACAACAAAGAGAAAGCAAAACAACACATGCATCTGAGTCTTGGCCACATCCTTAGTTCTACAGCCTTGGCAAGCCATGAACCTTACCCAAGCCTCAGGGTCTTTCGTGAAAAACAGGCAAGTTAAGTAATAGCATCATTTTGAAGGTAATTAAGGGGGTGAATGTGTAAGTTCTCTAGGTATTACAAATTACAACTACTAATTATAGCCATAATTTATTAGCTCAGCCAACATTAACGGAGGTTTTTGTGAGCACCAGGTACTGAATAAGCACTGTTAAGCACTGTGTCAGATGAAAAAAGATGAAAAAAGACACAGCTTCTGCTTTCAGGGAGCTTGCAGTCTATAAAAACATTAATGGTTTGCATTTAGAGGATGCTGAGCACTGGGTAAGGCATAGTTTAAAAGGATAAACAGGAATAAAAAGAAACCTTATGCAAGAGAACCTTGGTGTAGGCTGATTGTAAGAGCTAAGTTTGAACCTGGAGCTGCCAAGTTCCTGGTGACATTTGGTGGAAGCTTCAGGAAGCCCTACAGACATAAGGATCATACTTGTTTTTTCATGAAGGATAGGAACCTCTCAAGGACCTATGGCATGAGCTCCTAAGCACCTGTCCTGCTGGCCTGTCCTGTACATTTCAGAGCCACACCAATCAACCTCTGGGTGTGTCTGGATGTTGCCAAACCACAGCACCACAGGGATTTACGTGACCTCCAAGCATGGCCTGTGGGCAGCATGCAGTCTACACAACCGGAGGCAAAGGTGGCCGTGGCGGGATGGCTAAGGCTTGTGCCTTAGCAGGAGAGAGATGGCAGTGGCTTCTTGAAAGTAATTTCTCATCTAAGATTCTTTAGAACCTAGATCTCTCAATCTAAAATCCACATGTGTCAGAGTCTGGGTTAAATGCTGTTGAGTTGGTGATTGATTTAGTCCTGGGAAAAATGTGTTCAAGGTAGGGGGTGGGTATGATCATTAACTTTTACAACAAACTATGTGTTGTGTGCTATTATTATTTGCCTTTTAAAGGTCACACCTAGAGGCTCAGGGATGTTAAGTGAAGTGCATAAGGCCGTGCGTTTGGTGTCAAAAGCACCAAACTCTGCTTTGGGAAGGTCCGCCGGGGAGGTGACTTCTTACAAAACCTGTGAAGAATGACGTGGCATTCTGCAGGGATGGGAAGGGCCATATCAGGGCTAGGGACCCTTTTGGGCAAAGACACGGCGATGGCTCCCACCAGGAGCACAGAAGTACGACCACGTGATGCTGGTACGCAATTTTAAGGAGTCTGCTCTCTATCCTGTCGGAGGTGGGAATTTGTCAGAGGTTTTTTAAGTATCTGGTAACAAGTTTGGATTGTAAATTAGAGACACCCTGAGGACTGTAAAGGAGTAAGACCTTTACTCCTTTAATGCAGAGAGTCCCACGGGGTAGCTGAAACAGCGGAGGGTAAATGAAGGGGAGACCGAGGACCTGCAGTCTCCTCCTCCTTTGTATTTCTCGGATGGTGTAGGCGGAAGGAAGTGGGTGTGAATTTTAAACAGGAACCCCGGAGGGACTGCAACTGGTAAGGGGACTGACAGGGCCAAGCCGGAGGCCAGCGGCACTTCGCTTTACTGTCGGAGGTTCATTTTCAGTTTGGAGTCAACTTTGATGCTGCTTGTCCTGTCAGAAAGAATGTGATTCGCCACTGCGTTCTTCCATGCGTGCACAAAGACACACGCATGCACGCACCCACCCGCGCACACCCACGCCCAAGGCAGAACGCTTTCAGGGCCTCTCTGAAATGAGTGAATGTGCCTAGCATTTCAAAGATCATTTTCATTTTTAAAATTTTTATTGTTTTTTATTGTATTTTTCTGTAACCATTTACACCCCTTACACCCTTTTCTACCTCCGCCCGCCCCCACGGCCACCATCACAACACCGTTGCCCATGTCCATGGGTCCTTCTTCTTTTTTCTTTTTGCTTGATCCCTCCACCCTCCCTACCCCCCATCAAAGGTCACTTTTAAATAAATGTCCTGTATGCCAACTCCATGTTAAAGTGACAACTTCAAACAATGACAGCTAGAAACAAAATTATTTCTATTGCTATTCATTGCCTTTTAAAGGAACATTCCATTTCCAATGTAGTTATGTGGGACCAGAATGGTGTGTAACATACAGATCACTTGCAGGATCCAAACAATGAAAGGGGACAATGTGGTTTTTATCTAGTTAAGAGGTTTCAACATAATTTAGGAGGATTGTTAAGCTGATGTTAGGATCGCATGGCTGGAAGCCTTAACATCAGCCCTATCAGACCATGGAATTGAGTTCATTAATTAACAGTCTTAAAAAAAAATGATGCTATTGCTATCATCAAAATGTTGATAATGCTTAAAAATAGCCTGTTAATAATGCTAATCTCAAGATATGGGGGCACTAGGTGATTTCACTGACAGTTGGTTAGAGGCTACTTTATTGAATAATTTACTATTTACCTTGGAATGATCAATTGACCCAACTCCAATTCCACGATAGCCAATGACCAATAGAGCAAGTTGCTAAAGAACCTATTTACTCAATACCTAGTTAACCACTCCCTCTGAAAAAACCCAGACTCCTTTATTCACTTACAAAGTTTACAGCAATTATTTGTGTTTCACTGAGGCTAGACTAATGTTCTGTGCATTTTTGTTATGTTTTGTCAATTTTGAATTTCACTATAATGTATAGCATGAATGTCCAGGGTTTTAATGAATACATGGGTTTTATTCCCAAGGGCATTTTAAGTCCAAGCTTCTGCCTTTTCTACTTCCCTCAATCCATGAATTTACTTTCTTGAGTAGGAGAAAAATGGCAGATTTGTGCAGAGTGCACCAGGATTTTGTACTTGGGAAGTGTTTTACACAAGCACCTGTGTGCACTCACCTTACTATGCATGCATCATTCAGACACACATACATGGACACCAAACAGACACAGAGGCTCTTCTTTATTCTTGGATAGTGTCTTAGCAAATTATTCATAGAGTCATGCAATACTGTGCTTCTTATCTTGAATGATGCCCACTTATGAAGACAGGACACTAATGTATTGTGTCTCATCCCTATTTCCATCAGTACTGTATAATTTCTGTATGGGCTATTCCTTACACAAGGTCTACAGTGTCATCATATATATTTGTCAGCCTGGCTGAGTAAATCAGGTCTGTGCGTATATGGCCTTGAGTGTGTATGGTGTGTGTAAGTGTACTGATTTGGTGGATGCATGATAAGGACAGAGAAAGGATAGAAATAGTCCCACTCTTGGTCCACTACTCAAGGACAATCCCTTTCCTCTCCATCATGAAAATAAACCAGTAAATAAACTGAGTAGAAATGGCAGTAGCCTGGATTGAAAATACACTGAAGGAATGAAACCTATCCTATATTTATAAAATATTTAACATTTATGGCCTGCTTAGCAGGTGAAATTAAAAATATAAAAAATTGCCAACCAGAAAGTACACATAATATTAGCCATCCTCAAAGGAACAAGAATGGACATACATTTTATAATTGGTTAGGAGAAACCTTTTTCTTCAGTGAATCAGTAACGCAACAAACTGATTGTCTGATGAGTCAGTGGGAAAATGATTCTTGGTGAGTAGCTGGCTTGCAGATTTTGTTGGGTGATCACTATAAGAATGTCACAGTGGTCTTTCTGGAAACAATTTAGTGGTATGTTTACTAGTTGTTTAAATATATACTGGTAGGTAATCCTCCTTGAAAGCATTGGTGGATACCATGGATTGGAAATTTATAAATATGTTTCATGCAGGAGGAAGAACTAAGAAACAAAAAAGGAGAGGTAGTATCTACGCTGTAGAAGCAAAACTTTCCCAGGAAATTCCCACTGACTTTTGCTAATGTCCCCGTAACCAGAATTGGGTCACAGGGTCCATCTTAGCTGCAAGAGAGCAGGGGAAATGTAATTTTTACCTTAACCCATTGCTCTCTCAAACGTAACTGGGGGAAGAAAGAGAACTTGGATATTGGAAAAGCAACTAGCAGTGTCTGTTTGCCTGGATCAAATTTATCTCTCTCACTGCCCTTTCTGCTTACATTTTAATTCATTACTTTGCTGGATTTTTTAAAAAAAGTTGCTGCCCCCTTGTTTCCCCATGGAGTTATGCTTTACTTAGAACTGTATCATTTCTGAGTAGGAGGATTAGGATCATCTAATTCCACCTCTATTTCACCACTGAGAACACCGAGGCTCAAAACTGCAGTAACTCGCTCAAGGTCCCTCGGTGTCGTGGAAGCTTCAAGCAGAGCTGGGTTCAGCGCTCTGCCCCCGGGACAGCGCTGACTCTGGGGCTGAGGAGAAAAGTCAAAGCGACACATTTTCCCTTTTATTTTCCCTGAGTGAAAACCCTGTCACCAACTTCTTTAAATTTTAAATTATTCGCATTTTGGAATTCAATTTCCATCCAGCCAAGCATAATTGTAACACATTGCCAGTTTTTCTTATTAAGCTTTCTACACACTTTGTTATAAGATCCCGCAGATGACAGAATGGGAAGATGAGTTCAGAGGGTCTTCCCTTCACTCATTAATCAAGAAGATTAAAGGCCAATGTATGAGAATAACCTCCCAGAATGGCACCCAAAACTATTATCAGAAAAATACCCCAACTGTGATTTGCAGCCTTTTGACATTTTCTTGAACAACTTTTAAAGATCGCTGCACAAGAGGCTGTGTGACCCCATGGGTAGCTTCTTTGTGTCAACTCTTCTGTGAAACGAGTGACGGCACCCAGGTCGCTCTCTTGCTCTGGCTCCCTTTCCCATGCTTTCAGGAAAGGTCGCTCTGGATTTGGGATCTCAGCTCCGGCTGCCCACCAGAATCACTGAAGGGCGTTCGAAACGATCAGTGTTTCCGCTCCCCCGAAGACTTTGATTTTAACGATTGTCCGCGTAGGACACGGAGATTGGCAGTTTTGTGAGGCTCCCTAGGCGATGCTCCTCTTTAGCCAGAGTTGAAGCCCACCAGGCTATTGTGAGTGCAAACCTTGCTGCGCAAAGTGTGGTCCACTGATCCACAGCATCGCGTAACCTGGAATCCGACTAGATACGCAGAATTTCAGGTCCAACTCCAGACCTGCTGAATCAGAATCTGTAAGACATTTAATGCAGTGTGAAGTTTGAGAAGCACCTCTGAAGTTCTTTGGAGCTCTTATTTCATGATTCTATAATATTGGGTTGCTTCCTTGCTCAAGAACCTTCCATTGCTCCCCATATAATCTAAAATCTTCAACCCGGTGTTTAAGGTTCATAATCTAACCCAGTCTTCTCTCCAACAATTCCCTCCTTTATGTGTCCTGATCTCTAGAGACCCCTCTTCTCTCATGGCCCCCAAGCAGTGTTTTTTTGGTTTTGCCTGGCTGGCACTCTCCCAACTTCAGACAGACATGAGTTTGCCCCACCCGCCATATTTCACTAGCGCTTAGCCTTTCTGCTCCGATTTGTGAGTCTCCTAACGTACCTGGGGTTGCTAATATTGGATTTCTTTTTCTTAAGTCCCCACTTAGACTGGAAGTTCCTTTAGGACAAGAGCTATATCCTCCTCATCCTTGAACCCCAAGTGCATACTTAACAAATATGGTGGGCACCCAATAAGCGTTTACTGTCAGGGCTGCTGGAGTCAGAAGACCAGTGACTTGGTAGTCAAATTAGGTGGATTTTGTAACATCTCAAGGGTGGATTTTGGGTCTCAGTTTTCTTGTATATAAAGGACTTTAGGTACCTTCCAGTTCTGATAGTCTGAGTCTAGGGCTTCACTGGGACCCAGTTTTAATGGTCTCAGAACAAAGTCTTCAGTTCTCACGTGTTTCACACATAACAGTTTGCACACATGAGGTGCTTTTGACTTCTACATCTTTCACGTGGGCTTTAAATACACATTTTATCTTGTTCTTGACAACAAGCATTGCTGCATTGACCTGAGGCTGAAAGAAATAAGGGTGAATTCAGTGAGAATCAGGCAGGAGAATGAGTGAGAAACCAAATAAAGTTGGCTTGGTCTTTCTATGACCTTCTTGATTTTCAAGGGAATTGTGATCTAGCACTTTCTGCTCTGAGTTACGTGGCCATCTGGTCGACCACAATAAGCACCCTCACAGCCTTTTGCAGTTTACCCATTACTGTTTTCATTAAACCCCCCATGACAACCTTGGGAGGGTGACTTACAGGGACCAGGGTTGCCCCAGTTCGGAACTGATGGGATGGCTCAGAGGCGCAGTGATTTACCAGTAATTTGCAGTGTTTTTCAAAGGGCTGGTCTCAGATGGACCAGGCTTGAGGAGTCCTCGCCACCCCAGCCAGAATCTCTGGGGGTGAGGGGTGAGGCCCAGGAGCCTGTCAATTTGATAATTCCCCTGGGAAATACTTAAGCACATGGAAGTATGAGAACCAATTTGCAAGGCAATGTTCTCTGTTCTAATGGAGAATGAATCGAAGTCTCAGGACAACTGACTGTTTTGTCTCCCTTCCCCAGTCAAAGACCTGGACACTGGTTGCATTGCCATAGTCACCTGAGGTGCTTTTAAGAAAGGTCACATCACCAAGTGCCACACCAGGCCAAGGGAAACGGATCCTCCCCGGAGTGGACTAGGAATCTTTATTTTTAAATAGTTGTGTAGATCACTCAACAAAGGCTGGGGAACTGTTTGTTGTCCTATGGCAAAGGTGAAACCAGACCGGAATAAGTTTACAGGGCTGTACTCAATAGAGAGAAAGTTTGTAACTGGATAACCAGAGGCATTTCCAATGGGGTCCCTTCCAGGGCTGTCTGCCTATCACCCTGTTTGCCTCCCCTGGAAAGGCCTTTGCCCCGCCTCAGCAGAGCGCCCCGGAGCACAGCTAAACGGGGTTTCTAGACCCTGGTTTTCAGTCACAAGCCCTGTCACTCATGTCGTGCTCCCCCTTTAGGGGACATGGGGCTCCGTGCCAGCTGTGGCCTCAAGCCTGTAACTTCTGAGATAGGACCCCTGTGCCCATCTGGAACTGCGTCCCCTCCCCACAGACAGCATCAGGTAGAGAGAGAGATAACATGCCCTCTCATCTTAGAGCGCGCTCCCATGCGCCAAGCACGCGCACGTCTTTTTCTATCTCATGAATCCTCGCAGCACTCTGTGAGGTCGATGTCATTGTCTGCGTGCTACCAATGACGATGACGGGATGGAAGCCAAGAGGGAGCAGCGCGCTCACCCGTGGCGGACAAATGACAGAGCCCCTCAGACAACCCAGGGGTTCCGCCTGCCGGCCCACCGCTCTTCCTGCCGTGCACGGTCACCTTCTCAGGACAGTCCTGTGCGGCATGAGCCTTATTCCCACTGTGTGACAGCAGAGCAGAAGTAGGAGGGGTGAGCCCACAGTCACACAGCTAGGAAGTGGCCAGGCCGGGGTTCAAACCCAGTTCTCTGGAACTCTGAAGGCAACTGCCCTTTTAACTCCCGACTCACATGTCCCCCGAATGCTTGAATCATCAAAAATGTTTAGCAAACAGCTTTGACATCAACCTATGATAAGGAGTTATTGTTCAATGTGTATGTCCGCTCACATGCGCACTCATGTACGCACATCCACGCAAAGCTGAAAGTTTTTAAAACTAACACGCTACTCCCATCCACCTATTTTCTCTTTTATCCTAAAATGCTGCTCATGATCCACTCAGTTCCTTTTGTAACCCACCTAGGGGCTACCACCCACAGTTTGAGAAGCACCTGCAGCGCGCTCATGCATTTGCTGGTGGTGTTTGTTCGCTCCTTTTCTTCCAGGTCCAAGCTACCAGGGAGAGTTTCAAACACATTTCTGGGTGGTGAGCCTTGCACCTGGGTAGATCAGGCACCTCAGACCGTTCTCCCCCTGATTCCGCTGGCCAGTGGGCCAACCTCAGGCTTCTGGGGCTTCCTGAGGCCGCGGGGAGCATGGCAGCCAGGGCCCTGGGACGCTGAGTTCACTCCTCGCAGCTTCCCCTTTTCTGACAACCGACCATGAGCAGTAATGAAAACATGAGCAAGCAGGGAGAGAATTCAGTGTGTTTATTGCCGCTGTTGAGAAAATAATGCTATAATAAACAGGGCCGGTAATGGAAATTGCTTCTAGGAATAAAATTATGTTATTTTGAGTTCTGTGCAACCATCAGAGAGCATTTTGCCTCTGCAAGTGGGCACTGATGGGCTGGCTGGCCCTGCGCCCCCGGGCTTCCCCGCCGGGGAGCGCCGCTCTCCAACTTGAACTTTGAGCCTCATTGACTTCTTGGCACCGTAGATCTTCGGAAAGTGGGTGGTGCTGGCGGTCTTGCATTTTAATTAGTGCATTTAGTCCCCTGGCTCGTGTGCCGATGCCCCTTACCTTTCTTGGCAGCCTCATTAAGACTGGAGGAGGAAGCGCTTCTTCGGCAGGCGACACAGGAATTAACCCCGAGCACGGTTTAAATGGTCTGCGTGGAGGCGAGTTGCCTTTGATAGCAGCTGGTAGCCAGTCCCGCCATTAACACAGGCAGAGGAGTGAGAAGGAGGTTTGAGAGCTTAGCTCCTGCGCTAATTAGAAAGAAAGTGACAGGCAAACTGTCAGGCTTGAAGAGCGGAGTTGGCTTTGATGACACCCAGACTTTCACAGGCTAAGAACAAAATGCCCTTTAATCCTTTCCATTCAGACTTGGTGCATAATTTTGCCTTATACCCTGCCTTTCCACCAGTCCCACCCCCCGCCCCCACCCCCACCCCCGGCCCACCACATTTGTCTCTCTGCTGGGAATCATTCAACTTCCAGCTTCCTACGTTAAAATCTTACCCCTCTGTGTCCCTCCCAGTTGCTATTCTGCAAGAAGTCCAACCAAATGCCACAGGGCTCTTCCTTTCTTGCATAATCCCAGGTACTGCCTGCCCCTCTGATAGAGAACTTGTCAAGGTCTCCTGAGGCTTCAGCGGATAGCATCACATTCCTTATGAGACCACAGGCTTGTCCGTGCAGGCTGTGGTCTTCAGTCACCTCTGTTCTCTTGACAGAGTCTGGCGCCACGTGCATCAGAAGCCAACTGGGGTGTGATGGGGCAGTAGATCCAAGGAAGTGGAATTGACTTTGGGGTCTTCATCATGCGTGATGGGACTGGGGCCAGCGTGAGCCAAGAGGGGTTCCTAGACTGAAAATTCAGAGAAGCGCTTGAGGGACCCTAGAGTGAGTCGCTTCTGAAAGTGGGCACTGTGGGCCACTCTCTTGCCTTCCCCCAGTCCTGGCCTTGGTGAATGGACTTGGAGAAGAATGGAGGGGGGGTCTCTTGAAGAGGCAGTTGCTGGATTACTTCTGTGAGGAGAGTTTAGTCTTCTATGATCAGGACTGTTATAATCAGTAGGTTAGTCTCCTCTCCTTACCCCAGCCCTCTACTGGTGGACGTGTGGTTGTCACTAGCATGTTTCCATGCTCCCTCATCCTCAGCGCCCTGTCTGGCCCTTCATCAGTCCCCTCCGTTGGATGCTGCAGTGTTCCCTCCAGGCTCCCTGCCTTCAGAGTCCCTCCATGCTCGGCTCCAATCCATTGGGCACGTTCCGGTGGATCACGAAGCCCCTTCCTCCAGGCTGTCCTGTTCCCCGCTCCTTCCTCACCCCCTGGCAGGTGAAGATCAAGGCCCCAGAGACTACAGAAATGGAGACCACTAGGATGTGTGTGGATTTCACAAAGATTTCCTGTTTGGGTTGTGATGGCAGGTCAGAGCGTTTAACTAGAATTGTTAAATTCTTTAAAGATTAGTGTTTATACCATGATAACAGGTTAGGATAATTGGTGGAGTTCTCTCCTTAAGGGATGAGTGAATTCATTCATTCATCCACTCATTTTTTTCAATCATTCAACAGGCACAAGGCTCTAAGCTGGAAACTTAGGCAATGAGGTCGATGTGGTCCCTGTCTTCATACTTCTTCCATTCTACAGAGAGGAGGCAGAGTGGACCAGGACACCATTTTTGAGCAACAACATGGTAAGTTGTATAAATGCTGTGAAGAAATTAAACAGGGTAGGATAGTGAAGGGCTGAGGGTGGGGCTATGGGATGGGAAGGTCCTCAGGGGCAATGACAGCTATGCCAAGACCTGAGGACTGCATGGAGCTGCCAAGGACACTGCGGGAGCAGAGCAAGGGCTTCTGAGCAGCCTAGGTCTCTAAGGGCCCAGAATGTCACAGACTGCCCCCCTCCCCCGCCCAGGGAACTACACAAGGACATGGTGCATAAACAACACACACCCCCCCTCAAAAACACACACAAGCACACATCACACAAGTACACATACCACGAACATCACGTCCCGCACAAACACGCACAACATGCCACATACTGCACCAGACAAAGCAGAGATCTGGAGCCTACAGAATGTGTTTGATTGGATCAAATATTTATGGTACTCTTAATAATAGTTCTTAATTATCCTTTCCCCCTCCTTTGTCCCCGAGCCTGCAATATCCCTGTGCAGTTCGCCATGTGTACAATATATGCTGGAGCTTTGCCCATGCCCTTTTCTAAGAAAATTGAATGTAGGGCAAGTGGCTGAGAGGAGCAGATACCATTTCTTTGAATTTGTCACAGAGAAGAACATGTTATTCACTGGTGTCCAATTTTATTTGGTATTTGGAATAGCAAACAACTTTCAGGACAAGAACAAACTTTCACAGACATTGAACATCATCTAACATGAGGTGCTCGTGCGCTCTCGGTAAAAATAACCCCTGGCTTGTCCTGTGGTCACTGGTGGTGGGGGCGGGTGGCAACAGTAGCCCCTGATGCCCAGGCGAGTGTGGTCCTTTTTTTGTCTTAACCATCTGTAGACACACCCCACCTCCCTCTGAATCAATTTCTCTCCTTTGGCCTGAGAGACTGGGCCTACGGAAAGGAAGATGAGGTATTCAGGGAGTAAGAATGGAATTAGGGGGAAGAGAGGCATTTGCATTTTGCATTTCTTCCTGGGAGAGGGAGGCCTGGGCATATCAGAAGGGCTGCCCCCACCCCCACACCTCCCCCCTCCCCAGGCAAATGGTTACAAGGAGAGTCCCAGCCTGTTAGGAGCTGAGCTGTGCCTCCCCTCTCCGCTTCGCCCCCATTCCCCCGCCCCCCTGCATTCCTAGGTTGAAGTCTTCATACCTAGTACCTCACCTGTGGTTAATCTAGGATAGGATCATGCTGGATTAGGGTGGGCTCTAAACCAGTGTGACTAATGTCCTTATAAAAAGAGGAAATGGGGGCACACTGAGGAGAGGATAAAGCGGAGGTTGGGATGATGCAGTAGAAGTTACAGAAGCCAAAGGTGGCCCGTAAACCACCAGCCCCAGGGGAGAAGCCTAGAAAGGGTTCTCTCTCAAGGCCTCAGGAGGAGCCAACCCCGCTGGCACCGTGACCTTGGACTTCCAGGCTCCACAGCTCTGAGATGGTAAGTTTCTGTTGTTTAAACCTCGCAGCTGGTGGTCCTTGTTACAGCCACCATGGGAAACTAGCACACAGCCCTGTCCAGAGCCTAGTGAACACTTTCTCTAGGGAAAAGCCCTGGGTCTGGACTTCACAGGAGCCTCAGTGCCTCCTGGCTGCCCCTGGGCATCCGCAAACCCTGGCTTCTCGCCTCCTGCCCCTTTGCTGATGTGCTCAGTGGCTCTCAGTGGCTCTCAGGGCTCTCGGGGAAAGTGTGGACAGGGGCCACCACCACCAAGTCAGTCAAGGCGGGACTGTTCCCTTATTGAAACAGACATTTGTTGACATTTCTCTGCTTTAAAAAAAAGGCTGGTGCATCGTCTTAGTAGTTGCTACCACATACAAAATAGGCAGACCTACAACTGTATTCTCAGCAGCTAGCCTTCCACCACTGACACACTAATGCGAAGACCCATAAAGATGACAGCGTTTCTAATTTCAAAGAGTTTGAGTAACGTCCTTTGGAAACCATGGTTCCTGGGCTCTCTGCTAGCTAGAAAGGGATCGCTCTTCATTCTGAAATGTCCATGGGACTGGTATACTCTCTGACAACCCACAGAAACTGTTTCCCAGACAAGCCCAGCAAACAGTGTGTAGCTAGAAACTGAAGGCTGCAGGGGACCTGTTTTTTTCTGGCTGCTCTGACGTCCAGGGCCAGGCTGCTTGTCTGGCTGCCTGCCTCCCCTGGAGTGAGCATCCCAGGTGATGAAGTCCGAGCTCCAAACCTGTGTCTCAGAAACCTGTGGCATTCTTCAGCTCACCTTTGGGGTTGGAATATGTGAGGCTTGTTCTGAGCTGCAAGGTGATTCCTTTTTTTCCTTCTGAAAGTTGGTAAATTTGGGCTCTGCCATTTTTATACCATTGAACCATGAAGCATAGTTATTATACTCTGAAAATTGTTTAGATGCTTCCCATCCACCTCCAGCCAAATAACAGGAGCTAGGCTTGTGTTGTTTTTTGTTTTTTGTTTTTCTTTTTTAAAGTAAGCATCTTCCACAGCCTCTTTTGAGTGCTAGAACTGATTCTTTGTCACAGTAGGAGATTTTCTCCTTTGCCTGAAGCGATGCCAGAGAGAGAATGTAGGCTGGAAAAAGCTTCAAGTTAGAATCACACTTTTCCAACCACTGTTTGTGCGATCTTAGGCAAGATACCTCCCCTTTGCCCAAGACTTGTTTTCTTCACCTGTAAAATAAGACCTTTCAAGTTCATGGTGTGGATAGGTGTTTACTTGAAAACAGTATAGCACGGAGAGGCTGGTGGTTCTCAAACCTGGATGCTCGTTGGAATAACCTGGTTTTAAAACAAAAGCAGGCTTCACCCTAGAGAAAATGAATTGGATTCTCTGGTAGGTGAGACTACATAGGTGAATAATTTTTAAATGCTGCAGGAGACTGGGAAACCCAGGGAGGGTTACGAACTAGTGGGTCTAACAAAGATGGACTTCAGAAGCATTATGTTTAGTGAAGGAAGCCAACACAAAAGACCACATGCAGTCTGAGTCCACTTACATGATATTCTAGAAAAGACAAAATTGCAGTGACAGGATTCAGATCAGTGATTGTCCAGGACTGGGAGATGGGGAAGGAAATTACTTGCAAATGGGCACAGAGAAATGTTTGGGGTAAAAATGTTTGATATATTGAGTCATCAGTACTCTTTCACCTGTATGTTTCAAAAAGTAAATTTCATAGTCTGTAAATTATACCTCAATAGGTAGAAGAATAGGTCCTTAATAGCCAGTGTTTTGATGATGACAATGATGATGATGATGATGTAGCAGAATGAAGGTAGCAGGAGTTTGGAGCCATTTCCAGAGGCTGTATTTTTTGATATGCACCAGCTTGAGGCATTACAAGATAGATAGCCATAAGCCCATAATTTGAAATGTGCACATTAAAATGAATGTGTTTGACATGCTTTTAGTTCCAGATGCTCAGGTAAGCATGCCGAATGGGGCTTGCTGACACTTTCATTCCTAATGAAGAATAAATATCAGATGATTGGAAAGGGTGTTAATGTGGGGAATGAACACAGGGAGCGTTTCGAGCCGAGTTACCCAGTCTCTGTGGCTTTCAAAAAAACAGTCACAGAGAAGCAGAAGGCTCTTGGGAAATTTTTCCTGAGGCCCTTTTCTGCTGGAAGAATAGTGCTTTTTTTTTTGAACTCAGATTTGCAGAAGAAGGCTTCAGAATATGAAATGTCTGAAGAGCAAAAGTGGGGGACATGGAGTTTTCCACGTGAGATGATGGGTCGAGGAGGCCCTTGCTCAAGGCTCATCCCTGAAACACACTGTCCTGCTCTGCTGATCCTCAGGACTGGAGTGCACGCCTGGCTTGGCTGTTTGGAAAGGAGCTTCTCTAGCACAGAACAGGTCAAAATGTTCCTCCTTTCTCTTCCCAGGCTTGTAACCTTTGACAAGTGATTTGAACTTTCAGAGCATTAGCTTCTTCACCTAAAAATAAGTGTGAGACTATCGTCGGTAAGGTGCTGGCACCGTGCGCACTGCCGGGGAAACCTCCTCTGTTTAGGGAGGCAGCCCTATTCCAGGCACTGTTCTCCAGGGTCCACCTGTTCTAATTCCTTTACATTTTATGAAAACACGATGGGGTGAGATCATTGTTGTCCCATTTTATGAAGGAGGAAGCTGAGCACAGGGAGGGGGGCAGTACATGGCAACAGCCTGGCTCCAAGTCCGCTGCTTGGGCCTCACGGTCCCTGGGACATGCGTGGGCTGCCACACATCGTGGGAATTTGCAGAAAGTTCACTCTCATTTGTTTATCCCGGGGTGAGACGGATTCCCCGTGCATCGCTCCAGCTGTGCTGATCTGTCTGCGCACGCGAACGTGGACCTGGCTGCCCAAATGCAGGCAGCGAGTGTTCCATGCCAGCCTGAAGACTGAGGTTCAAATTGCCGCCTGCCCTTCCCTTGGCGTGACATGCAGCACGTCTCCCTGGCCCTTCTTCCATGCTCATAGAAGAGGACTCTTCCTGTCTTTCTTACCAAAGGGTTGTGAGGGTCAAATAAAATAATGGATATAAGTGTACCTAGCAGATGGTAGGATCTTGGTGAATACATTTTGTTAAGATTAAAAATGTGTATGTAGAAACCAGTAAGTAAAAAAAAAAAAAAACCCAGACAAACAAACAGGTAATTCATAGGTGGTTATGCTATAAAAGGAGGGGAAACAACCAGTGTCTGGACATTTCCTTCCGGACAGGGTCCCTGGTATGTGGGAAAACTCAAAAGAGACCTGCTCCCAAGCTGAGCAGCTGCCCATGTCAGGACGAGGAAGCCCTCTCCTTAGCTCAGCCTTCGTATTTTTGCCAAAAGACCCAGACTGGAGTACAGGGGACAGCCATGGGTACAGGATCCGGGAGTAAGGGCTGCTGTCTGTCGAGCTTCGGCTGGCGAGCATTCAGGGCAGTAAGTTTCAAAACTGAAGAAACTCCCCAGAGAAGCTTGCAGCTAACAAGGCTCAGGGAGCTCATATTTCTGACTTGGTCTCACGGTTTCCCTGTTATCGGTGATGGTTCCCAACCGCAGCCCTGGTCTCTCTCCTGCCGAGCAAGCGGGGAGAATGGTGCTCACTCCTCGGGCTTGCAAACAGTCCCCTGGTATTTGTGAGCCAAGGCCCTGAGGTCCCTGCTCTGTGCCCAGGGTGGCGCCTGGCCCTAGCAACTCCCAGGGAGGAAGAGGCCATGACCCCTGTCCTCAAGGAACTTGTCACTGCCTTTTAGGATGGATGGGTGGGGCCGGCAGCTGCTCATCTCTGTAGCTTCAGCACCTGCTCAGGTGCCTGATACACTGGGAGGGGCTCATGAATGCCGAACAGTGAAGGTCCAGTTGCTGTGTGGGAGGTCTCAAAGGGCTGCAAACGGGAGGGACGGTGACGCGAGGCTTGCCGGGCAACCGGGCGCCTGGGGCTCTGGGCTTGGGGACACCACCTCTTCCTGAGGAAATCAGGCAAGCCTCCTCTCTTCTGGTCAGATGCTCTCAGGAGCAATTTTTTTCCCTAACTGATGCTTCATTAACAATGGAGAGGGAAGATGCCAGAAGAGTAGCTACCAGAAAGCAGAGAAATGCTACCCAGGCCAGTGATGTGGCATCCCCAGCAGCCCGGGAGGCCGTGCCTGTGGTGTCTGGGGAGGGCCCCTGGGCAGAGAAGCGACCTGTACCGAGAAGACCAGTGCCTGTGGCCTTGTGGCATCCTTGGCGAAGCTTCGTGTTTCTTCCTCTCCTGGGATTATGGCCGGCAACCACATATGTGTGCCACGGTGTTCCGGGCCCCGTCCCGGGGACGACACTTGCCGTCCAGGACGACTCCAGGGATCCGCTGAGGAAGCAACTGCGGGGCTCCAGAAAGAGGCCCAGGTCACCCTCCGGCTTCTGCACACTGGGCTGTGTGACTCTGGGTCCCTCGCCCCCTTCCGTGTCCTCAGCTGTAGAGTGGTGTCGATGACCCTCGCTTGTTTCTTAGGATTGCAGAGTCAGAAAAACTGGGACAGTGCTTCCGAAAGGTCTTGGGTTCTAAATTTTGATATGAGGAGATATTAGTGGTCCCTGCAAAAAGGTCCTCATGCCCCCAAACACCCCCGGTCCCTCTAGTTCCTTAGCGTCTGGCATGTCCCTGGCACAGCTCCGCTTCCCCAGGGAGAAACCAGGCCACAGGCATCTGCCTCGCCGCCCTCACGCCAGACGCGGAGGTCGGGGTCCTGGGGGTGGCCAGCAGCACAGGCGCGATGGTGTTTCCCACACTCTGGATTTGAAAATTCTTCAAAGAAAGCCATTTATCTGAAATGTAGTGAATATGTCTGTCTCTTTTTAAATTAGCATTTGGACTCCTAGAGCGTTCAAATGGACGTCTCATCCATTCCCGTCTCCTCAGCCCCGAGACTACCGCCCTGCGCAGAGTAGGGGCTTTATGAAAATCCACTGAACCGAATGAAGTGGAACTGAATCACTAGAACAGCAAGGCGGCTGCCGGAGCAGGCCGGAGTGAAAGGCCCACCAAGCCTGGGTAGAGGTCTTTCTTGAAGGCTGGTGGGGGGGGGGGGGTGGGGGGGCGGGGGGGCGGGGGGGCCAGGCAGCATTTTTCTCTCCGAGGAAGAGATGGATGGAGACTGTTTCCCTATCCCCTCGGGGTCTAATCTTTTCTTTTGAATCTGGAAAGCCCCTGGCTGTTGAGTGCTGAAACCCATTAGAGAGCAATTGTCCTTGGAGCTCACGTTCCCTTACAGGTCTTTTCTCGGTGAGAGGCTGTAGCAGGGCCCTGACTTCACTCCATGCATCACAGACACTTGGGCTTCAGGCTCTCAGAAATGTTCTCCCTGCCTGGGTCTGCAAGAAATAGGACGTGCGTCCTCTCTTTGCCCTCTGGACGCCCTTGTCTTCAGGAAGGCGCTTTCTCCAGAGCCTGCCCCTGCCTCCGCCAGAGAGGAACGTGCAGTCAAATACAGGGAAGGCCAAAGGCAGGAACCAGAAACACTGCAGTGGGGTCTCACCGGGGTAGGGCAGGAGTATGATCCTAAGAATCGCAGAGTCAAGGAATGGGAGGTGGGGGGACTGGTGTGGTGAGAGGCACCCTCACGGGGCCTTTCTTACAACGGTTGGTTGTGAGGTTGTGACCACGGTAACCCCCACAGTCTGGGGACTGTAGAATCAGAGAGTTCTGGAGCACGGCTTCCCTCCCGAGCGAGTGCTTTGCTCTCCTTTGCCCTCGTGGTCTCTGCGGCAGGGACCACGTGTGTGCCCCAACGTGTGTGCCCCATCGTGTGAGCTCCAGGCTCCCAGTCCCTTCCACGTGCTCATCCCTGTTTAGAATGCCCTTCGGGTTGTCCTTTGCCCAGTAATTCTTTATTATTTAGGCCAGACATCAGATGGACTGGAAATTTTCTGGGACTTCCAGCCTGTCCGGACGTTCCACTTCTGTGCCTTCGGCTAGCAGAACTCGCTGCATTTATTAATTAGCTATTGGTGTTCAGCCGGGAGTCCTGCCAGGGCTTTATGTTGGGAAATGACATGCCCAGACTTTCAAAGGTCGGTCTGCTGGCATCTTTGGAAGTGTGGCCGCCAGAGGGGAGAGGCTGAGCAGGGCAGGTGAGCCATGCTCAGGTCTGGGGAGGGGTGCGGGCTGGCGGTGAGGATGTCAGGGAAGGCTGGCCTCGTTCTGAGTTGGTGCAGGGTGCGAAGGCTGGCTGGATGTTTGCAGGAAGTCCAGAATGAGCGCCGTTGGGGTGGGACAAAAGACCTTCAGGGGTTCCTATGGACAGATAGTCTGACTATGAAAGTTCTCAACAAACAAGGCAAAAACAGCTGATCTTATTTTTGCAGAAGAGTTTCTTGAGCCACGTGTACGACACTGGCGTGGCGCGTGCCTGAGCTGCCTGGGGGTGGCATGGCGCCTTCCTTTCTCAGCTTTCTCCTGTGTGTCCCCGACAGACAGCCACGCTGCCATCCCTCAGGAGCAGGTAGGCACGCTCAGTGCCTTCTACCCAGGACCCTTTGTGCCCACTCTTCCCATGGCCTCCAAGGACCCATGGCCAAGCTTGTGCCTGTCTTTAAAAGTGAAATTCAAATGCTCCCTTTCTGGAAAAGTCAGAATTGCTCTGTCTCTCCCTCTTTGGTATCCTCAAAGCCAATGTTAGAACAAGTATTGTGTTTGTTCATGTGTTTGAGTTGAAGAGGAGTATAGTTTAGCTATTCCTTGCTTCATAATCACTTTTGTACCTCACTCTCTGTAGTCCTAAGCAGACAGAATACTTGCCCATATAAGATGCTCAGAATTGTTCTTGAAATGAACAAGAGACAAATATCACACCTACCTATTCTGGGCACCAGAGACCATGGCCACCCTTCTTCAGGGACACAGACACAGAGAATCATTCTTTTAATTCCTCTTTGCTAAGGTTTCTGACTCCCTCAGGATATCTGGGAATGTGATCCATGTACCCAGACAGACTCAGGAATAAGGGAACTAACATAACAGATCAAAGTGTGTGTGTGCTCACACATGTGCGTAGGAAACATACAATAAGCCACACAGTACTGAGCACAGAATAAGCCCCCGCTACTTGGAGAAGTAGCAGCTACTTCTTCCTCCCTGGGTGGAATCCTTAAGGACTGTAAGTGTGAAATGCCCTGAAGATACCTTCATTGTAATGGAGGATCCAGAAGAGAGGCAGACTAAAATGAAACCTGGCAGGGGCAGCAGACAAGCCACTTGGCAGGATTTCTCAGATCGCTGCTGCCCACATGGCTTCCAGAACTGGCCTTGCATCTGAACCTAAGATTTCTGACCCCTGCAGGGATGACCTTCAACGACCTCTTGTTGGAGCCTCATTGTGCATTCTTGGTGCCCACCCTGCATTCTACGGTCTGAGGTGGGCCTGGCCCGCCACTACACTCTGGTTCTGTCAAGTTACATTTCTATTTTATTTTCATCTATGACTCTTCAAACTATTCACTTCCTTCGAAGAATTGTCTTAGAGGAGGTGCCTAACTTGGCTTGGCTTTACTTTTTTCAAAAGTTCCTCCTGTTCTGATGACCTGGGGCTGAATTTTCATTGGCCCCCGCCTTGAAGGCCTTTTCACACCTGAAGGTCCTCCTAGGAGCAGAGCAAATGCTCTTAGCTTGGAAAATGAGCCGAGGCACCGTGTCTTCCCCTGGGAAGCCTCTTTGCTTTGTGCTGTGGTGCTCCTTCCCCTCGCCCAGTCTGGGGGGTGGTGAGGCTGGACCGCACAGCCAGAGTCTTGCTCTGCTTAATTATTCACAGATTCTTTCTAGGAAATCCCATAATCCTGGCTTCAGCCATCATAATGAGAAAATGTCACTTTCTAAGAAAGAACCTTTCCTTTAACCTTTACATGAAAATAAGTCAATGAACGTGGATGATTCTGAGGTCATCCTCCCTGCCCTACGAAACATCGTGTATGACACAGACTGAAAACGAGGTCTCCAGCAAAGGCAATGTGGAAAATATTTGTTTCCATCCTCAGCAAAAAAATAGAACAGCTTGCAAAGAATTCAGTGATGCTCCTGGTTTGCCTACAACATGGCTCAGAACAAACATCAGAGACACCTTTGAGAACAGGACTGTGCAATAGAAGGGGATAGTCCAAGGGCAGGGCTAGCATCCTGAGACCCCTGGTCAGGGGCTGGAGCCCTGCTTGTCAAGGTCAGAGTCACAGTGAATGTTCCCATTCCCAGGCTGTGCTCGTGGTGTCAACCAATGATCCATTCACTCTCCTCCCTTTACAGGGCAGGCGTGAAATTTCAAGGAATGCTTCCACCTTCAGCACCAGGAATGGGCTCTAACTTGCCTAATTAATCAGAGAAATCTTAATGCTTTGCCATAGCAATTGGTGCGGGCCACACAGGCCTACCTTGATCAATACATGGCTGTTTTCTGGCCGTGGGGAATGGTTTTGAAATGGCCTCATGGGCTATTTCAGGTCAATGGGCGGTGAGAGGAAATGTGTTGGAAAACCTGGGGAGCAGCTTCCCACCCTCTCAGATCCTCTGAAGACAGCAGAGCCATTTCACCTCTGTGAGCATTAACATGAACTCAATACCTAGAGGAGAATACAGTGGAATGATCAACGTGGAAGCAGCCTGAAGAACTGGATTCAGGCAACCAAGAAGCCTGCTTTACCACTGGGCTTCCGAGTATGTGAACCAAATCATCTATTCATTGTTTAAATTAGCTAGATTGGTTTCTCTATTATTTGCAACATAAAACAAACCAACTGATATAGGGAAGGCATTATACACTTGGCAGGAGAACAGGTAAAGGGCAAGACTTCCTGGTGGCGAGGCTGCCTAAGGGCTGGAAGTAGTTCACAGAGGAGAGCAAAGCATATGAAAGGCAATGAAGAGGACTGGACCTAGAGTGCCCAGTGTGCTCTGGGAAACTGTCAGTGCTCTGTAGGTCTGGGTAGCTCCAGTCCCTCCAGGGCAAGTAATCTGTATGCTGGACATTGAGTTCTTTGAGGACTCCATGTCTTCTTCCTCTGTGAGTCTCTAGTACCCAGCACAATGCCTGGCAGATACTTGTAGGTAGATGAATCCATGAAGAAATGGATCAGTGAATGAACAGGCCTCTTGTTGCTCCAGGCCACGTGCATCAGCTGGTACAGGAAGGACTGAGGAATGGTAGTAGTGAGAGACATGGGCGCAACGAGTTGCCAAGTTCAAGACGTTAGCAGCCAGAGTGAGATGTCTCAGGCCCCCTTCTGGTGACAGAGTGACCTGGGGAGACCCTGAAAAAGTTCAAACTATCCAACAGAAAAAGTTGGAATCTGTGGGATCTGCATTCAGAAGAGCAGCCTTTGATTTCAGATTTGCGGAAGGAGTGCCTATTAACCAAATCCTTCTAAAAAAATGCTGCATCGAGAGACTTGCAGGCTGGAGGGACTGCAGGTCTGCCTGGGGAGTGTGGTTTCCTGGGGGTGGTGCCGTGGCTTACTCCCTGGGAAGAGGGACAGTCGCCAAAGGCAACTCAGACGTCTGTTCCCGGGGCTCTGGCCCAAGGACTCCCAGAGTAATTATAGCATCAACTGCATTATCAGTGCCAGCCAGGCCTCCCGAGAAACCTGAAATCAATCTCTATCATTTTGCTTTTATTTCATCGCCAACTGCAGTACAGAAATCAACTGGGGATTGCCTCGAATTTAACATGTGCTTATCGCTTCGTGGGCATCATTGAAATCGGAGAGCTCAATTAAGTCATCCAGTTGCCAATATACAATTCACTGGTTCCTGGAGAGAGGATTTGAGATCCTACACTTCCCTTCCCCAACCTCCGGCATCTCACTCCATTAATCATCCCTTTTCCCTCCTGTTTCTGAGCCCTGTGCTCCATACTGGTGCTTTGCTTTCAGAATATAAACACACTCACGTCTCCATCTCAGCAACCACAAAGCTTGCTTCTCTCTCACCCACATTCTCCTCTGGCTTGTGTCTCATTTTCTGCCTTTATGTCTTTTCCAAAATCCATGGAGGCTGCCCTGACCTAGAGGCGCGGTTCAGCACCTGCAGCTCTGCTCCTTCACTCAGACGACCTGCGCCTGGTTTCCGTCCCAACCACGTGCCCACACAGCTCTCAGGAAGGGCAGCCCGGGCCCCCTGGTTGCCAGATTCATTGGTGTTTAAATGCTAAAGATATTTAGATGACAGTGCGCTTACCCTCAAATTGAGACACTTCACAGATTTCAGAGCAAATGGGAGTGGGCTTTGACACAACGCCGATTGTGTGACTGCCCCAGAAGGACTGGGATGGGGGGGCTCTCACGACAACACTGTGTGGCAAATTATTGTTCGCTTACAGTGGGCGCGTGTCCTAGAGAGATGAACACGACTTTCTCAAGGTCGTGCAGCATATGAGGATCTGAACCCAGGCCTTTTGACTTCAGACATTCATTTAGGGCTCGCTGTATACCAGGCACTGTTCTAAATATTTTACAACTGTAATTGTCATGACAGCTCTATAAAATTGGTACTGTTACTCTCATTCTTGTTTTACAAATAACAAACTGAGGTGCAGGCCATAAGTAGCTTGTCCAAGGCTGCATAGGTAGGAATGGCAGAGGTTAGATGGGCCCCCAGAATGCACTGCTCAACTGTTGTACCTTTGCTGCCTATCCATTGTCTTACCTTTTGCTGTTTATCCCAGGTCTTCCCAACCAAGGTGTGTGCCATGCCTCAGGTGGTTAGAAGTGCTCCAAGATATTAATCCCCTCAGCCCAGGGACAGCTGGGTGGGGCTGGGGCATAGCCAGAGCTCTGCCTGGTCCCCTTTCCCTGGGAGCTGCCTTGACTTTAACTCCAGTGGGTCATACCAATGTAATTTTTCATGTTCATCATGACATGTAGTAGTTCAGTAAGAATCGTCTATGTAATGGCAATCTGAAGATAAACACTCTGCCAATATATGTTGATTTATTCAAACACTATCTTAATATGTTGTGTATAAAACTCTCAAAAATTGTATAAAAGTCACAATAAAGATTGCAAAAGTAGTGAGATGGGGTGGGAGGGAGGGAGGGAGGGGTTCTGAGAGTGTTCATTACAGAGGAATTAGAGTTTGGCTCGTTTCTATGTAAGTACCTTCTCCTGAATTCCCTGCAAGACTAACCCTACCTTTCCTTCATATTCTAAAATGTTCCCCTGAAGTCAGTCACAACTAATAATGTAGAATCCCAGTATCAAGTGAGATAGACTTGCTTTTAAAGCAGAAGGACTGTGTGCAGAGCAAGGAGCATGCCGGGCAGTTACGTGGTAGCCTCGTGTTAGCTGTTTGCCCCCATTCAGAGATTTTAATAATTAAGGGTATTACTAAAAGAATAAGTTGTTGCTAATTGATATCATACATGATCCCCTTAATTCTGCCCCCATTCTACGCTACTATTGTAATAAAAATACCACTAAAGCATACTTAAGCCTTCAACAACAGTGACGGTGCTTACACTTGCATGGCAAATTGTAGAATATTTTCCTATCTGGTATCTGAAATGAGGGTTTGGCATTAACAGGAATATCTGCAAATGTTCCCTGAAATCTTCAATAAAATGTAAGACTCCTTTAGGAGACTTTCCATGAAATGGGAGTACCCAGGTATGGAGTTAAGCTTATCCCCATGGACACTCCTGCTGCTCACATTCCCAGAATTTTTGCCACCTGCTTGGAGGGGGCCACTCAAACAAGCATGAGCAGCCTCCAGAGGAGGGGTAGGGGGGAATTCCACGCTGTCGGCAGGGAGAAAGGGGCCCTGGAGTCCAAGGGGAGAGGGATAGGGTGATATGCTCATTCTTCTGAGTTCCAGCTTCTTCCCCTCAAGGGCTCACTGTATCAAGAACTCTGCTCCTTTTAGTAGGTCGCCTCTTTGCTTCTTTAAGAGGGTGATTCCCCGGTGAGCTGTTCCTGGGTATGCTGTGGGTGCGGAGCCCTGAGGTTGCAGATGGCTGGGATGCAGTTCTGTCTCGTAATGGATGTACGGATTTGTTTCATATGGCTCCTGTAACAAGTTACCACAGGTTTAGTGCCTTATTGCAGTGCAAAACTATCTTTCAGTGCTGGAAGCCAGAGGCCCACAGTGGGTCTTACCAGACTCAAATCAAGGTGTCAGTAGAACTGAGTTCCTCTGCAGAGACTCTAGGTGCAGGTGTGACCAACCTTTGGGCGTTTCTAGGCCACACTGGAAGAAGAAGAGTTGTCTCAGGCCACACATTAAATATATTGTGACATGTAATCACACAAAAAAATCTCATATTTTAAGTAAATTTACGATTTTGTGTTGGGCCACATTCTCAGCCATCCTGGACTGCAGGTTGGACATCCCTGCTAGACCATCCCCCATGCCTTTTCCAGCTTCTAAAGGCTGCCCACTTTCCTTGGCCAATGGCTTCTTCCATCTTTAAATCCAGCAAACGCTGATCAAGTCTTTGTCACATTGCATCACTGTGACATTGACTTTTATGCCTCTCTCTTCCATGTTTAAGGACCCTGTGACTAATTGGGCACCCAGATAATTCAGGATACTCTCCCTCTTTCAGGGTCAGGTGATCATCAATGTTAATTCTATGTGCTACTTTAATTTCCCTTTGCCATGTAGCATATGCACAAGTTCCTGGAGTGAGGGCGTGAACACCTTGGGGAGGACTTTGTTCTGCCAGCCATAGAGGGTGACAGGCCAGCAGCTGAACATGGCTTGAACCACTAGACTCTGCTGCCATTTGGTGTTTCACTTGGGACAACTGGCACAGCTGGAAGAGTGTTTGTCTGGCTTGTTGATCAATTGACTGTCATTCTTGATATATCCAGAGAACTCAGCAGAATAACTTTAATGCTAAGTCCAACTTGTTACCTCTACTGCATTCTTTTCTACTAGCCATGTCTCATTGGTGTCCTCACTAGTAGTGACTAGTACTCCTACTACTACTGTTGCTATTGCTGCTGCTGCTACTACTACTACTACTACTACTACTTGGTTCTTCTTCTCCTCCATTACCTTCTCTTTCTTCTAACACTTGACATTTATCAAACACATACCATGTGTCAGGAATGTTAACTTTTCTTGAACAGAATTAGCTCTTGAACCACAGCAATCCTATGAGCTGAGTATTAGCTCCCCATTGCATATATGAGGAAGCTGAGGCAATACACATGTGCCAAGCACAGAACTGATGTTATCATATTGTAGGCCTATCCCTCCATCCAAAGAGATTACAGATTGGGGAAAACTGATAATGCATGAGCTTAAAAGAAAGGAACAATACAACTGAACTGAAATGATTCCACTCACTCCTCCCAAGTGCTGGCGAAGGGTTACTTGATATATCAGTGAGGTTTTCCAGCTATGTAGCATGGATTCAGTGTACAGCCTCAGCTAGCCAAGAAGGTCTGATCTGGGGTAACTATGTCTCCTTTAAATGAGACTTTATTTTTCCCAGGCACATTAAAGAGAAAATCCCAAATATTCAGATAGATGGTAGTATAATTCTTAGTTAAGTCCCTAAAATCTTCCCTGGCATAAACTGTTGAAGGTGATGTAGGCAAATGCAGACAAACTATCTCACAACATAGTTTGCAGGGGCCTCTCTAACCAGAGATGTTTCAGAGTTTAGGCCTGAAGAGTAGCGTAAGGCCACATGCCAAAATTTATTTTCTGTAAGAGCAGTATTGCAGGTACCATGGGCTCTTCACTCAAACACATTGGGCTGTGGGGGTATTATAAATTTAGGTTGCTAAATTTATATCAGACTGACAGTTCAGGTGGTAATGAAATGCTTTGGGTAAGTATAATTTTCTTTTCAAAAGGAGTGTGACAAAGAATTGCCAAGCTTTGGGGGATAATAACATACCTTGGATTTAGCTAGTGACAGTCATCCAAGAAGTTCTGAGTTCTTGGACAAACATTACAGAGATACAGGTCTTCATGACGCCCTCGGAAGGTAGGTGGGAGGGAAGACTGTCCTAGTTTTTTTTCTGGGGAAGGGAAGCGTGAGGAGGCTGCCCCTTCCAAGGCAAACCTGAGAAGGACACGCCTATGAACAGTCACAGTCTCCACTCCTCAGTGCATGGGCACCTCACTTATTCGGTGAGGCTATATCGTTGCTACTATTAACAGTATTACGTTTACCAGACAGTACAGAGCTCAAGACATTCATTGGCTTGGACAAAACAAATCTTGTCCAATGTGAGACGCCCCCAGTTTTCACATTGACACATCTTTCTGGTCATGCTTAGAAGACTCTTGGGGGAATGTGGCTGGCTAGGACTGCTGGAGCAAAGTGCCACAACCTCAATGGCCTAACACAACTGAAATCTCTTCTCTCAGGAAGATTTGCTCAGCTCAGGAGTCTACAAGTCTTCAATCAAAGTGTTTGCAAAGCCATAGTTTCTTTGAAGGCTCTAAGGGAGAACTCTTCCTTGCCTCTTTTAGCTTATGGTGGTTGCAAGCAATCTTTGGTGTTCCTTGACTTACAGATGCATCCTTGCAATCTTTGCTTCCACCCTCAAATGGCATATGCCCTGTATGTGTGTCCAAATTTCCCTGTTCTGATAAGGATACCGGTCATTGCATTAGAGTCTCACTTAATTCAATATAACCTCATCTTGACTTGATTATATCTGCAAATATCTTACATCCCGATAAGGTCCCCTTCCCAGGAACCAGGTGTTGGGAATTTAACTTATCACTTTAGGGGACACAATTCCCCACTTCTGAGATTATCTGATCTACTGAGACTCAATCATGGCAAACTTACCTATGTGACAATTTGAGAGAGTCAGTGATTGTAATAAATGTGAAAAACTTGATGTCTTTGACCCAGTAACACAGACTAACAATCTCCAAAATTAGAGCCACTTCAGGCCTTAGAGGGCACCAGCTTTGGAGCAAGATTTCAGCACTCATGACATTGACGTTCTTTCCTTGGTGATGCATTCAGGTGCAATTTTGTGCCTAGACAAAGGAGAGCTTTTTAAAAAATGATGCTGGAAGAGTTAAAAGGCTAAATGAGGGAAAGGGAAAAGACAGAAGTTAGTGGAGTGGGTACTGCCCATGAGAAGGCTGAGACCCACACTTAAGCCCTCTGTCTGGACCTGACTCTGGTCACCAACCCGGCCAAGAAAGAAAACAATGTTTGAGATGGGCACTGTGCCCTTATCCTTTCCACTTCTGTATTTGGTGAGCAAGCTCACCCTGTATCAAGTCAGATCAACAAAAGCCATAGGTCTCACAACCATTACTCTCACACCTGTAAAAATGTCTCCAGAGAACAGCTATTTAAGAGGATGTCCTTTTCTTTTATCGAGGGGCCGTATAAGAAATGACTGAGTAAAGCACGTTTCTCCATCTTCCATAAAAAAGCTACTGAAGAGCATGTCCCTTCCATTGTCCCATGTTCCTTCTGTCAGGCTCTCTGTAATGCTTGCCTCATAAACACTGCTGATAGGAAAAGGTTTGTCTTTCCTGTCACCCTCTTTTTCTTGTTAGCAGAGAATGGGAGCACTGACAATTTGGGGCTTTTATGGTTGTTTGAATTTTGCCTTTGTTGTCAGAAAACCACAAGGGTGTGAGTTTCTACTTTCTAGCAGGTGTGATGCTAGTTGCTATAGTCTTACAGCCTACCTGTCAGAATAAAAGCATCAACCTATAAGAGGGTTGGGTTGAAGCCCACCTATGGTATTGCACCCTGCCACCCCAGGGTACCAGAACTTGACTCTGATAGCTAAGAAGAGGCCACCAAGTCCAGATTCCTCAATAGAACAACACTCAGAGTGGCCCATCAGTCTTCTGAATATGATTATAGAGTTGGTTGAAAATGGCCAGACCCATTCTGTGGGCTGAGAGTACATAAATACTACATTGTCGCGTACATAATTACGTAAATGATAAAGGAGTTTCTAAAAGGTGTATAAATGCTTAATATATTACTGCATAGGCCAGAAGGATTTTGGCTAGATGTCCTCATTGCCACACGACCCATCTTTCGTTATTTCTCCCCATGTGTCATTCTCCCATGCAGTCCATCCACCCCTGGCCACCAAATGCTGCCCATTGTTCTCACAGAGACACTTTCTCCCCGCAGGCTAGGGTATCTGCACTTTAGAACAGCCCTTATAATCATACACTCTGTATAGTGGAGCCTGCAGAGGGGTGACCAGGGGATGCAGAGAGACAACCCAGTTCCTGAGGCAGGATATCAGCCCGGCCTCGACACGCACCCTCCCCTTATAAGTTATAGAGGAAGTCTTTGGGTGCACATTCATGCATGGGTACATGACTGCACACTGCCGTGCTCACGTGCCATTCTGTTTCCTGGGGAAGCATCTGCAGAGTGTACTGTATACAAACTCATTGTCCCCACCTCAGCTCACAGATTCCATGGCATGCAAACAATATTGTACTCTGCCTAGGACATGAATGAATATGTACTGAGGTCCTCTGGCTTTGAAAGCGTGCATTTTGAAAAGAAGCCTTAGGAGAATATCAGTGAAAACCTTGAAGAAGGAATGCTGAAGAAGAGAAGGACATCCATTGTCTTTGGAACGGAAGCAATGAAGATGAGGTAGAGTGTATCCATTCGTTCATTCTCTCATTCTCTCAGCCACAATTCTGTTGAGCATGTGCTAGGCAACAAGCACTGTGTTAACCATTGGATTATAATAGTGAACATAGAAATTCAATGGGACTAAAATAACTTAATTAATAAAATATGGTTAACTAATCACACAAATGTAAAACTGCAACTGTACCTAGAGCCATAAAGAAGAAAATGGGGCTAACAGAGCCCCTAAGGGGAGAAGTGGCCTACAAAGTGAGTTAAAAGCTGGTGGGAGTGTGGTCCGTTCACAAGAGGGGTCCTCTGAAAGCGTTTGGGAGGGAGCCAGGTAACAGGCAGACGGAAGGTGCTGCAGTCTCAAAGCCCCAGTGACAGACGGAGTCTGGCCCAAACCCTTCGTTTCACAGGTGGGGAGGCTGAGGCCCAAAGGGCCACCGACATGGGGAGTGCCATCCAACACTTCTTATACTGCTTCCTGATGGCATTTTTCTTTGTGGTGTTACCACCCCCTACATCCTCTAATATGTATGCATATGGGGGTGTGTGTATGTGTGTGAGTGTATACACACATCTATGTATGTGAATATATAACTTGTTTGGTTGTTTACTGTTTGCCTTTGTTTACCTCCCTGGCCTAGAATGTGAACTCCATGTGGACAAAGGGTTTTGTTTGCTCATGTGTTCCCCATGACCTCCTTGGCTACAGGAATGCTTGGCACATAATTGGCACAGTATGCAAATATTGAACTCAGCGTGCAGTAGGTGTTTAATAATTGGTATTTTCTTGCCCTTTGTCACACCTTTGCTGAGGTGTTAGGATGACACCTGATATTCTATGGTTGGTTGCTGGCTGTCCCAGGACAGGGAGGTGGAGAGGTACTGTGAGGAATCACCCAGGCAATGCTGTTTCCTCCACCTTTTACTCTAGAAACCAGTTTAACTGGCCATGCCTTGAGGCTGGGAAGGAGGAGCCTCACTAGTGTTGAGTTGGTTGGTACAAAACACAGCTTCTAAGTGAGGAGTGTTCTTATACAAACAGGAGTACTTCAGGGAAAAGGTGGTCAAGGCCAAGAGACAGCTCTCACACTCAGCCCTGGTTCTGGAGATGGAGACATCGGCTGTCCACAGCTGACACTTGAAATAGTCAGCATTTCAGCTCCATCCAGGCATGCATTGGGCTGCAGGTACAAAAACAAAGGAAATACTACAACAGCATAAAAATGTTCATTTTCCTCACACGGAATGAAGTCTAGACTTGGGACCTGCCCCATGAGTCTCCAGCAATGCAGACTTTCCATCTTTCTTCTCTGCCATCCGGGGAATGTTGACTTTTCTCCTTGTGTGTGCTGCCTCGTGATGCTAAACTGGCCACTGTACCTCATGGCATCATGTCTGCATTTCCAGCAGGAAGAAGGGAAGGACAAATAAATAAAAGGGCCATATCATATAAATCTGTCCCACTTCAGAGAGAAAACAAAACTTTTCCAGAACGTTAACCCATTTAACTTCTGGTTACATGTCATTGCCCAGAATTTGTCATATGGCCACTGCCAAACCAATCAGTAATCAAGGGGAATGAGAAATCTACCTCTGGTGTAACTAATCGTGACTCATTGCCTACTCGGATGGAATATGTCCGTGGTCCTGCAGGTCAATGGGTGTCCGCTGTTATGGGAACAAATCATGGCTCCATTGGAAGGGAAGAAGGGGACAGGAGTGGGTTTGTACAGACGCTGATGGGCCTACCACATGTTCCAGTGTCAGCCATCCCATAGCTCTGTCCTCAGCTGCATCCTTACAAAGGCCCTGAGATCCTCTGAACAAGGTCCCTCTGTTCATAAAGGATACCAAACTGGGCACCAAATTAGGGTTTTCTTATCCTTTGCCACAACCTCTCCTGATATTGGCTCCAATTTCTGTTAGATATTCTCATTCTGAAGATATGCGTTGTACATGATATGATGCATTGTCATAGTAAAGTTCCAATTTATAGAAGTAACTCTACAGACACAACATGGGCAATGGGGTATCCATTAGACTGGGGTAAGAAGTAAGCAAACAAATCTGAGTAAGAGTTCTGCATTGGCTCCTTGCTCCCTGTGTGAGAGTGTACAAACCAGCATTCTCTCTGATCCTCAGTATCCCTTCATCAAGTGGGGGTGGTTTGCAGGATCAAATAGGGTAACGATTTTGAAAGAGCTTGGCCAGCTGAGAATACAATCATAGAGGTGAAATCATATGTTATCTAAGCAAAGACTTCCATTTGTGTGTTGTGTTTATGGTTTGAAAGTGGGAGGTAGTGTGGTGAGGAGGAAATTTACACTTGCAATTTGAAAAGTCTGGGGATAGACTGAAGTGATGCAGCAGAAGGAACACTGGATCTGAAGTCAAGAAACCAGGCTTCAAGGCCCAGCTTTGCTGCTTCCTGGCAGTGTGACCCTGAATGTATCCCGTGTTCTCTCTGGGTCTGTTCCCTCTTTTGCAAGATACCTATTCATGGACTTATGATGATGATTGGGTAAAGTTGGCCATATGAAAGCACTTGCATAGGGCCAGCCCACAGTAGGTTCTCAATAAATATTTGTGAGGCTGTTGCTTATTGATAGGCACACGAGGCCCATGCATGGTTGGTGATGGCTCAGGAAGTTGGATAAAGTCATCGCAGGATCTGTGTAGCAGAGCCCGGGGAGACCATCCCTCAGAGGCCAGTTGTAGGCAGTGGAGGGACAACTGCCTTGACATCCCACTGGAAGTCAGTCCTGCCAGCGCAGCAGGGCTGCACCTCCTGCCTGGGGTTCTTTCAGCTCCCCCGGAAAATTCTCAGTGTTCTGTGTGCCTTACTGAGGCTTCACTCCCTCTACGCATCTCAGATGAACTCAGCAAGCTTCAACAGTGTCTGTTTTCTGCCTAGTGAATATGAGTTGTATGTGAGAACAATAATATTTGGTCCCTGCCTTTGAAATGTTTGCAGTCAACAGGGGATGAAAAAAAGTTAGTTAATGGGGCTCTAACCTCTTCCCTAAGAAGGAGAGCATGCATGTATTTATTTATTTACTTTAGTGCTGAATTTCTAGAACCTAGGATAGTGCTTGGGATATCATCGTCACTTGAAAAAAACATTTGCTGAATGAATCATTATAGGTTTGAACAGATAATCACTTTCAACAATCTCCAGATTCTCACTTCCCTCAATGGAGACAAGTGAAAGGATTTTTCCTTGGACAGTTGTGACCAGGCTTATTAAAGCAAATATGAGATTATGGCCATTTTAGACCTGAACTAACTAGCAACAATTATTTTAGAAAACCTGCTACTTTCCAGGCACTGGCTCTATGTTTTACAAATCGTACTCTTCTCCCTTCACAGCAACCTCTGAGACAGGTTATAACTGTCCTGCTTTCACAGGTGATAACGTTGAGACTCAGAAGTTCAAGATCAAAGGCATTCGTGACTAAAACCCTGTTCCTCCAAGTGTATTTGCTTACTGTTAGATGGTGGTAGTCTCAGGAAGATGTTTGGGTAGAACTGGGGTTCCTACAGCCCCAGGCTGTATTTTTTTTACTACTGGGATAAGTGTGTGAGGATAATTCCTTCAGTACCTTTGAAGTTGAATTAAAGCAACCCAGAGTCTGCCTTATTCTCCACTTTTTGAAAATTCTATGGATCTACACAACATATAAGATTATTGCAATAGCTACAAACAAAAAAAAATTAAGAGACTATTAGAAAAGACACTTCCCCCCAGTTCTTACAGAAGCAATCTCAAGCAAGATCATGTTTTCAAAGTAAAATATATGATAGATACCAGACCTACATAGCTTCTGCTAGCCAAGGACCATAGCAAACATGAAACAGTATCTAGATGAAGAAGATGGTAGAGACAACAAAAGCTGAAAAACTGCATGTTTCAATCTTGTTGGGATACCATCCTAAATGTGCAGCAAGCCCAGAATTAATCTTACATAGATGTTAAACACAACAGGAAAAGTGGTCCATCAAGAGGTTGTGACTATTTATACGATGTCTGCCTGGAGAAGTCCAGCCACTGTTAATATAACAAGAATGGTTTGCATGATATTGATGTAACCTGGCAGCCAAGGAGAGTGGAATGCACATGTACGAACAATGATGACTTCACTGTACTAGTCCATGGGGGCAGCAGATACCCTTGAATGAGTATGTTTACTGTGTGGCCGTCGCATTCAAAATGACTGATTCAGTAGAGCACTGAATCTCCACCAAATTTTGCGTTAAGCCTAAACATTCCTCCATGGAAACTATTTGGATGAATCAGAAGGCTGTGGCTAAGGGAAACTGGTGACTGGCAGCTTCATCACAACACACCTGCTCATGCGCAGAGTTTTTAGGAGAAACATCAAATCACCCAGGTGACTCACTCTCCTACAGCCCAGATATGACGCCCTGCAATTTCTGGCTTTTTCCAAAACTAAAATCACCTTTGAAAGGGAAGAAATTTCAGACCACTGATGAGATTCAGGAAAATACAACAGGGCAGCTGATGGCAAATGGGAGAACTGTGTGAGGTGTGAGGTGTCTGCTTTGAAGGGGGTGAGGTATCATTGTCCTATGCACCATGTTTCTTGTATCTTGTATCTTCTTCAATAAATGTCTCTATTTTTCATATTATATGACTGGATACCTTCTGGAAAGACCTCTTATTTGGGGTAAAATACACCTCCTGTGTCCAGCCTGCTCTTTCAGAGAGTAACACTGGAAATGCAAACGTTTCCAACTTCCTGCAAAATTTGGAAGTTTCCTTTGGTGACACTGCCAGTCATCAGGACTTATATGAGGTCATTCCTCTCACCATTAAGGTTCATCCAACACCTTAAACATCAAAATGCCTAAGTTCCCCCTTTTTCTAGGAGCCTGGAGCTCCTCAATCCCCAGCTCTGAGCTGACGGCAGGTTTGGGTGCAGACTAGGTTCTACCCTGTCTTAAGCAGGCACAGGCAAGGTTCCACGTGTCCCCTACTCTCTGTCTCTTGCCCTTTTCTCTTTTTTGCCCCAATCCAGTGGCAACCCTTTGCCATAGTGGTTGCTACCACTGCTTCCCTCTAACAGACTTCAGATTCCCCTAGTATCTTGTTCCATATTTGTCTCAGCTGAAAGTCACACTCAGCAGATCCTTGACTCACATTGTTGCTAATGACCATAAAATGTGTTCTTCTGCCACCTGCCCCTCTGAACTTTGTCTGTCTTCAGCTTTTGAATTGTCCACGTTTGAGTAACTTCTGCTCGTTCAATAGCAGCAGAGTCAGCCGTCCCAGCCATCCCCTGCCCTGCTGTTTCATTTTTCTTTGTTTTGTTCCTGTTCCTTTCAAGGCTTTGCTGAATTTTATACATGTGCACCTGTTTTGTAAATTGGCCATGTTCCTCTGCCACATATAGAACTAGACTTTGTCTTGGGGCTGAGTATCTGGCTTCCAACACAGTCCTCTGGATTCTATTTGTGGGCAGGTTCTCTGCAGTGGGATATGTTAATGAATTCTGTGTCTATTAAACACCTATTCTTTGCATAACTCTTATTTACCCTCACCTTCCTGAATCAAAAGTCTCCACTCAAGACCTATTTTTTCTTCAGTCAAAAATTTAACTTAGGACCAACATATCTCTCTCTTTCCATCTTCCCCCCACCTCCGCCATGCCTCCCTTCTTCCCCTCCCCCAAGATTAAAGCTATGTTCTTCAAACCAGAGACTCTAGCAATAACGCTAATGTGTAGTTTTTATCCTGAACTGATCCATGTTTCAATTTCTCAGTCAAGTTTGGAACTTAGAAAAGGAGAGCAGTGCAATAGTCACTTCTTCAGCTCCCAACAGCCTTGCCTCCACGAGGTCTCTCTGGATCTGAGGCTCCCATGAGGATGGTATAAGAGCCAAAATGCGTCCTTTCTAATCTTCGAAAGAAGTGCCATCCAGGTAGCTCTTCTCTCTTTCTACGTCTGTTTAGCCTGACCTCCAAGCCCACGCCCTTCTCCTCCGGAAAGCCTGCTCTTCCTCCAGCGCAGCCCGGAGACCTGTCTTCGTTTTTCATGGGCTCTCCCTCAGCAGCTGCTCTGAAGGAAAACTCGAACCTTTTTTCCTTTCTGAGTCATTCCTCCTGGAGTCCCTTATTAGATCTGATTTCTAGAAACTGAAAATTCCAAATATTCACTTTCACTGAGTTTTCTAGATCTTAGCCCAATATGAGGAGTTTTTATGCTCTTGTATGAAAAAGCTCCTTATAATATTTAGAATGCTCTTGGGTAAAAGCAATGTAAAATCCTACATCATTTGGATGAAATGAATTTCTTGGTTCACATACCTGGAAATCGAGAGGAAAGATGGGCTTCAGGATGAACACAAGCAGGAATTCTGACTCCAATCTTTCTCCCCTGGCCCTGCTTTTTCTTTGGGTTGCTTTTATTCTCAGCCCGTTTTCAGCAGTTTTGGTCTCATATCCATGAGTCTCATGTCCGTTCCTGGAGCAATCATGACAAGAACCTTAACGGGGGTGGGGAGGGCTCCCCTTCTCCTGAGGTACAGAGGGTTGGTGGGGAGGTATAGATCACTGAACCAGAGGGAGGAACTGGATGTGGGTAGACAACCAAAAATTCCTGCCCCCTATCCATTAAAACAAGTCATTGACAAAAATCTATGCCTCTGTGACTGAACCTGCAGCTTGGAACTCTGAAGTCCATGACCACAGCTGGGGGTATGTCCAGGGATGACAAGACATCAGGCAGTGGCCAGCTGTTTTTAAGAGGTTATGTGCAAACTACTGTCATATAAGAAGTCCCAAAATACCCCTTTTAGATTTGGAAGCAGTTGAACATTAAAAAAAAAAAAGACGAATCCCTTTGAAGTTGCTGATCTAGAGCCACTTACTGCCTTCTAGCGCTAGTGTTTTAAAGGCAAAATATTCATGTTAATGATCAGCTAATAATCTAGCTATTCATGGTTTACAGTCCTGGCTGAGAACTGCAATCCATTCATCATCAAATATATAAACCACAAAACCTCTACTTGAAAAAAGGTTTAATTACCAAGAAGGTATAACCTTGTGGAATTTGCATGCCTAATAGAAACTTAGGGCTCCAACATCCGCTATGCCCTCCGGACTTGGGCCCTGACTCAGGAGCGCCTACTTCTGAAAGAAGGAAGAGAGAGTATTGATGCCTTGGGGCAGGCAGGTTGCCAGACCAACTTTATCCCAATCTTGCTATTCAGAGGGAAAGAAATCTCTCTCTCTCTCTCTCTTTTTTCCCCCTAAATGTTACTCTGGGATTTCTAAGAAGCAGATACCAAGGTATGATGAAATACACAAGAGTTCTATTGTGGGAGATGTGGATATAAAAATGGGTAGAGCCCAAGAATGCCAGGAGAGCAGTCAGCCCTCTGTGCAAAGTGGCCCCAGAATGAAGCAGACAAGAGACATGTGGGTGGGAATGTTTGTGACTGATGAGCTATCTGAGGAGGGTTCAGCAAAGCTGGCGGTGAGTCCTTGAGCTGAAGTCAGCTGACAAATGTGTTCTATGTCTCCCAGGAGCTGTGTGTGGTAGCGTCTGTGCTGTCCTCTGTCGCCAAAGGCACAGCCTTGCTGAGCCATGTGTGAGCTTGAGGCAAAAGGAAAACCAGTGATACCATTTCTGACTTTATTTAAAGTGTTGATTCTTTGTTCATCATGGATTTTTTACATTAATTTTTATTTAAAAATGTTATATAACATATCCCTTATTTCCCTTACCAACTTGTTCTGTGCCTATTAAATTTTGCACCCGAGGCGAATACCTCATTTGCCTCAATGCTGGCCCTTAAGACACAGGACGCTTTGATGCCACTTCCCTTCAATAAGCTGAGGCAGAAATGCAGGGAGAGGCAGAGAACAAGGACAGGTTGGAGGTGACTGGAGAGATCTTTGGAAGAACCCCAAAAGAAGAATAAGAGAAATGAGACGCATAAAATATTTCATATAGATTTGACTTTGGGATGAGCAGGAAGTAAGCTATGATTAAAACATGGTGCCTAAATAAATAGAACCCAAGTTAAGGATTAATCCCTCTTTGCAGGAAGTTATATTTGTTTGAGAATGGACCATTGGCTCTTCCCCATAAGCAGTAGGTGACCCAGAAGATGATTATTTACTTTGAAATTGTATAATTGACTCAATAGTTCTAATTCAAATTTGGGTGTATTGTTTTGAGAGAGTAGCAAATTCAGCACATGTGGGACTTCACACAAGAGAGCAATGTTTTCTTCCTGGGAGCCAGGGAAGGTCACAGCCCTTCCTTTAGGAAACGTTCTTCCCCTCCTTCAGCTTCTTTAGTGTATGAATTTTTTCCTGTTTCTGGTTAATAGCTGCGTTATCAGCACTCAGAACAGCAGACAGTGGCATGCATTAGACAGTCAATAAACATTTGCTGAATGAATCTGTGATTGAATGGACATTTGAAATGGATTCTAAATGCGTAAAGAGTCTGGACTGAAGCTTCTGGCAGACACAGCATTATGAGCAAGGGCACTGAAATACAAGAATGTCTACCTGTGTGGTGGTGACTAGTTCTGGGCAGAAGGAAAGAGAAGGGAAAGGAAGGATAAGCCAGCTCATGAAGGGCCTAGAATGCCAGGTTTAGAAGTGTGGGCTTTGTCCTGCAGAGAATGGGGGTAGGGGAAACTTGGTAGATTTGTGCCAGATATATTCTCAGTGACAGCTTTCCACTGCTGACAGTCTGTCTTGTCACATGCTGCTAACTAGGAATCCAGGGTGACTGTAGAGTAGTCAACTCTTCTCTTCCTAGGTCTACAGAAGGCACCCATCTGCCGCAATGCCTTTTCCATTCTTGAAGCTTAGATCTGAGCTCTTTATGCACCTGGGTTACTCAGCCTTTAGAAAGAAGTCTCTACTGTTTGAGCAACTGGCTGGATTTGAGCATTTGGGTTAGAATTATTGAGCAGAATTTGAACCAGGAGCAGATGCCACATTTCTGGGTGATGAGTCATGTTGAAAGTGATCTGTTCTTAGTTGGGTATGTATCTGGAGATGTCTTTACCTCTCAAGAGCAGGAAGGAAAGACTGGCACATTTCTGACTACTGTGAATATATTTTATTTCAATTTTTTTGAACTTGGAAACATAAGGAACAAAGCAATTATTTGCATTCTATTTGAGAAACTAAATGTTGATAGGAAGACTGTAGCAAATACATCTTTTTGGTCCCTGTCATGTCAGGATCCTTAGCTGCTCCCTTCACACTCAGCTTGGAGGTTGCAGGTACCTGAAGTCAAGTCCCTGGAATTTCTCCTTGTCTCAGCTTCTGACTCTTACTTACCTCCAGTTCAGACAGTCCTCCTCAGTCTTGTCTCTTTGCTTTCTATGTGGTTGGTATCTACCACTCTGAGATTGGTGATCTGTGTGGATGGTGTGCCTTGTGTTTTTATTTGGCTTCTGTACATGACACTTTTCAGATCACTCCTGTGGCTTTGTATGTCACCGTCTGTGGCAGACAATGTGTGACCATCCATGGTTTTAGATATCTGGGACACGACAAGCTAGTTTGATCCTCGATGACGTTTCTCATCTGGGAAGAAGATATTTTAAAAATAAAATGAAGGATTCTTTGTTATGCAAGCCCTGATTTCCAGATTGATAAAAAAGTTAAACCTTTTCTTCGTCCATGAAACCAAAGTGCATCAGGTAATACAAGCAACTTTCCTGATGACCCCATTGATTGCTAGAGCAGTTATTTATCTCCTCTGAATCTAGCAAAGATGAATGGACAATGTCAGACTATGGGCAACAGGGCATCTATTGATTCCAATCCTCCCAACAGCCATTGAGTATAGATAGGTATTATTGCCTCTGGTTCATGGCTATGAAAACTGACGTGCAGGGAAGGCTTGTAACTTGCCTCAGGTAACACAGCTGGTAAACCGTGGTTCTAGAATCTGAAGTCAAGTGTGTTTGACCTCTGGGTCTGGCTCTTTGCTCTCCTCTGTATTTCTTTTCACTGATTGACAATATGGGACTCATTTCTAGAGAAGACATTGCTATATATCGATTTAGGTACAAGTGTCTTTTGATTTCATTAGTCACTAGACATTGGGAGCAGTGGCTGGCCCTGACAGAAGAGTTCACCTAACTAGGGCTGCAGGTGGTTTCTGCTATCACAGAGCACTATTTTCTCTAACTTTATTGACCAGACTGCTCAATCAAATTTTATAATTAGCTCTAATTAGAACTCCTATAGCTGCTAATTCTTCTGGTTTTTTCTTTTTCTTTTTTTAAACCTGCAGCTGAATCTGTATCTAGAAAAATCAAAGGCTTCTTTGACTTTAAAAGAATTAAAAAGAGAAATTTCCAACTTGATTGTTGCTATTAAAACTCTACTAAAAATGCAAAGCAGGACAATAACCCCAGGGATCAGGAGGGAAATTTATATTTGCGTGGCATGAACTGAGCCTAGACAGCTTCTTGTGGCAAGGATGATGGTTCACCTTGAAATAAAACTATTTCACTCTGGGGCCTTTCAGAATAAACTTTGTTTTTCTACTTCAGAATATCTCTTTTATGATCATTCCAGATACAAGTGATGATATCTTTTCTTGGGCTTCATATAATCAGTGGGTAGAGTCATTTATATGAGCTGATCACTGCGTGAAATCTTGTGCTACTAAAAACTATATGCTCTTAAATATTTATAATGAGAAAAGTAATATTCAGCATCTTACATGCATTATTAACAGCCTCTAAATACATCTTCTAAATCAATTACAGTGTGTATTGTACCCCTGCCATTGAAATTTACCTTCCTCTTTTAGTTATTACATTTGTGGCCAGGAGTGATGGGTCCCCAAGGAGTATTGTGACCCAGATTCAGTTTCCATATGTTCAGTGCTTCCCAGGGTTTTCATATCTGTTCACTTGCTGACTACTCATGTGCATCTCCATATTCATATAAAATTAAAATACCTCATTATTGAGATTTTGAGAGTATATTTTAAAAAAAGAGTACTTGACTGGACTTGGGATGATCCGAGGTCTAGTCCTGGCTTTGCTGTGGACATGCTGGGTGCCTTGGGCAAGACTCTTGCAGCTTCATTTTTCTACTCAGTGAAATGAGAAGTTTGGAATAGATGGTCTGCTTCCTGCAGAGCAAGGGGAGCCTCGGGCCACGCCCCTCTCAGGCTGGAGGAAAGGCAGAGTTTGGCTGATGAGACCGGCTGCGGGAGCTGAGTGATCCAAACCTTAGAAAATATATCACAACCGAGAGTCGTTTTCCTTTTTGCAGTGAGGATGGTGGTCAGATTGCATCTTTGGAGGAGGAACTGGGTCATTCCACTGCCACTTACCCTGGAGCGAGAAATGCTATGGTTCTTGGAGGTAGATCTTCATTCTTATTGGTGTAGACTGCATGTCTGTATCCCCACACCCACCAATTTGCGCGAAGAAATCCTTGACCCCAGTGCGACGGTATTGAAAGGTGAGACTTTGGGAGGTGATTTGGTTATGGGGATGGGGGCCTCACCAATGGGATTTGTGAAGACACAGTGCGACGATAGCCATCTGTGAACCAGGAAGGAGGTCCTCACCGGACACTGATTCTGTCCATTCATTGATCTTAGATTTCCTAGCCCTCAGAACTAGGAGAAATTCATCTCTGTTTTTTGTCAGCCACCTGTCTATGGTATTCTCTTAGAGCAACCTGAATAGACTAAGATGTTTGTCTACTTGAGGTCTAAACTCACAGGTGTGCAGATGCCTACAAAGTGTGTTGGGAAAAGGTGGAGTTGCTCTGAGGAGAAGTTAGGCAGGAGTTGGGTGGCGCTTCTGAGTTTGGGTTTGTCTCATTGGGCCCTAGAGTTCCCATTTCCAGATGCTGCTTAATTATTTTACCCATTTGCTTAGATCCTTGGGTCTTCAACACGTCTTCTTGACCTGACTTGGGTCTGGGTTCTGCGATGGGAAATTAAGCAGAACAGAAACAAACTGAGGTGTCAGGAAGGCAGAAGCCAGTGGATATAGAGGAAGAAGCATGGAAACTAGCCCAGGAGGCCAGGTAGAAGGTTTGGAGGATCCTGTTTTAGGTTTATGGGAGGCAGTCCTCTGGGAGGCTCATAGACATCCCGAGAGAGAGTGTGCCTCACTCATAATGTCTAGAGAGGTAAGATCATCTCATGTGCAGTGCTGAAGATCTGAGCTTTTATTTAGAAAATGAGAGGCAGGTGAAATCTTTTGATCCAGGTGGCAATATATTATATTTATATTTAATAAATGGAATTCTGGAGACACTGTGCAAATGGGGATGTATAGGGAAGAGAGAGGGTAAGTAGTCCACTGGTACCCTTAGCATGGTGTGTACAGCTTCATTAATGCCTGGAACTCAACATGGGGCTTCAGATGTGTGGAGTGATTGGTTTGTGTGTCTCAAGCTCTCATTTTGGACAGTAGGTTGTCCAAAGCCCCTATTCCCTCTAAAGCCCTCCACAGAACAGAGAACAGTTAACTCACAGCTTTAGGTTTTCATTTAACATATTGGTAACTATTGCTATTTGAAACCTATTAAAAGATAAGAAGAGAAAATGCAATTTGTGTGAGTGTGTGTGTGAGAGTATGTGTGTATGTCCGCATGCATGCATGGGTGCACATATGCCTGCCCCGTGTGTGCATGCATGCCCAAGCATGTGCACACTAACTGGAGTTTGCAACATGACTTCCCAGGTGCACGGGGAAGAAATCACCAGCCCAGGAGTCGGAATACCTGTCATCTTTCTCTTGCCCTTAGCCAATTAGCTGTTTAACTCTAGGTAGATCACAGCCTACCTAGCACTCCATTTCCTCCTGTGTCAGATGGAGGTGGGAAGGGAACTAGACTTCTAAGAACCTCATCAGACACAACACTTTTATTTTGTAAATAATCCCTTCTATCATATCTTAGAGCTGGTACACGCTTTAGAGATATTGTGAATTGTTTAAATTCTGTGGCATGCTAGATATTTTTTGTAGGAAAAAATAAATAAGGGGGAAAGAGGTAAGAATATATTAGATTTGACCTTGGCAGTTTTAAGAAATGTTTTCAAAATGGCATGAACAAGCAAAAAAAAAAAAAACCCTAAGCAAACAATAGATGGACCTTTTACCATGGAAACCGTGAGACAATATATGTTGTGCTGTGGAAATGAGTAAAACTGACAGTATGAACATGTAACACGCTGTGGGGAAATTTTTGCCTCGCAGGAGACTTTTGGTACCTGCGCATTAATAAGAATGAAGGTCGGAATTCAGAAACGTGATGATATTACATTCACTTAAATTAAAATAAGACAAATTTTGTAAGTGCTAGAGCAGGATTTTCCACCAGCTGCACTGCCGAGATTTGGGCCTGGAGAATTCCCTGTTGTGTGGGGCCGGCGTGTGTGTTGCAGCCTGTTTAGCAGGAAGCCGGGCCTCTGGCCTCTGCCCCCTCGAATGCTGTCAGCATGGCCTCCCTTCCCCCGTTGTGGAGATTAAAAATATTTCCAGACGTTGTCGAATGCTCCCCGGAGGACAATGCAAATTACCCCCCATTTGAGAACGACTGTGCGGGGGTACAGATGTCTGGGAGGAGGAAGCACAGGCTTTCCAGCCAGCCCGGCCCGGGTGTGAGTCTTGGCTCCGCTGTGTCCCAGCTCTTTGACCGCAGACAAGTTACCCGTCCTTCGTAAGCCTTCGTTTCTCCGTTAGTAAAGCGGACAGAATATAGACAGTCTCACAGGGTGCTTGTGGGTCAGACTGAGTAAGAGAACAAACACACAGGAGCCCAGCGTGGGAAAGCCGTCCTGATGATGCTCCCTACGAAGGAGCACGCCAGCCCTGCTCTGGCGCAGGAAAGGCCCATGTCTGGAACAGTCGTTTGCATTCACGTATGGATGCGGGAAGCAGCATCAGGACCCCAAAGGGCCTGCTGCACATTTCATCACAGAGTAAAGAGAGAGCAGAGATCCTATTTGTTGAGTACCTAGTAAGCGGCAGACACTAAGTTAACCCCTTTATAGTCATCGCCTCCTTTCATCTCTCAGTACCTTTTGGGTATTTGCTTCTGACCAGTTTTCCGATGAGATCACTGACGTTCACGGAGAGAAAGTATTCCATCAAGTGCCATATGGTAATGTCAGGTTTGCTTGCTTTTGAGCCCTATGATGTCACTTTCCCCCAAGGGGAGATCTGTGGCCAGGGACACCAGGATTGAAAGTGTTGTGTTCGAATTAGAGAAGAATGAGCATGGATTTGAAAAGGATTGACTTTGCTAGCAACAGATCTTGCTAGGAACGTAAATGAGTTCATTTTAAGACACTGAGTTACAGGGGCCATTACAAGTGTTCAGGGAGGCAATGCGACTCAGTTTGCAGGACATAGAGCACAATTCTAGCAGCTACTCACTGCGCAAGAAAAGGGATGGCATGCATTTAATTTATTCAAATATACAATTAAAAAATCCAGTCAACTGGATTCTCCTTTGTCAGCTTTCTTCTGCAAAAGCTGTGCCTAAGAGAAATCTTCCTCCCAGCCCTCCCTGGCCCCAATCTTTCATGCTGCTAGAGGGAAAAACCCTGATTCATGGGTCAGAGAATTGGGTTGTATTGCTTTTGAAATATTGGTGCATGGTAGGAATGGTTTCCAATTACGGCCACCTGAGTGCCCAGCCCCTGCAACTGTTCCATTTAAATAACTGCTGAGTCGCCAGGGCTGCTTTCCTGTTTCTATCTCCCTGAACAAGTAAATAATGGAAAAAGAGAGAAATCAGCATTTGTAATAACCATGCAGCCTGGTGTTGGGACCTCAGTCTTTGGTCATCTTTCCTGCACCTACCCTACCACACTTCCTCTAGCAACTCTGAAAAAAAAATCACCTTTTGTACATAAGACGTAGGATCCACACTCGTGCTGGCACAGTTAGGGATGTCTGTGGCAGCAGGCTGCAATGAGAAATAACACCCCCTTTGGGGTCAGACAGACTGACGGCCGAATTCCAACGCTATCCTCAGCCGGCGTTGTCGGTGGAAATATTGCTTCGTTTTCGGAGTTTGAATTGCCTGGGATTTGAAGTCAGGCCAACCTGGTCAGAAAAGTTAACCTCTGCGAGCATCTGGAAATCTGTAATGTGAACTTCAGGGTGAGAATCAGGATTACGTATGTGAAACGTCTGGCATAGTTCCTGATGTCTAGCAGGCTCTTGGTAGAGAGACAACTCTTATTGCACCATTAATACATGGAAGACGAGGGGCCACCTGCTAAACCTGATAAGCTCAGGGAGGCCTGCGGGGCGGCCTTGCAAACTGAGACACAAGTACCTGCATAGGATGGTCTGACCTAAAAACTTCCCGACGAAAGGCAGATCATAGGAGGTACTCAAAACGCAGGCCAGTATCTTCCCTGGTAAAGATCAGTCTTTACCTTATCTGAACCTATTTCTTTTTTGCATCTATAATAACATACCTGATAATATACCCCTGGAATATCCAAGTAATTTTCTTTTCTTCCCTCAAAGCGCAGTCGCTGCAGGAGCGCAGAGGCCACAAATACCGTCATTGTTACTGTTGTCCTGTTAATTGTTGACTGTTAACTATCCTACACCCACCCAGGGTAAAAGAACTCCCTGTCTCCATATGTTACTTTATATCCGATACTAGAGATTTCCCCGCTTTGCTTTTTTCTGCCTGCCTAATCTGTCACCACTGAATGTGACGTAACCCCCTTACGCCTCCTCTTCGACTGCAACGTATAAAGCAGGGTGCAAAACTGCCATTCTCTGGAGCATTTTCTCAACCCGCCTCAGACTTTACTTCCCAGCAATTGTCGGTTTGGCTCACGTAAACTCATAAAAATTCTTACAGGTTTGGACATTTCTTACATTGACAAATACCAATTTCCTTTTTAGACGCAGGCATAGATTATCGTGCGATTTATGTTATAAAATGCCCAGAGCTGGTAAAATGCAGGTTACATTGAGAGCAGATATATAGATTAGTTTTAAAAAGCAGGAGAATTCTGTGTGAACCAGAACGTGGCCCTCTGGATGGAGTCGGTGAGCTGCCTCATGACATGTGAGTGATGGGGCTCGTTGGTACCCATCATCCAACACTTCATTACTTTGGGGAAAGATGCGGTGGGGGGCGGGCTGTGAGAGAGAGGGTGGTTGGAGGAGGGGTGGGGAGAATGCGTGTGCACACAGGCTGGCTGTGTAGCCAAGATAAGCTGAGTGCCTTCCGATGACACCTGCTCTGAGCGACAGGCCCGGGGAGGCAGAGGTAGGCACGTTCAGCGGGCAATGGGACTGAACCCAAGGACCGCAGAAGCCCACTAGACAACTGGATTTTTAATGTTTGTTTATTTTTATTTTCATTTCTATTGTTTATGCTGATTTAAAAGGACTCATTCAGCCAGGCCCTGCTGCTGTTTGGGTCTCCCCTGCTAGCAACACCCTCGCCCGCAGCCTGGGCTCCCGCAGAGGTGAGCTCAGCACTCCTGAAAGAGATCCCTTGTGAGCGTCAGGGCAGAGAAGAGCTCTTCTCCAGGTGGAACGTCACCTTCTCCACCTGCCGCTCATTCCAGGGTCCCTGTTCTGACCTCTGCAGGGACTCAAAGTATTGAGTAAGTCCACGTCCCCCTTCTCGTGAGGCCTTTCAGAGCTTGACGACACCCGTCATTTCCCCTTGCTCTCTGCAGCCCCAGGTCTCCGTGATGGCTTGTTAGGGACTACGTGAGCGTGAAGCTGACACATAAGAGTTCCAAGAAGAGTTGGAGATGCTGCAGCATTGGGTGGGACTGAGGATCCCTGGAAACCGGGGGCCCTTGCGCCTCCTGCGTGCGCTGTGCTCACAGAAGGCTTTCCTGGGCGGCAGAGGGGGCCTGGGCCGTGGACCTGTGTAACCTCGTACCTGTTGTTTTATCTGATTGTGTGTCACTTCCTGTGAAATAGGGGTGGTAATGTTTCCTAAATGTGTGAAGTCAAAGGAAAAAGCGTGGGTGAAGTACTTGGTAAATCGTGAATGCTGACACACGTGGTAGCGTCCCTAAAGACAAAGGCTGAAAACATTTCGCGCTTCTTTTATAATCAGTCCCAGAGAAATGTCAAAGTATGGCTGGCCCAGGCAGTCTCCTCAAACTTGCCTTGGCTCTGACGTGTTTGTAAAAGGGGTCATTCTGGGTGCTTGTTGGCACCGGACGCAGAGCTGTGTAGACATGTGGATTTGTTGTTGTCCATCTCAAACATGGCGTGAAATCAGCCAAGCTGGAATTCAGGTCGGGCTTCTTTCCTAATGATGAAAACAATACCCGCAGATTTGCCATTTGAAACACTCACAACAAAGGCTTATTTCCTTCCTGTTACTGACATTGGCTCATTTTGTTAACTACTATTGCTAATCCAAGCATGGCAGCTTTGGTGTTGACCAGGAAGTGGGCTGTAGCCAAGTTTCGGGCAAGCCCAGGCTGCTAGCACTTGGTCAGCAGGGAGTCCTTGACTACTGAGGTTAGGACATTCTGCCCCATCTCAGGTCTTGTGCTGGGGGGCCTGGGAACAGAGGGCAAACTCCAGGAGTTGCTGTATCTATGAGTGAGAGCTTTAGACGTACACAGTGACAGTAAGCAGGTAGGTGCTAACAGACAGCTTACAAGACGCAGTGAGAAGACGACACCTTCCATAGCTAGCCCAGGCAGAGTTTTCTCCCTCTGTGATAACCTGCACATGGTTTTCTCTTCTCATGTGGCCTTGCCTTGTGGCACTTATGAGCTGACCACATTCTCCTGTCTCCCATCAGACTGAGCACCCTCGAAAGCCAGGACAGCCGATTAGTGTTCCTATTAACTAGCTTGGTTTCTGACATAGTGGATAGTCAATATATGTTTAGTATAACTGAGTGGTCCGTGGGTAAACGAGAGTTGAGGATGAGAAAATATTTCTTGAGAAAAGAGAATTTCAACAAGCTAAAAAGGACAGCGATAAATTCCAGCTGTGAACACTTTGAGTGAATACTGAGAGCTTGGTTTCCTTAGGAAAGGAATGACTTAGGAAGTCCTGGCTATGGGTTTGTTATAATTGTTGAATGCCTGTCATGGTATATTAGCTGTCATTCAGAACTCATTGATCATCATAAACATTTTAGAAAGTATGCATTATATTATGCCCATTTTGAAGATGAGTTTATTGAAACTAGAGAGAGTAAATGAATGGCTAAAGTTCACAAAGCAAATTTGTGGCTAAGCCAGGATTGGAACCCAGATCTCCCTGACTCTAGAGGCCACTGTATCACATGGGTCCTGACAAGGCATCTGAGCTGTATTCATTGGAGGGTCACTGCCAACCAAAAGTGCACGCACTTCTGAACCCTGTTGCCTGTGAACATTCACACCCCCACCGCCGTACCCCACTGCTGGGTGCCATTCTGAGGGTCTTCCCCTGAAAGTGACTTCTTCAGTCCCATCTCTATGAACATATTTTAGTCAGAGGCTGACTAGGCAGTGAGTGTGAGAAATCACTGACTCATGCTCTTTGTTTTGCCAAGGAAAGAGGGTCCAGAGCACCCTGCTGAGCCCCCTGAGAACCAGGACCGGGTGATAGGATCCAAGTCCTCTAACTTGTTTAATTCCAGTCATTTCTACATAGAAAAGGAGTCCAGAGAATGTGCAGTTTCCTTTCAAAGCTGCTGCAAAGAGAGTTTAACATATGGCAGGTATTTTTAATTGTAGAAATTAAGGGCACTATCCTCAGACGGGGAAACTCACTTTGGAAAAGTGATTTCTATGTTGACAAAATATCTAACTCCACCCATCTGCTACTACAGTTATTTACAAAACGCCCATGCCTGCCTTTCCCGAGAATCTCTCCTTCCCAGGCATTCAGGGTGTCAGCCTTGTTCCTACAGGTCCCTGGCCACACGTGCAGAACCACCGACTGAATGAATAATTTGTGAGCACCTCTCTGGGGGGGGTGGAAGCTCAAGGGCCACAGAGGCTGCACAGTTCAGCCAGGACCTCCTCTGCCCCCCAGGACCACGTTGCTGCATTAAGCACCTACCGTAGGCCAGATACACGATGGACATTGTCATATTTGCTATCTTATTTCACTGTCTGAGTGACCTTGTGAGATAGAGATTAGTTCCCATATTTGCAAATGAGGACAGTGGTATTCAGGGAAACAAAGAGATGTGCCCAAAGTGAAAAATTTAGCATCTGGTGCCTCTTAGCAGTTTGAAACAGGGTGAACAGAAGGTAAAAAACATTTAGATAGAACAGAAAGTATAAGAAAGTGTAGGCAGGGGGTAAATTCAACCGCAGTTGAAAATAGGGTATGAGGCCACTTCTTAATGCTGCTGCTTCCTACAGAGTTACCGAGACGGCTGCTTCTGTCGCAGTGCGGTCGTACTCCAGTCTGCAAGAGGGGAGCGGTCTTCTGGGTGGCAGAGGGGACGCTAGGGAGAGAGGGCAGGCTGTCCAACCGGGGGGGTGCCACCTCAATGGCTTTGACCTCACAAGGGTCTGCTGCCAGCCTTCGAGGGCTTTTTGGCTGCACCCACCGAGAGCTAACCCTTGCCGCCACTCATTGATACTAGAAGAGTAGTATGCAAAATAGAAGCCAGTTTTAACTGACAGTCAGACATGCTCTTTCCCTAGTGAGACGGTGCCTGTGTCCTCAGTCCAGGGCATGCCCTTCCCCAATATCAGGAGAATCTGGGAAATGTGATTGGCCACAAGGGAGGGCTTGTTGAGCTCGGAACCCAAACCTAAGAAGGGACATGTAGCCTGGGATTGAAAAGTTATGGCTCGCAGGCTAAACCTGACCTGCCACTTCTTTTTGTACATAAAGCTTCACTGGAGCACAGCCATGCTCGTTTATTTACATGTGTTCTCAGATGCTTTCATGTTCAAGCTGCAGGACTGAGTAGTTGCAAGGGAGACCATAAGACTCGTAAAGCCTAAGGAACAAAAGTTTCTTGTTCTTTGCAAGAAAATTGTGCCAGCTCCTGAGTCCATGTTAAACTCATACCCTGTTTCTTGTTTCCATGACCTGCCATTCCATTTCTCCAGATCCCCTCAAACTGTCTCTCTTCCTCTCATTCCCACTGTTTTACGTAAGAACCTCAGAGAATTGCAAATACCTAATCCCAGATCAAAGAACCTTGAGCCAGAAAAAGAGGGGGTAATTAGACCACCCCTCACAGCCAAGGCTGGGTTAGCTTTATAAACACCTAGAATTATAGACTCTGAAGCCACAGTTTGTTTTCATTCTCTGAACTTCTATTTTTAGTTTTCTTCACTTTTATCCCCACCTACTGCAGAGAGGCGACTTCTCATTGCGGGGAATGGCTGCTGGCTGCCATCGGGCCTTGACAGGTAGAGGGCTTTCTTTTCCCCAGGTCGAGGTTGAAAGGTCTTGGTGAACCTTGTGGCTGGTCCAGCTTTAGTCATGTGTCCATCCCTGGAATCAATCACTGTGGCCAAGGGTGGGAGGTGGTGAGGAACTTCATAGGTCCGGTTTGGTCTGAGAGCCGAAGGACGAACTGCTCAGATGCGGGGCCTCTGGCTGGTCAGCACCACTCCGCTGCATATCACAAACATCGCTCGCATCTGCTTCCCTCCCTCTCCAGCCCAACCTCCTTCCTCCCAACCCTCCGCATATCCCTTCAGACCAATTGCAGATAGCCTCCTAATCTCTCCCAGTTTCTAGGTCTCCTAGGTACTGCGGCTAGAGGAGCTCCCTAAATGCATTCTGATCATGTCCATAAATGTCAGCTGAAAATGCAAGATCGTTTCCATTCCCCCCCACCCCCATGGCCTAGTGACCAGTAGGAAAGCCTCACGACCAGCTCTTGATTATCTCCACAAATCGGTCTCTTATCACTTCCTCACACACACCCGTTGCTCCGGACACAGAGCGCCGGTCGCCATGTGGCCCTCAGCCCCTTCTGTGCGTGGCAGGCTGTTCCCGCGCCCACACTACTCCGCCACCCCATTCATCTAGCACGGCTCTGACTCCTGGCTTCCCCTTAAACCCCCGGATGCCCGGTGGAGTCGGCGTTCCTGTCCAGTCTCCCGCAGTCCTCCGTGTTCTCCATTGTCACAGTCATACCACACTGCACCCCAACGTCTGCTGTGCTTGTCTTCGTTCACCGAGGAAACGAGGGAAGCAAACCCACGCCTCGGTCACCGGTGTGCGCGGACGCTGCGCCAGGCCTGCCCCAGTGATTTGTGGAATGAAGCCGAGAAAGGCTCCACCTCCCCACAAAAAAGAGTCTTCTAGTGACCACACCAGGGCTGGCCCCTGCCCTGGACCCCAGGTTTATGGCAGTTTTTTCCCCTCAATTCCTCTTTCTGTGTTCAGCGTTCATTTAAAATGGCGTATTTTTTCTTTGCATGTGGCAATATCATTGTATAAATCTGGTCAAGAAGCAGCTGAGGGGACCTGTTTTTTTCCGTGCCTCTTAGTCCTTGGAGCCAAGTGCACCCCATCTCCACTCACAAGTACCGCCCATATTCCAGCCTTACTGGGGAAATAATTTATTATGGTGTTGCCTGAGAAAATAAAAAAGCCAAATAGTTAAATACACACACACCGCATACACAAGTATGTGTACATCCATGCCATTATATAATGTGTACACATAAGTTATATAATATACAGACATCAGTAGTCCTCAAAAATTACTCTTATCCAAATTGGGTCTCTCCAGGTGAATCTTTGGAGCAGGGGCCGAATAGATTCTAGAGCAGGGCGAGCCCATTACCGAACTGTGCACCTGCCTGCTTAAACCTGATACATTCAATGATTTGAAGAGAGTAAGATTTGAAATGGCAAGTTTGGTCTTTGAGTCTGGTATTTGGTGTGGAGCCTGAGAAAGAAGATGCCTGCTAAAAGGGGGCTCTCAGTGGCTAACTGGGCACAATTCTTTTTTTTTTTTTTTAAATAGAGCTTAGCAACACTTTTTATACAGGGGCCTCTCACACAAACAGCACTTCAGGGAGAAGCCTCAGCTGGACTGCTTTCCTCTGCCCTGAACCGCCCGCCTGCACTGCCTGCCACCGGAGTCAGCCCTCATAAAGGACTTCCTAGAATCCCGATTCAACCGCTAGGACTGAGACATTCCCCATCCAATGGGAGCTACCTAGCTATAGCCCCATCAGCCTCTTCCTCGACCAATCAGAGAAGCTCCATTGTGACTACCCAGGACAATTTGGGGGACCAATCAAACTACAAGCATTTGGAATCCTCATTTGGACGAGGACAGGCCAATCAGAGACCAGAGGCGGGGACTTCTGTCTATATAAGTCAACTCCCCTCTAACCCGGAGAGCACACTTTCTCTTCCCACCAGAAACTGAAGGCTGCTTTTCTGGGGTTAAGACGTCTTGCCAGAACAGAGCAGAGCAGCTTAGGGCAGGGCCAGGAAGACAGGTACAGAGAGGAGCAGAGCAGAGCAGAGCAGAGCAGAGCCGCGGAGCTGAGGGGCAGCCTGGTCCCAGGGCCACCGCACAGCCATGCTGTTTTCCCCGCTGTGCTGGTCTCCCCACTCGGCTGTTTTACACTGAATAAAGTTTCCTTCTTTGCCACGCCCCAGACTGGGGATTCCTGTTGGTGTTGAATAGGTACCATCATTGACAACAGCGATGAGCCTTTATTTCTGCATTTATGTAATACTCACCTCATAGGTTGGTGACTACATGTAAAAGAGAATGTATAGGGAAGTGTTAGTACAAAAAATAGAAATCTAAGACTTCAAACGTGTAATCTTTAGGGTGACCTCCATGGGAAAAAATATTTTTTTTAAATGCTCCCTGCCACAGTTGATATTTCCCCAGCAAGGTCTGGCGGGGAGCGTCCCAGGTAACGTGATCACTGCGTAGAACGACAGCCTTAGCAGTGCCTACCAACTGCCGTCAGAGGACTCCGCAGGTTAATAGAGAAACCAAACAGGAGCTAACAGATGTGTCGGCCTCTTCCTGGGTCCCATCACTGGGGAGGCGCAGCTGCCGCTCTGCCTTTTTCTCGGGTAGTTTGGCTTTGAAATGTGGCTGTGCTTTTGCGAAATCCCCCCATTGAAATTTTATTATCTTCACTTTTCCTAAGCGTGGCCATTTTCCCTGATGACTCCGTGCTGAGCCGCAGTAACGAAAATTTTCTATAGATGATTGTAGGCGCCGAGCCAACAGTAGGCGTGGGGGCCGCAGGTTTCGAGGGCGGGTGGGCACAGCTCAGACGAGAGAGCTGATAGGCCCTCGCCGTGGGGGCAGTGGAGACGGTGAAGACAGGGCACAACTAGTCATGTGGTCTTGGCAGCGATGCAGGGTGTTTGCTGAAGCCTTTTTTTCCACCCCCCAGTTTGGAAGAAAACCAATTTAAGCACCGTTTGGAAGAAGAGAACAGGAGAGGGGTGGCAAGGGGGAAGTTAGAACTTATAAGATGCTTCTAGGTCCCAGCATTCAACTCACTCTCCTTGATTGCATCAGTATGCGTAGATACATAACTCATGATCTTCAGCTTTATGGAGCACTTCGAAATTGATTATATACAGGGTGAAGTTGGGAGCTATTTGAAAGGTGTTCTGGGGAAATTTGGTGCAAATGAGAGGTTTTTCCAGTGGCTATTATTTCACATTCTGAGCTCCAACAAACACTAGGCAGTAGACCAGATAGACACATATGGCACTAAAAATGCATGCGTCAAGTTTAAGTTCTTTTGTACTTTCGAAGGCTTGTCAATTACAAATGAATAGATCCTATTTGTAGAACAAGAAGAGATTTAAAATGACAAAAACCAGAACATTTCTCAGAATGCCAGGAAGGACTGGCACCTTAAAATAGCCAATGACAACAAAATTTCAAGTGAGCTGTCTTGGTAGCTGTCAGATTTGGAGATACACAGCTCTCCCAGAGTCTGTGGCTCCTAGACAGAATGATTTTGGTAGGAAAGCAATCACGGTTTTATTCAGGAGCGCTTACTTGGCAAGAAAATTATGATTGAACTGATGTTATTGTGACATAACGTAGGAGTTTATAATTGCAATATGTTATGAAACAGTTGGACTGAATCCCAGGGGTGGCTATTTTAACGCTCCATGGAGAAACTGGAAAGAAAGGCCTTGGTGAAGCCACAGAACTCCCAGGTCTCACCCTTAGTCTCACAGGTCTAGAAGTCAACCATATCAATGTCCCAGAGCTGATTATTTAATATGTGGGAAGGCTGATTCACACCGAGTTAACTCCCAGGTGTATAAACCAAGAACAGTGTTGTTTACTTACCCGGCGAAATAGAACTGCCTGACAGGCCAGGCTTCATTTTGGCTTAATCAGGACGTGACCTGTAGGCAAATTACACAGGAAGTCAAGATCGTGAGTAAGCCTGGACTTAGGGAACGGTAGACAGTTTCGTACGCTGCAGGTGACCTCACGCCCCACCTTCACTGACCATAGTGCTGACTGCGATGGGACTGAACGCTTGAAGCATCCAGCGGGCCGCCTCCGGCCCCTGGGGTGTTGGACGGCCACTCCGAGGTCTCCCTCAGCAAGGAGCTCCTTCTTCCAGGGCCCTGCCTTGTTGACCTTCCTTCTGGTCCAAGCCCTGCATCTTTCTTAATTGTGATAATGCTTCCAATTACATTAAAACTGGGGACAGGCCAATCATTTGGCTTCTCTTCAAAATGGTATCTTCTTTCAATATTTGCTCAGTGCTTCTTTGGAGGAGAAGCTGAACTCTGCCGGGGGCAAGGCTTGAAAGCAGGACCGCTCTGCTCAGCCTCTCTGGTTCCAGACCGGTCTTCTCTGGCCCCACCTCGCATTTCCCTATGGGCAACACCATGCTCTGCAAAAGGGCATCCGCCTTCCTCTGACGGCAGCTTAAAGCCCATCTGGTTGACCCTTCCGTAACATGATTTTCTGTCTAACCACATATTCCTCCATGAAACAGATTCCTGTAGATTAATTTAATCTTCTTCTAATACACACACTTTTTTTTTTCTTTTAAATCCTGGGATGTTTCTGAACACTTTTGAGTCAGTGCTATATGCAGCTGCCTGCTGGCTTGCTCCTCAGTCCAGCTGAATTCAGAGAGCAGTCTTTGCCTGACTTGGGAACCTTATGCCCTGTTTATGATTTAGAGTAACCAGCCTCTGCCTGTCTGTAAAGCCTGCTCCTTCATTTTGTTTTCATTTTGTTTTTAAAAATCCTTCCACGACTCGCTTATCCACCCATGCAGCAAATGGTCACCGAGCACCTTCCAGGTTGCGCCCTACGCAAGTTAGGTACCTGAAGAAGAAGAACACCTAGTCTGTTCTCCACATGTCTGGGGGAGGCAGGCAGAGAAACAGACCGTCGTCACTCCGTGGTGAGTGCCTCAGTGGGGAAAACTTAACTTGGGAATATGGGGAATGGGAACTAACCCGAGCAGCAGATGGGGCTTCAGAGAGCCTTCCTGGGAGGGGCTGCCTGAGAAGTGGCCTGCCACCAAGGTCGGGGAGGGCCGGCTAGACAGAAGGTAAACGCGATGTCATCCACTGAGAGTCGGAGCTGTGGTTTCATTTTAAAGGCAGTATGCGCTTTCTTTCTTTGCAGTGTTTCCCCTGGGGGTTTGTCTGACTCTTGCCCAGGCACCTCCCACAGGAGAGAGTGAGAACAAGGCTGGCTGATAGGAGTCCTGGGTCTAGTGATAACTGCTAGTGGATGTCCACTACGTTATTGTTTTTTAAACACCATTTGTTACTGTTAAAATCATTTGATTCTCTAAATAAGCCTTATGGCACGATGCTCGACTGGGGTGATTTTGCTCACAGGCTGCATTTGGCAATGTCTGGAGACTTTTTGGGTTGTCATACTGGTGCTGGGAGGTTGTTACTGGCTTCTACTGGGTAGAGGAGGCTGCTAACCATCTTGCAGTGCGCAGGACGTCCCCCACAGCAAAGAATTATCTGACCCAATGCACTCCCAGTGCCGAGGTTGAGAAGCCCCCTCTTGAGATGACCTCCCTATTTAAAAAGGGAGCCTGACTTCCCGGGTCTAGCTCTGTCTAAACGAATTAATCATGAGCTCTAACTCTCCTGTTTATAAGGCAATTATTTATTTTTAGATTAAGTGGCCTATAAAACCTCCCAAATCTAAGAAGCTGTGAGTCCATGGATTTGACTGTGGATTTCAACAGACAAACGAGTAAACAGAATCTTCCTGCAGCAGCGGCTGCTGCTGTGATATGCTGATCTTCAGTGCAGTGTTTTATTTGGATAAAAAAGGATTCACTCAGCTAGGCACTTGGGGGTGCCTTAAATGCATGTGGCTGAGATGACTTTTGCGAAGGTCCTGCTCTCTGCCTCCAGCCTCTTCTCTCTTCTCCGCAGCAGTTGAAACGGTGAGTCCTAGGTACCCTTAGGACCATCTGGAAATTTAATGAGAAGAATAGAATAATTCACAAGGTGACAATGTGGTTTCCAGAACTTGTGGAGATCATTAACTATTACCTGTGCCCCTCAGCCCCGCCTCTGCCCATGCAAGCTCGCCAAACTCTCTATCACCAGGCTGCCGCTACAGCCTGTCCGCAGGAGACGGGCTGTGCTGTGGAGTTTGAGTGCGTGGAGAGCAGCCCCTCTGAAGGGGAAGCCAGTTGCTAAAATACAGTGAATTTCGCCCTGGCTAGTGTGACTCAGTTGGTTGGAGCATCGTCCAGTGGGCCAAAAGGTTGCGGGTGGATTCCCAGTCAGGGCACACGCCTGGGTTGTGGGTCAGTCCCCAGCTGGAGCATGTGCAACGGCGGTAAATGTCTCTCTCTCTCTCGCTCTCTTTCTCTCTTTCTCTCTGTCTCTCTCCCTTCCTCTCTTTCCAAAAAATAATGAAAAAAAATGTCCTTGAGTGAGGATAACAAAATTAAAATACAGTGAAAACAATTACCTCAACTCATCGACCTCTTATTATATGCATTCTATACGACTACCCTGAAAGATGAACATAATTTTTCTTACTTAATGGATGAAGAAACTGAGGCTTGGAGAGGTTAAGTACTTGCTTTGATTTTTTTTAAGGGAATAATGAAAACTTGACAAAAGACGTGAGGCTTAAGGTGGAAACTATGACGTATATGCTTCCAATGAGATGGGGGAAGGTGCTTGCTGAGTGGTCCTTATAAGGCGCTCGGCACTTTAGTGTGCCTGGACTGCTTGGGCAGTGTAGGGTGGCACAAAAACATAGTCTTTATAAGCCTGACTTTTCGCACTCACAAAATTGAGTAGTCTTGCCTTAGAGTTTGAATGTTGAATTGTATATTAAATTCAAGCTATAGTGCCTAGAACATAGTAGGTGCTCACTAAACAACGGTAGCTGTCATTATTGCTATGTGTTCATTGGTGCAGGTGGATCTCTGCTATGTTGAGAGCTGGAAAGAGGCAGGTAAATTGGAAAGAAGTAGAATTATGTTCCATGAGTTTGTTTGGCCCCAGCATTTTTTTTGTGGGCCAGCGTGGTTTCTTTGGCCCCCTTGCCTGTCTTTTCAGTTCTGTGGATTCATACGGCCTGATCGTGAAAGCTGTTTGGCAAATTCTTGTGCAATTGAATTAGTAAATTATTCTTTTTTTCTTTTACCGCAACACCTGCCAATCCATCCAACTCCTTGTCCCCATTCTAAGTTTACTCTTGAAGGAAATGTTTCATATTTAGATTTGATAAAAAAAAATCTAATTCTTTCTCTCCATTAGGTACTCTGCTGGACGCTGTCATTTATCTTGGGGCTCCCCATGGAGATACTTCCCAGTAGGATTACAACATTGAGGGCTCTTATCGATCCCCAAGAATTTAACACATCTTCTGAGAAAGACTGTAACATCAGCTTCTCTCTCCTGTTGCTGCCACAGCAGTAGACAGAGCCAGTGGGGAGGGTTAGGGATGAGGATGGGTACGCTCCCCAGTCTGCGGAAAGGCAGTGCCTCGTGGTCCACACATGGGGTTAAGGAAAGTTACCACCCCTGCAGCCTGTGCTCTTCAGTCACCGAGGCAGGGTCTTACTTGTTACAGATACTCAATGAGTCCAGGTAGATGGGATTCATGTACATCTGTGCATATTTTCCAACAAGTGGTGTTTTTATTTTTCCCAAGAGAAACTGTGCAGGGTAGAAGCGTGCCCTGTAATTCACGTTTACCCAGAACCTCCAAATGTGACCTTGTTTGGAAATAGGATCCTTGAAGACGTAATTTCTGATGAGGTCATATGTAAGTGGTATGGACCCTAAATTCAATTTGAATGATGTCTTTATAAGATAAAGAGACAGGGGCATGGGAAGGCAGAGCAGAGATGAGTTTACAAGCCAAGGATTGCCAAGGGTTTCTGGAAGCCCTGGAAGGTGGGAGGGAACCTTCGCACAGTGTCTCCTTCAGTGCCTGCAAGGAACCAGCCTTGCCGACACCTCAGTTTCATACTTCCAACCTCCAGAGCTGTGAAACAGTACATTTCTGTTGGTGTGGCCACTCACTTTGCGATCATCTGTTTCAGCGGCCCTGGTAAACTAACACAGAAGTCTTGTTTAAAAAACCTCAGTAAACCTTTACTGGGATGCTTTGAAACCAGAAACAGTTGAACTTAGATGGACCCAGTGATCAGACAAAATTCACCATCCTCTTCTAGCCAACACCACTTTTCTTTAACCTGCCAAGGGACCTGCCCAGGGACCTGCCCTACAAAACAGTGCCACAGACACCTTGGAGGAGAGATTAACCCCTGGACGGAAACTGCTAGTTACTAGACAGCTACTATAACGTGCCTTTCCAGCTAAAGTTTCTCCTCAGGTCTCCATTGGACTGTGGTTTTGTTTTGTTTTTTAATTGAACTTTGTCCTAAATTGAACTGAGCAAAAATAATGGGGTTTGAAAATTCAATTCATAGTGTGAAGAAGGCCAGTCAATCTTGCTGAATGTTGTCCAACTTATGACCAACATTTTAAAGGTGTGGACATGTTGTAAAAGCGGTCCTTAAGGTTTAAATCCTGTCTTGTCTAAAAGTGACCAAGAAGATTGCCCAATCAGCTGGTTCTCATCAAAACCACCATCCTAGTACTGGACTTTAAATCTTTGTCCCTTTTGACTCTATGGGAGACACACACACACACACACACACACACACACACACACAGAAACTAAGTCATTTAAAACTTAATACTTTAGACAAGCAGAAAATATATGACACGTTAGACTATGTGAAAGGATAGTCTGTTGGGAAATTAATAACCAGGAAGAATGTGATATAGTTTTGGGGTTGGCATTGAACAAAAGGGTGAAAAATCCATGGATTAGGTCACTGGAACCCATGAAATTGTCTTTAGATTTTCTGTGAGGTCAAGTGGACCTGGAACAGAGACAAGGGATAATGGGAGAGTTGAGGAAGTGACGGATGGGTCATCAGGAATGATTACGATTCCTGTCTGGGGACAGAGATGAGAAGGGCCAGCCCTCCAAACATCCCCGCATTTTCCCCACAGTGTAGCTGATCTTGACAGTCTTGCCACCGGCTCTTACATCGCCTAGGACTGTAAGTATGTGGCGCATACCCTAAAGAGTCTTCAAGCTCATTATTTCGTTTGACCCTCACACACACATAACTGTAGTTAAGTCCCATTTCTCCTGAGAGTCAGAGCCGTTAAAGAAATGTCTCTAAGTCACACAGCTAGTAAATAAATAGCTGAGATTCAATGAGTAATCTAATTTCAAATTCCAGCTTTTTTTTTTTTAAAGGTACTCTGCTGTATTCCTGGAAAATTCTGGAAGGCTACTTCCTTTGACTACTCTGAAAGGCTGATCAATCCAAATCCAGTCTCTGAGCTAATCATTAATGAGGACGGAGCACTAATAAATAAGCTAGCTGTAGAAATTATATTTTTACTAAAATCTATCAAATTTCTATCTTTTCTGCTTTGAGTGTCAACAAAAACACATTTTAATTCCCAAGGAAGTCTCCCTCTTTCTCCAAATAAAAATTGAGAAAAAAATTTTAGGGAATGCAATAGAACTTCTCATGACTTTCACATAGGAATGCGGGCTCCAACCATATATACTCTGAATTTCCTTGGTGCTAGGGGTGGTACATTTCTCCATGCAATTAAACTCAAGATGGAAGCAATTGTGTTAAAATCTTAAAATGTCAAACCAACTTCCAGTGAGCATTATTGAACTTCTCTGTACTAATTTAATTAGTTTAAATAAAATGTCATTAATTCAAGGCTTTGGAGGATGAGTTTTGGCTCATCGCTCTGAGATGATCAAGCCCTTCATTAATCTCTCAGGTTAGCTTCCTGTTTTGTTTCCTCCTCAGTGGCTGAAGTGGTAGGTTGTGAGGCATGGGAAGTACTGGAGACTATGTAACTCACTGGTCATTTGGCAGTAATCCAAACAATATTGACCGAGTAACTATGCTGGTTTCTGGTGATTCAAAAGGAACATGACAGACATGATCTCTTATCTCTCAAAAAAAGACACATCCTGAAAACCAACACCCTAAAAACAAACTATGAATAGTGGTTCAGTGCCATGAGGTCAAAATCCAAAGGCTGAACTTGCGAAAGTGATTTGGGGGAAGATGGGGAGTTATATTTGAGAGGGGACAGTTGAGCTGAAGAATGAGAGGAACTGACTGTGAAACATTAAAATGGAACATTATCTTTAAGGCACAAAGAACAGCATCAGCAAAGGCCCTGGGCCAGGAAGTGTTGGGCGTGTGGCAGGAACAAAATAGAGACTAGGGGGACTGAAGCTCCGCATGGGTGGGAGGCAGGTTTGACACAGGAGAGAGAAACAAGCCGATCCCAGTTCATTGGGGCATTGGTATTTCATGGATGGGAATTCAGAGAGCATTGAAAGAAAGTGCAGAGGAAGGAGCAGAGGTGGGGTATTGCTGAGGCTGAATCATACGATACCAGGATCTGAGGAGAAGGTCCATGGGCCACTGAGCTCACAGAGCCACTTGAAGTCTGCTCCTCATTGGGGCTGGGTCTTCAGTTCCCCAGATGCCTGTGTGCAGTGTCCACGGTAATTTCACCACAACCAGCTCTGCTGTAGATTTCTTAGGTTTTCCACATAAACAATGATATAACTTACAAACAGAAATTTTTACCTCTTTTTTCCCTATATGTAAGCTGTTCACTTATTTTTCTTGCCTTATTGCAATTTCTAGGACTTTCAACATAATATTGAACACAGTGGTGAGAATAGAAATCTTTGTCTTGTTACAGAACCGAGGGGAAAGCATTTCAAATTTTTTCATTAAGTATAATGTTATAAGTAGGCTTTCCAAAGATGTCTTATATCACACTAATGAAGTTTCCATCCATTTTGAGTTTGGTGAGAGTTTATAATATATTAGTTTATATTACAAATGGGTGATACGTTTTGTCAATTGCCTGTATATATTGATCATATATATTTTTTTCTTCCTTTCTAAGTTGGCAATTCTAGGATAACTCATATTTGACCATGATATATGATATATAACTAGACAATTTTTTTTAATGCTAAGGATTTTTACATCAGTATTTACAAAGAATATAGATTCATAATTTTGATAAGGTCTTTGATGGGATTTAGTATCAGGGTTATGCTTGATTCATCATAAAATGAATTGAGAAGTGTTTCCTTCTTTCCATTTCCTGAGTTTGTGTAAGATTGATATTATTTATTTCTTCATTGTTTGATAGAATTTACCAGTCACACCATCTGGGCTTAGAATTACTTTTATGAGAAAGTTTTTGACAAGTAATAAAATTTCCTTAATCAATGTTGGGACTTCCAATTTTTTTTAAATTTCATGTTGTGTTAGTTTTAAAGGATTTTTCAAAGATTTTTTTTTTCCATTTCATATAGTTTGTTAAATTTTTTACATAATGTTCCTAATATTCTCTGATTAACTATAGTGAAGAACTCCAATTATTCTTGCTATTGGTCATTTATGTTTGCTTTCTTTTTTCTACTATTCAATTTGGAGAAATTATCAATTTTTTTCATCTTTAGCAAGAAAACCTTTAGGTGTTATTCATTTTTACTGTTCTATGTCTGTTTTATTTTTTATTGATTTTGGCCTTATTGTTTTTAACTTACAATGGTTTGTCTCCATTGATGGTTTTCCTCTGAAGAAGGGGTCAACAAACATTTTTGTAAGGGGCTAGATAGTAAAGGGTTCAGATTCTATGGGCCTCACATTGTCTCTGTCATACATTCTACTCTCCTTTTCCTTCTTCTTATCCTTCTTCAATAAACTCTTAAAATGGTTAAAACCATTGTTAGATATTAGGCCATTAAAAAAAAAAGGTCAAGAGCTAGATTGGCTCACGAACCATAATTTTCTGACCCCCACTCTAAATCATGGGTCACATTTTCCTGTGTCAAATATTTTTGGATAATATCCACATCATTGCAATTTTTGTGTTGTGAAATGGTAGATTCTATTATAGTGTTTCAAAAAATGTTAAAAAAATTTTTTGATGTGGTATTCACTGGCAATTAACTCAAATGAGCTTAACCTATCTTCCTGTTGGCAGCTGAAAACTCATTTCAGTTCATTTGTCCTAGACTTGGGCGCTTGGATGCTCCCTTGTGTGTTCAAACCCTGAGGTTCAGCCTGAGATCTGGGGAAGAGTCTATGCATAGAGTTTAGAGCTCTTCTTCTCTATCTGGAATTTTCCCTTCACTTTCTAGCCGCTGTGGCTTAGTCATGTTCCTTTCTCTGATTCTGCAGTTTAGAAAGGCTGCAGATTTCAGCACATAAATATCAGAGCTGGTATGTAACATCGCTAAGGCTCCATTGTCTTATGGTAAAATGGAAAAAATAATAGTGCCAATACCACAGCGCTGTTATAGGGATTATATGATATATTGTAATACATAAAAGGGACTCCGCACCAGGACCGGAACATAGTAGATCCTACCTACACAACATTAATTCAGTTTGATTTAAAACTCTATACTTTTTCCAGTACATCTTAAATCTCCCCCACACTTGCATAAATACCACTGATTAAGAAACTATTATGTGCTGGCCACTGTGGTTATTTTTGTTATGTGCATTTGGTTGCTAACTCCTAATAATCACATAAGATGGGCTTTATGACTATATATGCATTTTGCAGGCAAGAAATCACATTTTGCAAAGTATCCAGATTTTTCTTCTCTCCCATACCTTCATGTTTCTTTACAGCCCAACTCAATTTCCTCTTCCCTTATGGAACTTGGCCTGACTCACCCAGCCTTCCCTGACCTTAGAGGAAACACGCTTCCTTGAACTTGGACAGTACCTAGCGCTGTATTGGATGTTTAAAGGACACATACATGTTCTAAATATCCATTGTTTTATTATTTAATCAAAACAGGATTTAGGATAGACTACCTCCATTTCATTGTAATCTTTCTAGAACACAAATCTTCTCATGTCATTCTCCTGGTTTAAGTTCTTCAGTAGCTCCCAAAACCTAGTGCTGAAAACCCAGCCTGCATGTCTTGTTCTAAGAGGCTGCCTGTGGACTCACTGCTGCCAGTCACTCAGCCTCACCTCTCACTGCTTCGGCCCAGCCCAGCTACATCAAACTGTTGCAGCTAACATGGTACTCATCTCTTTGTTCCTGCTTCTCATGTGTCTGTTAGGTCCTCTTCCGCATTCTTTACCCCAGAACCGATTACCCAGGGCTCAGCATAGGGATCATTGTCTCTACATAACCTCTGCCGTTATTACCAGATATTACTCAGTACTCGCTTCTCCATCCTCCGCTCCATCCCATGTCGAATTTTATTATCACAGCATCGAGAAAATTGCATTGCACTTGGTCGTTTAAATATTTGTTTTCTCCCCTAGACAGGAAATCTGGACTCACTCATTTCTGTTACATGAGGGTCTGGTATCGTGGTTCATAAATATTTAAATTAATAAATCAGTTTCAATTAATGAATGAGTTTGTTTATGTTGCACTCATTGTCTCTACCCCACTGCTTGGAGCTTGGATACCTTATTCCATACGTTACTTGCTAAGTAGATAGAACTCCTATGAGCTCTCAGACACACTCTGGGGTGTCCTCATGTTTCTTCTGCATAGATTCTTTTTGTGTGGCATTCATCGTGGATTGCCTGCCCTCATCTGCAGGGGGAGGGGCTCTCCCTCTCCCTCGCTTCTGCAACACTGGGATGCTCGCTTGCTCGCACACCACCTGCATCTGTTCAGCTGACCTCACTGCCTCTCTGTGCGTGGTACGCTCAGAGGCCTCCACCCAGGTGCTCAGGCATAACCCCCACTCACTCACCTTCTTCCCATCTTACCTTTAAACAGCTCCACTTCATAAGATCTCTTTTCTGTATGTAGCTTTATTTCTAAAGGATTGCTACCATTTTTATAGTTTTATATAATTAATAAAGAGTGTTCTATTTAAACCCAAAAGCAGTCTTGATTTATTATGATCATCATCCCAATTATAGAGATTAATACCTTCCTTACAGTGCCAAGTAATACTTTGTGGAGAGTAGGTGTCTCAGAAGAGGAGCTCAGAATGAATTTCATGAGTATGTGTTGAGCATTAAAATATGAAAATCACTGCTCATGTTGCTGTAGGGCTTAGAAAGGTGGCCAAGTTATAGTGCTGTTGCTCATAATGCTCACAGTCTGGTAGGAAGGGATAAAAACACTGTAGTAATGGTAACAACAACAACGCGATGGCGAGTGTTCTCAAGTGCCTGCTGTGTGCCATTATAGTCCGTTTAATATGTTTAATTTATTTTCATCCTGACAAGAATCCTTTTAGATGGGCATCACCACATCATTCATATGGCTAAGGAAACTGATTTCGGAGAGGTTTACAGACTTGCCCAAACTCCTCAGCTGGTGGGAGGCAGAGCTGCCCCTCTAAGCTGGCTCCGGGGTCCCTTTTCTCTCCACTACGCCACACTGCTTCTTGGAAGCAAATAATTCAGTACAGTGCAGACTAAGTGATGAGGAGAACAGAGGACAGGAAGATCAGTAGGCCTGGGAACTAGAGAAGAACCTGGGATTTGGGTTTGAGCTTGACATATAGATAATGTTATATTAGAGAGATTGGTGGGGTGAAGCACCCAGTCTGGGTGTATGGGGAAAAGGAGTGATTGATAAAATGCAAGGAGAATCTGGAAAGATAGGTATAGAGCTGGCCAACCAGAGGATGAACAAACTTCTGAGTCATGGGGGAGGTAAAAGAAACCAGAACTAGGGGCTGGTTAAGTTTTGAGGGGGTGTTTTGAACTTAATTGTACCTCATGAAAATCCACGGTTGAAGCCCTAACCTCAGACCTCAGAATGTGACTGTATTTGGAGACAGAATCTTTAAGGAATTAATTACATTAAAATGAAGGCATCATGGCAGACCCTAATCCAATATGACTGGTGTTCCTAAAAGAAGAGGAAATTAGGGCACAGACATGCACAGAGGCAAGACCCTGTGAAGAGAGCAGAAAGGTGGCCACATGCCGGCCAAGATGAGAGGCCTCAGCAGAAACCTACCGGTTCACACCTGGATCTCAGACTTCTAGCAACCCATAGTGGGAGAAAATTAGTTTCTGTTGTTTAGGTGTTTAAGTCCCCTAGTCTGTAGTACTTTGCTATGGCAACTCTGGCAAACTAATACAAGGGAAGATGGAGAGAAGGCATTCCACTATTTCTTTTATCTGGCAAACTGAAGTATACAGGGTCCAGCAGAAGTAACACCTGCCTGAGTGTGGTTGGTGGGACCCTAAGATGGGTATAATAACTTACAGTTTTAGTTTGAACGTTTCACCTAGAATGTCATATGGTGCGCTTGAGTGTGATAATGTCATGTTACAGAATTACATGCTTATGATTTTGTAATAAAAGATTTGGTAACAAAAAGGGGATGTTATTTGTGTCGGACTATAGAGAGATATATATGTATATACTTGTAGTTTTTTAAATGAATTTTTTTGTTGTTCGATTACAGTTCCCCCCATTTTCCCCTATTCTCCCTTGTATATATATCATTTTGAGAGTAGCTGGACTGGGAAAGAAAAAGAGTTTTGTTAAATATTTGGTAATTGATCTCTCCATTGATTTTGCATGGAGATTGGCCAGTTCGAGGTACTCAGCTGAGGCTGATTCTAAAGCTCCAGGCAATGTGTAATTTAGTGTGTGACATGGTATCTTGCAGGTGACCTGGCCTAACTGGTGCTACTCCTTTGTTCTGAACAGAATGACCAAAAAAAAAGATATTTCACTGCTGTCGTGTCAGCTCAACTTGAAATATGACTTGGCCTGTCTCCTCCTCTAGTGTTTTAATAAAGGTATCAGGGCTGATCAGAGATTGGAATCATGCTTAGCCGTCCTGTGGCTGCTTTTAGCTCCACAGAAATAATTGAGATTTATGAACTCCTTATTAGTTCCTTAAAACCAAATGATGAAACCTGAAATTCCCATCTGTCAAGATTAGGGAGGGAAGAATTTATTTTTGCTCTTTAAATCTTACTTATTGAAAAGAATTCCTTTTTACCTTTCCCTTTTTTATCATTTGGGAGCAATATCCCCATGAAGAGTTACAGAGGGGTTAGGTGTGGAAAAATGGAAACCCTGAATCCCTAGTTTCAATTCTGCAAATACTGTCCTCATTGAGTGTGTGTCTGGAATCCAGCCAGGCTCTAGGGAAACAAAGAGGAATAAAACAGGGTGCTTGATCTAAGTTCTAAGTAACGTTCCTTTCATTAAACATACAGTAGGTTTTTGCACCTATTATGTGTCAAAAAATTTATAACGCTTTCTCACTTAGCCTTCAAAATTACTCTTCAAGGTCACTTTAAAGAAAGGCTGACTAAATTACCCAAGGTGGAACCGATCACCATGACTTGATCCAAGTTCTGATTCTGTATTTCTAGAAGACTGGGCTGTTCTTTGGTTCAGACATCACAGGTGGCCTCTCACAACCTACGGATCCTGGTGGCACATCAAATTGAGCAGGGCTGGCTGGCTACGGAGAGGAAGCCAGAGATGTAGGGAGTTCACCAGGGATGCATACGGTACCTGGTCAGGTCTGCAGAGGGCTGTGTGTGTGTGTGTGTGTGTGTGTGTGTGTGTGGTGTTTTCCCACTCCCATTTTGCAGTGGGTTCTGGTCTTACTTGTGCATTTTTTTCCCCTGGAGTCTATTTTGTGAAATATAATTGAAATCGAAACACCAGTGATTTTTAATCATACTCCCAATTTATATCTCACGTAACCATATGCCCGTGTTCTCAGAGTGTTGCAGGGATATGAATTATGCTGAAATTGGATTAGGCAAATACACATTTTCCTTAAAAAATAGATACCCAGAGCAGTAATTTAATTCCACCAACTCTAAAGATTCAGAAATACTCTCTGCATTTTATCAGCAGCTCATTGTGGATTTTCTTCTGGGCTACTTTTTCTGCTTTTTCATTTTCTTCCAGAATCCACTGTATTTAACAAACGTTAGCAACTCTAGGCAGTCAATTTATATCAAAACCATCCCTAAATGGAAGGAAATCCAGTTTTCAGAGGAAACCATCAAGACCCTTCTTCGTCTTCAACTTCTGGGGAAGCAAAATAGAATGCAATTACGTACCATTTCCTTTCAAGAGATACTTGAAGCTGTGTCACAATTTGTGTTTGAACAGTTATTGGGCCAGAGCTTCTGATCCTAACTGGCTGTGAGACAGGCATTATCTTATTGCTCTAGAAGAAAATTCTGGTTACTGAGAACTCTAATGTGAGTCGCACAACTGAAAAGGTGCGTTTTCTGGGCTGTTGTCCCTGTACATTCTTTTGGGTATGTCTCATGACTAATAAAGGCAGAGGTTTAAATATATTACAGGGAGAGAAATGAGATTGGAGCCAAGATCCTTTCTCAAACAGTTCCCTGGGCCTCTGTCACACTACCTAGGCAGTGACATCATGGGCTGATTACAGTTGTGGCTTCTGGTGCCAGGTGGCCCGGGTGTGTATCTCTGTCCCCCTCCTTCCTGGCTGAGTGATCCAGCCGACCTATTTAACTTCTCTGTGTCTCAGGTACCTCAGGAGGTTGCTGGGAGGACTAAATGAGCTAACGTGTGTAAAGAATTTAGACTAATGTCCTGTACCTAATATTTTCTATTTTGAACACATACTTTCTATTCATATTAGCTCTGTTTAATTGGTTGCAATTGGGTGCGATAGGCAAAATAACGGCCCCTGAAAGATACTCTCCTCCTAGTTCCTGGACCCCATGGGTGCTCCCTTCCATAACCAAAGAGACTTTGCGAATGGAATTAAGTTCAGGATTCTGAGATGGGGAGGTAATCCCGGCTGGTCTTGGCTGGCCCGGTGGCATCATAACTAAAGTGAATGAGGGAGGCGGGAGGTTCAGCGCCAGAAGGATCTGTGAAGAAGGCAGCAGGGGCCAGACAGAAGCTGCTTCTCTAGATCCTCCAGAAAGCACACGGCCCTGCCGGCACCCTGATCCAGTGAGACTTCTGCCCTCCAGAGCTGCAAGATAACAAGCCATGAAGTTGTCTTGTCCAAGCCACCGACTTCATGGTAGTTTGTTACAGGAGCTACAGGAAACTCACACGTCGGCCTATTCTCAAACAGTCAATTGTTCCTTATTGTCTCCCACATGAAACTCAGGCTCCATAGCCAAAAGTTCAAGTTTCCTCCCAGAGTGACTTCTAGGCCATGTTTCTTCTGTTCCCACCCATGAACTCTGTTCCACAGCAAAACAGGTTTATTTCCTTTTTCTCATTTGCCTCCTGTCCTAGCATCTCTTTGTCACCATATATACATTTTGGTTTTGCCTGAGAAGTCCTTTTTTCTCCTTTCACTGTACAAATATTAATTCCCAGTCTTCGAGACCAAGAGCAGATGCTCCCCAGCCTCCCTAATCCTCGTTGGCCCTTCATCCTGGCTCACAGGCCTGTCCTCGAGACCTAGCAATGTGCAGGTCAAGCTGACTGGTGGAATATATCCAAGCAGCCAAAGCATGAGTACAAAGCATGAGCATGAGTACGTCAACCCTCTGTCACTGCCAGCCTGTGTAGACACGGGGGAACATATCGTTGAGCTCAGGCTCCGGGGCATCCTCTATTCTCAGAGCCCAGGGGCTGAGCCTGAGGCTGTGAGCCCGTGGCGTTAGGAGCCCCAGGCCTGGGCATAGGCTCTGCATCCCGGTCCCCGTCAGCAGCCAGGCTGTGGCTGGTTTCCTGTGTCAGATCCCTGAGCCAGTGGCCGGAGTCCGGCTTGCTTGTTCAGGGACCTCCACCACCACTCCCACCCTCTCTCCCTCCCTCCCTCCACACACAGTCCTCACCGTTTACCCAGCTTCAAGTTCTCACCCCTCTTTCAAGGTCAGATTTACTCATTGAAACATGGCGCCTCACCAGGATCTGATCCTCGCCTGCTTCTCAGCTTCTCTTCCCTTCAGGCCTCCCCAACACCTCGTGCACGAGGATCCCTTTGCTCTCTGAGCTGTAAAAGAAACAAAATGATTGTGGTGTATGTTTTTGTTTTTTTACCTTCATTTTTATTGTTGACATTATGACCGACGTCCTCATTTCCCACCCCTGTTTTGCCCAACTCCAGCCAGGCCCCACGTCCTCTTCGCTCTCTCCATTGCTGCACTTTGTGTCTGTAGGTTACATATATATGTTCTTAGATAATCCCTTCACCTTCTTTCATCTAGTCCCTCCTCCTTGATGTATTTTCTTTTAAGTATATTTTATTGATTATACTTTTACAGTTGTCCCATGTTTTCCCTCCTCTCTGCCCTCCTCTGCTCGGCACTGTCCCTCCCCCCAGCACCCTCCCCCCTTCGCTCATGTCCACGGGTCGTACATACAAGTTCTTCGGCTTCTCCATCTCCTATACTATTCTTAAGCTCGCCCTGTCATTCCTGTACTGTTTTTTACCTCCCCCTGTTGTGGTGTATTTTAACTTTGGGTTGAGATAAAACAGGGGCAGTATTAAAAATATACATAATCTTGCCTCATTTCTCGTAGGATCTGAGGCAGTGGGTTTGGTTTGTGTGTGTGTATGTGTGTGTTTTGGCAAAGAATAATCTCAGTTCAGGCTAGGACTGAGAATCCAGCTGTGATGTCAATGGGTGCTTCAAAGTAATCGATTCAGTTCAGGGAGCAAAAGGGAAGAAATTGAAGAGAGAGGAAAGAGTTTTCCTGAGGTTACACAACAAATTAGTTACTGGATTCCTGACTTGGTACTTGGTTCTTACCTACTTCCTGGTAGTATAAAATGACTGAACTCTTGTTTTACTCACTTTTGTTTGTCTCCCAACTCTTGTCTAGGTGTAGCCAGGAAATGACCAGCAACATTAGACCCCAAATTTCAGGTCCTGAGCTTGGAAATGATAAAGAAGTCCCATATTTTGAACAGAATCAAATTTCGGTTCAAAATGACAAACTATGTTATTTTTTTAAAAAGGCCTTCAGAAAGTATATAGAAAATGCTCTTAAGTTACTTTCATAAATATTATTACCAAGTGTAGAGTGAGGGAAATAACGCGGACTATTTCTAAATGCATCCACAGTAGGTCTGTGCATGCTTACCCATGTTCTGGTCAGTGCAGAGAGCAATATGCCTATGTCCTCTATAGAAGTGAACCCTATATTGTGCAACCTAAAGCAGGGGGATTCTCTTTGAGAAAGAAATTACCTGTAGCAGAACACCCCAGAGGGCTGACATACCTTAGACTGTTGAGACCCAAGACTCAACGAAGAACCATGGTGACTATGGCACTCCAAGTTGTGGCCCTCACTGGCGATGTCCTTCCAATATTTATGGAAGTACAGATTGCAGAAAAAGAAATAAACTTCAGATTCTACACTTTTTTTAAAAAAAACAGTTATGTGTAAAAACCCGAAGATGATGGAAGGTTACTAGTCTATGCCACAATGGATTTATTTTAGTAACATTATCTTCAGAAAAATGCTTAAATTCATGCTAATATGAGAAATCCTGTGTTCAGAATCCCCCCTCTCTTAGTGATTTATGCTTGTGGGAGTTCCGCAACCAAACAGCTACCTACTCATAAATTATCCCACTACAGAGCTGATGGAAATCATTATAAGAGTAAACAGAGATGACATAGGAATTCAACTTCACTAATATTTACTGGGCACCTGCCAGGAGCCAAGGATTGTGGCAAGTTTTGAAGAGACAGAGGTGAATAAAATGTAGTGTCTCCTTCCAAGGATTCCACAGCGCAAGCCTGGAGCTCCAAGGAATATTTATAAAACAAATGAAAAAGAGTTCATCGAGAGGCAAGACAGGAACAAAAATATTATAGAACGGTGTGAAGAGACCACTGACTGAATAGACTCCGACGGCACATGTGGCACTGAGCAGAGAGTGACAGAGTTGAGGGAGGACATAGAATGTGGAGATGGTCACCTGGGGAGACTTCCTGGGAAGGTACTCCTCTGAGTTACGCTGCCAGAGAGTACAGTTTTCTTATGCAGCAAGTGAGGGAGTGCCCAGAGAATCTTGGCCTTCACATCCCGGACCTCGCTTGACACTAGCTGTGTTGCCTAGAAAGCAGGACCTGCAGACACTCCTTAATGAACCTGTTCTGTCCTCCATCCCTGCTTCTAAAAGGATTCTGCACCCCTCTTCCTTTGGCCACATGAAGGACAAACCCATGCACGCTTCATCGACAGGATTAAAGGCCCCAAATCTCATAGCTGGTGCTTCCTTGAAAAGTTTCAATGTTGTCTTTTACCAATTTATTTTTTACACTCCATTTACTGGCTGAAGTGCTTTGAAGGAATTATTTTTTTATATTGCTAGAAGTTTCTAGTCAGTTTTCCATCACAAGAAACCTGCTAGAGTTAGTTAAACCCATAGATATCATCACTTTGTCAAGAAACCTCTCTAGTCTCTCATTAAACAAGCAGTAAACAGATAGGCAAAGCAATAACATAAGAGTAATAATGATAATGGTGATAATACTAAAGATAAAAGGCGAGCTAGACTGTTTCTTCAAAAAAAATTAATTGTCTTCTCAGTAAAAATCCTTTGGGCATCTTTCAAATCAAAACAAATGCAGAACAAAGCCAGTTTTATTTATTTATTTATTTATTTATTTATTTATTTATTTATTTATTTGCAAGCATTTTTAACCTGGGTGGTTGAGAGTGTGGTGTCTGGATATTATTAATGGAGAATTTAGAACCTTCATACAAATCCCCAGGAATCTAGTGGTTTGCAAACCGGCTGCGTCAATCTTAATGAAAGATTTCTTCCGGGCAATCTCTTTCCTAAAGTGAATCATCTTACGTAGGTATCCTCAAGTTGGCTTGTCTCTTTTTCTTAATATTTAACGTTCCTTCCTGGAAGTAAAAGCTGATAGAAAAAACTGTTTTCCTTTATGTTCTCTTTGGTGTTTTATTTTATATCTGCCTTTTTTGGAGTCTCGTTTGTTAGCATACTTACATCCCTCTTCAGCCCATCATTTCAGGATATGAGATGTGAACAAAGCTAAGCATGTTTTATCCTTTTTATAATAAAATAGAACTGCTACATGCCAAAGCCCATTAAGGTATTTTAGTTTCTTTTCTTTGACTGATGGGCTAATTATTTATTTCTACATTTTAATCTCATTAAAATATTGTTCACAGTTGTTAAATTATTTCAGTTGACTCCCTAAGGAACAAACTTTCCTTATCTTCCAAACTTATATTTCTATACTTCTAATCAGTTCCACCTATTTTTTTTCCTAGATGTAGTCTGCAAATGTCCAGCAACATTAGACATCAAATTCCAGATCCTGATTTTGGAATCTCAATTTCCAGATCTCACGTAGAATTTAGTCTAAAATTTGTGTATGGGGGTGAGGAACTGGCCGAAAAAGGTGAAAGGATTGAGAAGTAGAGATTAGCAGTTACAAAATAGTTATGGGGATGTAAAGTACTACACAGGGAAAATAGTCAATAATAATGTAAGAACTATGTGTGGTGCCAGGTGGGTACTGGAACTATCAGGGGGAACACAATGTAAAATGTATGGTTGTCTAACCACTATGCTGTACACCTGGAACTAACGCAAAATAATATTGAATATAAACTGTCATTGAAAAAACTTTAATTGTGTATATAACTTGTTAAAGGAAGAGCCCATATTTTTTATTTTGTTTATTGTTCAGTATTTCACTTTTATTTATGGCTGTAAGATTTCTAGATATTTTGGGCAAAAATCAAGGTACTTAAGACAGCTTGTGGTAAGGCATTATAACTGAGATGCAAAAGCTTAAAAAAATCTTCAGAGCTTAGGGAAGTGAGTCATTCTCCTGGGTGAATAGAAGTGAAGGGTTTTTTATTTTTTTTAAGTGTAAATGGTTTTTATCTTTTCAATGATGGATTGAAATGTACAGGGTATTTTTAAATTTTATGCTGCACAAGCTGAAAGCTCTGGAAATCTACTTCCGTTTTTGTCATGTAAATTCTGCAATTGGGCTTAATATCCTAACTGTAGGTGTAAGTGAACCAGTGGGCACACCTGCGGTCGGTTGTATGGCAATCCTAGAGACGTGCCTCTGGGCCCAGATGGGGTGGGGGTGGGGCTGGGGTGAGAAGAGATGTGTCCGGGGAAGGAGAAATAGTTAAAGACCCAGTTGGATGAGAGCTCTGGGCTCCAACAAGGAAAACTGTCTGTGTGTCTGCATTTCGGATTTTCATTTGGAATCTGCTGTTTCCTTCTCAGTTGAGGCTTGTGTTCCTAAATACTTGGACTGTTGCATTTCAAAGTCCCTACTCTTTCGCAAGTGAAATATTAATTTGGACTGTTTTTCAGTTGGTTCCTTCAATTCTAGGGTATTGTTTCTCTGGCTGACTTTTTCAAAATCAGATTCTCGAGTGATAGGATGTTTGGGACAATGGCCAGAAGCAAACCTGCAGTTTGTTCTTCTGTTTGGGAGAAAACACCTTGATATATTGTAAATGGGTCTAGGAAGTGGGCAAGGCCTAGTTTAATTTTTTTCCTTTTGCTATAGGTCTGAAGTATAACTTAGGTTTCTTAACAATTTATGTAGTCCCTCTTGCACTTAATTTGAAAACGCGATGTTAGAGGTAAGAAGGACAGGAGATCAAACAATCTAATCTCTTTGCCGAAAAAGGAATCTCCCCTGAGAATTAAATTATAATGTGATATTTGTGTTTCCTAAACTTAGTGATCTGGCCTTTAATCTTGGAAATTTTTGATGATTTAAGGAAAGCTATATACCTTCTCCCTGAAAAACCGATATTTGCATTCTTATACACAATTTTAAGGGACACAAGGACCTCTCGGACCCTATTCTGGATCACCCGAGGTTTCTGTAGGTCACAAGAGATAGGTTTCTCCTTGTATTCAAATCACGCCCCCCCCCCAAAACTGGTCATCCTGCCTCCTCTCCCCCATTCTTTCTCCTGTGAGAAAGAACATAAGACTCCTCAGGTAGCCCCTCTGTTCTTGATTTCCTTCTCAGAAGGCTCTTCCTTTCCTTTTATGGAGTTGAAATGACCTCTCTTCAATTCTAGCAGATGTCCTTTTTCTACGTCTTGTATTCCTGCAGAAAAAGGGCTTCCTTTTCCCTTCATTTGACAACAGAATTAAGTTCACTCTGAATTTGTCCAGTTCTCATTTTACCTGGTGTGTGGTGTTTCATATGAGTTCGACTCACTGGTGGGAGGGCACGTATAGGGTTCATAGTTTTTCGGGGAAAGAAAAAGTTTACAGAGGTCTTAAAACTTAAAATAAGCAAAGAGATGATTTCTACTGAAAATGCTTCAAGGTTCCCTGCTAGGGAAACTAATAAGCATGTGGGTGGTCACAGCTGTAACTTGTAAGCTGGTATCTCTGGGGAATGAAGACGAAACTCTGACAACAGGCATGTTAAAGGTTAGATGCAGAATAAACTGCAACCTATTTGTAAGCATTCTCACAGATCTACAGTACACATTAAATGGCAGGCACATCAGTAAGTCCATAAAAGACTAAAAAAGAGACCTTGGAGTGCAAAGGAAAGGAAGAATTTATATTGTCCAAAAGAGATAAGTTTTACAACCAAGCAACACAATGCATGTTCGTATTCCAGCTCTTTTCTTTAGTAGCTCTGTAAAGTAGAGCAGGTTGCTTTGGTCTTCATAACCTCAACTGCTGTATTAAGAATAGCAAAGTGAAAGGGGGGTAATGCTACCCATCCCTTAGGAGGTAGTTACATGGTCTATGTTAGATAGTAGCTGTCAATCACTGTACAGCTACGGGTATTTGCGGGGGCCGGGGGGGAGGCTGGAGCCTGGGGATGGTTATGTCCTCTCCCTACTTTCCTCAGGGAATGGTTTCCTGTTTAAAACATTATCCTTTCCAAAGTACTATGTTACTTATTCCTTCATTTGAATGCTACCTGATGCCTAATTATTATTATCTACATTTTTCTTATGGGGAATCTGAGCATGATGTGCCTAAGATCATAAAACAAGTATGTAGTAAAAGCAAATTTAATTCTACATCTATTAGATGAATAAATGTAATCTTTCCATACTGCTAGTTTCAGAGCTTTCATAAGAGGAGAGTAAAATTAAAATGTCCCTACAGAGAGCAACTTAAAATAAAATACAAAATGTTGAAGCTAAATCACCATGTGCAGTTTATAAGTGGAGTGGTTGAGAATTGATTCTGAGACTTGTGGATTCATTGGTTCAATGAGATACATAAAAAGAAGTCAGCCTGACTCCCACTCCTGCACATGAAGGAATATACCTTCATGCAAACAACCAGAAAATCAGTTAAACTATATGGAGCAACTGCTTTAAGACATTGGACGACAGGCTGTGCAAGGCTGTGATCTCCAAGAGAAGGAAGACAAGCCGAGGGAGCCCACCATCAGTTTTGGGCCTGGAGGCAGTTTCCAGATTTCACCTAAACAGAGTCCCGAGTTTCCCTGAATCAGGAAGATGGAGATCAAAAGTCTAGGCTGCTGGAATCGGGGAGGCAAAGCACCAACAAGAAAGGAGTTGAAAAGATCTGCAGAAGCATCCCCTCAAATCTCTGAATATTGAAGTATTCATGGATGGGGTAAAAAATCGATGAGGCTGAGTAATTCCCAGAGCAAACAGGGCTGGAAATAATTGGATTCCTACCAGCTGAAGGGAAGAGACCTCATGCAACCAGAGAAGTGAGTGAAGTCCTCCGAAGGGCATAGCCTTTGTACTTAGCACAGCCTTTGTTACTTCGTTTTCGAGTAGGGGCTGCTCACGGGCTGGAGGCTGGGCAGGCTTCTAAAGTACTGTTGCGTTAGAACCCTCAGCAGGCTGCGTGTCCTTTGAAGGCAGGGTCTGGACCTGGCCTAGAGCTGGGAGAGGTAGCCAGTGGTCAGGCCATGAAGGTGTGGAGTTTGGATTTAACACCATGTGTGATGGGAAAACTGGGAGGGTCCTGAACAAAAAAGAAATTCCATCAGACTTATGCTTTAAAAATGACATAAAAGAATCTGCCTGCTGGGCTGGTGAGAGAGTGTTGGGGGCAAGACTGGAAAAGGGACATACCAGTTAGTGGCCTATTGAAGGATTCCAGGTAAGAGGTGATAGTTCTTGGATGAGGGGTGCAGTGTTATACAGTTATGGAAGGCTGATGGGTCGTAGATTGGGCTCTATGTTCACGGTAGTTCTCATGGGATTTGTTGATGGATTAGATGTGGAGAGCAAGAGAAAGAAGAGTTAGGCCGAGCAGTGGGTGAATGGAGATGCCGTTTACCTTAACTGAGAAATACTGAGGGAGTAGTAGGTTTGGAGGGAAAATGGAATGATTCTATTTTTTTAAAAAATGGTTTTAGGATGACAATTACATAAGTAATTAGAGGTGGCAGTCTGATATATGAACCTTGAGTTCAGAGGAGAAATCTGGTTGAAGATATAAAACTGGGAGTTGCCAGAATATGGGAAATGGTATTTAAAGCCATATTTCCAGACGAGGTCACTTAAGGAATGTGACCTTAGATGGAAAATAGGAGAGCAAGATGAGTAAGCCCTGGAAACCTCAACATTTAGAGAGCGGATGGTAAGGAGGATGCAGCACCAGGGAGGTGACGAGGTAGGAATAGAGCAGGGAACGCTTTCTCCAGAAAGCCAGTGAAGAAATGGTTCAAAAGGAGGAAGTGATCAATTGTGTCAACTGCTGCTGAGACTCTAAATGAGATAAAGACTGAGAGTTGACCACTTAGTTTAGCTGTAGGGAGATATTGGCAAAGCTGTCACGGTGGAGTGATGGATATGAAAGTCTGCTAGGCATGATTTCAAGGCAGAATGGAGAAAAAAGCTGAAGACAGTTATAACAGACAACTACTACAGAGGGAAGCAAAAAAAGTAAAAGGTAGACAGAATTAAAAGTATTTTTGATAGATCTTATAAGGTGCTTGTGTGTGTATGAGACTAGGCCAACTATGATAGAAAAATAAGGTGATATAGAAGAAAACATGGGAGTTTCAGAAGTAAAATCCTTGAGCTGATGAGAAAGAATGTGATCAAAAACCTCAGGGAAGGGTTGACCCAAGGCAAGTGTCCAGACAGCACGGTCACTGTCACAGCACAAAGGGAGTGGGCGTGGCTATAAGTTGGAGTGAGATTACACCGTTTGCCACTGTTGTTATGGTTCAGGATGTTTAAAGCTGTCGTCCGTTCACAAGAGCAACATGCACGCTGTACCACTGGTAAAGTGTTGCACAATTATAATAAGGTACAGATAGTGGAAAGGTTTATAGATTTTTGGGGGGGACAGTATGGATTCTTGTGGTGGCTGTAGTGTCTTAGCAAAATAAGATATAAAGGTCAGCATCTGAGAGGAAGGAATAAAGTGTTCTGAAGTTTGAGAAAGAAGGATGAGGTAAGAAATAGTGAGTGATCCTGGAGAATAAGAGAGCTAATAGGAATGGATTTGTATTTGGGGGCAGCATTGAAGACCTATTTGAAATCTGTAGTCATGAATTTAAGACTCATCAGCATAATTGTGAGTATTTTTCTATCCAGTTTTGTTTAACTGTTTGAATGTGAGCATAAAGTAGACTTAGAGTTGGGCTTAACCACGGTTGTCATGTTTCCAGTCTAGACAGGTACAAGAGAGCTGGGGGGTTATGCAAGAGAACTACAGTGATAGGCCATAAATCAAAGCCAGAGGTGAGGACAGGAGGGAATGAGGATAGGAAGTCACTGAAAGGTGACAAAGTCAATCACAAGAGTCATGGAGCTTTTGGAGTCAGGCTACTAACAGAAGTCATGCATGTGTGTGTGTGGAGGGGGTGGGATATGTGGGCAAAACAAAAAACTGAAAGTAGAAATTCTGGAAGAAGTCTATCTATCAAGAATGACAAAGTGTAAGGGTAGAACAATGGGAGTGAGTGATAAATGAAGTAGAGATGGAGTTTTAGAGATAAGGAAGTGAGAGGCGAAGAGTTGTTCTGCAGGTTTTGAAATCCCAGCAAATAAAAATAGAAATAGAGGAGAGAGAGAAACCTAGAAGGCTCCAATGGAGAGAAGGGCACGACATGGAGTCCACAGAGGATGTCACAGGGAAGTAGGGCAAGTGAGATAATTCCCATTGAAAGATCTGAGGGTTTTTAAGAAAGATGAAGGAACCAAATCAGGAAATGCCAATGAGGAGCCTGGGGAACGCTTAATCTTAGCTGCAAAGGTGTAGCAACTAAGGGGTGGGAGAGAACAGTACCAGGAGCAAGTTGGGGCCATGAGGCTAGATTGCCTCATCCATGTGTCCGGTGAACTGCCCCGTGTGAACAAGAAAATTGGGGTCTTGGTGACCTGGGTTCAACTTCCACCTCTTCCAGCCACTAGCCCTCGGCCAGTTACTTCGTAATCACCCTGAATATCCATCCATCTGTCAACTCCAAAGTGGCTGGAGTCAAATGAGAAAGTGCATGGGAAGCCGTCCTCCACACTGTGAAGCCCTGTATAATTGTGGATAGTATTACACAGTTCTCCCCGCATCTGCCTGTCAAACACTATTTCTCACAGTCAACGGTTCAGACTCCTCTCACCAGTTGCTGGTATGCAAGTTATTTGTACATATGATCATGTGTTCAAAGCAATTTACTAGGCCTGTTTTATGCTGGATCTTGTGGAGATGAATAAAGTCCAAGATTTCCAAGACTCCCCAGCAGTGGACACTGGGGTTTGATGATTCCAGCCCCTGACATGTGCACAGCAGTTTTCACAATATTTTCATATCGATCACTTCATCCAATCTCTATGTTACAGCTTTGGAGAGAGACTTCAAAGTCTGACTTGTCCAGGATGACAAGCGAAGGCTCCAGGATTCCGTCACTGTGGCCGGACTGGCCAGCCGCTGCCCTTTCTACCACATTGCTTTTCCCATGCGCCTGGTTACTGGGCTGTTTGTGTGTTTACAAAAATGGACCTCTGCCTCACGTGCCTGCCTGCCTTCTCCTTGTGCTTCCTCATGGTGAAAGTCAATCAGTCCAAGAAACAAGTTCAGCGCGAGGTCTTTGGAGAAAAGTAGAAGAAATACCCCCCAGGCAGACGGACTTGCTGTGAGAATGTGTGAAAAAGCTTCATGAGCTGATATGCAGACAACAACTATAACTCAGAATAACACACACACACAAACAAAAAAACAAACAAACAACAACAAAATGTTCCAGAGTTGTTGAAAAGTGGCATGATAGGATGGAGGACACGATTCAAATTATAGGTCTACAATATAGGTTGCTATTGGATTCGTGTCTTGTATTTCATTGCAAAGGGTTTTATTTTCTTTTGCAAGTAACACATACATTCAGTTTGTTTCCAGAGCACAGACCACACTAGACATTGATGCAGGATTCTGGAGAGGAGTTTTTGGATTTTTTTCTGCATTTCCTCACTTAGAGAATAAATTAACTTTCCCTTCTCAATACCGGGCTATGCACAGTTGAGCTTGGCATTTTTGCTGAAAACTCTGAGTCATTTTTCATAAAAAGCGGTTGTCAAAAGTGCCTGATTCATATTATAACCACAAATACAGAAAAAAAACCCCCAAAATGAATGAGGTCACAATTTTTAGATGCTCCACAAAGAGACAGAGTGGGCAATCACTGTCTTTGGAGAAGCCACTTGGCTTTTGAGGTCCCACGTGGTTCGTGTCTAAAATTAAGAGGATAATAGGAGTCTAAAAGCTGTACAGCCAATTTCACAGGGACCATCTCATGGTTATTGGGCAATATTATTTGCAGGTGTCACATTATTTTTCTCCCATTTCTGAAGTTTTATAGATATATAATAGCCTATTAGTACAGTCTATGCTATTTTAATGGTTGGTTTAAATTATTGTACTTCCAAAACATTTTGTTAGAAAAGAACATCATCTATCCAGTGTTAAAATTGGGATGTTTTAATATTGGAAAGATAACATTGACTAGTGCAGACAATTTAAGAAAACAGCCCGACTAGACAGAGCACAGGCTGTGCGAGTGACTGTGCTTCTCCGGGGAAGGTGTTATTTCAGGGGAGGGAGAGATTGAGTTAATGGATGGAGCTTTCCGTCTATAGAACGTATCACTGTGAACCTCATATGATAATTACTTAGAACAAATGGAAACAATTATGTGCTCTGTGAAATATAAGCTCCTACTGCTCTTCATCTGTACAAAAGCAGATAACCTAGGAAGTGTGCTTTTCTATGTGGCTCCATATAGATCATGAAGAGAAGTCAGTTGACCCTACAGAGGTTTCATGCCAAAGAATGAGAATGCAGTGACCGACTGTGGTGATGGTAGACCCGAAGATGGTGTTTTAAATGCAACGGTGGTAGGGGTTGGCGGAGATGTACCTATGGAAAGCAACTGAACATAAAATACAGCTATATTATTATGGCAGGACTATATGGCAGAAACCACGAGTTGCTTATTCACTGTCTATTGTTTCTTTTGACTTAGCAATGAAAAGGCCTCCCATCTGAGTGAAACCTCTTTCAAACATTCTTTAATAGCCCCATTCTCTTGTCGCCACTCACATAAAGGTTATGTTTCTTTAGCTACAAAAAAAAAAAAAAAAAAATCCAGAATACACAGTCTTTTAGGCCAGATACTATGAACTACAGGAGGACATGGAGATCACACAGCATAGTGTTTTATTTTAGAAGTGGAGAAACTGAGACCTACAAAAAGAAAAAGGTTTCATCGCCTGGCTTCCTTTGTAGCTGGAGAAAGATGATGTTCCGTACACGGTGATGGTGGAATGAGCGTGTTGGCCCTGCCCTTCCCCCCCGCTCTTCTTGCATGAAATCCAGAAGTGACAGCTGGAGGTCCAGCAGCCACCTTCTTACACAGAATCCTCGAGGCTGGAAAGCCACGTGCCAAAAATGGCAGCCAAGAGAGACAGAAAGGGCCAGTACCTCTGAGAATGGCGGGCAGCCTTACCGTTTGTGGGCCCCTTCCATCTTAACTTATGTTCTAGATTTTCCATCTTGTCTAATGTTTCATAAGCTTTCTTGTTAAATGCTGCTGAGCCAATCAGAACTGATGCATAACCACTCATACGAAAAGTGAGAGGCAATATAAGACAATAAATGATTCACATAAACTTGTTAGCCACCCCTTTCCAAGAAAAGATTTGTAGGAGACCTCAAAAGAACGTTGTGCTCCAATTCTTAGAGGAAAAATAAAGAGTAAGTCTTACTTTTTCTGAGGAACACCAAAAGAGCTCTCCATGGTCCTATTTGGGATTTCGGGAATTAGTGTTCATTTGGCATTTACTGTTACAGGGTGTACTTTTTATTTGGGAACTTCTTGGATGGAAGGGTAATAAAATTCAGGGTAAGAGAGTTTATGTTCTCACCTAACACCATCTTGAAAACATGTGTGTAATGGCAGCTGCGTTATTGAGTGCACATTTTGCAGCATCTCAGATACAGCGACCTTGCAGAGAGAGGACCCCAACCCACAGTCTTTATTTCAAAGATACTAGGAATCCCGGAAATGTCAAGGTACACCACCCCTGGTCATAATGGTAATAAGTGGCAGACCTGGAATTCAAACCCAGATGTGACTCTGAAGTCCGAGAACTTGTTATAGTATATCACTGAAAAACAAAGCCACCTGCTGTGTATTGCATAACTGTTGTAAGCCCAGTACTTTAACAGGTACTTGGCAATGAGTTTTTAAAAAATTCTTAGAACAATGTTGGGGATAATAAAACTGAGCCCCATGGAGATCAACTCATGGTATTAAAGCTGAATTATGTGGGAAGGCTCAATTTAAACCCAGCTCTTGCTAGTTCCAAATGTACACCATTTCTACTACAAAACGAGGGTCCTCTCATAAGAACCAAAGCAACATGCTTCCCCCCTTGAACATTAGGGACTGGGGTGTTGGCCTTGATGTGGACACCCCAATACGGTATCTGTGGCACAGCACTTGGGTCAGATAAGGAGGACGTAGCACAGGCGTCCAGCCCAGTGGGCAGCACTGAAGCCATCTGGAAACACTGCCATAATAATGGGAGTGATTTGGTTAGAGGAGAGGGAGGAGCAACTTGGCTCCTTCTCTGTTTTGGGTTGATGTCGCAAGGACATGGTGCCGCGGTGGGCTCCTGGGTGTGCAAATCTGAGAGAAGAGAGACCCTGAGACCCAGAGCAGGTTGTGCTCCCCTGGCGTGAGCCACCTGCCTTTAGAAGAAGGGCCTGCTTTGAGCCACTCTCCCATTCTGTGATGGATCTTCCGGGCTTTTCAAGCAGCTCTGACTAGATATGAAAGCCTGCTTGAATAATTGGGATCAGCAGACAATTGATGATAGATGAAAATCTGCAGCAGGCTGCAGAAAACACGGCCTGGGCAAGGAAGCTCTTTCTGCTTCCAGGCTGCCATCGACTTCCATGACCTTGGACAACTCGCTCCTCTGGGCGTCAGTTTCTCTCTTTGTAAAACAGGACATTATTAGGTAGTGTGACCAACCCCTCTCAGTTTTCTCAGGACTGTCACAGTTTTAAAACCGGAAATCCCATTCCTGGCAGCCCCCTCAGCCCGGGGTGGACCAGAACGCTTGCTCTCCCTAACAGGAGGCCATGGGATGTCAAGGCCCCTTCCACTTCAAATCTCAGACTAAGTTCTTCCCTCTTTGCAGCTGGGTCTTACAGCTGTAAAATCCTAGATTGGGATTCACTGGAAAACTGAGCTCTTAGGTCACTAAACATCCCTATTTCTGGTCTTAGTACTGAAAGTCCCATGTCCTGGGAAAGCCATCAGCCCTGAGCAAACAGGGACAGCTGGTCGCCCTATGGGAAAGGCCCCGTGCAGCTCTGACCTGGCACTCTGTACCATTGGTGCTACAGCAGGCCTGGCCCGACCCCGCCTGCCTGATTAACCCCACATCTCAAAACACTGTGAGCAGGCAGGACTGAGCTCCTAGGGTTTAGTGGCTCCTGGTAAGATCTTTCAAGGTTTGTCTTCCCAGGCAAATCTCTACAGAACTCTTCAATAAGACAGCAATCAAACCAGTACCCCGATTTCCCGCACGTGTTTGCACAGGAAATAAACCCACATGGCTTTCTAAAGTGGGGCTTTAACCAAGCTCAAAAGAAAGGAAATTGGAGCCGGACTATGGTGTGAACTGAATTCCTTCATTTATTTTCAGGAGGTAACTCTGTGATCCTTTACTGAGTTATGGATCAGAGAGCTGATGTTATGAAGGGCAGTTGCACTGAAGCTTCCAGAATAAAAGTCCATGCCGGCCAGCTGGCTTGGTTGTGCTTAGAGGTTCTTGGGGGGCAGTAAAACCAGCCTAGGGTATGGGTCAGGAAACCCCACTCTGGCTCCTCCACTTATGAGGCCTGAACCACTCAGCTGCTGCCTGTGGGCCTCATTTCAGGGAACCTCTCTCTCCATCCACCCATAGGGATGACAGTGCTGTGGTTGATTGCATTATGGTTCAAACTGTGCTCTTCCCTTCCCTGGGGGGCTGCTCTCCAGAAGGACACTCTTTACATTAGAATTACCCTTCCATTCATAGACGCCAGACCTGGCCATGTGATGATCTTTGACGAAGGGGATATGAGCAGAAGCTTTGGGAGGGGGCATATGTTTTCATCATCTCTTTTCTTTCTGTAACAAGACCAGTATATATTTTTTTTGCTGGGATGCAGTAATGAAGCACCATGAACTACACGGCTTAAATAAAAGAATTGTATTTGTCTCACAATTCTGGAGGCTGGAAGTCTGAGCCCAAGGCTTCAATAAGGTCAGTTTCCATTTTGATTGTGAAGAGGAATCTGGTCTGTGACTCTCCTCTGGCCTTTGCTAGTTCTCTGGTCCCCTTTGGCATATCTTGCCTGGCAGAACTGTCACCCCGCCCTCAACCTTCACGTGATATTCTCCCTGTGAGCGTGTCTGTCCAAGTTTCTCAGTTTTCTAAGGACACCAGTCATACTGGAGTAGGACTCATTCTAATGACCTCATCTTAACTTGATCAACTACAAAGACTGTTTCCAAATAAGGTCCCATTCACAAGTATTGAGGGGATAGGACTTCTACATTTGGGGATGGTGTATAATTCAATCCCTAAGAACCAGCAATGGCTCAGGTAAGGGTTGCTCTCTCAGTGTGAGTCCTATAGGGAAAATATTACAGACTATGGTCAACACCACCCATTCTGGACCCGTACGTTCACAAGAGACAAACCTTTGCAGTTACAAGCCCCTCTGATTTAGGCATTATTTATTGCTCTCGCAAAACAAGAAACAACTCCGTGGTTGTATTCGTAAAATTAGACAAGGTACATAAAAGAGCCTTGAACCTTGTGTATCCTATGTGAATCTGAAGGATAGCACTGATAATTTTCAATAGTTCCCCGGGCACACCGTAATGGGATTACAACTTGTGATGCTGAGATCCCTGTGATTCAACTGGAAAAACACTCACTTCTGATTCAGAGGGTCTTTCTAACCCTGTCTCCATCATTGCCTGACTTTGGGCTGTCTCTTCTTGATTTAAGGACTCAGTTTCTCCATCTGTTAAATGAGGGATTTGTATGCTTTTCATGATTTCCAAGGCTGCTTCCAACTCTGATATTGTGTGTTTCGCTCACATCCACCACCGTTTTCTGGGTTAGAACTCTCTGGTTTGGCCCAGAATCTCTCAGCTGTGAAATATGTGGTTTTTGGAGGATTGTTGCTTTTTTGAAGGGCAGCTGTGTCTGAATAGCTAATGGATTTAATCAAAAAGGCAGAATACTGCCTCATGAAGATATGACTGTGTCAGAGGAAAAAAAAAAAAGAGTTATTTCAGAAAGCTCCATTCCAGGAAGTGAATGGAATTGCGCCTGAGTCAGAAGTTGCTGCAGAACGCCCGCCCTGGGATCGGCATTTCTTTGAGGAACTCTGGGTTCCAGGAGAAGTGGCCAAGTGTGGTCTGCCTAGAGAATGAGCACCTCGAGATTGCTCACCCCGCACAGGCCAAATTTCAGCTCCTATCCCAACAACCTTTACGACCTTGGGCAACTCAGTGGTTGGGAGCTCACAGTGAGCTTTTAACAGATATGAGAGAAGCCAGGGCTTGCAATATGCTTGTGCAGGAGCCTTGTCCTCTTGCCTCTCCATCATTGTCTCGAGAAGGACGCTCTGCCCAGCCCTCTCCCCATCAGGTAGGCATAGCTACATCGCTTCAGCCTGTTCCCAAGAAGGAGACGTTGGACCCACAACTTGAAGCCCACTGCTCAGACAGGCCTAGCTTAGATCAGCCCCCGCTGACTCGAGGGTGAGAAGCACACCAAGCTGAGATCTGCAGGGCCACTCACATCTGACTATGAGTGAAAAATAAAGGCTTATTTTTATACACCATTAAAATTTTGGGATTGTTTCTTAAACAGGAATGGCTGAAATGCCCTCCATGTTTTCTTGGCTTATGATAGCTAAGAAATTGGTTTGCAATTGGTCCGCATGTTGCAAATGGTCCGCTCCCAGCTGACCAAGCTTTGCATCAGTCCACCCATTTCCTTACCATGCTCCTGTCAGTGAATCGTACTGCACATCCACAGAGCTTGTTCCCCAAGGAGACCCTCGTCTAAACACCAGAGGAGAACAGACACCATCAGTAAAGCTCATTTGCTAGCGGAAGAGACAGGAAATACCAGTGGAAACAGGAAAAGTCATGGGAGTGTTGTAACAAGTCAAATGTGGAATGGTGAGGGCTAGAGTGCTCCTGGGAGGCATAACCCGTGGTTGGATCTGGACGGGAGGCAGGTCCTGGGCTCTTCCAAAGGAACATTACAAAAGCTTGAGGGCAATGTCATAATTTTTGACTGTTTCTGTTATCTTTGTGAAATTAAGCACAGCGTTGACTTGCTCAGTCTGTACTGTTCTCAGTATTGCAGTTTGTGAGAAATATGTATTTGGTGTTCACCACACACAATTCCTGGGCAACCGCTCCTAGAACCCTTGGAATTTCCTAAGAGTGAAGAGTGTTCAAGGAGTCATTGGGTGTGTAGTGAGGTGCTTTGAGAAAGCACTTGAGGATGGGGGATGGTTGCCAGAGGAACCACATAATTGATTAGATGGTTGGAACTTTTATTCTTCCCTCTCCTTTCTGACCTCCAGGTTGGGAAAAGGAGTGAGAGGTGGAATTAATTACTTATGGCCAGTGATTTGCCTGTGTAATGGAGCCTCCATAAAAACCCAAGAGGACAGGGTTCAGAGAGCTTCCAGGTGGTTGAACACATGGAGATTTGGGGAGGGTGTGGAAGCTGTGTGCCCCTTCCCACATACCTTGCCCCATGCACCCCCTTCCTCCATCTGGCTGTTCCTGAGTTATATTCTCTTATACATACTTGTGTGCTTATAGGTAACATGTTTCTTTGAGCCATTCTTGTAAAGTAATTGCGCCCAAGGAGGAGTTTGTGGGAACCTCTGCTTTATAGCTAGTCAGTCAGAAGCTTAGGTGACACTGGAACACTGATCTATGGCCTGAACACAGGTCAGTTGACAACACAGGTCAGAACACATGCTCAAGTCTGGAGTCTGACATGCGTGCACAGTGGGGCAGTCTTGCAGGACTGAGCCCTTTATCCATGGAATCTGATGCTGTGATGCATGCAATCTGGTAGATAGTGTCAGAATTGAGCTGACTTCTCAGATGTCCTGCTGGTGTCTGAGAATTGTCTGTTGATGTGGGGGATACTCCTCCCCATGTTGAAATGGGACCCAGGAACTCCATTCAATGTTTCATCTGTTTTCTGATGCTTAATATAATATTTGATCCATCAAATGAGTCAAATCCTTACATCATAATAGTTTTGAAGTGGTTGTATGAAATACCAGATGAACATATACTTTGGATAACTCCAGAAACATATGGTTGTGAGAACTAATAATTGTTCTTGTTATTAAAAATCATTTGGAAAAATATACTTAGAATCTTAAAAAACTTAGATATTATTATTACCAAATTCAGTTTTAGATAATAACTGCCCACATTTGCATAGCACTGAACTGGTAACACACCATTGTTTGCACCCATTAGAAAAATTATGCCTCTAAATGATCCCAGGCTTAAACACTTTTATATATTTTATATTTTTGTGAAATAATTCCAATGCTCTTAAAATTGTTCCAAAGCAGAGAAAAGCTGGAAATGTTCACAAATTTATTACACAAAAACCTGACTATAATAGTACAGAAAAGGGAACTAGGCTCTCACCTGTAATTTTGAAAATAGAAGGGGAAAAGAAACCTTTACAAAATACCAAAAAATTGAAACCCAGAATTATATTTAAAGATCAGTGTACCATGACTGCATAGGTTTTATTAATAGAACAGAGGGCTGTTATAAAATTAGTCATATTATTTTAATATATGTTATTGATATATTAGAAAAGGAACAATGGAATCTCCTGAAAAAGTGCTGATGAGTCATTTAATAAAATTTATCACCCATACATTCCTGATTAATGAGATAAAGGAACACACATGCTACCATATGTAGTGAACTGGGAAAATAAACATGCTTTCTAAACAATATTAAGTATATCTATAATCAATAACTAACTGAATACTGATGTTGAACCACTACAGGCATTCTTATTAAAACTAGGAACAAGTCAAGATAAAAAAAGCCCATTATCACACCCTTTCAAAACTAGGTAATTCAGTAATATAAGCAACAGATACAAATGTTTCAGTGATTAGAAAGGAAAGTAAAATTATCATTGGTAGGTAATATGGTTGCTCATATAGTCAACCAAAAAGAATTAATTATCTAGGATATACAAGAAAGTCAACAACCTGTTCAAATGAACATGCATTTAGTAATGTGGCTGGATTTGAAAAATGCAGTGGGCTGCTTAAGTAGAGATCAGACATGACTAAGTAGAAATTGTAGGGAAGAATAATAAAAATACAATAGAAAAAATTATTGAGCCTCTAACATACCCAGGAATAACCAGAAACATGCAAATCTACATGAGAAAACCAGAAATATTTATAGCATGACATAAAGGAGACATGAATAAATGGAAGATATTTCATGCCCTCAGTTGGGAAGAAAAATATTTTAATTAATTTTAGGTTTAATTATATTACAACTTTAAAAATTCAGTGGGTTATATTTAAAATTCAAAATGGTTCTTGATCTAGAAGAACAAGTAAATAGCAAAGGGAATTGGAAGTTTTTTTTCCTACCAGATATTAAAACATGTTAGAAAAGGACAATGATTAAAACTGCACAGTCTTATTGACTCATTCAAACAGATGACACACAGAAACCAGGTAAATTGAGGACAGTTTAATAAAGGGACTACTGACAAAGGTGTGGGCAGAGTTTAGAGAAACTGAAAAGGGATTTTGTAATATTTCCATCAGGGAGAGTGAAGAGTCCTTAGGCCTGAAGGGGAGGGGAGAGAGCAGTCACAAAACCAATGAGAGAAGAGCTGATGGAAGAGGGAGGCCTTCAGCAGAGGGACAGGCTCACCCAAGGTCACGAAACCAGGAAGAAACCAAGGCAATGTATTCTTCGACCTAACTCTTCCTTCCTCTATCTCCTGTGATATGTCCCAGCCAGAAACCAGAGTGTACAGAGGCCTGTTGATACAGTCCATAAAGGACAACAGGTCAGAGTGGGATATAGTGAGTAGATCCAGAGAGAACATCTTAGATGGCAACTGAAAATATCACACTAAATGTCAGAACTGACAATGGACCAAAATAGATAGTCTAAAAGTGGACTCCAAGATATTTATTCATTCAACAAATACTCATTGAGTACCTACTCAATGTACAAGGATGCTAGTATAAATCAACAAGGAAAGCAAAATTATTCAGTGAGTGACACTAGAAAACTGAGTCACCTTTTGGAAAAATGATCAGATCAGCGCCTGTGCAGGACTGTGCTAAAGGACTCATTCAGCACCCATTCCTACCTCTTTCTAGCTTGGTTTATTGTACCATAGAGGCTGGAAAACCTAAAACCAAAGGCTACATCTAACAGTAATTGACTAGATCCTAATTTTAATAGGAACCTAAGAACACAGTTTCTGGAGCTAGAGCCTGGGTACAAATTCTGCCAACCATGAGCTGTTTGGTATTAGACAATTACTTTCTGTCTTTTTCCTCATATGTAAAATGGGGAATATAATAATACCTAACTCAGAGGATGTTGTAGAAATTAGTTAATATCTTAGAACAATGCCTGGTACACAATAAGCATTGAATAATGTTAGCAGGTGTCGTTCTACTCCTCAGACTCCCTTGCAGCTAGCATATAGCATGTGACATAGGTGTTGTCCAAGGAGCTACAACCATATATCATATAGAAGGCAGAAATGGACACCATGAAGTGGCAACAGTTCCTTAAGGAGCTTGTTCTCATGGCAGAGATACTGATTTTTCTGGGGCTGTAGTTGTAGGGTTTCTGCTCTCTGGTCCCCAGTGTGCAACAACAGTGTATTTCCCCTAGAAAACCCCCATGATGTGATTGGGAATTTTTCTTTTTTCTGCCTTTGTTACTCTTGGCTTTTTGGCATCCTGGCCCTCCTGATAATTCAGTAAATTAGCATAAACTCAGTAAATCCCTCTCTACTTAAACCAGCTAAACTAAATTTATTGTCTGACCAGTACAGATCTTTGCTTCATATCAAAACAAAACTCAGATAATTAAGTATTTAATTGTAAAAAGTAAAATCATTTAAAAAATAATCATAAAATAGACAATTTCCTTAGTTTGAGAAAAAATAAAGAATGCCAGCATAAAAAAAATCTTTGTAAATGTAAAGACACTGGAAGACTATCTTGAGAAATTTGATCACATAGTTTTTATGTTAAAGATCATAACTAGAATCAAAATGCACATCGGAGGCCAAGAAGATTTGAACAAATATGACAATGGTCATACACTTAACGTATTAGAGTTTATATAAAGTATTATAAAATATTAAAGCAGCAAAAAAATAAATCTAAAGATACCATCAAATAATTTATATCACAATAAACACAATATATAAAATGTGTTTACTGGTAACTTAAAAATGCAAGTTAAAGCAAGGTATCATTTTTCTTCTTTGCCGAATTGGCAAAGAAGCATTTATCCTTATTCTGACAACGAGGTACAAGGAAATACACTCATTCTCTGTCGGTGGGAATATAAATTGGTAAAATCATTCTGGAGGGCAATTTGGTAAAATTTACTGAGGCTTTATGCATCCTACTCCTGACATTAAAAGCACGTCACTCAACCATGCTTCAAGCTGTGGCTGGTACACAGAAAACAGCTTAAAAACAAAATCTATTTCAGGCAACTGCCCACAGTCGCTCCTGAACTGTTCTGACTGTTGTTCTCTGCAGCTCTGCCTGGTCATTGAATCTTAGTTCCAAACACCAACTTAGGTTTCAAGAGCTTTTTGGACCCTCAGTTATGCCAGACTGTTCAGCCATCTCTGGGTTGCAGATGAAACTTGACCTCTCACCCCGCCCTAAACCCCCAGGGATCTTGTTTCCAGTGTCTCCTTCAGTCTCAGAATGAGGTCCTCTCCCTTTCTCCACCTACAGCTACAACCTCTCCTCCAAGGTGGGCCTCACCCAGCAGGCTGACTTCCTCTTCCTCCCTCTTCATCCTTCTCCTCCTGTTAGTCAAAGATATTCCAACAGCCTTCACTCTAGATCCGAAGTGGGTTAATTTTTGCCAAATACAAAAGTTAATATATAGCTTTGAGAATAAGCATAGCTGGAAAGGCTTCTTACATACTAAATACTGTTTTCTTTTCATCTGATAATTGTTGTATGTCATTAAATCACTTACCTGCTGTACCATGTTGACCACTTTCAAAAATGCAATTTTTTAATATTTCCTATAACTTCTCTCTAAGCTTTTTAGGTGATTACTATTCTCAAATATTTTTGAATCCCGCCTGCTCTCGGGAAGTAAAATTCCTCCCTTCTCATTTATGAATCAATAGATTGTATGAGTTATTGCTTTAGTGATTTTGAAACTTCCTACCTTTTCTCTAAATTTCAAGCAAAATATGAGTTGTCTTTAAATGGTGAAAAAATGGCAAAGGCACGTTTTCTATCCCTTTTTTATTCCTAATGGTAGTTCTGCCTAATATGGGTCATTTTGAAATGATTAATTCCCTGTAGAAATCGAAATGAATTTTGAAGAGATAGTGAATGGGTCACATCAAATGGCAAGTATAGCCATCCAGACAAGGCTCTTTACTTTCTCAGTTTAGCACCCTGAGTAGCCTTTCAAAAGTGTTGTATTGACTGTCCTGGGGAAGAGGCAGCCATTGGATATTTACCTGAAGATTGGTAAATTGGTAAATTTCCAATTAGAAATTTAGAAATTTTGAGGGGTTCACTTCGAGGGTTCAAATAAAATAGCAGTCCCATAGAGGTGACTAGCCTTGCTTTCTTAAATGCAAAAAAAATTTTTTTTAATTATCTGGTTAAAATCAGCTGTTCTTACGTTAGTAAAGTTCTCATATATCGCAATCATAATTGATAGGCCAGATTTGTGTTTACCTATATTTTTAGTGAATAAACTTAAATAGAACCTATTACACAAGAAAATAAATTGATAAAAATAATTTGCTGCCAGTCAGACTGTGCAGAGACAGGGTCTACTCGTTATTGCTAAAGGCACGGAAGTTCATTCAATAGAAAATTGTCGAATATCTCCTCTGTGTCACTCACTGTGGGCATCAAGCATTTTAATAAGACTATGGACAACCTACTTGGGGAGAAAGAGCAGCTGGAATTTAAATGCAGTAACTGTTACAACTGAGATGGACATATAGTGTTATCAGAATGGAGGAGGTGGTGACCACCACTTCCGGGGATTGTGCAGAGTTTTACAGATGACGTTTGGGTTTGAATGTAGAGCTGAAGACCATCCTGAGGCTGCAACAGAGGCCTTTGCTGATGGAGATGGGAACGCTGGAGAGCAGACATGGCCAGAGCAATGGCAGAAAGGCAGGAGAGGAGACTTACTGGGGACATTGACAGTAATAGGCACAGCCTCTTGGAGGGCTACTCAGCAAAGTACATCAACATTTCAAATGTGCCCAAACCCTTTTATCCTCTAGTATTATTCCTAGAGGACTATTTTAAGTAAGCAATGAAAAAGAAGAAAATAAAAGCCCAAGATATGCAAAGCTATTGATAGCAGGGTTTGAAATATTACAATATGAGACATAATCTCAAAGTCCAGCTATTAAAAACACTATAGGTTAAAGCAAGTATTGTAAAATAAAAAGACTTTGCAGTTTTTTTAGAAATAGGATACATTGCCCTATGAGCTAAAAATATTGTGCCTCGTATGAGTATGATTGTACAAAATGTAAAGGTAGAAGGATCAAAAATAGGAAAGAAGAATAAATATTGCCAAAGCAGGAGTTGAAATGAGTTCCTTTGCTTTCATGTATATGGTTTTAGGATGGCTTGATAGTAAAACATTTTTAAACAGTTGTTACAGTTGACAAGAAAAACAAATAAACAAAAACAACAACAAAAAAACTTCAGCCTAGTGAATTCTCAGCTTCTGGATTTGGTCTTATACCTTGAGTCTGCATTTCCCATTTAGGGTAACAGTCAACTCCTGGTCAAGTGTAAGAGTATTGTTTTGAAGTGCACACGACACATTCCCCAAGATATACCATGCTGGTCATCACTTACTTCTCGGTGTATTTCAGGTGATTGAAATCATGCAGAATAAATTCTCTTTTCACACTGGAATTTAACTAGAAATCAGAAACAGTAAAATATCTTGAGAATATGTGAGAAACAAGGAACATAATTCTAAAGAACCCTTAGGTCAAAGAAAAAGAATAATGAATCCAACAAATTTCTTAATAGAATCATTAAAGCAAAAAAAAAAAAAAAAGGACAGAAAACACAAATTAACAGGAGTGAAAGGGAACATATCACTACAGAGTCTATGGACATTCAGAGATAATAAGTATATATTATGAAAACTTTATGACAATGAAGTTAACAATTTACCAAAATGGACATAGTTCTTGAAAATTTTCATGGGTGATTAAAATGCACAGTCAAGTTGATAATCTCTGGTCAAAAGGAGGCCCTGTATTCATAACTGACTGGTATTGGGCCATTTCTCTAATTCACCTCCAAACAGCCAATCTGTTCCTCTCCCTTCCTAACTTCAAATCTTTAAAGGCTCTATTTGCTCACATAGTAACGTATGGCTTCTTAATTTGAACAAAATATATATATACACACTTCACAACCTGTTTTTTGCTTACTTATTCAGCCTCTTTTATTTCCATTCTCTTTTACATCTTAAGTTCCAGTGGTACAACCAAATATTTAAGCATCACATTTTACTGAATCTAAAGTGTAAACATTTCTCATGTTTCAGCGTCTCTGATTTTGGGACATATTTTATGATCAGTAGAACCGTACACTAATCAGCACATTGTTTTTGCCTCGTTGTTACTCACAATGATAATGTAATCCCCATAGATGGCATACTTTCTTTTCTGTCTCTTTGATTACCCACATAGAATTCTGTCTTGCCTCTTTTTCTCTATTTTGCATAACTGATGACCTGAACTCTCATCGGTTATCACAAATGCCATCTTCTATTTCAAGTAGATGTCTTGACACAAAACTACTATTTATTGAGTGTCGACTATCTGCTAGCCTCTATGCCACGTGCTTTACTTACAGAATCTCCTTTACATTTTATGACTCCCACATGAGCAGGTGTTATCCAGGGTTCACAGAAATTAACTGAATTCCACGAAGGTCACCCAGCTAGCTACAAAACAGCGCAACTGCAACAGGACACAAGTCCCTGTTTGCTCCTAAAGCCTTTGGCCTTCCTTTGTTGCCACGGCACCTTTCACAATAGTGCCCAATTACCTGTAAATTAGGGATGCTATTCTCAGTGTTCTCACAGTACTTACCTCACTGTATTGTGATGATTTTTCTTTCATGTCTTTCCGATTTATGAGGTAATGAAATATTGTATTCTTAATCCTATGACTTAGCGGAGTATCCGACATATAACAATAGCACACGGTAAATACTTTAACAAGTGAATAAATGAGGTATCCTTGACAATGAGATTTTCCTGATCCTCATGCTTCTTCCAACTACACATAGCAGAGATAGTATCAGTGACACTGGGAAATTCAACAATCCGAAAATAGGATTGTGGGCTAGAATTTAAAAAACAGAGGGAGTATTTCAAATCAACAGGGGAAATGCCTGGTTTATTCAACTGCATGGCTATTATGATAATAAATCTGGATTCACACATCACACCTTATACCAGAATAAACTACAGATAAATAAATTAGTTAAATCTAAAGTAATGAAAATATAAGCCTACTAGAAAAAAGCAAAAAAGAATTTTTTATAAAGGGAGGACCTTCCTAAGTAAAATAAAGATTGATGCACTCTATTTCATAATAGTATGGCAAAATTTTAATAATGTATGCAAAACTATTTACAACTTACTCATAGACAAAGGGTTCACAGGCTTTATTTTCCCAAGGTGTAAAGAGTACCTATACATTTCTAGTGGGAAAAATAGACAACCTTATTTTAAAAAGTGAGTGTAATTGGCAAAGTTTAGGAATAAAAAGAAATGTTCAAGATTGTTGGCTATAATAACAATGCATAAAAGTGAATACCATTTAACAAAAAAATAGGATTTATCACCATTTTGAAATAGTTATATTCACATAATAGAATGAATTAAAAGGTGTATGAATCAGTCTTGCCAACAAAACCACACGATTTTCAGAGAGAAAAATCTAATATTATATTAAAAATACAAGGCATTATTAATATTTATAATATATAGGTTAATGGAAAAAGGAGACCTAGAATCCTTATCAGACATATGGGCAAAGATATAAACGGTAAATCAGATTAGAGAAACACAAAGGACAAACGAGCACATGAAGAGATGCTCACAAACTCATTGGTGCTTAGGCAAATACGAATAAACACAACTGTGAGATGTCACTTTGCTGCTGGCAGAGTGGGAAATGTGTTGGTTTGGAAGATGCCACGCGGTGGTGGAGATTGTGGGCACAGGAACTGACGTGGTCCGCTGTGAAGAGTGCAGACTGAAGCCATCGCTCTGGAAAACAACCAGGTGGTACCTAGTCCAATCAGACATACAAGGTCTGTCCAGAAAGTATCCATCCACATACTATGAAAAGCAGAGACATTTATGGAAGATACAAGATACAAGAAACATAGGACAATGATGCCTCAGTCCCCTTCAAAGAGGGGACCGTTGGGATCTCACACAGTTTTCCCAGCATCTCTCCCATTGCTCAAAGCATTCTGCAAAATCCTTTGTTGGAATCACCATCAGCTACCCCATTGTATTTTCCTGAATATCATGGATGGTCTGAAACCTCTTCCTTTTCTCCCTCCCTCCCTCCCTCTCTCCCTCCCACTCTTTCTTTCTTTCTTTCTTTCTTTCTTTCTTTCTTTCTTTCTTTCTTTCTTTCTTTCTTTCTTTCTTTCTTTCTTTCTCCTTTTTAATTTTTTTGACAGCTATTTCTTAAGGCTTTATTTATTTACTTTTAGAAAGAGGAGAAAGGAGGGAGAAAGAGAGGGAGAGAAGTACCAATGTGTGAGAGAAACATCTGTCTGTTGCCTCTCTCACGTCCCCAGCTAGGGACGTGGCCTATAGCCCAGGCATGTGCCCTGACCGGGAGTCTAACTGGTGGCCTTTTGGCTCACAGGCCAGTGCTCAATCCACTGAGCCACACCAACTAGGGCGAAATCTCTTCCTTTTCAAATGTAATTTTAGTTTTGGGAAAAGCCAAAAGTCAAAGGGCACCAAATCTGGGCTGTAGGGGCACTGAGTCACCTGGATGATTTGCTATTTCACCAAAAAATGCTGCAGGAGATGTAATGCAATAGCAGGCACATTGTCGTGATAAAGCTGCCAATCACCAGTTGCCCATAGCTGTTTTAATTGTATTGCATCTTTTAACCAATGAGAACATTGAGGTAGTACTCCTTAATAATTGTTAGGCCTGGAGGGGTATACTCATGAGTGACAACACCTTACCAATCAAAAAGCACAGTTAACATGGTCTTCATCTTGCTGCTACTTTGTATCACCTTTTTTGGTTCAGTGTGGAGAACCAGGCAACTTCCACTGGGACAACTGGGCCTTTGTTTCCAGATCATAGCTATAGACCCACAATTCACATCCAGTTATAACCTTCTTGAGGAAGTCTGGTTCATTTGTAGCGGTTTGAATCAAGTCATTAGCAACTGCAGCATGATGTTCTTTCTGCTCTGGTAGCAGAGGCCATGGAACAGATTTTGCCATGACACATTTTTCATGCCAAGATCCTGTATCTAAATCTCAGACACAGTAGTGTTTGGAATCCCCAGATTAGCCTCTAGTTCTCGCACTGACAGTCGCTGATCTTTGTTGATTGCAGCCTGTACACATTCAACATTCTGCGTGGTGCAGGCCTGCCAGAATGTGGATCGCTTTCCACAGATTTTCAGCCATCTTTGCAGCCTTTGTGCCACACTTTTATTTGCACTGCACTCATTGCATCGGCCCTGAAAGCCTTCCAAATCGTCCAAGTATTTTCCCAGAGGAAGGTTCAAGCTTAACGCAAAATTTGATGCAGATTCATTGGCCTAGTTGCTCAGTCATTTGTTTTTATTTTTATTTTTTTTGAGTTTTGTAATTTGTTTTTGTTGCTGTTCAAGTACAGTTGTCCCCATTTTCCCACCACCATTCTCCCCAGCCCCACCCACCCCCATCTCCCACCCATAATCCATTCCCCCTTTGGCTTTGTCCATGGATCCTTTATACATGTTCCTTAATGATCCTTCCCCTTCTTTCCTCCATTATCCCTCTCCTCCGCCCATCTGGTCACTGTCAGTTTGTTCTTTATTTCCATGTCTCTGGTTCTATTTTGCTTGCTTGTTTGTTTTGTTGATTTGGTTCCACTTATAGGTGAGATCATTTGGTATTTGTCTTTCATCACCTGGCTTATTTCACTTAGCATAATGCTCACTCAGTCATTTTGAAAGCGACAGCCACACAGGACACATGCTCACTCAACGGTGTCTACCATCCCGACTGATTAGTAGAGTGAAGTCATCATTATTCACACATGTGCATTCCAGTCCACTCTCCTTGGCTGCCCGGTTACACTCATGTTGGACAAACGTTCTCGTTATATTAACAATGGCTGGACCTCTTCCAGACAGACCTTGTATGTCTAGCCTGGGACCTCGAATCCATTTCTGGATGTACTTCTCACATAGACTGTGAGGAGCATGAGCAGGGAAGTTCCTCCCAGCACTGCTGTGTGCAGAACTGCAGGCAGTCTAGGGGAATCCACTAGCTAGAGAATGGAGAGATGTAATATGATGGATGGACAGAATAAACTATCATGCAGCACTCAGAAACTGTAGACTGCATCTGTACAGAGCAATATGCAAAATCTTAAAACCTTAGTGCTGGGTGGAAAAAGTGAAAAACAATATGAGGTCCACAGCACAATACCATTTATGTGCATTTAATATATGTGCACACAGAATAAAAATGCATGCTTACATGACCACATACAGATAGAGAAGTATTTATCAATCATATTGGACTGGTCTCCTATGGTGAGGGGAATGGTAAAGGAATAAAGACTGGAAATAAAAGGAAATCAGTCAATTCCGAATGGGAGGTGGCACAGATCAATCAGGAGGAGGTACACACATGAACACAGGCGTATGATAAACTCACCCTCCACAGTTGAACATCCCTCGTTATTAGCTCCTTTGTGAAACTGTGCATGTGGGTATAGATAGTTCCTTTGTGAAATTTTGTATGTGTGTGCACCTATACATATCTATTTCTATATCTAATCTTATGTCCATTTACCCAGCAACTCTGTATCCAGAAACATATTCTAAGAAAATAACAAGATATAGAAAAAAGTGTCTATGCAAAGATATTTATTGCAGCATAGTTATCAATACTAAACAGCATAAACAAGGCAAAAACAACAATAAAGATAATGATTAAGAAAACCATGGCATAGCCATTTAATATAATACTTTGCAACCATTGAATTGATGTTTGCATGGCGTTTGTATTGACATTGGTGACATTATGGCATATTAATAAGTAAAATGTGCGATATAAAATTTCACATGTATATGAATACCGCTGAAGTGGAGACGTGCACTGACATATTATTAGAAAATATACATGTAAATGAATAGTCGTTTTATATGGGTGGTAGGACGAGACAATTTTTATCTTCCTTCATGCGTTTTTCAAATGTAATTTAATGAATAGTGACTACTTTCAAACATGTAAGACAAATTATAGCAAGAAAAGCAAGCATCGCTCCCAGTTTAAATGCAAATTTCCGAAGAAATATGGCCAATTATGAGCTGTCAGCACCTCTCCAGAGGGCAGGGAAACAGAACAAATTAGGAGCGCGCCTCCACCCCTGGGGCTGGGGAGCAGCTGGTGAGGGCTGGTGTCCTTAATGTGAGTGACAGGGTTCTAAACTGGACACTTTGACTAAGCTACCGAGATAGAAGGAGATGGACCGCTGCAGTAAGAGAGAGAAAAATCCACTGGAGATGGCATAGGACTGGCTTAGACGACTCTTAAACCCTTGCCGAGGGCACACCGGAAGTGAGGCTTTTTGAGGAGCCTGCAGGCCCGGTAAGTCTCCTCCCCGTCATAGAGGTGGGTGGAGCCAACCCATCTTCCCTCCGGCTTAGCAAGAAGGGCTCCCAGGAACCATTGGAGAGTTTCGTGTCCCTGGCTGTTAGGCTCCCCTCGCTGGACATCTGGAAGACAAGAGACAGGCCCTCTCTGGGTTAACCCAAACACTCTCAGGGTTTATGTGGGAGAGGGACACTTGGTAACTTTGATTAAAGCTGGAAATGGGCTCTTTCCAGCTGGGTTTCCAAGCACTGACACTGCGTGGCAGCTTAGCTTAACAATTACGACTGTTACCTGAGAGAGGGAAGAGCTCAGGGACCTGCCTGACTGCATTCGGGGACAGGGGAGAAATGACCCTTCATGAGCACATATAGGATTCAAAAGGAAGATGGGTCTGATGTTACTACTTGTGCCAGTTACTTGGGTGTGTCCCTGACAGTTGGGTGCTTTGGCAGATGGCTTTTCCGGTGCAAACACTGCTGGGTAGATGGCGCGAGGTGCGATTGCAGCAGTTCCACAGAGTGGGGTCCCCAAGTTCCTGGGGCCACTGAGGCTGTTTCAGGGCAGGGCAGAGTCAAAATTATGTTCATTATGCTAAGATTTGGGGGCTTTTCTACTCTAATTCTTTCATGAATGTTCTGCAGAGTTTTGTACAGGTTACATGATGTGGGATAGAAGCAGCGAACACAAAAATGGACATGAGAACCCAGTTGTCTGCTACTTAGCCAGACATTAAAGAAAGGTGCCAAAACATAAAACAATGCCCCTCTCCTCTCTTTTTCTTTTGGAAAACATAGTTATTTTCATGAAAATGATTATTTATGTACACATAATGGCTTTACTATTGGTATTTTAGAGAAATATTTTTTTACATGTCAGTGTTAAGTTAGTCCTAGCATGGCACACATTGTCTGGTATAACTCACATAAACAAAAGCTCTTTGGGCTCCCCAATAACTTGCAGGAGCCCAAAGGCCAAGAATGTTGAGAACTGCTGTGCTTCTGAAAAAGGCAGGGACTCCACAGGGCAAGCCGAGCCTCTGAGGACCAGACCGAGGGATACAATCTGTATGAAAGTTTCCTCTTTGAAAAGTCTGAGTCAACACACACACACACACACACACACACACACACACACACACACAAGCACAGCTCTTACAATGATCATCTGTGTCAGCTCTCCCTCCCACATGCGCCCGAGGCAAACCATAAGCTTTCAGTTCAAAGGGTAAAGATGAAGGCTGGAAGCCTCGGGCCCCTTCGAAGCAGGGGATCTAAGTAAGAGCGTTTCTCAGGGAAGGGTGGGAGAACAATGGCTGGAGAATTCTCCGACTGAGAAACGTACCCACAGGTACTCTTTATGGAGCTCCAACTCAGTTTAGATGAAATCACTGAATAGAACATTAGGAGGAGGTATTTGTCCTTCCTTTAATAGAGTGGTTCCTATTTTCATTTAAAAAACAGCCATTTTATCTCCTTTTGAGCGCCTCTATTTGGATGAAATTTCAGTAGCTCTTTGATTTTTATCAAAAAGTTTTTTCAACAACTGTTCCATACTTGAAATTCTGTGAGGGAAGATAAAAAATGAGTAAGACAAGATCCATTCTCTCCAAAGATTTTTCCATTTAAGTGGAGACAAAGCAAACCCTTTCAAGAATTAGGAAATCTGTAATCTTGATGGTAAAAGAAAATTCACTGAATGCCTTAACTTAGACTCATCTGATTTGACTTTGCCATTCATGTCCAAAGCACTGTGGGTGGATAGTTTTACAGCCATTGTGAAACTTAACTTCATCCTAACCCTGTGAGTTAGATAGAGTTCATGAACTCCTTTTCAGAGGGGAAGGGACAAGGGCTGGGGACAATAATTTGTCCAAGATCACACAGCCAGAAAGTGAGGAGTCAGACTTGTAGCCACGTGGTTTTCAAAATCCAACGTCCTTTTCATTATGTCATTCCTCTGCCACATGATTTATTTACTGAAGTTTGTTTATGCAGGTCTATTTCGATCTCTAGTGAGTTCATGGCGGGTGAGGACTAACTGACCATTGATCCCCTGCCGCGCCTCCTGGTAGTGCTCTCTTAGCCATGTTAACAGGTCTCTTTATATGTGGAGATACGTCCCGTAGCCAGATCTGGGCAGGCTCTGCCATGTGTCTTTACCCTGCTGTTAGGGCTGGCCAGCCATTCAATATTGCATTTTGTACAATTATTGCAGGCAGTTGCTAGAAAAACAAATTAATTGAATTCATGCATACATTTTTAATCCAGAATTTTAGGCTTTTTAAAAAAGCAATTAGAAGCAAATAAGATGTGTTGATTATTTATTTTTGTGTTGCTTATTTTTAAAGGACATTTCACCCGGTCTTCTATAAGCAGCTTGATATATCCTTCCCTTACTAGAGTGCTTCCTATTTTCATTTAAAAAACACCCATTTTCATCTTCCTTAGAGAACCTCCATTTGGATGAAATTTCAGTACTACTTTGATTTTTATGAAAAAGTTTCTTGAACAACTGCTCCATACTTGAAACGCTGCGAGGGAAGATAAAAAATGAGTAAGAGAAGATCCATTGTCTTCAAAGATTTACCATTTAAGTGGAGACAAAGTAAACTCTTTCTGGAGTTAGGAAATCTGTAATCTCAATGGTAAAAGAAAATTCACTTAATGCCTTTACTTAGATTCATTTGAATTGACTGAATCAATAAATAAAAAAAATCCTGTGAGCACTGCCTTTGACCCTTGGTGATAGATACAGACTTCTTGAATATTATCCAACAAGTGCATCTGTTTCTGAAGTTCAGGATGAAAAACAGAAGACTCTCAACATTGAAGCTGGATTCCATTTTGACTTGTAGATTCGCTTTTGAGACTTTCATTCCAGGAGACAGAATATCAAATCTAGATGTTTAGTTCATGTGTTATATAGTTGGTACAGAGTTTGAATGGGTTTTTGTTTTTGTTTTTGTTTTTGTTTTATTGTTCCAATACATTTGTTTCCATTTTCCCGCCACCACTTTCCCCTGCCCCACCCACCCCCACCTCCCACCCGCAATCTGGGTTTGTGTTTTCGAGTACCCTAGTATCCACTTCTGGTAGGTGCCTTATTTGGAAAACTTAAGAGTTCACCTTTGTTCATCAATTGCTACCGCTGGTTGCCACATGTTGGCTGGAAACATTAAATGGGTTTTTCCTGTGAGTAATGGGTAGAGAGACATTTGCTTATTCTAGGAAAATCTTAGGAGAAACAAACAAATAAAATGGCCTAGGATCAGAACACCTGAATTAAATGCTGGTTCTACCAAATGCAAGATATGTAATACTGAGCTGGATTTCTGCCCTTGCTAAGCCTCAGTGTCTCCATTTGTACACGGGGACAGTAAGACCTGGCTGACACAGGTTAGATGTGAGGATGACAATGACTACATAAGCTACACATGTCTGAGTGAATGTCAACAGTTATTCTTCAGATGATGTGGACTTATTTGTCCCTTAGATTAGTTCATCATTACAGGCAAATCTAATATTCAGGACATTATTGTAGGTAATAAAAGAGTTTGCAAAGGAAACAAAATCACCCGGGCTCTGTAAGGTTGGAGACTTAGGATATTATTAGTATTTGTTACTTAAAATTACTCTGATGGATAGAATCTTCCTCTAAGCAGCCCATATTAAATGCCAAATATAATCTTATTGGAAGAATAGAACTACAGCATCAGCAATACTCCTTGAGAGTTCATGTCAATTTGACAGATTTGACAGGCAGACAAATTAAATTTATTAAAATATTCTATCTAGCATTTTTAAAAGGCAAGGGGATTTTATACTGTAAATGGACTGTTTTCACAGTCTTATTAAAATAAATGCATAAAGTCAGTTGTTTTTCTGTGGAATTCATCAAAATGAGATTCGACACTTAGAAACTATAATCCACTGACTGACATCTGTATACCTGGATAGTTAAGCTATCTCTTGGTCTTTGCATATAATCTGGGATCTCTCCCTTTTAAAGCAAATGGGAATTCCACATAAAAAGGAAAATTTTGTCTGCATTATATGCTAAATTTCATGGAGGTATTTAGTAAAATTATTAGCAGCTTTAGAAAGCTGATGTGTCGTGCCAGAGGCCATTACAAACATCAAGTTTTCCTTGGATAAGAGGTTTAGATATTTTTTTCTTCAAAGAAATTTTATAATTTGTATTGAATGAATATTGTCCAAGTTAATAGATTTCCTGTTTTTTTTTTTCCCAAAGGCCATTTGAAATTAAACACAACATGCTTTAAAATAGAAATTTTATATAGACAGTGAGCCAGTATCAAACAAGGGTTGTTCACTTCCTCTTTGCAATAGTTCCACCTCTACTACTAAGTCTACTTTGGCAAAGTGACCTTAATCTGGAAACAGTTTGCCCACTGCATTTGACCCCTGTTGTCAAAAGTCACAGATTCTGACTTTTGGTTGTGCTATCTTTATATCTCACCCTGCCCCTCAGAAATGGCCTGTGTCCCTGGCAGTTTGTCTATGGCCATGGTTTCTTCCCTTGAATGACAGCTCCTTCTCTCCTATAATCTAAGACCATCCCTGCTTTGGGCCCAGCCCTACTACTCCAAGAAACCTCTAATCTGTATAGCTTCCTACTAGAGAACTTGCTCTAACTCTGTGAACAGAATCATAGGCAATCAGTGTGTCTATCAGTCAAAGATCTTGCCTACACTGGGAAATGAATTAATTGGTAAACTAAATGCTTAATGGCCTGCCAATCTTGATAGTTCCATAGCAAAAAGGTTTTGCTATAGTATAAATATCACTTCTACAGAACTTGTAGAACAAAACTCACTCTAAATAATTCTGCATATAAATGACAGAAGATAATCTATTATATTTAAATAACATGAAAAAATTGTATATTTCTCCAACAAAATTGTGTATTTGCCTTAAAAACATCATTCAACTCTTCTATGCCAGTCAACAACTTTCATTTCTCAAAGTAGATGTCATTTCTAAGTGCTACTTCCTTTGATCTTTACAGTATTTTTGAAAATTATATCTCGGCAATGACTCGTGTTTCAGGCTGTAGTGAATTATGGCTAATAGGGTACCTGTCTTTTTAACCATTCCAGGTTCTTAAAGTCTGGACCATGTGACCTATATACCTATGTGACCTAAAACAAAGACTGGCCTTTAATAGGGAACAAACAAATGTTTAAGGAGTTTATCTGTCATTAGAACATTAATTTAAAAATAACACTTATCATTCTTGTAGAAGGATAGTTGCTTTGGAATTAACAGAATTGAATTAAGTCAGCATTAGTTGAGCATCTGATATGATTGGACAGTAGCTATTACTGAACCAAAGTTCAAAATGCAGGTCCCTGCCTCAAGGTTAAAACCTATTTCAGAAGACAACCTGATTCCCATTAACTTTGTGTTTGACATGGTTTAGGGGCTGAAAATTGAAATATTAAATGAGTAGAGTGAACATTAAGTGTTTGGATAAAGACCTACAGAAGCTCTGTGAGAAAGGATCAGTTTGGCCTGATCCTTTCAGTTTGATGTTGTTGAAGTAGACGGTGTCTTGGGAGAAGGAGACATTTCACAGAATAGCTGATAAATAGACTGGGTCCTAAAGGATGAGGAGGCTTTTGACATAGGCCAAGAAGGGATGAGGGATGAAGCATATTCCACACAAATGAAACAGCTTGAGCAAAGGCACGCAGCGACATGGCTTTTGGAAAGAGATCAGTGGTCCAGTACAGATGACACAGTAAGAATGTTCTGTGATGGGTCAGGGGATGCAGCTTCAGAGCTTAGGGCCCAAGGGCCAGAATGGGCAGAACTTGAGTGAAGCCACGTAGTCTGGATTTTATCTGGCAACTTATGGAAAGCCTTTAAAGTCTTTAAGGAAGTAATGCAGGCAAAGCAGATTGGGCTGTCAAGCACAGATGTTGGTCTATAGAGGACCAAGTAACTCCCTCTCCTCCCATTTCCTTATGTAGATCATGTCTCATAAAATTACACACAAATAAAGCAGATGGACACACGGGGTACTGATTTCTGAAATCAGAATGGTGAGGCTGCATAATGAAAGTCAGGTACCTCCTCTGGAAATTGCTCTCTGGTTAAAAGCAATATTTTCTCATAGCCCATATTTACCTGGATCACAAATCCCAAATTTGTTATAATATTTTATTCTAAAAAGGCAGTCTAGCCCTGGCTGGCATGGCTCAATAGATTGAGTGCCAGCCTGCAAACCAAAGGGTTGCTGGTTCAATTCCCAGTCAGGGCATATGCCTGGGTTGCAGGCCAGGTCCCCAGTAGGGGCATGTGAGAGGCAACCACACATTGATGTTTTTCTCCCTCTCTTTTTCCCTCCATTCTCCTCTCTCTAAGAATAAATAAAATAATATCTTTTTTAAAAACAAAAGATAAAAATCACTCTGTTATTGACTTCTGACACATTTTCTTTCCTCAACAGGACATTATGGTTTAAAATCCCAAATTCAAAGGACTTTTCTTAAGTTGAGACAACCATAACTATGATCAAAACCAGATTAAACTCTGCTAAATATCCAGAGGTACTAAGAGAATTGTAACTTCCTGGAAAAGCATGGGTTATTCCTCTTAGACATTTCAGGGAAAATATTAAATATAAAAGTATATATATTATGACATTAATCTAGATACATTTTTAGTGCTCAATTGCATTTCAAATTATTCTAGCTATTCAATGATCCTAGAGGTCCAAATGTCACCAAAGGAGACAGGTTTTCTTCTCCCTCCACGCCCACACTGGAATGTCAGGCAAGGCAGTTCTTTCCTTCCTCCCACATGTGCCATAGGTGTATCTGCTTAGTGGTGACATTGGGAGAGATTTTACCTTCAAAAAGGTGAACAGAACTTGGGTTTTTAGTAGACTCTTTCTGCACTGACCGAATATCTCTGGCTCCCAAGGACCCATTTACTAAAGTGGTCCATTTGGGTAATGTCTTGTCTCATCTTCACTTCTGGCAAGTCTACCCTTAGCTTCCTTCTAAACTCACAGCCCTCTCTCAAAGCAATCTCACCCAGGAGGAAATTAAATTACCAAGAGGAGGGAAACCTGTATTTCCATTGTAATGAAACCCACCAAGTTCTTTCATGAAGAAATGCCTCTATTGGTATACCCAGGACAGAGGAAACTTTAATACTAAATATGGCTAATCTCCCATCATTTCTAGTGTGATACAGTGCATGTAGAGTCCTCATAATTCTGCCTTATGTTCTAAATAGGAACTAATTTTCTACTCTGTGGGTCTTAGGGAGAATCACAGGTATGTTGATAGACACTTTCAACCCATTCCTAGTGTGTTTTGGCTCAGAGAGGTCATGGGCAGCATGCCTCATACTTATAGAGGAGTCAGTTCTCCCTTCTCTACATCTTCTTCCATTCATACAATGGACTCTAACTGAGCACCTGTTGCTAGAGCTGGACATTGCAGCTGCAAACATGAGTAAGTTATAGGGCTTTCCCTAACAGAACTCAGTCCAGGGAGAGACAGATGTAAATAATATTTCTAGTATAGATGAGAGGGTCTGGGGGAGGTGTAAACAAATTCAGTGGGAATACAGAAGAGAATTACTAAAACCATGCTAGGGACAGCATGGAGCTAGTAGGCCATGAAGGGTGGTTAAGTAAGGGTTTTATACTCAGGAATTAAGAATGGTAGTTGGGTAAAAGGGACCATGTAGGAAGTCATAGAAGCATGAATGAAAACTATATGTCCTACAAAGTGCTCTGCGTGGTCTGAGTGCCAGCTGAAGGTGAGAGAAATGCTAGGGTCAGGCCATGGAGCACCCTGTCTGCCCCTGTAAGAAGCTCGTCCTGTACCTTGTGAGTGTTAGGTCTGTTTTTAGAAGGATCAGTATGGCTGCATGTGTCTGGATAGAACAGCCAATGGGGCAGAGACCGGTGAGCAAACTGTGGAATAGACAGGTGTAAAGTGAGGACCCAGACTGGGATAAATAACAAGAGGTGTTAAAAACAGTGGCATAAGGTATTTCTGAATACACCTGGGAAAAGGACTCATCATACCCCTGGATAAAGAATAGCATGTCCTATAAAATATAATCAGAAGAGCTTAAGAATAGAGACACATGAAACACCTACCCATCCTCACCAACACACACACATAACCAATTCTCTCAGTGACCAGGGGGCCCATGAAGTCTCCCTTCTGAGGCTTCTTCTGGACGCTATTCTCATCCTTGGGCCTGAATCTGGCTTAGAAGACACAGGAGCAACTTGATTAAGACTTTGTGTTGTGGGTAGGAGGTGTGTCCTTAATTTGTCAGCTCTACAAAATCAGAGAGTCTCTGGCTTCCTAGAGACAGTACGGTCCTCCCTGGGTAGGGTTGCAAATAATGTACTGGCCATGTAGTTTCATTTGGATTTCATAGAAACAGATCATTTTTAGTATGAATATGATTCAAGTATTGGGTGGAATACACTAAAATGATTATTCCTTGTTTATCTGAAATTCAAATGTAATAGAGTGACCTGTGCTGTACTTTTATTTGCTACATCGGGCTGCCCTACCCTTGGGTCTTGCTTCTGTCTGGCTCAGACCCTCCAGCAGACACTGAGTCTGAGAAACAGAAGGCAGAACCAGAGGAAACGAAAGCTCGTGCTGTTGGGAACTGGGGGTTGGTTTACAAAATCGCTGTCAGTGTGCGCTCCCCCCCGGTCTGTGTGTCCCTCAGGAGAGTCGGAAATCTGAAAACAACGGGCTTGGCACTGAACAGAGAGTTGCCATATTGCAGGACTGCTGGAGGGGAAAATAACCGAATTTAGAATAATAACATATTTGTTCAAGCAAATACCAGTATACTTAAAATAAAGAAGCCCTCACGTTTCCCAGCATGAGCAGTACATTAATGTCTCTGTCACAGATTGATGGCAAGAACTTGCTTAGGAACTACGGTGGCCTTATATGATCTTTCTTTCTCTCGCTCTTATTACTTTTTTTTTTTTTTTAAACGTTGAGTGTAGCTCACAGTAACTTGTTAAACATTTATTTGGTGCTTGAAATTTAGAACATTGGCTCTACTCACACCTAGTATTTTACAAGCCTCTCTCCATTGGACATAATTAAGTCCAGAGCTCATGTTCACATAAAAAATAATTGGATTATCACAGCCAATGGGCATAGCAATTATTTGGATATTTTAATGTATAAATGAATAATTTTTATTTAGAAAAACACCCATGACCAAATTCCATCAAATCTAATTTTCCCAGAGAGTTAAGCTCATATTCTAGTGGCTTTCCCCTACATAACTGAGGAAAATTTTTAGCAAGGGCTTCAATAATCTTCCTTCTGAATGAATAATTTTGTGATTTCATGCAAGAACATCTCTCCTTGAGGTAAATGAGAAATGAAGTCGTGAGAAGTTCTACTCAAAATTGTTAGTTTTCTTTCCCCTTTTCAACCAAATGACAAGAGAACATTTTTTCTTTGGAATCTTTGCTATATATTTTTTTTTTCTAGAAGCAAGTAGAACATTTGCAACAACCCTTTAACTGAAATTAGTCTTAAGCCTCCTAAATTATATGTTCAGGAGCCACCTGAGGAGGGAGAACTCTAACAATTTCAGTTAGAGAAATCTAGTTTCTCTTTTACAGGTAAGCCAAATCATGGAATTTCTGGTTTTTCTGGTCATGAAATATTACTGAGAACCACATGTCATAGAGAGATCCCATAGTTTTATACTCAGTGAGTACCTACTATGTGCCAGAGATGGATTAAAGCCCACAGCATGGTGAACTCTTCATCTGGGTGCTACTGGAGAATGAACCGTCACAAAACCCACCCTCAGCAACAATAGGCAAGACCATTTTTCCTTTTCCAAGACATATTCAGATACTTAAAGGTCTTATATTGCAAGCTGCAATGAGGTAAACACACAAGATATGAGCTATGATATCAAGGAGATTTTGTAAATTATTAAATATTGGGGAAATAAGAGCTTTACTGTTTTTGGTTAGAATGGGAAACAGGTATCCCCCGTTGAAAAGCTTATTAGCTTATTCTATCATCTCCTCACCTCCGCACTTCATCTTGCGCCTTATTTTTCAATTACTTCCTAATCTTTACAGCTTTCCTTTGAATCTTTTGTCTTTTCAGTTAGAAAAGCAAGGAACATATTTGTCTAAATGTGTCTGCAAGTTCCACACTTTCTTCTCTTTGTTTATGCCTAATTTTAGGCATAGCTGTTTTGCTACCCCAGTTCCCCCTTAGCTACTTTGACCCCTAAAATCTTTCCTCCAGTTTTTGGATAGCTCAAGGCATTCTCTGTTTTGTTTTAAAATAGTCTGTATGTAGCATGTACATATCTACACATATGTATATATCTCTGAATGAAATCACAATTAGGAGCTATAGGTAGAAATTATATATGTACATGTACACATATAGTATACATATGTAAATGTGTATATACGTGTGTGTATATACATATATACATATACACACACACCAACTACCAGTAGTTAATAACTATCAACCAAAATTTAGCAGGGTTTTAGACAGTCCTTTTCTAAACACAGTTCTTAATGTTTCCAGAAACCTGAAAGCCTGTCCTTTTCACCTGCGGCCCCTTTACGCCCGTGGCGAACCATTTCTGAAAGGCAAACCTAATCGGATTCTCATCATTTGCTTACAAAAGAGAAAGCAGAAAGCTTTGAAGATGTGCACGTGTATCAAAGAAATTAGGTTGCTCCGTGATGTTTGTGCGATTTGTGTCAGCTGCAGCGACACATGACTCCGCTCCACTTACAGGTGACTGAGACACTGGATCTGTGGGCGTGTTGAAGGCACACACTAAACAAAGTCGATGTGGTGATGTTTGAAGCCTGTTAGCGTACGCTAATTATTCAGGTAACTCATTATTTTGTAAACACCAACAGCACGCTTTTCTGGAAAAAATCTTCAAACAAAACCATTCCTCTTAGAAACATGACACAAAGAGGATGATAAATATTAACATTGTTAGAATCTAGCAAAATCACCTAACATCACCGGAGCCTATAGCTGCTTCTACGTTTGATGTTCTGGCCTGGCACTAGTGTTTGCCAACCTTAAGTGAATGTAGATTACTCTTGCTTTTAATAAAACAGTCATGACAGGTATTTAAATTTTTAAATATTGAGGAATTTTAAATGCATATACTTATTTGGCTCATTGATATATTTTAATTTTTTTTTTGAAAAATAAATGCAATACATGTTACTCCTCTTGGATTTCTTTTTAAAACAAAAGTATACACTTTGGGAACCACAGTATTTCAGGGCTGATTTATTGAAAGTATCCTTAGTCGCCCTCCTTCCCCCTGCCATTTTTTTAAATAACAAAATGTAGAGCAGAGCACGCCTTGGAGAAAAATACTTATATATTTTTTAGTAGCTTGCTTTGCAGAATGATGCTCTGAAAGCGGAGAGAGGACGGAGGTTTCAGGATAGTTTTCGTCTCTGCTGGAACGGGGGCTGGACCCATCTCCAGCTCAGCTGCGCTTAGCACAGCATCCATGTTCCTAGGAACCTCTGTCCTTTTGAGGGTAATGGAAACCAAATCTAAATTCCTGACTTCTATTCAATGTCAGGAGGCTTTAGGCTTAATGTCTGTAACCCTGGTAAAATCCAGGGGCATTATGTTCACTCATAATAAAAATCAAGTGTGCCCACGCTGTCTTCCAAGGGAACTGCTACCTTCTGGGTTTCACTCACACCATTAATAACACCCTAAAATACCCATGCTTTTCAGGACAAAGCTATTAGATAAGATTTTGATACTATCTTCTCCACGGTGCACTATGATTAGACTTATTCTGCTGCTGGCTATTATTAACATTGACCGACAGATAATCCGTGATTATTTCAATTGGAATATGAAAAACCTTACACCACCTTTAAGTTCCCTCTGTAACCAGTGTTATACTGTGTGAATTTGTAGAAGTATCATCATCAACCCAATTCTTAATAGAATGATATCGTAATGAATGCTTCTGTGGCTGCCAAACTCATTTTTATTGCCGGACTCGTTTGGGCACGTATAAAGCTGCTAAGCCATTCCTCTGTCATCGTGACCCTGTTCATAAGAGACAAATCAGATTATGTGCCATCAGAGGAAATAAACTGTAGCGCTAGGTGTGATAGAGACAGACTCATTGCGTTTGCTGAAGTCCCATCCTCTGAGTGACAGGTGGAAGACAAAATGTCAAGGAGTCCTGTTGGAACAATTGCTCAGGATGGTGTTTAATACAGCAGAGCGCCAAGATACAGTAGGAGGGCACAGCAAAGAACGTGGGGTGTGCAGATACAATAAAGGATCGCGGCTGGTGACCTGCCATCTGTGATTTGAAAGGGGAGTACGTGAGGGAAGTCTATGACGTTCAGTGCTCCATACATGCAAAGGCGAGTGAGTTAGTACAAAAGTTTTGTCATTGTATGTGCTGAAAGAAAAGCATTATGCAGTTAAACATTTCTTTTTAAAAAATAAAGCACTCAATAAGCTTAAGAAAAATACTTTAGTTCATATTCCATTGATCTGACCTTTTGATTCAAGATCAGGGAATGAATCCAGGATGAAAATCAAAACACAAAACAAATGAGTCATTTACCATGAAAAAGGCATTTCCAGCCTCAGCTAATCTCGACTAGTTTTTATTGCATTATTTTTGAAATGCCAAGAGACTGCGTTGGCCATAATATTTGCTGTCCAACTAAATCACAGCTGTCGATCGGCAACTGCTTGCAATGATTAGCTAAACACCATCATTTGACAAATTCCCTGGAAAGCGGCGTCCTTGCTGTAGATGTCTGACACACACTGAATTAATAGCCAGGCTGGGGGCTGCGGCCCAGGGAGAGAAGCTGCTAAATCCCTGCCCAAGGAAGGGGTTTCAAACAGCTGCAATGTTTTGAAAGATGCACGCTTGTTCTCATCTTACAAGTCTTTTCTGACGTTCAGGAATGAATTCTGGGAGTGGCCACAGAGAAGGGGCAAAAGCCACCAACTCTAGCTTCCTTTTTTTAAGAAGCTCAAGGAGAGAGGAAGAAAACTAGACCTCGAAATGTGGAATGGTAACAGTTTACAACACAGAGAAAAGAAACACCATGGAACCTGCTAGCAACTTCCACCAAAGCGGGAAACCCCTCCACTGACAGAAACTCAGCACAATAGGCACACCCATTAACAACTCCACCGTGACCAGGGAGGGCTGCCATTTAAAGCCAGAAAAAATAACTACAATATTCACAGACAGAATTCTCAAAGGATTTGAGAAAAAACAGAGCGAAAGGCAATGTTAGCTAAGCTGGTAGCTAAGTCCACCCTTAATGGCCCCCAGTATTTAAACTATCATGGATTAAAGCCATGAAAATAAAAATTTCAATTTGAAATTTTATTAGCATGTTGCTAAAATGGTCAATAAAAACATCAACACGGTCGGCTTTGTTGACATAGTTGGGGAACTGCCCCCTCATTTTTAAAACTTTATTTCCACTTCCCCACCTTTGAAGATTTCCACGTTAGGAAAAGCCAAACTAAATACGCTGGCTATGGTGCTACGCTAGTGCTGGTGTCTGGAATGCTGCCATACCTTCCCCTCCCTCTCCTGCAACCCCTTTAGAAAAGTGATTACTTTTGAAATGCAGCCCAAGGAGGGAGCAATTCAGGGTTAAGAACAAGTGCCCTTCTCCACAAATTCAAGTTCCCAGACACCAGGACCACCTTCTCCAAGCCCCCCCTCGCCCCCCCTCCGGGGCAGGGCCGGGCTCCTCACCAAATTAGCTGCGCCATTTTCCTCCGGGAGGGGAAGGCTTCCCTCGTGCCTGGGAGGTAGGGGGCGGTGCTCTTCCCTCGGTGGAAAGAAAAGGAAGCAAACACTATCTAGCTTAGCCTGGAGCCTGGAGTACAATGTGGGGAGACCTGGGGCTGGAGCGCTGGAACAGTCGCGGGCTGCCTGGGGATAATCCCGAGTCCCAAAGGTGCTCGCTTGTGGAACGAGTCCCAAGTGCAAAAGGGGCAGGCTCGATTTCTTGGAAATCCTGCAGTGTGGGGACACATCCATAGAGGAGCTGAACTGCGCCCTGAAAATACCAATTCTCACCTCCGGCCCGTCCTGGTGCGCGCGTTTGGGGCGGGGATGGTGCCTTTCCAGTAGGTGGGGTGACAGTCTCTGGGCAGTGACTCGCAGGGACGGTCGAGTCCCTGCTCCCCTTAGTCCATTCTCCTTTCCCCCTTAGAACTAACTCAAAGGGAAAGCCCACGCTGGGCTTCCCAACAGGATTACCGCCCCCTCGGGGTCTCAGCCAGGCGCGTACAGCTGCCCTCGCAGTCCCATTCCCGAGGCCAGTTCCTGAGACTTCCTGCCACTTGCTCGAGGGGTGCTGGGGTGCAGCTGGGCACTGGCCCCCCGCTGCGGCAGACGCCGGCGAGGGGACTAGGGTGGTGAACTGTCAGCTGGGGAGCCCTGGTGCTGGGAGGGGAGCTGGGCGCGCGCGCGAGGGGAGACAGGAAGGGCAGGCCACGCCCCCAGGCTACTCCTTGCCGTCGTCCACCAGGTCGGCGAGCTCCTGGAGCACTCTCAGGCGACCACTGGCATCAATGCGGCGCTTCTCGCGGATGAGGTCTTCCAGGCTGTGAAACCTGGCTGTGTGCACTTTGTTGTCACCCAGGTGCACCTTGAGATAGTACTGCTGTTGCGGAGGCTGCGTCCCGGCCGGCACTTCCCCTCCCGCCTTGAACTCCCGCTTGCCAAAGCGGCACCAGGCGGCGAAGCTCTCCGAGTTCGTCCAGCAGATCTCCTCGCTCTTGAGGCCCAGGTGGCCGCAGGCGTTCTGCACCACCAGCTCGGCCACCAGCGGGCGGTAGCGGTACCAGCTATTCACCACCCGGCCCACGTTGGCCGCGCCCGCCTCATACAGGCTGTCCTGACGGATCTCGCCTTGGTGCAGGTGGATGATCTGCCCGCCGCCCACGTAGACGGCCCAGTGCGGGGCTGGCGCCGGCGGCTCGGGCTCCGGCTGCAGCCACAGCAGCTCCAGCAGGTCGCCGGGCTCGCAGAGCGCTGGCAGCGCAGTGACCGCGTAGACGCTCAGGTCTGCGCCCTGAGGGCCACCGCTCACTTTGGAAAAGATGCATTCCTGGCCCCGAAACGCGGAGAACTGGATTTCGTTAAGGACCAGCTGGTGCAGCAGGTGGTGGTGGTGGCGGCTCGGGCTCTCTGGGCAGGGAGAGCAGCCCGGGGGGGCCTTCACACCAAACTTGTCGGGCTGGCCACGTTCGTCCAGGTCCTCCTCCTCATCCGAGAAGAAGTAGGCGACCCCGACCCGCAGCTCGTCCTTCTCGATCCCAGACGGGTCCCCTGTGGGCAACTCGCTGTAGTTGAGGTGGGTGATGCGGTCCAGTTGGTTGCCCATCAATGACGCGGCGAGGCCAGGGCCCGGAGCGGGGATCTGCGGAATCAGAGGAGAGGCAGAGATAGGGTCAGAGTCGAGCTGTCCCTCCCCAGGACGTGTGGCGCCCCTGGGACCTGCCCGCCCGCCCGCCCACGAGACCTTCCTGGAGTCACCTCGCCAGCGGAGTCTCCTGTGCCTCCCCTGGGGCAGGACAGGAAAAGAAGCCACCCTTCTGACTAGCGAGAGCGGACGCCACCACACAGCCTGGCCTCGGACCCTTCCGGAACCGGCTCCAACTCCCACGAGAGAAAAGGCAGGCAGGCTGGGGGCGTGTGGGGTCCCAGTGGGGAGGACCGTGCGGGTGGTGGCAGCGCGGGAGACCGACTCCTAGGAAAGGACAGAGGGGCCCCTTGGAAGGGAGAGGAGCCTAAGGCCCCGAGCTCGGAGCAAGCTCCGCTCCCGTTGCTGTCCCCGCCCTCTCCAGCCCACCTCTCAGTTTTACACGAGGTCGCACTCCTCCCCTGACGGCGCCTCGCACAATGACAGTCGGACACATTCGCAGGCACTCACTTGTCACCAGCACAATTTTGCACACTTGGAGTCTAGACACAGGCCGGTACGCTGGTGTGATAATGTCACAGATACACACAATGGCAAGCCTTCGCGATGACACACTCAGGCCCCCGCATTCGTACACAATACCAGTCCTGCACTCGCACCCACGCCGAGGCACCGACACCCACGCACCCGGGCACACCTGGCCACACAGGCAGGTGCGCTCTGTCCCTTACTTCTCTTGCCTTCTGCCCAGCAGAGTCCATCGCGCTGCGCCAGGGCGAGGCTGCTCTGTCTAAAATAACCTAACAAAGAGGCAAGGGAAGGAAGGGGGAAGCCAGTGCGGTGCATGTGTGCGGGAGAAGGTATGCGCGTGGACTGTGTAGGAAGGTCCACTTTCAACCCCCCAAACCCTCTCCCTCCTACCGGGCACAAGGTCCAAACAATCGAAGAAAAAACGTCTCCAAGGCAAAGAAAGCCGGCTTTCCGTACCCGTGATTTCCCTGCTCCCGAAACCCCAAACTCCTTTAAAGTCTGCCGGTCCCCATGGGTGCTGCGGAGGCAGTGGTTGCAAGTGGGTCTTGGTCAGCGTATGCGGCCGCGGCTCCGCTCTGCCCCGCGCGGAACGGTGCCGTGCGGCGCTCCGTGAGGTGCCGGTGAGTCTGCGGTCCACCCTGGGCTGGGGCGCCTGATCCACCTGCACAGTCCCGACTGGATTCTGGTTTCCAACGGCTGAGACAACGACTCTAAGTAGCTGGAGTCGCTGGTTCCAGGGCCCGCCCTGGGACGCGTTCATTGGTTGGGGCAGGTGCCCAAGCCCTGTCAATCTCTGCTGGCAGGGAGGTGAGTAGGGGCGGGGTTTCCAGCGCCTGCTCGCCCCTCCTTGCTCAGTCCCAGGGCACGGAGACACACGGACACGCGCGCACCCGCGCCGCTGCTCCGAGAGCGGAGGTGTGAGTGCTTTGGGGACCCTCTGAGAGGCCGGTGCTTCTGCCGTGTGCCACTGCGCTCTGGCCCGCACCCCCGAGCTCCTCTAAGCAGAGTGTATCTGAGGGCACCGCCAGCCAGTGGCCTGTGTTCAGGGAATACGGGCTCCAGCAGGGAAGCTGAATCTGGGGATGGAGAAGGAGCCCCAGTGCACCCCAGGCACTGCGGGGAGCGCCGCTGTTGGAGGCAGGCACCTGGGGGGCCCTGCTGGGGCACCCAGAGCCTGGGTGCCCCATGGCCCCTGGGCTGGCCCCGGTGCCCCACACCTTTTCCTACCAGGCACATTCACTTTTGAAATCGCACCTAGTGAGTTAGGCTCATCTCTGTCCAGGCACTGGCACTGGGTTGAGAAGCCTGGGCCTTGGCCAGCCCATTTCCTGACTAGGCCAATGATTTTAGCCTCTGCTTTTCTGTCTGTGAAAGGGGTGCATCACAAACGCTGCTAGTAGGATATCCTGGTGTTTTCTAAGCCCCAGCACTCTTTGCTAAAGGAGTTTTTGTATGCTTTTGCGGGAGAAGTGTGTCCCGGAGTAATTAATGGTTGCATTTTTGGATGGAAAGTTCATGAATGAAGGCACTCTGGATATTGGATGCAGAAAGATAACTTTCATACCCATGAATTTCTAGATTTGCGGTTTTAAGAAGCTTATGACTTTCAGCTTTAAAGAGTCCTTAAACACCTGATTGCCCTCTCAAGATGGTTCCGGCAGCTTTGCGGTGAAGGTGGCTCTTTCCCCAGAGGGATCTGGCCCTCCCCTTTGAGCCCCTTTGGCAGCTGGTACATGCTCTTTGGTCTCTTTTCCTGTTTTATTACAAACCTGTGTTGACTTTATTCCTCCTTACAAAGCAAAGGCCTCGAGGATTGGCTTGTGCTCTACACCACTTTGCAATCTGGACCCCTTTCACGGTGCCTGGGGACAATGGATTCCATGGGCAAAAATAAAAACAGAAACAGTTGCCACTGGTTGACCACAAACAGGTGGCTAGAACTATGCTCAGAGAGTTAAGGAGATGGATTGAGTCTTTACGCCTCTGCAGTGGGATTCACTTTGGAGACTCCAAGTTGCCATTCTTAGAACTGACCACAGGTTGTGATGATATTTTTTTTAATATTTGCTGTAAAAAATAAACAAATTTTGGCCCTGAAGTCAAGAGAATTAAAGAAATGGTGTCAAAGATTAAGAAGTGAATTACTGCGCTGGTTACGGCCAGGACTTCGGGAATCTCAGGGAGGAGGGATGTGAAGAGTTGGCTGCTGGTGTCTGAGAGGGACTCATGGAAAGCAGCTCAGTGCTTCACTGGCGAATAGCCTTTAAAAAGGCCTTCCGTCCATCTCAAGATCCCATCTGGTGCACAAACATTTACAACGTATTTGCTTGGAATGCTGTGTTCTGTCCTACCTGTCCTATCCTGTACTGTTGCTCCAGGCAGCAGAAGACACAGGCTGTTCTTCAACATTCTAAAGGATAATTACCACGAAATATTTTCAGGGCTTCAAAACACAGGGCCCAAAGTTTAAAATATCAACATACAACGTTTTGAATCTCCTTTCCATCCCCTTCCCTATGTGCCAGAATAAAAGACTCATGGCTTGAGTGATCACAAGGGGGAATCAGTGCCCTGAGGACCACGCACCCACCCTTTGAAATACAAAGCAGGAAACACCTTGACTCTGAGTTCTGGAAAGAGAAGCAAAAAGTAAACTAAGGAAAATACACCCGCTCTTCATAAGCTTTTGGCAATTACCAATTAAAAAGTAAGAAATAGGCCAATTAACTCAAAGGGTGATGATGATAGAGAAACCTAACTTTTATTTTCATCACAAAATATTACTCGCTAATTGTTTTATTTGTGTGTTATGTCTTACCCCAGCCTGCCTGCTTTTGCACAGAAGAAACACAGTATCGCCAAAAGCAGAATATATTCATCAAAAGCGAACTCTGGGAGCCAACTAGCTTGAATTCTATTTCAACATTTTTGATCTGGGTAACTCTGGTAAGTTACTTAACTTTTCTGGGTGTCAGTTCCTCCATCTGTAAAAGGTGGATAAAATAATACCCATCTCACTGAGTGGTTGTGAGTTCGTGTGTGCAAACACAATACCTGGAACATAATGAGCTTTCAATCAGTGTTACCTGTTATTAGCATTTGTGAAAGAGACGAGAGGATAGAGCGTCCCGTGTTCTACTTATTATGACAGCTGTCCAGTTCTGTTTCCCCTTTGCCGTAGATGGGGTGTCCGAGGCTGTCCCTGGCTGGGGTGTGGGGCTGCTTCTGTCTAAGGAGGCGCAAGCCCCGTCTATCCTGAGGCTAATTCGAGGTCTAGAACTCTTTGTAGATTTTTGTGTGTGAGTGCCTGGGGCTGATCACATTCTGTGTCCCACAGTGTTTTGAATTGTTTTTGAAATCCACAGTTTCCTCGTGTGAGGAGCATGTACAGAAGACGGTTAGCAGAGCAGTGACTGGGAGTCAATTATATGTATGTTACATTTTCTACTGGTGCCAGTTGGTGTATCATCTTCCTTCTTGTCCTCTTGGTTACTTCTTTAGCACCATAATACAGGCTTTCTCTCAAATTTTACTCCTCGACTCAAACTGTCATCCTTTAAAATTGTCCCTGGGGGTAGGCTTCAGAACGAATATCCATTCCCTTCCAGTATTGCTTTACACCATTGCTTGCCAACAGTGTTTTTCTGCCTTTAACTACATGCCCTTCTTCAACATTTAGCCTTCACTGGATGGGCCCTTTTCCTATTCCCGACTGCCTGAAGTGGTCAGTATACTCACTCAGCCTGATCTCTGACAAAGGACAGTCTGTACCCATCGAGGCGGAGACAGTACTATGGCTTCCCCAGCCCCATTTCCTTTCCTCCTGGGCACACAGCTAAAATCACGTGACCCTGCCTAACCTGCAGTTTGGTAAGCAACAGGTGACTGAGCCTGGCCAAGGGAAGGCGGGTGCACGTTTGGTAAGCCGCTGCCAGGCTGGGCCCCTGGAACCGTTAACAGGATTTCCAGTGGGCATTCCATGTGATGATTTTCCATGCACTCCCTCTCCTCCATCCAGTGGCTCCTGAATAACTTTGTGCAGCAGAAATTTCTTCCTTCCAAGCAACCACCGTTGGACTGTGCTGTGAGGAAGGAATTGATCCAACTGGGTGATGCCACCAAAACATTTTGTGGCTATTGTTACAGCACTTAGCTTATCCTTTGTTTTAGAGCTAACTCAGAACAAACAATATCCTATCTCCCTCCCTTTCTCTTTTAGCGTTTGTTCTTGCTGTTAAGGTTGACTTTCCATTGATGCAATTCCTGCAGTATCTCAGCCTATTTACATCACGTAGAACTTAAAGAAACAACAATGGATGCATGTCCTCACTAGGGACTACCCCATATCTCCTGCCTATTTTTTCCTCTAATTTTCCATCAGCCTCGACGTGACTAACTTACCCCACTCTTTAAATATCTCACCTGCCCTCTCCTTTTTCTAGACCACAAAAATGGCAGGAATAACTCCTTGCAGCTAAAACCAAGGAGTCCTGACACCCTGCTCCCCCTTAACCTCTCTGCCTGCACTGAGCTTTCTATTTCCTAATTGCCCTCTTCCAAGTTTGGCATCCACATGTCCACATTTTCTGAGTTCTTTCGTATAACTGCATGTTTTTATTAGAGTCTCTTGAGTGGCTTCTTATCATTTTGCCATGGAAGCCCTGTGACCAGGAGACCCGAGTCAGGAGGCTCCCCACCTTGGTTCTTGTCTTGCTCGCAAGAGAAAAATTCGAGTGAGAGACATGTAGAGTGAAAATGAGGTAGCAAGTTTATTTATGAAACAAAGCTACAAGCAGGCACCCAGCTAGGCTGAATGCCCCATGTACAGAGGAAATAAAGTTGTTAGTAAGTGTGTTCTATACATTTGAGCACCTGGCTACAATTGGTCACTCAGCAAATCTGAGTGCGCCCGCCCTTGGGACTTCAGGAGCTATCTCCTTAGCTTCTAGGTTCCCCCGCCTTCTCCCCCTTCTAAACCTTGGGAATAATGGACAGTTACAAAGTCTTTCTTTCTCAGCTAGTAAAGGCTCTTCTGTCTCAGTCAACGAAGTTGCTACAGAGGCTCCCTTTCCCAGGACACGGAGTTTCAAGGACACCCTTCCTCCTATGCTCTCTATGCTTGTGACGCTTGGAACGCCTGGCGATCTTATTAGACGGGGTTCAGGACCACTGAGTCAGGGAATGAGACATGTTTCCCTCCTTCTCCCTGCCTCAGTTTACTACCTGTCTGACCTAACAGACCTATGAATGTTCTGGGCAAAACCTTCAGCACTTGGTTGAATGTTTTCCTGGGTGTGGATTATACATAGGCATCTCAGCCCAGTATTAATTGCCCCGCTATATTCCTTTCAGATTTTAGGAGAGTGCGTGCCTTTGTATGGGTCCGCTTCCACATGGCAGTGATGGTAGAACTCTGGGTAATCCTGAGTGATGATCACCCGTGCTGCTGGCTCTTCTGTCTGAATGTCTTTCCCTGCCTCCCTCATCAGCTTCTACTCAAAATGTATAACCCCTTCCACATACCTGTCCCGTCACCCATTCTAATTGAAACCATCCTTTATGGTCCCATAGTACCATGTGTATATGTATATATATTGGTCATAAGATGTGTCAGATGTTCTACTTATCAGCTGAACTGGCATCATTGGTTGATTCCTCCCTTTCTTTCTTAATAGACTAAGAACTATTTGAGGAAAGCCTTAAAATGTAGTTCTGATCTGTAGGTTCCTTGCAGAGAATGGAGTTTGTTGTATATTGTGCACTCATTAAATACATTTTGTCTTAACTCACTGCATGTGTGAACAGTGGACACGGCCTTATTTACTGAGCTATCAGCATTTGTTTTTGTTTCAGTTTTCCCCAATTTGTTGCTCCAGCACCAAGCATGTGACTAAGTTAGAGGACATAGGAGAAGGTTTGCCACGTAATACACAGCATTGGGTTTCCAAGGGGTCCTCTGGCAACACCAGGGACCCTAATGGAAATACGGATCCCAAGCTCTATCCCAGATTTACTGAACTCTTAACCTCAGGATGGGTTCTAGGGTCCTGCATGTTGAATAGTCTCCCCCAAGTATTTTAGATGCAGCATAGTAATCGTTGATCAAGCACCACCCAAGTGCAAGAAGCAATTCTTATTTTCTTGGGTCCAAGGAAAGTAGGCAGGCTCTTAATAAATACTAGGAGTTAATGTGGTCCCTCTCTAATGAGCCTCATTTTCGATTTGCTCATACAAGCTGGTGATTGCATCTGTTTGCATTCAAAGGTTTGCAAAGTCAAGGGTTTTTAAAAGTTACATTTTAGTTGTGGGACAGAGCTGGGGATTTTCCTCTTTTTTTTCCCCCTCTCTTATGTAAAATCCTGTGCCCCAGTCCGCTGTGCTAATAATTAGAACAAAAACCTGGGTGAACAGGAAGCTCTCTGCTCCCAGATGAATTCCTCGTTTGACTGTTGATTGGTTGATAACGAAAATCCTGGGTTTGACTCTGCACGATGTCACTTCTCTGCTCTTAGCATTGCTTCTGAATCCTCCTCCGATTGCAGGTCTTTTTCTGACCTCATTTCCATCAAAGACCAGCCCACCCCCATGCTCTGAACGCCATCTCCTTCTATCTCCTCGATGTCCCCTTTTCTTCACCCTCATGTATAACCCTACCCATTAGACTTGCTCCTTTCTGGTTGTACATAAACAAGTTTAAGCCTCTCACATCTTGACTATACGTCTCTTTTGAGATACATCCCTATCTTGAAAGAACGGTCACAGAGGCACACCTTGGAGATACTGACAGGGCAGTCCCAGACCACCTAAACAAAGTGAGTCACACAAGTTTTTTGGTTTCCCATTGCATATAACGTTTGTTTACACTATACTTTGCTTTATTAAGTGTGCAATGGCAGTCTGTCTAGAGAAACAATATACACACATTAATTAAAAATATATTATTGTCCCAAAATGCTGACTATCCTCTAAGCCTGCTGGAGAAATGGCGTCAATAGACTTGCTCAATGAAGGGTTGCCATGAACCTTCAATTTGAGAAAAACACAATGTCTGAGAAGCACAGTAAAGCTAATGCAATAAAATGAGGTACCTGTACTCATCTTATCCTGTCTTTTGCACCCGTTGCTCCACTGAACAGTTCTTACCAGGGGGACCAGCTGTCCATTGGTATTGAACCTGAAGGATGCTTTTGGGCTCTTACCTTACTTGGCTTCTCAGAAAAGCATGTGGCTGAAGGCGTACTGCATGTTGAGGTAAGTTCTTCTTTCCCTTCCCATTGTACTGCACTCTCCTGGTTTCCCTTCGGCTTCCCTGGCTGTTCCCCTTACCATGTTCTCTGGGCTCATTTCCTTCAAACTTGTCCCTTCCATATTGGGTTCCTTCAGATTCTGTTTCCAGGTTCTCTTCCCAATGGATGGTCATGGAGAGATCTTGCCTCCTTCCTTGTCTTCTATCATATTTCCACGTGATGAATCCCTGATGTGAATCTTCTAGCCCCACCTCTCTCCCAAGTTACAAACACAAATATCCAACAGCCTGGAAGACCCGTCTTTGTGGCTGCCCCTAAGATGCCACAAGGGCAGGGTGTCCCAAGCTGGAGTCGTCTTTGGTCTGGAAACATATACTGCCCTTCGGGTCTTTCCCTCTGTGGACAGGCTCCACTGCCCTTCCAGTGTTGTGAGCCAATGCCTGGGCACTCTCTGTCACGTTTCTGTTGTCCTCAGGCCCAGTGTCACCATGCCCACTTCCTGTTGTTTCTCCCTCATGAATATCTTTCTTGTCTGTCCATTTTAATTTATTCTGATTGTGGCCTCCTTAGTCCCAGGCACCAGGAACCCAGCAACTCTGATCAAAATCACTGTAGGAGCCTACTCACTGTGACCCCTGACCCCAGCGTTGCACCTACAGCCACCTCCCACACTGTAATCAGATTAATTTCTAAAATGTACATTCTGGGGGTGCTTTCTGTGCCTGACTCTCCCTACCCTCCTCAGTCACTCTTCATTGACGTCAGGAAAACATCCAAAGTCCATGCACTGCTTTGTGACCAAGCCCTTGGTTACTACTTTACCTTGTCTTTGCTACTCATGGTCTTGGCTACTGGCTTCTGCCTCACTGATGATGCTTATTTGTTTGTTTTTACCTGTTCCTCTCCCCTTTGATAACCCATGCTCTTTCTTGTGTTGCTGTTCTGTTCCCTCTGCTAAGCTTGTTTCCTCCAATCTTCTCCTGGCAGATTTCATTTCTATTTCATTTCTTCGGGGCAGCCTTCTCTGACTCCCTGCAGCTGCCCTGGGTGCCTTTCCCTGAGCTCCCATGCACCCTGTTCTTTTGGAGTATATTGGCATTGCCTAGTTCTTCCTCAATATCCACTGCAAAGCCGTGAGCTCTTTCGGAGAAGGGACTGTGATGTTCCCACCGTTATTCCCATCACTGAGCTCTTTTCAGGCTGCAAGGCAGAACTTGAATACGTTGATGTTGAACACAATTGGCTTGATAGCAGTAGCTCTTGGGAATCAGAGGCATTCACTCTCTTTGTCTTTTTCTCTCTCTTTCTTTCCTCTATTCATCCTCCTTCCCCCTCCCACTTAAATTCTCCTAAAACCTATACCAGAGGGCAGGACATCTATGGTAAATGTATAATAATAATTGGTAGAGACACTTCAGAATTTAGTAAACAAAGAAAAGTGCTTATTTAAAAACAGTAAAGAGTAAAATAGTCACTTTGATTTTCATTTTTACTTGTTCTTCAAGGCATTTCCTTCTGGTGCCATGGTGCATTTTTTTGCTGATTCATTTTGTTTTTCTTGCTCAGTCGTTATATTTATTATAATGAGGCATTTATTTATTTTCCACTTGTCAAATTTTAGATCTAAATACAGGCATAGCACACAGTTAATGAAGTATGGTTTCTATTTAAAAACATGTACTTAACATACCACTCCCACTAACACATACGCAGCCTATTTCTAAATCATGAAGGGCAAGGCGCTTAAGGTGTGCACGTTCTCACGCTCCCATTCCACCATCCCTCTTGCTTTAACATTGTCCTCATCGCTGCCTGTGTCTTTGCCTTTGATCCTAAGACCTGAGCTCCCGTCGCGCCACCGAGCAGTTTCCCTGCATCGGTCCTGTTTCAGAGCTCCTGCATTCATTCAGATCCTGGCTCCACTATTGCCAGCTGCGTGGCCGTGGGCAAGAGGCTTGATTCGTTCATGTTTAACATGTGAAAAAGAACAACATTTTTCTTCAAGGGTTTTTGGTGAGTATTGAGATAATATAGTAACAGCACCTAGCATAACATCTGGCCCAAAATAAGTCTTTGTAACTATTAGGTGTGATTAAAGAACTCTGTCCTACTGGGTCCATAGCATTTTCCTTCTCCATATTCCTCCCTTATAATATTCTGCATTATTCTATTATTATTATTTATTATTACACTGGAGGATATAGTGTTAAGCCTGAAGAGTAGATTCAGAATATACCTTAGCTAATGTCCATTATGGGAATATGAACTCCACATTTGACTGAAGTTAATAACTTCACAATTTATTGAGCTTGTACTCTGAACCAGACACAGGACTTGGGTCTGGGGAGTCCACGGTGAAGAGGACACATTGTCTGTTCACAGCAGAGCTCACGTTGTATGCGGAGAGTTGACCAGGATGTGATCCAATGCAAACAAATAGAAGCAATAAAAAAGCATGTTCAAGTTGGTAGAGAGGAGGGAATTATTAACTAAGGGAGGAATCTGAGGAGACTGTCTTACAGAGGGGCTTTGTGGAATGGATATAATTTTTCTGAGCAGGAGACAAGGGAGGCCTTTCAGTTAAAAGGAGAGGCATATATAATGTTATAAAAAGTCATGAAAAATATGATATTTTCAGGGAAACTCAAGGTGGTGTGGTAGCAGTAGACTGTAACATAGACATACATGGCCAGGTCAGAAAGGGGCCTTTATGTTCCACCGTTGTGGAAACTGGTTTTAGGAAGGACATTCTGCCCCGTGGTGTCAGTTTTATACAGAAGGGAAAAGAGGCCAGAAGTGGAGATCGTTGATGAGGATATGGCCAGAGGACAGGCATCTTAGCTTGGGCCACTAGAACGAGCACCATAGACTAGAGGTTTCCGTAGCAGACACTGGTATCTCACAGGTCCGCAGGTTGAAAGTCCAAGATCAAGGTGCTGGCAGGGTCGGTTCTGGTGTGCAGACCATTGCCTCTTGCTGTGCAGTCACGTGGCGGGGAGGAGGAGGGAGGGGGGACAGAAGAGTGAGCAAGATAAAGGGGAAGGACGAGGGTGAGGAAGAGTGGGAGGGGAGAACAGACAGCTTTCCTGTCTCTTCTTACGAAGGGCACTAATTCTATCATGAAGGCTCGACCGCCCCAAGGCTCCATCTCCAAATACTGTCGCATTGGGGGTTAGAGTTCCCACATGTGAATTTTAGGGTGACATACACATTCATTTCCTGGTACCAGGTAAGTGATCCCAAGGTCCTGGGATAAGGCAGAGGTAGTGAGGACATAGAGGGACCTGGGGCGTTGAGTCACCCATAGGAAGTAGAATCAACAGGAATTAGTGACCATGGGGGTAGCTGGGATAATGAGAGGAGTTGAGTGACTTCCATCTTTCTGGGTTGGGCACCTGGGTCACACCTGGGGTGACCCAGACAGCCTGGCTTCACAGACTGAAGTGCCACTCCATGCAAAGGTATTTCAGCTCCTTTCCCTATAGCTCACAACTCTTCCAAATATGATCCACCCCCAGCTGCTTCTCAAAACCTGTCTTCCATTATTCACTAGGGATTGTTCAGCAGGGGTTGTTCCTTTCTGCTCTCCCAACCCACAGCCTCCCTACCTGCCTGTGGAGTTTGATCACAGGGTCTGTTCCACATGGTGTGTGCTCTGTATTCTCCCATCTCCTTTCCCCTTGAAGGTGACTCTGGTCTTACCCGCTTTAGAAGTCATTCCCAACCACGCAGAATGATGCCGCTCTGCCACTCTCTGCTCCGCCCGATCTCCCAGTGCATTCCATTGGTTTTCTGTGGCACATACGATGCTATGTTCTTATCAGCAGCCCTCTTCCTGGCCACACAGGGGGATTATTTATCTCCAGCCTCTTTGCAATTAGTGTGCGAACCCCATGTGCCCAGGTCCTCACCGATGGGAATTCGTGCAGGGACAGCTGAGAGTACTGGGGGAGGTCTCCAGTTTTTGTCTCATCTCTCTGCGCTTTTGAAGGAGGAATTCCAAAAGGGTAGGGAAGAGATAAATTGACTTTAATTTGCCAAAGAGAGATAACTAACTTTCATGTAGGCTTTATGTGAGTGACTACAAACAACAACGAAAGCTTTCTTGTGGAAAACTGCTGAGATTTGGGGATTAATTTTTTAACACAGTGAAGTGTGTTCTACCCTGACTAATATGACCACTAATATTTGGTGTCCTCTCGTGCTGTCAGAACAAATCAGGGACACCTTTGTCACGTCATGCTGTGCTTTTCTTCCTTCTTCATAGATATCTTTAGAATGAAATTGAACATTTGTTTGAGGATTTTATGAAAAAACACTCTCAGGAGGAAGATAAAGTAATAATCCAGTATTTATAGCCCTATCCCACTCTTGTTTTCTCCACTTTTTAAAAAATAACCCTCTTCATTTAGTGCCCTTGTGTGCCTGGATCTGTCCCCTCACATTAGGAAATGAATAATCTCAATGAATCAGAATTTGAGACTCTCTCTTAGTCATATTCCACTAAATTATCCTTTACATTTATGAGTAGAAGAAAGATAAAATTAAACTTGTCTCTGTCTGATTCCCAAAGTCCTTCGGTAGAAGGAGTAACATGTACTTGTATTATTAATTTTTTTTGAGGGACGTAAGAATGCTGACTTCAGCCAGAGTGTTGTTAGGTGTTGCTCTCCTCCCGGTGAGACTGGGCTGCCTTCATCCATTTGTGCATAACACATCCTTTGTCGCGTTTTTCCTTAGCATCTCTGTTTTGATGTAATGCCACCAATTTGAAATGTGTATAGATTGGTCCCTGCCCTTGAGGACCTTTATCAAAATGAGATATTTTAACTAAAATGAGACACTAACAATTTCCTCCTGCCCTGTATTTGTTTTGTCATAAAACCCTATACATCCTTGAGACTCTGATTTTTCAAGTTTATTATCTCAAAAGTGATTTTAGAAATTTTACCAATAATAATACACAATTGAAAAGTAAAGGAGAAATTTCATCTGGATGGCAGTGGCTATTTATAAACTCCTCAAGCTGTCTTCTCCCAGGTTGAAGTCCTGGCAGAATCTCACAAATAATTCACAGGGCTAGTTTCAATAGGAAATTTGAACAGGAGCACTTTTTGTCTTTCTGTTTTTGTTTTTTTGTATTAAAATGCAAGTTGCATGTTGAAACTGAATTCTTTCTTCCGATTTTGGAAAGTGTCTGCTTATAAGGATTTGAAATCTTCTTTTATTTTTCATCCTGAGAGTTCTTCCTGGAAGGAAAGAGGAAAAGAGGATGGCTAAGCAGAAAGTTTGTTTTCCTTCCTGTTGTCAAAGCTATTGTACTAATGAAGGGACCCTGGGCCTGGAGTGGCAATCAAGAGATGTGAGTTCTTTCTCAGCCATGGAACCTCTGGGTAGCTTTGACTTAGCACACGCCTTCTTATGGGGTCTCTGGCTATCATTGGATTAGGCAGGATCTGAGACTCTGGAGTCTCCATGTCAACCAGGAGTAAACATGAGAGTCAATCAGAGAACACCCTTAAATCCCACATTCCTGGGCTCCACTCCAGACCTACTGAGTCAGAGTACCTATGGGGGCGGGGCTAAGATATTGGTACTTTTTAGGAGCTTTTTAGGAGACCAGGTTGGCATGAATCCATAAACCAGCATCCTATGGATGCATGTGTTTCATAAAGTTTTGGTCATGGAAGAGAGTGAGAGGGGGGAGCCTGGGGCCAGAACACAAAGTCTTCACGGGGGGTCTGAGAGATGGCCCTGACAGGCTGATGGCTGCAAAAATGGGCCACCACTGGGCAGGGGTGTACTAGGGCTAAGGTCACACCTACTCCATCATCTTGACCAGGTTCTGTGTTGTGTGCGTGTGTTTTATAATGCTCGTGTGCGTGTCTGGAGCCATGATGATTATTTTTAAAAGAGTGTTTTGGCCCTCTCCAGTTTCCCAGAAGTACTAAAGGGTGGAGTAAAACCTATTTGCATACCAATGTATAGTTCACAATAGCTTGAGGGGGAGGTCCATGGCTTATTTGCATTTTCCAGAGAAGGTCCTCAGGCTCAGAGAGGGGAAGTGTCAGATGGAGGGTTAATGAAGGAGATAGTGGCTTAGTGAGATAATGCAACAGTAAACAAGACATGTTCATAACTACTGATGGGTCCTTACAAAATACTCAGCGTGAATTACTCAAGAATACAGAAGGTGCGGAGGGCAGGGGGGATGTTTCAATGGAAGACGGTCTGGGACTGATGGGTGGGGTGGAAGGAACATGGAATTGGAGCTCAGGAGATTTTGCCATTTGTCCTTGTTCTTCCATAGATTTATGTCATTGGGGGAAAGTTGTTTCCTCCTTTGCCTTGGCCTCACTTTCTTGACCCACGGAAGTGGGGACATGGGCCAGTTTATTTATAGTTTCTTGTAGCTCAAACACACTGACTCAGATGTATGGAGATACCATGTTAGAAGACAAGGACAGGCCAACTGTTTTAGGAAAATGTCATACTTGACTGATTTTTATGATTCAAAACGTTTCTTTATAGGTTGAGTTGGGTTTAAATCAAATTATCCCTTCCATAAGTTCCTTCAATGTTGGGGCATATAAAGATGACTGAGACAGAGTTACTAACTGGAGTTGTTTGTAATATTCCTCAATGTCACATGATCATGGAGTGAAGGAGGAAGCGTGGCTGCTGATCCCAGGCTCTCTTCTCTCCTGTCACTGAGTGTGGTGATGGAATCGAGGCTGGTCACCTGGGCTCCCCGAGCTTGATGATCTTGGATGAGTGCTCAGTTTCTTCTTTTAAAATTGGAACCAGCATGACCAGCCTTCCCTCTTCCCAGAGAAGTCGTACGAGGGCCACACGAGATGACCTATGTGAGAGCGTTCTGTAAGCTGTAGAACTCTGTGCAAAGGCTTCAGTAAGTGTCAGTTAGTAAGCTTTATGGTCTCTGGCCAACCTTGTGGCTGTGGCGACAGTGACCCATGACCCTGGCCTGGATCACTCGATTCTAGCCTCCAAAGTGGGGCTTAGGGGAAAAAAGTGAAACTCTTTCTGTTGGCTTTCTCTAAATCCCTCGAGTTGGCTGGCTTGCTTCCCGGAAGCTCATCAAAAACGGAGTAAGAACCAACCGGGTTGGCCAGGCAGAATGGAAAGTGAGAACATGCGGCCCTCATCTCTGCTGGGTGCTTTGCACGATTAAAGGAGTTTTGTTTTTCTGCCTTTATTACGGCCCCTCTGCCATTATCACAGCACATGACCGTGAACAAGTTACCTCCCTCTCCGAGCTGGAATGTCTTGCTCTTTCCAATTTTAGAAATTCGACAGGGTGATTTCGGGATTTGGTCTGACGTTGTGATTTAAGAAGCTTTTTAAATGATGAGTTAGTTCACACATGAAACAGCTCAGGGCCACTCCTGTACCTGTGCTTTGAGCCAGCGTTTCTCTGTGCTGGCAGGGTGGGGCACCCAGCTCAGCTGAATGGCCTTGATTGGAACACAGTCCAGTTGCCAGATGTAAGCATCGGTCCTGCTGTGCTCTCTGTGCGGTGACACCAACTCAGAAATCTTGACTGTGAGTTCTCTAGCAGCTGTGAAGCCCAGAGCTCTGGGCAGCGGCTGGAGTCAGGTCCACACGAGCTGTGAAGGGAGCCCGGCAGTTGCTGGAGCTCCTGTCACCCCACCTCCCTCCCCACACCTGCCTCCAGGGAGGCTGCTCAGCCTCTTGTACCCTGGGGGCAGCAAAGCCACTGAGCTCTGTCCGCAGACACCCTGTGCCTGAGGCAGGGATGGACAATGCACACCTACCAGTTAGGGGAGTTGGATAATTAGGTAACATAATGCTGGGGTACAGGAGATAAAAATCTAGAGAAAAGCAAGAGCCTTATTATTGTAAAACAGCGCAGTTGTTTTGGGTAAGAGGACCCTTCCCTCTGATTCTGGTTTGGAAAATATCCTCTCTCTTTTTTCCCTTCCCTTCTCCTTCCTTTTTTCCCTTTCCTTTCCCCTTTCTTTTTCCCTCCCTCCCTTTCTCCCTTTCCTCTCTTTTTTCCCACATCTTCTCTTTCACAGATGTTGTTAAGTCCTTGCTATGTGGCCAACTCCCCTGGGTATAAAACCAAAGATGAAATGCCAAGGGGTTCCCCGCTTTGGAGGGATTGGAAATCTGCCATGGGTGGCTGACATGCAGACAGATCAGCACCTCAGTGTTAGAAGTCCAGCCTCAGATTTCTTCATTGTAGGCCTGGAGGTACATTTTGGACGTGCATGGCACATCCTCAGAAATGGTACAAGCTGTCACAAAGAGTGCTGTTGTCAGGTCCTAGCTGGCAAGCCTCCGGGGCTGGGGGTTTCTAATCTGGCTTCTGAAGGGTGGTGTGCTGTTAATTGACAAGGCAGAGTGGGGTGGACATTTCAAAGGCCTGCTCCTGGAAGTCCAAAGGGGAGGACCAGTGGCTTAGACTGAGGGCAGTATTACCATGCGTGGGAAAAGGTGTGCTTACCTGCTCAGTCCACCATGTCTCCTATAAACCAAGAACATTGTTCCTTTACAGAAAACCTCCTGGAATTTCAGAGTAAACCAACTTTCCTTTTTTTCAAATCAAAAAAGTGAAGTTAGTCCAGCCTCTCCGAAACACTGAGATATGTTATGGATTACTAATTGGTTGTGGATTTCTATCTTTTGTGGGGTAGCATTTTGTTTTAACATAATTTCCTCTTTAAATGTTTTATTGGGTTTGCTATGTGCATTGTGAACTCTTTCTACAGTAGAGCCTCACCCTTTCCTCCCACCGAGAGAGAGCAGCTCTAACTTAAAACACAATGATGCTGTGGGGGATGATTTCTTTAAAGTTCATATTTATTTGAGTCGACATGCTAACTAAATCATGGGGCTCATTTAAAAACCTTACGTGTATATGCTAACCCTGCACTCCAGAAAATTCAGTTAATGTGTCTGGGTGCACAGCCAGACCAGGGGCTCAGTGACAAGCAATCTGTGGTGGCAGACGCCCTTATCCAGGGGCAGCAAGGTGACTTCCCCAGCTCTCTGCAAAATGCGAAGTGTACAAACGGCCGCCTCCTGGGTCTGCCCGCTCTCTATAGTGCCCCTACTCTGTTCCTTGGCTCCCTCCCTGCCGCTCTGCCGGTCATCAGTAGCCTCCTGCTGGACCTGCTGTCCAGATCCTGTCCCCGCAACTGCTAAACCCATGAACCCCACCTACACGTTTTCTCTGGCAGGACCCTACTCCTCCCCAACTTCCTTCCCTCTGTTCCTTCCTCAATAAGCCATGCCACACGCTCGATGAACGTTCTAGAAGAGTGGAAGGTTGCTAAGACTGCTTCTGTTCTAAGAAAGTCAAGAGACCAGTAGAGGGGCAACATTTTGAGAATCTGCTGAGAAGTAAGAACCCTCTCCACAAGGAAAATCACACACACACATCACCTTAGGAAGTGCTCGTCAGCTCTGAATCATGGCACCCAGATTAAGAAGCCTTGTGAGAACTGATACGTAGAAATACGTATGTGGTAGAGTTATGGCACCTCCCAGCTAAATTCCTATTCACTCAGGGTTTAGTCTCTGAGTTATGTGACAGAAGAAAACATGATAGAATATGACAGATATGAAAGATAAAGTAAAATAAATGGGGTAAGGCATTGGAATATTCTTTGTAAACTAGCTTTCACCCTAATAAAGTATTATTACCAATAACCAAAAAGTAGTTGAAGTAAAGACTGGTGGACTTACTCTGCTTTGACAGATGTTAATAGTATTGCTATTCTCTGCTGCTCCTTCCCTTCTACACACACAAAGACTACACGGCTTCGTCTCCTTGCAGTTGAATAGGACTATAAGACTAGTTTTGGACCTGATATCAGTCATCCAGGCTGAGACAGTAAGAGCCCACTTGCGGTTCTCCAGCCTGCAATCCTTTTGCCCTGTTGGGCAGGAGGGCTCATATTGTGATGGTGAAGCCACACATGCAATTGATGGAAGCAGATCAGCCTGCTAAGCAGCTTCGAGAGTGCCATTCAGACCCGCACTGGAATTTGGGTGAATGACATACCACCCTTTATGTTGTTACCCCATGGAGATCTGGGGGGTTGTTTGTTTCTACAGTATAACCTGGTTTCTCTCCACTAATGCATGTCCCAAGGGCACCGGTGCTGAGAAAGAAGGGCGTGTTGATTTACATGGATCTCTGATTTGCAGATTCCACGGTTTTGAGCAGTTGGTTCTTCCCTGTGTTTACCTCTGGTTCTCCTCTACATAAAGCAGAACACAAATGTCAGCCACATCTATAGGTCACAGTAAAAATAGCCACACTTTGACCTCTCTTGCCTGAAATGTTGGTAATGCCAGTTTTAAAGAAATAATTGCTTACAAAGTACCTCAGAGCCATTGCTAGAAACATGTGTTCCAGTTGGTTTTTCCCCCCGGAAAATGCATGACTGGCATGTGGGAGACAAGAGGGTCAGCACGTGACTGCTAATGTGATCAATCAAAGGGCTTGGAATAAATGACCAGCAGTCTTCAGTGGCACCTGGGGGGAGTTGGATGGATGCTAGTTAAACACCTGGGTGAAGGGGGCAGCTTCCTGCATAGAATGATTCAGCCCCGGGGAAGGGGCGGGAACACCTTCCGGTGGCGCAATTAATAAACTTCCCTTCTGCCACATTACCTGTGAGGGATCTCCCTTTAATCCTTTAAATGCTTTCACCCTGTGTAATGAGGTAATTTGTTTCAGGAATGTTGTAAAAAATGCACAAGGAAAAAGAAAAACAACAAATGCAGATGAATACATAAGAGCCTTTTATTTTACATCGAATCAATCCTTTGTGTTTCTTTTCTTGTTGAGGCATAGCAATCTTGCCAGGAGTCTCATGGCTTTGTGCAAGGACTGGGCCTGCTTTTGAGCCCTTACACAAAAGCACTGCAGAGAGCACAGAACTGAGACCCTCCTGGAACTCCCCTAAGTGTCCTGTAGTTCATTTGTAAGCCAGTCATCAAAGGATAGGCCCTGGAAGGTCATCTACAAAGTGGACACACCAGATCTTAAATGGACTTTGGCTAATTCTCCTTGATAAAAGGACACCGCGATATACATTTTATATCATTCTGCTTTTGATTCTTGGCTTTTCTCTTCCTTTCTTCAAGGGCTCCTTTTCTTGATTCCATTCTCTTTCTGTAAACTTTTCTTGCCTTCATATCACTTTTCTGGACGATATGAGAAGTTTAAGGCCTCACCTTTGAGAAGTTTACAATTTACTTGGAGTTTGAGAAAGAAGACCTAGGCCTAGGAGAAATTAACTAATTATGAGATGATACAACTTTTGCCCCAGATTCATGGGGCATCTAATGAGGTCTATGCAGTTCTTCAGATCATTGGCCCCATAGCTGTCTGTTCTTCTTCCCGTCTCTTCTCATCTCCCCCCAACACACACCTTTACTCTCTTCTCCACTCCCATGGCCTATGCCTGCCACACTCTAGCTTTGATCTTTGGTGGTAATGGTGCTGCCTATCATTTTAAACATGTATTATTTTGACTATGTAATAAGTAGCACAAGGACTGCAATGATTTACCTGGACAGATAGGTTTCGGCAGGTGCAAAAGGGTGAGAAAGAGCTGATGGTTCTTTGTTCATACTGTTTCCAGAGATGAGCATCTCCTTTGGGAGAATGAATGGAGAGGCAGAGAGAACCTAAAAAATAGAGAGATTATGGAAGACTTGGAAAAGCAAAGACCTGGATGTTTGATCCAGCAACTCGTACCCTACATTCCATGTAAGATATTCAGTCATTTGCTAAATAAATGAATGGATAGTGAGTTGGTGGGGAGGAGACAGAAGCCACAGAGGTGGGCGTCAGGGAGGTATTTTGAGGAGGAGAATTGAGGGAGTTTTGAAAATGAATCGCTGATGTTGTGACAGATATTAAGAAGGGCATCAATGATGAAGGAGAAAGTGTAAGATATTAACTTTGCATAAGGTGTTTTCTCAAGAGACTGTAGAGATTGTAGCTGCTGTACTTGATAATATGTATTCGCTGGTAGTGGTAAGATGTGTTGTTTTTTTTTCCTTAGTGTGATGTTGCTCTGAGATTGGGCCAAATAAGTCTTGGAGACTCACTAGACCTTTATCAGGCAATATACGAAGTGCGTTCACTGGATCCTCATAACAACCCTCTTCGGTAGATACTGTGAGGTAGACATCACTGCACTCATCCTGTAGGCGAAGTTGCTGAGGCCCAGGAGAGTCAACTGCCTAAGGAGAAACCCTCATGGGCGGTGCCCCAAAGGTTGATCCCCCAACTCAAGGGACTATTATCTTCATCCAGCTTTGTGACCCTACGGTCAGTTTGCTGTGTGCCACGGGGTATCCTGAAAGTTAAGGCGTGAGCGAGTGGACCCGATGAAACAAGAACCCTCCCCAGCGTAGAACAAAGGGTTTGGGAAGAGCATTTAAAAGGACCTCTCCTGCTGTGAGAACCCCTGAAGGATTAGCTCCCGTTAGCCCAGCTGGTGTTCATTCCTCTGTGCCCCACATGGCTGGGCGACCCCGAGTTGTCATTGAGGGCTGACATTGCAGCTGCGTGTGGGGGGCTGGGCACTGCCCCTGAGCGGGCCCCTGAAGAGCCGCCTGGCTGTGGGGGTCGGGAGACTGGAGGCCCTGGTTTTGGGAGGTAAGGGTATGATGGGAAGAAAAAGGGGTCCGTCCAGAATAGGGTGCCCTATTCAGTGGTTTGGAGTGAGCCCACCCGCGTTTTCTCCCTGTGCCTCTCCTGTCCACAGGCCCCCCTACCCATACTGTGCAGCCTGTCCCCAGTCCAGGAACATAATGGAACTTTCTCAGGGAACCGGCTTCATCGTCTTCTCCTTCTTATCCCCCACTTACCTCTGCACTAGTTCATCTCCTTGGATACCTGTCTCCTGGCTTCCTGTTTGTTTCCATTTCCAACCTATGTTTGATGTCTCTATTTTGACTCTTCATACTCTTTTTGGACAGTTCATATGTTTCATCTTTCTTCATTTCTTTTATTCCCTGGGCAAACATTGAGTAGCATTTCTGCTAAGCCTGGGCTGCGCAGACATGAAGGGGACAGAACACCCACTTTCAAGTCGCTCACACTCCATTAGGAGAGAAAGACTCAGGGCAGGAGATGCTATGGTGTGGCAAGTGTTATGAAAAAAATAAAAAGCACAAATGACTGAAGAGACTGGGAAAAGAAAAGACATGCTTTCTTTAACGAGGACCAGAGCAGCCGGTGGGCGTGGAAGGCTGGTGAGAAGACTCGACACAGCCTCCGTATAGAAGGGAACGGTGGGCAGGGTCCCGAGCCCTCTCTCTGCCCCTGCTTCTCTCACCCCAGGAGTTGATGGAGCCTCATCAACTCCTTGGCCTGGGACTGTCAGCCTCTGACTCTTTCTGGACTGGCCAGTGTCCCCCAGAGAAAGTGGTGGGTACATCAGTGACCGGTCCGCTCCTCAGCTCTTCTCCATGTTTCACAGGGGCCTTCGCCCCGTGGTCTTTGTTTCCTTGGCTGTTGGAGCCTGCAGGAAATCCCACTCCGCTCTTTGCAAGACTTGCCTAACCCTTCAGTCCCCTGCCCGTGGAATTTGGTGTTCTTTTCTGATAGGGACCCCCGTCATTCTGAGGCCAGACAAACACCCACTTTTGTCCCTGCAGTCCTTGCATTGCGGTAGCTCTGCTGGCGTCTGTGTGGCAGCAACAGAGCTTCTCGCCTTCAGCCCTCGCCGGTGATTGGCAGGCACCTCCCTCCAGGCGGGGGAGGGCCTTCCTGAGCGCCTGTCTGCACAGGCTCCGGCCTCTGGGTGCTCGCAGCTTGTTCCTCATTGCTTCTGATCCTGTGAAATGCACGTTTGTTTATGTCATTTTATCTTGCTTTCCTGATTGTTTTGGCAAAATAATTGCAGTCTTGAAGACCTCCCTCTTGCTCAGAAGCACAAGTCCTCAAAATGTATGTGCAAATGTACTGCAGGTAGTGACCCAACATTGTTACCTGAAAATATCGTTAGGCTGCATTGGGCAGAAACAACTGACCAATCAGAAAACAAAACCAAACCAAGCAAACAACTGTGGGTGGGGGTGTCAAGATTTTACTACCAGTTACTATAAGACAAACTAGATATTTCTACAACTAGCACATAACATTATTTTTGCAGCACGGAACAACCTGTCAGACCCGGGGCAGAGCTGTTATTACTCTCTGCATTTGAAAGAGATGTAAATTTCTTTCCTGTTCCGTTTTTTAAGAGGAAAATGCAAGACTGGACACCAACCACTACATGTTTCACCAGTGATTTAAAAACATCCAAATGAAACAAAGGGAAAAAAAATAAGCTACTGAATACGTCTTGGAGGAAAAAAAAATCTCTACTACTTTTTTTATTCCTTCAAGATCCTTTTCTTAACTGTAATACTGCTCAACTTTGCTATATAGACAGTTGGCTTCATTTTGTGAGTAAGGGCAATTTAACTTTTCCAGAATGGACCTCAATGTACCCATGCCCAAAGACTTCGCTTAAGGAGATAAGGTCTACTTTTGAGATTTACATCTCCACCAATATCCTTCTCAATAAGTCAGTTTGCATAACCAAACTTACTCTTTAAAAATTCCATGTCAGTGAGTATAATGCTTCCGCATACCATAGGCTTCTCCATTTTCTAGAACTTCTCAAACTTGGCAGAACTATTACAGTACAGTCTTAATGCAGAACATCTCCATTGTTCTCTTTCATTCTGTTATGTATGGCAGGATTCACTTCAGAAAATTACAGAGGCAGTTCCAACCGGAAGTCACAACTGAACAAAGCCTCATTCATCCAAAGCTAATCCAAAGTTGATTTAGACTTCAAGGCTAAGTTGATTCCGTGATTAACTGGTTAGATGAAGCAGGCACTGAGTAATGCATATTCTAAAGCTTAAAAACGATCATTTATTTTGGACATGATATTGTGTTTTATCTGTACTTTTTTTTTCTGGACATTTTTAAGTGGCTTTTGAACATCAGCAATAAAATTTTGATCTCCATTCCTTGTGATCAACAGAGCCACCAATGTTCATCTATTAAGGAGATTGCTGGGTGGTGCTTCGTAGTGACCAGCATGTGGGGTCAACAAGATTGTCACACGGCTTCTCTGAGACATATTGCAGTCCTGAGCTGCCTTTCTGAACAAGCCCCAGACAGTATGGGACGGATTAAAGGTTGTGAGGTTTGGACTCTAGCCAGGCTGTACCACCAACCAATTCAATGACTGCCCAGAATCACACTTCTTCTCTGGGCCCGGCTTCATCTTCTCTGTAAAAATGAGATAGGCTTTAAGGGGGAGGACTAGAATATAGCCTCATGGGTCTCAAGAGGGGACAGATGGGAACAATGCCACCCTCCCAGAGCTTTGGCGAATTATGCAGGTGTTTCTGGCTGTCACAATGACTAAAGGCAGTTGAGAGCTGGAGACCAGGTACATTTTGTTACACTTTTCACATGCCAAAGAATTCTACCAACCAAAATGCTCCAGAGTCCTTTTCCTTCAGAGAAACACCAGCAAAGGAGCTCTACTTTTTTTCCCCCCCGGTGGTGGTATTCTTAAACAGACTCACACCGAGGCTTTTCTGCCTTTTCCCAGCAAGTTCACTATCCCCCTTGTTTCTATCCTGGAGAGACTCGTCTAGAATGAGAACTCAGATCCAGAGTGCCAGCTCATGAATTCCCGTCTTCCCATTTCAGACGTCTCTGAAATCGTCTCAGGATATCAGAGGCTTTTTTCTGTAATTACCTAGTGATCAATGATGGCACATAGCTTCACCCTCTGGTCATTGTTGTTTTTAGCATCAGGTGGGTAAATGGACTCTAAGTTCCTTTTTCTTTATTTTTATTTTTTTCAAAGGGAGAGATCATGGGAAGCATTTCCCTTCTGAGTTGAAGCGCTTCTTCACTGAGCTAAAACGCCCTTTATTTTCACAGCTTTTTTCAATGCTGCTTTGCTCCATGAAGCCTTCTCTCGACAGTCTGCCCAAGGGGCTTAACGTGAAGTTTGAGGGTGCTGGGCGCGAGATGGAAGGGCAGGGACCGAGTGTGCGAGGCTGGCCTTCCTGCTCTTTTCTCTTCCCTAACCCCTGCCCTTTACTGTCCATGAAGGTCGAGAGCCCTTCTCGGTAGCTGTCAAATGTATGAATGTTAACATTACCTTCTTTGCCTATCTACTCTTGGCATGAGTGAAATAATAGGTGTTATACAAGAAAAAAAATGTTGGCCATAAAGAAATTTAGATTGTGAGATAGTAAAAACCTTCACGCCCTTGAGTATCTCACTGCGTCCTCCCCCAGCTCTCCCTCCTCGCCCCCCTCCCCTCTCTCTCCATTTTCTCTTCCTGCCCCGCTTCCCTCTTCCCTTTTCCTTCACTATCTCTGATGACCTGACACGGTCTCTTCATCCAGGTCCACCAAGTTTTCTGAGTTCTTACTTTTGAGAAGAGCACTCGGCTACTTCTGGGATCAAACAGAGAGATGGTCCCAGCATCACTCTCAAACATCTTACTTTCTGGCGGAGAAGATGCACATATGACAGACAGAATTCTAGCTGAGTGTGACTTATGTAACAATGGGATTCTCTCCAAGGTGTAGGAAGCAGCACAGCATAATTGGCCTTGATGGGGAGGGCCGGGCTCCGGAACGTGTCATGCCGTGGGAGATGTCTGAGCCAGTGAGTCAGCTGTCCCTGGGCAGCGAGGACAGGAAGGTGGTTCCAGTAGAGAAGGCAGAGTGTGGAAAGCCAGCGAGGCATGAGAGGGCAAGGTGCCTGCATGAGCAATTCAATCACCCGTGTCAGTAGCATAAAATAGGGAGGGGGAAAGTGGAGGCTCAGCGGTGAGTGACCTGGTATCTCCGCGGGCCTTTGGACAGTGGCTTTCTAACATTTTTAAGCTATGAAACTCCTTGCCATTTTACATGGAAGCTCAGAATGGACGCGGTGGCTCGTCTAGCAGACACAAGGCAAAGGAGCTCCTGGTGGCTTTCTCCTTATTTGAAAGCCACCGGAACAGAGCGTAGCCAAGCTTGTGTTTTCTTGTGAACACGTGACAACTTTGTGTTAGAGCGAGAAATCTCCTCCTAGTGGGGGAAATGAAAGGGGCGGGTGAAAACGCTCCCTTGAAGGGATGCTATTCCAGATGAAAGGCCAGGACCCATCTTTCTATTCGGGAACGCAGGGAGGCAGCCTTCCAGAAAAAGAAGTGCTGATGGATGTTAGCTCCCTCTGCTATTAAACGTGCTGGAACATATTTTAAAAAGTGTTTAGGACCAAAATGATATTTATGTCTCCTAGTCCTTTGAGGCCTTTTAGTGACAGACAAGTCTGAACTGTGTTTATTCATGTGGGAGCAGAATAAGCTTCAAATACCCTGCACTTTCTGCTTGTGTGAAAGCTATAATAAATAATAAACCACTTCTGGATCCACTAGGGTAAGTGCGCTCCTGGGAAGTCAAAGATGGGGAATGTTGGATGGACAGAAATTTCTTATAAACATTAAAACAATTGGGCTGATTCCCAGCTCTCTGGGTAGCCATGGCTCCACACTGGAACTTTAAAGCATTAGAGAGAGAAAGCTTTGGGTTAACTTATTGGCATCCCTGCTTGGCATTCCTTAAGGGGCAGATCCATACCCATGTGGGTGTCTTCCATCAACCAGCCTCCCCTGCAGTGTGAAGGGTTCTGAAATCTTTAGCTCTGACCATGGCAACGCCACAGACGAACACAGAAGAATGTTCTGACCCCACTTACGATTATCACCCATAGCTTCGTTCTTCTCTCCCACAGAGACAGCAATGCGAAACTGAGGGTTTGGTATGTTTTGCTTGTTTTGTTTTTAAATTCCTTTTTCTTCCTCACAGAGTACTACATCTTCACTATCGGTGTGTTTAAAAAAATACATATATGCATATAGAGAGGAAATTTAAAGCTGCCGGTAATATCTTACTCCTAGAAATAATGATTAGTAACATTTTGGAGTCAATCCTTAAATCCTTCTGTGTTTTTTCCTTACACACACGTTACAATTTTTCTTTAAGAAAGGAGATTATGCTACACAAATTGTTTTGTAACCCAATTTTCTCAGTTTAAATACATCAAAAGCAAAAAATAATTTTAAAGTCAATAAATACAGTTCATTCCACAACATAGTTTTACGTGGATGCACACTACTTCATTGCAAGGATAGGTTCCAGTTTATTTAGACAAACTCTTAGGTTCGGACGTTGAGTTTCTAGGCTGGCTCCGTTATAAGCTGTGCTAAGAAACATCCCCCTGCCTCTATTTCATTCTCACTTGTACACGTCTCCTTCAAAAAGTCTACTCAAGTGGAATTTCTGAGTCAAGGGCCCTGTACACCATCAATGCTATTGATGTGCTTTGGGAAGGTGTTCCCAAGAAGGAAGCCATTATCATTTATACTCCAAATGTGAATATGCAAGGGCACTTATTTCCAATCCACATTCCCAGCTCCAGTAAATGTTGTTTAGGTCAGTTTAATCTCATTTTAAACTCCCAGGCCCCGATGCCCTCCTCCCCCTATGGGATCTACTAGAACCTTCGCTGAGAGGGGAGCGGCGAGGGTTCATGAGGTGAGCGAGGCAGAGCAGGACCTCACGGGGCGGGGTGGGGGAGGGGCGCAGTACGGTGTTCACAGCTGATTTAGGTTCATTCTGAGAACCCACCTTGTGCAAGTAGCTCATTGGTGGCCTTTGCACTGGAACTGTGAGAAGCTGCAGGAGAAGGAGGAGATGACCTACAAGCCAAGGTGATTCTCTGCATGCCAAGGCCCGTCGCTTATCAGGAAGAGAAAAACTCTTAAAAGCAATTGGGAGTAGGTGGGTGGGGGGGCCCGGTGGACTGGAGTGGTTCAGGGAGCCTTAAAGAGTGGTTCACTTAAAAGTCACCCTAATCCTCAGCAAACCCTAGGGAACACGAAAAAGTGTCAAGAGAAAAATGTCCAAAGGTCCTCCATGGAGCTGTGTGCACTGCACTGGGTTTTGGCTTCGTGCCATTGGACGGCACTAAGTGTTGCTTTTTGTCTGGATCCTTAAGACAAATTTGTGATGGGGACCCATGCTGGGTGTGTGGAGTCAGAATCCTGGCCTGGCTATTTGGCAGCTAATTGAAGTTGAGCTGCTCTCTAAACCCATTTCCGAGTCTGTAAAGCAAGATGATGATACATTGCAGGGTTGTACGGGGATGAGATGACATAGTGTGTGAGTCACTTAGTACAGAGCCTGGGCATTAGTGACTGTCCCCACACAGTAGTTGCTATTCTTGTGTGTGGGCATTCTGCCCTCCGCAGAGGCTTCTGGGATCTGTAGGTGACTTGCTGGGTTACAGACATGACACATGTTGCCCTGCCAGATTCACCAGCTTTCACAGTGTCCTCTTGAGCAGAGACCCACGGGAGAACTTTATTTCCTGTTTCCTTGAATGGAATCATTTTTGCTTTATTTTCCTGTGAATACTCTGCTTTGTTTAGAGGAGTCACACCATCTACTGCGCTTCCCTCCGCGTTTTGGTGGTTAGAAAGCCTACAGGTGAATTTGTGCTCGGTCTCTCTCTAAACTGCAGGGCTTCTGAGAGTGCGTTCCACATCCCAGCCACCGGCAGGCGATAGCTGATCTTTCTTCTACGTATTCCTTGCCTGCTTTTCTCAAACTTAATTTTATCTTGTATGTATGTTGTGAACAACTTTAAATTGCGTTTAGAACAAGGAAGGGTAGAACTAAAGAAATGAAAATTAAAGAGAAAATAAAACATCCACAGTGAAGCCACTCTGAGGTAAATCCTTTTATGTATTGCTCTAATTTTCTTCCTTCTCCCCTTCCCTCTCATTGCCTCTACCTCTATCCATCCATCCATCTGTTCATCCACCCATCAAGAATACCTGCAGGTGCAAAAATGTAAATTTCCACTTAATGTTATATCAGAGACATTAGTTTTCATCATGGAGGGTTCTTTACAAAATCACTTTTAATGGCTCTTTAGCCTTCTAGCATATAGCTAAGCCATAGTTTACTTAACTATTTTTTGTTGTTAAAATTTAGGTTTTGTTTTTCTTTGCTACATAACATTTATCTATTTTATAACAATGATTATCATCATTCCTTATACCTTTGTATCATGCTTTACTGTTGTTTATTACCAAGCACGTTCATTTACATTGTTGGCAATGATCTTCCTCCTATTAAAAGGAATAGAATTAAAGCATATAGTAATTGGTGCCTGTCTATTACTTCCAGAGCTGGAAGGCAGGGGAGTGGGATTCCCTGCATCAACTCTCTATGAGTCAAATAAGTCTGTAAAACACAGAATGAAAGTGTTGTCTCCCTTTGGCACAGCAGAGACCTTCTCAGAGAAGCTGGTGAGAAATAAAGATAAGGCTGAGGGTGAATCACTATTCTCTTTCTCAAGCTCCCGAAGCTGTCTCTGTCCATCTCATTGGTCCAAGAAGGGGGCAGAGTCCTGGCTGGGACATGCTCCTGTGGGCCTGATGTTCACAGCCTTCATCAAACTTCCTCGCAGACTGGATCCCTTGTTTCCTGGTTTCCAACAAAAACACTGGAATCTGACATCCCCAGATATTGCGAGGGCTTTGAGTTTGCTATTTTTCCCACTCCACTGGACAAAAATCTAAGGGCATTTCTAAATACAAGATCTTTAAGTATTCAGCTTTTATCTTTTGTTAAAGATTAGGAGCAATTTAAATTTCCCCTAAGAAACCCCTGCCTGTAGTTTCCAGACCTTGTGACCAAGGCTTGGCGTCTTCTACGTGCCTCTGCGGTCATGCAGCTGGTTTTATCTTGATCTACTGACTATTCCATTTTCCACTGCTGTTGGAGCCAGGCTCAGACCTCCCTCAAAGCCACAGCATTCTCTGCCCAGAGCCTCTTGTTTTGAGTGACATCCGTATGAACGAACAGGGCTCTTGCTTGTGTCATTTCCCAAGCAGCAGATGTAGGTCAACTCCAGCACCTGCATGCTGCATCACCTTGACCACCAGTTAGAACGTTGGTTTTCCTCTTTCTCATAAGGAAAATTTTCCTTCCTCATGTTGTCATTGGGAAGACTGAGTTATAGTGATTGCATGAGATATCTTTCATGACTTGACCAAAGCCTGTTCCGTGACAACCATTCGATTTGATTAAGCATTTGACCTGAGCACACCTGGAGGAAGTCATGAGAGCAAACGATCACCAAGCACTTGGTATGTGGCCATTACCATCCTCAGTGCCTTTTTTGTAGGTACACAGATGACAAGGTAGGTACTATGATCAACCCCCATGTCTGCCAGAAAGTTCAGTGACTTGTCCAGCTGTAGAGCTAGAAAGAGTGAGTTCAAGCTGTGGTTTGAATTTAGGCCGCCTGCTTGTAGAACCTGTTCTCCTATCCACTCAACCACACTTCCTGAACCCAAACAAATGGTTAAGAATATGTATCTCTTTAAAGATTAACTGAAGACGTAAGTGTAGTTAGTCATGGGTTCCCTGGCTTAGCCCTGCCTCCCACTGTCCATCACAGTCCCCCCCTGGCTGCCATTCCTGTGCCACTGGCTTTGTTTACTCCTGACAGTGTAAACAAGTCCCCTATGAACATGTTGCACAGTAAAGAGCTTTGCTTCTCAGGGCGGCCTGGCTCAGAAACCCAAGGGAGTCAACTGCTCATGCTCCAGAGCCAGAGAAGCAGGGCTGTGACCCAGCGTGTGCGCTGTATACACTGCATCTGTTTGGTACAGAAACACCCTGGGTGGATCCTTCTGAAAGAGACTGTCAGGTGTTTCATTAAACTGTGACTTGAGGCATTTGGGGGCTGACTTTTATCCAACTAAACTCTTAACCTCATGGGGCAGGGTGCCGTTTACGAAGTGTTTGCTTCACTGCTGCAAGCCGTGAGGGAAGCCAGCAGGCTTTCCTTGTGCCTGGCTCTCTTCCCTCCTCTTTGCTCTGTAGAGTTCCTACCCTGGCCTAAGTGTTCAGATTCAAAAAACAAAAGACAGGTTTCTCCCACCGCCCCACTGAGTTCTCACAGTAAGTAAATGGGGTTGTGCTTTTTAGGACCTGGGTCCCCGATGGCCAATCAAGGATGCGCCCTTTGTTCGACACCTCCTTTCCCAGTGGCTGCCAGGCTGCCCTCAGTGGGTCCTGGCTTTAGAAGAGCTTGTATGAGGCTCACAGGGACTGCGGGCTGCAGGTCCGGCTTCTGCCTTCCTGGGGGTGGCTCAGGTCAAATCGGCTTGCATCTGATCAAAGGTCTCTGTGGTCGTAGCGAAGGCTGACAGTAGCTAGGGTTGCTGAAGTTGCTGCTTGCAGAGGCAGGAATGGTTAAAGTCAAGGCCAATGTGTCCTGATGGGGCCTTTAAAGCAGGGCAAATCCCCTATAAACATAATTAATCTGGCCATCCATTAATTAATTTGTTCATTCTGAAACAGGCGTGCCCCCTACATGGTAAGGGAGTACACTAGCTATGCCCCGTCTATGTCTGGAATACAAAATAGACGCTCAATCCTCCCCCACCCCCAACTCACCCACCCATCAATAATGAGTAGAAGCTCTGCCAATTCATCAGCCCTCCTGCATAGTGTCTTCTTCCTCCTTGTCCTGGATCTTGGGGGCAAGGGTGGAAGGTGAGGAGGATTCTTTTCTGTGTGACAAAGAGGTGCTGGTGGCTGAGAAGGCGTTGACCTTGGTGAGTTGCACCCAAGCACAGCAGCCGGTTCAAGCCCCTTCCACAGTGGTTGCAGAAGCAGGGCTTCCTCATTTCCCGTTTTCAGTTTGGGGCTGCCCACACCTCAGTGTTGTGCTTAGTGGGAGAGGTGACCATCAAACCGTCAAGGGTACTTGGATTTAAAAGTCATTCAGTTGAGCTTTGGGCTGAGGCAGGTCAGTGGTAATGCTGTCATTTATCAGGATGAGAAGTTAGAAATGTTGGATAGTGTGTCGGGGGTGGGGGTGGGGGCGCGGAGGTCCCTCCAACAGAAGGCCTGAGTGGTGAGCAGGGGAGGAAGCAATGGCTGACGCAGGTCACAGACAGGTCCATTGCTGGAGTGATTATATGCTGCTCTCATGCTATTGGGTCAGAAGGCAAACATTTTAGCTCTGTGAGTTAACTCGGTTTTCAAACACAGCTGCCTTCCCAAATGTCTGAGCAATGTCACGGTTAGGCATTTGTTACTTCGGGAACCGCGACCTTCCCCCATGTTTCCTTCCTGGGGGTGAGTTTTTTATTTTGATACACGAAAACACCAAGAGTCCCATCAGATGTTCTTTCTCAAGAGGGTGAGTCTCATGATCACCCTTGTGAGTCGGCCACTCCAGGGACTCCACGGTCATTCCCGGTCCTGCTGATATTGTGACACGATTTGTCCCACTCTCATGAGAAAGAAGAAAAAGAAACGCTATTCTCACGGATAATCGGCTGCCATCTATCCATTCATTCATATGCGAAACTCCAAGGGCCAGGGGTTGTAAATAAAACATGGATATTCGAGACCTGGACTCGGATGAAACTGATTTGCCCCCACATGGCTGGCATTTGCCAGGATCTGCTTGGCTTCTGGCCTTTGGACGGGGTCTCCGATTGCTGGCTGCAGCACGTCCCTCACAGCTGGCAACTGAAGTTTCTCCAGCGTGATGATGGCATTTCCAGGCTCATGCTGGTCCCTTTGTCCCTCGTGCCCTGGGTCCCTCTGGCAGTTCCTGTGCATCTGTCACCCTGGGCCCTGCAGTTCCCCTCGGGCTGGCCCGCCCTCCCTCAGCATCCCACGGGGCCACCGCTTACTGTGTCTTGCTGTGTGACAAATTGTTCAGAACCCAATGCGCCCTGGGCAGCACATTTTATGACTTTATTTCTAAAGTGTGCCTTTTGTAAGTCATCTTTTCATGAGGAATGGGTATGGGGTTTTGTGGGTAGATTATGAAAAATAAATAAATGGCACTTGAGTAAATTGGAAACAAACAAAAAACCAAGGACTCTCCTTCCCTTCTTTTCATGCTACTCCACTGCTGCCTGATGTCGAAAATGCCCTTGGTTCCAAATTGTTCAATAAACCGTGAACAACAGAATAGAAATTATTTCTCTTATTAAAAATGAACGCTTTCAATGACTAATTCGAAAGAGTGCTTATCTACCATGAGAGTTTTTTGAGACCTATCCTTGTCACCAACTAGCTGGGAGACCTGTCAGAGGCATTAACCTCTGGACCCTCTTGTCCTCTTTCAGTAAACAGAGGCCACAGCGTAAGTATTCTCTAATCCTTAAAAAAAAAAAATGCTATATCATTAACCATATAGCATGAACAAATAGTGAGACCTTTGATTACACATAATTTTGTTTTTACTATATGGATGAACCTTGATATTTAGAAAGTAACAGAATTATGTTACTCTCTGTGTAGCCATTTGAAGTTAATTAGGCAGTGATTCGTAATTGCCTACATTAGTTTAGCCTGGTAAAATAAAATAAAACAGTTTCTGCACATGGTCCTCCAATTTGCCATTAACTGCAGAAACAAGAGTCAAATACTCAAATATTCAAATACTGGTCCGTGACTATGGACTACTGGAGCTTTCATTCATGACAATATTCCCCTCCCAGGCTAACAGAGTTTCCGGCTTTGGGAGAAGCCCGAGTATTCCCTCCTGAACAGAGAAGGAGAGAGGAATAAGGAGGCAGTCACAGGCGCTCCGTCCACGCCCGCACAGCACGTGGCATGGCAGTTCCTACAAACCTCGATTCGGGCTGGTAAATAGCTCTGAGACCAGGACTCTCCTTGTCTTCAACTCCTGACGTCTTGCACCTGCACAGATCTCTCCTGAAGTTACCATCAGGGCAGTGAAACAGGCGGCAGACTGATCGCCCTCCTCAGAAGAGAAGGCTTCCTGCTGCCTGAACTGGCGTGTGTCATTTCGTGTCCCCTTCTCCACTAACCAGAGCAGAAGGACGTTAGGGACCGCCCCATTCTCCTCCTCATCTGGCCCTATTTTCTGGTAGGAAAAGCGAGTCTCAGAGGGGTCGAATGTTTTGCCCAAAGTCATGCAGCTGCTCGGGGCAAACCTGGAACTGGAATCCAGACCTTGGACTCCCTATCCATGACCAGAAAGCATATGCGGGGTTAGATGAAGTGGCATTTAAAATTCTGGGCGTGGAAGTGAAAGAATTTCAAAAGATTAACCAGAAAAAGAGAAAGCTTTTCCCCAGTGGGCCCGAAGCTCCTTGATGCAGGCAGAGCAGTGGAAATGGATCTTGGTTCAATTTCCTTGGCACCTGTGCGCACTTCGCGTGCCCTTTGTACCTGGGAATATGAATGGTGTGCTTTTCATTAAACAATCTATTTGCCCTGAGGCTTTGCAAATTAAAAAGAAAAAGGGTAATGGCAAAATTAAGAGAAGGAGCGATCACGGCTGCACTTCGGCAGGGCCACCCTGAGCCGCTGCCTCGAGTCAGACGTGGTAGCGCGGGCGTCCTCCCTGGCCGCGGAGCCCGAAAGAGAAGTTAATCGGAGCAGATCTACGGTTGCGACTGTGCTCCTTCACGTACTGTGCTCGGTGAGCTCTGGCGTCCCTGCCTCTTAAGCTTCAAGACATTCAAGTACCAGACACCTCCGTCACAATGAGGCGGAAACTATTTGAATTTACTGTGTGTTTTAAATGGGCAAAACACTTTGCATGCTGTCAGATATCAGGACGGTTTCATAGGGGAGGCTAGAGCATCTCTTAAAATGGAAATACCTGCAAGTAGAAACTATTAACTGTGGCACCACTCAGCAGGCAACGGGCACTCGCTTAATCGGCTCTTGCGTAAAGTCTAGGCACTCTCCAGGCAGCACATGTTATTAAAGACGCAGGGCAGAATTTTTCAACAGGCACCTCCAGCAGACTCACCTGAGGCCCTTGACAGAGACAGACGTGCAGGTCCGGTTCCGGGGCCACTGTGGCTGATCCTCTGCAGATGGATCGGAATGTGTGCATTGCCAACCAGCTTTCTGGGGGCTCTCATACCGCAAACTGCTGTAGAGGATGGAGACTCTTCTGTTTCTTTATTCAAAGCTGCTTATTCCCTTTAATGCAGTGAATTTAATATGAGCCTAAATTGGACTGGAAAAATGGTTTGAGGCCAGTTTGTGGCCGGCCTTGTTTTCCATGCTGAATTAGTTTTAGGCTTACCCCATTGGAATTGGGGCAGCGAACCCCACTCTTTGGGCAAAGTGTAATACCAGACCTGGTTTTTGGAAAAATCACCCTAGTAGCAATGGGGAGGGTAGGCAGCAGTGAGAGGGGCAAGTCAGTAACTCAGAATTGATTCTTAATGGCTATTGCTTCTTTTTTTAATGTTGTTGCGAAATCATCAGCAGGGGGGAAAACTTCGGATGCCCTGTGCCCAAGAGAGGCTTCCCCTTCTGTCTCCAGGAAGGGGAGCATCGGGGTGGGTTACTCTCTTTCTCTGCTCGTTTGCCCCCGTACACTGGTGGGGCAGCAGCCAGTGACCTGAAGCCTAATGACCTTGCTGAGCCCGCTGTTCTCCAGCTTGAGTGCAGTCACCTGAGGGTGCGAGACCCTGACTGCTAGGCCCCGCCCCCGACTCTGATTGGGTGGGCGTGGGCTGCCGCCCAATAAACCTGCGTTTCCTCCAAGTTCCCGGGTGATGCTGATGCTGACCCTGTACCTTCAGGGGTCACGGAATTCCCTTACCCTGGCAACCTCATGAAACAGTAAGTGTTTATTTTCCTTTGAGTTTTTAACTAAAAGAACCTCCTGCGGCAGACCAGGAGAGGGTCAAGGGGTTGGCGCCGCTGCCTGTCTGGTCTGGTCTGTGTCTGGGCAGGGCGGGCTCTGCTCCCGGCTGGGGGCTCTGTGGGCCTCCGACACAGGCTGGCCTCCAAGACCAGGTGCTGGGCCAGGGGCCGGACGTGCTTTGAGCTTTGGCCCCTGCTCGGGGCCGGGCGTGAGGAAAGTACTGCAGCCACAGGAACCTTTTTTCCATCCTGGGGTCCAAGCAAGGGTCTTCCGGGAGACCTGTGCTGTCTGGGGCGGGGACGGGGCAAGGGGACAGGGGACGCAGAACCACCCGGTTGGCCCCAACCACGGCCCCTGAGCTTTGCGTTCGGCTCCTGCCCCAGCGTCTTCCAGGTCGCGGACTCAATGAGTTCTTTGCTTGCTTTTCCAGTGATCTAATCTCACCTGTGCTGGTCATACGCTCATTGCAGGGAGCCCCCTACCTCAGCTTTGCAGCCTGAGGCCCGCGTGTGAGTCCGCTGCTTCGCTGAGGTGAGGGGACGCTCTGTAGAGCCCACGTCGCCATCTCCACTGTGAGTTGACCGACTTGGTGTTTCTGTTCACTGGGTTTCTGGAAAGACAGCAAGAGGGACGAGTACTAGGTTTGGGGCATCAGATATCTCACTTTACTTTTTGTGCCATTTGGGAAGAAAGTTAGCTTCCGGAGGAACTGAGTATTTGCTCATGTGAGCTGATAAACCGAGCGTTGGCCTAGACGGTTGCAGTAGGTTGTGTGCCTTATTGCAGTGACATTGTGCCAGTGGGACTTTAAATGACAACAAGCCACTAGATTGTCCACCAGAACATGAATATGTGATCTTTTGATGAGTCATTACTGCTAGGGCTTTGACAGAGTGCTAGGTCAGCTTTCCCAAGTTCCGTCTCGGATTCGTTTTTAATTTCATTCAGGAGAAGGAGGGACTGGGGAGACTTAGATTCATTCTGCTTCCAGACACTGTGGAGTCATCGTTATCCACAGAGTCTCAGGTTACCTCTAGACTGTTCCCTTCCTAAGTGTGGTTTTCAGAGACCCACATTACAATTACAGAACAGTGTTGCATTTTTATCAATTACAGAGAAACATTGCATTTTTAGTCAATGAAGTAGAGATCGTCTCCTTTATCAGCAATATGTTGTCTTGGAGGATTGAAACAGAAAGGCTATTAAATGGGAAAATAAACCCCATAAAACATCAAAATATCCTCTGTCTGGAACAGGTTGTTTCCAAGTTTGGTCAGTTATGGTGGAACAGAATACATTTAAAAAAAAAAAAGCTTTTATTGTCAGGTCAGAAGAGTAGTAGAAAAGTCAATGAAAAACTGAAGGAAAATGCGATGATTGAAATGGAAGGGAAAAGGAATTTTCTTAACCAAGAGACTGAGGACTAAGCGCTGATATGAACCAGATCAGGATGTGAACCCATGTTTACTGCTTTTACAGGAAGAACTGAAAGCAAAAGTGATGCGTTAGCAGTTACTAGATCAGAGACTGGGGTTCTCCCCCACGGTTAGCTGTGGTAGCAGTGTGAAAAAGGTCCACAGGATAGAAACTCGCCTGTAGAGTGCTGGGCAAAGATCCCCCGGGGGGTGGGCTGTGTTTATTTCCAGCCCACTGGAACTGACTGCATTAGTTTCAAGCTGGGGGACAGTACAGGATAGAATCTGGAAGCGTGTGTGTGTGTGTGTGGCCCAAGAGTGATCCAGCAAACAGGGTGAGCTCCACATACGCTTGAGAACAAAGAGAGGCAACTTAGGAAGTAGGTTAAAATATTTTAAACTTCACTTGGCCAGCTGAGAAGGGGAAAGAAACCCAGAGGAACAGGAGCACTCAGACATATCCCTATGTGATAGGAAAAGGAGGAAAGAGAAATTTTGCTGCTAGGGAAACAGAACAGGTTGGTCAAGCCCTGGACAACTCAAAAGATGAGGGATAGGAAGCTTTCCAGAGAGAACACGTGGTCCAGGACATGTTGATTCTTGTTTGGCGCCCAGAGGTACACATGCTTTTGGAAGCTGGTGAATTTGCTGAGGGTGATTTTTGAAATGAGACTAGTGCAGAGAACCAGAAGGTTGCCCCTAAGTGATGAGTTTCCTAAGCCTGCATAGCTGAAGGGGGCAGGGCCGGGGGGATATGGGTAGAAGCAGCAGCCATTAGCACACATAAGGTGCCCTGGCGTCTTGCTCGGGCTGGATAGCAGAACAGAACAGAGAAAATAAGGCGCTGAGGTTGGTTTGATGAGCTGTCTGTTAAAAACCTTGTGCATGTGAGGACACCGTCTCACAAGAAACAATGTCACTAGACAGAGTCTACACAGTTCACTGTTGAGTTCTGGAATTTCGGAGGGCCAGATCCTAAGAGGAAGAGTCTAACTGTAATTGTCTAAATCGTATAAAAAGCTAGGTTGTCCCAAATGCCACTCTTAGAGAATGGAGGCTGCGTGACAGATGGAATTCTATCCCCCAAGAACTTACAAGGTTACAATGAACTTCTCAGTAGAGGATCTCTCCTTGCTGATTTTAGATTGGGGCCCCGGGGGTAGACAGGCCAGCACCCTGGCAGAGCTGAAGCCCCGAACATTTTCTTCCTTTTCTCAGCCAGCCCAGGGCTCTGTTTGGACGTGGCCGGAGACGGCCTGGGAGCCTGCGCTAGTCTCCGGCCTGTGTCCTGGGACCGGAAACCCAGTTCTGTGCATGTAGCTGCCCCTGAGCCTGAGACGTTTCCCAGTGCCATCGCATTCTGTGGGCATGATTTTGGTGCTGTTGATAGTCTTAGTGTCCTTCTGACTGGCTGGAAAAATGGCAACCATGAGAAACGTGGAGTGGCCCAAGCTCAGTTGTGCAGGTGCTGGAAGCTGCACCCATTCTGGGCGAAGGTTGCTCAGGTGCAGCTTCTGACAAAGAAGCCAAATGCCCTCCAAGTGGTACAGCTGACTGAGGGAGAACCAGACGAGGAAGTAGGGGATATGTTTGCTTCTAGACTATTTTAAGAATTACCACAAACGTGAGGGCTTAAACCAGCACAGGTGTATTATCTTACAGTTCTCTACAAACATTAGTTAATTAACTTCACCGGGGTGTGGTGAACGTCTTCGAGGGCTTGTATTGTCTTCTTGAGGTTCTAAGGGCCTTTTGCAGCTTCCAGAAACTTTCCAAAATTCTTGGCTCTCAGCCCCTGTCCTCCATCCTCAAAGCCAGCAATGTTAGGCCGAGTCTTTTCCACGCCACCATCTCTCTGGTTCTGACCAGCCCTCCTGCCTCTTTCTCGCTTTTGTGGATCCTTATGATTGCACAGGACCCACCCAGATAATCCAGGGTCGTCTCCCTGTTTTAAGGTCAACTGATTAGCAATTCCATTGTCTGCAACCTTAACATGCCTTTGCTATGCAAGGCAACACATTCATGGGCCCCAGGGACTTGAATGTGGACATTTAGGGACCAGAAGGGTGGTCATTATTCTGACAACACAGGAGCGGGGAGCTTTGACTTCAGTCCTCGAAATTTAATCGAAAAGACAGATTTAATTTTTTATTTTACTTTCTTTGTTGGAATGTCATAACGGGATGGGAGATCCACATTCAAATCTGAGGCATTTTTATGTTACTGTTTGTTGTGTATCTTGTTAGGCAATATTCAGATCATGTGGGCGGGTATACTGTGAAATGAGAAATATTCTAAAATAGGTGAAGGGTTTTTGGCTTAGGATGCAGCGTGCTCGTCTGCCTGTGATGCTAACTTAGCTGACGTCCTATTATGACTCTTTTCAAGGGCCTCTGGGGACAAGAGCAGAACGCCCAGGTTATAGGAGGGGCTGCTGTGGGTCTGTGCTCATAGGCACAGGCAGGACCCTCCCTGCTCTGATGACCATTTCTCCCGAAGGAAGCAATACTTCCGCTGACCAAAGTCTTGACCTTTGAACCCAATAGCCTAATAGAGGATAAAAGATCGAGGGAGGGGAGAAGGGAGAGAAACAGTTAACCTTCTCCACCTGAGCCAGAGAAGACTCTGCTCGTGTTCCCTTGAGTGGGGATCTTGCAGTGAGCAATTTTAGATTCCTTCTAGCAGTTTTCTTGGGTCCCCACTAATTTGGTGGCTAAGAGTCACACTTCTCTTTGCTTGCCTTGTGGATCTGTAAAAGGGAAGTAAATTCCTTTCTGCTTCTTGACTCAGTGTAATAAAACTATATCAATCCACTGTCCCAATACAGTTTTGCAGCTCACAACTGGGTGGGAAATCTGCTAAAGGTGCCTGTAGGTCCCATGACTGAGAAATGGTGTGAAGGGTGTGGAGGTTCCACAAGTTTTCAGGCCCAAGTGGTATTCTCCAAACCGACTTTATTAAGAAATCCTATACTGATGGTTCTCAAGTGTTTTCTAAAGTTGGCAAAGCTGCTACATTGATCCCTGTTGATTGTCAGTTCTTTGAAATTACTTTGCAAGGTTAAACCCAGTTGGGGCAGAGGGGATGGTGGTGGTTGTTGGCACCCAAACCCATGGCACATTTGGGAGGGAAATAGAAATCCTTAAAAGCAGAAGCATAGACATGATGTTTCAACACTTCTCTCGTTCTGCCAGAGCTGCACCCTGAATTAACACCCATGGCTTTGTAAGCACATACGCCCTTTCATGGAGTCCACACAGCGCTGTGGTCTTCATCATTGTTATCTTCATTAGAAGCAGATACCAAAGCGCTGCCTATGCATTTAGATGATGCCTGAATAATTCCTGGGAAAACTGTCACGCAGCCTAATCAAGTTTTTGAGGAGCTACAGTGGAAGCTGGAAGGCAGGGAGTTTATTTAGTGAACAGTAGTTCCAAGAAATTAATATATGGGTCAGGAAGACAAAGGTTTATGAAATTGCTTAAAGCGCGTGCGCGCGCACACACACACACACACACACACACACACACGCGCGCGCGCGCGCGCACCCACACGCACGCACGCACATGCCTTTCTACTGAAATCTCATCAGTGGCATTGGGATAAATGTTTGAACAATGACATTTTTATTTGCTAATTATATTATAAAAACTTATGGTTTGTTACAGATTTGGAAAATATGGGAATCAAACACACGTGTATCCAATTCCCACTCCCCAAGAAAGATCGCTGTTAAGAACTGTGGACAATGTGAATTCGTTCTCTACAGTCCATCCCTTCCGCTTGGATGACAGTCCTCAAACCTCTCCCGGGACTCGTGGGGGCCTCTTGGAATAGACCCACGGCTTCCCCAGTGGGGTGCCTTCCCTCGTACGGGCTACTCGCGCTGGCCAAGCTGTGTTTCCTGCTTCCCTTTTTTTGAAAAAGCAAATCTCAGTATTTCAGAGCATTTGTTACACTTTTGTTGCCTCTCTTGGGCCAGGCAACCTTGAAGGCCGGAGGCAGTCTTCGTGCTGAAGGGAGAGATTAAGGAGGAGAGGCCCAGCCCTGTTCATCGGCGCTGTATTTCTGTTATTTTCTGACTTCAGCATATTTGTCAGCTAGTTTTTCTTCTGATAACACAAGGTGGTTTGAACTCCCTCTACAAATCATTTATTTTGTTTTTGTTTTTAGAGACAAAAAGATTAATGGGAACAGCCTATGCCTATAATCCTTTTTCTAGACAAAACTCAGAATCAGAAGAAACTGAGCCCCTCCTCCCTTTTCCCACCCTGTTTTTTTCTTCACTGTATTTTAACAAGGGAGCAGAAAGATTGCTTGCAGATATAAAAAATTAGTTGCTGCGACAACCCAATCACCAAATTATGTTCCTGAGAAAGTATCCTGACAGGAGGTGCGTTTTAAAACCTTTCTGGCTTTAGTAGCAACCTTTGTTGTTTTCCTCAGTTCGCTTGTTTACTAGTTAGCCGACGATTTCAATCTCTCTCACCGCCACCCCACCTAACAGTTAAAAAGTCTTGACCATAAACTGTAGTTATTACAGGCCTAAAGCAGTATTTTCCTGGACAAAGGAAAACATTTTTTTTGTGTGTGGAGTAGTCCATTTCAAGGGCTTTACGTTAATCTTTTCAGGAATCTTGTGGTGTAGACAAGTCAGGCCTCTGCTCTTCAGCGGGAAGAACACCACCTCACAGAATGTTTTATGACTATTTTCTTTATTGTTTAGTTAACGTCTGACTCCTTGGCACACACATCCGCCCTCGAGTTACACTGGTGGGTTGTGGTGACCTCGGGGTCACGGCCAGGAAATGGCACACGGGAGACCAGAGCCAAATCCTTTTATCGAGCCCGTGGCTCTTCCATTCCCATGCCTTTCTATCCACAAGAGCTAAAACTGTTTCCCTTTAGGTAACTAAAGAAACATTAGAGATCCTTGACTGTAGAGCTTTGAGTTTAAAGGAATCCCTTTTTTCAGTGTTGTCTCTTCGCACCCGTGTTCAAGCTGGTCTCTTCCCCAGCAGAGAGCATGCTGGGAGGCTGGAGGGGAAAAACGGACACCGTAATGTTTTCCCAGGTCTGGAGGGTCCTCTGTTGGGAAGTAATTTCCTAGAGCTCATTATTAATTAATTCGACAAATATATATTAAGCACTTGCAGTGTGTCAGAGGCTGTCCTAGTTCAGGAGATAAAGAAGTGAACAAAACAGACAAATAGCCCTGCCTCCCGGAACTCACATTTTAACAACCCTCTTAGTATTTTATTTTTGTTAATATTCCTGTTTAAGCCTGCCTTTAGCACCATTTATCTGAACGCTTTCACTATAATTGATAATTGCTGTGGCAGAAAAATCGTTACTATTTACTGGATGCTCACAACACGCCAGGCACCATCTAAACAAGTCGTACGTTATGCCCTGTAATCCTCGTAGCCGCCCATCTACCGCCGGCACTATCATCGTTCACGCCGTGTAATTAGCGTATGGTACATTCAGGATTTGAACGTCGGTCTGTCTGCCTCCAAAAGCCCTGCTTTACGCCGCCTCCCACACTGGCTTATCTTAAAAATTGTTCACTTAGATTGCAGGTCCAGGAAACTCGTTCGAAGTGAAAATTGAAATTGCTTTTATTGTGTATCAGATAAATTCAAAATAAATTAGCTTTCACGTCGGGAGGGAAGATATATTTGTGCTTTAAGTCCTACAGTGAGGTAGTGAATCAGAGCTGTAAACTTGAGGGCGGACAATGATGTATGTATTTCATTGCTTTTCCTGCTTATCATGTATGTCTCTGTTACTGCTGAAAACGAAGCAGACAACTGTTATCTGTAATCATCTTCAGTTTTTTGTGGTTGATCAAGAGTGCACAGGAGAGCCCCGGCCAGGTGGCTCGGTTGGTTGGAGTGTCACCTGTACTCCAAAAGGCTGCGGGTTTGATTCCTGGTTGGGAAGTGTATGGGAGGCAACCAATAATCTCACATCAATGTCTGTCTCTCTCCAAAAATAAATGTATCCTCAGGTGAGAATTAAATGTACACAGTAGACCATGTTGCAGAGGCTGACATTATTGCCCATAGATTTTAATTGTCTTTGGATTCCTCTTCGATGGAAAACACACGTTGTAACTTCAACCTCCATTTATTGTGACGAATGAGTGATGAGGGGTGACGTATCTGCCTATGAGCTCCTGTAGCTTTTCCTCAGCCCAGGTCTTTGATAATCCGCAGAACCCCTGGTGGACAGTTTTCTTACAACTTCAAAGTGTTTATCTGTTCTAATAATCTGTGTTTGCCTTTTTTCCTCTTTTTCTCCCTCTCTGCCTTTCCTCTGCAGATATTTATTCTGGCTACCCTGTGTGCCGCCGTCACCATCAGGGAGTGATAACCGGGCCCCCTCCTTCTGAGGCTAACCATGATTTCAGCCCGGCTTGGGACGGGGCCCGGGGTCCCAGGTGGGGAGAGGAGGTTAAGACCACCCCAGATGTGCAAGCAAGTGTAACGCAGTGGGGACAATCATGATGAGTATCAGGTGATATTAATCGCTGCTAATGATTGCGAGGTCACCATATGGCGGCCACTTCTGCTCAGCGGTTCACGTACATTATCTCATTTAACCCTCGTGGCAGCCCGATCTAAGATGTAACTGATGCTGAGAGAGGGTCCGTAACTTGCTTCTGGTTGCGCTGCTTGTGGGCATCGGTCAGGATTGCAGGCCAGGTGATTTTAATTCTTCTCCGGTGTGACAGTGTCAAGAAGATTCAGAACGGGGTGGGGGAGAGCAAGGCACACTGGAGAAGTGGCGAGGAAGGCTCCACGGTGGCGATCCATCTGCTCTTACCTAGAATTTTCTACTCACGTTTCCATCCCCTTCACCTCCCTCTTCCAGATGTAAGGGGACAGCTCTGACCACCTATTACCTTAATCATATTGAATTAGATTAAACCGTATAGCATTGCTAATTGTAACTAGTTATCTCATCAGACAGCTAGCCGTAAGGAACGCACTTTTCTCTACTGGGCATGTCAACACCATTCAATTCAAGCATACTGTATGTTCCTTTACATTTTTTTTTTTTTTTTTGGTCACAACCATAAAATGCACAGGCATTGAAAAGCAATATTTTTACTTGAGGGGGTAAAATGTCAATATCAGATTCTGATAGTTGTGTACACATTTTGTAATGCCTCAGGTAACCACTAAATAGCCTCCTCAAAGTGATATGTTAAAAAGCACTGTGGGTCAATAAAAATAAAACTGAAAAAAAAAATTTAACCCTAAGGAAACAAGAAAGAAAGCGAACCTAAACATGGAACAGGTGGACAAACAGTTGAGAGGAGGGCCGCCGTGAAGGGGAGAGGCTCCCAGACGGCTCCTACGGCGCTGGCCCGGTACCGGCCGCCCGCATGACCTGTTACTATGTAGTTTGTGTGTTCTTCACAACAAAAGCCAAAAAGAGATGGGGTGTGTCCTGCTTTTCTATGGGTTACCCCTGGGGAAGGGGTTCCTTCCTTACATGTGAAAGGTAGGGATTCGGCCACTTTTCCATCGGCCCTGTCTCTGTCTCTTTTGTCCTTAAAGTTCTCCTCTGGACGCCTCCCTCATTTAGTGTCTCATTATCTCATCCCTTAAGGGAGGCATCTTCCCCTTAAATGTTCCTCTTTGCCAGCATCTTCTCATCCTCTCCTCACTGGGCTCATGCTTTCCTGCCTTCATCCTCAGCTCCTCTTCTCATCCCTCACTGACTTGAGTCTCTCCTCCCTCTCAGGCCAAGTGTCTCTGTGGAGTTTTCTAGGGTCACTCAACTCACTTCTTCACTGGTGTCTGCGTTCTTGCCAGAGTCATCCATCAGCCTTCTTCTTGGCATAAGATCTGGATGAATATTTCTGATACCTTTTATTATTTGAACTCTTAGCAGTATTTGACAGAGAAGTGCATTCGCTTACTTTTCAAACTCTCAAGTCTCTTGAGTTGAATTTATGTTCTTTTCCTTTTTTCTTTGACCCCTTGCTCTCTGTATCTTATTCAGACACTCTCTCTGTGCTTTTTTATTTTAAATTCTAGAGCTATGTCTTCTGGACCTTTTCACCTTAATATTCTACATACCCCCTTGAGTAATCTCAACCGTCTCCTTGGCTTATTATTATTTTTTTAATTTACTTTTTCGGTTTCTACCTGCTGAAACTCTCAGATCTTTATTTTTGATACCATCCTATCTTTCTGAGCTCCTGATGTATGTATCCACCTAGTCTCTTCACTTGCTAGATATCTCATTTGAATGTCTCATAGGCATCGTAACCCAACATGTCTAAAATGGAATTTCTTAGTACTTCCTGAACCTGCTCTGCTTCCTGTTTCTTGTTTCAGTGACTGGCACCAACATCCACCCAGCTGCCCTAAACATAGATCTGGGTATCATTCCTGATTCTTCAAAGAATGCAGAGTCATAAAGTCATAGTTCTTATCGTCTGCCTGCCCTATTATCTGCACCTATCACCTCCCTTCTCCCAACACATGCTTGCACACACATGGATTTTGCTGCTGTCATCCTTTATTTGGGTCACTGTACTAAATTTCAGACAGGTCCCCCTACTCCTAGTTTTGCCACCCACCTCCATTCTTTTCAGTGGTTCCTAGCGGATTTCTTCTGTGCCTATAATTTACTTGGAGTGGTCATGTTTTTCATGTATTAGAAATCTCTTATTGGCTTCATGTTTCCTATATTATTCATTCCAAAAGCCTTAATATTGGCAACGTGAGTGTCTGCCCCATGGCGGGTGCAAGGCATGTAACACTCCAGAGCCATGCTGTCAATTTAATATTTAAACAACAAGGGTCAAAGCCCCATTCCATGGAAAACTTATTTTTCTCCATAAGCCTCTGAGAGTTCTTGGGGGGTGGATGATTTTTCTGGTCATCTAATTATTTTTCCCTATTGAATTTCTGATTGGTCGGCAGCTCACTTCATATGATTGCAGGCCACTTCCTATATATTCAGCTTTTTTCTGGAGGGTCTGCTCCTCTTTAATTTTATTATTTTAAAGGAACTATAATACAAGATTATAACTGACATTTACTGGAGCTAGGGTTGGTGGCACTTAGGGATTACAGTGAAGTACTTGGACGACTTGAATTTACACACTTTATTGCTGCTGTCATTTGTCCTCGTTTTCCATTTCTCCACCACCTACTCTATTAGAAGACCCTCCTCTTGTCTTGCTATCTTGTTCTATATTTTAATTACCTTCCTCACTCCTTCACCTGGGCTGTCCCTGGGAACTGGAAGTTCCACCTCTCAGAGCAGTTCAGCTCTCTTTGCTGATGTTCCCTCCCCACATCAGGCCACAATCATTGCTCTTCTCCTTTCCAAAGCAACACATCCATCAAAATGTTTTCCTAAACAAAACACCCAATTGCTCCAGATGTGAATTGTGTTATTCCCCTAGAATAAGGAAGTAGAATCTATACAGAAGACATCTTGTTTACAAAGCAGCATTTTTGAAATTCCTTCTACGGGTGCCCCGGGCTCTTATCCCGTACTTTGGGTGCCCTGAGTGGCATTCAGAATTGTCACTTCCATGGTCCTCTCTGCCTTTCCATGTGTTCTTCTCCGCTTTTAGGGACAGCGGACCACCCGTGCTTTTCCTAGCAAATACTTTCCAAGTGTCAGATTTTAGGTTAATTCTTCCAGTCAGGCTTCCCCGATGCTCTGTGTAAGAGGTCAGATGCTCGTGACATGTGCCTTCAGAGGGGGCTGTTTCCCCTACCATGGAAAATGTCGCATTTCATTGCCATGAACTGCCTGCCCTGTGGGCACTGGGGCTGTGTCCTCTTCATCACAGAAAGCTTTGTGTCGAGACCACTGCCTGGTACACTATGACCAAAAAACAAACAAACAAACAAACAAAACGCTGCCATGCAAATGAAAAACAAGTTCATGGCTTTTTTTCTAAGATGCTCTGAAGGGGCTTCATCATCCTTCCCTGGTTTTGAAGCAGGGGTAGCCAGTCACTCAGGGCGGACCACACTTACCTCCAAGACTGGACCATTTCTTACCCATCCCTGCTGTACTTATATTTTGTGATCTTTGGTCTTTTTCCCCCCCCCAAGAGTAAAACAAACAAACAGTACTATTTCTTATAGCTTGCAAGAAAAATGAAGACAGATTTAGGCTTCCTTACTAGATTTCCATCATTTTTCTAGAGCATCCTGATTTAAGGTAGACACTAAGAAATATCCAGATTGCTAGTAACATAATTAGGTGAATTCATGGAGCATACATTTTCTACATTTGCCTACCGTGGGGTTCATGTATATCTTATTTTATTTCAGCTCTTGAGATATTCTATATTCTTCAATAATCTTAGGTCATTCCCCTTATGCAACAGATTGCTTTTCTATAAACTTAAGGATAAAAGATCCTTAACCCCATTTGTGTTCCAAAAAAGATGTTTTTTTAAAAAAAATTTACTTGGTAAACATTTACAGACTATTATCTAATATCATGTATTCTTTGAAATAAATTATTTAAATGTTACCTATGATTTTAAGCAATTCTTAGAAAAAGGAGATAACTTAACACCCTTTAGGTCACAGACGCACTTCAGGTAGCCATCTCATGTGAGGCTCCCAGCCACCTCCAGCCATTGCGGGGGGTCAGCCCCTTTCCCCCCATCGCAGGGGAGGCGTAGGAACATGGACCTGGAAGGCAAGGCTGACACTTGTAACTGTCTTTGACTTTGTAGGAAATAGGTGAAATTTCATAGTTTGCTAATAAATTGTATGTCCACACAACTATCACATTAAAAATAAAGACCAAAATAACTAAACTGTTAAGAGAATATAGTTTTGTTAAACATAAAGTAACAAGAGAAATAACACTTTAGGGGACAATAGCAGAGCAATTGCAGTGCAGTGACTGAAGACTTTTAGGTTCCTTTGCCATCCAGGTAATCATTTGACTGAAGTGGTAAAAACATGAGCTGACCTTCATGTTGGAAGGTGATGTTATCAACCTTCTGTAAACAGAACATTCAGTTAAGTAAATCCATTTTTTAATGATGCTATAATAATAAAAATATGTGGGTTTTCAGCATCTCAACATATACAATTCCATGGATTTTTAGGGCAAAACAGTCTTTCAGATCTGCTAATAAAATTTGTAAAATTTCAAAATATTCTAATGGTGTTTAGAGAATTTCTAGACTAGGAGTTTAAGTAGGATGCCATATTTTGGTTCTGATGCATGAGGAAGTTTTCATCAGTGCTCAATCTATGAGAAAAAAATCAACTAGTACATGTTTAATAAACTCAATTATATTACATTGAAAGATTTTTTTCTACTATTGGATTCATCAAAAAGTTCATTTGGTTTTTTTCTGTAAGATGGCTCTAGAAGCACTTAGTTGACTTTAACTTCATTTGAAACAATTTTGTTAGATTGTATTGTGACAGCTGTCCTATCCATGTGCATTTAAAGAAAAAACTTATCAAAATCGGTGAATTTTTGTGTAGCCATTTTAATATTAAGGATGGGAAAAATAAGCAACATCTTTGGCATATTATGCTTTATTATTTCAAGAAAGGTAAAAATGCAACAGAAAGGCAAAAATAGATTGTGCAGTGTATGGAGAAGGTACTGTGACTGATTGAACATGTCAAAAGTGGTTTGTGAAGTTTCATGCTGGAGATTTCTCGCTTGACCTATGGTACAATGAATGGTCAGGTAGACCAGTTGAAGTTGATAGAGATTAAATTGTGACATTAACTGAGAACAATCAACATTATATCATGTGAGAGATAGCCAACATACTCAAAATATCCAAATCAATAAAGTTATTGGCAAAAATGAAAAATGTGCCTTTTACTTTACAGAAAAGATTAAATGGACTTTTTATCCAACCCAATATTTTGATTGTTCCATGAATTTAGAATTCAAAACATATTTTCTTGTGTTTATTTGGAGAGATAAAAATAGGCAACCCTATCTCAGACTCCTTTCCCTTCTATGATTGTATTATGGAATTTTATTAGTTTGTGATATCAAGCAACTTGAGACTAAGGGATATTAACCACTGCTGGTACCTTCTGACACATAGGTAGCTCAGTTTGGTGAGAGCATCATCCTGCTACGCCAAGGTTGCAGGTTCGACCTTTGGTGAGGGCACATACAAGAAGCAACCCATGAATCCATAAACAAGGGAACAACAAATCAACCTCTCTCTCTCAAATCAATAAATAAGATTAAAAAAATAAAGCACAGGTGTGTAAGTCAAGGGCTAGAGGTGCTGGAGAACTCGCTGCAGGCGATGCCTCAGGTCCTGGGTCCCCCGTTTCCCTGGCCAGGCCTGTCCCAGCTCGCTGTGCTGCCTGGGAAAGGGTGGGTATCTGCCTTTCCTTTTTGGAGCCCGATCCAGCAGTGGGACGCTGACTTGCCCATTAAAATTCTCCTCACTCATCCATAAGGTATTAAAAATTAAAAATCTATCTCTTTTGTCAAGTACCTTTCCTTTTATTAATTATCTACTCACAACAGACTCAATTGATTAATAACCCTTATTACATGCATTTCCAACTTATTGATAAGGTCCCTCTGGGTACTGCAGTGTATAGGAAGGAGAGTTTATTTAAAAATTATTAGAGCATTGAAAATGAAGGTAAATAAAACCAGCCCAGTCTCAACAGGAGAACTGTGGGAAATTCATGAGGACGGGGGGAATTACTTTCAGTGGTAATTTGAAGTAGATTCACTCTCCAGCATTGAGCTTACAGAAGATCGCACCTTAAATACAAATTTCATTCCCTGATGGCAGCAAAACTGTTAAACAGCTGGAGTCTAGGAAGGAAAATAGCCTCGAGTAGGGTGAGATTCCAAAACACACTATGAAAACAAGCGCCTGATGCTTTTATTTATGTAATTTGTCTTGAAAGGGAGGCAAGTAAATATTTAAAACACTAAATCCAGAATATTCTTATTTGTTCAGGCAAATGAAAGGTCAGTAACTAAGCTCCTGATGTGGTACATTTCCAAGAGACAGGATCACCGCAATGATATTTTAGCCTTTCATTACTGCCAGCATGCAAAGAGCCAGCACGTCTGTGTCCTATAAAGCAATGTGTTATCAATACAGTGAAAGGCAGGGTTCAGCAGCTGGAGCTGGCAAATGAACTGGACCGAAGGGGGAATGGACTCTTTAGGCCTGCACTAAATGTTCCCAGGATCCCCAGAAAGCAGGCATTTCGGGAGCTGATGATGGGAACAGATGTTTCCTCTGATGCCTACCGTTTCTACAGATGGTACATATAAGGCACAACAAAACTCGAACAGTAAGAAATTAGAAATAATCTCTTATGTTTATGGGATGTACTAATATTTTCCAAAACATGTTCAGTCAGAATTTCAAACCACCCCTGTGGGAAAGCACCCTGAGTACGGGTGGGAAGAGTGAGGTCTAGAATCATCAAGGAGCTTCCTCAAGGTGTTCAAGTGGCGTGGAAACTAGCGTCATGACTCCCGATCTGAAAAACTACAAACCCATCTTTTTTTTTTTTTTTTAGTCCTCACCCAAGGATATGTTTATTGGTGTGTGTGTGTGTGTGTGTGTGTGTGAGAGAGAGAGAGAGAGAGAGAGATCAGTTGCCTCCTGAATGTGCCCTGACTGGAGATTGAACTCAACCTAGGTATGTGCCCTGACTGGGGACCAAACCCACAACCTTTTGGTGTACGGGACACTACTCCTACCAACTGAGCCACCCAGCCAAGGCTAAACCTGTCCTTTAAAAAAAAAAATCATCATTCAGTGTCTCAGGTAATACTTGCATCTCAAAGTCTGCACCCCAAGCACATTCATTGTGTTTGGAAGATGTTTACTACTTTCTCCTGAATCCTGTCATGGCTGTGTACTCAGAGACACCAAGTCTTAGAGTGAGGACTTACAGGTGAGGGTGTGAAATTAAGTGATTGCCCCAAACCCAGAGTAGATTTAATCCCATGATTTGGCAGTCATGTCTCTGGGCTTCTGAGTGTCCTTTCTAGCACAGCTCATTCCTTCTCAAGGCCTCTTTCTTTCTCAAAAAGGACAGTCACAATAGTCTTGCCTAACTCTCAAAGGGCTGGAAAATTACATGCTTCAAACAGGTAAGTAATTGCGTAGAACGGTGCATAGAACTAAACGAATACAAAGCAATATTAGCATCCCTACGCTAGTCTTCATGAATAGACTGTATGGAGTCTCCCACACTATAGATGGTCATTTGCAGTCACCTTGGGATTCAAGGGTGCTGATGCTTTGCCCTTCCACTTCTCCTGGTCCAGCTTTAGCAACACCATGGAACTTCTTGAGTTCTGTTCTCTAGTAAGGTTTCCTGTTCCTTTTTGGTGTCGCTAAGCTTCTGCTCCCTTACTCTTGTAATTTGCCTAATGACACTTTGACCTTAGAAGCTGACTTGTATTTGAATTTCATTCATATAAAACACATGCCAGTGAAGTTCAGCATTTATTTCCCCAAACTCTTAAAAAACTTCTGCCTCCTCGCTCTGCCTTGTGATTGTCCCCAGTGGCAGAGCAAATCATGACACAAGCAAGGATTTGGAGTGAGACAAAGGCTTCAACCACGGAGTCTTGATTTAAGATACATTCAGTTAAAAATGCTTTGATTTCAGAGAGTCCATCTGAATGTTATCTGAGTGGAGCACAGGGACCCTGTGCCTCTGTGGAGCCTGGAGCTGCCATCCGAGTTTCGCCACTGAATTACTTTATATCTCTGGTCAAGACATTGCCTGGTGCCTGAGGGATTAGATGGTGTCTAGGACGAACCCAGGCTGCAGCCGTTATAGGTTGGATCCTGTCCTGAAGTCTATGGGAGCAAAAGTGCTTCACCTGAAATTCGTGACAATTGTCTCTTGTGTGCGTATCCATGGGAAACAGACTGACTACACACACTTACATACAAAGTGTTCTCAGTATGATTTGGTAAAAGACTATGAGTCTGGTTCTCAGAGCATTTTGACAAGCCTTAAGTAGAGGTTTCTAATCCTGACCCAGGAGGTTTACGAAAGCTCATCACTTTTGTTTTCATTTATTTCTAGCTGTTGGCTAGTTGTGGAGGGACAAGCATCTTATTTGTATATTAAGGAGGAATTAATTACAATTAACTGCCTTTATGGCAGCTAGTGATTATTAGCTTTTCAAGAAAGGGTATTTGAGTGTAAGTTGTTTACACAGCTTTTCAGGATGAAGAAAGATGGACTAGGAGAGACCTTGAGAGTAGACCTAGCCATAGCTCCAAAGTCCCCTTATTTGAACTTTAGGACAGATGCATCCTTTAGATCAGGTCATTCACGCAACATTGGCCCCTTCTAAGAGGGGGTCAAACCACACATTGGGACATGGGAATGGACACCCAGGAATTTGAAGTCAGGTCTGCCTGTCTCACTAGTACTTGATCTTAGTCAAGCTCCGTGTTTGAGTTCAGAATCCTCACTGGGTTGTTGTGAAACTCAAATGAGAGAAAAGATACGAAAATGCTGAGGAACCACAACAAGTGCACATACTCACCACTGCTTCTGCTAATCAGGCAGTCACTTCTCACTCTTTCCCTGGAAGATGTTCAAGCAAAGACGCTTTCCAAACCACTTAAGAGAAAACTGGCATTGGGTCATCCTGTTATAACTGTGAGGTACACAGGAGCGGTTAGGGCATAAACAGTGATTTGGTAGAGGACCCTCCAAGCAGACGACTCATGCTGACTCCTGAGAAGGCCTGGCGGAAATGAGGTCTCTTTCTGGCACAGTTTAGATGCAAGCAGTCTAGATTCTTCCTCCTCTGTGGTTCTAGGTGAAGGGCCCTCACTCCAAGGTTCTTCAGAAACTTTCCTCCTACATTCCAACAGTTCCTGCCTCCTCTCGCCATGTCCACAGACCAGATGTACAGAGGATTTGGAAATGGGCTAATGGTCCAGTTCCAGGATGGACACTCCACTGTACTCTGGGTCCACGCTGATAGAGCAGCTTGAAGTCCTTCTTCTTTCCTCAGACCAAGGTCATTTCTCCTCCAAAGAAAATACATAGAAATGATGAAATAGTCTGATGCCATGCGTCATAGTTAAACTCCCCTTTGTGCTTCTGCACTTTGGAGAGTACCATGTTCTTGCCTGGGTGTGCTTCCAGAATTCGTCTCTGCAACAGGTCGGCCTTCCCTGTGTGTGTCCTGCACACGCGAGCAGATCCTGTGCTAAGCTTTGGCTTCCTCGCTTTCTTTCCCATACAATTTACCTGCTTGGACCTGCTGAGAGTGGGCCCACATGCTACCAGCCTAGGGCTCTGGATTGGAGAATAGAGGAGGCACAGTTTGAAAGGAGAGGTTCTCATTTCTATGTGGCAGGCACAGTTTCATGGTGGAAGCAACGTGTATTTTTGTCATCTGCAAGTAGCCAACCAAAACCTCAGTAAAAATCAAAACCTCGAAGCTTACTTGGAATGCATAACGTGAGGAACAAGCATCCTCTGGATTAATTATGAAGTTATTATGGCTCTGTAACCAATGAGATTATCTTTTAATGCTTTGATGCCCTCCTCCCCACTTCTTGAAAGGGAGAATAAAATCCAAAACGAATATTTATTCAAGGAAAACATCCTGGTTTCAAAGAACAGCCCTGCTGCCTGCTGCTCCTTCCCAGGTGACTGCTCCCCCGGGCCTACTTTGATGAGCTTGAGCATTATGCATGAGTCATTTGGGTTGTAAAACCAGTTTGCAAATAAATGAATTTGGGAGATCTGCTTCACAAGCAGGCAAAAGGGTGATCAAAGTGTTCAGTTGATGAGAAGGGGGATAGACACAATTAGGAGATAAGAAGCTGCGCAAATGGAGGGAAAGATGCATGATGTGCGCGGATGTGATCAAAACCTGCAGCCAGACAGCGCGCGAGTTTGGGGAGGCCTGACGTGTTCTCCCTCCCTGATAGCGCTCGGTGATGTCAGGAGCCTGCGGACTGATGAGGGCTGATGGCAGATGTCCCTGAGTCTCTGCTGACAAAACTCTTCACTCACGTCACCGGCTTTGATCTGCTCTGGAACAAGCTAGGGAAGCAGGAGCAGGACCAGGACCGCCACTCCGTTACACAGATAAGATTGAGAAGGGACTTGCCCCGGGAAGTAGTTTGTTTTGAAGCACAGTCACGTTCCTGCCGAAGAGCTACAGTTGCCCTCCCCAGAGTCCCCTTTCCCCATAAGGGAAGTCCCTGTTCCACGGTTGCAAGGCAACTTTTTAAAGATCAATTTCTGATGTTTTATAGTAGAACTGATACGTGGACTTTGGAGTCAGAAAGACTTGGGTTCAAATTACAAGACAGCCATCTAGATATAGCTTGATTTAGAACAAGCTCCATCTTTTTTCTGAGCAGGGACTCTGGGCCCAGCTTTCCTGGCACCTCACGGCACAAATACAGTGGAGGCCAGTCCATAGAGCACAGTGAAAACAGTGCCCCCTAGAGTTGTGCCCTGCAGCCCCTGCTTCTGAGCGTCACTATGCTGTAAATGTGATTTGAACAACTGCCCCACATGCTGGTTATGGAGGAGGATGGACAATAATGCATTTAACTTGGATCTATTAGGGTCACAAGAAATAGTTCATTCTTTTGGCTTAAAGCTCGTTCCTGAGATGCTTCCGGGTCCATTTGTTTTTATACAGCCACATGTTAGAGGGCGCTTTAAGACCCTTCCATGCACGCAAACGTGTATTTAGCCTCCTGAGGGACTGGAGTTGATTAATGCTCACGAATGAGTGTGGTGCTGTCATCTGAGTCTACTCATGAGACGTGGAGCAGGAAACAGGTGCTGCTCGGTGGAGGGTCAGCATGACATACAGCTCTCCTGCCCTGTCACTCTGCCTTGGGCATAAGGGAAAGAGTATTCTAGGGCAAGTACCAATGCCTTGGTGATCTTTCTGAATCTTGACTCAGGGCGCATTGCCTGCCCACGAATTCAGTTACCATAGCAAAGGCCGAGCCTGACTCAGGTTTTGATGTCTGATCCCTGCCGGCTCTCGGGCTCTGCACCTCCCTCCTCCACTCTTGCTCCAGATGTGGACACATTGATGAGAAAGTCTGGTGGGCCCTCCGTCTACACTGTGGGGAGTTCAAACCATGCAATTCCCGAGCCATGTACAGAGGATCCTCACCCTGCCTCTAGCCCCAAACCTGAAAACAGCTGGGAGCCATTTGTCTCTCCTTCACTTGACCTGCTGTTTATTCCCCAGCAGCTTGGGGGCCTGTCCTGCTCTCCCCAGAAAGTTCTATTATGTGAATAATAAATCTTTTCGTACCATCTTGGTACATGGGTAGTATCATCAGTCTCAATATCAGAACCAATTTTGAGTGGGAGGTTGATCATATCCTCCACTAGGCAACTGTGAAATATTAATTGTGCCTTTAATACTCTAATTTGGAGGCAACTAGGATGGAGAGAAAAGAACATTGGACATGAGGTTTAAAGACCAAAGTTTAGCTCTGGCCAGGTGGTCGCATTGGTTGGAGCATTTTCCCATACACCAAAAGCTTGTGGGTTTGATTCCCAGTCAGGGCACATACCTAGGTTGTGGGTTTGATCCCCAGCTGGGGCATGCACAGGAGGGAACTAATTGATGGTGTTAAACACTACAATTTAGGGTCTTATAATTTTAAAGATAGCATTAAAAGTAATGATAGTTAACGTGATCTGCTTTTGTATAAGGCAACAAAGCTGTAAATGTTTATCTTTGCCTTTTTAGCTCCTTTGTTTTTCCCCTATGCCCAACTTCTTGTTTTATTTTCAAAGGGAGATTTGAAAATCCTTGTGTTGCCTCAAATTTAGGGTGACCTTTCTTCAACACATAGAGAACTCTTTTCTTTCAAAGGAACAGTTCTGTTTTTCTGGCCAACTTTCCTTTGTGGAAAAATAGAATTATAGATAGAATGTCAGAGCTAGAGTGACTTAGAGATGATCCTGAAGAATCCAACCTCTACTTAGAGGTGAGAAGACTGAGGTCTTATAGGTTCATTCACTTCCTAAGACGGGACAACCAATTAATGATTATCTTGCCTTTTCCCCATGTTGTACTATGTACTATACAAGTAATCATTTCTTGGTGTCATGAGGAACATTTTAGACCCATCTATCTATTTAACGTGAACTCAAGTTCTTTCGTAAACCTCTGAGTTACACACACATTTGGAAATGGATTCTACTTTACTTTTTGGCCTTTTGTGGACTCTTAAAATTAGAGTACACCTTAAAAGTGATAGGCCTTCACATCGCACACAGTGTGGAAATTTTCTTGACCACATCTCTGATTGGTAAACATCTAGTTTTCTCTAACAATTCCAGGGGCAAAGACCCAGCATAGGTCTAAGTCATTCTGCTTTCTCTTGGTCATTTTTCACACAGTACCCTCTGCCTAAGTCAGCCCGTTCCCTCTTCATTTTTGTTTATTTTATTCCAAAGCTTAAATTCTTTATTCTTAGGCCAGAAACATTCTTCTCCAAGAGCAATTCCTTGAGGTCTTCTTACCTTTCTTGACCCTGTTCTTTTGTGTGTGTTTGACAGTGCCGTCATTTACTCAAGTCTTTTAAAAATTGGAGCTTATTGCAGGGCTTGGAGAACTACTTGTAAAATGAACAGTCTCACTGGTTTTGCTCTCCTTTGGATGATTAGAGATTACATATTATCTCTTAGTGTCACAACAACCTCATGGAAGAGGCAGTGCATGTGATGTTGCTACCAAGGAGGAAATCAAAGCTGAATGAGGCCACTTGATTCATAGACATCCACACCACTGGCAAGAGATAGCTTTTAGGCAGCATGTCCTATATCATTCAAGCTCAGTTTTGTTTTTGACACTACATGTGTTTTCTACATTAAAGCAATGTCTTGCACGTGTGACTCTGTGGGTGGCAAGGACATTTTGGGGGGAATGTGGAATAGTTCTTTGTGTTCTTTAAAATCAATCCTATACTGTATATAATCTCTTCCCATAGCCACCATGCATTGCATGACTTTTAATTTTTTTCCCATTTTGTTTATTTTGAGTAGTTAATTTACTTTCCCTCTCCCTGGCTCCATATATGGCTTAGATCGCTTAGGATGGAGAACAGATTTTTGCGCCCCCCTCCACCCCCCCGATTTTGCATAGCTTCCTGAATTCATGACAGCCATTTGCCTTTGATTTCCACACTGGAATCTTGCCTATGAAATGAGTCCAACTGTTCCTAGGTAATTTCTCAGTTTTAGATTGATTCCAATCATGTTGAAACAAAACAGACTTGTGAGCCATAAGCTCAGTTTTTAGATTTTGAAGACTGGCATGTTTTCAATTGGTTCTAGAATTAGAAACTAGTTAGGGAAGGGTTAGAGAAGAGTAAGCAGTTCTTGGCAGCAGGCACACGCAAGGGCCATCCGTGAACGGGCCGGGAGCAGGCACATCACTCCTCTTTCTCTCTCTGATCTTCAACATCACTGCTGGCAAGGCAGGCCTCCTGACATAGACCTGCCACTCTCCCTGAATGGCCAGGACATCGCGCCTGTGAAGTGCCCGCATGGTTCCAGAAACATGGCAGGTCCTCGGCAAATGATACTAGGCATGAAAAATGCTGTATGGACTTCAAAGGTCTCGTTATTATTGTTAGCTAGTTCTTTCTTGGGTGCTTAGAGTTCACTCTTTAATGAGGGGCCACTCCCTTCTTAACATTTCTGAAACAACATTCAATCACAAAGGCTGCCTTTGATCTCTCTGAATAGGTCACAGCCAGGTTTTTAAATAGTTATAATCTCCAGGTAATCATAGTGCACATGCTGACAGCTTGCTGCCTAGAAGGGGGGAGTGTAACCAATAAGTGCCCTTACTCACCACTTGCATTTCTCCATTCCTGGATTAACCGGGTAGGAAGTATGAGAAGGAGCTCTGGCTTTCTTTTCCCTTTGGGAATCTTCTTGCAAAACAAGTCATTCCAGCTGCAGTGTCCTACCTAGTTCCAGGGGGTAAGCAGAGAACAGACAACGGGAGTCAACAAAGGATTTGAAAGCATGAGGTTTGGAAACAGACAGATGGGTTGATTCTAGTCCAAGATTAGCTGTTTTCTGCTCTAAAGGAAGTGGCAAGTTCTTTCCACTCTAAGTCCCATTTTCCTCCTTTATAAATGGGACACCATATTGCCTACTCACTGGGTTGCTGTGAGATCAAGAGAGATGGTAGATATTAAATAAATGTTAGTTTTTGCTCTAGATCTTTGGCATATGCACCAATGTCTGCCTCATCGGGGTGTGATGCTTTTCTTCCCATGTCAGCGAATCGGCCCCTCCCCAGTCCCAAGCAGGGAGTATTTCCATTTCACAGCCTGCCTGAAGACCGACAAAACCCATATTCCTCGTATGCTATTCATTCATTCATTCAACCTATTGATGTCCTTCTAGGTCCTCGGCTATGAGATGCAAGTTAATTGGAAGTTATTTTTTGTGTGTGTTTAAAATATTAACCAATCTCTTGTATTAGAAAATAATCACTTAAGAGATACCTTAAATGAATAATTGAGCTTCTGCAATGTTTTGTAGTTTAGAAACTATATAAGGCATTCAGGTACTTCAGTGAGACATGACTGAATGATTCATTTATTATTTTTGAATGTCATATATATGTATACATATGTATATATGTGTCTATAGTTTATTTTCTTGCAAATAATATAGCCATGTCATAGTTCCATTGTATAGATAGATCTCAGAAAATAAAAGGTTATGTGTTATTTACTAAAAAAAAAAAAAGAAAATCATTCCAGATTTATTTTACTGTAGGGTTTCAGCTTTTCTCATTTAAAATGAAGCTCCATTAAGTCACTTGGCATTACTTCCCTTAACAAACATTAGTGAAGAGACCACTACATGGCATGGCTGTGTGACTCCTTGGTCCCACTGAGTCTTTCCCAAAACAGTCCCCCTAAGGCAAAGCTGAAGGTCGGATCCTGTGGGCATGTCGTGGAGGAAATGGCACAGTCAAAAGAGACACATTGAATCCAGAATCCGCTGTTGACCCGAGGAGGTCACAGTGCTCCAACTAAAACCATGAAGTCAAGGAGGATGAGACAGAAGGGGGAGAGGGACATGCTATGGACTGGGTGTCTGTGTCTCCTCCAAAGTCCTCTGTTGAACCCTTGCCCCCAATGTGATGGCAATTAGGTCATGAATGTGAAGCCCTCCTGGGGGCTTCGGTGCCCTTCTGAGAGGAGAAATGAGAGCTCACCCTTCTCCTTCCCGCCCTGTGAACATAGCAAGAGGACGGCTTTCTGCCCTCACCAGACCCCGACCATGGGAGCCCCCTGACCTCCGGCTCCCACCTCCAGACGTGTGGAAAATGCCTTCTGTGTGAGCCAGCCAGCCTGCGGTGTTGCATCACGGAAGCCGGGACTGGCTGAGGCAGGGTGGAAAATGCAGACTGGGGAGCAGGGCGTATGACTGAGAGGGAAATGGTGTAGCAGGATTCTAAACATGGGGATCCAATGCCTAAGACGTATGTAGTTTTTTATCCTAACGATGAACAGGCTCTTACCGAGTATTCCTACCTAGCAAACTGGAGATGCAACGTGAAACCACTCTTTCCCTGAAGGAGTCCTGTCCACTGGCTGTGCCCATTCCGGCCTTATCTGGGATCTAGGTCAGGGGTTCGCCTGGTCTGGCCTATCTCTGATGTAGACGTAGCTGTTGCAGGCTGTCATAGTTTAGTGTTATTGAAACCTTAGATTGTACAGTTATGAATACTTGCACTCTTTCCGAATCTTCATTTAAAAAAGAAAGAAGTCTGGCTAAAATTAGAGTCACTACATAATTTATCTACAGGGATAAAAAGTATTTGTCAAAAACCTGAATAGCTGCTCTTTCGGACGGTTGTATTATTGTAAATTAATGAAATGACATGGTGTACCTTAATCTGTGACAAATGGATTCTCTTTTTGCATATTGGGGGGGGGGAAAGCAAGAGCTGACCCTGAAACGGTGAGATAAATGCATGTCATGGCTATACAGTATCAGATAGTTCTACCGCCTTGAGCACGGTTTTCGGAGGAACCGCAGACTTGGGCCTGAGCAGGGGCAGAGTCGGGGAAGGAGTCCTGGCTCCTTTTCTGCCGCCTGCTCACAGCGTGATTCTGGGCAAGTGGTTTAAAAACATCATGCAACTGTTTTCCAGACCTTCTACAAAAGATAACTTCTAGTCCTAGCCCAGAACTTTACTAAGGATATAAGTTATAAGAAATAAGTACAGAAAATTGTGGTACACGTATACAATAAAATACTACTCGGCCATAAAAAAAGAATGAAATCTTACTGCGTGCGACAGCACGCGTGGACCTAGAGGCTATTGTGCTAAGTGAAATAAGGCAGCCAAAGAAGACAAATGCTGTATGATTTCACTTATATGTGGAATCTAAAGAACAAAATAAACAAAATTGAAACAGACTCATGGATACAGAGAACAGACTGATGGTTGCCAGAGGGGAGGGAACTTCAGGGGCTTGGTGAACAGGTGAAGGGATTTAAAAATCCAAATAGGTAGTTAGAAATCAGTCACAGGGATATAGAGAGGTTAGCATCGGGAATATGGTCAATAATTTTGTAATAATTGTGTATGGTATCAGTTGGGTGCTGGAAATATTGGGGCAAACACTTTGTAAAGTGTATGATGACTAACCACTGTGCCATACACTTGAAACCAATGCAACATAGGATTGAATATAAACTTTAATTGAAAAATAAAATTTAAAGTTCCATAAAAATATACATACAGAATAGTATGAGTTTACGTAAAAAAAAAAAAAAAAAATTACATTTGTGATTATTGGCCCTAACGGTGTGCATCAGAATCACATGCTGTGAGTTTTAAAAATCACCAGAAACCAGATTCCACCTCAGACTTAGGGAGCCCTTTCAGCCTCACCTCCACTGTCCCCGCCCCCCCACTCACAGAATATGGGTAAAAATGACACCCAGAGAATGGGAAGGTGGTATAGTTGAAAGAGACCGTCCTGGGTGGCACATGAGGCGTATTTCCACTTGGAGGCTGCCAGGCTGTGAGTTGCAAGAAGGCAGGGAGTGGGGTCGCATCTGCGTGTCTTCCCCTCAGCGGGAAATGGGGCCTCCAGCACGGCGAGACCCGGCGCACCGTGTGACAGGAAGGCGTGCCGACTGCAGGGACGGGGTGAGGTCAGGGTGTTAGAGTTTGAGTCTCTGCTCTTCGGGGCTCTGTGACCTCAGGCACGTCAGCCCCTCTCTCTGATCGCCAAATTGCTGAGCTGCGAAGGAAGGTGACAGGGCTCGGTGGCCCTTGGTGGTTTCCAAAGTACGGATTCCCGGGAGACAGATTTGGCCTTGAACTCTGGCCTCCACTTTTGTTTCTGTGCTTGTGCAAAGGAAGTGGCACCTAGTCCGTTAATTCCCATCTGTTTTCCTCTCCCAATTACAACATTCTGTGTGTGTAACAGCAACATTGACTTGTGGTCTGCCTCCTGCCTGTTTTGCTTTTAATTAATTATACAGAGTGGGTGACGAGTAAATGTGTAATGAATGGAGAGACAGACAAAGCTGTGATCAGACAGTCAGGCTCTAAAAGGTCTGGAAAATTTAGCTTCTTAAAAAGTGCCTCTGAGAAGGTACTGGAATATTAACCACCCTGTGAGCTCATTATAGTTACAAAGTACTTTCAGAAATAGGATAGGACTTGACCTTTCCAGCCACCTGAGACTTGGCCAGCCCTGGGTTGTTTCCACCTTTGCTCAGGGTGCACCTCAGGTCCAGAAGTTTAAATGACTATGTCTACCTACTCTACCCACTGTTTGTGTGTTAACAACACTGACTGTTATTAGTATAACGTACATATACTAATGTGTATGTTCTTCAATGTTCGAAGCACTTTTCATAGACCATTGTGTTGCCAAAACCAATATATTGAAGGAGACTTTAACATTTTAGCTTCTCTCACAGCCAATTTTACAATGATGAAACCCAGTTTTAGTGAGAATGAATTGTTCATCCAACTTCATGAAAATAGTAAGTAGTGGATTCAACAATTCAATTCTCAAGTCTTTTCTTTAATGCCTTGAAAATTGTATTAACGGTTTCTTTAATTATTTCTGTATTCCCATAGATTCATAATATTTTCTGAGGGAATTATTTAATGGAATTGACAGAAATTAGACAACAAAGCAGAGAGGTTGTCCTGTTTGTACTGATTTCATTCTTCTTGGGAGCATCAAGCATATCAAGAAAGAGATTATCTTGTGAATCCAACAGATTTTTAAAATTCAATTCCATTCAGTGACAGAGAATAGTCCCCAAGCCTAGATGTCACCAAATTAAGTCTTTAAATACAGATTATTTCTGAGCTGCATGTCGGGATCACCCCACAGGGTGTCAAATTACTTGAATCTGATATTATGACTTGCATGTGAACTGTAGATGTTGAAAAAGTTATTGACCTGAATTCTAGGATGGCTGCTATGTTTCAAGATGAGTTACAAAAATAAACCAAACTTGCACATTAGCTCTCTCTATCCCAGGTTCATTCATATTTTTTTCCTTGTCTCCTTAGGGTGGTAAGTCAGTTCACTCTAACAGTTTGAGTTGTTTGTTGTGTTTCCCTCCAACCTGTCTCAAAATATATTACTAATGAAGTTAGAGTTTCTCCATTAATTTCTTATAGTCTTGCACCAAAATACATTAATGATCTATCATATTTGTATTATACCTTCTCATAAAATATCCATGTACATTAATTTAACTCCTATATACTTTGCAATAAGAATAAAACAGCGTGATTTTCTCTATATGCATGGGAAAAAAGTTCTAAGATTGTTGCAAATAGTCATAAGAAACTCGAGAAACTGAACTCAGTTCTGCTATCAGAACTCAAGCAGGGTTTTTTTTGTTTTGTTTTGTTTTCCCTACTCTACATATATGGTATCTATGTTAAGATATCACTTCTCTGGACACTTTCATAATCAGTGGACTTCTAACATTTGAGAATTATTAGGTGCTTAGCATTTACCCAGAATGCTGTGTGGCATAGAGTAACTACAGCTTTTCGTACTAAAAGGTGCACTAAGAAAGATTCTATAATGGTTTAGCAACTCTGAAAAGAAACAAACATTTCAGCTCAGCTGTGTTCCCTCATGTTTGCACATTTAATCCAAGTTCCTCTTTATAAGTTTCTGCTCCTTCTTGGAGAATTCTTTCTGCTGCTCTTTGTTCTGCAAATAGATGTATTTTGTTGAGTCTCCAAATGAGAAAAAAATACAAAGAAGAAAAACTACATTTACATGTTATGATTTATTGTCAAAATCGTTATGGTGGTGAGTAGGGATTCACTCTAGTTTATGAATAATATATTTACACTATTACGTCTCCGGGTAAATTTATAAGATTGATGTTCAAAAGAGAGAGACTAAGTATGATGAATTGCTACCACATAAAGGCAGTCATTCTTTATCAGCTTCCCCTCGAAAGGAGCTGGTTTGCCCACAGGAATGCCACAAGGGGTTTCCAGCTGGTGCTTTCTGCTCTTTTCTTTCCATTCCTTTGGACAAAGAAATACTGAGTGCTTCAGACCCACATTTTGTAATCACTTGGGCGGCCTAGCAGCAGTGCACGCTGGGACTAATTAATACAGAGGGGGAGGCAAAATCTATGATTCAGTTAGAATTGGGGCTTTGGAAGCAGCTGAAGGGTTGAAATGTCAGCATTTGAGCATGCCCTGTATTCAGAGAGGCAGTGAATGTCTTCTGGATTCAAGCTGCTGTTAGAGAAATGGAAGGAGGTGGAGCTAGGCAACATCAATTTTCTGTACCATGACTTTTTGTAGCTAGAAGTATATAGTCTAGCATGCTGGTTTCTTTATCCAGCTTCTGTTGATTTAGGGCTGTAACCCAGGGAGCACTGGAGGCATTTGGACGTGTTCGATAACAAAGTGGACAAGTCCTTGCCCTTGGAAAACGTGCGTGTGACTGGGCAAGAGACAGATTGCTAAGTAAGTAAATATGTAGAAAGTCATGTGGTAAAATGACTAGGTTGAAATATAAAACAAGGTAAGGGAAATGGCGGGGGGTGGATTCAGGGAAGATATGCTTTTTCATTTTAATATTTGGGAAGACCGTGTTGATAAAGGGGTGTTTGAGGAAAACCACGAAGGAATCGGAGGTTCAAGCCATATGGTGTCTGTGAGGTAATGGAGCAGGGACAGGGAAGGGTTTGGGGTGGACGTGGGCTAGGTATGTTTGGATGATTACGGAAGCATCAGGAACGGAGGAAAGGCAGACAGTGAGCGCCTGTGTGCGCGAGGCTCACCAGTGGCTGCGGAAGGAGCTGAGGCGATCCATGGACTGAATGGACTCGAGCACATACTGAGAATGTCCCCTGCCTGGCTCTGGGGAGATTCAGCAGGACGAGGTGCCTGCGTATCTCTTAAATGTCTGTCTTGCTCCTGCTCCCTCTGAGCCACACATCTCGGACACATCCAAGAGGTGCCAGCATGGACCCGTTTTCTATGTGTTTCCATCCAGGGCCACCTGGCCTCACCAACTACACAGCTTGCTCCAGGTCCGTCTTCCTAAAGACTGTCCTTCTGCCCAAAATGGTTAAGGCTTTGAGCTTCCTTGAAGCTGCAACAAGCTCTCCTCTCCTTTGGCACCTCACCTGGCTCCAACTTTTACCTTCTTTCCTGAGCTTGGTCAGTCAGTCAAGGATTTTCTTCTTATGAATACCCTGCCTGCTCCACAGCTGCTTCAGGGACTTCCCCACTCGCTGCCTCCAGGGCCACCTCTTGTCCTGTCTCCCCCTGGCTTTGCAGGTGATCACAGGGCATGGGTAAGTCAGAATCTCTGCCCTCAAGAGTCCTCCAGGAAGAGATCACTTGCCCAACTCATTGATACAAGTTGAGTGAGACTGAGATGCCTGCTCTGTTGGAGAAGCAAACAGAGTTTGGAGGAGGGGGAGGAAGACTTCTCTCTGCCATGGGCAGATAATAGAGGCTCATGAAGAAAGTGACCTTCAGTTTGGGCCTTGAAGGATGAACGATATTGCAGCGGGCGGAAGGCATGAGGGTTGGGAAAATGCATTCTGTGCAGAAGGAGCTGCTTGTACAAATACACATGTGTATAAAAGTACAGGACATTTTTCTTGGGCTGGGAGTCAACCACTGTGCCTGGAGAGCGTGCACAGAGGGAAGCCTCAGGCCTCAACGCAACCCAGGCGTGTGGACCTGATCTCAAGGACAATGGAGAGCGGTCTAAAGATTTTTAACATAATTGGAGGGGTGGTTGTTTGTGATCAATTCGTTTTAAGGGAATTAGTCTTCCCAATGTAACTAACTCTAAGTTGATTTAAATATGCACTTTGAAAATGATAATCCTGTGGGTCATGCCCCATAGAGAAAATCAAGGCAGTTGAAAACCTGCAGATTTATCATTTATTATCATTTAAAAAGATGAGATTGAACATCCAGTGGCACTTGCTATGTGCTGGGAACTCATCTAAGCCCTTTATATTGGGACTAGCTTGCTTAGTTCTCACAAGGGGGCCATCGGTGTAGAACGATTATTATTTTAGTTTTACAAATAAATGAAATTTCCCCAGTAAGGGGAGAGTGTTAGAGTCATAGAGTCAGGGCCTCAAGGAACCATAGAGGCCGTGCACGGCCTTCCCATTAAGTGGGACAAAACCAAAGTCTAGAGAGGGGACAGGCTCCGTCCACAGTCACCAGCAAGTGAGCAGTGGACCTGAGACTGGAGTCCGGGTCCCCTGGCTCCAGGTTCCACATGAGTCAGCAGGAAGCATGCAGCGACTCGTGCGTCCCAGGGTTCTGCCACATTATTCATGGATGAGGCATGAAGGTACCCTTTACTCAGTCATCTGAGAGGCCCCAGGAAGCCGCTGCTCTCCCTGATGAGTGACTTGTCACCTCTAGTGATAGATTCACAGGGGTTAATCACTCCTTCCTGCTCCCAACCCCTACAAGATCTTTTAACGCTGGAATGAGCTGGAATGGAGCCTATTTGAAGTAGGTGTACCCTTTTCATGAGTAAGCTGGTCGGAGGTGTTCATGCCATCCCCCGCCCTGCCCTCTGGGAAGACAATGCTGGGTTGCCATGGTACCAGGGATTAACGGGGCGAAGAGAAGGGGCTCTGAAAGCAGAGGACATGGGCATTCCAGACGGCTTTAGGTCAGTCTTAAATCAGGAGTCGGCACTAGATTCCTTCTATTTTACCCATTTCAATTCCTGCCATTGCTCTCTCATGACATTGTGCTAAGACATGGCTGGCCCTGCACCATGTATAATGTCATAAACACCTGTCGTCATCTACGTCTGTGGCTTCCCTTCCGTTTGGTTGGTTCGTTGGATGGTTGTTTGGTTGGTTGGTTGGTTGCTACGGAGCCTGCTGTTTCCGGGAGTCCTTCCTGACCCTACTGCAGCCAGCCCTGAGCACACCTTAACCGTGTGACTTCCGCATGGGCAGTGCACTTGCTGTCACTGTGCATGCTGCCAAGTGAGGCCACAGCAAACCTGGGTGCCACCTTCAGTTCCCCCTGTCAGTAACCTATAGCACACTCCTGAGTTCTCCTTGGCAAGGTAGGTCACTGCCAGGGTGTGGGAGGACCTACCAAAGGTCTCCTCCAAATCCGAAAAACAAGAGCCTCTGATGTTGATGGAGCACGGTCGTTTCCGAGTTGGGATAATGAGGCCGCCATTTCTCTTGGAGTCTGTGCTCTCCCCTTTAATGAGAAGTGAGTGGATTGCTCCTAGGAGGCTCCTGCAAGGGGTTCAGACTTCTGTGTACTTTCTGCGTGACCTTGGATGAACCTTTTCAACATGCATAGCCTGGGTTTCCTCATCTGCATATTAGTGAGAAGAGTATCTACTTCTTTTACTGTGAGAAGATCCAATGAGAGAAAGGATAAAGGTACAGTACAGCCCAGATGATAACTTTAAAAGGTGTTTGAGTTGCAGCCACACAAAGGAGTTTAGTACTTGTTACAATTGAGGTTTTATCTGGTTGGATTTGACATAGTTGTAACTGCCAGGTTACAACTCCATTGTCTGAAATGAGTGAGGGGTCCTTTTGTTACTGAGATAGAGTCATTTTAACTCAGTGGCAAGGCTGCTGCTGAGTGCGCGTTCAAGGGCATCCTGGAGAATCCATAATTAACTCAGTGTTTAGTAGAATCTTATTTATTCTTTGGAATAGTTAGCACAAGGACACATATAACTGGACTTGCAGTTCCAACATAAGAAAAAACATCAATGACTTCATAAATATATCTATACCTGTTGAAAAGATGTTTCCAACAAACCATAATGAAATGTATTATTATTCCACCTGTAAGACTAAATAGATTTGCAGCTGGTTGCGGTCTGCTTAGTGTCTGTCCTCCTATGAAATTGCCCATCCAGAGATGCCTACTGTAATCATTCAGGACTGATTTGCAGCAAATTAGCTCAAGTGACTTCACATTACTACCTTCCACTAAAGACACTTTCCTGATGGGTCCCGTATCTTGCTGGGTCTTCAAAGTCTCCTTTGGTTTTTGTTCTTGGATTTCAAAAGAGCTTAGGACCATTTACAGTAGTCCAATTAAATGTAATAAAATTAATTAAGGACTGTAAAGAACAGGAGCTTCAAGGCCAGGAAGTCAAACCTTGAGTGTACTTACAGTCAGATAGAAAAGGCCGTGCAGAGCAGGGGGAGAGACACACTCATTCAAAACACATTAACCTATGTTTATTGACTGATAGTCTACTGTGAGTTAGAGGTCAGACTAGGAATAAAGCCTGGCACTTGTCTTTGAGATATTCCTACTTCAGCTGGAGTGACAGGAACTCACATTGTGCTGTGATGTGTGTGTGAAGGGCTGGAAACCCCAGAGATGCCTCATTTCCAGTGGCTCTTGTAACAAATTGCTATGCTCTTAGTGACTTAAAACTATCTGAATTTATTATCATGAAGGTCTGTAGGTCAGAAGTCCAACCTGGGTCTCACTGAGCTAAAATCAGCGTGTTGGCAGCGGGCATTCCTTCCGGAGGCTCCAGGGGAGAATTCCAGCCCCTGGAGACCATCCACCTTCCTTGGCGCATCTTCAAAGTTGGAACTGAGTCCTTCTCCCTCTCTGTCATGGTCACCTCCTCTTCTGCCTCCTTTCACTTCGAAGAACCTCTATTCATGTGCTAAGGCTGCACTAACAAAGTGCGAAGTCACAAACTCGGTGGCTTAAACAACAGCAATTTATTGTTTTACTCTTCTGGGGGCTGGAAGTCAGAGACTGGGGGATCGGCAGGGCTGGCTCCTTCTGAGGCTATGGGGGAGGGGCCGTCTGGGCCTCTGGTGGCGAATTGGCAATCTTTGGCATTCCTTGGCTTGTAGAAGCATTGTTCTGGCCTCTGCTTCATCTTCACCTGGCCTTTTCCCTGCGTGTGTTTGCTCACGTCCAGAGTCTCCCTTCTTATGGGGGCACCAGTCACACTGAGTTAGAGGGCCACCACACTCCAGCATGACCTCCTATGAATGAATGATACCTGTAATCACCCCATTTCCAAATAAGGTCATACTCAGAGGTGCTTTGGGGTAGGATTTCAACATATGGATTCTGAGGGACGCAATTCAAGCTGTCCCAGGACCCTGTGATTACATAGGGCCATCTGGGCAGCCCAGATTGCTCTCCCTTCACAGGAGCCTTCATGCAGTCACATCAGCAAGGTGACAGACAGGTAGCATACGCACAGGTTCCACAGATGAGGATGTGGAATCCTTTGAGTGTGTGTGTTGGAGGGTGGGGTCACTGTTATTCCAGGTACCCCAGAAGGCTACTGGAGTCAGACATTGTGGAAGACCTAAGGGACGAGGGGAAATTCTTGAAACGGAGGCGCTCTTTTGACGGAGGATGTGCCAGGCAGAAGGGGCTGTGTCCCAGGACACGGTGGAAAACAATAGTGCCCTCAGCAAACACCACAGGACTGTGCAGCCAGAACCCTTCCCCACTCAGGCTTCGCCTTGCTCAGTGTGACATGCCGCGCCGTTCTCTTTACCTTCCAGCACCTTCTCCAGCTCCCTGTGAGGCCACAGACCGCCTGTTCTCTGTCAGCCTGCACTCCTGTCTCCTCTCCGCTGCTCCCGAGGTGGAATAAAGGCGCTGGCCAGCTCTGCTGCTGCCTCCTTTTGCAGATAAGGTTTCCTTGGCACCCTTTCCTGTGAGTTCCAGGTGCAAATATCAGGCAGCCTCCTCAGCCTCTCCCCTTGGATAAATAACCGCTACCCCGAACTGAGTGATTCCGGGGAAGGACCCTTGGACTCCACTGAGCAGCCCAGGCCGCTTCCTGACCTCAGTGCCCTCACCGTTCGCCCCGTCCGGCAAGTCAAATACATAAGAGGAAGCCTTGAGTTTTCTCTTTCCTTCTCCCCGTCCCCGCACCCATCCATCCGCAATCCAGCGAGCACTGCTTCTAAAATGCCCCCGAGCCCGAGCCTTCTCACTCCAGTATCATAGTGACAGCCGCCGCCCCGTTTGCATCAGCACTTGTGGGCTGCGCTCAGGGAACAGCACCTGCCGTTTTCCTCCCTTCTACTCTGCACACCCCGCCCCCCACCCCCTGCAGAAAAGCGCTACCCAGCAGCCTGGTCATCTTTTTGGAAGTAAATCGGACATTTCTTCCTCTGCAATGGATTTTCATCTCGCTTAAAAAAAAAAATTCACTGGCCTGGTTGACAAGACCTACACGAGTCCACGTGGTTGAGGCTCTGCTTCTCCCACTTGGCTCACGGCTCCCCTGCGTCCCTGGCCTGCCTTCGTGGTGTGAACACAGCCACAGCATCCCTGTATCTGAAACTTTGCGAAATTACTGTTCCTTCTGGGCAAACACTTTGTTCCACGTTTTCACCTGACTGGCTCACTCTTATCATTGTGACCTCAGTTTAAATGTCACCTCCTCAGAGAGTCCTACTTTGACACTCTTTGCTACATATCATCCCCAGATTCTTCTCTCATCTCACGGCTGTAGTCACAGAGCTTTTTATTTTCTGAATGCATCTTATTTTGCTATTGCTTGGTCTCTCCCCTTCCCTCCCCACGGTGCTGGGGTAGGAGCCACACAATGGGAAAGAGCTTGGTCTTGGGTAGCAAAGGCTTCCTGCACAAGGTGCCACCGAGCCTTCTGGTGACAGTTCCTTCTTCATGCACACAGGCGCCTGTACACGCATGCTTTCACACTTTTATACTTTTACTGTTTCTCTTTCTACCTAAGTTTTCATGCACTATTATATTGCGAATACTTTTGTATGTTACCAAGTGTACATTTTCACATCATGGGTAATAGCCGCAGGCTCTCATATTTTCTGGATATACCATGATTGGTTTCTCAACCAGTCCCTGAAAGCTGAACACACCGGTAGTGTCTCCTGTGTGCTTTTCTCAACGCTCGTATTTTTGTAGGGGCAATTTTTGGTCAGGATTCACAGGAAGGCCAGGCCGCTTGTAACACACAGACGACGTATGCCAGATTGTATACAGTCTGTACTACGGTGAGCCCACTATGTGCCTCGAGTCTCAGGCCCCGTGGCTGCCCACTGCTCTGTATCAGGACCGCGCAGGCTGGCGTCACAGCCAGGAACCAATGGCAATGACTGACTCAGCTGGGTCCGCTCAGGTCACCGTGGCACCTCCCTTGAACGCTAGGCACTGCTGTAACCGTTCTGAATGTTTGATCTCAAAACCCTTTCTACTATGGCCTTAAAGTTAGATTAAAAAAGTGATGTATATTCATTTTGACACATGTTGCAAAAGCTCTTTCTAGAAAATTTGCTTCAGTTGAACATGTATAAATCCCAAGGCTGGAAACGTTATGTAATTATAACTTCACCAACACTGGGTATTTCCAATCTTTAATTTTTGTGAATCTTATTGGGGAAAATATATCTCACTATTTTTTGGCATTTGTTTGAAAATTGATAAGTTGAGCATGCTTTTATATAGTTATTGGTGATTTACATGGCTATTTAAGAGAAACTTCCTACTGATGTGTTTTTCCCTCTTTTCATTGGAATGTGGGAGTTTTAAATTTTCTTTTTCTTGAGTCAGGCTTATTGAAGTATAATTATTTTAACAGTTTTATTGATATATAATTCACGTACGACTCACTACTTAAAGTGTGCAATTGGATAAATTTTAGTACATTCACAGATTAATTCCATCATTACCATGATCTAACTTTAGCACATTTTCGTTGCTCCGGGAAGAAACTCTGTCACGATCAGCAGTCGCTCCTTATCTTTTCCCCGCCCCCATCCCTGGCAGGCGTTGATCAGCTTTCTGTTTCTATCAACTGACAACTGAATCGTACAGACTTCTGTGACTGACTACTTTAACTTAGCATAATGTTTTCAAGGTTTATCCGTGTTGTTGCATGTGTGAGTACTTCATTCTTTTTTTATTGTGGAATCATATTCCATTTAATGAATATGCCATATTTTATTTATTCATTTATCAGCTGATGGGATTTGGGGTGTTTCTACTTTTGGCTAATAGGGTTTCAGTATGCATAAACACTGCTATAAACATTCACATATGTGATCCAGCAATTTCACTCCTGAGAAGAATTAAAAACAGGGTCCTCAGGAGAGATTTGTACACCATTTCATTGTGACATTACTCACAATAGCTGAAGTCTGGAAATGACCCAAATGCCCACGGAAGGAAGAAAACACAAACCACATGTGGCGTATACATACAATGGAATAATTATTCAGCCTTAAAAAGGGAGGACATTCTGACACATGCTACAACATGAATAAACCTTGAGGACATTATGCTAACTGAAATAAATCAGTCACAAAGAGACACATACTGTATGATTCCACGTACATGATATACATAGTCGGATAAGATCATCACTCTCTGTCTCCACCGTGCTCGAGCCCACCCGGTTCCCCTAACACGTCAGTCAGCCCCTCTTGCTCGTCCTGCAGTTAGATAAGCTAATCATTAAAGAAATCTACCCTGTAGCCCAGGAATGACCAAAACAACCTCCCTGCCCCAAGCAGATAAGGAAGGTATGTACGAAATGTTTGATTGTTTATCCAAAGAAGTTTTGCTGTCCCACGTGGACACTTGCTGATCTCGAGATGTCTGTGTCATTGTCACCCGCTGACCTCCGTCCTCTTCCATGCCCCCTTCCCCTGACATTAAAAGAAAACCCTGGAATTCTGTACTCTTTCAGGATGGTTCTTTAGGATACCAGTCCCCCATCTTCTTGGCTTGCTGGCTTTCCAAATCAATTCACCTTCCTTGCCCCAGTTCCTTGCTCCTTGACTTTGGCAGCAAACAATTGAGCTTTAACTCATTTATACTTAGAGTGGTCAGAATCACAGAGACAGAAAGTAGAGCAGCAGTTCCCAGGGGCCAGGGGAGGGGTACATGGGGCAGATTGTTTAATAGATATAGTTTTAGTTGTACAAGATTAAAGAATTCTGAAGACGAATAGTAGTTGCATAACATTATAAATATATTTTATACCGCTGAGCTGTGTACCCTTAAAAATGGTTATCATGGTAAATTTTATGTTTTCTATATTTTGCCTCAGTCAAAAATTAGAAAAAAAAAATCATGCACAAGTTTTTGTGTATACACATATTTCTATTTCTGTTGGGTATATTGCCAGGAGTGGAATTGCTGAGTCATATGGAAACTCTGTATCTAACATTTTAAGCAACTGCCAAACAATTTTTCAGAGCAGCAGTTATATCATTTTATATTCTTACCAGCAATGTATGAAAGTTAGTTTTTTCACATCCTCATCAACAAGTTATTTTCCTTTTTTTTTTTTTTTTGAATGTGGGCATCCTCATGGATATGAAGTATTATCTCATTGTGGTTTTGATTTGCATTTCTCTAATGTCTATTATGGTTATCGTCTTATGTGCTTATTAAACATTTGTGTATCTTTGGAGAAATGTCTATTCATATACTTTATTAATTGGGTTTTTAATCTTGTTATTCAAGAGTTGCAAGCACTTTTTATGGATTCATGATATAGTCCATTGTCAGGCAAATGATTTGCACATACTTTCTTGTATTGTATCTTTGTCTCCATTTTCTGGATGGTGTTATTTGTAGCACAAAGGTTTTAAATTTGATGAAATCAATATTATATATTTTTATAAACAAAATCATATCATCTGACAGGTATGCAATACAATGCAACTTTTTGGTGTGCAGTTCTGTAAGTTTTGACAAGTGCATATTGTCCTGTATTCACCACCATAATCAAGAAATAGAACAAATTTATTATCCCAATGAAATCTCTTAGGCTACTACCAATCTTTTTTCTGTCCATAAAGTTTTGATTTATCAAGAATATTTTGTAAATAAAATCACAGACAATAAAATATCAGATGTGTTTCTGGTTTTAGTGAAAGGAATTCTATTGAGTGGTTCTTTATATTCAAGCTTGCCCATCTTATGTTTTCTGCTTTTTTTTTTTTTTAACCTTTGCTCATGGTTTTAATTTTGATTTGTCTGTCACTTACTTTTAGGTGTGACTTCTTTATTCTACATATATAGCACATCTAAATCTTAGCATTCTAATTAGGTATGCAAATTTCCTGGTTTGAGTCAAGTTTGCAAGAGGATAGTACAAAGGAGCTGCAATTTAATGAGGATAAAGAAATTACAAATGAACTGAGGTGGTAGTTTTACAACATGTATTTTTTATATGAGAAAATGTTCTTCAAATGAAACTTTGCATAGGACCTCAACCTAGAAACACAGAAAAGCAGAATTTCTCTTGAATTCTGCACACAAGCCCAGCCCGTGGCTCCCCTCCTTTCTTCAGAGCATCTTTGGAACACCAGCAGCTCTCTTGTGAGTTGTCCTGAGTTGATGCATCCACTAGGAGCACGAAGATGCTGGTCTTCAGGGTTTGAATCAGGATGAAGAAGTGGGAGAACCTTGGGAAACAATTAGCCTAATGGCAGGGGTCATGACCTCAGACAATGGCTTTCCTTATCTGGTCTGTACTGCTCAGAGTGCCCAGGGGGACATTAGAATACTCAGGGACAAGGACAGCTCTCTTTATACAATAGAATGGTTGCTCTGTGGAAATTGATTAGAGTAGTTCCAAATCATTCCAGAATACAGATCAAGAATGAGAATGATTAAACAAACACGTAAAAGAAAAGATCATTCTAAAAACAAGAGCAACAGCATCATAAACTGCCGTGGTAAGTGTCTGAAGTAGGTAGAGTTTCTTGCGCCGCATGAAAAGTCAGAGGAGAGAACACGAGATCCCACCTGCACTGAATTCTGTGCCTGCGGAGACCGCAGGCGCACAGCTCTTTGGTGACAGGCAGGCACGGCCCAGAGTTCAGCCGCTGCCTCGCTGCCTCTCCGGCTGTCCAGAGGCACAGAGCGGGGCACTGGTGCAGCCGGTGATGGGGAACCCTCAAGTCAATTTGTCTTTAAGTTTTCAATTCCAACCTTATAAATATTAATCAACATCAAGCTCAGAGTTTCTCACGTGCTGTGTTTATTAAAATAGCATACATTTGGTTAATTTTGGCCCCCATTTTTTATGGCATGAGGAGTCTTGGCAGAACCAAGAGGAGCTTATCGGGGCTGCGCTGCGTGTGTCTGTCCTTTCAGCATGTGCAGAGGCGAGGAGGGCCTCTCAGTGGCATTTCCCCAGGGTCTCCGCCTTTGCACAGATATCCCCCCTCTTGACCCCACCAGGGGCTACAGAACTGCCTGGCTCTTGCTGTAACCACCGCAGGATTGTGCCTGCTTTTCCTCTCTGCTCTCCCTCCCAGTGAATTCTCACGTGCCCACTGGGACCCCATTAGGTTAAAATTTTGCCTGCCTGTCAGTGGAGGGCTGCCGCTCTACCTTGTTTGCCTAATAAGCTGCACATAGTAATGCATTTTGGTAAGGAATTTGGGGACTCACTCAAAATGTCATGCATTCCAAACTGCAAATTAAATGCAACATGATTTTTTGAACTGGCCACTCTACATTTATTGAGTTTGACTTCGGTAATTTGTTATTATGTTTTTCCTCTAAGGCTTATGCCCTCAGTTGTTTCCATTTGGTAGAATTTCGTGGTTTTTCTAAAGACGTGTAATGTGGTTGATCAGCTGCCCTGACTGCGGCGGATTCTGTGGGTCAGGAGCCTGGCCTAGCCGGGCCTCATCCCTGCGTCTGGTTTCGTGAGGCTGCATTCAAGGTGCTGGCCAGGCTGTGTCCTCGTCTGAAGGATCAAGTGGAGAAGAATCTTTCTTCCAGGTTCATTCAGATTATTGGCAAAATTAATTTCCATGAGGCTGTATGGGTCAGGACCTGACCTTTTTTCTGGGGGAAGGTAGCCACCTTAGACCTTAGAGCCGTCCGTGATTTCTTCTGTACAGACCTCCTCAGCCTCGTCCCTCTCACTGAAAATCCAGGAAAGTGGAAGGCTTTCACCTCAAGGGGAACCGAGTCCCCTTAGAAAAGGCTTTTACATAAGTCAGACTGACCTAGGAAATACCATTCAGTAACTGAAAATGGACCCATTTGACGACTTAATTACCGTTTCAAAATCCATCACCTTTGCCATATGCTATGGCTGGAAGCAAATCACAGGTCCTTCCTACGCCCAAGGCAAATTTTTATACACATGTAAACACTAAGGGGTTGGTGATCTTTGGGGGTCACCTTAGGGTCCATCTGGAGAAGTTTTAAACCAAATTTGCATTGCAGGTCTCAAGAGGAGGATCTCAAGTTGAGATATAAGGAATCAAAGGGACTATTGTAGGAAAAGTTCCCAAAAGGAGACTTGCTGAATTGAAAGAATCAGAAAAGCAAGAACTGAATGAACCCTGCCATAAACAATTATAGGTGGAGAAGATTACAGAGCATTCAGGTCATCAGCGAGGGCCCCGTGGGCTAAACTCCTGAGCAAAAGTGCAAAAAAGCTGCAGCTGTTTTTTTGTGCTTCATTTTGAACCTCATTTTTGTGGGCACATCAGCTCTTTGTCAAGGTTAAATTGTAGCAAGCACTGCCTCAGTCATTGGAACATATTTTGTCATTTCATTGTGTTTCCATGAGGCTCAAACGACAGAATCTAGTCCTTTGTAAACTGTGAAGCTCTGTAAAATGATGAGGGCAAACTGCTCCTATTGCCATTGTCATTAGGACACTTTCCTGGCCTTCTCTTGTGCTACTCTTGTCTTTTTGCTCCAAATGTTCACCTGCGATTTTCCACCCAATGCCGGTGTCTCACAGGAAGGCTGTGCGGCGTCTGGGGCTGTATCCTCACTCCCAGAGGATTTGCCTATAGGGCGAGGAGGATTCATACTTAGGGCCTAGCAGACAGGAGGCTGCGCACCAGGTCGGGGTGCGTGCCGCTGCAGGGACGTCGTGACTTCCGCACCTTGGCTGGGAAGTGTCGGTGAACGTTGTTCAGGGGAGGGCCCGGCCACGCCACGGCCCTGCAAGGGTTCGACTGAAAAAACAGTACTTCAGTGTTGTTGAATGATGCTGTGGGAGCCAGCAGGGCCCCCGCTGGGGAAGCATGTAAGGGTTAACCAAAGGAAGGAGGAGAAGGTCGGTAAGAAAACCACAATTTGGTGGCTGAAGAGTCTTCCACGGGGAAAGGTCATCAGTAGCAGGGATATTGGCATGGGTGCAGGGGTAGGAGAGACCTACACAAATAAATACATAAATGCAGCCAGCGTTTTGAATATTTACTGTGAGTCAGCCATTGTTCCACAGGTTTTATAAGAACCAATTCATCTGTTCCTCCTAACTGTTCTGTAAGTTGTATTTCGCACTCATCTTCCAGATGAGATATCGGAGCCACAGAGGGGCGAGAACCTTGGCCAGGACCAGGCCGGTGTAAAGCTGCCTCCACACCTGAGCCCTGCGTGGCGTGTCGGCTCAGCCCACGGCCTTGAGCTCTCTAGAGGTCCGCCACCTCCTCCACGAGAGACGGCACACCTGGCAGCAGCGCGGGCAGAGGGCGCGGCAGGCAGTCGGCTGGCACCCAGGAGGGCCTGCCCGTGGAGGTTCTCTCCTGGGTGGCTTGATTCGGGGGGCGGGGCACCGATCCCTGCGCACCCCAGACAGCTCAGTGCAGGGTCTCTTTTCATGAACTGGAGGCTCAGAGTCAGGGAGACAAGTTACCAGGATGCACACCTTGGGCTGACTGGAAACTGAGCAGGAAATTCTTGGACTAGAGTTGCTTCTCTGGATCCCAAACTTAGGGGCGGGGCTGAGCCCGTGAGAGCATTCCAGCTGTGAGTCCTGAAGGGCAGGACCATAAACTTAACAAGCACATACCTGTCACCTGTTAGGATCTGTTTGGGGTAGGAGCAGCTTCTAGGGGAGCAAGATCGTTCCTGTCCTTGCATTGTTCCCAGATGAGTGGCACCGCTCAATATTTTGTCTGCACATGGACCAGCACCACGCCTAAAATTGCCTCTTTTTTTTTTTTTTAACACAAGAGTAGAAACAATTGATATTATTTTCTAAGACAAACTTTTCCATGATAATTTCCATGGGGATTTTAATAAAGCCCAAATGGAAATTCAATTTGCTAAAAACACATCTTTTTCATTTCCTCATTTTCTACTTCATTGACACATTAACAGCAGTCTGAGAATAAAAAAAAATTAACAACTTAAAACAAATCTCACAAATGCCCGTGGAATTGTGCGAGGTGGTACATGTCCTGCATTTCTCCGCCTTGGGCCCTGGCAGCAGACTCTGGTGGTCCAGGGTCCCTCGGAGGAGGGGTCCCTCCAGGACCGCGGGAGCTGACCCGCCATGCAGGTCAGAACCCAACTCCAGGGCTCGCAGGTCCCTTTGTGGTCAATATTGTCACCAACACTGCGGTATGGAATCAGACTACACATTTTATCCTCACATGACTTAAATGCACAGAAAACTAGGTCTGAACTCCTTATGCTTTTGATTCATGCTCCTCTGAAGTCCAACAATGAACAAATCGAAGCCAAACAAATTATAAAAGCAGAAATAACTTAAATAGTCAAGAGTAGTTAATTTTGCTAAAATCAGTTAGTTGCCTGCGCTAGGGCTGTGGCATGGTCTACTTGCAGCGCGTCTCTCTCCCTCTGTTTGGGCGCAAGTCGGTTTTCTCGCTGCTGTCGAACCCCTTCAGAACTGTCATCCCTGCCCTTCACAGTGACGTCACTGGGCATTCACGTGGCAGGAATGCATCATTTGCTACTAAATCTGCCTTTGTTCTTCTCTCATTAGCTTGAGACAATTAAAGTAGCACTGTAGGACTTGTGACAGTTCATTTGTAAATATAATTACAGAGTTGGATACTGGAACTATGAGAAAGGATTTGGAAATAAAGCAGTCACGCTGATAATGGCAGAATCTGGCAATTTTAATTGTTATATGTTTATCAGTGATGTTAAAAATCTTACAAGGAACTTCAAGACCTCTGAGAACTTGTTCTTGGACTTCTGTTTATACAAACTACTCTAAAACAACTACGATTAGAGAGCCATTTCTCACCCTGCATAGTCCCCACCCTTCTTCAGGTTGACTTTGGAGGGGGCAGGAGGTAAAACCTGGAGGCCGGACATCAGGTTCTCCTGTGAGAAGTTAGACGAGGACGATGTAGGTGCACAGGTGCCATGCAGTCTTGGCACCTGACTAGTCACCAGAACCAAGCAGAACACACCCTGAGGCAAAACTGTGTGTCCTGGCCCGATGCTCTCCTGAGGACAGAGCTTTGGGATGCAGGGCAGAAGCCAGTGTCCTCCCCCATGACCATCGCTGCTGGGACGGTGCGGCACAGGGCAGCTGACGTTCACACCTGTCTTGGTACATAATCAGCACCTGCCACAGATTTGCGAGGAGCTCCCCCATTTCTCGGCTGTCCGTTCTCGACCCCCTCTTAGTAACTAGGCTTTAGAAAGAAACACCCTGAAGGAAAGCATCCATAAACCTGCGATCTGCAAGGACCCTAAGGGTGGTCCTGTGAAGAACAGCGCGGGTTAGCAAGTGCTTTCATAGGCTTTACTTCTCAGTGATCCCTGGAAGCCTGTGAATGCAGTACTTTTGAGTTTAGCGGAAGAGGAAACGGATGCACAGAGCGGTACCCTCCCTGGGGTCCTGGGAGTAAGTGGCTGAGCAAGGACCCCGTCTCGCCTGCAGGCTGCACGCACCTCCACGGCACTGCCTCACCCCCGGAGCGGGGACTGTGCGCCCCGCAGAACTCGGGAGTCTCCTCGTCCTGTCCTGGCTGCTGCAGGGGTGTTTGAATCTCTAAGGTCTGCTCCTCCTCCTCTCTTCCCTCGCCGAGGGTTTCTTCCTCTCCCTCCTTCCTTCGCTTGCTTGCGTTCTCCCTCTGGCTTTCCTCCTATCCTGCTCCGTTTTCCCTCTCTCTGTGACAAACCTGGTAACTTTCTGTGGGAAGGGCTTCTGTCCCCCCACCCCGATCTCTCATGCATCTGTAACCCTTGAACGCCACCCTGTTTATTCCCAAGAGAAGCCTTTCCTCATCTTGATTGAGTTAACAGTTCCATTCTGGCCCTTGGGCTGCTTGACGGGTGTTCATTCCAACTTCCTCTCCCAAGGCCCTGTGTGCGGGTTCCCAGCCACCACGGGGCCTGTGGGATCGAGGAAACAATTCACAACCTCCAGTCCCTGCCCGTTTTCCATGGTCGTCTCTTGGCACTTAGGTTCTTGTGTGGACCATGCCCCTTGATCATCATTTGAACTGATACTTGAAGTTTCTGTGCACTTTGCACACTCTGCTTTGGGCTTTCTGCCAACCGAAGGTGGCCTTTTTGTTGGGCTCTGTTCTCCCATCCACCGGATTCCCACTTCTGGGGAAGACCCTTCTAAGCTAGCGTGTACTCTCTGTTTCTCTGGGGGGTTCTGTGTTCTAACCAAGGAAGCTTTCATGAGGAGCGGAAAATACTCAGCCTCTTCTGTGGCTCTGTCTTAAAGCATAGGGTATTACTATCCATGAAATGACTTGCATTATTTTAAGATTGAGGATGACTTTTTCCATTGAAATGTTATGAAATTATGCTATTGATCTCAACTTTTAGATTAAGAAAGTAGCTATTGTGTTTTCTATAGAACTTTCAGTTTCATGCTAAAATTCTCTTAGAGAACATGGGTTTCCAGATGGTGAGATTGTGATAATAATTACAATTAGACCAGAATTTAATTTTTATGTTATTCATGTAGAAGATTCTTTTAGCGTCTGAATAATTTAAGCCAATTTTTGGTTTACTGTATTCCATAAAGAAAACCAATTGAGTTTAGATTTCTTTTTTCTTTGGTACTATGTTTTTTAAAAAAATTAAACAAATGGATTCTGTATTAATAGATGCATTTCATACCAAATGCCTATCTTACATGGAAATGAAGGGTTGCAAAACCTATGTAATTTGAGTTAAATAAGAACAGACCTGGGTTTGAAATAGTCTATTCTATGATCTTGAATTCTGTTACATTGTTCCCCAGCCCTTGCTGCGCAGCCTAAAGAGAGTCACTTCCTGTCTAATCTGCAACAAACTGAATCTGAATTAGTTAATGGTCAATGGCCTATTCAGGTCTAACATTATTTTCATGTTAACTCCAAACGGCCAATCTAAAAATTTCTTGTATTAAGTAGGCAAAACACAATGAGTTAATGTAAATATCTTGGAACTCTCTTATCTTTTTGTGGTTACTAAAAAAGACCGCAGTGTAAAGTTACTTTTCTACCAGGGTAAACAATGGCTTCTGTAGTCCAAACAAAGGGATATTTTGCCATTTTATTTGTTGAATAATAACTCAAATAGATATCTGCCAACAATCACATATGTATTTATATGTAAATACATTTATTATGTCAATATGTATATGTTTATATATGTAGACAGAGCTCAAGAGATTTTAGATAATTCCTTTTAAAGCTGAGTTGCATTTTTCAGGGTAGATGCTTAATCATTTCAATATATAAGGATGCTGCAATTCCAAATGTACTGTATAAGTTCAAGAAACTTTGCAACATAACTCAGACTCATTCACTTTGAGCTCTTACTTTATTTCTGCCAGGCAGCTCTGCCAGGCCCTGTGGCCTGTGATTCTATTAAGTGAAGGACAGCTCAGTGGGAATTGTTACTGTGTCTCATTGTATCTCTGTTACCACGTGTTACCTTGACTCCAAATACCTGCATTTCATCAAAGCAATCAACCATGCTCTTATATATTCCTTGTGCTTTAATGTTCATGATCTGAGATGGCTGATCATTCAGGGAGAACATAGAATCTCCTGAGTCATGGGAGTTTCCCAGAACTCTGTGAATTCTCCGAAGTCCTTAATGTGAAGAGACAATTCACTAATACTTTAAACAAGTTCCCATGACCTTGCCATCTGCTTGCATTAAAACAAGGTAAATCACTCACTTGGCTTCTACTTCTTCCCAGTGGGAAGTTGACGTGATTTCTGTCTCCACCCTCCAGAAGACACACGATCTTGGCCGCCCACCACCTCTTCCTCCAGAATCCGCGGCTCACCCCCTTCGCACACGGATGCAGGGGACCAGGAGCGCATGGACACGCCGCCTGAGTTGAACGAGCCTCCCCTGTGTGTTGGCGTTCCTCCCACTGCAGGTATGCTGCCCAGGGCAAGTGAGCTCAGATTTTCCATGTTTACCTAAACATTCTTTACTAGCAGGTGTGTGGATCTTATGAAGATAAATATTTTTGCTGAAAATATCTGGCAGGTCATCCCGTCCTTCCAGAGCCTGGTATACCCAGGACTCAGTGGCATCCTTGTTAGTTCAATTATCTGTCTCTCCGAGGAGGAGGATCTCTTTGAGCACAGAGCTTTGTCATATTTATTTTTATTTCCCGAAGTTCCTAGTATAGGATCTGGGGTGGACTGACTCACTGATCTGGTTTGATGAGACCCAGTGAGGGATACTTCTTAGCCCCATTTTACATGTGGGAGGCTTGGTGTTTTGACCGAGGACTCGAAACTAGCAAACGATCCCAGTGAAATTAACTTTATATATCCCTGTACTAGCTATTTATACTGTACCATTTATTTACACTCTACAATCCATAAAAGAGAAGAATGTGGGAGGAAACGAACTTGTAGCTAGGACTTAACAAATGTATGAAATTAATAAAATTTCCATCAATATAGAAAATATGGGAGAAAACCCCAGAGAGTAAAAACTGAGGGAAGGAGTGGTGAGGAGGGGCTTGGTACATGTGGGAGGTAACACTTCATTGTGCTTAATTGGAGTTAGAGCCTGTGCTGGGAGCGAGTGGAAATAAAACTAGGTGGGTTGATTTGGGTATAATTGTAGAGGGTCTTGAATGTTAGCTAGTGGTACCTAAAATATGTATAGGACAACTGTAAATTATAATCCTTTGCAATCATCTCTTACATTTGTATTGTGCTCACTGACATTTAAAGTGCTCTTACGGCTACCATATATTTTCATTTTTAAAAATTTCCTTAGAGGTAGAATATGTGAGACAGTTTTACCAGTCTAAAGACAAGGGCTCAGTTTGGTGTCCACTTACAGAATCCTGCAGGGTGACTCTCCTTTACTTACTTGTAGTCGGAACTGGAATCTTCTGGAACAGGTTGTGTAGGTCTAAATGTTTGTGCCCTAAATTTTCCATACTTTTTCCCATGATGTTTATCACAAAGAAAAAATCTACAATATGGGATAAAAATTCAGACAATGTAGTATCATGTTTGCATTTACCTTCTAGCCCCAAAACTCGTTGGTAAAGTAGGCTTCATCTGTTGCAACTCACCAGAGACCCGCGGCTGCATTTCGTGACCTGTGTCTGTTTGTGTGCCAAGTGGGGTTTGCTGGTCTCACTGCTGTTCATGCTTATTTGCTTATTTGTCAGCTAGTCCCTCAAGTATGGAGGCTCTGCTCTGGTGACAGAGAACATCAGACACAATTCCTGCATTCAGAACACTGACATTTTATGGGAGGAGATAACATTTAAGTGCAATTTCTGGTGAAAGGTAGTAAGTTCCTCAAACTACTTGTCTTGGACAAAGAACCTGTAAACACACAAGAGTTTGTTACTTTAGGTTTTCTGCTCATATACATACGCAGTGTGTTTTAATATGTTTCTTTGAATCAAGAATTGAAACTCAAACGCACATATACCTACACCTACCACACTGCACAAATGTGTGTTTCAAAGCATAGAATAGCTGTGTGGAACATTCTTGAACTCAGTGAATTTTATTCTTGCCACAGGGGGAAAAAAGTTTGTCTTGACAATAACAATGACAACAACTATTACTACTACATACATATACACACAATTACATATACATAATGCACACCCATACATACTGGGTTATAGCAATACTCACCTTAAGTAATTAAAAAGTTACTGAAATAGATTGAACTTTCTATAGGACATTCTATGTTAGAATGGTAAATAAAAAACTCTTAGGCAAGTCAGGGGAATAACCAAGTACTATTCTGATTAGGACCCAGATAACTACTAAAGTAATTAAAATTGATGTTTGCTTGGCCTGACTTTAGTTTGATTGGGAAGAGTAATATACACTCACTTCTTCTTAATCTTTAGGGCCAATGAAACATGAATCTTCCTCTTTCCTCCCTCTTTTGGACAAGCCGCCGATGGAGGGTTCAATAAGAGAAGGACATGGGCTCAAATATTTAGTGCCCGTCACGGTTATTATAACTCAGCAACGATGACTTCGTCCCTTCTAAAACCATTTGCTGAGCTCAAGTCCACGCGGGACCGGTGTTAGGGGATAAGGCTAAAATATGCATGATACAGTCTGCATATTCCAAAATGACCACAACAATATTTCCTGTCCCACATGCTCTTCCAGGACTTTCCTTCTCCCCTGGAAAGCGGGAGAGTCTATAACCTCCCTCTTGAACTTACTCGGGCCTTTGAGACTGAATTAACTAATAAGAGTACAGCCATTCTGGCTTGTGGGGCTGGGTTATAAATACAACTCAGCTTCTGGTGCTCTTGACTAGGGAGGATTGACCAGATATTCAAGAAGTCTGAGGCTTCCATCTTGTGAGGAAGCCCAAAGTAACTCAAATAGAGAAAACGCCCTCCACATTTCTAGCTCCAGCCACTGTCTGCATATGAGAACGTGAGAACCTCGAAGCCAGAACTTCTTAGCTGAGCAATTCCAAGTCCTGACCCCCAGACATCACGTGAGAGAAATGATTGTTGTTTTATGATGCTCGAGGGGCGAGCTATTCTGCAGAAATTGTTGGCCAGCACATAGAATTCTGCCTTTGAGTTCTAATTTAATGAGAAACATCTGTCTTAGTAACATGCATAAATTACATAATACATTATATAAGTATTTATGATGTAGGAGAGACAGTTAGCAGTGCCACAGAAGAAGAGCAGTGAAAGTACTCTCGGGACACAGGCAGATGAGGCGAGGGGAGCTGGCAGGCAAATTGGGCCTTAACTTAAGGATGCAGTTTGGACACTGGAGGTGAGAAAACTCCAGGCAGAAGGAGCAAGTTACCCACAAAGGTGTAACTAGTTCAATACCTAATACTTTGCACCGTTCTAAGTGACAGTGGCCAGCTCAAACCCCACAGGACAAGACCCGATTTCTGTGGCATGTGTCGTCATTTTGTGTTTTGGCAAAATGAACCCTGTGTTTTCGCATCCAGTTCGGAGTACATACCTGGTTAATCGGACACGCATGGTTTTGCAAGTTGCTTGGATTTGTGGCATCCCTGCTCTTCATCAAAACCACATTGTTAGGGTACCTCTCATGTGTCTCTCCCTCTAGCAGGTTTTGGGGGGAAACAGGAGAATGAGACTTTATCCTTGTCCCAAAGGAGCCGACGGGCTGATTGCAGAGACAGAGCGCTCACGGTGCAGGGCGCTCGGCATTGCAACAGAGGTAACTTAAGAGGCACCTGCAGGCACAGAGGAGGGAGCGAGCGGCCATGCCTGTGGGAGGAGCTTGCAGAGGAGGTGATGTTCTAGCGGGACCGTTGAGGATCTGGGTCTGCCAGGCCGGAGGGAAAGAAGGAGTTCCAGGCACGGGGGCAGGGAGAAAACGGTCCCAAAACACAGAACATGGCAGGCTTGGGAGACTGCAAAGAGGTAGAGCTGGAGAAGGAGGTAGAGCTGGAGAAGGAGGCAGCAGCCGGCTCACTGAGGGGCCTGCTATGCTGAAGGGTTTGGACCCCCTTCCAAAGGTGACAAGGAGACTCTTGGAAAAGTCCCAGCTGCTGAGTCTGCACATTCAAATCGTAATTATTTCTCGCATAGCCATTTTCGGTATGTATTGTTTCTGGGGCTAGAACGCAGTCTTTGATGAAAAACCGTCTCACTTTTACCTACTTTAAAATTCTGTCATCCATTTCCCCCAGCAGAGAGTATTCGTGGAAATGATCGGACCTAATGTAGCCTGAAAGAAATGCCACCTCACAGGAACCAGAGGCCATCTATTCCAAAGCGTTTTCCACTCACTGTTCTTTCTGGAAATGCGGTTTCTCATGCCATGAAACTTGCATGATCCCGTAAAGGCACTAATTGTAGTAATTTATGGACTGTAGCACTGTCAGGCCCATTCAGTCTCTTAGAGATGGATTAATTACAATTTGAGGACCCCTACCCCCATACAAAACCCACATAATGAGTCTATTCCCACTGTCAGGAAATCTGGTGGTAAATAATTCAAGAAAAATACAGTCCCAGTGGGGAATTGCAAGGGGCTCTATTTCATGACCTGTGACGTCCCCTGTGACACGTGATGCTGTGCCGATGGGACCACAGGCTCATTAATGAAGCGTCACGGCTTGGTGCCACTCTCTCTGGTTCAGGTTATCTGATCTGCCTGAAGCCTCGTCATTCATCATTCTCGACCATGAAGGGCAATTCTTCCAGAAAACCCCATCCCATATTTCTTCTCCTCTGTAGGGTTGATGGTGCTCTAAGTGCTTTGTGATATATATTTTTTTATTCTGGCTTTTTAGACTGCCAGGAAGAAACGTTAAATTCAGCCACTTGCTTTTTGGTTTTATTCAATTAAAAAATACCCCCTGGTTAGTTCATAATTCTGGCTATCTCCTGGTGAACAGCAGAGACATAGCTCTAGGTCCCAAGGAGTTGACAGCATAGCCCTGCATAGTCTGGAAAAGAGCAACATTAACAATTACAGTATTTTAGAGTCAACAACGTATTTACACGTGTGATGTGCATTGAGCACGTTGAAAGGTTGGTGTTACCTGGGCCCATAGCTGGCTTGGGATGGATTCTGTTTTGAGGGCTGATCATCTAATTTTTCCCCATCTTTTTGTCAGGCTGCCCTGCTGCCCTTCTCTAGCGTGAGTGCTTTTAATACATTTGGCTCTGAAGTAAGTAGTCCACATTCTTAGGTCACTTAACTCTCATAAGAACCCTGTGAAAGAAGTGCCCATGAGGGAACTGACGTTGGGAGCAGTTCAACAAATTGCCGCAGGTCACAGGACGGCCAAGTGGACCTGCTCAGCTCTGGGCTGACTTTAAAGGTTTTGTCTTTCCTTCACTCCTTTATGGAGGCTGACTTCCAGGTGCCAGAGTAAAATAAGTTCTGGAAGTTTTCTTCTGCTTCGGATCTTGAAAGTATGGCCATGGGATTGCTCGGTGCTTATGAAGTTTGAGCATGTGATTCAGATACGTTAGTGTAATTCCTACGGAGAATGGATCTTACTTGTGGTCATCTGTCCTGTGAGAGAGGGATTCAATTGCTCCATGTTTCTGCTTGCTCTGAACTCTCATGTGTCCAGTTTGTTCTCTCCTCATCCACCGGAGGGTGGAACGTGACTCGTGCTCTGTGAGTTCTCTTCAAAATGTTTGTGTGTTCAAAACAGACTTGATGAAAGATTTGGGGGCAGTAATTGGGTTTTAATTTGTAGTGGTGCAAACAACAAACAAATATGAGTTATACCATGAAATTAAATATCTAAACTTAATTACAGGGAGAATACAGTAGCTGGAGTTCATTATAAACAATGCAGAAGTAGAATAAAAATAAAAGTTGACTTTCACTTTGTATTGTATATTTTATCCTTAACACACCTGGTGTGAGATGCCTGTCCTTCCAGTGTCCCACCTCATGGAAACCCTTCCCCTCACCGCCTTTCTCAGAGCGGGCATACCCAGCCACACTCAGGATCCCCACTCCTCTGCAAAGCTGCTTGCAGTTCAGACCGCATCATTTTTGTTGACGTCGAGAATTTAGCTCTCCCTCCTCTCCAAGTGGCTCCTGAATGTGCTCTGCAACAGAGAGGGCAGTCTACCTCTTTCCTCATCCTTTAGCAGCCTGGCTTACCTGCAGCTCAGGAAAATTTTGGCTTGTCTTCTTCCCCAGTAAGTCATCATCAATGCAAAGATGTGAAATTGACCATGCTCTTTCCTTACCATTCATTGGCTTGCTCCCCAACTTTCCAACAAGCAGATCTGGTTTCATATATCTATTTTTAAATATTTACCTTGCCTCATAATCACATACTGCACAGATACGCACAGTCTATTATGAAGTTACATTCTCTTACCAATTTCTAAGCAGCTCCTCACTAAGGAATGGAGGAAAACTCTAAGCAAATTATTTTCCTCCTTATTTTTGGTGTTGTCCAGTTGTGCTGATTCTCTTACATGTGTCTCATATAGTTCCTAATCCACATGACCCTGTGTGAACTTATTTTCACTTTTTGGCATCATTGGAAGAATATGGTCTTTGTAGCCTAGTCGAAGATATGGCTAAGCCTTGCAGACAGAGCACAGTGAGCATCGGACTCTGAAGTTGCGTCACCTGGACTCCTGTTTGCATACTGTCTGCTCAACATCGGACCAGTATGCAGCCTCTCTAAGCTTCAGTTTTCTTATCTGTAAAATTGGGAAACAAATCATCATTGCTTGGTATTTTGAAGTTGAAAATTCAGATCATCGTAGGAGGAGCATTTAGCATGGTGCCTGGCATATAGAAAGCTCTCAACATATGCACGTTGCTAATCACATCATTATTTCTGTCCTCTCCAAAGAGAATTATAAATGCTTGTCTTTCGTTGTTTATTAACTTACGAATGAAGTCTCACCATGGCGAAGTCCCAGAGCTCCCGTGTCTACTTTGAATGCTCTGCGCTATTATCTGCTGCTATGTGTTCTGTGTCTAAAGGGATTTATTCTTCTTTTAGACAGAAATAAAGTCTGAGCATCAAGTTAATGCCTTGATCCTTCTTGTACAATACTTTTAAATCAAACATTCCCTTTCAACCTTGGCCTGACCTGTGTTGTTGCTTTAGGTGCATTGTTGATGAGTCGTGTCTGTCTGACATTGTTTGCTCATTAGTTCCTATTATCCTCATTTTATAGAAGAGGAACCGAAGCCTGGAGAGGTACAGTCATATGGAGGGTGTAGCTATGGAACTGGGAATACCTTTCCAGAGTTTGGCTCATGGAAGGGGCCAGAACATGTTTGTTCATTGAAGAAGTCATTCAGCAAATATTTGTCATGCACCTAGGTGGCAATTACATTAATTGAGTGTTCAGAGAAATTTTTAAGTGGTAGGTTGGCACGATTATTTAGCTGAAGGAGAAAGTGTATCCATTTGTTTTCAGTGGAATCTTTTTTTTTTTTTTTTGGTTCACTTTTTATCATCCATCTCTGCAGCACTATCAAGCTATTAGCAACGGAACATGCAAATGCACATAGGCGAGTCTCATGTGTCTTCCTGACCCCCTCTCACCAGAGGGAAGTCCAAGGACATGCTTCTCCCTGAACACACAAACAAAAACACAGTGAGCGCTGTGTGCAGCCCAGTAAGAGACGAGCACATCGCCAGAATTTCTACGGTGCACCTACTTGTAAAAACCATAACGGTGCTGACCGATTTCAGTTGGAAAATGTAACCTTCCTCCAGAAGGGCTGAGGGGCAGCTGCAGAGACGAGACAGGCTCTAGATGACGCCTCCTCAGAGGAGGCTTGGCTGTTCAAGGCAAGTCAATTTGAGTCTCAGAGAAAGGGGGGAGCCTCGGAGGTCCCCTCGGCATGCCTTGGCGCAGGCGCCGGGCCTTGCGCAGAATTCGCCACTTCCCCTGGGACAGAGCGGTCTGGCGATCTCAGGGGGGGCCAGCTTGATTCAGGGGCTGAGATTCTAAAACTCCTTGAATGTTGTTTGGCTTGGTTTTTCTTGCTACTACTACCAACTAATCTTCGCTCAAACCTTAATGTTTCTTCCCTGGGCTCCGACATTAACTTAACAGGTCCCTGTCTGACATCTCGCCCCAACCCCCTCAGTCACAGCCATCTGACATTCTTTCTAACTACGGATCTGGTCACGATAGTTCTCTGCTCAGAATCTTGCAAATCCTCGCATGGCATGCACAGACCTAAATGTTCTGGTCTCTGTCTACCTGTCCTATTTTATTGCCTTTCTCGCATTTTGTGTTCCATTAGGACTAATTCCGGTTCCCCGTGTATTCCGTGGAGGTCGGCACCTCTGCCTTTATGTATGCTCTTCTGTGCGGCATGCTTGTCCTTGCTCCTTCCGGTTGTTCAGTCGTCACCTCTTCCCAAGCATATGCCTCTCGCCCTCATCTGGGCTGAAGGCCCTGATTCCACCTCCCGCGAACATCCTGGGCTCCCCCTTCCAAAGGAGTGGTTTTTCCTTCAAAGAAATCATCATTGGAGGCTAGACACAGATTCAGAAATAGTTTAACTATGTTGCTTTAAATTCAAATTAAAATCCTTTCAAACTTTCGTCTGTACCAGATGCCCTATGTCCCGACATACCAGAGACAATTAGTATAATGCTTTAACACACATTCTTTCAAGTCAGGCTAATTGAGTTTAAATGATAATTCTGCCAATTACTAGTATATGTCCTTGAACCGTTTCTCTAACTACTGAGCTCTTGTTTATTCTTTCTTTACCATACAGGTAATACTGCCAGTGAAGGATAAGTATGGAGTGGTTAGCCTAGGAAATGGTAAATATATCTTGATTAATACATTTTAGAAGTAATATATCTCATTTTAGTGTCTCACAAGTAATTTTTGACTTTCTCAGGCATAGACTCTGATTTCTATTTTCTCGTAGACGTCAGGCAGGGACCCGTTAACTTAACGTTCTGTTTTCTTTCGTCCTTAGATCTCGGAATTTGTACATGGGAAGATCTCTGCCAGGGTTACAGGGATATGGAGGGAGAGACAAGTGGGTTCCCCTGGAAGCCCGCCCAAGGGTGTTGTCCCAAGGTGTACAACATGAGTTGACAAATATAACATGACCAACACATAATAAGCTCAAGACATGTTTAGATTGCCTTTTTGACGATGAAGGCAAAACTCGGTGCTTGGAGGCTGTTTCTTTTCTTGGAACAGAATGTTGGGCAGAGCAACGGCTACCCCGAGATGCCATGTCCCGAGCCTGAGTTCCTGGGATTTCGGTAGTGCACACGGCACAGGGAAGTTAAGGAGGCAGGTGCAATTAAGGTTGCTAATTAGCTGCCCTTAACATAGAGAGACTGTCCCAGAGTGTGCCAGTGGACTCAACGAAATCACAGTGTCCCTGAAAGTGGAAGAGGGGGCCCAAAGAGGGTCAGAGATGCAAACGTGACAAGAGAAGTAGGGTCAGAGGGATGGAGTGTTGCTTGTTTTGAAAGTGGAAGAGGGAGGCCATGAGCCAACGGATGTGAGTGGCTTCTTAGAAACTTTAAAAGGCAAGCAATAGTCTCCCCTGGAGCCACTGGAAGGAATGCGACCCTACTGGCTCCTTGTCCGTAGTCTGTTCAGAGCCCTGTCAGACTTCTGACTGATAGAACTGGACGATAATACATGTCGTTTTGTAATAAATTGTTTTCAACTGCTAAGCCCGCGGTAATTTGTTACAGAAGCAATAGAAAATTAATGCACACATGAAGGAAAATGTTTGAATTTCTCATGGCTGGGAGTCTGGCGTTCTGGTTGCAGGGCATTGTTTTGGTAGTTACACAAAATGTCCTATGAGGTAAGGAACCGGATCTCTGGAGACGCTCATGAGCTCTCATGAGCCCGTATGTGTCCTGTCCTTCACCTTGATCTTATCAGCGGTCTCCAGAAAAAGCCAGAGAGTCCTCAGTGGTCCTGACAGTGCAAGGGGCCCACCACCGCGCCGCTTTCCCTGTGTGTGTGAGCGTCGGCGACCATGGTGGCGAGACAGGTGTGGCGGCAGGAGTTCATCAGGCAATGACAGTCATAATGATTGTTCATTGTTTCGTGTATTTCAGGAGCTGTACATTGTTTCTAATCTTCCCCAAGAAAAGAAAGAAAAAATTCTTAGGGAGAAGGTGTTGTTATATCTATTTTATAAGTTAGGAAACGGAACCACGGAGGAGCTCAGCAACTTACGCAAAGGCGTAGCACGCAGAAATCATGTGTCTCTGTCCCTGTTTGGGTCTCTGCCACCCAAGCCTGTGCTTTGTGCACCTTGTCATGTTTCCCTAACACGCCACACCTCTCTTTTCATTTTGCAGGTGTTGTGCTGCCACGCGGGTCACACCTTAGGTATGAAACACCCCCCCGCCGGCCCCACCAGGGGACCCATCCTGCACACAGAGCTATTTGGTAGATTAGATGTTCATTGCTTGGCATTTCTAATCAATGCTGTACGTCATTCTGCTGAGCATGGTACCAAAGATCTCTTATTCCACTATAATGTCATCATATAAAATGCCATTGTATGTTCCCGGGCACAGTGCTGTGATAGGCGGTAACACTGCAATCAAAGGCTATTAGGACATTTTCCCAGAACAAAACGTGTCCCAGAAGAAACAATGTGATGTGGCCTTTGTGGTGCGCTGTTTTCTCCAGAGCACTTGTCCCCTCCCACTGCGAGCTCACGTACTTGAAGCTTCACAAGTAACACTTCCAAGTGGGCTGTGAAATGACAAGCCCACGCAGTCACGGAGGACTCCAGGGGGCAGGCGTGACACGCTGGCTTTCCTGAGAGGCGCCGGGAAAAGTCACAGGATGTGGAGGCGTGACGGGAAGTTTCAGGAGGCCTGGGAAGCATAAAGGAATGGGTTTGTGAGTAGTCAGACTAGAAATTCACCGCCTCCTCTGCTTCAGTCATGCTTCAAGACCTTTGCTCAGGTGACCTCACGCTGGGCTGGGACCAGACGAGGGTGGTCCGCACACCCGCTTGTCCAGACTTGACTGAAGTCAGTCGTCAGCTCTGCCTTTGCGGTCCTCCTGATGCTGTGCCTGCCAACCAGAAGGGAAAGCAGTGAGCAAGGAACCCGAAAATGACAGGTTCCTGTCCTTTAGGAGGGACCCATACATGTTATCCTCAAGAAGCTGGAGGTGAGAAAGTCCATGCTGTATTTATTTATTACCAGAAACCATTTAGATTAAATACAACCAGCACTCTCAAACACATGCTCATTGTTTCAACGAGAATACTGTTTTTTTCCTCTAGACCACATCACTCCATACATTCTATGGATGATATTAAACATGTTTGCTAACTAGTTCCTGTCCTTGAAAAACTTACCATCTAACTGGGGAGAAGACGCTTTCAATATGTTGAAAAATCCAAGGCTATGTGAGGCATCTACCACAGTGGCTTAACACATTAAGGGACTGGAAATTATTTGGCAATAAAAGAGAATTTGCTAAAATCATGGCATGGACAATAGATGCCCTAATATTTCCAAAGATGCTGCTATCACTATGCACCACAGTTACCTGGGAATGTTCTAGAAAGCAGTGGATGTATAAGCTGAACTTTAAAGACATTGTGGGACTTTGAAGGGGAAAGGGAGAAAAACAAAGGTATTCTAGGTAACGGGTACTGCATGGCCGTCCACATGTGTCCCTAGGTAGGTTTGGATGAAACTGAGGCTTTATAAGGGAAGAATGAAAAGGGGTTGATAAGGCAGGTCAGGATGGCCTTGAGTGCTTTCGTAAGCATTTACACCCGGTCCTTTCCCTTTCTCTCTCTCTCTCTCTCTCTCTTTCCTTTCTTTCCTTTCTTTCCTTCTTTCCGCCCTCCTTCCTCCCTTCCCTTCCCACTCCCTCCCTCTCTCCCTTCTAAACCAGGGTAATGGCAGTTGCCAGCATTGGCTGAGGAGCACTGGTCATGGGTGATGGAGGGGCAGGGACGAGTATCCAGCTGGGAGGGCTGTTTCCTGGGTTCAGCAGTGAGAGAGGAGAGCAGGAGAGTCGACAAGCGGGTGCATTAGGTGCTGGGCACCTTACGTACATGATCCTATTTTTTAACCTCTGGAGGCTCTGCATGGTAGACACCACCATTCTCACTTTAAATATGAAGCAACTGCAGCTTGGGCAAGTATGATAATGTGCTTCAAGTCAAAAGGCTACTATTTTTGTAGAACTTTTCTTGGCTCTGCACCCCTGTTCTTTCCACTTCGTCAGGCTGCTGGGCGATCATGAGCACAAAGTTACTGCATGTCCTGGTTCAACCCCCGCACTTCAAGTGTGAGCAGCAGAGCCAGCGTCCTCCTCGCAGACACACACAGTCGAATCATCCACCTCCACTTTTCCCAGGAGGCTGGGAAAGGGACTGAGTATGGAGTGTGATGCATTCTCTCAGCAGAAAGAAGAGACTTCTTCCCTCATTTATTAATTGCAGTCATCATCTTAGTGGATTCTGCTGCTGCGATTCCCATGATTTAATACACAAGTGGAGCTTTTCTCCTTTTTTGGGCACTCTGGGGAGGGTGCAATGCACAGTATTTTCCTTTGGAATTTTGAGAGGCAGGTAATAATTAAATTCATTCTTTTGCCTTGATGTCATCTATTCCCACACGTACAACCAGAGCTGTTCCTGTCCCATGTCCTGTACACGCCGCTCCCCCAGCGATGGCAGCCTTCCCGTGGGACGGTGCGCCTTCTCCCACACCGCGCTGAGAACTCTTGGAGACCACGGAAGCTTGCTTTGTGAAAAATATCTAAGTTCTAGATCCAGATATGGAGTGTAGATTTACTTCACTCAGTTGAATTACAGTCCAACCTCAGGTATCAACTATCTTAGTTCTCGAACAATTTGGTTCTCAACTAAGTTGTTCACGGAAAAAATGTCTCTGTGTTTTAACAAAACTTCGGGTCTCGGTTCTCTACCTGACAACTCTTTCATGCTGATACTGTGTGAGCAGTCACACGTTTCTCAGGCGACAACAAAGAGGATTTAGTTTTCCAATGAATTAGTTCTTTCTTTCTTTTCTTTAAAATTTATTTATTTTTTCAAATACATTTGTCTCTGCCTACCCCCTACCACTTTCCCTTGCCCCCTCCCTCCCTCAACTCTTCCTCTTTGGTTTTGTCCATGAGTCCTTGCTATATGTTCCTTGACTTTCCCCTTCCCTTCCTTTCCCCCTGCCCCTCCTCCCTTCTTCCCTCTTGTCTTGTTGGTTTCTTCTCCTTTCAGTGTTGCTGGTCTTATTTTCCTTGCATCTTTGTATTGTTGGTTAGGTTCCGCTTATAGGTGAGATCATATGGTATTTGTCTTTCACCCCCTGGCTTATTTCACTTAGCATAATGCTCTCGAGTTCCATCCATGCTGTCGCGAAGTTTAGTAGTTTTTTTTTCTTTCTGCTGCGTAGTATTCCATTGTGTAAATGTACCATAATTTTTTGATCCAGTCATCTACTGATGGGCATTTAGGTTGCTTCCAACACTTGGCTATTGTAAATTGTGCTGCTATGAACATTGGGGTGCATAGGTTCTTTTGAATTGGCATTTTGGGATTCTTAGGGTATAATCCCAGCAGGGGAATCACTGGATCAAAAGGCAGTTCCGTTTTCAGCTTTTTGAGGAAATTCCACACTGTTTTCCACAGTGGCTATACAGTCTGCATTCCCACCAACAATGTACTAGTCCCAACGAATTGGTTCTTGAAGAGTTTTCCAGAATTAAGTTCTAGAACACAGGATGCACTGTTTAAGTTAAGAACTCTGACTGCCTCTATAGTGCGATGAATAACTAGGCATTTCCAAATTTTTAAGGAGGCAAATCAATGGATCCCATTATTCACAATGATTAAACAAGTGCATAATGTGGATGACTTCCTGTTGTGAAGGCTTAGTCTTTACTTATTGTAAAAGATGAGATACAAATACAATGCTAACAGACAATCGATTGTATTTATCAGATAATTTCAGACCTGAATATGAGGAGGGACCCCCCAAAACCCCAGAATTATCTTCTGGAGAATGGGCCTCTGCAATACAGGGTGGCCCTCTGAGGGAGTGTTCTGGGCACCCATACGTAGTCACTGAGCCAGCTGGCAGTGGTGTTAGAGGCTGCGTTCGCTCCAGAGAATTCTTTTTTGAAGTCTCTTTCAACACATTTGCCTATTTCATGATGAGGGTTTACGAGCGCACCTGCCCACACCGTGCTGACCGTTCAGCAGTTTTGGACCAAAAACGGCATGTCCCCCATGCCCCAGCCTCCCGATTCACCCCATCTCACCCTGAGTGATTTTTTTTTGTTTCCCTCGATGAAAAAGTCCTCAAAGGGAAACATTTTGCTAATGTGGAAGAGGTGAAACAAAAAATGGCAGAACCGCTAAAGGGCATCAAAACGGATGAGCTGAAAAACTGTTTTGAACAGTGGAGAAAACATCTCGCTAGGTATATTGCATCAAGTGGAGAAGACTGTGAAGGTGACTGAAGTTTAAACACGTAAGAATAAGTATACAATTTTTTATAAATTTTGGGGTTTTTTGGGTGCCCCCTTATATTTTACAATATCCTTTATTATCTTTGCCAAGATAATTAATAAATTTACTATTTATTATTTATAAAGTTATTTTATATATCATATTTTATATGTGATAAGTGCTTATAGACTCTATATTTATCATTATTTCATTAACTGAGTAATTAATTTTCACTTCTTCCACGGTGGTGGTCTTAAACTTTCTATTTTGACCCATCATCACGTTGCATAACAGAAATAGAAAAACACGGGATTTGAATTTTAGTTCCCCTCCCCCCAACACTGACTTTGTGACATTGAACAAGTAAGTCATTTCTCTTCTCTATGCATCAAATCACTCATCTGTAAAAAGTGAGTTTGTTTGACCATGTGTTACCATTTCATCAATGCTCAAGTTTCTGAGTTAAAAAAAAAAAAAAAAAAAAAAAAAAGCGTGGTGCTTGTATCTGTGTTGACCATGAGCCATGGAGGTTTCCAGAAGTCATAACCGGCCAGGCGGGTTTGACCTGATTGGTATCTTTCTGAGCCTAGAATCTCAGCTCAGCTGCCTGTCTGGCTCCTGCCCACACTTCCTGGCAGCCCTCCCAAAGCTCAAGCACTCTGCCTACGTGGGTGAATAGATCTCCATACGCCAGGTGGCCTTGGAGTGGGTAAATATGCTGAAATGGAAGTTTCTGGTTTCCAAATTTTCACCACTAAGAACTGTTCTTGCTAAGTCGTTCCCCTCATGAATTTCTTTTTTAAAGTTCTGCCAAGCAGATTTTATTATTCATGTAATGATTCATAGTCCTATAATTGTGTTAACAAACAGATATTAAATTATTAATCTGAACTTCTGGTAGAACTGTGATAGCCAGTGTGACTCTCCAGTTAAAATCACATAAGCTCTAGTTGTTATTTCCTGTGATCTATTTGGAAGCAAATGTGTGATTTTCAGCTGAGATGGGGCTTTACGTAAGGATGAAGGAGAAAGATCTGGAGCGACGGGCATCGGGGGGGAATGCTGTCCTTAGAGTCCTTTGTTAGGGAGAGCTACAGGGGTGGTGGCGTTCTCAGGACAGCCAAACCATGGTTAACTCAGGGGCCAAGCATAGCCAACTAATTTCTTAGGTTGGCAAGCTTCTCAACCAGAAGAGTACAGATTCAAATGAAACAGCAGCAGGAGCCCAAGTAGGAGGTTTGGGAAAGTAAAGAACAATGTGAAGAGACAGTATTTGACTTTAAGAACCAAATATGTGTGGGGGTGACCTAGGATGACTGTCCTGAGGTAGAGTAACTAATCCCAAACTTCAAGTGATGTTTCGCTCTGAAGTTACTTTGATATAACAAGTGCGAACATGAGGGAATCCCACCCGGTACAATGCGTGTGTTGCCTGGGGCTGAAGTTAGTGTGGAATTGGACTCTGAGTAAAGGGAAATGGGTTCTGTTGTCCTGAGACCAACTTAAGGACAGGTCTCAAGTCTTCAGAAGCCTGGTATTGAGACAAAAATGAATGTTGGTTACAAAAGTGTTCAGTTGAATAACTGCATAAATGAATGATTGACTGTATTTTTAACGTCTATAAAAGAATCCGGGAAAAGTCTAAGCAGAGAATGGATGTGGACTGGAGGCGAGTGAAGAGGAGAGACCGTATGGAGTAGAGCCAAATATGACATTTTCCAGGACCGGTCTTGGGGAGGCCAGCTTGTTGAAGGAATCCCACAGCACTGGTGCGGAGACAGAATCCTTGCTGTGCAGTAGAAGGAACCCAGACCTGTCCTGAGTCCAGAAAAACCAGTCTCAAAAGCTTCTGTCATGCTTCTTAGATTGCCTTCTCCTAAAATACCCTTCATGTTGTACCGTCAGATGATGTTCTTTTCCCTCTTGAAGCCTGTAGGGACCTCCTGGTCCCACTTGACAAGAAGAGCAGAACTCACAGGCTGTGCAGAGGCTGCATAGCCTTTCATTCGCCAAACACAGGGAAGCCTCCTTCATTCGAGAGAATCAGTGAAGGCCTATCATTATAAGGTATTTGAGCCCAACTTAACCTTGACCCTAAAATCAGGAGAGGACTCTTTAGTGTGAACAATGCAAATAGTGATCCATGGAACTATAGCACCAGTGTGTTCGTAAGTAGTAGGATCATGTTTCTGTTTTAAAATAACTTTTAAATTTTAAATTACAGTTGACATACAATATTACATTGTGTGACATACTGAACAGACATTTATGTAACTTAGTAAGTGACCACCCCAATGTGTCTAGTACCCGCCTGGCACCATACACAGTTATTACAATATTATTGACCCTACTCCCTATGCTGTGCTCTACATCCCTGTGACTGCTTTTTTTAACTGGTAGTTTGCACATCTTAATCTGTTCTCCTCCTTCATTCATCCCGCTAAACTACCTCCCATCTGATAACCATCACAATGTTCTCTGCATCAATGAGTTTGTTTCTGTTTTTCTTTGTTCATTTATTTTGTTTTTTAGATTCCACATATAAATGAAATCATACTGTGTCTTTCTCTGACTCATTTCACTTAGCATAATATGCTCTAGGTCCATCTATGTTGTTGCAGTTGGCAAGATTTCATTCTTTTTTATGACTAATATTCCATTGTATATATGTACTGCTGCTTCTTTATCCATTCATCTATCAGTGGGCACTTAGGTTGCTTCTGTATCTTGGCTATTGTAAATAATGCTGCAAAGACCATAGGGATGCATGTGTGTTTCCTAATTAGTGTTTTGGGTTTCTTTGGGTAAACACCCAAAAGTAGAATGGCTGGGTCCTTCTTTGTCTTTTGGTATAACCTTGTTTTAAAAGCTGTTTTGTCTGATATAAGTATTGCTACTGCAGCTACTTTTGTCCCTCCCATTTGCATAAAATATATTTTTCTGTCCCTGTATTTTCAGCCTGTACGTGTCTTTTGATCTGAAATGGTCATCATGAGGACAGTGTATATAAGGGTCTTATTTTCATATTCATTTGGCCACCCTGTGCCTTTTGATTGGAGCATTTAACTCATTTACATTTAAAGTAGTATTGATAGGTTTGTGTTATAGTTATTGCCATGTTATTTATATTTTTGAACGTTTTTAATTCTTAAAGAGATCCCTTTAACATTTCTTGTAATACTGGTTTGGTGGTGATGAACTCCTTTAGCTTTTTCTTTTCTTGGAAAAGACTCAAGTTTCTTGATAAGTAATAAATTAGTCTGAATTATTCAATATTTTTAAAAGATTTTATGTATTTATTTTTAGAGAGTGGGGAAGATAAGGAGAAATAGAAGGAGAGAAAAACATCAATGCATGAGAGAAACATCGATTGTTTGCCTCTCACACATTCCTAACCAGGGACCCAGCCCGCAACCAAGGCATGTGCCTCCAGCCTAGTGTCAAACCAGTCACCTTTTAGCCTGCAGGGTAACACCCAACCCACTGAGCTATACCAGTCAGGGCTCACTATTTAAATATAAGTAAAATTCTTATTTTTGTCAACTGAACATAGTCACTGACCTTCAGCCTCCTTGCAGTGCTACCCAGTGAAGGTTCTACCAGGCCTGCACCAAAGGCCCAATTTGGCTATACAAGGAAGATTTATATTTGTGTAAAGAATTGCTATTCTTTATTTTTTCCTGTTTGTTTTCTATTTTAAGATTCAATGAACTTCATGTTGGGAAATTTTAACTTCAGACAATTCTATTCAGCAGCCTTTAATATCATTACTGCAGGCTGGTTTACAAATTGCCGAATTAACAAGTTCTGAGAAACATTATTTTAATTTTCACTTTACGTGCAAAACTAAAGGACAGAATTGGGTTTGTTCATTGAAATTCATCTGCATCCTGGCATTGTTGAAATCCCAGAAGTTGGCAAATTTTTTCTCTAAAGGGTCAGAATATTTAGTTTTTGTAGGCCACATATAGTCTCCTATCTTTTTCTTTTTTGTTCCTTCCGACTCATCATAACCTTTAAAATGTAAAAACCATTCTTAGCCTCTGGACCGTGCAGAAAAAGGCATGGGCCAGGTTGGCCCCCGCTGGTCACACTGTTATATATATGTGAGCCCTTGAGAGCCGTGCCTATAGACTTGATGGCAGATGTGTTTTGTCTTTACTTAAAACATGCGCAGATCCACTGCCGACTTAGGGATGCTTCCATGCGTTGTGCTTAGCTTGCTGAGGGAACACCTATGTAGACATAGAATTTAATGTAAACTATGAACACTAGCCTTATACACACAGAATTTTGCATGAAATTCAGATAGTTCAAAGAACTTCTAGATCTTTTAATAAACCTTAGGCTAAGCAAGCATGCCTCAGATATGTGTTCTGTGGCATCCCCCACAACCCCCTGCTCTGGAATTTGGCAATCATTCCTACATATTGATACAAATATCTTCTAAGAGAACTTTGTGCAATGTGACCAACCTTCGTGGCATATGTCTGGCTAATATTTCTTTTGTGGTATGTTTGCCAGTTTATTCATTTTGTTGTATTTAGATAGTTAGCTAGTTGAGGTTTTCCTAATATAAATAACATTATGCACCTCTTTGTGCATAAAACTTTTTTTTTCTTTTGTGGGTGTATTTATCTCATAAATGTAACAACTAGATCAAAGGAAAAAAGGCTTTTTAAGGATTTCGTTGCTAATTAACAGCACTAAATCAGTACTGTACTTTTTAATTTTTGGTTCTCATAGGGTACTTTCAGAAGGTGCATAGTGTACAACACTATTTGTGCTGCTCATCCCAAACATCACTTCTTATTTAACTGCAAAACAAAGTATCTGAACGACATGAATCCTACTAATCATCTTGCATCTTCAGTACCAAGAATCTGAATTTACTGAATGCTTAGCTTTGCCTCAGTGAGCAGTCAATCCTGAAATCTTCGTGGCTTGATATTACATGGGTAGAAGTTAATTAAATTTCTGGTAGAAATTAGTTTGGTACAAATTACTTTGGTAGAACTTCCATTAATCCGTCCATTTACTCAACAAATATTTAGCATCTACTTTGTGCTGTAGTGTTCTGGGCATTGAGAATACGTCATCAGTATCAGCATCATTATCATCATAACATTGTTCATGGCAATAATAATAAAATGACACATATTATGTATGACAGGAACTGCTTTCAGAGCTTTTACATGTATTAATTTATTTAATTTTCCTCCATGAGGTAAATAGATTTAGCATCATCATTTTACTATGATGAGGAAACTGAGGACAAAAGAAGTTAATTAACAAGCCCTAGATCATCTAACTTGCAAGTATGAGAGCTGATTTTGAACTCAGGCAATCAAAACAGATAGCCCCTGGTCTCACGGATGTCCCATGCTGGCACAGTGCGAGTGAGTTACAGGGTGTGAAAAATTTTACATTTCCATGTTTCAGGTTGTTTACATAGATGAAATTTTGTTTGCAGGAGACATGAATGAGATGAGAGGGAAGTGGTCCTGGATCATGCGCTTAAATGTCTGTTGCCCTTTTCTTGGGTTTAAGTCCAAGTATTCCCCCTTCCCTGCACAGATGACTCAGACCGCATTAGAGCACCTTGTGGTCTAGACTCAAACATCATCTAACTTGTTAGGGAGCCAGTCTCCCCACATGCGAGTCCTCGAGGGTATTTTCTCTTTTGTTCTCAAGCCTCCCCTGCCTTTGGCTTCCTCTACTTGGCTTGTTATTCTCAAGGCTTTGCATTGATTTGTCCAGGTCTTGATGCATCCTCATGATAGGATTTGAAGGGCGTGAATCTTCATTGACAAACTGTTGAGCATTTCTGTTACCCTTTGGTAAAGAAACCTTTTCCGTATCAAGAGAATATCTGTTCTGCCATGTCCAGGTAGTTCTCGGCTTCCAGACACTGCTCAATACAGCTGTGTCTCTGCTGGTCTGTTCTAGAAACTCTGAGAGCACAGGTACATGGTTTAAAGTTACACAGACCCTCACTTTTATACCTTACTAACTGTGTGACTTGGACAACGTGTTTAATAGCTGGCTTATCTGAAAACCGCGGGTATAATTCTTGCTTCTAGGGTTGATAGGGTAAATGTCTGCTGGTATACAGACCAGGTTTAGGACTGGTAATCCAACAGGGACTTACCAGAATGGTTATTATAGCACTCAGCAGTATGGAAGTAATGTTGTGTGCAATGGTATGAACCAACAGGCATATACATATCCTGCTACTGCAGCTGTGCCTACGATTGGTTTTCCAGTGCCAACAGGATATTCTCATTAAGACTTTAGAAGTATATGTAAATGTCTGCTTTTCATAATTGCTCTTTACATTGCGTGTTATCAGACAAGATCATTAAGAAACATGAGAAATGCAGAAAAGACTGCAGTGCAGCAATAATTGTGGTGTACCTTTTTTCCTGTTTAAGTTGGATGTTTCTCTACATTCCTGAAACAATTTTTAGGTTTCTTTCGTGTGTGTGTGTGTGTGTGTGTGTGTGTGTGTGTGTGTGTGTTGGACTAGAAAATGCAGGCAGTGTTTTCACAAAAGCAAAGGTACAGAGATTTGAAATACAGTAAATGAAGGCAATGCATGTCCTTCCCCCCAAATATTTGAAGACTGAAAAAAAGTAACATTTATTAGGTAGTCAATGCTCAAAAAATAGTGACATCATTCTCTTCTCCAGGCTATTTTTTTTTTTAAAGCACAGTTAGTAGTCAGTTGGTGGAGAGAACAAGAAATATGGACCACTGAAAATTGAACTTATTAGACTGCATGCTTTAAAACAGACAATGGAGTCATCGAAATTATTTTTAGGTTGTTAAATGCAGGTTTTGCTCCAAATTAGCATCAGAACAGCCCTCCTGGAACACAGCTCCAAATATTTCCCTCAAGCCCCCATTGGCTCTGGATGGCTCTTCACCGCAAGTGGGATCCAGCCACACGTTCAAGACCCTTCATAACATTGAACAAAATTAAAATTGAATTCTTATTTTTTTACACTTCCACTGAACTTGAAATGTTCATTATTCCTAGAAGATGCTTTCCTGACTCGACGCCTTCGTGCGTACTTTATCTTACTCTTGGCATGTTCTCCCTGTGTTTCCGCCTGCTAGTCCCTCTATTCTTTCAAGGTTCTCTTGAAAGCGATTGCTCTTGGCCTCCATGCTGTCCCACTCCAGCATAACACAAATTGCTCCCCTTTTTATTTCTCTGTGATAGTTTGTGTTCCCTCCATTGGAATTTCCCTGGATTCTATCTTGAACTTATTCAAGGGCGTTGTCCATGGCCTCTCTTAGTTTATCTGCTCAAGAGCAGGGCTAAGACTTTATCACCTTTAATTCTTGCCAAATGTGGCACAGGGCCTGGCACAGGGCTCTGTCCTCAGTAAGGATTTACTGAATGGATGAAATAGAGAAGCTGGGTATAAAGCTTGTGCCCTGAATTGCACACCTAGATTCTAATCCTAGCTAGTGTCTATTGATCTTGGCAAAGTCTTTTTTTGTCTTCTCTGGTTTAAATTACCTCATCTATATGGTAGAAAACATGGTTACTAGCCTTCAGACTAGGCTTCATGGAGTTAGAGGTTCAGTGAAGTCCTGGTTCAGTTCTAGGGGAAATGCAACTAGAGGCTTTGTTTCCTGTTTGGACCAGCAAAGCTCATTTTTCATTTATTCACATTAGAATATCAAAGGAGCTGTCAGTTAAAGAAAACATCCTCTACATTAATCAAATTAAACCATGAGATTAGCTAATCTGTGAGGCTCCTTTTACTTCTCACTGTCTGAGTTTTTGACATAAATATATGCACATTAAATTTAAATACTAATCTATTGTAAATGGGACAGACTTGAAGCTTATTCAAATTCAGAAATGAAGGGGCAGGAAACTACCATTTACTGAACAAGTAATATGCGTTAGGAGCACCTACTTAAGTGCCAATTAAGTGACAGAAATTTTATTTAGTTGATCTCTAATTTCAAAATCTACAGTATGGCTATGCATTTCCCCACTTTACATATGACAAAGCAGAGAGAGTAAGGATGTCTCATATCAGATAGACAAGAGGAGGTAGAACCTTGATAGAAAGCAGATATTACCAGTCTCAAAGACTGTGTTGTGAGGATGATGCTTAAGTCAATGAAAAATGGATTCTGGGAATTGAAATGTACATACATATATGCAAAATAATGGATTAATTTTAGAAAAACCTCTCTCCTCCCCATCCTTGAGATGTCTGGGTGACATGGGGGAGTGGCAGTGACTCAGCCTCATTACTGTTTCCCATCAGAAGTTCAGCTCGGACCGATGAATAGAATGATTGCAAAGCCCATTCCTCTATTGTGCAACCCATATTTGCTGAACCATGAGGAAGTTTCTACCAAGCTGACTCCCCCATACTGGAATTGTATTCACTGCCCAGGGAACATGCAGTGAGGTTTTAGCTAAAGTGCCCAGCAGGAAACAAAAGCCCAGATTGGCTTCGGAGAGAGGGAAGTGGCACAGGTTTGAAGTGGAGCCTGAGCAGCCCAGCTGCTGACGTAGGGCTGTGGATGGCCATGCTCAGTTCAGTTTTTTAAGGGAATTTGGGTCCATGTTAGTAGATTTAGGCAGGTAACAAGCAGAATTCTGTGGTTTTAGCTTGTCTGTTTGAAGAAAGCTGTTCTAGTATCTTGTCCAAAAGAGATCCCAGAGTGGCATCCCTAAAGAAAAGAACCATAGGAACTTTGACATCATTTAGCATTGAATTGTAAACCTGGTTTGACTGTATTTCAATTTGATGAGAAGAATTCCATGGACATCACCTATACCATCACTTTTTCCAGTTGAGAATGAACTGAGTTATCAAAATGACAGCAAAGTAAAAGCAAACGTTAGCAGAGGTCATTATACATTTGCTTTAACTATAGGGTATGGATGACTCACATTAGCCACACAAGGGCAGTGACTTTGGCCTGCTTTGCCCAACGCTGCATCCCCATACTTAGAGCAGGGTCTGGCCCAAAACAAGTGCTTGGGGAACTATTTGGTGATCATACGAATCACAGTGCAAACAGTGCTGCACATTGTGCCATTAGACAAATTGAAGTTCAAATTAGTGTTGATTTAAATGAGTAGCACCATATCTTATAGAGTTAATTCAACAGCCCACAATAAACATTGACAATTGCAGAGGACAATTAGCAGCACTTTTTAATTAAAAAGCAAGTAATTGAAAAACTACCACTAACAACAATCTTGATGCTTTATAGCTGACCAAGTGTCCTTCCACACAACATGGAGGAACTTCAATTATCCGAAAGAATTCTGTACTACAGGAACTGTCCCGCCTTGCCAGGCACACGGGGCCACATTTCCTGGTAGAATACTAAATTGAGAGTCCTCATGAAATGCTAACAGACATTATGTTTGATAGGAAATATCATGTGTTGACTCATTTAATAAGTTCTTTGCAATTAACTTATTTTTAAGTAAAATGAATGGCCATCGGTGTGCGCCCTTAACCCCCCTAACAGGGCTATGTGTCTGGCTTGTGTCACAGGGCAGGGGGGCATGGGCAGGATCCTCTTGGTGACGGGTGGGCCCAGAGACCCGGCATGAGGCCGGCCACCCTGGTGTAGCTGTTTCAGCAGACATAGGGGAGCAGAGAGCAAGAAGGCGGCCACAGGGGATGGTCTGGGCCTCAGCCAAATGGCTCTGATTTTAAAAATCTATTCAGTTGAGATTTTTTTTAATATGGTGCAAATTTTTTGTTAGGAGCCTATTTATAAAAGAGTGAACCAGTGTTTGTGGCTATGATTTCTGGAAAACGGCGTTTGCTTATAAGCATTTATTCTCTCCCTCTTTTTAAAAGTTTTTTTTTTATTACATTTATTTGGCTGAATTGATTCTCTCAGGGAAGAAGTGGGAAGGAACATCAGAGGGTGCTGTGGGGAAGGTGGTGATAGGATCTTGCCCTCCTGTCAATCAATGCATTTTTTTTTTCAGTTGCGCAGTCAAATTCAGGGTAGCCAAGAGGGCAGAGCACACAGAGCAGGCTGCAGAGGTGTGAGAGGTCCCTCTGTGTCCTGGAGGGGCACTGAATAACTCTGCACTCAAGGACCTGGTTGAACGTGGATGGATGCAGTGCCCAACAGCTTTCCCAGGGAGAAGCATCAGAAGACCAGAAGGGATGTGGGATTTTCACTTCATCTGGATCGTATCCGTAGCCCCAGAGCAAGCCAGGTGCTGTGCTGCCTGGGAAGAACTCACAGTGCGGGCCCCTCGCCACTCCGATGGCCACGAGGAGAGGAGGATGCAAGCCAGAGGGCTCCCCACACGCTGCGAACGTCCCTTCCTTATTCTGCACTGTGAGCGTCCTGAAGGACGAGTCTTATCCTTGTACATGGCTCATAATTGGTACCCAGCGAGGAAATAAAAAGAATAAAGATTAGAAATTAAAAAGAATTTTCATATTTATAGACTGTCCTAAAATAGGATATTTACTATTCTTTAATTACTTTTTTCCATAATCTGATTAACAGTGATTTCGAGGAGATAAGCTTATGCTGGTGGACTGAAATTGATTATTCTCAAATATGTTGAGTCTAGGCCATGTGAAAAGAAATGTCCTCTAATTAAGAGACCTCAGGTATATTTCTCTCATTGGGACCATGAGGAAATGGAGCCTTAGGAAATGTAGGTTAGTTTCATAAATCAGACAAGGAGAGACTTGTTGTCAGGGCCCGAAACGGCTCTACTGCCAAGCCACTGCCTATGTGACAATGTGACTCATACCCCTGGACCATGGTTCGGTTTTAAGGTGAGGCACTCAATTCCAGATTCAGTTTCCCAGACGGTGATCCACTAAGGTGTTCACTGGGATTTGGGAAAATCAATTCCAGATTCAGTTTCCCAGACGGTGATCCACTAAGGTGTTCACTGGGATTTGGGAAATAAGACTTGGTTTTGTTTACACACACCCTCAGCATGATTTCTCGACGTGATTCTCCAATGATGTAGAAAGGACATGTTAATGATTTCCAGGACAATACCAACAGAGGCCAGTAGAATTCCTAGCATGCTAATACCTGGATTATGTCCCCTCCATAAATGGAGCTGTTCAGTGTGTGAGACAGTGTATTCTAACTTAAGAAGCACAGATGTAAACTTTACAAAGAAGATGCAAACTTATATCAACTCTAAATTCGGAAAGATCAGAAACCCTGACAATTTTTTTTTTTACCTTGTATCTAGAGATTTTGTTAAATTCAATGATTACTTCTCTTGGTTTTACTTAAATTATTTTGAGCTTTCTAAAAACACAATAATGTAAAATGCTACATATCTAGATCTCTCTCTCTCTCTCTCTCTCTCTCTCTCGGATTATATGACTAGGACTTTTTAGAGGTAACTTCGTTTACTTCTAAGCCCTACCCCAAAAGCTTCATCTTTCTAATTCTCTTCGAGGATTTAAAAAATAACACCCATTAAACAGTGCTAGTTCTAGTGTTATTTGGTTTCTGATGAATAAAACCTTCTAAGGTCCTGCTAAAATAAAAGAACACTGAATTCTATTATCCTTACAGATTAAGCTAAATACTAATATACAAATAATAAGTTTAACCATCACAAATGTCCCTTGATTATGGCCTAAGACCTTACAAAAATGGAAAACTCTTAGTAAACTAGGAACATAAGGGAAAATAGAAAATTATAGTCCAAGCTCTTCTATAACTAGATTCAAAAATCCTACATTATATAATAGCAAACAAAATTCAGTAACATACAATAACAATATACCAGAGCCAATATTATAAGCTTCAGAATTAGCTTTAAACTAGAAATTCAGTCACTATAATACACTATCCAAATCTATATCTGTGTCTACACCTACATTTGTATCTATCTATAAAATTATATGACTAGGTCCTTTTAGAGGTAACTTCATGTACTTCTAAACCCTATCCATGAGGGCCCCATAAGCTTCATCTTTTTATTTCTCATTGAAGACTTTAAAAAGTATACCTAGATCTATTCTTTTAATAAAAGAGCCTAGAAAGATAATAAAAGGTTTATTTTGAAAATCAGGACTCTTGCCAGATTGGTGTTTTATAATCTGATCTTCTGCAAATATAAAATACATTGTCAGAAGACCCTTTGGACACCAATTTTGGGTTATTTTTAACCATCATCATCATCACCACCAACAAAAACAATTTACTACCTCTTAATGAGCACCTATCATGAGACAGACATTGTTCTTATTGTCTAAAGAATATGGTGACACATTTTTTTACCACTGAATATTTTACTGATCAAGGAACTAATGAATTTCTGAAATTCATATAGCCTCAGGTTCAGGACCCTGAAATTTGAATTCAGGTCTCGCTAATTCTCAAGGGTTCAGTTCTTGAAGCTTCTCACTCTCATTTTCTTTTTTATCTACTCATTTCCCAGGTGATCTTAACCGTTTTCTCGAATTTTAATACCAGCTATACGCCAACAACTTCCAAATTCCTGTGTGTAGCACAGACATCTCTCCTAAACTACCTCCTCATTTATTCAATAGCTCCGTGGGCATCTCCAGCTGGATGCCTTAAAGACATAACAGACTCAACACACCTAAAGCTGAACTTCCCTTGCTCAGTTTAACTCTACTCACACTCTTCCCCACTTAGATTGGTGGTAACGGCATCCCTCGATTGTCTCAGGATAAAACGCTGAGTCAGGTTTTACTCTACTTTCTTTCCTACGCAGAGTAAAATCCACCGGTCAGTTCCGCCCTGAAAATCTCTCACCACTGTTCTCAGCCAAACCACCGCCACCGTTTCTTACCTGGAAACATAGGGAAACAGCAAGAGTCTCCTTTAGTCATCCTTTTGTGTCTCTACCGTGTTCTCACCTCAGCCTCCATAGAATCTGTAAAAGTGGTATGTTTAAACATGCCATTCCTCTATCCAAAGCCCTCCAGGAGCTTTCCATGGCTCTGGGAATAAAAGCGAGTCCTTGCAACCGCCCACAGGGCCTCCTGGGATTTGAGTCCGCCCGACCCCGTTCTCACCTCGCCTCCCGTTAGTCTCACCTTTCCCGCTCCACTCTCTGCAGCGTGGCAGGTCTCCTGGCTGTTCCGTGGGCACACTACGTGTGCTTCTCCAGCAAGGTCCTCCGCCTGGAGAGCGCATCTCTGATATCCACCACCAGCTTCCTCGCTGTCTTTCAGGATTTGCTCAAGATTCTCCTTTTAAAGGTCCTGGTTGAGCAAGAGGGTGAATCAACTAAGGAAAACGTCACCTTTATCTTCGCTTGGATTTTCATTGCATTGTGGACTCAACTTGAAGTTCAAAGCAGTCCGTAAATAAATGAGTCTGATAGAGACCGCCATGCCTTTTACTTGTGTTCATTTAACCTGTGTGACAAGGAAAAAAAAGTATTAAAGTTCTCAGTGGTGTGCGCGAGAGTGGGCGTGATGGGAGAGGGGATGGAAGTAGAGCTAAATTCTTTTGTTGTTGCAACTGAATGGATTATATTGAGTCAGTTCAGAATTGAACACATTGCAGGACCCAAGCAAAATCAGGCAGTAGGCTCCGTGGGGGCTGGAACATTGTTAGCCTCTTTTTTATTTGGCGAATATTGATTGGGCCAACACTTTGTGCTAGACACTGAGGTTGATTACAGATAACTAATGTAATCTATATGTATGTAAGTTGCTTGGACTTCAGAGAGAGATTCAGACATGAGAATGAGGAAGCACAAAGACACGATCAATTTTATGTGGAAGAGATTTAGGGGGCAGGGAAACTAAATGAAATAGAAAAGACTTTGCAAAGGAAGTGCCATAATTTGACTCTTGAAAGATATATAAGAATATTCTAAGCAGCGCTGCTTGGTGTGGCTCAGTGGATTGAGCACGGGCCTGTGAACTGAAAGGTCACCAGTCTGGTTCCCAGTCAGGCCACATGCCCGAGTTGTGGGCCAGGTCCCCAGTGGGGAATGCACAAGAGATAACCACACATTGATGTTTCTCTCTCTCTCCCTCCCTCCCTCCCTTCCCCTCTCTCAAAAAATAAATAAAATCTTTTTAAAAAAGGATTTGCTAAGCAGATGAGAAGGGAGAGCTATCCAGAGACAGGAGAACCATAAACAAAAATATGAAGACCTAAAAATGTCTGTCATAGGCTCAGATAATGTAAGTAAATCTCCAAATTATCCCTACCCCTGCCCCATAATAGAGTGTAACTGAAAATTTAAGTGACCTTCCCATCTGGGAGCTTAGTAATTTTATAAATTCGCAATAATTAAAGGCTAATGGTTTCAAGTCATTTATAAGACTCTCAAAAGGAATTCAGGCACAGACACATTCTTTGCTACTTTATCTTGTGTCCTTATGGCGCATTCCATCTTTATGGTGGTTCCTCTCATCATGAAGATTTTTGGAGTCTCAATGAAACCAAGATGGGAAACTTCCTTTGGATTGCTGCTCACAGGAAGCAAGGAAGGGCTAATTAACACAGTCGCTCAAATAGTGGGGAACCTGCTGTGATGTGAAAACTGGTGAGCTTCCTGGTCCACTTCCCAGTGGCCTTTCCACGGGACTTGGGAAGTAAAGTGGTTGGTGATTCATAGTGCTCTTTCTCTATTTATCTGGATGAATTCTATTTTATATATTTTAAATGCTATGCTCTCCCATTTGGACAGAAGAATACTGAAGCTATTACATACATGAAAAAAAATGAGCTGTGTGTTTTCTTTGCTTTCATCATTCAAGTAGTGATGCAGAGCAAGCCCATATGATAGGGGATTTGTACGTACCACCTAAATCTGCCTGGTGGTGTGTGGTCTATGCATCCAAATCCGTAGGCCTTCGTGGAAAGTTCATGTTGCCTTTTTTCCCTTCCTTTGCTTTTCTAAATGAAACTTAAGTTGTTTTTTATTTCCTGAATTATTTGTACTTAGAATGCTCAGTACTTGAAATACTATTTAAGGTTGAGCAGGTGAAAAGTACCCCCTCCCTACTCCCAAAGAACATGCTGCAATTCAGGATTGATAAGGACCAACAGGAGTCAGGTGACCATGGAGAGCTAGACACAGGGAGAGTGCTAAGCAGAGATGTAGTTGGCCTCCTAGGATTCGTGCATTGCTTTTTGAACACATCCTATGCATATTCAAACCTCCATTTTTTAAAAGTAAAAATATGTACAATTGTAGCCATGAAATACACTGAAAAAAAAAAAAAAGAATTTTGATGCCACAGTGGGGACTAAATATATTTTGGTTTTTCTTTTTCAGTAATCTCATTTTCAAGATCTCTAGATAGGAAAAGGCAAACTTTCATTTACATTCTCATCTCTCTCTCTCTTAGGAATTTTATCCAGTATGTTCTTACAGTAGTTAAATCTCCTTCTCATGTATATTTGCCCTTTATAGTGTCCATTGATCCTACTTGGGGCTACTCTTCTAAGAAATTGTTTTTATTCCCAATTTGCTCTGTGCTTTAGGCTTAGTAAAAAGCAGGAGAATTATTTTAATACCAAAAGACCAGTCAGATGGGAGAAAAATCAGAGAAAAAGCTAAGAGAATCATGTTTATGAAAAGCAGCATCCAAAGTTAGTGAAAGTGGGTAGTAAAAAGAAAAAAGTAAGCTTAGTACTAGTGCAGTTTATTTTCATTCAAATGTGAGAAAAAATGAAGAGTAAGTAGAGTATGAAATATTAGTCTGTGTAGTATTTTCTTTGATCTGCTTGGGTATGTCCACTCTTAGGACAATGCCTATGATAAAGAAATAAATAGTTGTTGGTTAGCTTGAAGAATAAAAGGCATTTGAAAAGCAAAATTATAAATGCAAAAATATTTTTTTATAGTTACAAAAGCAGCATTTTCATTATAAAATGTTTGCAGGTCCAGCAAATGTAAGTAAATAAATAAAATCACTATTGGCCTTACATACATTTCAGTAGATTACAGGCTATATCCATATTATCAGTGGGTCATAAACAAAGGATTATAAATAAAGTCATTATAATATAAGACCGTAAAATTTTTATGACTATTTTAATTATAGTGATTATTGCTAACTGCATTTTCTTAGAAGTTAAAAATTTGTGTTAAACAAAAATTGTCACAATGCATGTACTATATGAATCCATTTAAATTTTTAAGTGCAATTAAATATTTAGAAAATTTGGAAGAACACAATCCGAAGAATTAATCACAGTTTTCACTAGGGAGAAGGAGGTTGGGAAGCCCAAAGAATGAAATGATTGTTCACTTCGTATTCTCCAGCATAGGATTAACTTTTACACTTTTGTAAATATAAAAGTTCCATATAAAAGATAGGCTTATAAATAAAAAGCAAAGGCTGAGTACTTGCAAGAGAGTCATTAAGTAGACGATTCTTTTGTAAGTCTAATGAAAGGAGAAACAAAGAAGAAAACACAATGAAAATTGTTAGTAAGAAATAATGAATGTAATCGCAGGAACATAATGTATTTTAAAATTTTGTGACAGAACGCTTTGTGCCATGCGTGTAAATAATTTTTAAAATCATACAATGTAAGACTGCATGAAAAAGATACATTATAAAACTTGATTCGAGAAAACGTAGAAAAATTAAATAGGCCAATAACCACTTAGAAAATGAAAAAGTAAAGCTAGTCAGAGACTTGACAGTCAAAGTAAAAGCAGCTCAAACCACTTCGCCAGCTTTAGCAGCCTGTTTATCAGAGGTTAACTTCTAAGTTACTTGAGTCATTCATTAGCATAGGGACACAAAGCTATTTTCCACTGGAATTTTATCATTCATTCTATCACTGTGGCTAGATCCTTATCCTAAAAAAATCAAATCAACTACATATAGAAAAGTGAAAATTGCAGATATATCTTACTCAACAGTACAGATGTATAGAGGCAAAATATCAGGAATTACATATTTAAAGTGTGCCATGATTAAGTAGATTTGTTCAAGATGATATAAAATTAGTGAAACAATGGATGTACTTCTGTACTTCCAATGGAAAAAGGAGAAAATTTATGATAATTTAAAATATGTGTCATTTGTAAAAGTTTACACTGCTTTCTAATAAAAAAAAAAAATCCTTGACAAACTAAGACCATGAAGACCTGCTTTACCTAATAGAGCATATATGTAAGCTATTACAGACATTCCTAGTGAACAGTAAAACGTGGCTGTGTTAACTGTGCCTTCATATTCATTGTGGCCGGAGAACTTGATTAACGCGCAGGCCAGAGAAATAAGTATAAATTATGGAAAGGCTTTGTGAACTTGCTAGGGAGCCCAGGAAACGTGACTCGCTACAACTGAAATTCAAAAGAAGCAGTAAAACTATTACAACTGGTAATCTTGTTTAGGCTGGACACAAATTAGTATAGGCAAATCAATGTTACTTTAAAACAGTAACCTCAAATTCAAAAATGTAAGTGAAAGACGGTTAAAGTATAGTTAACAGTAAAAGCTGTAAGATTCCAAAGAAGAAGTAAAGAAAGGGTTTAACTTACTCATAAGTCTTTAGGAGATCAAAGAGCAATAAATAAAGCATACTATGTTCCTGGATGAGAATGCTCAATATAGTAAATGAATCTTCTTGAAATTATCCTACAAATCATAATAAAATCCCAATGAAAATAAAATAAATTGCTAATGAACTTTGATAAGCTGATTTTAATGATTATCTGGAAAATTTATATATATATGAAATTTTGAAAGAAAAAGAAACTTACCATTATTTTTAAATGTAGCAAAAAATTAGGTTCATTTAAAACAACACATGTATGTGTGTATATTTTATCCTTCATATACATATATAAACATGTATGTAAGAATAGAGAAATAATAGATAATTATATATGTAAGGTAATATTGGCATTTCAAATTTGTGGAGAAAGGATTAACTATTTCCTAAATTACTTCTACCTTTTTTTTTATCATTTGGAAAACCATAAAGATATATCTTTATCTGTTATTATTTAGTTTATGGTATGAGGTAAATTAATAAATTGAAGAACAATATGTGAAAATAAACAACCAAACAAACCCCTTGGAATTATAAAAAGAAAATATACAACATTATTTTTATAATTTTGTAATGAAAAAGGTCTTTCTAATGCAGGACATATATCCAGAATCTCTAAAGGAAAATACCAATATGATAATACATTTTAAAAAAAGCTTTTATACAACAAACAACATGACAGTTTGCAATATTATGTATCCACCAGTCCTCTCTGTGTTTTGTCTTTCAACCACAGTTTTTTCATTCTTTACTTTTTTAAATTTGACATCCACTTAGCCCATTTGGTTTTCATTTACTACTGTGAGGACTGATTCCTGGAGACATAATGACCGAGCGTGTGGCATTTTTGTTTGATTTCTTTTTCACAGTATGAATTTTCAGTGTACACCTTTTTATTTCTTAAAATGGCCAGTAGGTATTCTTTTATTGTCTTGGGTTTAGGAAGGAAAGTCTGGAACTAGTTATTTATTGTTATTTTTTTCTGTCTCTTGGTTTTTGTCTTCACTTGACTTTTAAGTCATTAGAATATTTCTATCTTGATCACATCTCACTAACTTATTGAACATTTTATACTCCCATAATGAAAAATTATTCAGCAACAACAACAAAAATTGAACTATTTCTACACTTAGCAACGTAGCTGGATCTCATAGGTGTAATGCCAAGTGAAAGAAGCTAACTAGCATTCCCTTTAAATGAAACATAAGAACAGGCAAAACTAATCTATGTTGATGTTGAATTGAAGACACCTTCTAGAGAGAGGCTACTTGTATAAATATTGATCTGACTGGTATTTACATAGATGTACATATATGTTAAAAACTACTGATCTGTACAAGTAATATTTGGAAAATACTGTATAAATTACATCTACTTTTCCAAAATATATTTTTACTAGGTGAATTAATAAGAGTTAATAGAATCTGAGTCATGACAACAATACTAAACAGGTCTTCATCTATTTTTTGGGGGGGGAGGGCATACTTTTATTTTGTTTCCTTACCATTCATTATTAAAGAGGCACAGCAGTGGGTAGGCCTCTTGGATTTTGGAAACAATGCATAACAAAGTTAGGTGTGATTTGTCTGCTGATTTATGGGGAGACGTAAGAGACTTCCAGGGATGATACTCCAGCTGATTCCAGCTGTGCCCAGGCTACTCATCCACCTTTGCGTCCATGAACCTGCGTGTCCAGTACAGCCCAGAGTGTTGCTGGCAGATGAGGGAGCCATTGGTACCTTGTGGCAAACCTTTGAAGCTCAAATCGCTGCAGTATTTCCCAGGGTCCTGAAGCAACCATCTCCTTTTCAAAGTAGTTTTGGATTTTTAACAGGGTGTTTATAGGGCCTCGAAAAGGTTCAGATGAACTACAGTCCCCAAGCCAATCTGGCCTCTTTTCGTATAGTGCATGAGCTAAGAATGGTTTTTATATTTTTAAAGGATTGAAAAAATAAAAAACCAGAATATTCCATGACATGTTGAGAGTACGTGAAATTCAAATCCATGTCTGTCAATAAACTTTCATTAGAGCCTATCACCCACTGGTTTGCCTGTTGTGTCTGGCTGCTTTCACGCTACCACAGCAGAGCTGAGTCGAGGCGGTGGACGGTGTGGCCCCCCAAACCTGAAACATGCGACCCCTACAGAGGAAGCCCTCCAGCCCCTTGTCTAGCTGCTTGGTTATGCATCACCAGGCAACTCGGCTGACTCGGCTTCCTATCCTGTGATGTCATAGGCGTGGTCTGAGTCACCCTGGCAGGAAGCGGAGAGCTGCCAGCCGCACTCCATTGTCAGCTGGAAGTGTGTTTGCAGAACGGGGGTCGTGCAGATTCTGACTTTGTGAGTGAACTGCATGATATGTTTCACATTTCCAGTGTCCTACTTACCTGCAATGTGTGTCCCTGGGACTCACACCTGTGGCTACCTGGAAAGTTACCCATCAATCACTATCTGAGGAGGAAAATAAATCAAGTCTGGTTTACCCGCATCTCTGCCTCCGAGACCCGTATTACTAGAAGTAGACTGAGCATTACAGTCTCGCTCAGGGAAGACCTTAGAGGAGAGTAGGGAGGGAAATTCTCCCCACTGAGTGGAACATAAGAAATACCTTTCAACATTCACTCTTCTTAAGGAAGAAATGACTTAAAATAATAACAACCATTCACTGGCTGTGGCTAATCATCCGACCGGAAGATACGTGGATAAATTCCTCAGCACAGGCTTAAAATGAAATAATACTAATGTCCCATATGAATGACCCAAAATGAGATAAAACAACAGAGGCAACAAACAGGAAGAAACCTTCTGGAAGAAGGATTCACTGTCCAAACAGATTGGATGTGGCTCAGCCCCACTTTCCCACCTCCCAAGTGGTTTCCCGGAGGGTTCAGCCAAGTGGCTGTAGGGGCAGCGACAGGGGCTGTGTGTGTCCACCCCTTCACCTCCTAGAAACTGATCTCTCTCCTTCCAGCGCCCAGGGCCCCATCTTTCATTAGCAGCAACCTCTTCTAAGCTCCGGGTAGACTGCTGTGCTCTGTCGGAACCCGTCAGCCACCTGGGATTAGGTGGATTCTATTTGACCCCAGTCATAGAAAAGGTAATTCTGCCTGGAATAAATATTCAACTGACTCTTGATTTGCACTCCCTCTATCTCATGTTTTTAGGAATACTCTAATTCAGAAACCTACTGGATACCTTTTATATCACCATGATCTTCCATACATGGTAAATTATGCCCTGCTTACCTTTTAACAAATACACTTTATAGTAAAAAAAGAAAAAAAAAGAAAGTTGTTGAGTGAATGCATTGCATAACCCATCTCCCTAAGAGAGGTGGCCTTGTATGATAGATGAATAGGGCATTAAAGATCACTTGTGGTGCTAGCAGGAAAAACACCTTATTTTTTTCTTCACAGAATAGATCCTGAACAAGTCATCCATATGTGGTGCTGATTTTCCCATGCCTCTAGGTGATGGGACAGGATCATAAGACACAGACTCGGGAATGATGTCTGTGACAATTCCTTCTAATTAGCCATTTGCATCCTTTTTGCTTTCCATCCTGGCTCCTCTTGCCTCTACCGGTTTACAGGTTTTAGTAGCAAAGGAAGAATGCGCTCACCTGAGATCCAGTAACAGTTCCGTTGCTCCTGACAGACCGTTCCAGGCTCCTCCGAACACTGAGAGCCAGCTGCCCCAGGCATTACGGTATTGCCCATGGAGACGGAGCCCAGCTCTCCAGGGGAGAGAGGGCTGCTGCTACCTAACGGGACTAAGAAAGAGTACTGACGGCATGCGGAGAGCCTCTGGGACACAGAGCGCCTTCTGGTGCTGTCAGGACCCTGAACGTCCAGGCCCATCAGGGAAAACAGTTTGAGTCACAGGCTGCAGGTTGCCTTGCAGGGTGTCCAGGCTTTTGGCATCTCTGGGCCACGTTGGATGAAGAGTTGTCTTGGACCACACATTCAATATACAAACACTAAAAGAAACGGATGAGCAAAAAAAAAACCAAACAAACAAACAAAAAAAAAAACAACAAAAAACGTTTTAAGTAAATTTACGATTTGGTAATGGACCACATTCATAGCCATCCTGGGCCGCATGCAGGCTGCGGGCCATGGGTTGGACTCCCCTGCATGAAAGTACTGGCTACATGAAGGGAAAAGCCAAATATCAATTACATATGCTGAACAGTTTCACATTTAAGTACTGGGACATCTACCTATATTTTCTTCCTTGACAGGTTCATTAGGTAGCTACATAATTTAACTAATGTCTTAGTTTTCCTTTCAGCTCTCCCAAACATTTGATGAAAAGTCTGAGGATGATAGATATAGAATATTATGGTAAAATCATAACTACCTATAGGAAAAAGAGGTATCAGCAGGATATGTTCAGTTTGTAGCTAGGTGGAATAACAGGATATATTTTAAAAGTCTCTTTCCTTGGGGAGCAATTTTGTTCTGGGTATGTTCTTTAAAACTGTAGATTGGCAAGGATGTACATATGGATGCTGTTCACTAAAGGAGTGAACAGTACTGGTATTTGTCAGTTTAACTGCTCAGACTCAAACACCTTTTCTATCTTGGTTGAAGCTCTAAATAGATGCGGGTCAGAAATGGAAAGGGGAAAGATCCTTCCTCTGCCTGCCTCCTGACAGCGCATGGCTCCGTGACTGAGCTGCAGTCAGTCACCGGCTCCCACCAGGAGGTTAAGTCTTGCAGAATGACACAGAGGTCTCGTTTCTGTCAGGGGTTATCGCAGCAGCTGTGGTGGAGTCGAGAATTCCATGATGAGATGGCGGGTGTCCAGAGGCAGCTGTGACATCCCAAATGCCATTCTCTGGGGTGTGATCTCCTCTCTGCTGTTCCTCCTTCTCTGGTTCATGCCAGCCTTCCAGGCATCTTTGTGAGCTACCGGGTTCCTTTTCTATAGATTCCATTTTTTTGTTTGTTTGTTTATATTAACCACCATGTGCTATTGTTTGACATCAACATTTCTGCTGTATTCAGAGGATCTTGTAAGCAAAACTCTGAGGGTGACAAGCATAAAGAAAACCACGGTCACTGTCAATAGCTTGCAAGCAGCCTGGACCTAGAGTTCAAGAGGAGATGATCTGTTCTTGAAACTAAGAACAAAGGACAGCTTCATATACCCAGGATGGGGCCACTGGCTTCCGAGGCAAGGGCTCAATGCAATAAAACAGGGAGAGCAAGATAGTAATGAGTAGAATGTGCCCATCATTTTATGTTACATGGCACATCCTCATGTTGATTTTATTGGATCGTTCTTTAATTCAGTGGCTTTCAGAGCATGGTGCTTGTAAGGTCAAAATTATTTTCATAACAACAGTGAGAAATTATTTGCCTTTTCACTGTGTTGACATTTAATGGTGGGTGATATTGCTGGCACTTGAGCACAGCACCACACTATTCCAGTAATTACTTTAGTTTTTACCAACCATGCACTTGCAGGAAAAAAAAGACAATTTTGGTTAGGGTTGTCTTTCATGAAGTAGTAAAAATATTACTGTTATTAAATGTCTAACATTTGAGTATGTAGCCATTTAATATTCTGTATGATCCAATGGGAGGTACACATAAAGCTCAAGTTTCTAAGCTCTCTTTATGTCTTACTGATATGTTTTATGGTAGCAAATAATAAGCTAACGAACAAAACTGCCAGTTCCATTTATTAAGTAGTTAGGTCCAAGCAATATGTTAGCTGTTTGAAAAAAGTTATACATATAAATTGAAAGAAATGATAATAATATATATTATTAATAGAATAAAATACTGATGGGATGTGCCTGCTGGTTATTGCACCAGTTTTTCAAATCGTGGGATTAAATTGGATGCTACTCTCCTTTCCTGTTTCACATTGATTTTTTTTTGCCTGGTGTCCAGCAGATGTTGCTGTGTCTCCCCGGCACATGGTGGGGCGTCTGCGGAGCCCCTGTGAGGGCCTGGTGTTGTAGGACCCAGGTTGGACCGCGTGGGCGTAGACCATTTCAGCTGCACACCAAGGCACAGTGTAGATGGAAAAGCACTTGTACAGTTGCTTGAGAGAGTCCACAGCTGCTCCACATTGGAGTAGCCACTGCTTCCACACAGCACCATTTTTACTTGTAAGAACAACTCACAGACCATGGCTCTGAAGAGCTTGAAAGCTTAAGGATTAGGCAGATATTTTCCCCAAAATGAATGTAGTGTATTGATAGCCTTGTTAGACACTGATACAATTCAAGTTTTTAGATAAATATTAGGATTTGTAAAATGTGTATCTACCACAAAAGTTTTGGCAGCTTTTATTTAGACTTCTGAGCTGAGATCTGTAGTGAAATCAACAAATGTGATTTTTTAATATTGTATATTGAAATATGTCAACATTTTGAAAATCTGTATAACTCAATGAATCAATATTTCCCCAATGACCAATGTAATCAAAAGATGCATGAGTCAAAACTCTATTCAAAAGGCAAATAGAGAAATAGATTTTAACTCGCTAGATTATAAAAAGTTTATTGATGTAGTTTCAGATTCCATGTGGCAAGTAAGCTTTGAGAGGCTACTATTTCTCTAGTTTAGTGCAGTATCATAGCAGAATGTCTATAATTATATGAAAAAGCTGTTCAAGTGCTCTGCCCTTTCCAACTGTATGTCTACAGAGGCCAAGCTTTCACCATGTATTTCAATCAAAGGGACATATTGCAAAGATTGAGTGCAGAAGCAGATATGAGAATTACTTGTTTTCTGTTAAGCCAGGCATTAAGAAGATATTTCAAAATGTAAAATAATGCTACTTTTCTCCTTAACTTTTTGAAAAAGTGTTTTTAATAAAAATATTTATGTTAACATGTAATTAAACTCTTGTTCTCAAAAGAATTAAATATTTTTTAAATTCTCAGCTTTGACTTCTAATTAAATACTAACAGGAAAACAGGAAAAAATCCACGTTTAAAGAGAAAAGGCTCTTTGAGGTCATCAGGGTTTGCTAAGATTTTAAATGGTTTCTGAGAATAAATATTTGAGAACCACTGTGTTAACCTTTGGATTTGGCAGAGAAGAGCTTGTGGCAGATGAGGAAGTGGTGCTCATCAGGGTTGAAAGGACATACCTAAGGTCATGTAGCTAGAATTGAAGTCAGAATGGGAATTTGTGTTGTTTCCTTGAGTTTTCTCTTCTTCTTTTTTGTATGATTTAGGAAAGAGTAAAAACTTATTCATACAAGAGTAGGACAAGAGCCCATTAGAGAAACACAAAACCAGGCCAGCATGGATACAGCAGGTACTACTTCATCTTTGTCCTTGAACTCAATATAGTATTTATCTAAGAAGTTTAAGGTGGAAGGCCAAAGGCTTCCGTGACTTGACTGTGGTGCTGTGGGAGACTAGAAATGACTGATCTAGCCTTTCACAGACCGGTAAACTCCTTTCAGAGCAAGAATCTCACCTGGACACCTGCAGTGACAGCAAAGACTCCCGAAGAGCTCATTGGGAATGGTGATGTGGAGGGAGGGTACATGGTTGTCTGAAGGCTGCTGTCTGGCAACATTTAACCTGCAATAAAGCCAGTCTGTCTTCATGCTTTCTGAGGCCCTGGCAGCTGCTGGGTCATTCCAGCAGGGTCTTGGGCATATATTTGAAGATGACGGGTCACTTCAGGACATCACTGTTAGTCACAGCAGTCAGTGGTAGCAGCTGCTGCTTTTCACAGCTTTTTGACTACTGACTGCCAATTTGTAAAAGTCATCTACTTAATACTGTTTCTTTTTTTTTAATGTATTTTGTTGATTATGCTATTACAGTTCTCCCAAGTTTCCCCCTTGGCCCCTCTCCTTCCAGCAATCCTCCCTTTAGTTCATATCCATGGGTCAGGCATATAAGTTCTTTGGCTTCTCTCTTTCCTATACTGTCCTTAACATCCTGCTGTCTATTTTGTACCTACCAGTTATACTTCTTAATTCCTGCACCTTTCCCCTGTTCTTCTCCTTCCCCCTCTGAGCTGATAATCCTCCAAATGTTCTCCATATCTATGATTCTGTTCCTCTTCTGGTTGTTTGCTTAATTTATTTTTTAAATTCAGTTGTTGATAATTGTGAATTTGTTGCCATTTTAATGTTCATAGTTTTGATCTTATTTTTCTTCAGTCCATTTATTTCATGTAATAATGGCTTGGTGTGGGTGAACACCTTTAGCTTTACCTTGTCTGGGAAGCACTTTATCTGTCTTTCATTTCCAAATGATAGCTTTGTTGCATAGAGTAATCTAGGTTGTGGGTCCTTGCTTTTCATCACTTTGAATACTTCTTATCAGTCCCTTCTTGCCCGAAAAATTTCTTTTGAGAAATCAGCTGACAGTCTTATGGGAACTCTTTTGTAGGTAACTCTCTGCTTTCCTCTTGCTGCTTTTAAGATTCTTTATCTTTAATCTTTGGCATTTTAATTATGATGTGTCTTGGGGTGGTTCTCTTTGGGTCCAACTTGTTTGGGACTCTGAACTTCCTGGGCTTGCATGCCTAGTTCCTTTGCTAGATTGGGGAAGTTTTCCTTCATTATTCTTTCAAATAAGTTTTCAGTTTCTTGCTCTTCCTTTTCTCTTTCTGGCACCCCTATGATTTGGATGTTGGAATATTTAAATTTGTCCCTGAGGTTCCTAAGCCTCTCTTCATTTTTTTTGAATTCTTGTTTCTTCATTCTGTTCCAGTTGAATGTTTATTTCTTCCTTCTGTTCCAAATCTTTGGTTTAAGTACTGGTTTCCTTCCCCTCACTCTTGGTTCCTTGCAGATTTTTCTTCATTTCACTTAGTGTAAACTTCATTTCTTCCTGGGTCTTTTTTATGCTGTTGTAGTACTCAATGAGCTCTTTGAGCATCCTGGTCACCAGTGTTTTTGAACTCTGCATGTGATAGGTTGGTTATCTCTGTTTTGTTTAGTCCTTTTTCTGTGGTTTTGTTTTTTCTTTCATTTGGGTCATATTTCTTTGTTTCCTCAATTTGGCAGCCTCCCTGTATTTGTTTCTGGGTATTAGGTAGAGCTGCTTTGACTCCCTGTCTTAGTAGGGTGCCTATTATAGAAAAGGCACCTGTAAACTATGTGGGGCAGAGCCTTAGGTAATTACCGGGCAGGGCAACCTACTTCACTGCTCTGTAGCTCTGTTTGGGGGGAGGGCCTGGAGAGGGGACAATGCCATTTCCTGGCGTCTGGATGTTTGTCCGGCATTCATCCTGTTGCCAGTTACGTCACTGTTTCCCCTTCTCCCTGTATGTGAATTTTGCTCCTCCAGCTGTTGTCCTGGTGCTGAATTCCAGAGGGGCTGAAGCTGTGTACATTCTAAGTCTGTGTGGGCCCTTTACGCAGAGTCCCCTTAAAATCCATGAGTTTCTTCCACAGCCCCAACCTGCACTGGTTTTTATAGCAGACATTATGGGGATTTATCTTCCTGGTGCTGGAACCCTGGGCTATGTGGTCTGGCCTGGGGCTGGGATCACTTGCTCCCAAAGGTATCCCTCCCAACTTTTATCCACCACATGTGAATGTAGAACTGCCTGTTCTTCCACCACCAGCTCTCCGTGCCACACATTTCCATGTCTCTCTGCCACTCTCCCCCTCCTACCCATCTGGATGAATGTGGCTTCTTTAAATCCTTGACTGTCAGACTTCCCTACAGCTCAATTTTCTGATGGTTCTGGGTGCTGTTTGTTTTAGAGTCTAGTTGTAATTCTGTGGTTGTGTGAGGAGGCAAAGCATATTTACCTACACCTCCATCTTGACCAGAAGTCCCAGTTCCCTCTTTAACACTGTTTCTTTAGCTCAAAAAAATTATTTTTTGGTGGCGGGGGGCGGGGCGGTATGTGTCAACCACATTAGTGAGCAAGTTCAAAAGCCAGAGAGTCCTTGCAGCATTCAGAATCAAAGATACTTCTCTAGGCTTGGCTCTTACAAAAGAGACCAGTTTTTATTGTTGGCTGGATGTAGCAGGGAGAACCGAGCTCTGAAAGGTTTTCTGGGGCTGTCCTATTATTGAAAAATCAATAGCTACACAAGGTAGGGTATTAGACCATATTATGAGACCTAAATTACAAATACCCTTTAATGTCTATAGAATCATGGCTGTTACTGGGCAATCAATTTTGGCTTTATTACATCTTTCAGTCTCTGTTATACATAAACAGCAGCTTGGATACTTTCAGAAAGATGGGTTTCAAAACAAATGCCAACCTTCAGAGAGCATCTGAATAGACAAGAACATAGGATTTTTATTACCAGGCCCATATTCTAGTGCAGAGGAATCAATTGGGCAGGGGTGCCAAAGTTAACACCATTCATACTATTAAACAAAGCAGGCTGCTCCTATAGTTTTGAGAGAAGGCTCACTGCATGTAAATAGCTAAATGTTCTAAGAATAACTAATGAAGATTAAAGCAATCGGAGGGAAAATTCCTTTTTCAGATCATTCTCTCTCTAATGATGCTTTATAGTAGTCTACCGTGGTTCCTACAATGTCACCGTTGTTCATTCCTAATGTGTGTTAAAAATCTAAGGCTCCCATTAGCTTGCTCCTATTTAAATGCCAGCATATCAACAGGGAAGGAGGTTGTTAAAGCAGGACGAGGGAGGAGGTAAAGAGATTGGTATTATGGGAAGATAAATCTTACTGTCTGTAAGATGTATTGGGAATAAGGGAGAGATGGGAACTATATTAATGAACTACTGTATAATTTCTCCATAGCTATGATTTGAAATCAATTGAGGTGGGCATTTGCTCCATGGGAGTTATGCTTACCTGGGAGAAAGGCATATTTATCTCTGTCCAGATGTAGATATGAACAAAGGAAAACTCAAGTAACAGACTCAGCCTTCAGGTTTTTCTATTATTAATGCAACTCTGGAGCCAACATCTGGATGAAAATATATATCAGCAAAAGAGTCTTTCGTTCCCAGCTGTGTGAATGCTGACTGTGGTGAGCACACGTCTACTCAGAGGGGCTCCTTATTCCCCAAACCCTCTCCTGCAAGATACAAGTGATTCAAAATATATCCAGAATATTCAACTGGCCTTGCGCTGATGGCCTCATACATTCACTTGTTTGTTAGTTATTCATTCAATCAGAAATCATTTACAGAGTACTCACCTACTTCATATCAAGCTCTGATGAGTCAGTAAAGTTTCCCTCTGGGCAAATGACTGGGAAGAGCTGGCTCACAGAGGGTCTCTCATGGCTGAAGAGCTTGGATGTTGTCCTGGAAACAATGGGAAGCTGTCAGAGGATGTTAATAAGGAGAGTGGCATGGTCACGTGTTAGTTTCAGACAGATCTACGTAACTACTACAGGGAATATGGGTTGGAGGGCAGGGAAGCCTAGGAAGAGGGAAAAATAGCAGACTATTTCAATATACTCTAGGCACAATAATTATAAGATTGGTTAGATAATCAACTTGAGTGAGAGATGGATCCTACCCATTGTGTTGGACTTGGTAGAGAGAAAGTGGGAGCCCTGGCTGAAAATGTGCTGAGCATGAGTAAGGAGAAAGGGAAGTAGTGTTTAGTGACCATCCATTCAACACCCAGCACTTTTTTATAATGTGTGTAGTGATCATCGGTCCTAAAATAATGCTCTCCAATAGCTATCATCATTTTCATTTTAGACATGAGCATACTGAGCTCAGTGACCTTCCCCTAAGATCACAGAGCAAATGTGTGCTGGAGCTTGGTTTTTGATGTCAAAGATTGGCCTTTCCCCACCATTCCTTCTATTTTTTCCTCTAAAGGACTGTGCATTTAACAAGTAAATAAATAAATGAGTTTTGAAGCATTAATAATTCTGCTGTCATTGAAGATTGACAGAACCTCAATGTCTGTAGAAGGTCAGATATAGGAAATGGTGATGATAGAGTGTGTTGAGTGTTGAAGTTTCTCAAAGGCATTTGGGGTCACCTTTGAGCAATGGCTTGGGGACTGCATTTCCTGGCAGGTGCAGAAAGAGGAGTTATTCCTGGCTGTGTTCTGCCAAAGGCAGAATCTTTGCCTGTGGAGATAAGGATTTTTTTCCCTAACTGCATATTCTTCATAATAGGCTAGATTTTAATGCTAGAGCAATTTTTAATATCTGAGAAAGAATAACTTGCTTTAAGCTGGCTAAATTCTACTACCTGTGGTGTTTTTCCGATTAAAAATTATTTTATGTGTAACCCGAACGTCCTGTTCCCAAAAGCTGCCCACAAAATAAGTGTAAATATTTCATATTTAATACCAAAATTATAACATGAGATCTTCTGACCTAATTGCCTGTCTTTATACCATTTTCACTTGTTCTGAAGGTTTCCCAGGGTAATTCACGTGTGTTCAGAAAAATGTACCACATGTTTTTTTCCTTGGGACTTATTTTGATTTCACCACTGTCAAATAAAAAAACAAATCCAGACTTTGTAAAGAGAGACTTTATTTGAAAGGATTATTTCAAGGATTATTTCTCTGATCATGTGGTCAGATAATTCAGCTGTTACAATAAACAAAACTCTGACCACATGGGCAGCCAAGTTTGCGATCAAGGTTTAGGCGAAAATATTTTTTTCTTTTTTCTATGAGACATAAACAAGGCTACAAATAAGTAAGGGTGTAGAAGTGGGACGAAGGCGTGGCTGGGCCAGAGAGCAGGGACTGTCCGGCTCTGATTCAGTCTGTACTTGGGGAAGGGACGAGGGATGAAGAAGGCACTCTGTCCTGGCTGACAATTCAGGGGCTTGGGGGAAGGAATACATTTAAGCAACGACGGTTTAGCAAGCTTTCTGTTTTGATTGATTGGGAGGTTAGGGAGCATCATGACTAATAATTTATGAGAGAAAGAATGGGGGTTGGGAGGTTCTGTGTCTGGTCCTGTCTTATGTAAACCAGAGGGCCGCTGTGACTCTCTTCAGTCACTCTGGGAAGGACGTCTCTTCGCAGTCAGCTCTTCCTCAGAACACACAGAGTGGGCGGGAGCTTTCTTATCCACGGCTGTTTTTCCGAATCGCAGTGCCGGGGTAAAACTCAACATTGTTGGCCCAGCTTTTACCACCGTGTGATCACTGTGTTGCTTGACACGCTTGACTTCACTAGATGACGCCACTGCCGCCCCTGCTCTAGGCTCCCAAAGGGGACTCCCCTCTCAGCCACACCTTCCCAAATGTGGAGGGGAAAGCTCTGTTGATTCAGCAGAGCATAGCTGAGGCCAGGCTTCGAATTTCAGTAAAAATGTATTGAAAGATGAGGGGGAAAAGGAAGGGAAGCCCATGGCAGAGAACACCTCCCACTACCAAGCCTGTCTGCTCATGGCTATTTTTAGGTTCAAGTTCAAGCACAGACTACCTTTAATTAAAGGTGCAAAAAGTGAGTCTTCATTTCCTGTCCCAGGAACAAGCTTTTCACAGGATGATACAGTGGGATTATCCACTTAACTGGAGTTACAGTCCAGCCTTACTCAGGCGGAGACTTTGCCTTTGGGCTCCAAGTGGAGCTACTACGATAACCAAACCAACAAGACTACATTCCAGAAAGCTGTGTATGAAGAATGTCATGTCCAGCCAATACTGAGCCCAGTGTTCTCCTCAAGGATGAGACATAAAATACGGTGGCCTACCCTTGTCCTCCTAGAGTCCTTCTGATCTCAGCGTGCTTCTGATAATGTCTATTCAGCACAACTTGCTAAGAATAAGCAATTATTTGTAGACATGGTGGTCTAAATCCACCCAGAGAAGAAACCATTGACCTTCAGAGAGACAATAAAGAAACTTTTGCCAGAATGTTCTGCTCTCACCTGGCATCTCCCACCCAGATAACTCCTGTTCACCTCTCAAGGCCCAACTTCAACATTCCTTTCTCAAGAAAACCTCCCCAGCTCCACATGTAGTGACCCTCTGCTGGATTGTCACAGCACTTTGCACTTCCCCATGGCCTTTAGGTCACTTCCTTTTTAAGTTATCTGTGCATTTCTTACTCATTTTCTCTCTCCTATAATACCTTTAGGGATATATCCGACTTGTCAATGCTCTCAACTGGCACAAGATTACTGTCCATAGATATTTGTATGAAAACTTCTGGAGAAAATCTCTGATAAAAAGATACATTGTATTTATTTAGGAAAGAAACAGTAAGGTGCTGAGTGTAAGACATTAGCATTCAAGTCGAGGATGACCTCACTGTTCCTAAAAACAATAGGTGAGAGCTGACATATAGTTTCATGGATATACATTGTCTGGCAGAAATAGTGCCCCATTTTTATTACAAAATCTTTTATTACAAAATCATAAACATGTCATTCTTTATCATAACACTGTCACACTCAAGCACACCATATAACATTTTAGGTGAAGTGTTCACATTAAGACTACAAATTTTAAACCCATATTGTCACCCTACCTACCACACTCAAGCAGGCCTTCCTGCTGTCGGACCCTGTATATGGCCTAGTACAGTGGTTTCTGTTTTGTTTTGTTCTTTTTTAATTTTCAGAACAAAGCCACTGCCTGCCTTAAGGATAAATTGGAGTCTCCACTCTTGAGTCATAGAAAAACATGCAAGAAATTTTGAAACAGCAGTTTTTCCAGATTCCACGTGCATCACGATGTTTGTTTATTTTTACCCTTAATTTTTTTAAATTAAGAGTTTAACAATACCAAGGCTTGTAAGGTTGTAAAGCAATGGGAACTCTCATTTGCTGCAGATGAGAGTACTTACAGATTTGGAGAGAAAATAGCAACATGTAGTAAAGTGGAAGGCATGTAAATTCATGACGCAGCTAATCCATTCCTACATATATGACATCAAAAAAAAAAAAAAAAAAAAAAAACAACAACAACTACCTGGTCCAGGAGAAGTGTGTAAAAATATTCATTGACATACTTAACAATGAAATATCAGAAGCGACCTAACTGTTCATTAACAAATTAAAAGATCAATATGTTGTTTCTTTACCTATAGTGGAATACTATGTAGTTAAATAAATCATCAACTTAGGGTCAAAAATATAATGTTGGGGAGAAGAGCAGACTGAAGGTTGATATACCTTGATGCATGAAATCTCAAAGCATACACATATATAGTTGATGGATCTTTATATACACATATGTAGCAAAACAAAATCATGCATGGGAAATATACTATCAGACTTAGGACAGTGATTACCTTGGTGGACGGGAGGAAAATGGAATCAGAGGATGATTAAAAGGAAGCTTTAGTTTTATCTACAGTGTCTCAAATGATTTGATAAATATGGAAAGATGGGTTTGGTGGGCACATAGATATTATATTCTTCTCTGTACTTTATTTACTTAAAATATATTGTAATTTTAAAAAAGGAAGTTAGCACTATTCTTTTAAATATAAAAGTATGACGGTCACTTGCATTGAAGGAGGAGAAGGCAGGGTAAGAGAACATTCTCATGGAAATCTCTAGCATAGCCTGGTGGTTAGGTGTTAACATAACCCACAATCCCATGCTTGGGAAAGGTGAGACTTCCCCAGCTTGGACTGGGACAAATGAGCCAAGGTTCCAGTGCCAGTAGGATAAATTACCACGACTTTTCCCTATCCCCGTCTTTTTTGACTTGTTGCTGCAGCTCCCTTTATTCTTTAAAACTACACATTTTAAACCCATATTGTTATCCTACCCACCACACTCAAGCAGGCCTTCCTTCTGCCAGACACTGTATATGGCCCAGTACTGTGGTTTCTGTATTTTGTTTTGTTTTTAAATTTTCAGAACAAAGCCACTGCCTGCCTTAAGGGTAAATTGGAGTCTCCACTCTTGAGTCATAGAAAAAACATGCAAGACGTTTTGAAACAGCAGTTTTTCCAGATTCTATGCCTATCATGATGTTTAAACTAATAGCTCTGCCTCAGCTGGGGCCTGAGGTTGCCTATGTTATTTTCAGAACTAATGATGTATAGGATAGCCTGAGCTCCGGAAATGGTCATACCTATACTCGCCCCACCCCCATGATTTACCATTTCCAAAGCAATTTCATATTGGCTCATTTAATCCTCATGAGTACCTTTTGAGAAAAAAATAAAAGGTACACCCAGTTTCCAAGTGAAGAAGGTGCAAGCCATACCCATTCCTTGACTGACCCAAAGCTGCACAGCTGAGAGCAATGCTGGGCCCCCAGCCCGGGTCTCCTGACTTGAAATCCGTTGCACTCGCAGTGACTCCCCGGCTGCAGAGTCAACAATAGGGGTGACTTGGCCTATTTCTATCTTAGTTTTAAATAGATCGTATTTCCTTGGCCTTCTTTTCCAAATGAGAGCCACTGGATGGGTTTATCTCAAGTGGATTCTGTTCTTTGGCATCGAGCCTTCTTTGTCAAAGGGATTCCGAGTTAGGGAAGATCTCAGCAGTTCGTCAGTCCAATGCAACATCCCCCCCATGTGGCTGTCAAGCCTAAACTTGAATGTCTTAGCTGACGGAGAGCTCATTCCTTTACACACTACCCTGCATGCTGATTTATTGGCTTAGAGACTTACGAGAACTCTGAGAGAAAAACAGTAGTCATCCTTAATTTTTAAAAGAAGAAACTAAGGCAAGGTTCCATATTTAGTGTTTCTAGACTCTAGTTGATCCCTGTAGGCTGACCCTAGAGGCTTCTTGCTAACTGAGCATCAAGGACGCCGGCTTCATACCTGAGGAGGGTATCTCCATTGTTGCAAATGAGGGTTACAAACCTTCCACATATTCTGATGGGCATTTGACTGCACGGGGATGTGTGTCCAAACAGATGGGGATTAAGGAAAGGAGCCCCTTTTTTGGAGATTTGGGCTTTGGCTTTGTTTGCAGGGCTTGGCTATTGCAGGGCAGGGTTCATGCATCCAAAGCACTGTGCCAGCACCTCCTATAAATACTCCAAGTCAATTTAGAGAAATACTACGTTAGATGTGAGGCAACGACTGGAATCTGGATAGAAACCTGGCTTCAGTACAAACTCCTTTTAGATTCTAAGGCAAAAAGCTGCCACCTCATTTTCAGTGTATCTATCTCTGCAACTGAGTATGAAGTGGGCCTGCCTATTACACCGCCTGGAGTGGACAAAGGACACCTCTATGTTGGTTAATGTCTGAATGTCTGAGCCTCGCTCGAGACCCACCTATTTCTTCTGATGTGGAAAACGAAATTTTGCAGATTAAAGTCAGTCAGTCTTTTCATTTAACACCCAGTCTCATTTAGGTAACTGCGGCATCGATTCCCTCTCTCCGTCCCTCCCTTCCCTTCTCTCCCCCTTTCCCCCCTTCCTCTCCCCCTGGGGCAGCGTCGGGGTACAGGAGTCTGTGTCAGCTCCAGGCATGGGGGGAGCTGGGCAGAGAGTCCCGTGTGTTGTGTGTACTGGTGGGCCACCGCCGAGGTATCGCCTCCAGCCAGGTCTTGGTCACCACCCTGTCTCTGCTGGCTTTGTGGCGTCTGCTTGCCCACTCCCCCTGGCCTCCAGCTGTCGCGCACCCTGTCTCCTTCAGGGCTGCGGGAGGCCCCGAGGCGCTTTCTCTGGGTCCCTTTGTCACTGTTGCTGCTCCACCCTCTGGCTCCTGGCAAAACCCAGGAATTCACTAAGTGGTTTGTGATAGCCCTGAGCTAAACTCCCAGGTCTGGCGTCCAAAGTGGAATGCGAAGCCGTCCTCATGCCTCTTCTTCACACAGAGCAGAAACACTCACATCTCATCCCTCAGCTTTGCCCGCCACCCGTGCCCAACACAGGAGTGTGTCTTGTCTTTCCCTGCATAGCTGGGACACGGCTCTTAGGTCAGCGTTTGTTTTTTTCCCCCTGCTCATGGTTGATAGAATTCAACTATTGTTGATAGTGCAGTTCTTGAATAGCAAACATCATCAACAGCAGCAACAATGACGATCGTCCTTTGAACTTTTCGAAGTTCTTAAAAGGAGATTGTCAAGGGGGCTTTTCCTACTGTCTTGGAATTTTGGCTGAAGCCCCCAATGTGGAACATTAAGTGCTGTGCCATTCTAACGAGAGCGCTCAGTGGCTGCCAGCCAGCCCTTCCTGTGCTGTGACAAGAGTGCCAGTCCCCTGCCTGGGAACACCCATCCTCCCCTTCCCAAGCAACCTCTGCAAATTGGAGACTGAAAATGCCAAGGGAATTAGTTAGAGGACAAGGAAACTTTGCAGTAATAGTTCTACATGCAGCTTCTCCTTCCTTGCCCAGGAAGGGAGGACGGGTGATCCAAGAGAATCGTCTAGAGACTTCTAGCGGGTCAACAAGAAAGGCTGGGTCCATGCTCCCTAGGTGGTGGTTGCTGAGCTGAGCTGCAACATTCACAAGTCACTGCAGTGCGGCCCATTACAGCGTAGGTCATTCTATGAGGTTATTCTTCACAGAGCTCAACACAGGTGGCCTCGGATGAGGATGTAAGATACAGCACGGGAGACGTGGTCAGTTACAGTGGAATAACTGAGTATGGGGCCAGGCGGGTACTGGAAGTATCCGAGGGACCACTTTGTAAAGGATACGATTATCTAACCGCTCACTGTGCTGTACACCTGAAACTAATACAAAATGATATTGAATGTAAACTGTAATTGAAAAATTAAATTAAAAAAAGAGACACAAAAACAAACAAAACAAAACAAAAATATAGGCGGCCTGCTAACCATGGAAATGGGTGCCTGACTCCAGCCCAGAAGCAACAGGTGATTACAGACGCCGTGGATACAGACAGGGCCGCCACGGGCAGATGGCCCTCGCTGCTGCCCCGGGCTGCAGCAGGGTGTCTGAGAACGGCACTGCTGGGTGCTGTAGCCAGCAGCTGGACACGAGCCGTCTTTCAGAGATCCAACAGGGCGTCTTTCTGGGACAAGGGGGAGCCAGCGGAGTGCGTGGGGATGGAGGAGCGAGGGATTGACTAGACGCCCGGTGTCCCTGGAGAACTCTGTGCAGTGGGGAGGTTCTCACAGGGGATTCTGGAAAACCTACATACGGGCCCCTTGGACGAACACGCATGTGACACCTGCCACACAGAGGACACCGTCAGCTGGAGTCCAAAGGAGATCAGGGGATAGGATCTGAGAAATGGCAAAGATGAATGTTCGGTCCCTTTCCCATATCCCTCCCTGCCTCTCTGTAAGGGGTTGTGAGGGGCACTCTAGGTCCCAAGGCAGGCATGGGCAGGGTACAAAGCTTTCATGTGGGTGAGAGTAGGGTCTTTCAGTTCATTCTCGGGGGACATTTCTGGTGCAAAATCTCTGAGGTGTGCCTACAAACCACCAACTAAAATGAGGCCACTTCCAGAGAAATCTGTCTCAGGACTAGGAAAAAAAATGAACCAATTTTACTTTTTAAAAAGATATATATATTTATTTATTTTTTCGGCAAGGGAAGAGAGGGAGAGAAACATCAGTGCGTGGTTGCTTCTTGTGCGCCCCCTACTGGGGACCTGGCCCACAACCCAGGCCAGTGCCCTGGCTGGGAATCGAACCAGCGACCCTTTGGTTCACAGGCCAGCACTCAAGCCACTGAGCCACACCAGTCAGGGCAAAATGAACTAATTTTAAAATTCCCTTGTAGTGCTCCTATCTACTGACTATTGAATAGCTAACAGTCATTACTGGAATGACTCCAGGGTAGGGGGCTGACAGAGCTGCGGAACATTGGAGAAAGGCAATAGAGCCAACACCCCTTGCCATAACTTTCATTTACCGGACATCTGCTGACGAACAAGGACAGACTGTATAGCAGCACGTCTTCCTCCAAAGCCTGCTTTTGGATCCACACGGAAGCAGCCTTGGGAAGATAAGCTCCAGCTCCCACCTTCCATAGGCTTCATGGAGAGCTGCCTCCACTTCCAGGAACTCAGACAATAGTCAAGACATGGTGGGTGGCAGCCTCCGGGGCCTGGGATGGGGTTGACCCCCATTTTACGATCCAGGAGGCTGGCTGAAGGGAGGGCTGTAGCTCAGAGAAACAGGAAGGTCATTCGGTGGCGCGCAGCAGACTGAAGTCGCTGTAAGACGGCCTTTCGAAGTTGACCCTGTAGTTGGAAGGAGCTCACAGAACTTTGCAAAGTGTGCGAACCTTTCTTTGCACGCTGCTTACTCCAGCTTGTCTTCTATTTACTTCAGGCAAAAGGAGCCCAGCTTGCACCTCTCTGGATTCTACTTTGCTGTTTTGGTGTCTAGCAGGTTTAAATCTGGAACTACATCTCCTCCTTTCCTGTCCCTGGGCATGGCCTTACCCAAATGAGGTTGGCGAATGAACAAATCTCTGAAGCCCAGTTTCACTCCTATCTGGTAAATAGGAACACTTGGTCTGATGCATCCTGGGATTCAGGCTCTGAAAGTGCTTGCACAAGAACGGGCGTTTGTTCCCAGCTGACTGACGTGGCATTTTGGCCTTGCCTTTCTTCCTGCCATCCGTATTAGCTTTAATCCCTGATTTACAAATAGTCAGGTCCTGTCAGGCCACACCAACATGTCACCAGCAAACGGCTTCCTCCCTTGAGTGGCCGTTGCAACTGGCAGCAAGTCCTCCGAGGCGCTGTTCTTACCACGGTGTATATATCATCCCCCCCGAGAAGAGTGATAATCTTTCCTGTTCCAGAAATAACTGGCTTGGGTGCAGTTTGGGGTGTAGTCTGCAGCACTCAGGGAGAGCGATCACAGCAGCGTGTCTGTCTTGAAACGTCTCTTCACAGGAAAGGTAGCAGGAGAGAGACAGGCAGTCCCCAGAAGAGATCCACAGGGTGACAGGGGAAGAGGGGGAAGGCCGGTAGATTCAAAGAGCTTTTGTCAACATTCTGCAGAGACCCTGTTTTGATTTGATGCCATGTGTTCAGTCCCAGAGGCTTCAAACCCAGGTTTCCTTAGTCAAGAAATACAAGACGTAAGACTTGCTTAGGCTGCAAAGAATGGGAAAGGAAGCCCTTCATTCCCCAGCGTTAGCTGTTGTATTAATTTCCTAGGGCTGCTGCAAGATGTTACCACAAACTGGGTGGCTTCAAACAATAGGAATTCTTTCTGTCACAGTGCTGGAAGCCGGAAGTCCAAGATATAGGAGTCAGTGGGGCTGTGCGTCCTCTGAGACTCTGGGTAGAACGCTTTCTTGCTTCTTTCTGGCTTCTAACGGTGGCTGGCAGTCCTCGGCTTTCCTAGTCTGGCCGCGGTAACTCAGTCTCTGCTTCTGCCCTTAAAGTGTCCTTCCGGTGTGCCTGTCTCTGTGTCATCTTTCCTCTTCTTATAAGGATGCTGGTCCTATAGCATTAAGGGCCACCCTACTCCTATGTGACCTCATTTTAACCAATTACACCAGCAGTGGCCTTGGATCCAAAGTCATATTCTGAGGTTCTGGGGGTTAAAACCTCACGTATCTTTTTTGGGATACACACTTCAACCCATAATCGCTATCCAGTGAGTTGGAGAGGTTTGCCTTCTGCAGTCACAGAACCGCGTGGCTGGGCCTGAAGAGGCCATTGAATCAAGCCCTTCCTCCGCTCTCTCCTGCCGCAGTTCCCCTGCAGGCATCTGGGGCGAGGGGTCCCCCACCTCAGGCAGGGCCGCATCTGCTGGAGGGGCAGGTGCTTCCACAGGCCACAGTGTTGCCCACAGTCAGGGAGGCAGTGGGGAACGCATGCTTGGCCCGTGGGAGTTAGGGGTGGAAAATGCTGGCGGCTTGGAGAGCCTGCTCCAAGTTCAGGTTGCGGGGACTCAGGCTCTGGAGAGGCTGCCGGTCACTCCACTGCAGGTGTTTAAGTGGCTACATTTTGAGAAACACTTACCTAGAGAAAAGGGTCAAGGTACAATTAATTTGAATTTTGGATTAAGTCCTGAGTAGCTGTGTGTCTGTAGGCAGTAATAAAGCCGTCTAAGCCTTGGCTGTCTTCCCCCGCCCCTCTCCCGGCCACCCCCAAATCTGAAAAAAATGATTAATAAGACATACCGTAGTTTCCAGTGTATAACACGCACCCACATTTTTGGCCCAAATTTTCAGGGGAAAAAAATCTTCCGTTTTAATTTTTAAATTCAATTTTTTATTTATATTTAGCAACAAAACTAATTATCATATTCCAGGATATTATTTTGCATATGGATGTTGTTATTGCTTTCTAGAGTTATACTTTTAACACATAAAGCATAAATAAAATAATTGAAAACGTTTATATAGCTACCAAATTAGTACTACCTACGTATCATGCACATCCTTACTTTTCCCTCAAAAATTTGGACAAAAGAGCGTGTATTATACAAGGCAAAATATGGTAATATATGGTGGTATTTTAAGAATGGAAGAGAGCCCAGGCACTCCAGCCTCACAACGTTACAGGGAAACAAAAGGTCTTGCCTCTCCCTATTCACGGCTGCCCTCCTCCTTCCTCGAGCCTCTCTGGAGTCTTGGGGCGATTTCCCACGTGACCAGGCTGTGGTGGGTGACGTTCGGCATCAGTAGCCCTCCCCATCACGGTTCGCTCTTGATCAGCTCCAGCAGAAACCCCCACTGATGCCATCAGGCCAGCTGCTGAGATCGGCCCCTGGCGTGTTTGGTGGCTTCAGTCTCAGGTAAAACCCCTGACGCCCCTTGGACATCTGCTTTTACCCCCGACCCTGCCAGGAAGACCCTCCCGGGTGGTTGAAACGCAGCCCTCGCCAGCTGCCCTGCACTGGCCTCCGCTCCCAGCTCTGGGGCCTCCCTGCCCTGCTTCACCTCTGGGCGCTCCCCGTGAGCAGCTCTCTGCCACGGTCCCGTGTTGGAGTCTGTGTCTTCTAGCCTTGGGTGCTTTAATTCTGCTCCTCTGGATTTCATCCCCACCCCAACGTCACATCCCCTTGGTTCTGCCCCTGTGTGGGGCCCCTTGCAAACCTTGGCTTTGGTCACAGGAATTGTAGCTCGTTTTAGTCTCACAGGGATCACGTTCTCCTGCCCTAGATGAGGGGCTGCTGCCTTGGAGTGGGAGGGAACACGTCCTGGAACCAGAAGCATTGCTTCCCTTCTGCTCTCAGGCCTGGGAGCTGAGCGTGGCTCCTGGGGACAGGTCATTTCTGCTCCTCAGAGGCCTTGCATGTCATCCCTGTCCTTCAGCATCATAAGGACCTTCTTTTGAGACTGAAGATATGCTCACAAATTGCTGCACCTGACATATGATATAGTTCATAGTCTTTACAAATGCCTCTGCTCATACAAATCTAGTAATTCCTTTTTTATACTCAATACTAAGGTCTGAAGCCTACATATAATAACAGGCCCGATGCTTTTCTCTGATCCATCTACGGCATTGATTTCTACTCATTGTTTAATTAAGTGCTGGACACATAGTAGGTGCTCAATACATAGTAGCTGCGGTGGCTTGTATTATACAGAGTTCCTGCAAATGTAAGTCTTTCTAACATACAGCCTACATTCTATCCCCTAGCTTTCATTGTTTTCTAAGCTATACAGAATAAGTTTATTTCCTCCTACCAAGAAAGTTTGGGCTCTTAAATCAGACTGAATTCTATAACATGTGTTATGGAAGAAATCCAGAAATTAGCACATATTGAGTATACCTTGCAACATTTCCTTTCCTCTACCTCGTACCCTTACCATGTAAGGTCAAGGTCAGATTTTCCTCTTTAAAGAGCAACATGTGCAGGACATCGTATGATCCCCAGGAAATCGGTAGAGTATGTGGTGTAGTTCCGTGCTTCTTCAGCTACCCAGAGATCCAGGTCACCTAGACAACTGCATCGTCAATGAAAACATGTTCACATGGCTCAAAATATATGTGAAGTGGAAAAAATACACTCAAACATGCAAAGTGCTTGGAAAAGTGCTCAGGCACTAATTTCGCCATCTTTTAGTGATTTTAGTTAATGGAGAAGTGATTCAAAATCCCTAAACAATTTTTTTTTCAATCTGGCCTTCCCACCACACAGCACACTCCTGCTGATTCAATTTGAGCAGAGAACATTCAGGTGCTCTCAAACAAGCTTCCAACTAATTTGCCTAAGGAAAAAGAAAAAAGTGCTTTGGTCCTGAAAGCTGAATTATAAATCTCGGAGTGGGCAGGAAGGAGGTTGTTCCATGGGAAAAAATGCCTTTTTAAAAAACTGTGAAGTTGAAGGGAATCATGGTAGCGATCGGACCATGTGAGGGCTGGCGTCGACTTTGCTGCCAGAGGGAGGGGCAGCGTGAGGGAAGGGACCAATGCGAGGTTTGGGCCGGGAGCCGCCTGAGTGCGCTCTCCGGTTTGCTGCTGGCTTTATCCACTGTAGCTATTATCTACTGTCATACCTTCAGCATGATGCAGATACTATAAATAGTGGCAATTAGGATTAAGAAATGTGATTAAATGGTAAACTCAACCACAGCCATCCAGCTCCAATATTGAATATGGTGGATTTTAATTTCCCTCATCTTTCAAATTCTGGCAAATTATAAAATACTCTGTACACCGAACGTAGTTCTTTTTGCAGTGAATCGATTAAGTAAAGGAGAGGCCGTTCTGGATTGACTAGAGAACAGAGGCCCTGCTGGACAGAGGACAGAGGGCGGCGACTGGAGGGGTTTCCTCCAGTGCCCTGGTGGTGGGTGCGAGCAAACCAGAACCTAAGCAGACTCTGCACGCAGATCTGACAAAGAAACAAAAACAAGCATCACACATCACCAGCGAGGCTTTCCCAAGTAGGACAACTGCCTAAGCTATAACCTACCAAATCATTTATTTGCTTTGCCTTCATGTCTTTATAAAAACCTTGCTCCTGGCTGCTGTTGATGAAGCGTGGCTAACCCCTTTTGGTTTGGCCTTGCCTGATTTGAATCAATATATGCTCAAATAAACTCTTTTGCGGGAGCACACTGCAAGTCATAGGGAGGGCATGGGGTTTTGGCACCTTGATTTATCATATTGAACGTAATTGGCGTGTCTTCCTATCCCAATCACATCACATGACATTTCCCATCTCCTCCTCACTGTGCTGCTTTAGCCACAGTGTAGAATAACGGGGAAAAGAATCCTTAATTCTTAAAGTGTCTATGCTTGATTTCCCTCTCTTTCTCACTTGCTTCTTTGTAATCCTTCCTTGCATGCAGTTTAATTTGCTTTAAGTAAAAATACGTGTTATGTAACTGTATTCCAGTCATGGTGATGGATGCCAGGAACAAAATAATTGATAAACCAAGGATTTTCCTTGAGGAAAAACTCAGTTGAGTGGAGGATAAAAACACATAAAGAAGTAATGAAAATATAGCCATGTAAAAAACACAACATATTCTGATGAAAAAGCATTAAGTAGATGTATAGGGGCAAGTACCCATAGGTAAAGAAGACCTCAAAAGATAAAGTTGTTCTTTAATTAGATTGCAAAGACCAAGTAGAACTTGCCTGTTGGGCGGGTGAAACAGTATTCCCGGGACTTACTATGACATGTGCAGGAAAGACCTGAAGACAGTGGGCCTTACGTTTTATTGAGAGTGCCGGGTGACTCTGTGGGAGAAATAAAAGGTGAGGTTGACAGTGTATTTTGGGGTTAGATCCTGAGTGCAAACGTGTCTCATGATGAGACGCACTTGCCATGGAAACAGCTTTCACAGGCGTCTGGACCGTGACACCTGAGAGCAGAGCGCACTCCCATCCCCAGGCCTGTGGCAGCAGGAAGCTCTCTGGCTTTCACCCTGCTTCCTAGCTGTCCTTAGCTTGTTTCCTGAGCCCCTGAATGTCTCCACCTTTCAGGATTTCTCTGGTTTCTGAGTGTTGCACAAGGGATTGATCAGAGAGAGGGTACTCTAGAAGAAACCCCATTATGCAGAAGTTTTATGAAAAGCTGTAGAAAATAGGCTTTTTGGTGAAGCAACAGCAGTAGGACAAGAGGAAGGTGTGGGGGTGGGGCGGTGGAGAATACTCAGGAGAAAAAACTGATAGAATATTGTAACAGGATGTGGGTGGTAAGGAAGATGGGACTTCATGACTTATAGGCCCAGGTGAAAATGATGGCACTAAATAAGACAGGAAATTAATATACTTGATTTTCTGTTAACTGTCATTTTATCAGCCTTCTTAGGGGAATGGTCTGCATCCCTCTTTGAGTCCCTGAATTCAGTGAATGAAACAAACCAACAAACAGTTGCATCAACACTTTCCAATGGAGCTGGCTACAGGACCCCTAAGTGGACCCAAGTCTCTCTCACTATGACAAAGCTGACTCTTCTTTCACTTGAGAAATGTGGGCAGTGAGTGGAGGGTGTCTGGTAAAGTGAGAGGTGGCATTCTGATTTAATCTCCTGACTTAGTCTGGCAATAACTCACCTCCTGCCAGGACTTGGCACACTTCACTGCTGCTATTGTCTTTATAATTATGTTTATTCAAGCAACCACGGGGGTCCTGTGGTCAAGTGAGTGTGTCTACCAAGTGCTCCTGGCCTCAGCCTCTTGTGAGGTGGATGGAGATTTTCTCAGGTCCCCTTACAAACCAATGATAAATTACTTTCAGTGAGCCGAGGTCAAAGGCATGGAAAGAATAGAAAGTGATGACACTGAGGATTTATATGGACCCTTACATGGAGACCAAGTACATCAAATATAGGATCTAATTTGCCCTCTGACACCTGGGAAGCAGAGGGCTTGCAGGGAAAGCAGCAATTAGAAGCTGGTATGAAGCTTTGGTTTAACAACCTTGGATTATCAATAAGACAACATGGTATCTGTCTCATTTTTCTTTCTCTCTCTCTCTCTTTCTATCTATCTAATCAATCTGTTTTTTTTTAAATAAAACTAAAGCTGCTTGACCTTCCCAAGATGGTTTCTAAGCTATTTGTTTCCCTCCCTCAGCTGGAAGGACTTGAGCAAGATGGTGAGAGCAATTCCCCATTGAGCAGCGAGCCATTGAGTCGATTCCTTGAGGAAGCGACATGCTGATATCAAAATGTGCATTAATTATCGGGCTAAATAAACAAGCAAGCTGTGATATGGAGAAATCTATGATGAGGTCATTTCTAAAAAGAAAATTAAATATTGAAGATAAATAATTATGGTTGGAATAAATTCCCAAGATTGATTTTCACGCGTTTGTATTCTACCACTTGTTATCTGGAACTCCCTAGTGAGTGAGAAGTCTATTCTGTGCTTCTTCAAAGACACAGGAGGTTTTAAGTGGCTTGTTGCACTTATCTAACTGGACCAAGGTGACACAGAAAGCAAGTGGGAATTCTGACCTTATTCCCTATGTCCCTATTGAGGTCTCTTTCTATGCACCTGTTGTGTGAGACCACTTCTGCCTCACCTGAACACCACCTTTCTGGTGACTTTTCTACACAAAGAAAAAGAAGTTGATAATGGTAGAAACAAATGCCACAAAGGCAAAGGGGACGAGTAAAGGGATTAGCAGAATGATACAGAAGAGATTACAGAACTTTCATCTGTTGCGGGCAGCTTTGGGCCAAGGAGATACAGGGAGGGTGACTAGGTATTTACAAGTTGTAAAGAGCTGTAAAGGGGGGATTTGGGAGTCCAGGGCTGGCAATGAGGGACGTGGACATTCAGGAAATCACCCAGGAGAGGAGCAGGCTGAAGACTGAGGAAGCAGGATCCAGCAGCAGTAAAAAGAGCAATAACAGACAGAGGTCTTGAGGGAGTGGGCCATGTGACCCTAAGGCTTGCCAAGGTAGTTCTGCTGCATGTTTATGATTTTTCACATTGAAAACACTTGGAACAAAGATAAGATTCATGAAATGGCTAAAATATTTTCTCCCAGGATATTTAAATCTCCAGAAATGCACACAATTTTGTTTTAAAGGCAAAAATTGTAACATGTCATTAGTTTCCGAACAGGAATGGGTGGCACCCCCTGGGGGCGGCCCATATGTGCACATGTGAGGCTCAGGGAGCCCTGACCCTCCGCAAGGACAAGGCCGCTGGGAGGAGAGGTGTCTTCTCACCACGTCTCAGCGCCGGCTTTCGCGTTGCTGATTCTAAGCATGGGCTTCCCTTGTTTGACAGACCCAGGGGAAGAGGAGACTAAAAAGATGCTATTTTAGTTAAACAACATAGTTTTAGTTTGTTTTTTTTTTTTGAACTGCCAGTCTTTTCGTCTCCATTCGTTCCTTGTGGAAGTCATAATTTTCAGTTTGAAATGGACAGTGCCCAGTTATACCTGCAGAACTATGGATGTAATTGTTCAGCAGTGGAATGATGACTATAGAAAGACGGGGCTGTACTTACTAACTGGATGCAAAAGACACAGCAGGAATACAAATTGTCCCCTCGAGTGAGCTGCATTGATTTGAGAGTCCTGCTGAATGGCGCTCCCTTTAGAAATAGCAATGAAAATCACACTGAACTGGGTACAAAAAGTAAATGTACTCAGTTTTTTGAAATTACCAAAAACCTTGATTTTTATAAAAACACGCTGATGATTCATAAACAATGTTTCTAGAACACAGCTCTAGTGAAACGGTTTAAATGGGTAGCAACCTTTAATGAAATTAATTAAACTATAATCTCATGCCGTGTAATTCCAGCAGAAATTAAATTATAGATGTCAAAATGTTTTCTAAAGCAAGCTGAACCAGTTTGATGGTGAGGAGTCAAAGGGCTTTAGAACTTGGTTTTATGCAAAAAAAAAAAAATTATAAGAAGCTAGGCAATTGCCAACTAACTGTGTGGGCTATTGTAAGCGCAGTTGGATTTTAGGTGGGACAAGTCACCTCTGAAGCATAATAAGAGTTATTTAAAAAAAGAAAAAGAACACAGCAGACCAGTTAGAGAATGATGCATTTCTTAATGAGTCACATGTGAAAGAGGCAAAAAGCCCCAACAGAGAAGACTTGATGCCAGAAGTTTTCCTTCTTCACTGTGCAGTGTGGAAACTCATGGTATTTATTTTTAGGGATGTTCCAAACAGAGCAAGGTTTGGTCTTGTTCTTTTCCACATTTGTAAGAGGCACTATTTTCCTGGTGAACTAATTTTAGGCAACGGAGCGCTGATAAACCTATCTGCCTGTCTTTTACAGTATGTGGGTGGTTCTTTTAACTGAAGGCTTGAAGGCCAACTCAATATTGATGGAGAAGGACCTCATGCTCTGGATGAGCTCTGTTCTATTAGGCAACACAAACACATGGTATTTCCACAGTATAAGAGCCACTGATTCCTACCCTCAAAACCTCTAAATTAGGGTCTTACCAGAACCTTTAGCTGAGTACAGTTTATGAGTCTCTGTTCTGGTTTTGATGTTCTTTGGTGGTGGTTTGGACTTCGCGGTTGACAGGTCTATTTCTGTGTTCTGGTTCAGCTGACATTGGACTCTGCTGGTGATATCAATTTGAACTGTAAAAGCTTTTGTCTCTCTCACTGCAAAGGCTAAAACTTCAGAATAGGGTTTTCCTGTAATATCTTACTCAATATGTGGGATCTATAAAAGCTAAGCTCATAGAAACAGATCATAGGATGGGGGTTGCCAGGGACTGGGAGGTGAGAGAAATGGAGAGATGTTGGTCAAAGGATACAAACTTCCATAAGATGAGTAAGTTCTGGGAATTTAACGTACAGCGTGGTGACTATAGTGAACACACAGCATTCTATGCTTAAAAATTGCTAGGAGAGTAGATGGTGAATGTTCTCACCACCAAAAAAGCTAATTATATGAGGTGATGGATGTGTACTTATGCACAAACTTATAATGATCGCACAGTTTACACATATTAAACTTGCACATTATGTGTCACTTATATCTTAATAAAGCTGGAAAAAAGAAACACAAGTAAGAAAACAGGGTTTTCCTCAACTGCATGTTAACTGAACTGGTTAGCTGATTTTATTAACATTCTCCACATTAACACAAATACAAAAAAATGACTGTAGGTTGCTCCTCTCTATGTATAGTTCTGTGCTTGCTGCAAAGGGTCACCCTTACAGTTCCATCATGATGAGAAGAAGTCATAAAATTTCATAAATTTTCTTGTCATAGGTGGGAGAATATAACTTTTTGGGTTAATGTAGAAAAAAGTCTATGGTCACTTCCTGTAATCCGTAAAAAATTAAAATAATGACACTTTTCTAGTATGTTCCAAGTACTGATTGAAGTTTGATATATGAAGCAGGTCCTATAATAGGAATTCAATGAACATTTGTGGAGACAGTGAATAGTCATTACCTCTTTAAAACTAGTGACAACCATGTAGACAAATAGATATCAGGCCCCTTTTTTTACATGAGACAAGGAGAAGTCAAATAAATAACTAGAGTTTATGTTATTTTAGAAAATTAGAGCAATATAATGAAACTTTGCTGCTTAAAATATTTTGATTACTTACTTGTGGTTACATTATTTAGATTTCCTAATCTCTAGTTTTCCCGATATTCAGCAGATACTGGCTCTTTACCAAGATTATTAACAAATTGCCATTTGAAATCTTTGAACTGACCTTAAAAGCAACCACCAATATTGTGAAAACATCTCTCTATATATACTTCACTTAGTCAAAACCCACGTGGACTATACTTATATTCCTAGGTATACACATTTCTTTACTAATTTTGACATAAGTTTTTATCAAATTAATTGCATGATACATAGGTGAATGTTTGAAGAGTTAGCAGGAGCTGTTTCTAAGCTCCTGTAGTAAACGAAAAAGTGATAATTATAAGTGAATATTATTTATTCATTAAAGAATTCCAGGCATACTCTCAGTATATAGGTAGCTGAGGTTTTGATAACATAATTTAAATATATATGTCATTTATACACATATTGCATATTACGTTATATTTATGTTACATATTCTATATGTTATTTATTAAATATATATGCCTTTAAGGTTTTTTTTCCCAGTAAAAAATGAGAGTGAAATTTGGATATAGAAGCAACTAATCTGTCCAGAACTTATAATCAAGAGTAGTGCTAGTTTTGCACTTCTAGGAACATGTTCTTCAAATGGTTGAGTTGCAAAAAGATCATTCTAAATTCTTGAAAAGTCAAAAGCATTTTCATAAGAAAATAAGGAGTGTTTGTTTCTCCCCATGACTCTCCTGATGAAAACATGCTCCCGCACCCCCTCCTCGCAGCTGGCTCCCTCTCCTGGGAGGAAGCCGTGTTCCAGGGATAGGGGACCTACTGTTGCCTCCAGCTGGAAATGCAGCCTCTGATTAGCTAATCGATTCTCAGAATTGATTGGCAAATAAGTGTGCTCTCAAACCAGGGGGAAGAAATGAGATTCTATAGATTTCTCTCATTCCTCATTATGTTTGTAAAGTAATTTGGGCTTGACTCCTGCTGGGATATACAACTTTGCTCATTTTCCACGTTTTCCCTCCGGATAGCCTTGCCAGGGCAGAAGCTTCTCATTTTCCCCTTACGGTACCGACACAGGTGATTCTGACTTGAGCCCAATTTCCCTCTAATAACATGGATTCCTAGTTTTTGAGTTTCTCTTGCTTCCTCTCTCTAGTTTCAAAGAAATCTTACTGTAGAATTTGATCTCTCAACTGAGTCTTAAGTGATGGGTAGTTGATGACCAGGGAGCGGGGGAAGTAGGGGGCTGGGCTGCACTGTGACCTCTGTTGACCCTAGACATTTATGCCTTCACAGGCTCCCTCCTCCATAAATATATTTATCTAAGTATATATATAAATATATACATGTGTTTATGTTTATGTATACTTACATAAACAAATATATACACATATATTTATATTTTATATATACACACACAAAAATATACACAAACATGACTGTGTTGGTATAAATATGAATACAGTCCAGCCTGCAGTACATTAACTCATTTTCCAGTTTTAAAAGAAATGTTTTCATCGACCCCTAAGTGTATAATGAATCCCTATGCACTGCGGTGACTATGTGTCAGGGCTGAGGTCTTCTTAAAGAAGTTCAGCAGGAGAAAAGCATAGGAGAGAAGGAGGAGGACGAGTAAAAATCATTTCTTGGAAGCACAGGGGAGACAGGCCATGAACACCTTGTGCAGGGGATTGGTTTATACCTACCAATGGTGGTAGCATGTAACGTCAAATGAAATATTCAACAGATTCAACAAACATTTGTTGAGGGTCTTCTTAATGCCAAGTCCTACACAAGGAACCTGTATAAATGATTTCATTTAATCTCGATAATGTCTTCGTGATCACTGGCACTTTCTTTGCGGGTGAGGTAGCCAAGCTGGGAAAAGGGTTCTTGCTCAGGTGTCGAGGAAGAAGGGCCTGGGTCGGACCTGGAGATTGTTCCAACTGATGGAGATGGTCTATGGGACTGACTTAGTCAAACGCTGAGATTTTTTTTTCCTCCTGGCTCAGAGCTCCTTGTTTCTGACATGGTGACAATCAGTCGTGTCTCTGAGCACGGGTTTCCCCAAGAGCGTGAGTGTGGACACGCTCACAAGGATGCCAGGGTTTAAAGAAGGTTTAACAGCACTGCAAACTATAACGCAGTGAAAGAACTTTGTCATTCTCTCGACTTCAAGCCTTCCATGGGATGGATAGAAAACAAAAATATACATAGTTATAAGTACATGTTTATAGCTAAATATATACATTTATATGTCATACACGTTAGTAGCGATGGCCTATTCTTTCCCTTTCCTTCTCTCAGTCTGTCTCCCTCAAGAGAAAAATCTTCCTAACATTTGCAGACATCTTGGGACGGGCAGCAGGAACGTGAACCCATCCTGTGTTGAGTGATAGTCCTTGATCTGGCATACAAAGGGCTTTGACCAAGTAAAGGTTCCTGTGGTTTTTGGTATTTAGTTTGGAAACTGTTCCCCATTTTGGCTGAGTGAATCCAGTGCAGTCCCTATTCATTGACTGACATAGAAGAATAGTAATACTTAAAAAACCCAGCATACCCTTCTTTTGAGAAATATTCACACGCACGGGGGACCTTCAGACAACTTATGGCATATTTGAGGGGCTATCTCTGACTTCTGTCGTACAAAGAATGTGATTAGAAGGTTTGATTGCCTCTTTCTGTGGGGACCTAATAGGGGAGAATGAAATTAAGAACACGGTGACATGACAAAGGCTTCCTTTTGAAACATTGTTCTCTTGGCCATTGTCTCGGGGAAATTCCGAAACTGTTCCCTGAGACCAGGGCTAGATGGCAAAGCTGTATTGTAAGTGCACATGCTTTATTTTATCTTTTTAAAGAGGAATCTGCCTGTGCCCACCCCAGGGACCTCCTCACAGGCTGTGAAACCTTTAAAGAACATTTCACGGGGCTTCGGAGCCCCCCGGACTCCAAGGGGCGCCTCTGTGAAACTGCTTATGCGTTGAGTTGATAACGAGGAGGTCTGCAGGCCAGCATCTGAAACGCTGTCCCCCAGTGGAAGAGGAATCAGCTCTGATTTCAAGGGTTCGTGTTTTATTGAAACAGTGCTTTTATGTATGTGGACTGTGACTACATCCTTGCGCGCCATGGCGTGTTTTCATTTTGGAGCTTCAGATGTGCGGAGCCACACGCGCTGCATCTTCCCAGAGGCACTTGCACGATCATCAGGAAGGGAGGTGTGGCCGGTGGCCAGCTCTCCACTGCGTGGCCAGGGAATGAACCTGAGACCCTCCAAGGAGGCGCCCCTTGCTTAATGTCACAGAGCGTAATATCCCTGGCTGGGACCAGAAACTGGCTGGCTAGATCTTCACAGACACGGCCATGGCTGGGGACATGGTTTACAGTGGGGACAGGAGGGCCTTTGGAGTGGGTGTCTCTGCCGAAGGCCCAGCCTAGGGTCGCGTGTCCTGCTTCTCCTTCCATGTCTCTATAGGAGACCCACATGGCCAGTCCTTCCCCTTTGCATTGGCGACTGAGGGGACTCTGAGCCCTGCTCAGCCTTGGTGCTTCTCCCTGCTGGTCTGCATGGTGGCCCGGGCCCTGTCTGCTCAGCTTGGCGGGGTGGGGGGGCTCCAACTCAGAGGATGACATCGGAAAGCCGAGGAGCATGGGGCGGAGACCTGACTCCATCAGCTTCTGCTGTAGGAACCCGGTTTCCACCTGCTGCTGCTCCTCCTGTGCTGTCACCCAGACGGCTGGCTGCCCCAGGGCCCTGGGTCCCTGGGGGCACCCAACCTCCTGTTTCTGCCATGCAGTGTCTCTGCAGTCTTGACAGAATGGGAAACTGTAGCTCAGACTTCATAGAAGATGGTCCCCATTTCAAGCTCCCCAGGGGCGAATCCCTCAGTGCGGGGAGTGGGCTTAGGGCATTTGAATGCATTTTTTGGTTTTCAAGAAATAATAATTTTGTTTTATTCAAACAACAGAGAAGCTTGAAAAGTTTGTCAGTTTGGTCACAATGTTTGAAAGCTTTATTAGATGCAGTTTTGCCTCTGGGAAGGAACACATGTTCTGATAGTTCAGAGCTGAGTCAAACATGGGTCGGGGCACTTACGGAGCCACTCCTTTAAAACATGATTTACGTTTCAGTGACAAAGTGTGGACGTGTTGCCCCTTTTCCTTTCTCCTCATCTTGGCTCTTATAAAATGGAAAGCGGCAACTGTAGGACTCCATAATAAATACTTAACCTCAAAATTATTCAGAAACTTTGTCCTCTTCCAAATAGATGCAGCAAATAGATCTAGCAATTCCTCTGAGTGTAATTACTAAGTTTGGATGTATGGGAGGGTAGAAAGGGATTTCGCTGATTGTTAATCTTAAAGCACAGCACGGACGTGGGGAGAACAAGAGATGCAGAGGCAACGTGAGAGTTTCAGTCCCAGCCCTGCCGCTCCCCAGCCCTGCCCCTCTGGGAAAACTCGTTTATCCCTCCTGGGTCTTCAGGTTCTCAACGGGGAACATTACTGTCCATTCCAAAGACTTCTGAAGATTTAATAACATGATCTATGTGGACTTTATAAACTGTAAAGTATTGTGGAAGCATGAGTTAACGTTTACCTTTGCCCTTCTGAGAGCAGGAACAGTTTGTGGTGTAAAAAGCTGCACGGGGCGAGTTTGATCCTTTTCTCATTCTCAATGAAGTGGGTCACAGGTTATTGAGAAAAGCACACATCGTGCTTTTTTACTTCCATGAGTTAATGACCGAACCAGACAATTTATTATTTTTATGTCTACTTACAGTATTGTTATAACCATCTGTATTGGGGGATTCTGCACTCAAAGAGCATTAGAGCTGGCCGGGCCTCGTGGATTCCTAGTCCACAGCTCCCCAGTTTGTGAGTGGGTAAACTGAGGCCCGGAGACGGTGAGCAGCTGGCACGAGTCAACAGCTTGGTTTTGGCTGACCCAGGGCACCGCCGCTCACGCTCTGCTCTCCTGCCGGGCCGCTCCCTGGACCGGTGTCCTGGGTCGGAGTGAGGGAGCGGACCGCTGAGGCATGAGCCGAGGGCTCCTGTCTCCTGCACGCCCTACCACGCTTGCGGGGTTTCCTTCTTCCACCCTCTGTAAGGATTCTTCTAGGGCGGAGCTTTGTGTCATGGAAGGAACAGTTCTGTCCCCAACTAGCTGCCACTGTCAGGACAGGCCTTTTCAACTCTTCCTTCCACTGAAACCCTGCGTCCTCTCCCGAGGTTTTTATGAGGCTTACATGCCATAATTTATATAAAGCTTATGGCATAACGTCCGGTCATGGTAGAGTCCAACATTTGTGATTTGACTGAAGGTTTTTAACTTCCTCTAAGCCTTCTTGGAAGGAATGACTTGCCCTTAACATCAGGGAGGTTTCTGCTTGTTTTGTTTTTGTTCCTGAAAGTGAAAATATTAAGTATTCTCAGGGGCAGTGGAAGGAAGGACCTTAGGGGTTACCCTCTTAAGTTCTCCATCCCCCGCTGGGCAGGCCCATGCATACGAAGGGCAGTGGAGCGGGCAGGGGGCCCCTGGCTGACCTGGGCAAGGCTTTCTCGTGACCTTGACCTTGCGGCCCTCAGGAAGAGCCTCCAGCTTCCTGCTCTGACAGAGAGAAATTTTCCGCTGGCCTGTGAGGCACTTTGCAGGCAGGTACGTTCCTTAAGTGCTTGCTGACAGTCTGATAACAGAGACAAGATCATGGTTGTATTGAAAGGTCCCTGACAGAGAATTTCCTGAAAGGCGCCCCCAAACATCCTGTTTCTGTGGCTAATGGACTCCGTTCCGGGCCCTTCCAAATGATGGACAGCCCTCCGCGACAGCTGCCTCTCCACATCCTGGTGCTGATGGAGAAAAGGGACAGTCTCAGAGCCAGATGCAGCCACTGATGCAATGAGATTTTTCTTCTTTCTTTTTGAAAGGAGAAAACTGATATGAGAAAGAGGCCCAGCATTTGGAGAGTTTGACTTTTAATTCTGATTTTGTCAGTTGTGAGACCTCGTATAGGCATGTTGTGTAATATCTTTGAGGTACATTTTCATGACCTCTCAAATAGGGGTAATAATACAATTTGGGGGAATAGGCAGGTTACGGGCCTCAGAGACAAGTAGGCCTGGGTTCAAATCCCGCCAATAACCTATAGACCTGGAGTTTTTAGAACAGGTCACTTCACTCAAATGTAATGTCCCCGTTTTCCCATAAAAGCACCTCATCATGTTGTTTGGGAAGATCAAATGGAGTCGTGCAGGTCAGAGGCTAGCACTAAATAATGCATCAATTACTATCGGTTTTTCCCTCTATTGTATAGGAATGTAACAGATGGATAAAATAAGTAGTGAGTGAGACTATAGCATAAAACAGAAAGGAGAGAGTAACATCTTGATAAATTACTATATTTTCAGGAGGCAGAAAAAACAAAAGGTTCTATTCTCAGTGTAACCAGATGCTTTACCAGAGGGTTGCCCTGGAGGTGATCAACATTTTGGTTTTCTTTCTTGCTTGCTTTTTTTTTTTTTAAGTTTCGTTTTGTTTCATCTTTTATTTATTGTTGTTCAAGTTCAGTTGTCTCCATTTTCCCCGGCCCCACCCACCTCCACCTCCCACCTCCCACCCTCAACCCTACTGGTCTTTGGCTTTGACAATAGAAGTACTCTACTTCTTGGTGTGAGTCAGACCAGAAAAGCACCCTGGAACTCTTCAGGCTGTGTCTTGGAATGACGAATCGTCTTGGCATTACCGTCAGCCCTTTATGAAGCTGGGTGGAGGATGAATATCTTTCATTGTCTTAGGCAGATGTTTGATAAGGCTCTTTGTTTTCAGAAAACTGACAAAGAAGCTGACCCAATGTTTTTGGGGTTGGGGGCAGTTGATAAGTAGGAAGGCAGGAGGCCTAGTGATTCCAGATCCTTGGTTTGAAGCTCTGGGCTGCTTTCATTCTGGGACACGGATGCTGAGATTACTAAGAGCTGACAACTTGAGTCCCTCCTTCGGGAAAGTGGATCATCATAGTGAACTAGGGATTCAACCAGCAGAAACATCATTGTTCCAGTAGAAGCATCCCCGATTAGACCGTGTGGGGTCAACTTCTCTAAAGATACACTGTGCCCATAGGGATCTCTGACACTCCCTAGGAGTCCAGTTTATTCCATGCTGGGCATTGGAAAAAGACCTAGCTCTTTGGGCCAAGCATGCCACTGGGGTTCTTGGACAATTAAAGAGATTAATATTTAGAGGAGATTACTGGACTACCTGCTAATAAAGAATTGGGTTTCCAGTGGTTAAGAGGAAAAAATGAAAGTATCAAGACTCTATTTGAATCCTTTTATATTTCTGTTTTTAATGACCTGTCTTACTTCCAGCATCCCTCTTACATTCCATCCAAACTTTGAAAACAGCACATGGCCGTACCTGTGGACAGACACCTCATGTGGTGGTCAGAGAGCTGCTCTGCAGAGCGGCCGCGGGGAGCTGCGGGGAGACATGTGTTCCCTTTGAAGAGTGAGCATGTGACTTACCACCTTAGGATGAGGGAAAATGAAAACCCAGACCAAACTCACTTCTAGTAACATTGATCTGACCTTCAGTTGGGAGTCCTGAGCATGATATTTCTAAGGTCTAAGGCATTTATTACACAAACAAATTACCAAAAAGATCCCATTCACTATAATCAAGAGTGATTATCCTTTCATTCTCTTTGTGTGTAATTGTGGTACTTTGTTTATACTTTTAAAATCAAGTACAACTTTTTAATGTAACCTGAAATCAGAATATAGTCACTTCACTTTCTTATAATTTGCTTTTGATTAATTCAATTGTGAGTTGCTTTACTAAATATTTGAACTTGTGAAGGGAGAAAAATTTTCACATTTAGCAAAAATGGCTTTTCTACCAATATTGATGTAATTGTTTGGTTTTCAAGAAATAAATTGCTTCAAACCTTTAAAATAAATCTTTAAAGTGGTAGAACTTTGCTTGCCAGTTCTCAAAAAATAAATAAATAAATAAATAAGAGAAATAGTTGGAGAATAGACACATACAAAATGAAAGGAGATTCTTTCCAATAATGATGTTTTGGATTTAGGGATTTGAGGATTTGATAAATACTAGTTACTGGCCTGGCCATATGACTATTTCGAATCAGAACATAAGCAAGAATTTAACTTTTTAAACCATACTATTGTGTGATTAATTCTCAGATGACATGACTGAGTTACCTGATGAGGAACTTTTTTTTTTTTTTAAATAGGCTTAAATTTGCCCTGGCTGGTGTGGCACAGTAGATTGAGTGCCGACCTATGAACCAAAGGGTCACTGGTTCAATTCCCTGTCAGGGCACATGCTTGGCCCCAGTTGGGGGCACTCAAGAGGCAACTGCAAGTTGATGTTTCCCTCTCTTTCTCCATCCCTTTTTTTAAAAATAAATAAAATATTTTTTTAAAAATGGGCTTACTTTTTTAAGAGCAGTTTTAGGTTCACAGCAAAATTGACCGGAAGGTACAGAGGAATTTCTTGCACCTCCTGCTCCAACACGCACAGCCTTCGTATCCTCTCCGTCACTCACCAGACTAGTACGTTTGCTGCAATCGATGAATACATGATCAACATAACAATCCAGCTTCTGTAGTTTCCAGGAAGGCTATTCTTGGTTCTGTACATTCTGTGGACCTGGACAAAGATATAAGGACATATCTCTACCAGAACAGTATCATACAAAGTAGTTTTACTGCCCTAAAAACCCTCTGTGTTTCACCTCTCCTGTCTCCCCCATAACCTCTGACAGCCACTGATGCTTTTTTTGCTTTGGTAGTTTGTCTTTTTCAGAATGTCATATAGTTGGAAACGCAGAGTGTATAGATTTTTGAGCTTGGCTTCTTTCACTTAGTAATGTGCATTTAAGTTTCTTCTATGTCTTTGTAAGGCTTGATGGCTCATTTCTTTTTAGTGCTGGATAATGTTGCATTGTCTGGATGGACTGCAGCTTATTTATCCATTCAACTGCTGAAAGGCATCTTGGTTGCTTCCAAGTTTTGGCAATTGTGACTAAAACTGCTATAAATATTAGTGTGCAGGTTTTGTGTGGACTTAAGTTTTTCATTCATTTGGGTGAGTACCAAGATGTGTAATTGCTGGATCATATGGTAGGGAGTATATTTAGTTTTGTAAGAAATCACAAAGCTGTCTTCCAAAGTGGCTGCACCATTTTTCATTTCTACTAGCATCTTAGCATCCTTGCCAGCATTCAGTGGTCCAGATTTTGGCCATACTAATAGGTGTGTAGTGGTATCTTGTTTTAATTTGCATTTTCCCAATGACATATAATGTAGAGCATTTTTTTTCATATGCTCATATGTGTATTTTCTTCAGTGAAGTGTTTGTTAAGACAACTGGCCCATTTTTTTCATTGGGTTGTTATTGTTAAATTTTAAGAGTTCTTTGTATGTTTTAGATAACAGTTCTTTATTAGATGTATCATTTGCAAATATTCTCTCCCTGTCTATGTGGCTTATCTTCTTGTTTTGTTTTTTTTTTTTTTTTGACAGTGTCTTTGCCATTGCAGAAGCTTTTAATTCCAGTAAAATAAAAATTATCATTTTTAAAAAATGAATTATGCCCTTTTTGTTGCATCTAAAAAATCATCTTCAGCTCTGGCTAGTGTGGCTCACTTGGTTGGAGCGTCATCCTGTAAACTGAAAGGTGGTGGGTTTGATTCCCAGTCAGGCCACATGCCTAGGGTGCAGGTTCAACTTCTTTTGGGGGTACTTATGAGAGGTCCTTGGTCAGGATGTATAGAGGAGGCAACCAGTCAATCAATGTTTCTCTCTTACATCAAGGTTTCTCCCTTTCTCTCTCTCTCTCCAATCCCCTCTCTCTCCCTTCCCCTCTCTCTAAAATCAGTAAGCATGTCTTTGCGTGATGAAAACAAATAAATAAATAGTCATCTCTATATCCGAGGTCATCTAGGTTTTCTCCTATGTTACCTTCTGCGATTTTTATTATTTTGCATTTTATGTTTAGGTCTATGATACATTCTGAGTTAATATTTATGAGGGGTATAAAGTTTATGTAGATTCTTTTTTTTTTTGCATGTGGATATCAATTTGTTTCAGCACCATTTATTTAAAATATTACCTTTGTTCTATTGTATTGCCTTTGTACCTTTGTCAAAGATCAGTTGACTGCATTTATGTATATCTATTTCTGGGCTCTCTCCTCTGTTCCGTTGATTTATTTACCTATTCTTTTACCACATTGTCTTGCTTAGCGTAGCTATATAATAAGGCTCGAATTTGGGTAGTGTCAGTCCTCTGACTTTGTTCTTCTCCTTCAATATTGTGTTTGCTATTCTGTGCTGTTTGCTTTTCCTAATACACATTAGAACCAGTGGGTCAATATCCACAAAATAACTTCCTGGGATTTTGATTGGGTTTATGTTGAGTCCTTGTCTCCTAGGGGGGCCAGTTACCACCCTGGTGCTCCTCCTCTTACAGTGCAATAACTCATTTGATTCAACATTGTGAAGATAATCAAAGATCTGGTTCATTTCAGTTTGCATAGTATTTTAATTATGAATATGCCATATGACTTGGACATCTATGTCGTTTCAAGATTTTTCCTGGTAGGTGTACCACATTTTTAATAAAAAATTTAAATTTGTTATTAGCTTTATTGAGGGATAATTGACAAATAAATTGTATGTATTCAAAGTGGTATACACAGTGATGACTCGACATACACATATATATATCTTGTAAATTTATTACTACAGTCAGATTAATAAATATATTCATCACCTCACCTAATTACCTTTTGGTTTTTAAATGTAGTTCTCATCTTTTCTCTCTAAAATTCTGAGGACTTAGATTACATAAATAGTCAGGAGTAAATTACACACACAACTTTTCCATCCTTATGCTTTAATTCCTGCCTAAATGTCACTTCTGTTGATAGTATTTCCTGGAGTTGCTTATTCATAATGGTGTTCTCTCCCAACAATTATTCCCTATGACATTTGTTACTATTATGCTATCAGCTACAAGTTATTGATTAGTTTATGAACCAGGAGCTTCAAAATAAACCCAATGAAATTAGAGGTCATGTCTTCCCTTTTTATCATTGCATCTCAGATCTCAACACAATTCATTGAGTAAATGTTTACCCATATTTTATTTAGTATATTTTTATGTCTAGAAGGTGCCATAAGAAGTGATCACAATTACACCTTGGTTTGATCTTTAGATGGAAATGTCTTTTCTATTTTATATCTGTTTAAAAAAAAGAATGCCTTTTTAAGAAGGAAATTGTATCAGAAGGTACTACTACCGTCTATCCTGGAAGATCATTGTGTGTTTTGTTATTGGCTAGATTTCCATCCCTCAGAACTTTTTCACTGATAAATTCAACTAATTCTCCAGTTCCCATAAGGAATTCCCAAATATCTTAACAAAGACACGCTTGTCCCTTTTTGAGCTTGTCCCATCTGGTGTCCATGCTACTCTGAGTGTCTGGCCTATTATGTCTTGGAGAGATGTCCAAATTCCAAAGTGCGAGCTACATAGTAGCTTCCTAAAGCAGCTTTGGCATAGTTATAGTAACCATTTTTATATTATTGGACTTGGGTTGCTAGCAAATATTTCATGATAGTAAAAAGGTGATGATGAACACTTCAAACGTGAAGCTTTTAATTTTCAGATACTTACGCAGTAGTGGAATCACTTGGTCAAAGAATGTTGCATCTTATCTGATGCACTGGCTGACTCTAGAAACTTCATCATCCCTAACACTGGCTTTTTAATAATACAAGAGCTATAATGATGATTCATCTCCAATTCTTGAAAAATAGTACCCCGCATTTGCAAAGAGCTTCGATGTTATTTGGGGCCATGTTTTGCTCCAAAGAGATAACCCTGTTATACCACATGCAGACAGCTTGAACATTAACCTTTCATCTCTTTTAACATGGAGCCTTGAGACAGATTCATAGAGAGCAGGCTGACAATTGTTGGGGTGGGTGTGGAAGGAGGGATTGAGTAAAAAGGAAAAAAAAGAGAGAAAACCCACAGACACGGACGCCAGTGCAGTAGTTGGAGGGGGAACGGCCGAGGGAGGTGGGGGAGGGTGAAGGCAGGGTAAATGGAGATCAGTGGAACCTTGACTCGGAGTGGTTAACCCACAATTCAGTGTACAGACTATGTGTTGTAGGATTGTGCACCTGAAACCTGCATCATTATGTTGACAACTGTCACCCCAATAAATCCAATAAAAAGGACAAAAATATGGAGCCTAGTTTGTCAGTCCCAATTTGAGTGGTCTTTTCTGCCCTCATGCTTTAGGGCACTCTTTTTGCTAGTGAAGTTTCCAGAAGCTGCTCGGCACACCGCTCCCTCTCGGGTTCCCTTCCCCCTGAGTATAACTTGGGACAAAGAATACTAACCTATACATCATTTTGCTCCCAGCACAACCTACCCTGTAGACTTAATAAAATTTTTATCTTTCCAGATAGTGCATCATCTTCTGCCAGGGAAGCATAAGATTTAAAAGTAGTTACCTTTCTTATCACCCTAGAATGTAAAACAACAATATTCCTCAAGTAGACCTTTAGCAGAGCACACACAGGTTCTGAAACAAGCATGGGCCACGGAGCTGCGCTCACTCGTGTGACCTTGTGATTTGGGCACTGGGTCGTCAGCAGCATGCGCTGCCCCATGGACCTGGCTCTGTGGGAACACACACAGAGGGTAAGGATAGCGCCAGTTCTGATTTATTGTGCGTCCTCTTTGCCAGGCTTTATGATAATACTTTTCACAATAATCTCAAATACTTAAAAAGGCCATATCACGTTGTTTTGATCAAGTTTTTAATGTGTAGGTAACAAAAATATATGGTTTACAGATTATTGGAAGGTCTGGACTCAGAGAAACGTTTCTTTCCTGCCTTCCAATCCAGTTTTGTCACAATGCCCTTACCTCCTCCAAGCTTGGCCAGCCCTTTATTTCCAAATCAATACTTCAATTTTTCATTGATTTTAAAACTTTAATTTTTTTATTTAACTTAAATATTTCCTCTCACTCCCACTTCATCCCCGTTGACAACTCACACTTTCCGTGGACTGGCATATTTTCAGTTTGGAGGAGGGTGTGGTGAGCTTTTGCACGTCTTTCTCGCTTTATTCCTCCATTTCTCTGCACTCCTATCCATCTTATCCGGAGTGGAAAGGGGACAGTAGAGTGGCAAAGGTCACCAAACACCTCCCTTGGCCGGGGCAGCGTTAATTAGGCATCAATGCCCTCTGGCTGTTACATTCACGTCAATGCCAACTACCAGATGCTCCTTTCACAGGTACTGTTGTGGGCTCCTTGGAGAGCTTGCGGTAGTTTTCCAGGGACGTACTCCAGAGCGTCTGTGATATGACCCGGAGGTGATTGTCTGTGGCCTCGCCGCCTTTCTCAGCTTTGTCATCTGACACCTGCAGCTTCTGTCTGCTGGAGCTGATTCATTCCTGCCAGGAAGCCCACGTGGATGCACTTTTTTTCTGTAGGTCTACAGCGTGGCTTTCCCTGACAGGTCCACTTAGCTCTCACTAAACTTACCAGCACGTGTCCAGCTGCGAGATGAAGACTAGGGCTCCCACTGCAGTTGGCCCTGCTTACTCCACTGTCAGGGCGGCCCTGGCCAGCTTCTGATCTCCTGAACCTTCCAAGTGAGAATGTGCCCTAGCCCCTCAAGATCTGTCTCCTCAGATATTGATCTTGCCCTTTGCTCTGCCCAGGGGAGGTGGTAGAGAGCTAACGTTAGCAGAATCAGACGCTGTTCTGGGAATTCAATGGAACTCTGGAATTGATGGAATTGCGGGCTTGCAGCCCGGAGACCTGAGCTGAAGTCTGACTTCTGCTGCTTTTAGAGTCTGTGACTTCAGGAATGTTATTTAATCATCCAAGTTGCAGTTTTCTCAACAGTGTGTAACGTTGTGCAGATTAAAATGGAAAATGGGTGTGGAAGTTGTTGCGGACCGTGTAGCACTACACAGACATGCTCTACATGTTGCTTTTATTTTGATACTTATCTCTTAAATTCACACTAAATTATTATTATTAAGATAATTTTTATTTGCACTGGCTATGACAGATTATGAAGCTTGTCCTGAGTAGAAATTCCTTGGGTAGATGACTTGAAAGTAAACATGGTATGAAATTTAAGAAAATATTATTAAAAGCAACCCATTCTAGAATTATGTGTATAAACAGATGTATAATATTAATGTATGTTTTATATTAACTTAAATTCACATACTAAATATTAATTTGTATGCTAAATAAATAATATGACTGGAAAATAAACCCAGTTCTTAGCTTTTAATGAATAATAGTAATTATGTATTGCCTTTTGTCTTTTTTGCTTCTTAAATATAAAATAAAGCATATAAAGAGAAGGTTATTTTTCAGTAAAATATTAATACACAAAGTAGAGAGTGCAAACCTTTCCCCTCTTAATATCACTAAGTGAATAGCACTGTAATTTTGGTGTATTTACCTCCTGAAATTTTTCTTTTTATGGCTTTCAATTTTTTCTATCCCTATCTGTCTGTCAAGATTATTTTTTTAAACTTCCTTTGAATTCAATCTGATTATATTTTCCTAGCAAGTTATCTAATTCATTTAGATTTTTATTTTATTGCCACAAAGTTGTACTGACTATTCCCTTTTATTTAAATTATATTTTTTAAATATCTTGGTTCATATCCTTTCCTCATTCTTAATATTGTAAATTTGCACTTTTTACTTGCTGAAGCTTATAGACAATCTATTTTTTTTTAATTATTGAATTTATCGGGGTGACATTAGTTACTAAGATTATATAGTTTCAGGTGTGCTATTCTATAATACATCATCTGTATAGTGTGTTATGTGTTCATCATCCCAAGTCAAGTCTCCTTCCATCACCCTTTGTCCCCCCTTTACTGTCTTCTATTTTCCCCTACCCATCGTTTCCCCTGGTAGTCGCCACACCATTGTCTGTATTTTTAAGTTTATTTTTCTTCATCCCTTCACTTTTTTCACCCATTCTCCCAACCCTCCCTCTCTTCTGACAGCTGTCAGTCTGTTCTCTGCATCTATGAGTCTGTTTCTATTTTGTTCATCGGCTTATTTTGTTCTTTGGATTCCACATGTAAGTGAAGTCCTGTGGTGTTTACTTGTCTTCCTTTGACAGGCTTATCTCACTTGGCATAGTGCTCCCTAGGTCCAGCCATGCTTTGCAGAAGGTAAGCAGTCCCTCTCTTTTAATGATCTTTTTTTTTAAAGAGCCATCTCTGGTTTAACTATCTCTAATTCTGCAAGTTTTACTTTTTAATATACTAACTTTTGCTCTTATCATTATTGGTTTATTCATCCAGTTTTCTTTTGTTTTACTTTTGCTTATTTAAAAATTAAAGCTACTTTTTAGTTACTGATTTTTCTGTTCAATGTTTATAGGATTTCCTCCTTTATTCTCAGAGTTCAGGAAAATTCCCTATAATATGTACAGGTGAAGGTCTCCTCCAGCATGTGGGCATGTTTTTCATCAGGTCAGACTATTGGTCCTCTTTTATTCCTTCAGCAATTGCTTTTACTGCATCTATTTCCTTCCCTTCTTGCAGTGCCCTGTTTTACAGATAACGGCTTCCCCAAATCTGTCAGCCATGTCTGATCTTTTATCACATTCTTTTCATTTTTGTTTTATTCTGGAAATTTGAGTTGGACCCCTAAATGACAAAGTTTGTTTTTGGCAATGTCCATTCTGATATGTACTGTTACTCTTAGAAGTTGATTTTTTGCTTTTGCAATCAAACTCTGGTATTTTCTTTTTTTCTTTTTCAATTAGTTTATGTACATCACTGTTTTGTATTAGTTTTAGGTGTACAGCATAGTGTGGTTAGATAACCATATAATTTCATAGTGTTCCCCTCATTATTTCCAGTATCCACCTGGCAGATACATAGTTATTACAATATTATTGACTATATTTCATGTTTCCTATGCTTTACATCCCCGTAACCATTTTATAACAACCAATTTGTATTTCTTCCTAATCCCCCTTAATTTTTTTCATCTAGTCCCCCACCCCCTTCCCTTTGCACCTATCAGTCTGATCTCTGTATCTATGAAACTCTGTAATTTTCAATAATTCTCTTCACTAGTCCTCCCTCCCATTTTAGGCTTGCCAGCTATTATTTTCATCAGCTCAATATCTGCTTAAATGTTTTCACTTGTTCATGTCTAGCATTTTAATATTGTCTATTTTCTTAACTTAGGTTTCTCTTTTGTCTCTGGGATTGATGTTTCTTCTTATGTATTTCTTGAATATTGTGTCACTGTTGTGATTGGTTCATGTTTATAAAAATGTGGAAAGAGCAGCCTCAGTGACGATTGAAACATCATCTGCTGTGGTGCAGACACTATGTCTTTTCTCCCAAAAGAAGTTCCCTCTAAGAGTGGGTGTGATTACAGAGGCTGGGGCAGGTGTGGGTGGGAGGGTGCCACATGCCTTTGTCCCTTGTACACCATCCATAGCAAGTGAAGACTAGAACAAATGACCTCTGTAACCACATCTGCTGGAGAAGGCTGGGGCAGTGCCACTGTTTTTAACATGCTTGGTGACTTCATTATCAACTGCTCTGTCCTTTAGGTTTGATGGTAGATTTTAGGAGCCGCATCTTGTTGAAGGTGCAGTAGCTAGTGGGACCAACAGGAGGAATTAATTAGAAGGGCAAATGTGATAGGTTTCCTTTTTCCCTCCTGGCAGCTCTGAGTTAGCTGGGGTATTGCCTCTTCCTCTTGTTTGTTTTGACTATTTCTCCATGCCTTCCTATTCTTGTTCTTGACCCTGAATTTACATTCAAAATGTAATCTGTTTTAGATGAATTTTAATTGCTGGAGAATTATTCCGTCTATAAAATTAGATTGGCAAGATGTTGCCAATATACTGTACTTCCTTTATAGCTCTGAACTCCACCAAATGCCTGTTTACATATGGTATAAATTGAAGCTTATGAAAAAAAGAAATAAACATTGGCATTTTTTGTGAGTAATGGGAAAATAGACTGGAGACTTAGAATAGAATGTGAAAGACCCTAGGAGCCTCAACCAGATCCTATGTAGAAAGGAGCTTTATTACAGGGTTTAACTAAGGGACCAGCATAGTGAGATTAACAATTCAGAAAGCTTATTGTGTCCCCAAATGTTCTGTGAGAAAATGTGTCACACTTTACTAGCTAAACACTGCTATTATTGAGAGACTGGGCTTTAGGTTTGCTAAGTCCTGTTAATGATCACATCTCATTTCCCAGTTGCACCAATTAGTTTCTTAAACATTAAAATAAGCCAACACAGCATTTAATGATCTCATGCACCATGAAATCTGGAGTTAGGCAGTTAAAGAACCCAACTGTCTTTCCCCCTTGGAACTGCCATCTCCATCACACCCCTGGCCTCTCCCCTCAGGTCTACCAGATGGCTGCTGCAAAGCTAAGCATCAAGTCTTCACGCAGCAGAATCTAATGTAGGCACAGCATCTCTTCTTCATGTATCTATATCTTTACCAAAGGAAAGTAAATTCTGGATGTCACCCAGTAGACTTTTTATGAAGCTTGGGCTTGAACAGGAATACATTTGTATCCCTAGAACAATCACTGTTTAGACAAATTATGATTTGTGCCTGGAGGCTGGATACAGTTCCACCCAAATAACATCAGTAGAGTCAGGATTCTGGTAGCAATACAGAGGAGACTAGATGTTGGGTAAATGTCAGTTTGGCTTCGGAATAGAAATACAGCTATTTGACCCAAAAGAAGACCTACCTAATTATTTTCACAGCTTTTGATTTTGGTCCCCAAATCCTCGTCGTCCTGCTTTGCTCTGGCACCTTCCTGGGCTCACTGGCTCCCTGAGGGGATTGTAACGTCTGCATCCTCAGCTCTTTCCAACTCACCTGCACACATGGCGGCCCGGCACTCACCTGCCTCCTCCCCTGTTCCTGCCCCCTTGTTTCTAATTCCTCTGTCCTCAGCCCTTTTCCAACAGATCATCCGGCGCCTCCTTTTTTGCCTTCTTAGAGTCTTTACCGAGCCAGAAAAAGTGGTGCATATGTTTTAGGGTGAGCTGTTTAGTACACTCTGCAATGTATGCATTGGACTTGCCAAAACCCTCCAGCAGGTTTGTTCTTGTTTTTGTTTTTGTTTGTTTGTTTGCTGAGATTAATCATTCCAGTCCTGATTCCAAATTGTTCCTCTTTTGCCTAGCTGGGTCGGGGGTAGGACAAGAGTCTGCAACTAAATCATGAATCTTGGTCTTTTACAGAACCACACAGTGGCACTCTAAGTGTGGTCCCTGCACTGCAGCATCTGTGTCACTGAGGAAAGGGTGAGAAATGTGAACTCTTGAGGATGTGCCCAGCAATGTGTTTGAACAGGCCCTGCACCTGAGTCTGATGCATGTTCAACCTTGAGAACCACAGCACTAGAAATAGTAGAAATCTGGGGTTTAACAGTGTGACCTTCGTTGAGGTTTTACACCTTTCTGAGCCTCTGTTAGAGTTAAGAAAACATAGTTATGGGTGATAGAATACCTGATGAAGATTAAATGGGTGTCTATTTGTAGAACACTTAGCTTAATTTTTGTCACTTATTAGGAATATAATTTTGTCCTCATTTCTTCTTCCTCTCTTTTTCTGAGTGTTATGTATAAGAACTATGTTTTGAATACACAATTTTCATGCTAATCCCAGCCCAGAAGGCAGAATGATTCTAATTACTCACCTGACATGGTTTCGTACTGTAGGCTCCTCCTTGGAAAAGATCAGTGTATGTTAAGAACTGACCTCTCCTCTCCCAGCACTATGACTTTGTCCTCTGTCACCTGCTTTATGACTCTCCGACACCTAACTATTTTGCCTTTACTGTGCACAGGCTGTGCTTTGAGGAGGTAGCTGCAAAGGATTCCCCCAGCCACACACTCTTTCTTCTTTCTCTCTTTCATCTTTCGATTGGGATTTGTACAGCTGGTATTTTACTTTCTTAAAACTCACTTTTCTTCAGGGTGCAAACGATGCCTGAATATGCCAAGTTTCATGGCTGTAGGAATGTAATTGAGAAATAGCACCGTCTGTCCATATCCTGTCTGAGAAATGTGCTCAAGTCGATGCTGATGGTTGTTGCAAATAGGCTCAGTCAGTAGCACTGTGTGGCTTTGCTTTTTGTCCCACATGGTAGCACTCTGTCCCCACAGAGCTTGGACATCATTTCTGGTACCACACATGTGTTTCTAAGCCATTCCAGCTCTGGCTCTGTGGAGCAGCACATTCACTCCCCTTAGTATGGGTAGTGGGGATCCTGTTTCCAAATGCTTCTGGAAAGAAAGACTGGCTCCTTTTTTTTTTCCTGGAAAAGCCTATTCTAGGAACTGTAATTTAATAAGAGACAGCATTTCCTGAGCTCTTACTATATGTAAACAGAATGCTAGGTGCTTTAAAAACATTGTCTTGGTTCTTTACAACAATCATTCAAAATAGATATAAGCACCATTTTATACATGAGGAAACTAAGGTTCAGAAAGTTTAACTGATATTTTCAAAGTCACACAAGTACTAAATATGAGCACTTTATTGCTTCTCAGATCTCTCTGATTCCAGGGCCCCTGCTGTGTTCAAAGTGACTTGCTGAATAGGAAGGCAAATTATTAGGAATGTACCAGGAACCCTTCCATACTGGAGAATATGATTGTAATGGAATTTGGTATAAGGTAACCTGATTATGTGTGTGTGTGTGTGTGTGTGTGTGCGCGCGCGTGTGTGTGTTTTAGGTGCTGGGCTAGACACCAGCTAAGAGCTACTAATAATGAACAGACTTCCTGCTGATGACTTGAAGCTTACAAGCCTGCTGGATGTCATAGGATCATCGTGTACCTAGCTGAAAAAGAGCGTAGAACGTGCATTTATTTATTGCTCTCTACTCCACCATTTATTAGTCATCAGCAAGTATTTTCCACCTGCTAGGCCTTGTATTACGCACTAGGAAAATGCAGAGAAAAAAACAGTTCCTGCTTTGTGGGCCTTTGACTTCCTCCATGTCTTAGAGAAGTTTTATTTTCTGTTCAAGATTATCGTGCATTAGCTCTTTCAAAAGTTTAGGAAGGAGCATAGTTCTGTCTTAGCTCTGCCATATTCACTAGATGTATGTCTGTAAATTACTTTACTTCCTGAGGTGGTTTTTTCATCTGTTGGAAGAGAAATATAAAGGCTTATGCCAGCAACTTCTCAAAATGCGGATCAAAAAAGATCATGTATGTAAGGGCAATCTGCAATCTCCAAAGCATAATAAAATAGTGTTAATATAGTTTTGATAACATTTTACTATTACTATAATTATTATCACTGATTTTTTTAAAAGATTATGTAAATAAGTTAATGAGCCTATCACTGCTCATTAACTGTGAATTCAGTGAAATATACTACCTCACCTTCTTCCCTTAGAAACTAAGGTCAATGGTATTTTCCCTCCTATTTCAAAAGTTTTGACAGTTTCAGTAGCTCTTGCCCACTGTCCTGCAGAGGCTTGGTGGAAGCTGATTGAGAAGCATCGGTAAGGCTTGACAGGTAGTGTACACGGCAGGTAACGTGGCTGCTTTCAGACCTTGCCTCCCTTTTATGCTGAAAGACTTCTGGCTAGATAACATCCTTCTTTAATTAGGGGATAGTGACATCTAACTGATGGAATTGTTGTGATGATTAAATCAGATAAAAATATATGGAAATGATCAGTATGTTGTAAATTATTGTAAATATTTATTATTATTGTGTTCAAAACATAGTTCTAGGAGGTAGGAATGATAAATTTAAAGAAAGTTTTAACCAGTAATTTTCCTGTTTCAAGAAAATTCAGGTAAATCCAGAAAAATATAATTTGATTGTTAGTTTCTTTCATTTACAGAGAAGTTTGTATTTATATTGAAGCCAAGTAACATTCAAGATGCGGCTTATGGCACAATGAATTCTTCCCCAATAGTCACAAAATTGGTAGACCCATTTCTGGTTTTCCGACCACGCTATCCTTGGTGCATCCTCTCCTGTTGTTATGTACAGAAGTTTATTATCATTATCATTTATATATCTGTTTTATCTCTGGATTAGGAACTCCTTGAGTATAGCTAGTCTCTCTCAATTATCTCTTTATTTCCAAAGCATTTCATAGTTCCTCGCACATGGAAGACACCCACTATCTGTTGCATAAATGTATGATTGCTTCTAAATATACTCATACTAAGGGATTCTTTATTATATAAAAGCAATTATACTGGGGTTTCTTAAACTATTTTATTTCTAACTATGCATAAATTAGTGACTTATAAATTTGGTTTTAGACACAAGTTACAAGGAGTCCAAGGTAAAATTATATAGAGGTGCTTTGTTTGATCTCAAAAATACTTTCTGTTCTTTTGTATATAGATCAGAAAAATGTTTCAGGGTAAGCCTTCTTAGTATTTTTATCCCAAAAGATAAATGTTTATGAATAACTTCTTTTTTTAGTACATTTTAATTAGTTTTTAAGTGAAGTCCAATTTTAAGCAGACATACAACATAAAGTTAATTAATTTTTTTTTTCATTTTGGAATAAGGTCACCAGTAGTTTGAAAAATCACAAATCTGCTGAAGAGAGCCGGGATTACTTTCTTAAGAAATAGAGACCGGATAAAGAATGAAGCGCTAGCAACATGTAAAAATGAGAGTTAATTTTCTGCACACAATGCGCGGGCAGGAATTAGCTGAGCTCCCAAACCTGTGTAGGCGTTACCAGCATGCATGGCGTCCTTCTCTGATCCTGCACCTCATCAGTGGTGGTTCTGGAAGGTTTTCCTTTCCTTCTCAGAGTGGAACATCTGTCACCGTGGGCAAAGAATAGGTGAAAATCCATGATTGGGACATCCTACCTTTTTCTGCCATTTCCCCTAAGGTAGGTTTGGTATTAGAGATTGTAGAAGAGAATGCACAGGAGAAACTTTAGGATGTGATGTGCTGTGCTTGGCTCTAACGAGTGGGAGCCATGGGAGATGCAAACGGAGAAGGAATCAAGTGACTGGTCTGAGGGGGAGGCCAACAGTCGACAAGCCACGAGTGTGTTTGGGATGGAACTGTCCGGCAATGCGACGGTGGTGGTGGTCATACAGATTCACACGTGGGTAAATGTTCATGGAACTAAATAGGCACACAAATGAGCGCGCTGAAAACTGGTCAGGTCTGAAAAGGCTGGCGGATTGCCTCTGTGTCAATGACCTGGGGCATTATGGTATTGTAGCCTTGAAAGAGGATCCGTCTGTATTATTTCTTACAACTGCATATGGATTTATAAGTATTTCCCCCAAATGTTTAAAAAAAGCATGAGAGGTTTTGTGGAAAATATGAGTACAAGTATGGATCACTCATTGAAAAAAGACATCTTTGTAGGAAAAACGAAAGGGGACAAGTTTAATTAAATCATCCACTGATCCACTCACCACTTATCTACCCATTGTTTCTTGAGTTCTGTGATACTCTAGACAAGAAGCAGGGTGTCAGGGATAACAGAGTGCCTACCTGAGAGGATGGCACTGTTAGAGGGAGGCACACATGTAGCTCATACACTCGGTGAGGCGTGGTTTGTGCAGGGATGAAAATGCAGGATAGTAAAGGGGGCACCAAAGGAAGTGGCCGACTCTTCTTGGGGAAGTTGAACATTAGATCTTTCTTGAAAGAGATCACTATATTCCTAGACAAATTTCCTTTCCTACCTTCAGTCCCACATCAGGGAAAATAAAGAAAGGCTTTCCAGAAGGATCATTGAGTCCTGTATACTTTCCTCTATTAATGCACTTAAGTTTCCTGTTTGGGGTAACCGCACTCAGTGGTTGCCCTCATGAGACTGGGAGGCCTGTAGTTGAAAAGTGTTTCTCATGCACCCTCCCCAGCCCTTGGGACAGTACTAGGCATTCAACATCAGTTGGATTAATGATGGAATAAAGATGCATCCCTCCCATATGCAGAAGAAATTAGTTGTGTGCAAGAAATAACAATCACAGCACAGTTTGTGTCCAACGATCGGCTTTAATATCAGGATGAGTTCAGGGCTATCAGGTAGGCTTCAAACGAGAGCTGAGTTTCGGAGATGAACCGTAGTTATTTCCACTCACCATTACCAAGGGCCCTGCTAAATGCTTTACAAGGAATAATTCTTTTACTCCTACCAAGAACTGTGGGAAGTGCATGCTTTCTAGCTGTTCAGTTAAGTTGTTCCCTATCCAGTGTGTTATTTCCTCACAAGCAACATGAACTATTACAACTAGCCCAGCCTGTAGGAGAAAACCTCGAGACTTGGTGGGGATAGTTGAGCATCAGGCTAAACATATGTCACTGGATGCTCTTTGGAAACTGAGTGCTTTTGTAGAAGTTTTGAGAAATGGGGCTTCTCTTTCACTAGGGAATATGCACTGAGACCAACTCTAATGAGGGCAGTAGTGTTTCTGCAGCTTGTCTTCTGTAGGTAGACAGAAGATAAGATGGAGTTTGAGGTGGTTAAGTCCAACCTTGAACCGGGGCTTTGACTCAGCCGCCTTACCCTCTGCATGGTTTATGGCAACTCATGAACAAGGAACCTCAGCAATCCCCTCTCCTGGTTTGTTTTGAGACTCGAAGAAAATAAACGTGCCCTAATTACTGGTCTCCAGATCACTCGTGTTTCTATAAAACTATAAAACTGAACCCAAAGCACAGGCTACAAAGTGAAGAGAAAACGATAGAGAAAAACAACTCTCTTCCTCCAAGGCTTTGGACCAGGCTACATCGATTTCTTCCCAGTCTGAGTTCTTCCAACGTAAACCGCTCTTTGAGGACTGACAAAATGTTGCTCTCAAAAAATGGCATTAAAGCCATGGAGAATATTCAACCAATTGTGATGGATTGGAATCCCCCTGAGGATAGACACCCCCTTGTGCAGCTTTTTCACGTGATAGGACACTGTGCCTAAGGACGGGACTGTGTACACCTTTATTGCTCACCGTGATTTGCAACCTCCTCCCCGAATACTGTGACCTAGTGTACTTTATTTTCAAATGCTTATTTGATTTCATCCTTCTGAAAACATAAATATTCATTCCTTGTTAAAGTATATATTTTTCTAGGTCTGAGGTCCAGATTTAAGGAGCAACTTGTTCAAAGGCACAAAAACACAAACAATTTAGCATGTAAGCAAGCAATTTGGTATTTGGGGTGACAAGTTATATAGACATGAGCAGTGGGGGAGATGAGGCTAGGAAGCTAGACAGAGTGGGTCTAGTTCGTAAATGGCCTTTTAAAATATGCTGAGATGATTGACTTATAAATCATGAACCAATGTCTTAATTGATTAGATGGCATCTTGTAATGGCATTTATCTTAATCTGCTTAATCTGGGTGGCTTAACAACAAAAATTTATTTTCTCATAGTTTGGAAGCAAGTCCAAGATCAAAGTGCTGAAAAATTCAGTTTCTGGTGAGGCCTATCTTCCTGGTTTACAGACAGCCAGCTGCTTGATGTGTCCTCACATGACTTTTCTCTGTACCTGTGTGAAGGGGTAGAGGTGGAGACAGAGATCGATCTGGTGTCTCTGTCTCTTCTTCTAAGGACCCCAATCATATTGAATTAGAGCTCACCCTATGGCTGTATTTAACCTTAATTATCTCCTAAAGGCTTATTTCCAAATAAAGCCACATTGGAAGTCAGGGCTGCAAAATATGGATTTGGGAGGGACACAATTCAGTACAGAGCAATTTTTAAGGCCAGAGGAAATATATCATTCAGGTATTTTGGAATTTTAAATGGTTTGTACTGATCTACGTTAAGTAAAGTATCAGCCTATCAATTTAGGCTGGTCATAAAAACATGGATATATAATCTTTCTATGTTTTTATTCTACACCAATTATATCATCATATAGACATAAAAGAGATGAGACTTTGGCCAAGGTCACATGGGCGATCAATGCCAAACAAATTCTGAACAGCAGTATTCTGACTCTCACTAAGTTGCTGCTGTCTATGTTAACCCTGGGGTAGAAAAACAAACTTGTTTGCACTTGAGAGTCCCACAAAGCGCTGACTCCTTGCCATATCTAGGCGCCATCCTTGACTTCTGGATCATCTGCTAGGGTCAGTCAGATAACTTGCTTCCAGGATTTCTGAACTTGCATGACACCTGCATCATCCCTCAGTCTCTGACGTCACATTTCCACCCAGGTTCCTGTCCCGGGTAATGTTGCTCCCAAGGTGAGTAAACAAACCCTGGTGTGCACCCCAGGAGCTAATCCAGGAGTTCACGAAGTGTGGGAAAATAGAAGACTAGGACACACCAATAAAAGGTCTCCTCGTGATATATCAGCTTTTATTTTTCTTTTATTCAAGTATCATTTCATAACACTGCCAACATAAGGACAAATATTATTCCCTTACCACTGTTCAACTTAAATAAAAGGGCAATTCTGTCCCCAGCTACAAAAGACCATGAAGGAAGGCGTATCTGGGAATATGCCAGGTATATGGCCTTCTACTCTAATAGATACGTTTCAGACATGTGGGAAAGGTTTCAAATATGCGGGACCCAAAGGGGTCCCGCATATTTGCTCAATGGTACAATATCTTTGTAGACAAAATTTACAATTACTCAGTTGCTGTGTTTACTGTAGTTACAATAGAGTTGTCATGAAAGAAACAGATGAGAACAAGGGCCTCCTAAAAATTGTAGATATATTTTTATATCCTATTCAATAACACAACAGGAACATTAAAAATTCTCCTTACTATTAAAATATCCCAGCGTCTTATTTTATACTTATTTTTTTGGTATGACTCTCACTAAATATTAAATTCTCAGTAAATGTTTTCTAAATTTGTACTATGAGCAAAGACATGTTCCTGGCAACTGAAATTAAAAAGAGTTGAATAATTCTACTTCCAAAAAATCTTGAAGTCTAATTGTGAAAATAAGGCAATGACACTATTCAAGACTACAGCTTGTAGTTCTAGATTGGATTCCTGGGGAGTATCGATTGACCTGGGTTATTACATTTCTCCCATTATTTTAAACTCTTCTTGCTGGCTGGTTCCTTATTCGAGGACTAAGAACAATTACAAATCTCTCAAAGGATCCCTTACTTAACGTTCCATCCTTTACAGACAAGCTCTTCTACAAACCATTGTCTCCATTTCCTAAAACTCCATTCAATTCGTCCTCTTTGGCAGCTTGGTTTTGCCTCCTTGAAACAACTTTACATTAATAAAAATCCTATCCGTGGCTTTGGAGTTGCCAAATCCATAGGGATCTTTTCAGCTTTTTATCTCTTCTCCCCAATCAGCTCGATGCCATTGGCTTCTCTCCTTGACCCACTCCTTCCATGGCTTGCACATCTCTTTTGACGGGTTCTTCTCCTGTCTCTGACATTGTCTGTAGGCTTCTTTGCTGGCTCTTCTTTTGTATTTTGATACATCACCTATGGCTTTGTCTTGGCATTTATTTTCCCCCACAGTCTCCTGCCTGACCCTTCTACTATATCTTGAAATTCATCCAAATGCAGACGATTTTCAAATCTGTTTTCTCAGCCCAGACTCCTTGAGCTCCAGACCTATATGCCCACCTGCCTAGGAGAGGCTCCACGTTGGTGCCTCTTAGCGCCTCAGATCTTCTCAGCCAGATGGAACATCCGCTCTTCCTCCTGGACTCCCTGTCTGTAGTGACTGTCCCAAGAGTCAGTTGGGCATCTCACCAGAGATTCAGTTGTCGCCTCCTTCTTCCTCTCTCTTACACGCCTCTTGTACAGGTCTAATTGTCCCTTGCCTTTCTGTTGTAAAAGCCTTCTAATAGGTCTCTCTCTCCCCCTGCACTCCCTCTATGTGTTCTCCATTTTATTCATCTGGCATAGGTTTACCCATTCAAGACAAATCAAACCATTCTTCTGGTTTGTACCATCTAGATTTCTCATCATTTGCACACAAAACCTAAGTTCTTGAGCATGACATTCCAAGTACCCCACCCTGCATGCCTGGGCCCTATTTCCAGTCCCCTGTCTTTCATCATTGCCATCCAACTGCTTGCGGTTTCTGTTTATACCTATGAATGAATGTTTCTCATCCAGTGACTGTACTGATTGATGCTGATGTTTTCTGCCAGAAATGCTCTACCTTTATACCCATCCTCTTGGCTAACTCTTTCAAGACAGATTGTACTGTCTCTTACCACTCCAGGTAAAATTGCTCTTGTTCCTCCACCATAGCCTATTTATTTATCAGTGCACCATAGTATTGATTGAGCAAAGGCGTTTATGTCTAAATCTCCTCCTGGGCTCTATGTCTTCTGTGTATCTAAGCATGGTACCTACAATATAATGGGAGTTGAATCAATGATCAAATAAATAAAATTTACAAGTACCTAAAAAAGGCAGTATTTAATAGAAATTATTGGAGCAAGAGAGAAAATGCCCCATTTTTCAGGAGTTAGTTATATTGTGACAGGTTGAACTGAACTTAGAATCTTGTATCATACACAAATTATTATGTAGGAATAATTGTAAGACTATATCGAGGACGTGATCCACCGTATCACAAAGTACTGTTTTTAATGAGAACACGTAAAGAGACATTTCAGAGGTCAGACCAAGAAAATATGTTGTTTCCCCTAAGCAACTAGTTTATTCCTTTCACCTTAAGACTAAATGTCAGTCTCGTATTTGTACATCCGCCTTTAATTTGTCTCAGGGACAAACTACTTTGTCCACTAAGAGGCACCAATACAAATGTATGGATCACCCAGGAATCACACACCATTTTATACTCGACATTTTGGACAGTGATCCCTCCCTTAGTATCATCATCTTTTTCTAATTTTACTTGTTTTCCTTATTTTTTAACAATATTGTGTTTTATTGTCAACATTTCCGTAAGTTATTTTCAAGTATTTTTCTGAAAAGAAACCAACAACCCAGGGGACATATTTAAAATAGAGAATGAGTGAGAGGGAAGAAAAGGGAAGATGGAGAAGAGAAGAAAAGGAGAGAGATTTGTGGACTAATAAGGGACAGTCAGAATTAATCGAGCCCCAGTTCACCCCATGTGGCTGAGAGCTGAGAAATCTTATCGACGTTCCTCACTGAGGCCCATCTGCTTTCCTCTTGGACACTTTGATGGGCAAGAACACCTCTGCCCTCCTCCTTCGAAGATGACCCCTGCCACGTGGGAAAGCTCAGGGTCTCCGTAGTTCGCCCCTCCTGTTAGGTGAAGTTGGTCTCTGACGGAAATTTCATTTCCAAATTTAAAGCTTTGAGTTTTATTTAGACTCATAAGCACAGGGGAAAATAAACAGCACTTTCTTTTGTGTCTCCCTTCAAGATGACATACAGCTATTTCACGAGCCCAGTGGTAGAGTAAGAGGTGTTAAGAGGATCTGGAGGAGAGACGCACAGTTGGAAATTCAGAGGCAAAAGCAGGCTTGCTGAGCTCTTTCCGCCATCAAACCTTCATCCCCCACTGCCCTGCGACATCACTCACAAGCTGCAGCATCACCGTGCTGCGCTGACATCCCTCCCCGGCCCCCCTCTCTCTCTGGAAATAAATGCTATTGATCAGCAGTGGCTGTGTCAAAAGCTGGCAGAAATGCATGAGCTTATTAAGTTTCTTTAATAAAGTTGAATATAATCTGGAAAGAAGAGTTGATTCCCTCTGGATTTATGGTCATTTCTATTTTTCCCTTGTAATCTTTTATTTGTAACATTTCATTACACGCTGTCTAATGGGGTTTGGGGAATAGTTTTATTTGGTAAAAGATTTCGGTCCTGCTGTGTTTTCCCAATCATTAGAACCTCAGTGGAGGGTCCACAAGGAAAGATGCAAAGTGCAGCTGGGACTAGCTGCAGGTTCAATGTGTGGTCAGTTATGTTTGCTGTAATTTACGGGGTGATCTGAGACTGAATTTTGGAGCTCAAGAGTCTCGCCCCTTAGTGTCCTTATGTCATCATTTTTTCTGGTATCTCTCACGTTTCTTCAAGGCCTTATTTTTCCTGTAGCTTTTTGAGGTCTGGCCTCCTCTTGAACTCTAGCCTATGCATGTTAACTGGTTCCTCTGCCACCAGGCTCTTTGCTTTCTCCCTCTGCCCTCCCATAGTCCATCTGTCTTCTGCAGCCCACGTGATCTTTCTAAACTGCTAATCGGACCATCCCACCCCACTGCTTACACCCTCCAATGACATCTTGTTAGAGTCTAGTTGAAAAAAGTCGTTGCCAAACTCAGGAAGCCCCCCTACTCTGATGCTGCCTCACCTGCCTTTAACTGTGTTTCCCAAGCCACCCTGCCCTGCCCGCCCCTCGCCTTACCCGTCAGGCCTGACGAGCTCCTTACTATGTTCTGAAATGTCAGCGTGGCTGTGCCCGTGGCACTGTACTTCTTCTTCACCCGGCTCACTTGTCGATACCCTGAGAGTCATTTTTCTCCTGGGGTTCCTTCCTGCTGTTCAGCGTGTCTCCCACGTCTGTCATTGAACCAGCGCCTCTCTACCGCAACACTTCAACTGCATTTGATCACAGTTATCCAATTCTTGAGTTTTTAACCACTATTCATAAGTGCTTGGGAGACAGATCCTGTGTCCTATTTTACTTTCAATACTATTTTCTATTAGTTTTCGGTATACGGCATAGTGGTTAGACAATCATACTTACATACATATATACATACATATGTATTTTGCAAAATGTTTCCCCCCATATTTCCAGTATCCACCATGCACTTATTACAATATTATTGACTATATTCCCTGTGCAATATATTGGCTATATTCTCTAAAAACCAATCTGTACTTCTGAATCCCCTTACTTGTGTCTTTATAATTCCCCCTCTGCAGTTTCTGGCTCTGTGCCTGGCACAAAGTAGGTATTTAATAAAACTCTGTTGAATGAATGAGTGAATAAATGGGTAAACAAGTCCATGGCATGAAATCAAATGGGGAAACTAGATTAGAACCGGTAATGTTTGTCAAAGAATTCTCTGTTTCAGAAAAACCAGACTTAGATGACATGAGTTATAGACCTGTGATTCTTAGGACTTTACATCTAGAAATGGCCTCAGATATTCCCTAAGGTATTGTGACAATCAGGTTCAACCACTTCAATTGATAAATGCAGAAACTCGACCGTGAGAAAGTACAGGGTCCCCTGGGAGTCACAGATCTACCTCCTCAGAGCTAGACCAAAGGACTTTCCATTACTGTTGATTATGTGACTGTGAAGAGCTAGTTACTTCTTTTTTCTTTCTTTCGTTCTTTTTTTTTTTTTACCATAATTGCAATAGTACGCGATACGTGCTATATTACTAAAAATATCTATTACTCAGAAACCCATATGGTAAGAGGCAGGAGTTCTAAAAGAAGACTATTCTAACCACAGGGTTCTCTTAAGTTTTCAAGTTTTACTGTGGAGAATTTCAACATTCTCTGAAATACACTCTTGACTCATCATGAGTTAAGAATGCATTATCACTCCCAGAAAATGTAACCAAGAAAATATGTTTCACCTGGAGGTGTGTAGTCTAATTAAAAATGAATAAAACCTGAATATCTCAGTTTGTTCCTGATACTTATTTTCCCTTCTATTCTGAGTCCAATTATCTACTTAGTTCTTTTTATCCAGTATCAAATATCAGGGGGTAGTTAAATTTCTCAATTCAAGTGGGCCATAGGGATAATTTTGAATGAGTTCTCCCAACTTGGTGATGGTAATATCAGAGGCCCCACTGAATTTTTCAATATGTCTAATACTAAAATAGGCACATACCTCTCAACAAGGTTGCGCACGTTTACTGTAATAGCAAGTTGTCTGAAGTGATCACAACTGGAAAGTTGATGCCAATAGGAAGCTCTGATAAGAAGGTACATATTTCTTTGACCAATAACAAATGGAAATAAACAGAAATTTATTTCACCATTATATAATAAATGTAATTTGTTTGGCAGACATTTGCTTTCTAAAAGTGGTATCCAAAACCCTCCCACAAAACTAAAGCCTCCTTTGGTTGTAACAAGGTTGATGCCTCTTGGTGGATTATACAGTCCCCTAATTCCTCAGGTTGATACTCTGGAAAAAGACTATGGGAGGGCTGAACAGGTGTCTTCATTTTACTATGGGTGTTGAAGAAACCTGGAGATTGAGTGGTGTCCTAAACTGGATCTCTCAAGGATCCTTGAGGTCAGAAGTGATTTGTGTCAAAAACAAATTATGGGACTTGGAGAACTGGGTTAGAGGCTCATGAGTCAGTAAACTGAGAACATGCTGGGGTCCCTTCTAATATTTGAGCTTACAATATCAAGCATAGGTGACTAGATATTAAAACTAGAAATGAGAACGTTTCCAACTTATATAAGATCTCACTGCTGGCAGAGACAAACCCTCTGCTGATTGCCCGGTGCCTAAAAGACAACTCCACTTTGTTGTTCAATTTTTTAAAATTATTGAATTTATTGGGGTGACATTAGTAAATACAATTATATAGGTTTCAGGTGTACGATTTTATAATACATCATCTGCATATTGTACTGTGTGTTCAATACTTCAGGTCTTCTTCCATCACCGCTCACCCCCACTTTACCCTTTCGTACTTCCCCTACCTGCCTTTCCCTTTGGTAATCACCATACTCTTGTCTGTGTCCTGAGTTTGTTTGTTTTTATTTTGCTTAATCCCTTCACATTTTTCACACAGTGTCCAACCCCCTCCCCTCCGATAGCTGTCAGTCTATTCTCTGTATCTATGAGTCTGTTTCTATTTCATTTGTCAGTTTATTTTGCACATTAGATTAAATAGGCCAGTCAGAGAAAGACAAGTTCCAAATGATTTCACTTGCATGTAGAATCTAATAAACAACTCTCTTAAATTCTGCTGTAGACACAGTGACCTGTCAGTCAATTAATTATAATTTATAACTCTCCAAATTCATATAAAGAGAGGAGATATCATCAAAGAGCACTGCTCGGTATATACTAAGCTGTTGAGACTTCACCAGTTTTCAATTCTTGATGTATAGAGAATATGAATCTTCCAGAAATGCAGCTCCCTATTAAAAATGTTATATAGCAAAAATGATACTGGAGTTGGAGTCATAACCTATGAGGTATGTCCAGAAAAAGTGCAGCCATTGTTAATATAACGAGAATGGTTTGTGTGACATCGATTTAACCTGGCAGCCAAGGAGAGTGAACTAGAATGTGCCTGCGTGAACAATGACAACTTCACGGTATGAATCAGTGGGAGCAGTGGATGCCATTGAGTTGAGCACATGTACTGTGTGACTCTTGCATTCAAAATGACTGAATGAGTAGAACAACGGATTTGCACCAAATTTTGTGTTAAGCTTGAACATTCCTCTGTGGAAAGTATTTGAAGGATTCAGAAGGCCACAGCTATGGGCAACTGGGGACTGGCAGCTTCATCACGACAATGTGCCCGCTCATGCATCACACCTCATACAGAGTGTTTTTTTTTTTACAAAATATCAAATCACCCAGGTGACTCAACTGTCCAACAGCCCAGGTTTGGTGCCCTTGCGACTTCTGGCTTTCCCCAAAACTAAAATGACACTTGAAAGGGAGGAGATTTCAGACCGTCAATGAGATTCAGGAACATAGGACAGGGAGCTGATGGCCATTCCAACAAAGGATTTTGCAGTGTTTAGAACAGTGGAAGAGACCCTGAGAGAACTGCGTGAGGTCCAAGGTGCTTACACTGAAGGGGACTGAGGCGTCATTGCCCTTTGTACAACATTTTACATATCTTGTATCTTCTTCAGTAAATGTCTCTTTTTCATAGTACATGGCTTGATACTTTCTGGACATACCTTGTATATCTAATTATGTTTCTTTTGCCAAATTACTATATGACCTTGATCAAATCATTTCACCTTCCCAGCTCTCATTGTGCCTTTAAAATCTGAGGCAAAAAAACAGTTAAAATATGTTCTTGTGACTCTTACGTCTTCTTTAAAGTCGCCTTAGGATAAGGATGAGGCCAGTTCTACTGTAATCAGGGCTGATTATAATCTCTTAAAGAAAGCAGTCCTAATATCTTATTTATATGCTTTCCTGGCAAATTATTCATCTGAATTGCCTCTTAAATGGATCAACTTAGCAGACAGTTTGAACATCCACATTTTATGGAAATGAGTGATTTCCTTAAACTATAGATATTTTTCTGCTAGGCTGAATTGTTAATTTAAGGCCTTTTAGAAGTTTTAACTCATGTTGTTTCCTTTCCTTCAGTGATTGATTGGTGCTGATTGAAAATAAAATTAGAAGGTGTCCCCCAACTGTGAAATGACTCACAAGGAAGGTTCAAAGTATTCTCTTTCGAATACTTCTTTGATTAGGAAAGTGGTTTATTTCCTTAAAATGTCTTGGATGAAATGTCCAACCCACTTAGAATGATCTAATGATACTTTAGAAGGGAACTTAGCTTCACATTTTATAAGCATCTTTCCATAGATGTGAAATTTGAGGTCCTGAAGTATTTTTCTGACTGTGGCAGGGGAGCAAACCAATGCTACAGTATGATAGGCCCTTTATTGATAATCATTTTTATATTTGAACAATATTTTAAAGTTCACAAAGTGCTTTATTACATAATACTTAATCTCATAAGCATGATCAGCTAGTGAGAAAGAAAAGATAGTTATAAATATCTTGTTTTTTTGCTGAGCGGATAATAATTAGCAAAGTCAAGAAGAGAATTAAGACTTTCTGCATCAGACCAGTGTTATTTCTATTCACTGATCTGCCTTAAATTTTTAACTTCAGTCATAAAAATGATAAAATATTTGATGCTGTGGTTATTTTTAATTATTTCACAATGAGATTGCTCCTGTTTCCAATAAAATTATTATGAACAGTGAGATGCAAATATTATAAAGGAAGAGTCTGATCCTAAAACAGTAACTCAAAAGCTTAAATATATGTATATGCCTCTTCCCGTTTTTGTTAGCCAAATGGTAGGTAATAAGAAAGGCTAGGACAACTATAGAAGTCGGCAGGCCTGCACATGCCTCAAGTTTCTGGATAATGCAAGGGGAAAGCATGGAGCTCTGCTCTGTAACCTCACTGAAAATTATGTTGCGATCACCAGATTACTAGACTCATGGGAGAGAGATCTTTTGGGTGCAGTCATTTCATAGGAGTGAGATCAATTTCATGGGCAGAATGGTGCCTGGAAGACTACAAACTCCTTACATTGTCACTTGCTTTTTCTGTGACTTTGGTCCTCCTTTTTCTTATCTCTACACTGAGTGCACTATCCTATTAGAACTTTTGTGAGGAGGTTGTGCATGAGAAACACTGGATTTAGAGCAGGATCTACATGAAAAGTAGCTGCTCTTGAGTTGTGGATATTGTTATCACTTTTATTATTATTATAATCATCACCTCCTTCTCATCTTTATTAATAAGTTCCCTACTCCCTTTTTCCAATGACAGAGGCTCTTCTTTTCATTCTCCTTAGACTAAGACAATTACCACAGATTGGCCTCTACGTGGTGGTCTTACCATAACAAAGACCGTGCCACTGACTAGCTTGAGGCTCTGAGCCATCCAAGAAACTTACCAAAATGCCTCAGATACTTCCTCTTTGAGAGAGATGATAAGGTGCTAGTGGAGGATTCAGTTCCCCAATGGTAGGCTCAGAAGAATAAATGCAACTGCAAGATGACCAACAGGACTCTGGGCTGGGAAGGAAAAGGATGGTCACAAGACCTCATTATCCCAGAGGCAGGAAAGGACACTTCTGTCTTTTCAACACAATCATAAAACCAGGGGCCCACCAAAACAACAGAAAATGTAATCTAGATGGGAGAACACATGTTAGACTAGGCTTCGAGAATTGCATGGCTCTTTTCATCCTAAAGGCTGGGAGAAAACACACTTCTTATTAGATATGTGAACCAAGAATAAATTTTGAGTGTCGAGTGCGTTCTCAGTTCTGCCTCAAAGATCATGTGTGAGGGTAGGTGTAGATTCCCAAAGAATAAAACATTGTGTACCTGCCCTTTTTGGTCTTCCTTGCCATTGTAATTCTATATTTGATTTTGTGATTAATGTCTCTCTGCCCAATTAGACTGTCAGCTCTGTAAGGACAAGGGGTTGTGGCTGCCTTTTGTCATCATTCTATTCCCAACATTTCCTTTGCTCCCTCTTCTTTGGTATGTGATATTGGTCCCCAGTCTGGCCTCATCTGAGGTTCTACTTTCCTTGAGATTAAAAACTGAGACATGCTGTGAAAATTAAATGAGATCATGTTGGTGGTGTGCCCTGGAACTCAGAAAGTACTATTGACTATTCCTCTTCCTTCTCTTTCTACTCTTCTTCATTCAAAATAAAGTTACTTTAAATTGATGTATGTTAGAGAGTATATAATAGGTTCCCAAACATTATGGCATTGAAGTCTCATAACAGTTCTGTAAGATATGCAGAGAAATTGGTATTGTCACCATTTTATGGTCTAGGAAATAGAGATCCGATAGGTTTATGTGCAGTCAACTCAAGGGCCAGATTTCTGTGCCATGAATCTTTGTGGGTTAGTGTTCTTCCTGCTAAAACAGAGTGCCACTTAACTGCTTGCAGAAACCAAATGCTATTCACTTTGTCGTTGAGAAAATAGCAATTTAGCTCCCTCTGAGCCCACGTTTTCTCATGAGCGGTGAACACTGAAATGCTGCATGAGATATTACTGGTGAAAATGAAATGATATAATATGAGCAGCTCCACTGGGTTTTCAAGCAGTTCAGTGCTCATAAAAAGTTCCCTTCTTTCCTCTAATTGCTCACTCACCAAATTAAAAGACCACAGTGTTTACTTGGAAGTAAGTCGGTGCACAAACATTTGTTTTTAGAAGGAGATTAATCGGGGGTGGTAGCTGGAAGAGGAGGCTTTGGGCTAAAGTCCTGCCTGTGGCATGATACAACTTTGGAATCTTACAGGAACGTAACATCAGACTCAGTGTTTTGTTGTTGTGGTTCTTATTTTTTCTGTAAAAAACATGTGTTAAAGTATCTAGGTAGCACCTGGCACAAACAAGAATTTTATAAATGCTGGTTATTGCTACTCTCACTACCATCACTGTAGTAGCTATTACTCTTGCAGCCACTGCTGTCTCGCTATCCCTGTTGGAATCATCATCATTATTTTCAATAGAGAGGAGGAGCATTTGTTCAGTGTTTGTGTGTTGTTTTTTTTTTTTAAATTATCAGGGCATTAACCATTTTGTTAGTGTCCTGCAGCTCTCACGTAAAGCTCCAAAACTAGGTGTTCTGAAACCAGAGGAATGTGCCGTCTCACAGCTCTGGTGGCTAGAAGTCAGGAATCAGCGTGGTCTACCCTTTGCAATGGCTCGAGGGGAAAGTCTCTCTGCTCTTCTTGCCTCTGGTGTTGGCAGGACTCCAGTCCTCGCATCTGTTGTCAAACGGCCTTCTGTCTGCTCTGTACCTTCATGTTGTCTTTCCTGTGTGCATGTCTATTTCTGTGTCCAAATTTACCCTGTGAGGACAGATGTCATATTGAGTTCAGACCCACCCAAATGATTTCATCTTAACTAATGACATCAGCAGCAACCCTGTCTCTAACTGGGGTCACCTTCTGAGGTACTGAGGGTTAGGACTTCAACCTCTCTAGATACAATTCAAGCCATAACAAGCATTTTTTTTTTTTAAAAAAAAACAAAACTATTGGTCTACATTCAATGATTTTATAACTATATTTAGCTTGTCAGGTGATTTGAGTCTTGGCAGCTAAAATGTAAGCCTCTTTCTGTGCTATTGATTTCTGTACTTATGAAAATCAAACTGGGTCTCTAGGGAGTTCATGGAAAACACAGGACAGTGCCTTCAGATCGCCACAAATAGCTGAGAGGTTTCTGCACCATTGGGAACCAATGTGCGCACCCTTCAGATCTTCACTCAGGAGAAATGTTTGGTCCCATGTAAACTCCAGCAGATACAAAATTGGAATCATGGAGTTGAAGAGTTGAAAGCTAACTTTATACATGACACCACCATGAGAGGTGTGTACAGTTAAGAGAGTTTTGGAAGAGAATGGGGATCTAAGACCATTGAACTCAGCTCCTGCCTCTCAATGGGTCCCTCGCTCTCCTATTGCAGATACTCTGGGTCCATTGGATGAGTAAAGGGACCGGACAACTGGGAATGTCAAATAGGGTTAGTGCTATAAATAAGAAACTAGTGTGAGGAGAGAAGACTAGACTCCACTCAGGGGCAGAAAAGAGGTTCTTGAGTCCTCTGTTCCCCTGTCCTGTGTTCTCCTGTCATGGGGCAGGGACAGGGGCGGGAAGACAGTTATAGAGCCAAGTGATCAGGGAGAGAGAGAGGTGATTTTAGATTCAGATAAATTGAAAATTTCATAATACTTTGTCTTGTATCCATCCTACCTAGACACATAAAAATTAAAATTAATCAGTTACCACCCTCCCCTTATATTTATATGATACTCACAGGAGCCTGATGAAGTAGGACACACTAGCAGGCAGGACAACAGGCCCTGGAGACCCCTGTGTCCTAATCCCTGCACCCTGTGAATATGCTACCTTTCCTGGTGAGAGAGACTTTGTAGATAAGATTGAGGGTCTTGAGATGGGGAGATTATTCAGGATTATCAGAGTGGGCCCAATGTCCTTACAATATTAGTTTATGAAGGAGGCCAGATGGTCAAAGTCAGAAGAAAAAAATGTGACAAAGACATCAGAGGTCAGAATGGTACTTGTTGAAGACTGAGGAAGGGGCCCAGAGACCCGGAAAGCAGGGGACCTCTAAAAGTTTGGCGGGACTAAGGAACAGATTCTCCCCTAGAGACTCCAGAAGAAACGCAGCTCTACTGCTACCTTGGATTTGGCCTTCTGGCTTCTAGAACTGTGGGAGAATAATAGTTGTGGTGTTTGAAGCCACTGAATTTGTGGTAATATGCCGCCCCAGCTATAAGAAAGCAATGCAGAATCACTCTGGGTAGATAATATATCTTCAAGGAGAATAAATGTAGGAACATAGGACTTAACATGACTCAATTTCACATACTAACTAGAAAACTAGCTCCTTCAAGCCATCTTGCTTTTCTTTTTGGTTAATTCATCCACACATACTTATTAGAACCAAAGAATTTCCCAGGGTCTCTGAGACACAGGATTGATCTTGAAAGGCTTCTGGGTCACCATTGATGGGGACACAGAGGGAGGAAACTTGAGAGGCCCCTTTGACAAAGGAAGACTCAGGAGACCGGGACAGGACTCAGTGCAGAGCAAGCAGGGCTGCTGGCTTAGGCCTGGTCTGGGCTCCTGGAAGGCAGGAAGGGCGCTTCAGACTCGCACCTGGCCCCGCTGGGCAGGGACCCTGGGAGATCAGGACCTATGCTCTGTCCAGGAATCAAGGCAGCACCTTTAGCCCTTATCCTTCAGCTCTCTGCATGTGGTAGGAGTGTGGGAAATGGAGGGATGCAGACACATGGTTCAGGAAAGAAATGTGTTGCCCTTGGGCACAATTAAAAGTGCATTCGCTTGGAGAACTCTGAGCCTCCTGGCTCCTGGACCAGTAATCCACTCTTCCCTTTGTACCCACCCCTAACAGTTTCCAAACAAAAAGCACCCGGCACATATAATTCAGAGGCGGTAATGGTTCTTAGCTGAATTTCGGGCTTTTCCACTGAGTAGCTGTGTCCCCAGACAAACAGGCTGGACTTTCCTAATCACTTTGCCGTTGTGAAACACAGGCATGGGCAGCAGCTGGAAACGGGAGGCTATTTTACCTGGTAGGAGTTCATTGTGCTAACCCTCCTCAGATACTGCATGCATTGGGGTTTTTCCCCTTTTAATCTTAAAATAGCTTCCTTAATGAGAGGTGAGAATTGTATATCTTTTACTTATACTTTCTTTGAAATATCATTATCCTTAGTAAATTTCTCTGTGAAACCAAAGTAGTATTTGTTATTGCTATATTATTACTAAGAGTACTGCTGGTCACTACAGTAGCTAATATTTATCAGGTACTTATAATACAAAAGCTGCCAAATTGGTGTGTGGGATATATATCATTATTATATCTTGTAACAATTAAGCAAGGTGGGATGTATTGAAATTCCCATTTCATTGATAAGGAAACTGATCAATGAAGGCACCTTTCATAAAAAAAATCAGCAAATGGTTGCAATCACGGTCTTCTGACTCCCAAATGGAGCAATTTATCCACCAAATCGTGCTGTCATTGGAAGGTGACAAATTCATCTTCTACAATTTTGTAAGTCCAAGACATAACAATTCAAAGCCTACAAGCAAGACTTAAGAATGTTTATTGAGTTAAATTTTCACTGTGAACCCAGGCACTGAATTTGTGTTCAGCTGTCTTGGACAGTAAAAGTCTGAGACACTGACTCACCAAGAAGCACATGAAAGTAGTAAACACTATCACGCTCTAAAATTATTAGGAAACATAGATTGAATGCATCTTTTTGAAGATTGTCCTATTACACACATGCTGAAAAACCCATTCCAAAGTGTTGGAGACCAGTGGGTCGCCCTTGTTCCCTCCTTTTGCGAAGGCAGGCAGGTGACCCTCTCAGGCTCAGGGACCTCCAGGGCAGGTGAGAGAATGCTACGATGTAAACTCTACCCGCACCTGATATGTTCCCCAGAGACCTTTAATCACATGAAGAAAGGGGCCAATGCCCAGCTGAGTGGAGAAGGGCATTTCTGTGTCAGGGGCAGACGGACCCTGCCTCTGTCATCTCTCCAACTCTTCCCTCCTACGTCATCACACAGCGTCTCATAGAGGCCTGTCCACCTCCACCCAAATCTGTCATGACAGTTGACATAAACAACTTTGTGTTATAAGCAGTGACATTATTAACTAACTGGTTGATTGAGGAATGAAGTCTCTGGTTCTGAGAACTTGTTGACCAATGGAAAAGGACCAGAAGCCCCTGCAGAAACAACTCACTGACATGATGCCCAAAGGGGGTGTGATGTTTCCTTAGGTCACAATGAAGAGGTATCTTAAAGTTTTTATAGAAATAACATCCTTTGAACTGCCTCACCAGTCCTACTGGGGCCTTTTCTTGATGTACTGAGAATGCTATTTTTAGTAGGAAGGCTTTGTAACCAACAGCCTCGGATGTAAAGGCCACTTTTTACTTGCTGGACAGAGAAAAAAATAGTGCATTGATGGATAGACCAGCTGTTCTCAAACTGGCTACACATTAGACACATTGGGATGATGTGAAAACACAGATTCTCATGAGCCACCCCCAATTTTCGGAATCAGTATTCAGGAGGGCTTTGGAAATTTCTCCTTAACAATACCAAGGTGGAACCAGGTAGGTAATAGCTAAACTGGTACCTTTAAAAAAAAAAATTGTGAAAAGCACTGAAAAATTTAACCTTCTTAAGCACTTTAAACTGACCGCTTGCCATCACTTGTTCCGAGATTATACTAAACGCCAACCTAATCCGCAGGGTTGGATCATCCCTATGAGTGAATCTGCTGCTCATACGTGACGATGGCTGGCCCCGCATGCAGGCCGTCTTTCGAAAACAGGCCGCAAAATGGAGCCAGAGTGTTCTGTATATTTACTTACTTATTTAAGCATCCTAATTTGCATAAATGTATATGTGGGGTGAATCCCAGAAGTTACAGTATTTCATTCTTGAGCAGATTTATACAGAGGAAAAAAAAACAACAAACGTTGGCCTCTCTGTTCTTTCAATCCTTTCCCCAACTCGTGACATAGGAGACGGGGCTTGGATCACTTGTTCGGGTAGATGTAGAACCTGAAGCTCCAAAAGATTAAGAAGCTCATCCAAGATGGCACCGGCTAGAAGTGGTTCCCAGTAGGAACCAAACTCAGGCCTTCTGACTTATTGCTTCTCTCTATCCTTGACTGTCCCTGATTCAGCAACAATGGTTAAACATGTTTGTGCAGGCACAAACCCACACACTAACGTACTCACATGTGCGTATGCACACTAAAAGGTGGATACCTGTAATCTGAATCAAGCAGAGGAACTTTATAGTGATTTGCCCTGTAGATAGGCTAATAGAGCATGATTGATGTCTTTCTCATATATACGTTTTTCTTCTAATGTTTCTATATTTATGTTTAGCTAAGTATCACTCTATTAATAAGTTAACTATTTACGGTTGTAGAGGGAAGATTGGGACCCTGGAGAGAAACACCATTTTAACCCTGGCTGAGACAAGAGTGGCTCCCCAGCTTCGTGCCAAAAGCAATGCCCTGCCCCGTAGACTCCCTCCCCCTTCCCGCAAGCATAAAAGGATCATGGGGTCGTGATTCAGGGCCCAGACTTTCTGAGGACACTCCACTGGGCCCGCATACATTCATAAAGTTTACCTTCCCTTCGCTACTCCTGGTGTGGACTGAGTCCTTTCCTGATCTACTGCAACAGTGTCTTTTATGTGCCTATGGAGTGTGTTTTTATCAAATACTTATCAAAATGTAAAGCCCATCAGTAGTCTCCTATTCAACAAATTCTCTACCAATGCATAATCTGGTTTATCCTTCCTATATTCAGGGCTCTGGCTTTTCTCTCTGTAAAGGGGGTGACCTTTGGGGCTCAGCTTTGACATTCTATGGCCTTTGCTTCTATTTTTTGTTCTGTATGAAATTCTTTCCACCAGCAGCTCTGCCCACACAATTCCTCTCCAGATGGGACGGCTCCAGATGTCAGCCTTGGGGTCCAGGACAAGCAAAAGTGCTACTTCTTGCCCCGAATGGTTATGGCATACGTACTATCTGCACTTCCCCGTGTCTCACTTCCTCCCATATGTTATAGTTATTTCCGTAAACAACATCTTCATCTTGCTGAACTGTGAGTCCATCTTATTCACCCGAGAGGCTCTTGGTAGCAGAAGGGAGAAGCTAATGCTCTTTGAGGACTGGAAGACAGGAACTCTTATTATACCCAATTAGTACACTAGGCAACAGACAAGGAAACCAACTCACACAGAGGATAAGTAAGTTGCCCAAGGTCACCTAGCAGTTAAGCAGCAGTAACAGAACTAGCCCTATAGCCACTATGCTACACTGCCCACGCCCAAGCACTTACTGAAAAACGCTTTTGAGCTAAACTAGGTCCAATTTCCTCAATGTTTTGAAAACCCATTTCTCCTTCAGAAAGGAAGGAAACAAGAAGAACAGGGCTACATGACTTCCCAGGACACGTGATGAATCTACACCACCAACAGCCGAGGCGCCAGCCAAGTGAGACTGAGAATTGAGAGCACCTGGCTCAGTTGCTGTGCTTATTCTCTTCCAGGGGCAGCTACACTGTCAGTTCTAAACAAACCCAGAAAACACTGAGTTTAGCAGATGGTAATGACCACAAGTAAAGCCCACGTTGTTTGCCCACCCCTTTATTTTCTGCTCTGTGTCTCCATCAGTGATTAGAAAAACAAAGCAGCAGGCTCGGGGCCTGGAGCTCTTCTGCTGGGACATGGGGAAAATAAAAGAGACATCGGCAGCCCTGGATGGAATCAGTTTTGCACCTGCTTTGTGATAGTTGTACCAGGTAGACCATTGCAACACTATGAGTCTTTGGGACCCTTTCCAGGGGTGATTTTGAAGCTCACATTTTAAAGGAGATGCTATATTTTAGGGCAGCGATTGGCCAAGTTTTTCTCTAAAGAAACAGATGGTAAATATTTTAGACTTTGTGGGCCAAGAGGCCAAACGGGGGGTGTTATGTGGATACTGAGATGACAAGTGACAAGAGAAAACTCCTTCCACCCAGGCCCCCATTCCCTGGGGTGGTCCAGGGCCACCTGGGCCAGGAGCGTGCCTTGGGCCCAGCTGCTGACATGCATTTGTCAGAGGAGACATGACCAGAGGCGGGGGGTGTCAGGCTGTGTTGGGGGTGGCGGCGTTCCCTCACTTTTTACTGCTGTCTCAGTGACACCCAGATTCAAGCATGCCCTTTTCTTGTCCCAGGGAGCCTGGCCTTCTCAGCTAGGGACACTGGCTGGGGCCTGGCAGCTCACATGGAGTCCAGACCCCTCAGTCTTCCAGACGGGGCTTCTACCCCCCATGCCCTTCAATGGCCAAACAGCACAGACGCCGGCGTGCAGGGGGCAACCGGTGCAGGGCGCGGCCAGCGTGGAGGCCAAGGCAGGGCCAGGGAGGCAAGCCTGGGGGTGCGGAATGGCCAAGTGACGGGGAAGGAACCCGGGCTTGGTTTCTGTGACTCAGCGTCCAAGTCCGCCAGAGCAGGGCCGGGGCTATGAAAAACAGGCCACAGGCGGGATTTGGCCCAGGGCAACCCCTGTGGAAGATGTGGCTGAACAAGGTTATGTTGAGGAGACTCACAGGAAGTAAACAGAAACGAGAGAAAAATGTTTCTGCAAAGACCTGTAATGAGTATGGTCCAAACAGCAGACTTTGGAAGGTGTGGATATAGAAAATAATTGGCATCACGGATGAGGTGGGGATTTTATTGTGACTGGGATCTCAGAAGCCAGTGTGGCTTATTGCTTCCCCTTCCTATTAAAGGATGTTACATTCCTGTTCACAGTCTTATCACTTGTGAGGCCCTTCTGTGAGAGATTCGCTTGGGACTCGTTATTAGGCTTGGCCATGCGATTTGATATGACTAATGGGTTTAAGAACAAGTGACGTCGTGCTGGCTTGCAGCAGACTCTTTATGATACATTTCGTGCTTTCTGTCAGTAATTCCCATGCTCTCTCTGCCAGGAGAACACCTGTACACCTTCCTCTCAGAACCTGGAGCAGCTATGGAGCCACACTGCCACTCAGCCCACCTGGCGTGCGACTCAACAGATTTTGCGGGGGTTTTTTTACAACCGCGACGCGGCTGAGAAATGCAGAATGGAAGCTTCTTTCAGGGAGTCTGTTAGTGGGTCAGCCAGATCCCGACAGCAGCCTGAGGATTAAGGCCAGGACCCCAGCTCCCAAGATGATAAATCAGAATGATGTCTAGAGGCTGGGGTCCCAAGGCATGTGACTAGATGCCAGGATGGAAATTTAGATTTAAGAGCTAAAGTTTGTCTTACTTGAGCCACAGTGTTGGGTTAGCAGTAGTAACCCTGACCCCAAGCTGAGTCGTGTAATCATGTACGTATTAAGTTACCTACTCTTTACCAGGAAGTAGGCCAGGAACGAAGGATTCAGACACAAATGAGAAGGGAGCGATCAGTTACTCCCTGGGGGGACAACATGAAGTTTCTCTGGGGGACACTGGGTTCCGAAGGATGAGTAGATATGTCTAGGCTGAGGGACTAGCACGTCCGATGGCACGAAAGCATAAGATTGGCCCAAGTGCCTTAAATCTCTCCTTGCCTCGTCAAGATTGGTCCAAGAGCAGTTCCCCAATGTGTGCTACGTGCACTGCCCACACCAGAAGCAGCTTCATAAAATAAACATGTCCTGGGTTCCCAGACCTACTGAAACCAGCGTTTCTAGGTCTGGAGGCTGGCAGTGTACAAACTAACTGACCTCCCAGGTAACTCTCATTCAAGTTCGAGACCCAGTGGGGCGGCACTGTGGGTCTCGAACGTGGCTATGCGTCAAAGCATCTGGGAAGCTTGGAAAACAATATTTCTGGGCCTCACCCCAGTGATGCTAATGCGGTTGATCCAGTACAGCGCTCAAGCACTGCTAAGTTTTCAAAGTTCCCTGCATTTATTTTGATGCACAGTGGGTTTGAGAGTCTTTGGAATAGAGGAAACATCAATTCACAGTTACCCTACACTTCTCAGGTGCAAGGCAGCATCTAGGGCACTGTCATGACTGCAGTGGTAAAGCTGGTGATGGTCTGTCTTAAAAGGAACTCAAAACATAAGAAGATAGGCAGAGAGTAGACATTCAAAGTCACGTGCTGAATACATGAATGAATGAGTGAATAAAGAGGAACCTATCCAGCGGCTGAGCATTTTGCAAGCCTTCTAGATCACTGTCATGTGCTCTAACTGAAGTTCAGGAACCACTGCTTGGCAGAGTGTGGGTGGAGGAGAGGCCTGGGGTAGAAGGAGGAGGAAGCCTGAATGCACGTGGGGCTCAGGAAGTCAGGAACCGAGCAGCCCACACAGGACATTCTGGCTCTGAGAACACAGGGGCTTCATCGTCACTGCCTTGGGGGGCCTGGAGCTTTTTGTGCTTTTGCTTCTAATACTTGTCCTCAGAACACATGTTAAGTTATCTCCCGGTTTCGGGGTTTGCTTATTGCATTTTCAGAATTGAATTTTTTCAAGAGCAATTGCCTCAATACAATTTTGTGAACTTGTAGCACTGAACATTTCTAATTAGGTTGCTATAGCCCTTAGCCAAATTACTGCAAACGTCATCTCTCTGCTCTCTTTTTGATGCAAAAATGTAGGGCAGTCAGCAATATACACAATTCAATCTTCACACAGGCAGACGCTGCTCATGGTGACAGAAGGGTCTGTTTTCCATTAACCCAAAATTTGCTTAGTCAAGCAACTCCCTCATCACTCGGCTTGCATCTAAAAGAATGTTTCTGTCTTTCAAGCAAGCTGCTGCTTTAGCAATTAGCTGTCCATAAAAATGTGAGTGATCGCCCTGTCTCTGGGTGGCTGGTGAGCTGATGGTGCCCCTGGGCCCGCCGTGGCCATTCCCAGTCTCCTCTGCTGGCACAGACACCGGTGCTGGAGATTTCGCGTCATTAGAACACAGAGCAGCACTGAGGAGTAACTTGCTAGCCTTGTCATTGTTCTTTTCAGAGTGGATCCATATTTATTTAGAGAAAACATCTATTTGTAAATTCTGATTTGGTCAGACCCATGACCTAATTTTCTTGACTTTTCCCCCTTGTTCCATCTTTTCATATAGTCTTCCATTAACTGTTCCATGGAAGATTGATCCCAACACCCAGCCTAGACCAGTTCATATATGAAGTGTAGTAAAACAAAATGAACACTTGGTCAAGGGGAACACAGTAGTTCTTGTATATCTGCAGAGGCTTGGTCCCAGGACCACGTGCCCAGAGGATTCCTAAAGCCATGGGCATTCGAGTCTCATATTAAATGGTGTAGTATTTGCATATAACCTACGCACAGACTCCCTTATACTTTAAATCATCTCTAGATTACTTATAATACCCAAGTCAATGGAAATGCTATGTAAACTGTTGTTATACTGTATCGTTTAGGGAATAATGGTAAGAAAAAATGTCTGTACATGTTTGGTATGAGCACAAGCATCATAGGCCAAACTACCTAGTGCACGTTGGCAACCAAGTGACTATTTTTTAATACATTTTGACCTGTGATTGGTTGAATCCATGGATGGGAAACCTGCTCATGCAGAAGGCTGACTGTGCTGGTCATCAGCATTGAACACTTGCTGCATATGAGGCATCGTACCGGGTCCTTTAGGTCTCATTTTATTCTGACTACAGTTCGAAGGATGCTCATTCTTATTCATTCCCAATTAACAGATGAGAAAACAGAGTCAGGGAAAATAAATGGCAATCGTAAATGTTACACAGCTGAGTCATGAAATGGGTAGTTACACAACATCTGATTCTACAGCTCTTTGTACAATGCCTTAAATGACATCATCATGGTGTTAAAATAGCTGTCCTTCCAGACTTGGAATCCCCAGCGCCAGCCATGGACTGTGTGCTCACTAGGCATGTGCCAGACTACTGTATGTATTCTTTCTGGAAATGGTTTCTGGAGACAGTTTTCCCTAGTCTCTGGGGTATACTGCCTATGGATAATCACCTAAAAACAAGCTTGCTTAAACCTCCAGTTCTTGTGAATTGTCTACTCCAGTTTCTTTTCTGATGAGATTAATCCACCCATTAGAACCAAACCTGACTCTTGGCTCCCCCGGAGGCCTCCCTCTGTCTTGATCTGAGAGACAGACAGGGAAGATGGACATGCTGGTGGGAACTGAGACCTTCTCTTGCACAGAGCCTGCATCGCACAAAAACAGACTCTTCATGTCTTCTTATTAGCCATAGTCTTGGCTGTGGACTGATTTTCCTGATTTATTGCCTTTTCCCATCTCCTGTTGCTCTGATCGTACCCAAATAAGCATTTTCCTTCACGATTTCATTTCTACTTTTAACCTCATTTCCTGCGTGGACCCTTGAAGGACTAAGCTTTTCCTTGTCGATCATTTGGTTTCTCTCTGGCTCTGCTGCCTTCCGCTCACCTGAGTTAACACTAGCCTAGGTTTTCCTTTACCTTATATTTTAGTGCCCACTAGACATATCAGAAGCATTTTCCTGACTCTTCTCACCAGCGACATTCAACCAGCACAGTGTCTTCTGACTTCTTATTCCTAAATATTTTTGAAGTTCTTTCCTTTTTATCCATCACCTTTCCTGCTTTCCTAATTCTAGGCTTCCGTCACTTATCATGTAAATTATGGAAACTTCTCCCAACTGCTCTCCCATCTCCACCCTGACCTCCCAAAATTCTACTTTTGCACCAGAGGGGTCTTTGTAAAGATATCACCACTCCTATTTAAACCCTTCAATGCATTCCTGTGCTTTTGGAATTATTTACAAGTCCCTTATGGTATCTTAACTATATTTTGAATGGTGGTCATCTTTCAAAATCCAATAGAATTTCCTCTCTGTTTACACCTGTCTCAGCTTACTTCACTCCAAGCACTATTAAAGCATTTCTTAGGTTGGGTTGCAACTATGTATATATGAGCCTTTCTCCCTACTCTCTATTTTAGGCCCCTTGACTAGGCTGGCACTGTCTAGATAATTTTTATATCCCCAGCTACAGCACAGTACCTGTCACTTATTGGATATTTAATAAATGGTTGCTAAATGAATGGCAGAATGAATCACTTTATTGGGGGAAATAGAGGTCAGCATTACCATCTCCTCCCTTCCTCCTGGGTTCAGGGTATTTGTCCGTGTCCACATATAAGGTGAAGTGACTTATTCAGGTAGATGGGTGGAGGTAGTCACTAAAAGTCCAATGAAACGGCCCAGCTTCTTTTAGATCAGATATACATCTAGCTAATTCAGCTGGCCTTTGCGCCGTAGAAAACTTTCATTCAGAGCATCTACTTTTTAAACTCAAATTTGCATATGCCCTTAGCTTGTAGAAGTGGAAGTACTATTGCAAAATTATTCTGAAATAGGTTTTTTTTTGACTGCAATCCATAGACGGTAAAAGCTGGGAGGCTGATCATGTTGATATCTGGGAGAAAATGAAAATTCAGATGGGGGTGGAGAGCAGGATCCATGAGTTAGTTTCCTTCTGCTTCTAACCTCGGTGGTGTGAGGACAGAATGAAGTTCAGGGGAGGTATCTGCAGGGGTCCTGGACCAGCCACCCCACCAGCTACTTACTGGATACCTTCCTGTGCCAGACACAGGATGATAGGCTCCCAGAATAAAGAAATAATTAGGTGCGCTCCTTGCTCCTAGCGTATGTGGGGGGGAGGGACACACCATAGGTAGTTAGAAGACAATGCGGAAAGTGCTAGAAGAGGAAATTAACAAAGTGCACGGAAGTGCACGAGGGATTGAAGGCATTGTCTCTAGAGACCTGGGGCGAACTTGACAGAAGTGACATTGGAGTTGAATGCTCAAGGGTGGTTCAGGGAAAACCGTGTTCCAGCTGGAGAGAGCAGTTTGAATAAAAGCCGCAGGGCATGAAGTGCCACGGTCACATTCTCATACAAGGGGCCATGGTGAATGGAAGACAGTGATGACAACTGAGTCTTGAGGGGGTTGGGCAGAGCCAGTCACACTGTATGTGTAGGGAGTGGGGAGCCAGCGGAGAACTTGAACCAGGGAACTGACTTGATTATGCTAATGATGCGTAACTTTAGGGCTTGAAGTTTACCCAATTTAAAAAGTTCTCTGTAAGTTAAAGAATACTTTACATTTGTGTTTTATACTAATATGACATTATGTACATGTTGTAAAGGGATAAGTTCTTAGTTCATTAGCTTCAAGATCGGTCCTCTTCCAGTTCATATAAAATGCCTTTACTCTCATTTTCTGAGGACAAAAATGGGCTGACTTTGTTAGGAAGAAAAGTGGTAAGACTGTAAAACAAACAGAAATTCAGTGGAGAAGGACTAGCTGGTCTGATAAAGACGCCCTCCCCCCGTCTCTGGAAAGCCGTCCTGGCTCACCCCGTCCAGGAGGGACAGATAGATTGTACCTGCCGACGATCCTATTACCTTCTCATCAACTTTTCCTCCTGCTGCTCTGGAATGGGTACCAATGCAGTCAGGGAGGAAGGTAGCAAAGCCACAGGGAGGAGAGAGTTTTTCTTTTTTAAGTTGGCCACGTATCCCAGGATGAGTAGATGCAGTTAACATTTCAATAACATGTTGAATGGAGACCACCTCACTGCTCTTCTGGACCAGATCAGAAACCATCCATCCACAAAATGCTACTTCTTTCCTTTTCTGAGCATCTCTGGAAAGAATTGCTGACTTCTTCCAAGCTTTTCTGTATGTCAAGCATCTTACACCAGTCAGCTAGCTTGAGTTTCTGAGCGTTTCTGACACCTTTTGTGTTCCTGCTATTTATAGCATGTTGTATTATCTATAACATGACACATGTTAGAAGAACAACCCGAAGAGACAGATGATGCCCTGTGTTGTAGGTGAAGTCGAGTAACTTGTCAAATCCCCACAGCTCACAGATGGCAGAGTTCCCATACGAAACCTGGTCTTATTGACCCCAGGACTTAGACTTTATACATTAAAGGTTTTATTTCCTTAAGAGCATCACGGTTTTAAAAAGTATTTGGGACCACCAAGGACACTGCATAAGCACCCATGAAAAATTCCAATTTGCTTTCAACGAATGCAGTCTTGAAAGAACTTGAGATTATTTTGCCTGGTGTTGCACATGAGATGTTATGAGAATAGACGCAAGTAATTGCTCGTGATTCTGTTGTGCCACTTTATGACCTAAATGCCCTCACTATAACCCCGTCTCCTTCCCCCCCATGTTGATGTGAACATTGACCTCATACTAATGGGAAAGGACTCCATATTCCCCTTGTGAGTTTCTCAATTTCTTATCCAGGAGACTGTTCTCAATCCCTGAGTGGTTTACTTTATTATTAATTATTCAAAAACTATTCTAATTTCAGAGTAATTTTGACACTTGTGTGTGACCATATCTCTAAGCATATATAGGGTCTTTCTTGTAATATGTCATCTTATTTAAATGCATATGCTCTTGTCTCCTGTAATTGACTATGGCTTTTTTTGAGGATATAATCAGTGTCTGGCTAATCTTTATATGTCTCACAGCATAAGCACAGTGCTGAATCTGTTATTATAATTGCAGGAAAGAATGGTTGGATGCATTTAGGTATAACGATCTTTGACAAACCTTATTACTGATGTAACATCTCCCTACTGGTAGAATTTGATTAGAGACAGCTAGCAACTTAACGAACTCTTCTCAACGTTTGGGCCATATACTGGTTCTCAGAAAACTTTAATGGGTCTTGTCTGTCTCAGTGACAGGGGGACAGCAGCGTCGATGAAGAGGTTGTTCACACAGGTGATGCCACATGTCCCTTATCCACATAACAGGCAGATGGGATCTCTCTTTTTTTTTTTTTTTAGGAAAGACAAGCAGATTTTTCTAATATGGAGAGATTAAACTTCAGTGAGTGGAATTTCATCACATTTCTGTGCTATCAGCTACAGACAATTAAATCAGTGCCCTTCCTAGGGTCAGCATTCTTTTTCGGTGACAGAGACTATTAATGGCTTGTGGGAAACGCCATGTAGATGGGGAAAAAGAACCCTATGAATTCAAGGGACTACATGTTTGGGAAGTGGGGGAAGAGAGGGTCAGGAAAGCATCTGCAAGAGGGATAAAAGTTTCCATTCCTCTCCACAGTTTTTGAACTTTCTCTCATAAAATAGAGGGAGGCCATAAACATGGAGAATTTGAGTCCTAGCAAGGGTAAGGAACTCAACAAGCTTCTTCCATACATATCTGCTAGCTAGAAAGAGACAGTAGGATCAAAGCTGCTCATTTATGCAGTGAAGGCATGACATAGAGTTGCCATCCTACAAACACACTTAATGAGACACTGCGGGGTGATTTTGTTTTTAAGTCTACAAATTGTATGGAAACATACATGGTCCTCTCTTACAAAGAGTCATAAAGGAAAGCTGTGTGGGAACACCCTCATATGAAATCGCATGCATAGAAGGACGGGGCGAAGGAAAGGGCAAGTGCTCAAGAAACACAAAAGTTAATTTTGTAAGTTTGTTACAAGTACTTTTGAATACATGGGCTACCTGGAAATGCCTGCAGTGTTTCCTTAGAGATAAAAAGGCACACTCTGGGTGGTTTAATAATTGTTATATGTCCTAAAGTTTCTCATGTTCAAAACAAGTTAGACCTTATCCTTGTGGTCGAGAGAGCAGACTAGGCGCGATGGGTGGATGTTAGCTTGAATCAGAATGATGTGCATGTGGAAATGAATTAATTAAATCAGGAAGCATGCTGAACACTGTAAGGTACTGGACGTGAGGCTACAAGGCAAACATGGCAGAGCAGGTGATCCAAAGGACAGAAGCAGGCTTATCAACAAACAACGGAATTCCCGTGGGGACAGGGCTGTGTGTTGTTGTGCGTGGCGACCGGCCTTCTCCATTGAGGCAGATTGCAGAAGAGCCCTATGTGACATTTTAGAATCTGGGTGTTCAGTTTAGATTTCTTTTGAAAATATCACATGGTGGAATCAGTCTTGAGGGTGAGAGCAAAGAAGCTTCAATTTATTTGTCTTATGGCAGGACAATGAGTTTTAATGAAATGGCCTACCTGTGATGGCAGAAAAGTGTGGGCGTAGCTGGGGGTGAGGGCAAGGAACTCTGGGTGCACGAGCCATGGGGCTGGGAGGACAGCACGGGGTCTCCGCGGGCTCCAGGGCTGCACCCCGTGCCCGCGTCCATCCTGCACAGCTCACCCAGGAAACCTCGATGGCACTTTTTAAATAGACGAACGTTAAGGTGTGTGAGTCCTATTTTAATAAAATTATTATTTTAAAAATGAGGTAAAGACATATCAATAGACTAAAGGTGTAAAGATACTCTAATTTCTGAAAGTCAAAGGAATTGGCTAAAATTCTGAAAGCGATCACTCACATTTGGCTGACATAAATGACTAGATAGTTTTGAAAGGGAAAAAAAAAAAAGGGAAGAAAACTATATACTGTAGGTATTGGCAAGGGTTGCAAACTTGAACTTCCCATCAGTTATTGTCCCCTGGGAAAAGTTAGTGCCAGCTCAGGTTAAACAATCTTCAGGCTTCAGATCAAGAGACGGTGGCCTCGACCCCAGCCAAGACCCCCTCACTTAAGGGGACTCAGTTTCTCATGCCTTTGGGATTTACTTAGGGTGATTGTTGTAAGGTGCAACTCAGCTAATTGATATAAAAATGTCTTGAAAATTGAGGAACCGCTTATTGTTCTTATTGTCTGTGTTGTACAAACAGAAGAATCAATTCCCAGAAAACGAAATCTGACGTTGGGCCTAGCGACTGTCGCGCTGTGGACATTGGTGGCCCTTTGCAACCCACGGTTGACCTCTGTTCCTCACCCAGCAATCTTTGCACCATTTCTGGAACTGTACAGCTTGGTGTGTAGTTAGGAAACCCAATCCATCCTATTACCGTGACTTTTTCTACGTACGCATTTACTAATCGAAGAGCTTTCTACAGGAGCACGCTTATATTGTTTTAGAGTAGGCAAAACCTCATTAGTGGTGTAATACTCCTGCTTTCGTGCTTGACTCCTTTTAAGTACTTAACTCTACATTGTACACTTGCCTCCAAAGCTTAAAGGAAATTTTTGGAGTGAAGTAAATGGACAACCCCAGCTTCTCCTCTAACAGAAACTAGAGAAAGCCTTCATACCATGCACTCTTATCCCCTACTGTGTTTTAGGTTTCATTTTGCTCTGCCTCCCTCCTGGTTTTGCCTGGCTTTTGTAAGAAGGAAAATCTAAAAACAGCGCATTCCTGCTTCTGCTAGAGCTTCCTTTTCAGCGGGTGCTGTTGTGCCACCATGATCCAATCTTGGCGTCACACCTCCCTGCAGCTGGCAGCGACTGTTGATAGCGACTCTTGTAACCCATATTTGCAGAGAAGATGTCAAGGGAAAGTGGAAATGCCTCGCGGGGGCCGGGCTCTCCTCCTCCAGCAGGGCCCCTGGCCCCTGAGACGACGCATGCGCCCTTCCTCACTACAGTCCCGCGGGCTCTGCCCTGCCCGCGTGAGTGCAGTAGTGACAGGCGTGAGCGTCCTTGCACTCGCAACAACGTCGCTCAGTGATCCGTCGGGCTATTTGTTTTCTCTCCTGCAGAGCTTTGAGTTTCTCGAAGGCAAGTACTTTTCTTTGCTCACTTGTTAACAAAGACTAGAGCATTGCACCTCCCACAGGCAAGAGTCCGTTCTAGAACAACCATTATTTTTCAGCAGTAACTGATAGACACATTGCGCTGTGTGCTGCAGCTGAAACTTCTATCTGAGTAGATACAGTAAAACTAGGTATAAAATGCACCTGCTCCTAAATTTCATCCCCACTCCTTATAACATCAGATCATGAGGCTCCAAAGCCTTTGGTTAGGGAGCAGCTGATGCATCAGTCATATTTTTGGGTCATGCAAAAATGCAAGGAAAGGAAACAGACACATGATAGGGTTTTTCTGATCCTCTTCGGAGAACTCACTGTATCGCTCTTGGCCTTTAATGTGGCATTTGTGTGTTTCAGAGGAAGATTTTTTTTTTCTCCCAGAAATGTTTTTAGAAACTAACCAAACCTCGATCATCTTTTTATCTTGGCTTGACAACGTTCCCAATGAGCTGTCACTTTTGCTTCATAATTAAAAAATGAAATAGAGCTCTTTTCAGCTATTTTTCTCCAACTTGCCATTAGGAATGAACACAAGTCAGTGCCGATATATGGATTTATATTTCCAAGAAATATCGATGTTGATGGGCAAGAAGATAAAAAACCAACCTAAATTAAACTGGTTCTGCATATAAAATGGCTCCCTGCCTCTGGGCAGACTTTATTTCACCCATAAATAATTAATGGAATTGGTGGTCTCTGGGTTTTCCTCCAGGGAATGCTTTTCACCGCTACTGACTTTGAGGGTCTAGGTGGCTCTGAAAAATCAAGTAGAAGTCACTGTAAGTGGGTCATTCTTCTAACACCAGTTTGTGGCCGCATATTCCCAGTGGATGGCCTTGGGCGTTGTGAACTATTCCCCTGTGCCTTGGTTTTATCATCTGTAGGACAGATAAGAATGTTTCTCATACTTTCTCACATCTTGGGAGGCATGGAGGGATGGAAACCTCATACTGTAATAATGCATGTGGGTCCATCCATAAAACACCCTGGAATCTCATCAGTGATGGATAGGGAGGGGCAGGGGCCAGAAGCGAGCTATAGAGACTGACTGGGTTCTAGGACTGGCTGAGGAGGCACAATCACAATATCCAAGGAGTCAGAGAGGTTCCGTGGACTCTGAGTTTAGGTTAGGTTCCCGAGAGACAAGTCAAGAATATGGTGCTTATACTGTTTCCAGTTGTCCGTGTTTTTTGAGTAGCACTTGAGATAGTACCTGGGAGAATGTTTGTGTGTGTGTTGTATGAATGTGCTTCTGTGTGTGAGTGAGAAAGAGGGAGAGGAGCGGGGACAAAGGATTCTGAGGGCTGGCGAGGGACAAGCATGGAGAAGAAGCTTCTAGCTCTCAGGAAGAGGACCTAGCAAGCATCGTGTAATGAGCCTAGGCCACGGAGAAAGGAAATGGGATTCAGGGCAGAAGCCCATCCCAGGAGGGACCTGGAGGTTGTCACATGCAAGGGAAGAACCATAGTGGGAAAGAGAGTGTGCTGTTCACAGGGCACACATGTGCCCCGAGGCCCGCCCCGCCCCATCACTGCCCACCTCTGAGCAGCAAGGCCAGCTCCCAACTAGTTCTGCTGGTGGGTTCGAGTAGCCTGGAAAGAATCAGGCCAGAGCCCATTTTGCTAAGGAGTTTGCCAGCACTAAGGCTTCGGGCTGGAGGTCTTCACTGCCTACTGATCCCCTGAGCCCCAGGCAGACGAGCGGGGACCCCAGAGGTCTGACGAGAAGATCCGTTTCCAGGAGTAGGAATAGGCTTTTCGTCTCTTTTTATAACATACATACATCTCATTCTAACCATGAATTAAAATTGGACCCTTCATTTTGGCCCACTAAGTTTCAACAACTAGGTTGAAAAGTCGATGGTTTTAGATCAATGTAAACTGTGATGCTCATTCTACTAAGCGTGAGCTTTGTTTTCTGCTACTGGGAGAAATAAAATCTCATGTCTTTAAAGTTCTAATGATGAACATATGCCATCAAGGTAAAACTCTCAGAAGAAAATCTACTTTTACCCAGACAGGTTAATTCTGGGGACAGAAGTCAAATGTGAGGTATGTGCCTACACCAGTCATATCGACCCTTCTCGCCCCAAATGTGCCACTCTACGTCCTGTCCTTATGACATCCCTTCCCAAGGGACGGGGTGTAAGTCTTCCATGGCGGTAGCAAAAGCTGCTGCTCTGTGGCCGCCCCTCCATCAGCGGCTTCTGTTCTGTGTTGCCCGAGCCTGCATTGCACTTGCTGGCCGCTGATACCCCGCTGCCTTGAGCCTTGAATCCTCGGGCTGCCCTGAGGCAGGAGCTGAGGTGGAACTGCCTTGGGTTTCTTGTTGAGAGGACATGCTGGACGCAGGAAAGCCGGGGAGAGGGACAGACAGGTCCTACAGGAGAACTGAAAATTTGGAGGTCTGGCAGCAGAGGAAAGCCGAGGCCCAGGCGGGTGTGAGGGCAGTGCCCGGCCACGTTTGCAGGGCCTCGGTGTCTAGGCCAGGACGGGGAGGGAGTGGGCAGATGGCAGTTCTTGCCAAGGGAGCTGGGCAGCCTTTTAAGGCAGGGCTCCAGCCCAGGGGAAAAGACCAATGTGAGGTGTGCGGGCACAGTCGTGGGGGAGTAGGGCCCAGGGATGGGGCAGGAGCTAAGGACGGAGCACTTCCCTGAGCCCGGAGGAATGTAATTCCGGGAGTGGGCTTTCACAGAGGAGCAGATAGCCCTGCAAGTGAGCATTTGAAACGTTCCAGGGCTGGGCTGATCGCCTGGCTCCGCTGGCCCCCTCCACTGCAGCGGCCTGTGTCCCTGCCGTCCTGATGCCCTCTCTCGGGTTTCTGGAAGCGGGAATGATCAGATTTGCGTGCACCGTGGTGGAGCAGGGTGAGAGTCTCGGCCCTCCCTGTATTTCCCAGCTGCAGAGGAATCATCCAGAACCCTTTGAGAAGCCAAATCAAGCTCTAAATGTTGGCATTCAATTGACATGACAAAGATAGTACTGAGAGGCTCATGTAGGGAAGGTGGGCCTTTAAATAGCACCTATGCTGCAATTCCGCGGCTTTCCGGAACCCCACAGAAGCTAGGCAGCGCCGTTCAGCCTGGCCTCTGTGTGTGTGTATGTGTATGTCTGTGTGTGTGTGTGTGTGTGTGGACACTGAGAGGTATCCATACATATGTGTCTATAATAGGGACATGTGAGCGTGTGTATCATTTACATTTTCCTTAGTTTCTCATTATTTTTCTCATTAGGAGATACATGGGCTGTGGCAGGTGCTGCTGGTGTCCCCGTCACATCTGGCGGGTGGGGCTGACGTCTGCGGCAGCACCTGCACCCCGAGGGCTGTCCCCGGGCGGGCAGAGCCCCCACTGACCTGGCCGTCCTGGGAATTCCTGGGAGGAACACCTTCTTCGGGTGACAGACCTGACCAATGTCCGGCTACCTTCGAGCGCTCTCGCTTCTGCTGGGCACAGTTCTGTGTGTTTTACAACAATTCAGCACTCTCCTGTTGGATTAAACTAGCGGCAATTGGCTGAATAATGCCCCGTTCCCACATTAGATGTGTACGCACACCGCACCCCCAAGACCAGACACGCTCGCTCCCACACTCTGCTCTGGGAAGACCCCTGACTGACCAGGAGTGGGAAATCAATCATTTTTGTGCCATTTTGCTAAAAGATTTTACATGTTAATGTCTGGGTTAAATTTCCTTAAAAAATACACAAACACACACACACACACACACACGTGTGTGTGTATATATATTTAATTTTTTATCTTTGAACACATTTTTCATTGGAAAATTAGGTCATGATGATGGAAAATTGAAAAATGTTTTTAAAGGTGGATTGCAAAACCATTATCTGTCTTCTGAAACTATAAATCACGTCACGTATGATGAAGCGTTCTTAAATAAGGGAATCAAATGAATTTCAATCTCAACAACTGCATCCTGTGACCTGACTGCACCTCTGACCTACTGTGTGGCTTACATGAAACCCACTCTCACCAGCTTGCGATGGAGGGCAGGACCCAGGATCCCTGACATGCGCAGAAAACTGAAAATTGCCCCGAGCGGCCCGGGGTTCCTGGTGAGAAGCTGGTCCTGTCAACAAGCTCGGGTTTGCCTTCTACAGTGTTGGGTTCTTCTCCACCGGCCTCAGGAACAGTGCAAACAGACACACCTGGGATTTACGCACCCCCAAAGACAACGGCCAACTGAGGAACTCGTGACTGAGGTGGCCTGCTTCGGGCTCTGTCACAGAGCACGCGGAGCAAGGCCCCAGGAAAAGCGCTCTTGGCTCTTTCCAAAGGGAGCTCGGAGCCTTGCTGACCTAGATCGTCGCAGTGTGTGCGGCGAGGGGGTGGGCGTAGCATGGGGCGGGTAATGCTTATGAAATTAGAAAAAAATGATAAAATTGGCCTCTATTCAGAGAAAGAAAGTGAGTATGGGGGTAGAGGAACAAAGCATTCGGATGTATGATTAAAGAAAATTTATCATCCTTAGTAATATACCTACATGAGAATTTGTTGGAAGAAATAATACATAGACTAAAGGGTTTGCAGAGACCCGTAGGGCATGAGTATGAACGTGAAGCTGACTTAGAGACGTGAGGACAGCTGGCTGGTCCTCAGAGGGGCTGTCCCCAAGAAGGAGTGGGCTTCTTTGGTGTGTCCTCAGAACACAGAGCTAAGGTAAGTGGATCGGAGCTCCAAGACGGCAGATTTGGATGAATACCAGAGAGAACTTGATAGCCCTTGGATGTGCCTCCCAGTGCAGTGCAGCTTGGTCCCCTTGAAGGGACATGTTCAGACAGGAGTGGGACACCCTCTGTCCTGGATGCTGGCTGGGACTGGTGGGTCAGGAAGTGATCCAGATCAGTGGCTTTCAAAAGTTCTCTCGTAGCGGCATCAGAACACGTTCCTCATGGAAGACGGGCGCAGCACACCTACAGCTCACAGGAGGGAAGCTGCGCTGGCTGAAGAGGGCGTGGGGCCCACGGCCTTGCAGCCCCGCCGCCCCGAGGGCCTGGCTCTGCTGGGAAACCTGCCGAACTAAGCAACCGCAGACTTTCAGTCCAACTCTGGAATGCAGCCGTCACCCTAGCCACCTAGAACTTTGTCCCAATTTAATAATTTTACATTTCTGCCTTATTTGAAGGCACATTTAAAATCTTTGTTTGTCTGTTGCTAAAGAATCCCCCATGCTTGCTTTATTTATAAATCAGAGCTCCCTGTGCAGACCGCGGGCCACGCCTTGGTTGATGTCGAAATGTTGTGACACCCGAAGCCCCAGGAAGGGAGCTCAGCGCCGCACGGACTTCTGTGGAAGCAGCTATCGCCAATGCTCTTTGAGTAAAATAAAACCCATAATTCTTTCTTTCCACATTTACCTAAACCTTAGAAAGTGTGTGGTGTCGAGGAGGTGCCAGGGTCAAGCACAGGGTTCAGAGGCGAAAAGGTGAAGCAGTCTTTTCAGTGACCCTGCAAGGCTGAGTGTCTGCTCTGTGCCGGGCTCCGTTCCCGGGCACAAAAGAGAGAAGATGAAGTCTTTGCCATCCTTGAATTTACCTTTTAATGGGGCAAAGTGGGCCCCTTCCACCACGATGCAGTCCAGCTGCGTAAGGACGTGGCGCATGGACTTGGAGAACCCACCCGCCCCTGGAGCGGGCTTCCCAGCGGAAGTCGGCATTTCTTCAGATGCTGACCTTGGAAAAGTTTAAACCTATAGGGAGGTTAAAAATAACAATGCTATTTATTTCCAAATAAGATATTTAAAACATAATCCAACGAACACCATACAGTCACTGAAATGTATCAACTGTTAACAGTTCGTAGCATTTAACTTTCTATCTCATCTCTACCTATCTGAATGGAGAAACACAAAGGTAAATAAATTTGGTGGGTTTTGGGGGGTGTGTGTGTAGTTGAAACCTTCATGGACATTTTGATATTGTGTCCCCCTAAGAACTCCAGCATCTATCTCCCAATATCATCTCCTCTATAGCTGTCACTGCATTGTAAGACCCAAGAAAATTAGCAGTCACTGTGTAATGTCATTTAAAATATGCTTATATTCAAATTTTCCAAGTTATCTCAAAGACGTCTTCCAGCTGTATCCTCCCCCTCCCCCCAACTCAGTTTTCAGGTATTCTATTTGATGAAATCTCTGTTTCTTTTTTACACTAGAACGGTCCCCTTACTTTTTAATGTCTGTTTTTCTTACATTGAGTTGTTTGAAGGGTCCAGACCAATTGTTGTGGGGACTCTCCCACAATCTGAATGCTTCTGTTTGTTACATAATGAATACCTTCAGATTAGACATTTTGGGCAAGGATACTTTAAAAGAGAAGTCACATGCTTGTCAACCATGTCATGTGGCACCTACGTAAAGTGGTCTCACTGTTAGTGATATTTGATCATTTGGTTGAGATGGGTCCTGTCTGTCATATCCATGGCAAAAGCACATCCTTCCTTTTGGAATATTAAGTAGCCGTGGGTGATACTTTGAAACAGTGTAACTATCCTGTTCCCACAGCACTTCCTCTAATGCTCTGGCTCTTAGCATTGGCATTATTGTCTGTAGGAGAAGGCCTCATTCTTAACATAAAACTATCTGATAACATCTGAATGAGTGAGCAGTTCATAGCATCAAGCACACACATGGCCCGGTGACAAAACTATTCGCAGTAGCCCCTGCATTACTCCTTGGAGATGAGTGTCCTGTGAATGCCACGGGCATCCTCCCTAACCTCTTCCTCCTCACGTCACCCAGACTTTAGAGTAACAGAAAACCCAAAGTTCAAGGTCTTCTTCAGGGTTGACAGACCTGTGTCAAGTGGTCAAATGAGCTCTCCACTGAATCTGGACTCATCTCTGCTGCTGGTATAGACCCCGCGGGGGAAGTTCCCACTGCAGCGTGTCTTCTCAGAGGCAAGAAAGCAAGTGGCAGTTCATGTGCATTGTCTGGGAGGTCTCTCTGGGGTTAGGGAACGCCCCTTGAGACACTTGGGTGGTGCAGCAGGTAGCACCAGGGAGGTCCGTAGGCAGGTAGCCAAGGTGAGGATTCAAGGTTGGTCCCAAAGGAGGTGGGTTTGGAAGATAAATAGCAAAGGGGAGAGAGGCCCCAGGCTTTACAGAAACCTGGGCTCTGGCCTGGGTATCAAAGGGTTCCTCAGACACAGGAAGTCAGGGATCTTGTTACCAGAACACCGTGGCCATCCCTGGAGAACATTCTCTTTAAAAGTTCAAGTTCTAGTGCATTGTACATCGTAACCTCTTCTACTATCCTCTTCTGCAAAGGCTGCTGAATAGGGGGCCTGGGAGACAGAGGCTTCCTTCCTTCTGTTTGAAGGTGCACTGCCTTGATTTGTAACGATGCTCCCCAAGCTGTGAGCCCCCTGAGGCCCCGCCCCTAGGGCCGTCCCTTCCCCCAGCCCCTGGCACAGAGCCAGGCGCGGAGTCAGTGTTCCCCAAATGCCTGTAAAATGAAACGTTGAAAAATGGATCCGTCTCAGGACACAGGCAGGGGTCCAGTGCCCCTCTTTGTTTCCAGTTTGTCTATATGCCCCACAGGAGCCAGAGCCTGGGTTGTTGGGGTGGCTGCTTCAGCCCCAAAGCTGAAAGGAGTGTCTTCGTGGCATGTGGCAGGTACTCAGCACATCCTCAGTGAGCGACCAATGACCAGCCGTCAGCCACAAGGTCAGTGCTGTGATAGGTTTCCATGGGACTAGATTTTGACGTGTGCACTAGAATGCCCTACATCCTGTCTGCAGGTGGAGGTAGTTTTACACCCTAGAGAGACTCTGGGCATGTGGCGTAGCCCATACCCCCATCTAAGGAAAGTAGGCTTAGGGGTCCCCTGACACGGTCTATCTACTGTATTAGTTCACACATTGAGTGCGCATCAGAAACCCGCGGGGTTACAGTAAAATCCCGCGGGGGTGACTGAGCTTCTAATTCAGTCAAGTCTGTGATGGGATCAAGGGGTTGTTTCTTTTCCTCCCTCCCTGCCTGCCTCCCTCATTCCCTTCCTTCATTTCTTTCTAGATTTTACTTTTTATTCTTAGAGGGGAAGGCAGAGAGAAAGAGAGGGAGAGAAACATCAATCAGTTGCCTTTCGCATGTGCCCTGACCAGGGGACCAAACCCACGACCCAGGCATGTGCCTGACCGGGAATTGAACCAGTGACCTTTCACTTTGCAGGAAGACCCCCAATCAGCAGGGCTACACTGATCGGGACTCAAGGGATTGTTTTTTTAATGAAGTCCCCATGCCATCCCTGGTGATGCTGCTGGGACGGCCCTTGGAGAGCCACTCCTGTAGGCTTCAGTGCGACCAAGTGGAGGATGGGGCAGCGGAGAAGGGTTTTCATAAGAATATCTGGCCCAATTTATCAACAGGAAATGAAACCCTCTCCCTTTTTTCCCCTCCACTGAGCTGTGCACCGTTCTGAAGGAACCTTTGCAGGGCGCATGGAGTCAGGTGCTCGCCCTCCCTGATGATAATAGGAAAAGCCGTCAGTCCCAAATGAAACGGTGCATCTGGTGCCATAAACTATCCTCCGAGGATAATGGGTGTTGACAATTGCACAAACCTCCCATAAATTCTGACGCGCCAGCCCAGAACGTTCTGTTCTCCTGACATTCTCAAGTTAGCGTTTTACGGCCTCACCATAATAAGATCATCTTGCTTTGGAGTCATTTTGTGGTAATTGCTTTAAATTTTCAAAGAGCTCTGGGTTTCTACACCTCATTAAATTGGATTACACCAGGGAAGCTATGGATTTTTTTTTTTTTAAACCAAGAAAGTGACCTTTATTTGTTCCTTTAACCTGCCATGGAGCTTCCGGGCATCCTATTTTGCGGTACTTGACACTGTTGGACCCTCATCCGCACCTTGGAAATGTCAGAGGACGGCAAGCAGCTCTCCTCCTGGGTTCATCACCGCCTGTCCTTTCTCTCCGTTATGTAAAAGGAGCCACCAGTCAGCTGTGGCCTTGGGTTGGAAGTCTATCCAGGGATCGCTCAGGCCTGACTAATGTATCTCATTACCGTTCCCTATACCCTTGGGAGCCAGAAGCCACCTGCTTTCCACACCCACCCCCCCATCCCCCGGTCTGAAACAGCCACACAAGGTGATCGGAGGGCAATGGGAAGAGGGGGGACTTTTCTCCTCTTCCTTAGTTCTATTGTCAACTAATTTTTTCCAACTAGCTAATAATTGTGAATGCTTACCATGCACCGGGTATCGGCTTAGATGACTTGTAGACACTGTTTGAGATAACTGCACATTAGCAACATTAAGTGGAACTTGCCTAAGGGGCTCTGAGAAAGAACCCGGCGCCATGCCTACTGGAGATTTCTGCTGTACCATGGTGCCTAGAAAACAGCATGCTTTCAACGTGGCACTGGGGTGGAGAGGTACAGGTAACACATCTATGGCAAACATACCGCCCTCGCTGTCAGGGAGTTCAGAGTCCTCGTAAAGCATATGCATTCCATATTTCATTGATCTGGGGATTCATATCGATTCACACTTTAATATCTCTGAACTCAAGCTTTTGCAGTTACGGTTGTTTTAAGGTGGCAGGTACGATGAGGCTGTTGTGACACAGTTCTCGGTGCCTGCGTGGTTACAGGCTTGGCCACAGTTCTTCATCTTGTCATCGCTCCTGGCTTGAAATCAGTCAAAATCCTCTTTTGTGAAGTATCAAGGAGATCTCTAAAGGATAAGAAAACACAATAGTGTAGTTAATTAGGCAGAGATTTTCCTTCTTTGGGGTCCATACAATAACGGTAAAATTCGCCATCACTTGTCTCTCAGTTTTCAAGGAATATGGCAACTGTCAAAACATCTTTCATGTACAAGGAGGACCCTAAGGGTGACGGCAATCTAGAGAAGGCAGAAATAGTGCGGCGAGGAAATGTCAGGAACTTTCTCCAAAGACAGGGACTGTTTTGCTGAGACCTGGCTAAGTAAAAGAGCTCCAAGGCGGGTATTAACGTGGGCCTCCGAGCCGAGGGGGGCTGAGGGCGTTCTGCTGTTGAAGCTGGGTCTCTCCTATCACCTCCTACATCTATCCCTCTAGGAGAAAGCAAAAGAAAAGAAAACAAAACAACAATGTATGCACATATATACCGTGTATGTGGACACATAAATATAAACCTATGCAAATATAAGTGCAACTCAATATATACACATGTAACATGAACCTGCATGGGGGAAAGTTTTTTTTGTTATCTCCTCCTGTTTGTCTGCCACTCAGCTACCCCCTCTCTCCATTGCACAGGCCCCGGAACTGCCCACTTCAGTTTAACCATAACTTGGAATTAAAAGTTGCTTTGCGTTCAATGTTTATTTATTAAAGAAAGCATTAGATCCTCCATTCGTAATTTAAAATGAAGTGAGCTGAACTTTTTATATAACTCCTCACAGAGATAGCAGACTTTCTCCTGATCCATTCAATCAAGCTGGTTTTTCCCAGGCTAAGCAGTCATCATTTTTAGCATGCCTGCTTTCCAAATTGGGGGATGTTGTTGCTGCTTCTGCCCTTATAGGAAGCCCCCTTATCTTCCTGACTGAAAAGGGGGTGTCAGTAGCTAGAGAGGGAGTTTCTATAAACCATCCCTAAGGTCAGCCCCATCTGTCACCGCTTTCTTGTTGTGTATTTGGAATGAAAATATTGAAGAGGTTCACATGTTTTTCAGTGTCTGCACGTTACATTAGAATCAACCGGTTAAATCTTTTTTCAAAATGTGGCAGAACCTGTGTTGCCCGTGTGGTTGGGGCGGCTCAGGGCCCGCCTGCACCATGATAGGCTTGCTGCGTGCTGGTCAGCGGACCTGCATCCCATGCTCCTCCTGGGTGATCCGCCCTTGTGATGCATTTGTTTTGTTTTGTTTTTACTTTTAACGGAAATTCTAGTGGGGAAAAAAAAAACGTAAGAACTATCAGAGGGAAGCCTGCAGATGACAAAGAAATTGGGATCCCATTTAGATACAACATGAAAAGTATTGGCCACACTAAAAAAAGGCAGAAGATGAAGGACATCGGCCACCTGTGTTGACTTGGTGAAAGGTCAGTATCAGCTCCATGTGTGACTGCGTCCCCAAGATTAGAGTGCCTAAATCCAGACCATTATAATAAATGCTTCTCATGGGTGGATCTGGGAAATGGAGCATAATGTTTCTAATGATTACATATCAAACTTATAATATTTTGGATACATTGGATTAAATAAAATATGTTATTCAAACTAATTTTAGTTTTATTAATGCCACAAATAGAAACATTGGAAATTTATTTGTGGCTTTCTGTATTATATTTTTATTAGGTAGCAATGCACCAAACATTGGGCAAGGCACTGCCTTCAAAATAGCCTGTAGAGTCAGCCTTATAATACCCATTTTAAACACAGGCAAACTGAGGCACAGAGATGTTAAGCAACTTGCCAATCATCCAGCTTCCACCATCCAGCGTCTCTTTTTCACCACATGCTTCTACCTTAATGGACTGTCCAGCAGCGTCCAAGCAGCAGAAGTGCAACACCCCCAAACTGGCAGGAGCCAGCGGGGCAGAGAGAGGGAGTGGGTCGCGGCCGCTGCAGGGAGCAGCCCGTGGTCCACCCGACGAGGAGACATGGCAGCCAGCTGCGCAGCGACTGAGAGTAGCTCCACAGAAGTCCAAGGAGAACACACGGAGGCATAAAACTGTTCATCACAATGTTATTCAGAGCAAAGTAAAGCTCATTCTTTTGACATTTCCTCTTGCTCTTCATTTCTTTGACTGCTGGTTAGATCGAGCGCCTCTGGATCTTTCCCATTCACAGGCAGGACGGCATCCTCTCTAGCTTGCCAGAGAGGTCCTCTCACCGAGCAGCCCTCCCACGCTTGAGGAGCCAGTTGTTGCTAACCTTCTCCAAACGGCCACTGTGTGCCTGGACCGCACAGGAGGCTCTCAATGTATTGTTGGAACAAACATCTCTGAGCTCACATTCCATGTTCGTTTAGTGTCCCCTCTCTCCCCAGTTCTGCAGATGGACGAGTGATGAAGCTCAGGGAATGGATAAGTCCATTTTTGCTTACTTACCTCATCTTTCTAAGCTTCTGTTTATTCGGGTCTAAAATGGAAACAATCGCTCTCCTTGTGGGGTGGTGAACAGTGAGATAATAACCTAGTTCGCCAGCCACCGTGACTAGCACAATTAGGTGCTCAATTGATTATCTGATGCTCTCTGGTATTGAAAGATACTGCCGTAGATACTGCAATGGTTTGTGTTGTGTGTGTCGATGGGAAGAGGGGTGATAATTACAAAATGTCTACCATTCATATCTCCTTATCGGAATCAGCTAATTGTTCAGGATTCACGTACATTTTCAGAATGGTATGTTGCGGGCCTTCTCTCATATGGGAGACAGGCAGAGGTAGCATGTGAGTGACAGAATGGGAATATCTGAGTTTTTTTCTCTTACTACCCTCCCTCTTGCACTTAATTTTTCATATAACAATAGATAGTACCTGACTTTCACATCCTATTCAACTATAACATTTCTTGAAGCTCAGGGCTCCTCCATATCCATCAGAAAGGTATATTCTAATATAGGCAATATCAACAATTCAATGACTGACTACAGCGAAAGCTGCTACAGGGAAATGTTGTGAGGGAGTGAAAAAAGTAGCTGAGGTCAGAAGGAAGGGCAACTACTTTTATCTGAGCTCCTTTTTAGAGCAGCTGACATTTGAAATGTGTCTGAAGGATGGGCCATGTTTCAGACAGGGAGCTGAGAGTGGAAAGAACTCCAAGCTGAGAGCCACATGAGAGCAAGGACTCAGATGTATGAAAGGGAGGAGGCAAGATCTCTGCAGCGATCAAAACCCAGTGCGAATAGCGGGATTTTGTAGACGATGAGAACGGGAGCAGGAATTGTGGTCAGACCGGGAACAGATGTGGTGGGAGTTGAGCAGAGGGGGCCGGAAACGGTGGTGGCCCCCGCGCTTGGTTTTCTGTAATCCTGGAGACAGTGAGCAGTGGGGGGTGGGGGCGAGACGCTTTGAGTCGGGGGACCAGGAGGGAGGTGATGCTCGAAAGAAGACATTTTATCAGGATTGTCCTGCCTCACTTTGAGTTTTTGAATGAGAATTTGAATTTTGAATGAAAGTTTGAATAGCGCAAAGTGACTTCAGCTATACCTGCACCCTCCTGTTGCGTATGCTGTCAAAACCTGGGTGGGGGGCAGCTGTGAAACCCACACTAAGGCTCCTTTGTCCCCCACTGGGCTGGGGTGAACATGGTGCTGATGAGCTTCGGTGGCCTGGCCCAGCACTAGTCACCAAGAGCTGACACCAGTGGGGCCTGCCTGGCCTCTGAGCCACACATGGTTGGAACAAGGCACCCTGCCATGAACGCACGTGCTTGCCGCCCTGGCCAACCTCCAAACGACTGTCTGTCGGCAAACCCCGCCTTCTACCACAGGACCTGAGAGTTCTCGTGGAGGAGCAGTGGCCGAATGGGAGTGAGGGCCTGAGGAGGTCTCCAGCCCCAAGGGATGTGCTCTCTAGGATGCCAGGGCAGGAAGTTTCCTAGGGTTTTGTAAGTTTCCTCAAGAGGCCAGGCAGGTCGGCCTTTATTCCCTGCGGGGAGGGTCTGCAAGGCCTGCTGGGAGCTGCTGTTTGTGAGGTGTTCCCATCCAGGCAGAGCACCAGCCTCCGCTGCCCACGCTCAGGGGGAGCCTGTCTGATGAGCTGGGCTGAGTCCTCGGGGTCAGGGGGGAGGGAAGCTGGGGGAGCTGGTGCCGAGCTCTCACTAGTGCCTTAGGGTGAGAACAGAGCCCACACGGGTCTCCCTGGGTCAGTATCTGGTCAATTTCTTTAGGGCAAAGTGAGTTGTGGACACAATCCCTGGAGGCAGGGAGGGGAAAGAACAGGTACATAAAAGTTGACCAACTTGTTTTGCATGGCAAATAATTTAAATTTTCTGTCTTCTTTACAGTGGGGATAATACCATGGCAGCTCTCTTTCCAGGTTGCTGTAATGTCCTATGGAAAGAGCCTTGTGCCTAATAGATTGCAAAGGTGACCACAGCTTGGAAAAGCACGTTGTGGAAACCCCTTTCCTAAGTGCTGTGGGAGAAAACAAAGGAAGAAGGAAGATGAATGTTCCTGAAGGGTGAAAGGCACTCACTTTGTTTTTTCTTACTTTAACCTTTGTTATAAATAGAGATCATTTACACCATCAAGTTATTTACCTTAGAGCAGTTCCTGAGCAGTCATTGAGCTTAAAATGCTTTCCTAATGGTTACGTAGTCAATACTCCGCCGCACAATCTTGCCAGCAAAGCACAGTTTAGGAGACAAGCCTGGATCAGGTAAGTTCATTATGAGACTGTAATCATTCTTTCCTTGGGAAAACACTGGGGACAGATCCTTAGACGTGTGTGTGTGTGTGTGTGTGTGTGTGTGTGTGTAAGAGAGAGAGAGAGAGAAAGAGAGAGAGAGATTCTGGAACAATGTTGATGATGGCTGAGTGTGGCAACTGGTGCTAGTGGAACTGAGTGTCCTGCCCAGACCTCCTGAGTACTCACACTTACCCTCCCGCTGAAAACTGCTAAATGAGAGTCCTGTGGCTTGGTCTAGCCAAGGTCAGGGCAAGCTGGAAGTTCCAGAGACTGAACGCCCCTGGAAGCTGGAAGGAGTCCTCCACCAATGGCAGACATGGCGTTAAGTGGATTGCTCTTCTGATGTAGTTCTCAGTTGTATTTTATGCTATCCCGTGGAGTGCCCAGCAAACTTGTGCTCCGATTGCCCATGGTGCTAAGTGGCTCCTGAACCCTTTGTTGGGTTTCTCCCTTTCCCCGGCTCACTTCCCCATCCCCCTCACAGTGGTTGCTACTGTGTCATATTCCCAATAATCTAACTGCTCTCAAACGCTTGTCTAAGGATGGGTGCCTAGGGGACCACACACTAAGACACATTTGGGCTTCTTCCAGGTAACTGGACTCTTGTGGTGTAAAACCAGCAGCCAACCTAGATTTTTTACAATAGAGCAGATGGACATTTGATCTGAAGAGATCCATCTAAATGGGCAGGACCTAAATCTTCTAGCAAGTCCAGGTGATGGCATTGGCCACTATTGGTACCAGGATATACAGTCAAGAATGGGGAGCATAGCTTTGGGGAAAAAAAAGAAGTGGAGACTAAAACATGGAACTTGGGGGATGAGACAACCATGAACCTGAAGACATATAAGTGGGACAAGGGTCCTGGATTGCTGGGTCAGGCACCAGGATTTCTCAGAAGTCCAGGATGAGGTCTTGGGATAATAGGCCGGGTCATTGGCGGTAGGGCAGTACTTTTGCATGGCCAGAACATCCGTGACAGTTACAATGGAGACATTAAGTTGCATGACTTAAGCCTGACACTGAGCTTTTTTGTGTATGTTTCTTCATTTAATTCTAACAGAGACAGTAGGTATTATAATCTCCATTTTATAGGTGAAAAAAAAAACTGAAGTTTTGAGAATTTAAATTACTTTCTCAAGTTTCTTCTTCCTGGAAGGTAGTGGTGGGACTTGACTGATACCCAGCTGTGACTGGTTTCATAGGTCTTTGGCCTTTTGGTGAAAATCCAAAGTAAGCAGTCTCCTGGACTTAACCTTTGTAGGGACCAGTCTTTACCAGTAGAGGCCATACAGTGGCTGAGGATCCCAGGGATTATACTGTGTATTATGATCAGATCCCATGTCTATGCAGGGGATTCACAAGGTTGGCTAAGGAATTAAAGGGCAGGTTTGATCACAAAAGAGGAGCAACGCTTCTGTGTGCCAAAGGCCAGAGAAGGTGCATGAAGATGACATACCATTAACCGTTGTTGCCTACATTGCTTCCTGTGCACAAATATTAGGACAGTTGCCAAATTCACCCAGGATTCTATTGACAGAGATGATACTATGGTTATTTTAGGCCTAAGATTTTATTTTTAATGTGAAGCATAGTGCACAGAAAAGCACATACAACAAAAATGTTTAGCTCATTAAGAATTGTAAATTGAACACCCACAAGCCCTCTTTCCAATGCAAGGCATTGAATATTACCAATACCTAGAACTCCATAGTTGCTCCTCAGATTATAGTTCCCTTCCTGTTTGCCAGCCCATTCTTCATCCTAACAACCTATTACGGTGCTCACTGCCTTTCTTTTTCAATTGGTTGTAATCACTACCTAGTCATGCCAATAGAATGTAGCTTAGCTTGTGGTCTGAGTTTTATTTCATTGCATTTTGTCTCATTGTGCCACTGTGAACTCACTTGTCTAAAATGAACCACAGATTTTAGGGACTTGGAAGAAAGTGAGCCAATTGGTTCAGGTTACATCCCTTGAAAGACTTATGTCCGTGAGACATAGTATGTGTCATGGAGAATAAACAGAGATTTAAAAGGCACTTGGGAGGCACGCACAGTTGTCCTGATCACTGAGGAGGGTTTACCTGGCTCTCTGTCTGTCAAGTGCATCTGCTTCTTTCTCCCTTGCAGGTGTGGTTCACCAAATTAACGCCTGCTCAGCCACAGATTCACTGACAGTGGGTTTTTTTTCCATCATCTGTCATTTTCTTACAGGAGAAACTGAAGGATACTCTTAACTTTTCTTATTCCAGAAACAAGATACACAACTTCAACTTTTTGGTGCTTTTGTTCATCCCTTTCCCTACCCAGGACACTCTGGGCAGTGGCTTCTGTCCTTGGAAAATTCTTACTTGGTCTTCAAGGTTCTACTCAAATTTCCCTTCACAGATGGAGATTTTCTATTGCTCTCCCCTGGAAGAGAAAATAGTTTCCTGAAATTTACTACCATGAGGGAGCATTTGAACCTAATTGTATTGCCAATAATGTGGTAGATAATTATGTTTACAAGCAGGTCTTCTCTATTCAACAGTAAAAAACTTGAGAGGAGGGATAATTTCCTATTAATTCTCTTCCTTCTTGATGATGAATGTACAGTCATTTTGCTCACTTTTGTTGAATCAATCAGTTAATCAATCAATGAAGAGATAAAGTCCTGTGAAGGCAAATTAATTAATGTCAGAGACTCATCACATCTTAAACTAGAAGGACAAAGCAAAGTTATAAATTATAAATTAAAATAGCTAAGCAGAGTCGGAGAAAAAAAATCAGCCACCGTGGAAAACTATGGAATTTTCTCAAAAAACTAAAGATAGAACTGCCTTTTGATCCAGTGATTCTACTGCTGGGATTATACCCTAAGTATTCTGAGACATCAATTCAAAAGAACCTATACATCCCAATGTTCAAGCAAGCAGCATTATTAACAATAGCCAAGTGCTGGAAACAGCCTAAGTGCCCATCTGTAAATGAGTGGATCAAAAAACTATGTACATTTGCCCAATGGAATACTATGCAGCAGAAAGAAAGAAGGAGCTCTTACCTTTCATGATAGCTTGGATGAAACTGGAGAGTATTATACTAAGTGAAATAAGCCAGACAATGAAAGACAAATACCACACGATCTCAACTATAAATAGAATTTAATTTACAAAACAAACAAAAGAGCATAATAGAACCTGAAACTTGGAAATAAAGAACAAACTGAGAGTGACCAGAGGGGAGTGGTCATGGGAGAAAGAAGGGAAAGGGTCAAGTCAAGGAACATGAATAGAGGACCCATGGGCATGGACAATGAGGGGAATTGACTGTGGGTGTGGGGGGGCGGCGGGACAAGGGAAAGCAGTGAGAAAAAACGTGGGACAACTGCAATTGAACAACAATGAAAAAAAATCAAGAAGCGTGGTCTGGAAGAACTGCAACGGGGTGAATGATATGGGTGCTTAACCCAAGAACGCAGGGAGCAGCACAGATAGGCAGTGATACGCTCTCGTTTTAGGCAGAGCTCGGCTCAGTGGGCCTAAAAGGAAGCAAGCCAGACCCTGCCGATCTCTTTTGTATAACCTGATTGCATTTAACAAATTATTCCTTTTATAGAAAGCGTTTACTATGTCCATAAAAACGTGAATGGGATACATATAAATATGCATACCTACAGCGGAACAACACTTTATGCATGAGGAAAACATGCATAGCTGGTTGGTTTGGGAAACTTGGAAACTTCTACACATTATTCTTTTTTAAATAATTGGAGAAAAACTTTCATAAAAAGACATATGCTTTTATAACAGGAGCTATTTTAAGTTCAAAATTTTCCGTTAATCTTCCTAAAGACTTCAGGCTCCTACATATTTAATCCATGCAACACATTCTGGTGAAATGATAATTTAACATTATGGCGCTCTGGGAGGTGCCCTGGAAATTAAAATGCAGAGCTTCTGATTAATCACATTCTTTCTTATGAAACTGAATGTTCTGGGGATCAAATGCTGTTACTGTAAAAAAAAAAAATCAATGGTGAGCTCCCTTTTCAAGTGTCTTCTTTGCTCTTTCTTTCTATGATTAAAAACTTTGCCCGCCCCGAAGTTCTAAGTGATGCCATGTCGTTTATTATAACCAAAGGGATGACGATAAATGTGGTAACATTCATAAATATATTTGTTTCCATCCAAACAAAGGTGTTATAAAAATACAGAGAGAGGTTATGATCACTGCGTTCTATGGGACTTGGCACACCGAGCAGCTGTGATTTGCATGGTCAGGAAGCTATGAAATGAACAAGGGGAACATCTCATTTTTGAGTGAGGGTGGAGATAGTAGGTATTAATGTTTATTTGTGTTCAGCAAATATTTCCAGGTTCTCTAGAGACAGGTGTAACAGGAATTTGGATCGTTGGTTTGGCGCTGGCCTTTCTGGCAGCTTTTTATTTCCCCACCATCCAAATGCTCTCAAATAAATACTCCATTCTTTTACAGTCAATGAATTTTCAGTAAAAATACACATTCTTTCTGGATCATGGCCAACCCTCTTATGTAAACTTGGGATCTAGGAGATTTCTGTCTCTTGAGTGACTTGAGAACGGAGGAAGGACCCCATTGTTTCTTCCTCTGGGCTCCTCCCTGGTGCCTTCTTCCTCAATGTCTGGTATTTCAGTGGTGGGGATTTCTGCTCTTGCATTTTTACCCCCACTGGACATGAATATTTGTTTGAGATACGGCTCTTTGTATTAATGATGCACCTATAATTTCAGTGGAAACATGAATTCAAATTAAACATTCCTGAAGGATTTTGCAAGCAAAATATGGACTTAGGACCAATTTCTTTAACTACTCACATCCTCTTGTTCATTAATTCACTAAATGTTAATTGACCAGTTACCTCATGAAAAGCACTTCCTTCAGGTGCTGAGAATATCCCCAATGAATAGGAGGGTATGCTGTCTTAGTCCCTGACCTCAGATGTGGAGATGGGGATCTTACTTCTGACAGCGTTCACTGTGGGAATGAAAAGACGCAACAGACTGAAGGAACGAAAAAACAAAAACAAAAAAAGAATGAGGATTTATTCATCAAAAATGGGATTTTCAGTACCTATAACTGTAAGACAATAGGCTTGAAAATAGTGAACATTTAGAAAATATTTATTAAACACATCATCTTTCCAAAAGGCATGACCTTAGTTTTGTGTGAATCTACTCGCCTCCAAAAATGTCAGCTTTTTTTTTTTCTCTTCTCCGTGTTGCCCTGTAACGTCTCCACATTCCCCCAGGTGCTTCTGCGTATTTCCCATTCTCCCCTCCTAGGATTTGCCTTCAGCTTCAATTTAATCCTCAGGCCATTTCCTTGGGTGAAGTACACTTCATCTTTGTTCTTAATTGTAGTTTTTCTATTTTTCTTCTCTGAATTTTGTTAATACCCACCTCCTGTACAGTCTTTACAGAGACCCATAAATAGTACATTGCATCAGACTCATAATCTTTCGATCACTTTCCTTGCGTGTTGGGTAGAACCCAGACTCCTGAGCATTCCATTTGGTGCTTTATAGTTGGCCTCATCTGCAAGTCTAGACTCGACGTTCACTCTCATCTCTGCCCTGGCCAGAATCCTTAGTTACACGTACATTGCTTCACCATTCCCTAACTGGCTCATACATTGATTGCACCACAATTTTTTATATCCCCTGTTTCTTTATACATGCTGTTCACATCCTCTAGAATGTCTTTATCCATTTTTAGCCCAGGTTTTTCTTCTTTAAGACTCATCTCAAAGGTAAACCCCTGCATGGAGCTTTCTCTGATAATTCTTGTCATAATTGGTAGCTCTCTCCTGCTTGTCCACACAGTTCTTGTCTCCCTGTCGCTTAGTGAACCTGGACGACCCCTACCAGCCTGCTTGCGCCGCCCTGGCTGTATCAGTGCTCTCAGGCTTTGATGCCTGTACCTGTGGTTCTCCTTCTGCCCGGAAGAGTCTCCTTGCACCTTTGATCTCCCAAACGGGCATCAAATACTTTGTAGATTCAAGGATCAACAGTTTTAATGTAAAGTTTTGCCAATTATAGTTGATACTTGATTTACATTAGTTTCAGGTGTACAGCATAGTGGTGAGACATTTATATAATTTACAGAGTAGTCCCCCAGTAAGTCGATTACCGGCCTGACCCCATACGTGGCTTTTACAATGTTACTGACTATATTCCCCATGCTGTGCTTCACATCCCCATGACTATTTTGTACCTACCGATTTGTAGTTTTTAATGCCTTCATGTTTTTTACACACCCTCCCAACTTTCCCCCGATCTGGCAACCATCTGTCTATTCTCTATATCTGAGTATGTTTCTGTTTTGTTTGTTCACTTATTTTGTTCCACATATAAATGAAATCATATGGTATATGTCTTTCTCTGCCTGACCCTGGTGAACAGAATCCTGGCTGATTTTTACAGCCAGGTATTGTGAGGACTTCTCTTCCCAGCACTGGTATTCTCAGCTTGAGGAGCTGGGCGGGGGGCTGGGACCCCTGGTCCTCACGGGGGACCCCTGCAGCTGAGATATCCCTCCCAATTCCTAACCACCTCACACGGGTGTGGGGCTAGACTGTTTTGTGTCATAGCCCCACCTACCAGTCTCAACATGGCTTCTTCTTTATATGTTTATAGGACGTCTGCTCAGTTAGTATTCAGATGGTTCTCTAAGTTCATTGTCCTATAATTTAGTTGTAATTTTGATGTGATCATATAAGAAGGTGAGCACAGTGTTACCTACTCCATCATTTTGACCAAAACTCTAGGATCAATTTCTTTATGACAGTTTTGCTGACCTTCCCACTGAAGTTGAATTAGTGCTCCCTGTTCTATGTGAACTTTTGCGCTCATATTATGGTCTGTATGAATCTCTATCTTGTATCTATTGTGTTTTGGGGAACTTATATTTATCCATGTCCTACTACAGAAGCATAAGGATCTTGAGGGAGGGAAGTGTATATAATGCACGTATACATTGTCTTATATACATATAACATTTGGTGTGTTCCAAGCATGTGCTAATAGTTAAAAATGCATGAATGAGAAAAACAGACATATTCCTTGACTTCATTACACTTTCTTCTACTAGGGAAGAGAGGCAATAAACTAGTCATATAAGTACACTCAGCATTACAAGTAGGTTAAGGGTAGGCAAAGGTATACGTTAGGATGGCTTAGCCTTGCTGGGGTGGGGAAGGCTGAAGTACCCTGGTCATCTCCTGAAAGTGGAAGTCCGAATTCCTGACTTCTAAGTCATGTGAGTTTCAGAGGGTGGCGACATGCAGGAAATAACTGTGGTTAGAATGAAGAGGAGAAAGTTTTCCTAATCTAACACATTTCCTGAAACACGGAATATGAGCAGTAAATATTAATTGAAACAGTTGAACATATGGATTGTTTTTTACTTGTTGTTTGTCTTTTAGTCAATACATTTCCCTCATTCTGAGGTTGACATTTGTTTGGCTTGATGTATTGTTTCATTCATCGATTTTAGTGGAAGCTCTCATTTTTATTATAGCAGCCCCTTCATAATAGCTTGATGGAATTATTCTTCCACTTATGTATATCAGGATGATAAAGTCTGAGAGCAAGAGGCAGAGAAGTTGTGGCGAGCGGGTGAGCCAGAGTTGATTGCCCTGACTTGATAGAGCCTGTCCTTAATGTTCCTTACCTTGAGTCTTCAGTGCTCTACTCACAGGGGGTTTAAAAAGTTGCTTCCTCACCTTCAAGATAAGGCTTGGGAATGAGTGCGGAGGAAACTAACAGGAGAGAGAGAATTAGTGGATTAGGGAAAACCTGAAGACAAGGTATAGATTCCCAGGAGGCCCTTCTAGGAGAGAGGAAGCATGACGGCTTCCAAGGCACACGTCCTTGGGTGGCATAGTGAGAGCCTCAGCTCAAAAGAGTATTGCACTGTGTTCCTCCCTCTAGATCCCAATGCCTGGATGATGAGCTTTAGGTCCAAAGTCACACAACTGAAGTTGGAGCCTGGCTAGGAGGAGAGATACTGACAATGAGACAAGTAGTGATTTGGTGATGGACTGGGGGCCTCCACGAGGAGAGGGAGCCTTGTCAGGCCTTGCTGACCTTGGACAGGTGTCTGGGCTCCTGTGGCACCGTGAGGTGTAGGGGTAGGCTCTGCTTCTGTTCAGCCTTCTATCCCTGGCTCTTGATAGGCAAACCCTCCATATTCATTCAATGTGTGAATCAACACATGTACTAAATAGCAACATTAACTCAAAAGAGGGTGGAATGTGAGATATGCGATCACTTTATGGTCACGAGGGACCTGCTCCTCTTCCACCTTCACCTTTACTCCGGCTGTACCCTCCCAAGTCATCTTAGACAAGCCACTTGGACCCCTTAAATCTGATATGTATGCAGACAGGGACATTCTATGGCTGGAAATCAAGACACTTATTACAATGAATGCAGTGCCATCTCTGGGCTTCAGAGTGAGCTTGGGCAACGTATTTCCCCTTTGCGGGCCTTGATTTTTATAGCAGTAAAATGAAGAAGTTGAACTAGATAATTCCTTAAGTCTCTTTTAACTCAGAAGTTTTTAAATAGCAGAAAATGTCTATTGTCCAAATGCACAAGAGGGTTTTCAAATTATAAGCAGTTTATCAAAGTTTAATCTATTCCAGATTAGTATATTCTTCTACATTTAAATACAACCTATAATGTATGCTGTGATTTTATTTGGGTAACTTTTATTAACCTTACCTTAGGCATTTGCAGATGTTGTCTTTCAGGAAAGACAAAAAGGCAGATATATCTGAAGTCTCGTCAAGACTCCTTATATAAACTTTCATAATCCTGATTGTTCTGCTATGTTCTGTGAATTATAGTACGTTCGCTGTCCTTAGTAGTTCTATGTCAGTCGGTTTATTTTCTTGTATCAAAAGTCTTAGACCACTTGTAGAGCATTCTCAACCTCTTTCTCTCTGTAGCAGCTCACAGTTCACCTTCACGTGGTCTTCAGTCACATCGCTTGCTTTCATTTGATCTATCTTATGTGTCGTAGGAAGAAGGATAGCACCAATTCACCGAATATTTGTTCCCACTTCTCTCAACAGACCATCCAGAAGTATTTACTTTGAACCTACTTTGCAGGGCCCAATTCTAGAGAGTAGAATAATGGAGCTGAGATCCAATTATGAAATTTTCAGGGCTCTTGTGATCTGGTTGGTAAACACAGCCATTATTAAAAAGTAGATTATATAAACCTTCAATCAAATTTATATGAAAAACAGAATTAATAGGCACTCAAGGCTCATCACTTAAATATTTACCTCATTTTACTATTATCTATGCTCATGAAGTGGTTTAAAGTATTGTATTTGTATTATGCAAACCCTGTATATGGATACTTCTGACTGTCTTTTCTTAACTCTGTTCATTGGTATCACGTTGGTAGCTTGGCATTGGCCAAAGTGGGAATATTTACACACAGAAACTGGCAAATGCTACAGATCATCCCACCTCACCCCTCTCCCTGGTGGTGCTACATATTTACCAATGCACAGCAGCTGCTAGGTGATACATAAAGGTAGAGGCAAAGAGTAGCTGTGAGACTCAGGGACATCCAGCGTCCCCACATAAGCAGGGTGAAGACATCCGAGCAGTGCTTTGTATGCTAGTGCAGATTCATAATTAAAAGGTAACTGGCAAGATAATTAAAAGGTAACCGAGAGAAACATTCTGTGCTTTGGGCCAAGTACTGTAATTAGTTTCAACACATGCTTTACCAGCTAGGATAGAGGATAAAGCAGGTATTGCATATTCTGAATGCAATGAAAATACATCGGCCAAAGCGAACGGATGTTTTGGATGAGCTTTGTTACAAAGCAGATATCTGCTCTCCCTTTGTCAATACAAATCAGAGATTTGTAAAAGTAGGAAAGAGAAGGAACTAATATATACTGAACACATACCAATACTGCCCATACATTGTTTTGAATCATTAAAACGGGTTTAAAAGCAATATTACTTATTTTCACTTTACAGTAGTGAAATGGAGGCTTGAAAAAAATGAAAGAAACTTTTCCAAGATAACATGGAAAATAAATGGCAGGGCCAAGATTTATTAAACATAGATCTATGATTCTTTTATTCAACAAATGTTTCTTGGAGGCATATAACCTGCCAGGAGGTAGCCTGGATGCTGGAGGAAATAATTAACATTAGATCTCTCTACTTAGAACGCTTATACTATCTTGTGGGAGGAAGATAAGTAAATAAGTAATTATAATCACATGTGTAAATATTATTATAGAGGCCAGCATATTAGTTCACAAGAAACATTCTCAGTGTGGAGCTCAGTGCGGGCCCCCTGGGAGAACTCTAGTTTAATGATTAAAGACAAACAGGAGTTAGGCAGGTAGACTGGAATGAGGTGGGTGGAGAGCATTTTACGCAAAGGAAATAACATGCACAGGGCCAGGGTCAAGAGGGGCAAGACAAGTTAATCATAAGAGAATGTTTAAGTGATCATTTACTTAGTGATTTATTCCTTCAGTTCTTTTAAGGACTGATTAGCAGGCTTTGCTACATAAATGATGTTATAGGTGTCAACGTGTCTACATCACAAATCTCTCTGTTTGGTGTTTTATCTTGAGCATAGTGTTGCAAACAAATAAACAAAAGATTAGATTCATGCTTTAGAAAGACCACTCTGTTTTCTGTAACAAATAAAAGTTTGATGAGTAATTCCCTCATTTACATTTTTTGCTCACTTTTTGCATGTTTGTATGCGTATGTCTGTGTGTGAACTGAGAGCGCCATGTGTCAAAATCTAAATATAGTGCCTGAAATGTAGCAGTTCTCAGAAGATGGTGACCTTTGTTTTATAAAACAGCATTTAAAAAATTCTCTTAGTGAATATTTTTAAGAGAAAAGTAGAAAACAAAATATAGTTGTGCCATAATTATAGCCTGTCAGGCATACTTTTCCCAAGTCTTAAAAATAGAAAGAATTAATGAATATCAGAGTCTACAGGGTTGGTTTGAAATGGGAGGAAAAATGAACAAGGAAAAAGATAAATGTTTAGACAAGACATATAACACTTTGGTAAAACTTGAGACCTGACAATTTTATTCAAATAATTATGTTGGAATAAAAAAAAGAAAATGCATAATTCATGTATGACTCACCAAGACTATATTAAAGATTAATCATAGAGGTCACACACCAAAAATGCAGTGATTGGATGACTGAGAAAGATGGACAGAGAGCTTGAAGCGATTTCCCTTTAATATACCTCGCTTCGTAGACTCAGGGTAACCCACCCGTTCAGTCTCTTCTTCCCCTGTCTTCAGGCCGCATGGCATGGCCTCTCTCAGGTAGGCTGAGCCTGGTTAGCTGCTGCAGCTGTACAGTGCGATCTCTTAAAGAGCCAATCCCCTTCCTAATCCCACCCCCAGACCACCCCTGGCCCCTCTCCAGGACTCGCCAAACAAAACCTTCATTTCAGTCTCCCTGGCAACTCATTGCTCTTAGTATTGTCAGACACCCAGAATAGTTTGTTTTTGTTGTACATTAGTTTTTTCTTTTCTTTTTTTTTCCACTTAAAGTCAACATACACTATTACATTAGTTTCGCGTGTAAACATAGCGGTTAGATATTTACATAACTTACATAGCGGTCAGCCCAGTAATTCTAGTACCCTTCTGACCCCTCATGTAGTTATTACTGTGTTATTGACCATGTTCCCCAGGCTGTATAGACGGACAGACTTTCAACTCATGCTGTTTCCTTCTCCAGGTGGTTATTTCTCTCTGCTTACTTCATTCTTTAAGACTCAAACTTTTCTATTCTTATAACACTTCATTCTTCCAAGGAAGTCGTTGCTCTTTTCACTGTAATGGGGTCTTCCTGCTATCCTCCTCATAGACTGTAGGTTTCTTTGGACAATAAAATATGGAAAAGAGTTTAACACTTACAAGCACTCCCAGAGCCTCAGGAACTATTCTAGATGCCTTGTAAAACATCCAATTTAATCTTGAAACTGACCGAATAGTATGTATTATCATTTCCATTTTACAGAAGAGTTAACGAGCTCGTAAGTTTGTTAACTTTTCCAAGCAAAAACTGCTGGTAAGGGTGTACACTGAGTCTCTCCCAGTCAAAGCCTCTGTTCTTTTTACTGTGCCACAGCGTATTGAAATTATGAGTCAGACCTTATTTTTGTGCCTGGACTTGTGCTTTCTAGGTGCTACTTCCAGATGGCGGTCTCCCGCTCTCGTTCTCTGTGGGTTGTTGCTATGCCCTTGGGAATGTCTAAAGATTTTACAGTACAGTAAGTGGATAAGGGGACCCAAGGGGGATTCACCATGAGGAATGCCGGGGGGGACATCGGTGGCTGATGCGGTGATCTGAGAGGGCAGGGACAGAGACCTGCTGCTGCCGTGACCGACCGAAACAATGAACGACCACGGTGGTCCCAGAGAGCAGATTTAAAGGAGGTCCCTGCGTGCCAGCCCACATCTGAATGATACCAGGCGCTGGGCAGGTAGGGCCCATTGGCAGCTCGCACAGGCCAGGCCAGTCAACCAGGATGCTCCCGGAGAGCCAGAGCTCCGGGAAGGTGGACGTTGTTCTGTTGGTCTGTGAGAGAGGCAGCCTGTGACTCTGTCCACTGACGCCTCGTCAACCGTCTTTCTACAACCAGCACATGGGGAGAGAGTGGTAATTATTTAGCCAATAATTTTGTGTACTCTCTGCAAATTACTTATCCTTCTTGTATAATGAAATCATGTAAGATTGACCTTAAATTTGTTTTCTTAGACAAAAAAAATGCAGGTCTTCTTAAATAAATGACTTTTTTAAAAAAACCGTTTTACTCTCAGGAAAAGGGTACAATCGTCCATCGCTATGACGCCGTCCTTTTTAAATGGCCTTAATGCCCCTGACTATGCGAGAATGGCATCGCCGCCTGTAATCTGAGTTGAGAAAACTAAGGCCCAGGGAGATCAGGTGGCTCCCAAAACCATGGAGCAAGCGAACAGCAGAGCCGGGGTATAATCTCAGGTCTCTTGACATTTAAAGTTCTTTCCATCACATTTCTGTTGATTAAAAAGAAGGAAAAAAGGCAAAGAAATAGTACAAAGAATCATCCGGGTTGAATTTTTGACACAGCTTATCCACTGGGGTTATTAACTAGAACTCAACACTTGGGTTATTTCTGATCATTTGATGGCCTCGCTGACAGGAGTGGGAACAGTTTAGGAGGAGATTGGTTCAGGGAACAGTATCTCCTCCGCCATAAATCATAGCATCGAACATGTTCACACTTTACCTACGGGAGGCACGCACATGAAAGACTTCAAGAAATCATGTATGAAAGCTGGTGTATTTAAAGCGCCATCTGAATATTTGTGAAAATGGATGACGCTAAAGAACATGGCTTTTCAAATTAAAATTAAAAAAGAAAGCTTTGAAAAGCAGATGGCAGTGCTTTTACTCAAGGTAGAAAGAATCCATTAAAAGTCTATTTCCTTTCTTTCTCAGCATGGCTGATGTGCTAGTGTTCATTTATTCAGCTTCAGATGACATTCACAATGTTGCTGCTTCACAGTTCTTCGCGTTTGAATCTTTAGACTTCTATCCTGCCGTTGACATTCAAACTCGCGATTGGAATTCCTCCCAAGAGGCCGATACATCATTTGTGATTTTCGAATGTCCTCAAGTTCACCGGTCTTCAGCGGTCATGTTCCTGCCTCCTGTCTCCCAGCAGGATCTGAGCATCTTCCCTGTGTGCCTGTCCGGGACCTCATCTTTCACTTGAGCCTCCTCCCTTGGTCTTTCTGAAATCACCAGAGTGTGACCATATCGCCAAAGTTGGTTTTTGGACATGGTCAATATGGACTATGAAGAGCTATCAGCTCTACAATGAAAACTGCCAAACACATAATAATAACAACACAGAACAGGTGCTTTGTATCACTAAGCCTCAAAATGTAACTGCTTCAATGCTTCTATCCTGGCTCAGTTTGGATCTTATCTATCGCTAATGATTTCTACAGCATTGTATACTTTTCTTCATGTTGTAGTATGGATCAATTAATTTCATGGTTTTTTTTTTTTTTTTACCCAGGTAATTATTTCCTGATTGTTAATTGCTATGGCTTTTATGTCTATCATTTACAATATAGGAAATATTATTGTCAGTGGAAGAAACCTTGATAATTAGGAATATATCTTAATCTGCTGAGATTTATCTACATCACCTTCAGCTCTTCCACGCTTGATTGGCGATTGAGGGTTTTTCCTGCTCATCCTAAGTCCTTGTGCTGCATCCCAAGAGCTTCCAATTTTGTCTACTTTTCGTTTCCCTCTTGAATTAATTTTACACTTGGATTTTTTTCCTGTAGCATTTCTCTGTGACTAGCCTGACAGTCTTTTGCTTTAATCAGGCCTGGTTTGTTCATCTCAGTACTATGGTTCTGTTTGAGTCTGAGTCCAATCAAGAGAAATAAACCACACAGGAACTGGAACAGATAAATTTAATATAAAAGAATCATTTTTGCCCTGGCTGGTTAGCTCAATTGGTTAGAGCATTGTCCTGAGATACCACGGTTGCAGATTCGGTTCCCCAGTCAAGGCACATACAAGAACCAACCAATGAATGCATCAATAAAGGAAATAATATCTCAATGTTTCTCTCCCTCTCTCTTTCAAATCAATACATTAAAAAAATAATTTTTATAACTATAAGGAGGATAACTATTATATAAGGAGGCAAAAAGACTGGGATTAGAAGGCGGGGCAGGGACGAGCAATAGGGAAAAAGGTGAAACAACTGTAACTGAACAAGAAATTTTTTTAAAAAAAAGAACTTTGAAATCTATTTTACAGTTAAAGGTGGGGGGGGGGAAGCATGGAAAGGGTAAACATGTAAGGGGGTTAAAATTTCCTCGCCAAGACTAGGATTTGGACCTCACAGGAGGAGGCCTAGTTGTAGCTCCCTGCGTATGTGTGGCCCGTAACTTGTGATCAGTCACTGGGCAAGCAGAGGACCCCTCTCCTGGGTGCAGGGAGGGCAAGGCTCGTGGGCCAACTGCTGGGGCGCCTGCAAGGTTCCATAGAAATCTACCCCCAGGGAGTCGCTGAAAAAGAATTTTCCACCTTGACACTTCATGTCCCACTTTCCGCTTTGCCTTATTGGAAAAGCTCTATTCCCTCAACAGGACCGTACACAGGTGCCAGAGTGAACCGGCATCCTCCGCGTTCTCTTTTGTTTCCTTGTGAACCACTTGCAAATTGTTAATAATTTGAAAAAAATAAGGGAAGGAAACAAAGAAAAATAGGCTATGAAAAGTGTATTTTACTCATTTGAAGCAGCCGGAAACAATTTAAGCCAACATTTGATCTTCTGAGAGCAATAACATTCGCATCTTCAGTCATTCCAGCTTGCCCCTTGAGAATCTGCCACAGGCATCTAACCAGAAGGATTTCCTTCTCGTAGCCTCTCATAAAGTGCTACTCTTGGTGGTGTTGACTGCAAAAGGCGATGTCAAGACCTCGGGGAACAAATTCGCCAAAACCCATCAGGCTGCAGGGCCTGCGCTCTTCCAACGACGTCCAAGGCTGGGATATGGCTCTCTAACTCAGGAACACACATCCGCGGGGGGAGGCGACGTCCCACCTCCCCCGTCCTTTCCAGCCGAGGAGCGCTCCAGGCCTTTGCGGACACTCCCTCCCCTCTTCGCTCAGAGGAGAGGGTGCCTCTGTGGCGCTCCCTCGGGGGCGTGGGGCTGCTCCCACCGCACTGCCCTCCCCTCCTCGTTCTCGCCCCTCCCAGCGTCCCACTCCCACCATTGGGGCTTTCTCTTCCTGAAAATTCTTTGTCCCCCTCCAACCCAATTTCTAATCTTCTGATTTCAGCACAAGTAGCACTCTTTCTGGGAACACATCCATGACCTTCCTGACTAGGTCACATTTTCTATTGAAGTTTCTCACAACATCTTGAATCTCTCCTTTATAACACTTATCAGAATTGCAGTTTTACATTTATGGTGTAATTTTTTTTTTTATTATTCTGCCTTCCCCACCAGACCATTTTGCTTGAAGAGGTGAAAGCCTACAGTGTGTTTATTTATCATTGTACCTAATAATCTAGTAGGAGTTCATACAGGGGCTATCTGTTCTGTCTGTCTGTTTGAATTCTGCCTTTCTTTTGGCCTTCTCAATGACTCCTTCTGCAAGGGCTGCTTGATGACCTGGTTCCCACCAGTCCCTAAGTGACTGGCTTTGATTTGCTGCCTGTCACTGGACTGCTCCTTTATTACTGAACCGGCCCTGCTGGTGCTGTTCCTGCTGAAAGCTGAATCCTCTGAATCATACCGTTTGTTGTAGTTTTTACCAACTTTAAATCTCTTTCTCACCTTCAAAGTCACATTGTCCCTTCCAAAGCATTTGTTTGAAATCTTCAGAATACTACGGGGCGTGCACGTGAGACACACTCACAACCACCTACTTCACCCTCTGTGCCCACCTTGGCTGCGCCTTCATGCCCAGCCTGGCCTCCCTGCCTCCTGGGATTGGGAGGCAGCATCCCTGGTCCCTCACTTGTAATTACAGCTCAACAAAACTCACACCATCCAAAGCATGATCACAGCCCCAGTGAGGAATCCAATCCCATGACCCAAAATCTCCCCAGCCCCGATGTGGACTGCGTATCTCGTGAAGATAGAGATGGGCTGGCATGCGCATCCCAGTTTTGGGAGCCCAGCCAGTGAGTAAGAAGCAAACTATAGACAGCAGACATTAGTGACCAATGGCGAAGTCTACAGGAGCATTAAGGAGCTGTTCGAAGACTCTCATGTCTAATGTTTTGTTTTATAAGAAACAATTTCAATGACGAGCAATTTAGAATTTAAATATGCATTTGTAATGCTTACTAAATGTGGCAACACTGGAAGTATTATTTTTCTCTATACCCCATTAGTTGGCTATCCATGATGTTGAAAAACTTTTTTAAAAAAACAACATAGTTTGAAGACAATATAATGGCTAATCTGAACCACAGAAGCCCAATAGACAGCATATTCCAGCTGTACTGTTTAGATTTCCATTTCTAGAAATAAGAGTAGTTAGAAAAGGATCCTATAAGACTCTGCCAGTTACTTTGTGTGTAATTTTGGGTGAGTATTTTGGCCTCGGTGTCCTCATCTATAAAATGACACTATGGCAGTGGCACCATGTTGGGACGCGATGAGATGAAGCAGAGGAACTTGCATGTTTAATTACTTAGAGCAGCGATTCGCAAAGAGTGTTTCAAAAGAATTTTTAAAACATGCAATACCTGACTACGTAGTCAGGGGCAACGACTTCTTTTCCCTTAGATTGTCAAGTTAAAAAAATGACAACAGGCGACACAACAAGAGCTGTCCAGTGTGAATGAATCTAAATGATACCTAATTTTTGTCAGATTGGCCAAAGTATATGTTTTGGTATGTCGCGGAATGTTAGTAATTAGTTTCCATGTGCCCCGAGATGAAAAGGTTGCAAACTGCTGCCTTAGAACAATGCTAGCTCTTTTCTTGCTTCCTTCCTTCACAAGTCTTAACATTTCCCATGAGAGTGTCAGACTCATCAAATATGTTCAGTTTGGATCCCCTCTGATCCTGGCAGGAGGCCTTTATATGAGCAACAAAACGTCCTTGAGGAAAATGTGTTCAAATGACTGCTTAGAGGAACTGTAGTGAATGTTCCCTCCTGTGGATGGGAGCCTTGTTCTGTCTATAGTTGGACCATATGCTGTGCATTTCCTGGGCTTCCATGTCTCTTCCCAGACTCCCAGATACCCAGGGGACATCCAGGCCATTAATCCCTTTCCTTTCTTGGGCGACTGTGAAATAAATACACTGTAGTGACAGAGCACAGGACAGAGATCCAGCAGGTATGGCCCTACCATTCCATCTTTGAGCCTGACCCTTCCAGAGCTTCCTTTACTTTTAGGTGAAACCAGGACCCACTTGGTGTGTTTGCACAAAGGCTTTGAGCATCAACGGTGATTATGATATAGATACAATTTGAAGATAGTGAAGCTTTGTAGAAATTTGAAAGTTAATAATAATGATTGGACAGAGGGTGGGGATTGCGGGAGGGGGTGAGCAGGACAGGGGAGAGCAATGGGGAAAAAAGTGGGACAGCGGTAATTGAAGTTGAGCAACAACAAAAAAATGATTTAAAAAAAGAAAATAAAGCTAAAAAAATAATAATGATTGCTAACATTATTGGAAATGAGGCCCTTCCAGGGGATCGGGAGGAGAGCATCCAAGGACCTGTGCCTGGGAGTTGGAGGTGTGGCAGGGCGGTTTATTCAGGTGGAAGAAGAAGCTGCCCCGGGTTTCTAATGTCCCAGCCCCATCCACCCTACCATGGAAAAAGTCCAACCGTGTCTTCAGCAAGGCCAGAACAAAAGCCAGTGCCAAGTTTCTGTTTTGTATTAAAGCTCAGTCCTTTTGGAGCCCACGCCACCTGCTGAGGGTTCCACGAGCTGCTAGACCCATGTGGTCGCGTGTTCTCAGCTGAGAAAACACACAAAGGGACCAGTGCTGGTCATGAGCAGGAGAGAGGGACCTTTTTTTCTTTTGTTCCTTTGGGATTACATTAGTGTGGGTTTGGGACAGACCAGGTTCCCCCCCATAAAAGACCCACTCAACTTACCAAGCTTTTAGGGGCTTTGGATAGGTCCACATCCCCTAGTTAGACAGGCCTCTGTGCTCAAGCCCCTCCTCTTGCTCCCCTCAACAGCCTGGTGTGGAATGGAGGAGGGAGGGGTATGAATCCCCTCAGTGGAGCAACACTGTGATGTCTGGAGTGAGAAGCTGTAGCCTCCTTGTGAAGCAACAGGCTTGTGCTCTCCAGTTTATTGAGCTCAACGTGTAATTCCCTTAATCCTCTTCTCACTAATAATTATCTAACTACCAACAGTAACAGTATTGAATATCACTATTACCGTAAAAAGCAGAAAACCTATGACCCAGTCTATACAGAGGGTGCCTTTACGTTGGATCTTCTCCAAGTTTGGGGACAGAGAGTGGTGGAAGTTTGTTAGTTATTCATTCAAAGTTTCCACCACCACCACCTCAGAGTCATGGTCTCAGGGAAAGCATGGGGACCCAGGTGGCCTGAGCCTTCAGGTTACAGGTGTCAAGTGTAAAATAACTATAGCTATTACTTACATAGCACTGTAGGTCCTATTAGCTAGGGCACTGTATACATGCTTGAAATCTGTTACTCTTTTAACGTGTACAACAGCCCCAGGAGGCAGGTACTGTTGGGGTCTTATTTATAAATGAGGACATAGGGGCACAGAGAAGTGAAGAAACTTGGCCAAGGAGCGGAACAGCAGCAGAAGAGCCAGGACTTGAATCCAGGCAGTTTGCCCACACTTCACAACCTTAACCACCATTCTCTGGTCTTGAAATCAAACAAAAATGGAATCTTTCCATCAAAACTACCTCTATCCTCTCCTATTGCTACTTCTTTGCTCAAAACAAATGTAGATTAGATCGCTTTTTAAAAAGACCATTTCCCCAAGAACATGCCTCTTTTAGACATGGTGCTATCACAATATCCCAGAATGTGTATCTTAAATAAGCAGATTCATTCATTCATTTGACAGATAGTGAGTGAACGCCGCCTCTCTTAAATACTGAGCTGGAGAGGGAGGAGTGAATGAGACGTGCTGATTTTTCTCTGGGTGCTTCCAGAGTTAGTGCAGAAAATGGTATGGTGAGTGGAAGAGTCTGTGTGATACTTAATACCTGATTTTTATTTTTAAAATTTACATGACATTGTATTATTCCTTGATGGCATTAAGTAATGCAAAGTTTTGGGTTCCTACAGTTGCTGCCGTCTTTCTAACTGAGGAGTATCTGCTACTCACTTCACCCCATTTCTTGCTCAAGTTGGTATTTTCATGAGTGGAGTGTGGTAGGAGTTAGTGATCTGAAATATTGCATCCATAACTTGTTTATAACACCATTCAGGAGGCAGAAGGAAAGGCCAGATGATTTAAAGCTTGCAATCTGGATGCCTAAGCACTTTAAGTGAATCCCCTAAATTGTACAGGTCCTCTTTTATTACCTAGTAAAGCGTGGCAGGAATAAGCCATTGCATGGTATATTTTAAAGTTTAGGGTCTTCTGTAGTAAAATGTCCAAGGTACCACAAGAGAAGAGTTTGTTTTATCAAGAACAGAGTGAACTGGAAGTCCACCTTGATATCCCATATCCTCTGCCATGTGGGTCCAGAGGCTACAGAAGGCTACGTCTCCTGGAAAGTTTTGCTGAATTTCCCTCTTTACTCCATCCTCACTGTCATTGTCTTCATTCAAAATGTTTTCTATCTCTCCTAGATTGGTAAAAACACCCTAATTGCTTCCTCTCTACAGTATCACTCTCCTCCATTTAATTTCTATGTTGCTGTTAAACATTTTGGAATTACGGTCCTATTGATTCACTCACCTCCTTAGAGCTATTGAATGGTTAATACCTGCACAAGAGAGTTCAAATGCCTTAGCCGAACGTACTACAACAGTCGTCACATTTCATGTCCTACTGAGCTCTTGGTCTTCCTCTCTCACCATGCCCCTTTTAGCATCCGGAATTCTAGTCATGCTGAGCCCGCGCTCCAAGATCCATTACCCTAGGGTGCTTTACACGTGCTGTATCGGAGCTACTTGAAGACATGCAGTTTCCTTTTTTCTTACCTAAAACCTATGGACCCTGTGCAAGTGTCCCTTCCTGTGGCTTGTTAGTCAGAGTCGGATGTTGTCCTTTCGCTTCTGTACCTCCCTGGGCAAGCCTGCATCATCCCCTCCTCCGCACCACGTCACCGTCCTCTGCCTACGCTTCTGTCTCTCACCCTCACCTCTAAACTCTTTGAGGGCAGGGACTGTGCTTTATCCACTCCCTAATATTTTACACAGTAATTGGCACAGTGAAAGCACTTAATAAAGGCTTGTCGAACAATCAAATAGACTTGTGAATTAACAAATTAAGATGGCAGTCACTTTCCGAAGTGTGAAATCAGATAGCACTTTATTGCAGTGACTCCCGTCATGAAGCCCTGAATGTCACGACGCTGTTCCTTCGCCTGTCCCAGGCTGTCCTGCGAGTCCTGGCGCACTCCCTTGGCACCTCAACAGCCTTTGGTCCGCATTCATGCTTAAAAGATATTTTGGCCGAGTGTAGAATTGTAGAATTAAAGTTGGGGCGTTTTTTTCTCTTAACACATTAGAGATATTTCACTCTCCTCTTGTCAAATAACTTTTGTGTTCAATCTTATCTTTCTCTGTGTAGAAGCAAAGTTGTCTTTAAGATTTTGTTTTTATTGTTGGTTTTCAACAAGTTAATTAGGATGTGCTTTTTGGTATGACTTTCTTTATGCTTCTTCCGCGGAGTTCATTAAATTTCCTGGGTCTGTGGTTTTATAGGTTTCACTAAATATTGATAATTTTCAGACACTGTTACTTCATAGTTTTTGCCCCTTCTCCCTTTATGGGACTCAATTAGATATTTCTGACTACTTGAAATTTTCCCATAGCTTCTTGAAGCTATGTTTATTTTTTACGGTCCTTTTTTCTCTTTGTACTTCATTTTCAATAATTTTTATTACCACATCTTCATGTTTACTGATCTTTTCCTCTGAAATATGTAATATGTAAATCTTATCCTGTTAATTGTTACTGGGTTGGCAAAAAAACTTTTTTTTTTCCTGTAAGATGGTTAGAGTAGAGCTTAGTTTAACTTTAACTTTATTTGAAACAATTTTGTTAGATTGTATTGTGACAGCTGTCATATCAGCTTGCATTTAAAAAGAAACTTACCAAAATGGTGAATTTTTGTGTAGCCCTATTAATGTTGAAGATGGAATAAAACAAGCAACATTTTTGGCATATTATGTTTTATTATTTAAACAAAGGTAAAAATACAACTGAAACGCAAAAACAAAAGATTTGTGCAGTGTATGAAGAAGGTGCTGTGACTGATCGAATGTGTCGAAAGGGGTTTGCAAAGCTCTGTGCTGGAGATTTCTTGCTGGGCAATGCTCCAAGGTCAGGTGGACCAGTTGAAGTAGGTAGCAATGTAATCAAGACATTAACTGAGAACAATCAACATTACACCACATAGGAGACAGCTGACAAACTATCCAAATCAATAAAGTTATTGGTAAAAATGAAAAATGTGTCTTTTATTTTTTGGAAAAGACCATACAGACTTTTTGGCCAACCCAATACATTTGAAATGTGTATTTTTATTTCTTAAAGCTTCATTTGGTTCTTTTTTATATCTTTTTGTTAGGTTCATGTCTTCCCTTTAGAGTGTTGTTGGACTCAGGTCATATCAGGCTCTTTGATGGACAATACCTGCCTATTGATAACATTTTACCTCAGTCATGTAGCATTTTGTTTTTAGATGTGCATTTAAACATAATGTCAACATTTCTTGAAAAAAATGTGTAGCACTGCTTTACTGTACATGAGGTGGTCAAGCTGTCCACACACAACATCACTGCCTCTCCCAGTAAGAAAATAAATAAAAAACTGCCCCAGCATTCTTTCATTGGGAAAATACATATTTTAGTTATGGCTGTTATGGGTCAAATACCTATGTTGATTATTGTTTAGAGTCATATAGTTTTTTTAATAGATCGGATTTTATTTTATTTTAAATATACATAAAAATATGTATTTTTTAATTAATTAATTTTTTCAAATACATTTGTCTCAGCCTTCCCCCCACCACTTTCCCCTGTCCCCCTCCCCCTCTCCCTCCCTCAGTCCTTCCCCACTTTGGTTTCATCCATGAGTCCTTGCTATGTGTTCCTTGACTTGCCCCTTCCCTTCCTTTTCCCCTGCCCACTCCTCCCTCCTTCCCTCTTGTCTCTGTTGGTTTCTTTTTTTTTTTCAGTGTTGCTGGTCTTATCCTCCTTGCATCTTTGTTTTGTTGGTTAGGTTCTGCTTATAGGTGAGATCATATGGTATTTGTTTTTTGCCCCCTGGCTTATTTTGCTTAGCATAATGCTCTCGAGTTCCATCCATGCTGTTGCGAAGGGTAGTAGTTCTTTTTTCTTTCTGCTGCATAGTATTCCATTGTGTAAATGTACCATAATTTTTTTGATCCAATCATCTACTGATGGGCATTTAGGTTGCTTCCAACACTTGGCTATTATAAATTGTGCTGCTATGAACATTGGGGTGCATAGGTTCTTTTGAATTGGAGTTTTGGGATTCTTAGGGTATAGTCCCAGCAGGAGAATCACTGGGTCAAAAGGCAGTTCCATATAGTTTAAATTTTAGCTAAATATAACAGACTTTAACTAGTGGAACTATATACCATTTACTACATTTTTTTCATTTAAATGATCTCATCTGACACCAGCAACAGTTCTATGAAAAAATCACATACCTTTCTAGGCTTTACAATTTCTTCCCTCTACATTTGGGGACCCAGAACTCAGAAACAGTAAGAGGTTGCACAGTGTTTATTATTTCACTATGGTTTTTGATACTTAATGCAGACTTCTATTTTCAAAAAATGTTGTGCTATAATATTAGCTGTATTAATAGGAGGTAAAATGGTAATATACAAATGTATTCACGCCACAAAAGGAATAACTCTTATCATAGATGTCCTTCTTTGATTTTGTGCATGTGTATATGATTCACATTTATATTACATTTATAGCAAAGACAAATGTTAGCAAAACTGTTTTCTTTGTTTTCTTTTGTTCATGGTGGCGGAACCTTGTACAGTCATTTCAATGACCTTTCCACAGATAACATTGCTTCTCCCAAGACGAGTCATAATGCGTGATCTTTGTATGATGGAGGCTCTATTTATTGGAAGTTGGTTTGTAGCAATCTGAGATTTCTGTAACAAAACTGTGAACTCAGAAAAAAAAATAATACTCTGAAAGCCCATATAAGTTTAATATATAAAAGGAACTCTCTTTCAGAAATTATTGATTCTTTGTTGGAACACTTTCTAGTAACCTTGGTTTCCAGATTTCCTAAACCAGATCATATTTAAAGCACAAAATGTGAGGAGGATTGATAACTGCCATTTTCCCTGAGTATTTATTGATTAGATGAAGATCTCTCGTATGCTCTGCAGCTACTAAAATGTAGAACACATGGTCTTGTCTTCAAAGATCTTAGTATAAATTTAGAAAAACTTGACATATAAAAAAATAGTACAAAGTAGAACACTCAAAACATCAAAAGAGAGTTATAGAAATTTGTTTCCAGGTTTACTAAGAGGGAATGCAGTGACAGACTTACGTCTGAAACTGAAAAGTGAAATAGAAAGTTAAAACAAAAACAAAAAAGCTGTAGCTCGCATAGCACTGAGCTGTGGGGCCATGCGGGCTCTGCCTCCACTGCCTCAGTTCAGCTCATTTTAGGGCTGCCATAACATCTGCATGCAGATGTTGGTGAATAACACTATTTGGTTATTGTTCTTGGTTAACGAGTGCCAATTGGTTAACTGACATTATTTGATTGTTATTGGTTCACTAACGCCCGTATGAAGAGCAATCTAGCATAGTGATTATGAGGATGGGCTCTAAAGTCATACAGCCTGGGGTCAAAGTCCCAGCTTCATCAGCTGCATGTTTGGACTTGTTTTTCACCTATCTGAGCCTCCTTGTCTTCATTTTAGAAGGAGATGATAGGCATAACTTTATCGAAGAGTTATGGTGGAGAATGAAATAAAATTTATAGAGTACATAAAACAGCGTCTGATGCATAAATTTTAATACATGCTATTTCTTAATAATAATAAAAGCTAGTGTGTTGCTAACACCTATGTGTGTGGTGTGATTCTAATTATTCTTTACATCTATTAACTCACTGAATCGTTGCATCAACCCTAGGAGGGAGATACTGCTATTATCCCCGTTTTCCATTTTAGAAAGCCTGATCACAGAGATATAAATAACTTGCTCAAGGACCTACTTACTTAAGTAGCAAAGCCGTAATTTTATCCAAGCGCTTTATCCCTAGGGCTCTTTGTAATGGTGCCACCACAATATTGTTCCCAAGAAAAAGTATAGATGTTAGAGTGACATGAAAATATAACGTCACTGATTTCCAGAGGCAGTGATCACCCTATTATCAGAAGACTCAAGCAAAAGACATCCAGCTAGGAGACTAAACTACATAACCCACGTGGTTACTAATGATTGATTTATTTTAGTGTTGGCCACTGTCAATAAAAACTATGTTTCATTAGCTGTGCAGAAGCTTTTTAATTTGATGTTGTCCCATTTGTTTATTCTTTCCTTTATTTCCCTTGCCCTAGAGGACATATTGGCAAAAATATTGTTGTGTGAGATATCTGAAATTTTACTGCCTATGTTTTCCTCTAGGACTTTTATGGTGTCAAGGCTTATGTTTAAGTCTTTTATCCATTTTGAGTTTATTCTGGTGTATGGTGTAAGCTGGTGGTCTACCTTCATTGTTTTGCATGTACCATTCCAATTCTTCCAACACCATTGAAGAGGCTATTTTTACTCCATTTTATGCTCCTGCCTCTTTTGTCAAATATTAATTGATCATAGAGACATGGGTTTATTTCTAGGCTCTCTATTCTGTTCCATTGATCAATATGTCTGTTCTTATGCCAGTACCAGGCTGTTTTGATTACAGTGACATCGTAATATAGTTTAATATTAGGTATTGTGATCCCTCCTACTTTGTTCTTCTTTCTCAAGATTGCTGAGGCTCTTTTAGGTCATTTTTGGTTCCATATACATTTTTGAAATATTTTTTTCTAAATCTGCAAAGTACATCATTCATTGGCATTTTAATATGGATTGTGTTGAATCTATAGATTGTCTTGGGTAGCATGGATATTTTAATGACGTTAATTCTTCTAATCCATGAACGCAATATATGCTTCCATTTATTTGTATCTTCCTTAATTTCTCTCTTCAGTGTTCTGTAGTTTTCTGAGTACAGGTCTTTTACCTCCTTGATTAAGTTTATTCCTAGGTACTTTATTTTTTCTTGTTGCGATAGTAAATGGGATTTTTTCCCCTAGTTTCTGTTTCTGATATTTCATTATTGGTGTACAAAAATGCCTTTGATTACTGAATATTGACTTTGTATCCTGCTATTTTGCCAAATTGACTTACTAGGTTGAGTAGTTTTTTGGTGGAGCCTATAGTGTTTTCTATGTACACTATCACGTCAGCTGCAAACAATGACAGTTTTACTTCCTCCTTTCCAATTTGGATGCCTTTTATTTCTTTTTTTTGTCTGATCACTGTGACTACGACTTCCAATACTATGTTGAATAAAAATGGTGAAAGCAGACACCCTTTTCTTGTTCCTGATCTTAGGGGAAAAACATCATCAAAATGAAGAGGGAGCCAACTGTATGGGAAAACATTTACCAATGATACCTTGGACAAGGGTTTGATCTCCAAAGACAAATCATCCAATTAAAAAATGGACAAAGGGTACGAACAGACTCTTCTCCAAGTAGGATATACAGAGGGCCCATAAGCACATGAAAGGATGCTCAGCATCACTAGCCATCAGAGACATGCAAATTAAAATCACAATGAAATACCTCCTCACATTAACAAATAATAAGTGCTGGCAAGGTTGTAGAGAAAAGGGAACCCTAGTTCAGTGTTGGTGGGAATGCAGCCTGGTGCAGCCACTGTGGAAAAACAGTATGGAATTTTCTAAAAAAACTAAAGGTGAAACTGCCTTTTGACTCAGCGATTTCACTGCTGGGATTCTACCCTAAGAATCCTGAAACCCCAGTTCAAAAGAACTTATGCATCCCCATGCTCATAGCGGCATTATTTACAATAACCAAGCGCTAGAAACAGCCTAAGTGCCCCTCTGTAAATGAGTGGATCAAAAAACTGTGGAACATTTACACAATGGAATACTACGCAGCAGAAAGAAAGAAGAAGCTTCTACCTTTCGTGAGAGCATGGATGGACCTGGAGAGCATTATGCTAAGTGAAATAAGCCAGGTGGCAAAAGAAAACTACCATATGATCTCACCTATAACAGGAACCTAATGAACAAAATAAATGAGCAAAATAGAGCCAGAGGCATGGAAACAAGGAACAGACTGACAGCGACCAGAGAGGAGCGGGGAGGGGGATAAGGGGGGAAAGAAGGGGAAGGGTGTAGTCAGGGAACATGCATGAATGACCCACGGACGTGGACAACAGGGTGAGGATTGACTGCGGGCGGACAGTGGGCGGGGCAGGGGTGAGCAATGGAGAAGAATTGGGACAACTGTAATAGAACAACAATAAAAAAATGCATGTTTCATTTTTATTTACAGAGTAGGTATGTTAATACTCAAAGGATACTGTCAGAATTTGCTTAAATATGGGGTATAAAGCTCCAATTATCTCGAAAATTATACCTGTAATTATATGCTTATGATTATATATACTATTAGGTGTAATTTCATATATACACATATGTGAAATTGTTTATCCTCCATCTTTATAGAAATATATTCCCTGTCAACCCAGGACGTACTTTTGTGTGTTGACTTAACATAGTCTCTAACATTAGACTAGTCTGGGTTTGAGCTCCAGGTGGGGCCATCTGTTGGCATAAAATTATCGTTGTAAAATGGGGAAAATAAAAATATGTACATGATAAGATTATTGCAAAGAATCACTGAGATAATGTGTTAAAAAGTATCTAGCATAACACATGGCAAATAGTAAGTACTTACTAAATATTATTTTTACTATTTCCTAAGTGAGGTATTAATTCATTAGAAAGTGCAAAGGCAAGCACACATACAGGCACCTGTCAAAATTGGCAATTAATTTGTTAATGAAAATGATTCTTTTTATATTTTTATTATAAAATATAAATATACATGTATATTAAAGGATAAATTAACTATAAATTAAAATGTAAAACCCGTACAGAAAAATAGCCAACTCCTGAATGTGCAGTTCAATGATTTATCAAAGAGGTACTATGATAAAGAAACATAATATTTCCAGGCCCAAGGGTTCTTTCTGAGTGCAATTTGTGGCAGGTAAATTACCTTTCTGGCCACTCTCAGGTAACACAGACAATCCAATCTGGTATCATAGCCATTTGGTTTTTCTCTGTGAGTATAGTATTCAATCAATGACATAAGAGATTCAGCACTTTTAAAAAAATTGAGCTTGTTCTAATGCCCGCTCATGCAGCAGTTCTGCTGCGGGGAAGGGGAAGGAAGGAAAGGAAAAGGGCGCTAGCGTCGCCGGGAGCTGGTGTCAGCCTCCCTGATCTCGCAGGTGGTCACTCTGTGTCCCTCCTTCTCACGCAGGAGCACGCGTGTTGGTCTTCTGAAACTTGCTCCCCACTTCACTGGGGATCCCACGGGCCACTCCCTTAACGCCGGCAGACACATGTCCTCCTGCCTGCAAACGTTGAACAGGGCATGCTCTCGATGCTGAGGTCTCCTCGGCCCTCCAGGTACCCCGTTTAGGCAGGATCTTCTGCCCCGTGGACAGAACACAGGTGGCCTGTGTCAAACATTCTCACTCCCTTTGATTTGACAAGCTCCAAGCTGCTGCCACTTGTCCAGCTGGCCAACCAGCAACATAATCTCCATACAGACTGCTGCGTCTGTCTGTGGTCAGACGCCAGTGTCTTCTGCCTCCCAAACTTCAGGAGACAAGTATGTTGTCCATGGGGTCCCTTGAAATCTCCTTTCAGGCTTTTTTCCCCTCCATCTTGAAACGAGCATTTTCCTAGCCTTGCCTCTCCAGCCATCTTTAGAGGCTGGACGCGGCCCTTCCCCCTCCCCCGCCCCTAGCGCCGGTTGTACATCTCTGTCGCAAGTCTCACATCGGACTTTGGTACAGGGCATCTGTTGCCTTTCAGAAAGAGCAAATCCTGAAACCCTTTCATATTTTACCTTTACAAACAAACTCTGATATAACCATTGTTTGCTGATTTTATGGAAGAATACAAAATATTTAATAAACCGAGCAAGGAGACAAACTAAGCAAGCACAAGGCGAGCCCAGGTCTAACTCGGAAGTCTGCGCCCCCACCACCGGGCCTCCTTCCCTCTCTTCGCTTTGTGAGCCCCCTCTCTGTTACTCCCATATTTGCATTTGTGTTTCCCACCTGTCGGTGGAGTGCTGTCTGGCCCTTACTTCACAGGCCAACGTTTTGAGCTACAAACTAGTGAGTAGAAGCCCTGGGCCCAGGACTCAGGACCCATACATTCTAACATAATAATTATTCTGCTCTTCTACAGAGGCTTGAGGACCCTGACACAGGAGAGGACACATTCCTCTGTTACACACGTGTGTTGCATCACTGAGTTATGTGGTTTTCATACCAAGTGTGTTTAGCTGATAGAGAGAGAAAACAAGGTGTATAAAGTTGGGGCCCCTTCGGGGCTCTTGTTAGACACTTCGACGTCCTGCCTCCTTGGGTGGCTGCAAGGCAACTTGCTGGGGTTAGAGATTTTGTGGTGGGCCAGTGATGGCTGGTTTGGGGGTCAGGTGTGGTGGTTTCCCAAAGCTGTCACTTTGGAACCCCCCATCGCACCCATGCCATGTGCTCGGGAACATATGGCGTTAAATCCAGGAAACCCTGGTCCATTATGATCAAGGGGAGTGAGAAGATGTGTGAGAAGACCCCAAGTTCTTTTTCATGGAAACCCTGAAATATGGCAAAGTGTGGGAACAAAATCAGGAAATCCTAAAGGAACCTAAAGAGATGTAGAGGTCCCATCTCTGAAAGCCACTGGAGAAAATGGAGGATTCCCACTGATTGCTTTAAGTGTATTGGGTTGAAGCCAGTGACAAGTTTCTCATATTCATTTCTTTTCTGTGTAAAAATAGGCTTTTAAAATAAACTGAATTTCAAAAATAGATTTTTAATGATGAGGTGGTAACTTGGCTGTGGTCTTTGGTGAAATTTTGCAGATCTCCTTAAGGTGTGGTCTTGAATAAACCGGGATCACGCTAAGAGAAATCTCGAGGCTGTGATCACCTTGTGTAACTCAGCTCAGTTAAATCTGTAAAGGAGAGACACCGGGCTTGTCGATCCTTTACACATATTCCCACTTTATATGTATTTATAAACGTTTATATGTATATTTACGAATGCATATTTGCAAATAGGTACTTATGTACATTTATACATATTTCCACTTTAGAAGAGGGCACATACATGGAGTCAGATACCGGCCATGGTCATTGTCAGATCCCTGTTCCCACACGGAGAAGAAAACTGCACGTTGGTGATGGTGGGAGTGAGAATGTTACCAGTTCTCAGATTGGTCGGGCTCTGCTCCAGGCCCCAGCGGGGCTGATCTTGGGGGACTTATTTGCATAAGGAAAACAGGAGAATGAGGGAGTAAGAATGATTGCTCAAATAAGTTACTGAGGAGGAAATAATATTTTCAGATCAAGATTTCTAGCTTGAAAATGTTGGAGTGCGTGCGTGGTAGGGGGTGTGTTAGGGAGCAGGGATGGTAACAGAGCCAGCCGTGTGAGAAAAGATTTGCGCTGAGAATGATGTCTGCATTCCAGGTCTCAGTCTGCCCCCAACACACCCCCTGACCTTGAAATAGTCTCTTTCCGTTTCTGGATATTTGTTTTATCTCTAAAATAAAAGACCTGGGCAAGTTGATTCCTATGATAGTTTCCAGTTTCAAAGTCCTATGACCATATTCAGTGGCAAAGGGCCAGGAGTGAGAATAGGCTCAAGTGCGTAGACAAGGGCTGGACCTGGCTTAGATGCCACTGTGGATTCCTGAACTCGTAAGTTACACTCTAAACAATGAAAGGTTGTTTTGGCCATGGCTACTCTTATGGAAAACTTAGTCCCAGAGAACAGTTTCACTTGGAAAATAGTCTTGGCATCTCAGGTCAGACCTACAATCCTTATAAAATCATATTTTCACAGTAAAGTTTACTAGAGCTTTCCATGCGAGAGCATTGTCAAAGATTCCTCGACTTAACTGTATCCAACCCAATCATCAATGAATTTAAGCCTATTTCTATCATTTCAAAAACTTGAATTTTTTTCAGGCTGTTGTAAAATTAACTGTTCCCATTGATAACTGTAAATTCTTAAGTGTTGTTTTCTAGATAAACTAATGTTCTAAGTTATAGAGCTCAGACACAAGAATACATTTGTAATATTAAAGCAGGCCGACATACAATTTTACAAGTGGATATATGACTTCCCTTAAAATATTAAAAATATATTTGTTTACCTAAAGAGAGCCGTTATTTTGATGGAAAGGAGGTTAGACAATCAAAGACCGTCAAGGAATGCTCTGTTGTACTTCTCTATTTATCCCTGCAGTTCATCTTCTCCTTTGATTTCTTTTTTTAATTAAAAAAGTATAAATAGCTTCATCGAGGCATAATGGGCACACAGTAAACTACACATACTAAAGTATATAATTTTATCAGTTTTGACAAGTGCATAAACCTGTGAATTCATCGCACAATCAACAGAGTGACAATCTGCATAAACCCCCAACTCTCCCCGAGCCTCTCTGAGCTTCTCTCTCGCACATGGGCGACTGACCTGCTTTCTGACGCCGGAGAGCAGTCTGCATTTTCTAGAGTTCTGTGGAAATGAAATCACGTTTTCTGAATTACTTTTTGTCTGGCTTCTTTGACTCGGCGTAATTATTTTGAGATTCACCTATGCCTTTGTGTGCAGCTGTAGCTCATTCCTATTCATTGCTGAGTTGTAGTCCATTGTACAGATACAATCATGATTTGTTTAACCATGCGGATGGACATTGAGTATTTTCCAGTTGTGATTTATTACAAATAAAACTGCTAGGAACCTGTGTGTGTAAGCTTTTGTATGGACACATGCTCTCATTTGTCTTGGGTAAATGCCAAGCGGTAGAATGGCGGGATTTCATGAGAGATATCACTCGTGGTTTGTTGTTTTTTTTTTAAACTGAGTAAAATTAATTTTATTTCTTTGTTTTTATTCTGGATGTTTTAAATTTATTATTTTTTGGCCTTAGTTCACTGGTTTAGAACTTCCTCTTTTTCCTGATCAATCTGGTTATAGGTTTGTCAATTATATTGATCTCAAAAATTCAGCTTTTGGTTTCATTATCTTTGGTGATGTTCTGTTTTTTTTAAATCTCATTTCTGTTTTGATCTTTATGATTTCCTTTCTTTGCTTACTTTACGTTTAGTTTGCCTTTCCTTAGTTCTTTAACATGAAACTTGAGTTCATTGCTTAGAGCTCTTTTTTAAAAAATATAGGTGTTTATTATTATAATTTCCCCCCTTTTTCCTGATATATGCTAAGAAATAAAAATGAGTCTCTAGAAACAATGCATAGTAAATAATTAAAATTTAACATTACTATGGAAGAATAATAATGCTAATTAGTTCATCTTAGGAGTCTCCTTATCCTAAATTCCTGAGGTCACTTGTAACATATCTGATTCTGAGACAAAAATTAAACTGTGTTCAGAAGTATTGCACTTCTTTAAGTTGGAGGAAATTCCAGGAACAAATGAAGCTGGATTAAACACTAATAAAGAAAGCACACATGAAAACAGTAGGTCTTTATGTATCTTCAGGTAATCTTCTCCAATCAAATCATCGTTAAAATATAATTTTATTAATACTCACTTTATTTTTATTTCAATGATGTATATATTTTATTTGTTTTCAAGCATTAATAAATAGTAAAAAGAGGTTGATATTTCCACTTAACTCACCTGTACTAAGGTAACTGCCCTGAAAATTCCTGAAGGAAATCCAAGTTAACACATTTATCTTAAATATGACATTCTCTAAAATGATTAAGAATATAAGATATATAGTAGTTTTTATTTAAAATTGCCCCTTTTTACATTTTTTTTTAACTTAATAAAGTTTTGTTTTTCAAGATGGACAGCTGCTGGGACCTGTTGCTCAAGCATCGTCACCAACAGCGGGGGCCTCCCCGGCTTTGCTGTTTCTGGGGCAAACTACTTGGGCTCTGTGCTCTGAAACTGGTCTCACAAGTCCTTCACTACCGAGCTCCTGAGGGCCGCCCTGGCCAAGGAACCGCAGACATGCAGTTGCTCAGCGACAACAGCCGGGCTGGACAGAGGAGGGCACAAACGGACTAATTGGGCCAACTGTAGTAGAATAAAGAATAATGAAGAATAAAAAGGTAAAATTGCCCATTTTGAATTTGTCAGTTATCTGGAAATACTGGTGTTTCTTATCCAGAATCACAATAACAGATAAAGTATTGTAATTTAGGAAAGAGAAGCAGACTCCTGGGTTGATGAGTTAGGACATTATACAAAGGGTACTGTCACTGTCACCCTGCCACTAAAACATGACACCAAGGCATGGCCAAATCACCCCACTGGGAAGAGCCTTCACTGGCACTGTGTCCATTTCATCCCTCCATGGGCGAGCGGCTCATATTCCCACCGTTAGTGAGCGCTGGCAGTCAAAGCGTCTACTCTGTACATCTTCAAGCGCCGTTATTTTTCTTCTGTGAAATAGGAATAATACTAATCTTTACTACCCCCCAGGCTTATTTTGGGGATGACTTAGGCAGTAACTAAGAGAGTCCACTGGAATAGCACAAAGAGGTGGCCGCTATGAGGGAGGGCTGGAAGTGTGGAATGAATTCACGACTACCCCGGGCTTGTCTGACACGTGAAGATTTCTTCGGTATTTTGTTATTAACTTTAGTGCGTTACATTAAAGAAGCTTAGCGCGGAAGAGCCGCTGTGACTAACTCGTGATTTGAGGATGGAAACGTCGCCCCGAAAGAGGCGTGGCCGCAGGGATGGGCAGGGGAACCCGAGAGCCGGGCTCCCCTGCTCCTTCCCCTGGCCCCGAGTACTCCAGAGCTGCGGGGCAACACGTTTCAAACACCTGGGCAGTTTCCAGATGTGCTGAGGCAGGAACAAGAGCCTCTGCGCAGGCCGCCGAGGCAGGCGCTTGCCTCCTCGCGTCCTCTTTCGCTTTCATGTGGCTGTTTCGCCCCTACAGTCAGTCACTGCTCTGATGGGGGCAAAATCCCCATGGGTTCCTCTTGAAATCTGTCTTGAAAGTGCTTCATTCATACTTACACTACCCCTCTTTTGGGGAAGGGAATCCCACAGGAGGTACAGTCTCACAGCCTGGGGGCCGGGGTGTTTTGGGGAGGGAGGGGGAGAACACAGGGTTTGGAGCATTAATGTTCAAGAAGGCTTGCTTGCAATTTTTACAAGCTTGTGTTTTACTGTTACATAAAGTGAACATAATATAAAACTTGCAGAATTGTTGAGCAACAATATACATGTTCCAGCAGAAGTAATACCTCCTTGAGTGTGGTTGGTAGGGTAATACTATGGGTGTAATAATTTAAAGTTTTAATTTGAAGATTTAACCTAAAATGCCATACAGTGTGCTTGAGTGTGATATTATGTTACAGAATTACATGCTTATGATTTTGTAATAAAAGATTTTGTAATAAAAGGGGCGTTATTTGTGCCAAACCCTGTATATAAAGCACATAGCACAAAGGACACTGGGTAAAGACAGGACTTCTGTAATTGAATGGTTCTTAATTGTTGAGTGTTGTAGTACAGAGCTTAAAAAAGCTTCTTTATTTTTTCTCATATCTCCATCTATTGATCCCCATATCTGTCGGGGTGAAAGAAGGTATATCTAATTCCTTTTGTTGTAAGAGCCTTTTGAACATTTGAGAAGAGCTATTTGTCAGTCTCTTCTCTTTCCGCTTACCCACAGACAAAGGAAAAGGAGATAAAATAGTGGCAGAGTGATTATGCCAGTCCTCTATTGGGAAATGTCCCAGGTTTCTCTGCTGGGTTCCTGTCACAGAGATTCTTCTGAGAGTGTTTGGGGATGGGCTCCCAGGATGCAGAGTGATAGTCGTTCATCATTTATAATACATTAGTTATTATTTTGCTGAGCCAGAAAGAGACCAAAGTGTTGCTGGACCCCTCCAGAGGGGAATAGTCATGGAGACAGACAGTCATGGGGGCAGCTTCTCCACAGCCCTGTTAGGACTGCAGCTCGTGTGTCGCTCATGGACACTTAGGGAAAATCCCTAAAAGCCTTTGAAAATGGGCTTCCCCCCATTTCAGACCAGGGCAAGTCTCTGAATTCTTGGTAACATCATAAAAGACAAAGCCCTGTACTTTTCATTTCTGAGTCAGGGGGGTGCATTGCATCCTTTTGGGACTATGAAGCAGCAAGATTTGGCTTCTCCAGGCAGCCAATATTAAGCTATTGGTTCATGCTCATCATGTTGGGGCTTCCTTTCTTATTCTCAGTGTCATTATTTTGGTCTGTATTTATGGGTGTTGAGGAAGTGCCTAATAAATATGGATTCTTGCGAGCCTCTGAGAAATACTGATTTCTCTAAAAGCCTTATATTCAAAGGAACGTGTCTCCTCTCCCTTTCTTTTCTCATTTAAGAATAAGGACAACACTTCCACCCACTTCAGTGCTTGCAGGGGACCTGCTGGCAGCGCTGCTTCTGAAGTTATTTATAGTCTTACAAAAAATGTACTTTGCTGTAGTGGGTACATATCAATTTATATGAGGCTGGGTGTGTATTTTCTCAGACATGAATAAAAACTGGTTTAGAATACAGAATGTGTATCACGATGTCAGGACATACAGCCTAAGAGACCCACGAGCGTCCTGGTATTGTGGAAGGATGGAAGGGACACTGAACAGGGAGTCTCAGGATGCATACCCAAGTATGCCGTTGATGTGCAGCGTGACAAGCAAGCTACTTGATCTTGCTGAGCCCCGGTACCGGCATTTGCAAACTAAGGGGACACTCTTGGCGCTCTGCCCAGATCCCCTCATACGCGTTCAGCCCTTCTGGGCACCCTTCTATGTGTTTTGCCCCCCGGTGGGTGCCTGTGACTTTGACTTTCTTCAGAGGACTGCCTTTGGTTCGTGAAGCATTTTGCTGATGCTTACTCACAGAAGTGCCAGGGACTTTCTACGTTCTGCTACTGCGCACTCCCAGGCTTTGCCCAGCGACAGGCTGATCAGTGTATGAAAGCCTGGCTGCGTTGTCTTCAGACTGACTACGTTTCAAAGGTGTAATATATCTTGCAGTGCTTCCTCGGCTTTTCCCGAGACTGTACCTGAAATCTCAGCCTTGCTTGAGATTTCCCCTTCCCAAATCTTCTCCAAATTCTCTTTTCCCTCAGGGAGTAGTTACTTAAAAATCACTTGAACGTAAACTCTCATTTCAGAATCTGCTTCTGCAGAACTCTACTAACCTCATTTAACTAGTGGTTCGAGTTTAAATCAATATTTAATCAACATAGACTTCTTGTTCTTTTAGTATTTTTTATAGTGCTCTGTTGCCTAAGTGAGTTCATATAATCAGATTATATAGATCTTCAGTCGACATGTCTGTGTTAGCGGATGTGGGATTCAAGTGAAAAAATGTTACTGTTTCACTTTATAATATTTACTTTTTTCTTCACAGCAATAAAGTATAGTGGGAAGGGATTACTATTGCATTTCATGGAAGAGAAATTTGAAGCTCAGAAAGGACACGTCATATAAATGAAATCATGCAGCGTTTGTCGTTTTGTGATTTGCTTATTTCATTTAGCATAATCTTTCCAAGATGTATCCATGTTGATGCATATGGCAGGTTTACTTCTTTTTCATGGCTAAATAATATTCATCTAACTATCTATCTATCTACCTACCTACCTACCTAGCTACCTACCTATCTATCTGCCAGATTTTCTTCAGGCATCTAAAATAGTCAAACTCCCAGAAGCAGAAAGTAGAACAGTGGAAGCCATTAAGGGCTGGGGGTAAGGGCGGAAAGGGGAGTTGCTATTCAATGGGTATAAGTTTTCAGACACATGAAAGGGATGAGTTCTAGGGATCTGCTAGGCAGCATTGTGTTTTCAGTTAACAACACTGTACTGTACCTGTAAAACTTGAGAGTAGATTTCACGTTATCTGTTATTACCAGCATAAAAAGAAAAAGGACACGTCACTTGGCTATATGTCTAGAGAACTTGATTGTCCCATTAGAACCCAAGTGTCCCAGCTTTGAACTCCAAGTCCTCCACAGACAAAGCTGTAGGTAAATATCGTCCTTAAAACTTCTTGATTCCCTCATTTTCCTATAAGTATGGCACTGTCTCTACTAACACCTCAATATCATGATTAATTATGGGAAAATTTTCAAATGATAGCTAAGACATTAGCTATTAGGGACTTGGGGAACACCAATAATTTAATGAGGTGCTTTAACATATCTATATCCTTCATATTCAAAGGCATAAAAGCTGAAACAATCCTGAAAGAGGTCTTTACTCAAGGTTCTCTAAAAATCATACTATATATATAATGAAAGAACATGGGCCCACATTTTTACCTATTTTTTATGTTTGAGTTAAGACTGACTCATCATTTGAGAAGAATCATTTGGCATTCTCTTTTACAACAAAACCATGCTGACTTTGTTTGTTATCCTATAGTCTGGTTAGAATATCAGTTTTGCTGAAGAAAAAGTGTTTGACACTTTTAAGGAGGCACTTTGCAAAGTAAAGAGATATTCATAAGAGAAGAGTGGGAGCAAGCAGTTAAGACTCAAGTAAACTTTTATTTCAGCTGGAGTCTCGCTGCAGGAATAAAGCACTCAAAGGGCTGAAGTCCCTTCAGAGATGGAAAAGAGGACAGATCATTCTGAAAGTAATTCTTGGAATTGCTCAGAGGTATTGAATAGGTAATTAGCATCTTTATTCTCCTTTGGAACTGACAGGTGACTGACTTCCTCATCAGCCCAGGTATTAAGAAAAAGATAAAAGGCTTTAAGAGCATTACCCAGGGAAGTTGGTTTCTGATGAAGATTCTTGGGCCCCTGTCTGCAAGTTCTGTTTTGTCTTGCTGGGGGTAGAGCCCAGGAATCTGCATTTTAACATGTATGGAGACTGTTCTTGAGTTCCTCAAGTCTATGAACACAGTGAGTAAAATACTGTTTTAATATAGGCCAGTTTTACAGTAAGAACTTCTTATAATGGGGTTATATGATGCATTTATTGTTAATTTTTTTCTTCTTCATATCTCTTAATAACTTAAATATCTGCCCAGAGAAGACAGATATGAAGAACCTGCAGTGAGAAGACCTTATTTTTTCCAACAAACAGTTGAAATAAATGAACATGCACAGACGAGAAAGGATTTTCAAATAATTGCTCCATGCCATCAAATATTATATTTAAATGAACTCCCATGAAAGTGAGATTAGAATTTTTGTTTTCTCTTTTTGGTTCTTTTTTTTTTCTGTATAGTTTAAAGAAAACAATTGAGGATCAGTGAGCAGAAGTGATGAGTAGTCCCGTTAGACCTGGATTTCTAAGAGTTTCCCTAGCTGAACCGCATCAAATAAAGGGAGCTCCTTACTCCCAAGGGTTTGTAAACATCAAATAACTGACCTGCTGGCCAGGTGAGGATGAAGCCCGTGGAAAATCCTTGTTCCCCTGCTGCAGAGGCTTACATCAAATCAGCAGGTCTATGCGCCTTCCACAGACACAAGGAGAGTGGCTCCTCCCACTCCCATCCACACACCTATGCCTCCTGCAAAAGGGCTGCTTTTTCTTTTTTTCTCTGTGATTGTGTCTTTTTCTCAGTTCATGGAGTGATTGTGATTCAGCTCAATGGTGTATTTGTTTCTTTTCCTTGAAGCTTTCTCATTTTGGCTCTGATTTAGTGCAACTTGCCTTGAAAAATACAGCATACTCTGAAAAATAATTGAGGAAATTACGGGATGGGGAATTGAGATGCAATTTTTAAAAAAAATAACAGCAGAAGCCTCACATTGAGTATCCGACAAGTCACTTGTGACGAAAGGGTTTATGCGTTCAGGCAGAACGTCATCAATATTTTTATTGAGTTGGGTCTCTTGATGAATTTACCTCATTTATCTCTGTGGCAGACCAAGGTGATTTCTTTCACTTGGACAAACATTAAAGTGTTGTTTCGTATTGTCAAACTCAACAAGTCAATGGTAATTTCAGGGGAGAAAAAAACTCTTTCTTTTGTATTTTAAGGTCTTTATATTTTTATTGAACTTATTGGGGTGACATCGGTTAATAAAATTTTATAGGTTTTAGGTGTATAATCTATAATAAATTATCTGTATATTGTATTGGGTGTTCACCACCCCAAGTCAAGAATATATGCAACCGTTATGTTCATAGCAACATTATGTACAATAGCCAAGATTCGGAAGCAGCCCAGTTGTGTATCAATAGATGAGTGGGTAACAATGCTGTGGCATATTTACACAATGAACAAGTACGTTGCCATAAAAAAGGAAATTTTACCTTCTGTGATAGCCTGGGTGGACCTGCAGGGTTTTAGGCTAAGTGGAATAAGCCAGTCAGAGAAAAGCCTATTTTAAATGAATCCTAGCTTATGACCTACAACCTACAGAAAAAAGGTCTATAAAATAACAGTTTTCCTGTTTCAACCTTTCCATCTTTAGATTTGCTTAAAACTAAAGGTAATACACTGCCTTAGACATATCTTTTAGTTCATTTACAGGTTTACCCTAAATACCACCAACTAAGGAGTTTAATAGCGGCCAGGATGTATTATTTCTGAAATTTATGAATTCCGTTACTTCACTTATCGCTCCATTTATCAAGTGAGCGTTGTTTCCCAGAGCTAGGAGACATGAAGACATTTTTTCAAGTGGCCCTATCTGTACTGATGTGCCTTTTGGCCTAAAGATTTCAGACAGAAAGGGACGATCCCTTCAGGCAGTGAGAGGAGGTTGACCAATCACTGGCCCAGGCCTGCTGGCTCCCCCTCGGCGCAGGGCCTGCCTGGCTCTCCTGTAGCCCCTTCTGGCAGGACGTCGTGACTCAGTAACAGGGTTCTCCAAGGTGAAACACGTCATGCAGTCTTCCCATTCCAGACGCAGACTTTTTACTAAAGAAAAAAAATCTCAATCTTCTCAATTGGGAGGCCAGCAATGTGCGCCCGACGGAGGGAAATAGGTGAAATACTGATTAATTTAAAATCCTGAATGGTGGTTTTCCTTGTAACTTTAATCCTTCCTTCCCTTTCCCCTTCCCCGCCCTCCCCTCTTCCCTCACTCCCCTTTTTTCCTTCTGACATTTATCAAGGATTTGTTGAGTTCCTAGTATGTGCCTGGTACTAAGCTAATTACGGAGCATATTCATTTCCTATTAGTACTGTAGCAAATTACAGCCAACTTAGTGGTTTAAAACAACAAACATTTGTTCTTTTACTGTTCTGGAGTCCAACAGTCCAAGCTGAGTCTTGCATAGCTCAATTGATGTGTCCGCAGGCCTTTGCTCCTTTGGGAAGCTGCGGGGGAGAACCCGTTTTTGGTTGCTACGTCCAACTTCTGCTGGCTGCTGCTACTCTTTGGCTTGTGACCCTGCCACCTAATCTCTTCTCCTGTTTTCCCATCCCTTCCTCCTCTTCTGTGTCAGTTTTGCCTCTGCCTCCCTCTTACAAGGACACTAGGGATTGCATTGAAGGCCTATCTAATAATTGAAAATAATCTTTCAAGCTCCTTAACTTAATTCCATCCACAAAGTCCTTTTTGCCAGAGAAGGTGACTTTCATAGTTTCAGGGATTAGGATCTAGGTATGTACAAGGGCCAGCACTCAGTCTACCACAGCGGAGATTTAAAAAAAAAAGAAAAAAAAAGTGTAACACGTATCTGCCCTCAAAAAGCTCACATGAGAGCCCTGTAGCAGATGACCGAAGTCTTAGCAAGTATGTTAGGCACAGGTGCTGGGAGTGTGCTATTTCCCTGCCGGAAAATGATTAGGAATCAGCTTCTTCCCAACTTTAACTTTCAGCGTCAGCCTGAGCAGGAATGAAGGCCTAGTTGAGTGTGTCAATAAAAAATTTCAGCCCCAGCACACATGGAGATGTCCCTTTGTGCCTATGGGAAGCCAATGACCCCAGAGATGCAGGCCCCCAGCCCCTGGCTCCGCTGCACATTACTTTATATGGGAATGGGGAGTTTGGAGCTGTGGTTAGACTAAGGAGTTTGAAATGAAGAGGCGATGCTGGGGCAGGGTGACCCTGGGTTCCAATCAGAGAGATTGGGTCACTGGTAAGAGGAAAGGGCAGTGGCAATAGACGTGGAGGAAGCTTGGAAGAGGCCAAGCCTATGGCTCTGAAGGCAGAGGAAGGGGGTCATCAACCCAGGAACGCAGGAAACGCGTCTCCATAAGCTGAATGGGGCACAGAAGGGGACTCTTCCCTGGGGCCCGAGGGGTGGACACAGCCCTGCAGACACTTCGCTGTCGCCAGCGACACCAAGTTTCGTCTCCTCATACCCTGACCTGTCAACAAATAAATGTGTGTTTCAGCTGCCCACGTTTTGTTAATATGTTAAAGCAGTCCAAGGGAAGTAATGCAATATTATAGGCTCTGGATATTTTCTAGAATTGGGGGTAGCAGCAGAAGCACCGGTCTGAGAGACTGGCGATCGTCCCGGAACTGCTGCTTCCCCACGCACTGTGGGCCACCGGCAGCCGCCTTCTTCTGATGCCCGGGTCCCCTGTCAGTACACGGTCAGGCGTGACGTCCCTTCAAGTTCTGGCCTTATCTACCTAAAAAGTGTTTATTTACTCTCCTCTGCATTATAACTATCCAAATATTCAATCGGGAAATATCGAGTCAGGAAAATAAAAGTGATACAATGTTTGTATTCCTGGATTAAATTCTGAACCAGACATAGGACAAGACAATCTTTTCAGAGTCAAGTAGATCATCTCATTCTTGTCCCTTTTTTTGAATCAGCATCCAGTTCAGTAATACAAGTAGCATGTAGTTTCTATTAGTGTCTTTTAATCCAGAACTGTTCCTCAGCACTTCTTGTTTTTCATCGCAGGGCGTTTTTGAACACGGTTGCCAGTTGGTTGTAGTATGTCCCTCTGATTAGGTTGGTCCAATTTTGGTTCTTCTCAATGCATCTTGTCAGGATGCACATGTCAGTTTATCTAGTTCAGGGAATTTGGGGGAAGGGTACTGGAAATTCTTTGTATCACTTTGCAATTTTATATAAGTTTCAGTGAAAAATTAAAAAATCTCTACTCTTAAGCAGTAAGGTAACAATTAGTGAATTTATGTAGCTTTAAAATGCCTAGTGGATAATGTAAAAAGTTGAAAGAATTAATGCCCCTCTAAAATGGCCTACCCATCAAGGTCAGAAAAATCTCAGAGACAGAAGCTGTGGTGCACAGCATGATGGGTAAGAGCCAGAGCTCCATTAGACGAGACTTGCTAATTTGGTCTTGGCTACTGTGATCTTGGGTAACATATAATAAGAGTGACAGAGCCAACATATATTAACAGCTACTGTGCTCCAGTTGTTCAAAGAGATATATGTTACTCCATTTAACCCTTATAACAGCCACATGGATTTGATGTAACTATTATTCCTATTTACATATGAGATAACTGTAGTGCAGACAGGTTAAATCTCTTCCTCAAGATCACACCCCTACAAAGTATTGGAGCCAAATTCATACTCATTCTGCAACCAGGCCCTGTGCTTGTCACCACTAAATTATACTGCTTCCCTAAAATTGTTCCCCACCGCTTTCTCATCTGGAAAATGGAGAGGATGGTCACATCTGTGTTATAGGTAGTTGTAATTTAATAATAAGGAGGCATTTAAATTAATGACTCATGGTAGTCATATATAAGTGTATGTTTTATTATCCCCTAGTGATTATTGTCTCCTGACTTTATTGGCGGGGGGTGGGGCGGGGGAAAGAGGCTCGGAGAACTTAAATAATTGCCTAAGCTAAGATTGTGAGGAAATGCAGATTTAAACCTTCAACCACTGACTCCTCCTATGTTTCTTCCATTATACACTGTATCTGCTGGTAAGTGATTATTATACTAAAAATTCAAAGAGTGAATCCTGTCAAAATGATGCAGTATATCCATAGGTATAAATGGAAGACATAATTTGCTCATAAATTCATTAGGAGTCACTCATAGAAACCACTGACCGAAGAGGCGGTGGACGCCTTTGGTTCCAGAAGGGATGAGGAGCCCCCGGAAGGTGTCTGTGGGTCGCTCACCGGCCCCCCACTCCACCGGGGACTCTGAGTCAGCAGCCCTCATGAAGCAGGTGGCCAGAGCCCTGTTCTCCGTGCTCTGCTAGGGGACTAGGCCTGGACTCATAACTGAAAGTAATGAGTGGCCTCCCGCAAGCCACCTCCATTCCCTGTGCCTCGGTGTCCATAGTCACAAAAGGAGGGAGTTGGGAGAACTTTTTTAGAGAAACCCTCATAGTCCTCAAAACTTAATAATTTTATGATATTTAGAAATGCTCGATTATTAATTTTCTCATTAGTTTGGCTTTGTAGAGCAGGCATTTAGAAATCAACCAACTAATAATTAATCTCGAGCTTGCTATAGTGTTAAATATTCATGGGTTTCATAAATTAGGTAGAGGTTTTGGACCGCAAGTCTGGGGTTTGCAACATGATTGTTCCCGGGCTCACTTGTCACGAGGCTGATTTCTCTCTGCAACGTGCACACCCAAGCTGTATCTGCCTGCTTGCTACAGATTCCAGCTCATCTGCGGCATGCCAAATGACCTTGTGTTGACCTTGTGTACAGCAAGATGAGGGTATGTCCTTGAAATCTCTCTGGGCTTTTAACATACACCGCTAACTGCCCCCAGGCATTTCAAAGGGCGCGAGAAAAGGGCACGAGAAATTCACATCGGTGTTTAGTAAAGCACAGCTTTTTATTTTGATTGCTTTTAGATGCAAAGGTATTTTTAAAGACCAAGAAATAATGCATTTGCTATAAACTCTCCCACCATATGTCACATTTAACATCAGGATGGAGAAAAGAAAAGCCAGCATAGGACTGAGTGATGAAAACATGCGTCTCTTTCTTTTTGCTCCAACCTGTAAATACCAAGGTGGATTAGCTTGAAACCAAGGGCAAAATAATACTACCAAGATCCCAAATAAACCAGACCACTTATGATGTTTTAATGCAATTGATCTATTGTAATATTCATCAGTACATTAGCTTAAGAAATACTACAAAAAATGCCTCTTCAATATGTATTTAGACCTGAGTTTTAGTCTAAAAAAGTTTCTTGCTGAAAAGTTGAACTGAAGTAAATTTTCTTCCATATGCTAAATTTCTTGCTTCTCTTTAATGGAAATTTTCTGCAATTTTTATTTTGTTTTTTGAATTGCTACGAAGTAGGGGCCTGGTCGACAATAGACTTCCCAGGGCTTATGCCTGCTGTGGCAAAGAATAGAAGTGTCCATTTTTAGCAGAGAACCCCGGTCTCACGGCCCGGTGCCCAGTGCGCGCTGCTGGGCCGGGGCTCTGGGCGGGTTCAGCAACGAGAGGCCGCGACCTGGTCCCCCGATTGCCGTTCTTCAGCTCGGGAGGGAAGAGCTGCCTACGAACTAATTAAATACAAAATAGGGGCCGCATTTAGAGGAAGATAAAACTGTTTTTAGTTGGCAGATCAGGAGAAGCTTTGCTAATGGGCTGACGATGGACCTGGGCCTTAGAAAATACAGACACTGACAAAAATTCGGGGTGAGGAGGGCGCTTGAAGGAAGAGGGACGGCGGGGGAAGCGGTGCACAGGGAGGCCTGCGTGGGGCATGGTGGGAAAAGTGGGGGCGGTTCAGTTTTATTAGAGGTTAGAAGGCAGGGAGAGGAATTACAGGGGGAAAAGGGTTAAGTAAGTCTGTGGGATGAAACGAGTGGATAGAAGAAATACGCTCTAGTCCCCCATTTTACCCCCACCCTGCTTGGTCCTGTGCTTGGCATTATCCAATCAGGAATGTTTGACAGAAAAGGCTGGGATAGCATTTGCAGAAGCAGGGAGAAAATGGAACGTATAGGCCAGACCCACAGTCTGGGCTGCCTCAATTTTTCCCCTAGAGCACTTCTTAATAAAACACAGGAAGGCAGAAATGTCTTTTTAATACTCTCATAGGTAGAAAGAGCGTAGGAACAAAAAACAAATTCTAGAATGGTGATTACTTGCAAACCAATGTCAATGGAATGGCTTGGAGCATCGAGTTTTTCTTTTCAAAAGATGCCCAGTGAAAGGAAAGGTCGGCATGTAATTTCAGGAGGGGAATAGGTTTTGTGAACTTCGTCATCATTTCATTTTGCCTCTATGCAAAGAAAATTGTGTCTTATATTCCAAGTCACAGTACATTTGTCCTCAGATAGTATTACGCCATAGTCACCACCACCAATTTTCTGTCAAAATGTTTACGTTTATATGTGAGTCCATTTCAGAAACTGGCTGTTTGTTAGGCTTGAAGGAATGAAATTGCAGAGAGTTTACTAAATATATACTTTGGCTTTCTTACCAAATTCAGATGCTGCTGGCAGAATTCCATGGCACTGCCATACAGTGCCGTAATTTGGAAGATTCATTTAAGGTGATCAAATTTAAATTTTTTTCAGTGTTTGGGGAAGTTGACTTTGGAGAAAGGTAATTTGAGATTTAACCTTCATTAAATCGGGAACATCTCCCGGTAAACCAAAAAAACTGTTGTTGCTCTTTTCTTTACATTTTGGTTGCAAGAGCCATCCGTGTTTACATGGCTTTTCCCGGGGGGGGAGTGACTTCGGGCTAACTTGTGATGGATGTGTTTTTTATGATTAAAACGAGTACTTTTTAACCTCAGGCTGCGGCAGATGGGTGCCAATATGAAACAGAAACTGAGCCAAAAATTGACTTGTTTGCTTTTTAATCCTTTCCACTCCCCAAATTTTTTAAGTTAAAATCTTAGTAGTTCTCAAGACCTACAGTTTTAATAAATCACATTTCTTGGTTCCAAAGCCCAGTGTTGAATTTTAGCAGTAACATACGCTATTGAATTTACTCAGTGGCGTTGCTTACCTGGGGATCTACCTAATCCTGACTTGTGGGTACTAGTCATGTGCTAATTGTTACAATCCTGGACCTGTATTCCTTCTCAGGAATACCAGGAGGGGCTCTTCCATTTGGAAAATTATAAAAAAGAGAAAAGAATTTTAAAAAGCCTTTATATTTTTATATGAAATTGGTTTGTTCTCCCTTTTGTGTATAGTATATTTAACTGGTTTTGCCATCATGGGTACTGTTTCTTAGAGAAGGAGCCATTGATGTTATAAACTTGCATCTTAGAACAGTGACACACATGTTGTGAAGCACTAATTTCGGCAGACTTATATGACAAAGGAGTATAGGTACAAGAATAACATCAATGTAGTTCCAGTTTAAAAATTTTATTCCTTGTTTTCTAAGTTAGTTAACAGTGAATAGAGCCATGCCTCTTGTCTGGGTTTCTCCTAGACCTTCTTTCACTTTTGCCGTGTTGTTCAGATTATTCTTGATTCTGGCTGCCTTAATTATTCTCTTGCCACATCCTGGTGCATGCCAGATGGCTACCGCTGCTGGAATTGCACCCCGCACGCTGGGACCCTCTGACTCTCATTGCTTAGGGTTCAGCACGTGGCACACAGAGGAGCTCTGCCTCTCATGCCCTCTACTGCTCTGGCTCTCTCTGATCCAGTTCTGAATTGCTGGTATATTAAGCCTTGCTATAAATTGCTTCAAATACATGCAAATGCCTGGGGCTATCAGCACAAAAAGATTATCTTCTGACTGTATGTCCTCCAGGAACGACTCTTCTTTATCTTTCAAAACCTTTTCCTTCCTGCTCACCTGAGTTGTGGAAGCCTACGTGGGGGGAGAAAGTCAGAGTTGCTCGACTTAGCAAATAAGAATAGGAAGGAGGGACAGGGGCAGGGTTTTGTTGGGGGTGGGTCTGAGCTGTCTATTAAATGTCCAACTGAAGATGGTGAATCAACATTAGACCTCTTGGGTAAAACTGGGAGTCGTTGGAATGTAGATATTTGAAGATTAAATCCATAAAATGGATTAAAGCATCAAGGGAGTGAGCACAGATAGGAGAACCAAAAAAAAACTAGCTCTGGCTAGCAGCCCCATGTAAGATTTTGATTATGTTTAACTAATACATAAATTATGTGCTATAAACCTATATAAGTTTACATATTCACATTGGCCTAAAACCTTATTTGAGGATATTTTTAATTGGAAAAAATAGAGAATCCACTTTAATTTGACTTGCTTTTTGTGTTGGGATGTGGTAACGTCACCAGAAAGGGACCAGGACCAACGCGGGTCTGCCTCTGCATGGTCTGGAATGTGTGGGTTTTTCACTTTGTGCAGAAAAGATTTCACAACATGAGTCTGGGTGATTTTGAGAGTATGTTTGTTAAAGCCAGGGACAGTGAAACAAAGGAAAGGCCTAAGACAGAAGAGGCAAGATCACAGCAACAGGAGTGAGTCTAGACAGGGCTGCCTAGATTCAGGAAAGGAAGTCAGCAGCAGAAGTGAGCCATGCTGGGCTGGGTGGACTCAGGAAAGAAAATCACAGAGTCAAAAAGAGCGCCTTGGAGACAGGTTCAGGGGGCTAGCCCAGGACAAGCTGCTGCTGCCCACTGCTCCCCTGGTTGCAAGTCTCCTGGGAACCTTTAGAGTTTAGGAGAAAGAAAGCAAAGACGCATGCCTCGGGAAAGAAGGGGGGCATTGGGTATGCTCAAGGGCGAGCGTGCGCTGTGTCTTTCATCTTAAGGGTTTTTATTTGTTGTCTAAAAGCAGGAGTTTTATGGGAAGTCTCAGGGAGGATCTCAACAAAATATTCAACAGTTCTCCAGGTATGTTTTTAATATGCTGATGCATCAAAATGAGCTTATGTGGATGTTTGGGATCATTCTCTAGTTAGCTTCACTGCTTTACTTTTATCTTGGATTTGTCTGGATCTAATTGTTTTTTTTCCTTGGTTTTTTGTTTTGTTTGTTTGTTTGTTTATTCCTTTGACTTCATCTGTTTAGGGCTTTGGCTGGCACTAATGTAGCACCTGGGTCTCTGTTCTCTATCTCCCTGATCAGGCTGATTTAAGCTATTGCTCTCTGGTTGGGGAGGAGAGGTGTAAACCATCTTCCCCTAAGTATCCTTGGTTAGGGAGGATAAGATCTTGCAATTTATTAGCAAGCTGTTAATTGCTCTGCCTTGTTTACTCATTTTGTCTTAGTTTTCCTATTTCATTTGCCAAAGAATTTTCCTAGCTTCTTACTACCCTGTCTCAGTACTACGAATATTAGCAGAATGTTTTGTTCAGAGAAAGGGGCTCGGGCATAAACCCTTGTGTGCCTGAGCCAGTGTGATAATGAGCTGGATTATAAAAGGTTTCTATTGTATATCTGGTGCTTATTTATATTCCTGGGAAAAGGAAGGCTGGCTTCACTAACTGGGCGTGTAGGTAATTTTTCTGTTTTTGAAGCACCAAAACCATCTTTCTTACATGATTCATTCAACAGCGGTTCCTCCGTCCAAAGGAAAACGTCTTGGCGAGTGTGAATGTGTTTCCATTTTCTTCCTTGTTAATTCCCTTCACATGATAAATTGCAGGGAACTGTACTGAAATCCCTTGAAATTGAAAAGTCAGCCTACATGAATGCTTAGGAGCAAAGGTTTTAAACATAATAAGTCCACAGACATTCAGTCAAGAGAATTTCAGAAACATTTGCAGTAGACGGCTACCGTTCATGGGTGCGTATAGACCTATCTGCATACTTTTCAACAGTTCTGGCTTTGGGTTGTCCATCTGGGTTGTCTAACGGGATTGCAAAACCTCCCGATATTATATGAAATATTTGATTTTTTTAAAGATAAGGTCATCCATGAGGCAGCTCTTCCTTCAAAATGCAGTAAGTGTTTTTGGATTTCTTCCTCTTCCCATCTGTATAAAGGTGACCTGGCTCTCCTGCCGCCCCGGCCTCCCGGTGCCCTCCGAGCCCCCCGCCAGCCGTAATGGAGATTTTCAAGCTACTTGTTTTCATTTTGAATGGAGTGTGTATTCATAAAACATTTATTGCAATTCAAACAGTTTCAGCAGTTCAGGAACCTCATGAAAAACATTTTGATTAATTCAGAATAAAATTTTTATCAGAAAATTTAAAATATCAAAATTATTTTGACTTCTCTGTTATCCAGAATCCAAGTCACAAATTCCTATGTGTGCATTTGTGTATTAAAAAAATCAAAACCCAAAATAAAACCACTTACACTAGTGAACAGATGTTAGGGGAAGGATATATAATCTCAAAGGTTTGCCCCCCCCATTATTAATTATGAAGAGAAAAAAGTACTTTTATAACAAAGAGATCTGGCAGATACTATGTTAACTGAGGGTTAAAACATCATATTACTAGTAATGAGAAAATTGGCATTGTATTATTTCTAAAGAAACACTCTAGGAGGCAAACAACATCATCTGGGAAGAACACATCAAGAAAATGGGACAAAATTTTAACAATTGATGAATATTAGTAAAGGATATGTGAGTATTCTTTGTATTATTTTTCAACTTCAGTGTAAGTTTGGGATCATTCAAAAAATGTGGTGAAAGAAATTATATGTATTTGAAAGGAAAATAAATAGAATTACAAAATATACCTCTCATAATAAATGATCCCATTTTAAGGGGGTTCTTTTAATAGACATCAATGATTATTGTAAAGGCCTTTATAATAATAGTTCATTTTTCATATAGTGCTTTATAATACCAAACACTCTTTTATGTGCCATTTAATGCTCAGAAACTCCAATGATATATTGAATGATCAATCAGTACTATTATTATTTACTTTATGCAGATGGAGGAACTTGAATCCCTGAATTTAAATGCCCTGCCCAAGATTTTATAGTTTAAACACATGGAAAACTGTAACTTAAACCCAGATTACTTAACTCTAAGTGTTCTCTGCATTTTACTGGATTCATCGTGTGTATATACTTGTGAGTGCATGTGTTTTTCCAGGAATTAAAAATTTTTGAAAATTACATGGCTGACTATTAGCTTTAGTGGATAGGCCCTGGACCTAAGGAAATGTATAATGTAATCTCAATTTCTATTTTAAGGGAGACATATCCAGTGTTTCCTATTACTACCCTGCAAGTGAATGAGATTAGTTTTGCAGGGCCAGACCACAGATTATTTTTTGATTCAAGAAAATGCCATCTCTGTACCTTGTGTACTATAGTCTTTTAATACTGGCTTAAAACTTCTCTGTTTATTTACCTATTATGCCCTCATGATAGTTGTAACTTTAATTCTGGTACCTAAATTATTTCAATTCTTGAAAGTTTCACAGATCTTTGTTTTTTTTTAGCATTTGAAAAACAACTCCAAATTAAATAAGAACACCTTATTTAAGTTTTGAAAATTTGAAAAGCAACTTGTATTTCTTCATACACTATGCAAGTAAAAGGGGGGCCAGGCCTACGTTTTCTGTAATTGCTTTTATGATGATTTATTTTATAGCTTCTTTAATGATAAGATGACAAAAGTTGCTATTAGCTTAAGATTGTTTAGCAGTCCTATCTGATGCTTTTCATTACTCCAGCAATTCATACTAACAAAGCCAAACAAATTATAGCACAAGTGTTCTATGGAGCTGAGTAAAGTGGGCCTTGAGACACGGTTTTTTGCTTTGTAATTGTCTCCTTGTGCATCTTGACTCCAGCTTAAATGGTGTTTGGCTGATTCACTAATCATTTATGTAATTCCTAACCTTAATACACAAGACTTGAAGCCATAGCTGGTTTACACTCGTGCTTTCTGGCTGCGGTCTTACTGCCTAATTGTTGCAGGAAGTCTGACTTCTCCTCCATCGCTGCTACCTCTTAGAACAAAGCCATTAAACGGTGTGATTTAATGCTGTCATGCATGCAGCTGACATGCTCTATCCGTTCCTCTCTTTGTCACTTAATCAAGTGATTATTGTATAGCTAAAATCAGGCAATGAAATTTGAAAAAGAAATGTAACTGGGAGGCCAGTTCTAACACATATTAAAATGTTATATAGCTACAATAATAAAAATAATAGGGCACTGATATAAAAAAATCAATGCAAACAGAGACATGGCTAACTCTGGAACAGACCGTAGTTTCATAACTCAGCACAAGATGAAGAAATGTGATCAATTACTACATCAATAAAAATATTTGGTAATAACACATAACACACACCAAACATATAACATATACCAGAGCCAGTTCATGACAGGTTAAAGGGTTAAATATTTTTAAAAAATCAAACAATTTAGAAAAAGGTAAGAATCAATTCCTATAAAACCTGGCAGGCACATGGAAGTTCATGTGGGGAGAATTTCTTTGGTTTAAAAGCTGGTAAAAGAAAATGAAAAAAATAATGGGTAAACGTTGAAGACTTCTAGATACAAGAAAAGAAAAAGAAAAAAAGAAGGGATCAAACAAATGAAAAGGTGACTAAATGTCCCCAGCCAATAGGAGAAACAAAGAATTAACATTATTACGGCCATGAACCTCTAAGAACAGATATCAGGCAGCAAAGCCTGAGGGAGTCATCTTAAACAATCCTGAGAAGGAATTGGATAAAGGATGGAAAACCCTGGGAACTGCCTTCAGCTCCTCATTGGACCCAGCCTTTTCAGAGCCGATGATCCTGAAAGGCTAGATACCAGCAAACAAGCATCGGATCTTTTCTGTGTTCCAAATAACTAATTTTGGCCACTTTGGTTATTTACTATATATTTCTTAAAGGGACAAACTCCATTAACAGTAAGATGTAGACTAACCACACATTTTGAAATGTAAGGAAAAATGAGGCGGGGAGGGAGAAAGACTTCCAATGAGCAGTTGTGTGAAAATCTCTTCAACCAAGTCATGTCAGGAGCAACTGCTCTTTCCTTTTAATGCCTTAGAAACCACAAGGTAGGGGGCCACGTGGGGATCCTTGTGGCAGCAGAGAGTTCATGGACAAGATGAGCAAAGGACCCCAAAATGTAATTCACAAGAGGAAACAGAGATAAACGAACAAATGGAGAAACATTCAACCACACTATAATTAGTAAAATATATTGTTTCTGAAAATGAGGTACATTTTCAACTGCTTAATCAGCCACAGTTTTGTTCAAAGTAATGCTGTTTACTTCTGATCATTAATGAAAGGGGCACCATTGTGTATTGCTGCTTTGTTGGAATTACTTGGAAAATAACAAACACTTTAAATATTTAAAATATTTAAGAATATTTAAAATGTATATATTTTAACTCCAAAATTGAAATAAATATCTCTATCATGAGTGCATAATCTATAATAGTACAAAAGTTTTTTGCACAAAGATGTATATATATCCCATAATTTTTCTCAGTATTGGAAAATGATAGAATTTAATAGTGTATCCATTGTTTGGAATGTTATGCTGTGATTTAAAATAGTGAATAGAAACAACAGGAAAAAATGGCCAAAAGATTTAAACAGCAATTTAGCAAGAAACGAATAATACTTTTATCAAAAGAAGCTCAAACTATGTATTGTTCAATGAAATAAAATAAAAACACAGACTACTCTTTTTTAAAAATTTATATTTTCAAAGACCAACAGAAAGAGCATGATATCTATTGTTATTAAGGCTATAGAGAATATGGTACTCCCATACGCTCTGGACTATGGTGTAAATTGGTACAACATTTTTAGAGAACAGCTTGTCAGTACCAATCATATACAAAATATATAAAACTGATGATCAACAAATTCTGCTTTTAAGTTGACTCTCACAGAAAAACTGAAAAAAGGTTGACAAGAATGTTTATTGCAGCCCTGGAACATCAAAACACTGAAGAGAACTTAAATGTCCGTTAGTATTTCAATTATACAACCATATTAAGGAATATTGCACAGTCATTAAACAGAATAAGCTGTTTTACCTACTAACTAAAGATACCAATGATATGCTGTTGAGTCAAAAGGCAAACTACCGGGCAATGCATAGAGCATGATCCTTTAATTGTGCTTCCTCTCTCTGTCTGTCTAGCTGCCTGCCTGTCTGTCTACCTCATCTACCTAGTATCTATCTCTACATCCCTATCTGAGAATATACACTAAGAAACGGGAAGGTTAACAGGTGTGGGATTTCACATTGCAATTTTATACTTATATTTACATATATAATTTTATAATTAAAAATAAGTAAAAGAGAAACATGGTATTCTAAGGAGTATAACATAACAAAACTTATGATGTTAAGTATAAATAGAGAAGAATGTAAAATTATTAAGTACAGGTAAAAGAATACACCGTTCTACATTGTATCAGTACTAAAACTATATAAAGTAACAGATAAAATTTAAGCTTAAAAAAGTACACAGATATACATACCTGAGTACTAAACATACTTATTCCAGGGACATGAGTGATGGAAATTATTGGGGTTTTTTTTTTTCTGTGTTTTTTAAATAGTGTACACAACACTTTATGGTGGTAAAAATAACTTAAAGTAGTGTTTGTAAAACATTATTTAATTTGATTTGTTCCCTTTTTACTGTCTTTCTGTATTTTCTTTTAGCATTGAAAGAGTTTTATCTAAACCTATTCCCTTCTTTCAACAGATTTGTCCAGATTATTATTTTTTTGACAACTTTCTCATCCAAGGCTTAAATGATTCACTCTGACAACTTTCTCTGGAACCAAATGACTCTCTTGCCTCAGTGGATGGTTGTAGCATCTTCAGTTTCTCAGAAAACCTCCCTGAAATGTCTATAAACAAAGTTCTGGGTTGCATATGCCTCTGGCTTGGCTGAGTAAAGCACTTATTTTATTCTGGTGGGTCTTAGAAGAGCAACCTCTCAATTATAAACTACATGTTGAACTTACTCTTAGTAAGAAGACGTTCTCTGATTCTCTTCCTGTAGAAATGAACTTCTCAGCTGACCTGGAAGTGGCGAATGCAACGTGAGGTGCAATGAGTGGTGGAGGAGAGACATTAAGTTATTCTGAAGCATCACATGAGCCCAAATCAATCTTTATTTCCACGTTGGGGATATATGTTCCTTCCCGTTTTTTTGGCAGTGAATAATGGGAGAGGCAGTTCTGTCACTCATTAGGCTTGGGTGATGGCAATTTCTTCCCTCATGGATAGAAATGGTGCACACATGCATTGGTCAGCATGGGTGTCCATCTAGATTTACTCCATGACACCATTTGCCCAAAGACTGGGGAAAGGAATATCTATAGACCACAGAAAACAAAAGGATTTTGAGTGACTAGAGCTTAATGTATCTCTGATCATGTGAATTAATGTCCACACCCCTTTAATCCAGGCAAGTCAGCAGCCCCATGAAGGCTATAAAGGAGACAGGGTGGGATTTAATTCTTCTCTGGGATCAAGGTGCTATGAGCAGAAGGAGAAGGGAATTAAGCCTCCTTGTTAGACCCAAGTGCTGGTGACAGGCTGTGATCAGAGCCTATAAGTTTTCATTTATCTTGATAAAAATTATAAAAGCTATACTGGCATTCTTCTACTTCAATTCCAAAGTAATAGATGGTAGTAAGGAAGAAAAGACAGTCTATAACACAAAGACAGTAGCTAATATAATTTGACAGAATAAACATATTTTTGTGATTTATCAAATGTTTAGATGATACATTAACTTAACATAAAGATAATTATCTTCATCAAGCATCACCCCCACTCTAGAGAGGAGGCAACTGAGAGAAGGGACCAGTTGATCCTTTAACAACCCTCACACAGGAAGGTGGCAGACAGAGCTCTGGCCAGCCTCTCTTGGTGTAACAGCCACCCTCACAACCTATTCTTACAGGAGCAGTTGCCATGGCTAATACTCGACCCCTGCAGCACGGGAGGCAGGCCTGCTACCCTCGTTACTAACGGCTTCTCCCAGCTGTAGGCAGTGTCGTGGAAGGAAAAAAAAAAGTCACACTGCCAAATTAGATTTCCAATGCGTGTAGGTTTCATAAAGCAAAGCGAAGCCAGGGCACGTAGTCCGTGGCTGATGATGAAAAGGGACACTTATTGAGATGGATGTCTTTCTAAATGCAACAGTTGCACTATGCGTGCACATGCCTGTGTGTGAGTGTATGTGTATCCTTCTGTGTGAGTGTATATAGCAGTGTAAAAAAATATGATCCTGAGGATGGCAAACCCCAAGCCTCATTAAATGCACGTTCCTGAAAAATACCGATGTGCCATCGAACACAAAATATTCATGTATTTCTGATGGAAAGTATCGTTCTTCAGAGCATGTTGGATACATATGATGCTATAAACCCAGGGCTCACCAAGCAAGATGTTCCCAGTGGCTTAGCAGACAGGAGGCGAATCTTGCTCTTGTGATTTTATATGCTTTGGGGAATGGAAAAAACAATGTCTCTATTGCTGAAAGCTCCTGGGCAAACAAATAAAAAAAATGAATAACAGCATTAGCAGTCTATGCAGGAAACTCACAGTTAGGTTAACAAAATATAAATACTTGCAGTGGCCAAAGAATAGCACATTTGATTAGGAAGGTGGGAGGTGGGCGGTTAGGGGCCGAGGGTGACGAAAGTGCTGGCGCGGGCTTATGAGCTCACTTTGCGTGGCTTAGGGACTGTGGCTGTATTCCCCCCAGTGACACTGGCAGTGGAAATCTTAATACGTTATCACATCCCAGGCCAGGCCGCCAGCGTGGCACATTACGAAATATGTTAAAGGAAAATTCACTGCCTTGCAGTTTACATTCTGAAGAGTCTAGAAATAAGCCCGCGAGACTTCTCTGGAGGGGAGGTTAAAAGAGAGATACTTCCCGGGAAGAGCCAAAGTGATTTAAAGGATCGAGCATCAAGGCGCAAAGCATCCAGGACCTGGATGCTGAAATGCAGCTGACCAACATGCAGAGCGCAGGGACCTGCGTTCGGCGCTCTCGGGCAGCTTCCTGGGAACATGGGGGGTGTGCACGGCCCAGAGGACCAGAGCTCAGTGCCCCAAGGTAAAAAGCTGTATGTTCTTTCATGTTAACGCTTTTACCGTTGTTGGCAGAAGGCACTCCTGGCAGGTATGTGTCAATAAATACATAATGTGAAGGTGAGGAAGAGTCTCAGCCTTTTGAGGACTCAGTGTCTTAACCTCTTGGACAAACGTAGGTAGGACCCCTGACTTGCCAGGAAGAACAAGAAAGAAAGCAGCGACATTTGAACACCTGCTCGGTGGAAGGTACTGGGATTGTTCCTCACACCAATTTTATCCATTTCACGTTCTCAAGAATCCTGGAAGATGGAAGTGTTGAAGTCCACGTTTTTAAGGAAGAAATGGAAGTGACCCAAATGTCTGTGACTAAAAATCCCTGGGCTGTTTCTACCTCACCATAAACCTACTGTTTATATACTTCCTTTAAAGTGTTCTTTTTTTTTTGTTTTTTGTTTTTTGTTTTTTTTTGGTCTTTTGCCTCATAACTCTGCAATGCTTATAGCCATATGTTTACTGTACATGAAGTCAACTCTTCAAGTCTCAGGACCTGCCCTCCAGCAAGAGAAAACAGGAAGTCACAGGTGGTTAGGCGTGTGTCTTGAACACTCCCACGCTTCCTCATGCTCCAAGTGTTCTCTCCCGCTGCTGCGCTCTTCCTCTTCCTCCTCCCCCACCTCCTTCCTCCTTGATCTCTCAAGGGTTCAGGCTCTATTAATTTGTGGAATCGAGCAGTGATGTGGAATAGGAAGCTATGGAGATGGAAATGACCTTTCTCTTCCCTGGCGGAAGCCAATCTAGTCCGTAAAAGGGCGCCTGATATATGTTTAATATTTTATAAGCAAAAGCTCATATGGTCTTGTTATATTTCCTCCTTGGGTTAGGGAGTTTGAATTTGGACCTTGGTCAATGGGCGGGATTTGGACCTTTTCAACTGATATCCCAGGAGCTGAACAATGGAGGTGGGGTTATACAAGGAATGTTCAAATAGATTTAGACTGGGAGTCAAAGTACTCGTGTATTGATAACAATAAAGAATGCTTGTAATGAAAAATGATAATAGAAATTGCATTTAGCAGTTGCTATATGAGCTGGACTAAGGGATTTACACATGCTATTGCATCTAATACTACTTACATGACCTTGGACAAACTCGTTCCCCTGCTAGTGCCTGGTACTCCAATAGTCAAAAGGGTGTTAGATTTGATCACGGAATCATTACATTTTTAATCATTAGGAAAAAACCTCTTAAAAATCTTTACTAAAATTCTTTATACCTGTGGAAATGCTTTGATCGAAGCCCATGATCTCTAATTCATGCTACTCTGTCAACTCCTCGGTACCGCCTCAGGAACGCAGCCTGGAAACCTAGATAAAAGCTTGTCAGTTTCTTATTTTAGACCATGGCTATAGGGATACATAGCATCATGTAAATTATTGATAGAGCTCTGTGAGTTTTAGAGTTAATTTCTGTGGCCAAAAGGGATCTAAAGTTAAGCAGCCAAGGCGATCTTAGCTCCTATGGAGAACTGGGGAGGGTGGCATTGTCAGAGCCTGGGAGTGACCACAAGAGTCATGGCATGGACCGCAGACTTTTAAACTTGTGATACTAATTTCTGGGGTAAGGAAAGCCACAGTGAGCCTATTACAGAGAAAAGATTCCATGCTCTGACTTTGGCTGATGGTTGTTGTGAACTTGGGATTCAGTGTTTCACTTGATGAGCCCTCCCTGCTCCCTGAGCGTCTGTGAAGTAAACTGTGATATTTTCTTAGAGGTCCCAGAGGTTTTCTGGATTATTTTCCTGTTAGGGGCTGGTTTTTATAAATGCAACTCCTTCCAATCAGATCTACCTAACATCAGCATGAGATCATGGAGCAATACAGGCAAAGAGATTTTTGAACCAAAACCTGAGTTTACTTGTGACATTTAGTGGCCCTCCCACCTCCTAAAGGCAATGCCCACTCACTGTAGAATCTTAGACAATATCTTAAACTTGCTGTATCTTGTTTTCTTCCTGTTCTGTAAAATGGGTATAATAGCAATAATAATATTCACTTTCAGAATTGCTGCGAGGATTACATGAATGAATACATACAATATGTTTGAATAGTTTTTGGTACACAGTAAGTGCTATATAATTGTTTATATAATTGTTTATAATAATTATTGCTATTATTTTTATTCCTTTGGAAAATCAAAGAAGTATAGAATAGATAAAAATCAGTAACTCTTCTACCCAGAAATATCTTGAATTAGTAACATACTAAATAATTTTTTTCTTATTTTATTCTGTGAATTAATACTTATTAATATTATTAATATTTTTTTACAGAGTCAGCTTTACACTACTGGATGACATACTCTTTAGCAATTGGATATTGCACCGATTTATCATGAGCCTTTTCTATGGCCATGATACCCTTCAATCACATGCTCTTTTCTGACTGTAAGATGAAGTGATCTCTCGCTGATGGATATTTTGTTTTTCCATTTTCCGAAATGATTATTTAAAATGCTTTAATGGGCTTGTTTGAAGTGATTAGCACTATGATGCAAATGACGTTCAGGTTCATAGAGAGGGTGCAGTAGGCCACCAGCCAAGGAACAGGGAGAACCAAGGGCCCTGGGGCTTCTCCCGCTGTGCTACGCTGCCCCCTGCTGAGTGGAAGGAGAAGCAGAGCCCTGGGGACAGCTTCCTGCCACTTAAGTTCCTCCGAACGATCTCAGCTCTTACGTGGCTGATGGCAAGAAACAGAGGGGCCCATTTTCAGTCGCCACCATGGCTTCTCTTCTCCGATCTACCTGCAGCCTCTCCTTGCAGGTTGCTGAAAGGGAAAACAGGAAGCCTGACTCTTGAAGTGATGGGGGTGTCTGTTCTGGCTGCTTGTGTACTCTTCCTTTCTCCTTACGCATCTTCTCTGGCTCTCAGCATGCTTCCCTCTCTCCAAGGAGGCACCGGCCATTGGAATTTGTTTCCACTTGTTATACAACAGACGCAGAGACGACTGGCCTCGGTGACTGCCAAGGCTGTCGTCCCTTACCCATTGGTTGGAAGCCAGCTAATAAGACGAGGGAGCTAATGGGATTAGGTGTGATATTCCTCCACAGGTTGGGCTGGAATTCATTGATCACATCTCATTCATTGATTCATTCATGCAGTTAATATTCATTTTTCACCTACCATGGGCCAGGCTCTAGACTAAGTGAACAAAAGAGACAAATTTTCTGCTTTCGTGGAGTTTCCATTCCAGGGATAAAAGAAAGAATTTAATAAAACCATGCAAGAATATAGTGCAGCAGAAAAACAAAGCAGGAGAAGGGGAAAGGTAACAAGAGAGTGAAAATGAGTGTTATTTTTAGTAAGAGGAGGTCTCATTGAAATGATATTTGAACTGCTCTCCAAAAGAAGGCAGAGAATAGGCCATAGGACAGAGGAGGTTGGGCTACTGGGCCTGAACGCACTGCTCCAGGCTGAGTTTAAATGCCAAGGACAAATTTGCTATGGGAAAACCACCTGGTCCAAAAGCTGCTGCCTAATTAATCACTTTCGGAAAGACCCAGGTGGCCTGCTTGCTCCACTGTGTCTTCGCTTGCTGTTTTCACAGTTTCCCGAGCAAGACCAGGAATTTCCTCTGCGCGAGCCCTGGGCTCAGGCTTCCTCTCCGTCTCCATCCTGCTTTGTGTTAACAATGTATATGGAAGCCATTTATTTCATCAATAGGTATTTCAAAATGTGTTAACATTTCTCTTTGTCTGATGGCATTCTTGATTCCCAGCTCTGCTTTTTCCTTTTTTAACTTATCATTTTGGGATGATTTCAGGCTTGCCATATAGTTGAAAAAATATACCAAAAAACAAAAACAAAAGCAAAACAAGAAAACCCACAAAACACAAAACAACCAAACCAAACCAAACCCAAAACTTGTCTTCCTATTTACATTTTTCCAGATTCACTTACTCTTTTCTTTCTCTCTTTATAATTTTTTTCTGAACCATTGAAATAAAGGTTGCATATATTTTATAACCTTTCTCATTTTATTACCTTAAATATTACTCAGTATTTTCTAAAACAGAGATGTTCTTTAACATAAATACAATAGTTACAGAATTCAGAACATTTAACATTAATACAAAAATGTATTTAGTCTAAATCTCCATTCCAATTAAAAGAAATTTTCCCACACATTACTTCTACAGCATTCCCCTGCCCCGCTCTCCGTTGGAGTATCTGGTCTATATTGCAGAATACATTTAGTATTCATATTTTTTTAGCCTTCTTTAATCTGGAGCAGTTTCTCAGCCTTTCCTTGTCTCCTCTGGCATTGCCATTTTTTTAAGACAACGCAGCAGTGATTTTGTAGATTGTCTCACAGTTTGGATTACCTGATGCTCCCTGATTGGACCTTTCGGCATATTTGGGAGAAATAGTACATGGGTTACATTATGTGCTTTTTAGAGCATCACATAAGAAGGCTCATGATAACACTGTGTTACCCATTTTCTTCAGTCTGGGGTTAACATCATTTCTTTTGTTATATAATTTGCAGAAAGCCATATTCAGACTATATTCAACAAATACATCATAAATAGATTTAGCATTCCATTGGTGATTCATTCCTCATTTATTTTACTATTAATGCTGACAAATAGGAATTTTCTAATTTAACCATTCTTGTATATTTATTAATTGGCATCTTGACTATCAAAAGAGTTTTTTTCCTTATCATCTGCCTATCATTTTTTTTTATTTTTCTTTCTTTCTTTGATTTGTATTTTATTCAGTGGGTTATAGTCCAATACTGTTTTGTTTATTTCTATGCTAAAATTTTCCCAGAAACAGCCAGGGTGGGCTGCTTCAGGGTGACTTCTATGTCTTATTGGTATGCCTTCATTTTTCTTTTTCTTTTGGGGTTACTCTTTTACCTTCTAGTAAAACAAGAGGTTCCAGGTTCATCCTGCATTTTCTGTTTCCCAAACGTGGAAACAGCCATTTCTTCAAGGAGCCTGAGCGCTGTCCTCATGCCGTGAGGGTGGTGTTGGTCCAGGCCCTTCAGGGCCTGAGCTGGGAGAACTCCCTGCTGTTCCACTTTAACTCTCAGTGTTCTTCCACATTTTCCCTCCTTCTATGGAGGTTATCTTTCCTCTTTCATACTAAAACCCTGGCTCTCAAAAGCATCAATCTAGTCATTCCTAAATTATCTAATACATTAAAAACGGTTGCAGAATTGCTTTCCTCATACCAGTGAGCAAAGCCAAACTACTAACAAGAATTCAGCATGTGTTTGCTGTTCTTGTACTTCTGTTTCTGGCTGAGCGTGTATGGTAAACAACGTACGAATTCCAAAATCATTTATCTTAATCTCCCCACCCATGAAGTGGGGTTGTATTATTCATTTGAGTTATAAAAATAGTCACAGGGATGTAAAGTACAGCTTACAGATTATAGCCAATAATATTGTAATACTCATGTGTGGCATCAGTTGGGTACTAGACTTATTAGGGTGACCGCTTAATAAAGCATATGAATGGTTAATTACTATGTTATACACCACAAACTAATATAATATTGTAAGTCAATTGTAATTGAAAAAAGCAAAAAAGAAAAAGATAACTATGTGAGCCTGCTTGTATCCAGTTTCAGGCTTTATTTCCCCATTGTTGTTTGGTTGCTTATTTAATGTTATAGGCCCCCAAAATAAAAATAAAACAAAATTGTAAAGGATACTCAGAGAAGTATTTCTGCTCTTTCCTTTAGCCTGATTCTCCCTCCTTTTGTGCCCCTTTTAGGTAACAAGTTTTATAAGTTTCCAGTTTATCCGCCCCCTCTGTTTTTGTGTGTTGTTGTATTTAGTAAAAACTAGGCAGATATACGTACTGTAATAGGCGGAATTCTAAGATGGCCCCCAGTGAGTTGGTCACACCTGTATAACCTCCCCCTCCCCAAGTACAGGTGGCAACTTTGGAAACATGTCACAGGTCACTCCCTTGATTATGTTACATCACATAAAAAGGGAGGGAGGAAGAGGGATTCCACCGCTGGCTTTGAGAAACCAACCTGCCATCCTGTGAGAAGACCTGTGAAAGCACCTTGTGACAGGGAACAGTGAGGTCCCTTAAGGGGGGGGAGTGGCCCCAGCTGACAGCCAGCAGGGAAGCGAGGTCACAGCGAGGTCACAGCTGCGATTCCAGTGGGACCTGCCCAGAGTTTACTGGGTGGGGCAGCCCAGCAGTGGAGACAGTAGTACTTCCAATGGATGGTTCTGTGACATGATTCTGGGTATTGCCCCTGTTGACCCCAAAATAAGGCTTTTCTCCACCCCAGAGAGCTGATCAAAACCGTGCTGTGTAAATATGCCCGATTCAGCTTCTGTTGCTTCTAACTGAGCACCCTGATTAATGTACTAGATGTCGCATTTTGCCATGTATCATGCGCTCCCATGTATACTGTGCACCCAGGTTTTTGACCCAAACTTTCAGAGGAAAAAATCTTTCATTTTAATTTTTTAATTCAATTTTTTATTTATATATAAAACTGATTATGGTATTCCAGGGTATTATTTTGCACATGAATACTGCTATTGCTTTCTAGAGTTATTCTTTTAATGCATAAGCATAAATAAGAGAATTAAAAACATTTCTATAGATACAGAATTAGTACAATCCACGTATAGCACACATCCTTATTTTTCCCTCAAAAATTTGGGCAAAAAAGTATGCATTATACACAGCAAAGTACGGTAAGTCCCTAACCTCCTTGGGGCTCAGTTTCCTTCTCTGTAAAATGGGCTGTGTGGTTTGCATATTTCGATGAGTCAGGCTAGCGATAGTAAGAGGGCTTATCGAAGACTGTTTATGCCCAAAATTAACGCGATAAGAGTGAAAGTTCTTTGAAGCAGAGATAACAAACCACAGAATGGCTCATTTAGGCGTTTCAGACACTGTTTCACACTCTCTTGGTTCCAAAGTGGTCAGTGACCTGGCAGTGAGCTTCTCACTCCACACAGTGAAATCCTGCATCTGTTAGGGTGTGCTGATCACAGAAGGAAGACAAGACTGTTTTAGAAAGTATCAGACTATGGTTCCTTCGAAGGTTTTTAAAGGGGTGTCCAGTATGCCATTGTGGACAAAAAACACTTTCTGTGGAAATCGCAGTATTTAAACTACAGAGCTGATAGAAGGAGCCCGAGATACAGTCTGGGAAGGCCAAGAGCCCAGGGAAAAAGGGCTGACAGTCAGAACATATAAACTGAACATGCCATTATTTTCCAGGGGAGGAAGAATTGATATATATATTTTTTGGAACAAAATGAAGATTTTTATAAAACCACCGGTTTCTTTTTGGAAAATATTTCAGGGTGTTTGACATTCACAGATCTTTATTTGCAATGTGAGGTATTTTTCAGGTTACCAGAACATAAATAAATTTCACACTTTCAGCAGTAAAGACAGTTGAGCTGTCACAAGCTTGGACATGGGCTTTATAAAGCATAAAACTTGTAGTTGTTTTGAAAACATGCAAATTGAGAAGAAACATATTAGTTGGTGTAGCTTTCACCAATAAGAACCCTTTGAAGGCTGGAAGAAACTGAGTGTTCTTTTTATAACAACATGAAATTTAAAAGGTTAATTTCTGGTGATTTTTTAGTGTTTCACTCTAAGATGTAACAAGAAAAAGGTTAAAGCACATTTTTCCAATCATTTGAAAAATCACACTGACACTGTTATGATGAGCTGCTTAAATGTTAAAATGTCCGCATTCTTGCTTACCAACCTGAAAATATTGGTAAGACATTAGTACATTTTCCCATCGACTCACCTTAAACGGTCATGAGAATGATGAGAACGGTGGTCCCTTGGTGTCGTGAGGGAGGGTTCCCATGATCTCCATGGATACCAAAATCGATGGGTGCTCTAGTCCCTCATAGAATGGCACCGTATTTGCATATAACCTATGCACATCCTCTCATATACTTTGAGTCATCTCTAGATTACTTATAATACCTAATTCATGGTAAATGCTATGTAAACAGTTCTTACACTGTTTTGCTTAGGGAATAACGCCTAGGCAAAAAGTCTGTACATGTTCACTACAGACAAAATGATCATAGACCTAACTATAAAGTACATGTCAGCAACAACATAGTACCATTTTTTTCGATTATTTTTAATTTATGGTTGTTTGAATCTGAGAATGTAGAGCCCATGGATATGGAGTGCTTACTGTAGATGAGAGTTTTCTGCTATTTGTGACCGATGGGTCCTTCCTTAGATGTGTTGTTGGCACAGATACGTATTTTTACCTCTGGTCAAAAGTCCCTCAAAGCTTTTTACTTCTTTCCAATAGTGGAGTGGAGCACCAGGGATCTTTAACAGCTATTTCATGATGTCCTTAGTGTACCTTAAAGATATTTGCACTTCTAAGTCTATGAAACACAGGCATTTGTAACAAGTTATATGGAATTGGACAACTAATTAACCAACATGTGGTATTGTCAACAATTTGTTTTGAATTCATCCCTTTACTCAATGGTACATTCAGCTGGAATTTACTGAGTATCTACCGGGTGTTGGACACTGTGCAAGGTGCTAAGGCACAGTGGTGAGCAAACAGATCTGGCCTCTAATCTCATGTCTAGTGAGAGACATATAGTAATCAAACAGTGACCCCAAATCAGTAAAATGTTAACTGTGCTAAATGCTGTCGAAACATGTAAAAATAAAATAGCAGAAGATATTGAATACCTGCCCTGGGTCCTAGTCAACTTTCTATTCCCAAGGACAATCAATTGACTGTCAACTACTCTCTTATTAAAGGTCAGTTTAATTATTATTTCCACCTCACATCAAGACCTACTGTCAGTATTTATAACAGGGAACTTCATCAGGTTCTAGAGACCGGGGACAACTTTTCTGAGGAGTGACTGCTGAACTGAAAGCCGAAGGAAAAATCTGCAGGTACCACGTACGCGGCAGAAGGACGAGAGCTTTGGGCGCAGGGCGCAGCTTGTGTAAATACGCAGCCTACCCCAGGGGATGGTCGTCCCAGGAGGCTGTGACTTATTACTTGGCGCACACCACCCGCTCTCAAGACCCAGTGACTACACACACAGTCCACACTATCAGCATCCAACTCTTCTGCACGAATGTCAAGAGACTAAAATGGAGAGAGTATCCCGGTAAATGGAGAGCAGCAAATTAAGAAAATTCCATTACAGTGGACTTGGTAAAAGAGAGGGCTTAGAAAAAGCCGTTCATTCTGTAACGAATAACATGCAGAAATGAAGAATGTCAAAAAATGTACCCAATATGCCACTGTCCACAATATGGAGTCACCACATTGGTAATAAAAATGAAAAGTGATGTTTTTAAAGAAAATATTTTTAAAAAACAAGGAAAATCTTCCATAGAAACTGAACTGTACCCTCCAAGAAATAAATATGAACTAAAAACCATGCCTGGAGAATGAATGAAGATGGCATCGAAGTGTGCCAGCCCAGCAAGGACGAGCCCCCGGAGCAGCTGGGGTGCCGACGACCAAGGACTGTCCATCTGGGGTTGCCTCAGCAGCAGAGAGCCATTCATTGCCCGTCCAGCCCTCCCCAGTGACCAGCATGCACTGACCGCCCAGCACAGGGGTCTGCAGGCCTGGCCATTTCATCCTACACAGGATGTCACTAATAAATCAGGTTCCCCTTGAGATTGGTCAGAGCTATCATTCGGAACTACGTCAGTGTGTGATTTTCCTCTGCCCGGTCCTGACCTTGCCCTCTACCTTTCACACATGTGGATTCCATCTTCTAATAAACATCCTTCACCCTGAAGTCCGCCTCAGACTCTGCTGCTGAAGGAATCCACCCTGAGATGGGGGGGGGGGGGGGGGGGGGGGGGGCAAGCGCTCCTGCGGGAGATGCTAAGTTAAGAGCATGTGATGAAGTGGGAAATGGCAGCACTAAGGAAAGAAATTAAAACACATTATGCGATAGAATTTAAACCGCACCAGAAGCGGCAGAAATTGACTTGCAGAAAATAGAGTCAGCTATGTGAAAGGCAATTATGAAAAAACCTGCAGAATGCAGTGGAAATGGGCCAAGGGGAAAGCAATTAAAGATAAAGTGAACTATTAGGAAGTTAGGTGCTTCTACAAAGATGAAGGTTAATGAACAAAATAACCAAAATAATTATGGACTAGGAGAAATATAAATAGTATTTTTTTTCTTATTTAGGGGGATATGTGAACTTGACGTGTGCATCATGTTGCTTTAGTCTGAGACAAAAATGTGGGTGCACGTGCCTGAGAGGAGAGAGGTGATCTCAGGACACGAGAGAGAAAGAGGGGGAAGTGGTCAAATAAAAGGGAAAAGCCAGTAAAAAGTGTGTTAATGCCTGCTACTATAAACTTCTGGGTCAGAGCTACAAGGTGCAAAAGACCTCAGAATAATTCTACCAGGAAGCGGGGCACTGGGGCAGTTAGTGCTGACTGCCATTCTCCGTTGTCGAGGCTGATGGAGGGGCATCGGCTCTGCGACGCCACAAGCGCAGGCAGCCGGGAGAGCGCCCGGTGCCGGGCAGGAAAGCCTGCCGGGGGACGAGAGGCAAGTTCAGGCTTTGCTGGTGGGGGCGGCAGGCATCCTGGGAGCCATCTGCATCTGCAGGGAAGTTCGGGTGGACAGAGAGGGTACTGGGCATGGATCCTTGGCTTTTGAAAAAAACAGTAAAAACTGATCAAGATTGAGGCAATTTAGGTAGGTTAATAAAATTCAAGAATGTACAAGCACATAGAAACTTGTACAAACACATAGAGAAAAAATATCACAAATAGAAAAGATAAACAAACCACTATTTGCACTTGAAATGACAGAAAACAAAGGAACCGATTTGCAGAGTGTTGTAGGACTATAAATATGTCCAGTCAATAGAATGGCGATTCTATTGGACAGAATCAACCCACTCAAACCAAATTCCCATCACTGATGGGAACCTGTGCCATTAAAGAGCTACTGGTGTCCCCTGGGTGCATGGTACTCATTATGGTTAATATTCGATCCCCTGAACATTGTATTTCCAATATTTGGCACACAGAAGGCACTCAGGAAAAACTTGTTAAATGAATTAACATGTGGGTGAAGACATTTAACATAAAATAACATTGGTAATTATATACACAAAGAGAAGGTAGCTCCAATAATTCTTTCTATTCAGAAAAATATTTTAAATGGTTTACGAAAGTAATATATCCTCTAATTAAAGCAGTACTAATTCTACATTAATGCACGTGGTTAGGAGAAAGTATGGTCTTCCTCTGTCTAACTCACCAAACACAACCACTGCCTGGTCAGGGCATAGCATTTGGCTTATTTATGTATCATAGGCACAGAATTACCTACACAAGTGTGTGTATGTGTGCACACGCACGCATACACATAAGAGGAAAGAGGCTTGTATACCTTGAATCTTTGAAACCCCAATTAGAAAATGAACAAAACTATAACCCAAATAAACGTTAGATTTAATAGAAACATTAAATTAAACTGATACATGTACAAATGTATAAACATAAAAGTACCGCCAATTAAAAATATAAATTATAATGTTAAAAAGGAAAGTAGAACTGCTGTAGGTTTGTGTCTAGGAAACAATAATAAAAACACTACAAATTCTATAAGTTAGAGCTGAAATTATATTCAGAGGAAAAATGTATAACAAAATGTTAATCTTACAATAATAATAAAAATAAATTAATTAAACTTCCAATAAGAATTTTATTACAGAAAAAAAGACTATAAATGGAAAACAAAATGAGGAAATAAAGATAAAACTAAAAATTAACATATTATAAAATAAAATAGCAGACTTGATAAATCACATAATTAAGAAAACAAATACATAGCATACAATGAAAGGGAAAATACATAAAATTAAGAGTAAGAAAGCAACTGCAGATACAGAGACTCATTGAAAATGTAGAGATTACACGAAATGCACAATTTTCAATAGAATGCAGTAATCAAAGCTAACAATTGCCTTCCAAGTAGCAAAGAAGCAAGCATAATGTATAAAGAGTACTAGATATCTTCACAGGTAAATCATTTCAAGAAGTTGGTGATTTTAGTGGCACTTATTCTATTCTGGAGCATTCTATATAAGTATGCAAAGTTCTGAGTCACATGTTGGTTTATTACAGATTTATCACAATAGTAAAAATATAAACACTATGTAGATACCCTTTGAAAGCGCATGGGCGAATAAGGGAAGACTCATCTATACAGTGTGCAAGCGGGACAAGGGAGCTGGGCCACTATTCTGAAAGGGCACACCAAGAAAACGTTTCCCAGGGAGAATGACAAAGCAATGTGTGGTGCGCTTTGAAGGGTGAATAGGAGTTAGTCACCCAAAGACGGGGTCAACGGTAGGCGTGTTAGGGAGGTGATGGCAAACATCAAATTGTGGAGGCGTAATCCAAGCAAGACTGATGTAAAAGAAAAAAACTTGTACGTGGATGGGTAGGCCTGGGACCAGTGATGTGGGCGAAAGAATAGGAAATTAGAAGAATTGGTCCACATCTTTAAAATCCTAATCAAAATGTGATTGGTCCAATACGATGAAAGTAGCTGCATTGCAGAAAGCATTACCTTCAATTTACATACTAAATAGATAAATAAAATATGTATGCCTACAAAAGTGTATTGCCAACTTTAATTCCCTATCTCTAGAAAACTGGCTCAATCATTCACCCAGTATGGTATTGGGAAGTTACCTCTTTTTTTCATTGGCTTGGCTATCTGATGTTACTGTTTTAATTCTAAGTCCAGTTCCGGTCCATGTCTTAGGCCATAGTGTTCTGGAATTGTTACTTCTCTGTGCAGAACTGAAAGACCACTTCAAAAATTATATTCCTTTTTTTTACACTTAACATTCCAATTTTTAATATATTAATTTTTCTATACTTCTTTCCAGGAACCTTGGTGAAAGTTAAAGTTTAAGGAGGCTCAACCTTACTTAAACGCACATTCTTCAAAGCAACAGGCTGTCCCATTACAATAGCCCTGGAAGTGGTCATATAAACCCCCCTGGAGTTTGGCTTAAAATTCTTCCCTAGGGTGAGTTATTTTGGGGAAGTCTCCCTTACCATTCGAAAGTAACGGATCCCTTCACTTCCCACACACACCATCAAACACATACTCCCCTCCGAACTTCTGCTCCCACTTCGCCTTTTCCACCCTGCACTGCCCTGTGCTGAGCCCTGTGCTAAGCCCTGTGCAAACTCAGAGGCCAGACCGCAGCAGGGGCTGGAAGTCAGACTCACAGGAGGAGGCCCCTCACGGGCTGCATTCCCCCCAGACTCACCAGCCATCCACCGTTCTGCAAGAAAGCCACCAGGTTCAGTCTTCTCATTCATTCATTATTCAACAAGTATCTATTAAAACCCGTTGCTCATCAAGCACCAAGACAGGTACTAAGTAAGGATACAGATATGAATAAGACATAATTTTTGCCCTGAGTGATCTCACCTAAGTGTGATAATTAAACTGATAAGGGCAATAGGCTGTGATGAAAGCAATGAAAAAAAAAAGGTTTATAGGAAGGGGGAGGAGAGGAATCTATACAATGTGGGGAGGGGACTGGTCAGGGTGACTTTCTGGGGTAGGTCACATGAAGTTTCCATGAAGAACTGAAAAAGGAGTTGGCTGTAAGAAGGTGCTGCGTGTGCCGAGGCTGGGGGAATAGGGATGTAAAAGTTCTGGAGAGAGTAGTGAAAGATAGCCAGGCACTTTCTGTACCAAAAGACGCGGAGGGGGCGGGGGGGGGGGGAGAGGTGCTTTTAACACTGGCATAACAACACGTTAGTAGAGCTTACTGATTTTTTAACTTAAGGCTTTCAGTTTCTTAAAATTAAACTCCTGTAGTTAGGCAGTTCGGAGGCAATTTCAGCATAGGAAGACAGCTGAAAAACAAACATTGTGCCTTAGAAATGTTTTCTTTTGCTTGCCATTTCACAGAGCCTTTTAAATGATCAACTTCATTTTCACCTTTAAAACACTTTAGACAGAAGAAGATCTGCAGGCGTTTAGAAAAGAGATGAAAGTAAATATTTATTGGCACGACTCATTTTCTGTTAAGCTTTCAGCCATGCTTTGGATCAAATACAGTTAAAGACGTCAAGGATCAAAGGGCTGAATATCACGAAGCGGCCACATAAACTCCAAAGCTGTCTTTCATTTTGGGAACGTATTAACAGTGTCTTTGGTGACCTATAGAAAATTATATTATGCTTTTGCTCTCATTTTGAAATAAACTCTTCCTAGCACCCAGGAGACATTCATAATTTGCTTAATGCCTGCCTTGTGCTGCAGGAAAAAAAATAAAATAAAACCTAAGAGATTGCAGGGGAAAAGAGAATTTGTAAATGCCTGGCCTTTGAAGCCATTTATTCGTTTATTTATTTACTCATTATTTCAACAATGTGTTTTATGCTTCTGTGGTCATGGTACAGGGCCCTGTGGACACAGATGGAAAAGACAGGCCTGATTCCTGCCTCTAGAGCCTACATTTTTATGGAGGAGACATACAGTATTGTGCAAGCCCAATGCAGAACCTACTAAGTGCCATAAAGCCAGCAAATTGGGTGATAGGATATAGAATAACTTAGTGATGCCACATTCGGTAGGGCGTAAGGGAAAGTCTCTCTTAACAAGTGACATTAAAGTTAAAGCTTGACCCCTGGCTTCCTTTACGTATCAGTTACAATACGTGAAATGGGATAATAATAGACCCCATGTGACAGGACTTCTGAAAGCATCAGATAAGATGATGAATGTAAAGAACAAGGTTACTGCCTGACAGCTCTCAATAAATGTTATTATTCAGACAGATACCTTATTTATAGAATATACTCCCTCATGTTTTTTAAAATAAAAATTCCTGATGCTCACAGAGATATAACCGTGTGGTAAAGGAAGGCTGTGCATTTTAAAAATCCACTTTCTAGCATTCCAGGATTCTGACATCACAAAAGCAAGCCAGCCCTGGCTGGGCAGCTCAGTAGAGTGTTGTCCAGATACACCAGTGAATGCACGAGTAAATAGAACAACAAATTGATCCCCACCCCCCTCTCATCAATAAATACAAACGCATAAAAAGAAGTAACATGCTATTTCTTTAAAAAATTGCACATTAATTTGTATCAGCTTTTTTCAGTGTAAGAGCCACATGAGAGAAAGTGTAGGGGCGTGGGGGGGGGGGCGGAGAGAGTGCGCAAGAGCAGCAGGCTCTGTGTGGCTGTTCTGAATCTTGCCTGCTCGCCATCACCTTCTATGCTGATCAGAGCTCCAAGAGCAAGAAGTGGCCTTCAGAAAACTGATTTACCAAAGGCCCTGCATCTTCTCACAGAAGGGCGTCGCTGAAGGGTTTAGTGAGATATTCAACGTGAGCTTTGCTAGAATCTGGGCTTGGCAAATGTGCTGAGGCCATGGGTCGCATTAGAAGTGCGTGAGCAAGGTTGGCTGAAATGACCCCTCATACTTGTGTCAGTTGTGCACTTGTGTCCACATCCCTTTGATCCTCCCCATCCACATGCCTTTTATTGTCATTGCTAGTGACAATATTGACAACTGATATCTGTAGAAAACTTTACAGCTCATAGAGCACTGCTTGGCACAGTGCCATAAGGGGTCCGCTAATGATCCAATGAAATGTTATTATTGCCCAATCTTTTCTAAATGAAGGGTGATTTTCCTAAAAATGTCCAGGTAGTAAGGACAAAAAAAGGGGCTGTTTTCATGTCAAGTTATTATTATTATGGGAACATAAATTTCCATTTTTATCTTTTTATTTTTCTCAGAGAGACAATGCATTTACTCACCATTGTCATCTTCTAAAGAAAAGGCTGGAGACAAGATTGACAGGTCAAACCTCCATTCCATCAGCCTGTTAGAATGGATTATGATTAACATTCTACAGAATGCAATTGAGGGAACTGCTTACTACATAATCAATTCTCTTCCTTTTTTTTTTTTTTTTTTCTTTTTTATCTTGGCTGCTGGGAGTCCTGAATAAATTTGAAATTGGTTTCTGAGACAGCTATCTTCTCTTCATAAATTTCCTCCTTTCCCTTTTTCCATTTTAACTTTCCTGTGGGTATGTCTATATCTACATTGATAACTACATCTCTATGTTGTTTCCACAACTGCATTCACACGTGTATCTTTGTGGCAAGCTGCCGCTAGTCTAGTTTGGAAACCGTCAAAACATAAATTATAAATATACATTAGAACTCAAAGCAACTGAACAAGTTGTGAATCTAGAAAGGGTATTTTGGCATTAGAAAGTAGAGCTGTTTCTTTAGCATATGAACTTAGATAAAGACATGAATGTAAGTCAGTTTGGATTTTGCATTAATTTCATTTAGATCTCCCTATTATTGTCTATTTGTTCATTCTCAGACTTTAAAAAATGCTACATCTTTGCATGAGCTCCTGTAACATTCTAACAGAGAAATGTGTGGACATATTGGGACAGAGCTTCTAGTTATTAATTCTTGTTTATACAAAATTTGCATGATTCATCATTAATTTGTCAAAACATAATTGCACTGTATACAAATTGCTATTACTTTTGACACACATTGATGGCAAAGTACAAAATATGTCATTACATTTTAAAGTCAATTGTAAATGTGCAAATCAATGATTTTAATACATTTTTATATATAAATATCAAAAAGTTGGACTATGTAATATTAGAGTGAAAATCTCAAAAGAATTCTTGTTTTTTAGCTTTGAGACCATTGTGTGTGTGTTGTAATATTTCTAGAAACTGCACCTATATCATAGCTTGCTGAGTGCATTACTAGAAGAGACTTTCTGGATGGGAAGAAATATCTCACCTATGGAGAGCATAGTTCATTGAATAAAAACCCTTGCCAGGTGAGCCATTTCCTGTTGATTTTGCTTCTACTCAAAGGATTGCGTTAAATATCATGATCCTTTGCAACAGCATGGATGAACCTGGAGAGTATTATGCTAAGTGAGATGATGCAGTCAGAAAAAGACAGGAAAATACCATGTGATTTCACTCATATGTGGAATCAGATGACCAATCAGAACAAACAAGCGAAACAGCAACAGACTCATAGATACAGAGAACAGACTGACAGCTGCCAGGTGGGTAGGGGACTGAGTGAAAAAGGTGAAGGGATGAAGCAAAGGAAGAAAACCTCATAGACACAGACAACAGTATTGTTATTACCAGAGGGAAAGGGGGTGGGGCAGGTTGAAGAGGGTAAATGGTGATAGACAGTGATGAAATGAGACTTGAATTGGGTCGGTGAACACACGGTACAATATACAGATGATGTATTGTAGAATCGTACACCTGAAACCTATATAATTTTATTAACCAATGTCTCCAATAAGCTCAATAAAATTTTAAAAATGCTGGGTATCATTTTCTTGTAATAGGACCCTTAAACAGACAAATGAGGGTGCATACTGTAATTATGGCTCTTGTGTTGCCCAGGTTCCATGAATCAGAATTTTAGAGGTTTTAGGAGAAGTGGTAGGTGACTCTTAGTCAAGAAAACTGCATTTAGGCACAAATGAACAACAACAAAAAAAACACTGAGAGTCTTTTAACTTAAGATCTCATCTTTGCTGCTGTCTCTGGTGCATGTGCAGGTGGTTGTGGGTAGGAAAGGAGACAGGGACTATTTGTGTCAAGAGTTGGGCTAATGTGTGTCAACACCCAAAGAATCATACATCATAAGTGTGAAAACAGCTATTAAACAGAAGGAAAGTGAGAGTATCAGCCAGTCTCAAAGAGAGGAAGTTAAGACATGTCTCCTGATGAATGTGAGGGATACAAAAAATTACAAGGATTCCCTGGAAACTTACGAATGTTGGCTTCTGCCTGCTCTTGGAGCTGCTGCTGCTGCTTCTCGTCAAGAAGGGATTTTTTGAGGAAAACACACATTCATGATTCCGATATTTCTTTAAGGTTTAATCAGTTAGAAGCTGACCTGAAAAAGAAGACTCAACAAATCTTAGTTCCAGTCACACACACACACACCCCCAGTTACTGCGTTTGAAATTGAAAATGTAAAACAAAAACCATGCCCCGCCCTGAAACAAAGAGCAGCCACAACAAAACAAAACAAACAAAACAAAACAAAACAAAAACCCTTGCAATTTGAGATTCAAGACATATGTGGAAAATAACTATTTAGCTAACATTTAAATTTCAGCCCTGCCATATTGTAGAGCAGTAATACAGGAACTAAACTACTGAAAATATGCCCTTTTTTCCTAATTAGGGATTCAAATTCTATATGAAAGAGCTTTATTCCCCAGATTGAACACTCCGTAGCCTGAGCAGTTTCCCTGAACTTCCTCAGACTCTAAGAGCCTCAGGTCCTCCCTGGCTGGTGTGGAGATAGAGGTCCATCAAGCCCACCTTAACCGAAAGCGCTCCAGTCATGCAGGTGTTGTCGCAGGTGCTCTCTTAAGATTACTGGGGGGAGGGAGGCATTAGCCTTGGGCACAAAAATTGAAGGGACTGCCAAAAAACTCAGTTATTGACATACACACCTTTTAACGCCATGTTTTTTTAAAAATCAAATAGGCAATCTGTGGTCAACAGGCTGGCCATCTGTTTCACAAATAAACTTTCATTGGAAACGTGGCCGGCAGCAGGGTGAGGCTAGTGAGGTAAGGTCCTGCAAATAGAGGCTGGATCTTACCTTTATGCAAAATTTAATAATTTGTTCATTGTGGTTTTTTTATATTTTAGATATTGCATTAAATTATTATCTTAACTGCAGAGTTTCTAGTGCCTCCTTAAATGTGGTGTTTCCCCCAAGATGAGAACCTCACTTGTCTCACCCTAATATTTGGTTTCTGATATTTTGTTCCCAGATTGCATTTTGAATGAAATATGTGCTCGAACACTTACTTTGTAAATCACAGCCTTAGAATATAATCGGTGCTCTGGAAGGAAGGAAGGGAGGAAGAGAGGAAGGGAGGAAGGGGAGGGAGAAGGAGGGAACCATTTTCTTTAATCCCAGGGCAGAACATTTCCTCTTGCACCAATCAGTTGTGCCTTCCTTATTCCATTTATTTCTGAAAATGCTTGAAACCTGGGTTCAGTGTATGGACTGAACTCTGGGCTCTCTCATGTAATAGCCATGGGATTTCAGAGCTACCTTTTCAGTCCCCTGACCGTAAGTGTCCTCATCTGTAAAATTACCTCCACGTTTTTGTGATAATAAGCAAAGGCGGTGCATGAAGTTCTCAGGCTCAGTTTCTGGTACACACTAATTTCTCAGTAAATGTTAGCAATTGTTTCTCTTGACTTTCGTGTTGTTGACATTATTGTTTTTAGTAATATTTTCAGTACTACATGACAGCATTCAATTATATAAGATCAACTGTAAGTTGTGTATTAAATATAGTCTATACATAATATCAAATTACATTACATGTTATATTTTAAATATATTTATGATGCAATTATGCATTATATGCTATATTATATTTTATACTTTTTGTTGAAACAGTATACATCATTTTACCTAGTATATGTGTACTTAAAATCTGTTGTATATAACATTTTCCCTCATGTTTCAAGTTAATCTAAGTTTTATTCAGTTGGTACCATATTTCCAGAAGAAACATTAGTCATTTTCACAGTTCCTATTTTTTCAATCCTCACAACAACCTTGTGAGACATAATTATCTGCATGTGCTAGTTGAAGATATGGGGCTTAGAGAGTCTATGTGGCTTGCTCAAGGTCACATGGCGAGCACTAGAGCTTTTGTTTGAATACAATTTAACAGACTTCTGGTCCTGACTCTTAAAAAATTGTTCTGTTGTAATCGCACACCTGATTATTGCTGCCTCCGGGAGTGTGAGGGTATGATGTGGCCCTACTTATGGGTCAATCAACGATTATTTTCTTTGATTAGGAAATAAAAACTTGGTTAGGCATCGTCAATGCTTCTGGGAAGACTTAGCTAATAGACTCAAACTGGATTAGATACTACCATAATATCAAGTATTTTTTGCTAGTTTAGTACTTATCAGACACTATGTCATCATCTTTGATATGCTTACCTGCCACCCAAATACCCTGGCGTTCTTGATGTTATTAAATGTGCTTTATTTGCTTCTTCCCTGCAGCACCTCATTTAATGTTAAATTAATTGAATAAATGAGTGGCCATGTATAAATCTTAGTATTCATTTAAAATGGTCCTCCTGACACGATGAAGAAAGCTATGCTATTTTGCCAAACCACGCCTTGATCTGCTGATTAATCAGTAACATTTTTCTGGTATTGTCTGCAATTTTACTCACAAGTCAATCATTACATGAAATGCATGGAACCACATATTAATTTCAATCGACTCCTCTGCTTCTAACTTGTACACATTGTAATTTTATGTATTTTGATGTATGAAAAAATCTCAAATGTCAATGAGTTTTCAGTGTCAGACCAAGATGTGGCAGTTCTGTTTCGTATTTTCTTATTCACAAGAAAGAAGACAATAGAACCATGAAGATAGCACCAAAGGGGAATATTTTCTTGGCAATGTTATATCCACTGACATTTCAAGGTGACTTCATTAGTTTTCTCTGAGAAGCTAGATTATTATATTTTCCATTATGTTTAAATATATGTAATGCCTTGTAAGTTATTCTTACAATAAACAGCATTTGGTTTTGTAATAGTAATATTTGCTGTTACACTACTCTAATTTTGATATTGGCTGGGAAGTTACCATCAACTTTTAGGAAGTCTCCTATTTGGTAGATATTTAATAACACCTTTTAGGTGGTGACAAGTGCCATGTCAGGCCTTGGGGATACACAGGTGAATATACATCACTGTCCTTCCTGAGATACACCAGCATCTGTCATGGAAGACAGGCACGTCCCCCAGTCCCACCTCGATGCACGCCTTTCGGGGTTACTTTTGGTATCTGCAAACCAAGGTGGTGAATCACAGTCAGTTCCGGTTACTTCTTATCGTGAAGCTCTTTGCCGCTGTGATTATGGTGAGTGCTATTGAACATACGCTAAAGAGACCCGTATGCAGACTTTCCTGTGTAATAACACATGATTCCTGAGAGGAGATGTGTTGATTTGCTGGAGTGACGATCTGAACAGGGTGCAGCCGGTAAATAAGCCTGGAAGAGCAATCATTTTAAGGAGCGTGTGGGGCCCCAACATTCTACTGCAGTGTATTCGTTCCTATTGTGAAAAGTCATCCTCTACCGATGAGACGTGTTTATAAAAAAATAAACTGTGTCACTGACAAGGTTGTCTCTGGCCTTTCCCTAGGACAAATGTGATTTAAACAAATTAGATTACTTCCACGTTTTAAATTGAACGAGCTGGCACACTCAGCCCTGTCTCCCCATACTAGAGTGAAATGAAGACCAACCTATAATTGGCAATTAAGAGTTTCGGATTTTATTATAGAATCCTTGCTGTGAAATTCATCTGCACAGGAACTTCTCAAAAAAAGTTCACATCTAAGTCACTGTGAGCAAAAATGGACCTCTCCCACAGAACTGAAAATGCCAGAGTGACACTGAGACTGTCCGCCTCGAAGGGACGGTCTTCTGTTCCCGGACGACGGGTATCGGCTGCTTCACGGTCTGCCACCCTTGGACGGCTGGTCCCTGAGCCCCGGTTCCTTGTGGCATAAACTGATAGGACATTGGCCTAAGTAGATGAACTCAGTTTCTTTTATACAAACTTCCTCACCGAGGACCTTTTTAAAGCTACGTAGACCCCTATTTCTATGTATAAATTAAAAATTTAAGAAATAAAAAAATAAATAGAAAATCAATATGATGAATAATCAGAAAAATTCAAATTAGACTAATGATTTATCAGTTTTTACTATGGATTGACAAAAAAAATTTTTAAACGGTAATAATCGATTTGACCAAAGATCTAGAAAGTTGAACACTCATTCATTCTGTAATGCAGTTTGGAAATATGTAACAAGAGCTATAAATATGTGTATATCTTTTAAGCTAGTAATTCCATATGGTGGGAATTAAAAATAAGAAATTATGGATATGAACATAGGCTTAAATACGTTTTTTATTTTCAACATTTTCATTTGCAATTGATAAAAATAGGAAACTACATAAATATCTTAAATTGGAAATATCAAATTCAAGATGATATCAGTAATTTTCTTTGAGATAGAACTCTATATGTCTTTGGATTTTATAACATTCTATAATGAAAATCTGTTGTTTTTGTAATAGTAAAATATATATATGTAGAAGATAAAATATATACTACTTCCCACTGCCAATAGTAATTACAAATTATAAAGGTATATAACCTTGAAAGACTTAAACAGACACTTTTTGAGGCAAAGTAAGAAAAAAAAGTAGACTTTGAATCATCATAACATTAGAAGGCAATTGTAAAGGTGTCAGGTTTTTTTTTCCAAATCATTGTCTAAACTTTTAAACAACCAAGAAAATGTAGTCAACATTTCTGGATGTGAATGGAGGGAGGGCTATGGCCTTGAACAAAGTCTCTCACGCATTCTTTTCCGTGTGGGAAAACAAAGCCTGTGTCTTTTGAAACATAGATGTGGGGGTGGAACTCTTTATTTCATAGTGGAGATACTGTAAAATGGCAGCTGTTCACACGGGGTGCTGACAATGCTCAGAAAATTGTCCGACTCATCGGTGAATAGAATAGGAGCCTGGACATTTGGTGGCCACGTCTTTAGAGAGAGGATTCAGATTCTTTTATCTTCTGAATTCAAACCACCGCCCCCTTCACTGCAGCCGCCGTCGTAGCTCCGGTTCTGAGGATCTCTCTCCCGTGACGACGGTTCATGCTGTGTAGTAATTTGCAATTATTCTGAGATATGAATTTGAAGAAAGCTTTGTGAGGGTGCTCATCATTTACAAATTGACTCTCATTTGAAAAGTGCTTTGTTGCTGTCTTGTCATTGACTAGGACATGTTCTGCATGCGTGCACTCTGTAGAAAGATGTGCGTGTTGTGAGAAAACAAAATCTTGCTCTGATTTTAATCGATGAGTGAGTTCTGTTTGAGAATGTGTACAGAAGGTATGTGAATTCTTACAACCATGGTTCCTGAGGAGGCTAAGAGCCTGTACCGACCATTCCATACTGTCTCTCTTGCTTTATATTAACTTGGTAGAGGAAGGGAATTACCTATTTAGGAAAAATATAAATATTTCAGTCTATTGAGCACTTTATATCAAATATAATTTTAGATTTCCTTAAGAGCTAAATTATGAAACATAAATAGAAAGGAAATCTCTCAGAAAAATTAAGGGAATGTTAAATTGGTTTCAGTGTGGAGGGGGTATATTCAATACAAGTTAAGTTTCAGGGGAAAAAATGGGTAAAAGTGAGTAAATCCACTATAAAGCACTAGAATCCTACATTCAAAATGGGCTAATTATATGCAAGGGCTTCACAAAAGAAAAGTTAAATATTACTATGCAAAATTATACTAAAAATTCTAGTTTGATCCTGTCCCTACGTGGCCCCTGTTCCTCTTGCTCTCTATCTATCTGCCTGTCCCCTGGCTTGCGAGACTGTCACGAGGGGAGAAGGGATAACCAGCACCCTTGGATTATTTCTTTCAATTACCTGCAATGTTTCCTACTTTTTTAAATTTCCTTTCATATGTGAGTCTGTTTTTGCGTTTTGTATTCTGCTTTACTGGTCAGTTGTTTTTGTTCCTTCCCACTACTAAACTGACTTACTACCTTTACTATAAATATTACAACACTTCTTTCACTTGTTTTCTGCAAAATTGCCTTATTTATTCTTACTCACTGCTGTTTTATATAAATGATTGAATTAGCTTTACTAGTTTCACAGGAATCTCTGTTAGAATTGTTAAGTATAATTACACTGAATTTTTAGATAAACTTGTAAAATCTATACATTTAGGTAGAAGCCTGTACTTAATAGTGTATTTCATAAATGTATACTAACATTATTGCTCACCATTTCCTCCTATAGGATTTCTTTATCATGTTTTTAATGCAATCCTATGTGAGCTGAGGAGAATGTGTACCCTGCTGTTGCTGGGTGAATTGCTCTATAGCTGTCTATTATATCTAGCCAATTGAAGTGTTGTTGAGTTCAACTCTGTCCTTGCTGACATTTTCCCTGCTCGATTTGTTCATTTGTAAGAGAGGGGTGCTGATGTCTCCAATTGTGGTAGTGGATTAATCTATTTCCCCTTGCAGTTCTACTGGTTTTTGCCTCATGCAATTTGACACTCTCTTTTTAAGAGTACATGCCTTAAGGGTTGTTTATTATTTTGCCTTTGGTAGACTTGTAATTTTTTCCCTTGATATCCAGACATGTTGTACAGCCTTAAACAACTGCTATAAATTGAACTCTAAAAATGTGATAGTCAGTTTTAGGAGGAAAGAGAGAGTCCTAAAGTCCTATGATTAGATTTCAGTCTTTTAGTGAGCCTGTGCATCTACGCTGTGAACTTCATGATGTTTCTCAGCTCTTTTCCTCTCCTCAAGCTGAGATAGGGTGGGTTGCAGTTGGGCATTTCTTTTCTCCCAGCCTAGTAACTCTCTGAACCTACCCAGTAGGTTAGGGTCTGGTTAGCTAGTTTCTCCTGAGCGCAGGCCTTGTTATGAAGAGAATGATGCAGTGTATTTCAAAATGGCTTCTTTTTCTCTTCCCCTGTGAAGCATCGGTAGATTTTTCTCCAATATTTACTCTGAGAAATTGGTTGGGCTCTTCGAAGTCATTCTTATAAAACAGGGGGTGCTCCCCGTGACTCAGTCTCCTTGGAGTCTTTCACTCTCCGAGTCGTCCATGTGGAGCCTCAAGAGATGCATCCCTACATTAGCACTGCTTCCCACCGAAATTCCCACTCGTGAGACTCCGCTCTGGGAAGCCCTGACTCCTCAGTGTGCTCACCTCGTTCTCTCCAGGCAGAGGACACAGGTTGCCCTGCATCCTCGCCTCTGTCACAGATGCTAGGGTTGTTTTTAGGATGGGGTTGTGACTTCCCAACGTGGGGAACCAGAAACAGGTTAAAAACAGGTTTTTAAAATTAGAAGTAAAGCAGTTATATGAAAGCAACTATACATGAGATTCAAATTATAAATGTTGACACTTATACATCTTCATTTTCAGTGTTTGTCTCTATTATTCCTAAGGCTCGAAGTTTTTTTAATAATTATTTTGCTATGTATTACTTTGTGATTTCAAGAGGATTTTCTTTTCCATGTTTGTGTGTTAATTCTTTTTATAATGCGATGGAACCTGGTAAACTGGAGTGACAGAGGTCAAAATACACCATGGATTACTGACTTGGACTCAATTTTTCCACTTCTTTTGTGAACAAGGAAATATACTTACATTAGACAAAAATCAAAGACAAATATTATCTGAAAGTTATACCTTAAGGAAAAAATAGACTCTAACCATTTAGGGTAAATTTTAGAATTAAGGACCAGAACTAAAACAAATATGACAGAGTCATAACAAGCTGACTCAACATATTAAACTTAAAAACAGGAATCTCTGTGATTAGCATTCTCTTTCAAAGAAAATGACCACTTTACCAGAATAAATGTAAAACAATACGGTAAAGTGCTTAAAACTGTGAAGCATGGGTGTCAAAGTAACACAAGGAATAATAAGGATATGGCATGAAGTTTGGAATTGCTAGTCAGCAAAACAAGAAGCTGATCGGATTAATTCCATTGCAAGTGTCGGTAGTTGCATTCTTTTCTGGAACGACAATTTTTTTGTCACCACAACTCCAATCAAAACCCCTTTGAACGTCACCCCTTCCCTCCAGATCACCAAATACAACACTGATTTTCTTAGAGCCACCGGCAGTCCTGAATCGTGCCTCCTTGATATATTTTTGTTTCCCTTGTCTTGTGGACACCGTTCTCATACCTTCTTTTGGTTGCCTTTGTACACCGATCTCTTTCCTCACACACTCCTTTGGACTTCCGTAAAGCCCATGTTCTGATGATGCTCCAATTGTTTCTCTTAGGCAACTTTTCCCTGAAATCCAGACTCTGAAAAAAGACTGCTTGACATTAACTTAATGTGTCCCAAACAGCCTCTGGATCCTGGAACTTGCTTCTCTAATGCCACAACTTGCAGCAATCTTCCAGCAGCGCTGTTCAAAAGCCTTAGAGATATTTTTATCTTTTCTCCCACACTTTATGTTCAATCCTGCAGCAATCTTGTTTCTAACTTCAAAATAGATTCTGCATCTGACCGACCTTTTTACTACTCCACCTCTCTCTTCTTAGCCCATCATCTCTTCTGTGGCTCATTGCAGTAGTTCATGACCAAGCTCCCTTCTTCCTTAACAGTGTTTCTTTATCACAAAATCATCAAAACAATTCTTTTTCTTCATTTCTAAATGTTTATTTTTTATTATAAAAGTAATGAATGTTCTTCCCTGTCAGGGCACATGCCTGGGTTGTGGGCCAGGCCCCCGGTGGGGGCATATGAAAGGCAACCACACATTGCTGTTTCTCTCCCTTTCTCCCTCTCTTCCCCTCTCTCTAAAAATAAATAAAATCTTAAAGAAGTAATGAATGTTCATTATAGTAATACTGGAAAATGCATAAAGATGAAAACTACAGTTTATTTTTATTTTTTGTATAATTTGCACATCTTTAAACATGCAGATCTTAAGTGTAGAATATGATGAGTTTTGAAGCTTGTTCACACCTGTGTGGCCCAGACCCTAGTCAAGACGTAAAACATTTCATCCCCAGGAAATTCCCTGATATCCTTTCCTATCTACCCACATGACCTTTCTCCACCTCCGCCCCAGGCAACATCTGCTCTGATTTCTATCAGGAAGGCAGAATTAAAAACAAAACAAGACCCAAGTGCTGTCACTTACTGACAATCACCAGCTAACCTACCAGCAGCTGTGGACACCATTGAGCATTATCTTTGTAACACCCCACACCTGGGCTTGACTTTTGAGGCATGGTGCTCTCTCATTTTTCTCACCTACCTGGCTGCTATTTCTCTTTCTCCTTCGCTCAGTTCTCATCTTCTTAATTTCTAACTGAGCAGGAACAGGCTTTCTCCTGTTCCCTAGCTGCACACTTCCTAGTGGTGTCACCAAATCTCCAGGCTTTCAGTGCCATTTCTAAGCAGATAATCCTCACATTTTCATAGCCCTTACCTCCCCCTTGAACTTGAGTTTTATGTCCAATAGTCTAAAACATTCTCACATGAATTTCTCACCAACCTCTTAAAGGTAGCATACCCTAAATCCAAATTCTCTTTTCTTTTTTTAGTGTTGTTCTATTATAGTTGTACCAATTTTTCCCCCAATACTCTTTCTTCACTGCCCACCCCACCCCCCACTCAATCCCTACCATCTTGTCTATGTCCTTGGGTCATTTGTACGTGTTCCTTGACTAGACCCTTCCCCTTCTTTCTTCCCTTCCCCCACTTGCCTCTCGCCTCTGGTCACTGTTAGTCTGTTCCTTGTTTCTATTACTCTGGTTGTATTTTGCTCATTTGTTTGTTTTGTTGATTTGGTTTCTGTTATAGGTGAGATCTTTCAGTATTTGTCACTATTTTGCAAAACTCCAAGGGCATGGTGTCTCTCTCAGAGTAAAGTGTCACATTTTTGACATGGCCTGTACAATACAGTGTCCTCTTTGACATCATCTCCTACCGTGCTTCCTCTTGGCACCACCAAGTTTCTCCAAAAATCAAGCACTCTGATTACTTTGCTTTTATTTTTTACTCTGCTTAAAAGAGCTTACCCCAAATATTTATGTACCTCTTTCTCTCCTGTCTTAATTATCCCATTGGTTTAAAGGTTCTCTTATCAGTGAGATAATCTGTAATAATCCAGTAAAACAATGTGCTCAGTCACATATTTCTTCTACTTCTCTTTCCACATAACCTGATTTATTCTGCTTCATGGTTCTGGTACCATGTGACATGTAATGATTTGATAGCTTATTGTCTGCTTTTTTTCCCACTAGATTGGAAGCTCTGTGGAGCAGTAGCTGGGTCTTCAGTGCAGAGAGGAGCACCTGGCCCCACGGTAAGCATTTATTACGTAGTTCTTGAGTGAATGGTTGAATATACAAATAAATATTTTCTACTTATAGTGTAAGCGATGAGTCAGGAAATGCTTGTATCAGCCAGGATATTTGTATCAATGAATTTAGTATGGTTTATTATTTTGTTTTTTGTTTTTATATCAAATAACCTAATCTACGTGCATTATGGAAGTTCAGTTATGCTTTTTCTGAACTGAATTTGTTCTTTGTTTTATTCTGTTTTGGTTTTCTTTAAGACATAGCAGATCTTTTAAGTGATCACCTGACATTTTGAGTGGCTATTAGAGAATTTGACATTGTTTATACTCTACTTTTGTACTGGATAAGATTTTTATGGCATCCACTTATGGGTGTTATCTACATTTAGCTTTACTTTATCTTCCCATTAGTCTTTTCCTTCTGCTTCAATATCCCTAATATTTATTTTTTATTTTATTATATTTCTATATGCCATTCTAAATTTTAAAACTAAGAAGAGGTAGAATATACATACCCACCCATATATAGAGTTTATAGATAAGTATTACAGTGGCAATGGAGCAAAGTGTACAGCCACTGTCTTTTGTTTGTAATTTGTAAATCTGTCAAAACTATGTGACATTTTACCCGAGAGGACATATAGTCCCAATTTAAGCGATGGGATAACCTATAAGATTTTTTGTACCAGAGAGTAATGCAGTGGCTCTCATGAATTCTAAGTGTAACTTCTATCTGCTTCAAAGTTTGATTCTTTTATTAATTGGGGTCTGAAATTCTGATCTGTGAGATAAATTTTTTTAAAATGTCTGTAAGAATAAGGAGACTGTATGATTATGTTCAGTAACAAGGATGCACACGTGATAAAATTATTCTTCAGACACGTGGAGAGATGTTAATTATTTTATAGAAAGAAAACAAGAAAAAAAGGATTAAATCTTTTAGGAGGAAGGTGTTTTGGCTGTCAATAAAGGACATCTAAATATACATAAAATATGACTTTAAGGAGATAAGCTATAACTGTATGACTAATATGGATAGAATATTTTGAAAAGCTATGATGAAAGAAAGCATAAAAGTCATATTAGCCCAAGTCTAAATCTTCTGCACATTGGCTTTCAACATTTCCAGTAAATCTGGTAAAAGTCTGTTAGAATTTCTAATGAAATGTATGCCAGGTTAAAAAGATCTGCCAATTTTGGTTTTTCCAATTTTATACAAAAAAGAAGAAAACGTGGTGAAAATATGTGGATTTCTCATTCAGAAATGTTTCTTTTTTCTGTGCATTTCAGTGATTGGAAGTATAGAGATTCTCTTTCATAATTTAATTATAGATGTTTATCTCCCATACTTGGGCACCATACTACAATTGTTCCAATAAAAGTCTGTGTTGTCTTGTCAACATGACTCTTGTAAGAAAAAACTAAATTTCATGCAATGAACAAAAATGAATAGAGCTATACCCATCATAACTTTCTAAGCTTGGAAACTTAGATACACTTTAGCTATCATTGAAGGTTAACCTGGAATTTTGGTGGTTTGTGGCAATATTAATATTTTCTAAGGATATTGGTGTGGAGGAGTCCTTTCCTCTCGACCTCACGGAGCTGATTTGATTTCTTTTGGCTCATGTTTTCCTATTCTTCTTCTCTCCTTACTGGATTACCTGTTCTAGGACCTGCCATGGAAGCCTAACCTCTAACCATTAAGTGGGGAACTTAGAGGACATACAGTTTAATGCCTTTAAGTGCATGTTCTCTGTACAGAATTTTGGAATTTCAACTTGTCCTAAGTTATTGTTAACACCTGTTATGTTAATAATGAGAGTGAGTTTATTCATTTATTCATTCTTGAGCAGATAATTACTGAATGTCTATGAACTGCCAGGTACTGAGTCAGGGCCTATGGAAGATAAAGAGCTGCCTTAGAGATAAATCCTGACAAGCTCACAGAATCCTTCTCTTGTATTTTGCAGATGTTTTCCTTCTGGTGCAAAAATATGTTAATTTTTTTAGGCTAGTTTTATTTTTTATTCAATATTAATATATCCACATAAAATCTTATGTAAATATATAGAGAGTTAAATGTAGATATGTACAGATATTTTACCCAGTATTTAAAGATCCTTGTAAAACTTTACAATCTCAATATATGAAGAGGGGACCCCCAAAATAGAATTATCTTCTGGAGGGTTGGCCTCCTATAGTGCAGGCTTCGCCCACTGGGTGAGTGTTCCAGGAACCCATCTGTATCACTGTACCAGCTGGCATTGTTCTGAGAGGCTGTGTTCAGCCTCAGTGACTTTTTTTTGAAGACTCTCTCAAAGTGCCCATTTCATGATGGGGGATTTACAAGCTCACCTGCCGGCACTGCGCTGAGTGTTCTGCAGTTTTTGAACAAAAGCATCGTGACCCCGTGTCCTACCCTCCCTATTCACCCAATCTCACCCTGAGTGACTCTTTTTTGTTTTTCTAATGAAAAAAGTCCTCAAAGGGAAATGTTTTGCTGATGTGGAAGAGGTGAAACAAAAAAATGGCAGAATTACTAAAAGGCATTAAAATCAACGAGTTCAAAAACTGGCTTGAGCTGTGGAGAAAAAGTCTCGATAGGTGTATTGCATCAAATGGAGAGTATTTCAAAGGTGATTGAAGTTTAAACATGCAAGAATAAATAGACATTTTTTTATAGGTAAATTTTGTTTTTTTTAATCCCCCTCCATACATTGTATTTCCTCTTAGCAGGAGCCCTCTCCACCCTAAAAATTAGGATACAAATGAACTTCCTCCCTCCCTCCCTCCCTCCCTCTCTTTCTCTCTCTTTTTCTTTCTTTCTTTCTTTCTTTCTTTCTTTCTTTCTTTCTCCCCCCCCCTCCTTCCTTCCTTCCTTCCTTCCTTCCTTCCTTCCTTCCTTTCTTTCCTTCCTTCCTTCCTTCCTTCTTTCCTTCCTCTGGAGATTTTTTTTCAGGCATTGGAAGAATAGGAAGAGGGTGGCTTTGGTTTCTCTTAATTCATACTCCTCTGTACAACAAATGCTCCTTGTTTTATCTTGCAGTCACACATCATTTTCATGTGACGACTTCATACAAATGAGTAGCACTTATGTATGTGATAAGGTTTCCTCTGAGGCCTCCTAATCTTTTCACACCTACAATGTCATTTAACTCAGACATAACCTTCTAAAGCTTGCAGATCCGTTATCCTAGCTGAGAGAAGGAGAACCTGAAATAGAGACGGGTTAAGTGAATTGCTGTAGGTTACGCAGTAGGCAACATATTCAGGTAAAAACAGCCTCAGCTCCTGCTAGGTACCTAATTATCTGCCAGAGGAAGGTGATCTGGAATGCTTTTACCCATCAATCAAATGCTTTTTGAAACTGGAAGACTAAGCTCTCTGAGCCTTTCCAGAGAAGATATCTTCATTCCATCTAATCTCTTAGTCTTTAGTATCAATCAAGAGAAAAGTTAATCATGACAGTTTCATGAAATGCCTGTTTGTTTGAGATTCTTTTTTAATTTGACACTGTCTTAAGAAAAAACTCCCCTTTTCTCAAGTTGGACTTCCCTTAAAATGTTTTCCTTTAAAATATTTTTCCATATTATTATCAGGGGACTTATATTAAGGTTGAAATTAATATTTTGGTTTCAATTAGGATATTTTGCTTTGACTGAAGATTACTTTGAATTATAATTTAGAGGTTTTTTGCATTATTTTGTTATGTTCAGAGAATGTGCTATATATGATATTTGAAATCCATATAAAAGTACCATTGCTTCATCACATTTGTTGAAGGGACAATCCTTAACAACATTTTGGGAAATCAGTAGAACATATATGTAGATTTATCCCAGTGTTCATTTTCCAGTTTCATTGATCTATGTATTAATGCTTATGCTGTACTATATAATTATAATAAATCTTAAAATCAGGTAGAGTGAAGCCTCCAACTCTGCTCCTGTCTTAAAAGCTATTTTGGCTCATAAGGCTCTCATAGACCTATCAGCAATTATTTACAGCTTTTATTACATAGAACATGAACATATTTTATTTGATGTATACTTTTTCATTTTTATGCTATGTATGAGATCTAAATTTTTAATTTCCCATTTTTATTTGCTAATATATAGAAGTCTAATTGATTTTTTTATAATTTACTTTTGTAATTACATCTTTGACTCATGGGTTTAAGAGGATGAAGTTTATTTTCCAAGTATTTGGGAATTTTTCAGATATCCTTTTAATACTAATTTTTAGTTAAATTCCATTATTTTCAGAGAAAATGCCATGTGATTTCAGTCCTTTTTAAATTTATGCATTATAGTTCAGTATATATTAAAAATAAAGCAATTGGAAAAAATCCTGCTGATGAAAAATAACATCATACTAATAAAGAATTAAACCAACAAAGAAGATATATAACTCCAAAGTATGTGTTTCTAAAAACATGACCTAAAATATGCAAAACAAAATGAATTTGAATGACAAATGGGCAAACATGCAATTACAGAGAAAATTTTAATACAGCTTCTGGTAACTGATAGAACAATGTATCACAGTTGTTTAGTCTCTGTGCAAGGGTTCTACTATGCAGACTAATTTAACTCTTCCTATCACACAGAAAAACACCATAAACCTTCCTTTTAGCCCTTGTCAGTGGTGTTTTTCTTTCTTTAAAGCCCCTCCTAATGTTCTTGTGTGTCCATTCTGCCTCAGTCAGTTAAAATGTTATAACCTTGAACGAGGTTTTCTATTCTCCTTTATTCCAAGACTCAATGCTTACCTAGTTAGTTTATTTTTACAACAACTTGATATCATTATACTCATTGTATACATCATAAAGTTGAGATTTATGCACGTAAAGTTGCTAAGTTTAAACATTTATGGGATGACAATATGAAATTTACCCAGTAGTTCCCATTCCAAAGCCCATGTTTTTGAGTTCTAGTTTAAAAGTGAATTACACATTTAAAAAAAAAAAATTTCTGTCCGTGTGAACCACCTTAGTAGCATGTACCAGAGTCTAATTAGGTTTCTCGTGTGGGACCATTGACCAGGACATTAGTGATGCCCCTTTTGGGAAAGAACAAAAGCCCACAACACATTTTCTAAAAGCAAGAACAGGTACTTGTCATTTTCATTCTCTCTGTATAGCTACATCAATAACTATACCAGTCTCTGGGTGTATATTTTTAATTGAATTTACTTGAACAAGGGTCCGCATACATGGTATTGCCCAGGGTAGAATGCTTTTATGGTGACATACATGGCATTTGATTTTCTACTTACCGTCCAACAAAAGCATCACGTAAATAACTGAGGGAGAAACTTAATCTAACACATGCACACGTCTTGAGAGGCCTTGCAAATTTACTCTGTGATGAAGACAGGTATTCTCAACAGAAAACTAGAAGCCTTTGCACTGAGAATTCCCCTGGGACTCAATGCTGCTACCCACAGAAATGTTGGAATTAGCTTTTTCAGACACAAGTTTTTAGAGGGATTAGCTGGGCAAGCTTCTCTTAGCTACAGTTAGAATGAGAGCATAAGAGATATATTTACTTATTAAGGACAAGAAAAGTTTCCACAAAATACTGAGTTCATGGTTAACAAGTGCCCTGAGGGGTAGCATAGATGAAAAAAAAAAAACTTGCAAGTTAACTAGATTTTGCTTCAAAGCTTTGATTCAAATAAACATTTAATAAGCATTTACTTTTTTTCAGTAGCAATTCACTGATATTTTTTTCTGAATGAGATTAAGTATTCATTTTAGAAGGGTAAAAACTAAACCAACAAATAAGAAACCTCTTTTTACTCATTTTAACTTATTGTATCAACTCTGTAACAAAAACTATACTGAAAATCAAAAGTATTAAAAAGTCAGCTACAACTTTTCTGTCCTATTATAGCAAATAATTGCATTTTGTAACTTTCTCATAATTGCAATATTTAAAGAGAAAAGCAAGAATATTGAGTGCTTATTTTCTTCAAATATTTACACTGAATGAGAAGAAAACTTAATGACATTGAATGTCAAACTAAAATGTATACAACCAGACTAATGTCTGGCAGAATTATATATGACATTCCTGAAATTTCGTAATGATTAATTGGGCATCATTGTCCCTACTTAGTAAAATAAGAGTGAAGAACACAGAGAGCTGAAATAGTTCCGCCTAAGTCTTGAAGGTAGCAAGTAATAAAGCCAGCATTCAAATGTAGACCTATTGACTTTCTAAAACATTTCTTGCTCCAATTGCCACATTGCTAATTCCTGCTGGGCATAAAGAAACAAGGAAATTAGTGCCTGAGTTATTTAGAGGTCAGAGATTCATACTCAACTAAGCAGAGATCTTTCCCAAGAGCCTGGAGTTCCACTTGGGAAATAATGAAACTTCCAAATTGACAGATTAGTTTTCCATTACAGTGATAATTACCAATTATGGTAATTGCCTACCTGAATGTATCTCTTAATGTTGATCAGCGTATCATCATTTCTTTATTATTACTTCTATCCTAAGTCTGTTGAGTTGCTTCATGTAAAGTCCAACAGTTTTTAGTATAGAGTATAGAGTCAGGTTTTTCTGAGTAAACCCAGCTCTGCTATTTATTCTGAGAAATTGGGCATGTTTGTATCCTCTCTGTGACTCGGTTTCCAAAGTGAAAACTAAAGACTAGAATAGCATTTGCCTTAACATGTTGTGGTAGGAATGTAAGCTCTCGGAACATTGCTTTTTGTCTCATGTCTTTATATTGGCTTCCATTATTCCGTTTACAGGTAGTAATGTCAAAGATGTAGTGTAGACAAATGGATTTATTGATATCTTTCTAACTTTTTCCAGAATGTATAAGTAAATCCCATGAATAGATTCATTTTCAAGCCTAGCTGTAAAGTTAAAAGGAATATACATATATATTCTAAATTCTCATAATAATATTCTGTTTTATGGTCAGAAATATTTGGGAAAACAATCTCATTATATATAGTCCTTTGGATATTACAGGAACTCTTCAAGTTTCATCTAGTGCAAAAAATTTTCCATTATTTATATATTGTTATTAAATTAGTTAATTGACCATGGCTTATAATTAAATCTGAGGTGGATATTAAATTATTCATGCTGTAAATAAATTCTCAGAGATTTTGTTTTATTTGTGGAATATTTGATTAATACTCCTTTACTCTGTATCCATTTTCATTTCTAATGGGCCATAATTTTCCACCGTTAGGCATGTTGAACCCATAAAAAGTTGATGTGACTAACCAGAGTTGACCCTGCTTTGTCTTAAAATCTTTTCAGTTGTTCTTTCTAAAGTTCCTAATTGCATCTGATGGACTGATGCGGCGTAAATCTTTGAAGTGTGGCTTCAATTAATGGACCTGTCTTTCCAACAGATGCATCAAAATTTAAGCATCAGCATCACTTTGGTGTGTCGAAATTGTTTCCTTGTGAGATTATAAATAAGTCTATCAAATTATGGCCAAATTACAATGGCCGATGTGTGAGTAATGGTGACTAGTGTAATACAGTGTCGATAGGAGATGACGATGGACATGACCGTGACTTCCAGCAGTTACTTACTGCGCCGGCCCTGTCTGAACACAGCCCTGTGCCTATGTACACACACAGATGCACACACACTCACACACAAACAGTATCAGCTCATGTATCAATCAATCAGAAATTATGTGGAAGGGCTGATATCTGAAACAGTTCTGTTCAATTCAATAAATACTTACTGACCTCTTCTGTGACACTCTGCTAGCTTTTCAGAGTAGAATTTTTATTCTGCCCAACCATCAGTTTACAAGGAAACTATTAAGTTAAAAAGACAGACCTACCCTGACTGGTGTGGCTCAGAGGGTTGGCCATCACCCTGAAAACTGAGAAGTTGCTGGTTCAATTCCCAGTCAGCGCACATGCGTGGGTTGCAAGTCAGGTCCCCAGGTGGAGGTGAAGAGGCAGTCGATCGATGTTTCTCTCCCTCTTTCTCCCTCCCTTCCCCTCTCTCCAAAAAGAAAGAAATAAAATCTTACATTAAAAAAAAATAGACATATAAGAAGGCAACGGGCATGGGACATGGCATGTGGTCAGGAGAGGCAAGCCCAGGGTTTTGCTGGAACACAACGGAAGTGCTCCTGACCGACCAGGAGGCGCTGGCCATTGAAGGGGGGCCAGACGCTCCAGAGTCGAGAGGAAGCTAAGGCGGCTGCCAAGGCTTTGCCACAGTCCCTGACTGGCTTCTGTCTGATTTTAAAGGGCTAGAGATAAACCTTCCTTCACTCCTTTAATCACCAGTTTCTTCAGTTCTTGATGTGCAGGGGTTGGCAAAAGTTGTTTGAATGAAAAAATAATACAATAATCAATAAATAATAATAAAAGTTAAACTGTTTTGTGTACACTCACAACCGTAAACCCATTTTGGCCCAGCCCTGTATTTATAATGGCTATTTAAAGTCTTTTGTCTTTTAAATTCAACGTCTAGTTGTTCTCACAAGTCATTCCTGTTGCCTGCTTTTTGTGTGTGTGCATGTATGTGTGTGTGATACTTTCCTGTTTTTCACATGTGTCATAAATGATTGCAAACCACCGGGCATTTTAGATGATACCCAAGCAGCTCCAGGTGCCGGCCCACCGTGCTGAGCTTGTTAATGTTTGCATGCTCTCTTGTTGCTAACTGGCCAGATTATTCTAGCAGTGTCTTCACACGCTCCACACCTACGCTGTGAAGGCTGTGAGGATGCCCTTCGGAGGCGCAGCACTGGCTCTGCCCCCAAATACCAAGCAACGGCAGCGGTGTGGGCAGAGCCCCCTTTGACCATCTCTTTCCCTGGCCACACTCAGCTGTTGAACTCTCCTAACAGCGGGGTGATTGCTTTCCTGTATCAAACATGTTCTGGGCCATGATTTGTTCTGCAAACAAATCCAACCAAAAAGGATCACGCTGGAGGTCACTGTCTGAGATTCTTCTGACTCCACCAGTTCTCCTCTGAGCTCTCCCTTCCCCCATCGCTCTGATAACCTGGCCAGCCTAAGTTAAATATATTTCTTTGATAAACTTATCAATCTTCCTCCCCTTCTTCCCCTGCCTTCACTGTTTTTAATTGCAATTTGAGCCTTGTACTCCTCCACCCTGTTGCAAATAAAGGTAATTCCTTTGTGGAAAGATTCAGAACTCTTCATTACAGCCATTTTCCCCCACCAGGCAGAATCCTTGAGCCAGGGCTCCATTGCTGGAGGCAGGGACAGTGGCATGCTTCCGCTGAGTGACTTGGGAGCTCTGAGATCTGGGAGGGGACAGGAGTCCCAAGTCTCCTCAGTTTACTTCTCCAGGTGTGGAGCCATCGCCTCAGAAGCTGGGCAAGGGGACAGAGGCCCTGGGATTGGCAGCAGCCCCATCCCAAAGCCTCTGACCCATGAGTGGGGACTAGACTAAAGAAAAGTGTCCCCACCTTTCAGCCACACGTGCTTGGATCTTAACCTCAGCAACAGGTCGCCGGGGGCAGAGTGAGGAATGTTCTCATGTGTCCCTCCCAGAAAGACAGCTCCCCAAGTGGGAGCGGGGAAGGCTGTGGCCTGTGTTTTAGCTGCCCTGGTTTGAAGTGGCAATTCTGTTTTGCTGAGTTGAGACAGGTGAGGGAAGGAATGGGTCTTGATTCAAATGTCTCAGTTTTCCAATTTTCTTACTCAATTTTAGTAAGAAACTTTGGCTATATGTTTTGTTTTGTTTTTTCTTACTCAACAAATGCCTTTAAGAGCATATCCAGAGCTTTAACTTTTTTTTTTAAATTTTACCCATTTTTGTGAGGAAACAGGGTTTGCACACCTCCTCATACTGTCATGAGGGAAGTGAAACTCCCCAGTGATCAACAATTATGCATGTTACAACCTCCTATTCCATTTCACAGAAAATACCCTCTTGAGTACCTCATGCTATACTACATGCGATATAGTTATATAGCAAATATCATCTTTTTGATACTACTCACCTGCATTAATATACTGTGGGTGGGGCATAATTTCAGATTCTCTCTCGAGACTTGCCACTGCCTAATTAATTGCTGCTATAGTGATTTGACTCCTTTGGACAGCTTTTAAAAAAACATTTTAACCCAGCAAGTGTAGATATGATCTACTACCCATTCTTGCAGGTCAAAAGTAGATATCAATTAAATAATATGTGTGAAAGTACTTCATACTAACAATGTAAGATATAATTTCAGCTATCTGAATGTAATGCATTTTGTTAAATTCTTCACATTTTTATTAACTATCAATATGACCCCAGATAACTTAAAGTTATATGAGCAAAAATTACATAATTTGGTTTTGGGATACTATTCCTGTGCTTCTTGATGACACATTTAAAAGAGAGAAAGTTAAAATAAAGATAAATTAGACTCACAATGGGGCCAAAGTAGAAATGATTCTAGAAACCATGTATGTAAATGAAAAGTTCTAGAACGGAAAATTTTCAAATTTTTGCAAACAAATATGAAGTCTTTTTCCACAGAAGACAGAAGTTAGGATTGGTGACTTGGATAATGATTTAAATTCAATATCATAACTTTTTAATGATTCAATGATTAAAACTTCATAGTAATGAAAATATATTGAATATTGTATTGTTAGTTTTGAAACAGAGGCTGCATAGTCTTTCATCAGGAAAGATGTAATTAGAGATTCCTGAACTTTAGATTTTTGTCAGTCAGCATGTTGGAATTAGCAACAACTTGAGGAATAACTTTGGACTAAATGGATGATTTCAAAACTGTGTGCAGAGAAACAAAAAATTCTAGAAAGTTTATTGAGAGGGTCAGAGAGGAGAGCACACGCAGGAATGACCTCTTAGAGTGCCATGTTTTTGGGTTTTTGTTTTGCTTTTTTTTTGCACTCAGTTATAAAAATTTATTCTTCTCTGTCTCTCTCTTTTTTTTTTTAAGTATTGGAAAGTAATATGGGACTCCTTAGAGGAAAAAAGAAAGAACTACACCAAGTAAAAATATCTTGTAAAACAATGTTGACAGCCTAAGTTTGTAAGCCACTGGCTAGACAAACTATCAAGTCTCTTTGAACTTTTAGATTTACTATTGATGAGGCTTTGGATTAGAAGGCAGGTAGTTGGCAGCGAAGGTTTCCAACCATGCCTCTTCTGTCCTTTCTGGAATTTTTCTCAATTTGGTCAAAGTTTTACCTGATTCATTTTCAATTTTCTTTTACTAGACTCATTTCCCAATTCTAATTCTTGAGACGCTTTCTGCATCCTATCCAGGGTAAATTCTTCCAGGAAGAAATGGCTCTTCACTGAGGAGCATGCCTGGGGCATTGTTGTTATAAGACGATTTCATTCTGTTATCTTCATCACAAAAAGAGAGAAGATTTTGACCCAGCTTCACCTTTTCTAGCAGAAGGACGCAAAGGTGCCGTGTGTGCTTACCCTGCCGTCCTTTCTCATTCCCCCGCGGCCGGCAGCTGGGGGGTGTGAGACAGGGTGTGCTTCTGACCCGCTAGAAGCAGGAGGACGGTACAGAAATGGCCCACGTTGCTGTCATTTCCATAACCTAAGACCATTTTTATGACTTTTGATTTATAATAGAAATGACAATTGCAAATATTTCTTCATATGTGTACAGAATCAAACACAGAGCATAAAATTCCCTTAACAACACAGAACCCTACCAATTAGGTCTAAAACTGAGTACTTTTCTTGAGTCTAAGAACTTAAAAAGGCATCTCTGATGGGGGTGTTCTCTCGTTCTCTCTCTCCCTCTCTTTGCCTCTTTTTTTCTCTCACAGAGACACAAACTTGTAAATATTTCACTAATAGCCACAGCTTAGAATCAACTATGTCATTATTTTACATCTAAAGTTATTTTCCATGAAGGTAAATTAAAATATTTCAAGAGTGTTTCCGGTCATTTAAAACATTTTCACAGTACTTTGTCACATACCTTAATTTTAATATAACACTACAGGGTAGTATTTCTTTCATTTCTTTTTTCCCTTGTAATCTTAATGAATATAAAGATCCCTTTGCCCAGAGTGGTCCTTTGTATCAGATAAGTGAAAATGTATGTATACGTGCATTTTTTTTAATATAACTTCATGCCATACACAAAATATATCCAAGGATATCATATCAAAGGGTCTTTCTTTTTTTAATAAAGAAGATAAAAGGAAAGGATAAATGTGTACCCAGCACTACCTTAATACCATTTGCCACTTAATATGTAGCATCTCACAGAAGCGCAAATATATTTTTGAAATGAGAATATGGAGACTCAGTTAATTCAGTCACAGAGTGAGCACATAGCCCAGTTGGAACTCAGGGGAGATCTTCTCCTTGCATGTTTTTCTGTTTTATTATCTCCAGTGTTAATGAAGAGATAGTAAAAGACTAGTCCACAGATCATGTTTATTCTTCATGAGCCAGACAAAGGTGTTGATAAAGCTCCTGCCCCAACAATTAGTAGCTAGATGAATTTGGTGGATTTAAATTCTCTGTGTCTCAGCATACTCATCAGTGAAATGGGGAGAGGCACATTAAGTTGTTCCATGTGGCTCTTGGGAGGAACAAATGATAGAATCTAGGTAAAGAGCCTAGAATACAGAATGCTCATAGAATGCACAGTGCTTCATAGTTGGGAACACAGAAGTCTCCCAGTATATTCCAGTGATCCGTATTATTTCTCTGATCCCGAGACTTTAGTTCTTTTACCTCCTACTCTATGATTATGTGGCTGGGATTTTTTCCCCCCAGAAATTACTTTCTTTTCTGTTTTTTCTCTTTCATATAACTTTGTCCTAGGGTTTCTTTAAAAGACAATGCAAATATGTTAGCAAATAAGGTTAAAATGAGCCAGGGGAAATTGAGTGTATTAGCCTATTTTCCTGTCACTGAAGACTTAATTCTCCTGTTAGACAAAGCGTAGCCTCCCTGTGCTCCCTGGGCGCTCATGTGTGGGCCTGGTTCATCTGCGGGGATTCACTTAGCAGTTCCCAACGCATTTATGCAGCATTTAACCTTCTGTTTTCTGGTGGCATTATTATAAAGCAAGGATTCAAAAGCTGATTACCTGCTATCACTTCTTTTATATATTTGGAGCTTCTGTTTATTGTCTAGCACTCACTCTCAGGTCACAGACCTGTGTATTCATTTCTCCATTAGACACCTCTTGGGTTTCCAAAAGGCAATTCCAGCTCAGTGTCACCTGAGCCTCCATCTTTCTTCCAAATTCCTCCCGCTGACTGTATGAACTTGATTTGCTATATATCTACGCACACCGGTATAAACCTTGAAGCCATCTTGATTCTTCTGTAGTTTGCAACTAAATTTTTTTAGAAAATATTGCAACGGCCTTCCAGTTGGTCTTCCCAAATCTGGCCTTTCCCCCTTTCAATCCCAGAGGTTATGGTACCATCAGTACATTATTCCCAAGGTGCACATCTGGCCAAGCCTTCCAAACAGCTCCCCCTTCTAAGAGCCATCCTGTTGGAAGAGACTTCAATGGATATTTCTTCCCTATTAGGAAAAAATCATGCTCCTTAACACAGCATGTAAAACCCTTCATGATCTGATGCCTATCTTCCAACCCGATTTCCTTTTCTGTCCCCGCGCCATCTCACCAAATATTCCAACATGGAGAAGTAGTGAAGTTTCCAAACCAAACCGACACCCACTGGCAGCCTCAGGAGCTGTTTTCCTTACCTAAGGTACCTGGGCCCCTTTTCTCTTCCTGTTCCGTTCCTTCTGATTATTTCACCCTCGATCAGTACCACCTGACTCGTGAGGTTTTTTGACAGCTTAGGCAGAGTTGGGAGCCCACGGAGCCTTGCAAATACCTCATACAAACCTCTATGGTAGTTCGTGTGCTTCATTTCCCTATTTCTAGCTCGGAATGATAATGACACTAAGCACAAAGGGCAGTTAGAAGAATTGAAGGGTGTGTAATGGCTGCTGTTACGTGTGAACCTGGCTAGGCCATCATGCCTAGTTGCTTGGTCAGACAGCAGTCTAGATATTGCTAATGAAGGCATTTTTTTTAGATGTGAAAAACCTGCAAATCTGTGGACTTGAGTAAAGCGGTGTCCTTCCACAATATGGGTGAACCACATCTAATCAGCCTAAGGTCTTAAGAGAAAAGACTGAGGCCCCAAAGGAGAAGGAATTTGTTCTCCAGGTTGCTTCTGACTCAGTACTGCAACATCCACGCCTGCCGGAAGCCCCAGCGTCCGCCTGCCCTGCACATTCCAACCTCGCTGGGCACCGCAATCATGCAAGACGATTTCTTTAAAAATCTCCCTCTCCTCTTATCTTGCCCCCCAACTTCTCTCCCCACTCCCCAGTGGATGCTGTCTATTGGTCCTGGTTCTCTGGGGAACCCTGAATAATCCAGGACAACCTGTATTCAGTGTTTACAATGGTTGCCTGTCTAGAACAAGGACTGTATAGCCTACAGTTAGATATGCCTTAAATATAGTCTGATATGAGCACCCAATATAATTGTTAATCAAATGATGACTGCCTTGCATTTGAATCAGAACAAAGAGCTGACAAAATTTCTCTCTACCTCTTTGGCTTTCACGCCTCTCCATCCCTCACCATAAAGTTCATCTTTTAGACTCATCTCTATGATTCTTGAAACACACACTCAAGTCAAAAGGGCTCAAACTCCAGACCATACCTGATGTTTTTATTTTCCATCAGCTTAGAACCTAATAAGTGCATCATTACAAAATAGGGTGCCATCTTCATACAAGAAAGGCCCAAGTACACATCCTCCCACTGAGGCTCAGATCTGTGATACACTTAGGGCCCTAGATAAAGTGACCCCATTAATCCTCACAGAACTTTGCCCAGACAGTGCCTGCCAGGGAAAGTTTGTAATAATTTCTGTCAACTGAGAACATATTAAAATCAGATTGGGGGGCACAAGATGCATGAGTCTTGATCGACCCTACAGGTTTTATGGTGCCTTTCAACTGTCAGTGTGTCACAGTAAAGGAAAAAAGGACTGGTCCTATCAGAGACCCACCGAATCATAATCTCTGGCTGTTAGGCACTGATGGGTATATTTGAAACAAAATTATTGTATTTTTGTACTTTCAGGTGATTCTAAAATATACATTGGGTTAAAAACACCAGCTGTCCTATTCAATGTAACTTGCTTCTCGCGATGAGTGGAAGGGAGGAGTTAAAACAGCTGGCGTATGACCCATTTGCTTCCTTAAGGGACATTTTGCATCCTGAAGCAGGTAAAGAAATAGGAAAAAGCGCATGGCCGGTCTAGTCTCCTGTCAACTGCACTTGCAGTTGAATATGTTAATGGTATTTTCTTAAAAGAGGAAGGCATTTATCTAGTGAGTGCCTTCAGCAGGACCTTCCCTGTAAAGGACTGCATATTGTAAATGATCTCAGACTCGAAGTGTCTCGGCTCCCCGGAGAAAGCCACATGAGAGATGCTGCTCTTTGGGGGTATGAAGCAGGGATGTTGCAGAACATAGAGACTCCTTACTGTGTTACATAACAATCTTTAAATTCCCACTTGAAGATGCTGTCTAGATTCTGGACCATTGATGGCAGGTCTGATGTAGGAAGACGAAACCTCACTTCCTGTCTTGGAACTCTGCTTTGTCTGAGCCCCTTTTCTGTCCACATCCTTGGGATTATTAGAAAAATTTGACACTAGATAAGATGGCTGATGTATCTGCGACTGACTTCACAGTCTTGTCGTTTGTGTTAGTTCAGAGAGCAGTGAGTATTTGGGGCATTCCAGTTTGCCAGCTTAAAGAGCTAGACTGGAGGTAGGGAAGTGGATGATGTTTAATTTTTATCCTGATGGCTAGAGATTCTAAACACTGGTGCCCAGATTGGTACAAGAAGTCAAAGGAGCAATTGGCCTGCAAATCAGGTCATCCCCTGCCTTCTTGTGTACACATATAATCTTATCTATCAGAAGGGAAGGGATAGCATGTTCAATATCTCTTTTTCATGAGATTAACACTGTAGACAATGGTAGTGATGATGGTTGTGTTTTTAAAAACCTGTCCATCCTCAGTGAAATGAGCCCTCAACTTTATGCCCCACGCCCCCAGAATAGCTGCTATGGTACTTCAATTCCCAGGAAGAAGATTGTCTCAAGAATCAAAGGCAATGCCCCCGAGGCTCATGCCAATCAGTGTGAACAATTTAAACACTTGGCTACCTGCTTCTCAAGTAGCCAGATAACACCTGCTAATGATCACTTCCTTTCATAAGAGGTCCGCAGAGATGCCATAAAATAGTCCCTCAGGAAATCTTACAAGTCTTCTCTAAGTGCTAATGAGACTTCTGAACTTCCCATGGTGACAGATGGGAGCAGGGGAAGTCCAGGTCATGAGCTGAGTGATGTGCACGTGCCACTGGTCTCCCTTCTCAGGGGTAGGGAGCACATTGAAAATATCACTTCTCTTTCATATTACATTTATTTATTTTTGATTGTGGTGGAGGAGTTAAATGAGACCTACCCCCAATACATTGGTAAGTGCGCAATACAGTATTTGAACTGTACAAAGGTGTGCGGCAGATTTCTAGAACTTACTCATCTTAATTAACTGAAACTTTATACTTGTTCATCATCAACTCCTCACTCCACCCCCACCCCCGCCCTCCAGCCCCACTGTGCTCTGTCGCTGTGAGTGTGACTGTTTCTGATACCTCACATAGGTGAAATCACTTCCCCTTCCATGACTGGCTTGTTTCACTTAACATAACAGCCTCCGGGTTCACCTATATTGCTAAAGCGGCAGGATTTCCTCCTTCTTAAGGCTGATCAATATTTCATTGTAGGTATATTCTGCATTTTTCTTAACTCCTCATTCCCCTCTGCCTCCAGTCCCTGGCAATCACCATTCTATATTCTGTCTCTATGATTTTGACTACTCTCAGTACCCAAGTACCCCATATAACTGAATTGGAATTATTCAGTTTTTGTATATGTACAGTGGGCTTATTACACTGAGAATAATGGTTTTTTTTGTTGTAGCATGTATTGGAATTTCATTCCTTTTTAAGGCCAAATCATATTCTGCTGTATGTATATACCACATTCTGTTATCCATTCACCTTTCCACAGCCCTTGGGTTGTTTCCACATTTTAGCTACTGTGAGTGATAATGCTCTCAACATCGGTGTACAAATATCTCTTCAAGACCCTGTTATCAATTGTTTTTGGTATATTCCAGATAGTGAAATTGCTGGATTTGGGATATATTCCAAATAGTGTGATTGCTGGATCATGATAATTTTTTTTTTTTTTTGAGGAACTGCTGAATTTTTTTTTCATGATAACTGTTCCATTTTCCATGCCATCAACAGAACACTGGGTTTCAATTTCTCCACATCCTCATGCCAACAATTTTAAAAAATTTGTTTTGGTTTTTAATGGTTGCCATCCTAATGGGTTGGAAGTCTGTCTCACTGTAAGTTTGATTTGCATTTTCCTGATGACTAGTGATGTTGACAATCTTTTCATTATACTTGTATATCTTCTTTGGAGAAATGTTTATTCATGTCCTCTGCCCACTCTTTAAATGTTGGTGTCATTGCTGTTAGATTTTAGGAATTCTCTTTGCCCATTTTTAATTGGGCTTTGAATCTGGCTATTGAGTTGTAAAATTCCTCATATATTTTGGATTTAACCTCTTATTAGATAGGTGTTTTTTCTCTCAATTAGAAGGCTGTCTATACTCTCTTGTTTGTTTCCTTTGCTGTACAGAGAAATTTGATGTAGTTTCACTTGTCTATTTTTGCTTTTATTACTTATACTTTTGGTATTATATCTAAGAAATTATTACCAGTACTAATATCAAGGACTTTTTCTATATTTTTTCCTAGAGGTTTTATACTTCCAGGTTTTTGGTTTAAATATTTAATCAAGGTTGAATTGATTTTTGTATACAGTGTGAGATAAGAGTCCAATGTATTGTTTTTTGCATGTCTATATCCAGTTTTTCTAAAATTACTAAAGAGACTGTCTGTTCACCATTGTGGATTCTTGGTACCCTTGTTCAAGAGCAGTTGGCCGCATGTGTGTGAGTTTATTCCTGGGCTCTCTATTGTGTTCCATTGGTCTATATGTCTGTCTATGCCAGCACCATATTGCTTTAATTACCGTAGCTTCATATTATATTTTGAAATCAAAAAGTGTGATACCTCCAGCATTGTTTTCTTTTTAAGATTGATTTGAATATTTGAGGTCTTTTGTATTTTATATGAATTTTAGGGTTTTTACCTATTTATATAAAAATTCCATTGGGATTTTGAGAGAGATTGTATTGAATCTATAGATTGTTTTATAGAATATGGGCATCTTAACAATATTAATTCTACCGATCCATGAGCACAGTGTGTCTTTCCATTTCTTCAATTTATTTCATCAGTGCTTTATAGTTTTCAGTATATAAATCTGTCACTTTCTTGGTTAAGTTTATTGGTATTTTATTTTCTTTGGGGCTATCTTAAAAGTTATAAGTTCATTGCCAGAATATAGAAATTCAGCTGATTTTTATATGTTAATTTTGTTTCCTGCAACTTACTGAAAGTGTCTGCTCTTTCACACTTTTACATGTTCTTCATGGCCGCACTTATATGACAGAAAGAATGACTGGAGAAAGTGTCGTTTCTTTTTTTGAAAGAAGTATCGATAAGCAGCTTAAATGGGTGTGACAGGCCTGAAGGTCAGCAAAGGGTTAGGGGTCATTTAAAGAGTTAAGGCCTGAAAGACTGGAGACCAGGCCTTGGGAACTTATTAGCTGTTTCCCCACAAGGAAGTCAATAGTTTCTCTGAGCCTGCCATTCTACTTCCAAAATATAAGGTCAATGAACTTGCTATTGTGTAAATTTTCTCTGGCCCCACTCATTTCGACTCAATTCATCTTTAACTGTATACTTTCTGAATATACTTTCTGTTTCGATGAATTATGGAGATATAGAAATTACAATGAAAAATAGCACATCTAATTTCATCCTAATTTTTTCAAGCATCTCAATCAAAGTGCTGAAAAGGTTAAAGGAGAATCCTCAAGGATCCGGAAACTATTGCAAACAGCAGCAACTGAGAACTTGCTTGGAATTTCTGGTTTTAAAGTTAAATACTCATTCCATGTGCTTAGTCTATGCCATGATTTATTCCATTGTTTTCTATAAAAATATATGCTTTCCCCAGTCAGCTATGATTCTTTAAGTAAAAATGATGTTTTGACTGTATTGCCCATTAGAACACCCTCTAGTCTGCATGTGATGCTCTAAATTTACATAGGAAATGATTAAAATTAAGCACAATTAAACATTTATCCACAGGTAAACTAGACACATTTCAAATGCTCATTATCCATTTGTCTCTGGTTGATACAATATTTGACAGTGCAAAGATGGAACATTTCTGTCATTACAAAATGAGTTACCAAATATCACTAATTTATAAAATAACCAGGAATTCTTCTGAGTACATTCTGAATTTTGAGAATTACAGCTCAGTGGATGTTGATGTTGAAGTATGTCAATTTGTGGTATAGGAGAAATAAAGTGCAAATTGGGAGTCAGAATAAAAGATTCATATCAAGTTTTGCAATTTATGAAGTGAGATGTGGGATTTAGGAAATTCACTTATATTACTAATGTGTCTGGATACATTTGCTTATCTCTATAATGTTATGTTAACAAAAGTAAATGCACTTCCTACCTGGCAGGATTGTTCTGAGATTAAAATGATATAGTACACAAAGACAAGCATTGTATCTCATTAATATTTATATATTCTGAAGCTAGCAGTGTGATGGACTTATCTAGGTATTCAAAAAATATTGAATTACTGAGGGACCGGATGCTGTTATGCATTGCTATGGCCAATTTGAAAATCAACCTGTCTATGAAATTTTATCAAAACAATTTTGGTCATTAAGAAAAAAATGTTTTCACTAGATTCAATCTCATCCTCTGAGACTTATTTCTAAATGTAATCTGTTGCAGGAAAAGGATTAGCAGGTCACTATTAAGTTTTGGTCAATATTTGTATTTACTTTAAGGTTAAAGAGATGACTACACCTTTTCTTAAAACTAAATCACCTCTGAACATTTTCCATTCATAATCTGTTTTATTTTATTTTTTTCTTTATGCCAACTGCCCTTTAGGGCAGGTCGCTGCTGTTTCAAGGTTGCTCCTGCAGACCCTCACTTTTGCAGAGAGTTGAACCAGGAAGTTGTAGAAGAAGGTCTGTGGGAGAGAGAGAGGGGTCAAGGTTAGCTCTTCAGCTTCTCCTGAACCTCTGGGGCCTCTGGATTTGTAGGGAATTCTGTGTGTATGACCTGGTTTTCACTTACAGCAGATCAGCACCCCTAGATTTGGATACAGCTCGGCGGAGGGGTTGTTTGTAAAGCAGGAGTATTTCTTGCGTTCTGATGTTAAGGAAAAGAATAAAACATCTGTGAGAAAAAGGACCAAGAAATGTTCATAAATCAGAGCAGATTTTTTTTTTTTTCATTATGTAGGAACCAGTAGCTCTATGTTTACCGGAGTCTCCAAAGGCATGTTTGCAACTCAGTCCAATATTAGATGGGAGTCATTGAATGAGATAAGATACATAATTTATTTCAAATAATTATTTTAAAAGCCTGTGACTACCATAGGGTATATTTGAACCCAGCATCAGACAGCTTAAGCGATTGGTGTAAAAATACAAACTGGGAGTTCAGTGTGTGAGTAGGGGTAAAATTATATTCAAAGGATACCTGACAGGACAAAGAGTCTTTTTTGTGTGTGCCAAAAGAAAGATTTGAACAATAATAAGGGATGGCATAGAAGGAAAATGGTACCGTTAATCTATGTGCTCACAGAAGCATTCAAGGAAGAGGTAGACCTTGAGTGTGGTATTGAAAATAAGTCTACCACTGGGATAAGGTTTAGTTTACTGAGCCAAATATGGTAGGAACAAGTGGATTAAGCAAGATGGAAATTTAATTATTTTTCTCACATAAAAATCCGTCTGGGTGCAGGCAGTCAGGACCCACATGTGGCTCCATTATCTTCAGAACACTAGCTTTCCTTTGTCTTGCTGCGGCGCCATCCTAATGCTTGGCCTCTCTTCATAGTGACCTCAAGGGGCATAAGTAATGTTGAAAATCTAGCTTTGATATCCAAAAGCCAGAAATCAAAAAGGAAAGAAGAAAAGAAGAACATCTTATCCCCTCCTTTGGAAAGCTCTTTAGAAGGACCCACAGAATGGTTCTACATATAACTTACTGGATGGATTTCAGTCATTGTATGGCCATAGCTAGTTCCCAGCAGGTCAGAGAGAAACATTTATATCCTAGGAGGCAATGTCCTTCCCCCAAATTTGGGTGTTACTAAATAAGTAAAAGGAGAATAAATATGTATTAGACAGCTGACTGTTGCTGTCACAGTGCCCCCTTTTGACAGCCCAAAGCTCTGTGCATGCCTTTCATCCCGTACACAGAGCACCGCCTCCTCCCTGCCTTCGGGAGGCAATATCCCGAGGCCTTACACAGTTACTAAGTCTGCTCAAAGTTCGCAGTCTCTGAGGGAGATCCATTTCTCCCCTAGGTCCAGAAGTGTCATCCAGTGTTATCTAAATTGAAAACAGTCTATTTCTCCCATTATGAGAGAAACAACTTGAGATTGCTATTCAGAAAAGGAGACAATAATATTACAGTGAGAAGTGATTGATAAGAAGTACTGAGTGCAACAGGAGCTTAGAATAAAGCACAGTTATTTGAGACTGGGAAGATCTAGAAATGCCTTATAGGGGAAAAGTTCATCTGCACCCCAACGAATGGATATACCTCAACAGGTAAGAATTATCGCTCAAATGATAATAATAATAATAATAGTAATGAAACTTAACTAATATTTGCTAAATGTTTCCTCTGCTTCATGCATCTTTATTTCTCTACACGTATTAACTTATTTGTTTATTGTTACAATCCACAAAGCAAAATGTTTATCCTCATTTTACAGAGGGGTTAAATATCGTGTGTGTTCACCCAGCTAATAAGTGGTAACACTGTGATTTGAATCCACTCAGTTGGGTGCTGTGCTCCTAACTACAATAGATCACTTTTTATGCTATTGACATAAATAGAGGGAACTCACAATAAGTTTTTGAGATTTTGCAAAGAATATTATAAAAACTAGCAGGTGGTTTTAATGTATGCTATGGCACAAGAGTCATTGATTGCCCAACCCCTGTGTGTGAGCAGATGTTTGTGCAGTGTCTTTGTTTTATTGTTGTTGGGAACCTATCTTAGAACTGTGTGTTCTAATGCTGACGAGATTATAATATTTAGATCAATACTTAAGTTTACAGACATAATATAGACATAATCACATACTTCAGACACATGTACGTGCTGGCGCCAATATTCACTGTGAGTTGGATGGACATTGCCTGGACATGCATGGGACCAGAGCCATATTTATGTGCCGCCAACAAAAGCTGGTGGAAAAGAAAACAAGAAAGAGAAAGCTAAAAGTACTCTTAACTCTGCAGCCACTTTCTTTATTTACCATCCTTTGTTCAAGGTTGAAATACCAATTGATTATGGGAGAATATTCTGAAGTAACAATTGAGGAACACTTTGTTTATGCTTTTCTTTTTAGTGTTGCTTTGAAGAATGTCTAATGCAAGGGAAATGAAGCTTTGATGTTGATTACAGATAAATTTACATTTGTAGTTCTTGGCACAGTTGACAACAAATACTTTCTAGTTAAATGTAAACCTACATTATGGTAGGTTTAGTGGAAGATTCACTGTCTAAAATATCACTGTCCAATAGGACTCTCTGGGATGCTGGAAATGTCCTGGGTCTGTGTAGTCTAATGTGGTAGCAGCCAGTCACATGTGGCCAGAGCAAATGAGGAATTGCATTTAAACTTACTTGTTAGTTAATTTAGATTTAAATAGCTACCCATGAGATTTTGACAAACTAACTCGGTAATGATCGTCTCCTTGCTCCTATTGGATTACTCACGGACCATCATGCCCAATAATTTTAAATATTTTATTGTGTATCATTTTTCGGTATATTAGGCATGTCCTGAAAGTATCCAGCCATACGCTATGAAAAATAAAGTGGTTTATTGAAGAAGATACAAGGTACAAGAAACATTGTACATAGAACAATTACACCTCAGTCCCCTTCAAATAGACACCGTAGGACCTCACACAGCTCTCCTAACTGCCTTCATATTTTCCTGAATCTCATCCATGATCTGAAATCTCTTCCCCTTCAAAGGTGATTTTAGTTTTGGGAAAAGCCAGAAGTCACAGGGCATTAAATAGGGGCTGTAGAGGGCCTGAGTCACCTGGGTGATTTGATGTTTCACCAATGAACTGCAAGAGACGTGACGCATGAGCAGTTGTGTTGCTGTGATGAAGCTGCCAGTCACCCGCTGCCCATAGCTGTGGCCTTCTGAGTCATCTCAATAGTCTCCACAGAGGAACGTTTAAATGTAAGGCAAAATTTGATACAGATTCATTGTTCTACTTGCTCAATCATTTTGAATGTGACAGCCACATAATACACATGCTCACTCAATGGCATCTGCTGCGCCCACTGACTAGTACAGTGAAGTCATCATTGTTCACACATGTGCATTCCAGTCCACTCTCATTGGCTGCCAGGTTACTTTGATGTCGCGCAAACTATTCTCCTTATACTAACAACGGATGGACTTTTTCTGGACAGACCTGGTAGACTTTAACTGAATTTTCTATTTTTAGATTGTAACACTTGCAGGCCTTAGGGGATGTGTGTTCTAGATAACAACAAAGCAAGTGAAAAAATACCACCAGGTAGGAACTGAATCAGAATGGCCTAAGACAGTGATTTTCAATGCATATACCACAAAAATTTTTGAAGCATCAAATACCTAAGTATTGAGTCAGGGGCACTGACCTCTTTTCCCTTAGATCATCAATAAAAAAATGGCAACAGCCATGACAACAATAGCCATCTGGTGTGAATGAATCAAAGTTATACCTATTTTTTGTCAGGTTAGCAAAATGTATATTTTTTTTGGTGTGCTGCACAATTTTAGTAATTAGTTTATATGTACCATGAGATGAAAAAGGTTGAAAATTGCTGGTCTAAGAAAACAAAGAAAAAGTTTAATACTTTAGTTGATCATTTAAAAAAAAAAAACAGCTTTTGAGTTTCATAAATTTTGAAATTTGTCTTTTCTCTATATTTTGATTCTTGCCTGACCTTGTTATTTCCTGTCTCTTTTTTATCTTGGCTTCACTTACTTTGGATTCACTGTTCTTTTTTCACTCTCTCTGTAAAAATGAAAAGCAAGACTACTAGTTTTAGACCTATGTTCTCTTCTAATGCAATAATGTGAAAGCATGTCTCCTTCTGTGCATGGTTTTAGCTGCATTATGTTATATTGTTGTTATCATTCAGTTAGAAATATTTCTAGTTACTATTGGTTATTTCTGATTCATGACTTATTTAAAATGTGTTTCATTTCAAAATATTTGACATCATCCTAGATAGCTTATTTTAATCAACTTATAATTTAGTTCCATTGAGGTCAGAGAATATGTTCCCTCTATTTTAATCTTTTCAATCTTTTTAACTGCATTGGCATGTTTTTACTGGCTTAGCAAATGATCTGTCTTGGCAAAATTACCACAAAAGACTTAAAAAAAATGTATGTTTTGCTGTCATTGGATATAATCTATGTATATCAGTCAGATCAAGGAGATTGACATTGTCCAAATGATTTTTTTTGTTGTTGTTTAAACAATTGCTTAGAGAAGGGTGTTCAAATCTTTTTGTCTATTGTGGAATTGTTTAGTCCACCCTTTAAAATTATAGGTTTTGCTTCATATATTTTTGGACTCTGTTATTAGGCACATAGCGATTGGAAATTGTTATGTCTTCCTGTTGAATTGTTCCTTTTATTATTAAGAAAAGTACATTCTGCACTGGAAAAAGCCATGTCAAGGGCGCGGCCTCAGGGAAGTGTGAAGAATTGAGACCAGTAATGCTACTACTCTAAACTAGATTTTTACAATGTTTCAGTCTCATACCTACTTCTTGGTTTGGCTGAGACAAATCAGACTACTTATCGAAATTGTTTTATTCTTTTATTTAATAATAGTTATTGAATATCTGTTATGTGTCACGTAAACAAAATATTTGCCTTTGAAGAACTTAAAACATCTCACCATTTATAAATTATATAACAATGAGTTAGCATTATATGAAATCATCTGTTAAGACTTTACATATGCATATATGTTTATATTTTTACAGTTTTTTCATATATAAAAATGCATGTATACAACCACTAACACATATATTTTGCTGAATTTATTGGTCATTCATTTTTTCTCTTCTCCTTCTCTTTTTACATTGAATTCTGATTCATTTGTCTGATGAGAGTCCTGTGGATGTTTTTTTCTCAAATATGTGTTGTGGATGATATATTCTTAAGTATTAGTAGATGGTGCAGACCGTGTTAGCCTGAGACTAGGATAAACTTAGATAAATCATAGTTTGTCTAAGTTAATTGAATTCCTTATAGAAGTCCAGGTTTCCTAATTTATGTATCATCTCCAGGCATTTAAAACCAGCCATACTCACTAAAAATGTCTGCTCTGGGACCTGCATAAAAGTATATGGAGACTGTACTCCAAGTGCCTAACCATTAAGGGGGCCTCTGAAGGAACATTCTGTGGAGAAGAAAACTAAGACCCAGGGAGGGAAGATGGCTGGAGCCAAGCCATGCAACACAGTAGTGGCAAATGTGGTTTAATGGTCCAGTTCATTCATTGCTGATCAGGGCGATGTTCTCTTCTCTGACATTTGAGACATATTTTGGGATCTATTCATTCTGTAAAGCTTGCTGATGTTAATTTAACTTGTTATTTCTAACATTATTTTTCATTTCCCCCCATTATAATAGGTTTCACAGGTTGAATCTGCATCTTTCAACCTGGTCAAAACAGTTTATCTCAAATCAGGTTTGACTGACAGATAAACTTGAACTTTTAGCTTCTCTAAAAATGTTCAATTGCATGTTTCAGCTAAGCTGGCTTTATCTGCTGTAATGATAGATAAATCTAGCTTCAAAAAAAAAAAATGTGGACACATCCCTAAGGCAGCATTTCAACTAGAAAATGATCTCTTGGTTTTCGGTCTTATATCACTGTTAGGGTTCTACATTCCTATTCTGAAGACATGAGAGAGTTTGAATTCAGGACAGTTTAAATTTTTATGCAATTAAAATTCCACTTCATTATCAATGTCAAAGGAAGATGGAATATACTTTCTAAGAATGTATTATCCACAAATCAATTTCTTTCCACTGCCAAATGTATAAAAGTAAGACTTTTTTTAAAAAGACTGTGTATGCTGCAGGTGGGCTCGCGTTCCCTGGGCCCCTGAGAGCCCTCTGCTGGCTGAGTGTTGTGAGGTCTAAATGGGTTGCCATCTATGAAACAGCTAGTCTAGGACAAGAGAGATACTGAAAAAAGCAATCCTCCTCAATTTCCTTCTCACTTATCTAAAAAACTCTACCATTGATTCACTGGTACCTCTAATTCTTTTTAGATTGGAAAATATTATATATAATGTGATTTAATAGATACCTGAATAAGTAATGCCACTGGCTCATTCTGTGTCTACCTGTAATCTGGGGTAAAAATGATTGGGGTAGGCAGAGTAGATGTTATCAGGGCACCGCATTGCTGTGAAGCTTCATAAGCATCCATTTGACAAATTTTCATTTAATTCTTACTATGGACCAGGCTGTGTGAGATAGCTCCTGGAGACACATAGAGCTCATATGTAAGGAGGATTATTACTGAGTTGACCTTTAAGGATATTAATTGTATCATATGCATCCACTATCTCTTTTATGTATGCATGTATTTCTTTATTTTTTATTTCAAACACTCACTCCACTGATAATTTGACAGTAGCGTTTTCACAAACAAAATTCAGGCTGGCGTGACATTTTACGTGGCCTCGCACAGCTGTGTGGCCAGAGTCTGGAGAGGTCTGTGTGAGGACCGCCTTGAACTGCCCTGCCCTGCCCCGCCCCCGTAACACAGGATGCCTTTCTATAACAATTTTAAGGGTAACCTGGAAGGAAATAGCATTACCGAAGGTCCCCCAAACATGTTGTTCCCTATCAGGTCGACAGTAGTAAGAATGAGAGTTGGGTGGCCTTCTAGAACCCTCTGGTAGAGCCCCCACCACGTTCCGCGTTGTTCTCTTTCCTCTGAGCCCAGCCATCAGCAACATAGCGTCCCGCTCTGACGTTAACGAAGACCTGAGTGTGTGCCTCGATCGGCCATGCTCCATGGGCAGCGCTGAGGGGGCTCTGCCCTTCCTACCTGCCTGCTCAGCTTCCCTTGGGCAGTGAGAATCCACCTTCCACCAAAGAACACACAACCCCAGACTCCAGCCTGTGCACTGGGCTTACCGAACCCTGAAGCTCGCTCCCTGAGATGAGTCCTGATGGAAGAATAATTGTGTAAGTTATCCAGGATGGACTCCCATCAGTGGATGCATCTCTTCTTACCTCTGATGCATTGAGGTCAGCATTGCGGAAGTGTACAGGCAAAGAGCACATGCGTGGGAATGGGTGAGCTCAAAACTTCGCAGGCAACTTTTCTTGACTTGTTATTTCTTCCTTACTGAGCTCTTCCAAAGTATTTTAATCAATTCCAAAAATGGAAGAGGGAAAGAGAGGAGAGAAAGGAGAGGGAGTGAAAGAGAGGAAGAAATGAAAGCCAGGAGAGTGTGTTAGATTTTTCAGATCACCTCCACATCTTTTGGTATCCAAGATGGAATTCTAAGTATTTCAAAATTACCCCAGGAGGCTCCATGTCTATTTGAACCCCTGGTTTCAGTTTTTACATGAAAGGATATGAATCGGTGAGTGGGTTTCCTGGGACTAATGTTGGCATTACTGTTGTTGGTCTGGATGAATGGATGAATAGGTAGGTAGGTAGGTAGGTAGATGATAGAGACAGATGGATAGATAGATAGATATTGATAGAAGATAGGTAGGTATGATAGTATTTTTTTTGGGGGGAGCACCTTCAATGTAAAGGTGGGTAACTACCTGCTGTGTTATCAGTGACATAAAGGACAGCCTGCTTCATCTTCTTTACAATTGTCTTTCTTGATGACAACTTTTACAAATTTCCTCAGGAAGGGGCAAAGCCTCTCATTCTCTCCTTACAACAGGGTAACAACAAAGCCAAACAGGAGAAAGTATTTTTGTAGGAGAAAAACTACATTTTACACGTGTTAAGTAAACATCTTCATTTATATTTAAGTGATACAATGACCCTGCAAGGACATTTTTTTATCATTTCTGTTTTATAGATGAAGAAAGTAATGCCAAGAAAGGTCATTTTCACTGTCCGGGTTTAGAATACAAACACATGTCTCTATTACTCCAACACTGTATTTTTCATTAATTTCATATCTTGTTCTCATCGGCAGCTCAGGTGCTGCATGTATGCCTTTTGGAGAGAGAAAAAACACATGTTATTTAGTATACTTTTTTTTTCTTACTTGACCTATTTGTTTAAAAAGTTTCATTTGATAATTTCAGAGTCCTAAATTTGTGGCCTATGGAAATGTCAAACTGAGTTAGCTAAACTGTATATTTGATTCCAACAAAATCATTTTCTCTTCTCAGCTTATGTGGAAGGACAATGGTAGCTGGAAGGACAATGGTAGCCAGAAGGAGAGAGAGGTAGAAATGGGAAAGAAGTGAAAGAAACAAAGATAAATTCCTCAAATTAGCCATCATCCAGACTTTTTCTCTCCTCTCCCTTGAATATAGGGAAAAAAGGCACTTTGAACCTTTTGCAAAATACAGAAATTCCCCTTTCTGTGTGACGGGGCCCGCTCAGGAAGCTTGCCGCCGCCTGCTGGTAGCTGGCGGCCCTGTGTCCCTCCTCCTCCTGACCTGCCGCAGGGAGGTCTTGGAAACTCCGAGGTCCCAGCCTCACTCGCCCCGTCTGCATCTCTCCATGTGCCCAGCACAGCTGGGCTCCAGAAACCAGGCTTCTTGCCAGTCAACTCCAACTCGCCAAATCTTCACAAGGGCAGCTGGGACACCAGAACCTTCCTGGGAATTTCCCAGCCGCCAGCTCAGATACTGTATCCTAGTTTGCTGAGCTCAAGTGATTAAAGATTGGCAAAGATAAATTAGCCACCAGTCCGGAAGGATTGCCTGTCTCATCCAAACATTTGCCCAACACTGATTCCAAGCAGCATTTGAACTTTGTTTGTAACTAGCGAACAGATGTGGGCATTTCAGAGAGAGTTAATATGGCACCGTCCACAAAACTGGGGTGAGGTGAGTTTTTTCTCTAAAAGATGTTTTGGAACAACAACACAGAAAATGTCATTCTTCTTTGACAGTTGACTTGAGAGACAATCACACAATGTTTCTTTTTTGCTTTTTGTAGGTTCATCTCCCAAGGCTAGATGATTCTCTAGCTTGTGGTTCTGTACCAATAGCAAGGGAGGCACCATGTTCTGCCACTCCTCACATGTGGCTTTGGGAAAAGGCAACTGTTTCTGGCCCGAGGTCCATTGTCTAGGGCTGGCCACCCACAGCTACAAAGTCTGGCTCTGGGGGAAGAGCTAAGTAGCAAAATCTCCTGGCATGAAGCTTGGGCTTGTGCTTAATTGTAGGCCTTGCCATACAGCAGAGACTTACTATGTGCTAAGAACCCCTTCTTTTCTGTCTGACACATCACACCATTATCTCATTTAATTTTCATATCAATTTGTAAAGAGAATAATAATACTAATAAATGCTGCTAACATTTGTTGAGCACTTAATATGGGCTGGAAATTGTGCTTAAATATTATATGTATTTTCCTTATATATGTAGTTGCTCTGATATTAGGTGCAGAATTTGCCCCTTTATCATAAAATTTCAGTTAGTGAGATTCATTTTGGGGAGTAAATGTACAGCATGGTGACTATAATTAATAGTAGTGCATTGCACACTTGAAATTTGCTCAGAGAACAGATCTTAAGTATCCTTACCGCCGTAAAGGGGGGTCATGTGGTAAATATGTATAAAAGTGTTAATTGGCTTGATTGTGGTAATTAATTCACAATGTATATGCGTATCAATACTTCATGTTGTATGCCTTAAAGAGATATACAACTTTTCTAATTGACTTTATCTTTTTTAGTGCAGTTTAAAGTACAGCTGAGAGGAGGGTACAGAGGTTTTCTGTGTACTCCCTGCCCCCATGCATGCGTAGCCTCTGCCATTAAATGTCATCTGCTATTCTCGCGCCCCCACCCCGTAGTGCGATTGTTACAACTGCTGAACCTGCATTGACACATCACAGTCCCCCAAAGTCTTTAGTTTACATTGTGGTCCTCTCCTGGTTTGTACATTCTATGGCTTTGGACAAATGTGTGATGCCATGTACTGCGATAATTGCATCATACAGAATATTCGCTCTCTGAACACTCTCTGTGCTCCAATCATTCCTTTCTCCTTCCCCTGCCTCCCCCGCACCAACCCTTGCAAATCACTAATCTCTTTACTGTCTCCATAGTTTTTCCTTCTCCAGAATGTCACATAGTTGGAAACATTCATCTGTAGTGTTTTCACACAGGCATCTTTTGCTTAGTAATATGCATTTAGGATTTCTCCATGTTTTTCCATGGCTCAATAGCTCTTTTTTTTAGCACTGAATAATACTCCAGTGTCTGGGTGCGCTACAATTTATTTATCTGTTCACCTAATGAAAGATGCCTTGGTTGTTCCCAAGTTTTGGCAGTTATGGATGAAGCTGCTGTAAACATTTATGTGCAGGTTTTCGTGTGGATATAAGTTTTTGATTGCTTTGGGGAAATACCACAGTGCATGATTTCTAGACAGTGACATACTAAGAATATGTTTAACTTTGTAAGAAACTACTACTTCTCCAAAGTGACTATAAATGTAGACAATTTTTATTTGTCAATTATACCTCATTAAAGCTGGACATATCATATGCATTTTATCACACAATACAAGCTATGACATAGGGCCTATAGTACATATGAAGAAAATGAAAGTCAGAGAGTTTAAGTGATTTCCGAGTGTGCGCAGCTACTAAGTGGTGGGGCAGGTGTCAAATCTAACTTTCGGGGACGCAGAGTGGAAGAGCGCTGGCTTCCGAGGCAGGTGGGTGGGAGTTCAACCCCTGCTCCGCTGACCCCAGCGCCAGCCGCCTGGCAAGGTGCTTAACGTCGCTGAAGTTCAGGTGCATCCACGGGGGAGGATGAACCCTGCAACTGCCTGCCAGGATCAGAGATCCGGTAGGTAGGGGTGCCTGTCACTTGGCAGCCTTTCAATAAATGAGGTCTGACTAGTCTTTCTCTGATGATCCTTTCAGGGCAGGCAGGGCACGAAGCTTCTTCTTCAGTCTCATCTGTCCCATCTTGAGCTTAGACTAGGGCCTCGGATTGGAATGGCCATTTAGGTTGGAGATTTAATGGATCCAGTCGTGGGACACTGAGCAGAAGGAAACGAAAGAGCCTGTAGAGCTGCAGCTCCCCTCTTGGTGGGTAGTTGGTTCTGTTATTTTAACGGCACAATAACGTGTCTCTGAGCCTGAAGGTCTGGGCTCTCGCTTAGGTCCTGCCCTTTTGGTAACTATACTTATCCCAGAATTTGGATTTCTTACTTTTCAATCTTCGTGTGCCATACAAGTGAGGATGGTTAGACTATTTGTGATGTTCAATGTGGAAGAAAAGTGTTCATGATGCTGAATTTTGACGACAGGAGCTTCTAGGGAGATGAACCTTCAGAGGGACTAGTGATAGCTCTATGAGATCAAAACTTTGGGTGAGGTTGATCATATTGTGCAGAGCACAAGGTTCTCTATTTATTTATATCATATTTTATCCTGATGTGATTTCTTCGAAGGAAGAAATAATGTGGCATATTCCCCTACTTCACTGCACACTATTTGAGCAGAAATAATTAAACTGAATACTCTTTTACCACTTGGAGAGGAAGCTGTTTATATTAATATCTCAAGTTCAGATCTGGTGGATCTATACCACTGCCAAGGATAGAAAAAGAACTGGAGTTGAGCTGGATTATTTGCTTTACCTGTGATCACATGGCTGGTGAAAGTCGGGGCCTAGGTCGCTGCAGTTTAGACTTCAAGTCCAAAGAAGACTGTCTTCTGGGTGGAAATAGGTTCTTTGTTATGAAATACATTTAAATTGATTAAAATATATTTCAATTCAAAAATTATAATGCAGCAGGAAAACTTTTTTTAAAAGACTGTTTATTATTTCATTGAAAATTAACTAATAACAAAAATATACTCATTGCATGCCAATGTAATAACATATCCTTTATGAAAAATAACTCTGTTTTCAAAACAGAATGAATTTACCTTTTCTTCTTATGGTTGTTGTTCAGTTACAGTTGTCCTGCCTTTTTCCCCGTTGCTCACCCTGACCCTGTCCCCCAGTGGGAAAATTTAAGGCAAAGGACAGAAGTATTTTTTCTTTCTGGGTGTTGGGTTTACATGTGAAGTGTGTCTCCACAGGGTCTAATGTTTTGTGTTATGCTTTCTTTTTCCTGTGTGACGTCTGAAGCAAAGGTCTATTGTTTTCCACCATTTCACATGGAAACATATATCAAGCCTGTTTTTTAACTTTATGTATCACTTTTAAAAATTTCTATTTTATTCTGGAAATTCAGTAGTTTCCTCAGGATAAGCTCTGGAATTGAGAATTTTGCCTCAGAATTTGCTAGATTAAGATGTACCCGTTCATTTCTCAGAGTCGAAAATCTTAATTTGAGGGGGCTTTTTTAGTTATATTTGTCATTGTATTTATGTATGTTGTGGATCTTCTTTTACTTCCATTTTTGTCTTATTTTTGTAAATCTCTTGCTGCATGTCAGGCAGTGGGTTAAATTGTATATATTCGCTATCTCATAGGTTATGCGTAGCACCAATGTAAGAGGTAAATTTATTGTGACTCCCACTTTATAGACAGGGATCTTAGGACACAAGAGGACACCATAACTTGTTCAGGGACGTTCAGATGAGAGGTAGCAGATGTGTGGTCTGATCAAATCGCAGACAACCTGACTCCCATCCAGGTAGCACAACGATCGGTAGCGTAATCACCTGACTCTTATTATCTTTGCCATCTTTGTGTTTTCTTCAACTTGTACCCTCTCTTCTTGATTGATGTGAGTTGGCTTTATTTTAAATTTATTGTTCTAATGTGGCTTTCATCTTTATATTTGTTTTATTTTTCTTTTCGGTTTCCTGAACTATGACACCAAAAAACAAAAACAAACAAAAAACAACAACAAAAAAAACAACAAAAAAACTGCAAATCTTTCTCTTACTTTATTCTTTCATTTTTCCTCACTTAAATGACCTCATTTTCAATAACTATGAGACCATTTAAACACTTGGCGTGAGAGCTACTTTTTGTTTAATCCCTTTCCAATATATAGTAGCCATGTTGTCTTTGTTTCCTTTACTTTTTTCATTTCCTGCATTATTTTCATGCGCAAATTTTATCTTGTAACTTGTCAAGTTGTTTCTTATTTTAAATGGCATTTCCATTTGGGTCAACTGTTTTGTGAAGAATGCTGCAGTGAGTGAAATGGAGACAATCCGTAATTTTAATTTATACTCACAACTTAAATATTTTTCATGACGTACGCATTTTTGTCTGCCGTGGGCATTTTGTATGCCTTGGGAATACCCCTGGGATCCAGCCTTATCTTGCTGTTTACAATAGGACCCTGAAGTTCCAGGATGCCTACAGAAATCCACACTAATCATCTTTAGATGGCATTTCCTTTTCACTGGGCAGAACAGCCACGTGCACCTGTCGCATGGTCTGTGTGTGTGTCTAGAATGACCAGGCTGCAAGTCCACCCTACAGGTGGCAATGCTGGCTGTAGCATGAATGGGACCTGTAGAAAGAAGTCACAGAAACAGATCAAAGTCAGCCAGCCGCCACTGGTGGAATTGAAAATTGGCATCGAGAATGCATGAAAAGGTGATTGCTGGAACCCCTCATGCAGAGGGGTTGAGAGAAACAGGGATTAATACTAGCACCATCTTTCTGAACGCTGTGGCTAGAAACTAGTTAGCTATGAGAAATTAGGTTGGGCTAATAGAAACAAGAAAATATCCGCATGTTCACCATTTACCATAGTTTTAGTAAACCCACAACACTGCCAGGGGAGAGGGTTTTGCTGTGTTGGAAATAAAGCATCTAAAATGGTCTATCTCAGGGTGCGAAATTTGAGGGTTTCTTCTGGGAGGGGCTTTGCTTTCTCACCTAGGTCCAATCCAAAGGACTCTGCAGTCATCCGTGAAGTGACTCTGTGGTCGTCTGTGAAGTGACTCTGTCGTTTCATTTGAATGTTCGCGTTCCCAACAACAGATTCCACATTCCCGATAACAAGAGAATGAAAAGACAGCAGCTGGAGTCTGTTTCTTCTGAGGATAAAAGGCAGAGGGGTGCACGGTAATCACAGGCTATTACGCATTTGCATTGTTAGAGGGTCCTGCAGTCACTGCACATTTAGAAACTATTAAAATAAAAAGATTGTCACCTTGGAGTCCCAGTGCTCTGTCCTCATAGCCGGCTACTGTGCCATCAAATGTAGCCCTGCCAGCTGCTTGTCAGGAGCCGTAAAAGGAAAAAGGCACACAGTAGACCCTCTTGATGACTTTTTGATGACAATTCAGGGTTTTTCACTTACTGGGTGATATTTTTATTCAAACATGTACGTACTTGCTAATGACACCCTGTGAGTCTATCTCACTTATACTGTTGATTCATGATAAATGCAATTTTAAATATAATATTTCACAGGGCATCTTCCTATGAAAAGTACTCCAGGGTAAAAGGCAATAAAATTCCTTTGTTCCTTGAGTTTTGTTTTTTTGCTGCTTTAAATTCTTAGTTTATATTGAGAGCCTGTTTTTTTAAATAGCACATAATTAGCATGTTTAAAACACTCTGCACCTTTTAAGCGACATCGGATTAAAGCACGTAAGTAAATTTAGGTTCAGGAGCACAGGTGCTTTTCTGATTCAATTAGTGCTGCTTTATTGTGAATTCTTCCTGGACGTGCAGTCTCCTTCTTAATTCAAAAGAAGAAAATAAACAGTCGTTGGGCTATTAGAGGGGCCCATGGAGGGCTCATTAACGGGGTTCTAATTGGGCTCTTTCACAGATCTGTCACTCAGGATGGAAGGCAAAGCTGCGCCTGCAGCAAACGAGCGAGCGCAGAGAGGCCCGGGTGCAGAGGCTGAGCACACTTCAGAGCCATGCCGGCAACAGAATGGATTCAGGACAAATGAAATGCGCTTTTAATATGGGCGCGAGGAAGGGGGTCAAATAGAGCGAGGCCTTAGGAAGCTGGTGTTTGGAAAGACTGACTTTGTTAGACTCTTGTGAGCTTTTCCTTTGCTTTCATTATTGGGGGAATAGATTATTTGGACTGTTAGAACTTGCGATGCTCTGGGAGGGGGAGGTGCTGCCCATCCCATGCCTCCCTGGAAGGCCAGCGCCAGTGTCCTCGCAGGCAGCGGGCTGCACCTTCATTGCTCTGTCACCCTGTCCCCGTGTCATGGGACGTTTCCGGCGGCAGGGTTTATCTCTCCAATAGCTACCTTGCACACATTCAGCCCAAAGCAAGTATGAGGGCAATGTTTATTGAGTCAACCAACCAATCGATCAACTGGAATAGAATCCATACTCCTTAAGAGCATATTATATACCACATACTGCACTTTGAACTTTAGGTATATCTATTTTACCTAATCCTTACCACAGGGCTGGCGATCTATATAGTATTTTTAAGATTTTGTAGTTGAATTACTGAAAGCATGCAGAGGTTAAGTTAAATTCCCAGGATCATAGACCTTGACAAGTTGAAGTCAGGATTCAAATCGAGGGCTACTTGGCTCTTAAAAACATAAGGTTAAATATTAAATAATGGCCAATGGAGTCATTTTTATTGAGGGTTTAGTTAATGGCTTCTAGATATCCACTCTTATAACATTTACTATCGGAGCATGCGTAATTAGAGCTTAAAAATTCATAGCAATGATTGATAAACCCAATGAACTATTTCACATACAAGGAATGTCAAGTATGCATGGAGTGATTTTAAAACATCAGGCTGAGCTGGATGATAAAAGTTTAAAGTGTACAAACACACACGCACACTTACCATTGTTAAAGTGAAATCCACAAGTCTTTTCTTTCTTGTAATTGAAACATGAGTATTTGGTACTAATTTTTAACTGTATATAGTATCTCAAAATTTGGTGTAAGTTAAACACATATTTAGAGATATGATGCAGTAATTTTTTAATTTTTAATTTTACATTTTTTAGCTGATATTCAATATTATATTAGACTTAGGTATAGCGTAGTGGTACAAATTGGTAGTTACAGAATTGTTATGAGGATGTAAAGGACAGCATATGGAGATATAATCAATGATATTTTGATAAGTATGTAGGGTGTCAGAAGGTTACTAGACTTATTGAGGGGACCACTTTGTATGTTATGTAAATGCCTAACTACTGTGAGATCTATAAACTTTTATTACCAGTTTATTATCAGAACCTAAATTATACGAACCAGGTATAGTTGGTATATATTAGCAGCTAGCCTACTTTCTCTGTGAGTTTAGTGTGGGAGTGTAGAAAGATAAGGCAAAGATTTCCTTGTAAATGCTTAAATCTTTCCAATGCTTGAACAAGTTACTTACTGAAATTTGAAAGGGCATCATCTAAGTCTAAAGCAACTTAATTGAGTAAGCTTACAATAAGGTGGGAACGCATTATACTTCACCTAATAAGATAACCCCCTCTGTTTATCTACTTTCTAAGGCAGTATTTGAGGCACTACCCGAAGTATCACCAAGCCAGAAATGCAGTGCTTGCATTGGAAGAACAGGGCCACTTGGAAACTACTAACATTAAACTGTAGTGATATTTTGTCTTCTTACAAATCGACAGTTCTTGGCTTCAAGGGCACATTCAGAGCTGGACTTCCCAGTTTGGGGGATAGCTGAGAAACCACTGTCTGTAAATGACCACTAAACATTATTCTAAAAATGGATGTTATTAGCCATCTGTTCTTCTGAAGAAGCCTCCTGAACATCGATTTCCTGCAAGAAAAAGAGAGGAATGTTTAGCCAGGTCCTGGAAGCTGGAATGATTTGTTGTCTAGCCAAATGCAATGACCAGAGCGCCTGTAACCCCAGAACGAGGCTGCATGCCCCGCTTTTCTTCCCTCTTTTCCTAATGAACAAGCAGAAATGTGATAGCGCAGTCTTGAAACAGAGAATAAAGGTTCCAGAAGCTTACAGCTCTGGAGGGAAGTTGAGGTCAGAGCTTTATTTTTTTTCAGACCAAGGAAATCTAGGGGCTTCCTAAGCTTTGTTTTTCTACCTTCTATATTCTGCCTTAGTCCTCCTTTGGTTTTGGGTTTGGGTTTTCCTCACACTTGGGAAAGAGGTCGTGCATAACATGGGCAGGAAGCAGGGTCTCGGTGTGATTTGAGGTCTTATCCAGAAGCTATTTGATAAAGATAACTTCTGTATTTTTTATCTAGGCTGTATGTCTCAGTTACCTGGGACAGAAAAAGGGGTAAAAAAATACATGTAACTGACTGGAACTTTCATGTGTCTTATCTCCTGGGAACTTAGGTTGCTCAATTGTGTGCAGAATGATGAGCAATAGCATCTAAAGTGACCTTTATGTCTGCTTCCAACCTGGAGAGTGAGGGACACTGGAAAAGCCATCAAATTGCCCTATTACACAATGTTCCATAGAAAGTTGAGACTCACATGTATAATTTTTCATTTTCCATGTTACATTTCGAGGAAATACAACCTCTTCAAACTTGTCAAAGGCACTTTGGATCTGGGCTCTGTCGTGTGGCATATAACTTAACAGTCATAACTATACCCCAGGGTGAGTTTGACAATATGTCGCCCATGTAATATTCTCAACCAAGCTGTTAGTGCAGAAAGACAAAATTGAACCGCATAAGTAAAGGACAGGTACCTATGGAATATGACTCTTCTTTGTTCTTATTCAAAGGTACTGTTTGTGGCCAATTACTTATTTATTTTGAACTCTGGATTAATTTACCAAGTTCTATGTGACAAATGTACAACTAATATATACATAGGCATATAGTATATTATGCTATTTAGAAATTGAGGCTTCTTTTTATGAGCATGTCATTTTTCTGCAAGTGTGACTTTTGTATGTGTATTAGGTAATCAAGTAACTTACTTTTGGTTTTATAATTTTTTTAAATTTTTCCAAAAATTGTATCTATTTTGACTACTTTTTAAGCAACAATTGGAATATTCAAATTGTTTATTTTTTAACCCTTTAATGTGTAAGTTACATTAATATATTTTCTAATAGTAGAAAAATACCCTTGCATTTCTGCAATAATACTTCTTAGTCATTATCTGGTCCATCTTATACTTTGTGTAATTTCTTTTAATATAGACAACTCCCCGTTATCATCAGCAATCTTTCTCTGAAAATTAGTTTTTATTTAGTACAGTATATCCTGAGATAACATTTATTTTTATTAAAATGGAAAATTACAATGCATAGTCCTTCATGCCAAACTCACAATCACTTTCCTTGTAATAAAAATATACAATAAAACTTCTCTCATAGAGTAAAAAACTCTCAATTTAGGGCATACAATTCTTTAAAAATTGTTTCTCAATCACCAAATGATTTTTGTAAATATTAACAAGCAGTTGCTCTGTATCTTTTTAAATTAATTTTATTGGGGTGACATTGGTTAATAAGATTACCATGTGTTGCTGTGTATAAATGTGCACAATTTGCCCACATTTTTTAGGGGAAAATAAAGATGTACATTATACGTAGGTATAATGACTACCCACCACGGGTATAATAATCCCATGTATAAGGCACACAAAGATGTGAGTGTGCCTTATACATGGCAAAATATGTTATATAGGTTTTAAGTACACAATTCTATGACACATGATCTGTGTATTGCACTGTGTGCCCATCACTCATATATTTGGCCCCAGTGACATTTTACTACTCCCCTTCCCTCCGTTAAGCACCATACTGTTGTTTGTGTATATGGGTTTTTGTTTGTTTGTTTTTCTTATTTGTTCATGTGTTGCTTTGTGGTTCTTGACTTTTTCTGCCTGACTTATTTTGCTTTGCATGATATTCTCAAGGTCCCTCCATGCTGTTGCAAATGGCAGCATTTCACCTTTTCCTATGGCTGAGCGGTATTCCATTGTACACATGTTATTATATCTTCTTTATCCAATCATCTGTTGAAGGACAGTCAGTTGTTTCCATGTTTTGGCCACTGTGAATAATGTTGCAATGAACATACAGGTGCATATATCTTTGCAAATACGTATTTTCAGGTTGTTTGGGTTCAGCCTCAACACTGTCCCACTGGAGGATACGTAGCCTGGCAGACCTCCAGCAGCTGTTGGGGGGTGAATTCCTGTTAGATTGACCCCTCTGGGCATCAACTCCTCCATAATTTTAGGTGGCACTGTAAGCTCAATGAAGCTCTGGCTCTGTCACATTTAAAATGTACCCGTAGCTCCTTGCCTCAAAGGCCCTCCCAGAGCAAATATGACCATATTTTAGTACCGTAATTGAGTTAACCTCGGTTGGACTCAGGCAACAAAAATTCTCTGAGTCAGTATCTGGACAAATGACTATTTTAGAACCAAGCCTCAGGTGCTACTCTCAACTGCATAGGCTAATGCAAACACTCAGTTCTTGTACCCTATTCATGCAAGGTTGACAACTCCTGTTTATTACTTTTTGACGGCTCTATGTATCTTGAAACCACCAATTTTACCCATAAAAATATTTTTGTTTTTTTTTTATTAAGCCTTCAGTTTTTTTCAGAGGTAAAGATAACAGAAACTCTTATAGCAGCTGCCTTAAGATTGTTGGCTTCAACTGGGAAGCTTTCAGACACTAACTCATTATTCCTGGAGGATGTGATGCTGATTTAGGGAACCAGCTCTAAAATTCGAATTCACTAATAAAAACATATCCTTCTCACTCTCAGTGCTGAATTATTAAAAACTGTTACAGAAAAACCAGTAAGTCTTCAAATAAAGGGAAAGAAATAACAAAATCACTTCTAAACCCATCACTAAAAATTAGGCATGGTTAACATTTTAGTTTATGATGTTAGGTTCTACTTTTCTATACATCTGTATCTATACACATTGGTACATAAGTATACACATGAGTATACAAATAGGTGCACTTATTTTTAGTATCAGTCTATACATCTTCATTTTTTATCAGTCTGTACACACTTGTGCACACGTTTATAATATAACACATATTGAAACCTTTTCAATATTAATAACATTAATCATTTTTATAGGTGGCAGTATATATCTACACTATTATTTCTAATTTCTTTATAATTTCTTATGCTTACATAATAATTGAAATCATGTCTTCTGTTGAACATTTATGCTGATTCCAGTTTTACTTTGCTACTTTTAAAAACATTGTAATGGAAATAGGTGTACTATATTTCTTTCCCTTATCAGATCATTTCTTAAGGAAAAATGTCTGTAAGTTGATTATTAATGAAACGATATCCCTGTGATGTAGAATCTAAGATATGTTTTCAAGTTATCCTTTAGAACAACTCTATTACCGATTTATGATAACTTCTAACGTGAAAGCTAACCAACCTTCTTATATATGTTGTGATATTTTTTTAAATTTACCACTGTTATTCAGATTGGCTGATTTATCTATTTTTTTAAAATTACCTGTAGCATCTAATCAGGTATTTTTTTCATGTGCTTTCACTGATGTGTTTAAAAAGCCATCTGTATACCGAGACTGTAACAAGAGTATTCATTATATTTTCTTTTGCTTCTTTTCTGCTTTCTAAACTATAAACTTATTTATTTTAGCATAAATGTTAAATATATATTCTGGCTTGTTGAATCCTTTTTCTACTAAACAGTGGGTGTCCCAGCATCATTTCTGAATAATTCGTAACTTTACTACCATTTTTAAATGACATTTTAGAAGTTGTTAATTTCTATATATGATGTCTTTTTAAGAATTTCCCATTGTATTTCATCGCTATGTGGGCCAAGTAAACTATTATGACTCTTCAATATAATTAATCTCAGAAATATGTTGATACCCCAGTTTCTAGACTGCATTTGTTCTTACAGACATATTTAAAATCATTTTGTCTAGATTCAAAATATATTTTAAGATTTGATTAAAATTATACTTGCAGACTAATTTCAAAAGAGCTGAGATCTTTAAAATATTAAAGCTTCCTATTTCTAACAAGCCATTTAGCAAATGAGGAATCAGGTTTTTTTTGGGAAATGCACAAATTAGAACTTGGTGTAAATATGTTTCATACATTAAGTCACTGCAAGGACAAAGATATTTTCTATATGCATTTAGTTATTTATGCCTATCGGCAATAAACACTGAGGCCAGCAATGGAGATAGAATAACTAATAGATCAATATACACTTTGGAACCTTGCAATATATCAAGGTAAACAAATCTGCAATTCATTATAATTTCCTGTGATAAATGTTCTACGAGAGGCATGTGAAAATGAAGTAAGATTATCCAAAAAGGGAGTAATTAGTATGGGTTGGGGAAATTTTCCTATTCTCTACTACCCATGCCTTTCTCTACTTTTAGACTTAAGCCATCACCAATCATATCAATTTTTCTTCCTAAACAAACCTTACGTCTCAAGTTTCTCCATCTTTTCTTTTTTTCCCCCAAATACATTTGTCTCCATTTTCCCGCCACCACTTTCCCCTGCCCCACCCTCCGACCCCCTCCCTCCATCCTCCCTCTTCTCTGCTCCTGAGAGAGACTGAGCTAGTGTCACCTCTCACCTGCACTATGGTAAGAACATAGTGTAACAGTTTCACTCCAATCAGTTTTTATAATTGAGGTGAAGTTCACCCAGCTTAGAGTTTACCATTTTAAAGTGCGCAGGTCAGTGGACTGAGTGCGTTGACAATGGTAGACAACAGTGACCTCTATGGAGTCCAAACATGTACAGGACCCTAAAAAGACACCCTGTACCCATTAAGCGGTCACTCACCGCTTTCTACCCCCATCTGCCCCTGGTAATTTATCTACCTCCTGCATCTACCCATTTGCCTATTCTGGACATGTTCACATACGTAGTATAAGTATTAGCAGTATATTGATGTTAACCTCTTCGCTTTCTTCATTGAATGTGGTTCTGATGTAACAACAGGGGAAGCTGAGTGAAGGGTATATGAGAATTTGGTACTATTTTAAAAACTCTTCTGTAAGTCTTAAATTACCTAAGAATAAACAATTTTTAAAAGCCACAAAAGCTACTGCAGAGAACAGTGGACAGAGGGCCGGCCGCGGAGTCCAGCCTCCATTTGTGCCCTGCCCCCCCCCCCCTACCAGCTGCTGTGTGTTACTCCCCTACATCGTAAAAGAAAGAGTAAGGAAATGCATGGTAGCTGAGTAAGTTCAACTTTGGGGGCTTAGGTTATTGCATTAAAAATATGAAGAAATATATGTACGGAAAATCTCGAAAACCTTTCTTCTAAATCTGGAAGTTCATTCATTTTATAGAGGCCTGCCACTTTTTCTCAAGCGATAGTGTTTATTTTTTCCTTTGCCACAAAAACAAAGGCAAAGCAAGTAGTTTTTCTTATTCCAACACAGTATGCAAAAATTATAATTATATAAAAGTTTTAGTTCCATATCTACACATGGTAAAACATTTAATAAAGCTCTATGTACTTAAATGCATATGCATATAAATTCATATTTTTCTCAAAGTGTGCTTGATTAGATTAGTATCAGTAGAGCAAGTAGAGCAGGTTCGTTTACTGTGTACACTCTGTACAGATATCAAGGGAAAAAAATACAAGGCATGATAAAAGGTAAAAAAATACCCCACAATTTAAAGAGACGGAGCAAGAACAAGAACCCGCCATGGCAGGCTGTAGGAGCAATCAGACCAGGAATTTAAAACTATGATTCATATGCTAAGTGCTTTAATAGATAAACTAGTCAGTATGCAAGAATGGCTAGACAATGGAAGCAGAGAGATGGAAAAGCTAAGAAAAAATGAACAGAAATGCTAGAGATAAACAATGTAACAGAAATGAAGACTATCATTAATGGACTAATTAGTAGGCTGTATACTGATAAGAAAATAATCTCTGATCTTGAGACTATAGCAATAGAAACTTCAATAACTGAGTAGCAGAAAGAGAAAGAGGCTAAAAAAAACCACCAGAATATCCAAGGACTGTTTTTCATGTAAATGCAGAACATGTATAAGAGCAATACCTGAAGGACAAGAAGGAGAAAAAGAACACATGATATATTTAAAATAATGATGACTGAAAAATTTCCCCAATTAATGTCAGACATCAAAGCGCAGATCCAAAAAACTCAAAGATCACCGAGAGGGAAACATGTCAAAAATATACCAAAGCATAGTATTTTCAAACTTCAGAAAATCAAAGATTTAAGAAAATTGTGAAAGAAACCATGGTGGGGCGAAACTCCTTACTTATTGAGGAACAAAGATAAAGTTACATCTGACTTCTCCTTAGAAACCACGTGAGCAAGAAGAGAGTGAACTATTTAAAAACCACCATCCTAAGACTGCATACCATGGAAAATTATCCTTTAAAAGTGAAGAGGAAATAAATGCTGTCTAAGACAAACAAGTATTGAGAGAATTCACTGCCACCAAGACATGCCTTGCAGAAAACGTTAAGCAGGAAGACAATATAGGTCAGAAATCCAGTTCTAAATAAAGAAATGAGAGCATCAAAGCAGGAATAAATGGATATAAAATATAAATGGTTATTTTTCTTATCCTTAATCAATCTAACAGATAAAAATTTGATGAAGATAATAATACCAACAATGTATTTGATCATGTGAGTAGATGCAGGAAAAAATTGAAAAAAAGAAATCTCACGCGCATTCATGATAAATATTCTCAGTAAACCAGGATTAAACTGGAGTTTCTCAACTTGATAAAGAATATAAAAATCATGTTTTATAAAGTATAAAAACTTTGTTTTTAAGTGTGACATTAGCTATACATCATACTTAATGATGAGAAAATCAAATGTTTACCTGTAGGTCAGGATCAACAGGTGTTTAAATTTGGAGATCAAATTGACCTTCTGAGTGAGCTTAATGTAGAAGCATTAATTAATCAAAGTTTTAAAACTACTTTTTACCGGTCTAGTGGAGGGGTCTACTTCTGAGAGCAAGGACAGAGCACGCCAAAATATTGCCTGGATTCTCCCAGGGCCTGGGCTTAGGCATCAGGGCTGAGGTGCTCTTGCAAGTTCTGCTTAAAGCTGAAACACACAGGAAAACCTCCTTCACAAAGCACAAAGACTCGATCTGCCCCTTAGGGGTAAAATGTTTCTTTTTTAACTTTAAGTTACTGGAATGTTAATGTAAACCCATTTTCTCCTGAATAAGAATGCTAGGTTTAAGGCTTACACATTCATTGTGATACAGCTTACTGGTGACTCCGTGTTCCCTCAGAAAATTCTTCTCCTAACTTCCTTCATTTGACAGGAGACTTTTCCAATCAGGGAAACGATTTTAATTCAGAAGAAAAATTCAGAGAAGTAAGGGAATGATAGCTATAATAACCCCATAACAAGCTCCAAAGAAAGACAGCAGTGAAAACATCGCCTCCAGAGATCCCACAGGGTGGCACTGAGTGAGTCAGAATTAGAATCTGGTTATTAGGGATTTATCTGCAACCATTGGGTCACACTTGCTTTTAGTTAGTGGTGCAATGTAATGGTCTCTAAAGAGTTTTAATATATTTACTTTTTCTCTTTTAAAAATGCCAATGCTTTCAGTGTACTTTTTTTTATTATGTTGATATTTTGTTTAATTATAAAAGATACTTGGCTATAAAAATCAAACATGCAGAATTATGTGGAGGTAGAGCCCACCTTTGTGACTAAACCAATATATTTTAATGAATGTGTTTATACCAGGCATATTTTTCTGCAACTTGCTTTCTTAACATAATACTATTGTAAGTATTTTTTCATGTTAGTACTAGATCTAATCCATACATTTTATGGCTCATAAAATCTTGTATTAGGCCCATAGGCCAATTTATTTAAACTTCACTTAAAAGTGACATTGCATTGGCTCTCAATGATTTGCAATTTTAACAAATATACATTCATACTCTTTTCATGTGTTTATTTACAAATACATGCACATGCACCTCTATTTATACACATATATAATACATATTAAATTGCAATCCCTGTATAAATATGCATATATGTGTGTGTTCATATATGAACGTGTATTTATATGCATGATGTTTTTTGCCATTAGTTTAGATGTTGATAGTGAGTATGCACTGGCTGAAGACTAAGTAGAATTTAAATTTGATAGGTATAGCTAAACAATTTGCAAAATAGCATACGTTGTCAACAATGCAGTAGAATGCCATCTACCCACCCCCTTGCTAACATGGATGATTAATTAAATTCAGTATTGTGTATATGATGGGCAAAACGTCTTATCCTGTGGTTGCCTTTCTTTTGTAAAAAGAAAAATAGCTTATTGTTCTACCTTCCAAGTATATCAATAGATAATATGAAATTAATTTTTGAGTCTATGAATTTAGTACCTTGTACTGGCCTTTATTCTCTATTGTTTTGTTGAGAGGAATAATAATGATAAGAATAAGTTACAGTTTTGCACATTCATATTAATCTTAGAGTTTTCATGCTCCTCAATGCATGATATTCTGTGCATCCTCACAGCAACTATGTCCTGTTAGTGCAGTGATTGTTATTATAGTGTTGTAGAAAATGAATAATAACTGAAAATTAGAGAAATAAATAGACTTAACCAAGTTCACATGAGAGCAAATAAGATAATCTTTGAAAATGATTTTAAAACTCTAAAGAGCATTGTACAACTTAAACGGTGGGAATCAGAAAGCAAGAAACCATTTGCCTTATTGAATAAAAGAGATTTCAGGTTTCTCAGCTGGAAGACTGGGATCTATGAAATAATTAAAATTGAAATGTTGGGAAAGTTTTCTCCTGTGTTTAGAGACTGCTCCAAGACAGGTGCACATCAGAACGGAGTTGCCACCTCCTGCCTAGAGGAATCTTTGGTGGAATTTGGTGTTTTCAAGAGCTGGGTATGAATTTTTTATAGACCGCTGGGAAGAATCAGAAGCAAGAATTCTTTAAACAACCCTGGCAGCATCAGGTGATATAAAGCACTGAAAAATAAGGGATGCAGGCATGAGTGAGCAAGGGCAGCAGATAATTTATATTCAGCAAGAACAGTTTTCCATTTTGAATTACTTTTCCTCTAAGGTGGAAAATTAATTTTTACTCTCAAAACCTAACTTTGAAACCCCATGAAAGTTCATACACCCAAAAGACGTGCTTACTGCCTGCACTTGGTTACAAAGATGAGCACATCCATGGAAATGCCCACGCACACAGTAATGCATTCTCCCAGAATGGAGACATGGACACAGATAGGGAAAGTGTGCTATATTCATGTTGCCTAGCATGGATGTTAAACAGACATGTACTTGCCCTTCGCTGAAGCACTCACACAAATGCATGGAATCATACCCAATACATACATGCATATACACACACAGACAGGATCAACAGGTTCATAGAGTGCATTCATGCCTGCATGTGTATGTAAAATATTCACGCACAGAAAGAAATACAAGTGTGTGGTTGTTCAGAGATTTAGAGGTTTGAGAGCAGCATGACCCCACCACCGTATCCCGTCATGGATAATACAAACAAGGACAGAGGTCTAGGCTAATACTTCTTGGGAACACACCTACACAAGACAAAACTTTTATTTAACCAAATGAAATCCTGAAATAAATCATAAAGGTAATCTATAATGAAAAATTTGGGTTTATCCCAGAGATTTACAAATACACTCCAATTCCAATCTGTTGAAGGATTGAATGGAACAAAGGACTGATCCGCTCCCAAATCAACAAGTCCTTCTGCCTCCTGGTTTTTGAACTGGGACAGCGGTTCTTCCTGGTCCTACCCACATTTGAACAGGCTCCTGAATTAGCATCATATAGATGTAGCACATCTCGAGTTAGACCAAATGAGTCCTGTTCTGCCACTTTATAACTTTTGATATCAGTTAAGTTACTAAACCCCCTTGTACTCCATTTATTCCTGATATATTGGAAATAATAACAGTACTTAAATCACAAAAAACTATGAGGATTAAATTATTTAATATGTGTAAAGTACATAGAAAAGTAATGGGAATAGAGAAAGCGCTTCATTAATGTTAATAAGTATTATCATTTCACACAACAGTGAAAATGTTTATCTCTTTCATTTTCTTCATTAAATGTATGCGTATATATTATGTCTGTCCAAAAGTATCCAGCCGTGTGCTATGAAAAATAGACATTTATTGAAGAAGACACAAGATACAAGAAATATTGTACACAGGGCAATGATGCCTCCGTTCCCTTCAAAGCAGGCACCTTGGAACCTCACAGTTCTCCCAGTCACTGTCTGCCCCGTTGTATCTTCCTGAATCTCATTGACAGTCTGAAATCTCTTCCCTTTCAAAGGTGATTTTAGTTTGGGGAGAAGCCAGAAGTCACAGGGCACCAAATCTGGCCTATAGGGGAGCACAGTCTTCTGGGTGATTTGATGTTTCATCAAACAACTCTGCACAAGACATGATACATGAGTGGGCACATTGTCATGATGAAGCTGCCAATCACTAGTTGCCCATAGCTGCAACCTTGTGAATCGTCCAAATAGTTTCTGCAGAGGAATGTTGCAGCTTAACACAAAATTTGATGCAGATGTGTTGCTCTACTTACTCGGTCATTTTGAATGCAATGGCCACACAGTACACATGCTCACTCAACAGCATCTACTGCCCCCACTGACTAGTACAGTGAAGTCCTCATTGTTCATGTTTGCACATTCCAGTCCACTCTTCTTGGCTGCAAGGTTACATCGATGAGGCACAAACCATTTTTGTTATATTAATAATGGTTGGGCTTTTTCCAGATAGACTTCGTATATATATCCTATGCCAAAGACTCCAGTCACCATTTAAATCTCCTCTTCCATGGTCTCTTAAATCCAAATTATCCATCTTAATACGTCTTCTCAGAATTGTTTCTGATATCCACTCTTCTTTTCAGTTTCCATAGAATCAACCTAGGTCCAAGAGCTACCTACCTAAATTAGTAAAATAGGTTTCTCCCACTCACATCTGAATACCACAGCAGCCATCTAAACAACCAATGTAATTACATTACGCCTTGCTGAATCATATTTTTAAATTGCTTACTGATTAAATTTTATGCTTTATGATGTCTAAGGCTCTTTAATATTTGAGTCTAACCAGTCTTAAAATCTGATTGTATGTCATTCTTTATATAATTTTCAGTTTGTCTTAGTTCCCAAATATGGCTGTGGCTTATCACTAGAATAAAATTGCCAATATAGTTTTCTCCCCCTTCTCTTCTTCCTTTTTTGTTTTAAATTACAAATGCCATATTCATACCAAAGAAACACCAAAACACTGAATCAAGATCTCCATGACAGGATATGAAAAATCTGTGTATGTTTCTGCTGGTCAACCAGTCTGGAGAACCACAATTTTCAAGTATCTTTTTTGAAATGTGTCTGAAAAATACTTTTTTATTTGTCAGTGGTTAATATAGATAATGAAGAAAAATAACACTGTTGTCAAATAAGTTTGAAAACACATGTTTCAACTACATGGAGTTACAGCACTTTCACTTTCCCATTTTTCAGTAGTAGAATATATTCTTCAGTTTTCATTGTTTTTAGAATGTCATGCCTATACCATATAATTTCAATCATTTCCCACTCCGTGTAGTTATTTAACTCTTTGTTATTCTAGTACATCGTGAACATGAAAGAAATGGCTGTATCTCCCAATGTGCTTTATGTATTACCCTTGTTCACATTTCCCCTAGCATTAGACTGTCCAAAACATGTTCATGGAATGAATAAAAAGTTGTGGCTAAGACTCTTCGGCTCTTAGGAACCTAAAGATTGTCTCTCTTGGGTGAAGGCATCCACCAATATGTCCCCAAATGTTCTTGTTAAACTTTTGCTTACAGGATTTCTCCTTTTTTTAAGTCCCCTGTTATCTGAAGATAAAAGCATCTCAGTGAATATTAACAACATCCCTCCTCCACTTTTATTCTCATACCCATTCACACCCCTAAAGAATATGTTAGATTTCTGAAATGGACCTTCTGGAGATAACACATTCAATTAAAGGAGTTAATTCAATCTCCTTAATTTCTGTAGCTCATTTCAGTAGGGATTTGGGGATCTCCATAGCATCTTTATTTTTTATACTTTTTCCTCTTTATACTTTTTCCTCTTTTTTCTTTCATTATTTATTCTTGTATTTTTTCTTCTTTTTATTATTAAATACATTTGTCTTCATTTTCCCGCCCCCACTTGCCCCTGCCCCACCCCCCACGTCCCACCCTCAATCCTTCCCCACTTTGCCTTTATCCGTGGGTCCTTTACACATGTTCCTTGACTTGACCCTTCCCCTTCTTTCCCCCATTACCCCCACACTCTACTCCTCTCTGGTTGCTGTCAGTTTGTTTTTTCTTTCAGTGTTGCTTGTTATGTTTTTCTTGCTTGATTGCTTTCTTGCTTGCTTGTTGACTAGGTTCCACTTATAGGTGAGATCGTATGATCTTTGTCTTTCACTGCCTGGCTAATTTCTCGTAGCATAATGCTCTCCAGTTCTATCCATGCTGGCACGAAAGGTAGGAGTTCCTACACTTTTTCCTTTTTTTAAAGGAAACATTATTAACATCATATTAAATTCAATTTAAATTTGTTATAGAAGAGATGGGATAAATATAAATTATATAATACATATAATTTTAAGAAATATTTTATTTTTTCAGGATTAAAGTTTTATATTAAGAATGGGAAATTCTTTGGCCATATCAAAGAAAATTTTTTTCTCCAAAATTTATGTATAAAACATTTCAATTTAACAATTGAACATCATCTGAACTTTATATAATAATATAATTTTGGGGGGGAAGGGTTAAATTTCAAGAATAATCTTAATGTAATAATGCTGCTCTCAGTCCTCCATTTTCCAAGTTGTTTTTCCTACTCCTGCAACATTATCTCTAAAATTTCCATTAGTCTGGAGAGTCTTATGACTCAACTTAATATACTTTAATGACTATGTACTTTGTAGCAAATTAAACCTGATTAAATGAGAATTTTAGATGAAAATAATAATTCCACTTAAAATTAGCTCATCTGATTTTTACATATATTTAAATATTATTTTAAAAGCTTCATATTTTAGTGCTTTGTATCTCATTTGAATGTGGAACCATGCACATTAAAAACTGAAGGATTGTGTCAGAAATGAGGGAATTAGATATGCAGCCCCAAATATAGTTAGGAATTTGGAAGGCACATATATTTTTGGCATTTATTATGCACTGTTGGACTGCATCAATGACTCATAAAAGTTTGTTAAAATAATGCTGACGTTTAATAGACTATTTGAATGTTCCTGTGAGACAGGAAAAATACGTGCAACTTTTTTCTTTTGGTTTAATTTCTGAGAAATTCTGGACAAGGTAGATTTTTCCCCTAATATTTATACTACATCTTCATTTCTTAAGTAATAAAATCTTACCATTTTTACTTATGCTGATTAATCAAATAGAAAAAAATTAGAATCCATTGTAAAATAACTAATTGTTAATTGAACACACTCAAAATAATATTTTGCTCCTTTAACCTCTAGTCTTCTACTTCTTGTTCTTAATTGATAAGTAGAAACAGAACTTTAATGAAGAAAACACTAAACATTTTATGTTTTCTTAAATTTCCAAAAATCTTGTGTATTTTTAGACATAATTTTGAAAAATAATTTTGAAAAATAAATTTCTGAAGGCAAAATTAATACAGATAATTATTGAAGAATTATAAAAAGAAAATTGTGATAAGGATAATGAAAATCATCTATATTGCAATTAGAATATAAAATAAAAGATAGGTTCTTATTATTAAGTTTTAATTTACAGTACATGTGCTTATGCCATTATTATTTCCCATTTTTCTTTGATTAGTTTGGTAAACAAAGCTGTGGCAGCGGAAATGTCACCTCAGTGAATGTGGGAGGGGGGACCTCCACCCCACTGGGTCTGAAAGGCAGAGTGTGTGGCCAGCAGGAATTACTCTGGAGCCTTAAGACCTCAGGGAGTTTACCCTGTGGTTGGGACTCGCATGGGACTTGCATGGGACTCATGAACACTTTCTTCACTTCTCCTTATTTCTTCTTTATGTAATGGACATATCTATCCTATGCGTATCGCACCGTTGTATTTTGGAAACACGTAACTTGTTTGGTTTCCAGGTTCACAGCTAAAAAAATAATTTGACTCAGGATGAAGCATTCATAACCCTGAATCTCATTCATCTCTGATTTAGACAATAGTTAGATGAAACTTTGGATATTAGACTTGAGAGTTGATGATGGAATGAGTTAATGCTTTGGAGATTGTTGTGTTGTCATGAAAGATACTAGAATAGAGCAGAGAAATTCTGCTTGAGCTCAGGATTTTGAATGCTTGGATCAGATTCCCAACTTTGACACTCAGCTGTAGCAACTTAGATGTACACTTTAACTTTAGTTATTCTGTTTACTCTTGTCTAAAGGGAGCATAATAATATCAAATTTCTAAGTTGATTTCTAGAGCCAAGTGAAAAATGAATATAACGTTTTAAGTACCTTTCTTAGGGTCAACACTAAGTACTAGGCAGAGTGAGGGCATTTCAACACCTTTGGATAAAGATAATTCACATTTGCTTTCCTGACCCCCAGGTTTTCTTGGTGTCTTTGTTTTTACAAAAATGAAAAGCAAAGTAACTAAAGTTATAAATAATATGGACCTTAGGGTATCACTATTTGAAAAAAGGGGAAATAAGACAGACAAGCAAGCAAAATAGAACCAGAGACATGGAAATAAACAACAAACTGACAGTAACCAGAGGAGAGGGCAGAGGAGGATAATGGGGGAAAGAAGGGGGTGGGTCAAGGAACACGTATAAAGGACCCACGGACAAGGACAATGGTGGGGGGAAGATTCAATGTGGGAGGGGGCGGGTGGGCAAGGCAGGGGAGAGTAAAGTGGGGGGGGGGACAGGGACAACTGTAATTAAACCATAAAAAATATATTTTTAAGAAAGAAACTACCTTTGCTAGAAACTGAAAAAAATCCTACAAGGGAAATATGTCTAAAAAAAAAAAAGAAAACTTGGTGGCGGCAAGAGAATAATAGCTCATCAGGGAATAACGTCACTAAATGTCTCTCAAAATATGCAACAAGTGTATGAAGACTGAAAAGGTTCATGGATTAAATTAATTGATCCTTATTCTCCATCTTAAATGGAAAACCAATTAATATTTTGCACATCTCCCTATAAATTATAAGCTTATCTAAAAACTTAAGGGAAATGTTTCAGTTTTCATAAGGAATACAGTTTCTTATATTTTAAGCTACTGCTTGCTATGAAAAAATATTCACTTCACATCCAGAAAAATCAAGATTTCATTTGTATAGCTTTATGCATTCAGCTCTAATTTTCTTCAAGCGTAAAATGAATACTATTAACAGACCAATTAAAAGGATAAAGTTCATGAGTGTAGAAATCAGAGCTGGCTGAATTAATATTTCCTTCAGGATTTCAACAAAGTTTCAGTTTAATAAAGAGACTCCAAGGACCAATTATAATTAAAATACCTGCTTTTCCCAGATAGAAACTAGGTGGGTTTTTCCCCCTCAAATTCATTTAAGTACCTTTATATTTTTGAAGGATTATGGTAGGAGGTCCTGCAGTAGGACCTTGAAGCTGATCTGGCATCAGGCTGGGCAATTGACAGATTTCCTTTTATAACAATTTATATAACACTTCTCAAATATTCCTATAGTATTATAATTAAGTGTTATTAAGCTACAGGAAGCATATCCTTTTGATTTTGTAAACTTTGGAGTTAAATTTTATTCTCAAAATTTTAAATGTTTTAAAAGTTTTTCATTTACATTATTTTCATGAAGTTCTCAGGATTTACGATGTTTCATTTTTGTACACAGCACATTCTCTCTTCATTTCCCCCATGACTCAGTGTTATCACTAATTGGTGATCAGTGTGCTCAGCGACCACACAGATTCTTTGCTTATGAGGGGATTTATTAATGAATTCCACAGGGAAATCAAAAGTTCTTAATTTTGATAAAGCCCAACCAGTCTATTTTTTGTTGTTGTTGTTGATGCTTGTGTCTTGGTGTCATATATTTAAAAATTGCATTTTCTGAGGTCTTCAAGACTTTTGCCTATATTTTCTAAGAATTTTAGTTCTATGAGATATTTGATCAGTTCTAGGTTAAATTTTGTACATGGCGTGAGGTAGACATCACATTTTATTCCATTGCGTGTAAATATTGCACTGTCACAGCAAAATTATTTTAAAAGGCTATTGTCCCTTTGAATTTTCTTAGTACCCTTGTTGAAATCAATTGGCCACAGATATATGGGTTTATTTCTGCTCTATCAATTCTAGCCTATCGATCTTTGTTACCATCAGTATGTCACTATCTCACTGTCTTCATTGCTCTACAATTTTATTTTTATTGTATTTTTTTCCATTACCATTTATCGCCCTTATATGTCCCTCCCCCCGAATCACCACACTGATGTCCAGGTCCATGAGTCCCTTTTCCTTTTTGCTCGATCCCTCTACCCCTCAACCACCCCCTTGACACTTAGCTGTCAGTATGCTCTCTATCTCTATGAGTTTGTTTCTATTTGCTTGTTAGTTCAGTTCGTTCTTTGGATTTCATATATGAGTGAAATCATACGGTATTCGCCTTTCTTGGACTGGCTTATTTCATAGCATAATGTTCTTCAAGTCTATCCATGCTGTTGCAAAGGGTAAAATTTTCTCCTTTTTTATGGTTGAGTAGTATTCCATTGTGTAAATGTCCCTTAGTTGTTTTACCCACTCAACTACTGATGGACACTTGGGCTGCTTCCGTATCCTGGCAACTGCACATAACGCTGCGATGAACACAGGAGTGCTGATGTTCTTTCACATTAGTGTTTCAGATTTCTTTGGATAAATTCCCCCAAAATGGAATCTTTGGGTCATAAGCCAGTTCCATTTTTAATTTTTTGAAGTATCTCCATACTGCTTTCCACAGTGGCTGCACCAGTCTGCCTTCCCAATAGTGTAAAAGGGTTCCCCTTCTCCACATTCTCACCAGCACTTGTTTGTTGATTTTTTGATGATGGCCATTCTGACTGGTGTGAGGTAACATCTCATTCTCATTCTGGTTTTAATTTGCATTTCTCTGCTGATTAGTGACATTGAGCATCTTTTCATATGTCTGTTGGCCATCTGTATGTCCTCTTTGGAGAAGGATCTATTCAGGCAAAGGAAACCATCAACAAAATAAAAAGGCAACCTGCTGAATGGGAGAATATATCACTGATACTTCTGATAAAGGGTGAATATCTGAAATTTATAAAGAACTTTTAAAACTCAACACCAGAAAAACATGCAATCCAATTTTAAAAGTGGGCAATTTTAACAATTTTGAATAGGGAAATATGAGTCCTCCAACTATGTTCTTTTTTAATAATAAATTAAGTACATATTATTTTATATGATTATTTTTAAAATCAATTAAAGAAAAAAGAAATATGCATTTTTATTGTCATTGCTAATTATACAATTATCTTTACCAATTTTTATATGATTTTTAATTACTGAAATTGCTGTTTTGGATCAAATGCTTTTCCCTAAAGATGCCCTTTAGTATTACTTTTAAAGTTAGTCTGCCAGCAAAGAATTACCTTGATTTTCATTTATCAAGTACTGTTTGTATTTTTTTATTGTCTTGTATTTCTGTTTTGATTGACAGCTGTTGACTTTCAGCACTTTGCCATCCCGCAGCTTTCTGGCCTGCATTTTTTTTTATCATGAAAAGCCAGGTTTTAATCTTAAGTTCCCCTTATATATGACTAATAATAAATCTCTTCTTTCAAGATGTTTTCTATGTCTTTGGCTTTTGGCATTTTACTATGATGTGTGTGCATTAGATCTCTTTGTGTTATCCTACTTGGGATGCATTCATCTTGCTGGATGTATAGTATTTTTTTTAAAATTCCATTTATTAAATATCCACCCATAATTTATTTGAGTTTTTCCTGCTCCTTTCTGTCTCTGCTGTTACTCTGGTCCCCCCATTACACTTATACTGATGATGTTAATGGTGTCCATTTTTCCCTGATGATGTGTTCACTTTCTCCATTTTGTTTTTCTCCCTGTTTTTGGATTGCATAATTTCTTTTAGTATTTGGGCAAGTTTACGCGTTCTTCTACTAGTTCATTCTGCTGTTGAACTCCTCTAGTTAAATTTTTATTCCAGTTATTTCTTTTAAAACTCCTAAATTTCTATTTGGTTCTTGATTAAAATAATCTCTAGCTCTTTGTCGTTATCCTATATTTGGGTTGATGTTGACACCAAACTTTCTTCACTTTTATACGTGTAGTTCCTTTAGTTCCTAAACAGATTTGCAATGCTTGCTTTGAAATCTTTGTTATTGCTGGCATATGAGGTCTGTCACAGACACTTTGGGTTGCCTGTTTTTGGTTTTTGTTTTCCTATGTATAGGTTCACACTTTCGTGTTTCTTTTTATATCTGTGCAATTTGTTGAAACCAGGACATTAAACATAATGACTGGATACTGTTTCCCCCTATCGTCTAGGGCTTGTTTATTTGTTTATTTGTTTCATTTCTTGGTTGTATTGCTTTGTAAAGTCTAATTTTCCTACAGCATGAGATCTGTGGTTTCACTGCTCAGCAAGTGCAGCCATGGGTGTGTGCACAGCTACCCAGGTTTTGCCTCTGACTGTCTCTTCCTCTGCTCTCTATGTTAAGCCCAGTTGTTGCCTATTTTTGTTTGTTTGTTTGTTTGTTTTCTGTTTGGCCTTACACTGGTAAAAGTACTGCTTTGACAGACTGGGATGGAGGGAAGATTTACACAGACCTAGGTGAAGGCAACAAAGACTTCAACTGCTTATATCCAAGGTTTATTAGTTTTTCTTACATAAATGAGTTTCAATTCCTATGTCTTTTGTCAATATTCAGAATCATGGATGTCCTGTTCAGTTTAGAATTTTGGGGCTTTTAAAAACTTTGTGCAGTTTTATGTTGTTGGGTGGGGAACTTGCCAAGCTACTTTCTGTACAATTTACTTTCAAAGACACATTTCATAGACCACATTCTCTAGTCATAATCTAGTCCTTTGTGTCCTGTTTCCTTTGTTTAATATTATATAAAAATTTCATCTACACATTTAATGTGTGATTGTAGTTTTGTTCTACCTTAGATTTATAAAAATTTTAACATAACCAAACAATATTTCAATATTGTTTTTGGATAAATATTATATGTGATATCATCTAAAATAAGAGTACATTTTAGAGTCATCATGCTTAGAATAGCAGTTACTCTTAGTAAATTAAGGAGAAAAGGTATTATTTCACCTTCCTTTGTAGCCTTTTATTTAAAAAACAATGTGATACAAATAGGCAAAATGATAACAGTTGTTAAAATTTGGTCATAATACATAGAATTTGGTTTTTTAGCTTTATTTCTTTAATCAGGCTGCATGTTTGAATATTCTACAATAATGATATAAAGAAAACAACCACATAAAATATTTAAAACTCAAATAGCGCATCTATTGTTCAAAGAAACAAATATTTAACATCCTAGACATGAAAGATCATAAGCTAAACAACAACATCTTTCCAAAGACTCATAAGATTTTAGCTTATGTTTCAATGTTTTCAAGGGGCAAGTATGTGTACATACATCCACACATTCCCTTAAAATCCTAGTCAGATAATTGGTTACCTTTTTCCTTATACTTCAGTGAAGCAACTAGATACTTCTGAAACATATGAAGCATAAATTTGGTCTGACATTTCATAATATATATCAAAAATAACAACTTAATAGGATAGAAAAAAAATGGATTTTATTCACCTAGTCTCTAGGAAACTTATCACAAAAATTATTGGGTTTTTTCGTTTGTTTTTGTTTTTGTTTTGTTTTGTTTTTTGCAAAAAGAGAGAAGTAGCTCTTTTTTTGTTTTCAAGTATCTACTCACTGGAGAAAACCATAAAGCTAACTTTTTCAGAGATTTAACTTAAGGTACATAAATCTCTTTTTCTCAACTTTTATTTTCCCTAAGCTCTAATATTTTCTGCATTTCTAGAACCAACATTTGATCACCTCACCCACGTATGGTAAAAATGATCATAAGTTAGTTTGTCCTCCAGATATTTTCTCAGAGCAGCCAGAAGAGAATGAATTCTAAAAGTAAAGATAAAGACGTATCAAGCTAGTAAACCAGATTTGGTAAGGATCTGTGGAACTGGAACCAAGTAAAAAATGTAGACTAGAATTCCCAAAATCAGCCAAGCTAAATGTGCACACAGTATAATCAGTATTTCACTCAGCTTTGTGGGTGATGTTTAGTTTTCAAGTCTTCTAGGAAATCTTCCCTAACAGTTAGACCATCTTAATTCATAGTTTCATTACTAAGCTAGCTTCTTGTATATATTCTCTCAGCATTTATTACATTAAATGTTATTATATGTTTATTTTTCATCTTTTCATTTAAAATACTTGCTCTGTGAAGTAGGTACCATGTGTCTTCAGAACAAAGATCAGTGTTTGCTTCCTAGAGAGCGCTTACTAATGCGTGTAGTCGAATATTTATTGAATTTTCACTCTGTGTTAGTCACACTCCCATGCATTGTGTAAACAGCTCTAGGGCTGTTTTTTAAGAAACCTGGCAGCTTCCACCTTCATTCCTTAGAGTCCTGAGTTCCCTAATGCATCTGACTCTGGCCAGAGAAGAAGGTCCCACCACTCTTGGCCACCTGGGCCATTGCAGCCATTCCAGCTGAGGTGCCGATGGGGGCATAAACACATTTAAATACCTTAACTCCACTCAAACCTGCCGTTGTGGTGATTTTGTACACAGCAATAAGTATGGCAAACACAGACTCTAAGTAGGAAAGAATTCTCCTGGGAGGAATGGATGTAGGGAAAAGAAGGCAAGACTAAGAAGAAGAAGATAAAATCAACAATGTGGTGACTGAAATGGCAGAAAGGTAGAAAATTCTGTGTTACTGATTTTGCATGATTTAATAATAACTTCATTGGCTGAGATGTAGAAGATAATTTTTGTTTAAAGTATGTAGTCATCAGAGACATACTTTTAAAAGAGTTTTATTGAGATAAAATTCATGTAGGAAAAAAATGCATGCATTTAAAGTGTACAATGAAAGGTTTTAGCATATTCACAGAGTGTGCAACTATCATGCGACCTGAGTTTAGAACATTTTTATTCTCCCAAAAAGCAAGACCATAGCAGTCACTTCCTAATCATACACCTCAAATCTTATGCAGCCAACAGTCTACCTTCTCTCTCTATATATATTTGCCGCACCTGAATGTTCCATATAAATGACATCCTGTAATATATGGTTTTCTGTAGGTTGTTTCTTACATTTGGCCCAATGTTTTTGAGTCTTTCCCTTGTTGTAGTATATATCAATACTCTATTCATATTCATTACTGAATAATATTCCACTTTTTCATTATACTACATTTTATTTATCCATTTGCCTGTTGATAGTCATTTGGATTGATTCCATTTGTTTAGGCTACACGCTGCTAGGAATACTTATGTACAGGCTTTTGTGTGTAAATATGCTTGTCTGGGGCATGTACCTAGGAGTGGGATTGCTGGGTCATATGGTAACTACATGTGTAAAATTTAAGAAACTCGTACACTGTTCTTGCAACCAAAAAATATATAAAGGTCTTAATTTTTCAGATTATCAACAAACTTTATTATTTATTTGATTATAGCCATGCCAGTGGTTGTGAATTGGTACCTAATTGTGCTTTTTATTTGCATTACCTTAGTTGTTTATACTGTTGAGTGTCTTTGCTATTTGTTTATATTTTTGTCATTTGTTTACATTTTTGGGAAAAAAAGTCAACTTCTGAGTAGTCTTCTTTAATGTGTGTACACATATACTTTTCCAAGAAAAAAATCCAGCACAACTTTGAATTGAAACATAAGTTGAATATTTGTTTAATTCTGCAGTTAAAATTTCTTTACTTTAGCTTAATTTAATGCCATTCTCTATAAATTGCTTCTTATTTAAGATACAGAATAAAATTTTACTGTTATTATCATTAATTAGAACACCTGAATGGAATAACACCTACCAACTGTAAAGTTATCATAAACAAACTCAAAGAAAGTCCATTAGACTTTTAATTTACATGCTAGATATACAGACTTTGGCTCCAAAGACTTGAGGCAAATGCTGTCTACAAAAACAACAACAACAACAACAATAATGACAGCAAACAGACAACAACATATTTCCCATGGCAATTTTCATCATTGTCAGCTATGTTATAATCTAGTTCTTAAAGTAATTATAATATCAGCATTTTAATTATAACTAAGCAATTGAAAACACATTCTGTAATCTCTCTATTCAGAGAAAATACACATCTCAATTAAGGCACACTGTAATTGAGAAATACACGCCATATGCCCACACTGAAAAATGATTGACCGATGTAGTAAATAGCGATGATGTATAGTCAATATAAAAAGTTATCTGGATCACCAATATTGAATGCCATACAATGAATAATAAAATGGCCTCTCTTTGACAATAAGGTTAAACTTGTTAACATTACTGTTTGCATTATTAACTCCTTAAAAGTTAAACATGGGCAGACGTGGATTGAATGCTTTTATATACTAGGCTTTACTGCAGCACTAATATGACATCAATATTATGACATTAGTACAAACCTTTTTTTATATTTTATATATATTAACCTGCAAAATTTTTGTATTAATATCATGGAAGTCATATATGTAAACATTATAGTTATATACATAAACATGAGGTTAAATAACTTGTCTAACATACTGCTATTAACTAGTGGAGACAGAATTCAAATGCAAGAAGTCTAGCTCCAGGGCCTTCATCTGTATTGCTGGGCCGTACTGCACCCCACAGAAGCACATTGCTCACGGAATCAGGCTAGAGCTGTTGGCTGATGGTTTCCTCTACAGTGTCTTGCTCTGGGCATTGTCTGAATATAAACTTTGTACATGCTTTCAGGAATGATTGGAAACTTAAACCTTGTTTCTTTTCACCTGTAATGCTATGTGTTTGTGTTATAGTTTTTCTTCCTGACCTATTTTGATACACCAGATGCTTTTGCACATATTGAATGGAGATACCCAAAGATTAGAGTTACAGAAAGTGATAAGAATGATAGAAAGAGAATACAACACAAAAATCCTAAAGACTTCACCTCTAAGTGAAGAGAGGAAACACACATACACATTCTAAAATATATTTAAAGGGAGTAATAGAATTCCACATTTGGTCCTATGGAAATTCAGAAAATTAAAAATTATTTAGGTAATGTTGTATAATGGAAAGGAAAACTGAATGGAGGAGGTGTTAATGAACTTGGTCTAGATCAGGGTTCTCAGGGGTGCCTCTCTAGATGATGCCGCATACAGAGAGCCAAGGCTGAGAACTACTGTCCTAAGAAGAGAATAGAAAAAAACAAACCAACAATAACGAGAGGGAAGGAGGGAAGGAGGTAACAGGAAAAAGAAGGGGAAGGGTCAAATCAAGGAACATGTATGAAGGACCCACGGACAAACCCAAAGTGGGGAAGGATTGCAGGTGGGAGGTGGGGGTGGTGGGGCAGGGGAACGTGGTGGTGGGAAAATGGAGACAAATGTATTTGAACAATTGAAAAAAAAGAGAGTAGAATATTGATAGGCAGAGGTGACGGAAAAGAGATATCTCTAAAACTGTAGTAAGTGTGAAATTTACCACCTGAAAAGGGCTATTGTCCTTTTTTATTAAATATATTGTATTGATTATGCTATTACAGTTGCCCCAATTTTCCCCCTGTGTCCCCCCACCTGGTTTCCTCCTCCTGTCCAGCAATCCCCCCTTAATTTAGTACGTGCAATATTCCATAAATAGTCACAAATTCATAAATACAACGCTGTATGAACTAACCTGAGTTATATAAAACTGTAAATTTTTTTAACATAGGTGATTTTTCTTTTGGTTCTTTTTAGCGCTCCGAACCTCCCTATTACGATTGACCCATTGTATATCTGGACCCCACCTTATGTATTATTAGGAGAGATGACCTTTTCATTAAGCCAGAACCCAAATTAGTGGACTGGGGTTATCTCAGTCTGGATAAATCAGAAGCAGACAGATATTGGGCCAGATGGTGATGAAACACTAAGTTTTAGATGGAGTGTTGAAAATTGAGTATTAGGCCACCGTTCTTGAAATTCTAGGTAGACAAGACTCTGCCAATGGCTCATTCCAATTTTTTTTCCTTTGGAAGTAGACCCTTACTAATGATGCCTGAGGTGAGACATTGTCCAGGGTTATTAGTTTTGTCATGGACTTACAGGCTCCAATTACCTTAAAAAGTGGACATTTTAGAGTAGCAGGTGAGGGAGAGTTTGTCAGGCCAGGGAAACATTCAGCTCCTCTAAAATCTTGACAGGTCGACAGCAACCCACAGTGTCTATGCACAAGGCAGACATTAGGGACAGTCCCAATTACTGAAATAACAGGTATCTCACCACCCACACACCCCTTTCCTTAGAGCAGAGTCCTGCCGATAGGCCTGTGGCCAAAGTAAATAAGCGTGTTAGGGCTGAGGAGAGCCGGGGTGGCGTCAGCCTGTGGCAACTCGTGGTCAGCCCTCTGGATTCTTCTGCACAGCTGTGCTTGCGGTGGCCGCCTTGATGGGAGAGCAGTGAGGACGCTGTTCAACTGCTGGAGAGACATTTCTCCGGGGTGTGAGGGTGGGCTGGGGGTACCTCTCCCTGGCGTTACAGATGTTCTAGAAAGAAAATTAAAAGTTCCAAGTGTCTACATGCTTTTATAATAATCTTTCTCTATATAAAGATTTTGCAGTTTGTGATGCAATAGACTCACACACACCCCACACACTTATACACACCGGCCGCGAGGTCAACAAATAGGAGTTCACTTGTCTGGCTTGGGGACAGTCTAATCTTGGCTAAATCAAATCTCTTTTCTCACCCAGTTTCCACATTTCTCAAATTAATGGGTAAGGCTCCATGTCCCTTCCAATCCTAGCCTGCAAAGAGGTCTTAAATTTACTATAATTCATCTTTCAAATAATTTATTTCTGTATATTTCAGTTATGTTTTATATGTTAGAAGTAATTTATTTGTGCATCAGAACAAAATCTGAATCAGTTTTTTTAAATCACAACAAAACCGAACAATTATCAACACAAAATATACCATATTTGGCTTTCAATTAAATTACCAGATATCCAAATAAGCAGGATACTATGATCCACACCAAAACAAAAACAACCAACAGAAGAGACACTGAAGTAACAAAGAAAGTGGAACTCATAGATGAGAACTTTACAATAGGCATTATGAAGATAATTCACATATTTAAGACTATAAAGGAAAAGTAGAATGCAACAAGAAAAAAATAACAATATAGGAAAAACTCGAACAGATATCATTTGAGTGTTACTAACATAGAGATAAAAGTGTAAAGTTAGGTCCTGATCAAATGACTTAGAGAGGTATAGAGAGGTTTTTTTGTTTGTTTGTTTTTGTTGTTTGGTTTTTGTTTTTTTTAAAGAAGAGGAAAAAAATAAAGACACTCTCTCTACAGCGCTCTGGGCACATCAGGTTGCCCAGACCAGAGACGGGAATGGAGGCCCCGAAGGATTCCAACAACACCAGCACATTTTCAGGAAGGAATGAGTCTTTTGGGTGAATGCTGCCCAGGGCTTGTGATGGAGACAGAGAAGTGGTCATTATACCAGGCGAGCAGGGAGGCATCAGCAGCGTTAACAACCCACGTCTGTGAAGTGCCGGGATGGAAGCCTGATTGCAGGGTGTCGGAAAGGAGCGGAAGGAAGGGGAGCGGAAACAATGCCTGTAGGTAATGGCCCTGTAAGAAGTGGAAGGATGTGCGGTTCAGGAGGAATTCCTTTTCCTCCGACAGCAGCCATATCTCTGGGGCTCGGCCATGGATTCCTTCCCACTCCCAGCCCCTCCGTTTTGGGTGCACAGGTTACCTCCCGGTCAGTCCACCTCTGACCTGTTTCAGCGTGGAGGAGCCCGTCCCCACAGCATGACACACTCAGAGGGTGCCTCAGCCCTCCCACCTCTAACTTGCTGGCCTTCAGAGCACACGCTGTAAATTCTTTACGGAGGACATGTGCGAAGGACGCAGGGCCACAACAGCCTACCTTAGCAAGTAGTAAGTACCAGGGCCACATCAGTAAAAACTGTCTGTGGCAGCAGAGGGCCAGGCCGTCCCTGTGCTTTGGAGATATTTTCAGGTTGTACCGATGTAAGGATAGATAAGTTTTATTTCTTCCATCAGCTCAATGCCAGAGCGAGCCCTTTGTGCCAGATAGGGTCAATGGAACCGAAAACAAAGTTCCAAAGTCAAAACATTGAGTCTTCAGTTTTACACCCTCTCCATATTAAACACTCTTTTATATATATACACACACATGTGCGCCTATGTATAAATAGCACACATTCCTTAATCTGACCTCTGCTTCAACATGCAAGTAGCCAAAGCCACGTGGCCATGCCATGACAATCCCCCAGGTTCTCACCTCTCCATCTTGATGTCTTATTCCTCCTGGTCCTCGGGCCCCCTCTCACTCCCTCCTGACAGTCATTGTTAGGGTGATTCAGGCCTTTCTTGGCCAGTTCCTCCCCCACACTTCCAGGGCACCGGGGCCACGTCCCGTTTGCACAGCAGTATGGACAGCGTCTGACCCCCTCGGAGGGAAGCAGGGAGAGCCCGTGGGACATGCCGTCTACGTGTCCCCTTACTGCCAGCGAGCTATCGGTCCTGGGACAGGGCGTCCACATGCCAGGCAGTGTTCGCATGTCTACATGTATGATGCCCTTACTCCTCAGAAACCCAGTGAGGGAAATGGGGACATTTTCATTTCCAGTAAAGAGAACTGATTCAACTTTTTATGTCATGAGACCCAAGTTAAGAAGCTAGTAGTTGGCAGACGAGAATTCAATGCTCGCCTTTGACTACGGACCCTGCCTGATTCCCTCTGTTGCAGCTGCTTTCCAGAACTCCGTTACCTGAATATTCTTTTCCTCAAGTGTTCTTTCCGCCTGTCTGAGCGTTTGCTGTTGTTTCTCTCACTCCTGCGGATCCGGGAAGCCTCAGTTCAGGCAAACGTCTCAGAAAGCCTGTCTGACCCCGACCCGGAGGCTGCACCTTGCAGACAGGCACCCCTGCTACAACACTTACTCTCAGGGAGACGTGCGCTGAGCTGCAATTTGCCGGTGCCTCCCACGCGGTTCCCATGCGGCGCATGTTTAAGGACGAACGTATGAACACCAGTATCTTTAAAAACATCAGAATGGCTTGTGCATATCAACCTGGGGCCTCCGCTCGTGTAGGCAAAGATCTCACCTGGACCAGGGGTAGCCTGCCCTCTGCCCTGGGGTTATTTCTACACCGTGCCTGTCACACGGGAGTGGATTCGCTACCTGCGGCCCCTCTTCCGAGTCCTGCCATTTCCGCCTGCTTGGTCCCGTCCCTGCCTCTCCGCTGGCACGGAGAAATCCTCCTGTCTCCTTAAACGAGCACTGTCAATTTTCTCAGAGGCCATTTGCACCTTTTCTCAAGACTCCTCCATGATTAACGACTCTTTTCATTCCGTGCTTGAAGTTCCCTGGTGCCTTAGTATCTGCCACTTTCCCCATTAAAAAAAAAAAAAAAAAAAAATCTCGGTCCTGTCACTCATGCTAAGTACCAGCTCTCTGTGACCTTTTTCCTCAGGCCCTGAAACTGAGTGATTTTCTAACAGCCTGTCATTGATTTCGGTCCAGGCCTGGCTTCAGTGCACCTGGGCGTTTCTAGCTCCCAGGCGGCTGCCTTGAAGCTGAAGCGCGCCACCTTCCTATGCTAATTCACCCCTGACTCAGCCCCGCAAGGGCACCTGGGAGTGAAGGAAGTTTCAATTCGGAGCCCTTCCCGCCTTGTTTTTGCCAAACGGCTCACTGTATGTTGAACCCATGTAGAGTCGGGGTCAACTCTTGCCCGCAGAGTTCAGGAGTATAGGGTGTAGATTTCTGATAGTTGCAGAGTGTCAACGCCTATCCTTCGGCCTTGGCGGTTGCTCCGGGAACCATCGTTTCCATGGGCATCGTGTGTGCACACCTGTTTTCAGAACATCACATCATATATAGTTGCTCTATATTCAACTGAGACACTAAGAATGCCATTAGGTCCTGTCTAGATTTGGAAACCTCACCTACCTTTTTTAATTTTTAATTAAATGTATTGGGGCAACATGGGTTAATGAGATTGCATAGGTTTGAGTGCATAATCCTAGGATGTATCATCTGTATGTTGCATCGTGTGCCCACCACCCAAAGTCAAGTCTTCTCTTGTCACCGTATATTTGCCTCCCTTTATCCTTTACTAATCTTCCAACCTCATTCCCTCTGGTAACCACCATACTTTTGCCTCTGCCTATGCGTTTACCTCTTTTAAGTATCTCAGGCCCTTTAACATCCACCACTTACCAATGGCGATCTTTGCCTTGTTCTTAGGATATACTCCTGTAAGCCTTTTTGTATTGCTGTTATGCGCAGTAGACATTCAAATGGACCATCTCACGCTTTTATCTGCTAAGTATCTTTTGGGTTCATTCATTTTTCTTTTTATTCACTTCCAGAATTTCAATTTCTCTCTTCTATTACTGCAACCCCATCCTGATTGCTCTCCTAGCTTCTAGAGTTTTTCCCTTCCAATAGCCTACCTCCAGTGCAAACAGAGACGCATTTAAAATGAAACCAGGGAAATACCAACACTCAGTTTAGATCCTGCTAAAGCTCCTCGCTGCCCTAAGGGTAACAGGTATCACTTGAAAGAGGATCCCATGTGTGGTATAATGGGTTCTTGCCTCTTTCCACAGCCATCCTTACACTTTGTTCTCAGCTCTCCAGCTTCTCCAACATTCTTTTATTCTGGGGGACCTGAGCACACTGGCGCTTCAGGAGGTTCACCTGTGCCCCTGCCTCGGCCCACGAGCCTGCTCCCAGCCTGCAACCTCAGGTCTCAGCACAGGTGTTACTGTCCAGCGTAACCTTGCGTGATCCCTTGAGTTAGTAAGTTACCCATTTTGATAATGTTGTGGAATTCTGAAACTTCCTTGGCATCAGTTTTTTATAGGAAATAGTTAAACATATGCCTATGTCATTGTTTTGAGTCATTTTTTTCCCACTCACATATATCCATATGTGTGTGTATGTATGCATATGTATGTATATATATATATGCACATACACACAGGTATATGTATATGTATGTATTTGTATGCATATACAAACAGGTAAACAAACTGATGAAACGAATGCTTCTACAAACCAATACTCTTCCTCACACCCCCTTTCACAGTTAAATATCTTAAAAGACTTTTTCACCATAATTTCCGCATTTATTCATTTATGACCCTCTTACCTCCCAAACTCATTCCAATGGGCTATTTCCTTAATCCACTCAATGAAGCACACCTTGGTAAATTCATCCTATACCTCCAGCTTGCTAAATCCAAAGGGCATTTTTTTTTTTTTTTACTTTTCTCATATTGTTTTTCTATTTTTTCCTTTCTTAAAACATGCCTGGTGTCTCACACGAGGCACCCCTGGCTTAACCCAAGTGCCCACAGCACCAGGCCAGCCGTTCCCCTTGGTTCTCTCTCTGCAGTTATCTTCACAGACTTCTACATTCGGTCATTAGATTTTAGAGTTCTTACAGTGTTCCTGCAAGCTTTCAGCTCTTCTGAGCTATAATCTTTCCAGACAATTTCATGCTTTTCCAAGATTTTAATTATCACCTTGATACTGATCACCCTCAGATTTACCCACTCAGCCTCCCATTTTTTATTCCTTATATGCGTAGCTACCTGCCTACCTGCTCCCTCAATTTGACTAACCATGGGCACCCAAAACACAATGTCCCTAGACCCAACTACCTATCTGCCCTCCACTTCTATTCTGCACATCAGATTTGATCCATTTACATTTTCCAAATCTCAGAACATGGCTTCATCTCCAGTCAGTGGTGTAAGTTGCAAACTCACTGCTATCTTTGATTCCTCACTTTCCTCACATTCTATCTTCAATTCATCATATAGTCAAGTTCACATTTTTAAAAATCTCTGAAATCCCTAAATTTTTCTATCAATATTTATAGAATTTTAGTCTTTACCCCTGCAAGGATAGTGATTATCCTAGTCATGAACTTCTATTTATCTTGCTTCAATTTTACTAGATTAATGAATCCTAGTGCAGTATATTTTTACCAACTGTGGAATATAGTCATAATCTATTTGTATGTTGTTACTATATAGCCTTTCCTTCCAGATGAGGTTGACACTTAAATCTATGTCTCTCTAATTCCAAACTCATATTCTTAAACTGTATTCTTTACATAAAATTGTGGGGTGAGGAAGTAGTGATCACCTTTTACAAAACTTTTGCAGAATCCCAGACTATGAAATAAAAATGTATTGCAAAAAAGGAGTGCTTTAACATGAATTAACAAAAAAAACTTAATTGGTTTCCTATATATAAAAATAGGGGGGCACAGCATTTCCTTTGTTCTGTGCTTTTTAAAGTATAAATACTTATACATATTGTATTGCTAACATTCGCTATAGTACTGACTGCCCTTTGTTTCTTAAAGTTGTTGGAAGTATTCTTCTTGAGGTTATGGATATTACATTATTTCTGATTTTTTAATGGTATATGAGCATATAATTTATATTTACATTTTATTTTTCCTCAGGATGGATTCCTATAAGTGGGTTGATGGGTCCCAGTTTGTGTATGTTATTAAGTCCCTGACTAAAATTCTATTTCTATATTGCAAAATATAATAAAAATAAAATCACCCATAATCTCCTAGTTTACATGGTATCCTTCTGAAACACTTGATGACCCAGTATTTTTCTGTTAATGCACAAACTCTATTGTTCATAACTTTCAATTTTTTAATATTTATTTTTCAATAACCTCTGTATGGGAAGCATTAGATTTGCAGAACTATTGAGAGGATAATACAGATTTCTCATATACTCCTCACTGTTTCTCCTTTTATTAACTTCTTATCCTAGTCTGGTACATTTCTCATATTTAATGAGTGTTTGTCATTATTAATAAGTCAAGTCCATCTTTCACTCAAATTTTCTTAGATTTACCAAATGTCCCTTTATTGTTCCCTGATCCCATCTAGGAGACCACATGACATTTAGTAGTCCTGTCTCTTTGGGTTTTTCTTTATTGTCGCAGCTTCTCGGCCTTTTTGTTGCAATACCAAAAATATTTATTTCTGAGGGGCACAATTATCACTGAGTTACATTTTATTTTATTTTTAAAAATATTTTTAAATCTCAGAATTTTAAAAATAAACATAACTTTTATCATTTGAGACACATACTATTAGAATAAGAAGACAGAATTACACATTAGCAACACAGGTTAGGAAGAACTAATTCTGAATCTTGTCATAATTTTCAACCCTGATCAAGTCACTAAATATCTACGGTATGCTAACTCTTCATATAAAAAAAAAAAAAAAGACTGAGCTCACTAGAGTAAGCAATTTGTAAGATGCCTTCTCAGTCTACAATTCTGAAAACTATCATAATTAGGAAAAGCATCTGAATATGTTTAGACTCAATTGCATGAAATATTTTGTCCTTCACAGCAAAAATTGGAATGGAGAAAAATAGTAATCCTCTGTAAAGCAGATAAGGTGTGATCTTTTAGTACAAGATTCTGGAACGCATATCCTATATCAATGGATTCACTTTCTTGTACTTGTGTTATTTTTTGCCAGGTCTATAAGATTTACAGCATGATAATTTGGTATATGTATACATTAATCTAAAATATTGAACTCACAGAAGTAGAGACTTTCCGTTCTTTAATGACCTTGACAATGTCGAGGAATACTAGTCACACACTTTGTAAAGCGTCCCTCAGTTTAGATATGTCTGATTTTTTTCTTATGAGTGTACTATAGTGATGTGTTTCGTGCAGAAGATTTCAAAGGCAAAGCATTGTTCTTATCAGTTCATACCAACGGTACATAACTATCCATATGACTTATCACTGCTGAGTTAACAGTTAGCAGCATTTTTGAGGAAGTGTTTGTCAGAATTTTCAATTGTAAAATTAGTCTTCCCCCTCCCCCCTTCCTATACTGCATTTTCTGGGGGGGAAAAGATCACCCTGTACAGCCCATGTTTAAATGGCAGGGCTACCCTCCACTTCCTTATGGGCAGATTACTAGTGTAAAAGATTTAGGTTCTTCTACATAGGAATTTTTTTCTGTTCTTTCCTTCTTTATTTATTCAATCATTTGTTTATCTCTGTATGTACTCATGGTGTTCGTTTTATTCTTCAGTTTATACCATGTATACCATTTTAAATTTTATACTAATTTTAACAAGTGACCCTGAAGTGAATCTTGATTCACTTAATTCACATAAAACCTTGATTATTTTCTTACTGATTAACTAAAGATTCTAGGATTTAAAAGTAATAAGTTTTTCAGGCTTTTGATACATTTTGCCCCATTGCCTGTCATGAAGGTTATAAAAATGTCCATTTTACATTAAAAATATCTCATCCCATTGATTCATAACAGGCAAGAAAGTGTCTTCTTATTCTATAGACCCTGACAGACATATCTCAGAACTTTTCGCATTTTAGAGACACTGATCACTAAATACTTTCTTATCTAACGCATTGTATATTTTGCCTTTATCATCAGTATCTGAACTACTTTAGGAATAACATTTAAACGTCATCATTTGGGAATATACTTGATAAAAATAATGCCTTCTGGGTTGAATTTATCTCTTGCTCTACTTATTTGCTTATCTGCTAAAGATATGTGAGTTGGATAAGAGACCCTGGGCGGTTTTATCAGTTTCACACATCTACCCTTGGTCCTGTGCTTGTCGTGTGCTTGTTGAGGTGCACGTCGCTGCGCTACTCTATGAATGAATGCGATTCCTCCTATTTTGCAGGTGAGGAAACAAGTTGCAAAAGGTGAGATTGCTCAAAATTACACTTTTAGCTCAGTATCACCCTGCCGAGTATTACGCTCATTTTACAGACATCAAAAGTTTAAAAATATTAAACTTGCCTGTGGAAAGCAAAGCTAAAAACTAGTAAGCTGGTTCTCCAATTGGCATCCTTTTTTCCACTCCATGCTACTTCTCATAATGCAGATAGTAGTCACAGATAAATGTGCACTTGCATATATAATTTATAATTTTTATATTTGACTGCTTCAATGTGCAATCCTGTTTGGAGCAAAAGAGCATGAAGCACAGAAACATACCATAAGTTAAATAAGCAAATAATATAAAAATTCTATATTCCATGTCAAGATATCACTAACAATTCTTTAATTCTAAATACTTTCCTTTTTTAATCCTATTAACTGTAAGATTTAAGTCACATCATTAATACAAATGTAGAGATGTCTGGGAGATTTTTTTTTTCTTCTCCCATTGCCCAGTTTCATGTATAAGTGTATGGTAAGGTCCCTAGTTCTGTCATTTATTGGTTTATAAGCCCACATCTCCTTTCTAGAAGAGAGGAATTATATTTTTTAATGATAAATGCTATGGATTTAGACAGACATGTTTTTAATTGCTTGTTTAGCTCTTATTTTCCTTATGAATTTGGTCAAACCATTTAATCTCTTTGAGCCTTAGTTTTACAATTGAAATGTCATGGAATTAAAGATAGCAGAGCAAATTTATCATCACACTATTCAGAATAATTAAAACCCATTCCGAACAAAAATATAAAATAATAAATAGAATAAATTAAAAAGAAAGTATCCCATATCCATATCACAGATTCTAAGTCACATCTTCAAATTTATGTGATGATTTTCTAAACATAAGGAAGCTTGCTAAGAAAGGACAGATATTTCTCAGACCTCCAGTAGAATATGGATGTTAATAAAATTAAGTCTCTTCATCAGGAAATGTTGATCCAGTAATATCTGTGTAGAGCAAGAATGTCTGAGACTTGACAAAACATGCAGAAAGAGCAGAATGTGCCTACAACAGCCCAGCTGCAGGGGTAGGAGCTGTGATTAAAGCCACAGCAGTCCCCTCTTCCAAGACCTTCTCCTGGGTGCCCGAGGCTGCTCAAGGTGAATTGGGGGGAGGAGGCTGAGCTGGTGAAGGTCAGGAAGGAAAACTACTCTTTGCATTCTGGGGCTTAAATTAACATTAAGGAAGCAATGTTACCATTGAAACTTGGTGTTTTTCAAGATGCTTTCATGAACTTTGAATCAGAATCTCTGGTCAGTTGACCTTAATTAATAAACTCACACTGGCCCAAATTTATGTTCCTCCCTCATCAAATACCCTTAGAACCCATTTGGATACATATGTCTCAGGATTCTACATGTGTGAGTTGACAACATTTTTCAATATTTTTGTGTAGATGACAACTCTTATTGTATTTGTGCTCCTTGGAATCTAGTGGAATCTAAGTTGAGGTTTGAGTCAATGGCAGGTGGTAATTTCTTCTTAAGGAGATTCAACTTGCTTGTGCAAAAGGATTGTCTGGGGCCAGATTTTATGACTTTTAGCCAAGGTGGGGCAAATGTACTCAGCTGTGGAGGAAGGTGTGTGTCGGGGGGGGGGGCATCTTTTGTCTGTTTTACTTGTTTCTTTGTTTTCCCCTAAGACTTGGGAATTCACAATCCTAGTGTCCAGGCTTATAGTGCCACTTATTCCTAATTATAGCATAAGAGACCTGGGCAGACATGAATTCTACTACTTCCTTAGTGATTGAGCCACTTGTTTGATAAGACTTCAGATTTGCTTTCTTGAAATATTTGCCCTATAGCATGTCTGTTTCTTATCCATTGCTGAGAGCAAAAAATTTAAGGTCCCAAGCTTGCCACTTTTGTTTGCTAAAATTTTCAGCACTTTCGGAATCAGCTGCCCACCCCAACAGCACATGCACACTTTGGTTCTACCATAATTTCCCATTGCTGAAACTAAATGGTATCACCAAAGCTCACATTCCATAGGCATTCAACTCCAGGAAACTTCAAATAATACAATAAGAACTGTTTGCTGATGATTATTTCTGAGTGGAATTCTCAGAAACGGTTCTTTAACTTTTATCACATCATATCACACCATAGGGGAAAAAGTCCTCTCCCTTACAATAGAATTTTCAAATACTTACCAAGTATGAATTTGAACTCATGCCTAAAGAGGAGGAAGAATCTCAGAGCTGTCTCCTATCCCAGCCTCCCCCCCTAGTAAATGACATCTCCATTCCATAAGAAGTGAAATCACTTCTTCAAATGACTGCATGTTTATTTGCCATGTCATCACACTTGAAAAATATTCTCTCTGAGGGAAGGGATTTGATCTGTTTTACTACTGATTTTTTTAGATTTGTGGAATGGATGGATTATTCCATAGCATTTATCTAACACAACAAAACCAAGTTTTTGGTAATTTTCAAACCATTCCTTGACATTGAGCAAATTATTTTATTGCTCTCAGTTGGAGATGTCTTCTGTGAAATGGCGATTTTAACACCTGAAACTTAAGACACATGCTGATGAGGATGTGATGTGTGAACACAGAACAACATCCATGCCGTTCATGGCATCTTCACTTAACACTGGCTTGCTGAGTCTAAACCTTGAGGCCTGAAGCTGGCTTCTTGGATTATGTTACAATCATTCCAGTTCTCTCCAGTTTTCTGCTGACCCACTTCTGTATCTACATTAGCTTGTGGGCTGATATTTCCAGGCTGCTCTCTGCTCTACATTGACTTCTTTAAAAGTTTCAAGCATGAATAACTCTGCAGCTATGAGAACCATAAATGGGCAAATCTATCTCTGCTTTTCATTTATTAAGTATTTCTATGAGTCAGGCATATTTTAAAATGATATAGACAGGTAAATAGAGCTATATATAATGTTATATTTTAACATATACACACATAGCTAAAACCTATTATAAGATAACACACATATCTATAATAGGTATATGTTATGAGACTAGGCTTCTGTGGGTAAATGGTTAATAAGTGGAAAAGTAGAAGAGCTGGAATTTAAACAAATATGGTCAATTTTCTGCCTATCTTCTTAATCACTATATATAATGTTCTTTTTTATATGAACTTGAGTTTCTATATTTTTATATAATTTATTTTTAAATAGAGGCTACTTCTTTTCACTTTTATTTTTCGTTTCCATTATTTTTTACTGTTTTTTTCTTGATTCTGACCTTGAATTTTTCTAGAACGTTGTTTTGCTAAAATCACCTCTGCTCCACAAATTTAAATCATAGGGAAGAAGCATGTTTTTGAGTGAATTCCCAGTCCTCACCACCCTTTGTCCTTGCTGGTCAGAGGAGGAGTCTCAGACGTCATTCTTAGGTCATTGTTAGAAATATTCTAAGAGGATCGTTGGATTTCTCTGGCCTTTACTCAGTGACATGGCCAGCTATTAAAACAACCCTAATGGCCCACTTTTCTCAGTAATTGGATTCTAGCAGTCAGACTCCTGCTACACCAGATTCATAATTTATTCAACCAGATGATGCTTATCACTTCCTAATGAGAAAATAATTGCCATTCTCAGAAGAACCTCACCATGTAGAAAAGCTATACAGGATGCCAAACCATGATCACAAGGCTGTTGGATGGTTATAGAAGTAGATGAAGAAGAAACAAATGGATGGGGTTAATGGCTAATGACACACCAAGAAAAGTACCTGTCATATCACCGTTCAGGTCTACAACTCAAACCAACTGCCGCAGAAACCAAACACTATTAAGTGAGGGCTCCTCATCAGAGCAGTACCAGTGTTTCCTCTCCCTCATTTTCTGTTCTCTATTGAAAGATCCTCTTTGTAGACACATTATTGGTTTAGCTTTCTTAAAACTGATTAATATTGTGTGTGTGTGTGTGTGTCTTTAAATTGTTTTATGCTTTGTGATTAAGCTAATGCGTCTCTTGAACCCTTTAAGAGAGCTTTTGTAGCTCCAGGGCCCCATTCGCTGTGTGTGGGAGGGATCCATCAGCACACTAACTCAAAGTCCTAAGGGTGCTCCAGTGTTACTCAGCTAGCACGTCCAAAGTATCACGTACATAATGCTACCTCCATATTTAACTAGTGTAATTGGAAATTCATCCCAAATCCCACGATCTGAAAAGATCATTTCAGCACAGCAGTCTGTGCGGCTTGGCCTCTCCCTGGGTGGGGGGATCCGATTTTCTAGTCATAGTTTTGGCCCCGATTTGCTGAGAGCCTTTTGGCTAATCACAGTCATTTCTGTAGCTCAGTTTCTCCCCAGGGAATCTGGGGATTCAACTAGACAACAACTCAATTTATTCTCAAATCGGCTTATGAAATTCAACCTGATATCCTTGAGACTCCTCGATGGCATCGGATTCAGCATGACAATTTAACGATAATTACAATAAGAAGAAGTAATAATGCGTCTGTTATCCAGGCAGGGTAAGTGTAGAATCTTCACTGAGTAGACAAGAAAGCTGATGCTGAGGTTTAAGGGATTTTCCAAAGTTGGCATTGTTTGAAGGGCTGCCAGGAGACAAACTGTGGGACCCTAAAATCCCTGTCCTTACTGATTTAGTAAAAAGCCTTACTATTCACTGTATTCTAAATGGTTTACCCTTTATCGTATGGAATATTTTGTGCATACACTGTCGCCTCCTGCGCTGGCCCCATCTACCAGCTCACGTTAATCAGATGTTTCACTTTGGCAATTCCTTTAAAAAGAGAACCTAATCTGAATGCTCTAAAATCAGAACAAATAAACAAGCAACAAAAGTAAAATAGTAAATAAATATTTAACATGCCACACAACATTTTGGGAGAGTTTACGTTTCTGCTGAGAAGACACTCGGTGCACTCCAAATCCAATCTGTCCTTGGGGCAAGGTGGGATCCAGTGACAAGGTGGGAGCGATCTTATGTTACCTTAAGAAGGGAGCCAGAGGGCAAATCCATTTGTGGGTCTCAAGGGTATAAAATCAAATAATCCATCCAAACACAGGGAAGGCATCATTCAATTGTTGATGCCGAATGATTCAATTAATCTGGATGTTAAAAGCTTAAAGATAATTAACAGTACACAGTATTCCATGTCTTCTGGCAAATTTTAATTTATGTTTGAATATTAGCATTGGAAAAAGTAGTCAAAGTCCGTCAAGTGTCGATTGAAGCAAATTTATTCACCATGTAAAAAGTATCATCCAAAACCTACTGCTGTGTTTTATAGGGAAACAATGTCATATTTTGTATTTCCCATTGCAAACTGTTTACCTATAAACAATCATATTTTTGACAAAATAAAAATGATATGATAACTCTACACAAAGTTTTTGAAAAATGTTGATATATTTTACATATATACTAATAATACATGGTCTTCAGAGCAAATTCACTAGGTAGGTCAGAAAAGTGAAATATCCTCCTTATATAGAAAAGTAAGTTTTCTGTGACATTCTGTACTGTGACTTTGCCTTCAGCCATGGACACCCTCAGCCCTCTGGTCGGCCCACTTAATTCCTAATTATCATTTCAGTTCCAAATTACAGAGAGTCCCCTGTCAGGCCTTCTTTGGATTTCCCAGAAAACTTATTACATCCATAGTTATCATCTGTCATCATTCAATTTATTATTTATATATCTCGATGCAATTATTATATTTTTAATATTCATTGATACCATCCTTGGTCCAGAAAGTAATAAAGTTAGTTTCTATAAATACATTAAATAGAAAAAATTTCAAACATTAAAAAATTGAGGTGGTAAATAAAATTAAAAGAAGGAAGGATGGTAAAGAAACCATGAAACTCTCCCCCCAATACTTACTATAATGATTTTGTGTACTAGCTGAAAGTGGGTTATAAATTATGTTCTAGCAGTCAGTGAGAGGAAATGTTTTTTTAAAAAGCCAATTACATAATTTGCTATCAGAAAATAAATGTGCTAAGGGAAAACAAAAATATTGTTTGTATTAAGTTGAGATCAAAATTTCTCCCAGCTGTCTGGCAATTTTTTTGTTTGTTTGCTTCTGTGTCTCTCACCCTAGACCAGACTGTGAGTTCCTGGAGGGCTGAGGTGAGTCACAGTCACCTGTCAGAGGGCGGGATTAGCATCATTAATAGTTTCCCGCTCCTGCAGCCAGGGAATAACATCCTATAAAAAGCCCATAGCAAACTCTCAGCAAATCTGCTGACCTCTCAAGGCAGGTTCTCCCTCTCAGCCTCTTTAGACTTTAACTCTCTTGTTCATGATCAGAGTTCTTGAGTTTTAAATTTTTTACAAGTTTTTCTCCTCTTTGCTTAGTCCTATCAGGTTGACATTTTGGTTTTTCTGTCTACTGGACTTCAGACTACTTTCACATATGGACATTTTCTATTAGATAACATTGGACTTCAACCAAGTCCCTCTTACCTGAGCAGGGCTAAGTCATAGCACCTGAATGAGAGAGTCCAGTGCAACAAAATACCATATTCCCCGCAACTAATCAAATAAATACTTGTAATGACAGTGTCTGTGTTAACAAAACTGCGTTGCCCATTGGCTCTTTCTTAAAGAATTAAGTAATTGGCTTCAGGTAACATCTATAGGATGTAAATAAAAAGTCATTGATAAATTTGAAATAACATTGTTTTTATGATCTCCAGTTCTCTGTGGGGTCATAGGGTCATATTTCATTTTTTTTGCCTGAACATGTTTATTGATGTCTTTTATAATTTTATTTTTTAAGGCGCTGTCCATCTCCTAATGAACTTTAGGGGTTTCTTACATATTCTTCAGCAGTAGCAGTTATATCCAAGTACACATCTTTTATTTGTCAACGGCTGGTCTTCTTACTTGTTTTAGAGTATCGTTGTTTTTCTTTGATAAATAAATTTTCCATTTTAATGAAATCAATTGCATTTGTCTTTCCTGTCTAGTTAGCATTTTTTGTATCCTGCTAAACACAACTTTTCCAAGTCTGAGAGCTGCGACTCTTAAGCTTTCCCGTGCATTGGAACCCACTGGAGGCCCTGTTAAGAAGGACGCTGCCGAACCCCACCCCCAGAAATTCTGAGTCACTAGGTTGGCGGTGGGCCTGAGAATTTCACTTCTAACCTAGTCCATGATGATGCTGATTCAAGTTTCACACTATGAGAAATATATGCTTGGTTCATACGGATCCCCTTGCATATGTTTTTGGTGTGAGGTACACATCTATTATTTTTCCCCTATGTATACCAGTAGCTCTGATAGTATTTACTGATCGATCCTATATGTCTTCTCTAATTTGAATGCACATTAATAGTTATGTATCTATAGAAAATAAATAGATGTAGGTATCAATATATAAAATACACTGATGGAAAAGCTGGAAAAATCTGAATTAAATTTGTGGTTTGGAAATTAATGTTGTACCAATGTGACTATCTTAATTTTGGCAAGTACACGGTGGTTACGCAAGATGTTAACATGACAGGAAATCAGATGACAAATATATAGAATTCTATATTACTTTTACAACATTTCTATATGTTCAAAATTATTTAAAAATAAAAAAAAAAACAACTAAATGGTATATTTTTATCCGGGAGTCTTTGGGAAGGAAGAATTTTAGTTATCAGTCCAATTTCTGTTTTGAAAGTTTCTCCTTTTGTTAACACAATTTTCTTATTTCAGTCTTATAGCAGAAGTGCAAGAATAATACAAAGAACTCCCACATACTGTTTTTCCAGATCCATCACCTATTAATTTGTCACATTTCTATTTTATCTCTATCTCTCCGTAATAAGTAGGTTATTTTTCTTCTCTTGCTTGTTTATAGAGGGATCTTTTAAATCTCCCACTATACGTATGGAAATATGTAATTAGGGCTCTTTGGAATCTCCTTCTGTGGTCATGAAATTATGTCATTGATTTTATCACATACACTTACATGTCTTTCGCTACAACTCAGTCTCGCGGCCGCACACTGCAAGGAAGCCTGCAAGGTGTGGTTTACACCTTGAGTGGTGAGGCGCCAGCTGAGCTTGTGATTGTGGAAGGAGGAAAAATAAAACAGGTACATGATGAATAAATAACCTTCTCTTCCATATCGGTCTACTTAGATTAGTAAGATGTTCACATTTTTCACATATTTTTGTTTTTCACACCTGCCCCCTCCCTCTATGATTAATTCTCCTCTGATATTTCTCGCGGTCACTCCCTCGCAGTTACATCCCCAACGCCCACACAAGACATAGAAAATGTTACTTCCGTGCACTTGCCTTTCAGCAAATTTGAGACTTGCACAAATCTGGTCCACAAAGCAATGAGAAGTTTGATTCAGCTTCTAGCCAGTATGTGACCTTTAATGTGGCTGTCGTAACATCAGAGAACAAATTATAGTGGAAGGACTAATATCTCTAACTGCATTTTGTGCTGGAACTGGCTACCTAAAATAAGCAAAAATTTAACCTAACCGTGTTTCTGTCTACTAATATCGATGACAATGCATTATAATGTTCCCTTTTTGTTTGCTTACTATCATTGGTAAAATATATCACTAGATAAATACTAATTTACATGTGTCAGTTATTAATTAAATATTTTCTGCAATAGAAGTTGTTACTCTGAATTTGCTATCATGTAAGTTACACCTTATTTTTTGCTTCAGTTCTTTTTAGCTGTTAGCTTCAACTGACTTAGTTTTTTTCTGTAAATATTCCCATTGTTCCAATGTCTAGAATTCCAAAAAGAAATTCCTCAATTGACAAGAAAAACAAAATGTTTTTGTTTCAAAAAAAGTCAGATTCTAAGCTTATCTCAAAAAGTGCAATTAATTATTAAACTATATTTAATTGTACTTTAATACACCAGTCATTTCCATGTATTCATAAGTATGTGTTGATCAATAAAGATGCAAAGACAATTTGCTGGAGAAATAATAATTTTTTTCAACTGAATATTGTCAATAAATATCCTTAACTAGGTCAGTCTCTTTTCTATAAAATCAGTCAGTAAAAATAATCTTTTAACATTCTAGTGTTTTTTCTGGTGGAAGTAGAGCCTTCAGATATACTGAGGAAGAAAATCGATTAGCTTGTATGCCCTTAACCACTAATTTCCACTTCTCAGTCACCAAAGATACAGTATTGGTATATTGCACAGCTGTAATTCTCCTCTCGAAGTAGAACAGCACAAAAAATCCCCTACCTGGTGGGACTGCATCTCCATGTAATGCAATCTGATGCAATGCGATCCAATTTAGCAACTGCTGGTTGAGTACCTAAATTCCACTCTACTAGGCCATGAGGGTATCACAACTGAGCCTTATGCAGCCTCATGTTATAAGTAGGGCCACGTACAACTGGCCTGTGATGCAAGTTAATAAGTTCAAGTCGGAGGTATATCCACAATGCTGGGCACACAGAGGAAGGAGTGATGTTCTATATGGGCAGAGATTAAAAATGATTTCCCAGAGTGGTTTGCTCATTAGCTCATGTTCAAAGGGTAAATGGGGGTTTTTCAGATTAAAGCTGAAGAAGGGGGAACACAGGATATTCTGGTCAGAGTAGGTGTAGATGCTCATGTCCAAAGTCATGCATCATTATGGAATCCCGAGGCATTGCATAGTAATTTGTTCCATGTGTGATTGTTTCATATGACGTTGTTTTGGGAGTGTTGGTCTTGTTTTGTTTCTTCTGACCCCCACCCCGACACACACACACACACACACACACACACACACACACAAACACACACACATACACACAAACACACACACACCTGCCCACCCCACCCATCCTTGTACCGGAGGATGGAGAGGAAAGCAGGAAGGTTGTGCTGCTGTCTTCTTCTCTATTCTATCCAACAAGTAGTTCTATTATTCTTCAAAAGCCTGGTAATTAAATGAGTGTTCTGATAGCAAGCATTCATTTCAGTGGAACCATATGGTTACATTTCAGAGGGTATTTGATAATCCCTTCCCTCCAGGTCTAAATGATCAAACGTAACAAGGGAAGCCATTTACAATGATGATGCTGATAATATTAAGGGCAATGATGACAATGACTTGCTTTAAGTCCATTTACAGATTTTTATTTATATATTTACATTTCACAAAAGTCTCACAAGCTAGCTACATGTGCTCTTCCCGTTTCTGTGCGGAAAGAGACCGAAACATTTGGATAATGGATGCAGGCTGCACGTCTAAACCCCAGCAGAGCCAAGGATTGCCAGCCACACACCCTGCCTGGCTCTCAAGCCTGAGCTCTGGCCTCGTAGGCTGCACCTGTCCGTAGACTCAGAGGTCGAGCGGAGATTGGCCAGGATATGAGGCTGATGCACAGGCAGGAGGCAGATCCTTTAGAGACTTTATGTGCCATCTGAGCCTCTTCCCATTTTGGGGGGTGGAGAACCACTGAAGGGTTTACGTTGGGCAATTTCATGGTCAATTCTGCATCTGTTAAGAATCACAGTGCTAGGGGATAACAGCATGGGTATTTTCACATGAAACGCTACACTTCATTATATCTTATTTTTCATTTTCAAACTAAGGCAGAGACAAGAAAAAATAGTGGTTCTGGCTGAAGTGTGGAGAGTGGGCAGAAACAGGAGCAAGGTGAGATGCAGACTTGTACCAACAGGTCAGACAAGAAATCAATGGAGGAAAAACTTCAGTGTCAAGTGGGAAAAGGCATAGGGAGTATAAATGACAAGAGTAAAGCAGGCCGTGGTAGTAACTGGAAAGGCTGCATAATGGTTAAATAATGTGCTGACGGCCGCACAGTGGAGTGCTGCTGGTAAGCCGCCTTCGCCAAAGATGGAGGACGGAAAACCGTGATTTGCAGTCTGTGTTGATGACTATGGTGTAAACGCACCTGTCATCATTGGTTCCAAGATGCGAAGGGGATGAAACAATGTGGAGTTGGGAAGAGAGGGAGGGAACGGGCTCTTAGGAGTGAGCGGGTGGGCGTTGAACGCAGCCTGGATGCCAGCCAGGCGCAGTGACGGTCATCGAAGCTGGCACCCTTCTCTCCAGCACCCAGCACATGGCTTCACGCAAACGTGGGGCTGAAGCAGATTGCTGCTGTGCTCTGCAGCCTTAGGCATGAGCCCGAGTTCTCATCCCTTGTAAACTTTAACTCACTCATTTTCCAACTAGGGGTAATACCTTCTTCAGGGAGTTGCTTTGAAAATTAAATCATAAAACACCCATAACATAGCCCAGTGCTACGCTTATAAATGTGATAATATTATCATAGTATTTGTTCAAGGAATACCTTTTCCAACCCCAAACTCTTGCCTATGCTAATTTTGAAAGCTTTTAAAGCATTCTTATTAGGAATTAATTCTTGGTATTATTATAAAGATAGTAGGTCAATGTAGAAATTTAATTTACTGTAAATTATTTTCTTGCCCTTTTCCTAAACCTGGAGGGTACTAACCCCAGTGTGTGTGTTTAAGTCAGCTTTAGCAAGTTATAATTTACATACCAGAATATTCACTCTTTTCAGGTACACACATTTGGAGTGTTCTGTGATGCAATTTGAATAAGGGAATTCCCAGGGCTTTAGGAGCCTGTTCCAGAAATGGGGAGGAAGACCGGATATATATGTCATTATAAATCACAGTATCACACGAGTCTATGAAATTTGCCTAACACATATGTGTGTACCACAGAAAGTGAATAAAAAACATCATCATCACCTTCAGCCTCCTGCCTGCTCCTTCGTGGTGCCACCAAGGTCTGAAGCACTGAGTGATTTGTGTCCACTGCGGGCAAGTGCTGGCCTCATCTCTGTAGCCTCTTGTTGAGGCTTTTTGGGTGATATTAATTCATGTCTGTATCTGTATGTCGTTCCCAAATAGTAGTGAGCGATATGTCCTTGGCAGATGCACTTCGTCTTTGCTTTGTGGCAATGTGACCACAGGACTCCCTTCATCTAACATAGTCAAGAAAATCCATGACATCTACCCATGTTTCTAATCAGGGGCAGAGAAAGATGATCCCTACAGAAGACAGAGGGACAAAAATATACACTTGTTATATTCATCTTAACATTCACATGGCTTTGTTCTGCATTCTGTGGCTTCCCACATTTTCATGGAAGTCACATATTGTGAAGGGAAAAGCAGAAGTTAGCAATCATGTTTACGCAAATCAAGACTGTGACACCTGAAGAGATTAACACATTGTGGAAATATGTGGCAGCATATTATTCAATAAATTAGGGTACAAATAATTAGTACTTGCGTAGTTGAATCCGTAGAACACATTTTTAAATTCTCGAGGAATCTTTGGCAGGAATTTACAAAATATTGAGATGGGTTAGTTTCATAGTTTCCTCCTTAATGCCTATTCCATTATTAATTCTAATTTTGAAAAATTAATTTTAAAGCTGGTATAAGTAGACTAGTAATCAGGGCTCACCATTTTGTGAACTGAACATTAATTGGGGCAATACCTTGTAAAATGATGAAAACCTCCACTGGAGGTGGGACTCGTATACACTTCTAACTTGTCCTCACCTACAACACCCATAATTCCTTGACTGAGTCATGTTTATTCCTAAAAGAATTTAAAATCCTTCTGCAGTTGTTTTCCCTGGCCTGTGCTTGGTGACAATTGATCATGTTTTTATTTTTATTAGTTTACTCTAACTCAGTACTCCCTTCCAAATATTTCTGTTGCCTATAAAACACACAGATGGAAGGAAGCATGTTATTTTTTTCTATTAAACACATTTTTCCTATTTTGTGAAATCCTTTGCTGCTGTTCTTGGGGGATAAATCATAAACTCTAAACAATGTGCTCTGTGGAATTTATACTGTCCTGACTATATTAGTTTATCTGCCACTAGAGATCATGCACATTTAAAACTAAAAATAAAATAAAACCAACATACTGACAGCAAGAGTCCCTATTTTACTTCTTCACATGAGCAGCTGGAATAGTTTAAATTTTGTGGCAAATTGGCTTGTTTACCCACCACCCCTCCTCATCCCAAACACTCCCAAAGACTGAAAGTCCCTTGTTCTTCAAGTTTGATTCTTCAACATTTTGTGCTTGTCATGTTAGAGAAGTTTTCTAAACTGGAGATGTGTAAAAAAATGCATTTTGTTTTCAATAAAGTCATTTATTATTTAAAGCACCAGGCAAGTTTTAGCAAAAGTTTCTCCTAGAGAGACAGCAAAAACAAATTAAAGAGATAGAAAAGTTATACTTTAATATATTCTGTGTCTCTAAAGAAGACAAACCTTCACCTAGCTGGGTACTGAGGCCTGGCCTGAGCGGGGCAAGCCACCTGCCTCAGGGGCCGAACCCTGCACCAGCACAGGCGGTTCGAGCGTGGGGCCCTCTTTAATTAGCAGAAGGTCGTTTGTGGGTTGGTATAAGAAATTGGATGGTCCTTCTCATGTGTAATTTATAGGGCAGGTGTGAGGGTTACATTTTAAAGTATGAGAAATATTTGGGGAAAAACCCTAAAAATACTAATACCGTTGAGTGGGGGAATACTGTCATTATCTCTTTCTTGGTTTTATATCGCACTTAATCAGAGGCATAGGCAGATTGTTGATGTTCAGACCATTTTCCTTACCGTTGCTCTGAAGGGATGGCGGTAACTGCGCTGATGCGTCTGCCAGGGAAAGGGTCTGTGCTCCACACAGGAAGATTCCTGTCCTTGTACGAGCCTCGCCACCTCGGGTCACGCAACTGTTGAATGACACTTCCTCTAAATCCTCTCCTCTCTGTGGAAGGATCATATCCACGAACAATTTTGACTCATATTCATGAACAAAACTACCGTCTTTTTAAATTGGTTGGTATTCAGCAGTGGAAAGTCTTAATTATAAAATCTCCTGGTCCAAATGTTACAGGGAAGAATGACAGGAAATTAGAAGAGGGACTAATACTTATAGCTGTAGAGTTCTGTGCCTGGTGCTTTACTCAGGTCCCTTGCCTGTCCTATGATTCAGAGGTGGGTGGCATTATCTCGCTTTATTTAGGATAAGACTGACTCAAGTTGCTGAAGGTCTTTGGTGAAGATTACATAGATCAGGGTCACATAGAGCAGGGCCGGGATTAAAACCTATGTCTCTTTGGTTCACCGCTTGGCAAATTTCCCTTCTTCCCCATTCCCTCCAACTGCTCCTTTACTTTTCCACTGTCAATTCCCATCCTTCCGGGAATTTTCACAACTCACAAGTAATTATTATATTTTTCTACTTGTACAATTCATAGAAACATTGTTTGCAGTTATCCTAACACTCTTGCAAGACAGGTATTATATCTGATATATTATATGAAGAAACTAAGAGCCCACTAGATTACGGAAAATGCCCCTACGATTCTGTGAGATTAGGAAAATTACCCCAAATCGCATGTAAGTGGTGAATCACAATTTTAAGATAGATTCGCCTGAGTTGAGGGCCCGTGTTTATCTGCCGGGCCATGCGCGCTGCCCTTCCCACAGCCTGCTTGCTCTGCCCATGGGCCAGGGGTCCTGCGTTCACCTAGGGCTTCCTCAGCGCATAGCTTGAGCCTTGTGGACGGAATTCTGCTGGCGGGTTAGACAACCTGTCTCCACCGCAGTTCTCCATGTCTCCATCAGGATAGTAAGAGTCTCTGCCACGTAGGGTTTCCTCAAGGATTAAATAAATTAAATACATCTAAATTCTTACAACAGTGCCTGGCATATGGTAAGCATCCAATAAATGGTCATTGATGTTATTATCGTTATTGCCATTATGATTATTTCATAGAACAAGTAGCAGTAGTAATTGTACATGTGCATTTGGAGCCAATTTTTTCTCTAATTCTATTCATCAAATGAGACCTGTAATAGTTATTCTCTATCAAAAAACATTTTTAAAATGTGTTCTTTTTTATAATTTTATTCATTACAAACTAGATTATGTTTCCAATTTGGAGAGTTACATTCAGTAACTGTTAAATATATTTTGTAAACAACTATGCACTTTGTACAATAGTTTTAATAATAAAACATTCATTTAAAAATAACATTAAGTATTAATATCTTCAGTAATCAATATTTAATATATGTACATCCTACCTAAGGATGAGATTATTTTCATAAAATATTGATAACAGTTTTCACCTGTTCTGTGTGAACTACACCAGAGACCCAGACATTGGAGTTGTCACCCATTTCTGCAAGGCTAGTGTATTTATGACAATATCTATTAAGCCACAGTCATTCTGTTGTTATTCAGGTTAAAATAATTCAGCTCTAAATATCCCCATTTCTGTACCTATGTACAGTTTTCCTGGGTCCATGTAGCAAGATTAATTAAATGATCCTCTGTATGCTTACCATGATGATTTTAGCTCTCACTGTGATAACTTATACTGTATTGTGTCAATTTTAAGACAAAATTTATTTTTTACTTATTTTTACATTTCAACATCTTTGAACTCAAAATATGTCTTTTAACCAATGTCGTAGTTGTTGTCATGTAGACATCAGCCATGAGGTAGATCTCATGAATTTTGCATGCAAACATTAAAAGCAACAAACATCAGAATTTAAAAGATACTTCCAGAAAAAAATGTGGAAATGTTTTTTTATTCCTAGCACCAAATTAACTGTAAAGAGGGGATGAGGGAGGTGACAAATAAAAAGTTGGGGGCAACATATAAAAAACAGGAGTAAACATTGCAAATCTGGCTGAATGGCTTTTAGTTCTTTATGAATTATTTTAAGAAATTCATCAACACCAGTCAATGCATATATTGATCACAGAGGACGGCATTGATTGGGTAAACACCAGATTGACAGCTCTGAGTTGAAAAGGAATTCAAAAGAATCAAACTTCAAATGTGAAGAAATTTTCAGAATAATTTAATCAATCTGGTTTTGAATAGGTCTTTAAAAATTCAACAAGAATAAAGTAAGAATTCTATAAAATAAGTACAATGTGTCAGAGTTGCATTGTCAGTATTTTATATTTCTTAGTCGCACATAGCACAATGTCAAGTGTTACGATCAATACTGTCCTAGCATCTGAAACACAGTCTTCAAATATCAGCTTCTTAAGAAGGTGAGCTCCTGTAGGTTAAGCACCCAAGTGTTGCTCATCCTTCCATTCTCCTTGGCACGTACAGCATTCGGCACGGGGAGAAAGGAATTAAATAAATATATGAATAAATAAATAATTCATTTTTGTGTATACAGCTCATCTCCCCCAACTGAATCACAGACTCATTGATTCATTCTTTGATTTATGCATCAAGAACTTATTGGGTCCCATTGTGTTGGGCATTAAAAATGTAGAAAAAAGACACAGTTCCTGCCCTCAAATAACTCATGGTTTAATGAATAAATAGTCACATACATAAAAAGATACACAAGCCTGTACTGAGTGCTATATTAGAAGTATGTTCAAGATTTGATAAAAGTACACAAATGGTGCAATAAATTCAACTGGGAAAATTCAGGAAGACTTTGTAGGAAAAGTGGAGCTGATGTTGAGATTTGAACAAGCAGAAGGAATTTTTAGGATAAATGAAGTAGGATGTTCCTTCTAGGTACATGAAGCCATTCAAAAAGAGAAGGGAGCAGGGAAGGGCTAATGAGTCCAATGTGACAAAGAATCAGGAACCTGTGACCAGGAAATTAGAAGTAGGGAGCATGGAGCTGAGGAGAAAACAAGAGCTAGTTTGTGGAGACTTCTATGTCATGATAAATCTGATAAATTTACAATTCATAAAAATATTCCACAAATGATGCCAAACAAAAACTTGCACAAGGTTGGCACCTAGTTAGTTATGGGAAGATGCTGTGGGCTAATGCGTGAGGTGAACGTCCACTGCGGTGAGGGAGCCGCAGAGAGATGCGGGAAGGCCGGAGTGCCGACGCGAAGGCTGGGAGAGAAAACGACTGAGCATGTAGCTAATAGACAGCGATACACTGTGCACTTTCCCTGAGACCATTTTGATTTATTTTTATCCATTTGTAATTTTTAGTCAATTAACGTTGTTGCTCATCTCTAAGATATGGGAGTTTAACCCTGGAGGCAATTTATTTTTAAGATTGAATAGAAGGTTAAGAAAGGGGGTGAGTGAAGCTGACATTTGCTGGCCTTTAGAACCCTTAGAGAGACAGGCCAAGACAGGCAGGAACTGACATTGTGAAAAATACAGGTGCAATGTTATCCATTAAATATCTATGAAATATTCACAACTTGATATTAGGGGACAGCATATTATTTGTAAGATAGCATTAATTCAATCCTACTTAGATAGCCTTGAGATAGATAGATAGATATATATACACACACACATATTCTTTCATATATATGTGTGTGTGTGTGTATATATATATATATATATATATATATATATATATGAAAATAAGCAAAACCCATCTCATATAATAAGGTCATACAATGAGCCATTCTATTAATCAAAGACTACAAGGTAATTATTGTGATAACATTGTCAAATATTATAGCAACTGGAGCAAAACTGATGACGAAGTGACAATCAGAGCCAAATTAAGGTTTAGAAATGCCATCTTAGGAAAGTTAAATGAAGCTAAGAGAAAATAGACCAAGATAAAACTAGTTTCCTATTTGTTGGAAACGAAGGGGAGGTACCATAAAGTCACTCTAGGTAAGTCTGAAGCTAATACTCTCATGTGAGGGTGGAGGGAAATGGAGGAAACCCCTTCTGAATGTTTATATTTCTCTTTAACATTACTGAACTGAGTACTGTAGCATGGTAATGCATTCCTGAATAACCTGTCTTCTAAGAAAAATAACAAGGCATATGGAAAAATATAGAATTTTGGACAAACCAATAAAAATCAATAAATCTTTATAGAAAAGACAATATGACACCAAAACAATATCAATGCTTGCACCATAAAATTGTACAATTTGTACAAAATTTAAAAATGCTAAAAATATATTAGAATTTAACATTAAAACAAAGGATAGTGCTCTTGATCCTTGGGTGTGCAAACAAGTTTGCAGCTGCTAATTTATAGAGACAAGGACAAGATGCGCACAGATTAAGGAGAACCACGTGGAAAGCTCTTGAAGACAGGGACAGAGAGGTCCATACTGAGCCAGGACTGAAAAAACATCATGTGCAGTAACTCATTCTTCTATGGCTTGTGTTCTGCTGTCTTGGTGTTCTTTTCATTTAGCTGCTGTAACTTGGATGGCATGAAACTGTTAATGTAATGGAAAAATATGTGAATAAATCAACTTGACTTCCATGTTATATTGATATCAATACCCTGTTTAACCATTGGATATAAGTCAGTTTGCATTACAGAAACATGCATTGTGGTAGAAATAAATGTTATGCCGGTTACTAAGCACTTTCCTGTTGCAAGCATCCAGCTTTTTACATTATAGACAATAGTTCATGCACACACATACACACATATGAATTAGACCTTTCAAATATGTTAATACGTTGAAAACTACTACAATATGCAACTAGATGTAGGAGTAGTCTAGGCTCATGGACTAGCATATGTATCCACATGAGACCTGGGAAACCAAGGCATTGTTCACTCACCTGAGATTATAAATCTCAACAGGGGATGTAGCAGGAAGTGAAATGGAAAGACTTAAGTCCTGATGAGGTTGGTATGGGTGCATTCCATGAGCAAAACCTTGGGAAGTTTCTGAAAAATCAAGTAGCATGGCTGACGGTCCCAGTGATTTAGAAGTTATCTCTGATGACTGCGTAGGTAAAAGAGCCCTTCGTGTCTATTGCTGTTGTTCAGAGACGAGGTTATGAGCGTGAACCAGAGCAGTCTCAGCAGAGTGCACAACTTAGCAACAGAAGAGAGAGTGTAGAAATTAGAAATTACAATGTGGTTGTAGTTCTTTGGGATCTTCTGATCTATTCATTGATGACATCAAAATTCTGTGTTTCAAGTGGAAGATTGATTGGAGGAAGGAAAAAAACACCAACTGTGCTGAGATGCTTAACAGAAAGCACAATACCAGGGGAGCCCCCCAAAACAGAATTGTCTCTTGGAGGGCATGCCCCTTATAGTGCAGGCTTCCCCGACTAGATGAGTGTTCTAGGAACCCATTTGTATCAATGTACCAGCTAGCAGTGTTGTGAGAGGCTGCATTTGGCTTCAATGAATTTATTTTGAAGTCTCTTTCAACACATTTGCCCATTTCAAGATGGGTGGTTTATGATTGTGCCTGCCCATGCCATGCTGAGTGTTCAGCAGTTTTTGACCAAAATGGCATGACCCCCATACGCTCTCTCCCTGTTCACCTGATCTTGCCCTGAGTGACTTTTTTTTGTTTTCCTCAATGTAAAAAATCCTCAAAGGGAAACATTTTGCCAATGAGGAAGAGGTGAAACAAAAAACATCAGAAGCACTAAAATGCATTAAAATCGATGAGTTGAAAAACTGTTTTGAGCCATGGGAAAAACATCTTGACAGGTGTATTGCCTCAAATGGAGAGGACTTTGGAGGTGACTAAAGTTTAAACATGTAAGAATAAATGTACAATTTTTTATAAATATATTTTCTCTTGGGTGGTTCTCTCCTCGTACAATATTCAGATGATGTATTATAGAATTGTACACCTGAAACCTACATGATTTGATTAACCAATGTCACTACAATAAATTCAATAAAAAATGAAACATTAAAATGTACATATATAAAAAAGATTGCCATATGGATCAAATAAAAAAGTGTTTTTGAAAGAAAAAACAAAAACAGAAACAAAACTCCTTGGAAGCACTCTGGGTTCACAACTCTAAATTGCAAGTTTCTCCATTATTGACATCATAACCCTAGAATGGAAATTATCGATATGCCAAAACCGCTCCATTTTTCCAAAATGTTTTGTGAAGTTAGTAGCCACCCATGATGCCTAAATCCATTAGCCATTGTAGGCTGCAAACAGCTGATATGCCATCATCCATTCTGCACTTACCAGCTGTGATACTTCTGTAAATAAGAAACTTCCTGTAACCACTTACTTGGTTACACTATTGTACAGCTTCTGTAATAAAGGTATTGCCTATAGTTTCTTTTGTTCCTTTATTTCTTTTTAAAATAAGTTTCCTCTCTTGTGTGCTCAAAATGTGACTAACCACTAAAAAAAATGAATAAATAAATAATAAAACTATAATCATGGACTCTTCTATTCAAAATGTTATGTTTAGGAGAGTGTTATGCTACGTGAAGTAAGCCAGGCGGTGAAAGACAAATACCATATGATCTCACCTCTAAGTGGAACCTAATCAACACAACAAACAAATGAGCAAAATAGAACCAGAGACCTGGAAATAAAGAATAAACTGACAGTGACCAGAAGGAAGTAGGGAGGGGGATAATGGGAGGAAAAAGGGGAAGGGGCAAGCCAAGGAACACAAATAGAGGACTCATGGGCATGGACAACGGCGGGGCGGGGCGGGGGGGGGAGGTGATGGACTATGGGAATAGAGGGGACGGGGCAGGGGCAAGCGATGAGAAAAACGGTGGGGCAACTGTAACTGAAAAACAATAAAAAAGCATTATGCTTTATATCTCATTTCGTTTATGCTTTACTATTATTTTTTCCTGAAATTGGTTGCTAAGTCCTTTTGGCGTGACCGTCCTGTCTTACGACAGCGTCTGGAATGATACGCTGCTTCAGGTTTTATCCTGTCCCAAACAGGAGGCCTGGTTCATTCCAGAGGCAAATGGTAACGTGAAGACTGAAATCTAGACACGAGCAGACCAATTCGCGTTTATAAAATAAATAATTTGAGTTGATTTTCTAGCTCTCGCATTCCAAGCTTCCTAAGACAAATTAATATTTGGGATCTCTTTTTATTAAAATGCAAAAATAACCTATAGGACAGCACTTCTTGGATTGAAAGTGAGTTGGGTTATGAAGCTAGGCTTCTTACTTTTATTATAAGTTAAAAACTCACCTCATTATATGAGTTATAATTTCCGCTACCGCTATTTTTCTTTGTCTTTTGGGCCCAAAATATGTATGACAGCTGACTCACTATCAAAAGTAAGTCATAGAAAGAAGCCTCTTTTACTTTCTTTATTTTTTATTAAAATAAAAAAGTATTATTTTATTATTTAAAAGTTAAAAAGTTGTTGGTAGTACATTCAACTTGTAACTAACAAATTATCAGGTAAAGCAGGCCCTGGACAATGAGCATACCCTTGTGGAGTAAAAAGGCCACAAAATGGGCTCGATGTAGTTATTCTTTCTGTTGTTAATGTTAGAGCAAATGATAATAAAATAAAGATATGCTTATAATTCAAAATCCACTGAACTAAAAAATCACCCACTTTCTTTTAACTCCCTGCTAACTGTACAAACGCAATGCAGCTCAGTGTTTGTTGAGAAGTAGCATTTGAGTTCTGTTATGAAGCCAAATTATAAATATAGATGTGTGAACAAGTAGTTATTCTCCCTTGCTATGGAGAATAATTTATCATAGAACTGGTTATTCCTCCAGGTATTTTTAGACTAATTTCCAGGTAAAAAAAAAAAATAGTGCAAGAACATACAGAAGTGAAAATTAAACCTCAAATAACGGCCTCCCCAGAAAGCCGTTGGAGACCTTTCCTGGCTTTAAGTGCATGGCCAGAGGTTATCAGCTCACACACAAAGGACAGTAACATGTTAGATTTTTCCCAAAATAAATATTTCGCTGGGTCGGCCTGGTAGATGGGAAAGTTTTATTCTTGAGGCTTGCATAAAATAGATTTAAGACCAAACTGGTGGATTATGACATTGACACAGTAGATATGGCCCTAAGGTATTAATGTAAAAACTTTGGATAAGGAAAGAGAAGTCAGGGGATGTTTAAAATTGAAATATCATGAACTGAGAATTTCAATTGCCACCCCCTTTCTAAAATGGCGTAGTACGATTTTTAACATCACCAATTTGCATGTGACCCAGAACTATAAGAAAAAACCCATGCAAGAGTACCAGGCCATCAATAATTCAAACTGCTTCCTATTGGGTAGAAATGCTCATTTTCTGGCAATCCCTACACACATATTAAGACAAGTGACTATATTCTAGCTTTGCTATTTAGGAATCTGGCTTTGTTCTCAAAATGACTCCTAGATTAAAATTCTCTGGCTCTCCTGGTCAAATGACAAGATTCTTCCATCTAACTAAGCTCACTGTAACATTTCTTTGAAATGAAATTAAAATGAATTCATTTTGCTTTCTCCTCCATTAGCAGTGAGAGTGTGCGATTGGAACAAATCAAGGCCTTTGAGGCAAGTGGCCAGAGAAAAGCTCAGCCTCTGCTTTTGCAGGCGCTCTGACTTACCAGCCCCAGCAAGTGACAGCTGACTGTGAGCAGGTAACAGGTGAGGGGGCAGGCAGCCCTATGCAGAGTAACAGGTGCACAATGTGGAATTAGATTCTGTACATTCGATTTCCACCTCCGATTCTTACTGGACAATATCTCTGAGAAAGTTTCTTAACCTCTTTGGGCCTGACTCTTCATCTATGAAATGTACATCCAAATATTTCCCACATAGAATTTTGCTGGCTTTTGACATCGAGCTGAGCCCAGTGGCTAGTCATACAATTTATAAAACTATTCCCTTGGAGCCTCTTTAAGGGAACTTCCAGGGTTCATACAAAGCAGTCACCTCCTTCAAAGATTTTTCTTTGACCAGTAGCAACAACAATAATGATATAGCTATTTCTTGAACACTCACTCAGCGACTGACTGTTCTTGGGGTTTTGATGGATCATCACACTCTGTGTGGACGGTGCTATTATTATCCATATTTCACAGATCAAAAAGCTGAGACTCTGTGAGTGTGAGTAACCTGTTCAAGCCTCCCCAGTGCTTCATGGGAGGGCCGGGCTTGGGCCCAGCTGCCTGAGAGAAAGTCTCTGTCCCCACACCTCTGTGCTCTGTCCCAACTCTGCGCACGCTGCACCCCCCCTTTCACAGTATTCACTGGACTGTAGGGTACTTCCCTCCTGTCTGCCCCCAAATCTAGATCATCAGATCCTGGAAGGAATGGCCCACTTCCACATCCAGCCACAGGATGCAGCACACAGAGGGCACACAGTATCTTAGAAATCAGTAAAAAGTAAACCATGCAACATGGAAGTTGGACATGAATGATAATCTGATAAGAGTTGAACAGCAAAACCGAACAGGTCGCCTCATGGGTGAGCGCGTGGCTCCGGCACTGTTGTGGGGGAGGACAGAAAACAGTACGTGGAAGTCGCTGCAAGAAAAGCCATTCACAGCAATCAAGTTTCCTGTTTCTGCCTCCTCTTTAGACAGAAGCCTAGGAGGGCAGTGTTCTTATTTGGTTTTTGTTTTTTTAGCCCTCATGACTAACAGAGTATCTGATGCAAAGTAATAATAGAGATAATGTTTTTTTTAAATTGACAGCAAATTTGAAGTACATTTTTATTCCCAAAGTGGGTGCAGCTTACTCTGCACTCCATTCTTCCCAGGAATTCAAATGTGTCTAGATCTTGAGAAGCTGATATTAAAATTCATATGGAATCATAAATGTGCAAGAACAATGAGGGTAATTTTAAGAAAGAAGAATAAGAATAGTGGGCTTATCTTACTACATATTAAAATGCCAGTAATTAGACAAGTGTGATAGTGCACTGATTTGACCAAGAGATCAATAAAATGAAAAATTGCAAAACTAGGCTTATGCATATATAAGACCACTATATAATATGTAATATAAATGGACGAATTGAGCAATACTTTAACTGTGTAGTGAAGAATAAATTACTGAATAAAGGGTCTTGGTTTAGTTGAGTCTTCTTTGGGTGGATGGGTTGTTTGAGTGATGAAGTCAGACTGTTCTCCAAAAGTAAATGTTAGGTATATGAAGGAGAGATTTGTATAAACAAAACAAAAACAAACTGGTAAAAAAAAACCCCAAAAACAACCCCTAAAAGTTGTTACAGATAATATGTTTACCTTAGAGTGATCAGAGTATCAACGAGCTTGTAAATTCCATGCATTTTATTATTTTAGCTTGCCTCATAGCACATGGCTCTATACAGAACACCAGAGTGACCGCCTTAAGTCATCATTAATTGTAGTATCCTCTGAATGAGGTGAAATGTGGCGTTCTTTGGAACTTCTGTTTTTAAAGGCGTTTATTCCATTTTATCATGGCTGCGGATTTTGTTGTTCTGTCCATACTAATGCAGGTAGATTTGATGGCTTTGTTATAAGGGACTATGTTTTTGTCACTGTTTGCTCTTGTCCTTGGTGATAGAATCATGGACTTTTGGACATGAGCAGAATTTAAGAATGGGGCTTATGCTGCTGTGAAAGCGTACCAGTGAAGGTCAAGTCACAGCTGCAGAGTTGGTTTTGTTTCTGGTGAGTGAAATGCTATTATTAGTTTTATCTGCTTTGATGGAGCATGGAATATAATCACAGTTAAGCAACAGAACCACATGTAAGAAAATACTTTTTGGGCTTTAATTAATTTGAATGAGAAGGGAAAAAAAAGACAAAATTTTTTTTTCATTCCTAGGTATGTCATTAATACTTGGCTTCTTTTAAGACAAAAAAGGGTATTTCACAACAAAGGGTTTAAACAAAAATTAATGAAACATGAATCAAAATCAAAGGCATTTTGGAGGATAAGGGAGAGTTTCATTGGTTTTAGGATGTCGATGGGTTTGATTCCCTTGATCTGGAATGTCTGGGATAATGTTTTGTTGTTTACATTTTGCATGAAAGTTGTGTTTTTAATATTAGACACATCGCCTTGGACATCTTTATTCCTCAAGAGTCTCCTTAGATGTCACCTCCTTGGGAGAACGGCAGCGCTCCTGCGCTCATCCCATGGCTCTCCCAAATCACCGACCTCTCCTTGTTCGATGCCTCCGAAAAGCTTATACACATATTTAAAAATCAATCCTTATTTAACTGACATGAACATATTCTTTACTGTTGCACAAAAGCAGCAATAAGTGAAGTGCCTCTATCTGCCCTCGCCGCTGACCCATCACACGCTCTTCCCCACCGGAACTGCATCACCCTGCGGCTTCTATCACGTTTGTCCATGGCGCGTTGGTTGACATACCCAATAGTCACTTACCTTACTTGACCTCACAGAAGACTCACAAACTGGTGACTTTTTCTTGGTTGCTGGATTACACACATGGCACCCAGGTAGCTAACTAGAATTTTAAGACCACTCTGCCTCAGACTAAAGGCAGAATAAAACAAATAAAGAAATCATGTTTTATACTTTGGGGATTCAGATTTTTGTGGGAACATATGAATGATTTGAAAATGTAAATTGTATTGTCAGGAGGATATTTGGAGATATTTTATATTGTTAGGTGTTCTACAATTTGGATTATCTAAACCAGGGGTCCCCAGCCTCCAGGCTGTGGACAGGTTACTGGACTGGGCCTCTTAGGGACTGGGACAGGGAACAGGAGGTGAGCTTGAATGTAATGAGCTTGAATCATCCCCAAACCATCCCCCATCCCCCACCCTCACACCCCCACTGCATGGAAAAAGTGTCTGTCACAACACTGGTCACTGGTACCAAAAAGTTTGGGGACCACTGATCTAAACCATGAACAATCCTGGTTTGATAAGCAAGTTTTGGCAAAATCACTAAGTTGGATAACATCAAGATAAGAAATGGAAAAGGAAAGAGTCCTTCTCTCAGTATATGAGGTAGCTATAGAGAAAATATAACTACAGTGATATTCCTACACATTGAAGTGATATCTGGAAATAACATTAAACAAACATTTATTAAGAAGTCCGTGAGCTTTAATGTGTCATTAGTCTTAGGAGGCTGCAAAGAGTCAACTGTAAAGTTGAAAATGGGAACTTACAAGAGTAAATTCTTCTTTTCTACTGAATTCTTTCTTCTAGGATGTGAATAATTCTCACTGACACTAGAAATGACTGTTTAATCCTTTAGATTAAAAAAATAGTGGTGGAAAGAAGGGGATGGGACTAGTCAAAGAACAGTTATGAAGGACCCATGAGCACAGACAATGGTGTGGGGATTAACTGTGGGAGCGGGGTGGGCTGTGCTGAGGGGAACAAAGGGGGGAAATTGGGAAAACTGTGATAGAATAATAGTGAAAAAATAAAAATAAATAAAATTTAAAAAATAAAATAAAATGTGGGGAATTGTCACTGATGAGTCCCTACATGTAAGGGAGACTAATGAATCCCCACACCCGCCATTTCGTTTCCCCCCAGGAAGGGCCATTTCTGGGGTCAAGGACTAACTGGAGTCTTAGTGCTAGAGAATAGAGCTTTCTCAAGTGTGATTAAAAGTTCAAAAGCTCTGTATGTCTTGAAATATTCTCTCTTTTTCTTTGGTTTTATGGATAATGTCACACGGTTCTTCCTTTTTATTTTCCATCTATGAGCCTGAGTTTAAAAGGGACTGGGACTCTATCTAAAAAGCTCGCAAATGTCAGGTAGGGCCAAGAGAAGTCTCAGTGAGAAGGGTTCTGGTTAAGTGACTTTAAGAGTCTGGGGCATACTCAGCAGGCAATAGTGTATTTCATCACCTCCTTCTATATTTTTCAAACTGAGAGATTTATGAAGCTGAGCATGAGGGTTGGTACAGTCCTATTGTACCACTGATTTAGGATTTATGTCCTCGACTCACTTATTCTTGAGAAGATGGCTAAATAAGTATGTAAGTTTTATCAACAACTAATACAAAATATTGTCTTACTTATAAAATTCCTCCCTATTCATTTTTACAGCTGATGTTAGTAAATTCTATGAGATATGAGTCTCATTTTGTTGAATGTGTTGAAGGTGAAGAGAGATCCTCAAGGTCACTAAATTGAACGCAAATCACAAATCCTCTTCTATTTCCTTGTTTTATACTCTTTCCATGATGGAGAAGTAAAAACCAAATATGGCAGATATAAAAATATGCAAAATGTAATAGTTTATATTTACAATAAAAAGGTGATAAAATTGTTTCCTGGAAAATTTTAAACTACATAGAAAGAAGACAATCCTGCATTTGAAGCCCACAAACCATTAGAATTCCTAGAACAGAAGTGAGAGTCCCTACCTTCACCATGTGCTCATAAACGTTGATTGTGTTTTATTAATGAGGTTTCCTGGGTTTAGCTAATCATATTTATGTATTATAATATTCAAAGTTCTTAAATTGCCCACAGAGAAATTTAACACATCTGACCTGAATGGCACTGACAAAATTCACTTGTGAATTTGCATTATCATCTAGAATATAATGTTACATATCACTAACCCAAATGCTTATTTTTTTCATTCTAACTATCCTTATGAATGTCAAACTAATGGTCTGATTGGGATATCAATAAAGGCCTTTAAAATGTGAGTTAACAGCCACTTATAGGACTTTAATAAAAAATCAGCATTGTTCAGAAGAGGGCATAGAGGCAGGAAACAGTAAAAGAGAAAGTTTCACGATTTCAGATCCTCCTGAAATATGAGTTGCCAATACACCCTTGTTGTACAGAATTTACCACTTACTCAAATTTAGAACTCAAACAAGAAAAAAAAATCCATTCTGAATTTACTTATGACATTGACGTCTATACCTCAACCAGCTGAGCAAAGAGAAGATAGTCAGAGGTCATGGTTTTGCTAAGTTAAGAGAAGAGAAAGAAACTTGTAGAGGTTAAAGGAGCTGGGATTTTTAGAACAGAGCAGGGTAAAAGAACAAATTATTGAGAGGCAGGGGTAACAAATCTACAGAAGGTGTTCGTGTGTGTTTGACTGAAATTCTGCAAGGTTATTCAAAGTACAACTGCTGGAGAAAGAATAGTTATAGGGAACATTAAAGTGAATAGTTTCTAGAATTCACACAGAGGAATATAGATGGTTTTAGTTCTTACCAGAGTGCAGAAATTCATTGGATACTCGGGACTAGGTAGAGGTTCAAGGAGGGTCTGATTAAGTTAAGCATAAGCTACCCTGGAGTTAGATTATCCTAGCCTTGCCCTTAGAAGCTGTAGAAAGCAGCCTCAAGAGACTGCTAGAACACCAACTAACATTCTTTAAAAAAATGCAACCAAGGTCAGCACTCAGAAATATAAGATTTAAAAAATCTGGCATTCAATAAAAAATATGGCCCACATGCATGAGAAAGAACAATTAAAACAGAAATAACAGACATGATGGAATCACTAGGTAAGGACTTTGAAACATTATATCTACATTTAAGTATTTAAAAATTTTAAGCATATTGAGAAGAAAACTAGAATATATAAAATGAATAAATGAATTTTCTAGATATGATAATATATAGTATCTAATATAAAAAATTCACTGGATGAGCTTTAATAAAATATTAGTCACTAAAAAAGAAATAAGAAATGAACTTGAAGACAAAACAAGAGAATTTAATAAATGGTGATCCAATAGAAAATATAAATAAATGAAAAATAATAGAGATTCAGTGACCTGCAAGACACAATCAAATGGTTGAATATATGAATAGTTTGTGTAACAAAAGGAAAAAGGAGGTACAGAAAAAATACTTCAAGGAATAATGGTCACAGAATTTTTAAAAAATTATTAAACTATAAATGCATGCATACATGATATTAAATGAAACATATACAGAATGCCAAAAAGTCACAAAACAACACACATCATATTAAAAGTGTTTTTTAAAAAGATTGATGAAGGGAATAATCTTAAAAGAAGCTTAAGTACCAAATGGCATATTATGTAGAGAGCAAGGACATGAATAAACTCTGCAAGTCAGAAGAGGAAAACACATCTGAAGTCCTTGATTTCATTGTTAATCCATTCATTAGTTAATAACATATTACTCAGTCTCCATGTGTTTGAATGGTTTTAAGTTTTTTCCTGAGGTTGGTCTCTAGTTTCACACTATTTTGATCTGAGAAGATGTCTGGTATGAATCCAACTTTCTTGAATTTGTTTTGTGTCTTACCATGTGGTCTTTCTTTGAGTGTGACCCATGTGCATGAGAAGCATGTGTGTTTTGCTTCTTTGGGGTGAAATGGTCTATAAATATCAGTTAAGTACACTTTATCTAGACTGTTATTCAATTCTGCAATATCTATATTGATTTTTTATTTGGAAGATCTATCCATTGTTGACAATGGGTGTTAAAATCCCCTACAATGACTGTATTGCTATCTATCTCTTTCTTAAAGTCCTCCAATATTTCTTTATATATTTACGTGCACCTATATTGGGTGCATATCTGTTTATAAGAGTTATATACCCTTGTTGGACTACTCCCTTAAGCATTATGTAGTGACCTTCTTTGTCTCTTTTTATGGCCTTTGTTTTAAAGTCTATATTGCCTGATATAAGTATTGCTACCCCCTCTTTTTTATGACCATTTGCATGGAATATTCTAAGTGCCCATAAGTAGATGAATATATTAAAAAACTGCGGTACATTTATACAATGGAATTCTATGCAGCAGAAAGAAAGAAGAAGGAATTCCTAGCCTTTGTGACAGCAGGGATGGAACTGGAGACTATTATGATAAGTGAAGTAAGCCAGTCAGTGAGAGACGTATATCATATCATCTCACCTATAAGAGGAATCTAGTGAACAAAATAAACTAATAAGCAAACAGAACCAGAGACTTGGAAACAGGGAACAGACTGAGAGCTGCCAGAGGAAAGGGGGAAAGGGGAGAATGATGGATAGAAGGGGAAGGGGCTAGTCAAAGCACATGTATAAATGACCCATGGACATGGACAACAGGGTGGGGACTGACGGGAGGAGCAGCGGGTGGGCTGGATGGAGGGGGGACCAAAGGGGGAAAATTGGGACAACTGTAATAGAATAAACAAGAATTTTTTAAAAAGGATATTAAAGGAAGTTCTTCAGGCAGAAAAGAATTGATGTGAGATAGAAATGACCTACGTGGAAGCACACATAGCAGTGAAAATGGTAAAGACGTAGTAAAGACAAACAAGTTTAAAGTTTAGAAGGGAGCCTTCGTCAATCCCAGACCTACACATATAATAACCTCAGGGAAGGGAAGGACCTCAATTCATGATCAAAAGGCCTTGTTATGCTACATACTTCTTATATTATCACTAGAGAGCCTTTTAATGTTATGGCTGTTTTCTTCATCTACAAAAGGGATAATGACAGTTTTGCTATATGTCTCCCAGAATAGACATGAGAAAGAAGAAATATAGTCAAGTAAAGGGACCTTTAAAAATATTTAAACCAGGTCCAGGCTGGTGTGACTCAGTGGATTGAGCACCGGCCTGCAAACTAAAGGGTGGCTGGTTTGATTCCCAGTCAGGACACATACTTGGGTTGCAGGTCAGGTCCCCAGTGGGATGGTGCACAAGAGGAAACCAACCATTGATGTTTCTCTCCGTCTCTTTCTCCTTCCCTTTCCCTCTGTCAAAAATAAATAAATAAAATCTTTAAAAAAAGTTTAAGTCAATGTGAAATATTCAAACTGTCATCCCTCTAAGCATATTGATTGAGACTGCAGGTACACCAACAACAAAGACCGTCCCTACTCTCGCAGCATCCGTAGTCTAGCAGGAGAGCGTGGAGGGATCAGGCAGAAACTACACTAATAAATGCCACAGGAGGTGGCATGCAGGCACACACGGGGGCTTATTAGGCAGTGAAAACAACACTGAATTGGGACTGAGGGAACCAGGCTGCTAGTAAGATTTTGCTAAAAATTAATGATATAATTCTAGGAAGTTATTTTCCTATTGAGGTTCACAGTGAGTATAATTTCTTAATAAAGTTCCCTCTGGTTTTAAAGGTCAGTCAGCCTAATTATTTTAAAACAGTAACATGATCATTTGAAGTTATTGGAATTGTGCATAGTTTGCCAAACCCCGTTGTAGGGGAGCAGATATTTTATTTTTATACATTTAGACAAATATTTTATTTACTTATTTTTAATTTAATTTATTTATATTTTTCATCGTTGCTGTTCTATTATTTATGCTACTATAGACGTCCCGTTTTTACCCATTTCTCCTCTCCCCGCCCAGCCCACCCCCCACTTCCATAATCAGTCCTCTTACTGTTGTCCTTGCCCATGGGTCCTTCCTGTATGTTCTTTGACTAATCCCTTCACGTTCTTTCAATCAGTCCCCCTCCCCACTCCCTTCTTAAAACTGTGAGTCTTTTCCCTAATTCCAGTAATAAATATACCTGGTTGAAATTAATTAGTGATGTAGATGGGTATAAATGCTAAACAAATTTATGCATATATAACTAACATAATTATATATAAAATGTATGCATGTATATGTATATATGGAGAGGAGAGAGAAATAGAAGGAGATAGAAGATACTGATGTGGATATAATCCTATACTTCCTCTGTACAATCTTGTGTAAATTAATTTTCCTCTCTAAATCCTTGTTTCCCTATTAATTACAATGACTTTACAGATTTATCAGCACAATTAAGTAATATAAGCTGATTGTGCCTCATAAAATATAAGGTTCTAGGTAGGTGCATATTATTTCTACAATTAACACATTTTGATCTAAAGAGAGATTATATAAATAGGTGTGTGTGCTGTTCCTTTATTAATTCATTCTCAGATCTATCTTCTTTCTTTGCTCTACTCTGCTCAGGAGGAGTCTGCTGGCTCCTAAACCATTTCTCTCTAGGTTTCTGGGCCAAGTGCAAGATTCAGGGATCAGAGAGCAACAGGAAAGCGGAAGCCAGGATGCCGCCCATCTGTGCCTTCCCTGCCCAGCGTCCTTTGCCTTATGCAGCTTCTTCGGAGCGGCTGCTTCTCACCTGCGCCTAAGTCATGGCCCAGAGGTGGAGGCTGGGCCTTGCCTGGCACAGCAGGAGAACTATTTTGCCATGAAGGAGTCTAAGAACTAGAAAAGATTATTAGCTAGTCCAAAAGAATGATAAACCGAATCAGGATTTTAATTACAAGTGCATTATTTGTTTTTACATATCACTTTTAAATGAGATTTTGGTGCCAGAAATCTTCAAAAAAATATAAGAATATAACCACAGGTTAAATATAACCACATCTAAGCTTTAAAACTTTCCCTTTCCAATGTGCTTTATTTTTTAAAATGTTACGCAGAAAAATTACTGCTACTCTAGGTAATCCCCAGCGGGCATGTTGTTTAAATGCTGGGTTTATAATTTGTCTTAATCTCATTAAAATTGTTAATGTTATTACCATTGCTTTTAGTATCTGAAGCTTATTATGATGAAGCTTCACATTAAAATGCTTGGTTGTCATCTTTTCTTCTGTAAGTAATAATTTTACAGTTTTTAAAAACGTTCTTACACCTGAAGGAGGTTTTGGGGAAAAAAAAATGTGTAATGGCTCCACTATGTATGGTAATTTAATTTTTATAAATATTATACCATTAAATTATGTTAAAAATCCAAGGACACATGGGAACTCCGATAAAACTTAAGATGCAATTGGAAGCTAAGACTAACCTATATATCAAATGAAACAAAATTGAAAAGAACATCATCCGATTCCAGCCTCCCCAATTAATAGCTGGATAATTTCGAGTAAGTCCTGAACTTCTCTTTCCTCCTTAACTCCTCTATTCTTCACAATGGCTATTGTGTCTTCCTCAGAACACTGTGTCATTCCTTTGTAGGGACGATGGTACCCAGGCCAGCGCTGTCTTATACAAGTGCTAGAAGCTCTCACTGCCATGTTCTTCCCAATCAGAACCCCGGAAAGGTCTTAGCCGGGTTCTTTGCTTCATCTTAATGTAGGGAGTCTTTGGCTTGACTTTGAAACATTAGTGTGGACAACATGAAACAACCCACATAAGTTAGGGCAGAAACAGATTTTGAAATGAATGAGTCCAAGGAAGGCGCATACATTTTATTTGTGTGGGCCTGATCTGGCCTTCCATGCCAACATGCATGTCTAAGGAGACGTTGGAGGAGCGCGCCACCTTTCCCAGAACTGCCTGACCTTGTGAACCTGCGTTTTGCAACTCAGGCTGGGAATGATGCATTGGACCTCACTCTCCATATTATCTCAATAATGTGGACTCTTAGAATGTCAGCCCTGACAGGGGCCTCAGAGTATATTTGGAATAATGATACTATTTCATAGGAAACGAAAATGAGACTCAAGGGAAAGCAACTGCTTAGTCGTTAACTGGTTAACTTATTAAATTGATAATTAAATTATCTGACATGTAGTTATTGAACAGTGAAGATGAGCCAAGCTCAGTGTTATTTATGTGGTGAAAATAATTATGAATGATATAATACAGGAGGGATTTTTCCAGAGAAGACTTTGGAAAAGATGGGGCATTCAAGTTTGATCTCAAAAGACAAAAAAAATAGTTTGCCAAGTGAAGAAAAATATATCTTGAGCACAGGAGGAAGACAGAAAAGCATGAAGGTAAATTAAACATTTTGAGAATGGCAAGTTCTATGGATGATGAACTGAAAAATTTGAACTGTCCTTTAAGTACCAGGGTACCACCGAGATGATTGAAGCAAGTGAACGTTGCATAATTATGGAAAGAACGTGCGGATAGCCAAGTAAAAGATACAATGAAAGGGAAAACCACTGAAAATGACTGTGCTGGTAGAAGGCATAGATTTAGTAAGCCTTATTTTTAATTATATACAGATATTGATTATACCCAAGGTAGAGATATATACCCATGGCACAAGCACACACATCGAACTTCACATAGTCTAAAATTCTAAGTCCTTGTTCAGCATTTGAATTGAAATTATTTAAATTATGTATGTTTCCCCATGGTGCTATGTTATTTGCTCCTCTGTGGTTCAACCATCAAATAATAACTATTCCTTTTCTCTTTTACTTGTTTGAAAATAAGGCATAACTTAAAGCTTTGTTATCAAGATGGAAAGATGGCGCATACACAAAATGTAATCAAAGCTATGAAGCAATATTTGGGTTAGACCTAAATCCTTATTTTTTATTTTTTGTTCAGAGACCTGAGAAAGTATTGTGAGCTTAGGCTGTCTGGTGGGGGTCCTGGAGGAGGTGAGGTAGAACCAGACCTTGAGAACTAAATAGCATCTGGCCGAACAGAATTTGTCATCTAATGTTATACTGTATGACTTTTGTTTCTCTGTTTATAAAGAAGAAAATACTTACCTTTCTCATAATACCTATCTCAGAGCTGCTCCACAGTTTAAAATTAAATCTGGAAGTTGAGATGCAAAGTATTTTTAAAACATCTGCTTAAACAGCTGCAAATTTTGAGGCATATCAAAGATGAAAAGCAGAAAGGAAAGGCAGTGTTTCAGGGAAAACAATAGATAATGACTTAGTACAATAAAACTAAGGTATTCTCTTCTAAAATGCCTTCCTTTCTTTTTCCCTTTTCTCCTTTTCTCATTTTTTCCTCTTACACTCTCTCCTTCTTCTCCTTCTCTTATCTTTCTTCTCCCCCTAATTCTTCTGTACCACTCTATGCCAGACCCAAAATTAAATTGGGTTCAGACTTACAGAAGACGACAGAATATGTGCTGGGGGGAAAAAAAAAGTGAACACATGTAAACAGCATGGTAGAGTAAGTAGGGGAGGATTTAATTTTCCTAGGGGAGAAGGTAAAAATATCAACCAGTTTTCCCCATGGGGACACCTATGTTTTTCCCATTGGTGGTACACTCCCCACTGCCAAGCCAGCATCTGTGACTCTGTGGCTCTCTCAGTCAACTTGGCAGAGAAGAGCAAGAGTCTTGCTTCTGGAGGAAACCAAGAAACTGATATGCACTTAGCACAGAGTTATGAAGCTACAGGTGCTGCAAGACAGTAGAATTAGCTTAATCCCCTCTTCTTACCTGTTGTCCCTGTGGTTCAAACTCCAGGGAAAGAACAACCTAGTTGCCTTGAAGGGACTTCATCCCATGGCCTAACAATATAAGGCATAGAGCATGGTTAATTTAGTATGATCTTATCCACTCATTGATAGTCACTCAATGTTTTACATGAGGCCACGGGTGACAAGGATCACATCTGTCACCTGCTCCTCTCCTGGTCTATTTCCCTCTTCAGCCCAACGGCCCGTCAGAGCATTGCCTCACACAGCCTTCCTCCTCGTCGCCCATCCAATTGTCACACAAACTGGCAGCAAAATTTCAAAATATGTTTTCTGTTTACATCTCACGTATGAACCAGGAGCTCTGGCTGTTGATTAAGTTTTAAGCAACATATTTTTAGTGAAAAATATTTTAAAATGTATTATTGGTTCAAACTCATCCCACTTCTGTGTGTGCTGTCTGAGTGAAACAGTGATCGTTCCTTCTCGAGGGAAGGCAGGTTTTGTGCGGGAACACCCCTAAAATTAGCAGCAAGAGAAAGCTAGCAATATTCGGGAGGAATTTCTCTTCACGTGACAATTTACATCTTTAGAGGTAGACATTTCTTCTTTAACACAAACCAGAGATTAGGTCTCTTTATAATTCATACCACATTTGAATTCTTCTTAAAACATACAGGAATGGTCTTTTGTTTTTGTTTTTGTTTTTGTTTTTTTCTGGAGAAAGGCACTTATTCCCTTTACCCTATTTTGTGTATAGGAGAAGAGGGGTCTACTCATTCATTTTTTAAAATTTATTTATTTTTATTCTTGTTCAAGTACAGTTGTATCCATTTTCCAGCCACCACTTCCCCCTGCCCCACCCACCCTCGCCTCCCACCCTCAATCCTTCCCCACTTTGGCTTTAGCCATGGGCCCTTTATACATGTTCCTTGACTTGACCCTTCCCCTTCTTTTCTCCTGTTACCCCTCCCCCTCCTCCCCCCTGTTTACTGTCGGTTTGTTTTTTATTTCAATGTTGCTGGTTATATTTTGCATATGGTGTTTGTCTGGCCTATTTCACTTAGCATACTGCTCTCTAGTTCCATCCGTACTGTCGCAACGGGTAGTAGCTCTTTATTTCTGCTGCATAGTATTCCATTTTGTAAGTGTACCATAATTTTCTGACCCACTCATTTACTGTTGGGCAGTGAGGTTGCTTCCAATATTTGGCTATTGTAAATTGTGCTGCTATGAACACTGGGGTGCGTAGGTTCTTTTGAATTGGTGTTTTGAGATTCTTAGGGTATATTCTAATAACAGTGAGAACACACACAGCTTTAACATTCCAATGAACACTTTGCTAGCTCAATTCTTGGTAATCTCAGGCCCCTAAATGTTTTATCATCCACAATCCCAGCCATTCTTATGGAGGTGAAAGGCTACTTGAGACATGAGGTCAGTAGGGCCAGACCTTAACAGATCACCGAGGCTCTGAGATTGTGTTCAGTGACCTGCCTTATTTTAGTTCCTTATGCTAGGTAACTTTGGGACGGGACATTTGTAATTTTGTATTCGTCATGGAAAAAAATGCACTTATAACTTGGGTATATCGTTTTTAAAGAATGCACTTAGTTGTCTTGCTAAGGCAACTCTCTAGCAACAGGGCTTGGGGCTGTTGCCGTCAGCTGCCTGGCTTAGCAGCACGGATGCCTGTCCCTTGCCGTTCATCTGCATTTTTATGGGACTGGATCCACGTTTGTCTGAAGCCACACGATTCCTGTGGGACTCCATCCCTGGTTTGTGCGCCAGTTTTTTGGAGTGTATTTAAGATCTGGGAACGGGTGGGCAGTTCTCGGAGGAAAGGTTACAGCCTTGGGGGTAAAGAAATAATGAGTTTGGGACATGAAGCTTGTGGGGATTTTCTCACCTGATCCAATTGTTCTCCATTCTGTGATTTTTATACTGTGCCATATAGAAAACTCCACATGACAGTCCTTAGAGAAATTGTAGCTAATAATAGAGCACACATTAACCCAGGTTCAAGTTCAGTTGACAATGTATTATTTAAAATAAATAAAAACACTCAAACCCTCACTTAAATACTTCAGTTACCTTCCCCATTTGTATTTGTAGCTGCAATGTCTAGCTCACAAATTCACACTCTGCAAGCATTCCAAGAATTTCATATTATTTCCTGCTCTTATTATTCAAATGTGTGTCTCTCCATTCATTTAGCACATCTTGAGTGTTTACTCAATCACTATGTCACTAGTTGCTAATCTGGGAAACTGATGAACAAAGGAACCCTTGCCTTTTTAGCACTCGGATATTATTGAAAGAAATAAATACTTAAACAGAGATATTTCTGTATGATTTGGCACAAATCGTAACTACATTATCTACAGAATGTTTTTGAAGTGGAAATCTGGAGGATGCTAGATCTGGGTGTGGAGGAAAACCTAAAATGAGGAGCTTGGCTGCATGATGGCTGGAAGTGTGAGAGTTGATTTGATTGAGGTGTGGAGAGATGGTTCTCAGGGTCATTGTTTCAGGTCAAATGCTACTCAAAGAGTAACAGTCATTTAGTGCAAGGGGGGAAAAGGCAAAAGAAGAAGTTGTAACAAAATGCAGGTATCTGATCATGAAAGACCATCTGTGATAAGCTAAGAAGTGTGTGTGCATATGTGTGTGTGTGTGTGTGTGTCTGTGACATTTTCAGAGGGGAGTAAAATATCTAACTTTTTATTAGAGTGGAAAATATAATGCCACTTTGGAGAATACCTAGAACGTGACAATACTGGTAGCAGGGAGGCCAGTTTGGAGCAAATCTAGGTGACATGTGAGAAGAGTGTGGACCGAGCACCCTGTGTTTCAGTCTAACTAGTTCTTTTCCTATGTTTGTTTGTTTGTTTGTATCCATGGGCATTACCTTGTGAAGGGTGAGATGACAGAAGAGTGGAAGACTCATCTGTTTGTGACCGTAAATAAATACTCACATTCAATAATCATATGTAAAAAATTAACAGCTAGCTCGAGAGACACTCAATTTCAGAATGGTGACACTTTGTACCATTTTCCCTACGCTTATTGTGTGCCAGGTAACAGAGATTCTCTCCTTAAGCCAACTCTAGTTCAGACTCCCCGGAGCCCTCTTACTCCAGCCTCATTCTTGGTTTATAGAAGTTACCGATTCTCCATGCAAATGATTTCACCCAGTCCCTCCCCTTGCCCTACATTAAGAGTTAAACAAATGCTAACAAAATTGCTAACAGCTCACAGCATCATCCCTAGGAAGAGCCTCACCTCCCTTCAAGGGCCTGCCTGAGAAAGCTTAAGGCTGTTGAAAGTACATAGTGTTAGTTCTAGCCAACACCTGACGTGGGGTCTTGCCCTCCCTTTCTCAGAGCATTTACTGAAATGAGCTTACTTTCCTGGTGCCTTCATCTGTCCCTTTGAGATGGGTATGACTCTCCTAAAACTCTGGAGCATCTTTCTGAGGGAGGACCTGGAAGCCTTCCTTTTGAAATGTAATCAGGAAGGACAGGGCCTCTGTCTCCCAGGCTCCCTGGGAGGCCAGGACCCTAACTTCCTCCAGCTAACAGACACAGTTGGCTGACCTAATCAAATCTACACAGACCAATTGTGTAAGTTTTTACTTCCTAATGCGCCCTCTCCCACATTCCCCTCCATACTCCTTCATTCTTCCTTCAAAATGTCCAGCCCCCTCTATACAAATCAAAGTTCAGTCGATTCATGCTGGACTCCTTTCCCTATTGCAGTCTTGTATTCCTGATTAAAAGCTGCCTTTACCATTTAACAGGCATCTGGTTTCGGTTCTGAGACACAGGCGTGGTGCCAGGCTTGTGCAATTGTTTATGCCTTAGGTCCTCATAAGCACACTCTACAAAATAGATGTTGGCTTCATTTCCTGTTTTTACTACCTTCTCTATGGGACCCCAACTCTCCAGCCTATTAAAGCACATAGACAAATTTTTACACAGCAAAGAGTTAAAGTATTTCAAGTCCCAGTCCAAATTATGCTGGCAACTGGGATAATATGCTTCTGTGACTCTTCGTTCAAGACAGCAATTACCAAGTGTATAAAAAGTAACACTGTGATGATATTTAATTTCATAGTTTATAATCTCAGATTCATTGACAGGAAGAGTATCAGGTATGTGCAGAGAAACTCTTGGGAACATGGGTTCAATTTAACCCTTTGGTACATAATTCAAATACTTTCATTTCCAACTTAATCTTTTGTCGGTAACACATATTGATCCCAAACACCTTCTCAATCTCACACTAGAGTGGAGCTAATAAAAGTGCAGTTTTTCCTCTAAGTACTTTAATTACCTCTTCAGACTTTTTTTCTTCTATTTTAATATTCCTTAAATAGGATTAGTGCCTGAAGCCAAGCAACTAAAAGTTGGGTGAGTGAAGTTCAGGTTCAGGTGGGTCATCTGTTTCACTGGGTCAGATCTCAGCTCTTCTCTTGGCTCAACTCATTTTTTTGATCATAAGACCAAAGACATTCCATAGTTTCATCCCATTATTTTGTCAGTTGTTCCACAATTTTTGTGACTTAGACTGCCTTCTCTAAATGTAATATTTAACACAATTTTAACTTTGATCTTGACCTTTCCTTTTCTAATATATTAGGCTTTCTATATTGATAAATATAGCCTCGTTATCTCTATGCACTAGTATCATTTTATAGTTCAGAAAACCAAGGCTTGAAAATAAAGGAAGGCAAGAGAAAATAGAAAAGGAGAAAATAGTAGAAATGTAACAGGAAGAAAAAAAAAGACTAAGTACAAGAGAAAATCAAGGGGCTTGAAGAGATTAAGCAATTTACAGACACAAAGATTGTAAATACTTAAGTCCATGAATTTGACTCTAAATCCTGTCTTTTTAATAACTGCAATAAGTATTATTTGGAGTATATTATATGTATGCATAGGGTGATAAAAATATTCCTTTAATGAATGACACTATATTTATTCTTAGGAGAAAATCATCTTTGATTGCAAAAATACTACTTGAATTGGAAGGAGAAAGCTGAAAGATCTTTGATGAATAAATGCAAAAAAGAGAAAGTAAAGTTTTTAAGTTATAATCAAAGATATTATTTGGTGTTGTATAAATGTTGTTAAGCCAGCAAACAAGAAGAGGATAGAGAGTAACAAAGGGACTGAAATCACCTTTAAATTTTAGAAACTCCCCACCCTTAGAAAATAAGTAGAATCACCCAATATTTTAAATAAGCAAAGAACACACACGCGCGCACACACAGATACACACACACACACACACACACACACACACCACCCCACCTCACCCCAGAAAGGATGTTATTTATTTGTAGAAAAAAACTACATAATTTATATAGGTAGGAACCGGCATTCAAACCTGTGCCTCCCAGGCTCCATTCATTTGATCTTTACTCTGTGTCCTGCCTACACCGCAGTAGGAACACATATGCTTATTCAGGAGGTCGTCACGCCATTGTTTCTCAAGGGTTCCCAATGGGAGGGGTGTCCTCTTCCTTAAGTTACAGGTCTTCTTTGTGCAATTTAACTTAAAATAATGGTGTCAATTAGCTTTCACTGTTGTACCTCTGAGCATTCTGCCATGACTTTTTCTTTCAGATAAACGTATCCTTTTCTAGTGTCATCTTAACTTGTGTTGTGCCTCCACTGTGCTAATTCCTAACAGCGCCTGTAGTTCACCGGCAATATTCACTTGGCCTTTCAGTAACTGAAAACCTTCAGCCGGTGGGAACTGGCCTGATGACATATTGCACCATGAGGGCTCCTGCTCACTGCCAGGGGTGCCTCAGGCAGACCCTGGGTGCCACGAAGTCAATGCCATGTTCATTTTGTCCTCTGAACACTCTGTCTTGTTTAACTATCGCACGCCTTACCCTTTACTCTTTGAGTGTTCTAAGAGGCCAGATCTGAAGGATCACATCAGCAATTAGGAGGAACCTGATAGTGTCAACTGCCCTGAAGTTCGTGGGTGTGAGCAGAGTTCTGCTGCTGCCCATCTGCCCCCAGCGCCTGCCCCAGACCTGGTGCTGGCTCTGCAGTCGCTGAGATGTGGGAGCTCTGCTGAGCAATGGGCCCTTTCATGCCTCTCTTTCTGCAGGCATTAGCGGATGTGATAAAAACCCTGGGGGAACCAACTTAGTATAGTTTAGACTTAGATTTTTATGATTAATAAAAGGGAAATAACATTTTCGGTGTTCTTGTGAATTTGAACATAGCACATATCCACGGTGGCCATTTTAATTAAAGCTCATTATTAATGACAGCGATTTTAACATTATCTTGGCATTTTAGTGACACCAAGAAAAAAATGTTCATGAACATACTTCTTAATATTCATGTGATTATTTGGCAGAACTGGAGGTTTCAGCGTGAGTCTGCCCAATGAGAGTCCTTATTTGCCTGGCTCGTTAGGAGGTGGCTGGCTGGGTCAGGGGCAGCGAGACCACTCTGGCCCCTAATGGAAGAGCATAGCATGAATTTCAGGTACTGCTATTTCTGATGTGAAAGCCTTGGGTTTTCAGTACATTAATTACAAATTAAAATTAATCTCTGATGAGTACTTAAAATCAGGAGATTTTATTTTAACACTTATTTGGAGTTGGCTCCTTTTAAAATAAATAATAAAAGTCAACTCAATAGCCTTACATGTCAACTTTGAAGAGCCACTTCCCACCGGCCTTTCAATGACCTAGAAAGAAAGTCTTAAGCAAATAAAGTTAGGCAGGCAATAAAGAATGAACCAGACAGATTGATAAGAATTTTCAATCTTGAAAAATTCAAGTAAGGTCTTAACAAGATATTTCCATGGAGTAAGGTGATCATGGAAGCCTCTTAACCGAATAACAATAAGAAACTTTAAGAAAATATGTTTCTTAAAGCATAAAACAAATAGAAATATGTATTGAGTGTTGTTTAGTCCTTAGCAGACTTACGCAGCTGTGTTGGAAGCTGACAAGAAAATGATTACAGTAGAACAAGGATAAAAGCTCCATTTATAAACATGTTCAACACTGACACATAGGGAGATAGAAACAGTCAAGTATCTTAGTTTAATCACAACCCATTTACAAGTAGGTATTTGTGCATGTCCTGAGACAAAGAGACCATATAGCCACGAGCTCCTGGGATCTCTCTGGAGCCACAGGGCTCTATCCTGTGATTAGAGACCTGTTTCAGGATTATTCTACTTATGACAAAGAGCAGGAGATACAAACTGTAGAAAAGGGGAGTACAAGATGAAGAAAAGTATACAAGGGGGTGAGAAGAGCAAAATGAAAAGATGAGAAAAGGTAACAGAGGTCAAATATATGGTGAGGGAAGGAGGCTTGACTTGGGGTGGTGCATGCACAGTACAATGCACAATGATAGATTATAGAATTGTACTCTTGAAACCTATATAATTTTACTAACCAATGTCACTGCAATAAATTCAATGAAATTTTTTTAAAAAAGTGTTTTCAAGAAGCAGATGATGAAGCATCACAAGATTATGTAAAGTCAATAGATCCTGGGCTCTTTCTGGGAGTTTAACCAGAAGAGAACACACCACTTAATCACTCTGAGTCCCAGCAAGCCCATCTTTGGGAGGCAACTGGCCTTCCATGTTAAACCTCTTCCTATGTTTAGAAACAGTACACGCATGTACATCCCCACCACTGTTGTGCCGTTCAGCTTATGTATGGCTCTCTGATTTCAACCCAAACTCACAGCTGTGCTTTCACATTTTATGCCTAGAAATCCAGGCGGACAAAGGAATGGTTGGTTTCAGGCTATTGTCTAGACTGTCTGTCCTTGATTGTATATGGTAAAATCTGGCATGGAAACTAGAGTCTCCATTTGCCTGTAGGAGGCTACTTATTCAGGAGGCAGGACTTGGGAAATAGGTTATTTCCTTCTCTTATTTTCTCCCCCAAAAAGAAGTCTTTACATGCCTATGCTAGGGTCTGCCCCTTCTACAACTCATCTAGCCCCTCCAGATATGCACAATAATTGAATATAGTTGCCCGGTTTTTGTAAGCATTATAGTAATAAGTATAGACAAGAAAAACTTTCCATGTCAAATAAACTTTTATCTTGATTATGTTTAGTGGCTCTCCAGCATTCAGAGCAATTAAAAGCTGGATATAACTCACTTAAACAGTCATGACTGCTATATAATTCAACGTATTTATGAAAAGGCTAGAATGACTGATTGGTAGAGATTAATAATTAACTAATGAGTTTGACATATATTGTCTTCTTCATTTGTTTAACCTTACTATCATTCTGAGTTATTTGAACAACAAAGCCATGAAAGCATTGTAGAAACTTTCAACAGTTTGACTTCCTGAGCTCTAATGACCAGTGTTGGCTCTCCATTCTATTCTTTCCACATAGGGACCCTCCATCCTGGATGCTTGCAGAGGAATATAATTAGTCTAACAGCCGCCCTTGTAACTTTCTGAAGGGCTGAAAGAGTGTATTTAGCTGACAATCTCCCATATTTCTTTCACTGAGGAAGTCGAACTATGTTCTCGTTGTCACACCTCTTTCTCCGTCTCCAGCCTGGTCTCCATGGCTCACTCCATCTCCTGCGTGGCTTCCACCCCGCCCCTTCACCTCCTCTGCCCTTGACACCGTTCGTCACACCTCCGAGTGGTATAGTATCCTCTTCTCTATCTCTGGATAGTTCTCTGCTTTTAAATTCAGGAAATGGAGTACATCTTAGAGATACCAAACAAAGTCTTAAAGTGGTCTACCAACTAAAATTCCTAAGGAGATTTTAAAAAAAAATTAGCTAAAGCCATGTGGCTATAATTCTCAGGACTATTACTCTAACTTCCCAAGGCCCTCCCATGGCACCGGTCTTTCTTACAGTGTCAGTTTAGCTGACAAGCAATGACTTCTTAGGGCTTTTCCAGAACTGCCATTAAGGAATCTAGAAAACAGAGGTATAAAATACAACATGAAAAATGAAAGAATAGAATGCATTCCAAATATATAGTGTTATGGAAAAAAATGTGTTACTTTAAGGGACACATTTATTTATTTTCACAAGGTAAGAAGTATATGAGAACTTTGTATTATGATAAACTTATAAAATCTACTATGTTGATGACATTCTGCTGGCATAGATCTTACTGAATTTATATTTTTTATAATCTTATCACGTGATATTACAGAAAACAAATTCTGAAATATAAAATTCACAAGAGGTTAAGCAGAATCAAATTCTATATTATGATTATACATTTGAGAAAAGTACTTTGATTAGTAAGTACCCCATTGATTTTTTAATCTAAATACACAATTAAATACTATAAATTAGAAAGTATTCTTAAAACTAAGAAACTAAGCCTAGGAGATAAAAGTACATAAGAGAGAAAGGTGATAACATTACACTATTTAAAATACTTATAGAAATATTGGAATTTGCAATAAAAAGGCTTATATTTTAATATATTTAATATAAATTGAACATATATATTCTATTTTAACAGAAAATTAATTGAAGTACCCTTTACTTTAACTAAGGCAGGTATATTAGCCATATAATGTTCCCTACTTTTATATACAAACAAGAGTCACGAATTAGATTACTTGAAACAGAACACATACAATCCCTCAAGGGCCCCGGGGTAACTTAATGCTGTATGGAATTAGCTTTGGAGAATGCATTGCATAGTCCCTCGGGGCCCCCATAGCTCACTAAACCCAAACTTCTAATGCTCTCCTTTCAATTCTGTCAGACATAATAATAGCACCTAAGCTGGGAATATGCTATTCAGAGCAAAGTATAAATATAAGTTTGCCAATGCGCTCTAAGTGATGGATGCATTATGTGGGCAGAAAATGTTTTAGCCTTTAATATAGAACATAATTTAAAGGCAATATTTATATATGGTAATCCAAAGAGGATGAATAAGAAGTTACTCTATGGAAAGGAACAGAAGTTGTTTCCTCTACAAAGGTCAAATCTGAATCAATTTGTTTTTGGCTAGGCAATCAATATGTATGTTAATTCTTTGTCTGTGCAAAAGCTGTTCTGTGTCCAGGCCCATTTTAGGCCTTTTCACCTCATTCCCCCATATTACTTGGAAAAGTTTTCAAGAAAGAGAAGTCAAGATTTTTGGGAAAGATTTCCAACATTTTTGTTACCAAAAAATCCCATTATTATTATTGCCCCTCACTCTACTTTCTCTGCTATATACCATGTTTGATAAGGTTTCCTGCTCAGCAAATATCTATGAAGAATTAATAGCATGTGATTATGGAATTAGCCTGGCCTTTGAACTGTGTGAGAGCTGAACTTGAGACCTAAATTGGTCCTTTGATGGAGTATTAATTAACCCAAAAGATCTTCATCTCCATCTACTGCTCCTTCACCAGAGGGCTGTGAGAAACACAGTAAAGGGGGTCTTAACTTCTAGATTCAATAAAGCTGTTATCGTAGGCTGTAAATTTTATTGCTTGTTTTTTTCTCTTTTAAATTCATACTTTTATACAAAATTGAAATTCTAATAAGTATATTTCTAGTGTTACCAATCTTTCTTTTTTTAATTTCAGAAAGAGCAATTATACCTATTATTGAGTTCTGGTGGTCTTGCTATAGGAAATAGTTCAACCGAAGTTATTTATAAAATGTTGTTACAGATATTCCAAATCAATTTTTTATAAAAGTGTTGATGGTAGCTCACAAACCCATATCACTATTTAATGGTCTTTTGCAGAACAGGTCTAGAGTAAGCACACAGGAAATGCATGGGCCTTTCATTGCTCCCTTCCTGAACTTTGTGAACTGCAAACATGGGACTCAAGTTCTAGACTGAAGACATTTTTAAGAGTGTTCACTAGATACTTCCCTGGCAGAGGAGACACCATGACCACGAAGGTGGTTTTCCCAGGGCAAGGCTCACCCACTGCACTCCGGATGTGCTGACCCCTGCGATTTCCCCAGATGTGGGAAACGCGACTGCATGATTTGTGGTAGTAGGGGACTGTGTTTGCACTCTCCCCTGCGAAAAAAGGGAAAAAAAACAGGTGTTCACTAGAGTTTGAGGAGCATTTAGATGTGTTGCTCTGTAGCTTCCTGCCCTGGTCGACTGAGCTAACTATTCTTCACAGAATGTAAATGTAAGATAAGTTCTGATCATCCTCACTCTCACCCTGCTCTCTTGAGGACAGGAAGTGAAAAAGAAAAAAACTGTGACAACTGTCCTGATGAACACTGACTCAGAATAAACACAAACTCATCCTAAGACAGAGAGCATTTCTTAAATACGACCTTCAATTCCAGAAGAGATATTGGTATTTGCTTTAAAAACATGCTTATTTCACTGACAGGTATTAGTGATGCAAAAATCATAGCTGAAAAAGGTATCGAAACTTATTTAATTCTACATAAATCTTTACTAATTATATTGCTATGACAATAAAAATAGTAACTTAATAATACTTTTCCTTACATAATGCTGAACTAGTCCTATGATTTCATACTGCTCCATATCATAACATTCTAGATAAATGCATAACTATTCTTTAGTTTTGATTCTTAAATATGATATTTGAATTGGAATTCAATACTTATTTAATGGTTTCAAAAGGCATATACTTAAGATCTAAAAATATGTGTATAGAGTCTCCATTCTGAAAACTACAAAACATGGATGGAATGAAGTTTTTAAAAATCTTAAGTAAATAAAGAGACATACAGTGGTCATGGATTACAAGGTTCAACAGTATAAATGTATCATTTGTCCCAATAGGAAGGGAATTTAGAGTAATCATGTTGTAAGCAGTAAAGATAAGCCAATAAACAACAACAAAACAATGATTTTCAAAGGTATAAGTGTGGTAAGCTGAAAAATGGTCTCCCTAAAATACATACTAATCTCTGGAACTCAAGAAAGTTACCTCATATGGGGGAAAAGAGGTCCTCACAGACATGATTAAGTTAAGGATTTTGAGATGGAGAATTTATCTTGGATTATCCAAAGTTGCTTGGAAATGCAATCACAAGTGTCCTTTTAAGCGGGAACAGATGGAGATTTGACAAAGACACACAGAGGACAAAGCAGTGTGAAGACAGACCGGAGAGAGTTGGTGATGCTGGCCTTGGAAATGCATGTGATGCACCCGCAAGCCAAAGAAGCCACCAGGGGCTGGAAGAGATCAGAAGTGGCTCCTCCCGTAGACCCTCAGGATGGAGGGAAGCTCTGTCAGCGCCTCGACTTCGGCCAGTGATACTGGTTTCAGTCTTCCAGTCTCTGTAACTGTGAAGGAATAGATTTCTGCTGTTTTATGCCACCAGTTTTGTGGTATATTGTTATCACAGCCTCAGAAACTAGTGGAATAAGGAAATTCAAAGGACCTAGAATAGTCTACATGATTTTGAAAGAGAAAAAAATGTTTCATGTTTTATAACTTCTTCAAAAAAAGTGATAAAATATAAAAAACTATAGCATGTGAAAAAGAACTCATAAAATACATTTTTGATAAAGCACTTTTATACAGAATACATGAATAATTTTCAAAGCTAAGTCATAAGAAGATAAACCCCTCAAAATGGGAAAAGTATATAGGCAATTAACCAAAACAAGATATAGATATGGTTTAAGCACAGAGAAATGTATTCAAGGTCATTAGTCAGGAAAAGGCAGATTTAACCCTGATGAGCTCTCATACCAAACAACGTACCAACAATGCAAGTGCTGACAAACATCCACAGCAACTGGGACCCTCATACACCAGTGCTGGAAAGAAAAACAATGCAACCACTTTGGAAAGTCACTTGATAATTTTTTTTAAAGTTAAACATACACCATAACACTCAATAATCATACTCATAGATTATTAGACTTACCCAAGAGAAATAAAAATATATGTCCGTACAAAAATGTTTACCGTAATATTGAGAGCAGCTTTATTTACAAACACACACACACTGGAAACAACCCCCATGTCTATTACAATTTGAAAAGATCAATCCATTATGTTGATGAAATCCTACTCAGTTCTAAAATTGGATTAGCCTCTGATCTATGCACAGCATTGATTCTCAAAGCCTGTACACTAAGTGAATGAAGCCAAAAATAAAAGCAGGTAAACTGTGTGGTTCAATGATATAAAATTCTGGAAAAGGCACAATTATTGGGACAAAATCATTTTAGTTACGTCCAGCAGTTGGGGATTGATAGGACAGTTATCTATAAAGGGATATACACTCAAATTTGGGAAGTAGTGATGGAAATACTCTATTTCTTGACTGTGGTAGTATTTTTATAACTGTATACATTTCTCATGATTTTGAAAACTATATTTAAAAAGAATGTAATATATACATAGATATATATGTGAGTATACATATATCTACGTGTGTGTGTGTGTGTGTGTGTGTGTGTATGCACCTAACAAAAATAAGTACTGTTGGTAATTTGAACAAGTGACAAGTATTAGGCTCTAAAGGACGTGTATGTGTGCTTGTGTATGAGTGTGTGTCCCTGACTGACAGTAATCTATTTTTTACTTGCAAACACAAAGAAGGTAGAGACAAAGTGCTTTCTTTGGGGAAACTTGCTAAGTTGGAATTTATTTGCACAAGAAGCAATAGTACAGGAAGCTGGCTTGCATTTTCCCTGGCATGTCACGATGCGAGTATTAGTACATCAGTTGTTCCTGAGATTGCCCTAATGCCTAAATTACTTACTTCATGCCTGACTTACTGAACGCCATATGCCGAACGTGGAGAATTAACCCCGTAAGAATCCTAGCTCATCTATAGATCCCAAAATACTAGGGTTCATTGAGGCTTGGGGACTTGGTCAATGTCACGGAGCTTCAACTGGTGGGACAGGAAATCAAATTAGATTCTCTGCTGTCAAGGCTGCAGCTGTCACATAAAGTCGGGACGTCCCCTCACCTAGGTTTTCTGGTCTGCTGATGGATTTCTAGAGTTGAATGTCAGATTTAGGGCGACGGGTTTTAAAACTTCTCAGGGTAGCAATACAAGTAGTTTTGATTTATGTAAGTCTCAATTCCAGCTTATGAGAATTTTCTTTTTACTTTTATCATATAATGACGGCTCAATAAAGGATAATTGGAAATTATAATAAAGCTCCCACTCTCCGAAATATTATTTATTCATGTGTTGGAATTTATTGTCTCATGCTTTTCTAAATATGTAAACTTTTTAGAAAATAAAAGCTTATCAAAAGCTGTTACCCTTTTTATTGAACAATTATCATAACCTAAATTGCATATTTATAAATGTAGATCTTTGACAGCAGGTGATAGTCAATTGTAGTGATAGTATTTTACTGAGTGAATGTTCATAAGGAAATTCAATAAAGATGTTTCAGATGGGGATGGCTTTTTACCTAAGTTCAGGAGCAAGGCAATGAATAATTGGCATTTAAATAATAAAAATCTTGTCATTTTTAGTAGAACCAAAATGATGAAATACTATGTATAGTATCCTATGACCGAAATCAAAGCAGATCTAAATAAATGGATAGATATTAATTTTTCCCTAAGTTAATTGACTTATAAATACAATCCCAATTAAAATCCAATTTATTTTTAGGTGTAAACAAAAAGCGAACAATCAAGAATATCCAACCACAACACTGAAAATGAAGAACAAAGTTGGAGGATTCATACTCCCCTATTCAAGACTTGCTGTAAAACTACAGTCATATTTTTTTTTCCCGGAAGCCATTCTCCAGTAAAAGGAACCAGGGTTCCTTGGAGAAATGGCTGACCTATGGCTAGGACAGGACATCAGAAGATAGTCCTGGCATATCTTGTAGTGACCCTAACCTGTCATGGTTATCAAAAACCAAGATACCTGCGGGCCTGTTACAACCAGAAAGGGCCTAAGGGGGTGATGACTACATTTAATGGGGTGTTCTGAATGGGATTCTATAAGAGAAGAAAAAGGACATTTGGCAAAAACTAAGAAAATCAAACTAAAGTATGGATTTTAGTTAATAATAATGCATCGATATCGGTTCATTACTTGAGACAAATATGTCATACTAATGCAAGATGTAAATGTACAAATACATATAAGGCACATTGGATCTTTGTATTATCCTCCTCATTTTTCAGTAAATCTAATACTATCTTTAAGCAAAAATAGTTAATACAAGACAAAACTGGAATAAAATAATAAACAAAACATACATGGTACAAAAAAATAGTGAGGCATTAGACTCAAAAGCAACTGAATCATAAAATCATAGAAAATTTGAATTACATTTGGCTGTATCCAGACCATTTTCATAATCCAATGGGAAATTCTCTGTCTTTATATTATTGAAATTGACACAATAAAATTGGACTAAATTGACCATGTCTTTCTATAAAAATATGTCTTCGTTGGTTTTTGTGGTGCTAGTTTCTGACTTTGTGACCATTTCGGTTCTCTTTACTCCTTTACCCACCTCACATTTAGTGAATAGCCACAAAGCTCAGCAAAGAGCCTTCTGTTTGGAGATGACATCCATTCTTGTAATTTGTATTTGAATTTACACCACAAATTGAGATTTTTAAGCTCAAAAACATTTCAAAGTGTTTAGCTGATAATCCCTATTGAGAATATTCAACATACTTCAAGATTCCCATAGATAAAATCGGCACTTTTATCCACTTCACTCATGTGATCTTCCCCTAGCTTCTGACTGCTTGATACATCTATTTAACTATGTCAATCAGAAATGTAGGAGTTATCCTTGATTCCTTTTCTCATTTACTTTTTCCATCCAAGATGTAAGCAGGATTCCTGAATTTTGCCTCAAAAAAAAAAAAAAAAAATCTCACACCCATTGTTTTCCTTTCAGCACTGTGACCATGCTAAATTAAGTCTCTGTCATCTCCATGGACCACAGCATTATCCTCTGAACAGTATTTTTTTTTTTTTTTGCCACTTTTGGCCACATTTCCTTCATTATTTTAAAATAAGCCAAATAGGGCTACATCAAACTAAAAAGTTTTTACACAGCATGGGAAAACAACAACAAAATGAAAACATAACCTACAGAATTGGAGAACATAATCGCTGATACTTCCAATAAGAGATTAATATCCAAAATTTATAGAGAACTTACAAAACTCAACACCAAAAAAACCCAAACATCCCAATTAAAAAATGGACCAAGGACTTGAATAGGACATGTCCAAAGAGGACCTACAGATGGGCAATAGACATATGAAAAGATGCTCAACATCACTAATCATCAGAGAAATGCAAGTTAAAACCACAGTGAGATACCATCTCACACCGGTCAGAATGACTATCGTCAATAAATTAACAAACAAGTTCTGGTGAGGATGTGGAAAAGGGGGAGCCCTTTTGTACTCTTGGTGGGCATGCAGATTTGTGCAGCCACTGTGGAAAGAAGTATGGAGATATCTCAAAAAATTAAAAATAGAACTGCCTTTCTACCCATAGATTCCACTCCTGGGAATATATCCAAAGAAACCCAAAACACTAATGTGAAAGAACATCAGCACCCCCACATTCGTTGCAGTGTTATTTACAATCACCAGGATATGGAAGTAGCCCAAGTGTCCATCAGTAGTAGTTGGGTGGGTAAAACAACTATGGGACATTTATATAATGGAATTATTCAGCAGTAAGAACAGGAGAAAATTTTACCCTTTGCAACGTATGGATGGACTTGGAGAACAGTAAGCCAGTTTGAGAAAGACAAATACCATACGATTTCACTCATATGTGGAATCTAATGAACAAACTGAACTAACAAGCAAAACAGAGACAAATTCATAGATTGCAGGATGACAGCTAAGGGGAGCGGGGAGGAGATTAGGGGTTAGAGGGGTTGAGCAAAAAGGAAAAAGAACTCATGGGCAAGGACAGCAGTGTGGTGATCGCTGGGGAAGGGGAGAGAGGTATATGGGGACTAAATGGTAACGAAAAAAATACAATAACATTATTTTAAAAAAATAAAAAGAAGCCAAAGTCATTCCTTTAAATGTAAATCAAATTATGCTAATAGCCTGCTTTAATTTCTTTATTGATTTCCTATTTGTTTAAATAATAAAAATGTGGTAGGATAATTGTACATTATCGCGTCTCTTTTCTTTCACTCATTTATTCATTAAATTCCAACATCCCCCCAAAAATGTATCCTATATGCTAGGATTACTAGGGTCTTAGAATCTATCAGCAAACCAGATAGATGACAAACACTTTATGGAGCTTACATCAGAAAAAGAGAAGAGAGATAGCAGCAAGAAAAAAATAAATACACACAGTCTTTGTTTTTCATGGTAGGGTCAAAGAAAAACAACAAAAACAAGACAAAACAAAACAACAAAAGAGAGAAACATACACACTAACACCTTAGTAATCAAAGGATAATATATGATTGTTCCTTGACCTTTAAATATTTTGTCAAAACACTAAAAATCTCCTGTCAATTTGAAATACAGAAAAATAAAAAAAAAGACTAATATTTGCCTCATGTACTATAAATTAAAACATTGGCTAACTACATATCTTCTTTGGAAAAAATATCTATTCAGATCTTCTGCCCATTTTCAATCAGATTATCTGTTTGTTTTATATTGAGTTGCACTAGTTCTTTATATATTTTAAATATTAATTTCAGATTTGTGATTTACTAATATTTTTCCTATGTCATAGGTTGCCTTTTCATTTTATTGATTGTTTCGTTTGCTGTTCAGGAGCTTTTATGTTTGCTATAGAATCACTTATTAATGTTTTTTGGTGGTTGTTGATTGTGCTTTTGGTGTCAGATCCAAAAAGATCATTGCCAAAATGAATAATATGGAGCTTTTTCCCTGCTTTTTTATTCTAGGAATTTTATGGTTTCAGGTCTTAGGTTTAAGTTTTTAATCCATGTCAAGTTAAAAAAATTGTCTTATTTTACTTGCTACTACCTCCAGTATAAAAATAAATTGTGATAGTAGAATATCCATTTTATCTAAAAGTGATAAATTTTATTAAAACATTTTGTATATTTTTGAGGTGGATTTTCTACTGTATGGGTTTTTGACTGTATGGATTTTGTCAAATATTATTTTAATGTAATAAATTACATTGACTAGTTTGTTGGGGGTTTTTTAAAATATAAAAACAACCTTATATTCATAGAATAAATCCAAGTTGGCAATCTTGGATTAAAATGTGAACTTTTTAATATGGCTCAATTCAGTTTGTTAATATTTTGTGTAGAATTTTTACATTTTTGCTTACATCATGTTAAACAAACTGGGTCTCAGCTACCTGGAGCCTTTACGTATGACCCAAGAATCAGTGTTGGAGGAAACAGGTGTTTATTAACAGGGTTCCAGCCGTGGGGGCTCTGGGAGCATCCTCCTCGGAGCCTTCCTCTCCCAGGAGACCCAAACTCCCCTTGCTCCCCAAAAGGCTTCAAGCCAACACCATGCCCAGAAGCCCCGGTATCCTTGTCTGTCTATCAGCCGGTCACACGAACAGGTCTCCCTCCCCTCTGGGATGTGCCCTTGTGGGTATCAGAGTCGCCATCCTCTGGCAGCAGCTCCCCGCTTCAGGATGCCGGGTACGTTGTTCTCAGCCGCCTTGTGATGGAACGTGTACTGTGTTACACTGGACCGTGGTGGGGCCCAGGGGCACTGTCCCAAGAGAGTGACTTCTCCACATGTCCTTCAGAGAAGCAGAGGTCTGCAAGGCAGCACCCCCGGTCACAGTTCAGCTCCAAGCCTCCCTCGTGAGTCTGAGCGGCCAGGCAGGCCCCTGCAGCTCCGTCGGCTCTGCCGCCCTCCTGTCCAGGCAGAATTCCCCTCTCGCCGCAGACCCCGTGGCTCTCTCCCGCTAACCTGCAGCCTGGCCTTGTGTAAACGCTCGGCCAGGACTCCCAGTGCGATCTCATATCCGGCCATTCCGATGGTGCGTTGGTGTCCCTGTTTTTGTCAGCTCCCCGGTGTCTTTTACCCTCTTTTGGCTGTCATCGTTAGTCGGGGCAAGAGTTCCCAGTGACACAGGGGCATGCAGGGCGGACATCATCCGCCCCCTGCCTCTCTGGCAGGCACTGTACGAGCAGGCCCCCGGCTATGTCGCGAGTCACGGCACCTTCTTGGAGTCAGGCACACAATTTGCCCTTCCCTTCAGGAAGGCACAGCTATTAACTTGCCTTTTGTTATGCAATGCATCTTAAATGCTGTACCATCTGCTCTGTGGGCTCCCCTTCCTGCCCCACTCCTACCTTTAGGCTGGAATGTGGGGGCGGTTCCCCTGCTTTCAGGGGACCCATGCTCTGTACCCCATGACAGCCAGAGCTTGGCCTGGAATTTTCATTTGGATATTTATAGTGTGTTTATATTTTTATGAGATTCAAAAAAGATAATCTTTAAAACCTACATAATGGAAACTCATTATGAATGCTAATGGTATCAAGGTTCATTTATTCCAACTCTTCAGTGTAATTGTTCTCACATTGCTGTGCGTTAACTGATTTTTCTGAGGCTGTCTCTTCACATCAATTATTCAGGTCACCAAGCTGTGCGCTTACTTTTTGTGCATCAACTTTGTTATACTTCTTATATTCATAAGAAATATAACAATTTACTTACATAGAATAAATTTTCTATCTAGCCATCATTTATCTATCTAATCTATCTGTGTATGTATCTATTATATATCTTTATATCTATTTTTAAATGCCAAATGTTAAATGCCAAACTTAAGTCTTCAAATATCTGAAATGTTTTTCAGATTCTAAAATATGTCAACTACCACATACTTTCTTACTATATATTAAAATATTTTCTTTTAGCTTTGATCAAGCATAAATGATAAATGTAAGACACTTTCACCTGTTTACAAGAAAAACAAAAATAAAATGAGGTCAAAAGGTCACCTAAGGTCAAAATTGAGCATGTGGTTTAAAACAGTATCTTTCAAAATGTTTTTTCTCAAAAATTCCTAGTAGTTTGATTAGTTTGTTTACTCCAACAACAAATAGCAAGATACAAATATTTGAGTGCTTGATGATTTTTTAAATTGTTTTAAATAATCCCTATAGAACACAGTAGTTCATCATGTATGGAAAGTATAATCACATTTTTTCTAGTTCTGAGAAGCTGTTACTGTATCATGTGACATAAAGAGTTTCATATATAGCAACTCTCACTTCTGCAAAAAAAAATACTTTTAAAAGTTCTGTTTCGTAAAATATTTCTCAATTTTTCCTAGAAAGATATATTTTCAAAAATTAACAGAGAAATATGTAAGCATGTAATAATTGGAGAAATAAGATTTTCTTAAAATTTTTTTGAAAACCTAATATCATGGAAGTAATAAAATTCAAAGAAATAATTAAAAAATAAAATGGGTTATGAGTATTAAATATGAAATAAATGTTTTCATATGCAGTTAGTGAGATAATTAAAACTAAGGAAAGTAAATCATGTATAATATTGTCCCATATATGTAAACACATTTGTGTCCTCTCTTCACATATTAATAGAGATAATGTTGGAATGACATTGACAAACTATTAGAAATGTTTAATTCTCCAAGTTTATATGTTTGGTAAATCTTTAATTTTAATTTAAATTCTTAATGTTTTCAATAGACTCATTCTTAAAAAGTAACGAATATGTGTCATTTAAAAAATAAACAATCATATTATTGAAAAACATCTTAGTTTAAGCATTATACTACTGGTGAATTCTTGCCCTGCTCAGAGCTCTAGCCAAATCTGTTACTCTTTTCTGCAGCTCTCCGTATAGACATTTGTTGTCATATGCATGACACAAGTTAGCATGGCTTTGCTGGATGCTATCTCCCCTGCTAATGATAAAACTCTCAGTAAGTAAATACAGTGATCTTTGAGAGGATAAAGTCCTTTGAGGGATTTGCACATCCCTCAATATTTTAATTCAACATATTTATTGAAACGACATACAACTTAAAAGGAGAGGCCAATGGTCTCAAACTTGGGTACAGCTTAAAATCAGCTGGGGAATGATTCATTGTGCCAGTGCCCTTTCCGTACTTCAGTTCAACTAAACCAGAAACTCTGGATAAAGAAACAAGACATCAGCATCTTTTAAACTCTGAGAGTGAGTCCTGTGCAAAGTCAAGGATGACAACCACTGAAGTGGACAGAATCTCTACTAAAATGCATAATTTTTTTTACTTATAGTTGCTTCTTCTTCCAGTAGCTTCTATTGACATTTTGAAAAAGGGTATTTTTTGTTTTATGAATCATCTTTTTATTTCTTCTCCTGGACGTGAAACAAACTAAACACAAATAGTATTTTAAAATAAAATTGTCCATATTTTTTGTGCTCACAGGAAAAAGAGAAAACCGTTAGGCACAAGATATAATAGACTTTAAGTAGAAGGACAAGGGATATAAGATTTTAACAGGAAGAGCTATGCTTGAAGAAGATGGGTTGAATTTGACTTAGAAGAACAGTTCCCCGTTAATGCCACAGGTTATCAGAACTTAAGAAGTATATCCATGCTAACTAAAATTTATACAAGTCTGAGTAAATACCTTAATGCTACTTTAAAATGTTACCTAAAGCATATTCATAGGAAATGGAAATAATAATAAGAACGGGTATTTACCAAGGATTTGTTTCATATCAAGGACTATGCTGAAGGCTCTACACACATTTTAATTGAAGTTTCATAAAACCTTTTGAAGCAGTTATTATAATGTAATTTTTATAGATAATTAAACTGAGGTTCAGACTAAGTGATTGTCCTAATAGGACACAACTTAAAAATGAAAGAAAAATAATTTGAACATTTATCTATCTCCATCCAGAAATTATCTGAAATTAGTACATTCTCTTCCATCTCAAGACTCTTGTAATGGTGGATCATAATACAAATGAACGCATTATTTATTTATTTTAATAAACTGTTTCAGTAAGGAGAGCGCATGCTTTCTTTCTGTCAATGAGCTTTTGTATACCGAAATACATTTGAACCAGAAGGACCAGAACCCTTTGGTTGACCGGGAGTGTGCCTCGGGCGGGCTGGGATCTCCAGTCTAATGGGAGCCAGCTTCCGGGAAACTCATCAGTGCCTTGCCAGGTCTAACCACTAGCCTTGGGTGGTGGCGGCTTATCAGGAAGTTTTTGTACCTGGCTGTGCAAGAAGGAACGGCGTAGAGCAGGCAAGAATTCAGACAACACAAAATCAAATTTTCCTTGAGAAGGTCAAAAGGACTTTCGCATGGGTGGTAGAATTTCCATTTTACACTGTCGGTATCATTCAGAACTTTGTTTCCTGTTTCTATGGAACAAGAAGGTACCCAATGCTCCCTCTCCTTTGGTTCATGATGCGCAGGTAACTGCTATTATCTACCTCTATAACAGTTATTTTTGTAAGCTTCAGTAGCTTACCAATATCTCTTTATCTAGATATAATAATACCTTTAAATGAGGCAAGGAACATGTCTTACTTAGTTTTAGCATTATCACAGTGCATTGTTCATAATGAGAACCCCATAAGTATTGAATTTACTGGAACTTCTGTGGCTTGAAATTAATTTACTTAACTTGCATTAAATCCTCAGGCTGTTTTACTTGTTAATGAATTTTTGTATGAGTTTTTTAATAAGAGGAAATATACTAAGAGCATGCTTAATGAATGGGAGGTAATAACATTTGTTTAATTCAATTTTTGTTCTTTCACTGTGCTTTCCAAAAATAAAATTTATTGGTAAAATCATCACTCATATGAGCTGTCCATTAGTAAAAAAATTTAAAATTATGTTTATGTGATTAATTAAAATGTTTAGGAATTCTTCCATATAATTTATTTGGCACTTGTACTCAAGACATAAGGTTTACTAACAAATAAAAACATTATAAAACAAAATATTATAATAGAATGAGACTGTGATCAGTAGAAGGGTACTCTTATTTAACAATGTTGACAGAGCAGGAAATTTAATTAAACACAAAGCAATTAGTAATAGTCATTTAATATGAAAACTTTCAGACAATTTAATCTTAGTGATTTCCTGATGGCCAAAAATGAGCATAATGACTGGAAATATAATCATTTCATATCCTGTGTCACTACCCTGGTAGATCACACAAAACATCTAGATTCAAAAACTAAAAGCTGTGAAAATATTTGCTTGGGTCTGTATCGTGTTCGAATTATCTATGCCAATTGTCTTGAGGCAAGTTAATAAACACCTCAGCTCACCTGTCCAGACTCAGAGGCACGCATTAAGATGGAGTTTTAAGTGGGCATTGTGAATTCCAACAGGGTGGAGTTTGCTTTGTAAGATTTTTGGACATTTTCCAAAACTGTCTGTGGGTCCCATGGCAATGGGAGAACGCGGAGCAGGAAGCAGTGGGTACCCTCCTCCTTCTGCTCCCTCAGTTTGGGCGCCGTCCCGCGGCTCCGCTCCGGGGCCATTTTGCTTCCACAACTTCTCCGTTAGTGGAAACCTTAGCCTACCGTTTCCCTTGCTAAGAATCAGGGGTCTCCAAATTATGGAAAGACAAGTTTTGGGGAGGCCGATATCTTATGAGATCTTATTACTCAGTTTCACTAAATTAACTTTGGAAAATTGAGAGAGAGCGTGTCTCTGAAGTCAGACCTTTTGCTATGAATATGTAAGGGGAGCCTAGAAGTTTAGTAAATTGTCTCAAGACAGTTTGCATATATGCAGATGTGATTGAAAGCCAAATAAATATTTCTGTCACTTTTAGTTCATGGAAATGTAGTTTCTTAGATCTAGATGTTTTTGTTTATCTACCAAGTTTGTGATGCAGAACATATGATAGTGTCACTTCTAATCATTATGCTTATTTTCGACCATCATAAAATCACGGGGTTGAAGTGTCCGAGAGGTTCTATGTTAAATGATTATCACTGGTGACTTTTTTGAATTAAATTTGCTACATTATCACCTACTGATGATCATGAAATCCCACCTCCTTACATAATAAGTTTCCTGCTTGGGCCTCAAAATGGGAAACAACTCCATTATATATTTAAAGTGAAGGTGAAGTTAAGAAGGGAGGGGAAAAGTGAAGAGATCAGGAGAAATATGAATGGTTTCAGTGACTACTATTCGCTGGGTGCTTTGCATAAATCATACAATTTTTCCAAGGTAGGTATGATTGCCTTAATTTTTAAAGATACATATCAAGGCACAGAAAGGATATGCCATTTACTCAAGATCATATCACTAGTAAGTGAATAAATCTGGGCATTTCAATATATACCTGTTCAGTTTAAATCTTATCTCCTTCCCATGTGTGGCATTTGCTAGTATCTTTGATAGGAGACATAAACATGAATAATTATTTAGGGTTAGGCATAAATATAATCATGATCAAATTAGAAATAGAAAATGGAACTGATATGAAAAGGCAGTTGATTCTTTACTGCTTTTTTTTTTTTTAACAGTGCAATCTTGTTTAGGTTATCCATCTATTAAGGGTTTTTTTTTTTCAAGTTAAAAATCAATTTTCTTCTTATAAAATGTGTGTTCTCTGGTGGAGAAGTTACTGGTCTATTTCACAGAAATCCAATATTCTAATGTTGTATAAACTTAACTGTGATATTTTATTTCCTTGTTCAGCAATTAATTTTTTTTAAAAATGGGGGAAATAATTACTGTTCTGCCTCCCTCACTGGATTGTTATGGATGACTCATGAGCTAATGGATGTAAAAGTCCTGTCAAGAATTTAAAGTGTTGAATGCACGCAAGAGATATTTAATGCTATTTAATGAATTGTTAGATCACCAGTTCCTTTGAAGAAAGGAATACTGTATTTTAGTTTATTTACTTATTTTGAGGGCTCTTCAGCACACAAAAATTGGCTGGTACAGTGAATTGCAGATGAATTTATTGCGAGAATTCTAAGCTAACATTTATAAATACTATAGCAATTAAGGAAGAATTTACCTACAGAATCTTATTTTTCTGTAATCCTCACAGCCACCTGGTGAGGCAGTTGACATTCATGCATTAAAATAGAATTGGAGAGAGCAGTTGAAATCACCCAGCATCAATATCATTATTTAAACATTAACCCAACATAAAAATATAGCACTTTGCTATAAAGGAGGGAATGGCTAACACTTCTATATACAGTAAACTATCGCAGAAAAGATTATTGATTCTCTGTCCAGCTAACATGAGACCATGAGATGTGCCAGGATGTCTTCTTGCATCTGGTCTCCTGGCTGCAGCGGCAGAACCCAGGTGCAGAGCAGTTTTGGCAAAAATCAAAGACCGAGTTCTGAGAATTGCAGGAGCCAGTATAATATGACAGACAGGATTCCAAGCCAAGTTAGGGAAATGTCACTTTAGATGGTGTTGGCATGGTGATGAAACTTAGAAGTCCCTTAAACCACTGAAGTGGAGGGATTTGGATGGAAGTCTCTTCAGGTGATTTTCATTCCTAATACTGAACATTTTATACAGTGTGCTGTATTTACTGAGTCGTGTATACTGTTGAGCCACAGTGGAAATAGAGAGGAGTAAGAAACACTCAGGGCCTTTTATGGGTTTACATTCTAATTGGTTTATAGCACAATACCCACAGTGAAGTTCACATTTGGAAGTCAATGTCTAGAGCTGGCGTTCACAGACATGAAAGTGGATGAGCTTTTACAGGGAGAGGCACATCCTTCCACTCCAGGAGGACTCATTCGGGGGTGACTAGTCAAATGATTGTCATTTTTAAATTCGAGTTGGAGGGGACTTTAATGTGAGATGAATGCCATTGACTCAGAAGTGTTGAGGTCATGGTAAGGATTTCAATTTTAAACCACTAAAATGTTCAATAGCCTGAGAATAGATCTTTTAGTCATTATTTAGGAAGCTCCTGAATACTGGTAGTCATGGTTTTGAAGGTAAATAGATATGTCTACCAAAGGGAAAGGAGAATATTGGAAAACTCACAGGAGTCAAGGAGAGTAAGAGCTTCTGCTCCCAATTTCTCAGTTAAAACTGACATCTCAGTCAAATCTTTTCTTCAGGAATATTTGAGCAAATATGCAAAGATTGATACTCAAAGCCATTATTCCCTGCGATTCTAATGAGAAGAGCCTACCCACTGTGTTTCCTTAATAAATATTTGTTCAAGTGTAGCATAACGAAATATATGATTGGTAAACCACATGAACGATAATAACATGTACATAGTTATTATTACATGATAAAGACTTTGCGTTCATTTTCACTAATATTCGAAACAGTTCTGTTGGAAACTGCATCAGTTGGCCACAGACTCTTTGAAGCTGTTCAAGGGGCGAAGAGGAGTTTATTTCTCCATCTTATTTGAACTTGTCCGTGTGTCTCGCTTTGGCCAATGGAACCTTAGCACCCCTGAGCTAACCTCCTGGGAGAAGGGAGGCTCGAGCTTCCCCTCCCCTCCCAGCTGAAGACCATTGCGGATCGTCCAAGCCTAGACCAGCCGACTCAGACCAGAGGAACCAGCCAGCTTACTCACAGAGTAAGAGCTAATTAAGTGATTGTTGTTTTAAGACATTACTTTATGAGGTATTGCTTTACAGCAATAGTGAATTGATAAAAATTCTATCTTTGAACTAACAATTAACCTCACTTATCCGATGAAACAGCTGAATTTCATGTTGTTGAAATGACTGGCTCGGTGTTACCCAGCTAGAAGTTGGAAACACTGAGGTTTAAAACCATAGCTGCTTAAACCCGTGCGTTTTGGTCAGTCCTTTGCACACCTCATTGACTGCATTCTGGCCCAGCCAGTGGTGCGGAGCTTGGCAGCGAGGCTTCCTTCAGACTCCGTGGTGTCTTCCACTAGACAGTCACATCTGGAGTTCTCTTCTGCTTGAAGGTTCACAGAACAATGAAAAGAACAATATTGAGAGTGAAAATTATTGTCATTAGCAATACACAATAATACAAGTGCTCTGATAAAATCATCCACAATGTGTTATTGCTAAAATCTAGTGAACTTCAACAAGTATTTTTAAAGCATACCAGGTTTTATTTTTAGTCTAAAATGTTTTTGTAACAACTCAAAATTGATCTTGGAATAATGCATTGTGGAAAATGGAAAATAAAATTGACTCCTGGAGATTTTTAAAAGAGGAATAAAAATAACGTGCTTCATCATTCTGAAATATTGATGTAAGCAGTCAGAGGCTATATTTTCCGCTGTCCTGCTGGGAGATAAGTGAAGCTCACACTTGGAACTGATAGACATTTGTTGTTTGTATTGACTGAAGTTTCAATGCTAGGTTTATTAATTCATAAATTTAGATCACAGCAAATACCCAGACGTAACTGGTTCTGGTAACGACTTGCAGTCATTGGTAAGAGTACAGTCGGTCTTCTCAACAATTCTACCACCAACTCAAACTGTGTGCTTTGGACTATCATTTAAATTTTCTGAATCTCAGCTTTATTATTTGTGTTTAATACCTATGCCATGAATCCTTAAAAACTCTAAATGCCAAGACATTTTACTTGTTTTATTAAAAATATAAACCCTCTATGTAGAGTTTGCCAGTAGAATAATAACCCCAAATCAGTTGCCTCACAGTTTTCCCTTAGATTTGTTAGAAATTTTACAACCTAATGGAGTCTCTAGCCACTTTGTTTTACTCCTACCCCATACCAGTGTTGTCTTGTGTCCTGAGTTCTGCATCCAACAGATACTTTCTATTTGGTGGCCGCTGCAGGTCCATATCAGACTCAGAGAAGGGTGGCTGCTCCCTCTAGTAGTCAATAGCATGGCTGCAAATCTGATGTAGGTGTGCAAGTCAACGCTTGCTTACATTTATTTCCAGAAACAATAATTCTCGGAACCTATGTTGGATTTCAGGTTCACAGATTCCTTGCTCTTTATCTCTTTACCTAAGCTCATGCAAACAATTTGAAAAGACATCTGTGAATATTTTTAGCATCTCCCTGTTGCTAGGAAGGTGTCAAGGTTTATAGATATTCACGTCACAGGGAGAGAGAAAGTGTCTTTCTCTCTTTATGTCCTGCTTCAGCTTCATCCTCTTTAGAGAGAAATGGGCGATTCAGACGTTGTTGCTCAGAAAAACCATATCATATTTCAAGGGCCTGTGCAAGATTCACAGATGAAAAGGTGATTCAGTTGGTCTTCTTCAGTCTCAGGATCTATCATACCTGCAGCAGCAAAACACAGGTCACATCATAATGCACCAGGCAGAATGAATTTCCATTTTACAGTCTGTCCTCCAGTATTTTTAAATTATTGTTATTCTATTACAGTTGTCCCAATTTTTTCCCCTTTGTCCTTCTCTGCCCAGCGCTCCCTCTGCTCCCACAGTTAATCCACACACCATTGTCCATGTCCGTGGGTCCTTTGTACACGGTTTTCAACTGATTGCTCCCTTCCTTTCTTTCTACCATTATCCCTGCCCCTCCCCTCTGGCATCTGTCACTTTGTTCCATGTTTTCATGCCTGTGGTTCTATTTTGTTTTAGTTTATTTTGCTCATTAGGTTCCTCTTTTACATGAGCTCGTATGGTATTTGCCTTTCACCAACTGGCTTATGTCACTTAGCATAATAGTCTCCAGTTCCAAATGTGCTCTAGCAAGAGGTAGGAATTCCTTCTTTCTTTCTGCTGTGTAGTATTCCATTGTGTAAATGTACCAGTTTTTTAATCCACTCATCTACTGATGGGCACTTTGGTTGTTTCCATCACTTGGCGATTATAAATAGCACTGCTATGAACATAGAGGTGCATTAAGTTCTTTTGAATTGGTGTTTCAGGATTCTTAGGGTATATTCCTAGCAGTGGAATCACTGGGTCAAAAGGTATTTCCATTATTAATTTTTTGCAGAGATTCCATACTGTTTTCCACAGTGGCTGCACTAGCCTGCCTTCCCACCAACAGTGCACTAGGGTTCCCTTTTCTCCATATCCTCACCAGCACTTGTTTGTTGATTTGTTACTGATGGCCATTTTGACAGGTGTGAGGTGATATCTCATTGTGGTTCTAATTTGCTTCTCTCAGATGGCTAGTGATGTTGAGCATTTTTTCATGTCCATGGGCCTCCTCTGTAGATCCTTGTGGGAGAAGTGTCTATTCAAGTCCTTGGCCCATTTCTTAATTGGCTTCTTTGTCTTCCTGATGTTGTGTCATATGAGTTCTTTATATATTTTGGAGATTAAACCCTTGTTAAATATATCATTGGCAAATACATTCTCCCATGGAATTGATGCCCTTTTCATTCTGGTGAAGGTTTCTTTAGCTGTGCAGAAGCTTTTGTAAAGAACGATCCTCCCACCCACACCTGACCTCCTGGGAGCCACTCTGTGGGCAAGGACACAAGCACGCACAGGCCATACACTGCAGAAAAGTAACTCACGCGCAAAGTTCTCCAATGTAAACAATCATCTCTCGTGTTAGGAACATCATAATTTTTAGTTAAAAAGAGTGCATCTCTGTCATATGGTGTTAATCTTTTTATATATCCTTTTTGCATAAAGGCAGTAAGTAAAACATTAGTGACAAACTGCCTGGGATCAAACCTTGCCTCTGTGATTTATTAGTCGTATGACCTTGGCTGTGTTGTATCTTCCACGCCTCGGTGTGTAACCTGTAGGTTTGTCTTGAGGAGGAAGTGAAATAATGTGTGCAAAACACTATCAGTGCCTGACAGATAGCAATCATTAATTTGCATAAGTTAAGTAAAACAATGACCAAGTCACATTTTAAAAATGAATTATCATCTATGTAAAAATAAGTTATTAAATTAATTAGTACTTCATTCACACATGCTTATTGAAAACTTACTATACACTATAGACAGAGTTCTTTTCATTTAGTTTTCATGACTGGGGAGTTTGACAGAGAACGCACAGTAGTGTAGTCCTCTCACTTTTGTATCTCTTCAAAAGGAATTACAGAGACAAAAACACTTATTTAAAATCATACCTCCTGTACAATAACTGAAGAGTTTAGCTCCTGTCTTGTCTTGCACTTTACTCATTTCTGATTACTTTTCTTACAAATATGTTCTTACTACTGTTGGCTGCAGATTCTAGGACAGATGTGGCCAAGTCTCTTGTCAACACAATTTTAAGCTAAGTTAATATTTCAAATGTTTAATTGCTTATGAGGTTAGAAGGTGCCAAGAGAGCACTATTGATTTTTAGATTGCAGGCGGGAGGTGGTAAATTTGGTTTCTGGAAAAAAAAAATCTGCCTCTAAATTATCTAAATGCAACAGGGAAACTGTAATATAATGCTAGGTTTAAAAAAATATTACTATATTCTTCGCTGTATCTGGTAGAATACAAACATAAAATAGAGCTATACTAATGTGTTGTGGTAATAAGGCCAGATCTTTATTAACATCAAGGCCTGAGTGGCCATGATTGTGTAGCTTACATTTTTTATAATATAAATCAAGTTGTCGATTATAAAGAGATATCAGACATGGGGCCATGGCACTGGGAGTCTCTGCCTCAGTGACTCCAGGTGTCAATGCACCTGAGTTATCACCTAACATGACTGTTTTTTAAGTGTGAATCTTAAAAATAATTCAATCATTAAGTTACATCGAACATACTTCACACGTAATTTGTAATTCATGTTGCGTAAGATAAATCTACTAGGTTTTGAAGATAAGAAGACTTTCTCAAAATATTTGGACACTTTCTTAGCTTGCAAATATATAATAAAATCACAATGGGTACTTACTTACTGGCCACTTAATAGGAACACTAGGAATGAAATCTCTAAGGAAAAAATAAACCAACATTTATGGAAAAGCTAATCCTTTCTTCATGCGTCACCTTGTTAATCTTCACAGCAACTCTATGTGGTTCATATCATCTCCATATTACACATTAAGAAACAGCGGCTCAATATATAAATTTCCCAAGACCACACACACACACACACACACACACACACACACACACAGGCGTGTGCAATTTTCTTTCGGGCAAACTGATAGAAAAAATAACTAAAAAACTTTCCTGCTAAAAATACCTACAGACACTAGGTAAAAATAACAAACATCTTTTCACACACATAGATAATCCCTCACTCAGCAGGCTGTGGGTAAACCTCGGGAGGCAACAGAGAAGCAACAAAGATATTTTAATCTTTTGACTAGCTGCTACCACATTTTTAGGAGAAGAGATTGGCCAGTAATTTAGGACCTAAAATTTTTAGGTGTAAAGGGGTGTAGGGATCAAATTTGCATTGCGGTACACAAGATGAATTAAAATTAGACCCACTTCTATATCCAGAGTCCTAAATGAGGCAGCACATCCAAAAATAGTGGATTTGAACATAATCTTCCCACTGTTGCTGGGAAACAACAAAGAAGTCAAGGCTAGTTTATGGCAAAAAGACTCTTAGAAATATAATACACACATAAGCCCTAGGTATTCATGGCTTCTTATTATAAGCAATGTTCAAAAGCCACATAAGAAATTAATATAAAATTTCCTTTTAGACGTTACGATTTATTAAATGGAAGTGGCGTGTTAATGCTCATTGCATTTTATTAGTGTAGTCCCACTTTCAAAAAAAATAAAAATAAACCTCATTTGCAATATCTTTTCTGCAAACTTCTAAATACGCCCCCTCCTCCTTGATTCTCTGTTAATGACCTGGCTTCCTATTCCAAGAGACAAAGGAAGCTCTAGGAGGAGAAGGTAACAGGCTTCAGCTTTTTAAATTGCTCCCTGACACACCTCCCCACTTGCCTGAATTTGCATCCGTATATTCTGATTCCCTCCACTAACCACTAATGAATTATCCGATCTCCTGGGCAAGGGCAGACTCTCCAGTTATAAACTCCACTTCAGGTGGCCATTTATTTCTCTCTTCTCCCCCAAGGATGTCACCCTAATAATTCTTTCCCTCTTTCTGGTGTTATCAATCCTCTCCTTTTTATTGTGATACTCCTAATACCAAGAATATCCTGTAATAGCGCTATAATCTCAGGAAAAATGTTTTGTCCCCTTTCATTTTACAGCTAACGCCACTGTTCTCAATTTATCTTTTCAGGGTAATTCCTCCAAAGAATGGTTAATTATCGATGCACACAATTCATTTCTTATAATTTTTGTCATGCTGCCAATATTATCCTTTTTAAGAAACCAGTGACTGCTGAGTTGCTAATTCAAATGGACACATCTCAAAATCAACTTTCTTGACTGAGGAAGAAACATCAACACATCTGCTATTTCTCTTTGAGATATTTTCTTCATTAGTGGTTCAGTTATTGATTTCTGTAGGGGAAAAAATGCCTAAATTCAGTGACTTAAAATAAGAGAATGGATTTAATGTTCAAGCATTTATGGTTTAATTCAGTGGTGGTTCTGGTGTTCTCCCCTGGAGTCCCTCACTGAGCTCTTACATTAGCTGTGGCGTGAATGCAGCCAGGAGTATGGCTATGGTACCTGAAGTGGCTTTCACATGGCCTCCCTGTGCCACTAGCTTAGGCATCCTGACAAACTAGCAGTCTCTAGGCAATGGTCCAGAAGTAAGCACCTCAACACGGTGAAAATACATCAGAATCTTTTAAAGTTGAACCTCAAAAGCCAGGCTTGATAAATTCTGCCAAATTCTATTAGTCAAAGCAATCACACATCTAACACAGATATAAGTGGAGGAAAACTAGAGTCAACTTTTTAATGAGAAAAATAAAGACGCTCAAAGATCAGAAAAAAAATTATTGGAAATTGTGAATATATAACAGACATGGAAAACTCAAAAACTACCAGTCTTGACTAAAACCAGTCAGAAGATAAAATTTATAGGACACATGAGTTTAAATGAATAGAGAAAGAATTTACTCAATAGGAAGAGAATTTAGAGTGACTCTGTCATAAGCAGTAAAGCTAAGTCAATAACAACATTGGCAAAAGCTACTACAACTGAGCATCATCATAAAATAATGATTGAATTCACAACTGGATGTTGGTGCTAGAGTTCTTGAGTTCAAATACCACTCTACCATTTTCTATCTGTGTGACCTCGATCAATTTACTGAGCCTAGGTTCTTCATTTGTAACAGAGACATAATACTACTACCTCGTAGTATTCTCAGGAATATTAAATGAATGTGTATGTATATATAAAATCATCTACTAAAAACTCATAGAGGATAACTTAGAAAAATTAGTAAGCAAAACAGAGTGTGTATAATAGTCATACTAATATTATCACGTTGTTTTAACAAAAATTAAAACTATGTTAGGAAGATGGAGTATGTGTGTGTGAGAGAGAGAGAGAGAATGATGAAGGCAAGTGCATTGAGGTGATAAAGTTAAATTCTCATCTTCTACACTAAGAAGTCCATTAATAAGGCTAACATTAAAATCAACATGTGGCTATAAGCATGTTATTTATCACTAGGGAGGTAAACCTTGAGAGAATTAACTGAGAGCTCCTCTCTACAGAGAATTAAATGGTTAGGACTTGCTGTGGTTTTCATAATCAGCCTTGTCAAACAAATTGACAGCCTTGTCAACTTCTTCAGTTCCTGTCATACAAGAAATTACAAAATCAAACTAAATATATTTTTTTCAAATGTCAATACTGGTATGAGTAAATGCCCAAGTTCACACGTTCTCTGATATCTTTACACCTTTGTACATCATTTTCTGTTACCCTGTAACATCCAACTTCTTGAACTTTATTTTTTGGCTTTTTTTTTTTTAAATCAGTAAACACGGGTCAGCTCACATGCCGGGCTAGGAAGTCATTACTGAGCTGCCCATGCAAATTCGAGGGCCCCTTCATTTGCTTCTTGGCTGCACTTGGAGGCTCCTCCCGGAGAGCTCGGCACTCAAATGTCGATTACGTGCCCGCCTCCATTTCTAGCTTGGGTGCTCATGGAAAGAACTGTTTCTTAATTGTCTCTGTATTTTCAGCCTCAACACAGAGGATAGCAAGCACCTAATAATTGTTTTCTAAGTGAAGTCAAGTCAATAAATCTTATGGATTGCAGTTCTCAGAGATGTGCAGTTCCAAATGAAGGCTCTGTCCCTACTATTTTCTGATTGGTTTCTTATAATGAGCAAAGAGTTCAATCTGAGTTTAGAGCCCATATGTTATGGATTAGTTATAGGTAATGCTTTGTGTAGCCAGTATGTCAGCATCAGTATTACTAACCATATAATTCCTGCACACCGCTTTATGTTCTTCTGAAAAGTTAAACCTTTCTCCTTGCTCCCACCTGCCTTTTCAGTCCTGAGCATGCAATGCACCTGCACACACATGCACACAATCAACATGGTCACTGTGAACATAAACATACGAAATTAAATTATGACTTAGACTTGAATACTTCATGCTCGTGGCACACTATTGCTTAGCTGAATGGTTCAAAGATGGGGGTGTAATTCATTCTGCAACAATCAACGTCGATCCTTTGGACTATTTGAACTGAAACTGAGGAGGGAAATTAGTCTCTCTAGGAGTGCCTGAAGCTGTATGATGTAAAATTCAGGAGTTTCCGTCAGCCATCATTTCCACTGTCTGAACTAAAAAAGGGGAAAAGTCTATCTTCAGACAGAAAGGAAAGACTGAAGCATATGCACAAAGCAGAGGAATCCAGAGAACCAAGAGCACTGAGTTGCTGTGCCCATTCATTCTTCAGCTTTTGTTCTTGTCACTGGATTTCCTCAGACACCTTGCTGCAATTCCTTGTTTGATTTGTTATTCTGAATATTTGATTTATTGGATTTTTCACCAAAATACTACTAACAAACATACAATTAGTAATCAAAGAATTACACATGGGAGTTGGGGAAAACACCACCATATGAATCAGGCTCGTGGATTAGAAATGTAGAGCCTGGCTTATTAAAATAATTAATTATATATTGAGTCTGGGCTATATTCCCGTGCTATTTTCTGGTCTTCCTTCATTTTCTAAAATTGTAGTAGACTATTTTTGAACATGTAAACTTTGTCTGTGTTGTAACAGAAACAGTTATGAATGCATTAGCCCTAAAATGGGGACTGAGTAGCAAAATTTGGGCTGGACCTTCCTTCACCAAGTCCGTAAGGACACCGGCAGCACTTGTAAGCACTAGAGAAGTGTCTGATCCTTTGCGGGAGAACAATCACAGAGAGCTCCCTGGCACCAGAGGTCCGAGGGGGAAACCTGTGGGGATGCAGGGCTGGTGCGTCCGGAGGGGTCTGAGGGCTCTGAGGGCTGTTCAAACACGTCTGAGGGAACATGTGAGGTGTGTAGGCTTTGGTTGGCCTAGGAAGTAGGAGTTATATCTATAAAAATGTGATTACTTTAGTCTCAGCATGATGAAAATTAGTTCACTTTGATCTAATCCCAGAAAAAACATTTGGAAAATAATGGGACAGAGTAGAAACTCAGAAAATAGAAGTGATAAAGGAATACCAGGAGCAACAACAGAAAAAGATCACTGAGAGATAATCAGAATATTTAAAAAAAAACAACAAAAAACCCTGAGAAAAGTCCGTTTTTTATTGCCACGTAACAAATTACCACAAAGTGAGCATCAAACAACACTCATTCGTTATTTCACGGTTCCTGTGGGTCAGGAGTCTGGGTGGGTGGCTCAGCTGCACCCTCTGCTCAGCTCTCACCAAGCTGGTGACAAAATGCCAGCTGGGCTGTCATTCTCATTCAGTGCATGGGCCCTTTGTCCAACCTCATTTAGGTTGTTGGCTGAATTCAATTTTTTGTGTGTGTTCCTAGAACTCTTGCCACTGTTGTTGCAGTTACAAAACTAGCTTTCAGCCCCTAGCAGCCTTGTAGTCAGTTTGCACCCTGGTATTCTGTTTCTTTTTGGAGAGAGAGGGAGAGAGATGGTTCAGTTCACCGGTTATATAAGTCACTCTCCTACTGGGGTAGAATGATTATTCAGAAATATTATTTAGCAGAATTCACATGAAAACTTGAAGACTAAAGTAAAATATATTTTTGGCCGAGGGAGGGCAGAAAAAGCGTTCTCTGTTATGTAAAAATGAGTTTGGAGGGTGGGTAGATTACATGTATAGGTAAGAATGTAGATGGCAATGTGTAGGCATCGTGCTTGGATCATTAGGTGAGAGAGTTTAGACAAAGAAGAGAATATGCAGACAAAGGCATACTCTCTGGGCCCTATAGCATGCAAGATGAGTCTAGATCAAAGTGGACCACGGAGAAGCAGATACAGAACTAAAACCAATATATTCTGATATTATGTAATCAAAGAGACGATGTCATTAAAGAAAAATATTATAAATATACAGAATGTTCCCTAGAGTCGACTACTGTATTTGACAACATGCAAGCCCTGGTATCTTCAAATAAATGATTTCAACAGAGCAATAGAGATGGAAGATAGTTGGAGGTGGCTGAAGGTGAAATTAGAGATGAAGGTGTGGAGACATAGTCTGTGGGTGTATGTGTGCGCAGGACGATTGTGTTTTACCTACAGAGGGATGGGGTAATTGCGATTTGTTTTATTATTCATTTATTGTCTACATAAGAGTTACTGAATATGGGGACAATATTCTACTACATCACTTATTAATTGGGTAAGTATAAGTAATTTTTTCTAAATCCCTGTGACAGCTTTATTCAAATATAAAATAGAAGTATTACTTACACCTATTTTAGGTTACTGTGAGAAGTGAAAGTATTAACACATACAGAGCACTTAGAATGGTGTCTAAGATGTAGAAGAAACTCATTTATTGTTAACTGCCATTATTTTTACTACTGTAGCTGTGTATCCCCATATTCATCTTAGTATCTTCATGTATAAAATATGTTCCATATAAATTATTGTGAATTTATAAGTATACGACTGATCGAATATTTTTTGCCTCTGATTTCAGTTCATAAAAAAGTCAGAGGAACCAGTCTAATCTGTATTCAAGGCTGTGGTAATTGTTGTAGAACTCTAAAATTTACAAAAATCATTGAATTCTAGATATAAAATGAGGAAATGTTATGACATGTAAAATAGACCTCAATAAAGCTGCTAAAATAAGCCTAAATGAACAAGACTAATTTCCCATACAAATGTACCCAATGTAACATGGGGGAGAGATGTTCTCTTGTCCAAATTCCAAGTGAACAATTCTGATGGAAGAGGGGTAGTACTCTCAATGCCTTTACTTCTCTTGCATGCAACTTAGTATTTCTTTAAAATTTCAAGAAGACCTTATACTTTTTTGGATTTTTGAGTGAATCTTTAATGTTCAGTCATTCTTACAGATCATTACTTTTTGCATTAATAAGTATGTTCTGTAAATTTCTGCATCACAAAATATTATTTTAAGATACAGCATGGTCATCTTCCCAAGATGGGCTCAGTCATAATTTTAAAATAAAATGTAATGGAAAATATTAAATTACATGTAGAAATTGTAATTGTGATAATGTGTTTTATAGGCTCCTATGCTCTTAGAGTTGGCAAAGTCCTTGGCAATCTCAGGAGCTTGGAGATATTGCAGTTTTCTTTGCAGACCAATTTTACTCAGCACTATAGTTGGTGACATTCTCTGGGCTATGTATCAAATAAAGATTTATTCAGAGCTCACTTCATTCCAACAAGGATTTAAAGTGGTTGTACCTAAATTATTGGACCATAAATTCTGTTTTGGAATGTCACGCTATTGAACAATTCTATACCAACGCCATTTTCTGAATGAAATAGAAGACATATTAAAAGCTTGAAATAATTTCTAAAGCAATGTGCTTATTTGACACACTGAATTTTTTGGCCATATACAGAGTTCAAAAATGCCCCTTTTTATTACAAAATCTTTTATTACAAAATCATAAGCATATAATTCTGTAGCATAACAATATCACACTCAAGCACACCATATGGCATTTTAGGTGAGATATTCAAATTAAAACTATCAATTACTACACCTATATCATTACCCTACCAACCACATTCAGCAGGTGTTACTTCTGCCAGACCCTTTATGTGTGTGTGTATTATGTGTGTGTGTATTATATGTGTGTGAAAAAGGTGAAACTTAACCACTTATTTCTCAAGCATGACATCATACTTAATATATTTTTCCCCAAAATTAGATGTAGAATAGCAGTGTAAACTACAGTTTAGAAATAAGGGCTGTTTTTACAGCTCAAGTTCACTATTAATTAGCTCTGCGAGGCTAAACAAGTGATGAAATCTTTTGGTTCTCTTTGTCATATACTGCTGGTAGGGACTATAAAACCTAATTCATAGGGTTATTTTAATGATTAATATAAAATATAAAGCATAATACAAAGCATGCCAGATAGTGTATGGTACAAAGTAAGGGCTTAATTAAAGTTAACTGTGATAATAATGACAGAAACAAAAAATGAGTAAGATATAGTCTGACCTGGTGTTGTGGCTAAAACTGTATTTACATGATTATAGAATGAATTCTTCATTTATGTTATTAGCTCAACAGCCTAATTTTCTTTTGTTAAATCTGAGCATTTGATAACATTCCAAATACTGAAGGAATAGGGAAAACCAATATTAGACTTACTTATTCTGAACATTTTTTGCCAGATCATCTCTTTCAACTTTTCAGTTAAAGCCTTCTCTGTGAGACAGGTAAAAAAAACTAGAGTGGTCATAGCAGTGGCTTAGAACATCCTGTGTTCCAACTAAGTTAAAAAAAAAAAAGAGAGAGAAATAGAAAAGAATAACAGGAGTAAGGTGATGCATTATCTTCTTAACGTTTTGTCTGGTTCCACTCATTTTTCAGTTTTCGCAGAAAGAATTGGCCTTCACTCAAAGGGAAGATCAGTTTAATTGTTGGTGTTATCAAAATAATTTAAAACAATCAGATTCATTTTTATATTGATTTGAAAGTTAATTTGTTTTTAACATGATTTTTAAATCAATTTTATTGTTATTCTATGACAGTTGTCCCAATTTCCCCCCCTTGGCCCTCCTTCGCCCGGCCCACCCCCCCACTCCCACAGTCAGTCCCCACACTGTTGTCCACGCCCACGGGCCATTCATACATATTCTTCATCTAGTCCCTTCCCCATGATTTTTACACCTGTTATAAATAATTCATAAGAGAAAGGTCTTCCACATGATAACCAAAAACTCATATGCATGAACAGATATACCTATGCCATTATAACTGGGTCAGTTCAGCTCCCTAGGGAGAAGTTTTAAGCTTTTGAGTTTGGGTAAGAATAACCTACTATAACCCTTTTACGTATGTATAAGGGAATCAAATAAAAAGATAACTGAACTCACACTTCTCTTTCAAGTCAATTTAGATGCAATTATTTCTTTTTTCCTTTAGTTTGCACTCAGAGGAGTAACTTTCTTCCCCAAACTGAATAACTAAGATCCTTGAGAATATGGGAAGGTGTGGAATCCAAGGAACAAGCAGAAAGACCATTGATAGAGGAGAAACACTGTCTCTATTGAGGGAGGGAATAAAACTTAAGTCAAATATAGAAACGTCCATATATTTAGTGCTAGAGTCTTCTCATCTGAATATCTCTCTTTCTCTGAAATCTCATTTCAGGATCATGAAGCCACACAATCATACTTCTGAAGAAAATTAATTTATGTTTGTTTCATCTCTTCACTCATTTCACAAACAATTATTAACTGTCCACTCTATGTGTCAGGTATCATGCTGGTGATAGAGAAATGTAAAACAGGAACGGGCAGTTTGGTAAGAAAGACCAGCATTAAGGGTATCATTGCATAAATAAATGTATAATTAAATTTTCATCTGTTTTTAAAAAGTGGTGCATGCAAGAATTCTGTGAGTAAGTAGAACTTCAAGTGAGGAATAAAAATTGATAGTAAGCATCAATCTAAAAGTGAAGAAAAGGGTACCCAGGCCATCACATCCAAGGACAAAATGCAAAAAATCCTGACGAATTCAATGCAGGGAAAGATGCTGACATGGTTGGGGGTGGGTTGGGGCAAAGCATAAAGATGGAGAAAAGTGAGCTTTCGGTGTTTTGAGGCCATGTTCCACTCTGAAAGGAAGGCTAAAGGTGTGCATTTTATCCTAATGGAAATGGGAAGCAATTTGGCACTTTCCTTGTCTCATAATAAGAAGTACAAGACGTGGGCAACAGCTCAGTGACGGCATTGCAGATCCAGGCTTTTCTGCTTTGCGTCCAGCCTCACTGAGCGTGTAGGGTGTGTCTTCACATCTCATCCCAATACTCATGCCCTGCCGCCTCTGAGTCAGGCCAAGACCTCTCTCCAGAAGGGTCCCTTGGTCTTTTGAGTCCAACAAATGGATCAGGTGGCAGTGGCCATATATGTTGAGTTGTCCTCGGGGTGGTCACCTGAGGAGGATTGTCAAGATAATGATTTCTTGGAGAGGGCTTTTTTTTTTTTTTAAACATTGTACCAGTCTCTCTGGAGCAATAGTTTACCAGTGTCCACCTGTAACATTGTCTTATCAGTCTGCCTTCTGAAACCAGAAATGATTTTAGAAACACATTTCCATATCTTTCTTTTAATACCTCCTCCTCCTCCCTATGTAGACAGCTTACATGGCATTCAGTTCCTTGCCTTCCATATGCATATGATTTAATTATGGGAGGATGCTAAATCACAGAGGTCTGTCAGACCATGCTGGCACAGCATGGGAGTTTTCCATGTTCATCTTTTCTCTCCCTTCAAATTTATATTAATGGCCATCATTCCTCAGGAAGCTTCCCTAAGTAGTACTGGCGACCAAGAATAAGAGAGAAATAAACTATATATATCTTCAGGCAAGGAATGGAGGCTGCTAAACTGCCTGAATGCAGACTTAAGATGCTCCATTCAAGCCTCATATGGCAAAGTTTTTTCTGTTTCATAAACTAACCACATATGTCTTGCCCAACTTATCTTGTACAGAAATGAAGGGATTAGCTATTCGACCACAGAGATAGCAATTCAGAAATAGAACAACTTTGCATGGAAAAAAACTACTAATAGGCATTTGAAGAGCCAGAGAATTTCTTTGAACTGAATTATAAGAAGTAGAACATGAGAAAACACATTTGTTTAGCTCCAATAGAGTGTGTACCACATTTAAATGGGAAAACAACTTATTTTAAGATAGCACACTCTAAGATGCTCCACTTATCCAATCCTTGACTTTGATGAGGATTTTATGAAGACTAAAGAAAGTTATTAGAAATAAACAAATTCACATCATAAAATTGGAATGACATAGAGATATCTGTTCATCTATACATGTGTATTGACACAAATGCATTGAAACAACAATCTACACAAAGTCCAAAATCACCTGAAGAGTTGAGAGAATCTTTGGTCATTGTGGCTACAAAAAACGCCCTCGACTGATATCTTTCCTCCACGTCCTACTGACCTAGTTGTGTGCCTCCCATCATTTCTGTCCTAGAGAATCAACTCTGATGTTGTTTTTGTGCTGCCTGGGCCTTAAATATCAGTTTGTTCCTAGGAATTTTCTCAAATCTTACCTGACGCTACTTTGTTAGGACAGTTTATTTACCATGTACTCTTAATAATGTGGCAGTTGCCACTGAGCGATGCAAGGCCTGGTTTCCATCTGTCACTCTCTGTCTCTGCCTCTCTGTCTCTGCCTCTCCATCTCCCCTTCTCCTCCCCTGAACATGCTCTCTGTGCCGGTGCACGGAGTTTTCTGCTGTGCTGTGATGAAGGCAGGAGAATTGTAATTCTTTTAGTGGCAGGAAACAGTCACTTCTAATTAAGACCAGATTTGACCGGGTTTTCCTCATTAAACAGACATGCGGATGTTATGATTCTTTCTGTGAAAACCCATTATAAATGATGGGTTGCTCATGATTTTAGAACACTTTCAAAAATGACTTATTTTTATGTTTAATCATCAAATGTTTCATAACAATTTATTCTCATGTATAAAGAGAGATACATTACACATTACTTATGAGTGGACACACTAAAGTATTTATCATATTCTACTCCTAGTAAAAATTGCAAAGATTAAGGACCTCATAAAAATTAAGGTGCATGCTAATGTCTATTAACTTGAATGTTAAAAGATAACAAATTTGATTAAAATAAATATAAAATTATATGTATACAATTCAACTAACATTCAATTTTCCTTATCTCTTGGGAGTTGAATTTTGTGAGGAAAAAGCTGAATATTCTAAATAAGTGAAGCATGTATTAAGATAAATGGTTTTCTTAACCATTTAAGATGGATGAGTTTTCTTAAATTAAAAAAACTGAATTTTAAAGTACATGTTCATTCTTTTTTTTAATTTTAAATTCTTGTGTCTACTTTTTAAAACAACTTTGAGATACCTTCAACATATATAAATTTTACACATTTAAGTTATACAACTTGATGTTTAGATAGATGTATACACTGAAAAAAAGATTACTACAAGCTCAGTAACTTATTCCCTCATCTTTACAGTTACCATTGTGTGTATATGTGTTTAGAAGATTTAAGATTCATCCTCCTAGCAAATTTCAGTTATGCAATACAGTATTGTTAACTATGGTCACTACGCTGTGCATTAGAACTCATTCATCTTACTTGGCTGGAACTTTGTGTCCTTGACGAACATCTCATGTGCCTCTCCTGTTCCTGGCAAGCACCATTTTACACTCCGCTTCTATGTGTTTGACTATTTCTAATTCTACATATGAGATCACACGATATTAGTCTTTTTTTCTTATTCCTCACCTGAGAACATATTTTTATTGATTCCAGAGAGAGAGAGAGAGAGAGAGAGAGAGAGAGAGAAACATCAGTGCAAGAGAAACACCAGTTGGTTGCCTCTCCCACACAGCCTGACCAGGGACCGAACCGGCAACACAGGCAGGCATGTGCCCTGACTGGGAATCAAACCTGTGACATTTCGGTTTACAGAACCATGCTCCAGCCACCTGAGCCACCCAACCTGGGCCTGACATTTGTCTTTCTGTCAGACTTACTTCATTTAGCATAAAATCCTCCAAGTTCAACCATGTTCTCTCCTAAAATGTCATTCTTTAACCCCTTATTTTTCAAAGAGAGAAACAATTATTAACCCTATTTAAAGAACACATGTTGAAGATTTCTGAGACTTAATCAGTATGGTCCAGAATAACATTCCCAAAGCTCTCTGTTAAACTATTGGCAGGAGCGAGCAAAAACATATCCTTTAGCGCCTTGGTCACAGCCAATCAGAAGTATCACATATCTTTCGTATCCGTTCCAGTAATGAAATAATGATTTAAACTATGTAATGCCAGTAAAAAATGACAAAGACAAAACAAAATAAATTTCTACTTTCTATGTTCATATTTTCTTATATCAAATCAATTCCAGAAAGCTTCATGCGTGTGTTCTGGATGTGCCATCGGACATGAAAAATACACTCCAGCTTCCAAATAGATTTTATTTTTCAAACATACACCTACATAATCTTGGGAGTACCCCTGGATCTGACACTTGGAATTAGAGAGAAATGTTTACTCTGAAGACTTTCTACTTGAAGTTTGAATAAAAGTTGATCAGAGAATTCAGTGAAGGGGAGGCATTCTAGGCTGTAAAAATGCCGACCTGCATGACAACAAAGTTTGTACGAAAGGCTGACTAGACAACGACAAGCAGGGCCGTGCAGGTGGAGGCCCCACTGCAGGGGGTACCTCGCTGGTGTCTTTGATTTTATCCTTTCAACGGCGCAAAGCCATCGAAACATTTCGCGAAGGGATTTCCATGATATTATTACACTTCAAAACCATCTCTTGATAGGATAAAAGGTGTATTTGAGACAACTGACCATGATATAGAAATACAGGTGCAGAGGCTATTCTGGTGTTTAAGATGAGAAGTAATAGCCCAGTGACAGGGCATAGAATTCAAAATTATTTCACATTATAGGCATAAAAGTCACATCAGTTTCCTCGAGTGTAGGGATAGGAAGAGAATGGAATGTAGGATAAAATGTTTTGGGATTGAGGAAGAAGACAAATTCAACCATGCTCTATATGCCAACTGCTATGAAACCAACTCATCACTGTAAATGTATGAAGTTCTGGAAAATTATTTGATCATGAGTATCGTTTATGTAGTCCAAAATGCAGTCCAATTTTTATTTCAAATTAACAAACACAAATCAAATTTTAAAAATTAATCCAACACAAAGTAATATTTTGTCTAACTAGGATTGTTTTAGGTGAAAAGGAAGGCAAAAATGACAAAATATGCAGTCCTTAATAATTGGGGTTGTATGTGTGAATTGGAATTTGACAAATAGCATTTACATGCGTATATGACGAGTGCCATGTATTGGGAAATGGTTGACTTCGGACTAAGATGTTAGAAAGATCTTCTTAGCAGGGAGCTTGAGGTGGACTGTGAGAGAGAAAAAGTCTCTAAAGAAGATGCTCCAAGTGCAGAAGGAAGAAGGAGTGCAAACATAAGATGGCACCGTGCCTGGCACACGCAGGAGACACCGGAAGAACAGGTGAGCGGAGGGACCTCTCTTCTACAGAAGAGCAGCTGGGGGAAAGTAATTAGGTTGTAAATGCTCTTGAAAGGCAGGTTTTCACTTCTAGACTCCAACTTGTTGAAAGCCGTGGAAATAGTATTAAGAAAAGAATAAGAATTCTAAAAATAGCTTCTGAATAAATTTGAGGAAAGGGTTATTAAATTTGAGCTGAGTGAAGGATTCTCTCAATTGCAAGTGTCAGAAAACCAGGCTCAAACTGCCTTAAAGAGTAAGTGAATTTATTAGGTTGTCTCAAATGAAAAATCTAGAGGTAGAGCTGTCTTCAGGCATGGATAATAAAGGAATTAACTCTAATTTTCTAACAATCTATGTCCTGTTATGTTGGCTTGTCTTTTTTAATTGTGTGGCTATACGCATGGTTACAACACAGCTACCGGTGGTAGCTGGAGCTAGGAGGTTTCTTATTTTTGTCCAAATATGAACTTTACACTAATTGGTCTATCCTGAACCAGAAGCTGGAGACATGAGAATCTCACATGCTGATTGGCATAGGACTGAGTTATTATCTATTTCAAAAGACAAAGCTTTGGCAAAAGGTTGAGATTTTGTAAAAGTTACCTGTTTCCAAACAATAAAGCTATACACTGAAAGTAAGCCTGGGTATAAATATTAGGAAGTAACTGGAAATAGTGAGTATCTAACTTTTCCATAAGCAGAGAGAAGCAGGGCAAATTCTTGTTTTTTCTATATGCTTTTCTTTTGCTAGTGATTACAGTTTCTATTTACATGAAGTGGTTAAATTTTATAAGAATAGATTACTCATAATCTTTCACTTTTGAAACTGACTTTATGATAAAGATGAGTAAAAATAAAATTAATCTTAATACTTTCTGGGCTTTTCTGCCTATGAAAAAAAATAGCTAGTTTCTAATTCATGAACAATTGTAATTAAATTGCAGTAAAATAAAGCAAATCAAGTCTTTGGCATATTCACTAAAACACTGGTGTATAATTCCCTGTATGACTTAGAGTAAGCACACTGGCAGGACATTGCTTTTAGTACTAGAAGAGCAGGTCTTCCAAAACTTCCTTCCTTATCTGCTTCATGTTTAAACAAACTCAATTAAAGCATGAAATAGGAAGAAAATCTGTGAATTAGTAAGCAGTATGTAACAGACATGCTAATATGTGGCCTCGTCGAATTCATCAACAACCTTATGAATTGTTGCAGAGGAGGTAGTTATTACCCAGATAAATTAAATAACTTGCCACGGTTCACACAAATTAAGAAGTGGTAGAACCGGAGTATTAAACCAAATAGGATACCTGAGAAGGCAATTCCTACACTACTTTGTTGCTTTAATTTAGTAACTTACAGGGTTTTCAAGAGATTCAAAATCTATCTCATTAATTTCCTGATAGAGACTTCCCAATAACCTTGCCTTTTGGATCTACTTCTTGGCACATGACTTTGAATAAGTAGAACTGGCATTTATTGCCCACGTTCTCTTTGCAGCAGATGACCAGACCTCTGCCGCTGGTGAAAACATCAGTTTAGACCTGCATTCCCTGTGGACAGATCTGACCTCTTGCGTAATTAATAAAATGGTGTTAGCATTCTTGTATCTAAGCCTGAATACTTCCCCGTCTTTCCCCAGCACCCTTTAAGGGCCCCCGGAGTTCAACTGACTTCTTTGTTCCACTATTTAAAAGATTAAAATGGCAGAATTTGCTAAGAATTACAAGAGCCTGGTTTATATTCACAACAAGGATTTCATCACGAATACATATTTTTTGGAAAGCATATTTTGACATGTTATATAGATCAGGGAGTGATAGTAAATTGGGAAGAAATAGAGAAAGATAAACTTTGCTTCATGGGTAGGAAAGCTTCAGAGGAAAAAGATCAGAAATATATTCTTCTCTCTTGCTCCCAATTATGCTAGAACACAGTGCGGGAAAACCTGGTTTGTCTCTCCCTTGTATTTCGCTGTCAAAGTTATACTTTAGGAATTCTTTTCTTAATTCAGGGTTCTGTGCCCTTGTGTGTATGGGGGGGAGGGGGGTGCGCGCACACGCGCACGTGCACACATTGCTTAGGCCTCCAAAATATGCCTTTTGGGCCTCTTTCAAAAGCAAGCTTTCATAGAGTATTATGTCATAATAATTTCTTTATTGGAGTTATTGGCAGTGGCATTTTTTAAGCAAAAAACATTACGAGAGAGCTAACAAATTAATTTTTCCTCACTTAAACACCTCTCCTGAGGACTGCAGGGCCTGTGTGTATGCTACCTCTGCTTCACGGTGTGTTTCTCTGCAGAGAAAGTAAAACCCAGGGCTGTTTTGCTTCCAGTTGCTAAGAGGAAACATGAGAAGTTTCCCTGGTTAACAAAGTCACCTGATCACCCCTAGCTATCCGGATTTGTAAATGTCAGCGCACTTGTTCACACATTTCCAACTTCTAAGACACCTATGATGACTTGCTTGAGTGCTAAGTTTTTCTTTTCTCTGACCTGTAAACTCTAAGTGTTTGAAGACCGCTGGAGAATCGAAAGCTGGAATTTCCCCCAAGGAAGTTGCTTAATCAACCCCATTCAATATATTTACATCTATGTCAGTTGAACCACTTGCTGTGTTGCCTTTAAAGCCTGTTTTCTCTTAAAGTGCATTTTTCCCTTTTAAAGTCAGTTGAGTTCCTATGAGTTGAGTAGTAAATTGCAGCCTTTATTTTCTTATTAAGTGGTAAACATAGTTCAATTTGCTTCAGCAAATAGATATTAAATTCAACACTATATATCATCTTCCAGGTTTTCTCTTCTGCTTCATCTGCCGCTGATAGCTCTCTCTATGATGGAATGCCATCATATTGAGTCTCTCTTATCCTTATTTGTTTAATGACTATGTATTTTTTGCTATGATCAATGATCATATCTCACTTCTGTTTTATCTTCCTACACAGATGCATCATTTTTTCTCTTCTAATGATTATCCTTACTTTACATATTATTAAAGTTACATACCTTAGATCTCATATTAAACTCAGTAAATAGCTACTTATGAAGCCTTTTGATTTTGTATCCTTGAACCCAGAGAGGGTCTTTTCATGTTGGTAGCCCAGAAAGTGCCCACATTGCTACACGGACATTAAAAATGCTTATATATATTTATTATCAGATTTTTTTTCAAGTGACACTAGTAAAAACACTTAGAATGTATGTATACTAATACAAAGCTACCATTGAGATTTTCTCTTTTTATTTTATTTTTGCCTAACAATATAATATGAATATATTTCAAAAACATATTCAAAACTCCAAAAACATCCATTTGATAGCTTATAAAACATATCATGAATTTTCAAATTTCTGGATTCTCTTCCATCAGACTTCTATATAAATGGCAGATTTCCATAGATAGCTCCTGTTGCATCCAATGACAGCTGTAAAAATTAATCCCAAACTGCTCCTCTTGGCACAACTATTACAAGCCGCATTTTTTATGATAACTCAACTGAATTTTTCTCCCCTAAATGAAAATGACTTTGACACTATAACTGCACATTTTTCTGTCCAATCACTCTGCATAGTTTTGAGATTATAAGCAAGAGCACAGCTGAAAAGCTAGGATACCAATGTTTCAGTGGTTTTTTTGTTTCATAAAAATGAATTGTGTGTGTGCTTCAATGTCAATTAAAATAATAGCCCAGGTATTATTTGCATAAATTTCAAAAAGGGTGAAAGTTTTTAAAATATGAAATTCCTGAGAGTTAGAAACAATCCTGTGAATCGATGACAACGAGTAAAAAGGTCTAGGCAGCTCAGCTATAGTTTGTAGCTTCACTCAACTAGGATCAGAAATGCAAAACTATTATGGAAAGAAATTCAAGTTATGAAAAGAATGTGTTTGTTTTTTTTTCTACTAATACACTAAACATTGCTTCTAGCAAGGGGTACTCTAGTTCTTTCTCTGGAGGTAGATATTCTGGATATTCTATCCAAGAATCATCCCCCTTGATCTGCCTGGTAACAAGAGCTCTTACCCAGCAGGCTATGGGGTGGTTCAGAATCCCTGCCTCTAGGAACATAGTTTGGTGTCTCTCCGAACATAAAGAAGGCCCCTTGATAGGGACTGTGGAAGTTTTATTTAGAGATGACGATGAACTGTTCAGTTCCACAAACACCAAATTTACTCTCCTGAACTCCTGCTTCATGCATCACTGTTTCACAATTCTACACATGGGCAGATGAGTCTGAGTCCAGAGCCCAGCTCACATGCCTGTTCCCTGGTGACAGGGAACACCAGAAAAGCAAGAGCAAAGCATTGCATTCCAGCTTCTGTGGAGGCCATGAGGATGTATCGCCACAAAAGGGCCTACTATAGAAAATTCCACATGCATTGGAACGAGTTCAGATACTCCGCAGTCCCCTCCCCTAAATAACTAATGTCAAAAAAAGAGGTTAATAAATGAATCAAACTTGGGTTGAAATTCCAGCTCTGGTGCAGCTTAGGTATGCTCTTCTGGGAAAATTATGTGCTCTCTCTAAACATCAGTTTTTCAACTAGGAAAAAGGGGGAACACATCTTTGCTCGTTCATTAAATCGTTCTTAAATTAAAACAAAATAACAGCATATATCCACATAATAGAGTACATACTTAATAAATATTGGTGAATATTGCTTCTAAAGATGCATGGGGCTTTTAAGATTTTACGGTCTGAGGTGGGGTGTCAGGGATTGTGATAAATAATAACTGTGCTTAGTGACCAAGGCACTGGAAGAAACACTAATGATTTGGGGAAGTTCCTCCTTAGACTGGCCCCCTTCTCCAAGAACCCTGTTCAAATGAAACCGAAAGGCTATTCTGATCAAGAATGATGGGGAAATGCCTTAAAGTTAGAATAGTTTTATTACTTGCTCAAAGTATAATTAGCAGCATTTAAACTGAGTATGAAACCACCTCCCCTGGCTTTGGGATGGTTTGTATTGTACTTCAGACAACGTATTAATTGGCTTATTTCTGAAAGAATTGTAAAGAAATTATATAAAGTGTATGACATTGCACCATGTGCATAGAGGTGCATTTTCTAAATCCAGAACAGGTCTGATCTTTACTTGATGATTTGTCCTTCTCCAATATCCATACTCATTGGCAAATTACTAGAAATTACTAGCATTTAAGTCATCCACAACTTGATATTTATGAGCTATTTTCTAAAATTGTCACTATTTTAAAGAACTAGATCTGATGTTTACATGAATTAGCTGAATTATAAAATGATGATGAAAAAAGACACAGCCTGCAGCTGCCACAACCTCTGGAGGGACCGTCTTCTCACCAGGTGAAAGCCAAGACATCACTACTTCTCAAATATGTTAGACGTGGCCATTTAGCAGGGGACAGAGTGCAGAATAAATTGTTTCACTGGCATTATTAGTCTACATATGTCATTGATGTCATTATATCTTCATATATGTATACTCTCAGTTGTAAAATATATATTTTATTGGTTTAAGCTATTAGTATTTTAATACATAAAGTATTATACAAAATTTTATTGGATTTGACTCAAAAAAGTTTGCTCTGAACAGGCCAAAACACATTTTGTCAACATCTTCAAATGCTTTTAAATCTTGTGCTTTGTAAATAGCTGTTGTTCTACTTACTACAGACAATTTGATTTCAGTAGGGACTTAATAGTATCACTCAAAGGATCCAAAATTTTGTTTGTCTTCATTGTTCTCACAGTCTTTATCTGAAATTTTTTATGTAGGTTTACTGTCCCTCCTTACTACCTGAGTACAATGTAAGTACATTTATAACTATATCTGTGTAGGTAGGCCATTCATAGGTATATATCTAAATGCATACACAACTAAGTACTTAACACATTTTGTATAGAAAATGATACAAACACACAAGGACAGACAACATCATATTCATTATCATCATCATCATTATCCAATTGAGCTTGAAAATTGCCTTATAGGTAGGGCTTTGCTTAAATGAAACACATTCTTGTGAATATGTGTACATTTGCTGATATTTTTGGTCTGCGCTACATACAATGCACTTGAGCTTTGTGTGAATTCAGGCAAGTTTCTTAACCTCTTGTTGCCTAAGTTTGATCATCTCACATACCTCCTATAGTTTTGAATATTAAGGTAATTATCTTATATAAACTATTTAGTCCTTTGCTATCTCCTTGCTTTGCAAATAGTAGGTGCCACTACTATTTATTATCAATTCTAAAGCAAATAGGTGCTACTGCTATTTATTATCAATAAATGGCATCAGTCAATTCTAAATTTTATTTTATTTTTTATTTCTATTTTTTAATTTTGTCTTGGTCAATCCCAGCTCTCCGACCTTTTCCCCGTTGCTCTCCCAGGCCTCGCTCACCCTCCCTCTGCTCCACAGTCGGTCCCCGCCCTATCGTCCAGGAATTTGATAGCAGCAGTGTCTTGATTCTCTCTCTGATCTTTATATCATCTTAATTATATTATTCACATGGATTCTGGCCTCATAAGAAGTCTCCTGCCACTGCATCTACTCAGACAGTGATTATCATATTTTTGAATTTCATGAACAGAGAATTAAAATATAAAAACTTTTGTAAATTTTACATACTTATAATTTTTTCAACTAATGTTTTTCCCCACATGCACATATTCAGACTCTCACCTTCATCTCTGGTGTTCAAAAAGAATCAAGGAATAAATTATAGTCAGTTTACTTTCCATCGGTGTGAGTAGCATACGCAATAGGCATGGGTAACGGTTTCATGTGCACAAGTCTCTGGACTACAACTATCACCTATAGAAAAACGATGATAAGTGCAGTGCAAAACAAATAATGAGCATTCAGTCATGGACTATACTGTGCTCAAATTGCATTGGAAAGAATAAAAATTAGTTATAGGTATTACACCATTGAAGAGGGGCTGCCATAGTCAAGATCAGTCCAGTTTCAGCCAGAAATGTGACACTGTGGCCCTGACGGTGGCCTCCTCGGAGCGGGGCACGCGTCTACAGCATTTTTGCCTTTCATTGTTCTAAACAAAATTCAATTTAAAGTTATAATTAGTAAACCTCATAATGGAAACAAAAAAAATAGCAAAAATTCTAGTAAATGAATTAAATTGCTTTTCAATGTGAGTAACTGGGCATGGGAAGAGAATGAACATAACTTTCCCAGCGAAATAACTGATAATTATCTGAAAACACCCTACCAATCCATTTAGAACTTTTTTTTAATGTCAGCTAATGTTAAAATAATAATCAAAACATGTATAAAGGGTTGAATTCTGGTTTGAGCATGAGGAGCTCTGTATACCCGCTTCCAAGTAAAACTGGTGAAATTACCTAAAAAATGGGCCTCTGGAAATGGGCCAAGGTAATACAACAACTGAAACAACATGTATTCAAAGAAATGTGCAAAAATACGGCAGGAAGACAGGATTCTGTGCTATTTGAGCCAAGGGCCATCCTTCCTTCTCCCTCCTGGATGATCTGCATTTGTCTTTCTCTTTTTTTCCCCCAGAACTTTATACAAATAATAATATAAAATATATTCTTTTGTGATGGGCTTATTTAATTCAATATATTAATTCTGAGATACAGTCATGGAAGTAACATTAATTATTCCTTTTTATTGCTGCCTAGTATTCATTATATAAATATGCACATTTTGTTTACTTTTTTATGGGGCCATTTAGACTTTTTTTACCTTTGGCAACTCTTAATAAAGCTTCTATTAGCACTTGTGTACAGATCTTTATATGGACATGTTTATTTCATTTTGCTTAGGTAAATTTCTGAGAGTGAAATACTATCAAGTAGATATACGTATGAATATTTTCAGTCTTACAAAAAATTCCAAAACTTTCCAAATAGTTTTATTGCCTTACATTTGCACAATTAATGATGAGTGTTCTAATTACTCAAGATCTTAATCAACAATTGTGGAGCTTTTTTCAGTTTTTAAAAATTTTAGCCATTTTAATGGGTGTATATTGGATTATGGTATTAATTGGTCCCAATGACTAAATGTGTTTATTTTATGTGTTTATTGTCCATTTATATCTCTTCTTCATAAAGAGTGTGCTAAAATATTTTACCCATTTTATAAAGTGAGTTGTTTGCCATCTTATTATTGAGTTAGAAGAGTTCTTTATGTATTCGTGATACAAATGTTGTTAAATGCGTGTAGCAAATACTTCCTTCAAATCTCTGGCTTGCCTTTTCATTTGTAATGGTAAATGTCAAAGAAAAAATCTTTTAATATTTTAAAAGTTCTATTTTTAAATTTCAGTTCATGCATTTGTCCTACATAGCTTTTTTTCAGTGCAGTTGCAATGAGTTCTACTGAACTTTCTTCTAGAAGACAAAGCTTTTTTACTTTATATTTGTTACATGATCATTGGTCTAGCCACTGAATGTAAAATGACAATAGTTGTTACTATTTTCTAATTGTGCCCTAACTACCAGGCCCTGGGATTATACCCTAAGAATCCCAAAACACCAATTCAAAAGACCCTATGCACCCCAATGTTCATAGCAGCACAATTTACAATAACCAAGTATTGGAAGCAACCTAAATGCCCATCAGTAGACGAGTGGATCAAAAAACTATCATGCATTTACACAATGGAATACTATGCAGCAGAAAGAAAGAAAGAGCTACTGCCCTTCATGACAGCATGGATGGAACTAGAGAGCATCATGCTAAGTGAAATAAGCCAGGGAGCAAAAGACAAATAACATATGATCTCACCTATAAGTGGAACCTAACCAACAAAACAAACCAACAAGGAAGATATAACCAGCAACGCTGAAAGAAAAAAGAAACCAACAGAGTCAAGAGGGAAGAGGGGTGCGGGGAAAGGGAAGGGAAGGGTCAAGTCAAGGAACATGTATAAAGGACCCATGGACAAAGCCAAAGTGGGGAAGGATTGAGGGAGGGAGGGAGAGGAGGGGGGCAGGGGAAAGTGGTGGTGGGAAGGTGGAGACAAATGTATTTGAACAAAAAATAAATAAATAATTTAAAAAAATTTTATAATAGAAAAAAAAATTGCATGAATGAAAAGTTATATGTAACAGCTGGAGCACACCAAACCTGTTTGTGGCCCTCAAAAATTCCATATTCTCCTTTTAATATTTTATATACAGAAATAAATGTATGTTTGGCTTATAGAATTTTTAACAACCCTCTTGCACATATATCCTGCTTTCCCTACTACATGGATAAAGGGTCTTTCGGTAAGTAGTTGTTGGTGATTCTTAATACCATGCTATTCAGAATATAGCCCATGGACTATGCCAGCCCCCGAAGGGCTGGTTTCCCACCTGCCTTGAGGTGGATATCCAAGTTCAGAGTACGTGTTAAGAAATTTTATAGCGATTTTACTATTTCATGATAACCAAAGAAGTGATCAGTTTCTTTTGTACATTGTAGTTTCCAAAAGGGTTTATATGCAAAATTTTTGGAGTTGCAATAAAGTCTGCTTCTTTGCCATAAATAATTTGAAAAGCAGTATGTCGAGTCCACATTTTACACATTAAATACACGCGTCTTTTTACATTAGTGAAATGGCGCTAATTGTCCTGAACCAACTCATACACCCAATAATTTGCCTTCATGATATTTCTGTTAGTACAATGCAATTTTATTTCCATTCTTTATAATTAATGCATATTACTTCACTATGTAAGTACACTATAATGTATGTAAAATAATTCCTTTATCAAAACACATATTATTTCTATTTTTGGCATAATACATTAAAAACCTTTCCACACATATAGATATATGTGAGCTGTACTTAGGATAGCTTTGTAGAAGTGTAATTACCAGCTCAATATATGTACATAATTAAAAGTTGACCAATGCCCTTCCAAAAATTCTTATTCAAAAGTCTTTCTCTTCCAATTATGGCTGTGACAAACTAGTTTGCAGCCAAGCAAATTTCCCACCAGGAAGAACTAGAAAACGAGGTGCAATTGTAAAAATCTGACTGAGAGCATTGAAGGAGAATGAAGGCAGCCCGAGGATTCAGGAAGTCATGGCACTCCTCTGACAACACCTGGAGGACAGGGCACTGAGGGGGTGTCCCACATTCCACAAATACTTCTCCTCTGGAAATATTAACTGACTCTTCAACAGAACAAAGTATAATATGAATTTTATTCTCACCTAATGATCATGGTGTTGACTCAAAATAACGACCCATGTTCCCAGAGCCCATTGGGGAAGAAAATACTGCCTGAGTCCAAAGTTAGCCACTTAATTAGCTCGTGAAGAATTGTCCAATTTCCTTGAACTCTTGGAACTGACCTTTCTTACTTGAAAAATGGGAATAGTAATATCTAACTCACAAAATTATTAGGAGGAAATATGAGATATTAAGTTTTTTAAAAAATTAGCCCAAGAAGAGTGCTCACTCAGACATTAATATATTTCCTCACCAATTTCCTAATTTCCTTAGACTTTGTTCAAGATGATTTTTGGTCTTCTCTCTCTCTCTCTCTCTCTGTCTCTCTCTCTGCAGAGCAGCAAGCTGGACATCATTGCTTTATTATTTCAGCTGCTTAGGGAGGCGACAAGTTAAATGCCTGCCAGGCTTAGTTGCTTTCTCCAAAAGAAGTCTGCTTACCCATCCTTCACAGAAAGTCTGTTTTCTGAGTCAATAATGGATTTAGTTCCCACTGGGTTTAGTCAGTTGCCACGGGTCTCAGACAGTCTGGGCCTTGAAGCTTATAGTTCAATTTAGTGCTTTCATGCACTGATTCCAGGTGGTGAATTTGCCTATGTTTTCTGTATAATCTGAGATTGTGGCGTTAGGGAACATACGCACATCTAGGAGGGTTAAAAAACATACTTATGCTCACCTGTGTGCTCTTGGTAGTACATGGCAGACATTTCTCCAGCCCCCACACTTGGGAGGACCATAAGAAGCACCAGGGTCTTTGCAAACCCTGCTAACTAATTCCTCACCCAGGAAAGCATGTTGCCTGCGTGTCTTGCAAGTCTACATTTTCTGCCAAAACCTTTAGGTAGCCAATGGTTTTCTCGGGTTTTGAGGCAACTTGTATCCCAAGGATCTCAGATCCCAAGGAATCTGAGAGCCTACAACAAATACCACTAGTCCATCCCAAGGCAAGTTATTGTCTTTTGACTTCCTGGTTCCATTTCAGAGCCATGTGTGTTGTCATTCTACACGCAGAGCCTTAGCAAAGGGCACCGGGCCACTCATTTGTGGAACTGGCTCAAGGAATGAGATGTTTTGGTTCATTCTTAGTTGCTGCAATTATGAAGCCTGTCACTTCCTTTAATGCGTCCCTTATGATATAATTCCTCTCATTCCACAAACACAACTGAGCTTCTTCTATTCCTTCGTAGGCCAACATCCATCCTCCCTTTCTGCAGAGAATCATGGTACTTACTCTTCTGACCAAAGGTGTCACCACCAAAATGCCCATGTTCCATTGGCAAATTTGAATTAAAAGTTCTATTTTCATTTGAAAACATACTTTGCACAGTATGTAAAATAACCTTACTTCAATCACTCTGCTGAATTAGTTACAGTTTTGATCTGCTTAAGGGGAACAATGCTTATCCTTTCTTTTCCAGGCTTTTGTTTTTTTAACTCTGCGGGAGCTTCATTTCTTCATTGTTCTCATTCTCTAGCAAACCTGCAATTGAGTGTTTGTTTTGTTTTGAAGTGAGTAGGGCACTGCGGATGAAATGGCATCAAGAACTCCTATAACAGAGAGAATTTAGGCAAAGGAAAGAAATAGTCCCAAATATACCCTCTTTTGAACTCTGAGAAATACTTCTCCAAATGAACATTGGAAATTACAATACTGGAATCATTTGAAAATATTGTGATTTAAAATATGAAAAGTAGTACAGTGTGAATGTTGCTGTATCAAGATAATTAAGCCTTCATTGTCATGTGAGACCCAGTTGGTTTAATTTTGAAGGCACTACGAACACAGCATATGAATGGACTTGGAGCAGACTGCTTCCCTAGAATTTCAGCACAGCCACATACCAGCTATTTGACAACTACTGGGTGTCTCCACGTCCCTGTGACTTGGTGTCTGTACTTATTTGAGTTGGGCTGATTAGTTAATGCATGTAAAGTACAAACAATAATACCTGGCGCATAGCGAGGATTCAGTAAGTGTTAGATATAATTTAGCAAAATAATTGTGGTATTTCAGAATTTATTTATAAGAATATCATTCAGTTCATTGATATTGGTCATTTAAATATGATTCATATTGCAAAACATTTTGATATTTGTTTTCAGATTGTTATATGGGAAAGGAAAATAGACATGGGAAAATGCAGTAATGATAATATACTGAGTTATTATTTTGTGTACCTGAATGTCACAAAATATTACTATCAGTAGTGATGTTACTGTGGCTTTTATCTATTGTATCTCTCTGTCATTCACCTAACACCATCCTTTTTCCTTTGAAAATGTGCACAACACAGGTATGTATAATTACACAGACGGCATTTAACCAATTCTCATGGCGAAATGGCTTATTTCTGTGACCCTTTTTCCTTCAAAAGTAACTATGGAATTATACTATGTAGGGAAATGTTCTGCAGAGCTTTAGATGCGATGAATATCTTCATCCAACCTTTTGACAATATCTATGCATCTATAATTTCTTTCAAGATTCATGTTTCAACTGACAATGCCAAAGAAACGTCACTTTCTCCTGACAGGGTTGTTGTTACACATTTTATTTTATCATAATCCTCTGATTTATATTTATTTTTATAAAAAGATATATTGCTCAGTAACAAATTGTAATATGTGGACTTACATATTACAGCTATTGATAGCAGTGACTGTATTAATATCTAGGGAATTTGTATTAAGCCAAAGTAAGGTATAGGATATCCTGCCTCCTTATTTATTAGACTCTAAATGTCTGGAATATTCCATATAATTTTAAATAAACATTTTTGTATGCATAAAAGAATAATAGGAGAAATGATTGGTTTGTATATGTGTATGTATGTCTATACACTTATGAAAAATAATTCATATATATGTCTGTGTGTGTGTGTATGTGTATGAATGAAAAGTGGCACCAATGGTATTCATGCGGCCTGATGAATTCTTACAAAATGAATGTACCCTGTAAAAATCACCCAGATCAGCCCCCAGAACCTGCCCGGCAACATGCAAGCTGCCCTCCTCCCATCCAGTCACTAACCTCCAAGCATAAGCGCAAGTTTCGCTCCTAACATCATTGACTGATTTAAAATTTTCTCAGTATGTTTTATATTTTTTCACTCTCTGAAGCTTCAGAATTTGTATACAGCCATGTTGGGATAAGAGAGCTGAAAGCTCCCGATACTCGACTCTCCACCCCTTGAAGATCACAATAGCTCTACTGGTTGGTTGGTTGGTTTTTGTTTTAATTAAACTTATTGAGGAGATATTGAATAATAAAATTATATAGGTTTCAGGAGTTCAATCCTATGATACATCTGTATATTGTCTGGTGTGCTCACCACCCTAAGTCAAGTTTCCTTTTCTCACCATTTATCCCACCTTTACAGTATCTCTCAGATGGTGCAAAGCCCCGAGGTGCCATTTCCAGCCATACCCCAGAATCAGCCCATGCCCTCTGAGACATGTCAGGACACCTCTCCCCGCACGTGCATCCTCTCTCTCTCTACTCACTGCCTCTTCAGGAGCTCTCTGATGCTGTCCACCCTTGATGAATTGTGGTTCATCCAGCGTTTTTTAGTTGTTCTTGATAGGAGCATTGTTCTTGTACAAAGTACTCTGTCTTACTCAGAAGCAAAACTAGAATTTCATATATGTAATTTAATTTTGAGATCTACCTTCTATTCACAGTATGAGCATTCATCCATGGTTGTGGTCAGAACCCGCAATAATATCAAAGATAAAACTAATTTAAAGAGCAAGTGATTAGCTCAGCTTCCTCTGAAATAATTAACTGAAATATTAAAATGGGAAAAGAAAGGCTGTTGCTAAAATATTGATAGTGCTTGATTCTTAATGAGAGTTGAAGTAAATTTCCCATTCTCTTCATTCCATGGCAAGTAAAATATATATCTATCTTACTGTGCTAATGAATGTTACTGCTCAGGTGTTGAGGCAGCCCTCTCTAAAGATAAGGTACCCTCTCAGCCATAATTTGAACCTGCACACCTATACTGGAGGTTTGGCATACTCATTTTAGTATGCAAAACTTAAAATATGCGGTATTGCCTCACAACTGTTAGAACGGCTATTATCAAAAAGGCAAGAAAGTTGGTGAGGACGCGGAGAAAAGGGGACCCCCATGCACTGTTGGTGCGAACGCTGACTGGCGCAAACACTGTGGAACACACGACGGAGGTTCCTCAAAATATTAAAAATAGAACTACTGTATAATCCAATAATCCCATGCTGGGTATATATCCAAAGAAAACAAAAACACTGACTTGCAAATGTATATGCGCCCTCATGTTCATTGCAGCATTATTTACAATGGTCGAAGTGTGGAGAGAACCTAACTGTCCATCAATGAATGAAGGTTTAAAGAAAATGTAGTATATGTGTAATGGGATACTATTCAGCGCTGCAAGAGAAAGAAACATGAGTGGAACTTGAGGGCATTATGCTAATTCAGAAAGGAAAAGAAAATACCGTTTGTTTTCACTTATATATGGAATCTAAAACAAAAACCAAGCTCACAGATACAGAGAACAGACTGGTAGTTGCCTGAGTTGGGGACAAGAAGGTGGGTGAAACGTATGAAGGGGTCAAAAGGTACAAATTTCCAGTTATAAAATAAGGAAGTTGTGGGGATATAATGTATAGTATGATGACTGTAGTTAATAATACTCTATTGGCAATTTTGAAAGTTGCTAAGAAAATAGGTCTTAAAAGTTCTTATCATAAGAAAATAAATCTCTAACTATATGCAGCGATGGATGTTAACTTATTTTGTTGATCATTTCACAATACATACAAATACCGAATCATTATGTTGTATATATGAAACTGATTAACATATGTCAATTAAAGTCAATAAAGCTAAAGAAAAGAAAGAAAAAGAAAAAGAAAAAACCCTTAAATTCACATTCCAAGATGCTCTTGTCAGAAACTTAATATCAGATAAAACCATTAAGACTCATCTAAGTGTTCTAGACCAGAAAAAAGCAGACAGGATGTGCTGAATAATTTTCTTAATTATTTAGACTGTATGGCCTTCTTGGAATAAGCCAGGTTCACAGGGCCTGAAATGAGACTGCTATTTTCAAAACTACAGAGTTAAGTTTAGGATTTGGAGCATTGTCCGTGTCGGGGGCTCATTACAACATCCCAGCATGGGAAACGCCACCCTAACAGGTCCAGTTTCAGCAGAAGAATATTACAACTGAACCAGGCACACAGATCCAAGACATTTAATGTTCCCGTTGACCTGTTCGTCACATAGAAGATAACACTAACTCCTTCAGTGCTCACAACTGACCTTCCATCTCTGAACAAGGAGAATGACATTGATTCTTTTTCCCCGCATTAATAGTAGATGGCTTCCTATTGTTTGAAATATTGCAAAGGTCTGCTGTTCATTTTGGGAACCTCTCTTGACTTATTGCCACATTCATGTTCCCTCTTCCTGTTTCTGAGAGTACGACTCGTTTTACACTATTTACTTTCCGGGTCTCAGGTACCACTGTTCTTTGTTGCAGGGTGTCTGTAAAACCATTGTTTCATAACTCTGGTCCAGTTTTTCATTGTATCAGGCGGGAGAATAAAGCTGGTTCCTTCCTTTTCTTCGATCTTGTTTGGAAGTAATTCCAGATTTTTTTTACTATCATTATGTGTTTGGAGGGACCGACCCAGGGCAGTGCGTTGTAAATAGCTTTTAATGGACTGAAACCCGCTGCCTTGAGACTAAGCCATGCTTTCACAGAAATGGAGCAAGGCCACCTAACTCACCTGACTACTGAGTGAGAGTTCAAATCAGTTGTAAGGTTTGGTTAGTAAAAGTTTTTTAGTGGTTTTTTTTTTAAGCAAGTTTTTCAAATAACTGCACTCGAGGCTGACACAGGACATGCACATCAGTAAATCTGCTCCGAAATTTCTGCTGTCCCCTCCCAAGGGCGCCGCCTTCCCCACTAGGACACGAGGCCTCAGGGCGGGGGTCAGGATCCAGCCTCTGTGGAGCCTTGACACTCGTGAAGCGCAGCGTGGTAAGTTTTCAGAAGTCTCCTGTTTGATGCGATCCTGGCTTTCTTGCCACGTCTTCAAAATCACATTAAAAGTGCACTTTTCTTCCTGTGTTCTCCGTTGGTTAAGATCTGTGCGGACGGAGGTCGGAGCTGAGCTCTGGTGAGAGCGTTGGGATGAGAATGTGAGGCAGAGTAGAGTCAGCTCTTTAGTGGCTTCCAAGACTTCACAGGGGACCCCCGAAGGACACAGGAAGAAAACGTCCATTTTTTTTCTTTATTTGATTCTTAAGATATGACAAGAAAGTCAGAATCACATCAAATGAGGAGTCTGATACCATCTGAGGAGAGGAACTGGAGCATCTGACCTCCGTTTTGAAAGATTTGCCAAAAATCTTTTTTAAGTTTATCACTTCTCCAAGACCAAACGAAGTCTCTTCAAGTTCCCTTTCTTCTGAGACATGAATAACTTGTATTATAAATATTAGCAAATGAAACCGTGAAAAGATAGTTATTTGATCAGTTCTGCTCATCTGTTCAGCGATTTTTTTCCCCATGTTAAAGGCATGGCGCTGTAGAAACGCCACAGGCGGTGGCAGCTGCGTAATCCAGGAGAGTTGCCTCCTTCAGGCGCTGAACTTCTCCCAAGGTCGTGGCTGCAGGGAGGTGTTGGAGCGGCGAGGTTCTCGGATGCCCCAAGCGCGCGCAGGCAAGTCTGAGGCCGCAGCAAGGCACAGCGCTGCGCGCACGCGGCGCCACGCTTCTGAGCGTTCCCCGTGCTTTTCGATTCACCTTCAAAAACTGAGTGGATAGAAGATTATTCTTTGGAATCATTACAAAGCAATGCATTGTGGAGACCTGCGATATAATTCAACTAAAATATAATTATTAAGGGGACATATGTAAGAAATATCTATTTATATAAACAGTTGTACACATTGCAAATCATTTGTCTTGGCTTTTAATTGTATGATATGTCTATTTTAAAATATTCCAGCAAACTAAGAATAAAATGAATTAAAAAATGTTAATTTTACTGATTATTAAATCTAAGTGACAAGCACATAGGTGTTTGTAAAACTAGTCTATCTTCCCTCTATGTTTAAAGTTTTTCATCAGATAAAGTAAAATTAAAAAGATATAATGAGTTGTGCTTTGACTCATACCTACCCCAGGTATCACAGATCTTTTTATGCTTTTTCACATTAGTTACGAAAAATTAAAAGTAATTCAGATAACATATTCTTCAAGTGGTAACAAAGGCTACAATAATCAATCTTGAGATTCTGAAAACAAAGGCAATATAAACTGAGAACTTTATTGACGTTTTAAAAATCCATAGTTTTTCTTTGCGTGTTTCCTTATTTATCTATCATTGCCAACACGTCCTTGTTATTGCTTACCTTATTAGAAACTATAAGGTGATTTATCAAAAAGATTTAACTATTTATTTGGAATATTGCAAATAATCATATGAGATAACATTTATTACTGATCTTTATGTGCCAACTACTAGTCTTAGTTACACTGCAAGCACTAAATTGTTTACTGTCTAATTGGAGCTGGCCCTTAAGAAAAGAATGTAATTTCCTCCCCCTTTGGTGACAAATCTGAGGATTCCTAAGTTTAGGTAATATCTTAGGCATCATGTACATAGTAGGAGCAGAGCACACTTGCTCCACTGTCAACAGCAGTTACTAAAACATTACCCCGCTATGCACAGCCTTGCTAAAAAGGTGAAAGAAGTGAGAAAATTCCAATTTCTGAATGAAATAAAACATCTTGGTCTAATTTTTAATTGTCCTTTGATATAATCTTCGTATTCAAGGACCAAAACATTCATTGGTGACATATTTAAATGAATTGTATTTTTTGCTACCACAAAATGGCAGTGAAATTGTAAATAAAGGATTTTTCATATAACAAAATAGTCAAAACCCAGTTGCCAATGCATCATTAAATATTAGAGCAGAGAAACAGCACTAACCATAACATTTTCCTTAATCATGTCTGATTAAGGAATTTACAAAGTACTTCATTTTGAATAATAGATAATTACCAGGAGATGTGATCCTTATAAAGTGTGTTTGATTTAACCACTTAGCACAAATTTTATATTTAGTTTCAGTCCCCCACAATTGGTATTTTATTGCCTTAAAAGCCTTGTTAAAGAAACTTGAAGATTCAGCCTGGCTAGCAAATATGTCTGACCTGCATAGTTTTTAATTCTTGTTTGTGTTTCGTTAATATTTTAAAACAGAAAGATATCACATAAAAATTCAAATGTCTTTATCTCAATAGGGAAAATCAAATATAAATATATGATAATATTTAAATAACATTTAATATTTAATCAATGTAAGAAACAAAGGAAGCTAGAGCACAAATCCTAGTTAGGAAGTGGATAATTAAAATTAAGGACGTTTAAGCTCTTGGAATTGAAATGCAGATCTACAATAGTGATTAACTTAGGTATTTATTTACATATAATTTTTAAATGTAGGTAATATGTAAATACATGCATGTGTTAGGCTTCCTGGAGTAACCACTAAAGTCTCAGGTATTGATTTATAATTTTCTGACTAGTAGGGAGAAAAAAATATAATGAAACCATGGAAAGTTGAATGTAAAATATGAAAAAGATATATAAGCATGAACTAAACAAATATTAAACAAATCAACAAATTATTCTTGAGTTAACATGCCTATTTGGGGGAAAGAATATTAATATTCACTTTATTAAATACATTTGCTGATTTTATTGAATTTTTGAAATTATTGAAGATAGTCCTAGCAGTGCACAAAATTATTTGTCTTTGGAATTTCACACTTTAGTTAAAATTGCCTCTTTAGCTGGGTAATTATGCATGCACAGGATTATTGCTCCAAGTCTGCTCTGGGCAATCTGTCTCTTTTTGTATAATTCTAAGCATTTGTTACATAGCAGAAAATAGATATTATCTCAGATTTCTTTTTCTATAAAGTCTTGACTGAAATATACATGTTATTACCTAGGGTTATTCAGTTCAGGTATTCAGCCCAGTTATCTTCTCTATTGTATCTCTCCTTTCATTTGGAGAACTGGACAGTTGACGTTGCTTACTTTCAGTCCGTATTAACACAAGGTCAAACAAAATGCACGAGACAGCATTTAGTGCCTTGAATCCATAGTAACATCTAACAGGAATCCGTCACCTAAAGCCTGAGAGAGTGACAGAATTTATTATCACTCTTTCTCAGCTCCAGCTTTATTTTGTGAGCAGTCTAAAAAAAATAGCACAGTTAATGGGTGATTCAGTGGAGAATCACTTTTCAATTATGTAGGAAACACTTTGTTAGTGTCAGAATGTGAAAGTGGAGGAAGTTCAGCCTGTTTTAAATAATCATTTTAAAACATTTGATGATGCGAGGCATCCCTGAGGATATTGGCTTAAAATTTTTAGCGTCCCATAAGCACAGGGAGGCCGCAGCACTTTAAGGAGCCAGGTTCTCCACACACGCCCCGCCCTGTAGCCCTAAGGAACAGGGTGTCACAGGCCTTGTGCTCATTCCATGCACACCGATACCAGCCACCTTGGATGCCTCTGATCTCCGCTGGGAAGAGTCGATAGCCACAGTTCCTCCTGTATTTATGTACTCAGGGACTGGGAACCCCCTTCCCCAGTCTTTCATAGTTTGAAAAACTCAACAGTGGTGGGGCTGGATCTGAGAAACACTTTACATGACTTTATCCAGATACCAATGAGGATAAGTCAATCTGCGTCTCTGTCTTCAATGGGATTGAGATTGAACTGATGAGTTTTTTTTTTTAAAGGAAGCATTACCTAGCATAGTAAATATAAACAAATTCAGACAACAAAACAAAGATGTTTTTTGAACTAGTTGGTGACAACGCACAGGTGAACTTACATGAATGTGGTGTATACGTTTTCCATTACACATCTAATGGCTTCAAACAACACACGCTTATTAATTCACAGTTCTGTAGGTTTAACTTGAATACAGGGATCGCCAAGGTGAAAGCAAAGTCTTGGCAGAGTTGCTTTCTTATTGGAGGATCTGAGGAATAATCTACTTCCAAAATCATCCCGATCATTGACATTTATGAGAATGGTCCCAACTTTCTTACTTGGTGTCCGCTGTTTACATCTGTAGAACTGAGATCCCAGTGTTCTTGTTGGCCTCACCAGGGACCCATCTTTGCTCCTAAAGACTGAACATATTCTTCCTGTATTTTGCATGATCTCCTCAAGGACCCGCCTTCTGATACTTGCGCAGGGGGCCCTACACCTCAAGACCAGAGACAGCGAGTCAGTTCCACCTCATGCTTGCACGTCTCTGACTCCCCTTCCCCTTGTCCCTCTTGCCTTTCTCCCCAAAAGCATCTTTCTTCCCATAGCGCGAGAAAGTTGTGTGCTTTTAAGGCCTCATGGGGTTAGATGGGGTGTACCTCAAATCCAGGATTGTCTTCTTGGAATATCCATGACATTAATTACACCTGCAAAGCCCATTTTTGTCATGTAAGAAAAGATATTCATGTGTTTCAGGGATTAGGGCGTGGACATCACAGTGGTGGGCATGCAGGGCATTATTCAGTCATATATGGTCAAGGGGAAGAAAAGAAACTTTCTGAAGGAACTGGGCATTGAAAGACATAGGTCAATCAAAGACAACTTGGAGCAACCTCCTTGTGGCAAACAAGTATTACATGAGCTGGTGGGTGAAAAATACCTGGGGATGCATTTGCTTTAATCCCCTTGTTTTATTAGAGAGAAAACTCTCATAGAAAAGTAGCAACTTAACCAAGTTTATACAAACACTAGTTTGCACAACAACCACTTAAATGGTTAAGGGGATAAAAACACATGAAAATAAAGTGGATGTAGACTTACAGAACCACTGTTGAGATTCCTTCTGCTGAGCTGCCACACTCTCCCTCTCTCCCCATTTCCCTCCGAGGACCAAGGAGCCTAAGGCTCACAGGGGGCAGTTACCAGTTCTTACTGTTGATTCTCTTCTTTATCTCCATTTCTCCAAGATTTGAACTCATGCCTCAGTCCTGGGTTGCCAACCATTTAATCCAGTACTGCAGGACCTGTGACTTGGTCACCTTATGGTGATCATTTAATTTATTTTTAAAAACTGTACCACTTCTTCCAAAATGTGATGGCAAAGGATTTGAAAGTACAAGGAAGGGTCACTCAATATTTTGTAATCTTTTTCCTTTTCAGAAAAATATCTCCCAACCATTACAAACCAAGATTATTTTTCTTCAGTGAGATACCTTGCCAATTAAATGAGGTTTATATTTTGAATATTTTTTTTACTTTATTTGTTATTGCTGACATTATTACAGATGACCCCACTTGCCCCCTCCATTTGCCCACATTCACCCAGCCCCCACCCGCCCCTCCCTCTGGCCAACGCCACACCGTTGTCTGTGTCTATGGGGCATGTGTATATGTTCTTTGACTAATCCCTTCCCCTTTTTTCATCCAGCCCCCCACTCTTGCCTCCCCTCTGACAGCAGTCTCTCTGTTCCATGTATCCACACCTCCGTTTATACTTTGTGAGTTTCTGTTGTTCATTAGATTCCACATATAAGTGAGGTCACATGTTTCTTTTGTAATTTTATGTTGTGCTAGAATTTTAAATATGTTTTTCTTATGTCAAGTAGAAATGTATAGTCTAATAGTGAATATAATTTCTCAAAATTACTTACAAAGTCCCCTTCTGCACCCATTCTTTATTGATAATAAGGCATGTATGGGAATTATAGATCATAGACAAGGGACGGGGATTTGATTCTTCAGTGTTTACTAGACGATTGTGCTTGGTTAGGTTTTATAACATCACTGAGCCTCAATTTTCTCATCTGTAAAATGAGAATAATACACTCAGACTACTGAGTTGCCATACGGATTAATAAAAGCAGTCATGTAAAAGCATCCGGCACAAAACACTTGCCCATAGCATAGATTCTCTCTACCGATGCTAACATTTCCATTGTGTGTGAGTTCTCTAGAAAACTGATAGTGAGTTAAAAAGATAAAATGAAGGAAAGACCTAGATCTTAATTCACAGAAAATGTGTTAATAACCAGTCATTAACAACACTTTGAAGACAATAGTATAAAGAAAGTATTAGGGTAAATTTCAAAACCTTCCCTGAATTCCCATGCTGTCTTTATAATTAGATATAGTCTCAGAAAGCAGTTATACATTTTGTAAATGACTTGTGAATGTCAGCTAATCTTGTTTTAATTAAGCAAATAAGACTGATGTGAGGGAAAGTTTCAAACTTTAATGTTGAATTCCTTTCAAGTGTAAAGTGTAGTAAAAAAAAATTACTTTTTAAAGTGAGACAGGAGACAATTATAATGAATCATCGATCTCATGAAAAGAGAGACATATCTTTTTTGAAGCACAGGGAAACAAATATTTTTAAACAGTAAACAACTTCCCTTTGACAAAGTGTATAAAGCCAAATTCCAATTTAAATGCTTAGAGAACACATGATGATCACTATCCCCACCCGGTATATATTTAACAGCTAAAATGTCCTGAGGATGTTGACAATGATTAAGATGACTTTCCTGTAATGAACTTTAGACAGGATTCTAGGCCCTAACCTCCTTTTCCTTAGAGTGATTACTTTAGCGAAATTGAAATTGCACATTCTTTCTCTGCCCCTTTGAGATACAAATCTTTTTAAAAGCCACTTTTACAAACCCAAGACTGCTTTTCTCTAGAAGCTGGAAACCACCCCTTGGAAGTGCTATTGTCGAGGAAGATAGTGTCCTTGTCTCCCCGTTTCTGTGGGAGGTTAGGAGCAGAACCGCCGTGGGCACGTTGCTTCAAGTTGTAAAACACACTCTCTTCTGGAAGACACAAGAAACTTCGCTTTCCTTTGGAGTAATGCCAGTCGGCAAAGATAAATGGCCCATCCCTTCCCCGCTCCAGCTCTCAGAACTCTCCCCACTTTGTTTCGGTTGATTTTGGTTCAGGCGTCTCTCCTCTGTGGCAACAGCCTTGCATAAAACATTCCTCACATGGTTAACTGTGTGCAGTGCAGTTTCTGCTTTGGAAATGCGTATGTATAATCGATGATTTGCTTAAGGCGAGTGTAACACCTCTATCCCTCAAAAATTTAATAAAAATAATAAACTAGACATGCCTGGTTTAGACAGAGCTGCGGACTGCAGGCATTTGGGCCCGGACCGCCAGCGTCCTGGCCCGTGCAGTCGGCAGGGCCGGGGGACCCCTGGCACAAGCCTTAACCATCTAAGGGGCCCTCACGCTTAGTGTTCTCCAGGGGTGAGACAATGTGCTGGCAACACAGGAAGGAAGTATTTCCCACAGAAATGCTTTTCATGTCAATTTAAATGTGCTGTCTTCCTAAAAACTTGTTTAGTGCATTTGGGCACAGGGTTTCTCCTTCTTGGGATCCATTCCCTTGTCTGTATGAAAGATTGAACTGCATCACTGTATAATGATGCATGTAGTGCTGATCCCGTGTTCCTTTAAAACAATCTGGTAGTAAAAAGGTACACATTTTCTGTTAAAAAAAAATGCCCAGCATATCACCATTCAGAAGCATCAGTGTGCTTGCTGAAATCCAGTGCTGTGTAGATCGTGCGGCTGGGCCTGTGGCTGACAGTGTCCCGGAGCAGCTCTTCCTTCAGAGCGGCCAGCCTGCATCTCCCTCCCCACGTGTCCCCTTCATGCGAGCTCACAGCAGGAATGCGGCTATTTTCCCTTGTTTCCTTCCGGTCACAGAAACTGCGTTGCACAGAGATATGTTCCTTGACATCCGCAAAGCACTTCACATTCTCAGAGAAAAAGAACATTAAAATTCAGCGTGTTATCTTTCAAAGCAGAAGAAATCCTGACTATGAAGTATACATTTGGATCTCACAAAGATGCTTAACTTTAAATATTTCCTATCAATCATTAATAGGAGCGTATTGAATAATTTCTTATAAAAATATCACCTTGTATCTCCACGAGGCGAAAATGACTAAATTTCCTTGCATGAACTGTTCAAGTTTTATTTGTTCTATATACATTTTATATCCATGTTGGCATTGATTCATTTATTGGGATCATAGCCAATATACCTTTGCATATTTTGTTTTTTAAACTTAAAATATTAATTTTGTCACAATTTTTTCCAATAATTCCTCTTGTAACCCTATTGCATTAATATAGTTTAACGTTTCTGTGATTGTATATGAAAAGCAGAATATTTGAAATCAGACAGATCTAAGTAAGAATTTAAGCTCTGACACCAGTCTGTTGGGTTTCCTTGGACCCGTTATGCCTAAACTTATCCATGATTTTCTTAGTTATAAAAGGAGGAAATAAGTCATGAATCATAGGATGTTGACTGTGGAGGAGGGACTATTCCATGATGTGACCACTGCCTGCTAGATCCTGGTCGGAACAGAGGTCGCTCCCCAAAATCCCCTCGGAGGCCTTCCGATCTGCGCCTCCCAATGCCGCGCGTCGTGCTGGCTCGTGCTGGCTCGTGCTGGCTCGTGCTGGCTCGTGCTGGCTCGTGCTGGCTCCTGGCTCAGGCCGATGCTCTGCCCCGGGGAAGGCGTGTAAGGCCTTCTGCCCTCATCTGGGGCAGGTCATGCCCCAGGACCCCTACCGATCCTGCCCTGTTCTGTATAATCCCTTAGCACCTGCCATGAGGCACAGAGCGCATCCTTGTCACCTCTCCGCCACCGCCTGAAATGCGCCTCAGATGTGAATCCCCCGTAATAAACTTACAATGGAATGCTCGAGTTGTCAGTCCCTTTCTTGGCCTCGCAGCCCCAGGAAACTTAGCGTAACATTTATGAAAACTAAATGTGCTAATTAATACATGTGACAAAATCTAGTGTGTTGTCTAACATAGTGAACACTTGAGATACAAATTGTTTTCTCCGCTTGTCCTAGAAAGTTGAGATTTTTTTTTCTTTGCTAGTATAGATAATGTTTCAGAATGTGCCTTAAATATAAGGTTACATCCTATTTATTCTCATACAAATATGTGCCTAGAAAATTATGCATGACTTTTCTAACTACTTTTTTTCCTCTAGATAAATGGCTACATACACTATTTAGGGCAAGAATGTCCGATTAATCACTACACGCTTTAAGACCCAGTTTCCGCACTGGCTCTCCAGGAGACAGTGCCATACATTCTTGCTGTCACAGCCCGAGCATCTGGGGGAAGAGACCACGGATAATGCTAAACATCCTGCAATGCACAGAACAGCTCCTGCAACAGAGAGCCACCTTGCTCAAGATCTCGATCAGGCTGAAGTTGAGAAACTCTGCCATAAATTGGTCACAGGGCTGGGCATATCATATGTGCTTAATAACTATTTGCTGACACTGTGTGCGAGCCTCCCCTCCCCACTGAATGGAAAGAGTCAGGAACCTGAATTAATGATGCTCATTTCCTCTAGCGTGCTCATTTTCATATTAAAAGGAAAAAGGAAGGAAGGGCAAAAATTATTACTATGTCAAGGGGATTTATTCTGGAAATGTGTTTATTTATTTGAAGATGAAGTCCAGTTTCTCCCAATAGCACTCTGTCTTTAGGGGGGCATTTTTTTCTTTCAGATACAAAATAGATTAGCAGATGCTCCTGCTCACTTTATCTAAAGCTGTGATGCAGTAGAAAATAATGGAAAAGAATGACTTCCATGATAAATGTTGCCAGTTAGCTGTCAGATCAGTGAGTATTTAGATGGCCCAAACAAAATAACACTCAGATCAAAAGCCATTAAAGGCTGAAGTACTTCAGATTAAGTTAATTGCAACGCAGAAGAATGGTGTTAACAAACATTGTCCCACACAATCATTGTAATTAAAGAAATTTCAGCACAATCAAGAGCCTTTAGGGACTCTACCAGGGTTTCCCAGCTCATGGGTTCAACAAACTTGATGAAGTAGAATGCACTGTTGTACCACTCAAGGAACCATGAAAAAGAAAAGGAAGGAAGTGTCTGTCTTGGGGGAGAGGATGAGATTGAGCCCAGAGTTTGAATCCTGAATTTAAAGACCATTCAATTTCTTTATCATCATCAACATTATCACTATATTATTATTTATTTAAAAATGCAAATAAAGAAAATTTTACCCTTTGTAACAGTATGGATGGACCTGGAGAAGAACATTATGGTAAGTGACATAAGCCAGAGAAAGACAAATACCATATGATTTCACTCTTTTGTGGAATCTGTTGAGCAAACTGAACTAACAAGGACCGTAGAGACAGACTCATAGGTAGAGAGCAGGATGAGAGCTAAGGGGAGGGGGTGGTTTAGGGGATGGAGGGATTAAACAAAAAGAAAAAGGACTCGTGGACTTGGACACGAGTGTGGGAGTTGTAGGGGGCGCAGGTACAAGGGGACTAAAAGGCAATGGAAAATATATATTAAAAATAGCTAAAACAATTTAAAAATTGAAATAAAATGAGATGAATAAAAGAGGAAACAGTTAAGAAAAGATATGTCTTATTCTAAGAAAAAATATGTGTACGTGAAACTTGCTTACAACACGTATAAATTGTGTTGAAACTCTACGGCCCCCCTCTCCTCCAGCTCTTGGAACATAAAACAAGGCGTGTATTTTTAGCAGTTATTTTAAAGATAAAGGGACCAAGGCTTATCTATAGTTTAAACGAATCAGTCAAGATAAGGGGACTAAATGGTAATGGAAAAAAATACGATTAAAAAAAAAGACAAAAAAAGAAAAAGATCACGCAGGTAATAAGTGACAGAGGCAGGATTCAAGACTGAACCCTACACTCTACTGACCCTAAAAGCTCGTAAGGAGGACAACTGGGCCTCATGCCGAGTTCCTGATCCCAAACTTTTTTCTTTATGCCCCTATCAGTGGAAAACTGACCGCTAAACAAGGCTAGCCATTCAGAGACTGCCTAAAGAACTTTAGCGGGTGTTGGTTGCTTGCACTCATGGTTTTAGCCAAATTTCCTCAAACTATGAAATATTTAATAATTTGTAGGAAAAGTTCACATATACGCTCACGAAACAGGAACAGTTCGAATACAATGCTAATGGGAAGCAAGGGAGGACATGCAGCGTATTTTTTAAGGACAGTGCAATCGGGTACTGGGTTTTGTGGTACTGGGTTTTGTGTTACTGGCTTTGAGAAGCTCTGTGGGCTGCTCCCTTAACCATTTGGGATCAAATGGCAAAGTAAACCTCAAGTGGTAAATCTTTAAGATACCATCTTTGCTCTATTAGCTGAAGTAGGCATATAATGAGAATAATACATTCTTTTTGTTCAACAAATATTTATTGGTCTATTTCAAGGAAGTATATGCTAGCTGGTGGAGACCAAAAAATGAACAATTCAAATAAATCCTTGCTTTCATTAAGCTTCCATTCACAGCAGAGAGGCACAAAACAGGATTAGCACTAAGTATCATAACTTACGATAGCAGCAAATACAACCCAAGGAACAAAATATGGTAATAAAATAGCGTGAAACTCTAAGAAGCTACTTTCATTAGTGATGAAAGGGTGGTGAGGAAACTTTCGTTTAGCTTTCCTGAGGAAGGAATCCCAGAAAGTCCTCTCTGTGGAGATGAGAATTAAATTAAATTAGATATATCTTCTATGATACCCGGCACAGTGTGGGCCGTAGGCAGTGAATAAATTATTCACATTTGATTTAATATCATGTCTTTAGAAAGCTTACCTTCAGCTTTAAAATATTAGCTTAACCATCTGGAATACAAAGCACAAAATTCAGAGGTGGTGTAGTGACCTGTGCAATCACCCAACTCTATTCCCTATTCTAATCAGCTGGACAAATGGGTGAGAGGAGTTAAAATTTGAGAACTGAAGGCTCCTGAGTTTGAATTTGGTGGGTTACTTACTGGCTACAGGGTTATGGGTGATGGACACAAATTGAGAATTTCTATTTTCCTCTTTCATTTCATTGCCCTCAGTCATTTCAGTGATTGGTCATAGATGTCAAACTTCTCACATGAGGGTATTGACTCATGGAGAGGGGAAAGACCTTGGTTCCAGTTCAGATGGCCCTGAACTCACTTCCTCCCACCCTGAATCTACAGAGACCTCTGAATGATCTCCTTTGGTGGGAGAAACCCCTGCAAACTACCTTTATTATTCCCAAGGGGAGTTTTAAAAAGATTCAATCAAGAAAAAGAGAAGATAAAAAAACAAACCAAAACATTGAAGCTGGAAGGAAAGGTAATCTTGCCATAATCTTCGCCTCTGATGACCCACAGAGTCTGGGTTGGGGACCCAAAACCCAGAGTTTCTCCCTGAGGAGCAAAGGGTTCATAACCCACATTGGATACCCCCACTTCTAAGACTAGCACCTGAGAGAAGAGTGTCTAAAATACCTAGCTTTGAAAACCAATAGGGCTTGTGTCCCCAAGAGTCAGAGTCTGGAAGGAACTGAGAAAGTTCTCTTAAAGGGCTAGTGTTTGGTCCCCAGCACCCAGCACAGTGGCAGCCAATGGATGCACCAGATTTTATGTGAACAAGGCTTACTTGTTAACCTTAAAACAGTAACCTGAGGGGTGTGGGGCCTCTGAACACTCTCCTGGACAGAGGCTGGCTGGCACAGTTTTTCCACTCTTTCTGGGACTGGCGTGGGCGTGGAGGTACCACATCCATCCCAACCTAGCACGCGCACTGGGCTCCTCTGCAACCACACCCCACGGTGCCGCTTTCCTGCTTCCCAGTCTGCAGCGCCACTTTTGCTTTGGGTCTGCACTCCAGAGTGCCTGGAAGTCACAGAGGGGAGCTTTTCCATGTTTCCAATGAGCCCATATCTAGGTACTGACTGAGTTCCTCCCCACAGGACACCCTGAACTATGGGGAGCTCTTTGAAATAAAACAGGCTGCAGACAATCACAGCCTGTGAGAGACAACCCAGGCAACCCAGGACAGGTTGGAAGACCAGGTTCATCTCCTAGCTATGCCTCTCCCTGCATCAATTCCCTGCAGGTGGGGGCGTGTCTCATCTAATACGTGGAAACCAACACAGACAGCCAAATGCAATGAAAACATAAGCAGACTCATGGAGACAGAAAACAGAATGGCAGTTGCCACAGCAAAGGGAGGCTGAGGGACTGGGTGCCAAAGGTGAAGGGCTTGATAAGTACAAATTGACAGAAAATTGTCATGGGGATATAAAATATGTACAGCATAGGTAACGAGTCTGTAATAGTGTAATAACTGTATATGAGGCCAGGTGGGTATTGAAAATATGGGGGATCACTTTGTAAAGTACCTGATTATCTAACTTTACTGTAGGTAGTTAACTAGTTATTAACAAACGAAAGAGAGCAAATGGAATTAGACAGTGAGCTTAATAAACCAGGGAGCGTGAGCCTGTTGGCTTCACTGGGAAGCTATAGCTTTTCACACTCAGGGGACCACAGCATTGCCCACCTAGGGGATTAACAGTCTTCTCTTCTCCTCTCTGGTACCAGATCATTGGGGGGCAGAGGGAGGTGCTTGACCAAAGAGGCCTGTCAGCCTCATGAGGGCATGGGCCTGTGAAAAATCTTGTGAACATTTGGGAAGTTCATTGGGTGTCTTAAAAAAGCACACAGTCCATCCCAAACACAAACTAATATAATTACAGGGGAGCAAAGCTCTCTCCCTCTTCCCTCATTTCATGACCCTCGCTTGCCCCGTGCATTTTTGCACTCTCTCTCACATGCGAGCATGCAACAATGTGAGCCCAGCAGCTGCTAAGGCCCACAGCAGCAGGCATGTGCTCCTAAAAGACTGAGCTTTAATAGGAAGCAGAAACTCTGGACAACGGCTTTTGTTCTGGCTTTGCTAAGGACGGACTTTTTCCATGGTGGAATAGAGGAAGAAAGGATATGGGAAACTCAGGAACAGGTTACTACCCAAATAAACCATCTTGTCACAACACAACCTCCCCTGTGTGGATCCTTGGAATGTTTTCCTTGCAATCCCATGGAAGAGCCTAACTTCCATCAACAACATAACCATTACGTTGTATGCCATAAATTAATACAACATAATACTGAATGTAAACTGCAACTGAAAAAAAAAAACCTTACAATAAAAGAAACAAAAGAATATGTTACAGTCTAAACAAGAAGATAAAGCCTCGGGGGGTGGGGGGTGGGAACCTCAATGAGATAGGAGAGAACTTACCCACAAGTGTTGTCCGTGGAAATAAGGCTCTTCCTCAGGATGGTGAGGAAAACATGCTAAGGACTCACACATGGGAGACTGTGGCGTGGCCAAGCTCTTTCTTCAGATAGATATCTGCCCCTGGGTTTCCAATGTAGGCTCTTCCTGTATCCACCTCTTTCCATCCCGCTATGGAAAATCAGGGCCAGAAATAAAGTCAATGTCCAGGAATCCTGCGCCATGCCAAAGCTAGTTCAGTCCAGTCTTCCTCATCCTTTGGCAGCTTAGCTTGCATTCTTGGGTGCAATGAATGTGGTGCTGTGCTGAGGGATTCAGGCTCCCACCTGGAGCCTGCATGTGGAGTCCACACGGCCATCGGCCATGTGGCTGCTAAGGCTATATGACTGTGAAGAGAGGATACATGATTACATGGGTGAGTTTGTGTCCAGAGAGACAGAGAGAGAGAAAGAGTGCTTCTTTGTTTCCCTGGGGTTCTATTAGCGTGGGTTTGGGATGGACACGGTGCTTTTTTAAAAGAACAGTCAATTTCCTAGGCTTTCATGGGTTTTTGGTGGGTCCACCTCCCAACCAATGCCTTCTTTCCCCAGGCTAGACTGTCATGCCTCTTTGGTTAGGCACCTCCCTCTCGGTGTGCCCCCCAACACTCACAATCTGGAGGGCAGACAGTGTTCCTGGGGAGATTTCCTGTGCTCTCAGGACTAAGTCTCCTCAGCAGCAGTCCCCTGGAGTGTGGGAATGTGTCTGTAAATGATACAGCTTCTTGGCTAAGCAAGCAGGCTTGTGGTCACCAGGTTATTAAGCTCAAGGCCTGATTCCCTGTGCTCCCCTTTCTTATTAATAACTAGTTAACTACCCACTGTAACACAGGACACAACTACTTCTTGGGTAAGCCCACATACATATTTATTCTCTATTTTATAATCTTTCCAGTATTCTATTTTACCACTTTTCTGATGTGATAATGTAAACTGGTGATGGCAGAAGGAATCAGAGGAAGAAGGTTTGAAGAGCCCCAGGAGTGATAAGGAAATTGTGGGAACAGTGGGTTTAAGCTTAGGTTTTCATTGATTGGTATTTACTTTTCTAGACCACACATTGGATAAACCATAAGTTTTAACTGAATTGTGCATTTCCTCCAAGGTCTCCGCATAGTTGAAAACAGCAAATATTTGTGTACTGAATGACTTTCCCTCTTACTGAAATTTAGAATCCTTGAAATACATTGTGTTGTTTAACAATGACAACCCTTTATGAAAGAGAAGACTTTTTACTTATTTCATGGGTCAATTTTACTTCTGGGCATGAGAGATCAAGCTGACGTGACCATCCACCCTGGGTCTTTTGTCTTAGGGATACTGTTCTTTCCAACGCAGCCAGCTGTCTAATCGCAAAAATGAATGGTTTCCAGGGGGGCCTTTAACTTGGATTTATAATCTTTTAACTTGGAAAAGCCGAGCACCTCTTCCCAGTGACAGTTGGGATACAAGTATTCCCAGAGACCTGAGGTTTTCCAATGAATTGGTCTGCAAATCTTTAAGCACATCCAGTGCCAAAGTATTATTTTGATGAATAGTCTCTAAACTTTAAAAAATGAAGCTGTGATGGCAAATATCAAATCTTTTAAACAAAATAAAATTCAGGAGTTCAGTTTAAATCTTGGCAAAGTTTCAAGCACACTAAAAGTCATTTAATCAGTTTTAGGATGCAGAACATTTATATTTTACCTTTATTATTAAACAGCTCTTAAAACTTCTACCTTTTTGTGTCTCCACCCCAAAGAAAAAAAGCACCCAGTAGCAGCAGCCTTGTGTCTTACCCCAGTATTATGAATGAAAATAAGAATTAATTTTTATCTTTAAAGTTTCTTTAATGTTGAAGAAAGTATATTGCCATGAGTAATCAATTACAATAATTTATAGCTGTATTTTTAAAAAAATATATTTTTATAAATATATGGAGTCTTAGTCCCAAGAGGAAGTAAAAGAGTAACGGTATCTATTATTTTTTTTTATCCTCATCTGAGGACATTTTTTCATTGCTTTTAGAGAGAAAAAAAATCAATATGAGAGAAACATCGATTGGTTTCCTTCTCACATGTACCCTCACCAGGGATCAAACCTGCAACCTTTTGGTTTCTGGGCTGATGCTCCAACCAATTGAGCCACACCAGCCAGGACAATTCTACTGTTTTTAAGTACCTACTATGTGAGGTATATTTTTAGGCTTTTTAAAATAGCAAGTCACTAGTCATTTAAAGCAACTATTAATATCTCTATTGTATAGATAGGAACATAGTTCACGAGGTAAGAAATCTTCTCATAGCTGCATGCCTATTACCTGAAGAATTGAGGTCTTTGACTTTCAAAATCACTATTCTGTTTATATCCAGCTATCACTAAAGTCCATAAATCATTGTGCTTTAAAACATAATATTTCTGCTATAGTAGGTAATGTCGATTTGTTTTAATACATAATTAATATTTTCTATTGCCTACCATCAAGAAAAATTGGTACTCTAGAAAGAAATGCCACATTTTTTTCTTGAGCTGCCTATATGTCTAACAAACAGTTGTTTATTCCAGGAGTATGTGTTCCCAGTTTGCAAAGAATAAATGATCTACTGTGTATTAGGTGCTTAGTGTGAAGAGGAATTATGCTTAGGACTTCATACACATGAATTTATTTGATCTGCAAAAAAATTACTGAGACACAACCTTTCTAGATCTATTTATATAATATATCCTTTGGCTTATCACTTAACAGCATCATGAATTTCCCCTAAACTGAGTTGTTTTATAAGGCACACGAAGTTTGAATTGCTCAGGGTTACAAAATCTATGTTACCGATTTTTTTTTGTTGTTTGTTTGTTTCCCCAAGTATAGAATTAGTGAGAGAGGGAGTAGTTAGAGGCAGTGGGCAGGATTACAGAACTTTTCAGAAAGGCCATGCTTATAAGTGGATTTTTAAATACTATATGTCTCACATTATATTAGTTTTTAGGCAACTCCAACACTTTTATGTTAAAAATGGTTAACTTCTGTGATATTAACTATCATTTAATAGTTAACTAAAATAACAGGCTGGATTTACATTTATAATATATATTTTATATATGGAGAGAGAGAGAAGCATTTTTTGCAGAACAGAAAGTTTGTTAGAATACTGTATATCTGACTGACTATATTCAATTCGGAAAAATAATATTTTTTCCTTTTTGGTTCCATGTCTTTCCTGTTCACACCTTAAGATTTCTTTGACACTGATTCTGTTTGATTTATTCATAACTGAGTACTTGGAATGAAACTACCTTTTAACCACTAGAAGAATGGGAGTCTGCTTTTGCCATCCCTCCCAAACAAAATAAAACAAACAAAACTAAATAAGAAGCCCCTCCCCAGGACCTTGTATTTATGTACTGTACCTCTATAAGCTGAAAGGACATTTCCATAACATTAGGAGCATAAGGGCCTTAAGAGGACAAGAAACTTGAATGAGCTTCTGAGCCTACCCACAGAGGCCTAACTCTTTCCAAACTCCAATTTATCGGATTCACCCAGCAGTACAATATTTTTATCTCCTTCCAAAGACTTGTCTCCCTGCTGTTAAGGATTGGACGAGATTTACTGACCTGGCTGCCTACTGGCGCAGTGTCTGTAAGTGGTGAGCATAAATCTTTAATCACACTACTTAGGATGGCTTCCCTTCCTCCTAGTATTTCATCCATGAATAAGGAAAAAAGGCAATTGAGAACATACTATTGATGCTTGCGATGACATACTTTTTTCTGTTTAAATTCATTTCTAACAATTTTGGAGAACACGCTGTTTTGTTTTTCCCCCAGAATTTTCTAGAAAAACAATCTTATAAGGAAGAAAGTATCTACTCTGCAAATATAGGCAGACATGTTCCAAAAGTGAATGTTAGGACGATACTAGGAGATGAAAATTTGACATCGCACAAGACCAACAGTGCAGCGAAGGCCAGGGTTGGGGGCCAGGGTCTGAGTAGAGGGGGGCAGAGGGTGCAAAATGTGGGAAATCTGTAATAGTGTTAATAATAAAAAATAATGATAATTTTTAAAATGTGAACAACTAGAAAATAATTATAGATTATCTCTATCACATAGTATTTACATATTGTTTTGCTCCCATTAAAAAAAATACATGCTTGTAATAATATCAATATAGAACAAAAAATAAAAAATAAAAACTTTTGAGATGGGGCATCTGATCAACCCACCTTCTTCTCTTTCAGTCTCTAATGAATGGACACAGCTGAAATCAGCATTGTTTGTTTATCAAACTTGACTGTTCAGGCATGTGGTTAGGAGTCATTGAGGGTTTACTCTTGCTAAGAATTCTATGACATTACTAGAATAAATGGGCAACCTCAACACTAGCTTTGGCAATACACCTAGTATTTCTCACTCTAAACATAACACTGTTCCCTCTGATTCCTGTCTCTCTTCCTGCTTCCCTTCCATAACTACATTCACTCTTTTCTCTGCTATTAGCATTTTTTTGTACAAAGATAATTTATTAAAATCATGTAATTTGTGATAGAACACATGTCACCTTTGCTCTATTATGAAGCACATACTGCTGCATTTGAGTGTCATATTTTTAGACTGTACTCTTTCAAATATACCTAGAAGAAACAAACTGCTCATTTATGGTGGAGAGATGGTCGGACCGAGAAGTGTACTGGAGCGCTGGGGTATGGAGGTTCAGGAACTTTGGAACAAAAGTTTGGAAATCAAATTCTCTTTGTGATATTTGCTAGCTGTATAATTATTCAGTCAATAATAAATTTGCCCAGAATGTCAGTTTACCCACCTGTTAAAAAAACAGATTCTAAGGGCTTTAAAAACTCTGTCAAGGGTATTTGTAAGAATTATCAAAAAGAAAAAAAAAAAAGAATGACAGTGTCTAAAATTAGAGAGTAGTTAATGAATTTTAATTCTTCCCCTTCTTTTTAAAAGAAAATTTTTATTCACTGTATAAAGAAAGTCTTCATATAGTTGAAACTGTTCATGTATTTATTTCTTCATGGGAAGATGGTGTTTTCAATTGGACACTCATAGATTAAAAAAAATAAAATGATTGTGTTGAGTTGTATGAGTTCTTTATGTATTTTGGATATTAACCTCGCGTTGGAGCTGTTCTCTGCAAATATAGTCTCCCATTTCATTGGTTGCTTTTTTGTTCTGTTGGCAGGTTCTTTTATTGTTCAGAAGCTTTTTAGTTTGATATAGTCCACTCACTTATTTTTTTGACTTCACTTCCCTTGTGTTTGGTGTCAAATTCATTAAGTCCTCTACGACCAAGGTCCATAAGATTAGTACCTATGTTTTCTTCTAAGGAATTTATTGTTTCAGATCTTATATTTAGGTCTTTGATCCATCCATTTTGAATAAATTTTTATGTATGGGGACAAATTGTAGTCAGTTTAATTGTTTTGCATGTCACTTGCAAACAGATAATCCAAATAAAAAATGGGCAGAGGACTTGAACAGTATTCTCCCAAGAATACATATAAATGGCCAATGGATATTTAAACAGATACCCAATGTTACTTATTATTAGGAAAATGCAAATGAAAAATACCATGAGATACCACCTCATACCTGTTAGAATGGCTCTTATCAACAAGAGAAGTAACAAGAGGTTTTGGAGATGTTCTGGAGGAAAAGGAACCTTCATGCACTGCTGGTGGAAATGTAAACCAGAACAGCCACTGTCGAAAACAGCATGGTAGTTCCTCAAAAAATTAAGAGTACAGTTACCATATGACCCAGCAATCCTTCTTCTGGGTATCTAGCCAAAAAATCTGAAAACATTTATTCACAGAGGTATATGCACCGTTTTGTTCATTGCAGCATTATTCACAGTGGCCAAGGCACGGAGACAACCAAAGTGGCCCTTGATAGATGATTGGATAAAGAAGGGGTAGTACACATGGTACATATATGGTGGAATACTACTCAACCATAAGAAAAGATGAAATACTGCTGTTTGTGACAACATGGATGGACCTTGAGAATATTATGTTAAGCAAAGTAAGTCAGACAGAAAAAGCTAAGAACGATACAATTTCACACTAATGTGAATATATGGGAATATAAAACTGAAACTCATAGACACAGACAACAGTACGGTTGTTACTAGAGGGAAAGGGGCAGGAATACAGTGACATGTACAGGGGCCAAGCATGGTGCCAGAAGACGGCTTGACTTTGGGTAGTGAATACATAATGCAATGAGATCATGTAGCATAGAAATGCACACTGGAAACCTATATGATTTTATTAAGTGATGTCACCCCAACAAATATAATAAAAATATAAGTCAATTATAGAACTATTAAAAGAAGATCCTAGTCTTAAACCTCAAATTGTATACAAATTATAACTCAAAATGGATTGTGAAATTAAATTTCAAACATAAACTATAAAATTGGTAGAAAACAAAAGCATAAGAGAAAATCTTTGGGACCAAAGACTAGCTGAAGAGTTTTTAATGTGAAACCAAAGTCACAGTTCATAAAAAAATATAATTGATAAGTGGAGTTTGCAGAATTAAATATGATTATTCTGTGAAAGACTATTAGGACAATGAAAAGGTAAGCTACAGGCTGGGAGAAAATATTTGGAAACCATGTATCTGACTAAGAACTTGTATATAAAATCTATAATGATCTACAATTGCACTCTTGGGCATTTATCCCAGATTTTATATGTATATAAATTGTATATATTCATATATATTTATTTATATATATTTACATATAAATATATATTCATGATGTGTGTGTGTATGTGTATCCGCACAAAAAAACCTAGAAGTGAATGTTCATCGCAGCCCTATCAGTAATAGGCAAAAACAGGAAAGAACATTACTGTCCTTTAGCAGGTCAAGCAAACTGTGGTAAATCTACATTACTGAATAGGGTTTAACAATAAAAATAACCAAACTATTGGTATACACAAAAATAGAGTAGGATATCAAGGGAAATGTGTTGAGTGAAAGAAGCTAATCTCAGGAGATTGCATACCATCTGATTGTATTAACACAGCCTTCTCGAAGTAACCGAAGCAGAGAGATAGAGAACAACACATCAGTAGTTGCCAGTGGTCAGGAAAGGGTGGTTAGGAATGTGCACAGATACCTACAGGTAGGTAGAAACAAATTAAGTAGATATAGAAATGAGTACCTATAGACAGGTAGGAAGACAGGGTCTTGTATTGATGGAACAGTTCTATATTTTAATCATGCTTGTGATTATATGAAGCTATACATAGGATAAAATTGTATAGAATTATATACTCACATAGATGAATACTTATAAAAATGGTGAAATCGGAAGTGACTGTGCAAATTATAACCATGCTGATTTCCTATGCAATTGTTTTATAAGAACAGGAGGCTATTATTGAAGGGTTTATGGGATCTCCATGTACATTTTTTGCAAATTCCTAAAAATCTCTTATTATTTCAAAATAACAAGTTTAAGAATGCAATTAATGCTATCACATACGTATGGTAACAATTTTATATCACACACAATATTCATCCTTAGCTGTTTTCCTTATGTGTCCCTAGTACATTTATTCTAGTACTGTTATATCTCAATTTGTTTTTAAATACAACACGGCATAATAAGACTAGAAATCATCCCATGGGTCTCGTGGCTTCTGCAAACTCACAAATACAGTTAACAGCAGACCCTGAGTAGGATATAGGATGATGTACTTATTAAAGTTTGAAGTGTTGTCACAAAACTTAAAAAAGTGTAAAAACACTAAGATGTTATTTAACCTCGGTTTTCCGGTTTCCGTTCTGATGTTCTATTACGCCTTGATGGTGGCCTTGAGCTTAAGTCTCCGACAAAGAAGGTCTTGCGTATGGTTTGAACTACATGTTTAATCTTGAGAAACATTAACCCAAGGAATTCCTTTTTTCTAATTGAAGGCTTTACTGTTGCTTAGTTATCTTTACTGAATGATGATTTCTCCCCTGTATCTGCTCTTTTAAATGTTCTCAAACTTTTCTTTAAAGTCAGCTCACATTACTTCCCCCAAGTTTTGGAGAAATTTATCTTCATTTGATCCCAGGAAAAAAACTGTGGCTTCAACCTTATTTTTAAGTAAACTTTCATCTCTCTACTGAAATTATTCTAATATATGTTAAAAAATTTCCATCTTGCAAGAATAGTGTAGTCGTTGATAGTAATCATGTTGTAATACAATGTCTTCACTCTGCTTTACTGAACTTGAAAACACTGCCCTGTTAGATGACAAAAATGATGAAGAAACATGTAGAGAGCGAGTCCATGCAGAAAATCATCTTTCCTGATCAAATAAACATAAAACGAATCTAGCATTCTCGGTAAACACCCACCTACGGCTGAGTAAGCCTGGCTCTGGCTCCGGAAGCAGGCGTGCTGCCGCAGGTTAATTTCAGGGCCGCGGTGAGCAGAGGCGGGCGTGGGCTGCGTGTGAGCCCGGCTGCGTGGGTGTGCGACCGTTTCCCAGGCGCCCCCTACAGCGGATCTTTCGTTTTCTCCTTCTGCTCACTCCAGGTGGAAGCTTTTCAAAGTCAAGTCCCATACAGCATCTGAAAGGAAAAAATGAGTTTAACATAAAAAATAAATGAGAAGAAGTTAGGTCAAAGACTTTATAAATTAAGATATAGAAATCAAATATTCAGAGTAATAAAAGCAACTTGACATTCTGTGTCTTAAAAATATTTAAAGGGAATTATAGCTGCACGGGTAATGGGAAAAATGTAGGTCTTTATAACAACAATGACTCTCGCCTTTGTTTATGTACAGATATTTATTTAAACTCTCACCTCTTATTTTCTGCATAGGTTTACTTCTCAGAGTTCTGCCTTTTTCAACAGTTGGATGATATTTAAGAAATTTTGTGGTGCTTTTAAATTTATACAATGCACATGTTATCTATTTTGTTATTTTGTCTTAATTTGAAGTGGGTGGTACATGATGTCATTAGGATCATCGTATTTTATAGATGGTATAGTTAAGACCCAACGAAACAGAGGTGTCCTCCTCAGCTAATATGGAGCAGGGTTGAAATTTCAGTTGCTGTCCGCCCAAAACCACAGTCTGTGCTGCTTCTCTTACGTTCCACTCTATCGATGAACACTGTACTCCCTGCAACTGAAATATCCCATGTGGAACAGAGTGCCCGGGAGAATGTCTTCTCTATCTAGAGCCCTGAAAAGCCATTGTATGACAATGTCCTCTCCATTTCTAATTAATCTATGTGGTCTAGGAAGAAAGTCAAGTACAAACAAAAAAAAGAATTGGAATTTAAATAAATTCTTCAAAATGTAGGCATACAGTTTGCTGTTCTTTCCTGCCATTGTTACTTATCTTATTAGTGTTATTATGCCATTCTAAATAGGAGAAAAAATAAAGCTTATTAAAATGAGTCTAGGAAGTTCTGTCATGGATTTTACGTAGCATAAGGTAATATAGCATTTGTGGTAGAACAGAGGCCTAAGTTCATCTGGTTTAACTTCTTATAAATGATTCATGTTAGTAATAAACTTCCCATGAAGTTCATGATATAGAGTTTTTTTAAAAATTTATTTCTGTTGTTGACATTATTACAGATGTCCCCATCCCCCCTTTGCCTTGGAGGTATTATTATTTTAAGTTATTTATAATTTAAGGTAAGGATCCTAAAACTCAGAAGGATTAAGCAACTTAAGCAATGGCATTGGCTAATAGTTGGCAATGTCAAGATTTGTGTTCAGCTCTTCAGGTCATTAAGAAAAGAAAGGAAAGAAAAGAAAAGAAAAAAAAAAAAAAAAGAAACCCAATATCCCTCTTATTTGTACTTCAGCTTTTTAATTCAAGAAGTAAAGACCTAGGGGGCATAGGCCCTATGGGCATGGCCGTTTCTTCCTTGGTTCTAGAAGGTAAGGCCTAGGGCCAAGAAGTCAGGGGGCCCTTGGTTAAGTGGGCAGGGCTGATATCCTGGATGGTACCTGGATAGAGATCCAGCTGAAGTGGGTTATTTTCAAAGCTTAAAACAGAATAGAATTTTCCCTGCTAGGTTTTAGACTTGTTTGGGAACGAGAACCTCAGAATGTTATAATATTTGAAGACAGAGTCATTATAGATACAATTAAATTAAAATGGGATCATGTAGGCAAGCCCTAATCCAGCAATACTGGTGTCCTTATGAGAAAGAGAAATGTGGACACAGATTTGAACAGAGGGAAGACAATGTGGAGAACAGGAAGAAGGCCAACTACAAGCCAAGGACAGAGATCTGGAACATATCCTTCCTTCTAGCCTTCAGAAGGAACTCATCATGCCTATACCTTGATTCCAGACTTCTAGACTCGAGAATACTGAGAAAATGTAATTCTGCTATTTAAGCCACCTACCCTGTGGCACTTTGTTATGGCAGCCCCAGCCAACTAACACACCACACAAAGTGATGACTTGTTTCTTGTGAAGACAGAAGTAGTTGTAAGTGCACCTGAACATCTGTCTATTTCTGAAAGTATGTAGTGATGTAACTTTTCCTTATTTAAAGCCAATAAAATGCCAAAGTGTCTTTAGCTGTATATGTACATACATATATGTTTATATAGGCATCTCTGCAATTTGAGCTGAAACAATTATAAATGCATGCTTGATATGCATGATGAATAAGACTCACAGTAATAGAATTTTAGAGCTAGCAAAGTATCTGAGAATTTTACTCCCACCCTGATGTTACACAGTGTTCTTGGCTTAAGCCTTTATTTTGGTAGCAAATGGACATTAATTTTTGCTATTATAAAAATAAAACACTATTTATAACTATCTTTTTTCTTTCTTTTTTTTTTTTTTTTTTGTCTTGAAAGACTCTTCTAATTTCTTTTGGCAGGGATACTTACTTATATGTAAATCACATAGAAATAAATTTCTTTAAAAAACCATCGTGGCTAAATATGAAATAACTCTTTTTGGGTGGAGGGTTAGCTAAAAAGAGCTCTGGATTTCAGAATTTAATGAATGTACCAAACATTTTTTAAGGACCAAACTACATTATAGGAAAAAAGTTCTTGAAAAAAATATTTTTTGGATATCTTAAACAATTCCTTATGGTAAACTTAATTCATATATAGTGTGATTAGGTTAAAAATACAGTTTTTCTTCACTAAATAACTGATAAACACTTTCAGGATGAACAGGTTACAAGAATTGTTTTTGAACAGAAAGAAAAAACTATAAAAGACAAAAAGGCTTCCCTTTTGTGCAGCATTTTCTCCAAGCTTACTTTATTATTATTATTATTATTATTATTACTATTTTATTTATCTTTAGTGAATTAACGGGGTGACATTGGTTTATAAAACCATGCAGATTTCAAGTGCACAGCTCAACCAAACATCACCTGCGCCCTGCATCATGCGCCCATTGCCCAAAGCAAAGTCTATTTCCACCCCCACGTACCCTACCTTGCCCACCTCCACTTACTCCCACCCCCGTTTCCCTCTGTCACCACACTGTATATCTACACATCTGTCCATCTATATCTATGTCACCTATATCACAACCCCCGCCCCTCTGACAGCTGTCAATCTGTTCCTTGTAACCACGTCTCTGTTTCTATTTTGTTCATTAGATCCCTCATAAAATGAGATCATACGGCATATGTCTTTCTCTGACTGCCCTGTGTCCCTTAGGATAATAATCTCCAGGTCCATTCATGCTGTTGGAAAAAATAAGATTCCTTGTTTTCTTTTTTGTGATGGCCAGGTAGTGTTCCATTGTGTAAAGGTACCTCAGCCTTTTCTTCCATTCGTCTACGGATGGGCACTTGGGCTGTTTCCCTATCTTGGCGACTATCAGTACGCTGCAATGAACATAGTGTGTTTGTTCTTTCAAATTAGTGTTTCAGATTTCTTTGGATAAATTCCCAGAAGTGGAATCACTGGACCCTAAGGCCGCTCCACGGTTACTTTTTTGAGGCTAGTCCATACGGCTTTCTGCAGTGGCTGCTCTCACTGCATTCCTACCAACAGGGCTAGAGTTCCCTTTTCCCCACATCCTCACCAGCACTGGCTGTTGATTTATTGATGATGGCCATTCTGACAGGCATGAGGCGGTATCTTGTGATGGTTTTAATTTGAATGTCTCTGATGATCAGGGACATTGAGCTTGATGTATCATATAAAAGAGAACATAATTAGGTGACTTATTGTGTCTGTCTTCTTAGACATGGCCTATGATTTTTATGGTCCATCCATATTATAGTATGTAAGTATCAGTATTTTAGTTTCTTTTTGTTGCTGAATAATATTCCAGTGTATGTAAATACCACAATTACTAGTTTTCTTACTGGTCGTGTCACTTGATGTTCTGTCCAGTCTCTAAATATTATTGTGGAACTTTCCATTACTTCCTTTAATTCTATCAATGGTTGTTTCGTATATTGTGGGACTCTGTATTTGGTGTTTATAATTTTTACAGTTTCTTTATCAACATAAAATGCCATAATTTAACAACTGTTGCCTTAAAATCTATTCTGTTCAATATTACTATACCCTCTTTAGCTCTTTTATGGTTACTATTTGCATGGAATAGCTTTTCCCATTCTTTCATTTTTCACCTATTAGAGTCTTAGGGCCTAAAATGGGTCTCTCATAGGTGGCTTCTAGTTGTACCATGTTATAGTCATCTTCTCTAGCAGTCACCGTCACTTGTGAGATAGCCAGTAAGAAGGATGAAGTAGGCAATTGTCACTACAGTTTAGATCTCAAAAGAGAGACCCCAATATCTTGAAAATTATTTTTATGACGATGCTCATAAGCATAATTACTTACAAAAGGTTTCATACCTCAAAGACAAATATCTAAAAGATATGGTTGAAGACTGCTGAGAGAGTGGTGGTTTTAATGGGAAGATAGCATTATGCTTAACGTCTTGTTTCCCTGGTTTGTTTTCCAGACTCTTCTTAGTCTTTGGAGCCTGAGGTGCATGAATGCATTTGTATGTATAGAGAAAATCCTCTATGAATGTCCTTGTCCTGGTTAAGATCAGGTCCTGTAGCTTCTTCATTGTGCAACTTAGAACCCCAAGGTCTTCCACAAGGGCGAGCAAGAGCTGGTGTATCCCAGACTGAAATCTCTTTCCTTCACTCCACCAGAGCAATTATGTCCCTACTTATTTTACCTGTTGGAATTTTCCATACATTCTTTCTATAGGAAGAAAGAAGTGAACTCCTTACGGTTTCCTGCTCTATCACTGTACCATGATGAATTTTGACCAACCCATATTTCAGAAAGAATGTGAGAATAAGAATCACTTATTGAAAGAAAGTACAAAGAATATCAACAAATCATTCTGTCCAGGAATTACACTGATCGATTGATTAAGAACTTACTTTGTACACTTACTAGGTTAACATACTTTCCAATTCAATGCATTATGCAATTTATGCCATAAAACAAGAAAGAGAGTGACAGCATTGGCAAGAGTGTGGTCATTCAATAAACTAAAATAATTGGAGGTGGAGCTAGAATTACTCAGGGAACTCCCATAGGCCAAATATCAGTAACAGCAATCACCATTTAAAAGGGCATGGTTTATTGTAGGTCCAATGATATCCGTACGGGCCTATGATATGGACAAGATTATCTTGTCTGTATCTTATCTTATCATATGGACAAGATTAAAATATGAAGACTTGTCCGCAGCATTTTATTTGTGTACTGCCTTAGACAGATAAGGGCCTGCACACCCCCATGTACCAGCTCAGACTGTCTCCCTTAGAAATGTTTTTTAGTAGAAGATTTAGAACAAGGTTTAAATGATGAATTAAAATAGCCCAGGGAATGAAAATAGATGGTGAAACCAAATATAAATTTTCTTATTATACATTGCCCAATGTACATGTGCATGCATTCTTTTAATATCCGAATGCTTTATAACATAACATCTATGCATTTATAAATGCTGTTACACTATAATGACACATTTCACTCTGAATTATAGCCAATTTATGAATCTAAAATTGAAGAAGCTCAGTTTAAAAAGAAATAATCTTTTGAGTGTTGTAGAGTATATAATAGCTTTTCCAAAAAAATAACATAAAACAAAGCAGGCACATTCACTACAGAAGAGTAAATTAAGACTTTCCATGACATCCAGAATAAACAGTCTATGGCTATTGATAATTTAAGGGCTTGGAATGCAACCTTTCATATTATAACACTAATTAACCAATTTGTTTTCCAGAAAAAAAGTCACTGGATGTAATCTTCATATTAAACATTTACTGGTGTTGGTTTGGTTTTTGGTTTTTTTCCCTCAGGAAAGATAGCCCTCAGGCCACCAGATGGTACTCAATTAAAATAAATTATTTTTTAGTATTTATTTGAATAAATCTCAGTACATATCCTTGAATACATTTCTGAATACTCACCAAGCCCAGGAGATCCAAAAATGAATTTGAATGGACTTTTCCAGTGGTGATACACAAGTCTAATGAAGGTGAAAAAGACATTGAGGAATTTCAATGTAACATGCCAAGTGCAGCAATGAGTATATGCACAAGAAGTAAAGGACGAGGAGGAGTTAGCTGCTTCACCACACTGGGCATATTAGGGAAGAGTTCCTGAGGAATATACTTTGTTAAATTTTGAGAGATGACTAGACTTTCTCCAGGAAGAGATTGGGAAAGTAGAGCATTTCAAACAAAGGGAACTGAATGAATGAAGCATAAACTCCCATAGTGTTCAGAAGACCTGCAAGATGTTTTGATTGACTGGAGCTTTAACTTTAAGATGCAGAATATTGAGAACGGAACTAGATAGAAACGAAGAAGACAGACTGTGAGATCCTTGTGTGCTCTGTTAAAGATTAGTCTATATGTCAAAGGTGGTGGAAGCCACAAAAGAAATTAAACCCACGGTAATTAGAAAGATCACCCTCACGAGATAAATCTGGGAGGAAGATGCGGTTCAGGCACAGATTAACAGTAACATGAGACTTTGTCAGGCACTGTGGTTATAAAAATATATTAGGTCTATAAATCTACCCAAGCCAAAATGTAAAAGTCTTAAAAGCAAGTGGAGTGGCCATTGATCTCCTTTGATTTGTTATCCAGTGATAAGTTTCCCTTCTGTGGCTCCCATTCATAGAAAACGGCATTTTTGATTCCAAGGAACACACTTGTTCATCAATAACGGATTTAGCACGGATACTCCCTACATGAAGAGGTCTGCCATTGTGACCTACACACTGCAGAATGAGGAGAGGCCCTTATGATAACATTTATGGCAGCTCATACAGTTGAAGGAGTTAGTGTGTCTTGCTCAGCCTCATGGCATTTGGGCTGTGTCTGAACACCGTGGATCCTGGGCAGTGCTCAGTTTTATGAGAAGTTTAAGTTATTCCTGGGCCACCTACCTCCTCTTGCATGGACAGATGCCATCAGGAACGTTTCCCTAAAGGGCAGAGTGCCACAGGTATTTGAGTGTTTTTGTAGTTCTCGTTGAACTCTAGAGACTTAAAATGATGATATTGAGTCATTGTTTCCTTCATTTAAGCACTTATTCTCTAATATAGTTCATTTATTTGACAAACAAATTTAGAAATTTCTCTGAATTAGATACTTGTGTAAGCACCTAGAATTTAGAGTGGAAAACTATAAAATGCTTCTAGATATCCAATAATCAATTCATAAAATGCTAATATTTCTTTTTCATTATGGAGTAGTACTTGAGGGAGAAAACATCCTTGAAAATTTTTCAAATATGCAGTAGGCTTGACTCTGATTAATCAAAACATTACATCTATAACATCTTGTTAATTATTTTCAGCAATCCTCCATTTCTCCTTCCTTGACTCTCTTGGCCAGTTCCTGCCGCCTTGCACAAATTACTCACTGTCCTGGTGTCCAGGTTTCAGCTACAGGCTAGTTTGGAACATGCATTTCAATATAATGGGATCTAACCTTTGATTCACACGGCTGAGATAAAGAGATTAAAAAATTCCCCTTGAGCAGAAGACGGAAAAATACCTGCGATATGCTCAGGATAAATTATTTTCACCACAATCTCACACTTCATACCTACAGCAATCTTATGAATTATGGATTATCATCCAATATGATGGATGAAGAAATAAAAATTGTTTTAAGATTTGTCTAAGACCACTCATATTGCAAATGTCAGAGCTGTGAGTTAAATATGAGTCTTTGTACCCTGAGAGTTTGCTCCTATCATCACTGACCCCAGTTGCTCAGTCAAATGCTTTCCTCTCTCTGATGTTGCTATAGGCACAAATCCCTGAATCCTGCTCATCATCCTGCGGGTATTAACCCCGTAGGTACTGATAATGGGTACTGATCTGAAGTTTTTCACATTATGTTCAGCAGTTACTAGCACCCACACAGGCATAAAAGATTTGGGCTTGACAGGACCTCTTGTCCACACAGTTACACTACAGTCAGCGACATGACTTTGTTGGGTAGCAAGTGGCTGAGTTAAAATGCAGGCTCATTGTTTCATTAAACACACACACACACATATGTATATAAATATAAATATAAATATATATATATAAAGACACTATTAGGCAACAAGTGTTATTCCTTTAGAAATACAAACTTAATTTGCTGTCTATGAGAGGTGCCAGATAAGCATATTAATGATTACATGTTTAATAAGTGTTATCACTTTCCAATTGTGTGCTCTTTCTAGGATGTCACTAGACTGTACATATCACTGTCTATGTTTCATATATGTAAAAACTAAGAAAGAAGTTAAGGAATCTTTTCTGTGTCACAAAAAAATGTAACTAAAGGAAACCAGAATGCTTTGATATAAGACTATGATTACACACATTCCAGGAAAATACTTTAAAAAAATAAAGCTTTGATGTGCCTGAGAGGGAGGGAGCACTATTGAAAACGGACCTGGTGTGAGAAAGAAACAGAAGCAGTGCATGTGGATATTGTGTTATAAACTTAGGCTGAAGAACAGAGAGTTGTTGCGATACGTTAATAAATTTAAATAGGATATATTGGCCTGGGCTTGAATTAGTCTTTTTCCTAAAATCTGGCTTTTGAATGGGAATAAATTCTAAAAAGCAACTGAAATTCTAGAGCTTGCTGTTGCCCTTTCTCCCTTTATTTTTGTAGAGTTTGTAGTAAGTTTTTATTTTTCTGGGTTAAATGTATGCTCAAGAGTTTAATTGCTATGTCAAATTATAATTGCATATATAGATATTTATGAAACTCTCAAAATGTTTTCCTGAAAGGCTATACAATTTTACATTCCCATCAGCAATGTATGAATGACAAGTTCTCTGCATCCTTGCCAGGATTTGGTGGTGTTCTCTCTCTTTTTTTTTTTTTATTTTGGCCATCCTTATAGGTATGTGGTAATATCTTGTTGTGGTACTTGCATTTCCTTTGTAGCTAATAAAATTGAACAAAGTTTCATGTGTTTATTGGTTGTTTGTATATTTTCTTTAGTAAATCTCTCTTCATATATTTTTGCCAATTTCTAATAGACCTTTTCCTTGTTATGTGTTTACTTTGTCCTTATTTTTTAATGTGTAAACTTAGATTATTGACTCAAGAGTTTTTTATTTTTTAATGTAAGCATTAATCCTATCTATAACTTTCTTAACACTGGTTTATCTCTGTTCCACAAAGTTTGATAGATTGTGTTTTTATTCACCTCAATACAGCTTTTATTTTCCTTGAGGACTTCTCATTGACCCATCCATTAATTACAAGTGTGTTGTTTACTTTCCAAATGATTGGTGATTTTTTTTGTTTGTTTGTTACATTTCTACTACTGATTGCTAATTTGATTCCATTTTGTTTAGGGGACACGCTCTGTATGGTTTCAATTATTTTAATTGGTTGAGGATTTGTTTAGTTTTTTTGTTTTTGCTTTTTTTAAACGTTGCAGCATATGGTCTATCTTGGAACGTGTTTTGAGGGCACTCGAAATTAATTCAGCTGCTGTTGGGTAGAATGGGCCACAAAGGTCTATTAGATCCTGCTGGTTGCTGGTGTTATTGAGTTCTTCTGTATCCGTGCTAATTTTCATTCTAGTTGCTCTATCAATTGTATGTAGACTTGTTTATTTCTTTCTCAGATCTATCAGTTTCTGCTTTAAATATTTTGCAGCTATGTTGTGTCATACATACAGTTCTAAATGTCAATCCATTTAGAATTGTTAGCTGTCTAGCTGGATTGGCCAGTTTGTAAGGACAGAATGTCCCTCTCTGTCTCGGCGAGGCAAAGGGGGATTTCTCATACCGCAGCCTGGAAATCCAGGATTCCTGGTGGCCCCATTGACACCAAGGTCAGCGGGGGCTCCTCATATCCTCTGGATCTGGAAGAGAAAAGGACAGAGATTTAGAAATAAAAGGAACCATTCTTGCCCTTGTTGAAGAGCAGACATAGACTATTAGAACATGTTCAGGAATAGCACAGGGTCGATCTCAGGTGTCCTTAGAGAGTGTAGGATCTGTACCTAACCAAATGTAGAAGTGGTAGTCATGGGGGAAGAGAAGAGAATTCTTCTTTCAAGCAAGACATCTAAGCTCAATTTGAAATGTCTTAAGGATTACTTGGAGGGAGGGGGCCACAGAAACAAAAAGGAGCATAAACATACATATGTAACATTAATTAATCTAGAAACTGAAGTTGTGCAGCAGAAATGAAAGTTAGACTGAACGTGGTAAATAGAACATAGACCCTATCATGTGTAATTTTGAAGATTTTAAATCTATCACTGAAAGCAATGTGTAACCTTTTAAGAGTATTTTGATAACGTAGCTTTTAACACCTCTACCCGTCTTTTGCAAAGTGTTATGCACTGAAGCTCATCATCACCAAATTAATTTAGTTGGTCAACATCAGCATGCATGTGGACACTGGGATCCATGTGCAAAAGAATGAAGTTAGACTTTGTCTTACACTGTATAAAAAATTAACTCAAATACAGCAAAGACCATGATACCCAAAACTATAAAACTCTTAGGAAAAATGTAGGATAAAATTTTCATGGCTTTGGACTTGGAAGTGATTTTTTGGATATCACACCAAAATACAGGCAAAAAAGGTTAAAATAGATTACATTTAATTAAAAAAAAATTCTGTGCTTCAAAGGGCACAATCACAGAATGAAAAGGCAACCCACACTAAATAGGAAGAAATATTTGCAAGTCTTATATGTGATAAGGGCTAATACCTGGAATATATAAAGAACTCCTGCAATTCAACAACAGCAACAACAAAAAACAAATAACTCATTTAAAAAAAAATGGACGAAGGTCTTGAGTAGATGTTTTTCCAAAGACAGTATACAAATAACCAATGTGCACATGTTAAGATGATACACATTGCTTACTAATCATTATTAGAAAGAAAATCAAAGTCATAACAAGATAACATATTTACTATGTAATATTCTATTTGAAGAATTATAATTTTAAACTATTAGCAATAATTTTACTATTTATCTTTATGCTGTTTGTTAGCACTTTTAAATCCAAACAGAACCATTTAACTCATACATTGACTAACCAAAATTGTGTAATTTGTATTTCATAGCCCTGTTTAATTTTTACCATTATATGGTTGCAATGCACTATATACTAGTCTATCGGCTAGGAATAGAATGTTTCATATGATATTACACTGTTTTCAGTGAGCTTGAATTCATATGAGGGTCCAAGCAATTAAACTAGCATTAGAATATAGCATTAACATACCAATACTGAATTGTTCTGGGCACCTCAATAATCCCTGGAAACAACTAATTTAATTCAGGTCTCAAGAAAAGCTTTTTGAAAGAGGCAATATTTAAATGAAAGCCATGGGTTGACTAGGAATTAGCTTACAGAACTCAGGGGAGGGAAAAAGAAGAGTTTAGGCAGAAGGAATTGCATGGGTCATCTTTCTCAGTGACCTTTCCCTCATATAAGATCAGTGGATGCCTTTCTAAAATCATCATCAACAATGACAACAAAAATGAACAAAAAAAAGCCAAAGAATAATGAAGACATGTTCTGAAAGTTTTGAAGATTGTATATGTTTGTTCATTTAGTAAAAAACAGTCTCATACACCCCAGGGAAAGGCAGGCAGAGTTTCAATGGAATTTCAGAGTACAAACTGATAGACATACAGGTTTGCTGCAATTTCAAAAGAAAACATCGTTTTGAATGGCCCTGTTTAAAACTTCTCAGCTTCATCTAGAAAGTAGCCTCCCCATATGCAGGCACAAAATGGAAGTTGATTTTGTGCCCTTCCACATGAAGTTTTCAAAAGGAAATGAGCTACAGAATTTCCCAATTTATTAACTTACGGTGCTTATTTTGATCCTTAGGAAAATTGTGAGTTTATGCATTTCTTTAGTTCTCTCACTTTTTAAAAGTATTAATATTAATTTAAGAGATAAAATTTGAATAAAAATAATACAAATAGATTTTTAAATTTATTTTTATATGTAAAGATAATATAAAGATTTTATATATATATATATACACATATGTATCAGTCCAGAAAGTATATAGCCATGTGATATGAAAAATGGAGACATATATTAAAGATACAAGATACAAGATACTATATTGTCAATAGGACAATAACACCTCAGTCTCCTTCAAAGTAGGCACCTTAGGACATCATACAGTTCTTCCAACTGCCACCAGCAGCCCTGTTGTATTTTCCAGAATCTCACTGGTGGTCTGAAATCTCTTCCCTTTCAGAAGTGATTTTAGTTTTAGGAAAAGCCAGAGTCACAGGGCACCAAATCTGGGCTGTAGAAAGGGCTGAGTTACCTGTCTGAGACAAAGGTATTTTTTGTTTGATGTCTCAGATGTAAAATCCTTCATGAGATGTGATGTATGAGTAGGTGGGTTGTCATGATGAAGCTGCCAATCACCAGCTGCTCATAACCGTGGCCTTCTGAATCATGCAAATGCTTTCCACGGATGAATGTTCAAGCTTAAGGCAAAATTTGAGGCAGATTTGTCGCTCTACTCAGTCATTTTGAAGGTGATGGCAACACAGTACACATGCTCACTCAATGGCGTCTACCACCCTCACTGACTAGTACAATGAAGCCATTATTGTTCAAGTATGCACATTGCAGTCCACTTTCCTCGGCTGTGAGGTTACATCAATGTTGTGCAAACTGTTCTTGCTTTATTAACAATGGCTGGACTTTTTCCAAACAGGCATACATAAGCACACGCGCACGTGCCTTAGGCTCAAAGAAGAAGTAGGCAAAGAGGTGACAGAGCTTTATTAAATAGACCCTTGATGCAAAGATAAAATATTACCACAGCCATGTGTTTTCAGAGTGATTGTACCGAAACAAGGATGTAAAAATTTCTGCACAGTGAGGTGGAACTGAATAGTCTGAAAGCCTGACACTCTGCCCTCGCCCCTTGGCCTTTCTGCACCCTGAAAGATAAGCTTCATCAATCCACAGTCCTCCTCCAGTTTTCTGAGAGCCTGAGATAATAAGATAATCCATTATAGATCCTGAGTGAGTTTAAAGCTTGAGAAGGAAACTTAATAGGTGTTATAATAAGTATACCACAGTGTGTGAAATGCAAAATTATATAAAATAATTGGGCAATGATGAAATGACAAGGCAAACAGAGTCCAGGTGCTTGAGCCTAGAGTGATTAATTCAAGAAATCACTAGAAGACAGTCAGTGATAGCAATGCTGTTTGCCTAGGTAGGAAATTCTGGAAAATCAAGATATAGTGAAAAGATTATGAGACAACGAATTCTTTTAGGTAGGGGATATAAAGGCATATAAACACAAAGCATAAAGAAGGAGAGGTCCAAAATTAGAATCATTCACTGTAAGTTTCAAAAGAGACACAGGAAAATGTGACAAGGGCGTGTTAAATAATTTTGCAATGGATTCACTAGCTGACTTAGAAATAGAGTCCAAGTTTCCTTACTCTCTCTTTTCTATGGCCCCCTTCTGTTCTTTCTACACCACAGTCTCCTTTTGAATACGCTTCTCTGGATGCTTGGATACGCTTCTCTGGATGCTAGAGCAGACCATGAATTTGGCAGCTCTAGAGCAGTATCAAGTTTACCTTACCTGTGAATCATCCTTCTGGGGCATTGATCTCTGGTGCTATTTTTAATAAACTTAAAGAGGCAGTTTAGTCTTGACATTCATTCCTTCAACCAATCATCTATTTCCAAAGTATGTACTAATTACCTTCTATGTGCGAGATCTATTTAAATAATGGAAGCCATGAAGAGATTAAACATCTGTGAATCCTTGTTTTAATGATTTATAGTATATGTAAGCAAGTGTCTGCAATCCAAAATAAAAGTAATAAATGCACTAAGCATGGTATAAAAATATTATAATGAGTATGTGGAAAGATTTTTCAGAAAATAGCATCTTTAAATTGGTTCCAGAGGAGGTATGTAACTTTAATATGTAGAGATGTGGGAGGTTTTTTCAAGCTGTTAGAAAATGTGAGCAAAGGCAGAATATTAAAAAGTATGGGTGTTTGGGAAAATAAGGAATACTATGCATAGGAGAAATGCAACATATTGGATATTTTCATGCAAAAGTTGCTTTTTGGGGGGAAAAGCTTTGGTTCTTAAAACACTGGGGCATTAGAATGTGGAATAAGAATGTCTGAGATTGGAAAGTGGATAAAGTAATTTAGTGATCTAATAAAAATTTGGGAAGTATGGTAATTCAGTTTTTCAACCATACTTGTTTTTTAAAGCTATTATTTACATATAATGAAATTCAGCCATTTTAAGTGTGTAGCTCACTAAGTTCAGTAACTGTGTGCAATCCTTTAGAAAGTATAGCAATGCCCAGTGCTCCCTCAGGTGGTCTATGACAATATTTATGCCTCCAAAAGGTTCAAGGAAAACTAAAGACCCCACTTTGTTATCCGCAGTACAGCCCTTTCTTTCCATTGCCACTAAGAACTTAAGCCACATAGTTTAGCAAGCTTGTAAATAGAGCTTGAAGATAAAGAAAGAAAAGAAAAAGAAAATGGAAATGACTTTATTATCATTTGCATAAATATGACTTCACTATTCTAGGACATTCTCAGGAAAATAAGATTAGAAATAACTTTATTGTTTGTCTCAAGGGCTACCTTCTCAGAAAAATAGATTACTCAATGAGTTTATCAAGTGACTACTTATTTCACAATATTCATTTTTTAAAAATGCCTCATCTGCGCTAATACTAAACTATCACATCACAAACATGGCCCAGTCCTAATCGGGCCCCAACACTGAGGGCCTTGCCATAAACTAGACCCTTATTATTTTATAATGTTCTATCTTTGACCTCCCTCTTAGAAGATACTACTTGAGCTGCCACCGATATAGTTGTCTCCGCCCCTGCAGCCAGCAGGGACCTGGGTTTTCTCAGTCAGCAGGTGGCTTTGGTTTCCTTTCGTGGCCTTGATAGTCAGCCTCTCATCTGTCCCCTAACTTCTGCCCAGAGAGAAGACAGGACGGGCATGTTTTATAGGATGAGGAAACTACAGTCTGTCAGGAGACATGACTTATGGCCTTTTGATTTTAATCCAGGGAAGTTTCTGCTATGGGAATTTGCTTCCTAAACAATAAAATTTCATGTTAATTATAAAGAATTCTAGTCACTGGAAGACCTACAATTAACTATTATACATCTTCATGTACCGAGTTCCTGCTCTACAAATTAATCTTCTTTAACCTTTTTAAATCTTTCTAAAATTACTTGCGTGATGTTACATGTGTGCTAAACATTTATGGTCCTGAATTCCCTACAGAGTAAATTGCACATACTAATCTTGACATTAGATCTCTCACTAATCTGGCTCCAAACTGCCATCTGTCTTCCCTTCCACTTCTCTCTCCCATGAACCTCTCTCAATCTTAGCGGTGCTAACTCATTCTCATCCTGGAGCGCCAGGTGCTTTTTGCTTTCGGTGCTTTCATTCTTTCCTGTTAGACATGACTATGAAGATAATTTTTGCGTATGTCTTTTCAGCATTTTTATTTCACTTCTATGGAACTGAAAAAATTTGGTCATCCATAATTGTTTGATTAATGAATGATCGACTGTGTGTTGTTTCAGATGACACACTACCCACTCAAATCTCCGGTTGAAGGGGGCAGAGTGTCAGGGGAGGTGTAAAGTTGTAACTATTTGACTATATTATATTATACTATATTATGTTATATTATATTATATTAAATATTTTCCAGGGGTATTGTGAAGGTGTATTCCTCATAGACTTCTTGTGCTAAATGCCGGGAAAGGCAGGCTTCTGAATCAATACAGTGGGAAATTGAAACAATTGTGTTTGCAAGATCAAACGGTTTGTGCAGAAGAGAAAGCAACTCTACTATTACTTTATTCACCCCATTAACTGTGCCAGTGTGGCTCTAAAACTCGCATCATTACTCACTGTGATTAAGTGGCCCAGCAAACAACAGGATGTTAGAAATCCCATTCAGAGAGAGCATGCTGTGAGTGATGGTGGGCACATCGTATATGGACAAAACATTTTAAACAGAGTAACGGCTCTCACATAACTTCCCAGGATGCCCTAGCTGTCTTGTTTTATGTTGTTTTAATTTTTTCATGGGGAATGTATGCCGATGTGCTATATCAGTTTAGCACTTTCTGGCTCACAATTCTGTAAACGTCGGCTTTTCCAGTTGAGTAGCTAAGAGTGACAGCGAAGTTCAGAATTGCTTGTGTGTAATTGTTGAGTGTTGTGCACATTGTATCCAGTGAAACTGCAAATATATCTTAGAATTGTCTACTTGGCTAGATGACCCCGATATTGCTGCGTTTTCCACATTTAGCTCTCCTTCCACCATGGCCTCCTTGGAATTCCCGTGTAAGAACTTCAGGTAATGTTGATGTGCAATGTCCAGTCACAGCCCCATGTTTCCTTAGTTTTTTTGTGTGCGTGAGGGGGAGGAGTTAGAGTTTAGCTTCCCACTAACACAGAATAGTATTTAAACTCCTTTTAGCGACTTACGGTCACCGAGATTTCAGCTTGAATGTCAACTTCCCAGGCAAACCTGTTCCGATAACTCAGTCAGACGTGTGGGATTATCGTCTCCTTATGGCACGGCTGTGTTTTAATCCTTAGCATAATATTCAATGAAATTGGGGACTTGCTATTATATTTGTTTAGTTATTTACTGTTTTGTCTTCATCGAGTATAATCTCCCTGAAAACAGGTGTCTTTCTTTTCTATTCTCTACTGAATTTTCGTGAATAAAAACAGAAAGCATTTATGATGTCCTGGATATTTTTCAGTTGCTGTTTTAAATGATATGTGCATATATATATACACACACACACACACACACACACACATATTTATATGTGCTACATGCATATATACATGTATACATTTATGTAAACTAATTTGCATATAAATAATAATACTTTATGTGTATTTGAATTTAAATTCACATTTATATGAATATATATGAAGAGATATTATTTATATATAAACACTAATGTACATTGACTTGTTTAATTTTCATGACAACAATAAAGTACATAATAATACTGTCATCATTGCTGTTTTACGATTGAGAGATTAAGTGAAACACTTAAGATCACAAAGGCTAGTAAGTTGCTGGGGAAAGAAAGAAAATCCAGTCTACCTGGCTTCAGAGTCTTGACTCTCAATCACAACAGGTAGGGCGCCTGGAATGGTGTCTAGACAGAGCAGGTTTATAATTAGTATTTGCTGATTCAGTGGAAGTGTCAAATTGGCTCCCTGAAAGGGGTCATTATGTTTTGATTAAGGATATTAGAGTTTGGTCTACTAGGCTGAACATTTTATATCTAGAGATAATTTTACTTGAGAACTATTTTGTAGGCAATAATCTACAAATTAGGACTTTATTATTTACTAATGTAAGCTAATGGATTTGTTTAAATCACTCTTGAAAAGTTATGAATTTTTCCTGAGCATATGGAAAAGAAATGTTACTAATTAGAGCATACATTAACTGTCGTATCAGTGAGATTTTAATAAAGCACATCAGTATTCATTTTTAGGAAAAGATCATAGAACCCAAAATACATGCAATTTGCCAACATATACCTAATAGTAGTGTAAAATAGCAGAAAAATGTCTATGGCACTCCACAACATTAGTATTTAGCATATTCTTAGTTAACTCTTTAGCACATTTAATGTTGTGCCCAGACCTAAGGGAATCCAAAGGTCTCTTGCAGCCTTGACTCTGGGAAGTCTAAAATCTGGGTTTACTTCATGGAACCTCTTATGGCCAGGACAGAATCAGGGCACATTGCTTTCATTTTTTCCCTTGTTTCGGAAATAATTTCTTGCCTTATTATATTTTAAAAAACAAACAAAATAAAGCATTGTATTGAGACTGATTTATGAGTTTAATACTAATGAACAAAATCAACTTTTGTTGGGGAAAAAACCTTTTGTGTAATTAAATCTTATGATGATAAATAAATATAAATACACATTTGTATACATTGAGAGATAGTGCAAATTCAGGAGATAAAGCACACATCCATTACCTAGTATATTTATTGCAAAAAAAGTGTTTATATTATTTAATCATAATTTACATTTTATTTTTATATCACTATATAACTATATACATGATTTTAGCACAAATGAAGCATCTGAATTCCTTTGAATGTTGAAGGTTTGATAAGACCATGGAAGGGTTTAGAAGTCAATATGCAAACTAGCAACGGCCACATCATATATGACCCCAGAATGCTAACTCAGAACTTCTGCAGCAGCTAGTCCAGGACTCCAAACCACAAGCACAACAGAAATGTCAGGATTCGGTCAATGACTGTCACTTCCCTATTTTTGCCCTGGTGTTTAAGACGGGACCAATCAGGGAAAGTCAAGTGTATTTTCTAAACCAATCCCCTAAGAGGCCCCCCGCCCACCTCCGGATTCTCCGAGGCAGGGACTCCAATCAGAACTCTTTTTCTCTGTAAGCTGCCCCAACTTTGCCTGCCTTTCAGGAGCTGTCCAATGCCAGTGAGGGCTGACTCCCTGCTGTAGCAAACTCTGCGTAAATTAGCCTCTGTTTGTTCTCATTTGACTGGTCTTTGTTTATTTCCAGAAAAAGAATAAGAGTAGAAACCTTTAAATCAAATAAATTAGATTCGACTACATGTTGGGTTTAAAATATGATTCAGAGATTTTTATTACAAGTTACATGACTTTGCATTCTATATTTAAAAGGGCATTGCTTATATTACAAAAGAGATATTTCAAATGTACCACACAAAATTAGTAAAAAGACAAGTTATATATCTTTTAGATTTCCTCAAGATGCAGGTGTCATGAAACTATGCTTTCATTAGAAATTAAAATCTGATAAGATTAATATTCAACTCAAGATCATCCGATGGCTTTCTAGAAAACCTCCTTAAAATAACTTATTTTGGCCAGTTTGTGGTTGGTGATAGACACATGCAATTTTGAGGTAGTAAAGGGAATTCTGAGACCTGTGACCTATAGTATAAAATAAGAATTGAGTTCCTCTAAAATCTTCCCCTAGTCTCATTTCCTACCGCTTCCTACTGCTTGAGAATTACACTCTATATTCATGTTGAATATTCAACAATTTTAAGTACAACCAATTATTTTTGAATTCCTGGAAGCCAATTCAATTAAATTAAGAAAAGAAACTCAATAAATAAGTTCAGTGCCAAGCTCAAGAGGCAGTATCTCTGTGCTGGGGCTTACATCCTCCCGGAATGGGCATTTTCTCTGACTGGTCTGCTCTTCCTAACCTAAGAACTCCTGTCTCCTCTTTACCATCCAGTTCCTCTGCTCAGGAAAGCCTGTCCTAAATCACACAGGCAAAAGGAATCATTCCTGGTTCCCGGTCCCCAGTTCCCGGAACAGCGTCTATACGCCTCTCCAGTGACCATCACTTTGCATTATATGTTGTCTTATAATTGTTCATGGTAATTTTTGCTAATACCCTTTAAACTCTTTCAGCAGGCAATACATTGTGCTGCACTTTGCACTCATTATATAATCTATATCATTTTCTATGCCTAGTTTATGGAGTAGCCATCTTACTATTAGCATGCACCCAAGAGTAAACTGAGGATTACAGAGGTTTATTAATTTTCTCCAAATGATATAGTGAGTGGGTGGAGACCTGGGATTCCAACTCATGACTATCTGGGCTATCAAATGCTTCAGCGAGCTCTCTCCTGGATCTTCCAAGGAGGGGTGTGCTCATCATTTTTGTTGTCTTCTCTTCCTTTGCAAAATGGGAAGCAAGCTGCGTAGTGTCTAACACACCGACAGACATGATGTATGCAGAGATACTGTCCATGGACTGACCGAGATGACATGTCCCTGACACCCCTTTATTCAGAACACTTACTTTAGAAAATGCACAACTGCAATTTTTTTCTCTGCTCCTTTGTTTTACAAATCCTGTTAAAGAACTTGTTGCCAGTTTTATTACTCAAGACTTTCTCAAGGATGTGAGGGCCATCTCTTTGAAAAGTGAACAAGAAAGATGACACCCTATCTATCTCTGGGAGGGTAGGAACCTAAGTATCATGGGCTCCTGGCTCCGAGGGGGTCCCTCTTTCCTTCAGCCATGAGAGGACCCAGTCAGAAGATGGTAATAATCTATGACCAGAAAGTGGGCTTTCCCCAACACACAACTGCTGTTGCCTTGATCTTGGACTTCCCAGCCTCAAGAACTATGAGAAACAGCTCTATGTTTTGAAGATGCCCAGTCTATGGTACTTTTGTTATAGCAGCCTAGACAGACTAAGACTGGTCGTAAACAAACCTGTGGGCATGCAGACTGCTGCAGCCCTTGTGGAAAGCACTATGGAGATACCTCAAAAAAATTAAAAATGGAACTGGCTTTTGACCCAGCAATCCCACCTCTGGGAATGTATCCAAAGAAACCCAGAACACTAATTTGAAAGAACGTAATACCCCCATGTTCATTGTAGCATTATTTACAATTGCCAAGATATGGAAGCCATTCGAGTGTCCATCAGCAGATAAGTGGATAAAACACTTACACAGTATGAGACATTTACACAATGAAATACTACTCAGCTGTAAAAAAGAAAATTTTACCCTTTTCCACAGCATGGGTGGACCTGGAAAACATTATGCTAAGTGGAATAAGCCAGTCAGAGAAAGACAAATACAATATGATTTCACTCATATGTGGAAGCTAATGAACAAACTGAACCAACAAGAAAAATGGGGACAGACTCATAGAGAGCAGGACGACAACTGAGGGGAGAGGTAGTTTAGGGGGCGGAGGGATAGAGCAAAAAGGAAAAGGAACTCATAGACGTGGATAACCGTGCGGTAATGGATGGGGGGAGGGGGTTTAAGGGGGACAAATGGTAAGAGAGAAAACAATAAAAAAAGCTTCACATTAAAGTTTGCTGATAACAGTCTTTGAATGATACAATTGCATACCGAAGACAAGAGATACTTTGCTACCTCAGTGAAAGGAGTACAGGGAAAAAAATGTTTCGGCAGTTTCAAAGACAACTTACAAAAATAAACCGTGTTATTTAAGCAGTTTCTAAAGATACTGAAATGCTAGTTTAAAGATCAAACACTACAGAGGTTTGCAGAACACTATTTCCTCCTCGCCCACTGCTCCTCTTGTCCTTCCAGTGGCAGAACTGAGACCACAAACCAGAATAAGCCTTGAAATGTGTTGATGTCAGTTTCTCCAACCAGTTCCAGGAGGTGGCATTTAAAGGCAAAAATAACAGCCTTGCCTCAAAGAAGTAGACATTACTCTTTAACAAATTAAGCAAAACAGCCCAACTTTAAACTATATTCTAAGCCATAAAACTGTCAAAAAGAACTTTTTAACTGCATGGCAAAATGAGACCAATACAAACCCTCTTCAATTTAAGGTCCCCATGCTAGATAGAGTGAATTGTTCATTTGGCTCCAAAGAATTCTCTCCAATGCCATTTCAGTTCCGTGATAAAAACTGTGAACAGCATTCTAATTTTCTGTCAGGCTGCTTTAAAGGGAAGGAAAGCCTTTTCTCTCTTTCTCTTCATCCTAGTGCTAACCCACGCATATGGAATGGTTTAGAGCTGCCTCCGGGGCTGTAAAATCCACAGCTTCCTAAAAGTAAACAGAAGGCAAATTCTCCACATCTGATACCTACAAGTGTTATTTTATGATGTTGTCAACATAGTGACAGCTATTGCGAAGGGCTGCAAAAGCACTAGGCTTTTATCCTAGGGCTGAAAAAATTTAATGAAGTGTTGGGAGAGGTATGCCAATTGGTAAATGGGTGTAACATGGAGGGCTAGGTGGGGGGACCCTGTCTGTGCATCTGAATGTCCACTGTCACCTCTAAACTCTGCAAACAGTTTTACTGGCTGCTATTATTAGGACCATTTTCAAAATAGTCTTCAACTTAGGAAAACCTTTCATTGGATTGGCTTTATTGCTGAGGCACCATTTAAAATGTAGCAGCTGGAGAACTTTAGAAGTTAACTTTCTCCTGTGAATACTTTCTCTTTTGCCTCATACTCCACTTGGCCTCACGCTCAGACACATGCGCACAATAATTTCTTAATAGTGTGTAAATACAGATGGATGTTTTTTCAAGTTGAACCACAAGCCCAGTCTTCAGACTAAAGTTTTGCCTGATTGGTATTCCCTCCCATGGTCGCCATTGTTGTAGATATCTTCTACTTAACTTATTTATTAATACCTGTGTCATGAGATATTAAAAAATACCGAAGAGTTAGCTAAATAGATGTGTTATTTTGGGTTATTTGTTTGTTTTCATAGTCTTCACAAGAATTTCTAATGCTAAAGTTCGTATGTTTAAAGTGCCTCTTGCTATGGATTGAATTGTCTTTCTCAAATTCGTATGTTGAAGCTTGAACTCCTGATGTGGCTGTATTGGGTGATAGGGCCGTTATGGCTCTAATTAAGGTTAAATGAGGCCATAGAATGGAGTCCCTAATGCAATATGACTGGTCCTTAGAAGAAGGGGGAGAGAGAGAGAGACACAGCACGAATACACATGCGCAGAAAAGGACACGCATGCATGCGGGGGAGATAGTGGCCTCCGCAAGCCAAGGACAGAGGCTCAGAGGCCGCCACACCCTACTGGCACCTTGATCTGGGAATTCCAGCCTCCAGAACTGTGAGAAAATATATTTCTATTGTTTAAGCCACCTAGTCTTTAGTTTCTTGATATATATATACATATCGGCCTTAGCAAACTAGTACACCTATTAAAGGTTATTTAACTTTTGTATCAAAAAGCGAATAATAGGTCTTGTCATTTAGAAGATTTTCCATGGCATTGTCATTTTAGGTTGCATTCTAAATAATGAGCCGTTCACTGACCCACTTGCACTGAGTTCTCTTATTTAACTACAGCGCTCTCAGTAGGGTAGTAAAATTTAACCTAGATCTCTATTTAAATATGATTCCGTGTACACAGCCGTTGTCTTGCTTCATCTTTGGTCCCTTATCAGTGTGCAAGTTTGAGAATATTCTGAAAGTTGGGCTGATTGCTTTGAATTTATCATAATCTATCTAAATTTATTAACACTTAACACACCTAGATTGGTAAAACGCTACTCATTTACCAAAGGAGTTAAGCTAAGCATTGTCCATAGCTTCTGGCATGGTCGTTAAATGTAGGATTCTAATTCAATCACAGGTGTCTCTTTGGGATATTGAATGCTTTCTAAGAAGTCATTTGTTTACTTTTCTTAATTGGACTACTTGTTGAGATCATGATGTCTGGAATCATAGATAGCTTCACAAGCATACTGCTGTTGGTATGAATGTGTACTTGTCTGACTTCTGTAGGGTTGAAATCCTAGGTGTTCCGTTTAGCCGTCTGAGTAAATTAAGCATTGGGAAATAAACTTCTTCAACGATTGAAGGGTCATTGTTTACAGTATATTTTAAGCCCATATTTGAAGATAAGAGCTGTATGAAACAATTCAAGATTGAGTAAGAGAAGTTTATAAAAGCAGTCCTGAGTATACTTAATTTCTGAATTATGGGCCAGTCATGTGTTCCTCTCACCTAGAAGGAGCAAAATTACAGGATTAAGATTTGAATGAAGTGCAAGAGTCGCACAGACAATGGAAAGTTTCCGTAAGCTTACACATGGTCGACAGAGACTTAACCAGAGTTCCAGAGTTTTCAGCAAGTAGAACCCAAACAGTAACTGCAAAAACAAGTGCCATCTAAACAGAGGCTTCAGTTTGGCTGCTGCTTCACACAAGCAGAAAGCGTGTGTCTTAGCTACGCGTCTAAAATCTTTCTACACTTCGTGCACACAATCTTTGAGTAAGAAGTATAATAAGCACATATTTTTTAGAGAAAACTCTAATTCTGGTAGACTAGTAGGGAAATGTTAATTAACTAATAAAATATTGGCTATTTGTTGCTACAATGATTAGTTAACTGGCATGTCTTCTGAAATACTGACTTATGTCATATAAGTAGAATTATTTTATTTTTTTGTAAGAAAAATTCTGCTGAAGCATTAGACTTCAGTGTGATTTATAGTCTCTGTGTCCACAGAAGTATTTTGGACACATTCTTCTCTAACACAAATGCCTCATGAATTGATTTACCACATCACATGTCAGAATAAATGGCCAAGTGCTCTCAGAAAATTGGGCTGCTCCCATCACAAATGCTACTCCAAACTTCTTTATCTTGATGGACAATTCAATGAATGTGACTTAAGAATTAAACCTTTTCTTTTCTGACAGTATGTGCCCAATTACTTAAGTATCCATCTGGTATCTATTGATCTCCATTGAATTTCCTTTGTCCTCAAAAATCTTTGAGGGGTTTTTAAAAACAACACAAGTATTTTTTTTTTTTAAAGTACAAAATGGAAACCCTAGGGAGCTCACGTGTACAAGAGTCATTCTGACCTGTTCCATCCATTTGCACCTGTAAAATCCCATAAAATGGTTTGTTTCATGTTCACAATTATATATATTTTATAAGCCTCTAAGTAAAGTTGATTTTTGTTCTGGCCATGATAGATACAAAAAAAAAATGACTTAAATTACACATATCAGAAAGAAAAACCTGTCAATAAAAGGTGAAATAAAAATATTTCATTGACCTTCCTCAGATGTTATAGATAGATTAAAAATAATTTTATATTTGACTGAAAGTACAATTAAGATTCTTTAAAGGTTAGTGAGTGGTGGTGAAAATAATAAGAGAATATAAAGAAAAAAATGTGAATTTTTAAAAATCAGAGAAAGCACTTTTACAAGTAACAGAAATTTTGTAAACCTCTGGACTCGTTAGCTTCGAAATGATGTAGAAATGAATCCTAAATTATTGTGAGTTTATTAAATTTCTTGGGAAAAAAAGAGATGACTTCTAACTAGCAACATTATTTTAACAGGTTAAATTTACATGAGACAATATTCTTTTGATCCTTTAATAAGGTTACTAGTTTAGTAAAGTACGGCTGGAAGACATAGGGTTACAAGTACCTCATGTGAAGAAGACTTCAAATTGCAGGTTACTCAGTATGACGAATTTTTGTGATGCGTCTCTCAACAAAAATCTAAAGTTAACCTACGTTCTTTATAAGAAATAAATTGTCTGGAACAAGAGCAATAATATTCTGCTCTTTCCAGAAGTGGCAAAAACACAACTCTGGAGTTGTATTTTCTTTTGAGTTTTACATGTTACAAGTAAAATCAAGAGAACAGAAAATGTCATTAGTGGCGTGACCACGGTGGCAAGGAACTGCAATCACAACAGAAGAGGGACAGTGTCAAGGACTTCGTAGCTTTCACATACCCCCAAGACACTCCTTTGGATGAAGGTTGATGGCACTTCAGATTTAGTTTAACTAGACAGAATTAAGTTTATATTTAATATCTGTTAATTTTTTTTTATTTTTTCACATAAATACAAGAATTTCCCCAAAATGATTTGAACCCGCAGTTTTTCTCCACATATTTTCTTCTTTTAATTGAATTTATTGAGGAAACATTGGTTAAAAAAACTATATAGGTTTCAGGGGTACAATGATATAACATATCATCTGTACATCGAATAGTGCATTCAGGGATTTCAATGCATTTTAGATTTTAAATTTTTAGATATTCAGGCATCAGTTCTAAGGACTCATAGTCTATTGTTTTCAGGTAAATGTCCATTTCAGTTATTTCTCCATTTCATGAAACTTTTATTTATTGATATGAAATGATGGTCACCTGCAGTAATCTTCTTTTAAACAAACAAAAAACCCTCCTTACTATTAAAATCAATCAACATTATCAATTTCCCTCACTTCTGCAGAAGTCACAGAAGCAGTTCTGGTAGACAGTGACTAAATGAAGCATAGGCTTAGTAGGATCAAATTCTGTAAGTTTCCTCTGTGATTTCTAATCAAGTGATGACAGAATAAAGCTACTTCATTCTATTCTACTCCCTGAAACACATTAGAATCAGGATAACAATGACTTCGAGAAAGAAAGAACATTTCAGATTCATTAAGAATGTTAGCCATGAAGCAATTACAACCTCAAATCAGTAGACAAGGGTTCTCAAAGCAGTGTTTCACTGAAATCCTTATCTCCATTCCCTTTTACTTTGCTTTGTGGCATAATAATTCACTTGATACCCTATTAATGTTTTCAGCATCTGCCACACTTTCGCCACATCCCTTCTCTGTCTGTCTCTCTTTTCTCTGTCTCTGTCTCACACACACGTTCCTTCATTCAACTAACACCTACTTAGCCATTTACACAGCAGCACTTCCCTTTAGAAACTGTCTTGTTTCTTTACGACACCATCTAAGTGCTAAGCGTCCATTTATACTAGGTCTTTGGGTTGCTATGTTGTTTTGCTTTGTTTCATGATCTATCCTGCTCTTTAAGTTTAAGGAGTCAATTTTTGTTGGGTTCTTCCTGCATCTGAGATGTTTATTTACCTTTAGATTTTGATATTTTTTAGATGAGTAGAGAGTAGGCTTGTAGGTTAAGCTCCTCTGTAGTCTTAGTGTCTTCATGTAATATGAATAGGAGAAGAGTCTCTCCTACCAGTATTTGTTTGTTGTATTGGAGGTAACATTTTAGCTTACAGGGTGGTTCTTTTCTAGGTAGGCTGAAAGAGAAAGAGAGAGAGGCAGGACACATTAAAGAATTGGTTCGTATGATTTTGGGGATAGACAAGTTCAAAGTTTACACGTCAGACAGGGAGACCGGAATGTCAGGGAAGAGTTCATGCTGCAGCTTGAGTTCAAAGACAGCCTGGCGATGGAAATTCCTCATCCCCAGCGTCCTTTAGTCTTGTTCTCCATGGCCTTCAAATGATTGGACGAGGCTCACGCACACTATGGGGAATAGCCTGCTTTACTCACAGTTTGCAGATTTAAATGGTAAGCTCATTTAAAAAAAATACTGTCACAGCAAAGTACAGATGGGTATTTGACCAAATATTTGGTACCATGGCCTAGCCAAGTTGACATATAAAATTAATCATCACAATCCACCCATGGTCAACTCTGTCTTCGCATACATTGTCTTAAACTATGCTTAATCTTCAAACAAAGAAAATGACCAGGTCAGACTTCTGCCTAATAGGATGCAACAGTCCTGCCCACAGCTGGAAACACACATTATCCCCGGAAGAGGATGAGAAGGGCATGTGTGATGTTCACTCTTCTCCTTGACACCCTGTAAGTTAAGTACTATTACAGAAAGTCAACAATACTTAAAAGAGGGCTTGCCACCATTCAGCTAGGCCTGCTGCTTCAGAATGCTGGATAACATAGTAAAATCAGTGAATTCCATGATTATAGGCCCATAGGAGTAAATTCAGTCTAATCAAAATACATGCTTTGTTTCATCATTATTCCATGTGTCTAATATTACTTCTCACAAACATTCCCTGGGTGTCTGCTGTATAGATTGGAAAAATTATGTAATTCTGTTGAAGTATAGCATACCTCCTCATTGGTTACAATTTGTAACCAATTGTAAATCCATTGCCCTTCTGAGATGTCAGTCTATTTATGGGTCTAAAAGCAAAAGAGGCAGAGAGGAGTTGGCGATGTGGCACACATTGAAAGGCAGTCTAGACCGAGTTCCCTCTTTCAGGGGGGACCTCAGCCTTTGTTTCTTAAGGTCTTCGGCTGATTGGATGAGGACCACTGACGTTATAGACAGTGATTGACTACACTCAAAGGCTACTTTATTGACATGTTAACCTCATTTTAAGAATACCTTCACAGCAAGAGCTAGACTGGTATTTAACCAAATATCTGGGTACCATGGGCTAGTCAAGTTGACACATAAAATTAACCGTCACAGTGATCATCATTCCGCATTTCCTGCCCCTTTTCTTGCCCCAAACAGGAGGCCAATAGTGATACCCAGAAGGCACCCCCGCCCCTCAGCCTTTGTTCACATTGTCTGCAAGGGGCCCAGATTTGAAACACGTCACGCCTGCACTCCACCAGCAGTTCACAGGTCTGCTTGCTTTTGGCTCTACTGAAAAATCGAGCCGCCTTTGTCTTCATCACCCAGAGCCTTGCTAGTGGTAAATCAGAGACGCCTGCACCCACTCACAGTCACCCACTGAAAATTACTTGTCACCTCTGGGAATGCCCTGGTCTGACCTGCTTGTGTTTCACAAGATTCATAGGGTTCATGGTCAGTTCGTCATGGAAGAGCACTTAGCTTGTTGTTCGTTTTGGAAGATCGAAAATCCTTATGAGTTACGATGATTTGTCACACGAATGAAAGTCTCCCAAATTTCCTAAGGTATCAGAGTAAACTGTGTTGATTACCAGTCAGTACACCAACAGATGAGCTAACTTGACAGACTTCAGCCAGAGTTCCCCCTCATTGTTTCTCTCAAGACCTGAAACAAGCGGTTGGACAAGTCTCACAAGAAAAGTGTCAGAACTTTTTTTAACTTCTCTGTTGTGTTAAGGTCAGTAGAACAAAGCTGGTAATGATAAAATATAAGATTTCATGATTTTAATTGACCATCTATGTACAAATGCCTAACATTTACAGGTTTATACTTCAGATACCTCCAAATATGTAGCCTCATTGAATCCTCACAGGAATGTTAAGCTGATTAGTGTTTCTGTGTCAAAGAAAAAGAAATCAAGCCTTAAAGAAGTTAAGAAAGTAGTCAATTGTGCAGGTATTTTATGTATCAGAACTCTCAGTGAAAATTCCTATGTCTTTTTCTAATCACATATTCTCTCTTCACCTGCATCTATTTTGAGATTACTCAAAATAAATTCAAAATTTCTATTTGAATTACTATATTCTCATCTTAGGTTTCTATTTGAAATAACTTGTTATCTGCCTTCTTAAAAATCTACCTTCACTTTACTTCTTAAAACCTATTAAAATATGTGAAATTGTTTCTTATTATATTGTTATTTAATGATTTTGAGAATTATTCTTGCATTAACTTTTGTACATATTAATGATAATAATAGCTGGTGTATTTTTTTTCAATGTGAAATGCTCCTTCTTTGTGAATGTATAGAAATTACTTAAATTATTTGACTTCAGATGAAAATTCTTCCTGAAAAAAAGTATCTTTGCTTCTACCAGGTTTCTGCCATAACAATAGATTGATGAGTGAGAATACAAACTAAATTTGCAGCTTGCAGCTCTTTGGGTTACACAAGCAGTTTATATCAGAGCTATAAACCTGCCTCAGGGTTGGAACATGGTCACAAAATCCTCAGAAAAAAAGTAATTTTGCTTCTTCTCTCTGCTCTGGGCTAAATTTTCAGGAAAGATGTTCTCTCATCAAGGCAGTGATACAGTTATTGCTAGTTTTCTATCTAGAGTAATTTTTTTTCTTTCTTGCTGTGTCAGGCATGGATTGAAGAAGTGTTTATTTGTTGGTTTTATATAAGCTTTTTGGTTATTATCAGTAGACATGTCAGTGTGGTCAACTTATTATGTTAAGCTGTATAAGTTCTTTCTTTAAGTAAAAATTTTAATTTGTCATATTTTTCCTTAGTTTCAAAATCACACCTCTATTAGAAATGTCCCGTTTTTATTCAAGTATTGTTAGCTCATAGATTGTCTTGTTTTGAGTTTATATTGCCAGAGGCTTTTCTATTTGATTAAGGATTTCACAAAACACATTTTTGGAGGATTTGGGATACAGACGTACACACACACACACACACACACACACACAGTGGAGCAAAAGTAGGTTTACAATTGTATGTAAAATAATACAATAATGAATAACTAATGCAAGAATAAACTGTTTCACATACTCACAACTAGAAACTTAATTTTGCCCCACCCAGTATTGTATCATTTCATTAATTGCAACTGTTAATATTTACTCTGACACATGCACAGAAAACCAATTCTGACTACCCATGTCATTCAGATGAAATATGAGGAACTAGAAAAGTAAACAGAATTTAATCACCGGGAGGGCCTACTGGAATGAATAGACTGGGGGTCAGGATTTGCACAGTTCTAGGAAAAGTTAAAAATTGGGGTCAAGGTGAGGCAGGAAGAAGTTTATCTATGGGGCCTCCTTTAATTCTTACAGATATATGTGTTCCAGTAGTGATTATTTTCGTTTTGCAGAGAAGAGTAGTGAGATTCAGAACGAGTAACTAGTTCCATGGTTTTATAATTTGTGAATCATGGATGGTTGGATTCAAGATTTTTTGCTCTGTTTTGTTTCTGCTGGTTTAACTTCAATGGCTTACTTCTTGGTTTCCTCCTCATAGGCTCCTCTTGGGGAAGAGTGGATGAAATGCACAGGAGAAGGGGCAGGGGGCGCTATCCTGCTGAGTCACCCACCTGATCAGAGGAGCAGGAAATGTTCAGTCAGAGGCGGGGAGGAGCTTGTAAGTACAAACAGTACAGAGATAGTCACAGATAAAAACAGTTAAAGTGATTCACAGGAAGGGTGAATCTAGAGCCATTTAAAGAGGTTTTATGCAGGTTTACGTACCTGTAAATTGGGTAAATTTAACTGTAAAAAGTCTTGAAACGTTTACTAGCAGAAGTCTATTTTTTAAAAACTAGATTTTATTTGGATTTAGATTTACATATAAATGTATAAATATAAATTTGCCCTCTCCTGCCCTAACTGAAACTCTCAGTATCATTTCCCCTTATTTTACACCATTCAAATTTCTGTAGTAACTAAATATCTTCCATTCTAAATACATTTTGGCATTATTACTAAGCTGTAATCTGAATTAGTCTAGGTAGTTTCTAAACTCTCACTAATAAAAATATTCCAATGAACTATCCTAAAGACTGCACTACAAAATCAATAGCATATAGAAATATCATTACAAAGATTTTTTTAGGCATAAAATAAATGTAGAGTGTTCATCTAATAAAATAGCATCAAACAATGTGAGGCACAAACGAAGAGAGATGCAAAGAGAAATAGAGGAATCCACGATCCTGGCTGGAGGCCTGGGCAGAGCCAAGAGGCAGGGAATCAGTAAAGACAGTTGAACTCAACAAGGCCGGCAATGAACTGAATATAATGTAAATCTATAAACTACTCATCTAATCACAGCAGAATATACATTCTTTTCAAGCTAACATGGAACACTCACCAAAACAGACCGTATTCTGAGCCATAAAACACAATACCACGTTTTGAAAGAATAGAAATCATACAATGTCTGCTGTCAGACCACAAGAGATCCATCAACCAGACAAGCCTCTAGCCAGGCTAACTAAGGAAAAAAGAAAGAAGACACACGTTACTAATATCAGAAATGAAAGGGCATCACAACATCCTAGGGCCATGAAAAGGATAATAAAGGAACACCATGAGTAACTCTATGCCTACAAATTTGACAGCCGAGATGAAATGGACCAATTCCTTTACAGCCCAGTTCCAGCCATCATCTTCATATTTCTGGACGGTTATAATCATCTTCATTGTGTCTTCCCCAGCCTATTTCTTCTCTCCCGTTCTGTTTCTGTCCACTTTGTAAAATTATTTCTGCATCTGTTATTTTCATGCTCAAATGTTTTAAAGACTTTATGCCTACAGGAAAAAAAATCTAATAGCTTCACAGCATTACTCTACATTCCTAACAATGTGGCCTAACTTGTATATCTTGCCCATACATTTTTGTCCTCCCTCTCTCATTCCTATTCCATTACAAACATCTCTCCCCTTTTTTCCCATTCCTTCTTTCCAACAAATCTGCTACATCTAATCAAGTAATATAGCTAATGTCTCACTGTTTTCCAAGTAATACACATCTGATCTTTCCCAAACAGTATTTACCATGCTTGAAACAACTATTCCATTCTTTTCCAACCAGTAAAAGGCTGCTGATTACCATCCAATATCTAGCTCAAAATCACTTCCTCTTTTATTTTCCTCTGAAAGGAACATCTTCTATCCCTAACACAATTGGAAGAAAGAATTCTCTTTTTGATCTGTCCTCCAAACTTACTACTCTTTTCTGTGCTTGATTGTGATTAATGTAGAATAAATGTACCAAAATCCCAAGCATAGAATTGAATTGGAAGTGAAATATCCCTGAATAGATCTTTAATTTAACTGAATTAATATGGGTTTCATATATATATATATCACCTATAGAAGCCAGTGTTGTGACTCTTCATTGGAATTTTTCAGAATCCATGAATTTGCAATTATTTGAAAACATAAAAAATTGTGGCCTCTAAGCTTGACCCCACCCATAAGCCCTCTCTTTCTAGAACCTATTATTTAGAGTTCAAAACTGGGAAGAAAATTGAAAATAAATGTTTAGTTTTGGATGGAGTTAATTAATTTATAGATTTTACAGTAATATAGAAATGTCTATACAAAGAAAATCTGAAGTTTTACTTGGTAACACAGATTCTTTGTTTTATTATCTGTAGCATAAGTTTCTTTTCAAGGTCAACCTGAGTCATTCTGGCTAAAACTCTGACTTTTCCCTCAGTTAATAGAAAAGGCCACTGCTCATTGTTCCATAAACAATATTTCTTCTCCTTGAAGTTCAGTGTCCATTCCACCTTCTCTCTTTCAAACGATAACAAATCTCATTCTTCCCACAGGGACAATTCCCTGACTTTTCAGCACTGGGCTTGTTCTGCTGTGGCTTCTTGCTGAGACCCCCATAACTACTTTGTTGTCAGGTCTCTGCAGATCCAGAAGCTCCCCAGGGTCTGTTCTATCCTTTGTGTTTCTATTTGGCATATATAGCAATCAACTGTGCAAGAATCTGTATTCTTGGGTATGTTTCTACAAAGAAACAGAAGGACTACTTTCTCTGATGCAGTGAATATTATAGATTCTATGAAATCTACAACATGTCTGCAGGGAGGCCCTTAGATAAAAAGGGTGTCACATAAATTGAGCCCCTCATCATGTGAAAACACAGTGTCTTCCGGTGGCAGTTCTTTGCTGCTTCTTAAAACCATGGACTGTCTGTAAATATTTTTATTTTTTAGAAAAAATGCCAAGGTGTTGTTCAACATAACTCAGTTTTTTTTAAAGTTTAGACTCGTTGGCTTGTCAGCAGAACAGACAGATGCAGTTCCAATGGGCCCTGCATGTGAAATCACTAGCAGAATAATCCTACAGGATGCGAGCTTCTATGCCTCAATGACAAAGCCCTTCGGTAATAGTTTTCTACGGAGATATATTTTACAACCCAATGAGCTAACAAATTCTAACCCACCGAGCTTAAAACAAGATGAAATAAAATAAAACACAAAATGTTCTTGTTCTGCAGAGCTGGGCATGGCAATTTCTTGTGGCTTTTATTTTATTTTTTCTGAAAAATGTTGAATTTCAAATGACTCTTCTCATGTCATTGCATAAAAATAATTGATAACAAATATTCATTAATATCTCTGTGTTACTAAAAGGCAGTGAAGATTTTATTTAAAGCCTTAGGCAGGATAAATTAATGTTCTGTTCATCCCTTCTGCTGTCTTCATTTGTTTATTAATTAGCATAATTTTCCAACATGCAACAAGATGAAGTCTGCTGAACACTGGGGAGATACATTTAGAAAAGAAATTCAAAAACTGGTGGGAATTCTCCTTCATAGCCTGCCTTCTCTCTGTTTTAATCAAGGGAAGTTCAGCTGTAAACATATCATCACTTTATTTTTATGCATAATCCTTCCATTAGCTACAAGAGAGACTGAGGAAATGGGTGATTCATCTGTCTGTTCTAAGTGATGATGTCTTGATGCAGAAAGTGAGACATTTGCAGAGGTGTTAGGTCAAATTATCTAATACTTGGGTAACCATGGCCAGGAGAACAGATTACATGACGAAACGCGGTCATACTAGACCAATTCTATTTGTCCATACATCAGGCTATATTATATGTCAAGCATTGGACATAAAACTAACATTGACTTTAACTTCTGGAAGTATTGTCTAGTAGGGGCAATGTTAATTAAACCACATGCAATAAATATTTAATTAATATCTGTGAGAATTATTAAAGCACTGAAAGTAAGAGCCAAAACAAACTAGGGAAATTTCCCTGGATAATGCTTACCCCCAAAAAACAGAACAAAGTGGAGACAAAGAAGAGACCATATTTGGTTTTATTTCTTTGTTAGTTTGCTTTTTGGTTTATTATTTGATGGTTATTTGATAAAGTTATTTTAAAAGTGTTTCATATTATAAAAATAAATTGCATTTTTTATCTTTTCCTTGTAAATATTTGTTACAAAGTATAATTTCTATGGATAACTGTTACTGAGAATTGCATCAGGTTTAGTAACTGCAAAGTAATTTTTTGATGATGATAGAGATTTCAAATTCTTTCTACAGCAATATAAAAGCTTGTAATAAGAATGTAAACACACATATAAAAATACACAACTCCCATAGGTCAATAGAAAATTTCCTCTTTAAATGGACATACATTGGTAAACAAAGAGAAAAAGAGGCCCACACAGTATTCCAAAGGGCTAGCCATGTGTAATGTCAATGAACGGTCTTTGGCACAAATTGAATCCTAATTTGGGGCATGGTCAAGGAGGAACATTTATTTGGGGCAAACAGCTTACTTGCCATAGGGCACAGATGCTGAACAGCATGCCAGACAGCTCTGCTCTTCTCAGCTTTGGTCTGGTCTGCTTTGCCCTGCTCTGCTCTGGACAAGCAAGATATCTTCATGTTTCAGCTCCAGCAGGGAAGTGTAGCCTTCAGTTTTTGGTGGAAACTGAAAGTACAATTTGTAAGTCAGAGAAGAGCTGACTTACAGAGAGAAAAGTCTCCCCCCTCATTCTGGTCCCTGATTGGTCTGTCCTCATGCAAATGAGGATTTCAAATCCTAGCAGTTTGATTGGCCCTTAGGGGTCCTGATTGGTCAGAATGGAGCTGCTCTGATTGGTAAATGAAGATGCAGCTAGGGATAAAGCCGCATGGCTCCACCTGAATGGGGCGTGTCTCTGTTTTATGGCTTGAAAGGCGATTCCAGGAACTCCTTTGCACACAATGCAGGCAGGCAGTTCAGTGCTGGCTTCTCGTTGAAAGGCGGTTTGCGCTAGTGGCTCCTGTTTAGAGTTGGCTGCTGAGCCCTGTTTTTCCATTTGAGCCCAGTTAGCCACAGAAGCCCTTCTTGGCAGGTATCTTCTTTCTAGAACTCAGCGGTTTTTAATCTGAAATAGGTTTAGCTTCAAAAGCATATCTGTCATTTCAACCTGCACTCAAATGACCCAATGCTGTCATCTTAATGAGCGATGTGTAACATTAATTTTTAATCTGTATTAAAGTATAGATTCAAAGGTCTTCTTAATAGATTAGAAGAGAATATTATTTCTCAATCTATTTAATAAGCCTCAGATAACATGGTCAGCCAATTTTTGCTACCCTACTGTGGATCCGGGGGTGCCTTTGCTCCCTCCCTACCTCTCCCTCCATCTATCTCCTCAATCCTCTTAATTTGTCCCATTTCAAATTTTCATCACTACCTTTTCTTTCTTTGTTTTCAATTTTGTTCACATCACGATATGCCCTTCATCTTATTGGAAGTGATATAATTTATCCTGTAAACATAAATCTCTAAAGGAGTTGAAAGATAATGATTCCTTGGTGCTAAAGGAAAAAAAAAAACTACTTCTATTCATGTTTTCAAATAAGTTTGTAATATGTTATAGATTTCCATTTATTTCTCTTTACTACTTTATTTTGGTCATCAACCGGATTACTACATTTCAAAATTTAAAAGCCTCTTTTTTCCTGTTGAAGCTCTAGTTCCAGACATACATTTAAAGAAATGTAGTTATAAATCTTCATAAAATCTTGGCTATATGCCCTCTCAATTCTTTCAAAATTAAAACAGCTAATACATTTTGAAAGTGAACATAAAAATAGAAAGTTTTCTAATACAGCTCAAGCTTTGGGGGTTCCAATGTTTTTTGATAGTTTAGCCTTAACCCAAAGCAGAAGAATTTCCTTTTCAGCAAAATTATGTTACCAAATAAACAGATTATTAAATTAAATAAATATATAATTCACAAATGAAAATTAGGTTAATTTATCTATAAATTAATTACCTGATCTAAAAAAAAATTTAAAAACAATCTGTAAATTACTGGAACATTTTATTTGTTTTGGAACATCACAGTGAAAACAAGGAATGAAGGTAGTGCATGAAGTACTGAAACAGGTGAAATCAGAGGGATTGGTTAAAATATGAGTTGGGAGCTCTGACCTGTATGGCTCAGTAGGTTGGGCATCATCCCACAAAGTAAAAGGCTGCTAGTTCAAAGGTTGCTGGTCAGGGCCCATATCTGGGCTGTGGGTCCGGTCCCCATTGGGTCAAGTACAAGAAGCAACCAATCAATGTTTCTCTCCCTCCCTTTCTCTGCCCTCTTCTCCTCTCTCTAAAAAGATTTTTTTTTTAATCTTTATAAATAAATAAATAAAAGTTGAGAAAAAATACATTTAGATTTAGACCTTCTTGGGATGGGTGGGGCAGTTGTCTCAAACAGCTGATCTAGTTTGGCCAGATCCTCTCCATCACCAGTTAACTTCTCTCTTTCTAGGTTACTGGGCAGAATTTTGTTCACATTTTTATTATCAAGGGTAAATATAGAGTTTTTGGCAACTGGTGGTCTCCTTCTTCTCCTCCTCCTCCTCTTTTTTCTTCTCTTCTTTTCTCTTCTCCTTCTCCTCCTTCTCCTTCCTTTTTCTTTCCTTCTTCACCTTCTTCTCCTTCTCTTCCTCCTCCTTCTTCTTCTTTGATTCTAACCCTTCTAACATATATGGAGTAGTATTTAATTGTTGATTTCACTTACATTCTGCTAATAATGATATTGAGTATCTTTTCATGTGCTCATTGGTCATCCTTATATCTTCTTTAATCAGGTCTTTTTTCAGATTTTCCATTCATAATTAAATGCTTGGGTTTTTTTCTTATTGTAGAGTTTTGAGGTCTTCAAATATGGTTCAGAAATATTTTATTCCAGTGTGTGGCTTGTCTTTTCAATCCACTTATCAGTGTCATTCAGAGGGCAGATTTCTTTTTAAATTTTATAAAGTTCAAATTATTGTTTTTTGTATCAATCTTAAATCATACTTTTGGTGTTACATCTAAAAACTTAACACCAAATCTCAAATACAAGGGCACATAGACTTGGCTATGGTTTCTTCTATTAAATACATATTTTATATGTTTCTATTTTACATATAGGTTTATAATACATTTTGAGTTAATTTTTCTGACAGATATAAAATCTGTGTATAGGTACCTCATAGGTACTTTTTATTTTTGCATACAGATGGCCAATTATTCCAGCACTGTTTTTTAAAAAGACTGACCCTTCTACATTGAACTGCCTTGGTACTTGTGTCAAAGGTCAGTTGACTATATTTGTATGAATCTGTTCTGTTCCATTGGCTTATATCTCTATTCTTTCACTAATACCATACTGGCTTACTTATTACAGTTTCAAAATAAGTCTTAAAATTGGATAATCTATCTCATACAACTTTCTTCTTCAGTGTTGTGCTGGCTCCCCTTGGTTTTTTTTGCCTTTTCACATAATGTTAAGAATTAGTTTGTCAATATCTACAAATTATCTTGGTAGTATCTCTATGGAACCTGAGTTCAAACTAAACATCATGTTTGGAAGAATTGATTTCTTAATGCTATTAATCTTGTAACCCATGAACATGGAATTATGTTTCCATTTTTTATATTTTCTTTGATTATTTTATCAGTGTTTTTGGCTTATTGCAAACATTCTGTATTAATTTTTTGCTTGTTTTATACATAACATTTCATTTTTTTAATGCTATTGTAAATGAAATTTTTAATTTCAAATTTTAATAGTTTATTGCTATGATTTAGAAAAACAAGTAACTTTTTATTCTAACCTTGTATCCTGTGATCTTCATATATTCAATTATTAGTTCCAGGAATTTTTTGGTTAAATATTTGGGATTTTCAACATGGCCAATTAAGTCATCTGTGTATAAAGGCAATTTCATTTCTTCCTTTTTAATCTGCATGTATATTTTTCCTTTTAGTTATGTTATTGCACTAGCTAGTTCCAACAGCCTGATGCTGAATAAAGGTAGTTGAAAGGTATTTTTTTATTTCTAGTTTGCTGAAATTTTTTCATTATTAATGAATGTTTGATTTTCTCAGATTCTTTTTCTATATCAGTTGATATGGTTTTATTATTTTTATAGCCTGTTCATGTAGTAAATTATATTGACTGACTTTAGAATGCTGATACAACCTTGCATACTTGGAATATTCCACCTGACCACTTTGCATTATTCTTTTTGTACATTGCAGAATTTGGTTTGCTAATATTATGAGGATTTTTTAAAATCTAAATTCATGGGAGTTGTCTGCAATTTTAATTTCTCCCTGCTCTATGTAGTTTTGACATTAGGGTAATACTGGCATCATAAAATGAGTAAGGAATTATTTTGTTAGCTTCTATTTTCTGGAAAAGATCTTGAAGAGTTGGTATTGTCTTGTCAATGTTTGCTAGAATTCACCAGTGAAACCCTTTGGGCATGATACTTCTTTTTTTTTAGAATATTATTAATTATTTATTCAATTTGTAAAATATAGAGCTATTAGATTATGTTTCTTCATGTATTAGTTTTATAGTTTATGGCTTTCAAGAAATTAATGTATTTCATCTAACTAAACAAATTTTTGATTATGGAATTGTTCATAGTATTCCTTTACTATCCTTTTAATATCCATTGGATAAGTAGAGATATCTGTTTTTTGTATCTGATATTGGTAATTTGTGTCTTCTGTCTTTATTTGGGGTTAGACTGGATAGAGTTTCATCCATTTTATTGATCTTTTCAAAAATTTGCATTTGGTTCTGTTCATTTTCTCCATGATTGTCGTGCTTTCAATTTCACTGATATCTTTTTTAAATTTTATTTTTTTATTAACTTTCATTTCCTTTTGCTTTTTCTTAGCTTTAAGTTTCTCATCTTTCTTTAGTCTACTAAATGAGAAACATAAGTTATAAATTTTAGATATTTTTTCTAATGAATGAATTTGATTCTGTATTTTTTTAAGCAACAGTTTGGCAACGTCTTACAGATTTTGATATTTGATAACTTTAATTTTAGTTTAAAAAATAACTTTTCTTGCAATGTCATTGACTTGTATATGTCACTTAGATGTCACTTAGACAGTTACCCTGTGCTATTTGAGGATTTTCTGCAATCTTCCTATTATTGAAGTCTACCTTAATTCTATTTTCATCTGAAGTCATACTTTGTACAATTTCTATTTTTATGTTTTAAAGCAGTGTTTCATTGGCCTAGTATAAGGTCTGTCTTGACAAATGCTTCATGTGCATGTGAAATGAAAGTGTATTCTGCGGTTGTTGGGTGGTACACTCCATAAATGTCAATTAGATCAAGCCGGTTGATATTGTTGTTCCGGTGAGCTATGTCCTTACTGATTTTCTGCCTGCTTGATCTATCAGTTACTAACAGAGGGTCGCTGAAGTCTCTGACAATCATAGTAAAGTTACCTATTTATCTTTGCTCTTCTAAGAATCTTTGCCTGATATATTTTGACCTTCTGTTGTTATCTGCATGTGTGTTTGAGAATGTTATGTTTTCTTTGATAATTGACACCTTTTTCATTATGTAATGACCCTCTATATCTCTGATAATAATCCTTTTTGAAATCTGCTTTTTCTGAAAATAGTTACTTCAGCTCCCTTGTAACTATTGTTACATGGTACATCTTTTCCCACTATTTACCTTTAACCTAAATGTGTCTTACATGTAAAGTGGGCTTTGTTTAGACAATATACAGTTTATTCTTTATTTTCTATACTCTGAAAATTGCTGTCTTTTAATTTGTATATTCAGAACACTCACACTTATAGTGATTATTGATATGGTTGGATAAGTAGCAAGTGAGTAACTTTGGTTAGTATTTAATATTTCTTGAATTTTTAATTGTTCTTTTCTCCCACCTGCTTGGTTTTTTTTGTTTGGGTTTTTTTAGTTTTCTGGCTTTAGTTAGCAATTTTATATGATTTTATTTTATCTCCTTTAATTAGCACATCAAGTATTTAAAAATAGGACTTGCCCTAAAATCTGCAATATACATTTTTACCTTATGTAAGTTCACCTTCAAATTACACTATACAAATTCATGTTAGGTGCATGGACTTACTTATAATAAATTATTCTCAATTTCTAACTATAGGCCCTTGTGATATTGCTGTGTTAATTTTACTTATCCATATGCTGTAAATGCACAATATATTTTAATGTAACCATTTTAAAATTTATTTTTAATATTAAATTTTTTAAATTAAAGATTTGACATTATATTCATTAATTTATTCTTCATCTGATACTTTTCTGTTCTTTATGCAGGCCTAAGCACTAACATATATGGCTTTCTATCTGCCTGAAGGATGTTTTTCAACATTTCCCACAGAGTAGATTTAGAAGCAATAAATTTCCACAGTTTTTGTTCAACAGAGAAAATCTTTACATTCCCTTCACTTTTTGAGAGTAATAATTTATTATGTAAGGCATACCTTGTTTTATTGCACTTCGATTTATTGTGCTTCACACATTATACCTTTTTTTTTTAACAAATTGAAGGCAACACCCTCCACCAGCAAAAGATTAGGGTTCAATTAATTTTGATACTTTATTGCAGTGAAATGGAATCTCTCTGCACATCTCTGAAGTATGCCTGCCTAGGATTCTAGGATTTTTTATTTTTTTTTAACATTTTAAGTATTTAACTCAACTCTCATTCTTGCATGGTCTCTAGGAACTCTTCTATAACTGATTCCTCTTCTATTATTAAGGTGTTTCCAAAAACTGACCTGCCTGGTTCATTCAAGACTTTATCTTTCATATTCTCTAATTTAAATATGATATGCTTAGGCTTTTGTTTCTTTGTTAGTTTTGGTAATTATTCTATCTGATGTTTTCTGGACATCCAAAAACTGTGGTTTGTTATATATCATTCATTATTTCATCAAATGTTTCTTCTGCTTCATTCTCTCTTTTTTCCTCTGGCATTCTAATTACATCTTTGAAAATTGTTTCTCAGTTCTTGGATGTTCTGTGTTGTTGTTGTTTTTAAACTTGTTTTTCTCTTTCATTTTGTGAGGTTTAAATTGCCCCATAATGAAGCTCATGGACTCTTTTCTTACCCAGGTGTCTGCTGATGAGCCCAACAACAGCGTTACTCATTTCTATTGCAATGTTTTTGATTTCTAGCATTTCCTTTGACTCTTAGAACTTGCATCCCTCTGCTTACGTCGCCTCTCTCCTCTTTCATGTTCTCTACTCCTTTAGAGCCCTTAACATATTAATTGCAGTCATTTTAAATTCCCCTTCCGGTAGTACCTTCATGTAAGTCTGGTTCTGATCATTCCTTTTTTTTTCTCTTCATAATTTATACCCTTTTGCCTCTTGACATGACTTCTAATTTCTATTTTTTCTCTAAAACTCAGACATTTTATATCAAATAATAAAAATTGAATTAACGAGGACTTTAATGTGGAGATTTATGCTCATTCCACTCTGACTTGGACTCTGCTTAATATTTGTTGTAGCTATGGTTTGTTGCAGCTAATGTTTGTAGGCAGAGGCTTCAAATCCCTGTGCGGCGGTAGTTTTTAACTCCTCTCCTGATTTGGGCTTCCTCAAGCACACGCTCTATCTCACAGGTGCTTCATATGCAATTTACTGCCCTTATGCTGGGTTTCTGGCAGAGGGGCGGTAGGAAGGGGAGATGGGGAGTATTAAATCTCCCAACTGAATCTCAGTGCTCTAGCGGCTGAATCTCGGGGCTGTGACCTTCACATTCATCCTTCTCTCCCTGCTTCCTTTCTGATTATATGTAGCCTCCCATCATTTTTTCCTTAAAAGTCCAGCCCCTGTTTTTGTTTGTTTGTGTTTCCTTTTTCCACCTTGGATCAGACAGGGATGCCAGAGCAGGCTGGAGTGAGAGAACAGTCTCTTCCCTGAAGCTAGGCTGAGAAGGCTCTGAAGGAGCCAGTTGTTCTGGAGATGAGGCTTTGCAAGGGGGAAGATTCTGGGCCTACTTCACGAAGGTTGTGCTGACCCTCCGGCCAGATCCACAGGTGACTCTTTTTAAAATCTCCGCCAAGAGAATGCAGGAGTCGGGGGCGGGGGGCGGTTTCCTGGCGACAGAGGCTATAAAAATGGGAGCCCCCCCCGCCCCCCGCCTCCTTTAACAGTGATGTATCCGGGGATTCTCACCTTCAGGGTAGTCCGCACCCAGCGTCCTCCAGTTCATCGAAACTGGCACGTAAATGTTTCTGCCATTTTACTGATCCAGCAGATTCTCCTTCAGGTAAGCAGACCTAGCGTGGGGTCCTTGGGATATGCTTGTCTCTGAGTTTTCAGTGTGACTTGCTCTGTGTCTTTAGTTTTCTGGTTTGGAAAAGCTGTTGATTTTCTCTTTGGCCAGGTTTTTCTTGTTGTAAGGGCGGGAAGGCTGACCTCCTAAGGTGTTCTGCACGCCGACGCGCAAACTGGAAGCTAGTGGCAGGCCTGAAAGCTGACTTTCTGACCTTTCCTTCTTAATTCCCTTCCTGTAGTAAAGGGCAACATAATTTTCTTATTTTTTTCTGTCACATTTCAAGAAATAATGCAAATGCATACCATAAAAGCAACGGAAAATGTTTATCTGGAATGGAACGGAACTCTCCGCTACCTTAACTATAGCTTTTGCGTGTATGACTTGAAGGATTTGGTAAACAAAATTCAGTAAATAGAGCACTTCATTTTTTAGTAATTTAGTGTTAAATAGTACTTTAGTTTTTTAATCACCTTTAATATAGAATACATAATTGGTGTGTCTCTGTGTTTATCTTTACTAGAGAGCTTATTGGAAGCAGATATATTCTTTCAACTTTTGATCCATGTGTCTAAATAGCAAGTTAGACTCCTAATGGGGAAGTAACAAAAATACATCAAGTAAAGTGAATAAATTTTCTTTTCAGTATCTATGTACACAAGGTCAATCTTGTGAAATGATGAATGGGTATATTAAATTTCACCTGTTGATTTATCTCTTCCCCCTCTTCCCCCGTAAATATTCTTGTGTGGATGACTTTTTTTTTTTTTTTTGAAGGGGTGTGGCTGTCATTTTTGTTTCCTTTTCTGTCTTACTCAAAGTTATCTAATCTAAGTTCTCTTATATGCAAATGAATAATTAAGATGTCCTATCTAGAGATAGCTCCTTTAGATTAAATTGAGTCATCCATAAAAGAATGTGTTTGGAACTAACACCTATGCCTATTAAGGAAATCATTCTTAAGTGTACCTGTGTTCAGATAGGCTATTCATCTCTGCATTACAAGTCATGCTCTTTTTTTATTTTGTGAAGTTCAAAGATTCACATTGGTACATTTGAAAAAAAGACTCGTAATCATATAAATGCCAAGGAAAACAAAATGATAAACTCTTTACAAAGCACTTAAAAGGGTGATAGTAAAGTTTTAGAAATTTGAAAACCTAAGAAGAGTAGATAGGACAATTTTGTCCCTATACACTGTGGACTTTTGTCTCATGGGGTGGGTGCGTGTCTGTGTATGTGTGTATTTAACCATTCAAACACATTTTGGAGAAAAGCTTATAAATATAATTGTAAATATTAGGCAAAAGAATCATTATATAGTAGAGAGTAGCCATGAGACCAATGTTCACATTTTCAAACTTTGTAATGGCAGGGAAACCATCAGGATTAATTCACATTTATATCTAAACTAATCTTTATAATATACATAATCTTTGTATGTGGACAGGATTCAAGTTGCTATTTAAAAATAGTCATATGTATCTTCAGATGATGTTTCTATGCATTTAAGCTTATTTACTTTTTAATATGCAAAAATTGTGAGCTAGTGCTTTAAGGATGCAATTTCCATTATTCAAGGAAAACAAAATTAAAACAAATTTTGTAAGAACCAGAAATCCCTCTCTTGTTTTTATTGAATTATAATCGCAAATTAAAATCACTATGGCAGAGTGCCACAAACAGCAGCAAACAATAAAATTATTTTTTCCACCTTCCTTGTTTTGTGCGACAGGATTCAACATATTTGTACATATTTGAATAAATAAATAATAGTACAATTTTAAGGGTATAAAATTTAAATCATGACTATCCAGCAGTAAATTTAGACATTTACCACTACAATATGCATTCCCATTTTTATTTTAATTAGCTAAAAGTTTGCAATTAGGACCATACATCATCTTAATTCTGTTAAAGAATTAGAGTGCTTCTTTTTGATCTCTCACAAGGAAGATTTGGAAATGTCAGAAACTGAGTTATAGGAAAAAGAACCTTACAGCCTACTAATTCAGTCAGTCCATGCCAAGCAATAAGAAGGCGAGAAAGATAATTGCAGTAGGTAGGACAGAAGAAGGACTACAGGATACGCCGTATGTCTGAAGGCAAGCACCTCAGGTAATGAGGTGGTAGATCTCATCTTTTGTACAATGCAATATACAAACAGCCCTGCTTCCTAAAAACAGACAATACTGGCAGCTATAAAAGAACAAGTAATCAAGTATTTATTATTCTCTAGCTCAAGCAATAAGCAGAAAATTATAAGAGTGAAAGAAACTCCTTTAGATTGAGGAAATTGTTCAGTACAAGCTCCCTCTAAATTCCAGTCAGGTCGAAACGGCGCGCACTGACAGGAGGGGCGGCCTGAGGCAGGCTTTGAAAATGGCAGGTATAAAACAGAGACGAGATTTGCTAACGGAGAGGGCGCGTCATGAAGGGGGCTCCCAGAGTGATACAAAACCACACGGACCGACAGTGTTGTAATGGGGAGCCACAACATGGGCACGCTGTGCACGGGTCGTTGAAGAACATCTTTTGGGAGGTGTGCTATACTCGTACAGGATTTGAGATGATGAGACAAGGTAAGGAGCTCTGGGAGTATCATTGATTGTCAGCATCCCCATCCATGGAATTTTCTTGGTATTCACAATACATACATTGCATGGTCATTTTCAGGATCAATAACAGGGTGTGTGTGTAAACATTTGGGACCTACTTAAGTTACAGCTATTAACATTATATCATGAGGACAGAGAATTTGTCTTTTTTTTTAACATTTGTCCTCAGTGTATGGTCCGGTAATTGGCAAAAGTAGGCCCTCAATATTTCTTGAACAGATGAATGAATGAACGAATGAATGAATTTTCATTAATATTATGATAAAACATAGGATAAACAAGTTTCTGATTACTCCTTAAAAAGTGTTTTTTTTTTAACTATAATAAGGGTAGAGGCAATCATTTTAGAAACATAATTGGCAAAACCTATAGTTATAAGCCCTTTACTACTTGCCCGTGGTCTGTTTGCTTCAGCAGCATGTCCTCACCTTAAGCACTGGATCATGTACTGAAGTCATCCCTGTATCAGTGGGGGGCTTTTTCAATGTCCCTGATTAATAAAACCTACAATTATTTGAGCATTTAATATTTATATCAAGTCACACTTTCCATTTAAAGCTCAAGCAGTCGGGTTTTCTATTTATAGCATTATTGTGCTCACTGAACAGATCAACTAAGACTGACAAAATTTTAAAACTTGTCCAAGTAGAGAGCGAATTAGGAACCCAGTTGACATTTATACTCTGCTGTGTATGACTCTGTGTCTTTCCTTTTTCCTTAAGAACACATAGTCCTTATGTAATTCAAATACATGATTTTTTAATTTGGCAAGATATAAAATATAACACTGGTATATTACATAAACTTTCTCAACTAGACATTCAATCTTATTAGGCAGAATTCTGTGGATTGCCCTCTTCCCTAGCCCTCTTTTATAAATCGCAGAGGACTTTGCCTTCTATTCCTTCCTTTTCTTTATGAAGTAAAGTTATGGGTGAGAACAAAAATTGGGACTAGTGAGAAACAGTGTTTAGAGTCACCGCAACCTCGATAGTCCATGATCCCAGGAGGTTTATTATTCTTACTTGTGAACTCCTATTCAGAACATACGTATATACTAATTTTAAGCCAATTAGAAAGGAAAGGAGAATCCTTAGACTTCAAAATTCATAGCTGGTCCTCAGGAATGCGGAGCGTCAAGGAGTGGAGCCACAAGATTGAGTCGACTCAGGTGTTGCCTGTGCATCAGAAAAATGAATATCGGCATTAGCATGATCCCTTATTAGTGATCCTATAAACACCTTAACCCCGTGAGGGAAGAAACATAGAATATTTCAGTGTTTATGGGCCAAGAACAGTGTAAAGTGCTTTGCATAAATTATTTCATCAAATCATATCGATAAGCAGAGCCAGCATTACTGCCGCTAAAGTTGTATGTTCATGGTCTCCAGAGATGTTCTCGTGGTACCTCTTTAAGTCCTAGAAGTCCAAGAGAGACCATGATTACCCTGCAGCATTCTCAAAAAAATGAAAGTGGAGGAATTTTCCTCTTTCTGCGTAATGTTTACATGCCCACCATTTTCTATCGCTGCTGTACTGTCAGCGATAATCCTCGTTGTCGTGAAGAGCCCAGGCTGAGGGGGACCAAGCACAGAGCAAGGAGACTAGCCTTCCAGTATCTCCTCTCTGGTGCCCAATTCTCTAAACCTCCCCAGGAATCAGACACCACTTGGTGGTATTGATACAGGAATAAATCAGGGTCCAAGGCTATTTTCTTGGGTATCTGTCCAAAAGTGGGATAAATTCATGATTGCTAATCTGAATAATCATTAACAAATATTTATCAAAAAGCTAACTCTGGCATAGACATTTCATTTAAAATATGACTCCCTGTTCTAAAATCATCCGATTAATGATTATCTGACAAATTTATTTTTTCAGAAGCGTGCAGTGGCCCTCTAGGTGTTTTAGAGCCTTATTATCACTTCATTTGTGGCTTTCAAAAAGCACTTACAGTTCTGCCATGCTACTGCCTAGTGGGATTCGTGGGCTTTGAATAGTATAACCAATAACCAATAGAAGTTCCTGACTGCCTTCTGCTGGAGGAAAATATGGGAGTCTGGGCAAATTTACTATCAGAGATTCCAGGTGGAGCCTACCTCATCCTCCAAAAACCATAAAATGCAAAAGTGAGTGCACATTGGTGGAAGGGCTTTGCCATTTCCTGTTGGTACCAATAATGATATGGACACGTGTACAGTATTTCAGAGGTAATGGCCAGGAATATTAGTTAAATAACTAGACCAATGAGATAAGAAGGTTCAGCCAAAGCTGTTATTTCCTGGGGATAGGAATTGGAAGCTAACTAAAAAGCATGAACATAGCTGAACTAGCTAAATGTAAATGTTCTCTAAATCTGCTTCTTATACAAATTTTGGGAGCAGGGAGCCAGAAAGTAGTCATCCAGTGTCTGCCACTGTGGAGTTAGAGAGCGATGCAGTGGTCAAGAATACGTTGTCAGTATTGGATCCTATCCTGCTGGCCCTGGGCAGGCATTGTTCTGTAAACTGCACCCACACAAGAACCGAGAAATCAAGTGTCAGGCAAAATCCCCAAATGTCAAAGCTGTGAATAAGAGTGGGCTGAAAACCAGGTGGAGGTAGGACTGGGACAACGTGGTTCAGACAAAGGAGGTGTCCTTGGGTGCTTCCCATGAGCCTCCAGGAAAAATGCCAGTTCTTCACATACCATTTGGCAGATGATCCCTAAATGGTTGCACTAGCAGCCGAAGTCAGAGGTAGAAGGCCACATTCACTGGTTTAAATGGGGTTTGATTGTTTAATTGTCAATAAATATCATAATTTAAGAGAATACAGAATTAGATAAGTCATTTATATGTGGGTGTTTATAGTCTGATCAAGGTAAAATACTTCCTCAGGATTTGCCCTTTGTGTACCAAAACATGTGAATCCTAGCTCATATGACCTTTATAGAGTATTAGTCAACGTATATTGTCCTATATACCTAAAAAAATTCACAACTCTTACAGACAGGTTCTTACAAATCATGACAGTATTTGGTTCATTTTTATAACTAATAGAGTAAAATGTACTCAAGCTATTCTGATTTTCTGTTCTTTGAAGATTTCAAGTCATGTGTATCATTGGGCTTTGATGATAATAGATATTGGTTCACATCTTTTATTTCTCTTTTATGAGTTGTGTGACTTTAGGCAGCTTAATTAGATTCTTTGAACCTGGTTTTCCTGTGTAGAATGGAAATGATAATGATTACTTTATAGGGATGATTGGGGAATGAATGAGAAAATATATGCCAAAGTTATGGCACCGTGCCTGACACTTAACAGGTGCTTCTATGATGTTAGTAATTTTCTTTTCCCTCTTGTTCAAGAGGTGGAACAGATGGGTTATTATAGTATATGAATAGATATATGAATTATTGTCAACATAAAAATTCTTATATGACATCACATAAAATCGTATATTTTGTAATAATGGTGAAGACTAAAAACTACACACTGAAACAGGAGACTTTTAAATGAAAGCAATGTCTTGCGGTAACTACTAAAGTAATAAATGTAGAGACACAAGACTAGGCCCAGGAAAATGGAGTTCGGTCCTGGCAGCTGCTCTAAAAGAAGAATATTAATGAATGGATTTAAACTTAAAAGATATACATTCTGGGTTTGTTTTTTTTTAAGATAGGTTACCATGTTCTTACAAATACAGATATTTTCTCTCCTATGTTATAATCCCTAAAGTTATTTGTTTAAACATTTATTTAGCCTTATTGCACTGCCCAGGCCTCTCATATAAAGCTCACTGGAAATTGTGAGGATGGATATCATTTCCTGGGTCTGCATGTGAGACATACGCTTGCTTGCTTTTCTTCTTTCTTTCATTCTTCTTGAAATTTCTCAACTATTACATGTTGAAATATTTCTTCTGGCCTGTCTCTTTTCCCTTCCTGGGACTTCAATTATGAAATGAGGCCAAGATGTTTGATATTGACCTATAACTCTTGGATTCTTTGTTCTGATTTTTTTTTATTTCTTTGTGTTCCATTTTTGACTATTTCTATTGAACTCTCTTCAGGTCTATATTTTGCTGAAAACCCATGATATCATATTTTTCTTTCTAGGGGTCTCCAGTGACTTTTTAAAATAATTTTTATGTCTCTGCTGAAATTCCCCACTCCTTGTCCTATTCATACAAGTTATCCATCATTTGCACTGTATTCTAGCTCCCCAGGGCTGCCGTAATAAATCAGCACAAACTGGGTGATTTAAAACAACAGAAATGTATTCTGTCATCGTTCTGGAGACTAGAAGTATGAGATCAAGGTCTCAGCAAGGCCAGGCTTCTTTCAAGGTCTCTAGGGAAGAATCCTTTCTTGTCTCTTCTAGCTTCCCTGGGTTGCTGGCAATTCTTGGTGTGACTTGGATCACTCCAGTCTCTGCCTCTATCTTCACATGGCATTTTTCTTTGTGTTTCCCCCCACTTCCCGGCCTCTCCCCCTCCCCCTCACTCTTCTTCTTCTTCTCTGCCCCCTCCTCCCCCTCCCTCCCTCCCCTCACCCTTGCCCTCCTCCGCCTTCTCCTCTTCCTTCTCCACCCTATCCTTTCCCCCTCCCTCTCCTTCTCATCTGTGTCTTCTCCCTTTCTTTTTAGGATACCTGCCATACTGGACTTAAAGTTCACCCTAATCCATCACGACCTCACTTTAACTTAACTAATTGTACCTGTTAAATCCCTGTTTCTGAATGAAGACACATTTATGGGCACCTGGAGTCAAGACTTCAATGTATTTTGGAGGACACATTTCAACCCACAACACACTAACACTTTTAACCTAATAATCATAAATATCTTGAAAACCTTATAGAAAAATCCTGGCTCTTACTGTTTCTCTTGGCAGGGTGGGGGTGGGGGTGGGCAGGCAGGGTTCTGCCTGCAGAAAGGCAGAGGCTTCTGCGTCTCTTCTCCAGCAGAGGCTCGGTGTGCAAGAGGGTTGCAGGCCCGGGCTCTAGTGGCTTAGCGCCCTTTATTAACTCTTACTAATCACATCGGTGCTGGTGAGAAGGGTTCTAGGAAGCGTGTGGGCCCACTCCCCCCTGCCCAGAGGGCTGAGCCACTGCAGAGGCTCCCTTGGGCCCGCCGTGTTGCCCCAGTGCCGAGGAGACCCTCAGGAAAGAGCCTCGTGTGAATGTCCACTCTCCTACGCCCAAGTCGATTTTCATTGGGAAGGCTGGGCCACTCTTGGACTTTAGAAATTTGTTGAAATCATAGCTCATTATTCTTAGCCATTGCCACAGGGACAGCTTCTCCATCCCATGCTTGTGAAAGGTGAAATAGTTCATGTATTTCTCTCTTCAGAAAGCTGTTTGGTACTCTTTGGGCTCTAGCTTTTCCTTTGCTGCTTTGTGACCTCAGATCTTAGACAGGGTCAAGAAAGAGTTGTTTTATAGATGATCTGGCTTTTCTCATTTTGAGGAGAGTAGCAACATTCTCTTGTATCTTTGTACATCCTGATCGCAAGCGGAACTCCACAGACACTTCTGGGCCCATGTTGACCTTCTAGGCAAATCAACGGTCATACAGCACTAAGGATTCATTCGTTTTGATTTTTATTTTGCTCATTGTTTCTCCTAGGTAGACTAAAAATGCCTTGAAGGCAGGGGTTTGTGTCAGTTTTATTTATTGCTGTTGTACTGAGAACACCGAGAAAACAGTCTGCCAAAAAGAGGCTCCTCAATAAATGTTATTGGATGAACATTTAATTAACATAGAGTTGAACAAGGCATTGCACATATTTTCAGATTTTCCTTCAGAAAACATTTAATATAGGAAATATTATCCCCATGTTTTAGACCGAGAAAGTGATTTTCAAAGGTATTAAATAAATACACCTGCATAACATAGTTGTACTTGGCTAGGAGAGATGAGAGAAGTGTCGTAGGAAGGACCAGAGCACTGGTGTTGGGTGGGACTGGGTTCGAATGCTGACTTCTCTACTGTCTTAGGTGGTGCGAGTGAATCCCTTAACTTTTCTGGTTCCTAGTGTTCTCCTCTTTAAAGTGAGGCTAATACTTCTTCCTTTAAAGTGTTATATTAAAGGAAGCCCTTTCTCTAGGGGCTTAAAGCCCTTTGTTCTGATTTTTTTATTTCATCATTATTTCAAGCAACTGATCCTGGTAAGCACTCCATAGCTGTTCATATGACTCCTATCAGCCCTAGTATTAGTGTTATTCTTGCGTCAGCACTCTTTTTATCTGGAGCTTGAGGCCCATTTCTCTGGTGCTGAATCCGGAGCAGAGTTAAACTCACCTGCTACTGTGGAAAAGTGGAGTATTTCGGGTAGAGAAGACTCCGTGGAGTGGGAGACACGGTAGAGAATGGAGAGCCAGAATGTGGGCGAGAGACTTTATAGTGCACTTGGAAAATTGATATCTGTCCTCTAGAGGAGATAATTAGTTTTTCTCACAGAAGGCAGGACAGTGTCTTCCTTGTGCTAAACTGAAATTGTAAATACGAGTAACTTGTACAAAACACATTAAGTAGCAAAGTGGGGGGCGGGTTTAAATTAAAACCTCAAGCAAATAATTTTTAGAAAAAAATAACTTGGTGTTTTTCTAAAAGGAAGTCCCCCCCCCAAATGTAGTTGATATAACATAAATAGCACAGAAGAGAACGCGGGGGACGATACTGATGCGTAAACAAATATGGTATCGGGAAGTGCTTTAGAGGCTGTACTACGTTGGGTTCCATTGTCAAGGTCATGGACAAATGGAAAGGCTTAAAAGAGAATAATAGATTTACATATTTTAAATTTATCTCTCTGAGCAGAATGGAGTGTTGTTAAGCATGCAGTCATAAAAACTTCATTCAGACTCAGATGTGTTGTTGTTTTATGTGGCTTGAGACATGAAGCTCCCCATGTCTGGGGAGCGATGTGACAGGCAAGGAAGGCAATGGGAACGCAAAGAAACAGCACGGAAATTGCAATATAAATTGAGTTACTGAGGCAATATGATCACATTGAATAAAAAAGCAAATCAACTTTCTGTACGTTCATGTCAGTTTACTGGGTTGCTTAGGTCTGTCTGCCACCTAACATGCCCCGTTTGACCCATTTTGAAAGAATTGTAGAAGTTTCTGTGCCATTTAAAAGAAATACATGTTATTTTCCTCAGCATTCAGTTTTTATGGTGATGATAAGAAGTTCTGAAAAATATCTTGGTGGTGACAAAATACATTTTTCTTTGTTGAAATTGAATTCTGTAGAGATTTACTTTGTGTTTTTATGGAAAATAGCCCTGATGAATTATGTGGTAGGATCTTGGTTAATGTCTATTTTTGTGAGTCCATTAGCCAAGAAAACTCCAGCTGAAAACTTAGTGCTTTATTTTTCTTTTTTTGAAATATGTTTAGAAATAAGTGAAGCTTTTTTGAAGGCTAGAAACACATTATTGCTGACAGTGACCTCAGAAATCAAGGAAAACTTATTTAGTTCATAGTTGAGAAATCTAAAGCCTGATTGGAGAAACAGTGTGATCAGTGTCACATGATTACTACGTTAATTGTCTAGGATTTATTGTGTCTTGAATCAGTTCAGTATGCTTTAAACTGTAGCTTATTTCATCTGAGTGAATCTTTCATGAATTAACGATGATGTAGAAATACCTTATTTCACTGTGTAGTTAAAAATCTAATAACTTTTTCATGCTGGAAGATATTGTAATGACTTATTTGTCATTTTGCTAACATAAATGATGTGATTTTAAAAAATATCACAACTGTCCTAATTGCATGAGTCCTATAGAATAATGGAAAATGTACACAAAGTAATTTGAATAAAATATATAAATTAGAATAGAAATACTGTCCAAATACCACTACTCACAAAAAAACCCACACTTAGTGTGAATTACATTGTCATTCAGTGGGACTCAAATTTTAGTGAGGTATGAACCATTCCCTCAGGGAACTCACCATCTAGTAGTGAGAGAGACACTAAGCAAAATATTGCAATGTTTTAATGTAATGAAATAATAGAATAATAGAAAAGGCCTTTCTGGGGAGAAGCAATTTGTTTGAGCCTGTGAAGAAACTTGACATACATGATATACTTTAGGGGCATAGTATAGAGTGCCTGACTTAAGGGTTAAATAGTATAACAAAAGGATTTTTCAATTTTCATTAACATCTAACAACATGGTCATTAATAAAGGAGGTCTACTCCCCGCTTAGACACAAACTAGAGAATAAACCTTCTGGGTCAAAGGGTATAAACACAAGCTTTTCTAGGAATGATAACATGGCTGCCAAATATTTAAAGAGTCCTCAAAAATAAGACATGCAAAACAAACAACTCTCCAACATCGACACCAAAAAAAGAGAAAGAAAAAAAGACACAGACATCTTACTCAAAAAGACATATGGCAATTAATCTCACGAGAAGGTGTTCAATATTATTAGCTAGTTGAGAAATGCAAAAGAAAACCTCAAAGGAATAGTGTTACAAAGCTGTTAGCATTTCTAAAGATAAAGTCATCCTTACAAAACCAAGTAGTGACCTGATTTTGGAGTAACTAAAACTCATATGCTTTCCTGGTAGCAACACAAACTTGCAGAGCCCCTTGAAAACAGCGTGGCAGTTTATTATATTACACGAATTATACTATATTCATAATCACCCCAAACGAGGGACAACCCACATGTACTTCAATGAGCACACAGTTAAACTCCCTGTGGAGCATCCACAGGATGAACCGCTGTCACTGGGCAACAGAAAGGAGCGGACCCTTGACAGACACTCAGCAACATGAACAAATTTCAAAGGCATCCTGCGGAGTGAAAGAGCCCAGCACGAGTGGTTCCGTACCACGCACTATCACGTATATGACATTCTGGAATAGGCAAAACTGAAAGGACGAAGTACAGATCGATGGTATTAAGGTGTTAAAGGTGGGAATGGTTTGACTCCAAAAGGCAGGCCAGAGAACAGCTTCTGGCGATGGAGCTGTTCTGAATCGTGCCTGTCGTGGTGGTTGCACAGATGTATGTTATTTGTTAAGCTCAGAGAACCCTATGCCAAGGGATTCTGTTTTATTGTATATACTTTTAATAAGAAGAAGAAACAGTACTATTATAATACTGCACACTAATTTAGTGACTGTATCTAAAACATGTTTATTCTAAATGCTGAAAGGGATGTAGAAGAAGTGGATAGAAATAGAAATTTATTCCATCACGTTGGATGATAGTTTTACATCAGTTGAAGCTGAACATAAACCAACTGTATAGCCTAACATTTCTACTCCTAGATATGTACCCAAGAGAAAGAAGTATGTATGTCAACTAAAAGGCATATGCAAGAATGCTCATAGCAGCTTTCCTTATAATAATCAAAGCAAGGAGCAACTTAAGTAAACAGCAAATAAAGAATGGCTAATGAAGTGAAGCATATTTACATAATGAGCACCACAAAGAAGCGAAAAATAAACAAGCTCTGATAACACAACAGTGCTGAACCTCACAGACATTATGCGGAAGGAAAGAATACAAAACAAGATGAAACATTGATATAATTCACTATGTATCTCAAAGACAGGCAAAACTAGTCTCTGATCACAGAAATGAAAATGAGAGTTACTTCAAATGAATGGGATGGGACCTGAGGGGTCATCCTGGGGTGAAAGAAACATAGTGGTTACGTGAATAGACACATACAGCTATACTGTAAATTTCCTTGGGTTATGCATTTAAGATTTGTGTACTTCATTGTCTGTATGTTTTACCTCAATTTCACAAAAGAACAATTTTTAAAAGCAAATGTAAGAGCATGTAAGAAAGAAAAAGAGGAGGTTAAAAAAAAGAAAGGTATTCCTTTCTATGTAAGTTTCATCAAGTCACTTCTAAACTAAATGCTGATCTCAGAGTAGATAAAATTAGTAAGTCACCTTCTTCTTTGAAAATGTTCTTGTACTGGCTTATCTGGATGTGTTATTTATTCCACACAGATACTTAATTATCCCACACCTCAGTTATTAGTCATTTGTTGATAAATTTACATTAATATGTAAATCAGCATGACAATTAAGTGATTTGATATGGAACATTTTCTTCACGAGCACCCGCAGCCCTGGGTACAGCAGCCCCTGCACTCCCCTTCCCGGCCTGTCCTTCCCCCCTGCCCCCCGCCCCCCCCCCCCCCCCCGCCCTGTATCTGGCAACAGGGAGAGCAATGAGATGGAGGGATGTTGGCAGAGTTCCGGTACTGCGCCGCTGGGGGGAGGGGCAGTTCACATGGCAGCCTAGGTGACGTCATCCTCGTAATGTGTGTGCAAGAGTAATCCTGGTTATCTGGTAAGGAAAATAATTAATACTTCACCTAAGTTCTGGCAAAGCCTGTGATCGTTAACTCGCCCTCACCACCCACTCCTCCTAGGGTTGTGAGTGCGCTGCAGAGGAAAAGCCAGGACAATGGAGGCGGTCCTTTTTGGGCCCCATTCTGAGGCACAAATGTGGTATTTGCAATGTGGCAGAGAAGCAGAGGTTTCTGTTTTGTTTGAGCAATTTATCGGCAAATACCTACTCAGAGGGCTCATCAGGGCACTAAGCAGCTTCTGTTGGTGCCACAGAGAACTCAGGCATTGAATCTATGACTTTTGCACTCCTAGATTTTAGATGATTTTGTAAACTTTTGAGTTCTCTCAGTTGCAACCATTCATTCCATGAATATATAATTCTGTTTTTGTGACAAAAATCTTATTGAAACGTCTCCCCAGTATAGACACTAACTGTCCAGTGCTTTGGTTGTGTTTTGCACAAATTTAGCCATCTCGCTCCCATAGAGTTGCAAAGTTGAAATTCTTTCTGGGAAATCAGATTATTTGACATGTTCTTAGCATGGTGTCCCCTTGGTCATGAATGTACCATAGATGATGTTGTATGGTATCACCGGTAATTCTGTAGACATTTATTTGTGTCCAACTATACATTCAGTACTGTGCTTGTAAATATTAAACAAACAACTTTAATAAAATAAAATTTCAATTATGGGAAGCCAAAGTAGAAGAGCTCCCCTAGTTTAGGGAGGGCCTCCTGGATGAAAGGATATGTAATTGGACAAATGGAACTGACGTTGGCTCAGTAACGTTAGAAATTGAAATATTTCAGGAGTCCTCTGAAAGGCAAAGGTCTCTCATCTCTCTCCAAACAATACCTCTGGATTTATTTAGAAAAACCTCACAGATACGGGGAACTTTATTTACGGTAAACCTACATGCTTTTAAAAATAATGCTTTCACACAGAAGAAACATATTTAAGACTAGTACAAATATTGGATATACAGGGAGCAACACAAATAACACCTTTTTTATTATAAAATCTTTTATTACAAAATCATAAGCATGAAATTCTGTAACATAACAGTATCACACTCAAGGACACCATGTGACATTTTAGGTGAAATGTTCAAATTAAAGCTATAAATTATTACACCCATATTATTACCCTCCCAGCCAGTTACTTCTGATGGGCCCTGTTTTGGCACAATAGCCATATTGCATTGATTACAAATTTAGACATGTTACATGACAGGTGGTTTATCTTATGGACTTTTAATGAAACATATTTCAAAAATATATGTGTCTTGGGGGTTGCTTAGATACTATTAGCTTATTGGTCGAGCACCAACTAACTCCCTGCCTGGTGTTGTATTTGGCATTCTGTGTCAATTATTGCATCTGATTTTATTCTCAGAACAATCCTGTCTGTAAGACACTTATTTTACAAAGAAGGATGAAGCTGAAGGAAACTATACAACCTGCCAGTTGGCACATAGCTAGTCAGGGGCAGAGAGGGGAGCGAGCCTAGTACTGACTGCAAGACCGAGGCTATTTTCTCTGCTAGGTACTGCCTCCTCTGTCTCTACTGTGTGTTTCTGGATTTCTGGGAACTGGTGTGCAACAAGGAATTTATCTTTTGAATTCCTGTGAGTTTGAGTGCATTTCTCATGTCTTTAGGAGGTATACGAATGTATTTGTTGAGAGTATATCAAGTACTAGGCCTTGTGTTAGCCGTTCTAAGAACACTGTATTATTTTCTTTTCAAGTCCCCTGAGTAAATATGTTACCTTTAGATTAGAAACGATGAGAGAGAAAAATCCACAGGGTAGCCAGAGTGGGAATTTGGGTCTGAACGCCTGCAAATTAGGCTGGCCTAAACCCCTTGGCTTTTTCATTTCTCCAAAAGGTATGAACTCAATCAGAAAAACCTAAGGAGGTGCCTGTATATTTAGTGAATATAAAGTAATTTATCAGTGACAGAAAGTTCAATAATGTGTTAAAGAAATTTATAGTTCATGCTAATAAACTTCTGAAATAATAACACATCAGACGGGCTTTGAGGCTTACACTAGCAGACACTAGAATGTAAGAGTAGGTGTCATAGCTCTGAGAGGAATCTATATAAACAAACCCAAGTTTGGGGGATGCAACCCAGCTGGTAGCTATGGCACTTACCAGCTAAAACATTTGCTGTTAAGCTGCCACAGTGAAGAGGGCACGCTATGTGGTTTTATGGGACAACACCACATTTTTTGGAATTGCTGGAGAAAAACCAACTTATCTGTGTCTCTCGTCCTGAAGGGGAGGAGAGGTCATTGTTGGAGGACAAAAGCCTCTTTGTTTTCTACATAACAGATGAAAAATACAAAAGAAAAAAATGCTGTCTGTAGACATCTTTCTAGCTGTAAGGTGGCTGCAAAATCATGGAGTTAAACCACCAAATTTGAAAAATGTGAAAATGGAGGCAAGGAGAAGATTAATGAGAGACATAAGACCACCAAGTTCATTAGGTGGAACGGCTTCAGTCTCCTGTCCTCACCCAGACATTTCCTTCACCCAGGAGTGTGGGCGACGTGGTTGCCAAGGATAACTTACTGACTTATGCACAGAGGAGCTACACAACGAGAGGCACGTTTTCAGCTCAGACCATGACAGACTCTCCCCACCATGCAGCGTTTAAGATTCTCTTCTTAGTTCCACAACATGAGTAACATGCCCATTATGACAGAGACCCACGTAGCCCAGAAAGGGAGCACACAGGCGCACTGAGGAGCCTCCTAGTGTAGAGAAGAATAGATTGAAGGAAATGTAGAGTTCTCTTCACTTGTGCCACAGATTAGTTAATGAGAAAGAATAAACAGTTTGCAGAGGTTATTGTGGAAAATTGAAATACATTCTGGGGATTCAGTAAAAAGCTTTGGGTGCTTAGGTTGTAGTTGAAGTAAGGGAATAAACAAATCCCAGAATATAGTGAATAGGAATGCGAAAGCAGGAAGTCACATCTTCACCCTGATAGGGGTCCTGAATGGGACAGAAAAAAGCTTCTGGAATTTGGAAGACAAACGAATGGGATTAATTTATAAGAAAATATTTCCTACACAGACAGAATTATAAATTTATGGCTGAGTTAGGGAAAAAGTGGTATCAAATTTCATCTGTTTTAATATAGGGTCACCAAAAACAACCTGAAAAACGAACTTGGGTGCAGACAGTTATTTTGGGAGGTGATCCCAGTAATAACTGATTGGAGAGAGTGAGACAGGAAACGAGGAAAAGCCAATATAAGGTGCATTACAGATATTTTGTCTGTGGGCAGCTTGAGGTCTCCGACCATCCTGGGGAGTGCTTCTCAGAGCTGGTCACCGAAGAGGCTGCAGCTGCAAGTGCCGATTCATTCAAAGTTGTCCTTGGGGACATCAAACCCTTGTATTTCCAGGTGGCAACCGGAGGATGCAGAAAGGCGGGCTGAGTGGACTTGAGCTGAATCTCTGGCAGAGGGGCTGCTCCTCAGAGCAGCCCACGGCGGCTGTGTCTACCCAGGCTCTGGAGGGGACAGAGGCAGGGCAGGGCCATCTGAACTTCCTCTATAAGTTGTTACATGCAGCTTCCATTCAAACACTGGTCTCTTTTACACCCATAATTGATGAAGTCAAGGCATCCATCTAAATGTAGACCCATTGTTGGACTAAGCAGATCCCAATTGTCTTTTACAGGAAGGGCTGATGGCCTGAGAGCGCAAGGTCAGGCACTCACCTCTCCATGGGCTTGTTTATTCAGTGTTGTCTGATGACGGTCACGTTTTGCGTCATGTTTCACTGTACCAGGCCGCTGCAACTATCTACTCAATGTGCTGAGAGAAGATGACTTATTTATGAGCCGCACAATGCTCATCTGCTTATTCATTTAAATTGCAGTACTGTGAAAAACGATTTTAATGATCGTTTGGTTTAGAAAATAAAAAAAACATTCTAGCACATTATTAATGAAGTTTCAAATAATGACAGTGAAAGAATAAGATGAAGTTGATGGCAAATAGATAATGGGTTTGTGTTTGAATACGCTGTTTGTTTAGTAGATAGCAGGATATTAAATATGCAAGAATAAAAATATTGCCAAAGCTAGAGATCTAGATTTGAGAATTATTCATGCTAGATGAAGAAAAGATGAATTTCCTGTTGGAAAGCTGACAAGTAAAACAAACCATCTATAGACAGAGAGATGGAATTCTTCCATGGGTATACATACAGGAGATTGGAGGAGACAGGATTTAAGGATCAAGAACTAAAAATAAATAAGTAAATAATGCATTTATGTTTTAGGAAGTAGAGAAAAGAAAGCTCTCATTAAAGCATCAAATGCTGTTGTAAATTTGCAATAAGAAAGTCATAAAGGACTTTATATTTACCGATTTCCCCTTTTATTCCCATTAGGAGCACTTACACTGACCTGACCACAGGAAAGAAGAGCTAGAAAGGTTACAATCTAAGGTTATTTTGAGAAACTTGATATTGAAATCCATAGTTTCATATCTCATCGTATCATGGGTTGAGTGTAATTTTCATTTGGCAGAATTTTAAGGAACTGAGCATTTTTCTAGTTAGAAAGAAAAAAATGGAGACAGAAATTAAATCTATTAGAGAAAGGTAATTATTGATATAAAAAATTGATGGAGGAGTTAATCTTTAAAAGTAGCCATATACTTTTCTCTTTTTCAAAAGGGAATGAGGTAGATATGGTGAAAATTCAGAATACTCTAGGTATCAAGAGAAAGAAAATTGCCAAATTGCAGATCAGATATTCATAATCTTCTCAAATAGAAAATAAAAGCATGAGACCAAGTTATGAGGCTAACTGGCATTTTGGCACTTGAGAGGCATAAAATCAGTTAGTGAATTGTATAAAGGAGAATGGATTTAGGAGAAAGCGTGTTAGTAGACCAAAGGTTTTTGTGAACTGTGTCACAGACAGAAGGTCAGGACCTGAGTGTTGGCTCTAATGCAGTTTCTGGAGGCTCACTCTCCTTGGTTCATGGACTCTCTCATCTGCCTATGAAGTCAGCCACCTCCAGTTGAGTTCTCACCATCCCATCTCTCCGGCTCCCCTCTCTGCCCCACTGCTCCCCTTTAAGGACTATGGGGTATATATGGATAGTTAGTATATTCTACCTATTATAAAGTCAGATGATTAGTAATCTTAATCCCATTAGCCACCCCAATTCCCTGGCTCTGTAAACTGATACATTCATAGATTTGAGGATTGAGGACATAAACATCTTTGCAGGGAACATTATTAAGCCTGCCATATACAAGAGCACCTTATTTAAAATTATCGCTTCTAGAGTTTTCATCCCCGAAGGCTCATTATTTGCTTTCCACATATCTGCACACAGCTTATCATGAAAAATCAACTGTCCACACTCTTTCTGGTCTGATACCTGTTTCCTCACCACCCACTACATCTTCAGAAATGAATTGATGCAAGATGCATGTATGTATGTATTTAATTTTAAAATAATTATAGACTTCTAAGGAGTTGCAAAGATAATAGTACAGAGAGGCTTGGGGTGCTTTTCACCCACTTACATCTTAAGCTACTGTAATACCGGGGACCTGACATTGACGTTGGATAGAGTTCCACATTTTATCGCATGTAGGTTTATGTGACCACCGCCACAATGGCGCAGACTATAACAGCGCCGCGATGAGCTCCCTCGCATGGCCCCTTCAGCGTCAGCTTCATTATACACACCATCCTTGTCCCCTGGAAACCACTGATCTGTTTTCTCTCTCTATAATTTTGTCATCTGGAGAAGGTAATGCAATTGTTATATGAATGAAATTATAAAATATATGAATTTTTGATATTGGATTTTTTTTTAATTCAGCATAGTTTTTCTTTGATTCATTTTACTCATTAGGTTTATCAATAGTTCCTTGATTTTTGTTTTGTTACTGCATAGTATTCATGGCATGGATCTACTGCAGTCTGTTGATGGGAAATATAATTATTTTCCAGATTTTGCAAGAGCAAATAAAGCTGCCATGAACAATCCTGTACTGACCTTCATAAGAATGTCCGTGTTCATTTTTCTCTGGGGAGATTTCCAGAAGTGTGATTGCAGGATCATATGATAAGTGTATATTAACACTGAAATAAATAAATAAATAAATAGACCTGCAAAAATAATTTTCAAGATGATTCCATCACTTTATATTGCCATGAGAAATGTATGAGCAATCCAGTTTCTCCACATTCTCATCAACATTCGGATATTTTTAGTTTTTTGTTTGTTTCTTTGTTTGTATCTGTTCATGTTTATGCTTTTGTTTTAGCTGATCTGATAGGTGGTTAGTGATATCCTGTCTCCATTGCCCTAATGGGTAGCAAATGCTGAACATGTTTCACACACTCATTTGCCCTATGCATATTTTCTTTAGTGAAATACATATCCATGTATTTCACCCCTTTTCTAATTGAAGAGGTTTTTTATTAGCTTTTGTTTCTTTTCTTTTCTTTTTTTTTTTTTTTTGTTTTGTTTTACTGTTGAGTTTTAAGAGATCATTATGAATTCCGGGTAAGTCCTTTCAAGATAAGTGGTTTTAAAATATTTTCTTAGTCTGTGGCTTGTCTTTTTATCCTCTTAACATGAATTTTCACAAAACAAGAATTCTTAATTTTAACAAAGTACAATTTTTTATATTTTTAACAATTTTTTCTTTTATGGGTCATTATTTTGGTGTCAGGTCTGAGGTTGTTCTTTGACCCCAAGTTCTGCAAGATTTTATCCTATGTTTTTGACAAATGTGTTTTGGTTTACATTTACCATTTAAATCTATAACCCATTTTGAAATAATTTTTGCATACCATTCAAAGATTAAGTCAATATTGCTTCTTTTTGCCTAGGGATATCCAATTATTCAAGGACTATTTGTTGAAAAGAGTATCCCTCTTCAATTGAATGGCTTTTGTGTCTTTATCAAAAAAGGAAAAGTTGGCCCAACTTGCTCAGGGCTCTTTTTGGGTACTTCCTGTTCAATTGAGCTAAGTGTCTGTTTCAAAAGATATTCTGGTGTCTTTTTTTCCACATATGTGTGAAAAAAGTCTTACCTATGTATATTAAAAACCTGCTGAGATTTTGATAATAATTGCGTTAAATTTAAAGACCAAGCTGGAGATTTTTAAAAAAGATTTCAGTATATTTTCTTTTTTCAGTTGAGTAATTTGTATTGCTCCATCTTCAATTTCACTGATTCTTTCCTCTTTCCCCTCATTCTTCCCATGATTTTTTTATTTCACATATTGCATTTTTAAGTTCTAAAATTTCCATTGGGTGTTGTTATTTTATATCTTCAGTTTCTTTGCTGGGACTTTCTATTTCCCGGTTACGATTTTTACTTTCTCTAATTTTTTGAAGTGTGTTTATAGTTGCTCATGGAAGTATTTTCATGATGTGTGCTTTAAAATTCTTGACTGATCATTGTATTATCTCTATCATCTTGGTGTTGATATCTATTAATTGTCTTTCTCATTCAAATTGACATTTTCCTGGTTCTTATTATGACAGGTGATTTTTATGGAAACCTTAATGTTTTACAGACATTGCTCTGAGCCTCCCAATCTTAGTTAAATCCTCTGTGTTAACCTACCTTCTCTGACACTAACCCATCAGGTGGAAAATAGGATACGGTCTCTTCCTGCTGTGTAGAGCAGAAGACCGTGTTCCCATTGAGCATCCATTAGCATCCAAGGGGGAAAACTCTTTGTTACTGCTCTGTTGGGGAGTTACAGCTGCTCATGAGACATACATTGGACACTCACGGCTGGGATGGATGGGAACACCTGACTGCAATTTCATACATGGCCTCTATTGTATTGGCACTGAAGGTATCTGGCCTGGTGACCTCTGTGTGCCATTGAATGTCCTGACTCTCCATTCGGTCTCCTCTTGCACCATTCCAGGTAAAAGATGGATGAATGTCTCTTTGCCACCAGGTGGAGGTGGAAATTCAGGGTCCCATGTGTTCTTCATCCATAGAGTGAGGGTGTCACTCTTTATTGCCCAGAGGGATAAAAATCTTGACTTCCTCTATAGCCTTTAGGCTTTGCCATAAAGTAAGTTTTAACACATTTCAAAATAATCAAATCTTAAACTTCATAGAGAGCTTAAATTTAATATATGAATCGATCTAATAAAATCCATTTCTTAATGTTGCGGTTTATTTGTGCATTTCAAACCAGAGCACCTGTCCCTGTTGTTCTAAATTCAATTATGAAGTTCTGGTTCTGACCTTTAACAAGATCCCAGAGATGTATAAAAACATAAAATCATCAATAAGCTATTAGCTTCGCTGTCTCCACCCGTGAGAAATGTCATTTTGTTTCAACATGCTATCCTGTTATCATGCCTTGAATAGTTAATAAGACTGATTTATAGTCCCTTGCGCTTCTGAGTTATTTATCCCACATCTGCTACTGTGGTCTAGCTGCTCATCAGCCCCATTCTGACTGTCTGGTCTCCAGGCTTCTCACCACAATCCCAAGGACCCCAAAGATCAGTTACTGCTGAGCTGCTTTGAATGGCACATAACATCCCCTGTCATCAACCGTGTCCCTCGCGTCCTTTTGCTCAGAAGCTCCCAGCCTCAAATAATTTTTTTCTTCTGGTATATTCATTCTGTTTTTAAATATACATGCTGGGACATTATTTGAATTTCAGGGAGTAGGAATATATGTATACTGTCCCCTTGCTTGGAAACCACGGCCGTCCTAAGTAAACATCTTTCAGCCCTCGATAATGGAGCTCAAGGGTTCAGTCTTCTGAGAAATCTTCCGTGACACCCTCCCACGTACTTTCTAAATCCTCTCAAGACTGGTACTGACTGCTAACCCAACAAGTGTTAAACACTTTGCTAACTTTCTTTTTAAAAATAAACTATTTTTAGGGCAGCTTCAGAGATAAAGACAAATTATGAAGGTAGTAGAGTCCCTATACATCCATACTCAGTTTTTGCTATTTTTAACTTTTTATTATCATATAGGATACTTATGATTATTGATATGTTTTTATTAACTAAAGCCCATAGGTTATTCAAATATCTTTATTTTTTGTTCCAGGACTCTACCTAGGATAGACTGCATTACATTTAACTGTCATATCTCTGTGGGCTCCTCTTGGCTGTGGCAGTTACTCAGGTTTTTCTTGTCTTCAATGATTTTGAGAATTTTGAAGAGCACTGTTCAGGAATGTTGTGAAATGCCCCTCAATTTGGATGTATCTAATTTTCCTCTCATGATTAGAGTTGCCTTGCCACCTTGTTCTCTAAAGTTATTGTCACAATTTATACCTCTACTGGCTTATGTGAGAATTCCTGTTTTCCTCCTTCCTACCCAACTTTTGATATTGTCAAATTATAAAAATATAAATATTTTTAGTCCTCAAAGGTGTTTTATTGTGCCTTTAATTTCTATTTACTTGATTACAAGAGAAGTTGAGCACCATTCATGTTATTTAGTGGCCATTTGGAGTTTTATTTCTCTTAAACTTGTACAATTTGTCCATTTATTTTAGTGGCCAAACTTTTACATGTAGACTGACATTCAGTCAGGCATTACTTTTCCCACTGTGCTCAAGAAAAATCTGATACAGAAGGAAGTCAAGAATTGTGCCATGTTGCTGCCATGCCAATGATAAAGTTTTTGTTTGTTTTTTCTGATACCGGTCTTTTTCCTTTGGACATTGGGATGTGGGTGATTTTTCTCCTTCAGAGGAGCTAGAAGAGAATCAAGCAGCACAGGTCCTAGTTGCTGAATGTGTGACTTAACTGGGTTGAGAAAACAGAGTGGAAAGAGCTTGGCTGTCCCGGGTTCTGGGGTCGGCAGGAGCAGAGTGCGGCTGGGTGCTGTTGGGGCGACTCAGCCTGGGAGGCGCTCTGCTGGGGGGCACCATGCATTCATGGTCTGGATCTGCCCGGCCCAGTGCCTTTCTATTTTCCAAGGTTCCCTTAGATTTGAAATCACCCTCATTGTCCCTGTAATTCTCTCATCCTCTCACCTCTTCCTGGTATACAACACAAACAAAACCCGTGTTTCGATCTTGTCATAAGCAACATATTTAGAAGGTACGAAGTTTGATAGAGCTAAAATTTCTCCCTCCCTCTAGAATGGTCTGTGCCCTTCAATCGGGATATAAGTACGTATATACACATGTCTATAAAATATCCCTATATGTTACCATCTATATCCCTATTAAGTTAGACAAGAGTCCACACTCAGTTTGAACTCTCATCCATTTCCACAGGGACCATTCTGTCCTTTTTCCCTTGCTTATCTGTTTCTACTTGTTTTTTCCGCTCCAAAAGTGAGAAACTGTGTCCAGTTCACTATTGAATTAAAATTATAATTGTGTGGTTCACATAGACACGCATAATATGTCCAAAATCGTTTACCTGTGCCCGCCGTAGGACACGCTTTAGTCAGAGCACTGCGCACGGGTACAGTCCCTTTTCCTCCTGGTCCGGCCCGCTACTCATTCCCTGTTCCATGTGTCAGCTCCCGTCACCCTGCCTCCTTCAGTAAACCTCGTTTGTACATTTGTAAGAGATTCTTTTGTCACATGCTACATTCTGTCCTGGGGTCCACTGACACATTAAGCGGCTTTTGTTTAAATTGCATACATCAAGTTTCAGTTTTGAGCTATAAAATTCTATGGGTTTTGACAAATGTTGAGTGTCGTGTATGCAAAATAGTTTGTCATCCTAAAGAATCTCCTGTACTTCATGTTCTCAGGGATCCCACCACAAACTTACATCCTCGTTTCCTGGCAACCAGTCAACTATTTATTGTCCTATGATTTTTCTTTTCCAGAATATCATATAGTAGGAATCATAAAGGGTGTAATCTTTTCATATTTGTTTGGCTTTTTTTACTTACCAATACGCATTTCATTTATTCAGGCCTTCTCACGGCTTGCCAGCCAGTCCTTTTTAGTCCCAGACAGCATCTACTGCAGAGGCTGGCCACAGTCTAGCTGTTCACCTAGTGCAGTGCATCTTGATTGAGTCCAGTTTTGGACAATTATGAATGAAACTGTTATATACTTTTGATGCAAGTTATTTTGTATATGTGAATATAATTTTTCAAATTAATTGTTTAAACATTTAGGAAAGTGATCGCTAGATTATATGATAAGATTGTGTTTGCCTCTATAATAAACTACTAAACTGTATCTCAAAAGGGCTGTTCCATTTTTCACTCCCACCGTTAGTGAGTAATAGTTACTGTTGTTCTCCATCCTGGCTGGCATATGGTAGTGTAATTTTGGGGGAGTTTAGCCAATTTACCAGATGTATTGTGGTACCTAATTGGTGTTTTAAATTACCTTTCTTTTAAGACAACTGTTGTTGAGCTGCTCTGTTTTCTGTGTGTCTTTGATGAGGTGCCTGTCAGTCTTGCACCCTTCTCTCATGTAGGTGGTTTGTTTTCTTATTGCTGAGTTTTCCGTGTTCTTTGCATATTTTGGGCACAAGTCCTTTATGAAATATGTGCTTGGAAAATATTTCCTCGTAGCCCTGGAGCAGTGTTTCCACACGGGACACCTTTGAGGAGCTTCACTGTGAGAGCGTGGTGAGGCTCCTGGGGATGCAGCCCCCGTGAGAAGCCCAAGACTAAGACGCCAGGACTCCTTTGCTGCTCTTCTCTGGTTCCCCCGCGGCTTCCATCAGCTGATAAGATACCCCTGTCATTGTTCCTGCCAGTTCATAACGCCTCAGCTCTGGCTCCCTTGACGAACCTCTCTCTCCAGATTTCCAGGAGGTAGTTTGTCCTGTAACCTCTGGCCTCCATGTATTCTAAAAAATTCCCTGATTTGCTCTTTGTTCAGCTTTCTCATGTAAGGATGAATGAAAGTGATAGCTTTTAAGGACTTTATATTATTGGAATGGAAACCAGAAGTTGAAGGTATTTTTTATAAACAGAATATAACTTCTGTTGTTTTATTAATATTTAAATTTGTTATTTCCTTTTTTTGAATTTTCATTCTTTTTTTTTTTTTGGTTTGGTCAAATTATGATTATTTTATATTTTCCATTGCCAACTTGAAAAATTTAGTGTGCTTCTCCATTCCATTAATTAACTTTCATAACCTAGAATTCATGCATTTATTCAATAAATTTTTGTTGGTTCCCCACTATTTATTGTTTCTTATTGGCATGGAACAAAACAACATACAAAATAGGTAAGCCCTTGCCACAGGTGAGTTTATATTCTAGTTATTCCAGTGCAGAAAAGACACTAAAAATGAAGCAAATAGATATACAACAATATGTCAAGTAATAGGTGTTATGAAGAGGAAAATAAATGAAGTATTAGTTGAAAATTGGTAAGACTGTCCCATGAGTTATGATGTTTAAGACAATTCTAAGGAGGATATATGTTTCTGATGATAGTAAAACATGTTTTTCTTGTTTAATTTAAATACTAATACTAAATACTTTTTCCAAAAAATATGCTCTACTACCATCACTTCCCATCATTCCCATAATGAGACCCTCAAAATGCTTTTTTTCCTATTTCCCTTTCAGTATCTGTATGTATTTGCTTATAAAGATTATCTTTTTATTTTAATCTATTATAAGAATTTCCTTACAATATTGCATTCATATATTTTTCTTTATATTATATTGACAATATGTATTTTATATTTACTTAAATATGTACGTACCCTTAGATCTTTATCTTCATGTAAACTATGCATTGCTATATATAGTTTACACATTTTATTACTCTTAAGTTTGTTTATAAAACTTTTCTCATTGTAGAGATAAATATGTGTGTATGCATATTGCTTGGTTAGAGTCCTCACAAGTATCTCATTTAAATGAGATTCATAGGTGATAAATTCTTGACTATCTACAATTATTCTTCTTTTTCCCTAGTAATGTGCTTAGATATAACATTTTTGTATCACAGTCATTTCCTGTTGTTATTCTACTACCTTTTAGTTTCTGGTGCCTCAAATGACAAATCTAAAACTATTCTGACATTTTTCTTTTTAAGGTAATTTTCGCCCATCTTGAGTTTATACGATTTTGTCCTCGTCCATGAGTTATTTTGTATTTGGCTCCAAGGCTCCTGTGTGCGGTGCTGCTTTTCTTTCTCTGCCCACCAGGGGCAGAGTCCTGTTGGAATGCCTTGAGCAATGGCCTTCTATACTCGGTGAAGACGATCGCACGTCTGTCAGCAAGCGGGGCGCACATTCTCATTGCGGCATCGATGCTCTTCCCTTTCCCAGCCTCATGAGTGACGCTTCTGGCTCGTTGGGTACCAGGCAGATCAGGCAAACCCACACAGAATCAACAGACACAGATATAGACAGACACAGACGTAGATGGAGATGTAGACTTAGATGAAGACGTGATGTTTCCTCTTTACACTCTCCTTCCCTTAGTGGCCTCCAATCTCGGCACTGGCTGATAAAGCCTTGAGCCATCAGTGTTGTCTTGGATGCCCTTAGAGTAAAAGCTCTCTTTCCCAAACAGGTGCACACAGCGCCCACAGCTGCTTGCTTCAGAACTGACTGAGCTGGGGGTGAAAGGAAAAAAACTGTTATTGAATTACCATTTTCCTGGAATCAGTTCCAGAAATTTCCTCTGTGGTTATTTATAGATATTTTGAGGTTACAAGGTACTACCCAGATAAAAATGCTTAGGCTAATTGGATAAAACTAACCTTAGGAAATATAGTCAGAATGATTCATTTGCATCCTTTTGCAAAATACCTAAATGTTCCAAAATGAGCATATTTTTTTTCTAACAAAACAAACACACTTTTAATTTATATTTTTTCAGGATTGGGTAAAGCTATTTTATTTGAAAGGATACATTTAATGATGTTAAAGGAAGAATTTTAGGCAGAGTCTTATATTCCCAGGAGAGATTCTATTCTTAATTTTTTTTCTTTATTTTCTTTTTGGTAAGAATATTTAAGTTCTATTTTCTTACTAAAAGAAATTTTATTTATTCATTTTAGTGATTGTTGAACCTCTTCAAAATATATCATCCTCTAAATCATGTGTTTTGTTAGTATTCAGTTAACATTATAATTTTAATTGTATGAATATCAATCTCTCTAAACATTTTTCTCTGTGAATATTTGTACTATATACATTATATATCTGAATATAGCCATTAGCATTTACAGGCATTAAAGTTGACTTGAGTGTTATGTTCAAAAAGATGAAGATTTTCAGTCATGTGATACATTAGAGAGGACTTGATTAATTTTAAGAGTCCTTGTAGAGACTACTTGAAAGAAGGGTTATTGCTTAATAAGTAACTTAAATTTAATTATTACCTTTTATCAACACAAATTCTAGAGTTATGTGTAACAAAATTCCATATAATTCCCAGAGTAAATGAATATATAGTAAAACATAGGCTTTTTCTAATAAATAAAATCCTCTTCTCAGTTGTAATTAACCTAGAAAACTATGCCCAGATTTCTTTTATTGCATAGAAGTTCACATGCTTATCACACATTCACTCTATAGTAATTAGAATACATTTTCCAATAATTTACATGTTAATTTGCCTTCGTTTTCTGTACATTGGAGCTACTGCTGTCATAAATATCTGAGTATCACCTGGGGTAGGTAAACTAATAAGAAAATGATTTCTCTTGTATAGGTCTGTGTGGAAAGCACTTTAGAAAGGTAAGAAAAATTATCGACTGACTAGAAATGCCTCAAAATGGAAGCTAGGCTGGTGTACAAGTACAGAACACAGTGACAATCCAAAAGCCTCAGCAGAAGCTGTGTTTCCATCTGTTGGGGTCAAGGCACAGGCTTCTCATCTTTGAGCATGACTTCCGGCTACATAGTTCACATTATTCACTCTAATGGCAAGCTGCAGTGAGTATAGGATTAATAAAAACTACTTGCCCACATAACGCCAAGGGAAATCATTTGTCTCAGAGAAGTAGGACTATGATTGTCCCCCATTGACCAAGATGATAGCAGGGGAGGTTCTTAGACTGATCACACCAAAAGCTAGAAACGTGAATGGCTAGGGCTGAGAGCACACCAAAAGCTAGAAAGATAATTGGATGGGGGGGGGGAACCTCCCCTCCCCATCTCTGTAAGAATGGCAGGCTTGAGCCAGAAAGGAGATGGTCTTTAATGTAGGAGTCCACCATTCTCCCAGGTCGCATGGCACCCAAATAAAACCTCTTTCCTTTTGCACTAGCACTTGCCTCGTGAGTGTATCTTTTCTTGCAGCGGGGAGCTGAACTTCTCTTTGTTCAGTTCCAGTTTTTGATGACTCAGAAGGAACAGCATATACAGATGGCAATATGAATCAGTTCAGGTGGGCTGAGGTCCTAAATTGATACCAAGTTTATTGTAAGGGATTCAACACCATCTGTCACCTGTGAGGTTAGTTATTTTTCTTATTGTTGAACTCATTTGATGTTTTAGGTGGGCGGGTAGATAATGTTAGTCTTCTCTTGTAGAAATAAATAGCATGATATTGGTGAATATCTTTTGGTTTTTGGAACTACCAGTAAGTAATAGTTACTTCAAGGCTTCAAATATGCATTTCATTAAAGTCATTTTATAAGTTTTAATTTTGAATTAGAGGCAAAATTGTGTACATGTAACAAACATCTCTAATGTAATCCACAAATAGTTAATAATGACTTTGGTTTTCGATGTTCTCAGCCCAAACTGAGATAGTACTTCACCTGTCAAGTGGTACAAGAACAAAGTTTACAGATCCTGGCTTTGGAACGATCAGAGTCAACAGTCACTGAGGACCAGAGGCTCCCTTGCCACACACTGTCTTCATCAGCTCTGGCACTTATAAGGCCTGATGGTGGGCACACAAGCCAGGCTGTGTGCGGTGCTAGGGAGTTCCGTAAGCAGGGGCGCAAGGCACTTGGGGGTTCGGCACTCACGGGGATGGTACCGTAGTTCAGGAAACTCCATTACCGGTGTCTACCTGGTTGGACCACCTGTGAGACAGCAGTCCCAGATAGTGTCCTTTCAGTAGCCCTTAACTCAGGCCGTGCCTCCCATGTGCCCAAGGGATGGCTAATTGGACCAGAACCTCTGCTGTAGCAAATTATGCTTCCCTGGTGGTAAGGCCATCTCGTAAGGAGCAACAGAGAGCAATCCAGCCCACTGCCCAGTGACCTGGCTGTGCCCCGACCTCTGGGTTGAAGTTTCAGCTGGTGATGAGTAGGAAGCAGCTGCACCGTGGGAAATTGCTGGGCACGGTGCTAAGAGTTAGGATTGTTGAAGATGTCCCAGTGTTTTTTGGTGGCTAGTCTGCCCTTTGACAATTTAGGACTCTCCCTGAACTTTGTGTTAAAACTATGTCTGGGATTTAGAACCAGATTAAGAACCAGGTCATTCTTTTAAGACCAGTGCTTTCTCCATGACTGATATTAAGAAAGCAAATTTGGTTATTTAGTTTGTCAATCAGGTGTAGAGCCACCGCACTGAAAAGGGTCTTCACCAGTGTGGCCTGGACTATGATATGAAGCAAGACTTGGCCTCCAAGGTTCCTATCATGTTTTTGTAGACTGCCAGGAACTGGCCTAGGGACAGCATATATAATAATTAAAAATGTATTATACTGTAATTAAAAATATATTATACAGTGTTAGAGGGAACTCCCAAGTAAACCCTCCTCGGTTTCTCATGAGATGCAAATGAGCTCTGATAACTTTAAATAAAATACATTCTAGGCTTTGTGCTAGGCATCTTTAATAATGTGTGGCATTCCATCCTTGTATCAAACTAGTGGGGTAAAAATCATTGTTAAAATTTTAGAGTCTGAGACTAAAGGTTAGCATTTTGGAATAACCTGCTTTTACAAAAGCAGGGAGTGATTTTTCTTTTCAAACTACACCGTGATGACTTATTATTAATGCTCTCTGTAGTTTAAACCTTTTCTGGAGTATTTTTGTACATTCATATGTTGCTAAAAATAATCCCTCAATTTATACATAATTATTGCCTATTTTATTTTGGAATTGGAAAATAGAGATAAAATACATTTTCTGTGTTTTATTTAATAAATTTTCAGAATCTAGAGAAAAAGTAAATTAAATGAATATATATATACATATGTATATGAATCAAATCTATCAATGCATTTATCTAAAATACAGTGTGAGAGGTATATACATATTCCCATTCGTACATAGAGGGGCAACAGCTAGAATCCTAAATTATACCAAATGAAAAACAATTATTTTTATATCTGTATTAGGCTTGCATTTTTATTATCATATCCCTGAGTGCGATAAAATAAGACATAAATTATCCTTGCTTTTAGTAAAATTACTATTAGGCTTTGAAAATTGCTAAGAGCGATTATTTATACACCTACAATATAATATCTAAGTCAGATCGAAATGAAAAAAAGTCAGCTATTCTTTTTCTCTCACAAAGTTAAAATTATGCTAACAGACAGTCCTTAGTTAAATGTATAGATAAGAACATTATAAAAATGATACAGTATTCAACCAATTTCCTGTTTATGATACTATGATAATGCATTTTAAACTGCACCACGAAAGTTTTTCAGCTTTATTTTGTTGGAATTTTCTGCAAGTAAAAGAACTTCCATACATTATTAAGTATGACCATATTTTAGTTATTTAATTTTTATGGAACATGTCACAAACTGCAGGTCATCCTTGCCTGGGGCCCACGCTAATCTCTGCGTTGTTCCAAATGTAGCGGATATGCTGCTGAAGCAAGCGTGGGTATATTCTACATTCAATGAAAGAACGGCTCAGTGGAGAATCAGCCTGCAGACTCCATGGCTGTAAAAGTGCTATCAGCAGCAGCCATCAAAAACAGTACAGAGCTGTGATCTTTTATTCAACTTTGTCCATGTCACTAGTCCATTTGAATAGATGGTATTGAAGAGGTATTATTGACCTAAATGTAACTTTTCACCATAGAAACTATTACTCTTTTCAAAAAGTATAGGATGGATAAAAGCAGCCCTTTGAGTATTAAAGCAAATTATTCATGGTGTTTGAAGCCATTATTTACACACAATAAAATCGAACCTTTTAAGGGGAAGATTCAAAGACTTTTGACAGTCATATACAGCAGAGTGAGCCTTGAGCGTAAGCTCTAGGTCACTCCCACTGTGTCAGAACACCCCCAGACACTCCTCTCTAGGCAGAGCCCATAACCAGCCCTGACCTATTTTTATCCCTACAGTTTTGCCTTTTTGAGAACATGATATGCATGAAATCATGTAATATGAAGTCTTTTGTATCTACTCTCATTCTTCACATATTGGGGATTCTTTCATGTTGTTGCAAGTATCAGTATTTTTTTCCTTCTTATTGTGGAATAATAGCCCATTAAATGAATATGCCAAAACTTGACCATTTACCATTTGAAGGACAATTAGGTTGTTTCTAGTTTGGAGATTAAGGATAAGAAAAAAGAAAAAACCCTGTGGACATTCACCTAAAATTCTCTGTGTGAACCTGTGTTTTCATTGTGAGTCAATAGCTGGGAGTGGTGTTGCTGGATTGAATCACAAATGTACTTGTGGGTCTGTGAGAAGTTGCAAGCATTTTCCAAAGTGACTGTAATATTTTGCATTCACACCAGCAATGTATAAAACTTCTAGTCGCTCCATATTTTCATTAGTACTTGTCATTTTTATTCTTTGATATTTTGAGTATGTAATTAGTTTGAAATGGTATTTATTGTGCTTTTATCATTCCTTAAAGACAAATGCATTTGAGCATTTTTTTCAATATTTTGTTGCCATTGATATATCCTCTTTTGTGTAGTAGTTGAATAATTTTTCTAGTGGATCATTTTTCTTATAATTATTGAATTATAAACATCTTTTATAAAGGGTGGAGAAAAGGTAAGTTTACAGTTGTGAGTATATAAAACACAGAGTTTATTCTTGTATAATTACTTATTAATTATTGTATTATTTCCCATACAAACACCTGTAAACCTACTTGTGCTCCACATTGTATTCAGTTTGTTCAAAGTAGTAATGGTAACTATGTGTTATTGCAGCATACAGATTAGTGAAATAATGAAAATAATTTAGAGATGGTTAGATGAATTGATAATACTCTGTGTTGTGTGTGAAGTGGTGTAGAGTTATATGAAAGTAGAATTATGTAAGTTGTAAACGTACATTGCAAACTCTTGAGCAACTGATAGGTTTTATTAAAACAATTATAATTGATATGATAAGAGAGTAGAGAAAATGGAATTTTCTCTATGTTTTAAAAACACATACTGTTACCATTATTCCTTTGAACAAACTGTATATAGTGGTTCAATTAATAGTAAGAAGAAATTATTTAACCTGTATTTAATACTCCTTTAAGGATTTTCCTTTGTTCATGTAGATCAGAGTTTGTGATGATAGTGTTTCCTTCTCCCTGAAGAACTTTTTCACATATCTTGCAGAGAATGTCTGCTGGTCATGACTTCCCTTTTTTGTGGGAGAGGTGTTTGAGAAAGCCTTTAATTCTCTTGTATTTTTGAAGGATCATTTGATAGATATAAGATTCTGGATTGATTTTTTTTTTCTTTCATCCCTTTAAAAATTTTACTCCACTGTCTTCTCTTTTGAATATTTTCTGACAAGAAGTCTGCTGTAGTTTTTAGTCTTGTTCCTCTATAGGTAAGATTTTTTTCTATATTTTCTGTCAAGATTTAGTATTCATATTGATTTTCTACAGTGCCAATACAGTATGCTTAGTTGTAGTTTTCATCTGTTTGCTTGTTTCCTGTATTTTTGCTGCTTTGTGTCCTTTGGGTTTCCTAGATCTGCAGTTTGGTATCTTTCATTAAAATAATAATAAAAATAATATTAATAATAATAATAAATATTTCTTTCACTTATGTTCTTTCATTTTTTTGATATTTCAATTACGCTCAAATGTGTTACACCTTTGAAATTTCCTCACAGTTCTTAAATCTGTTTTTTATTTTTCCTTTTTGTTTTTCTTTGTATTTTATTTTGGAAAGTTGCATTGATATATCTTTAAGTTTATTGATTTTTTTTTTTCCTTAAGCCATGTCTAGTCTACTAACGGGCTTTGCAAAGCCATTCTTTGTTGCTATTACAACATTTTGGATTTCAATTTTTTTCTTCTCATTTACGTCTGTTTGCTTGCATTAGTCTTCTGTTCTTGCTTGTTGTCTACATTTGTCATTAAAACACTTAATATAGTAATCAGAATTATTTTAATTCATTATCTAAGGTTTCAAATCTTTACCATATTTTAGTTCTAATGTTTGTATTGTCTATTAAGATTATATTACTTTTTTCCCTGTCTTTTAGTATGCCTTGTAGTTTTCTTTGAGAAAGCTGAACATAGTGTATCAGGAAGTAAGATCTGAGGTAAAGAATCCTTTAGAGTAAGATTTTATGTACATCTGGCTCTGAATTTGGTAATAGTTATGTTTGTGTGCTTTGTAATGGAAGATGTCAAGGGTTTCAAATTCCTCTAGTGTCTTTGTTTTACTCTCCCCTGTTTTCTTTAGATTTTCCAAAGAATGCCTTCCCAAACTGAGCCTTCACCTTGCTCTCCCTTCAGCTGCAGCCCAGTAGTATATACGGAAGCCCAGTGGACATACTGTTAAGAAAGAGGCCAGTGTTCATAGGCTATGACTTTCATAGTGTTTTGAAGTGTTTTTTCCTCCCTTCGTCCCTTTAGGTGGCAGGATTGCTACAAAGGGTTAGTTTGGATAACTACCCTTGAGCCTATGTAAGATAAGACTCTGGCAAAGCTACTTTTTCTGGGAAATAGGTATATTTGAGGAGAACATACAAGGCGTATTTCACAGGCTTACCTCTGCATGTCCCCTGCTGAAGACGCAGGTGACTTTTCTTGTCCTTCACTATGAGAACCTGATACGTTCCTAGAAATAAATCCAGGAGTGGTGCAAAGGTTTTCCTAAGACTGCAATCTTCAATCCCCTTAAACTAGTCCATATTATCACATTCCCACTTAGATATTCCCGCCAAATCACGCCCCCAGCAGATTCTGCTCCACTTAACCTGATGTGCGCTGGGATCTCCGACACTGACTAGTGCTCAAGGTTCCAGGGCACCAGTGTGCCCTGCCACCTGCATTCTCTAAGGGGTCCAGGAAAAGTCTCTCATTTCCAGTTTATTCAGCCTCTTTCTTGTTGTTCAGGATGACCTCTACAGTTCTTTATATTTTGGAGCTGCATGGTGCAGTGTTTTACTTGGCAATATTTAAATCTCTCTGCTCTGTTCCATCCATAATGGTCATGAAGTAGTAGATAGTTATTCTATTTTTTAAAATTTATTAATTCTTTAAGACGATTTGGGCTAAAGGCCTGGGGGAATGTCCTGATTGAATGTATGCCACCGGAGATTTAATACCAAGCTCAATATCATTCCCATTACGTCTGGCTTCAGGAGTTTCAGAAAAACCGTTAATTTTAATAAGCAGGGAGAGAAACAACATCAGGGAACTAATCAAGTGACACTATGAACATATTATTTAGTCACAGTGAGTAGTGTCATACCTCTGATGTGTCCTTTCTGGACCCGTTATTTACACACACACACACACACACACACACAGAGTCATCCTTGGCATGTAATTGTTCAAATAATGACACTTAAATCAATCGAGACAGATGCCTTTGTGTAGATGCTGTCATAAAACCACTGTGACTGCCCTGTCCCCTTTTTTATGCCTTGTCTACGTATCTCATTTAGATGTCTTGCCCATTAAGTTAAGGCTATAAGTCACCTGTCACTTAGAAAATATTTAATAATTGGGTAAAAAACAAAGTGTAACCTGCTAGCAACTGAGTGAAAGTGTTTTTATTTTATAGATTTTATTTAAATGTTTTATGGGCTTTTTTAATTTTTAAAGACAAATATGCATATCTTTGCTGCCATAAAATAAGTACCCCTCGGGTGTCTTTGCTTGAATCAGTGGTTCACAGACAGAGGTGATTACTGCCACAAAGGGACCCTGACAATGTCTAGTGACAATCTGGGTTGTCGCAGTTGGGAGGCTACTGGCAATTAGTGCATAGCAGTTTAAGGTGCTGCTGAACCTCACACAATGCACAGAATAGTCACACAAAACAAAGAGTTATTCAACCAAATATGTTAATGGAGGCTTATGCAAGAATCCCCAACCAGGTTTAATATATTTTCTCTGCCAAAAGACCCTTTCCCATCCTTTTCTTTACTATCTTTGTTCTCCTAATGGAATAACTTCTCATTGAGTCTCTTAGTGTACATATACATACACCTCTGTGTATCAGTTTAGCATATAATCCTCTCTGAGATTCTTTTTATCTTCAAAAACATCTTTGAGGGTAGAGATCCAAAAGAATAAATCTGACAAGAGAATTCTTATGTTCTGAGTTCTGGCTCATAGTAGAGCATATCTCATTTCGGAGGAAATATCTGGGGTAGTTCCTGGGGCCTCCCAAATTGCACTTTGCAGGTTTAAGTTTTACTGTATTTGGATAAATATTGTTCTTCACCTTAAGCTATGTGAATCTGAATAAAACACAGTTGGTCATTTGTGACCTAGTGAACACTGAAAATTTCACTTTCCTACAAAATACAATAGCCCAACCAGTTATGAATGTAGACTTACAGGATTGATTAATTTGAATAAGGATAAAAACATGGCTATAACCCTTTCATTCGATTGCATAGCATTTCTGTTGAAGTAGTACAAAACCTGTTTCCAGAACAGCTCAAACCTGCATACTGAGATTGATGAGAAACCCAACATCACTTTTTGAGGATTTCTTCCATCTGTGAATTGTACAAAAATATAGTCTTTTAATATAAATGAAAATAAAAATAAGACCAGATATTTAAGTAAATGGGCCGTCATGTATCATTTTTCCCCAGAGGCTAACAAAATTGCATTTACCAGATGATCTATGAATGGTTTGGATTGAATGGATAAATAAATATGTAAGTGATCTATTCAAAAACAGATAGCAATAGCATAGAAATAAATGTTTCCTTCTCTGCCAAATCATGGTATTTTGCCAGTATTTTCTCGAGAATATGAATTACTTTTCTGTGGCACTTATGGGCTATTCAGAAGGTGCTTCTGGGCATACCTTCTGCAAGAAATAGGTATATGCACAAGCAATGTGGAAAGCTCAGAGGACTTTGCTCCCGCTGTTACAATGAGGTTAACCTAGGTGAGCTGCACAATCAGAGCTTAGAGTGAGCCTATCAGAGAGCTGATGTCGCAAGGCAGCTGGGTGAACTGAATTCTAGAGTAACAAGGCCCTCAGAGGGACACATGAATGAATCGTTTCACCTTTGGTAGATTGCAAGAAGAAAAGGTAGCTACAAGAAAATCAGGTAAGAAGAAAACAATAAAAGTTGTAATGAATTCTTAACGCCTGAGTACAAGTGTCTGTGACACTTAAGACCTGCTTGCCCCAGCAACAAGCTTTTATTGGGTGCTCTGGAGCAAGGCTGGGGAAGGCCATAGATCTGACACAGCCCCTGTGGTGACACAGACATGTAGCGATAAGCTGTCACGAGGCGACTGGCATAAAACCCAGACCTTTGCCTCACATAAAACAAAGCTTTTTACTGCAAAGGAGAGGCGAGAGGCCTCCCCACCGCTGGTCCAGGGGGATGGTTGCTCTCTCCTAGTAAACAAAGAGGGGAAAAAACAAAGAAAAATAGAAAATACATAGCAACATAGTAAGTTTGAAAATAAATATATTGATAATTACATTAAATATAAATCTTCTAAATACTCCAGTTAAATGATAGAGATTGTCAGGTTGAATAAAAAAACAAGATACAAACATGCTATATTTAAAAATCTACTTTAAATATATAAAACAAAGGTAGATTAATAGTAAACTTATAAAATGTGAGGCCACATGAACACACATGTAGAAGATCCTGATTGGGTACATTAATACCAGGCAAAGTAGACTTTAAAGGAAGGAATAGTTCCAGGAGTATAGAAAAGTTTTGCCTCATGCTTTAAGAGTCCATTCACCAGAAAATGTAACAACTTAAATATATAAGAAGATACCCCCCAAAGTGACTCATAAGACAAAGAGTAGAAATGATAGAACTGAAGATAACACATTTATAATAGCACTAAAACTTAGGAGTAAATTTCACAAAATATATGTAAGACGTACACAGTGTGAAGTACAAAGCATTGCTTAAAAAATTGAAGATGACTTATATAGAAAGGTATAAAATACCCATGAAGTCTATGAATTGAGAGACTCAAAAAATAATTTTTATACTTCTCAAATATATACATGTACAAAATTTGGAGAATATATATTAAATATAAAATTTTATATATATGTATTTGGGGACTATATATGTTTAATACTCCCCCAATATATACATATATATGTATATATTACATATGTACATATATATGTATATATTATATATGTATATATACATGTATAGATCTACATGTATATCTTTACATATGTATATATAGAATTTCTGATGAATCTCCAACAAAATTTTGGTATACATGGATACACTGATTAAAAATAATTTTTATGGAAAAGAAGATATGTAGAATAGTTGAAAAAAAAGACAAAGCTGGACTACTCAGACCACTTGGTTTCATCAAGTCACTATAAAACTAAAATTTAGATATACTATCAGCCTAAGAATGGACATGAAGATTAATAGTGTCCAGAAATTTAACCACTTTATGTGATAAATTCATTTTTGACAAAGGTTCTCAGATACAAATATAATTTAAGGGAGAAAAAATAGTATTTTTATCAAATGAAGCTGAAAATTTTGAAAATATATGTTTAAAAATGTGAACTGTAGATCCTATCTTGTACCATATACCAAAGTTTGCTGAAGTTTTATCACAAAAATAAATATAAAAATTAAAACTATAAAGTGTCTAATAAGAACCGTCAATAAGTCTTTCTGACCTTAACTTAGGAAAAGCTTTCTTTGTTAAAACTCAAAAAAGCAAAAATCTTAAGAAAGGCTACATTTAACTTCCTCAAAATAAAATTTTACACTTCATAAGAACTTTTTTAAAGAAAATGAAAGGGAAAACTACCAACTGGCAGAAGATATTTTAAAACATATATTCATGTAAGAATTTATATAGGGTATGGCAAAAGTAGGTTTACAGTTTGTGAGTACAAAACACAATTTACTCTTGTACTATTATTTCTTAATTTGTATATTATTTGTATTACAACAGTAAACCTACTTTTGCCAGCTCCTGTGTTTGCAAAACTGAAGATTCTGTAGAGAAAAGGCCTCACAAAGTCATGGGAGGCGCTTGATAAACAAGGTGAACTTGCTCCCCAGATGTCTGGAGCAGATGTAGCGCTTACTGATGTGTTGGCATAATATTAACTACACCCACTTTTGATTTCAGAGTGTGTCCCAGGTGAGTGAAAAAAGTGAGGTTATTAATTTATTATAAGATTACTAATAAAAGGCATCTTTAATTATAATTGTTTGTTAAACTCAACCAACATAGTTTATACAGTTTTTTTTAAGGAGTTTGGTGGTACCATTGCTCTCAACTAGCACTTTTTGTAATTTGCTTTTGTAATGCACCTGCCAGGACTGGCAATTCAGTGTGTAAATCTAACTTATAACGATGCAAGAAATGATGGTGACAGTATGTCCTCAATTATGCCTTTGTGCTCTATAATAACCATGTTTTTAAAACATGCAAGCAAATTTTCAGCCAAATGCAGATTGGTCTGTTTAATAAACTAGTTTTTTATAGATCCTCTATCTTTGATTACATATTACTTTAAAAAGCAGGAAATAAGCCGATACTCTACAGAAGACAGAACAGCAAGGCGGATATGGACTCCTGGGTAGACGATGATGGTGCAACTTACAAGTCCGCTGGCAGAGGGGAGGGGGTAACAGGGGAAAGGAGGGAGGGGCCAGCCAAGGAACATGAATGGAGGGCTCATGGGCAGGGGCGGTAGCGGGGGATTGACTGTGGGCGTAGGGGCGACGGGGCAGGGCCGAGCAATGGGGAAAAAGGCGGGGCAACTGCAACTGAACAACAATAAATAAAAAATAAAAGAAGAAAAGACATCTATTTTTTAAAGTGCTCAATAAATATTATCTCTTTAAAAAAATAAAGAAAAGTGCACTGGTAGAATGATGGAGCAAGACCATAATCACATCTTTGGAAATTCTAATGCTCATATTTCTAAAAATGAGATATCAAGGTTAATAAAAATAAGACATGTTGTTGCCCTAGCTTAAACAGAAAATAATTCATCCAATACATCATAATGACAAAGGACATCTAAGTCAAGAATAGCATGTCTCCTGGAGAGAAACTGGGGGATAAATGTGTTTTATGCTCAGATGACCTTATTTAATGATGACTTTATCTTATCCTTTAGTCATCCCAGAATTAAGATACACTAAATTTGGAATACTAATATTTCATTTCATTAGCCATTTAAGGAGCATTGGTGTGCTAGAGACTGATGCTGTGTCAAACTTTAAAAACTATGCCCTTCAAGTATAAGCAAATGATCTAATATTTTCACTACCTTTATCTAAAATCACTCACTTTCTGCCACCTTCAGGAAAAGTGGCATCTTTAAGGGAACTGGCTACTAGATGTAAATCTATCTCAGACAGAACCTCTCAGAGAGAAAGGTATCATTATATTATAAATAAAAGAATTATGTCTGAGAAGTGTAAAATAATATCTTTCTCTGTTTATATAACAAGTAAGGCAAAGCCAATTTTCAGATCCACATTAATAAAAACTCCATGTCCATTAATTTATACTCTGAAATACCTCTAGTCAGAAAGAAAAGTGATTTATATTCCCTGAAGGAATTTAAAAACAAAATACTCTGAGTGAAAATGTTTTGATTTGTGTTGAAATCCAGTCATTACCTGAACAAACTGGGTCTGGAATGAAGTGATGGCAGGCTCCTATCTAGTTGGGTAAGGGTTGCAATCACAACTTGGATTTTTGTAACATCTTAAAAGTTACAAAGATTTGTGGGATCTCCCCCCCCCATGATATACATATAGTCATATTTTGACTGGTTTGATTAATTTACTATTTCATAGCTAAGAAGCCTGAGGTACAGAGACTCATTGATTTCCTCAGAGAGAAATGGTAGTTGATTAAGTTATAATCTGAATGTCCCTCTGTCTTACACAGACGTCCTTGGCCTGTCATCGCTTGTAAGTACAAATGAGCACTTGATCTGCTTAGGGAGTGGAATGGGCAGTAGGGGGACAGCAGTTCAATCAGAACACCCGCCCTCCTAAGGCTGCATTCCTCCGGGGGAATAGAAAACATGACTAAATTAAGTAGGCAGTAGGTTAAATGGTGAGACATTGAGTGTTGGGAACTCGAGACAGGGGTGAGGTTGAGCTCTGAGCAGAGAAAGCAGCAAGGGCAGGCGGCCTCGGGCTGGACACAGCCAGCATGCTTGACAAAGACCCAGGAGGCTAGGGCCGTGCGAGTGAAAGGTCGGAAAGAACACACTGACCCACTCGGGGTGGGGGGTCATGTGGCCCCCTGCAATGGCTTTGTGGTTTATTCCACCTACAGCGGGAGGCCATTGGAATGTTTAAGAGGAGGGCAGCAGATCTGACAGATGTCTTGGGAGAGGCACAGTAGAAATAATGCTGAGAAAAGGCTAAAGTGAGAAAAAGACAAAGAAATAAGACCAATTGACAAGTTGTTCTGGCACTTCTATTGATAATGGCCCGGGCCAGGTGATGATAGTATGTGACTGCCGTGGGAATGCACCTCTCTTTCTTCTGGCTGCTGGGACCACTCTGAAACCCGTCACTGTGTTCCGGTGGAGGCCATGGTTCAGCCAATGACTGAGCAGGAAGTCTAAGGCGAGCTCCCTTCTGGGCGAGGCAGAAATCCTCTGACAGGTGACTTTGGTTTAGGGACTCTCCGATGGCCTTGGCAAACTCTTCTTAGAATTGTTCTGCAACAGTGTGGTGGTTGCAACGAGGAGGGCGGTATAGGGGGACTAAATGGTAATTGAAAATAATACAACAAATAAAAAAGAATTGCTCTGTGGTCTGCAGTCAAAACCACTTATCCCCAACTTCCCATTTTTTCTTTCTTTTCACTCGGAATCAGAACTGCATTTCATTCTGACTGGTCTGTCCCTGTAGGTCCCGTCCTCATTGTGTCTCATGGGCTTTTCCCCTAACACACATGTGGGTTTAACCCTATCTTGGCATCTGATTGTCACAGGACCCAAACCAACACATAATGAGTATGAAAACTAGTGGAATACTGGATGTATTATGAATATGCTGACAGTGTATGAAGTGTCAGGACAAGGAGGGGTCAAAGAGATAAATCCATTGTTGTATTATTTGAATATCTGGAAAGACAGAGTTGACATCAACAAAGATGATAAATAATGAGAAAGAATTGTATGTGGAAAGGTGTCATTGCAGTGAAAAGAAGGGTATGTTAGTGGTTTGAAGTGACTACTGAAAAATCAAGTGGGGAGGCTAGTAAGGGCCGCTGAAGATGAGGGGGAAGAGAGAGAGCGCGCACGTGTGCACGAGAGCGGGAGGTGGGTTCCCAAAATGAAGCAAAACACAAGTACTTATTCTGTGTACCTCCTTCGAGAATATCAGCACTATATTTTTATGGGACATATGGCAAGGAGGCAAAAACAAATATAAACTAAACTAATTTGATTATGTTCTATATTCAGTTCACTTGACCTGGCTATCTTTTTACAAACGTACATGCAATTGGATATATAATTTTATGTGTGCTATCGTTTATTTGGAATACATTCTCTTTCGGCATTCCTGTGGATATTTTAAATGTGTTACTTATAATCTTCACAAAAGCCTCTATGTGATAAATAATATAATACTTAGTATATGAGGAGGAGCTATTATCTAAAGTGTTAAATGATTGACGAAAGCCTCAGAATAAACAAACGGTTAGACCCAAAGGGAAACCTATCTTTGAAGCCATTGTTCTTTTGTCCTCATTACTCTGCCTCTCAAATCATAGTTGTAATAGTTTTTCAATATGAACATATGTGGATATGAAGGAAGTACCAAAATGCTAAACTGTGTGAATCAAAGGATTAGAGAATGTAACTGAAGTGATATTTTAATTGATTTCACTTCTCCTGGATCATTCTCAACAAAACTATTTGCCTCTATTATGTTGTATACATTATAATTTGAGCTATATGAGGTAAGTTTTCTAAATCCAAATGACAAAGGTATTTACAATTTACTTTACATCATTTTCAATGCTTGTTCAAAGAATTATAAGAGACATCATCTCAATAACTTGTCACTGAGAAGTGTCATATTGTTTCTTGTTAATTATATCTCAAGAACTGTAATAACCTGAAGTGAGTAGCATTGCTATCATCAGCTTTCATCAAGGAAAATTGTACATAAAAAAAATATTGTACTCTCTTTAGTTTGTAGACACAGCAAGAGAAGGAAGCTATGAGCTTACTGGGAGTCTATTTCAATGAGAGACAAACAGACATCCTAAACAAAATCAAACCTTAAGTAAGCATCAGTACCTAAAGATTTGGGTAAAAAAAGCATATGAATGCATTAGAAAAAGTATCTTTAATCGAAGCCTCATACATCCCATGAGCCTCTCTCAGGACAAGACTGTTAGTTAATTCAGCATTAACTGCAGCTGCATCTTCATGTTATTTGTGTGACCATTGCCTCTCTCACCCACACGTAGGTGAGCTTTTTGGATCTTCAGTATCCACCATAAAATAAGTTTACATATTTATTGAATATATTTGTAATTTTTTTTACCAGATTGTTGCCATCCCAAGTTGGGCTCTCCAGACTAAAAGATATGCCCTGAAAGAAGATATTGCAATAAAAGTAATGAAAATGATGTGGACTTTTAAATTTCGTTATGATCTATAGAATATTGAGTGTATAAGTCACCAATAGCTCTAGCTTTCTGCAGTGGTGGGTACTCATAAAGGTTGCGCATTAGACACTGATAATGTTTTTAATGTTTGCAGCTTTGGAAACTTTGCACAGTTGCCTGCGTAAGAAGCAAACACCATGGGGGAGCCATAATCTGTGAGTACTGGGTAATGTTTGTTCAGAGGTATACGTGTTTTATTTGGGTGTATAAAAATCTGAATAGGATGTTCCCAGGGAGAGGCACTAAGAACAAAATAACAGATTTGTGCATGTTTTAGAGATGCTATTCTTGCTACCCAGGAGGTGTGCCTCCAGAATGGGCAGGACCTAAGGTTTAAACAAAATCACATACTCTATTAATTTCCTAAGGCTTCCATTAAATAGTACCACAAACTGACTCTTAAACAACAGGTATTCATTGTTTCAAAGTTTCAGAAGCGAGGAGCTAAAAATCCAAGCGTGAGCACAGCTGTGCCCCCTTGGAAGGCTCCAGGGAGGGAGGTATCCCAGGCTTCTCTCTTTGCTTCGGGTGGTTTGTTGGCTTGTAGAAGCGTGACCTGAGTTTTCACGTGGTGTTCTCCCAGTGCGCGTGCTTGCGTTGTCAACCTCAAACACAGAAAATGGGGTCAAAAGAGAAGGCGTTTATTTGGAAGAAAAGAACTGTAATTTGGGAGACATTTAGGTAGAAATGCAAACAATGTCCCAATCACAGGAGATGGACACAAGGTTTTTATGGGGAAAAAAGAAAAGGAAAAGATTAGGTAAGTTGTTTACAAGGAGAGTTCATTGGTGCTGACAGGTAAAGGTTAGGTTTGTACGTCACTGATTGATCAGGCAAAGGGATCACTAGGCCAAGCTCCCTTTTATCAGTCCTTTGTAAACAGGATGTTCTAGCAACTTCTTGGAATGTGGGCAGAATGGCCCAGTTCAAAGGTTCAGGAAATAGGACAAGCAAGGCAGTTTGTCTGAAGTGGCTGCTCCCACTTCACACTGGTGTCACTTTACAGGGCCCAGCTTTCTCTTCCTATAGGACAGCAAGGGCACCGGTTAAGAGCCCACCCTCCTCTAATGCAACCTCATCTTAAATATCACATCTGCAATGACCTGATTTCCAAAAAAGGTCACACTCTGAGGAACTGGGGATTAGGGTTTTAACATATGCATTTTTAGGGGGAGGGCAAAATTCAACTTATAACAGGTAAGAAGGCAAATATTTATTTGTGAATAAAAAATAATAGTTGAAAAGGAACAAAAATATTTTAAAATTCAGAAAATAAAATAATAGCTTTATTAATTAACTACTTGACATTCATCTATAATTTTCCATTTTTGCTGTAAAATCTTTGCTTATAATAAGGAATTTTTAGTATTATTTTAAGAGAGAAAGATAAAAGGCTAGTTTCATCAATCCTGTGACATGTTTGGTAGTAAATATTTTTATTAGTAATAGTTTAATTTTCTTGTGTGGTGATGAATTTTAAATGTGAAATTAAATGGTGATATTTATTCATTAGTTTGTTGCTGTTGTTCTCATTCTAGTGACTTAATATGGTATTTTGCTGGCAGTATTTTGTGTCAAATCAATAAGAATTTAATCTCAGGAAATCTAGTCTATGTTGAGATTAGCATGTAAAGAAAATATTTGCGTGTGAAGGGGAACAGGAATTGTTATCCCAAAATATGCTCTTTGGCTCAAGGATTGTTTTGAAGCTGATTATTTCAAAGAAATTGCAGGCATAAAGGAAGCCCTGAAAACCCACTAGAAGTTACCTTTTTGTAAAAGAAATATATATACTTATAAGAGACATTTCCATTTGTGAGGGTGCCTCCCTCTTCATACCTCCTACTAATTCCAAGGTCATTCCTTCCCCAACTCATCAGTTTCTTAGGCCAATCACAAAGAATCAACAGCCATTCAGATGCCTCCAGCATAGGGAGAGGTGTGAAAGCAGGTCATTTAGAGTCCTCTTAACCAGTTGTGGTCAAAATATAGCATTTTGAAAGTTTGGCAACAGGCGATCATGTGAACACATAGCCAGTTTTCTTCCCAGGGAAGAAACTCATTCAAGTGAAATTTCATGCTCTTTATGACGAACCCAATTCTACTTTCAACAATGAAATATGGGCATTTTACAAAATACACATACACATCATCTGACATAATACCTTGTGAGTAACACATCAACAATATCCATGTTTTAAAATGAAAAAGGTACCATAAAATGGGGAACACATTTCTGAAACTTACAAAGGCAGGAGGTGAGGACTCGGAGGTCTGCGGCCTTTTCGTTCTCTCAGGCTGTTTACTGCCACCCGGACTGCCCTACTCACCCTTCACCCAGAAGATTACCAGTCACAGGTGCGGCAACATCTGACCAGCTCTGCGCCGGCCTCTGGAGGCCTGCACCTGCCCTTGGCCACATTTTTAAGCCAGTGATTCTTGGCTGATGACAAAATCAGGATGGGTTGGCAGCATCTCCAGTGCTCATGAGGAAAGTTATGTCCATTATGTCAGGAGAAAATGAACATACACAGAAAAGTAAATATGTACTTGAGCTGCCTGAAGCCTATTATTAAAATAGAGTTCGAAGACTCCTACTGAATGCAAAAACTCCTACGTTAATGTTCGGCGTAGAAAACAAAACAAATAGAAACAACAACACAAGAGATAAGGCATTTCACTTGACTATTTCTTCACCAATTTAATATTTTTTGTCAGAGATAAAGATGTTGGCTCTCCAATGAATATATTTTTATTAAAATATTGCAACTACAACCAGGGACATTCAAAGAAGTAAGATTATTTATAATTTTCTAAATATTTTAACCATATTCTTACCCTATTTTCCCTGTAAATACATATTAGATGAACATTCTGTAATTAATTTTCAGTTTTGGTAAGATTTCTCATTTATGTAAATATTACTTCTTTCTTTAGTCAGTAAACACTGTACCTGGTTTCCTTTCCCTTTTTTTTTTTTTTTTTTTTTTGTTAAGGAAAACTTCCTAGGACTTCTATCAGAAATCTAAAGAAAGTGGTCTTTATGATTGCCTAAGTATTACCCCTAAATATGATAAGACAAAGATTATAAAGGTGATAAAATTTAGAAAGAAAAACCACATATGGCCCCATATTCCTGAATTCTCAGCTGGTTTCATTTTGAGGACTTTGTCATGACCACAGCTGACCTAAGCTGTCATCAGGCGCCATGGCCCTTTCCAGTAAATGATGTAAAAAAGGTTTCATTGTTGTTGAGGGTATCACATTAAGACAGAAAGAAATAGCATTTCCTTGTTAAAAAATATTCTGCAGAATATTGTGTCTGCACTTGATACCTAGAGTTGCTATAGGCTTGTTTCTTTCATGAAGTGACTCACCCTGAGGGAGAACACATGGAGAAGAGCAAAGCAGAAAAATAAAACGAACCCAAATATTGATGATTTTATTGACCCCCCCCTCTCCCAGCTGAATAGTCCTGGAACCGGTCTACCTCTGAAGGGGCTGAAATGAAACACACATTAAGACATCATTTCAATTTAGGACATTTAGGAGTTGATTTTTTTTTTTTTATTTGCTGCCCAAAGCATCATAACTAATGTCTTCTCTCTGCTTCCTGAGAAAGGCAGAAAGTTCTCCCAGATGATGAATGGAACTTTCCTGGTTCAATAATAGTTAATGGTTGCTCTTTCTTGGTGTTTTATGTACTTGGCTGAATAGATTCTCTGCTCAATAGCTGAGAAGATGAAATGACTTTCCTTAAAGCCAAAAAATGGTATCAAAGACATTATCACCTACTATGACTTTTTTGTGGCCTTCATTTTTCTCAGCAGCAAGTGGTAAAAAATCTTTTCTGATGAGATAACTATGGTCAAAATGGATTGTGGTTCCAGTGATTTGTACAAAAAGTTGCAGCCAAGTGATTCCTCCTCTTCATTGCTTAAGAAGGACTAAGCTTCAAATAGCTCCATTTTTGATGGGCTTAATACATATTTCATTCACGTTTCCCATCCCAAAGGAAATATTTCCAGTCAAAAGTTTATACTAAGTGACCCAAAAGTACAATATGCCCAGAAATGTATTCTGCATAATAAGATATTTTAAGACCACTGATTTCCAGTCTAGATTCTCCTACTCCCTAGAAAGCGATGATCTTTTTGAGCCTCAACAATTCTTTACATAATATGAGGACTTTTCCAGTTGATCTCAAAGGCCTTTATGCCTTTTCAAAAGTATTTTATCATTTGTCATCTTCTACTACAATACTTTAAAATAAAGTGTGCCAGCTAAATAGACTTTCAAAGAGAATGATATCTTATCAAATACTGTGATGTATATTATGTTAAAAATTTTTTGAAATCTTCAAAAAGTGTTAACATGTATCTCCTGCCATTGTAAAACTTTATAGTCATAATTATTTAAACATTTTACTTTTATGCTATTTCATAGCAGGGCATTGACTTGGTACATGAGGGAATGGATAGTTAGGCTGCAGTCACTTATTTCTTACTGTCACCCATAGCCATCAATTATTCCTCATCTGTCTTTAGTTTTTATGCGATTAGAAACCAAATAATGTGGATAGTTAAAATCAAGTAAAACAATGTAAAAATGGACATTTTCTAAAAGATTACAAAATGTAAAAATACTTTCTACGAGCATTTCCAGGGCCTGGCCTGCTGCTTCCTCATCCATGGGCAGCTGTGTGACCTCTGGGCCACTTTTGCAGGTTTTATTTAGGAATGCTGTAGCATTTTAGTACTAACATTTAGTACTTATATTTTAAAGAAAACTTTACTGATGCTCTAAGAGTTTTTACATTAAAATGTTAATCAAGTTATGTAACAAAACAAATCTTTGTGATTTACTCTGTAACAAGTATTTCTTACTTTCTCTATTTTTTTTTTTTCTGGTGGGATACCTCTATATTTTACACTCATTTTTATTTCTCCTATAATTTCCCTCATTACTCCATTGAAGTGTCCAACTGGCCACGTGACCGAATTTGCATCTCGCACAGTTTATCAGACGTTCTGTGGTCCAACTGTTTGGTGTGAAAGGTAGGTTGTAAGGACCGCAGCATCAACTCCTCCTCCTCCTATCCCTGGACCAGATGCAGCTGGCTGGCTCTGGCGGCTCCTGTTTGAGTTCTCACTCCCGCATGGTGTGCTTTAAAAGGGGGAGATAGTTACTTACCTCTAGAAATGCTGTTGGAAGGAGAGTCTCTTGATCGTTGGGCATCTCTCTGATGTACCCATGGGTTAAGCGGGAACTCTGTTTACTCTGCATTTACTTCTAACACTGCTGGCCTCACCTTTCTCCTAAGTTAAAAGATGATGGTGTTGGCACAGAGAAGCTGCTAGATTGCTTAAACTTCCTCCAAATTTAGCATCCTGTAGTCAAATTAAAACATGTGAAAAACATATGAAGTATAGCATTTGTTTTTACTATCAATAGAACGATATAATCATAAAATTTATGAGGGTTTCTTGCAGTTATAAACATATCAGAAGACTATTTTCATGAATCGTTTATGTTCAAGCCTTATTTTTAAGACACAATCTTGGTAAATGAATAGATTTTGAGAGCTGGTTCACTGGCAGAGTGTTCTTTCTGCAAATTGTCCTCTCTAATATTGGCCTATTTCCTTAGAGTACTGTCTAGCTGCTACTAAGATAGTGCAGAATGTCAATGCCTAGCCCTGTCTGAGGGAAGCTGGGAAGTGCCACATGGATCTGATGAAAACTCTGTTGCGTCTTGAACATTAAGATATTCACAAGCCACGAAAGATATTTGAGGAAGAATTCTCGAGCCCATGGAAGAGCAAAGTCGGGGAAGGTGTGCCGTATGCAGGAAACTATCAGAAATGGAGTGAGGGCCGAGGCAGAGCTCTTGGAAAGGAAACAAAAGAATCTAGTATTTGAAGAGCCATATATTCCATGCCAAAGTGTTGAGATTAAACCTTGCAAGAAGGGGGAAGTTACAGCTTTGTAAAGTTGTTTTCACCTTTTTATCATCAACAGCTTATAGAACGCATGTCCCAGAGTGTGTGTGTGCCCATGCCCACATGTGTGCACATGCTTAACATGCACTAAGGCTGGGGCATCGTGTTAGGGCAAGTTATAAGAAATCAGAAGTTTGGGCACATAAAAACCTCTCCAAGCAGCTACAGGAACAGAGCACATTGACATTCAAATTGTTGGCAATAGAAAGAATGCAGGTTATGACCCTCATTGCCTCTTAAAGGATGTTCTGCCTCATTGTTGAACAAGGAGTTCTGTTCTTTAAAATGCAGCAGGCAGCCACATTGCCTAGTTTTAGACAACTTGGGGGGCCGAAAATAGGGAGAGGAGCTTATCAGAACCCCCTTGTTAGTTGCTTTTGGGCAGCACACCCTAAATGTCACAGTGTGTTTAATAATTACCACCTCCGCATGGGATTATCATCCAGTTGTTCTTCCATTGCTTTTTGCAGCCCAGAGGGAAATAATGTGTTCCCTTTAGAACAGGTGGAAAAAGTATATATAATCACATAGTTTATCCCATTCAACAGTGAAAAAATTGAGTACAAAATATTAAATGAGACCAAAATTTTGGTATCCCAGCTCTTTAGTGTGGTATAGTAGAAAGATAATGGGTTTGAAAGATAATGTTTCAGAGCAGCCTGAGTATAAAATGTGGCTTGGCTACTCGAGCTGCGCCATCCACAAAGGTCGCAGGTCTGCATATCTGCGAAAAATACCCGCCATGTGGGTTGTTGGGAAGTGCACTTGTGATGTGCAGGCAGAGTAAGATTGGGCATGAAATACACTCTCAACAGATTCAAGTTTACTTTGTCTCCTAACAAATATGATCCCTCCATATTTTCTAAGTTTTCTCTTTTCCCTTCAACATGGTCCATATCCATTTTTGAGCATTGAATTTAAAATTAAAAATTAATATTTACATATTTAAAAATAAATGATATATGGTAACAATGATCATCACAGTCTTACTCATACTAGTGAAAGACTGGAAGCCACAGTAAAACCAAAGGTTGGGGAAAGTTTGCTTCAACTATGCTGCATTTATAAGTTGGAAGCAAAAGCATGATTTTAAATAGCAATATTGAAGAGTATATTAACATATTATTCTCATAAGAACACAGCCTTGAATTTCATCCAATCACAGCCATGCAAAATGGGCATGGAAGAAAGTGGAGGTAACACAATAAAATATCAACAGTAGGGTTTTGATATTGTTTTTGTTTGCTACTTTATTCCTCTCCTGTAAATAATCACTTCTTTTTCTGTGCTACTCTTACCTACTTCCATTCTTTCACTAAACACATAGCATTGCAATTGTTTGTTTCTATATAGTGCATTCATTAGAATATGAGACTGTAATAGTCAGCATTTGCTGCACTAAAAAAAACCCCATAATCTTGGTTCTATATATTCTTATGCTTGGTGTTTGACAGTTCAGCTGTGGGTTGCCCAGTATTCTTTGAGTTCCGAGCTTCAAGCTGAGGATCTCACTGGTCTGGCTCCAAGCTGTGGGCTGAGCTTAGGTCACCCACATGTATATTCATTCTGGGTCTCAAAGGAAAGGTGTCACAGCTATCCGGTGAAAGTCCTTCTCGTGACGGATCGCTGGAGTCCCCGAGGGCAAGCTCAACTTTCTGAGCTAATTTCAAGTCTTTGTTCTCATCATATGCACTGACATCACATTGGCCAAAACAAGCCACCTGGCCAAGTTCAAAGCAAGGAGATAGAAAATAGATTCTTCCCACCAGGATGCCATAGCAGCATATGAATTCTTAGCCTGCATCAAGAGAGTGAGAAATTGTGACAAATCAATTAACCACAGGGATGGTTGCAGCAGGTATTTATTTCATTACGTTATTGCTGTAAATAACCCATGTGTTACTAGGTATGAAGTAGTCACCGAGCGCTCTGGAGAACTGAGAGTGTATTGCTGTCTGCTTCTCTGAACAACAGGGAATCCGCTTCCCTTCCCTTGCTGAGCTCAAGTGCTTCCTGCCCAAAGAAGTGTGAAACCTCTCCAACATCTCAGCTGCCTGTTACTGTATAAGCTTGGGAGATTCTTACTATCGAAATAGTCAAAAATGCCTTTACGCAGAAGACATTTATGCAGTTAAAATTGATGGAAATAATCTGTTTCTTTGTTTCTGATCAGCGAGTGTTATTTTAACACATATACAAAAACTTCTAGTTTGTTCACAGTGTACGTTGCTTTTTTTTTTTGACTTTTTTCATTTTTAAATGTTTTTCATAAAACTAAACCTAATTTGGAAATTCTTTCAGCAAGGACTCATGGAGCTTTCTTAAAAGGAAAAGGGAGGACAGAATACAACCTAGAAGAAGGAGGCTTTGTTTCATTTTCATCTTTAACCGAGCTTTAGTTTTGAAATAAGGTGCAATGCAAATGAGATTTTTTAGATCTTGTAATGCATCTATTCCCGGAGTGGTTAAGGGCTACTTCTAAGTGATCCTCAGGAGAATAAAGAAGAAATGATTTATAAAATTCTTTGTGTGCCCCATAGTGTAAGGGAAACACACATCAAACGAAACCCCCCCTCCCCCCTCCCCCACCACCACCACCCTGCCACCTCCTTAATATTATTATTACTAGGATGGCTATTTACATTTAAAGAAACATAATAGCAATAAATGTCACATAATACTTATTAGGCTGAGTAACTGATAGTCCCCAACCTCATTTTATACCTGAAAACACTGAGAATAGCCTGCTCATATATATTGACCAAACTCAGTGACTTAGTGGCTACTCAGTGAATTGAAACGGGACTCTCTTTCAGTTGCTAGGATAAAATGTCCCCTCTAATTGATGACATTTAAAAATAAAAAAGGAAGAAATGTAGTAAAAAGATAGGGAATGAGGGACGTTTGGGAAGGAATCAGAGAAAGGTAGAAAAATACAAAAAGAAGGGTTGTAATCTTGTTTGTACGGAAACAGGTTGTTGAAATGCAGGTGATGATGTAGCGGAACTCGAGTAGCCTGCTGGGATGTGGATTGTGGATGCTTCTAAAAATTAATCCTCTGTGTTTGAACAGGGATGGAAAACACCCATAATGCCCACGGAGAAATCCTCTTTTGCAGCGGAGATAAACAACACTGACACATTTTAGCTAGAACTGTTCCTAGAGTGAGCGGCCACGCTGCCTAGGGCCTCAAGCGCCATATGGTCGTCTGGAAGCCGAGATGATAAACTGAAAAGACAGCTTCCTTTATGGACAATCTGAAACAAAATTCTTAGGTTTCACTTGCTGTATTTATTTTGTGGCTTGGTGTTTTTAGGGACCGTTTCTGATCTCTGATGTTTTCTGCATATTTATTTTAACATCTGTCTTTAACAGACTTTTTTTTTTAGAGTAGTTTTAGGTTTGTAGGTGGGGAGGCGAAGGCACAGTTTCTGTATATTGCCCTTCCTCCTTTATCCCTTTACCTCCTTTAACAAGCACAGTTCTCCCTATTATTAGTATCTTGTTTAGTACACTTGTTACAATGAGCAAATGACAATGGATACATTATTAATATATGGAGACTACAGTTTAAGGTTCACTCTTTTTAAAAATTCTTTGAGTTTTGGCAAATTTATAATGTCATGTATCCATCATTACAGTATCATATAAAATAGTTCTACCACTCTGAAAACCCACCTGTTTATGCCTTCTTCTCTACTCCCAAGCCTCTGGCAATAACTGAACTTTGTATATCCCTTTAGCAGAATATCTCATAGATGTCATTGTCTGGTGTATAGCCTTATTAGCCATTTCAGGTATCACTGAATAAAATTCCGTTGCAAACATGTTTATTCCATTGCACAGCTTGTCTATACATTCACCTGCTGAAGTATACCTTACTTACTTCCAGTTTCCAGTTTTAATTATAATTAAAGTTCCTATAAACATCTGTGTTTAAGTTTTTATATGGACATGAGTTTTCAACTTACTTGGTAAAACCTAGGAGTATGATTGCTGGATCATAGGGCAGGAATGGGTTTAACTTTGTAGGAAACTGCAAAATTGTCTTCCAAACTGGTTGTGTGTTTACATTCTTGCCAACAATGAAAAACAGTTTCTTTTGCATCATATTGTCACCAGCACTTGATTGCGTCAGGATTTTGGTGACTCTAATAAATGTGTAGTTGTATTTTATTACTGTTTTAATTTGCAATTTCATACTGACATATGATATTGACCACCTTCTCCTGTGCTTACTTATATCTTCTTTGGCGAAGTAACTCGATCTTTTAGCCATTTTGGAATGAAACTGCTTGATTTCATATTGTTTTAAGAATTCTTCATGTAGTTTGGATCCAAATTGTTTATCATATTTATGTTTTGCACGTACTTTACCCCAGTCTGTGATTTACCTTTCCATTCTCTTAACAATGTCTCTTTCAGTGAAGTCCCACTAATCAATTTCTATGGTCATGGATTGTGATTTTGGTGTTGTATCTAAAAAACCAACACCAAACCCATGATCACTTAGATTTTTCTCCTATGCTACCATCTAGAATTTTTATGGTTTTGCATTTTATCTTTGTGTCTTTGTCAAGATCAATTCACTATTTTTGCGTTGGTCTACTTCTGAGCTCTCTATTGTGTTCCATTGATCAGTTTGTATATTCTTTCATCAATACCACACTACTTCAAGTATTTCAGTTTTATAGTTAGTCATGAAGTCAGATAGTGTCAGTCTTTTGAATGATTTTTGTTCCCCTCACCCCCCCGCCACAATATTGTGTTGTACTTACGAGTCTTTTGCCTTTCCAGTAATTTTAGAATCAACTTTTGATCCTTACCAAGTAATTTCCTCGCATTTTGATTATTATTGCATTGAATCTATTGATTTATAGATCACTTTGGGAAAAACTGACATCTGAACAATTCCCTGCCTGTGAACATGAATATTTCCACATTATTTAAATCTTTGATTACTTCTATCTGATGTTTGCGTTTTTCCTCCTTCAGGTCTTGTGCTTATTTGAATAGATTTACACTTAAGCACTTTATTTTTAGTGCTAATGGTAATGGTGTTGTCTTTTAAATTTCAATTTTTAATTGTTCATTGCTGGTATATAGGAAAACAATTGATTTTTGCATATTAATCTTGTATCCTGCAATCTTTCTATAATCGCTTATTAGTTTTACATTGCTGTTGGGTGGAGGGCGGAGAATTTCCTACATAGACAAGCATGTTTCCTGAGAACAAGGTTTTATCTCTTCCTTCCCGATATGATTTATTTCCTTTTCTTGTTACAGTGAATAAACTAAGACTCCCAATAAGATGTTGACTGCGAGTGGTGAGAGAAGATATCCTTGTCTTATTCTTGACTTTACAGAAAAACACCCACATTTTCATCATTAAAGATGATGTTGGCTATTACTTATTTGTAAAAGTTCTTTATCAAGTTGAAGTTTCTCCCTATTCCTAGTTTGCTGATAATTTTCATTATGAATGGATTTTGGATTTTGTCAAATGCTTTATTTGCATCTGTTGATATTATTATGTAATTAGTCTTCTTTAGCTTGTCAATATGATGGTACGCCTTGAGTCTGGAATGTTGAACTAGCCCAGCATACCTAGAATAAATCCCGCTTTATTGCAGTGTTTGATTTTTTTATACATTGTTGGATTTGATATGCTAAGGTATTCTTGGGCCTTGTGTTGATAAGAGATATTGGCTTCTATTTTTCTTGTAATACCTTTGTTTGGTTTTGATATTAGCTAATACTGATCTTGTATATTTAGTTAAGTATTATTCCCTCTGCTTCTAGTTTTCAAAAAAGATACATCGTAATTCTTATCATTTCTTTTTAAAATGTTTTATGGAATTTACCAGTGACCTTGGTCTCGTGGCTTTTTTTCCCCCTTGCTCTGTTTTGTTGTTGTGGTTGTTTTTCCATATTAAAATCACTGCAATTTCTTTATTTCTACAAACAGTAAAATTTGCAGTCAGACTTCAAAAAATACAAGCAGTAGAAAAATGTTGTTATAAGAAAGGCATTCAAAGCTGGTTTCTAAGTACGATCTAAAGATCTTGGTCTCACTATTCAATGACTGTAAGATAAGGTCCTATATCCTTCAGTATACTTATCGCTGTAACTTAAAACTTTCACCTGTTGAATTAGGGTTTTAGTATTTTAAATATACCAATTTTACTTATATTTGCCCCAAAATTATTCTTTGTAAATCAAGTAGGGTCAGTTGAGGAGGAGCAGACGTCAAGTACCTCAAGGCAGGGTTCTGCCTCTGGGGTTTTCTTCACAGTGGATGCCCCCGGTAACACTAGCACCTTCGTGGGTCCTGGGGGAAATGCAAAATTCCATGCAGAACCCTTGCAAATCCTAGCACACGGCGATGGGATAGACAGCTTCGCAGCTCTGGTGCATGTTTCTCTCTTCACACTCTCAGAATTGACTCCAATGAACCTTTCTAGACCACTGTGGCACTTAAAGTTATGAGGAATAATAATCTTTCCCTGGGTGTCAGATTGGGTCACAAGTGACCCACAGAGTCTGCCCATAAGAACCTGCAACCGTAGCGGCATGCATTAGCGGTCAAACTCGTATTATTGCACGCATGGGTAGCTGTGGTATCCAGGGCACATCTTGAGATCCAGAGTAGCCGGGCCCCACGGGAAATGAAATCATCAGGACAGACACCCAGAACTATGATTGTGCTTTGGCTACCCAGGCAAGGATATGAGCCCAATGTTGGATCTAGAAATCAATTTTCTCTATGATAGCATCTGTCTTCCGGGCCACTGCCGTTTATTCCCACCATTTGACCTCCTGCTGAACCACGCCACATCATAGAAATATATATTTATATCTTTGAATATCAATGAGATGCTCTTTCTCCAATTTTTTATTTCATAAGCAGCTTTTATAATACAGTAGAAATACCTAGGCGCAACGTAATAGTTAATGTTGTGTGTCAACTTAACCGGGCCACAGGGTACCCAGATTTTTGGTTAAAAATTATTTCTAGATGCATCTATGTGGCTGTTTCTGGATGAGATTAACCTTTGAGTCTGCAGACTGAGTAAAGCAGATTGTCCTCCCCAACGTGGGTAAACATCATCCATTCTGTTGGAAGTTTGAATAGAACAAAAAGATGAGTACGGGAGAATTCACTCTCTCTTCTCCTGACTGCTCACCTGGGACGCCAGTCTTCTCCCGCCCTAGCGCCAGGAACTGTGCCATCGCGTTTAACGTTCTTAGGACTTCACACTCCGATTAGAGCTATACCGTCAGCCTTCCTGGGTCTTCAGCTCTCCTACTGCATGTTTTAGGACCTGTCCAAAATCACATGAGCCAGTTTCTTATATTAAATTTATTTTCCTTCCTTCCTCCCTTCCTCCCTCCCTCCCTCGCTCCCTTCCTTCCTTCCTTCCTTCCTTCTTCCTTTCTTCCTGTCTTCTGTTTTTTGAAGAAAGGTAACCAATTTTATGCCTTTCCTATATTAGTAGACACTTGAGGTTGTATTTCCTTAGGCATTTCTTCAGCTCATGGCTCTTTGAGCTGGAGGGGATGTAAGAGCTACTTTAGCGTTAAGTGAATGAGATCTAGGGATGGTTAGAGACCTGCTCAAAGTCATACAAGTGCTGGTGATAGATTTAAAACAGAAAGTCAAGTCTACACTCAGCTTTGTGCTATATATTACACTTTTTTAACTGTTGGAAGCAATTCCATAAATACTGTGCTGAATTGAAAGTTCAAACAGCAGAATCTACCTATATCCCAACCCTTAAAAATGGAAAAGTAGTTCCATTAGAGAGCCTTCTTTTTTGTTTATTAGCTCTCTATTTTGTTCAGTGGTCCTCAGTACTATTTTCAAGTACATTACAGAGACTTGAGAGAATTTATGTGTGTTGCTTTGGTCTTTTCCCATATAATGGTATATACCAAGTAATGGTATTACTTACCATATAATGGAATTACTTACTTCAGATAATTCTGGGTTTATTAATCCTTTGTTCACACCTACACTATATCCTGAGCATGTCTTAAAGATTTTTATTTTCCAGAATACTGAAAATAAAAAGTTTACCTGATTTAAAAGTGACTCTCTCATTCGTCCTCCCCTTTAAAAAAACAAAACAAAACAAAACAAAAACAAACTATGTCCCAATAGATGCTAAAATGCATGAAACAATTGGATATTCTTATTTGTTTAGTTGTCAGTTTCTTTCCATTAGATATGAGTATTATTGACAGAAACAAGTCTAGGTTCTTAGGAAAAAGCTGACTCAGGAGCAGCACCTGCCAACAAAATGCTTATTGCATGAAAAAAAAAAATCAATTCATGTCTCTTTTTTATGGCTTTAACTGTAGGGCTCATATTAATTATAAATCATAAGCAATCATGAAAGTCGTCACCTGTTTCCTCTATAAAATTCCTCAACAGAATTGTATCACTGGAAAGGAAATCATTGGTTAGCTATTCCCAACCCCTTCTTTCCTCTTAGAATTCTACTCTCTCTTTAATAGAAAAATAAAATAATGACCCCGGAAAAAGTGAAATCACAATTGGTCAGAAATGTAGTTAGTTATCAGCTATGACTTTGTAGACAGCTGTTCCCAGATATTTGGGACAGTCCCCCGTGCAAGGATCGTAGAAACCATCTGCGATGTGGAGCCTCGCCTGTAGCTGATAATCCCCACGGTCCCAGTTGCTCCCAGAAGCATTTGGAACCCAGGCGGTAGGACTGACCCCTGCTCTCCCTCCTCTTACTCCTGACCATGGAATCACGTGTTCAAAAGGAGGGACAGAGAGCCAAAGTCCCTTTGAGTAGACATCGCTTTCCAAACAGCAAAGATTCAAATGGAGCTAAAGCATTTGGGAATAGCTCCAAAGGTGACTGTGCTGAGCGTGGTTGAGATCCCTGTTGTCTCACAAATGTTCAGTTCTGTGTCGGCTGTGCTTTTAGCAATGCCTGTCTCGCCTTAAGCCGCTTACTAAACTGTCAGCCGCCCAGGCGCTCCTTCCAGAAGCCTTTTTAAAAAGTGTTCTTGGCGGCATTCACATCTTTCTATCAATCATTATAAACTGCTGTACACACATCTACCTCTTCAGAGGGGCACAGGATAGGTGCCACGGCTCTTGCATGGCCAGAGGGTCCAGAAAAATAAGCCTCTCATTTTTCTAATGCAACGTGGTGTTTGGGGGTTGTTCCTTCCCAATAGATGGCTTTTTCAAATTGGTGCAAGACCTCAGTGGGGAGGGTGTGAGTCTCTAAGGAGTTGAGGCTTTGCAGTGAACTATCCCTGACTCCCAGCTCCTGCCGCATCGCTAGACACCCACTCACTCACCTCCGAGACTTCAGGAGCCATATGTGTAAACCATGCTTTTCTCAGTATGTGTATCATGTATCTAAAGACATGTGATAAACACAGGGATGTGAATAAGGAGATGTCAATGTCCTTTACAAATCTTTAAATGTGCTGAGAAAAAAAGAGTTGGATTTGGGGTTTTTTTTTGCATTTTTATGTCTTATAATTTTCAGGCAGAGGTAATATGATTTTAATAGACCATTCCATGCATGATACTAAATGGGCTAAATGTATCACCTCAGAAACCCTCCTGTGTAGATCTTACTACCATCACTTTACAGATAAGGAAACTGAAGCCTAGAGTCTCGGGGTCAAATTGCTGCTAAGTACTAGATCTGTGAATCCTGCTCTTTATTACATCTATTTCACTCTATCATGAAGTTCCCTTTGATCTCCTTTGTCCTCCTGAAGCCAGAAAAGCCCGCGTTGCAGCTGCCTGTCACCTACCCGACCCTCTGAGCTGAGACAGGGATTGAATCTTTACGGGCGCTTTGCCCAGATGGCCAGCCATCGGAGAAGACAGGGTTTGTCCCCTAACAGACTGCCCTCCCACTCCTTTCGAGCCAGCCTTTCTTCGAAGGGGCGCAAAAGTGTAGGTAAGGGATTTGGGATTCAAGGAAAAAGAAAATGTAGGTATGGGATCTGGGGCTCAGAAAAGAGGTTAACCAGGTAAAAGCAGCAGTCCCGCAATTTCCTAACATCCTTTCATGTGCTTTTCTTTATCTGTGTCCTGGGTGTACAGCTGTGTCTCCCTGGAACACAGAAGCTCGGATACTGCCTTGATTGCTTGTGGTCTTTTCTGGAGCACACAGGTTGAACGGCTGTGGTTTCCTGGAGTCAGCGGGAGCCGTACCTACTGTTCCTGAAACAACAGATTTTCACGCGCATTCACTACTAGGCTTATCAACTGTTACCTTAAGCTAAAACTTTCCCACTCTTGAATTCCCCCATCACTTCGAACAGAGGCATTTTATATACCCGAGTGCTAGCCGTCCTGTAACGAGGTCCCCATACATTTCACGTCACTCCCTTATCCACCTGACAGGATCAATTCAAGGTCTGTTTTTTATATAAAGGAAAACTGAGGCTCAGCTAATTTAAATGATAGTCTAAGGTCATCCAGCGAGTGAGGGGCTCAAGTAGGGTATAAATGCATGACGTGTGCCTTGAAGACACATTCATGAAGTCATTTCTTCTTTTTCTCTACTTCTGTATTTTTCTGTTTACACCCATTCCTTGTGTCCTTCCTTTGATCCTTATGGCCCAGCTGCAATTGTTTCGTCCTTTGAGTCCTGCTCTCCCTTCAGTTCTTTCCCAGGATGCCCTCCCTTCACAGCAGGGCTGTGGAGCTGAGGGATCTAGCTCGGAGCAGGGACAGACTGCAGTGGTTGGTGGTAGCTGCTGAGTGGAAATCTCCCCTGCTTCCAGCAGGCTCCTCCTCAGTGTGCCTTGTGCATTCAATAAATGCAGGGAGCTGTAGGAATTCTTTGGAAACGAGGGTGTTATTTCATGCACTGTTTAAACTGATCTTAAAAATGTAGTTTCCAAAGGCTTATCATGCCATGAACACTCTTTTGTTGGTGTCAGATCCTTGTGTAGGAACTAAAGATAAACCAACGATGTTTGGCGTACGAGGCACTTAAAAATGTCAACCTGGACTCACAGGCATTCATGATGGTCAATCAGGTCTGTAAAAAACTAGTGTTCTGATAGTCCTATTTTTGACTGGAGGATACGTTTTATTAAGTACAAAATTATAGTGTAAACTACATATATTATTATGCTAAGTGAAAACAATAGAATTCTGATAGTCCTATTTCTTTCTGGAGGATACATTTTATTAAGTAGCAAACTGTAGTGTAACTGACATATATTATTATGCCAAGTGTTTTAATCCTATTACCATGTTTTCGCTCCATACCAACCCTGTGTTTTGTTTGTTATAGTTCCCATTTCACAGGAAGAGGAATTGTACTAGTCACTCAAGATTGTCTCAGAGTTCTGTGTGATCGCAAGAGACAATAGGCTAAGAGATGATGGCTGGTAATTTTTCTTTAAGAAATGTGCCTTTGTTTTCATCACTAATATTCAAATGAGGTCGGAGGATGACAATTTTCCTTCTCAAACTGCAGAGTGAATTGAGAAACAGAGATGGATGTCACAGCAACTCTCTAGCTGGGTTGCTGATAAGCTGGACAAAAGGACATTGCGTACACTTGAAGCCGAGAGCAGGGCTTGATTGTTTTCCATCAGACATGGGCTGGGCATTTACAGGTCAAAGGAACCAAGTCCTGCAGGTTTACCAAGTGGGAGCAAAAGTAGAGAGAAATCACGTATGTCCTACAGGCAGGCTGTACCCAAAAGAGCACGCCCAGGAAGGCTGTCTCACCTCCACATGAGGCTTCACCTCCGATTCTGTCTGCCAAACACATATTCTCCGGTACTAGATGCCAGCCCAGAACGCAGGGCTGCAGGAGCTGAACCAAGCACAACCAGGTATCCCTTCTCCTGCATCCTCTTTCCTGTGGGAGTGAGAGTGTGGAACTAGTAAGAACACAGGGAGACTAAGTATGCCTCCTGCTTTGGGGATGATGGATGTGTTTATTGTAATATATATTTGCAATCCCCCTCCCCTCTTCAAACACTTTCTTCCAATTATGTGGAAGCTCTGCTTACAATGAATTGTGAAAATTACAAAGACATCAAAGGATTATCTCTTCATGGTTCCCAGCAGCTGGGATGGCTGAATGGTTGACTTTCTATTTGTTTGGACTGAGTTTGGAATCCATAGGATATTCATTTAAGAGCGGACATCAGGGAGGGAGTCAGGGTCAACGTGTGCAACGCGAAATGGCAATATTTATATAACAGCGTGAAGGGGAGACAAACAACTCTTCATTAAATGCCATGCCAGCAGGTAAAAAATAAGAGTGTTGCAAATGCTCATGCAATCCACTGGGAGAAAATAAATTCTGGCTCTATTTGGCATTGAAGTAATTAACGACAAAAGGTTTTTGTAATAATTTTACTACTAAGTGATTTGCTATGTCAATATGTTTTTAGTACACCCAGTAACTACCAATGGTGGTTAAGTGATGCATGGCATTTATCTGTAACATCTGTCTACCAAGATACATTTTCAGAAAATATAATTTGCAAATTTCAGCATGATAGAAGGCATTTATGTCTTCAACCTCTTCTCCCCCTCTCTCTCTCTCACTCAGCTTCTCCCACAACTGGAGGCATATTATAATTTAATTTATTGATTCATATTAAATGCAGAATATGTATTGAAACAATAAAATTAAAGTAGCCATATTTATACAGATTGGATTCCAACTGCCAGGAAAGACACGGATGAAACATTTAATCAAAATGAAGGACAGTGCGCATATTTTCACAGGGATCTAGTTGTGGAGTGACTTGTTGGGAAAAGCAGTGGAGATAGTGGGGACTATGTCCTAACTTGGTTATGATTTATCTCAATAGGATTCGTTCTCTCTGAGCTGTACTGTGTTTTCCTGTAAATAAATGAGCTGGTGTATCAGAGCAATTTTCTCTGGGTATTTCTAGTGTTCTACAATAGGATGACTTGAGTTTTGCTTCTAAATTATCTTTAACTTAAAAAATACAGAAAAATGTTACATTTCAACGTGTTGTGACACATTTTTACACTGTGTCCATTGTGGAACAAATATGTTAGGTTGACTCCTTTTCGGAGGGCAGCATTTTTTGCTAATTCAACATTGCCGATGTGCTTTGAACTGAATTGTGTCCACCGCGATTCATGCTGAAACGGTAAGCCCCAGTGTGAGGGTATTTGGAGACAGCGCCGTGGGGAGATAAGGTCAGGAGGCTCAGATCCTCACAACAGGATGAGCACCCTTATAAGGAGAGACACAGAGGAGGGAGGAGCGTTCTGTCCTTGCGTGTGAGGACGCAGTGAGAAGTGGCCAACTATGACTTAGGAAGAAAATCTTCACCAGAAACCAATCATGCTGGCTCTTGAACTTGAATTTTTAGCTTTCTGAACTATGAGAAAAGAAGTTTCTGTTCTTTTAAGCCACAGAGTCTGGGCTACTTTGTTATGGTAGTCCAAGATAACTAAGACTCCCTTCAATTTTAGAGAATAATGTTCCTTCTGCATTCTTTTTTAAAAATTGAATCTTCATTGTATTTTTTCATTTCCATTTATTCTCCTTACACCTCCCAACGCCACCACCCCCCAATCCCCGCACTGCTGCCCACGTCCATGAGCCCTTTTTCCCTTCTGCTCCATCCCTCCGGCCCTCACCTCCCCACCCCCGCGGTCAGCCTGCTCTCCGTCTAGGAGTCCGTCCCCATTTTCCTTGTTAGTTCAGTTTGTTCATTAGATTCCACATATGAGTGAAATCATATGGTATTTGCATTCTTTTCTTAATTAAGCAGTGTCACTGTTTGTAATTATTAAAATGTGTGAATCAGAATTTTATTGATTTTGGGCAACCAAAACAAAACCAAATTTAATTAGTATGTTACAACTTTCATAACACTGCAACACTCATGAACACCCCCTCCCATACTCAAAATTACATATTCACTAAAATGGCCTTATTATTCTTTATGGTTTTTTAATTAAGTCAATGTTATCCATGTCATTGCATATAATATCACACATTAATTTTATGTATTAACAAGTCCTCTTGTCTATTATAAATATTTTATTTTTAAATTACCTTTTTATTATGCACATGTATGTATAAAACACTCAGCTACACATGAGTAGCCTTTAACAAAAATACTTCAAAATAAGAATGTGAAATCCATGGTGGTAGATGGCCTCTAAAATATTTTGAATTTTAATTTTGATTGATTCCCGTTGTCAAGGGAAGAAAAAAGGTTTAAACTATATAAAGGTGCTGCTTTCTCAGCGAAGTGTTGCTGGTAAGTGCCCTGTTTGCTGAGTCCAGCATCGCCCGAGGCTCAGGGGGTCCTTCTCGCGTATGAGGAACATCGCACTTTCAGTAAGGAGGCTGCAGACGGGCTTAAAGGGAATGGACAAGAACCCATGGTTAGCCAAGAAGTTATTAAGAAGTTGAACATCACTAACATCACATATGAAAAATTCAAAAACAAACACCAAAGCTGCCGAGTTAGACTTCAGTCTTGCATGAGGCCCTGCGTAAGCAGGGTCAGAGCCCTTGACGCAAAGAGTTGTTGTGATAACATATGCCCTGGAGCTCATGGAAGAGTAAAGTCCAGAAATGCTGCAGAAGAGACTGAGTCTTCCCAAGGTGCAATCACGTAAGTCAGCATCCATGGCATTGCACAGAAACAGTAGTGGGGTCTATACGAATTTCCTAACCCATACCCAACTATGGTCCAATAGGCCCATTTTTGTATACAATGTGTAAAACGTCTGAAGCTGTGTATATCAGTGATGTCGTCGATGTTATTGACGGCATCTTTTCAGCCTGCCTCACTCTGCGGTCTGAGTATATCCTCTAAAATCCAGGGCAGGGTTGTCATTAATTAAGCATCGTAACCGTACTCTGAGCATAGGAAGGGGCCTCACACGTGCTAGAACATCTTCTCCTGAAATCCGTCTGTGTGACCTTTGGGAAGTAAAATCAGATCTATGGGATTTATCATCTCCCTCTAGAAAAATAAGGAATTAGTTCAGAACACCACTGAAGGGCCTGCCAGTTCTAATATTCTGCACAGTTGACTTGGAGGAACATTTCTCCTTGACTCAGAGAGCAAGAACTGACCTTTCTACAGCAGTAAGTTTGGGCAAATGGTGTACTGGGGCATTTTGCATTCCCTCTTTCATTTAACTTCTCTCTGAACGTGGTGAAGGCTTATACAGAGGAGGAAATGGAAGCTCAGAGAGCACACATAGCTAGCAATCAACCCCAACACCCGTGATTTTTCCACTACGTTGGGAATAATCGCCACTTTCCCCTGCAATGACATGCAGATCAGGGTACATAATAGAGCTGTGGGAGCTACACAGTGTATCCAAATTATTATAATTAGTAGCATTTATACATGAAATGTCAAAAGCCTTTTTTACTCTGAAAATTCCTTTGCTATGCAATATCCCATATGATCTTCCCTTAGTGACTGTGGGTGGCAATGAGGAAGTGGAACGAGCTCAGAGCTTTGCGCCGGAGAGTCCTGACGTGAAACTCCAACTCTGCCGCTCTCCAGATCCATAATTGGGTCAAAACGTTGTTTCCTTTCGCTAAACTCTGACCGAGTGGCATTTGTCCTCTGCTCTGTCTGTAATTCTATTGCAGTGATTATGTTTCAATGTGTTGGATGTATGTGTGGTTCTATAGGTGCCTATCTTCTCAAACAATATATCTGAACATTGAGAAGATGAAATCTTTGATTCACTGACAAACAGTAACTTGAGATAAGCATGTATTAGATGAACCATAAAACAACATTCTATGAAGCTAATTAGGTGTTCTGTACATGGCAGATATTGAAACCAATGCCCAGAGAAGGCTAGCTGCAGTAAGTCCCCCAGAGAGTGTCAGAGACAATTGTCCTTTCAGTAACAAAGGAGACATTACGCCGCTCTTCCCTGTCACCACTTTTCACACGTGCATCAGTGGGATTTTGTGGGCATTAAGGAGGATGATACCTGTGAAACTGCCATTTGTGATTAACTTGTGGTTACCTAATAATTATGCTCGTGCGCTGTAAGTGCACAGTGGAGAACCACCACCCCCTGGAAGCAGATTTTCCTGCTTGTAAGAAGAGTCATTCCGGGGGCTTTTTCTTTGCCATTAGGCAGATGTGAGTGGAGCAGATAGACAGCTGGGTGGGAGGCTGGGACTGATTTGCTCCGGGTGGAGAATGCTGCCTGCCCTCCGGAGGGCCCTGGGCCTACGTGCTAGAGAGTGAAGATGGACCGCTGATCCAAGGAGCACAGCGCCGTCAGGGAAGGAGGGCCCAAGGCCCCCAGTCCTTCCACCCTGAGAGCCCGAGGTACGGAGAGCTGTTTGTAGGAAGTGGGTGACCCTGTAACTGACTTGCCGCAGGTGAAAACAGTAATGACTTCCGGAAAAGAACTCCTTAAGAGAGAAACCTGGATGGGTGCCTGGGGTAGCAAAGCCTGGGGGTCGATGGCCGGGCAGAGCCTCCCGGAAGCCACGCCTGGAGAGGCGTTGGAGCGATGGCTGAGCAGAAGAACCCGAAAGGAGTGGCAAATGCAAAGCCTGAAGAGAGGCTGCACGGCGTTGCCAGGAGGAGTTTGTGCTTACAAAGCGTTGTTGCAACAGAGGACTTTTGTTAAACGGTGTAGAGCCAGTTTCCTACGAATGGGACCTGTTGCAACAACCAAAGCAGCTCCATTCGTGGGCTGACTTAACATTTCATGGGGAGAGGGGAGAGTCCCTGGTAATCAGGGAAAGGGGTGCTTACATGTCATTTGTGAAAACATAGGGGATAGGAAAGCATTGTGTGTTGAGATACTTAAGCCTTTCGTATTCTTGAGTCGGGACAGGGCAAGCCATGCAGAGACGCGGGTATCCCAGATGAGAGAAAGCTGGTTTCTTTTTTTGAAATGAGGGGAGGCTTCTTGGAGGTCCCTCTTCACTCCAGGTGTGACACACTGGTCACCCCCGCACCTCGTGGGCTCATGGCACACTTCCAGGGCAGGGCCCGCCCAGTCTCCGCCGCCAAGAGACGTCCCTCTCCTGAGCCAAGCGTGGTCCACATGGAGTTGTTCGGCGTAATCACTGGGAAAATCTCTGGAATCCTAAGAAGTCAAAGATGGCATCAGTCAGTGTGAGAGAAAGCTTCAACAGAGGGGACAGTGACCAAGAAAGCCGACGAGTGAAGCGTGGAATTTCCACGGAGAAAGCAAACAAGACTCCAGTTTTTCTCTCGATGCTTCCTCTCGGGAACCGAAGAGAACATAGTGTTTTCACTATTTTCTCTGCAAGAGCATTTTTCTACATAGAAAACAAATGTTTATGTGGCAAAAAGAACTATATAACATATAGGTATTAATTCATACGTAGAGAAATGACTTTATTCTGCAGAAACGAAGGCCTGGCTTCTTTGCATCCAGCAATTATTTACCCTCGAAAAGCATGCTACTTTACACAAATGAGGCCGTACGTTCTAGAGGCATCCTAAGTTGATGTCAGAGCTTTAAAAGCGTCTTAGAATAAAATTCAAGGCTGTGGCATTCAGTAGTTTGTCCTTTTCCTTCCTCCAGCTGGGTTTCCGCGAGCGTCCCGCCGCGGTGAGAGGAGCCCAGGGCTGCCCGAGGGCACCGCCCCGCCCGCCGGCGTGTCCCGCTGCCCGGCCGCCTTATTTTGGGATCTCATCCTGTTGACTGTTCTTTGTTGGATTTTATTTTTGACTCAGAACATCAGGAATAACTCTATTGAAAAAGGAGCTCAGCATAAAGAATAGAGGCCTTTTTTGTGCGGGTTTTTTCCCTTTTGCTGGCTGTGTAAGAGTAGAGTGAATTGCGATTGTTACTTCTCTCCTTTTCTCTGCATCCACTTTGTACCAGGCCCGTGCTTTTCAGAAAGACAGAGCAGCCTGAGCTGCGGGTGTGAAAAACCATACAAAGGAGCGTCTCAGCAATCATGTTGTATAAATATTCTGCACAGTGGCTTTACATTGTAATATTTTTGAATACATGTTGAAAGAAATACTTTTACTCATCGAAATCCCAATTCAGAACAGTATATTCTGTACAATTCCAGTTCTTGGATTCAGGTGTAGGCTGTCAGAGCATTTTTGTAACTGTATATTATAAGAAAAATCTTTAAATTGAAAAATCTGTATTAGTAGTCACTAAAGTTTGTCCACATATCAAATGACAAAGTCCAAAGTTACAGACAGGTACCAATTACCTTTCAAAGACTAAGGAATATTGGGAGTATTTTTTAATCATTCCTTCCATCCTCCCTCCCTCCTCCCTAAATATTTCTCAGGTGTATTGTTTTTAGTTTGTGTCTCACAATTTTGATGAGAAAATAAATAATCTAATTTGATTAGGACCTGAGATAATCCATGTATCCTAGTTAGCCTGAAATTCTCTGATAGGTAAATAATGGAATGGGCAATTGGTAATAATGGGTGTGATGTGATTCCATTAGGCTTTTTCTAATGCTATTTTTACTTTTCAATTACAGTTGACATTCAATATTATATCAGTTTCAGGTGTACAGCACAGTGGTTAGACATTTATAAAACTTACAAAGTGATCCCCCTGATAAATCTGGTACACCCCTGACATTATACACAAGTTATACCTTGTTTTTAAATAGGGTTATACATCAAGACATTGTAAACTTCCTTGCAGCTTCAATAGAGGACATTACATTTAGAAAAATCTGAGTTTTGCTTCTTTAAAAAAAAAAAGGAGCATTCTTCAACTGTGAATAAAAGAGAATATGTTTTACTAGTGACCATATCTCCCTTTTTATCTTGTATCTTAGACTAGTCAAAACAAAATTTAACAATGGTAGTAACTACGTGGATTGAGGGGGACTTATTTAAGAAAATTGTTAGTTTCTCCTAATCTAGCCTGTAAGCTCTTGATTAGCTTTTGCATGGAACAGATTTGTTTATTTATTTATTTTTCTTACCTTTAATACATCATGTGTGTGCGTCCATGTGTGTGAGCTAACTGAAATCAATTTCTGGGAGATAAGAAATGGTAGAGATCTTATCTAAATTAACTGCCTTAATCTTCAGAGCCATACAATGGCAACAGAGTTAAAAATATATAAACTAAAAGATGGATTGTTCAACTTTCAGGAAAATTTCGTTTCCTAATGTCACTTTGTCATAGTGAATCAAACCGGGTCTCCAGTGCTGCGTCAGAGGACAGTGACGTGAACAGGCAGACCTAAACACTCACCAGGACAGTGTCCAAAACCAAAACTATGGTGCCATCATCACCTTCTCTATCAGCTCTTACTAGTGTTTCACCATGACCTTTTTCCAAAAAGGCAACTGGATGACCTTTCCACTCGTTCCAACGAGCTCCCTTAGTCCCTGCTCAGGTGGCTGAAGCAAGTGCTAAGCTCAGGCAGGGGCAGGGATCATTTGTGTCTCGAAAGGCCTTGGGCCTTTCTCCAAAGGAACCTGCCTTTCTCCAAGGAACCGCCCCTTGGGAAACCGTCCTTTCTTTTTCCTCCATGTTGGTACTGCATTCCCCCTTGGAGATCCTGGCCAACGAGGTCCCCTAGTCCTGGAGCCCAGAAAGTTCATAATGCCGAAAAGGGAGCAATCTCCTTTGTCATCCCAGAGACTAATTAGTACGTGAAACGGTCATTTTACCCAGAGTGCACTCTGTTTTCATTGTATTTGGAGGACAAAGACAACTCAAGAAAGTGAACTCCTTTTTCAGCCATCCCTTTTTCCTTTGATAGGTACGGGTGGGATGTAGGAGCCATGCGCACCTTCCAAAGGTCTTTTGAGCTAGCAGGCAGGGGCATCAGAGGGCAGTTTGCTGATGTGAACACAAGCAGTATATAGACCGCTGGGACTGTGAAAAGCTTCTTTTGGGGGTCATGAAAATACATAGGTCCTCCAACAGTGGTCCAGAATATAGCAGTGAAATTCAAGTCCTGTTGATGCAAGGGGTATACAAGGCATGTCATTAATGCTGAAAGAAAACATTTGAAAATTTTGCATGAAAAGCCCAGATTTTTAGCTTCTCTTGGAAAACTGGAAGATCTGACATATATAGGCCTGGGTATCAACAGGGCATCTGTCTACTTGGACTTTACCATTGAATGTCTCTTTAGGTTGGAAATGAGCTGTCCAGTCTAACAATTTTTACTAAAGGCACAATATGATCATATCAAGTTAAACATTATCTTTTCTCAGCTGTGCCAATTATCACTTCTTGTGGTTATTAGATTTTGCTAACTTTGCCTCAAGTAAAATGCCAAAAGTAAATTAAAATTAGTATGGGAATATTAAGTGGTACAGTTTAAATGGACTTTGAATGGGAGAGATCATCTTCCTCCCTCCCTCCCTCCCTCCCTCCGTCCCTCCCTTCCAAACAATTTCTGTAGGCTGGTCATTTCACTAAGCAATATAAATGTATTCTCTCAGTTTTCATACAAACACTTTAAAATTACTATTATCCACATTTTGCAATGGCAATATAAGATCTGAGAAAATAAATAAGATTCTAGGATCAGGTGATAATTAGAGTTCAACACTGAGCCTGACTGTGAACTGTCGTGGAATACTTACTGCCGGGGAAGTGCAGCGTTTGCCTTCGAGGCCCTGGATGGGGTCTGAATTTGAGGTAATGAGTTTCCCGCGTGACATGAGCCACGTAATCCATCTGAGACTGTTTTCTTTCTCTCCTCCTTTTCAAACTCCTTGTCTTTAGTATCATGATTGTTCTGCTACAGCATCTTTCACATTTTATTAGAGTTAGTTGTTTATGTTTCTGGATATTTTACTAGATTTTGAACTACTCACAATAAGTATTATATATTACTGCAAATTCCCAGAAGCTACAACAGCATATAGCAAATAAGAAAATTTTAATTAAGCTGATAGACCGAATAAACAGACATATCCATAAAATAATACATGCAATTAAATATTAATCTTATGTTACTTAAGAGTCAATTACTTTTATGACCAATTCTTTGGTTTTGCTTACAATTTTGGATCTAAGTGCCATAAAAACAAAGAGTTGAATATATTTGACATAATCAAATTTTTAGGTTGTTAAATGAGATAGAAATTGATGAGCTAAAGATGGAAATATATATACACACACTCATATATGTCTCTCTATATATACACATATATATTTTGACTTTTCTGGATCTACACTAATTTACATTACATGAATGAAAAAGCATAGCCTCAAAATAAAAGAAAGAAAGAGAGAGTAAGATAGAAGAAGACAACAGAAAAGTATTTCAAGAAAATTTTGGAAATTGTAAGATGAATGGATGATTTGCTTTGTTGTGTGATTTTGAGAAAGTGGAACTTTAAACCTGTAGTTTGGGGTTTCCATTTACATTACTCTCAGAGGCAGTTTGGAAATGTACTTTCTCAACATTCTACATAAGAGCAGTTTTGAGTAAGAGGTAAAAGGTAACACAGAAGGTAGTGGGGATGCACCTTATTATACAGAGAAAATTCAAAATTGGAGCTATTGATACCAACAATGTCCACTCAGTAATGTATACGAAATGTAGAAAGAAAATCAATACATGGTTATAAAACTTGAAAAACACTGTTAACCAACTGAACTACTTGAAATATATAGAACATTCTACCACCACAGCAGATTAAATTTTATTTTCAAATAAAAGTGAAACACTCATCAAGATAGGCCATCTGCTCTGCCATAAAAGAACTCCTGATACACTGAAAATAATTGAGAACATATATTTTTGGTTTTAGGGTCTCAAAATAGTTAAACCAGAAATCTACAATAGAATTACTTCTGTAAAATCTCCAAATATTTGAAAAAACTCATGTAAATAACTGAAAGTCAAAAAAAGAAACCAAAAAGAAAATTTTTAAATATTTTGAACCAAACGAACTCTTTGGGATACATCTAAAAAAACATGATTAGAGGGCAACAGTACTTTAAAGTGTTACTTTAAAAGAGAGGAAATGTTTAAAAGCAGTGCTCTAACCTTTCACCTTTAGAAGCTAGAAAAACAAAGTAAATAGAAATGCAAGGACAGCAGAGGGAAAAATGAAGGCAGAGAGAAATTACACAAAAGTAAAGAAAATTCAGTGAAAACAAATAAGGTTGTTGTTTAATAATTTCAGTTAAATCCATAAACCTCTACTTAGACAGATAAACTAGGAAAGAAAACACAATGTCCAATCTTTGGATGAAAGAGCGAACACCATAGGGTGTGAATTCTAGAATGGTTGACAAGGACGTTGGCACACTGCCCAAAAAATAACTAGAGAAAGTTATTAAAGGTAACCAGTTAAAACTGGAAGTTTTTCCAAGTGTGTACAGAAAATGTAGAAATATTCATCCAATATAATTTAATCAATCTCAGCAAGAACATTAAGAATCATTGGTGTTTGAGCTACAGCTCCCTCGCCCCCCACCCCCACTCCCCTTTTCCCATCCACGTCCGCGGAAGCTCCATCTTACAGACGCTGCTATTGGGGCTCTACTCCAGGGAGGGGAGGCCGAGGAGATGGGGAGGCTGGGGCGGTGGTGGGGTCCTGTCTTTTTCAAGTTCTGAGTCTCGCGCTGTTTCAGATCTATAAATTTACCCAAAAGAATTGAAAGCATGTCTAAAGGCCAGTTTGGGTCAGCTTGGGCTGTTATAACAAAACAGCACCTTGTGTGGTGTAACCAACAGAAATGTATTTCCCTTAGTCCAGGAGGCTGCAGGTCCCATGGCCAGATGCCCGCACGGTCCTGTCCTGGTGAAGACTGTTCCGGGCTAGCAGATGGCTCTGCCCCTGCTTGGTTCTCACATGGCCTGGGAGAGAGAGTGGACAAGCTCTCTCGTGTCTCTCTTACAAGGGCACTAATCCTCCCATGAGATTCCCACCCTGATGACCTCATTTACACCTAATTACTTCCTTCAACCCCACCTAATACTATCACTCTGGGGATTAAGTCATCAGCATATACATTTTGTGTGGACATAATTCAGTTCCTAGAAGCCAGTGTAAAAATATTTATCACAACTTTGTTTATAAAATTCCATAATTTCTTAAATGTTCAACAGCAGGTGAAAGAATAAACAAATTGTGGTATACACATAGCATAGATCGTGTTGCTATATGTAACAACATGATGGATCTCAAAAACAGATTATGCTAAAGAAGCTAGGTGATAAAAATTACACTATGGTACCATTTATATGGAATCCTAGAAAATGTATAATGTTAGCACATCATTGGCTCCCTGGGGCCTTATGTGGGGGGAATTGGAAAGAGGTAATGGGAGTTTTTAGAATGATAATATTCTATAGCTTGATTAAATGTCAGTCACACAAGTGTGTAAATTTGTTTTAATTCAAAGAATGTCACTTTAAGATATGTGACTTATTTTATCTAAATTACAGTTCAATAAAATAACTAAAAATAATATAGGCAATAAGGTTTTCTAAAAGGAGATTTCCGATCATTTCAACTGATGTTAAACTATAGAGGGAGGGTGTTTTAATTGTTCCAAGGCTCTCACTTGGTCACAGCTTCACAGTTCATAGAATAATGAGATGCAATTTAGTACTTCAAATAATTTAGTAAATAGTGGACTTTAAAGATACTAGGTGGCTAATTTTTTTATATTTAAGGATTTTCATGTTGGTAAATGGTCAATAGGTAATAACTAAAAATATTTCACTTTTATATGGTAATATAAATTTTTATTAAATTCTTTAAACAATTTATATCATTTAATATTATCTATAACTTTTTTCACTGTAACTTTTATATTGAAGAGAGACCTTTACACAGTTACGTCTTGACTGAAGACATTTTAAATGGAGAGAATTTGAGCCCAAGTCTGACTTGATCCATGGGTGGCTGGAAAATTTTATCAAGACAGTTGTTGTGGTTTTGCTATAAAACGTTTTACTCCCTTCTTGTCAACAACTAAGAGGTGATTTTTGTTCTACTGCTCCTGAAAAATTTGTCTTTTGGGGTCAAAAGCATAAGTCAAGGATTCAGAAGATAGCTATTACCTAGCGTTCGAAAGCCTAGGATTCCTGAGGAAAAAGACACTGAAGTACAGCTGTGTGGAGAGGACGGAGCTGAGCACTTGAAACACAACACTGATATTCAGAACTTAAAGCTCAGCAGGCACACGTGTGCATATGTGTGGGTGACAGGTTCGTGTGGGTAGATGTAGTGAGAGTGTGTGTGTGTGTGTGTGTGTGTGTGTGTGTGTATACTGGTGTGGGCAACAGTAGGTTTACAGTGTTGAGTAAGCAAAACAGAGTTTATTCTTGTGTTATTTACTTATTAATTATTGAATTATTTATTATTATTCACCTACTTTTGCCCAACCCTGTATATTTACACACACAGGCTCTCTGTAGGGTAAACTGTACTTATGCAAAAGTATGAGTTAAGTAAGTTTTAGTTCTTGTGTTGCCTAATTGTCTCCAATAAAAGAACTTTGACGCACAATGTTGGAGAACAATATCCCTTTTGGGTGACACTCCCTGAATATCGCTGTCAATATTCTAGTTCTTGCTATTGAAGAAAAGCCACTAAAACTGGTAACCAAAGGTCCTGGGGCCCCTAGAACATAAGGAAAATTCTGCATGTCTTACGTATTGAGTAAGTAGGTTCCATGGGGTAGGAGAATAGAGATGAGTCAGAGCACTTCAGCTGATTTGTCTCGCAGCCATTTTGGTGTGAGGGATGTGGCAAAAAGGCCTCACCCACAAAAGTTGATCTTTAACTGTGTTTCTAACCGAATAAGATGAAAAACAAGCATCTTCACTCCATCACTAACTTTCACACTGTCTGCAACTTCAAGAAATGACAACCAGGACTGGAATATAAGACAGAAATATCATATTTCTTGGTATAATCTCTTTCTTGGTTTGAATATCTACTCAACATGTACTACTGGACATTTAAAGTTGTTGATGGTAAGTGTCACTTGAGGTCCAGGTGTCTTGTAGAAGCACAAAACACTGTCTCTGGTTCAGTCAAAAACTACTCCGTCCCAAGAGAGGAACACTCTGTTCTGAGGCACCGGTGAGTCTGTGTCATGCCCCGCCATGTCCTGCAGCTCGGGGAGCCTACGCAAGTGTGCTCCTCACTGGGAACACAGGTGTAACAACCGTAGAGGTGTGAGATCGTTCACGGGAGCCACAGCCAATGCTGTCAGAGATGTGAGTCTGCAATGAGCATTTATGGGAACATGACGATGTCCAATTCAGATCCGCAAAAGAATACCATCAAATTAAAGTAACTTTTAAATAAATCACCTAAAGTTTGTGCCAGACACAGACCAATTAAACACAGGCAAGAATGTGTTTGACATTCAAGTGGAATAAAAATAAAATAAAAGTTTTATAAATAAATGTTATTTATGTGGTTACTAATACAAATAAGTTAATTTTGGACTCTGCCCTGAAAGGGTAGTTGGTGTTAACATTACATTTAGAGTCAAATAGACCTGAATTTTAATTAGTGGAACCTCCTTTATTTGGATGACCACCAGTACGTACTTTAATTTCCCTCATTCTCATTTACTAAAATGGAGCATAGTACGTTATATAAATAATCATTTTGGAGTATAGATTGGAATGATGGGCCTAATAGCCTAGTGTTTGTTATGCAGAGGCTCAAGGAACACAAGCTATCATCAAAATGCTCATGAACATTTTAAATAGAATCACACATTTCTCACATAGAAAGAAAAGATTTTAGACAAGAGATGTCTGCTTTCTCGCTTTAGCACAGCACTTAACACAAATATATATGGAGGTATTCAACAAGTCATAAAACTATGATAATGTGTGATACAAGGTCATGTGTTCATTTCATAAATCTTTATTTAACACCCACCATGTGCTGAACACTTTTGTAAGACCCCACAGAAACATCAATAAACAAGCGAATCAATCCCTGCCATACAAGATAAAATATTCTAATGAAATACTAGAAAATAGATAATTGAAATATAATGTTAACTACCCATAAATTCTAGGAAAAATATAGGTGTATTATAAAGTATTTAAATAAGAGAACCAGAGAAGTTTTCTGAGAAGGAAGGCTTTGACCCAAAAGTCAAAGGATAAAAACCCTGTTGTGCAAAAATCTGCAGTAGAGCGTTCCAGGAAAGCAGGCGCAAAGGCCACATGGTTGAACTGTGTCTGAGGAAGACCGGTGCAGCCAGAGTGACCAAAGTAAAATAATGAACAAGAGAGCAAGTGACAGAGAATGGTTTGAAGAGTAAGGCAAAGCCTGATCATGCCAGGTCATCAGGCCTACAGGAGAATTTAGATTTAATTCTAAGCTTGACAGTAATTCATTGGAGGAATTTTATTAGAGAAGTGATATAATCTGTATCTATTCTTTATGAAGTATTTAAAAAACGTTATTGTATTATTTCTATTACCATTTAACCCCCTTACACTCCCTCTGCCTGCAGTCACCACACTGTTGTCCATGCGCATGAGTCCTTTTTCCATTTTTCTTGACCCTTCCATCTCCTACAGCCCACCCGCTGCTGTCCTCTGCTCTCTGTCTATGAGTCTGTCTCTATTTTGCTTGTTAACTTCAGTTTGTTCATTAGATTCCACATATGAGTCAAAGCAAAGATAACCATGGCTGCTGTGTGGAAAACTGATTAAGAGATCAAAGTACTAAAAGCAGGTTGACTGTTTAAGAGAATTGTTTCAATTGAGGAAAGACATGGTGGTGTTTTGAATAGAGCAGAATTGCTGAAGGTGGTAAGAAATGATTAAGGAGAAATATATATATAAAATTGGCCAGATAAGGATTCGCTAAATCAATTGCTTATTGAATGTTATGGAAGCAAAGGAAATTGAAGAGTGATTTGGGTTAAGGGACTAAGCACATTTATACAATTTATAAAGTTGAAGAAGCCCTTACTGAGCAGTTCTACGGTTGAAAGGTAAGAGCTTTGTTTTGGATGTTGAACTAGAAATACTAGAAATGCCAGTGTAGACAATGAGTTACAGACAAAAGAATCTGGAACTCACGAGAGAAATAAAAACTAAAGATCTGAAACATGAGAATCAAAGGCATGTACGCATAGCCTTGAGATGACGTGAAATGGCCAAAGTAGTCTGTGAGGCTGGGAAGGAGAAGCCACAGGACTAAGGAGACAGAGATGGAAATTAAGCAGGGCTTGCCAGCAAGGAAGCAGAAAAAATCTAAATAGCGTGTTGCTCCAGAATCCAAAGAGGGAATCCGTCCCAACAGGAGATGTGATCAACGGTTCCAAAGGCTCCTGAGAGGCCAAGTGAGATGAACAGAGACTGTTGGCCACCGGACTTGGCGTGATGAAAGATGGTGAGCGCCAGGGAAAGCAGCCCCCAGGGCCTGAGCACAGCCCCTGCCGGGAGTGGCGTCTGGAGGCGGCTCCTTGTCTCTGCAGAAATGAAGGCTGTTGCCTCTTGAAACCCAAACAGACTGAGGATGCTCACTTATAGCGATGCTTCAAGAGGAGGAAGCTCGACTTAAGAAGTCTGGCCACTATGCTGTACACAGGAAACTTAATTACAGAATAATACTGACTGTGAACTGTAATTGAAAAATGAAAAAGAAGTTGGATACTTTTCTACCGCTACCGCCCGAATTGTCTCCTGTGGCAGACACTGGGTGTTGGAGCGTGGACGCAAGTGCAGCGAAACGTTGCCTTTTCTGCTTTGAAACACACAGGAGTGTTGGCCTCCGAGGACTGAAATAAATTCTAGAAGCAGAATGTAAAACATAACGTGATGATTTTAAATAATTAAATGTAGTGAAGATACTAAATAAAGAAAAAAATGAGCAGCCCGGTACTGAAGATAGAAATGGAAGTCCTGAGTGCGACCATTGGCTGTTCTTTTCATTGGTGTTCCACAGAGGCCGGGGTCTGGGCGAAACATGCACTGAAGAGTGTCATTTTCACTGATGATGTCTGGGACACATTAAGAAATTAAGCAAGACTGAGTGTCAAATGGGCCTTCAAGCCCATTGTCAGGCTTAGGAGACTTGGCTCAGAACAGCGCGCGGGATGCAGCCAGGCCTCGGAAGGAGGTTCTGCTACTTCCTCTAAGTCAGTAACATTTCAACAGCCGCTGTGACTTCAGATGCCGACCCGACTTGCATGCGGAAGCCACCCCACTTCCGTTTTGCCTGGGTCAGTAAAACGATGGAGCAATGACAGCGTGAAGTTCTTATGGGCTCCCATCTATGTACAAAGAATCAGGAACAAGGAACAGGTTTTATCTCCCTGAATATGATAGTAGAAAAAAATAAGAGGGTAGCAATATTTGACTATATCATGACTCATTTCTGGAATTGGAGAAAGGCATGAATTTTAAGAACTCAGAGACAAAATAATTCCATGTATAATAAATAAAAATAATCCCACATATTTTGGGAAGTCTTCAAAACACAAAATATGAAAATCATAAATGCTGCCAAGAAGAAAGATAGATTATTCACAAAAATGTCTAGTAGACTGACAAACTCCACAGTAGGCAAAATTGAAGCTACCAAACCTTTAAGAATTGTAACTTAAAGTTGTTGAGACATGAGCATGAAAGCAACCAATAAAAATACACTTCTTCCCAATTCCAAACTTAGATCCAATATACATGGGATATATGAAGAGGCTATAAACCTCACTAGTAATCAAGAAGATTACAATTAAAACAAGAATGAGATACTTCTCTGCAACAATTAAACTAAGATCTATAAGGTGACAAGGTAGACTATAAAATCCAGCAATTCCAATATAACCTGGCAATTCAATATAAAGTAAGGTATTGGAAAAGCCACTTCTGGGAATGTCATAAAGGTTTCATTGACAAGACAAGACCTATCATTTACTAATCTCTCTGAGTTCTCAAGTGCAGTTAAAATTTTGGAGATTCTAATTTCTGTGTAGTGATTTGAATTGAAATTGTAAATGTTCCTTGAGAAACATATATTCACACACATAATTAGGTTTATGTTATATATCGTGAATATAGATACATATATGTATACATATAATGTATATTTATTACATATTTAATGTGAGGGGAACCCAAAAAATTCAGAATTATCTTCGGGAGGGCGGGCCCCTTATTATGAAGGCTTCCCCTGCTAGGTGAGTGTTCTAGGAGCCCATCTGCATCAGTGTAGCAGCTGGCATTGTTATGAGAGGCTGCGTTTGGCTTCAGTGAATTTTTTTTTTTAAGACTTTGAACACGTTTGCCCGTTTCATGATGGGGGATTTAGGAGCACCCCTGCCCACGCTGTGCAGAGTGTTCAGCAGTTTTTGACGAAAAACCGCGTGACCCCTGTGCCCCACCCTCCCTATGCACCCGATCTCACCCCAAGCGACTTTTTTTGTTTCCCCCGATGAAAAACGTCCTCAGGGGAAATGTTTCGCCTGTGTGGAAGAGCTGAAACAAAAAACAGCAGCAGCGTTAAAGGCATCATAATTGACGAGTTCAAAAACTGTTTTGAGTGGGGAAAAAAATGCCTCAGTAGGTGTACTGCATCCAATGGAGAGCACTTTGAAGGTGACTGAAGTTTCAACATGTAAGAATAAATACAGCTTTGTATAAGTAAATTCTGGCTTTTGGGGTTCCCCCATATATATTTTATGTTGCATATAATATAAGTTACACATATAACATATGGCATATAATATATTGTATATATTATTAGTATATAGTATATACATATATTAAGAAATGTTTGCCTTTGTATGACCATGTGCTATGAGCTAGTGGGACCCTCACATTCATTGATGCAGAAGAATAAATTTCCTTGTTTTGCTTATAAGGAAATTATCTTGACATGCTAAAATTGTCTTCCCTTTTAAAATTTGCCTGGTTTAGAATTTTCTCACTTTCTTACCTGTGAGTTACCCTAGTAAAGGATCTTCTCTAAATATTTTTCATTAACCTAATTTTCTACAGTCATCTCTGTGAAAGCAAAACCTCAATATGCCAGGTAACCTGTTTTATAGTTCAAGTTTTGTTAAGAAATAAGGAAAGTAATGGTTTTTTACTATTTTGTGTTCACATTGGCCAGTTGTGTTTGCAACGTCTAATGGATACATTTATTAACTTTTATGGCTGAAATGAATTTCTCAGTCCCACTTTCCCATTTTTCTTAGACTGAGTTTCATTTCTCAATTCATAAATAGAAATTTATTTAAGCACATGTATTCCTCCTAATTGAAGGTAGACATTAAAAATGAATAATATGTGGTCCCTGTTTCATGCACGGATTGTGGGGTGGGTTCTGGGGCACATACGAACAATGGGTAGTAATGCCTGGAGTGCCGTATATTCTTTGGTGTGAACGAGGTACAGAAAAGGCACAATGAAGTTGGTAAAAGATTCTAATTTCGGGATGTTGGAAAGAGCCCTAGAGAAGTAAGGCACATGTGCGAGGTACTAAATAAATAATACTGAAGAAGGTAGAAAAAGGGTATAGCTAAAATGACTCAATTCAGAAGAACTTGTTTATTTTTTAAAAAACTGTAGAGACATTCCAGGGCTTATTTTAGGACTGGGAAATGGGTCCCGGTGAGAGGCGGGGCTAAGAAGCTGAGTGACAGAAGGAGAAAGAGTTGAGCAGCACAGAAGGGCTCTGGATGTCACTTGAGATTTTAATATTACTATTTCATCGATGAATAAATGAAAGAAATGAGGGAAGCTGTCAGATATTTTATAGCTGTTCCAGAAACAGCAATAAGACTAGGACTTTTTCTCTCCATTCTGATGGATTTTTCTCTGTTCCGCAAAAGAACTATTAAGTTTTGCCAGGAGTCAGAAAGACAGACCATAATTAAAACTTCCAAGTGGGCATACTTACTTTTTATAAACTCTAGTCTTCAAATTTTACATCCTTTATTCTGACTCTGGACACTTGCCAACCACTAGGAACTGAATTGATCTGGGCATATTTCTGGGGGTTGAGGAAATAGCCTATTGCACCGCCTGATTGATGGAGGAAATAAACAGAAGCCAATTTGTTCTTTCCTTGGAGAGCCAGACAGTAGCCACCATAATGTGCAATTTAAGACGAGGGAGATGTCAGCGACGGGACAATGGATGGTGGGAGCCAGCAACGGTCCCGTTGGCAGGAGGGAAGCTGTAAAAGCGCTGACTGCTCATTTGCTGTGACCAGAAAAGCCATTTCCACTTCTGCCCGAGACGGGCATTTGCCCTTTTCAGATAAGTCTGAATTATATTATTAATAATTACGCCATGCATATTTTTTCTTTTAGCTAATTTTTCTATGTTTAATGACTTACATGTTGTGATCTTTTCGACTCTCTATCCTACACTAAGCATGAACTATTTTTCATGGTGCATAGTTGTGCTATATATTTTATAGGATATAATTTACTGCCCTCTATTTACCAGTAACTACTTGAGTCAGATACTTTCTAAGCAATTAAATAAATTAAATAGTGTGATTACTGCCCAATCTAATGAAATTCTCAGTACTTAGTACATAGTACAGTACAGGTGCTTTGTCTCTAGAGCTTGTGCGTTTGCCCACAAAATTTTGCTAATTTTTAAAAAGTTAGCACTTAAAAAAAAATTCTCAGAACACCTAGTCAAACACAATTTTGGCATCTGAAATTTTGCATGGTTACAAAAGATTTTGGTAGCAGAGCCAGGGACTGAACACTGGTCTCTTAAACCCTAAGTCAACAGCTCTTTACCCTGAATGATGTTGCTGTTCCTCAAATAGGTACATGCCCTCGTGGGTGCGTGAGTGCGCACATATACACGCTTAATGTAGGTGTGTTAATTGCCATTCCCAACAACCGGAAATGTGTTTTAGGCATGAAGCTTGATAAAATGTTATTTTTTCCCAAAGAGAAATAATAGAATATTTTGTGTTAATTAACATGTGTATTTTAAAAACAAAGCGATAAACATAAATGAAACTTAGAAGTGATGCATATTTGTTGATGGACCTATGAGTATGCTCACACAAACATGCATATGTGTACATATTGATACATAACATATACATATATACACAAAGCTTATATATAATATATATATATATATATATATATATATATATATATATATATCCAAATTTTCCCCCTTAAATATATACACACACACACACACACATTTCTTTATTTGGTTATATCACCTCTTGTTGAACTACTTTCTCCTACCAACAATAAGTCTATTCATTTGAACAAATCATGCTTTCCCTTTCAATATGACTTTCTTTATAAAATTAACAGAAGCCGTTCCATTCTCCAAGATGCCAATAACTTTGAGAGATTCATCGTAGTTCCACATTTCTAGGGACTCTCCAAAGGAAATAACAGTTTCTCTCATCATAGAAACATAATTTTTTTCAAAAGAATGGAATTTTTAAGATTATACTGAAAGTAGAATCCTTCTTATTTAACATTACTCATTGCATATACCACAATACTACGGCCCGCTCTTTATCTCCAATTGGGAAAAATCTACTGTTCATGATCATATCCCCAAACCAGAAACTTGTAGCTGTGTTCAGAGGGAATCTCAGAATACCTAGTGATGCATTTTAATTTATGCCCATTTAGTGAGTGTTTCATTAAAAACATTGGAAGGGGTAGTAGGGATGGTGTGATTCTGTGCAGTGAATTCATAAGGCCAGACAGTGTCTTTTTGAGGTCAGGCAACCAGGGCTCACTTGAAAGAAAAAAATTTTCAGTCACATCAGCAGGACTGTACTGGTTTTCTCGCGTCAGCTAGCTGCTTTTTACAGGGCTGTAAATCACTCGGCATTTCTGTTCCTCTGTTGCTTTGTTAAATTAAGAAGAAAAACCTGCCCTTGACCTCCCATTTCCCTTTACGAACAATTTCCGGTGCACTCTCTGCAAAGTCGAGAAAATCATATGTCTCGGACTAATTATGAAATTTAAGAGAAGTATTCTGAGGAAAGCTATGAAATTTAAAAGAAACATTCTGTTACATTGCTTTGCCATAGTAGACAAGGTCACTGTGATTCGTGTTGCCATTGCTATAATGATTACTTTTAAATAACTGTGATGTCCTGCACGGTGTCCATTCTGATAGCACCGGGTGGGGTGATAACATGACAGTGGGCTTCCACAGGAGCCTCACTTTCCTTGGCAAACTGGAACCACACACTCTCTCTACAGCCCATCCCCACATGCACGGGTACAGACATCTGGGCATCTCACAGAAAATCGCTACAAAAACCAATGATTCTCCACCATTTTGTCCAATGTATTTTATCATATTGGGAACTCATAAACGTTCTTGTTTCAGAGTCTTCATCTTACCTGCAAGACTGAACAGGACCTGCTGTCCCCAACTCTGATGTAGTGCACGAGGTCAAGCATTAGCCGTAAGCGGGGTAGTGCTGCAAAAGGAAAACCGTGCTTGTCTATATGGGCTGAATGCTTGTATCCCTCAAACTCGTATCTCAAACTCTAACCCACAGAGTGATGGTATTTGGAGGTGGGACATTTGGGAGGTGATTAGATCATGAAGGTGACATTCTCTTGAGTGGGAATAGTGCCCTTGCAAGAGGCCAAAGAGGTAGCCCTCTCTCTTCCTGTCATACGATGACACAATGAGAAGTGAGCCATCTGCGATCCAGAAGAGAAACTTCACCAGAGCCCAGGTCATCTGGCACCATGATCTTTGACTTACAGCATCCGGAACTATGAAAAATATATTTCTGTTGTTGATAAGCAATGCAGGTCTATGGCCATACCACCCTGAACGTGCCCGATCTTGTCTGATAAGCTACCCAGTTTTGTAATGACAGCATGAACAAAGTAAGACAAAACTCAAACTAAAATCCACATAATTATTTCCTTTTACACATAATGTTAAGGTACAGTAGGTGTCTAGCATATCAGAAACAACCAGTTGTTTCATGAGCTATTCTAGCACATTCCTCTATAGTCCCTTCTCTGATACGTGGCATAACACCTCCTTATATCATTTGGTCATGCTTACATCATGTTCTAATTCCCCAACTGTGACACTTATAAAACAAATAACAGATCCCAAGGACCTAACTTAGACCAGACATTTATGCTTTAACATTCTGTGGAAATAATATTTACATAATCATTTCCCTTAAAACATTTACAGTCGGGTCATAAGTTTGGGGATCGAAGGATGTGGATCTATTTTCTGTTTCTAAAACTCTTTAGTCTGGAATATTAATAGAACTCTAAGAGGTATAATTACCTCAACTGTAAAATAATGATCAAAATATTTACTAGGAAAGATAATTTTCAGTATTGGGGACTATCCATCTAAGCTATGGCTCAAACTATGGGTGCTATGATTATGGTGGTTTTAGTAATATTAATACTGCTGCTAATAAAACGTAATGTTTTGAGAAGGTAAGTACTGAAATGTGTGTGGGTGGGTATAACCAGCCAAAATTTTATTTCAAAGTAAGGCAATACTGTAGTTATGTGGAGGATTAGGCAGGTGTCTTTCTTGAACAGCTGTACCTTCAATAGATTTTGAAAAATCAACAGAACTCAACATAAAATAGTAAGAGGGAGGGCCTTCCACTAAACTGACTCATATGCTCAAAGGGAAGGATAAAAGAGAAACTTTGACCACAGTTTGGGAAGAACAAGCAATTTATTAGGTCTGAAGATATAATCCATGTGTCTGAAGATAAAAGGAAATAATAGAAGTACTCCAGTTACAGGACTATTGGCAGACTAAAAATTATGGGAAAGAATTTTATATCAAACACTTAAAAATAGTGTCTTTTCAATGCATAGATGGATTTAAATTTAAGGAGACAAAATGTAATAGGGAGTTGAAAACTTGATATTAAACTATAGGCTGCCTCAGGCATCTACCAGTGACAAGTATTAACTGAAGGCTGCATATAAGGGGGAAGGCCTTGGGCCCAAAATATGAGGGAGAGTCAGGATTCTAGACTCATGTCTTGAGCTATATTTCTCAAAATGCTCCATGCTCAGCTAAAAAACATACCCTAGGACTAATTTTATTCTTTGGCAAATAGAGCAAAAATGAAGTGATTCTCTCTTAAAGATTGAATCTGGGTAAAGAAAACAAATTTTAAAAAATTCTAATAAATTGTAGTCATGAATCAGAATGTCCTCAAACTACTAGTTCAGAATGTAAATTGATGTTTATATTCATAATCTATAGTCCATATACATAGGCAGGTTTGTTTCCTGATAAGACTAATACAAATAATACCTTCCACTGGAGGTGAGGTTGGGCAGGTTCACTAGCAGCCCCCTTTTAAAAGAGTGGGGATCCCTAATTTCAGCATTGCTTATCTGTGCTACAAACCACTGTGTCTGTAGCATATACTTACAACTACCCCATGGGATTTGGGACGCTAAAGGCAACTATCCTCCCTTCCAAAGCACCATGAGTAATAAAGTCCTTCGTCTCTGACTCAGGAATCTCATGTCTTCTGCCAGCATCAATGGAATTGAAAAGCTCAAGTGTAACTGTTACTTTACAATTAGGATAACATCTAAAATGCTTTTCAGAGTGTGATATTGGCTTTGCAAGTCATGTTAGTTGACTTTAGAAGTGTTTTTCATTTTCTAAGCTTGTACTTATAATTTGCATAATTTGTGGGTATGTCAGATCCCACTCAATGCTGATATTTTAAGGTTTGAGTATTCTAATCATATCTGTACTAATGCTCAAGATAGCAAAATGGCTGTTGTCATGCCCATACAAAGTAACCAATTTATTCACTGTGCTTCTGGTGCCATTGTCAATACATTGAGTGTGGCTGCCCCAGCCAGTGGTACTTAAGAAATAACCATCTGAAAATAAAGGACCTGAAAATCAATTCAGTCTAGGGTCAGCCAATAACAGAAAAAAGACAATTCACTTTGAAAGGAGGGCTCATGATGAATTCCCCAGACTCCTGAAAAATGGTCTTGTCTATTGGCCAAGGTAGATGGCACAAGGCTGATAGTTTGTCTTAACCAAGAATCAGTATGGACATTTTAATGATGTTAATTCTTCCTATCCATGAACACGGTATATGGAAGATATTATTTGTATCTTCCTTCCTTCCTTCCTTTCTTCAGTGTCCTATAGTTTTCTGAGTACAGGTCTTTTACCTCCTTGGTTAAATTTATTCCTAGGTACTTTATTTATCTTGTTGCTATAGTAAATGGGATTTTTTTCCCCTAGTTTCTCTTCTGATATTTCATTGTCAGTGTACAAAAAGGCCACTGATTTCTGAATATTGACTTTTTATCCCACTATTTCCCCAAATCAACTTTCTAGGTTGAGTATTTTTTTTGTGGAGACTATAGAATCTTCTATGTACACTATCATGTCACCTGCGAATAATGACAGACCCAGCGATCCCACTGCTGGGAATATACCCTAAGAATCCCAAATCACTGATTCAAAAGAAATTATGCACCCCTAAGTTCATAGAGGTGCTATTTACAATACTTAAGTGCTGGAAAAAGCCTAAGTGCCCATCAGGCACTTAGGAAATGAGAGTATCAAAAAATCGTGTTACGTTTACACAATGGAATACTACACAGCAGAAAGAAAGAAGGAACTCCTACCTTTTGCAACAGCATGGATGGAACTGGAGAGCATTATGCTAAGTAAAATAAGCCAGATGCTGAAAGGCAAATACCATATGATCTCACCTATAAGAGGAATCTAATGAACAAAATAAGCTAACGAACAAAATAGAATCATAGGCATGTAAATATGGAACAGAGTGAAAGTGGCCAGAAGGGTTGGTGGGGGGGATAATGGTGGAAAGGAGGGGAGGGGACTAGACAGACATGTATGAATGACTCACAGGGATGGACAGCAGGGTGAGGACTGACCGAGGGAGCAGGGCGGAGGCTGGGCGGAGAAGAGTGAAGGGGGAAGAATTGGGACAGCTGTAATAGAATAACATTAAAAGTGATTTAAGAAAAAAAGAATTAGAATACATCCCAAATTTTAGTAACATCTAGCTCTATGAAACTCCCCAGGAGAACTGAAGCTACTAGTGGCATGTAGGGACCGTCTTTGGGGGAGAGAGTAGGAACTAAGGGAAGCAAAATGGAGAACAGGGGCTTTCGCATGCAGCCCCAGTTCCACAAAAGCAACCGTGATCTAACAGCAAGGATTTTTCTTTTTTGTTATCTTCATCAACTATGTATAAAGTTATTTTGTCAATAAATGACTCTGATTTTAAGCACTTACTAAGCGCTAGCCAGAGTCCCTCTGAAATACAAACCGTCCTCATCACTGAGGATCAGGGGAACTGACAGAGAAGGCCCTGTTCAAACCCCTCAGGAGTGAGCTTCACCAGCCCCGGGTTCCTGAAAAGCGCCTTTGGGCTCCTCGGTTCTCACTTAGAACGTCTCGTGCTTACACCGTTCTCTTAACATAGAACCTCTTAAGTCTTCGGTTTCTTCCTGGATTTCCCTTTTCCCAGAATACTTCCAGAATCTGTCATATTCTGCAGACGTAGAAGTTAAAGGTTTCCAAATTTAGAGCATACTTTACTCTTCTATATACATTAAATAAGGAGGGATTTAGTTAACAGAAATTGAAACAAAAGAAAAACTCTCAAATTACTGAGTAGGAATCAAGGGAACTGGTTTCTCCTACCAGCTGTGTTATTGTGGAGGGACTACTACTGAGCTTCACCTGAAAAGACAATAATTACAAAAAGAATTACAGCTGGCAGTCTCCCCTATAGAGTCACCCAGAAAAAGTATTAAAATAGCTTGGAAAAGCAAACGTTATTCTACAGATGATATTATTAAGACTATTTTCCTGGCTGCGACTTCTTTTTTCTTTAGGAGGCACAGTAGGAGAATGTGTTCACCTGGAGAAAAAAAATTACAGTTTTAAGATCTTATGGATTGTTTGAACACCTGTAGAAAAGATTAGTGTCCTAGACCTGACAACCTATTTTTCTACCACAAGAGTTACTATTAACTTACTATTCTAGGAACTTGGGTTTTGGGGTTTTTTTTTTGGTTTTTTCTTTAATTATTGTTCAAGTGCAGTGGTCTTCATTTCCCCCCCCCCGCCACCACTCTCCCCTGCCCCACCTCCCACCCTCAATCCTACGCCCCTTTGGCTTTGCCCGTGAGTCCTTTACACATGTTCCTTAATGACCCTTCCCCTTCTTTCCCCCATTCTCCTCCTCTCCCGACCCCTCTGGTTACTGTCAGTTTGTTCTTTATTTTAATGTGTCTGGTTATATTTTGCTGGCTTGTTGTTTTGTTGACTATGTTCCACTTATAGGTGAGATCACATGGTATTTGTCTTTCACCATCTGGCTTATTTCACTGAGCATAATGCTCTCGAGTTCCATCCATGCTGTTGTGAAAGGTAGGAGCTCTTTCTTTCTTTCTGCTGCGTAGTATTCCATTGTGTAAATGTACCATAGTTTTCTCATCCACTCATTTACTGTTAGGCACTTAGGTTGCTTCCAATACTTGGCTATTGGAAATTATGCTGCTATGAACATTGCGGTGCATAGGTTCTTTTGAGCTGGTGTTTCAGGATTCTTAGGGTATAATCCCAGCAGTGGAATTGCCAGGTCAAAAGGCAGTTCCATTTTTAGCTTTTTGAGGAAATCCAAACTGTTTTCTATAGTGGCTGCACCAGTCTGCATTCCCACCAACAGGGTACTAGGGTTCCCTTTTCTCCACAACCTCTCCAGCTCTTGTTTGTTGATTTGTTTATGATGGCCATTCTGACTGGTGTGAAGTGGTATCTCAATGTGGTTTTAATTTGTTTCTCTCTAATGGCTAGCGATGTTGAGCATCCTTTCATATATCTCTGGGTCCTCTGTTTGTCCTCTTTGGAAAAGCGTCTGTTCAGGCCCTTTGTGCATTTTTTTCAATTGGATTGTTCGTCTTCCTGGAATGGAGTAGTGTGAGTTCTTTATATATTTTGGAGATCAAACCATTGTCCAAGTTATCATTGGCAAATATATTTTCCCATATAGTTGGCTCCCTTTTCATTTTGCTGATGTTTTCTTTAGCTGTGTAGAAGCTTTGGAACTTGGGTTTTAAGATAGTCCCTTTCCTCTCATATAAAGGATAGAGCACAACTACATTCTAATCAGTCCTTCCTTAAAGTTAGTATCTCCAATGCACCTAACATTTCAGTGTAGATGGAGTGAGGGAAAAGAAGTCAGATAACCTAACACCACTCCTGGCTCAACCAAACAGGTCGAAAACATTAAACACACCATCTAATATCTGTGAGCTTTACATTTTCATCTGCTAAATTGGTCAATAATGCCATTCAATAGTATACTTATTAGAGATCCTTGAAAGACATAACACTACAAATTTTGTTTTAATATTTTATAGTAATCATTCTATTGTATTACATGCATTATTAAATATTATATATAATACATATTTGTTGCTTGTAAGAAATTGTTATTCTCCAAGAACATACACTTTTAAAAAACCAGTAGGCAAAAGCAGAATTTAAATATTTCTATTGCATGAAATATCTCTGTAGACCTCTGCATTACAGATTCTGAAAGGCATATCTTTCTAAATTGTAGTTTAATGTTACCAGATGCTCAGGAGGAACTGATTTTCCTCTTCCCTAAAATGCATGATTAACAGAGAGCATGAACTTAGTTTTGCATCTGTGTAATTTTGATTGATGTCCCTGGCTGTTATACCTGTTACTTTTCCACACAATATTTTTAAGTCATACCCATTACTGGTAACTCAACCTAAGAAATTACTTGAAACACAAACAAAGTGGTTCTTTAAATTTTGTAATAAATAATGTATAAAGATATTTATCTTAGCAGTGTTCACAATAGCAAATAATTGAGGGGAAGTCTAAATTCACTATAATTAGAGAGATTCAGTAAATTATGATACATCCTTTTAGAATATTGTGCATCCCAAATAATGTTGATTATGAAGAATTTCTAAAGACATAAAGGAATGCTAATGATATTATTCAAGAGAAAGAGTGAAGCAAAAATCACAGGATTACAAGGAGATCGAAGTCTCTCTAGTTTTCAGGACTACAGGTGTTAAACAAGCATATCTGAATTTCAATTTCAATCCTACCAATTACTAGTTACATAATTAAGAGGAATTTAATATCTCTAATCCTATTTTCCTCATCTGTAAAACTGAAATAATAATACTTTCTTTGGAGGGACATTATGAAAATTGTAAAAGGGAGAAAATACCTATCTCAGTGCCTGGTTTAAAAGCCATCAGTTAGCCCTGGCTGGTGTGGCTCAGTGGATTGAGTGCTGGCCTGTGAACTAAAAGGTAACTGGTTTGATTCCCAATCAGGACACATGTATGGACTGCAGGCCAAGTCTCCTGTTAGGGCATGTGAGAGGCAACACACCCTGATGTTTCTCTCCCTCTCTTTCTCCTCTCTCTAATAGTAAATAAATCAAACCTTTTTTAAAAAGCAGTCATTTAAATAAATGTTAATCCTTTTTAATATAACTGTCATTACTATGTTGAGTAAAAGAATAAGTAACAGATGAAGAGAAACAGAAGAGAGAGCGAACTCTTGTTTTTCTATAACAATATTTTCCTTAGATAGTATCTAAAGTCAATAAGCAGGAAACATTTATATGACTGTTATCTGTGCACATGGAATAAATGCCAGGAGAAATACCTGAAAGCACTGGAAGCTGTCACCCACAGGGGACAAGGACTCTCAGTAAGAGGAGGAGGGTCGGGCTATTGCTGTTATTCACATCAGCCATGTAGTTCAACTTGTGTCGCATTGAACATGTCTCACATTCATACCAGTGAAAAATTAGGTTCAAGAAGAGTCATGCATTAGATGGGGGAAATGGAACAATCTACTCAGTTCCTTAGTGCACGAGAGGAGTTGTTTAAAGCCTGCACTTGCCAAATGAAGGCAGCTTGACACTAGAATACTGTTGCATTTTCTGAAAAGAAAACTCTAACTGAATCAGCTGCAGTTTCACTTCCATCTCCCTATTATTTTTAAAAGGCACATCGCTGGGTCTCTCCTCATCACCCTTTCATCTTCTCCTTTTCCTCCCGGAGAGAACCATCCATTGGGAAGTTAGTGTGCATCCCGCCATGCAAGCTATTGGCCCTATGCATGCATGAAATATGAGTAACACCATTTCATGTTTTAAAGCTTTTGAAAAATATTTCTATATGAAGTGTTTGAGGTTTATCAATATTGATAAAGATAGATTCAACTCAGAAACTAAACCAAAGGGTTTTTCAGTACCAGTAGTAGCAACATGAGTGATAGGTTTTTTTTGTTTGTTTATTTGTTTTGTACTTTTCATCATCCAAAATTTTCAAAACGGGCACCACCCCGTCCCCTGTCTTTCTTCCTGGGCTGTGGGAATCTCTGAGTAATGCAGCCGTGACCAGGGAAGTGAAGAAGCCAGAAGGCCACGCCTTAGTTCATGGAATGGACTTAGAGAAGACCTCTACTAAGCCCAGGATTTTCTCTTTGGCTTCGACAACATAATTACCTTCACATTAGCCAGAAGTTGTGTGGAGAGCGAGCAGAAACCGTGGCAGCGGTCTGCGAGCGTCCGCTGGGACTCCAACACCAAGGCCTGCTCCCTTTCAAACCCTGTCATTTGCAGCCTGACCAAGCCAGCACCATTTACGAACTGTCTCTCTACTGAATAGGAAAAATGAGGGGAGCCCTTTAATGCGACGTTAATAAATGGCAACCATTTGGGGAAGTATTCAAATGGAAAACGTCGAGGTTCATCATTGAAACTATATTTGATGACTGGTTTGTTCTGGCTCATTTAAAGATATAATTTTCATAGGGCTTTATGCTTGAGGGTGGGTATTAAAGGCAACTCTAGCCAGGTCATAGAGTTAAGTTTAAGCAGGACTCAAGGGTACCAAGTCACAGACTGATAGAATATGAAAGCTAGAAGTACCCTTAGGAAAGGTCTAGGGAAAGTAATTTTCAAACTTCAAAAAAATCAACCTTTTATTTATTTATAGTCTAGGAGTCTGAGTCACCTCATTTTATACGCAGGAAGTTTGAAGATCAAAAAGAAGCAAGAAAGGTAGCACACTTCTTCAGACTTCATTCATAGTCCCCCAGGGACAATTACTCTCCTCTCAAGTCCTGTTGTAGTATATTTAGAAATGCTTTCTTTGTAAGTAAATAGAAAGAAAATTATAACTTTTATGTTATATTTCTATATAAATTGGTGTACACATATATGCAATGCGTGCATGGTTTAGATGAGGATGAAAGACAGGTGGTTCGCAAGTAAGAGGGCACTTGACATGGGCTTTGCAAGGTAAGTGTACATACCATCAAGATGTGTTACTTCTTTTTGCTTCTTTTATTTCAACAAGACTGTGAGCTTTTTGAGGGAAGAAACTAAGCTTTATATATATAATGCCTGCATGACATTGAGAATGTAAATATGGCTTGCATGTCTCAATTCAAGCTGAATTTGAATATACACTTGAAAAATCTATGTGTTTGGCCTCAGAAATCTCAGTTTTTGCCTTAACATTTATTGGCTGCTGGATGGATTTTGATCCTTCTATGGCTTTTTTAATGGGATGGTTTTGTTAAGAACCTCCATCACGTCTCCCTAATTACAATCACTCCTTCTGTACTGTGTTAGCATGCTTTATAGGAGACATGCATTTATATAATTTAAATGGACATTTGAGGAAGACTTTCATGAAATCTAACATCCTACAAATTTTTGAAATAGGATATAATAAAGTAAATTCACTAATTCAGAAAAAAGTAAATAGTTATGCAACTAGTTCAGATATCAATGTGGTATAACAGAATTAGGGATGATTCGATAATGTACAGAGATAATTAAAAATTTAATGAACATTTTAAAAGTATATTACCAAAGTTATTTGTGAAAATAAAAAAAGCTACATGGCAGGTGTTACAGCAACACTCAGAGTCATAGGAAATGTCTATGAAAAGATCCAGAAAAATCGGATTATTAGTAAATTTCCATGCAAAGCTAAGACAGCCATTTTTTCACTTTTTCATTCATCAAATATAAACTAAGAGCCTACTGTATGCCAGAGAGAGTTTTATAAATATAAGAGATGGCCAGGATCCCTTCATGATACTTTTCTCATATCCCCATAGACAAAGTTAATATTATTCAAACACCAAGCAAGAAGACAAGCATATGTCAACTCTTTCATAGTCTTTCCTTTTTCTCTACATGCAAGCCAGAGCCTCAAGAGTCTGCTGCTGCCTCCACTATTTTATTTCTTACACAGGGTCACTGAAATATCATTCATGCCATTTGTGGGTAGTCAATAATTTTTGCTCTGTATCAACCAAACACTAATTCATTCTTTGAAAACATACTCCAATAGAAACTGCTCATGCTACATATGAGAAACTATTGACAAACATTGTGACAATGTTCTAGGAAAACAAAAATAAATAAGATACAGTTATTGTTCATAAGAGTTTCAGAGACTAATGGGAGGGGAGGCAGACATATAAACAAAATTTCCGAGAAAAAAAATTGCTAAGCATGTAATAGAGGTAAGAATAGGTTAAAATGTGGCAAGAAGGTGAAGATCATGTTTGGTTAGAATTTAGAGCACCTAGATGAACTGATTTAAAATTCAACTTACACCAGCACTCCTGCCAGGCAAATGAAGTATGTCAGGTGATTGACTCATCCTGTTTCAACATCCCCCGAGCACGGGTGCTGACGGATTTCCAGGATCTGACTTCAAATAATGCTCCCTGTCCTGCTCAGCTCCGCCCTGTCACAACCCTGCCCTCTAGTTCTAAGCATTAAAATCCTTCAAACATTCTGTTGACTTTTAAACCTTTTATACTCTCGCTGTTTCATTGCCCATTAATGTCTCTCATACAGTTACATTGAAGAACCTTTATTTGCCTCTCACTGCTCGTTTCAAAGGTATCCATGGTGGTGAAAGATTCAGTACCAACTTCTCTCCTGAAGCACATATGTAGACACACACAGCACATGCTCCCATATAATAAACACAGTATGAGAATTGAAATCCTCTATTCCGAAGAAGCTGTATTTTTCCTGATATCTATTAAGTCCTACAGCATTATAACACGAAGTCTGTCCAGAAGGTATCCAGTCATATAATATGAAAAACAGAGACATTTGTTGAAAAAGATACAAGATACAATAAACATTGTACATAGGACAAAAACGCCTCCATCCCCTTCAAAACAGGCACCTTGGGACATCACACAGCTCTCCCAATCACCATCAGCTGCCCCATCGTATTCTCCTGAATCTCAGTGATGGTCTGAAATCTCTTCCCTTTCAAAGCTAATTTTTGTTTTGGGAAAAGCCAGAAGTCATGGGATGCGTAATCTGGGTTGTAGGGGGTCTGAGTCACCTGGGTTATTTGATGTGTTGCCAAAAAACTCTGCCTGAGATGTGAGGCATGAGTGGGCATGTTGTTATGATGAAGTTTCCAATCACCAGTTGCCCATAGCTGCGGCCTTCTGAATTATCTGAATAGTTTCCGTGGAGGAATGGTCAAGCTTAACACAAAATTTGATGCAGATTCATTGCTGTACTTGCTCAGTCATTTTGAATGTGACAGCCACACAGCACACATGCTCACTCAGTGGTGTCTATCGCCCCCACTGACCAGTACAGTGAAGGTGTCATTGTTCACACATGCACAGTCCAGTCCACTCTCCTTGGCTGCCAGGTTACATCCATGTCACAGAAACCATTCTTGTTATATTAACAGCGGCTGGACTTTTTCTGGCAGACCTTGTAGAATCACAATTACACTTATTAAATCCATAACTGGGAAAAAAACATACTTGTTGCAAAAGTGGAGGGGTATTAGCTCCCTTTTTTATTTTCTTCAAGAGTTAGCACCAAAAAAAAAAAAAAACCCAAACCTGTAAGAAATCATTGTAAATTTTCTTGTTGAACTGCCGCACAAACTCAACACAATTATAATTTGTGTCTTTGTAAGAGCACAAAGGATATTATAAGGCTAAACATTTTCCATTGACCTCACATGAAATAAGAAATTTCAAAATCTGTGGTACATTTTCGAAACAGAATACTACGCAGCAGAAAGAAAGAAGGAACTCCTACCCTTCACAACAGCATGGGTGGAACTGGAGAGCATTACGCTCAGTGAAATAAGCCAGGCAGTGAAAGAAAAACACCATACAACCTCACCTAAAAGTGGAACCTAATCAATAAAGAAACGTGAGCAAAATAGAAACAGAGATATGGAAATAAAGGACAAACTGACAGCAACCGGAGGGAAGGGGGGAGGAGAACAATGGAGGGAAGAAGGGGAAAATCAAGGAACATGTTTAAAGGACACATGGACAAAGGCAATGGGAGAGAGTCAATGTGTAAGATGGGGGGAGAGGAGGGCAGGGGAGAGCGGTGGGGGAAATATGAGGACAGATGTAACTGAATAACAAAAAAAATTTTTAATTTTCAAAATCAAGCAACTGTATAAATATTCCAGATTTTTATATGAATATATCCAAAGCATTAAATATAAACATTTAAACATGTATATTTATATATCTAAAATATACCATATTATCTCACCTCTGGCTTATCAGTTCCAGGGCTTGTTTTCATCAGTTCTTTGGTATTTTCTATGTGGACAGTAACATTATCTGTGACCAAAGATGGGTTCAGTGTTTTCTTCTCAGTCCTCGGACCTGCGGTTCTGTTCGCACAGTATTGCACTAGCTATGGCTTCAAGTATGATGCTGACTGGGCACAGTGACAGGGCATGTCCTTGCCTTCGTCTCATTCCTGGGGGAAGCATTCGGTTGCTCACCATGAGTTATGATGTCTGTTGTATGGATGTTATCGATATTCTTTATTCAAGTGAGGAATACTACCTCTATTCCTAATTTACTGATTCTTTATTGTGAAAGGATTCCGGATTGTCCAAAATGCTTTTTATGCATCAACTTAGACAATTATATGCCCTTCATCCTTTTTAGCCTGTTGACATGGTGTATTACATTGAGTTTCAAAATGGTAAACTAGCTTTATGTATCTGGAATAAATCTCAGTTGGTCATGGTGTAAGAATTTTTTTATGTTGTTGTATTTGATTTGTGAATATTTTGTTGAAACATACAAATGTTTCACCTTATTATTACCCTATAGAGAATGTTGCAATTAAAAAATTCAGTTGACCTGTGTAAACTTACTTTGAAAAGGAATAGGCTAATTGATAATGATAATCACATATTTTATTTGAGAGTGTTTTTATTTCTCAAGCACGGTGCTTAAGAGCTTCGAGAGTGTTATCTTACTTGTTACATAATTCTTTGAGTTTAGAGCCAATTTTATTTATATTTTTACAGGTCAAGGATATATACCTATATACATACATAAAAATAAATATTATAAACATGTATATGACTATATATATAATCATATCCATTTACACATTTCTCTTTCTTTCTTTTGTTTTCTTTCTTTATGATGGCCAAGGTTACTTGCTTAAGGGTTGTAATCTCAGTAGGCAACCATCTCCTCTTAAAATAAGGACTATTATAATCATAAAATTCATCAAGTGTTTGTAATTATCTCAGGCACACTTCAAATAATGTGAAGTTTTAGAAGTGGTTTAAAGACATTTTCTACTTAAAGGAAGCTTTTAAATTTCTTAAAGTTTAGTGACATACTAACTAGAAAAGCTTGAGCAACAAAATAAATAAGAATGCCATTATGTTATAACCCAAAGAATAAAATTAGTATCTTTGAGTCCACATTGATATAAATAGATGATGAATGAAAGAGCATAATTTTTACAGAGTAATTCTAATAATAAACATGTTAAGGAATGAATGAGAAAAAGAGAAAATCACTGCTTGAACACAATGGTATAAATTAGTCCAGGTAATATCCACCAACACATGCTAACACAGGTGGGCAGAAGTTTAAGGAGAAATAGGATATTTGCACTGTCTCACAATATGTCCCTCAAAAGTAAGTAGTTTTAATTATAAGTTAAAAAGTAAGTTTACAGTAGTGACACCTGGCTGACCCCACCTGAACCAAGTGGTGAAGGGCAACATCAACAATAATAAAACATGAACATGAGGTGTGCCCTGATACAATGTGATAAGAAAGGCACATTACTTCTGTGGTATTCTTCCCAAAAGTAAATAACTCAATCTAGTCATGAGAAAGCTCCAACCAAAATCAATTAAGATGCATCCTGCAAACTTAGCTGACCAGTGAACTTCAAAAAAAATCTCAGGGTCATTAAAGACAAGGGAAAACTCTAGAACTGTGACAGATTAGAGGGGGTTAAGGGAACATAAATAAATGTATTGTGGGAACATGGATCAGAAAAAGACCATTGTTGGAAAAATTGGTGAAATCTGAACAGTCTATCATTTAGTTAATAGTTTTACACAAAATATAAATTTTAACTCTTTTACTATGAGGAAACTAGTTTAAGGGTGTTAGAGAATGCTATACTATTTTTGCTACTCTCTTATAAGTCTAAAATTATCTCAAAATAAAAAGTTAAAAGATAAAATTAAAATATATTAACTTGAGCTACATACACAGTTTCTGACATACATAGAAAATGACTGAAACTTAAAGTACACACTCAGACTTTTAAATTTAATATTTATTTTTAGATAGAGATTAAAGATGATTGAGATACTAACCCTTTACCTCCACTGACCACCCTTGCCCTTTATTTGTGAGTTTTCTTTTCCTTAAAGTAAAGTTCAACATTTCTTGAAATTCAGTATGCATAAGAATCATCTGCAAAGAACGACAAATTTCTCATTCTTGGGCCACCCCTAGAAATCCCTGGGGCTGAGGAAACAATTTTTAACTAGAAAAACAGGCAATGCTGAGGCACGTGTTCCACAATTCCATTTTGAGGGACATTAACACAAATCTAATTGGAAGGCTGGCTCTGCCCAGTGAATACACTTCATGGATGGATTCGTGACCCATGCAGCACAAGGCAGCTAAGCTACACCCCCACCTCCAGACTCTGAGACACGCTTGCTAACACTTCGTGCATCCAACGTAAGAACAGATAAAATGGCCGAAGGGTGACGAGCGTGAACGAAGAGAGAAAGACAGAAGTGGAGACGGCTTTCGTGCCAGCCACTGCTAAGTCAATTTGAGATCATCCTGTGTAAGCATTTTATCAACTTTAAGAGTTAAATTTCCCGTCTGAGGACATTGGTGGTCCTAGAAGGAAAATTACTTACCCAAGCTCACGCAGGTAGTAAGCGAACAATAGGCGTTCCAGAGTGCTGTAGTTTTTATTTTTTTCTACCATGTTACAATATAGTTATTTTATTAAGGGAATATTCTTAAGTTTTTTTTCAGGGTTTTAGTATGGATAGCATAATGAGACAACTTACGCATTTGTAGATAGGCCTTGTAAATATACTAAAGGTTCTAAATCCTACTAGAGGATTGAGGTCAACTTGGACCTGAAGAGACCTAGTGAACTGAGTTGAAATCAAAAGCCAGGATGCCACCTGATATACAGCATATTCTCCAGACTAGATCATATAGTCAGGCTATGCCTTAGGATTCTTTGCTCCTTTAGTGCAAGGTTTTTAAATTGCTAAGTACCCCAAATCATTCGCTGGCTTCTGTACATTCCCCCCATTTATTGATTTCCAAGCATCTGATCAGATACTGAGAGTCTATGTGAGCATCAGTGTTTTACAATATACAGTTATTATATAAGCCTTCATGAGAATTGTCAGAGCTCTCTCTGTTCTTTTAGTAATTGCAACTCCCTTAGCAAAGAATAATCACATCAACACACACCTGTTGGGAAGAACATGGCAAATCTTTGTTTATATTCTATGTAGTCCAGGCACCATGGAAATGTCTACAACATACAATGCAATGTGAGCTTTGTCCTTTTGTTCTTTCAAAAACATTTTCTTTTTCCTTTCCAATTCTTCTTCTAGTTTCTCTCAAACTAATGTCTCTTTAGATGGTGGTTATGGCAAAAAAACACAAGCACAAACCTATTTGAGGCACTTTAATTATGTGATACCCATTATCTAGGTCTATCTGTCTCATAGTGAAATTAGTATGTAATTGTGTCTTTTCTTGTTGAGAAAACTCAATAAATTATAAGTAGTCTTCTAGGTAGGGGGAAATAAGTTGAATAAAGTTTTGATTTATGGACCCTGTATCAATTTAGAGTAAATGAGATAGGGAGTTTTTATGCCATAGCTTGAGTTAAAGTTATAGTCTTGGTAATATATATTAAAGAACACTATAATTAATGTTAAGAAACCAAGTGGGAAAACAAAACAAAATTTTTATCCCTAAATATGTGGCTATTTGTTTATTTTTGGCTCAAACTACATCTTTGAATCAGTAAAGTCATATTATAAATCCTTTTGAAATGTCATAAAATGTTCTCAGTTTGTAGTTGAAGGACTTTACAGGGACTATGTGAAGTTTGGTACTTCCTTTGTTTAATGATCCACTCGCAGGTTGTTCTGACCCTCCTTGGGAACGAATGAAAGTAGGATGGCATTTTGGGAATGATCCTTCATACTGAAACCTCCTTGAGTGGTAAACTAGGCAAGGCATACTTCAACTGAAAATATCTTTGAAGAGCCGGTCTCGCTTGTCAAATATCATGTGCATCTCTAATGCTGGCTTAATTCTTTCCACTTTTTCTAAAATCTCCATGATAAAGAATATCTATGCATATAGGATCTAATAATGCATTGCAGGAATTTAAAACATATTAAATGCCTGGAAGATAATAAGCAGAGAGGCTTAACAGATTCCTTGTGAACAGAGAAATGTTGTTAAATGGGAGAAAATAGAAAAAATATGATGATCTTGGATACAGGCAGATTATATTTTGTTTCAGTAGTCTTAATTGGGTTGTGAATGATTTGTCATCAAAATTCACAAAATTTTTATAGGGTGCCCATAAGATTCCAGGGGTTACAATTTCTCATTTAGAAATATTTGCTATAAATACTGACGTAGGTCGCACAGCTTCATGTTCTGCTTATTTTCCTGCTGATCACTCTCCCAGCATTGATGGGGGAGACTCCAAATGAGATAACCTTATTGTTAAAAAAAATTGCCTGCTATAAAAGAGAGATATTATAGTTCTGTTACAGGCCATTTGGTAATAATAATAATAAAGCAACAGTGTGGATGGAAACATAGTCATATGTCCACAATTTTTCCCTAATGTCACTACAATAGCAGGAAAAAAAAATAAAGATGTGTTCATTTATAAAAGTTTATAAAAATTTTAAAAATTTACAAAAGGCATATAGAATATTTTCAATTGGAACACATTTATATATGTATTTCTACCTATTCACATAAATCTCTGGGAACAATTCCCTTGAAAATAAGAATGTAGGAAAAAATAAGTTGATATTTATATTTTCCTAGATAGTTTAAATGGATCTTATCTAACATCAAGCTACATGTAAGTTATGAAATGCTGACTATTTCAAGCATTTTGTGTTTATGGAGATAATAGCAAAATTTTGGAATTTCTACTATAACAAATACAGAAATAAATAAGATTTGTACTATTTTCTAAAGACAGATTTAATGTGATTAATCCTTCCTCCTCTCACTTATCTTAAATGGAGCATCATCTCTTTGTAAGGTATAGGTAAGGTTTTCACATACACAAAGGTGAAATCAACATACTGTTCACGTGATCATTCATGTACATGTAGGCTGAAGTTTTAAAAACTAATTCTTATATGAAAGAAACAGATTAAAAGCATCCGAGTTGGATGTTCCGATAAGGAAATTCTCATTTCCTTACTCATTTCATATTCTCATTTTTGCTTCCCTTCCATAAGCCCGACATACGCGCAGGATATTGAATAGGAAACAAGTAAAGGAGAACTCTGAAAGTGGGAAAAATGAGAGCTGGTGCGGAACCCCAGGATTTGAGCTATAGCCCAGAATCAAATTATCTGTGTGTCCTCCCACCTAACAGAGAGTGACCAACCACATCTAGTATTTCTCCACCTATGACATAGTGGCAGAGGTGGTCCAGGTAGGCTGATAATGCTCCCAAATCAAACACTAGTTACAAATAATACCATATGTGAGCGAAAAAAGGAAGTACTTTCCTGAACCACCTGACCGGAAAATCTATCGTTCTGCCAAGATATACCTAGGCTGGAAGACAAGCTGTGCGGAGGAGACCCAGCTAGAGCAGACAGGTTTAAGGACAAGAGCTATCTGTTGAACTAAGAAAAACAGGAAGACAGTTTCTCAGTCCAGCAGCCAAGTGGCACCATCACAGGTCTAAATACAGGCTTCCCCCACTCAAGAAACCGCTGCTGCTCCCACAGGCAGCCCCCACAGAGACCAGCAGCAGCCCCAGCAGCACCAGGTTAGAAAAGGAAACAAAAATAACGCTGTAACGACTGGAAAATCAAGCTGCCATTGCAATCACAATCCACAAAAGTAGGACTATATTCTTATACTAAGCCAAGGCAGTGTGAATGCCTACTAACATAAAGGAATTTAATAAGCCATTGCATAATTATAAAAAAGATCAATTCACCACCTAGACATAACAATTCTAAATGTGTACAAAACAAAGATCAGATTTCCAAAATACTTTAAACAAAAACAGATAGAGTTGAATTCACAGGAGTTGGAGATTCCAGTACTGCCATTACAACAATTGATAGAATTATTAGACTGCAAAGCAATAAGTATTTAGGATAACATATTCAACTAATAGGACCTAATTGACACATATAGAACACTCTGTCTAATAATAGCAGAATTCATTTCAGGCCTCTATGGCATACTCAACAAGAGAGATCATGTTGTGAGCCAAAAAACAAGCCTCAACAAATTTCAAAGAACTGAAATAATACAAAGTGTATTTCTGGCCATAAGATCAAACTAGAAACAACAGAACAGAAATTGCACTAATAGAACAAGGGTATTCCCAAAGCAGGGGATAAATAATATAATTTTAAAAATTCAGGGGCCAAAGAGATTTAAAAATGATCCTACTAAATACTACTAAAAAGATACATAGACAAAATTCAACATATCAAACTATGTGAGATGTGGCCAAAAGAGTGCTCTGAGGGAAATTAATAGCAGCAGATGCTCAACATTAGAATTGAGAAAATGTCTCAGATCAATAGCCTCATTTCTATCTATGGAAACTGGAAAAAATTAAGCAAACAAGGCCAAAACAAGTAAAATAAAGAACATAAATAAATATCAGAGCAGATTTCTATAAAATTGAAAATAGGAAACAATGAAAACATCAATAAAACCAAAGTTTCTTTGAGAAAAATCAGTAAAATTAAACTTTTGTAAAACAACTAAAAAATAACAAAGACGACACAATCTCTTATATTGGGAGTAAAATAAGAAATATCACTGCAGATCCCATAGCCATTGAAAAGATAATGAGAAAATAGTATGAACAAATTTATGCTCATGAATTTGGTAACTTAAAACAATTATTTGAAAACCAAAAACTATTTAAAAAATCACTGAAGTAAAATCAACAATCTAAATACTCTTATAACAAGCAAAGAAATTGAATTTGTAATTAAAGCCCCCTGAAAATTAACTACCAGGACCAGATGTTTTAACTAAAGGACAGTCCTAAATATTTAAAGAAAACTAATACCAGTTCTACCAGAAAATAGAAAAAGACACTTCCCAGTTCTTTTTGAGACCAGTTTTACACTGATACCCAAACCAGAAAAAGAGTGTATAAAAAAATACAGGTTGGCATTCCTCATGAATATAGACATAAAAATCATAACAAAATATTATAAAATGGGAATCAGCAATATATAAAATGAACCATTATACACCATGATTGAGGTTTATTCAAGTGATACAACAATAGTTCAACATTACAAAATCCATCATCATAATCAACAAAATCAACCAACTATAAAAGAAAAGCCACATGATTATATTGATTGATGCATAAAAGTAATTTAACAAAAATTAGCACCCATGTATGAGTAGCACCCATGATGAGACCATGTAAAAGGTCTCATCAAACTAGGAATAGAGAACTTCCTCAAATTCATTAAAAAAACATTTACAAAATACCTACAGCTAACATTGTGCTTAAAGACGAAAGACCAATGCTGAGACTGGAAACAAGGTGAAGATGGCTACTCACATTACTCTTTTTCAAAAAGGAGTGAATCCAAAGGAACAAAAAAATGTTCATTTGAATGAACATAAGCACCCCCATGTTCATTGCAGCATTATTTACTGTCACCAAAACGGAAGCGGCGCAAGTGTCCATCAGTAGGTGAGTGGATAAAACAACTATTTTTTAGACAGTGAGACATTTATACAATGAAATACTATTCAGCAGTAGAAAAGAAGAAAGTTTTACTCATTGTGAGAGTATGGATGGACCTGGAGAACATTATGCTAAGAGAAATAACCAGTCAGAGAAAGACAAATACCATATGATTTCACTCTTACGTGGAATCTAATGAACAAACTGAACTAACAAGCAAAATAGAGACAGGCTCACAGATAGAGAGCAGGATGAGAGCTGAGCGGGGCAGGTGGGTAAGGGGTGGAGGGATTGAGCGAAAAGGAAAAAGGTCTCATTGACATGGACAACAGTGCGGTGATCGTGGGAGGGGTGAGGTATAAGGGGGATAAATGGTAATAAAAAATACAATACATAAAAAATTAAAAAAATTTAAAAAATAGTGCTGAATCTTCTATCCAGTGCAATAACGAACAGAATGGAAATAAAAAGCATATAGATGAGAAAGTGAGAAAGTGAAATTATTATATTTGCATATAACATGATTATCTGTGTAAGAAAAAAACCAAGGAGTCTACCAAAAAAAGATGGAACTAATAAGTGGTTCCAGCAAGGTGACAAAACACAAGGTCTGGCACAAATAACTCCCCTTTTTATTATAAAATCTTTTATTACAAAATCATAAGCATGTAATTCTGTAACATAACAATATCACACTCAAGCACACCATATGACATTTTAGGTGAAATGTTCAAATTAAAACTATAAATTATTACACCCATAGTATTACCCAAGCAACCACACTCAAGCAGGTGCTACTTCTGCCAGACCCTGTATATGATGCATATACAACAATTTGTCTTTCTTTATACTAGTGATGAACACACTGATACAAACTAAAAACACAACACTATTAATGACACTCAAAATATGAATTATTTAGTACTTCTATTCTGAAAACTACACAATATTGATAAAAAATAAAAATACTTGAGTAAGCGGAGAAAAATACTGCGTTCATTGATCAGAAGAGTCAATGTAGTAATAATGTCAATGTTGCCTAAATTGATATTCAGGTTTCAAGTAATTCCTATCAAAATACCAGACACTTTTCGTTTATCATACTAATAAGATTGTTCTAAAATTTATATGGAAAATTCCAGAAACATGACCAAAAAAGCTAAAATAATTTTAAAAGAAGAAAAGAATGGGAGAAATGAGTCTACCTGATTTCAACACTTATTATGCAGGTTACATTAATCAAGACTGTGTAGCATTGGCATTCGAATAGACATGTAAGTCAATGGAATAGGAGAAAGAACACAGAAATAGGCCCATACAAACATGCCCAATGACTTTTTTACTAAGATGCTAAGCAACTAAATAAAAGAAAAATAGCCCTTTCAACAAATTGTGCTAGAGCAATTAAATATTCATAGGCTACAAAAAGAAAAACAGTCTTGAACTAAGCTTCACACATTATACAAAAATTGAATCAAAGTGATTCATAGACTTAAATGTAAAACTATAAAACTAATTTTGAAATAATAGAAAAGAAATTTTCTGAATCTAGGTCAAGCCGCAATTTTTCAGACTTGACATCAAAAGCCCAAAACAGAAAAAGGTTTTGCTCAGTGAAAGCCCGCAGGAAGAGGATAAAAAGACAAGCTACATATTAGGGCCAAATAAATAAAACTAAATGCTTGACAAAGGACTAATATGTAGAGCACACAAGGAATTTACTGAACTCAGCAGTAAAAACAAACAATCTAGTTAGAATATGGGAAAAAGGCCCGAAGAGACATTTTAATGAAGAGGATATACAGGGTGGGGCAAAAGTAAGTTTACAGCTGCAAGTACATGAAACAGTTTATTTATTAATTCTTATTTATTAATGATTGTATAATTTTCCATATAAACACCTATAAACCTACTTTTGCCCCATTCTGTACTTATAGCAAATAAGCACATTAAAAAATGCTCAACATGATTATCCGCCAGGAAAACGCAAATTAGAAACAATGAGATAGGTTACTCCGTGCCTATTAGAATGGCTATTTTATTTTATTTTTTTAATTTGTTGTTGTTCAGTTACAGTTGTCCCCGTTTTCCCCCGCTACTCTCCCCCGCCCTACCCACATGCCACCCCCCACGTTCAATCGTCCCCGCGCTTGTCTTTGTCCACGGGTCCGTCATACACGTTCCTCACTTGGCCCTTCGCCTTCTTTCCCCTGATGTCTCCCCCTCCTCGCCCCTCTGGTTGTTGTCAGCTGGTTCTTCATTTCCATGTCTCTGGTTTTGGTTTAAAAACAATAGTGACACCAACAACACCAAATATTGGCATGTATGTGGAGACACTGAATCAATCATACTTTTCCTGTGAAAATATAAAATAGTACAAGCACTATGAAAACCAGTTTGGGACTTCCTAAAAAATTAGACCAACAGTTGACTCTTGTGAATTTATCCCATAAAGATAAAAACATGGTCACAACAAAGTCTGTACAGCAAATGTTCATAGCAGCTTTCTTCTTAATAGCAAAAATCTGGAATCAGCCCAATTGTCCTTCAACAGGTGAATCGTTAAACAACAGTAGCACCTACATGTCATGAATACTACACATCAGTAAAAAGGAATGGACAATTGATACACACAGTTTAGATACATCTTCAGAACTGTGCTAAATGAACGAAATCCCAAAGGCTAGGTAAGATGAAATTCTAGAAATGGAGGACAAGCTTAATGCTAGAGGCAAGGATTAGGAATGGGTGGGAAAACACTGGAATTGGGTGTAATTATCGAAGAGCAGGCGGACGGCCCTGGTGGCATTGGCACCGCCTAGTATCTCCACAAAACTGCTTATCATAACGTTGTGTAGCATTTAATACACACACAGGCGAGCACAAGTGGGATGATGGATGTCTGACGTGGGCGAACGGGTTCCCCAACGTCAGCGTCATGGTTGCGCCACTGTGCCATGGTTTTACAGAACGTCACCCACAGAGTTAACAGGACAGAATACAGAAGGGATCTCTCTGTGTTTTTCTTTATTGCACGTGGATCTGTAATCATCTTATTAAAATTTTGTATGATGCTCCAAAGTAAAAGAGGTTTACTATTCCATGTATATCCATATATAGTAAGCACTAATATAGTAAGTACTAAATTAATGATAGAGTACAAAATATGCAATAGTTTGGAATTAAAGGAGGAGTAGAGTTTTTTAATTTTATGAAGAAATACAAGTTGGAAGTAATGAAAATAGTCTCGAGGATACAAAATATAGCACAGGGTATATAGTCAACATAATTGTAAGAAGTATGTATAGTGTCAGGTGGGTACTACATTTTTGGGGGTAATCACTTTGAAAGTTATATAAATGTCTAATCACTATGTTGTACATCTGAAACTGACATAGTATATTGTATGTGAACTGTAATTAATTTTTTTAAGTAAAAACAAAGTTTTTACTTAAAAAAAAATTCAATTAGAGTCTGACATTTAAATGAGAAAAAAGGAAATAGAAATAGCTGCTCCAAATTTGAAGGCAGACGAAAGCCATGTCTTTGACATCCACAGTTTCGTGTATTTGCAAAATTAATACTGGAAGAACATTTGTGACCTAGTATCACACACTGATGCATCAGGTACAAGGTAGATGGATTAAGCAGAGGAGTAAACAGAATAAAATAATGAAAGACTGTTAGGAAACGAAAACACGCCTGAGGCAGTGAGTAATCTGCAATGTACTGAAATAATACTGTTTCTTAGTGATGATATCAAAGCCATCTATCACTGCGATTACTTATAATATTCCGAAATGCTGCATCACAGCCGTCCAAGAGCTGCAGCGTGTTTGGCTGCCCCACAGCGGTATCGCAGTTTTAATTAACATTTGGGGAGCAGCAGATCAGTTCAGCAGCCTTTCTCATTTAATTGATAGCCTTTTGAAAATCAGGCTGCTTGTTTCACACATGGACCATTGCTTACCACCTTATTTGGATGACTGGCTATTAAATCTCATCTGTAACCATCATGAAGCTGAATACACATCACTTCTCTTTTGAATTACATTTCAAGGAATGAGTTCAAACCCTGAAGGAGTCATGTTTTGTAATGGAAAACTAGAGAATAAGTATTTTTCTATTTATTTTGAGTCTCGATGGAAACAATTTAGAGAGTATTCTATCTTTCACACTGGTTTAATGTTTAAATAGGCACACAGTACATTTTATAGATGTTAACACCAATATGTGAGTTAGAAATATTGAAACAATAATTCCATGGATGTGATTTCAGACAGGTGGATACTGTTGGCTTCTTATTAAACATCATTCTCATCTTCCTCCGTCGTAACAGTCCCAAAGTTCTTCAGATATTTGCCTCTCCAACAACTTTGTGAATCTCATTTAGAAGACATTGAGCTTATTCACAGCTTCATTGAATAGGCTGAAGAAATCCGAATAACTATCTTTTTTTCTATATTTGAATCAAGAATGGCTGCCCTGGCTGGTGTGGCTCAGTGGATTGAGCGCCAGCCTGGGAACCAAAGGGTCGCAGATTCAATTCCCAGGCAGGGCACAAGCCTGGGTTGCTGGCCAGGTTCCCCAGTAGAGGGCCCTCGAGAGGCAACCATGCATTGATGTTTCCCTCTCCCTCTCTCTAAAAATAAATAAATAAAATCTTAAAAAAAAGAAAAAAAAGAACATCCTGTGATGTAATACAGGCCAGTAAAATACTAGGAGAAGGTTACCAAAGCTTCTGGGAAAGTGCCCACCTGTGCTTCCAAGGGGGGAAGTTCCCCTCCAGTATATCACTTTTTATTTTTATTTTTGGCGTTAATAAATTATTAAACAATTATTCATTTATCTTAGGTGTGGTAATGAAGTTGCACACACATATTTTTAAAGTCCTTACTTTTCAGAAGTAGTACCAAAATATTTACCAATGAAATAACATTATGTCTGGGGTTGTTTCAAAGTAATTTTTTAAATCCTTGTTTGTCCTAGGACAGTTGTCCCAATTTTCCCCCCTTTGCCCTCCTCCGCCCAGCTCCGTCCCCACTCCCACAGTCGATCCCCACATGGGTCCTTGATACTTGTTCTTTAACTAATCCCTTCCCCTTCTTCCCACTATCTCCCCCTGTTTCCTCTGGCAGCTCTCAGTCTGTTCCATGTTTCCATGTCTCTAGGTCTGTTTGCTCATTAGTTTATATTGTTCATTAGATTCCTCTTATAAGTGACATCATATGATATATGTCTTTCACCGACTGGCTTATCTCACTTAGCCTACTAGTCACCACTTCCATCCATGCTGTCACAAAGGATAAGGATTCCTTATTCTTTCTTTCTGCTGCATGATATTCCATTGTATAGATGTACCACAGTTTTTTATTCCATTCATGTACTGGTAGGCACTTAGGCTGTTTCCAATATTTGGCTATTATACATAGTATGAACATAGAGGTACATAAGTTATTTTGAATTTGTGTCTTGGGATTCTTAGGGTATATTGCCAACAATGGAATCACTGGGTCAAAAAGCAGTTCTATTTTTAGTTTTTTGAGGAAATTCCGTTCTGTTTTCCACAGTGGCTGCACCAGTCTTCATTCCCCGCAACTGTGCATTAGGGTTCCCTTTTCTCCACAACCTCACCAGCACATATTATTTGTTGATTTGTTAACGATAGCCATTCTGACAGGTGTGAGGTGATATTTCATTGTGGTTTGAATTTGCATCTCTCTGGTGGCATCATCTAGTGATGTTGAACATCTTTCTATATGGCTATTGGCCATCTGTATGTCTTCCTTGGAGAAGTATCTGTTCAGGTTCTTTGCCCATTTTTAATTGGATTGTTTACATTCCTGGTGCTGAATTATATACATTCTTTATATATGTTTGAGATCAAACCCTTGTCTGATGTATTATTGGCAAATATGTTTTCCCATAGAGTTGGTTCCCTTTTCATTTTGCTGATAGTTCCTTTAGCTGTGCAAAAGCCTTTTAACTTGATGTAGTCCCATTTGTTTATTTTTTTTCCTTTATTTCCCTTGTCCTATGAGATATATCAGAAAAAATATCACTACCTGGGATATCTGGAATTTTACTGTCTCTGTTTTCTGCTATGATTGTTATGGTATCACAACGTACATTTAAGTATTTTATCCATTTTGAGTTTATTCTGGTGAATGGTGTAAGTTGGTGACCTAGTTTCATTTTTTGCCACAGAAATACAAAGGATTGTAAGAAATTACTTTGAACAACTATATGCCAAGAAATCAGACAACCTGGCTGAAATGGATAAATTTCAGTTTCTTCCAAAACTGAATCAGAAAGAAGCAGAAAACCTGAATAGACTGATAACAAGTAGCAAAATTGAAGCAGTAATCAAAAAACTACTGGCACAGAAAAGCCCTGGGCTACATGGCTTCACTGGAGAATTTTCCAAACATTCAAAAAAGAACTAACATCTATCCTTCTCAAACTACTCCAAAAAATTCAAGAAGAGGGAAGATGCCCAAACTCTGTTTAGAAACCCAGTATTATCCTAATTCCCAAACCAGGTAAAGATACAATAAATAAAGATAATTACAGGCCCATATCTCTGATGAACATAGATGCTAAAATCCTCTACAAAATACTAGCAAACTAGATCCAGAAATCTATTTAAACACATCATTCCCTGTGATCAAATGGGATTTATTCCAGGGATGCAAGGATGGTATAATATTCACAAAAAAAAAAATGTGATGCATCACATAAAAATGAAAGACAAAAATCATGATCATACCAACAGATGCAGAAAAAGCATTTGATAAAATCCAGCACCCATTTATGATAGGAAATACTCAGCAAGTTGGAAACAGAGGGATCATACCTCAACATACTAAAGGCCATATATGAAAAACGTACTGTCACATCATACTCAATGAGCAAAAACTAAAAGTGTTTCCCTTAAGATCAGGAGCAAAACAAGCATGTCTGCTTTCACCACTCTTATTCAACATGGTATTGGAGGTCCTAGCCACAGTGATCAGACAAGAAGAAATAAAAGGCATCCAAATTGGAAAGGAGGAAATAAAATTGTCATTATTTGCAGACAGCATAACATACATAGAAAACTGTCTAGGATCCACCAAAAAACTACTCGACCTAGTAAGTGAATTCATCAAAGTAGCAGGATACAAAGTCATATTTAGAAATGGATGACATTTTTGTACACCAACAATGAGCTATCAGAAGGAGAACTATAACAAAACCCCACTACTAAAGCAACCAAAAATAAAGTACCTAGGAAAAGTTAACCAAGAAAGTAAAAGATCTATACTCAGAAAACTAGAAATCACTGAAGAAGGAAATTGAGGAAGATACAAATAAATGGAAGCATATACACTGTTCATGGACTGAAAGAGTTAACATCATTAAAATGCCCATACTATCCAAAGCAATCTATAGATTCAACACAATTCCCATGAAAAAAATGACTTATTTCACAGATCCAGAACAAATACTTCAAAAATTTATATAGAACCAAAAAAGACCCTGAATAGCCACAGCAATCTTGAGAATGAAGAGTAAAGTTGGAGGGATCACAATACCTGATATCAAAGTATACTACAAAGCCATGGTAATCAGAACAGTCTGATATTGGCATAAGAAGAAACACATAGATCAGTGGAACAGAATAGAGAGCCCAGAAATAAACCCATGTCTCTATGATCAATTAATATTGACAAATGGGCACAAGCATACAATGGAGTAAAGATAGCCTCTTCAATAAATGGTGTTCACAGAACTGGATTGGTACATACAAAAAGAAGTACAAGGTCTGCTCAGAAGGTATCCAGCCATGTAATATGAAAAATAGATATTTATTGAAGAAGATACAAGATACAAGAAACATTGTACATAGAGCAATGATGTCCTAGTGCTCTTTAAAATAGGTACCTTGGGACCTCACACAGTTCTCCCAATCACCATCAGCTGCTCTGTCATATTTCCTCTAATCTCATTGATGGTCTGAAATCTCTTCCCTTTCAAAGGTGATTTTAGTTTTGTGAAAAGTCAGAAATCGTAGGGCACCAGGTCTGGGTTATAGGAGGACTAAGTCACCTGGGTGATTTGATATTTTGCCAAAAAACTCTGCATGAGACGTGATGCATGAGCACGTGTGTTGTTGTGATGAATCTGCCAATCACCAGCTGCCCATAGCTGCGGCCTTCTGAGTCATCTGAATAGTTTCTGCAGAGGAATGTTCAAGCTTAACACAAAATTTGATGCATATTCGTCACTCTACTCACTCAGTCATTTTGAATATGAGGGCTACACAGTACATATGCTCACTCAGTGGTGTCTGCTGCCCCCACTAACTAGTACAGTGAAATCACCGTTGTTCACACATGCACATTCCAGTCTGCTCTCCTTGGTTGCCCAATTACATCAATGTTGCACAAAACATTCTCATTATATTAACAATGGATGGACTTTTTCCAGACAGACTTTGTATATCAGTTTTATATTGAATCAGTAAAAAGGCTTTACTGTCTCCTATTTAAGGTGTTCTGTAATCCACTATGGAAAGTACTTTAAGGACATAAATGTGAAATTCCACTGATAGATCAAAGGTATAGGTTGATAATTAATCATTCACTTTAGCAATATGGGGATCACTGAGGACCTTGGTAACATCAATTTCCACTGATATTAGAAACAAAAGCTCATTTGGAGAGAGTTCAAAAAAATAGGAAAGGAGAAAATTACAGACAATTGGAAACAACAAAGTGTCCATCAACAGATGAATGAGTAAATGAAATATAATATAAAGTTGAGTATTATTATTCAGCTATAAAAAGGAATGAAGTTCTGATACATGCTGTACCAGTGTATGAACCTCAGATATATTAAGTGAAAGAAACCAGATGTGAAAGAATAAATATTGTATGATTTCTCTTTATAAAATATTTTGAATATGAAAATTCATTTTGGGGTTACCAAGAACTGGAGAGAGTGGGAAATAGGGAGTTGGTTATTGGTTAATGAACACTGAATTTCTGGTTGAGTTGATGAGACAATTTTGGAGTAGAGAGTGTAAAATACCACTGAAATATACACTTTAAAATGATTGTAATGGCAAATTTTAATATATATTATGATATATATTATAATACATAGATTTATAGTACCCCAATAAAAGTATTAAAACTAATTTTACCTATGAGCATAGACACTACTTTCAAAGAATTTTCTATAAAACATGTAGAGATTTTAAATGCTAATTGGATAAACAAGTGCGAGAAAAACAATCTGGAAACTGTAAAAGTAAAAAAAGCCTTGTGATTATCATAATTAATGACACTTAGGGACAGAAACAAATCATCAATAATAACATTTTAAAATGCAATGGGAAAATTTTTCAAGATAAACTGAAAGAAAACTGAGGGATGAAAAGAATATCCCAAATAAAGACTTTCATTGCAAATCAAGATTGGAAAGAGATACTTTTTCAAAAGAACGCAATGGGCTCTTTGGAAGTAATGAAGAGGTGGGTCCAATGGTATCACATACACACCAGCACGAAGGCCAAGAGGTGTACAATGCACATTCAATCATTCCATAGACCCTATTGACAAGCATTTTTATGTGGAGTGAATGTATGATTAGGCTTGCAGTTACTAAAGTAAAAATGGTATGAAAGGTTATGCTATTTAAAATCTCTTCTAGAGGTGAGAAAGCAGTCGCTGATGAAATACTTGCTCAAATCAGCAGTCTGATTCAGATTAATGAATCTACAAAGTAGTCTCCGATTAAATAGTAGGAAGCATCCCCTCTAGTGCATGCTCGGGAATCAGGAAACACACTTTTTAAGGTGTAAAATGCCAATGAATGTACTCATTTAATTTTAAAAATTAAAACTAGGGAAAAAAAAAAGAAAACCTCAGCATGTCCATGTCCCATGATTTCACTAACTTATTTTAGTTTAATACGTTAAACATTTATTGCTTTTGCACAGAGAATCATTGACTGTTTAATGTACACTTGCCACTCTTACCATCTCATGTTTCTCTCATTCAAATTAGAGCTGGTAAAGGGGAGAGGGTTAAACTAGATGACTTTACTCTCCCTCACATTTTCTCCTCTTAAATTGTAATATCATCCTTTCTTGTCTGAAAGGGTTTTAAGTGAATTGAATAAGAATATGTACATCAGGGAAATTGTGTTTTCTTAATGGCAAAAGGAACTATGCTTTTGCTTTTTAGCAAAACACTTGCATTATTATTTCTGCATATACTTTTACCACTACTAACATTAAAAAATATTGCTATCATTAGCCTATCTAATATTTTTCATTTTTATTTGACCATGTGTGTTTACGTATGCTGCATTGATCAATTATCATTCAACATTTAGAGATGGGGGAACCAAGAATTAAGGAGCATAAATAGTACGTCAGCACCACACGCCCTGTGGTCGGCACTCTCCCTGTACACCAACCTCTTCTACCGCCATTATGGAGGCCTACTGTGGCCACATTTTACTCATTTTATTCACTCCCTAATAAATCATTTATGTGTTTAGGTAGTGGTGTTAATGACAATGGTTAACACTTTCACAGTGCTTTAAAATAATTTACAGAGGAAATTACATTTATAATCACTTGTAAATATCTACAAACTCTCAAGGGACTGATTTATTTGGCCTCTGACTTTGAAAGTAAGCAACTGAAACTTAGAGGGATAAAATGACTTGAAAAATGCCAGACAGCTGCTCTATGATGGTTATTCTATGAACCTAGGTGTTCTCAATTGTAAGATTATTCTCATTATATTTCACCCCATTCACTGGCCTTACTGAGCCCTGTAGCCCAAAGTATTCCACTCTTCTCCTGCCTCCTTTATTTACCTAATTAATGTGTATTGAATTTAGGTTTTGATTTATTTTAGGCATTTTTTAAAAACTATAGGAAGCTAGCCAAATTAATGAGAGCTTTAGGATTAAAGGGTTTACATTCTTTGGAAGCTTGACTCTTCCACATCTGTTCCAAAACTTACATGGCTGAAATGTATTTTTAGTATTAATTGCCAATGGATAGTTTTACATAGTCATGGAGGCACCATTCTAACCAGGAGAACCATACATTTTAAAACAAATTAAGCACTTAAAAATGGAATTTCATTTCAATCAATAAAAACTAAGATGATTGTTATTTTCTACTATAAGTTATTTCCCCTGGGGCCAAAAAAGTGCCTCTTGGGGAACAATACGAGCTTTTTTCCTGACCTCCTGGTCTTTTAACGATGCCAGTGCCTCTTAAACTGGCTTGCTCCCTGTGTCCAGAGAAAACAGAAGACAGCCTTGGCACCGCAGAGCGATGCTTCCTCAGTATTCATGAACGTGGAATGGAAGCCCCCGATTTTCGCAATCAAGTTGCCTGAGACTTGAAGAGCCCAAGGCCTTCCCTTTAATCAGCTGTGGCACACACTGCACCCTGAACTCAAATTAGTCCTGTAACAGCACTAATCAAGGCAGAATAAAGCCCAGGGAATTCTCCTTGGCCCAATTTACCTCCCCACAGCCACGGGGAAGGTTGCTACATCAATCAAGTCTCCTAATGAAAAGGTAATTATTTCTTGATTTCTCTGGAGCAGATGCAATGAGAGCAAGGTTGCTTCTACTGGGAGTCCCTACTGTGTTGCCAAACAGTAGCGGTTATCTTAGAAGACAGAAGTAATTACTTGCAAGATGTTCTTGTCTTTTTAGGTAGGGCTGAGTGCTAGTCATTAAGATTCACCTGGCATTTGAGCAAATGCTATGGGCCAAGCACAATGCTAGATATCTTTATGTGCGTTTTGTAATTTATGGCATTTAAACTTTAGACATATGGGCATGCACACCTGTGTGCAGGTGACTATTAACCTGTGAAGTATAGATCATTCTCATATTAAAGTAAGGATACAGGTTCAGTGAGCCAGTGACGTGGCCAAGGACACAGAGCTTCTCAGTGGCGCGGAAGCATTTCAAACATGTGTTACCACCTCCCATGCTATTTCCAGCACCTTTTCATCATGAGCTTGGTGGTTTGCAAAGCCTCTTTCTAATGCATAGCACACACATTCATATATACACCACAACTGCTTGACATTGTCATTTAAGGGCTTATGACAGCAGTTCCAACCTTCTCTTTTCCCTAATTTGGGTCACTGTTTGGAGATGGAAGGTTCACCCTGGGTTTTAGCTTGAGGAGCTGCTGAGAGACATATAAACAAAGCATTAAAAGGATGCCTATATTATCCTTTCAACTTTGATTTAACTCCTGATTTCCCATAGTCAGATATTATGAAACATGTGAAATCTAGCAATTGGCTAAATTCGGCATTTCTGTTCTTGATATTATCTGTGAGAAAATGCACATTACATACTTTGTCTAACCTTTGAGTTAGTGACAGACTATTTTGCCTAACATGTGTCTAGTTTTGTTTGTTGTTTTTTTTTAAGATTTTATTTATTTACTTTTAGAGAGGTGAAGGTAGGGAGAAAGAGTGAGAAACATCAATGTGTGGTTGCCTCTCGCTCACCCCCTACTGGGGACCTGGCTCACAAGCCAGACATATACCTTAGACTGGGAATCAAACCAGTGACCCTTTGGTTCACAGGCTGTCACTCAATCCACTGAGCTACAACCAGCCAGAGATAAAATGTGTCTAGGTTTGCAGAAGGTAGGAAAATGACTAGAACCAAGACATTGTTAGTGTCAGAGAAGACAAAAGATGAGAATTTCTGAGATAATATGTATAAATTAGGTTAGAAGTTATACATTCTCTCTTGTTTAAAGAGAAATTGGATTGCTACATATTCAGTTGATCAATACGTTCATGAAAGCACAGAATGAGCATTCACAGATTCTAGATCAGGGTTTCTCAACCTCAGTGCTACTAATATTTTGTAAAACATAATACTCTGTTGTGCTGTTTTATGCATTGTAAGATGTTTTGAACAATTCCAGTGCTCTACCCCGTAGATGCCAGTAGCACCCTCAACCAGTTACGATAACGAAAAATGATTCGACATTGCCAAGTATCCTCTGCTGGGTAAAATCACCCCCAGTTGAGAACCACTGTCCTAGTGATTAGCTCTTTAGTCCAGATCCATCCATTTATAGCTAGACCATAAATTAACTAAGTATCCTCGTTATTCCATTTAACATAGTGATAATGTTAACTGTAGTAATTGCTTTGATAAGCTACCTAGATCCTTCTTCAGGAGTGAAGGATTTATTTTCCCACATGCTGAATATACTCCTTGTTATCAAACAACACTACAAAATCATAGTTATTAAAACAGCATGACACTAACTCAAGAAAACGACTCATAGATCAATAGAACAGAATTGAGAGTACAGAAATAAACCCCACTTTTATGGTCAATTAATTTATGACAAGGAAGGCAAGAGTATGCAGTGGGGTAATGAATGTCTCTTCAGTAAATTGTAGTGGGCAAACTGGGTGGACAACTTTCTTTCATCATATAAAGAAATCAACTTATGATGGATTAAATACTTAACTATAAAAAATGAAACTCCTAGAAGAAAACATAGGGAATGAAGTCTTTGACATTGGTCTTAGCAATGTTTTTCTGAATATATCTCTCTGGATGAGGACAACAAAAGCAGAAATAAACAACTAGGACCACATCAAACTAAAAAGCATTTGTGCAGTGAAGGAAATCATGAAAAGACAACCTAATGAATGGGAGGATATATTTGCAAGTGGCATACCCAATAAATGGTCCATATCCAAAATATATAGAGACCTCTTACAACTCACTTCTAAAAGTAAATAAATAAAACTAACCAGGCAATCCAATTTAAAAATGGGCAGAAGATCTGAGTAGACAGTTCTCCAAAGAGGATATACAGAAGGCCACCAGATTTATTAAAAGATGCTCAACACCACTAAATATCAGGGAAATGCAAATCAAAATTACAATAAGACACCACTTCACACCTGTCAGAATGGTAATTTTCAAAAAGTCAACAAATTACAAGTGTTGGCGAGGTCTGTAGAAAAATAGGAGTCCTTGTGCACTCTTGATAGGATTGTAAAATGTTACAGCTACTGTAGAAAACAATATGGAGGTTCCTCAAAAAAATTAAAAATACAAATGTCATATTACCTAGAAATTTCACTTCTGGGCATTTATCCAAAAAAAAACAAAAGCATTAATTCAAAAAGGTATGTGCACATGTATGGTCATTGCAGCATTGTTTGCAATAGCCAAGATATAGAAGCAACCTAGACAACCTAGGTGTCTATCAATAAACGGAGTACTATTCAACCGTAAAGGAGAATGCAATCTTGCCATTTTGACAACATGTATAGACATAGAGGGTATTATGGTAAGTGAAATAAGTCAGACAAAAGCAAATACTGTATGATTTCACTTATATGTAGAATCTTAAAAAAAAAAAAAGCAGAACAAATAAACAAAACAAAAAGAGAAAAGAAGCTCATAGCTACAGAGAACAAAAGATGGTTGCCAGGGGGTGGGGCTGGGAGGAGGAGGGGCGAAGGTGAAGGAATGGAATGCGCAGCGCAGGGGATGTGGTCAGCAGGGTCGTAATAATTTTGTGTTGTGACAGTTGATTGCTGGACATGTTGTGGAAATCGCATCATAAGTTATATAAATGTAGAACCACTGTGTTGTATATCTAAAACTAATATAACATTGTATGCTTGCTATACCTTAACGAACAAACAAAAAAACACTGTGGAGACTTGGGAGGGAAAGAGGAGAAAAGGACCGAATCTGGAAACCAGTTACAGGGGTTAACTTTGAAATGGCAAAAGGACATCTCTTTAACTAAAATACGCCAGGGTAAATAAGGGGGAGAAATAATAATTGATGAAAGGATTTGATGCCAGTTTACCTCTGTTTTTCCTCTTACATGTGAATGTTTGTTAAAACCACCGAAAATAATTCTGAAGTGTTTCCCAGTGACACAGCACCTACTTAGACATTACTTTTTCCTTTAAACAGACTGTCAGAGAATCCAACTGAGCAAATGCAGACACTAGGAGAAAACCTCATTCTTCAAATAAATGGCATGTCCTGTGGGGCCTTAGAATTTCAGAGCAACGAATGGGTAAATTGAGTATGTTAGTGAGCTAGTTGAGGCTTTTCTTATGGAAGCGTAATTGAGCCACAATACAAGTGGGTTTACGTTCATTATCCATTTCACTCTCCAGTGTGGTCCAGCCACAATGAAGTGCTGTTGAGAGGCTTTCTGAGTTGAGATTAAAAGTTCCCTAGCGTCAGAGAGAAACATTTGGTTGCATCGTTAGAAACAATCAATCACCCGTGAGATTCTCCACTAAGAAACACCTATCGAATTTAATCTAACCTTTTAATTGGAGTTTAGCCTCTCTATACTCATATAACACAACAATGAGAGGTGAGAGGAGGCTATGCTGATGATCCAAAGCATACATTAAAAAACACATTTCTCATGCACGTAGTTGATATCCCTCATAAAACTGAGATTGTACATAAGCATTATATAAAATGGATATAATTTAAATGCATAATAATTAACCTGCAAAATAATTAGCATTTTAATTATCCAAATTGTCTCAGCTTTCTATAAAAATAAGCATTCACAGAAATGGATGTGCACATGTTATATTTCCCCGTGAATCATTAGACGTGGCTAAATAACTCTGAATTATGTAAACAGGCTTTGAGAATCAGTCTTTACCCTGATAACCCTACGGGATGCAAATGTCAGAAAAGAATAGCAGACCTTATTTTTGTGCATCTGTTTGGTTTTATTTGTTCATGGTTTACTATTTTTGCTGGATATCTGTCATATTTCATTTATTCTATAGGATCTGATTGATCCTTTCAGATGCTTTCTGCTAAAAAATAATAGAAGTAATCTGATTACAATTAAGTAATAAAGAAATTAATTTTCATTTTTATTTTTTGATGTTAGAGAGAGGAAGGGAGTAGGGAGAGAGAAAGAGAGAAATATCAATTTGTTGTTCTGCTTCTTGATACATTCATTGGTTGCTTCTCGTATGTGTCCTCACTGGGATTGAACCTGCAACCTTGATATATTTGGGACAATGCTCTAACCAACTGAGCTACTGGCCAGGGAAAAATTAATTTTCTTACACAATAAGATCAATAGTGCAGGTAACTGTGATGGGTCTTCCGTTCTCTTCCTTTTCGGTTTTATTGACTTTATTCTCTCTCTGTACTGGCCTCTTGCTCAGGACAGTAGCAGTTTTGGCATCATCATCCAGAAATGGCAATGATTAGAGGGATGAGATAGATGTCTTTTAGGAAACAGATCCTACTATTGAATTCTTCTTACATTCTATTGACAAACATTGAAACTCTGGCCATCCTAAGTGAATCACTTCAAAAAGAAAATTATAAACTTAATTTTCATCAATTAATTGGGACATAATTCTAGAGCTGTGAATTTGGGAACTTTTGGTAGAATCTTATGAGAAGGGTGGATAACTGAAAAAAATGGTTCCTAAGGGATACATACTTGTAGACAACTGTGGGAAGCAATGGTGGGTATAGCTCCTACTGTTGGGAAGCTTATAGTCTCAGCTGCTTGCCAAGAGACCACATTACCATAGCATTACCCAACATACTTCCACCCCTTCTTTACTCCTCATTCAATCAATTAATCAATCTTTAAATCATAACCACTAATTATCCTATACATATCTGGAATCCATCTATTTATCTCCATTACCAAAAATTGTTGCTCTTGTATTACTGCAATTGCCTACTAAATGATCAATAGAAATCTATGTCGACTCCCTTTGATCCTTTAAATGAAAAGCAATAAAAAATAGTAGCCATACACAGATGGAGGAGAGAAAATTATGAAGGATAGCAGGATAGAAAGAACCTAGAGAAACTGAGGAATTAAAAGAAACAGAATGTTCTTGGAAAAGTGAAAAATTAGCATGTGTTGGGGGTACAAAGTCAATAATGGAATTTTTGCATTTATATTCAGAAGTTTGCTGGATACAAAATAAATTGATAGCTTTCATATGCAAAATAAACAAGTATATAATGAAAGAAAAAACATTTTATAATAAAACAGAAAAATGATAAAATGCTTAGAAATAAATTTAACTGTAAACTCTTTAAATAAGATCCTTTGGATAGCTAGTCCATCACCTTAAACACTCAATTTAAATTAACAAACTGACAGAGAATGGTTAGAAAAATATAAACGTTATTAAAATAAAGATGTTTATAATGGTTAAAAAAAAAAAAATCCTTCGGCTATATCATCCTAAATAGGTTTTGGCTAGTCTCTCCTTTGGTTGCTGTTATTGTCTTCTGAGCTGCGTTCTCAGCCAAAGCCTCATTCTCCATTTGTAACAGGGCACAGCCAGGGCCCCCCCAAAAGGTATTTGTAATGGGATCCAGAGATTGGGGTGTCCAAGGAAATATATTCTCCCCACCCCAGGGCAGGCTGCCATGGGGGATGGGAGCCTTGAGCAGGGCCATTGAGAGTCATTTTGCATGTCAATAACAGGATACCTTCATTCCTCATATGCAAAGAGGGTTATTTTGCATATCACCAAAGCTAATCAGGAAGATTTCAAAGACTTAAGACAGAATGTAACTGGGAGAGAAGGAGGAGAGACAGGGCCCTGCAGGAGAGACAAAGGGCCACAGACTCTGGGGAACAGTGTGAAGACCACGCGGGAAGAAAGAGGGGAGAAAGGACTCTTGCTAGTGGGCCAGGAGAAGCTGCCACATGGTTATGGATTAAGAGCTGGAGATCGCGGCGACGCAGCGGATGGTGCTGAGACCCGCGAGAGGCCTGCCTGGCCGAGCCCCAGACTTCTGTTCTTTTCCTCCTGAAGGGCGGTACCCCTGACTGGCCTGACTGGGCAAAGGGGGAAAGGCAGGACTGTGTGTGGTAGTAATTGTATTAAAGGGATTTTGAGGTTTAAGGATGGCATTTAGCCATTAATCAAACCTGTATAACTTTTGAATAAATAGTTCCTTTCCTTTTCACCAAACTCTGCCGTTCAGAGCCATAATTCCAAGGGCGGCAGGCAAAGGACCTACAACCAAGGGACCCCAGGGAAGCGGGCGGCCGTTGTTTCGGTAACAGCATCTGGGCAATCCCCGCCCCCCACGGGTCCACTTGTTCGGTAGCACATCCACTGCATCCAGAGGTTCAGCTCTGCTGGTGGCTGGCCGAGTCTGGCCCTTTGTCATGTCCAGTGACCGCTCTGGCTCTGTCCTGACTCCAAGCCAGCTAGTTGGCCCCACTTAACAGTTCAGGAAAGTTCACTTGATAGCTCGGAGATGTCTGATCTCATGGGGAAAAGAATCACAAGCTTGGGTGTCTTCTAATCCGGACTCTGTCCCCTGCCATCTGAGTTATCATTAAATAAGCCATTTTTATCTCTCAGACCTCACAGAAGCCGTGTGTCTGAAAAACAGACATTAAAGTTCCTTATTTCAGGTGTAGATTACATGATATTATGCACTGAGAAGTAGAGATTTTGGAAATTATGGTTTGTTCAATTGTTTTTCATATTTTTTACTTTTGTTTCAACTATAAAGCACTGACAACACTGAACTAATGAACATTGAACAATTATTTCTTAAGGGAACACCGCTTTCTATCAGCTTCTGATAACATTTTCATCAACTGATCAACATGGACCTAATTTTATGTCTTTTTTTGTTTAAAGACACCTGGTCACAATGTTGACCGATTAACTGAGCTCGAGGCCCACAGCCCCTGAAGGAGGCTTCCCCAGTTCTCCCAGCTTCTCCCTGGGCCCATTCTGGCTCCCTGTGCTCAGAGCCCTTAGACAGCAGGGCAGCACCATGCTGTGGGGCCATTGTAAACAGTGAAATCACAACAAAAAGCATAAAAGTGAAAAAAAAGGTGGTACCAGATAGATGACAACAAGGAATCTTGTTTGTAGTATGAAAGCTAAAGCAAGACGGGTCGTCACCCTTCCTGCAACAGCAGGAACGTGCGTGTTGGGTGACTCAGCATTTTTGCAACTCTGCATATTTTTGTGAATTGTGAAATTGCCCTGAGTATTAACTTGGGGGTTACCAGTTATGGCCTATAGACTGGTAATTTGCAAATATGGGATTCATAAATAATGAGAATGGACTGTAATTGTAGGTTAGAAGCAGGTAATGTTCCCCTACCAAGGACAGGGCCCAGCATTTTTGCCTTCTCTTGATTTAGACTCCTGTTTGGGCCCAATACCTGGTCTTCTTTCTTTTATTGATGTACTCCTCAGGGTTCTCCAAAGAAACAGAACCATTCGGGTTTGCACATGTACGTATATGGATGCATGTTTATGTATGTAGAGAGACTGGTTTATTATCAGAAATTGTCTTACATAATTATGGAGCCTGAGAAGTCCCAAAATCTGCAGGTGTTAAGCTAGCAACCCAGAGATCTAGGAGAGAAAATGGTGAAATTCCAGTCTAAACACTGGCAGGCTTGAGACCAAATGGAAGCCAGTGTTTCGGCTGAAGTCTGAGGGCAGGGAAAGACCCGTCTCCCAGCTCAACAGGCAGGCAGCGGGAATTCCTCACCCCTCTCTGGAGGGTCAGCCTTTTTGTCCTGCTCAGGTCTTCAGCTAATTGGATGCCCCCGCCTCCTCCCACCATGAGGGAGGACAATCCGCTCTACTCATTCTACCAATTCAAACGTTTATCATCAGAAAAACACCCTCGCAGCCATGCCCAAAGTAACGTTTGACAATATACCTGGGCACCTCATGACCTCCTCAAGTTGCCATAGAAGCTAACCATCACGGTTGTTTATTATATATTTGTGTCATCTCTTTCTGTACGTCTGTTGTAAAATAATATAGATCGCATATAGGCACATTATAAAACTTAAAACACTCCGTGATCCTCCCAGAATCCCGTGTGGTAATCATCTTTCCTTTGGTTTCGTCACCTTCCCCTAGACACAGGGTAGAGCTTGGCTGTTCGCACTCAAACGCTCTGTAATTGTTGGAGGCTCTGCCTCCTCATGCTCACCTGACCCTAAGAATCCAAAAGGCTAAAAAAGAGTGACATTTTATTGAGTGCTCACTATAAGACCCACACCCCTCAAACAATGTCTCATTCAATTCTTTTAGCTGTGCTTTGTTTTGGGTATAATTAGCAGCACAATTTGTAAGATGAGGGTTTTTGAGATATGGAGAAAATTGGTCACTAACGCCCAGATATTCCTCTGGGCGAGCACTCTATCCTGTACTAAAACACGCCCATTCTAACTGCAAAGATTGTGTTTTAACTGCTCTGCTGTGCAGCTTCCGGCTGGCTAGTCCTATTTTAGCCTGGTCTTTTCCATCAGGAGAAGAAATAAAACAAATTGAAAATATTAATATTGGAAATATAGCAAAGGATTAGCTCATGTATTTAAGGAGCCTGTAGAGGTACTTAGTTTTCCAGGACATAGGACCAGTGGTTTACTTTTATCCAGCTTCTATGGAAAATTCCAAGTTTAGCTTGGAAATGAAACAGTTTTCAAGTCCAAAAAATTATTTGGTTCCCAATCTGATGTACTCTGGTGTGATTTTGGTGCCTTTCAAAGAGATAACAAACATGATCTATAACTGCCATGCCAATTTAAGCCAAATTACCTCTACCCTTTTGCATTTTTTCTGTGAAACTCTAATTTAGCTTGAGAAGTCAAGTTTCTTTAACTGGAATAATTTTTGTTGGTTTTTTTTCATTTTTAGTATTTTGTTAAACTGTGAAATACATTTAGTTTTCATTTTAAATATATGTAGTAGAGACATTCTACTCTTCTTCAAGTCATAAATGACTAAAAGTGTAATTCTAAAATAGTAGAGAGAAATACATCAACCAAGCAATGTACCATGAGAAAATTAATGGACTGAGGAACTTAAAATGTAAGCTATTTCTTTAACTTATCTTTCATTCTAAAGGAGGGGTGGTGAGTGCTGCCCAGAGGTCAAATGCGCAGCAAAAGAATAAATCACAATATCGGGAGACTGAGAGTAATTGTGAAGAGTGGCATGGTTGTCTGTGGCTTCTGATGCTTCTGTGTAAATATTCATACCTTCCTTGTTACGATTCTAACACCCTTAAAGATGCAGTCTCCTACCTACTTCTATCCAATCTTGCCTGCAGTTTGACTCCCACACAAACTCTTGTCAATTGTAATGAATGTTGTCCGGACCCTTGAAATGTACCTTATTTCTTTTGTGTCTCTGGTAAGCATGTCTTTTTTTTTTTAAGTTTTCCAAAACATATCTTTTATTACAGCCTACTCTAAGTCAGATACAACTTTCCCTGTAAATGTGCCTGTTCATTAAAATTTTGGTCTCCTAAATAGACATAATGAACAATTAGGAAAATTATTCTTCCAGAAATTTGCCCTTGAGAATCTTATTACCATCTTTGAAAAATAACAGAAATGTTCTACTAAGGAATGCTGATTTTTTTTCCCTCTTTCTATGAGTTACCACCCAGTGAGGGGTAACTGGCCTCACTGATTGGACCAGACCTTGAAGTGGTTATTTGTTTTATTTTAGAGTTCATTGACCCTCATATTTTCTTCTTTTATCTTAGAGTGTGAATTTTTCCTAAATTATTGTTGTTGTTTTCAATTTATTAATTTATTCAACAACTCCTTATTGAGAGACTTCTATGTGCAAGCATTGTTTTAGGTGCTAAGGGCACAGGTGTGAACAAGGCCAACAAAACTCCTTGCCTTAGGGATTTAACATTCAAGTGATTGCAGATACACACCAATGCAGGCCAATGTTAATGTAAATTGGGAAGTTCAGAGAAGAGAGTGGTGACTAAAAGAACCAAAAGATTAGACTGCAGCTTGGGCTAAGGAAATTTCTGGAACCAGCAACTAAAAAAATGACCAAGCGGCTCTTTATTTTTTTCTTTTGTTCGTCTCTAAGAGTTTAATTTATTTTTCCTGCATTCTCTTTCTCTGAAGACTGGATTTTTGTGTGCCCTGTACTACTCATATGATCCAGAAATAATGTCTTCCTTGCTCCCCATTCCGAGAGAAAGTTCTGTGATTACACTACCTTGGTCAGCTCTTGACTCATGGGTCATCAACTGTAGCTGGGTCTGAGACCGTGACTACTTCTGCAAAGTGGGGGCCACCACTATAACCTCATGAATGGGAGGAGGTTTTTTTGAAACTGGTGAAACTTCAGAGAGCTCTGAAGTCTCTTGGTCTACCTTATAGTTTCCTTATGGGCACAGGATTTATGTCTATTCTGGCTCCCCCTCTGCGTGATTAGCAGGTAAAAACAACTTCCCCTTGGGAAATGAACTCTTGAATTGCACCCACTTGTCTACTCATATTTTTAAAAACTGAAGGCAATATAAGGGACTGTTTTTAGTTGGGAAATGACTTTGTAAGACTTAAAGCAATGAAAGCGATAACAGAAATATGAATTGGTTTAACAATGAAAAATTATTTTGAATATGTATTTATAAACAATATAAAGACAAAATAAAAAAGTAAAAGCTATGTCCAAATGACTTAAATATATCTAGCTACTTTGAGCTTCCATTTATTTATCTATAAAACATTCATTATGTGATACATATTTATTTGACACTTTTTATGGGAAGTTGTCCAGGTGCTGAGAAAACATATTTTCTTGCACCCTTGACAGTGTTTTTCTGAGGATCAGAAGAAAATAAATATAAATAAAATAAAATAATGAATGTAGTTTATAAAGTACCAAAAAATGGAAGAGGTTACAGTTAAACAAGATAATGTTTTTAAAAGACAATAGCACTTTCTAAAGTAAGGCTATGTCTGCCATGTATTTGTCAGGCTTTCTGGGAGATTGCAGACAAGGTCTGTGGTGGTACCAGTTAGTCAGCTGGTGCAGTCTAAGAGAATGAGAACATGGAATCAATTTTTCCTGCTGCATTTGTTTTGTTCATGGGAATTTTATCATGGAGAGCCTGCGCCATGCTTTGTATCTACATGGCTTGCAGGTTGTCACTGTGGTGTTAACACCTACACGTCACCATCAGTTCTTCCTTGGAGAAAACATGGGAAACAACAGCCTAAGATTTGTGAGTTTGCCCACCTGCAGTAAGAGTCAGGAGGAACCCACAAGGTATTCATTGCTAATTTGAAGTCAATGCATTTGTATTTTCTTTTTAACCCACTGAGTTTATTATTCTTATAAATAACAACAGTTGCTCTAACCTTGTAGTTCTTGGTCTCAGCAAATAACATCTGGACTGTTGCTGCTAAAAATATGTACAGTTTATCACTCCTGAGTGATAAACACAGTCTAACAGTCTAATATTTCAATCAAAAGAGTTGGATTAAATATCACAGCTTGCATAGTTTGATTTGCTAGACTTGAAAGCCTGCGAAATTGCTTTAAATCTGGGCACCATTGCTAATTCCTTACAACATATTGCAAATAGTATTTATTGGATAGAATGTTAGCAAATTAATAATACAAATTCGGTGACAATGATTTTCCCTTTTCCAGATTCTTCATTCTGTCTTATATCTCAGCTACTTCATACTGACTAATCACTGCTTATTCTTTTAGACTCCAGTGCAGTCATACCTTATTGAAATCCTTCCCTGACCCTCTCATTATGGTTCCATTCTTCACCTCATTATCCAAAACACCTAGCTTGCTATAGTTCTTGATTCAGGCAGACAAGGTAGAAATGTTAGTTAAGTAAGTGAATGGGGTTTACAACACTTTGGTAGGAAGAATAATGCCCTCCATCCCAAAATAGCCACACCCTAATCCCCAGAACTATGTGACATTACACAGCAAGAGAGAAATAATGTTTCAGATGGAACGAATCAGCTGACCTTGCAATGGGGGAGGCTATCCTTATGCCAGTGTAACCTCAAGGGTCATATACATCAAAGAGGGAAGGAAGCGTCAGTGTCAGGATGACACTGGAAAAAGCAGGAAAAAGCAAGGAAGCAGATTGCGCTGTAGAGCCCGCAGAGGAAATGCTGCCCTCCCAGCGCGTGGAGTTCAGCCCAGTGAGACCCATTTCACACTTCCGGTCTCCAGCACTAAGTAACACACTTACGTTGTTCGGTGCTCAAATTTGCAATAATTTGCTACAGCAACAATAGGAAACTAGTATAGACACAAGATATAATTATAGGGGCATGGGTTTGTTTCTTCCTTTGTGTACAAATAGGTACATTTTCTACCTCTAATAATGATGTAGTCAAGTACCGGGTCTTTCACGGTCAAAAGAAGCAGTATGTAGTTAAAATACATTGAGTTTAGAAATTAGATGCTCTGGAATCTTCGCTCAGTACAGGGCATAGGTGGCCTTGGCAAGTCACTAAACTACCAAACGTTGTTTAGTGTCGGTAATAACATACACTTGAAACTAAGCAAATGGCTAGAACAGGAACAGAGTCACAGAATGGGGATCACTCTGTATGAAGGGTTATTAGTGGGGAAGGGGGGCAGAATGGGTGAAAATGTACAGGGACTAAGAAGCATAATTGGTAGGTACAAAATAGACAGGGAGAGGTTAAGCATAGTCTAGAATATGGAGAAGCGAAAGAACTTATATGTACAACCCCTGGACATGAACTAAGTGGGCAGGGAATGCTGAAGGGAGGGTTGGTAAAGGGTAGAAGGGGATAAAAGGGAGGGAAAAAAAGGACAACTGTAATAACATAATTAATAAATTATACTTAAAAATAAATAAAAGGTAAAAAAATTATATACACTTCATGGGTTATTGTGAAGATTAAAAATAATATATTTAAAGCATCTGTGATGGGTCACTATCATTTTGTTTAGTGAATGCAACAAGGCATAACCGCTGATGAATGGTAGGGGTTCCAATGTGGTTTCTGGGGGCCGTTAGAACTGACCTTGTTCTTCATGAAGAGGATGGTTTATACAGGTGAATAGAGAGAAGGGGGCTCTCAAGCTTGTGTCGAAGTTATGTCCAGCGTAAGGCACCAGGGACAACTGAGCAGAGCCGCAGTCAGAGCCACCAGGTGGTTACACGTGTGGGTTCCGGAGCCACATTGCTTTCCCCTGACTTCTAGACCTTAGCAGTTTAGGGCCACTAATCCCTTTATGCTACTGTGTACTTTGCTGTAAAAGGAAAGGTATCTCTGGGAATTTGTCATGTAAAAGTGCCTCAAGCACCTGGACTAGAGCATTTATATGTGCTCAATAAAACATTAGCTACTGTTGGTATCACTTACTGCATGTATACAGGGTATGAATGAGAGGATGGTGTTCTAGGATGCTTTTCAGCCAAGCTAACTGGAGCAGAAGCCTCTCTAAATTCCCAGGAAAAAAAAAAATGTCTCTAATGGAGAAATGTTATGTATTCTTATGAGTGTGGGCAAGAGAGCTCAATTAGAATTTAAGTTCAATGAGGTTAGAAATTATATTCTGCTGTTTTTGTAGTTCACCAATTAATCCCCAAACTTAGCCCAATGTGGGCTCCACAGAGGCACTCTAAACATCTGTCGATTAAATGTATCTGTCCAAAATCCAGGCTAGAGCGTGCAGTGGTTTACCGGTCCTACTAAAAAAAAGAAAAGCTGGAACGTAACCAACCCGAGTGAAATACTTGAAGTCCGCTGAATCGAGACAGGTAAGGCATGGCCTACGTCACTCAGGGGTAGGGGTCCACACCGCTCCATAGCCTGTCTGTGTGATTTCGGGTGACTCATTCAAGTTCACTTCAGATGCTGCCTTTAGAAAATGAGAAATCTGTGAGTTCTATTATGTTCTGTTCTATTATTTTTTTTTAATTTTATCAAACAGTAATAATAGTACTAACATAATCTTGATTATGTAAACCCTGGTTCAGATCATACTCCTGCGTCCTATCAATACTTTCATGACGGACCCGTCATATTGGCTGGGAGTTATCACTACACATTGAACATATAAGTAGAGCAATGACACTGGTGCTGACGCCTGCCAGTGTCCAGTGAGCCCCTCCCTTATTCCTCAGCCTCAGCCACGCCCAGGTGCTGCCCTGCATGAGCTAACACATACAAGGCATCATAAACAGCATTGTACAGAAAAATGAGATGCTTTGTTGCGTCTCTCCCATGGCTAACCTCTTCAGCATTCTTCCTATTTAAATAAAATTATCTTGTTTCTCACGTTGGCATTTCCCAGATAGACTCTCTGTCATGTGGCGCTACACAGAGCATTATATCACCACTAATATATCATTTTTTTCATGGGCGATAATACAGAATCAAGGTGTATGGTGAGGAAATATAAATCTTTCTTCCAATGGGTGAGTAAGAATTAAAGAAAGAGTAATGATTCTGTAAGATTGTAGCATAAGAAAAATGAGGCGGGATAGTTAGGCAGTGTTGATTAGAAAGTAGAAAACGATCATTTGTTGCGGTAACTGATTGATGGTCCCCTCCTCCTGCATACAGGGGGGTTATTTGCTCCAGAAGGAAACTGTAGACAAATTCATAATTTATACTATTTATAAATATGCACATGATGAAGTAGCTCATAGTAACAGGGGGACATGAGAGCAAGTATTTTAATGCTTTCTCTGCTGGTTTTAGGATGTCGATGGTACTGCTTTTTAATATCATTAGTAATTTTAATGCTTATCAATTTAATGCTTACATCCTTTTCATAGTAATGGCTGTATGAGACACCATAGGTGCATAAAAAGAATTAGGGAAAGGATTGGAGAAAAGCACTTTCAAGTCGCTGGCAGTGAATTCATTCCCTTAATTCCATAAACTTCACTTTTCACATCCATAAAACATCCTAGTGCACCTTTAGTTGCATCTGGTAATTGTGATATGCTGTGTTTGTATTTACTGAGTTAAAAACTATTTCCTAATTTTCCCTTTATGTGACTTTATGATCTTCTTTTCATATCTAAATAGATTATTTATATATTAGATTAATAGATTGTTGAGAAGTGTGTTGCTTAATTTCCAAATATTTGGGGGGGTTTCGCAGAATTCTTTCTGTTATTAATTTAACATTTAATTCTGTTGTGGCTTTCTTTGACACATAGTTTATTTAGAAGTATGTTGTTTAATTTTCAAGAGTTTGGGTATTTTCCTGTTATCTTTTTGTTATTCTAGTTTAACTATATTAGAACAGAAAAAATATTGCAAGAGTTCTAATCAAATTCTCCAAAAATTTTAAATTAATTTAGGAAAACTGACATCTTTTTTACATTGATTTTTTTTCTATTAAGAACATATGTCTTGACATTTGTCCAAGTCTACCATTTCCTTTCAGGGGTAGTTTATAGGTTTTTATTTAGGCTAAGGCTATTTATTGCTATATTAATATTCATGTATTTTATTTACTTTTATCTACTAAAAATGAGTTATTTTCATCAATTATGTTTTCTAACTAGTTTTTCATGTGTATTAAAAAGATGTTAATTTTAATGTTAATTGTATATCTTACTAATTTACTAGAATGCCTTATTGTTTGCCATAGATTTTCCAATTATTCTGTTTTAATACTATATGCATATATGTGCACTCTTATCATTTACAAATAGAAATGACTGTACTTCTTTCTCTCCAATTCTTGTAGCTCCTTTCTCTTGTCAAATTACGTGATCTAACATCTCTACCATAGTGTTAAATAGGTGTGGAGATGGTGAGCATCCTTGTCATGTTTCTAACAAAGGACAATGAGTGAAAAGTAGTGAGAAGGCTGCTGTTAAATTATTGATGGAGGTCTCTCTCTCTCTCTCTTTCTCTCTCTCTCTCTCTCTCATCTTTAGTATTTCATTTGGCTAAGTAACCTAAAACTAAATAAAAAAAACTTACACAAACATCTAACCCTTGTAATATTGTCTTGTATCTGTTAACATGAACTTTTACTAAGTGAGATCCTACTAGAGCGGAGATTTTTGCCTAATATCCGTGTGTAACCATTTCTCCTCTGTGTATACCCTTACATTGCTTTCTACACTGGAGCATGTCTTTTACTTTTGAGCATTTTCTGCAATTCCATTCATCCTTACTCAGTCTTCTCACTCTCCTTCCCACTTTGCACTTCTCTGCAGGACTTAGCTAAGGGCCGTGTGCAATTGCAGCAATCTCAGGCTTGTGGATACTTGGACATTTCTGCCAATGCAGGGGATTGCCCCTTGTGGTTGCTAGCTGCTGGTGCACGTTTTTTGTTCTCCTATCTCCCTCAAAGATTAGTTGCTCATATTGTGAATTCTTAGAGAATAGTGTCATATAAAACATTTTTTTTTTTACCGTTTTCAGCTGCAAGTATGATTCAACTTGATAATACAAATCTTGCTTCCAGGTTTGTATTGAATATGTCTCCTTTGTGGTTTAATTTGCACTCCTAAAAATAGAACTTTTTCCCCATTGCCTGTTAAGAGATGAAAGCAATGAAAGATCTATAGGAGTTTTCAAGTCAAGAATGTCTTGCTTATATTTTTGTTCTAAGGATGCAACACAACATTTATTATATAATAAGTACTTAAAAACATCTGAAAATATCTCTACCATATATGGAGAATGACCTATTGCGGAGATGATTGTATACCAATATAGGACAGAAAAAGCATGATAATTTTTTTTAAAGAAAATTTATTCATTGATTTTTAGAGAGAGAAAGGAAAACATCAACTTGTTGTTCCAATTATTTATGTATTCATTGTTTGATTCTTGTATATGCCCTGACCAGGGATCAAACCTGCAACCTTGGTATATTGGGACAACGCCTCACCAACTGCTACCCAGCCAGGATCTAACCATGGATATTTTTGAGGCTCAAAATATGGGTAGGATTTGAGAAGTCACAGATGCTAAAGTGTTTCCTTTTTTGTTGTATTATAGAGTTATTTTATAAAGTGGAAAAATCAATCTATACTAGGTAACACTAATTAAAAGAGTCAACAGGGAGGGGGTGGAGTAGGGGAGAGCAATGGGGGAAAAAGCAGGACAACTGTAACTGAACAACAATAAAAAACCATTTAGTGGTAAAGAAAAGAGCAGTGCATGAGAGGCCAACATTCAGAGCTAATAAATCATAAATGAGTTAAGCCAAATTTTCTAATGCTTTAATAATGAAATGATACTCTAGCAAATCAAATCATATCTTATTAATAAGACAGTTTCATTAAAACTGAACAATTTATAATGAATTATTTATGACTTTTAAAAAATTATATTTTGAATATCTCCAGGTGAAAATACTTTACCTAAAATCTAGGTACCTTAGAAAAATAAATTTGAATTAAACTTTGATGTAAAGTCAGCTAATAATTTAAATTTGTTTTTAAAAATAATTATGTTAATAATTCAAATTATAATAAATTATATATATGCCACTGTGAATTAAGATGTCAGCCACATTTTACTTCCAAGATGGAGTAGCTCATTGAATTTTCTCTAATTTATACAACTATTTTCTACCTGATTTTAGATTATTAAAAATAATATGGATTTTTTATTAAACACTAATCTTGCCAGAGTAATCATTATTATATATATTTACATATATATAAAAATATATACTCTATTTTACAAAACAGACTTATTAGAAGGTATTAATAAGTCCCTTTTAAGTATAGTCAGTAAGATTGGCTTCATTTTCCTAGATTATGGAGCCAATATATTGCATAGGCGGTATTCAAATCAAATCTGATTCTACCCCTCTCTGTTGCTGCTTTTTGTTTACAAAACTTAATATTAATTAGGGTTAGCACTTACACTCGTGCAGGAAGTTGTAGTGTATGAAGGAAGTGAGAAACATTTAAACTGAATTAAAAAGACCCTCTGGACTTTTCATTTTCCAAAACCCTGCAGTACCTGGAACTTTGACCTCAAATTAGTTTTTGTTAATACAAATTTCCTTACAGCACCAGTGATGATGGTAGATCATTTTCTAATCATAAAATACCTAACATCTCACAGAGTCTGAAGAACAAAGCTACTTGCTTTTCTTATTTATTTTTAGAGGTAGGGGGAGGGAGAAAGAGAAGGAGATAAATCTGATATGAAAGGGAAACATTGATAGGTTGCCTCTCATACATGCCCTGAGCAGGGACCAAACCCACAACCCAGGTATGTGCCCTGACCAGGAATCAAACTGAATCGACTGGCAGCTTTTCTCTTTGAGTAATAATGCCCAATGGAGCCACACCAGTCAGGGCAAATCTACCTACTTTTAAATGTCAAAAAACAACAACAACAACATAATAAAGTCCACATACAACATTAGAAATTATGAGCATGAGATATGGTCAATTTTCTACAAAAAAGTTGTTCTCTATGGAATCATAAAAGATATAAGGAGAGGCAATAGTAGATGTACAAAAGATACCCTTAAAGTCTTGCTGTTTCAACCTTAGTCCCTTTTGAGTGGTAAATGACAATAACTGACCTCCTATTTGGAAACAAGAGTTAGTTAACTCTGTCTCATTACTTGCAAGTGTCCAAATTATTTCATCAATTTATCACTTCTAGTGCATTCCAATATACCTACTATAATGTTTAATTCTTTTTCTTACTTCAAAAACATTATCCCCCAATATAAATATCTTTTAAGATGCAAATCATCCTCTCTAGGTTCTCTAGAACCTGACTTCTCAAAGCAACTACCATATTGATCAGCCCCATCTTACTCAACTCCCATTCACTTTTCGCCCAGTTGTAATGTGAATCCATATTCACCTCTATTTTCTCAAAGTTGCAAGTGACTCATTCATTTCACCTGACCATCTTTCCCCAACCCTGAAACCTCCTTCTTTTTTTTTCCCCATGCATTATGTGATCTCATATCTAAATATGTTTGTATATATATCTAAAGGCTATGAACTGTCTTATTAAATATAACCACAGTATTATTTTATTGCCCAACCAAATATTCCTTAACGCCATCAAGTAATCCAACCAGTCATTATTCATTTCCTCAGTTGCATTTTATTTTTTAGAGTTTTTGTTCAAATCAGGATCCAAACAAGGTCTACACATAAAAATTGGTTGGTATGACTCCTACAAGCCCTTTTATCTAAACCTGTGGTTCTCACACTTTAATGTGCATTGCCAGCGAGCTAAAGGTTTCTGTCTCCTTACCTCTCTCTCTTTCTCCTTCCTTTTTAAATCTATCTGTTAAATCAGATAATGTGGCCATTACGGTGTAAGGTGCACCAATCAGAAAGACAAGCCTACATTGCTATCGAACCCTCAATTCCGGTCCCTCCACAGTCTTGGTGGAGGGGGAAACTCTCGGGCTGCCGGGAGATCCAGCACTTACCCCACACTGAGTACTTCCCCTGTGCTCCAGTCCTCCGTCATCTCTGTCAATAAAACACAGTTCAGTGGCAAGTGACTTCTGTTGGGTTGTACCGTCACCTTCTTTCTGCTTAATATGCATCCACAGATGTGCCTGTTTTGCAGTATGTGAGCTCTTGAAGCGCAATGGGCAACTTGCATTGTATGGCCCTTCAACCCCTTTCAGCGCCATATCCAGGGAATAGTTAAGTCTCCCTTGTGGTAGTGGCGTCAATTCATTTTTCATGGTTTTTTTTTTAATCTTTGTTGATGTTCCATTGACTTAACCATTAGTTTCTTGTTTATGTTCTCACCTCTTCTCTTCTTCACTCAAATAGTCAAGCAATTACAAGGAAGCATCAATTTTACTTCTTAAAGACTTTGTCAAAGTACTCACTTTTTTTGCTATCTCTAAGGCCATCTGACTTAAAACAATGATCATCTCTCCATGATTTTTTAATTCAGCTTTGAGGACACTTTCTCATTTTCTTGATTTTTAAAAGAACTATCATGTTCCTTTGTTAATTCTCAATATGCCACTGTTGGGGTGACTTTCTTTGGGAATACTGAGTGAAACTTTCTTTGGTGCATATGCCTTTTTATAGTCCTCACCTCCAGAACCCAAGCTTGACTTATGACTTGCTACGATACACTGGATGTTTGTGCCCCGCCCCCAAGTTCACGTGTTGAAATCTTAACCCCCAATGTGATGATATTAGCAGACAGGGTCTTTGGGGGGTAAGTAGGTAATGACACAAAAGGGATTAGTGCCCTTATGAAACAGACCCTAGAAAGCTCTTACCCCTGTTACCACGTGAGGACCCAATGAGAGAAGGGCCTCTGTAGCAGAGGGAAGTGTCCTCACAGGAGGGTCCTCATCAGGAGGGCTGGCACCCTGACCTCAGACTTCCAGCCTGAAGCACCAGGAGAAACACATTTCTGTCATTTATAAGCCACCTAGTCTGTGGTATTTTGTTAGAGTAGCCAAACTAAGGCCATTTAAGAAGAGAATGTGGCAAAAATATCTGTGCCAATCCTTACCTAACCTATAAGCAGGTGTGCCTCCCTAAAGGTTCCATGTCAGAACGCATAGGAATTCCAAACTCTCACGTCAGGATTCTAGATGAGACCACATGAACAGAAAATAGAGAGAGCCCATGGGGAGGGGAAGGGGCTTTGAGATTACACGGAGGGGAACTGAAACTTCAGACGTGACTCCGACCAAGCCCTCCCAGCCAGCCCCAGGCCCTCGAACCTTTGTAGCTGAGGCACTGGTCCCAGGAGAAAACACACCCTCAAACGATTCCCCACTAGCAGCCATCATGATGGGAACAGATTGAGTCCATTGCCCTGTGTGATATCAAGAGAAACAAAAAAGTGATTGCTATTTTAACAGACTAATTGATGACATGGAATAAGATGAGCCGCACCGAAACTGGTACAGCAACAAAGGCTCAAAATAAGGAACACTGGCTTTAGGATCGAGAAGCTGGTACAGGCCAGTGCACGTTGGGAAGTCTGTCAGAGCAACTGGAGAAAAAGGGGCCTTAATGGCATACTGCCAGAAAGATGAGTGAAGCCACCACCTACAGATACACGGAAGAGGGAAAATGTATGTCATGAGCTTGTGAATCTGGCTAAGAAGATTCCCAGAGGGAGTGGGGAAAGCATCAATGGACTTCGTTCCTTTCTCTACAGGATCGGGTGAGAAGTGAAACAAACCGCAGGAGGAACATGGAGGGTTTTATTTGCAAGCTTGTCTAAGTCAAGTTCATCTCTAATTCAAATGCACCACCTCAGGAGTTGTTGGTTGGTTTGAGGGAATAGAAGTGACCAACAGGAGACCACCAGGGAGCCATGGCTACACACAATTAAAAACTAGAGTTTTAGAAGTTAAACGTTTACTAGCATCATCATATATGAAAAATGAAAGGGGCTTCGGAGGTCCTTTAGCTTCTGGGAAACGAGGCCTTTTTATACACATGTGGCATATTAGTAGCGGCTCTAGGGCAGAGGGGAAAATTGCCCAATGTCACGCAAGCTGGTGAGTGGCAGAGATGGCAATGAAGTCTAGTTCTGCTGATGTCCTCCTTGCCACACAGTGCTGAAGTGTCCTTCTCTTTGCAGAGCGAGACAGGCTAGCAGCAGGGCATCAGGAGGCTTAGCTGTCAGACCAAATCCAGGCTTCTTGACAATGTCATGGGGAGAAATAATCTAATGAGCTGAAATGAAGAGAGGAAAATAGTTCTCAGCAAGTGGCATCAACTTGGTATTTCTCTCTCCCTTTATTGTTACAGACATGTTAATGGCAAATCTGAGATCGTTCTTTCGTGAATCAGGTTAGGGCTACAATTGTTCAAGAAGCTCATTAGCTATTTATGAGGAGCAGCAAAACTCATTTTCCCTTAGTGTGAAATCACTTCAGTCTGTCACTTAGTGGAAGAATTGTTGAAAAGTAAATGGACCAACTACAGATCCATTTTTCTTTAAAAAAAAAAAAAAAAAGAGGGAGAGAAGAAAAAAGAGTCATCCAAAGGAAAAATATCTTGCAATAATAAGGTATGTATAACACTCAGTCAGAGCTAAGCACCATTAATAGGGTTTTCAGAATTGAGCTACTTTTCTCATTTGCCTGCTGTGGGTACCACGCAGGTATACTTCATAAACCTGACTTATCTGTCTATTAAAGAGCAGCAGGGGCTCTTTGACTCAAAATTTTATTAAAATAACAAAAGAATTCGTTGGGAATGACCTATCTGTGGGATAAGAGATACATGAGTTCAAATAAATTCACATTCTGTACATATATTCAATGATAAAGGCAACCAGAGTGGGTTCTGATTCTTCCACTTGAAGAAGTAGACAAGAATCGTCACCCAGCATGGCCGATGGGCTAGGTCTGTGCTGGGTGAGACTACGTGTCTGTGTTTTGTGTATATTCCTGTCAGCTGACCTCATGCTTTCTCTCTGGATCTTACTCCAGCTCTTTCAAACTCTTAATTTTCACCCCACTGCATTTGGTTGAGATTCTGCATTTAAGCACTGTCTTCACCTGATATTTTTTGCATTGGATATCACTTGATGTTTATTTAACGCATTGACCCCAGGAAAGAGTGTGTGACATTATTCTAGGCATGCCACATCTACATTTTCCCTGCCACAGACATCATTGTTCTGACCTCTGCTTCTTAGTCCACGAGTCCGTGTGTCCCCAGAGAAGCGAGCTGGCTCGCAGAGACAGCAACTGTATAAATCAATTTGATCCTCATGAAGCAACAATCGTACAATTTCTAAAAGTTTGAATAGATTTATACTAACATCACTCTTATTTTATAGAACAAAATTAAAATGCATACTTTAAAGAAATAATTAGAGATTTTTAAGATGTGTTTGAAATGAGCCATTAACTCCTTCGTTAATTGAGGAAATTCAATAAAAATATCTAAGAACTATCATGATAACAGTATGTATCATTAGGTTAAAATTCGAAAAGCTTTTCAGTAACATTGCTCTCAGTCCGTAATAATACTGCTCACTGCTGTATCTGTGAGTGATAAGCAGAAAGACTGAGTGGTTTTTGGCTTGTGGGCTCAGGCAGGCCTTGTCTTATTGCCCTTCACAGAGGGCACGTTTTTATAAACTGAGACTCAGACCCTTCCCCAGCAGACAGATGAGGACGCTCTGAAGGCCTTAATGGTTAGCATTTTCAGCAACAAAGTACCTTTAATTATAAAGTATTTTTAATGAAGATATGTACATTTTTACACAGAATGCTATTCTACAGCTAATAGACTACAATATAATGTAAGCATAACTTTACATGCACTGGGAAGCCAAAAATTTTGTGTGACCTGTTTTCTCATGATATTCACCTTATCACAGTGGTCTGGAACCAAACCCATGATATCTCGAAGATACGCCTGTGTCTTGATTTAAACCTGGGAAAATTCATTAAGTTGAGTGTTTTAAGTGGAGATTCATCAATATGTTAATATCTCACAAGGCCACATGATTGGACGTGCCTACTGATACTCAGATGCTGATGCCTGAGATGTTTATGACCACTATTCTAATTCCTAGATATTTGTTGAAGCCGAGGGTCCCTGTCTTAGTCTGGTTGGGCTGCTACAACAAATACCACACACTGAGTAATTTATAAATAACATAAATTTACTTCTCACACATTTGTGGGCTGGAAGTCCAAGATCAGGGTTCCAGTGTGGTCAGATGACGGCCCTCCTGTTAGTTCAAGACTTGTCCTTGTGTCCTCATGTGGAGGAAGGGGTTGGGGATCTGTGTAGCCCCCACTTTCCCAGAAACCCACCGTGCAGCACCTTTGTTCCAGTTCCTTGGGATTAAAAATATAACAGTAGCTTATGCAAAAATATGGTGTTCCTCTCAAAGGCCTTGGAAAACTATTTTGGATATCAAGTGATATCCAATGCAAAGGAGAACTATTTTGGGACAGAGAATGAGGGCATTCTTTAGCAATATTTAGAATATTTATTTACATAAAATCTAATCGTGATATATTTTATGTTGCATTAGCTAAACTACAAATGTTTCCACACTAAGTGAGGCACCAAGGTTTATCCCATTTAACAACTTTCAAAAGCATGTATTTAAGAGGCAGTATTAATTGTTAGGAATAAAAAGTGAATGCGCCCCAGTCTGGGCCAAAAAAGTACATAATCTTAAGACTAAAATGGTATAGTACCAGTCTTACAGAATCTCTGTATTCATTGTTTCATTCAATAATTTTTTGGTAACTACTTTGTGCACGTCACTGTCTATAATTTGGTGCATGCAAAAATTCTATAATTATGTGCATGTGTTTCATATATCTTCTGTTTAAATAAATTTACATGTGTTCTTTAATATTGTATAAGAATTGTTTGCATTATTACTCTTTGAAGTCACCGCCATTATCTCTACTTTCCCAGTACTTACTCATAAGGTCCTCGTGGCATGTCATAGCATCTTTCTGAAGGCTACTTCTGTCATACCCATGTGCTACTTAACTCTCAAGGCGCAGCCCAGTAGTCACCTCCTCCACCCCGCCATCATCCATGTGTACATGCGCCCGATCCAATTGGAACATTCTCTTCAGCTACTTGAAACAAGCCAACAAAAAGTGAGTGAGGGAAAAAGTGAGGAATTATGATTATTTTATGTGCAGGGCACTGGAACAGCAATGTGGTGTACCCAAGGAAACAGACGTGATCTCTTTATCCTCTAAAATCCAGTCCTTCTTTAACAACAAAATAGTCTCTGTGTATATCTGTGTGTGTGTAAAGTAACATTGACTAACTCTTTGTGGCATTTGGTTAAGTATAAATGACCTGATCTCAAACATTTTGGGCTTCTAGTGTGCATGGTCTTATCGAACATACCCTCAAAAATGGGGGTGGGGGATAGAGAGAGAGATTCAGAGCTTGATGCAAACTTGGGCAGGTAGTTCCCAAGTCCAAATTCTTAACCATCACAGAGAGGGTAGCGGCTGCCCAGGAAAGATGAAGCCAGTTAGAGAAAATCAAGAAAGCTACAATTTCTTGGAGAGGGTACATTTCCCTGTCCCCTTGGTGTGTCATTGGGGCCTCACTCCATACTTGGAAATGTCGATTATCAGTATTCTTTAGTTTTAAGTATTTTTTAATTTTCCATGTCATTTGCTTTTTAGCACATTAATTTTTTAGAAATTTGTATTTAATTTCCAGAAGTATAAATGTTTTGTCTTTTTTGTTGCTCTTTTTTAATGGCCAGTAAGGTTTGGCTCCCCAAGCAGGATCGTATCGGTCATTCACATTGGCATTTGGTAAGGTACCTAAGATGGTTTATGGTATCTGTGTCATCTTACTGTGATATAGTTTTTCTGGGTGTACATTATGCATCTTGACTACAGGGAATTCTCAATCATGTGTTTGGTAGCTGCCAAGTATTCATTAACTTACATTTAAAATAACTTTTCTGTCTTTTTTATGGTTTTTGGTAAAAAATGGGCAAATCCAGCATATGTGCAGTCTATCATCCTAAAAGCAGATGTTAGAAAAATTGTTTAAGCCCGCAATCAGCAGAGAATGTCTTATTGTCGCCTTCACACAAGTGAATGACAGACAACTTGGCAGGGTGTAAAGCTCTTGGAACACATTATTCTCTAAAACCTCTCTGCATGTTGCTAAAATGTGGCATCTAATTTCCTGACCAGTTTTTTATCATTTATAAATAGCCTCTTTTCTTAATGCTTGCAATTTTGTTTTCTTGATGTCAAGACATTTTTTGTGCTTTTTTTTGGGTAGGTATAAAGGTCTCTGAATTTTAACAAAGTATATTCATTATTGGTTTTGGGGTTTTTTGGTTGAAATGTCAAACAACTAAAAGAGAATTGCTAATATTTTTTAAGTCAGTTGGATTTTTGGACATTTCTTCTTTTTACTATATTATTACAAATTAAAAGCTCATAAATATTGCTCAATTTTTAATTGTGTATTACATGCATTGTCGATATAATATAAAATAACCTAGTTCATGCTATTTCATAACTTTTCCTTTACTTATTTTTTGTGATGCAAATTTTGTCACTCAGACTTCTTCATTGTTTAATTTTTGCCTGGCATGTTATTATTCCACTGTTTTTAATTATATGAATATTTTACTTTAGTTGCATCTACTGAAATGAGCATGGTGTTTCTGTTTAAGATTTCCTTTTTGACTGGCTTTATCAAATATCCTCAGGCTCTCTAGCCTTACAGAATCGCAGCACAGCAAAGATGAAGCACATTGAAATAAGCAAGGTCTCCTTGCACAGCCTGTCTGTCTTGCTACCAGCTGCACATTTCCATTAGGAACACCGAGAAAACTTGAGAAACTGAACTGGGACAAGCCCAATATATTTCCATTCTCCGTGGCCCTACAGACTAAGCTTCATTTCTAGATTCTTGATTAAATAAATTGAGATGTGAATCTAATTTACAAATGAGCACTCAGTGTCTAGCCTCATCCATATTTTTACCTAATCATTCTCTTTATACCAGGTGTCCAGCCAAGAAAAGTGGCCTATGTATCTGAGCATGTATGCAAAAAGTAAAATAAACAAACAAAAAAGCTAACACCATTTCCTTGTTTTTCTGCCTGCATCCTGCTCACCATTCTAAATGTCCTCATGATCTAGAAATTCATTGTTACACCAGTTGAGTGATGTAACTAACCATGCGCATGTTTGGTAACTTCTTCAAGATCCTTGCAGTGCTCAGCCCCTCTGGAAGCATCTACTGGGAGACACACTTGAGGAGCCGAGCTGTGGGCTGGCTTAAAGCGAAAAGGCTGTGGCATGTGGAGCTCATACCACCACTGTTGGAGAAAAATTGTTCTGACACTTGTTAAAACAGTAAGAAAGACTTAATTCAGAACTATCACAACAGAGGTTAAGACGATTATAATAGGAGAGAGAGAAGGGGCTCGACTATGAATAAAAGAGCAAGTAGGGGTTGAAAGCCAACAAGCGGAATGAACGGGTCAATGGACAGAAAATCACTAAGAGCAGACAAAAGGGCATGGGGTTTCCTGCTAAGCCAAGCTAATGTCATCCTTGCTGCCGGCAGGTCAAGATGATCAGAAGGCAATGGTGGGGGGTGGGGAGTTTGATCAGATAATAGAAGGTGTTCTGATGTCAAGGCTCTTTGGTAATCGACTTACATGCAGGTGCTAACCTAGATTCTGCTGGTTACCCCAGAACTACTGGGCACTGATGTCTGTAATTCGTGGTCTGTACTCTGTGCAGCAGACTCGAGCCTCGACTCTCCGCTTCATTTCTTCATCTCTGGGAGCCAGCTGGACTCTTCCCCAGTTAGTCTGCCCTTTACCATGGTTTGATAAATCTTCTAAGGCAATAAGCGAGGACATTTATAGACTGACTTCATTTGTTTTCCATTTTGGAGGGATCAATGTTTTTTGTTGCCCACCTGCCAGCATCTTAAAACTATTGTGTCCTACATTGTGTGTGTGTGTGTCCAAGTGGCTAAATCAGATACCTATTACTTCATCTTGCCTGGAAGGAGAAGTTCTAATTTCTTTTAGTATCCTAAAATTTTTAAATGTTTTTTTTTTAACCTTAGTTTTTAACCTTGCTAAAATTTATTTTTGTTAATGATATGAAGCAGAAATCTAATGTATTTTTTCCATGTGAATAAACCTTCATGGGAGCATATTAGTATTTCATTCTCATTACTACACTGGTACCTGTTATCTTATAGCCAATTTACATCTACAATAGTCTTTCACATATATTACTTTATTATATCTTTAAGTAAATTTAAGTGAGGTGTTGAGCTAGTAAATTTATCTTTTCCATAAAATATCTGAAGAAATTTAGGATTATAACCGTTAAGTTACCTGACCAAGATTATACTGAATTAAGTGGCTGAATTGGGACTATAATTCATATGAAAGAGCTCTGACTGAAACATTTGTCCCTTCATTAATCTCTGCTCAGTTCCCCTAATCTGGTTGATGAACTAGTTTCTCCCCTAATAAAAAACTCTTTAAAAGTGTGATCAGCTCTTAAAAGCAGGAAACACTCCTTTGATCAAGGAAATTTACTTCTAAGCCTCATAACATATTTATTACCTTGTGCCATATTTTTCTCACTTCTTAATTTATCATATTCAGAGTATTATATCCCTTCATTAAATGACAGTTAATTACCTTATAACAAAATAAGTTTACCACTTGGGTAACTCAGCTCACAAATATGGTTATGGCTGCTGCTTTCAAGTTAAGTCTTTGAGTTATAAAGGGTACTAAATTAACATATTCAAACATCATTTTCTAAAACAAAGGCTTATTAAACATGTTTTGAAAATTATATACAAAATCTTGACTTTTAGACTTTTATTAAATCTACATGTGGATGTTATTTGCTGGCATCAGCTATAACTGTCTATGTCTGTATATACTCATATATAAATGGTCAAAGTTATATCAAACACATGTAAACAAATTAGAAATTTAGCATTGCAATAATTATATCACATGCAGCAGAACCCTATTTTGTGCCATCTCCTCTGTGTAACAGATTTAAACAGGAACTCTATACTTTTCAATTTTATTGGGCAAGCTCTACTTTTCTATTTTATATATGTGAAACTAAGAAAAATGAATTTAGCTGATTTCACACAGTCAAAAAATGCTGTTGTATAGAATCCTTTTACAAAGTCATCCTTTTGACTTTGCAATTCATGCTCTTCTCATTTCACTGCGCTCCAAGATCATACACTCTGTTATTCATCTCAACAAATTACGTGCAGACTTCTAGTAGGTATGTCCCTATAGTGCAGCGTGTGACCCCATTCACTGATGTCCATAGTAGTCACCTGTCCTATTGGATGCTTGAACTAAAGCACATTATCTCTACATTGAGATAGCATCACTTTCTCAACAACTGTTAGAGTGTATTTTTATATCTCCCTATGCTCCAGTGTAATAAATGAGTTATAGGAGTTAAACGAGTTATGATGATCAGCACTTTGACCATATAGAGCTACTTGGGAGACAGTATCTTCCAAGAACAAATGTTAAGTTTCCTTACATTATCAAAACAAACATACACACAAAAAATGTGCAGGATCTTAGTGATTAGATCTTAGACATAAATGAGTGGTGACACACTGCAAAAGTAGGGACACTGAAAAACTACCTAAAAGACATTCCTAGGGTGGCTACATGGTTAAGAAGCCCTTCTGCAGGTAGAACCATAGAAGTGGAGTATCTGGGTATGTTGTTGACTCAGGGAGGCATTAGATATACTTCCAGATTTCTGAATGGTTGTCACATGGATAAGAAAATGCAATGTGGCACATTATCCCATCACATAGAAAGATATTATGTACATCACAAGTATTGATATTTTATAGCAATGAGCTCTTCCTGCCCCTTGAGATGGTCACGTGGAAGCTGAATTACCAAACATCTATCAGAATCATGAGTCCAAGATTGTACTTTTTAAAGAGCTGAGTTAATAAGTGATGTTAACGCCTTTCTAACTCTGGTGTTCTGTTTTTTTAAAGAAAAGAGACTTTTCCATTTATTATTTTCTTTTTATATTCATCCACAAATTGCAAAACAGACATTTATCCGTACTATGGGAGTCAGATTGGATTTCCTTTCGAATTAAATCCTGAGAGTCTTAAATTTTCTACACATGAGAAGCACATTGATTCTAAAACATCTGGGAATTGCCTTTGTACAGCAGGCATGAGTAGGACAGAAACATATATTAGTTGTCTTGGCAAGTGTAAGACAAAGATGTGTGGAGAAAATAGAAATGCAGTTTTGACCCATAGTCTGAAATGAAAACTGGTTGGACACTAATGGCAAGTTCAGGCAACTCTGAGGCCCTCTGGCCTTTGTGAAAGTAGTTTTCTTGAAGCCCTTTATTCTGATATTACCATGCACATGCATTTCCCAATCAGTTCCAGTATTTTTTGTGATTCATAACAATGCTATTAACCTCTTCTGGTCCGTTTTTCTTTAAAGAAAACCACTGTTACCACCCAGCTCACTGAGTTGTTGTGAGATAGATAATAGGTGGATTTAAACTGTGGCTATAAAATATCATGTGACCCTTTCAAGGACCTGAGTTTGGCAGGAGCACTAAAAGCCCATAAGGGATATGGTGGCCAGGTACCCTCGCAGCTTAGAGCACACTGCCAACCCGCCTGGGCCTGCGTGGCGGTAAGCAGCCAGCCCAACTTCCAGACAGTGCTCAAGAGCGGTGTTCTTCGTTAGCTTTCTGCCTCTGCCTTCCTTTAAAAAATAGTTATGTTTATGAGTCTGTCTCTGTTTTTCTTGTTAGTTCAGTTTGTTCACTAGATTCCACATACATGTGAAATCATATGGTCTTTGTCTTTCTCTGACTGGCTTATTTCACTTAGCATAATGCTCTCCAGGTCCATCTTTGCTGTTGCAAAGGCTAAACTTTTCTTCTTTACAGCTGAACAGTGTTCCATTGGGTAAATGCTCCATAATTGTTTTATCTCCTCATTTACTGATGGACACTTGGTCTGATAGCTAGAAGGGGGAGGTTACGGAGTGGAGGGATTGAGCAAAAAGGAAAAAGGACTCATGAACATAGGCAACAGGGTGATTCCTGGGGTGGAGGGGGAAAAGGGGGACTAAATGGTAAGGGGGAAAATACAATAAGGATGAAATTTAAAAGAATATTTATGTTTGATTTATTATTTCTTCCTCTTCCCTGGTCAATGACTTTATCTTAATAATAAGGTGGAAAAAATAACACTGAGAAAGTACTATTCTCTTTTGATTAGTTTTGAATTCTTATTTGCTACTTTAATGGAAAGCCATGTCAAGTATCTGTGTTGACAATAAAGACCCATGAATACTCAGATTTTATCATTTTTGGCGTTCTCTCAGTGAAGAGTTTAGTGTCTTAATATGGGCCATAAAATTGCCAGTAATTTTGAGATTGAGAATATGGACATTATAAATTGGACTGCATAAAAACTCACAAAGCCAGTGAGCTATAACTTCCTTTTGTGGAAAATTTTCAGATTAAGTGAGAGTGGAAAGCATAAGAAATTGACCAATTAAAGCATCTTTAAATGTTAACACTGAAAGAGCTTTTAGAGAATAGTTAATGCAGTTAATTGCCATTTTTCTTGCCATTTTCTTTAGAAAGCTAATATATTATAGGGAAGGAACTGCAAACTTTGCATTCTGAACAATGTAAATTTGACGCTTCATTCCATTATGCATCAGATGTTTGACTTTGGACAAATCATCTACTCTTCTGATTTTTAAACCTCTCATACATGGAAAGGAAAAAAGAAATGAAGCCTCATTTTAAAGCTTTTATTAAGACTATTAATACCTCTCATATATAATTATATTAGTCTTTGGTACAGTGACAGAGACTAACTAGCTTTCATTATTAATCACGGAGCTATTACTTGGGTGGTAGTTTAACAAATCCTGAATTATACATAATGGTTAATAGCTTTCAGAGCTCTTCCCATATACAATGCCTATTTGATATAAGGCAAGTAAGAAGCACACTAACAGCAGCGCCTTTGTGGCCTGTGCTACATGGTAGACACCATGTTAATCACTTCACATCAATTAGCTCATTTTATTCTAACACATGTCTTTGCTGTAGACAATACAATTGTCAGCCATGATGTACAGATAAATAAACCGGTTTAGGGAGACGAAGGAAGGTGCTGATTGTTACTAGCAAGTGGCAGGCGAAAATTCAACATCTGATTTCTGGCATCAGCACCAGAGTTCATAAGCACTAAACAATGCTACCTGCTGAAACATCTGACTGGATTAAACCAGAATCTAAATCTCACATAGAGGACATAGAGTTCGGGTGACCTAAGTAATATTTTTATTATTTCTTCCTGTGTTATGGGAAAGTTTGCAAAAACTCAAAATATTTTCATTGGGTACAATAACATTTGAAATGTGGAAGGTGCAAAATAGTTGAAAGATTATTTTGGCCAATTAATTGTCAACATCAACATATTCATCATCGGATTTAGCGGGGTATATGTTGATGCAAAATAGCTTTGCTGTGAATATAGGTAGTCTAAGAGGTATAGCTGAAAGAGATGAATATAAATTTAATATATTAGGAAATATACATAAGCAAATATTAGGCTAAAGAATCTTCTAAGAGTTTCTTAAATTGTCCTTTTCTAATAAATATATATGTATATTGTTTTTAGCATGATATATGACTACGAATAAAAAAATTACTTAATTTGAATTTCAATTTTAAGCTTGTGATTCACTGAATTACAATTCACTGACTTTGCATTTCTAAGTGCCAAGTACTGGTTCATAAAGGATACCATGGCAAAATACAGATTTAATAGTGACTATAATTTTTTATTTATGGCATTTTGGTTGCCTGCTTCATACATATTTTGTGAGTATATTTCTTATGGCTATTCTTATTGTAGTATTTTTTGCAGCTTTCTGATATGTGAAGACCTAAGTGTAACCAGGTAAACTTCCTTCCTTCAAAATCCCTCAATTTAAAAAAAATCTATTTATTGATTTTCAATGTCCCTGGCGGGGTTCCTGAGGAGGCGACTTGGAGATGGAGGTCAGTGTGCAGGAAGTTTACGAGGGAGGGCTCCAGTCATTCACATCTGCTGTCGGAAGGGAAGGCCGAAGCAGGGAGTCAGGGAGTCCCCTGTCTTGGCTGACACAGAAGGACTCCGCGAAGCAGTAACAGGGATTCAGGAATCTTTGCAGGAATTCTGGAGCTGGGAGAGCCCTGAAGAATTGTGCTGAATGAGGGCAAGGTGACTGGCCCTCTCTATCCCTTTCACCCAGCCACTGAATGTAAGCTGCTTATTGGAAGGAGTCGTGGCCTTTTGTGAGGCGGTTCCCCTCAGCTGAGGGCAGCTACCCCGAGGGCCACGGGATGGGTATTGCTTAGAGTGCCAGTGGCAGGTGGCCCTCGGTTGTCAGCTCTCCTTGGAGATTGCCTGAGCTGAAGAGAACCCGCACTTCCAAGGTCATGGTGTACTCCTGCGTGGCCTACATACAATTATTGATTGATGCACGGGTATCAAATCCTTGACCAGTTGCTGTGGACTGAATTGTACCCTCCCCCACCCCAACTTGTATCTAGAGGCCTGAGCCCCTGTAGGTTTGTGTTACAGGCTGAGGCTTTAAGGAGGAAGTTAAGCTTAAATGAGCTCATGTGGGCAAAGTCCTGATCTGGTAGAACTGGTGTCCTTATAAGAAGGGAAAAGACACCAAAGCTGACTTTTTGTGCTCATGTGAGGACAAAATGAGAAGGTGGTCGTCGGCAACCCGGAGGAGTCCTCTCTAGAAAGCAAGCCCTGCTAGATCATTGACTTCTCAGCCTCCAGGACCGTGGAAAACATACATTCCCAATGTTCAAGCCACCCAGGCTCGATAATATTTTTGGAGCAGCCTAAGCAAACTAAGATGCTTTTTCACTCTAATTTGCGAGTTCCGATTCTGTGTCCCAGGGGGCCAATTTTGATTTGTGAAACTGGAAGGGATGTAAGAAAGCAGCCACTGAGATGGCTCTGTAAGCCAGGGCGGGTGGCAGGACATGCTGCCATCGAACAGGACTACTGTTGCAGGTGGGTGTGGCAGGACCGCCACAGGAATAGAGGGCAGGATTTGAGGGACAGCTGGGTGGCTTCACCTGCAAAAAGTTAGAGATACGGTTAATACAATATGGCATCCTAGCAACAAAATATATGGGCAGTCAAGAAGGTATAACTCAACCTTTTGAATCAAGAAATCAAGGGGGGATAATGAAGAGGTTGAAAGTCATCATCCCCCCTCCCCGAAAAAAAGTTAAGATCCCTTTGTAAGTGTCAAGATTTGAGTGAGCTTTCAAATTCAGGATGGGTTGATTTAAGAAGAGGCTGAGTCACCAGGAGGAGAAAGCCTGGAACATCACAAATGTATACTTAGCACTTGCCTACAGTGAGCTGCGGCCATTTGGTTGGTTAACCATTCTAGGTAAACATGAATACTCCAAACTTGTCGGCACTGTTGAACATAGGAACAAAGCTGATCAAAGTATTATTGGGGCTTCCCTATTAGAATGGGGACACTTTCTAGTCAAGTCTTAAAAGAAGTCCTGCCCCATGTCTGGTTTACAGTATGTCGATTAAATTCTGGGCCCACCCTCTGGTTATTTATATAATCCCCAAATAGGTGCATCTGTTTATTAGCATCAGAACCAAAATAGCTCCTTTGTCTTTGGGGTTAAGGTTGTACTCTTGAGGAAGACCAAGTGGAAGCCTCTAAATTCTTCCTCCCCATTTCAGCTAAGACAAAAATGAAAAACAGTATCACATGTCAGATTAAATGGCAGAAATCAGTATCACATTTAAAGACCCCAAAAATGCAGGAGTTGTGTTTCTTTTCATATCCCCATGAACTTCAACAGCCCCTGAGAAAAACCAAAACAAAAACAGATGGAATCAGGAGGGAATAACATTGTGTTCCTACAGACAATCATAGTTAGTAGCTCCAGTGACTCCTGTTATGTCAGATGTGGTATCCTGGCTAGCGCAGAATGTTACCTTTGATACATGGACTACAGCCAAAGATGTGGCAAATGCATTCCATCCCTAATAGAAAAGAGGTTTAAAAACTGTATTCACATTGAACTGAGAGCAGTATGCATTTCGAATTTTTCTCCAGTGGTCAGTTAAATGTCCTGAATTTTGTCATAATATAGTTCAGAAAGACCTGGACCATCTGGTAGGCCCTTAACACAACATTGTAGTGCATTATATCAATGAAATCATATATTCAAATCATATATTCTGCAATCGTATATGGAGACCAAATAAGCCAAGTAACTAGTATGTTGGACTTTTGTCCTCCTGAGGGTGGGAAATAAACACTAGTAAGACTTAAGGGCCCACCACACTAGTAGAAATTTTAGAGGGAGCAGATGTCTAAGGCATGCTAGAATATCCTCCAAAAGTAAAAGACAACTTACTGTACCTTTTACTTGCCATAAAAAGAGAGAGGACACAATTCCTGGTAGTTGTTTTCAGTTTCTGAGGCAGGATATTATATGAGGTCTCTCCAGAAGGTGTCCAGCCATATAATATAAAAAATAGAGACATTTATTGAAGAAAATACAAAATACAAGAAACATTGTACATAGGACAATGATGCCTCAGTCCTTTCCAAAATAGGCTCCTTGGGACCTCACGCAGTTCTCCCAGTCACTATCAGCTGCCCCCTCATATTTTCCTGAATCTCATTGATGGTCTGAAATTTCTTCCTTTTCAAAGGTGATTTTAGTTTGGGGAAAAGCCAGAAGTTGCAGGGCGCCAAATCTGGGCTGTAGAGGGACTAAGTCACCTGGGTGATTTGATGTGTCACCAAAAACTCTGCACGAGACTCAATGCATGAGCACACATGTTATGATGAAGCTGCCAATCCCCAGTTGCCCATAGCTGCAGCCTTCTGAGTCACCCAAATAGTTTCCATGGAGGAATGATCAAGCTTATCGCAAAATGTGATGCAGATTCGTTGCTCTACTCACTCAGTCATTTTAAATGTGATGACCACACAGTACACATGCTCACTCAACAGCGTCTACCACCCCCACTGACTAACACAGTGAAGTTGTTATTGTTCACGTGTGTGCATTCCAGTCCCCTCTCTCTGGCTGCCAGGTTACCTGGATGTCACACAAACCATTCTTGTTATGTTAACAATAGCTGGACTTCTTCTGGACAGACCTTATATTTCACCCCTGGGAATTCTGTTTTGACCTGGACACGTGGTGACCTAAAAGTTTACCAGCTTGGAAAGGAACTCGAAGGAAGAGGCAAGTTTGCAGTAGGTGCAAGCGGAAGCACACATAACCCTGAGACTTGGCCCGTATGATTCAGCAGATGCCACAGTATTACAAGTACCACAGGTGGGGAAAGACGTCTGAAGAGTGTATTAACACACCGATGGGAGAATGACGATGCACATTACTAAGGGTCTGGAGCAAGACCATGAGGACTACATTGCAGATTATATACATTAAAAGAATAGCCCTTGGCATGCTTTAAGGTACTGCTGGAATAAGAGCTTGCCCATGCATCATCGAATGACCATGGGCCATGCAGCTATAAATGGCCATCACAGGTGGGCTTCCGGAGACCCACCAAGTGTATAAGGTCTGGTGATCCCAACAACCAAGTAGATAAAATGGTGCCACTACTAGACTTCAATCTGTGTTGATCACCCCAGTGTTGGCACAATAAATTTCTATATTGAGTAACAATTGCTATATATGTGTCCAAGGGTGTGAATATCCACTTACCAAGACTGGTCAGCTACTAATGTCCCCCAATGTCCAATCTGCCTGCAGCAAAGACCAACTCTGGGTCCCCTACATGGTATTATCTTTCAAAAGAAAGAGCAGGTTAGGAAACCTGGCAAGTTTTTTTACATAGGACATTTTTTATCTCAGAAGAACCAGCATTTTACATATCCTGGGCTTGGTTTTGGCTTTCTTGTCCTTGGGGCCTCAGCCAGCACCCCTATCTGAGGACTCTCAGAGCTTCCGTTTCAACAGCATGTGAGTGCACACCATATCACAGCAGCCCAGAAGATGCTTTTTATAGCCACAGAGGTGTGGAAGTGGGACCGTAACTTGGACACAGCTGCCTGTATCACCTGCCATTCTACACAGAAGCTGCCAGGCTCAGAGAAAGTTGGATGAGGCCACTAAAGACTCAGGCGAAGCACTGGTTTATAAACAAGACATTGTGAGAAGGGGCAATACCTTCCAGGATGTGGTGGACTCTTTGTTTTTTCAACTCCATTGAAATGTGATTGCCATTAATATATATTTAAGGCATACTACCACATCAAACTAATTAACATACACACTACCTCACATAGTTACCATGATTGTACATGTGTGAATCTTGAGAACTCTCTTGGCAAAGTTCAGGTATAAGTTAGACCATATTTTGCCATGTACAATGAGCACTTTTTGCCCAAGTTTTTGAGGGAAAAACAAGGATGCACATTCACATGGGTAATACTAATTCCATATCTATATGTGTTTTTAATTCTTTTTAAAATTTCTTGTACCTTGTATTTGGTGTTTTGTAATATTTGTTACATACATTTTTTTGTACCATATGTTCAAAAGTAAATGCTAAAATTCCTTTATAATACAAAAAGAAGACATCTAAATATAAATACATAAATAATTGAATTTAAAAATTAAAGTCAAAGATTTTTTTCCTGAAAGTTTGGGCCAAAAATGTGGGTGCACATTATACACAGCAAAATACAGTATTAGTATTAATATATGTGTTATTAGAAATACAAGGATAAGCAGAAATGATTTATATATTTAGTTAATTGGTATGGATATAATTTAGGAGTGATATATCTAAGTATTTATAATAAAGTATCTTTTTAATCTCCAATATTAAGCAAAACACACAATCACGCAATTGATTTATTTGGTAGCAACAAAAGGTGAAGGAGAGTGCCGTGCAATCTCATTAAAGGTTCTACTTTGGGCAGAGGTTAATTGCAAGGATACAGTTATAGAGTTTCAGAGCTGTACACAGTCATTGGAATCATGTGATCTAATCTCAATGGTTTGCAAAACAGAAGCCAAACTCAATCTTAAAGATAATTTCCTCACTTCAGAGCAGTGCTATTTCCTCTCTTATCTCTGCCATAAGAAGATACACAAGGAGGGCATGCTCAGCTTGCTGAGGTGGTTTTTCTTAAAACTGAGTCTGGTTCCAATCAAGCTGGCTTTCTGGGTTGTTCTGTGATTGAGTTTTTTAATTGACTTGAAGGAAAAAATTACGATTCTGAGGAGCTACCTCATAACAGCGATATCTTATTTGCCTTCCCAGCTTTCTAAGTACCTCATCAATAGTTAATGTTCTTTCCAGATTGTTCCATAAAACAGGCCAGGTTTTATGAGAAAAGCTGTTCAATATATGTTCCAACAAAAGGATGGTTTATATCCTTTATTTTCGTGAGTGGGTTTGATTCTTCTGCAAATATATTTTCCATGTAAAGACAACTCGCTCTAATAGTCTCCACCCCTTCGGATACTTTGGAGGTAATTTGGTCCACTGCCTGGACCAAAGAGGGAGGGTTGCCTTCCCTCTTGTTCATCAGCAGGTCTGTGAAGCTGGACATCACTGGGCTGTGTCAATCTCACCTGTGGGTACAGAAATTGTGCAAACTGAACAGGATCGGTTATGTATCAAGTCTTTGTCAGGCGCAATGCATGACAAATAATTTTATTGAAATTTCATGGCAAACTTAACAGGATTTAAACAGTCAAAATAATTTTATATGTGAGAGAACTGACAGGGTTTAAGACAATTAAAAAGAAATAATAAATAAGGTTGTTTCACTGTATCCCAAACGAACATTCATCTATGCACCTATTTATGAAATAGATATTTATTGAACACTTATAATGTACTAGACTGTCTGCTGGTTGCTGTGTAATAAATGTGAAAGACTGTGTCACTGCTCTTAGAGAAATGATATCCTCTTATTTAAGAGAGACTCTTAATCAACTAGATTATGTGAGAGAAAGAAAATGCAGAGAAGGATGAGACGAAAGAATGGGTTGTATTCTGAGAAACTTTGATTTAAATAAACACTACATAGAATACGTACATAGAATAAACACTAGGTAGAATATACAAAAGGGTTTGAAATGGAAAGGCTCAGAGAGGGTGGCTTCATGGGAGCCAGCGTGAGATTAGTAAAGATAAGGATCAGCAGGTGAGATGCTGGAGAGATTGAGGGGAAATACGATCAAGATTTGAAATCAAGGAGTTTGTTGGAGCAGGCGGCTTGGAGAATTTCAGTGGAAATTTAAGAATCTGTGAAGAAGAGGGAGGATGAAAGCTATAGTCGGGCACCGAATGCAAGTAGCTGGTGGAGGTGTTGTTTGAATATTGTCCATGTTTCAAAAAGAAAAGATCATACAGAACTGAAAATGCCTTTGGGAAGGACCAGTAGACCTGGAGAGGCAGAAGACAGAGACTAATAGAGCAGAACAAAGTAAGTTCTTTGTAAAGGTGGGATAACAGAAGACCAGAGCACAAGTCTTGGTTGGAAGAATAGACCCCTTACCCTCTGCTAAAATAGGAGGAGGGGGCGGATGCAAAGCCGTACCAGGAGTGAGGATTCAGAGAAAAGTCCACCTGATCAAAGAGAGGAAAAATGCTGGGTAAGACAGGTATGGAGATTAAATAATTGAAGAAGCCGGTTGTAGGAACAGACTAGCAAACTTACTAAAAAAGAATTTGATGGGAGAACTCTGAATCAGTGTTTGAGCAAGATCACAGATTTTTCATGACAATAATCAATGCGGTTATATGATGCATGTTTTTCTTGAGACGCCTAATACTCAGAGGTCTCAAGGTGGATGGATTTTTAAAGTGTTCATGAGGTGAAGGGGAGTAAAAGATGGCATAGATCACAGAGGTGTAGTGGTTAGAATGCTGAGTTTACTCCAAAGTCAGTTACAGTGTTACGTACAAAACAGACAAGGTATACATAACCTATGATCCGCCCTGTGGAAGAAAAGTTCTTATTCTATAAGTAAGGAGTCTTAAGAAAATCTGTAATTTTAAAAAAATGCAAATCACTGGCTCTGTAGTCAGAATGCAGGACACTTTTAATAAAACCCCTATAACGTAAATACGCTGGGAATGCACGAAAGGCAGCCACAGATTGTTGTTTCTCTCCCTCTCTCCCCCTTCCTTCCCCTCTCTCTAAAAATAAATAAAATCTTTTTTTTTTAAAAAAGAAAAGAATCCACTTGCTTAAGCTATTCAAATTCTCACCCTCACTATCTTCACCTATAAAATGTGGGTTTGGGATGATATCCATGATTAAATTCAGCCTTAAACATAGTATGAAATTATGAATGTTATTCATGTCTCATTACGAACTACATGCATGCAAGACAATGTTAATGTTTTGCAATCCTAAGATTTCTTTAGGCCCCCAAAATTGATGGTTATACAATTATGTTATCTCCTTGTAGGAGATTTTATTTTTACTGCACCAATCATAGAAATCACAAACATACTTTCTGTTTTCTTATATTTACTCTATAATTTTTGAAGAATAACTTTGGAAAGTTAATTTGAAGAGCACTAACAACAACCACAACAAAATGATTCATCTACACTGAAAAATTAGGGAAAGACAACTGAGATGAAATTTAAAAATTAAGAAAGAGGAAGCAATTATATCAACTTTAAGAGCAAAAAGTTCAGTTTTTATAGTTTTAGCAAGTTGTAATTATTAAAAATAAAGCTTGCAAACAAAAACATTAAAAATGCTCTCTAAAAAATGGATAATAAATTGAATAAATTTAATTTTGCAAGCCACATGATATGAGGAATTTCATTTTGGAGGCTTATAATTTCATTTTAAAATGTATTTACTTTTGTAAAGAATCTGCTGCTAGAACTCTCATTTTAATATAGTTACCTCTGTATTTTTAGAGGTGTAAAGTGAAATTGAAAAAGCCAATAATTTTTTAACATCTCATAAACATTTAAGAAATTATAGCTACAACTATTTTGACAAGATTTGTTTTATAAACATATACTTTGAAGAAAGTTACACTGACTAGAAGCAAAAGAATAGTTTCTATGAATATATTAGGAACTAAATATTCACATATTTCTCACAACAAATGATAGAATTGAGGTTATCTTCTTTTAATATAGTTCGCTTCGAACATACCAGTTGTCTCAGCATTTATATACATAATATTTTCTCAATTAGGAATATGGTCTGTGGAGAAGAGTAAGCTGAAGAAGGCAAAACTATTATTTTTCCATTATTAAGTGGAACTTTAAAGGAGGTTGCAACATTTTAATAAAAATGCTTAAAATACTAAAACTCTATGGAAAAATCGTACTTCCTCAACGAAATACAAATAAGATGCAATTAATAACGACAGAAAGACTAAGAAACTGATTACAATACATTGAACATGTTCCAAGATTATGACTTTTATATTATTGCTATGTCATAAGCAATATAAAGTTTATTTTTTAACTTGCTTTATAGTGGATACATTTTTGTTTACTTAAAATCAGTTTTTGGCATACAAATAATGACTTCATAAATACATTATTTTAATTGTTTTTTATTATCTTTAATTCTCAAAACATGTCTGATTTGAAGCTAAATTATGCAGTCACCTGACTCTGTGCAGCACTGAGGAGCTTGGAATCTGTGATGGGAAACAGTGGGAAAGTTCTCCACAACATACTGCTTAACAAACAGTGTTTGCTCTGGATGACGACTTTAGTCTGTACGGCAAAGACAGAGAACAGAATCAGACCGTGGAGGGGTTACAACAGACAGGAATGTACTACCTTAAACTTTTGTTGTCGAAAATTTTAAAAGAACTGGACTCCAAGGAATTTTTAAAAATACATGATATGCCTCAGTTAGAGAAGCATCCTAATTTTTATTTTGTGGTTGCTTTGAAAATCTTTTGAGACGCTTCTTGTTTTTTACACTGAAATTCAGCTAGATTTGTTTTTTAGCGGGTGTTATAAATAAATCATTTTGGGCAAAGAAAAGGATTCTAGCTGAACTTCACTTTATTCTGAACTTGCAAATTGAGAGCACATTGAATTTTAATAAATCAATTTTAAATCATCCAGGGAGTAACATTTTTTAAAAAATGGAATATTTTCATAATGGAAAGAATCTTTTTGTAGTGTGAATTACAACCCATAATATGCTTTGTACAGTCAGACTTTCAAAGTTTTTTTACTAGCAGAGTGTATCAGTATTCAAAATCGAACATCTTTCTAGAATCTACATGCTTTTGACTTCACTTAGGAAGGAAGGAGGAACAGCTGTCACCTCATTGCTTCGGAGTCACTGATCTGAGCAGAAACAGTGTTAAATGTTTGAGAAGGGCAGAGACTCCCCACTCTGAGAACAGATAATGATGAAAAGGCCTAATATTTACTGTTCACTGGTTCACAAAGTAAACAAGGGAGCAACACAGTCTATGCAAGTCACTTTAAGTGTTCTGGGTAAGAGCAAGAGGAGCTGGAAGGGAAGAAGGAAGAAGGAATTCATATTTCTGAATTCATTCATTTTGGATTTGAACAGGTCTCATGGAGAACATAAAATATAAGTAGGGTTGCCAGAAGAAATACAGAAGGCATAGTTAAATTTGAAATTCAAATAAAATAAATAATCTTTGTATCCTTATGCTCCATACCAGAATTAAGACTTACTTACATTAAAAGTTATTTATGGCCACAAAAATGTCTATCAATAGGATACAAGGGAAGACTATTTGAATCAGAGGCTTGGAAAGACTAACTTTTCCACTTCACTTTATCTAGAATCTCACCCTAAGGGGTCACCGTGGGGCACTGCTAATGTGTAATGTGTCTTTGCATAAATAAAAAAGATACTTATTCTAGGTGGACGTTTGCCAATCCAGACATATGTCCACCCCCAAACGGTAAGTGAACAATGGATGACAGAAAAAAGAGTTGCATTTTGGCCTCCTCCACCTTCATGAGCAAGGGTACCTGTGGGAACGGCCCGCTGAACGACTGTGTTGGTCACGACTTGTCGGATCGGAGGTTTCACTCATGACGCCCTTCCCCATATACCCGCTTTGGAGCCGAGAGACAAAGAGCAGGGGCAGGGATAAGTGATGACAGAGGAATAGCATCAGCAAACAGAAAGAGCCAGAATGAATGCACACACACAACCCCAGACGGGGAATCGGCCACACACACATGAAAACAGGCAATCTTCACGTGGCAGGAGAGACGGGTTGGCCACGTAAAGACTGTACTGTTGGAAATGAGAGATGCTTAGCACATGGAGGAGCGTTTTAGAAGTGGAAGTAGACAGAGCGGCTTCACAACACGGCATCCCTCCTCTCCCCCTCCTGAGACTGTTTGCATAAAACCTTCCAACCCAGAGCTACATGGATTGCAAAGCAACCCCCTGCTCCCCACCAGGATGACATCCCATGGGCTCTACAGGGAAACATGGACAAGGAATGTTTAGGATTCAGTCTTGCAGGTGAGTAAAGAAAAAAAATAGAGAGAAGATTACATGTAAAAGTTTTTATGAAAAAAAAAAAAAAAGAAAATAACCAAACAAGACAGTCGTGGAAAGCAAACAGAACTGTTAGCATTACCAGAAATGAGAAGCTTCTTAATAAAAGGACATCGTTTATTCTCTTCCCCCCCATTTTAAGTCTCTGTTTCTCAGGCCACTGTCTTCTTTGAAATAAACTATTCCCAGAACCCACCGAGAGTTCGGCGGATAAAGCCAGTGGGAGGAGAAGCCAGAGTGGGATCGAGGTTACAACTGGTCGGAGCAGAAACCAAAAAACCTGCACGAGTGTGTTGACACTCAAACATGTCTGTCATTCGTCCTGCTGGGACGGAACCAGTCAGCAGAAGTCAGTTTCTCCTTGACCCCAGGCAGATGTCTCACTGTGCTGCTTACAATCAGCACCTTGGAAAAGGGAAGGGAACTCACCTTTGCCAGTGACCTTTGAAAGGGAAACTTGGTAAATGTGGTCCTGAAACTGACAAAGATAAATCAACCCATCCCTGATTTGATTAATAGTACATGCTTTATAGTCCGTTAATGGCTCATAATTGCCTGTTTAAAAGAATGAATAGAATCATCTTGGTAATATACAAATTTAGAATGCAACTTCCTGAAAGGAACGGCTATTAAAAAATGATGACAAATTGGTTTTAGAAAAAGAAAGGCCTAATGAGAGTGTGGGAAGTCTGTTACTACATTGAGCTGTTAATTGAATGGTAGCGCTGTTTTCAAGTCTTGGGGGCTTCGGGTTCCCCACACTCCCAGCCGAAGTCCTTTAGAAGAAGGACAGGGGGCGATGTGAGCATTTCCCTATCTCCTAAGTTCTAGTTTAGTTACATTTCATACAACTTCCTCTGTGGGAGTACACCGAGGAAGTGTCTTCTCACCAGGAATGGGGGCACGCCAAGAGGCTCTCAGCTTTTTGGAAGGAGAGGTCACAGCTCAGACACTCACTGTCTACAGAGTAACTTAATAAGCCAAAAATTTAACCAATGTCACCCCAATCGATTTAACAAAAACTTTTTTTTTAATTAAGCAACTGGGGATTTGCCATAATAAAAGATGTTATTAGAGAATCAAAATATTACAGTAGTTAAGATTGTGGGTCTGAGAGAGAGAATTCTTAGGTTCCAATTCTGAATATGCTGGCCAGCAGATGCAATTTTGAAATAGTCACAATCTATTTGTGCCTCAATTTTATGATCTATAAAAAGGCATAATAATAATATTAAAAATAATCCCTCATGGGTAAGATAATGTTGGACTACAATTCACATTACATAAATATTTGCTGATATTAAGAACAGCTCCCAGGTATCAATAGGAATTGATGTCTGTGAAACAATTATATAACTTGTAGTAAAAATGAAATAAAACCAAATCTGTTTGGCAATTTGTGTTTCTTAGTTGTGTCTGCTCCAATATATATATATATATATTTTTTTTTTTACCTCCTCAAAATGGATCATCTCGGAAAACTAAAGCAGCTCAGCACGTGGGTTGATTGACAGGAGACCCATATCTCTTGTATGCTTAGCACAGCTCTCTCTTTGGACACATATCTTATACTCTCCTTTCTTTAGGGTTTCCTTGACTAGTGCTTACAGTGGGCTGTAACTGGACTGAGACTCAGGATATCCAAGTTCTACTTTCCTTGTGCACGCATCTGTCGTCACTATAATTCTGTATGCATGTTTCTTTGTGTGAAATCAGATTAATAAATCCCTGCCCTGCTTATTTCAGTGAGTTTTTATGAAGGCAGAAGTGAAATTGCTTTGAAAAAATATGCAATAATAAATAAATAAAGTAGATAAACCTAGAGAATCAATTTAGTCATAAAAACTCAAATAAGTTTTGCTTAAAGTGACATGTATAAAAATCATGTGGTTTGAGGAAAATAGAATGAAATGTAAAATGTATGTTAAAGGACACATAGCACAGTATGCATCACTCTGAGTATTTCTCTATTATAGTTACCACATTATTATCATTATATTGGGGTTAAAATAGATGAATATGGAAAACAATTTTAGGAAGCTATTTTTATGAATAAGAAGTATACGACTGATGTTCAAATCTCTTACAGTATATTCATTAAATGATCAACAAATACCAAGGGCCTCCTCTTTGGAAGTTGATATGAGAAATTAAAGTAGACAAAAGAGAATGTATTGGAAGAAAATATTAAGTTGCAGGCATGGAGCAAAGTTCTTAGCATTTGTTATCTCATATATTCTTAAAACTAATGTATAATATTACTTCAGTTCTATAGATAAAGAAGAAAGATCAGAGAAGTCCTATAGTTTGCCATGGTCCCAGAGTTAATTCCAAGGAGAGGGTGGATTCAAACCCAGGTCTCTGTAGAGGCAAATTTCACACCTACTTCATCCCATAACATGAGACCCAAGCTTCCATGGATGACTCTTCAGTGGAATGAGAGTTGATTATGTGCGTAAACTAACTAACCAGGATCGTGTGAGTGATGTCAAAGAAATAGAATATTTGAAAGACCTTAGGGCTTTGCACACAGCAAAACTAAATAAGAAATATGAGATGTTAGTAGTGATAAGGACCAAGAATATCCATGTGTTAACTGACGAGACTACTCAGAGGAATGGCCAGACATGCTGGTAGTGGTGGGGTTTGAAATACAACTTGTGAGTAGGGCGTGATGGCCGTGGACAGATGAAACATTTCTCCCCGGGTGTTAGAGGCATAGAAGTGAGAACGATCAGAATGTTCAAGTGATGCCTTACATGATGACATACTATTTGAAGTTTAATTGAAAATGACAGTTGAAGCTATGGCAATAATTTTAGTGTATTTCTGCATAGCAATCTTCAGAGTCAGCAAAAATTAGTGATCTTAACATTGGTTATCAACATATTGGAGTTTTTCCATCTAAAAACTCTTTTCTTCTGCTACAGTAAGTAGATGGAGTCTGAAAAGAAAAGGGGACACTCACCTTTTTTGAAACATATGTAATGGTGACATGCTCTTAATAGACAAATCGGAAGGGTCCCTAGAGTTATACAAGTCGCCCTTGCAGAAAGGCCACCGAATTTGCACTTAGAACACTGGATGCAAGCTTCAACCCTAATAAATATCTTTGACCCTAGATAAAGCATTTAGCATCCAAATTTTTCTAGCTTAAAAATTAATACTAGTAATAACTTATTCAGCACATAGTTTCATAGCAGGCCTGCAGGCTAAATCTGGTTCTCTGCCTGCGTTTGCAAATAAAGTTTTCTTTCTTTACAGAAACATTCACTAATCCGCATCTTGTCTGTCGCAGGTCTCACGCTCCAGCAGCAGAGTTGAGCAGTTGTTATAGACAGGACATCACCTGCAAAACCTAAAGTATTTACTCTCTGGGTCTTTCTGGCAAATGTTTGCCAACCACTGGTCTATAGCACAGAATTCATGCATTCCTTACAACAGTGCTGTGAGGTGGCTGTAGTTATTGGTCATATTTTACAAATGAGCCTAGAGATGTTTAGTAGCGTGGCCACAGCTACAAAGCTGTGAAGTAGAGGAGCTGGTAAGAAATGACTGCAGCAAGAAATTAAGGGGTACTATTGTAACACATGGGGAAGTACATCATAAAGCAGGAAAGATTCATGAATCAGCTCTTGAGAGGCCGTGTGCCCCTACAAATCAGGTTTTGAAGCTATGTAAGAGCGTGAACATGAAAGCAAGTAAGCATGGTACCCTGTGATTGGTCCCAGGTAAGGGGGCTGCTGCCATGGTTTCCAATCTCAGTTCTCCCCGAACCTCTACTGACATCCATTGCAATAGTTAGCGCTGTGTTGCGTTTTATCTTCTTGCCAAACTGCCTTTCTCCTACACTGAACTGTAAGTCTCTCAGAAGGAATGGACTTTGCTTAATGGCTTCTGTGTCCCCAGATTTTTTTCACAGAGCTTGGCACCAAGAAGGAGTTAGTAAATATTCATTGCCTAGATGAGCAGTTTCTAAAGCACAAAGGTAGTAGATCTTGCCAGACGCGTTCCTTGCTAGGCCACATTACAGAGAAAAACTGGCCTTTTCCATTCCAATATTTTTAGGATATAAAGAATGGTGCTTCGTTTGTAGCTTCTGCATTATGGCTCGGTCTGAGATTTATTGCTGCGTTGGGCAGTCCGCTTATCATAGTCACTTCTATTCCTCCTTGTTAGAATCAAGTAGGTAGTCAGGATGAAACATGTGCCTATTGCAAGATCCAGAAACATATCGTATTATTTCTTCAAAGGTACTTTTAAATCATCCAGAAATGTGCAACCAATCAGGGATGCTTAATCTGCTGAACTCTGATTCTTTTCACTGGGGAAGAAAATGAACACATGCTAAGGGTTGGTGGAGGTTCTTTAATTCTTCCCCTGTGAAAATCTCTTGAAATGGTTCCTCCTCTATCACCTTAGGCAGTTTTAACTCACTCAAGAGTGACTACTCTTTCTTATGCCCTAAGGCCTTAGGCTGATAGGTATTTTCTGGTCTATTACACATTTGTCAGTGCTAGCTAGGTATCCTAATTCCAGTCCCAGCCATGCTTCCATCTCCAAACTGGGAGTTGTGATACCTTCACGGATTCATTAGCAAGATAAATCGAAGTTACAGATGCAAGGCATCTGGGCGAGTACCTGGAAAATTATTGTTCACAGTAAACGTTGATTCCCTTCATCACTTTCTTTCTTTTTTAATCAAGAATGAGCACTGCAGTCTAATTAGTAACATATATATTATTCTTTGCAAAGAAGTGAGACCAATGACAAACAAAACAGAGCAGATCAGAATAAGTAAAGGCTACTTTCTATTATATCTGAGATACCTGATGTATGTATGTTTGTGTGTGTGTATATATATGTAATTATGCATATGATTACATATATGTATCAATTTCCATTAGTCATAGCTTACTCAGATCAGGCTAATTATAGTCAAATTCTCACTCTAGTCTCTAACTAGCCCTGTGATCTCTGTTGCTATTGAGGAAAGTTGCATAATAAGAACTCAGCAATTGTTACTTGCTGGTTTTTTTAACATATTTAAAGTATTACTGACTTTCTTAAGCTGAGGGTTTTTAATTATTTTCTATCCATTTTTATCTCACTTTTTTTTGTACACCAATTTTTTTTATTTGTACCTGATATACATATATTAAGCACTGTGCCAAGAACTCAAGATATAAAATGTTTGTATAATTATTGACCTCAAGATATATGAAAGGTAATCACCTCAAATACCTTTTGGACAGTAGCTGAAGTCAGTTTAGAGAAGAATATAAATAAATGAATCATGATATAGGCAACTTAGTAGGCAGAACAATGATATTTTTCTTATGAAATATATGAGGCAATGATGGCATAGAGAGAGCAATAAAATAATTTTCTTTGGTGAATATAAGAAGGCTTCAGAATTCGTAGACTTTTGATCTGAGACATTTTTTTCAGTTGTACATATCTGAAGATAGAATTCTGAGCAGAGGAAAAAACATATTCGAAAATACTATTGTGTTTTTGAACAGGTGATATGATATAGCTGTAAAATAGAGATTGGAAGTTAAGTGGAAAGAGTATATACTAACTCGGTAGGCAGGACCCTTATTTGTCCCACCAATGAAGGTGAGGCTTGCTCCTATTAACAGAGCATTTTTTAATAATTTTAGACAGTGTTATGGTGTGATTCTGACTGCATAATAGAGTAAAGCCCAGAGAGGTTATTTTAATAAAAACAAATGTAGTAGCAGATATTTGGAAGGTTGGAGGGTAGAAACAGTGTGTTCGGGATATTCTTGTAATAACCTAGGTAAGAGTCAATGCTGACTGTGGGAGGTAGGGATCTATGATACTAGATTAATGCACATGTGTGTGTGTTTCAATGAACAAACACTAATAGAACGTATTTCCTAATGCAATGCCAAGGGTAAAAAATAAGGTTAATTTTCTGTTCATGTCCTAATTAATACCAAAGACCCTATCTACGTAAGGAATAAAATAAATCCCTTTGTTTTGGGATTTTTTTTTATTTTCTTAATCTTAACTCTTCTGTTTTTGTGTACGACCATGTACAGAATCTTGCTTTTGGGTTTAAGATATTAATTTTTTGCACCCCCAATATCCAATTAAGGCCAAATTAATGCCTTATGCAATCATTTACGATATGCTTCCTTGTGGGCAAAGGTAGTGAAAACTTGGTCACTTCTTGCAGGGCTTTAAAAACATGTTCAATGTTATTCATTATTTCATTCAATGAATATTTAATATTATTGTTTAAGGAATGGTAATTCTATTCTAACTAAACCAGTTAGACCATCCCGCCCAATTTAAATGTCCATTTACTCATAGGCCTAATCAAGGAAAATCGCAATGACATGTGATTTTTAGCATTTTCAAAGTACTTCACAAACATTTATTCATTTTTATCATGAGCCTTAAAAATAACACTATGAGAACTATGAAAAGATATTATTTTCCATTGGAGGTAAATAGTGTAGTGATTCGTTTGCCTAATCCATATACTTGGTAACTGTTAGACCTTAAACTAGAAAAGACTCCAGTTCTATATTCTGTTCTTTTCGTTCACCATGCAGCCTCTTCGTAGCAACAGCTTGTCTATTAAAAATTCTTTCTTAGGATTATGAACTGGGCATGCCATTTGATTCATCTGATAATATTTAATCACGAATTTAAATTCATGGACTCATCTTTATAGTGTTGATATTCTTAAAACTTTTGATGAATGTGTCTAACTTCATTGCATTGATATAATTTGACAGGAAGTACATATTGGAGTCCTAAAAATCATGAAACTGTAGCAGTGAAAAATTGGGAAAATGTTGAGAGGAACTGCCTTTAATGCACAATATTAAGCAATGTTAGGTGCAAAAAAGAAGAGACTGTTTGGATTGGCTTAAGGAAAGTATAATGCATCTAAATATCTGTCCTTGTTTTCAAGAAAACACAGAGCAGCTGAGGAGACATAGTTTGGGATTCCACTAATTATTTCACCTTTCATTCAAGATCTATTAATTTCAAAAATCACTTCTAAAAGATGATTGACTCAGGAATTAAAATTTTTCCATAAGAAAAATGCTTGGTAAACTTTGTTTTAAATAAATAGTTGTACTTTCCGAGTGTATGTATATAAGCTTTGTATCCTAAACTTGGAATAAAAGGATTATGCCTCTTACTTTTATAACAATCACAGAAGGACCACAGCACCGGGTAGTTGGTAGATATTAATAAATCCTCAATATATGAATGCTGTTACACTACTAGGTTTCTGAAACAACTGCTTTTTAATTCTACTCCCTACATACACATTCACACCCAAACACAATACTACCCAATCTAATCAATGAAAGCCAATGCACAGATATATCCAAAATGTCATATCCAGTTCAGCTCAAGAAGCAATTCCTATATGAAATTGAAAATGCCCAGGGGACATACACAGAGGAAACAGGAAACAACCATAGACAAAGACAATTTCTAATCTCATGTTAACCTAGAAAAATAGGCTTTGTGAAGACTAAGGAAAATTCCAAAATGTCCTTGGTATCTTTTCATGTTTAGCGTGACCACATATATTTTCAAAAAGAGCAGCATTATTTACAAGAAATACAGGCATTATTAATAATGGAAAACTCCTGATTTTAATGGCTTACACAAGAAAGAAGGAAGAATGGCTAAAAGTTGATACTAAAAGCTGAGGATGAAATAGAGGGTAAGCAAGACAGAGAGAGACAGAGAGAGAATGAAATACAATTGGACCCTTCAAACTGTAGCAATGGGCTTCCTTTCTCTAGATTGTACTTTCCTTATCTGAACTATGCTTTACAGCTCTATTTCTGATCCATTTTTCTATGAACTGGTTTTTCTGAAATTATCTATTCTTGTATGTTATTAAACACTTCAGGAAATGGAAAGATCTGCTCGGATAGAATAACTTGTATTAGAAGTGTTTGATATGAGAGCCTGTGTAGTAAAGCACTTGACTTTATCCCAAAGGAGACCTAACCTGGGCCCTTGGCTCCTGGGAGAGAACTTTGTTTGCCTGGAAGCCTTGGGGAAGCCAGGTAATGACACTGTAATTTAGAGTGGGGACCGGCCATATCTTAGGGTGAGGGCTGGCTATGCCAGAAAGAATAACATGATTTAGAGTGTGGGCTTTGAGTAATGAAGAGTCATCTGACATAGTGACTGAGACCAACCACATGACATCAATCAATCGATTCATCATACGTATGTAATGGAGCTCTGGTACCAGTTCTGAAGTCCAGGCTCACAGGAGCTTCCCTGTTTGGCAATACTCTGAGTGGCAGCAGTTCTGTGTTAAAACTTCTAGACTCTTCCAATGTGTCTCTTCCATTGACTGGTTCTAATCTGTATCCTCTCCCTATAATAAACCATAACTGTGAGTATAACAGCTTTCAGTGGCTTCTGTGAGCCTTTCTATTGAATTATCAAATTCAAGAACAGTTTAGAGAACCCCTCAAATTTTAAGTTGGTGTCAAAGGTGAAGATGATCTTGTCTGGACACTGTGGTCCCTCTAACCTCTCTAGTTGGCTAATTCTCACAGTTGCCCTAAACTCTTTCAGAGCCACAATAGAAAGAGCCATCTTTGAGCTCACTCCTATTTAAATTAACAATTTCTTAACACATTGTCTGGAAGGTCTAGTAGTGTAGGTTATGGGTGATAATAAGGAGAAAAATAATTAACAGCAGCTCTCTGGGATCTCAGAATCAAGTGAGAGATGAGCATACACTACAATTTTAATACAAGACATAGGTTGTGTTACGTGTTGAAATGGACAGAGAACAGGACAGCAGCCCGTGACTGCCTGGCACTGACATCCGGCCTGGCCCCCTACCTCAGACGTGGCTTTCTTTTTTCATCCATGCAAAATTTCATAGCAAAGCGACATCAAACAAGCCCACCGTGTGACGTGATGGATGAAGGCATTCATTCCTAAGTAAGGGCAGAGGCAAGAACACTACCCAGAACTCCAGAATGACCAAACGCCCTCCTTCCTTCAAGGCTAACATGAGCAACTATTGCTGTTTCTTTAGGTGATGATAGCTTTGGGCTCGTTTGGAATTTCACATTGTCCTTTAGCTCTGTCCTTATTCCTTGCCCTGTGGACAGTCAGGTGCACAAGGGCAGGAAGCATTGTTAATTCACTCTCTTAGATATAACACTACGTAGAGTGCTTTGCACATAAGAGGTGCCAAATAGTATGGGATACACAGGCTAGAAGAAGGAGACCCAGTTTTTTCGATATCACGTCAAGAATTGATAGAAAGAGGGAAGATTATAGAGATAAAACACAGATGGGCTTTTCCAGATGTTTTGGTCTAAAAATGGAGATAATGTATGGATGAACCCTTCATCACATGTGCTGCCTTTATGCTGAGAATGATCGTGACCTCGCCCAGATGCAACAGTCATATTGTGTTTTGATGATCCTATTGGTCCTAATCTAGTCCTAGTTTGAAGGTTTTAGAAAACATGTCCATTTTTATTACTTTTATTAAAGCTATTTCAGCCCTGGCTGGTGTGGCCCAGTAGATTCAGCACCGGCCTGCAAACCAAAGCGTCTCTGGTTCGATTCCCAGTGAGGGCACATGCCTGGGTTGCTAGTCAGGTCCCTAGGAGGGGGCGTGCAAGAAGCAATCACACATTGATGTTTCTCTCCATCTTTTTTCTTCTTCCCTTCCCTTCCCTTCTCTAAAAATAAAGAAATAAAATCTTTTTTTAAAGCTATTCCAGTAAACATGTTTTGGGAAGAATAAGCTCCATGGAAATAGCATAGCGCAAAGATCACCGACTTTAGAATCAGGGTTTTGTTCCACCGGTATCATGAATTTGTCAACATTGGAGCGCTCATGTTTACGTTATCTTACTTTTGGCTTTTTCTGTCTGCAAACTGAATAAGGTATGTTTTAACCAAATTTCTCAAGTGCTTCGAAAATTCAAATTGAATAGTTTTTATCTCTAGTTCAGTCGACCTTTAACATCTGGCACTGTGAACATTGATGCTATTCTTTCCCAGCAGTTAACTTGTAGTTCTATTTATTCTTAGTCGTTTTGCATATCATGATATGAATAAAAATGTGTAAATAAAGGAATATTAAACAACCTGTCCATATTCCTGTTTAAATATAATAGGTCCACAGGTATAGCCTGATGGATAGAATAATTAGTGAATTGAATTAAAAGAGAATTGTAGGAATTTTCATTAAAATCATATTAATATCTATGGATGTAACCACTGCTTAATATTGTTATCCATTTGAAAGGGAAATGAGTATGATTGAATTTGATTAAATTGATAATCTAAATAAAAGTTTAATAATTTTGAATTTAACAAGAGTAAAACAAACAGATTAAGAAATAAATACAGATAAGATAGAAGAAATTATGGGAAGAATTAGAAAACCTTACAGCTTTTTAAAGCAAAAGTCACACTGGCCACGGTTAAAAAAACAGTTTATTCAAATCTACAGCAGTAGCAGAAAGGGACCAAATTACAGTCTTAGCTGAAACAAGGGGGCAAAGAAAGACTTTTAAGAGCCCGGGTTGGGGATCACAGTTCATCTGTGTGTACTAATTAGAATTACTCAAAGAAAATGACTTTTTCATACCTTTATGACCAGAGGTTGTTTACAGCTTGGAGTAAGGTGCCTGCAGAGGGGAGGCTGGGAGCCTGAGGTGAGATCTTTGATGACTGCATTTCAAAGAGGCAGCTTTGAGAAAGGTCCGTGAAAAAGACAGTCCTGAATCCCTAAAACCAGCAAGAGAGTTTTTAAAAGGCTTACACCTCAGAGGGGTGAATAAAGAATTTGCAATTCCAAGTTTCCTAGTGTAAGCGGACTAAGGAAAAAGAGGGGAGGAATCGATCAGCACTTAGACCCAGTGGGTTCCTGAGGAGCAGGGGTGAGGGAGAGTCTGGGGCCCAGGCAGGAAGGAGCAGGGGGTCTAAGGCTCAGTCCAGCTGAGGCTGAGGGAACCTGGAGGCTGCCCTTGCTAAAGTCCATAATTGAGAAACGGTGGAAAGGAGGTTGTTTTATGGGACATGAAGGTGAAGTAATAAAATGCGTCAATGTTACAACAAAAGATAGGTTCAGAAAACAAATGTAGGAACCCCTGGATTCCATTGGATATTCAGAATACTAATCATTTTTAAAGTGTCACATAGAAGGCAAATAACATTTTTGAAAACTAAAGAAAAATGGAATTTTAAAGGGAGAAGCAGACACCAGTGAAAGTGAATTGTTAATGAAATGAATAGCTTCGCAAACAGCATGCCGATGGCATTACATTCACGTAAGGAGTCCTACAATTGGGTAAAACAATTCTACACTAAAGTCAATGATATTAACAGAATAAAAGATAAAAATAGCGACCTATTTATTTATCCATCTATCTTCCTTCACAAAATTATATCTCCTAGTTTCAGACTTAATAATCTCTCAGGGATCTTCATAAAGGAAACCTTAATTCATTCAAAAGAATTAACTACCTAGTGCTTATTACCAGGATGTCATAGACATTGATTTCCCCCTTCTCTGCTACAAGGTTTACCAAGGCGCGTTACGTTGTTTTGCAGCCTGTTAAGTGGACAGGATGCGGTGGTGAACCAATCAGGCCTCCATTCCAGAACCGGGACCCTACTTCTCCAAGCTTCTGGGGGTGGCGACTGCGGCCACCAGCCGCTGAAACCTACTCTGGGAGCCATTGGTTCCTAATATGCCGCCTTACCCAAGATCAAGCTCCCTTCCTGGGGACACACTGAATCCTCTGCCTGGTCCATGGTGGAGATGGATGGGGCAACTCTGAAGGCCAATCGCAGCTCTGGTGCTTCCCTGGGGTCCACGGTGGCCTTACATACAAATGCAGTGACATTCCAAGAGAGCGGAGGTCATGGGAGGGTCTGCTTCAGCTGTAGGCACTGGATGAATTGTCTACAGAGAATTTAAAAACCAACATGAAATTTATATGTATATAATACAAAATATACAGCGGTGTTAACATACAAACTGTGAGGCATGCTATCTTTCCTCAGGGTAAAATTTAAATTGTGAAATATTTTACTAAATTTGAACAGTATATTTTAAGTGAAAAAATTGTTCCTTCTTTTTAAAAAATGAACTACATGTCCTTTTAAAAGAAAAAATAAGACAGTAGAAACTGTACTCAAATTTTTATATTCATCATTGTGGCAGACAAATATATGAAATGAAAAATACGTGAATGCAATTAGAAGTTTCAACTTATTTCCCTTTTTTCTTTATAATATGTATTTTATTAAGTTTACCTTTCTGTCATGATTATTATAGAACATAATTTTATCATAGAGTAAAGGATTAAAAGCAGTGTATTCCACTGTCAAATGCACTGGGTGTATACAAGTATAATCTACTCATTGAAAAACTACCCAAAGGGACTCAGCCAACGGAGTTTGTTCAAGGCCCTGCGGCGCATTAGCTTACTCATTCATTTATTCTTTCATTTACTTTATCACTGAGCACCAAATATATGCCAAGCACTCTGCTAAGCCCTGCAAGTAAAAAGGTAGGTAATTAATCTCAATAAGTTTGTAGTGTAATAGCAAAAGACAGAAAATTCATCCAATAAAGTAAGGAGAAAGAATCTTTGTTCTGTTTATCAATTTACCCCAAATGTTAATCCCAGTAGCCATTATAAATCTTTTGAATTGACATATGCTATGAAAAAAAAATGCCACATTTACAGAGGGGCATTTGAGGAGAACTGCTGGTTCTCAGTTTATGGGGCAGGGAGCAGATGTTTCATAGAGGAGTAAAAAGTTGCCTGATGTTTGTACATCAGGGAAAAGATTGCAGTTTCAGCCACAGCATTTTTGGGTGATTTTTCACAAAGCCTTATTGTGACAATAGGCGAACAATACAGATGTAGAGGCAGGTTGGAAGAAAGGGACAAGGGCGAGTGGGCGATGATGGATTAGCAACGCCAGTAGACCAGACCAGAAACAGGCAGTCAGTGAGAAGAGGGGGCGAAACTCAGAAAAAAGCCCAAACTGTGTAATCAACGTGACAATTTTAGGCTGTCCCACTTTTAGAGTTCTATAAACGTTAAAATATCCTCTCCCAATAAAAAGTACTCACTCTTCAGAATCAGTGCTTTTTAGTGAAAAGCCAACATCTACGTCTACGTGCAATTACGGTGTCACTGCCCGATCTTCGTAACTGGTCCAGGGACGCGGAGTGGTTCTCCGCATTCCTGGATGTGTTTATTAATAGCACGCGCTTTCATAGCCATTGTTCAACCAGCCATTTTTACACCGCTGGGAGTGAAAAACCACCAGGCTGCCCAGCCCTATAAATATTTTTCCATGTCAGAAATGGAAGGAGACTATTGCAAAAGAAATGCAAATATAAACCAAGACAAACGGAGTTTTCTTCCTCAGGGGTAAAGTAAACTACAGCCTTGCATGATGATGTTAGTGTTTATAAGCACTAACAAAAATCATATTCATAAGCAAACTCTTTTATGACAGAGCACTCCTTCCAGTTAATCAAGGATTATCTCTCTCCAGTTCTTAACTGATTTCCTGGTGATTTGCAATGGATTCTTATTTCTTTACAGCATATATAATTTTCATTAGTCTCTCTAAATAGTAAAAGGCAGCTTTTCAGTTTGGTCAAAGTAACAAGAGTAAGATCTTACGAATTTCTCTTAGATTGCTGTTTTCTTTGACCTTGTACAGCCGTGTAGAATCATTGTTTTCTATGGTTATTTTATTTTCCTAGAAAAAAGTTCAGAGTTATTTAGTTTAATAAGTATGAACAAACATTTCAAAGATCCTAAGTGTCTGCAAAGGTCTCAATTGGATTTAAAAGTGATGTTCCATAAACCAAAAACCTAAATAAAATTTCATGTAAACACTTCATAATGTAAGATGGGTATACTTAAACATGTTTTTTGTTTCAGTTAAACTGTACTGACATTAATTCTGCATAGTAAAACAAGTTATCTCATTCTAAGCATAATCTTAGATTTACAATTAGATATACATTTTAAAATACTGATAAATAAAAATTAAAAAAGAGCTTAAGTAAGATTTAAATGTAGACCTTATGGGCTACTATACACATTTGATCTTATTAATTTATTTAAAAATAAATGGCAGTCAAATAATTAAGCAAATTACCTCAATGCTTCATATTTAACAGCAAATTATCTTAGTGATTATTGGTTCAAATAGAATCTTTCAATTGGTAATTTGTATTAAGAATATTCATATACTTTAAATAACCACTTAAAATCTAGTCTGAGAAAGTAATGTAAATTACCTAAGAATATTTATATGTAAATGTATTACTATAATATTACTAACAAACTAGAAAACTACTAAGCACATAAAAAAGAAAAAGAGACAATTTAGAGGATAAGTAGATAAATGTAAATTATAATTATCTCTCCAAATATACCCATTAAAATAATGTTTACTTAAAGAGTATTATAACCTACAAAAATCCCATTGCTATAATGTTTAGAGACTATTACAAAATGAAAAATAATATCTATAATTATAGAATGAAAAATGGTATCTGTAATCAAAACAAAAATCATAAATATATTATGAATTTGATTTATTTACTTTTTATAATTTTCTTGTAATAGATTAACACTTTTCCTATTTAGTATCTATAACAAATATACAATACATATTTTAATACAGTAGTTCTTCCACATCATTATACCTAAACAACTTGTTAATGAAAGAATAATTTCACTGTACTTACTTAGCACATATTTGTAAAATGACTCATATACTAATAATATTTTTGGAACTTTTCTACGTATATTACAAAGAGTTTCATAACATAATACACAAATGTTATTATTGCAGTTTGATTTCTACAACTAAATATAAAATATTTAAAGCGTAGAATAGTTGCCTTGATGATTTGAATTTTACACCAAATTCATTTTCTGATTATATTCTTCATGGATTTTTCTGACGATATGAATCATTGTTAATACTCACTTTTTTATATGGTGAATTTGGGGAGTCTGTCCAAATGAAGGATGGTTTAGATTTTACCTCAGAGCCCTCTGCTAGTTAAGTCACTGAATCGAAGGCCTCTAGAGAGAATAATAAAAGCTGTATTTAGGATAAAGCATGGAGATTTTATATATATATATATATATATAAAAATTATATATATGTATCTTCTTTAGTGCATATCTTTAATCAACTAAATTTCTAGTTTATATATATAATTATATATATATCAGATTTTATTTTATATATATATATATATGTTAGACAGATCTGACTTAAAATTCCAGCTAAACGACTTGCTAGTATATTAGTAGCCAGCCAGCCTTTCTGAACTGATTTCAGAGATCTGTGCACGTAGTTATTTCCTTCTAGCTTTTCGTTGAGGTCTAGTCTCTTTAATAAGACAAAGTTGTTTATTTTCCAAGGAAAAGTACACTTTTTATGGCATAGAGTTTAAAGTCTTTTGTGGCAAGGAGCACCGCGATGTACGTATTCACCTGTCTTCCTGACAGGCACACCTCCAGGCGACCACGTCTATTGATGGCCGCGCTTCCCTCGGCCCGGCCTGGACAGCAACGGGCTGCACAGGCCCGCGGCCGCAGCCCGCAGCGTGAGCTCTGCGGTGCTGCCCAAGCGTGCGGGAGGCCCTTCCGTGCGCGTCAGCGTACTGCACCCTGATGTTTGCGTAACGATAAAAGTGCCTAATGACGCGTTTCTCAGAGTGCATCCCCGTCGTTAAGCAGCATATGAGGGTAGGTGGGTGGGGGCAAAGGTTAAGTGACCACCGCAGTGTGGGAGGTTAGCAAAAGGATACTTCTTTAGTGCATATCTTACTTTAATCAACCAAATTTCTAGTTTATAAATGAAGAGATTCTTGTAGGTATCATATCAGATCTGAAGATTCTAGTCTGTTGCCTGAAAGTTAGACTCCTGTAGATTACAATCCCATTTCTACTACTTGTACTATCTGTGGCTCCCATGAGTTCATTCATTCACTGTCTACCAATGGTATCAAACACACCACATCAGAAGTTGCTCTGGTGATTAATTATAACATATGATAGCCCATCAACACGTATGAGAAAAATATAGGCACTCATCAAACACGGGTAGTTTATTAAATTTTGTAAGTTTCTACTCCCTTTACGTGCCCTTAGAAGGCACACGTGTGAAAATACAGATAACAGTAATTCCCTGTCCTGACTGTGTGGTACAAGGTATTTGTGCTGCATCTCGATGGATCCAATAAGTCAAAGAGTGTTGACAAGCTTTAAAAACATCTCTTGGTTAAGAAAAATGTTCATCTGTGACATTATCCTTTACCACATTAAGATCAATGAAAACGGAAAACAGTACCTCGTTATAATCAAAGTGGAACAATTTTTAAATAATGAATTAACTCAGTTTATTAGAACTGTAGGTGAACTCTAGGACTGGTACAAGTGAATGTATAAAGAGGTCATTAGACAAAATTGGTAAGATAAAGTAAAAGTAGGAAATAATAAACTCAGTTTGTCCCCAAATAGTATTTAAGGTCACATATTTCAGGTAAAACCCCAAAAAGACCACTTGCTAAATATGAGCTGTAATTTTCATGTCCCTTATCAAACAGATTAATTTATGTGTCACTGAGGATTCACTTTCATGTACTGCATGGTAAGTCAGGTTTAAATTGTTCCTCTTATCTGCCGTTGCCTGACATTTCCTCATGGCACTGTGTAACAAAAGCCTCTAAGGAGGAAAATGATCACTTCCTCACGTTCACCTACAACCAAAACATATTTGTGTAAGCAAAAACGTTTTTCCTCCCCGAATCACCACTATGCACCAGTTTGCAGCCCTAAATTCAGTGCACTGAACCGTGGCCAATGGAAGGCATGGTGCAGCCTCATAAAATGCAGATTCTCCGCTGAGCTTGTCCGCCGCCAGGACGATGCGCTTGATTAAGCCTGAACATGGGTCTGCTTAGTGCTTCTCTCCCACTCACCAGAGAAGACGATGAGATGCAGATCATGTCCATTCAAGAAAACCAGCATTTATTAACACTAAGTAGAAACCAGTAGAGATTTCTTCAGCCTGGAGAAAAGGCAAAAGTAAATAAACATACTGAACTAGAAAGTAGGAGAAAAACCACCAATAAGGCGTGTATACAAACACGCAAACACTTCGAAGAGTGAACTGGGAATGCCCAATCAGTAAATTCCAAAATTTTTCATTGGCATTTTATTGCATGTTAGTGTATGTAAATGTGATTCTCTATTTCTAAGCAACTTAAAATGTTAAAAAAGCTTTTCACCCATCTTTATTGGGGAATAAAGTATATCAGGATTTTACAACATCATGAAATAAGCTTACCAGTTTTCAGGTGCTCAGCATCCTCACAAACTTCAAGAATAACTGATAGAAAAAATGTTAAACACAATTCCCACAAGCTTCTCATTTGAGAGAGGTAACTATTATGTGCTTTTTTTCTGTTAACACTTGTAATTAAGCTAATAGGTGATGAATTTATACATGCTCTTTAGGTGCATGTTCGATAGGCAAGCATTTCAAGAAGGATATTTCAAATGCACTCCAGTGCAGGCCTTCATAGAAACTCGGCAGCTGCTTGGCTCTGGGCAGGGTTTGTCACCTAAGGATGTTGAGGTTCTGTGCTCCACGGTTTTAACCACTATGGAAATCAGAAGTCTGTTCCAGACCGTTTCTCTAAATCTTGCTCAGATTGTGCTGCTGACGCAGAGAGCTGTCAAGGTCAGTGAATTCCTTGCAAGTACTCAGCTTTTCTGGACATTTGACAAGCGCCAATGAAAGGCTTGCTGATTCCTAGGTTTCAGAATCTCTGTCAATTCTTGGCCAGAAATAAAGGAGAGTTCTAGGAAAAGCCGGTGTGGGCTTTTGTTTGAATCTGGAAAATTTATATTTTTTGAAATTATACAGATAATAAACACATCATATTATTTGGAAAATAAGAGAAGCTGTTAAAAAGCAAGCAAATTAAAAAAAAAAAACACTGTGAAGCAAAACTTGATGTTTTGACACTTCCAAGGTGTTCTAGCATCTCAATTTGTATTATCTAGTAGGAATCAATCTGTCAACTTTTATACTTGTTAACGTTACATAAAATCCTATGTATTCAGAAGTTCATTTTCATTCTTATTTAATGTTTAATTGGGTACTTGTGTCATAATTTATTCAACTAATTTATTGACATCTGGGCATTTTTAATTATCACTATGTGGTAGACTCTAAGGAGGTCTCTACAAGTACCACCTCCTGGTACTTTGAGTGTTTCCCCCTTCAGTGTTGGCAGGACCTGGAACTTGCTTCTAATCAAGAAAGCACAGCATAGGAGACAACATGGGATCATGTCACCTAGACTGTAACAGCTCTCTTGTTACAAAATCCCCCTTTTGCTCCCTTAGAAGCAGCCAGCGTCTCTGCCGCGAGCTGCCGTGTGCGCAGGGCCCCAGGGTGAGCACTGAGGGCGCTCTCCGGCTGACAACCAGCGAGAGATCAAAGCCCACCGTCCAGCAGCATGCAAGGGATGGGGTCCGCCCAACCGTGCTGCTTAGAGACTGGTCTTCCCGGTCGCTCCTCAGAGGAGAACCCGGCTCTGGTCCAAGGCTTGAGGGCCCAGCGAAACCATGCCAGACAGCTCACCCACAGAAGCCGTGACATAATAAACGCACGCTAAGTTCCTGATGACATGGCTCTGCCACAGGAGATAGCTAATAAGAAAGCTGTGAATAACGCTTAGATGAACCGCACTGCATAAAATCTACGCTTCTGCTAAGTTTACTTTGGAGGATGCACTTTAGAATAAATGGACAGGCCTGAAAGGTAGGAAGCATTTTAATAACTCTGACTTTAAAAAATGTTCACTGTTCTTACACTGAATTTGCTAACAGTCATGTGAGAACATGATTGCCTGCCTGGATGAACACTGCCTGGATGAATTTCCAAACCGTGGCACCAGGAAGCAGAGCCGAGGGACAAAGCAGGTCCCCGCTGGGGGAGCCGAAGAAGGTCGTACTTGGAGGACAGAGATGGCGGCATCTGTCGGGCAAAGCTGAGCAAAGGAGAGAGTGAGGAGCTTCCAAACTCGGCCTAGGAGTCCCCTCGAGTCTGGAAACTGCTAAGCTTCTCATACAAGGGAGAGGCCCTTCAGGGCCCTCCATGGTCATAGGTATTTTAACAGTGCTACATTTTAACCGAGAACTGTGAAGAAAATTCCTGGGCTTTTGGCATAAGCCAAGGTGCAATGAAGTAAAGGCCGCCACAAAGCCCGGTTTGGTGTCTTTCTGGAAGTCTATTGCATTAGTAGAGCCAAGAATTTATTCTACAAGTTCCAGCAGAAGGCTTGCAGCTTCTCCTCCAAACCCCTTAAGCCAGCCTGCGGTCAATACGACTGAAAAACAAAAAGGTCAGGAGGTGTTGTACGTCCCATTTGCAGAGAATGTTGAAGCTCCGTGGGCATTGAAGTTCCCGGCACCATCATCAAGGGCGGTGTGAGGCGTCTTGAATCTTCCTGTTATCCTATGACTGTAAATGGCTTCCCATAATCCACAGATGCAATTTCTCCACGATTTCTTTTCTCTTTAGGACCTGACACCAGCCTCCCATTCAGGGCTCGGGCTCTGATGCTCTAGAGCTCACACTTGTCCCCAAAAATCAATTCTTATATATAACTGGCTTGGCATAGATTGTTAAACCTTGAAATGTCCTTTTCTCCTTACCCCTTGTCTTCCTGCAAAAACAAAACAAACAAACAAAAAAACTACTTATCCTTCGCAGTCCAGTTTGTGTCACTGTTTACAAAGTTCTTAGCTAGAATATTCTTTGCATTCTATCACGTTTCTCTTCCTAAAAGCATCCTTATAACAATTTTATTTTCTCATCCTTGAAATGAGTGAGAGGTTTAAGGACTTTTGAAACTTGTTAATATGTATTTCCCTTATAAATTACATTTTTATCCATCTCACAACTCATTTGTTATCTGTTATTTATTACCTCTTGGCACCTCAGTCAAAATTTCCCACTTAACATCTTGCCCCAGAGATCATCCCAGAGAGAAGAATTTATCATTATGCACGCCTGTCTTTTCTACCAGACCATAGGCGGAAACTATGTCTCAATTGCCTTTTTCACCTAATTCAGGTTATAACTTACATATTGCTGTCCCAAAGGGTTTTTCCTAACCATCTTAACCAAAGAAACATTCCCAGTCACTTGCCATTCTGTCTCTTTTCAATACCAAGTAGAGATAAAGATAGCATCTTGTCATGAATATAAAATTCACAAAAACAGGTCCCTTTTGTTCTCTGTAGCCCCTCCCAGTTCCAAGCTTAAACTCCTAAGTCAATAAATCTATCTTGGAAAAAAAAATGAATAAGTAGTCAAAGGATCACATAAACAAATAAAAAAGAAAATAGACATAATAAATATTCCTGGACAATAAATATTCAATAAATATTTGCTGAATAAATATTTTCAGAATGCCCCAAGATGACTACCTTTAGCAGTAGTAGTGCAAGGAAAAAAAATATTTAAGCAAGAAAAATAAAATTTTCTAGCCTGTGATGCTTTTTGCTATAACACTTCCAACCCTTACTAGTTTCACAAAAAACATTTTATTTTGCTAGAGTTGTACCATGTACCCAATAGCATGTGCTTGTCTGTTTTTCACACAACAGTATTACAGGTAGGCATTTTAAATTTTGATGGATAATAATAATAACATAATAAAGACACAACTTTATGGATTATTTAATTATGTTAATCTTTCTTCTGATTGCTTTCCTTTTTTTCTTAAAGTTTTACGTTACATTTGTTGGGGGGACATTGGTAGATAAAATTATACAGGTTTCATGTGTACAGTTCTGTGACACATGGTCTGTCTATTGCACTGATTACTTTTCATTGCTGCATTTTTATCTTCGGAGCCACAAGATACAAAATCACCCTTTACTGATACAAAAGCTGAAGCTCAAAAAAACACAACTTGATTATATTCTGAAGATTCAAAAAATCCCCATTTTTATTCCTATTTTCTCTCCTAACTTCAAAGTCTCTGTTCTTCTGCTATAATAGGTTGCGTTCAACTTATATGATATCAATAGTTGAAATTGTGCAATTGTGAAAAAAATTAATTCTTCTAAGTTTCCGAAGGTAACTCCTACTCTCCCCATACTGTTTGACAAAGAATTTCGTTGTAAAGCTAAGCATCAGTGTGACTTGGTTACCTCATTTAATGCTTATACATGGCATTTGGAGTTGTCACTTCATAATCATTTACATTAGGAAGGTCAAGAAACATATCAAAACCATAAAATAGTCAGACATGGACTCTTCCCATTTCACTGAGGGCCTCACTGTATTTTACATAAATAAAGAACTGTTCAGTTGATTAAAGAAACGTGAATGTGAGAATAAGAAACAGTGCAATACAAACAAAACTAATGACAATCTTAACGATGACTATTAACTAATGGCAAGTTAATAAAAATTATGTAGGTTCTACAAGTAAGTGTTGTAAATACTGACTTTGCTCACTTCTCAAATTGTTACAATTTGAGATTACTGTGTAATAGATGTAAATAAAATATTCTTTCATAAACACCCCACAGGTTGTATTCTTTATTCTTTACCATTATGCTGTAGAGCAATAAATAATAGGAGGTGAATAAATACTCTATTTTTAGGTTTCTTTACATTTTAAATACGATAATATCATGAATAATATTCTCTCTTTGGTACAAGTCTGAGAGAAACAAGGCCTTTTCTTTTCCTGGCTATGTTCTAATCAAAAGTCAAAATAACATCTTTTTTTAAAATTAGTTTGTATATCAACAGAAAATTTCTGACACATCTCTTACCTCCATCATAGGCAGTTCTATTTGTATCAAAATGCTTTATGCATCCATATACTTTAGAATAAACGATAATCATTTATGTATTCATGTATTCAATAAGTATGAACTTAGTTTCTACTATGCACCAGGCATCTTGTAAGCTCTGATAATTTATTGATTTTTAAAATAAATTGAGTCTCAACACTTGATGAATTTTCATTCTGGTTGAAAAAAAGAGAAAATAAATACACAAATGAACATAAAATGAAGCACTGATAAATGCACTAAAAATAGAGAAACTGGTATTGTTATACAAAGTGGCAGGTATGATTTCTTTAAACCTCCACAAAGGGAAGATTTTATACATACATAGTCTCCTATATGTTTTCATGGTGAAATCTAGAAGAAAGTTTGAAGGAGATGAAAAATAAGGGTGAAGTCCCTGAGGTGGGAGCAACATTATGAATTCAAGGGACAGAAAGTAGGTCGGCACGGCTAGATCCTAGTGAGCAGGGGAACAAAAGAACAGAATTACGTGATCACAGAGGGCTTGAGGGACCTTGGTGAAAGATTTCATTCCACTGTGTTTTTAAAGAGGGTTTTAAGGAGAGGAGCAGCATTACATGATTAATTTTGTCGGCTCTAACTATGTAAGTCGATAGCAGTGAAAATGGTCAAAAGGAATATGTATTTTGGAGACAGAAACTTCAGAATGTACTGGTGGATTGGTGTGGGAATTAAAGAAAGGGCGGAGTCCAAAATGGCTCTCCACGTGTGGGCCTGAATATCTGTGTGAACGACGGTTCAGTTTACTGCCAGCTAAAGAATCGATAGTTGTGTTCTGGTCAGAATAATTTTGAAAGAGCTAATAGGTACGATGTCAAGTAGGCAGTTAAATACAGTGGAGCTGAGAGAAAAGTCTGGGCTCTTGAAACATACACTTGAGTCATCAGTATAGAAATAATCCTTGAAGCGAATGAGCTGCATAAGATCATTTAGGGGAAAAAGTAAAAAGAAAATAAAAAGAAGTCTCAGTACATAGCTCTAGAGCACCCCAGCATTTAAAGATTTGGCAGGAGGGTCGCCGCTTCTGCCCAGGAAGGATTACCTGTTGCAGGAATGTCAACCCACCATAAACAGCTAGAAAACAGAGTAAGATATACAAAACAACTATTTTCAGACATTGCACAATAGACAATGTCTAATTGTAAGACTATGATCCCTAAGCAAAGGAAGCCAGTGAGCTGAACCCCACAATTTCCCAACTTACTAACTGGAGGCAGTTTCCAGGCTGCTCAATAAGGGTCAGTTTTGTTAAACTGAGGAGATGGGGCCTGAACTTCAAGGTGACAGATCAGATAGAGACCATGTCACCTGTCACAGGGGAATGTAGGGTGTGTATGTGCCCGTGTGGGTAGGCAACTGGAATTGCTGTGGTAACAAGAAAACATTTTGATGTGGTCATAACTGTTTTCTCTACAAATTAGAAAGTGAAATCATCTAATATGGGGAAATGTTGCTGAAGATTTAAAAGTGAAAGTTAACTGATTGTCTTGGGAGGCAGAATAGAGAGAGGCCTGGAGGTATAAGAAGTTTACCTGGTTTTGTTGAATAATGATTTGAAATCTTTGGCTATAAATATGAAGTTATATGCACACAGATGAAAGAGATCACTGGTTTTAGGTCTAGTTGTGGCTTTGGTGAGAGAAAGAATCAAGAAGGTTGAGCCTGAAAGGGATTGAGCCTGGATTCCAAGTGGAGGGAGAAGACAAGTAATGACATGAGAGAGAAGTGACAAGTCAAGAAATACAAAATGAACTAGTAATAAGTAAAGGAATGAATGTCTCAATTAGGTCAGAAAATTGATAGATTAGTATTACTACAGTATGTGGGCCATCGGTGCTAATGTTCACAGAATGAGGTGTATGAAATCAAGAATTTGAAATATGTATAGCCATTGTTCCAGCAAAGAAAGATTATTGGACAATGAAAGATTATTAGAGTATCTAGGTGACAATCAAAGATTATTAGAGTATCTAGGGACATGTGCATTGATGCCCTCTAGAGTTGCTGCTGATTTTAAACTCAACATTTGCCCAACAACGTAGGTTTGTTTGTTGTTTAATTGTAGTTTGTTTTCACTCACGTTGTCCTTAGGATTATTTATAGTACCATTATTTTCTAATTTAATCCTTTCTGCTTTTAGTAATTGCCTTTCTGTAATTTATGTCATGATTATTTTTAAGTGGTTACTTGGAAATAATTTGAAATTTACCGAGTGTGTAAGATTAAGAGTATTACAAAGAACATCCGCGCACCCTGCCTTAGTCCGTTCGGCTGCTATAATAGAAAACCACAGAGCTGATATATGCATATGCTCATAAATTCTACTTCTATTTTTTTCTAAAGAAATAACAATGGATGTCTCTATGCTTTTAGGTTAGAAGAGTGGAGTGCCTATTCCAATAATATTTATAAATTTTAAATTATAGAACATACTTAAATATTCACAGAGAACAACTTGAAATAACATGATTTTACCAATAATTATCTCTATTTAGCATGAATAGAGCAATTTTAAATCCATATTTGCTAGATTTTATAATATGAATAAAAATAATAAAAACAGTACTTATTAAATGTTTTAAAATGTGCATACAAATTCTAAGTCCTTTACAAGTATTACACAATGTAATTCTCAAACAACTCTGTAAGTTAGATACTAGTATTTATTTATTTCTTTGATGAGGAACAGTAGGCACACAGTTATTGAGGAAAAATAGGAGGAGGTAATAGAGTGAGGTGTTTTACAAGGAGATCTGACTCTGGACTTTATGCTCCTAAATCCTACGCCATAACAAGTGAGTGCTACTTTTGCAATAGGAGAAAAACAAAATAATTTTGAAAAATTTCAATATATTATTAAAACAGTGAGTTAGCCCTGGCTGGTGTGGCTCAGTGGATTAAATACCGGCCTGCAAACCCAAAGGTTGCTGGTTTGATTCCCAGTCAGGCAACCTGCCTGGGCTGCAGGCCAGGTCCACATTAGGGGACAAGTGAAAGGCAACTACAATTGATGTTCCTCTTCCTCTCTTTCTCCCTCCCTTCCCCTCTGTCTAAAAATAAATAAATAAAATCTTTTATTTTTTTTTAAAAAAAGTTAAAAAAATAAGTGATTTAGAATGATTTTAATATTACAAAACATGAACATCAAACTTTATTATTCAGAATGTGATTGTTACACAAAAGTCTGATTTATAGGTAACAGGCACATGCAATAAAATTCAATAATTTAATTTTTCCATCTCATGGGATAGTTAAATTTCAAATAAATTACAAGAATAAAGGGTTTTAAAGCTGACAGGCTGCTGTTTAAACAAAAAGAAAAATAAAGTATCATCTACTATAAAATGTACTTGATAGAAAAATAAAATGTACTATTGAAATTGAATTAACTTTCGATTTCTCATTTCTCTCTAAGGTAATATTTCAGCAGATTAACTACTGTTAAGAAATTTTAATGCAATGAAAAATTATGGTCTAGAGAAACAAAGAACTATTTGCTGAGAAAGCAGCCCAGTGTACCAACTCCATCTGAGCATAAGCATATCCGGATGACCTTAACGCCTACCTTATTTTTTATGTCTGCCTAAAGCTGTGAAGTGTGCCTTCAATTAGGATGATGGAGTGAGGAGAAAATACTAAAAATGTGGGAGGACAGAATTTTTACAGGGAATGAATAAGGATTGTTCTCAGATTTACAATATATGCCTTCAACTGCAAATAATATACCACAAAACAAATACTGTTCAGACCTCACAGAAATAGATTCCTATGTCCTCCCTCTCATCTCCTGTTTCTAGAGCTGTCTGCTTGACTCTTTCTTGGTGTTATTTCCTGTGTGCAACAGGAGCCTAACTACAAACGGGGGGATCCTTCACCAATCTCTGGAGCCCCTCTGCAGCTCCCAGTTTCTTCAGTGCTCTGCTCCACAAATCTAGTTTCATAGCCACTCCAGATTCTGCTCTCTCTCTCTCTCTCTCTCTCTCTTTCCCCCCTCCCCTCAACTCAGACTCCTGGGGTCTTTTTGTTTTTTTTCTGACTGCAGCCTGGAACTTGTCTCCAGGAAGTCAGCTGATACAATCGAGGATCATCTGGTTTTTCTCCTTCCTCTCCAGGGTCACAGTATTTCACTGCTGATGGACCAGCATCAGATTTTGTCAGGGAGGGCAATTTCTAACAATCTGCTTCTTCCTGGTTCTGCCCTTTCTACGCAACTTGTTTTTGACCATGGCTTTCCTCACCTTCCAAGTCATCTCAGCAGTCCGTGGGCCTAGGGTCTTGCTGGGGTGCTAAATACTGTGTCCCCACGCTAATTCATATGTGGAGGGTATCTCCCTGATCTAACTGTATGTTCCCCTTCACCTGGCACTGTCAGACTCCTGCCCCATGCATTTGCAGCTGACTCCTGGCACCACATGTTGGCTGGGCCTGACAACTTCTTCTGGATATTGTCATAATTTCTTTCATGGCAGAGCCTTCATCTCCATGGCGAGGTGATGCTGTGACTTGACCCTAGAGGGGCTCCTCTTCAAAATAATGTTTGTTAATTTTTTAAGTGTAGTAGTACTTCGGGGTTCTCAGGGAAGGCGAACAAGTCATTCCAAGATGACTCGGGAAAGCCTCCCCAAAGAGGTAAACCCTGAATTGCATCAATAAACTTTGGCCAACAAAGAAAAGATACTAGTTTGAATCTTGAGTGATTTTAGTGAACTCATGTTGTATAAAAAGACTGAGCAATCAATTGTCTCACATTCAACATCATATTATATAAAGCATCATCAAACAGGAGAATAGATATAATAAATGTTGGGAAGTAAGGATTTCTAATGGATGTTTCAGCTCACGCTTAGCCATCAGGACACTAGGTTTTTCATATTTAAGATAATAATTAATGGTGTAAATCCAAGGTGCCAATATGACGAAAATAAATTGAGCTAATCTAGCATAAACACACCTGAGATTGGTGTGTAATTGAATTCCAATGATGTACTTTTATAACAACAAAATATACGTGTTTCTTGTAATAAGATTAGGTTCTGTTCGATCTGGCTGTTACATTACATCTCACAGCAGAAAGAGCTTCACTTAAAATGATTGAATAGCCCTGGCTTGAACAAGATTTTCAGGTTCACGGTGGCCCTGAAGTATCTGTGCCTACAGAGAAAAAAAGGCACCTCCAATGGTCCAGTGGGCACTGTCATGAATAGTAGTTACATCCACAAATTCTTTGTCACTTAGTCATTGCAAAGATGTGTTTCCTTGGAAAAATTCATTTGATGTCTTTAAGGTGCCTTTTAATCTTAGATTGCTTTATGATTGGCACTGTCCTTCAGTGACCTGTCTGATGCCTCCATTCTCCTACGTTCCTGACAGGTAGGTGCTCACTCAGACGCTGTGGAACACCTCGGGGCTTTCTGAGGGAGCCGATTCCCAATGTATTTAGATGAGATCATTTAAAAATCCTGAGTAAGTCTATGTTTCCTCAATTCGAAACACCAGCCCTGGACATCATTTGATTTTTTAGAACAAACCCAAACTCCTCTTCTATGAAACAGGCTATTAGATATCTGAAGACACCATGAATAACATAATTAAGATTGCTTATCTGTAGCAAAAGAGAAAATGGGACTACAGGAGTATTTCTCTTAAAATATGGTGCACGAGATATCATCCAGGCCCACTTATGTTTTTCTCTAAGATATTTCGAACTAATGTGAATTATATGTGTTGCTGCAACAAAATGATAAGTTCCACAAGAAGATACACCACGAGTCATCTTACCCCCGAACACAGTTTAAGATCAACATACGGAAGGAAGGGATTTCAGGTTTTATCTGAGTTTTGGGCGTTGATGAAACACTTACTGAAATCAGTTCTGGGTCAGACACTACATGCTGTGATCAGGAGGCAGATAGAGTAAGACAGATTCTATCCTCAGGGACTCTATGATGTACTGAGAAAGTCACATAAGTAATTTCTGCATAGCAAATACCTATATTCAAAGAGATATAAAGTGCACAGAAGATGTGATAATCCTTTCTGGGTTGCAGAAAAAGATATTGCAGTGGTGGATACATTAAAGATTAGATATGAGGAATGAGAATTTACAAAGCAGGCAGAAGAGGGAGGGCATTCTAGAAATAATGAAGAGTGTTGGCAAAAACAAAGAGGCGTGGAAAGTGTAACATCAAGGCAGGAATATACTTCAATTGTTAATAGCGCAAAGCGTGTAGGGAAGGAGGAGAAATGTGGCTAAACAGACAGGTCCAGCCCAGCTTCACTTCCCTGTGTGTGCTCCAGAGGAGATCTCACATTTGTGCATAGCTCATAGGAAACCACTGAAGGCTTTTCCCAAAGAAGTAAATTTCAGAGTACATATTTTTTGAAAGGTGACTAATAGCTCTGTAGAAAGCAAACTTATGCAGAAAAGAAAGCAAGTTAAAATAACCAGAAAAAACAATTTAAATGGTACAACTGAAAGGTGAACCTGAGGTAGACATGAGTCCTCAGGATGAAGAGGAATTTGGGATCAGAGATGTACTGAGAAGAGAGAACTCAGTGGACTTGGTGATGGTTTAACGAGAAAGAACAAAAGTTTAAATCACCACTCTGATTTCTGGCTTTGGAGGATGATGGGAAAATGGTTTCCTTTAATTAAGTAATACAGGGAGATAAGTTGATTTAGAAAAGAAAATAGTGAGTTAAGTTTTGTCCATTTTGCTCTGAAGATGTCAGTGAAAATTGAAGGTGATGAAGCTTAGCGAGCAGGTAGGGATCTATACCTCAGGAGCAGCAGTTCCTGCACTGAGGAGGAACAAATGAAAATGGTCCCCATGGAAACCAAAGGTGCCGGGGGAACCAATGTGTGTAGAAGGCACACAGAGGAAGACCACGGAGGTGAACTAGGTATATGCATCGTCACAAGTAACGTGATTCAACAAGCAGAAAATATGAATAGACCTATATCAACTCATGAAAATGATTTAGTTGTTTTAGTAAATATATTTAAATATATTTCCAATAAGAAGTTTCTAGACACAATTGATGGAATTTTATCAAACATTAGAGGAAGAAATAATACCAACCCTGCATAAAAAATTTTACACAGGAGAGGAAGAAGTGAGCATGTGTCAACTTACTTTATTGATAAAGTTTTATTATAAAAGCTACAGACAATATTCTTCAATAACATAAACATGAAAATCCTTTGAAATGATTTTTATATATTATAGAACAGCAGTATATAAAAAGAATAGTGTAGCATGATCAAAGAGGGTTTATCACAGGAATGAGAAGATGATTTAAGAGCTAAAAATCAATATAGATTACTATGTAAATAAAGGGTAATATACATTATAATGTCATTAGGTGAAGAAAAACACTTGCTGAAACTCTTCTTAGCAGAACCACAATGGCTTCTCCTTGAGTCTGCCTGCCTATGGGCACCAGCCCACAGAAATGCACCACAGAAGTCTGCATTGTAGAAAGAGAAAAAACCTTAACATTGAATTAGCCAGTGCAGAGATGTAGGTTACATAGGGCAAAATTATAAGACAACATGGGTTATGGGTTCGGGGTTGTGCTGGGAGGTCAGAGGTGAGTAAGCATAGCACATCATTTCTTCAGTCTTGGAGAGATTTCTGAGGTCTTTTCCAGGCTCCCTATGTCCAGTCTCTATGGGAAGTAACCAGGGCATTGTTTCACCTTCAGGTTTGGGAGCTAAACCATAGCTTAGGTCAAGAGGTTCTCATTAGACTGCCAGAGGCCCAGGCCTTGGGGCCATTACTCAGGTCTGAGCCGCCATCCTCTACTGCCTCAGGGGGTGTGACTATCAGGGTGTGTGTCGGGGAGAAGCTCAGTGTCTGAGGGGTATATACACTATATACGCGGCAGAAGCCAAATTCCTCAAACTGACAACGGGCATCTATGAAAAACCTTGAAATGCTCTGATCCTAAGTGATAATAGATTGAATGTTAGGAGGGCATATGACGTACAGCACAAGAAATGCCGTCAATAATATTGCAATAACTGTGTGGTGCCAGGTGGGTCCTGGAAATACCATGGGGACCACTATGTAAAGCATATGACTGTCTAACCACTATGCTGTACACCTGAAACTAATACAGAATAATATTAAATGCAAACTATAATTAAGGTAATTTTTAAAAGTAGAAAAAAAAAATTCTAGGAAGGCAAAAGTAACCACTTTTACAACTTCTATTCAGCACAGTAATGGAAGTACTGGCCAGTGCAATGAGACAAGGAAAATATATTAAGAAATAAAAATATGTAGACAGGAGGTAAAATTATATTATTTGCAGACAAAATTATAGTTCACAGAAAAATCAATCCTGTAAAATCTACAAAAGTAGATACTAAAACCAGGAAGTAAAGTTACAAGGTGGCAAAACACAACATCAAAATACAAAAATCACCTGTATTCTATATACTAGTAACCAACAATCCATATGTGAAGTTCAAAAACTCTCAGATATTGTTTTTAAAAAAATACATAGGAGAAAATTTAACTTCAAAAAATCGATAAGAAAAATTAATTGGGAGATTACCATGTACCTGGATTGGAAGACAAAATATTGCTAAGATGACAATTCTCCCCAAATCTATAGATCCCATGCAGTCCCTATCAAAATCTCAGCATGCTTTCCTTGAGGGAACTGACAAATTAATCTAAAATTTGTAGAGAAATGTAAATGGTCTCGAAGAGACAAAACAATTTAAATGATAAAAACAAATTCATAGAGCATGAACTACCAAATTTGGAGACAAACGATAAAGTTACAGTACACAAAACAGTCTATCATTGGCATCAGTATATGTATAAATATATCCCAATAGACAAAAATGGAATCCAGAAATCATCCAACGTGTAAATGAACAACTGATGTTCACCAAAAATGCCAAGATAATGGGAAACAGGAGTTTTCTCAAAATGAAACAACTGTACAGAGTACAAACATGGGAAGAGTGGATTCTTCAATAAATGTGAAGGATGGAACCTTATAGAGGACATTCGAAGACACAGCCTAACCTCAGCCTGGAGTACAGGTGAAATCACAGTGCCCAACATCTACAGAAGTCAAGGCAATGAGCTCAGACAGAATAAAAAACATTTCTTTCATTCATATATTTATGTGACATCATGGATAGCAGAATAAGACAGAGACATTTGAATTCTACAGGGAGAGGAAGTGGCACTTTTGCTTAGATTAAATTTGTAGTATTTGAAGCCATTTGTAAGGGTCTGTGCCAAGAAGGAGCAAGGGAATATCAAGATGTCAGTTTGCAAAACATAACACAGTCTCCCCTTTCCTCTGTAGGCAGAAACATGCATGCAGACAGAGGTAGAGCTCTCTGCATTTTAATGGGAAATTGAGGAAAAATAACCCATTTGCCCTCAGGACACGACCGATGTGTCCTAGAGAAAAACAGGACTGAGCTCATTATTATACACATTCTCCAGCTGAAACACACAGTTCAGGGTGGAATCCTGCCAAACAGAAGCGCAAAGCGCCTATTTGCTTCGTGTTCAGTGAGGTGACTGTTACTTCCTAGGACAGTGGCAGTGGCATTGGTTATAACCAAGGTCCAGGTTCAAGCCCTGGTGGACCTGTGGCTGACCAGAGCCTTCGAGAGTGTGATGGCCTCTCCTAGAACACTGTCTTCTGGACTTGACCCATAACTTCCCCATGGACAAACCAGGACAAGGTCTGGGGACACATGAGCCTCAGGGGTCCATCTCCACATAGCTTCCCTGTCTCAGCTATTGCATCATCTCCCTCCTTGGGTTCTGTTGGGGCCATTAAAGAAGGAGGGGAGTGGGAGGAAGGAACCTTTGTGCCAGACAGAAAATCCAAGTTCACTAGCGTTTCCCCTATCAGGGTACATGGCTGGAGTACGAAGTAGGTCCAAAAACATAACTATGGCCAGGATGGTTGCGGTCTGGGGTTCTAGAGTCGGAGGTTCTGTATGCAGGCCGCAGTACTTACTACCCGTAGGACCTTCTGAATTCTTACTCAATTTCATCCTCTATAACACAGGGTTTTAATACGTCTTAAAATTGTTGCAAGAGAGACAATATTGGCAAAAAGAAAAAAAAAAACCCTAAAAATAAAATGCATTTCAGACATTTTTTGAGTGTTGTCTGTTATATAATCAGTGCCACGCTTCAGATCACATCACTTACCTGGCCCCACAGAAATAACAGAAAAGCAAAGGTAAATTCTCCAACATATGTGCCCGCTGTGGCCAATAGCCATCTATGGCATCATCATGGGAGGAAGACGTCAGTAACACCAGGCAGGCATCGGAGCACGGGCTGTAACTGATGTGAGGTGAGGACCACGCTTACACAACCTTGAGGGAGGAGGGAATGATTGACAAAGGAAAGAAAAATATGGAGGCAGCAATAAGGTCTTGCAAGCCAGGCTTCTCTCCTGCCCGCCTGAAGGGAGTGGAGTGAACATAATTAGAAATGACCAAGTTCCACCCCAGATCTGATTACAGCTATTGAGACAACCTGCTCTTTTGGAGTATCGGAGATAGATTCTTTGTTAGCCCAGTCTTCTAAGCTGGGAGACTTCCCTCTCCTTATTTATCCCACAACTAAACCATTATTTAGTTCTCTTTGTCCATCACGCAACTACCTCACTATTGACATAAATACAAGTCATTGTGTAGGCTGTTGATTTCACTACTTTTCTCTCTCTTCATTCACCATCCCAGTATTACTGTGAATGCCTGAAAAACAGAAAAGTGATCATAGCAAGGGATATGTTTCATGTAATTATCATAAACAGCATTAATTTAATATTTAATGCAAAAGTTTCAAACTTTTTTCTCTAAAGAACAAAAACGAATTACTCTAGGCCATGCTGTCTAAGTTGTACCTACGCAGCTCTGCTGCTGCAGTGTAAAAGCAGCCAGAGTTAGATAAATAAATGAGTGGCTAGGTTTCAAGAAAACTTTATTTAGGGCCAGTGGATTTTGCATTTCATCTAATTTTTATTTTGATCGTCCTTGGGTATAAAAACACGGAAAAAGTGTTCTTAGCTCATGGGCCCTGGGAGAGCAGACAGCGGGCAGATCTGGCCTGAAGGCTGGCACAGGCTGTTCCTGGTTTGGGGCGTGGAATGGCCAGCCCGCAGGGCCTCCCTAGCCGGTGGGCCAGTCCGAATACTTGGGGACACATCCTATTGGGCTTTTTAGTCTTGTGGCACTTACTCACTCCTCCAAAGGTGTTCTGAATCTCACTTGCCTTTGCAGGATAAACCTACAGGCACAGCTGTCTGTGAGCCCATTACTCATCAGAGTGAGGAGACTCTGATCAATTAGGGAAAGGAAAGTTCTTTTTTTTCTTTAAGACACCTCCTCTCCCACAGATGGTTCCCTCCTTAGGCTTTTTCCACTGGAAAGCAAACTGTACTCAGAGGCTTCACCCCACTCAAGGCCTGACCAGAGTCACGCTGTTTTTTCTTGCTCGTGGTGTTTACGGCATCCCCCGTGCACGGCCAGATCCCTGCTGGCTGTTGAAGCTGCGTGGCGCCCCCTGCAGGCTGCTGTCTTCTGCTCTTAATTGAAAACCAAATGCTACTTTTTGTCATTGCCTAATTCCTCATTTATGAGGTCAGACATCAATGTGCTTCTCAAACAATCTCATTAAACCAAAATACTCTGTCTGTATAATATCTTGCCTACTGATCTGTTAAGTGTTCAAGGAAAAAAGTGAAAGAAAAAATATATAGTGAATATTTGCTTGAAAGTGTCATGCTTTAGTGAAACTTACAGCTTTCCTCTGCAACTTAAGTATAAAGAATGATTGGGTAGCACTTTTGCAAAATTTCAAATAAAGTCTATATAATATGTACAGTGAAATGAAGGCTAAATGTACTTTTAAAATTATTGGATCTATATATCAGTGTATGAACAGGTCATTGATCACACAATCAAGTTTTATTGGAAACTCTGACACCAATCTCCTTCCCTAGAAACCTTGAAGCCCAATTTTAAAAGTAGAATCGCAGCTATAATAATAGGGAAAAAAGATAAAAATGCCTTTCATTATTGTCTCCTCCAGTGAAAATTTATAATTACATTTCAACAAGCATTTTTAAGTAATGTGTAGTATCTAATTTTACCTTTATCTACTTTATTATCCTCTACTAACAACTCATTTTAAGTAGTGGAAGGGAACTCAAGGGTAGCTCAAGGATATTAAGAGTGACAAAAGTAGTAAGGACTTGAAAGAAGAGAGATTGAATTCTGACTTCCCAGTTTATTAGCTGTACAGTTCTGGCCAACCCAGTTACTATCAGAACTTCAGTTTGCACATTTTTAAAAGGTGCCTTGTTTTCAGAATTATAGATAAAATATAAAGTAAAATATAAAGTCTATAGATGAGGCACACTAAATATTAACTATCAGTAGGAATATTGGAATCATATGTTAAAAATACCTAATCCAAAATCCAAGCAATACTTTTACATCTTCAGCATGAAGGCTAAAAAGGCACTGGAAGGTCATCTCTCAACCATCTCTTAACCAACATCAGGTGCAAAAATTGCTGCTCAGGCATAAGATGCTTATCTGAACATGTCCAAAGAACTATTAGTAGTCTTGGATACCAAAATGGTCTTTCAATTTCTGATACAATGTTTTTTTCACTCCATGATAGTGACTGCTTAGGGTTGCCGTATTTAACAAATGAAAATTCAGGCTGCCCAGTTATAGTTGGTCTTCAGAACTATTTATTTATTTATCATTTTAGTGTGTGCCTCATGTACTATTTGGGATATGCTTATACTAAAAATTATTGGTGCTTACCTAAAGTTCAGGCTTAACCTGACATTTTGTATTTTATCAGGCAACCCCATTTAAGATGAGAAAAGGCGGCAGTGCAGGAACCTGGGACTCCAGGTTGTGCGTTAACTGCTACTAGACTGTTACGAGAGGCACCGGGTTGTATTTCTCTACTTTCAACTTGAAATGCTAGTGCTGGGTCTACAGCCCGTTGGAAAGAACAGAACATGGGCTGCTCCCCAAACGCAAGCCACGAATTATTTTTAGAAAATAACGAGGGACTGCGCTGTGCATGATTAAAGACAGCCATCCCCATGATTGGGTCAAATGCGCTGTTCTTGTACTGATTTCTTCCAGCTTTGGCTGCCGGGAGTATTGTCAGTTCCTTACCCTTCGAGTGCCACGAGTACACAGTGCCACCTGCACTATAACTCCAGTCCCTCTTTCCAAGAGAAAGGCTGCCTATTTCCTTTGTAACCAAAAGGCCCAAAGACTCAGTGTGTGCAATAATAACAAATAACTGTAAATTTATGGAGGGTTTACTGTGTGCCAGGTGCCATTCTTCATGTTATTCATGGGCAAATTAATTTAACATTCACAACAACCTTCTAAATGTGGCACTATTATTATACCCATGTTACAGATGAGGAGACTGAGGCCCAGAAGGGCTATGTCAGTTACCCAATATAACACAGCTAGTAAGTGTCAAAGGTGAAGCCACCGAGCCGTGCGAGCCCCAGAGCACCCAGACTTGCAGAGTGTTATACAATCGCTCCATGAGCCAGAGCTTAGACACGCTCTCTTCTGAAGGACAGAGCACTCTTCTAACCTATTTTATGTCATATGTTGTTCCGCTCATTCCACCAGAGACTGTCATTGTGTTACTGATGATTGACCAACATTTCTCAGAGACTATACTGCCAGTTTACCTCCAGGATGCACATCTGGAACAATCATCAAGAGAAAACCAATCCTTTCATTCTGATCTCAGTTCTCAGGACCAGGCTCTCTGAGACAGAGCGGGCTTTTCCCATTAGATTTCTTTCCCAGCACACTCCTCAGTCTCGCCACCTCCTAGCACACCCTGCTGTCACCCAGACGGACATAGATGAGTCTTAATACAATGATCAGGACGCTCATTTTCCAACCAAAGCCACGACATTGTGTATAAAACCTCAGGGCTTTTCAGTGTCTGCGAGAAAGGGAAACAAGTATATGACCATAAAGACGTTACCTCCAAGAGGAAACGGGATTGATTGGAGGTGATATTTATTTTTTCAATTACGTGTAGAACTAAAGAAACATGAACAAATCCTTGCTGTTCATCAGATCAACATTATGAACATTCAGTTGTTTGAAAGCAGCTCTCCCTCTGGAAGGTTCACAAGGACGGTTTTAATGATCTTGTGCTTAATTGCATCTTCATGGAAAACTATAAAATCACAGCACCTTTAAAGGGTTGAATGAACTGAAAAAATAGCAATTGAAGAACAAAACTACTATAATTCCTCATCTCAAAACCTTAAAGAGTAATGTATAGCTCATTTAATTATCTTTGAAATAGATTTCTTTAAAATTTATAGATCTGAGATGGTTGAAATTCTGTACTTTTTTCTCTTACAAATGATGATAAAAGTTAATTCTATATAATTCCAAAATCCAGTATCTCTAAATGAGCAAACTCAAGCCTATTCATCAATTAAATTTTTTAAAGATCATTTAAATTGATTTTGGCGTTTTTCTATCACTAGTATAGACCATGTGTTCAGCTGTTTCCTGGTAAATAGTCTTAAAGGTACTACTTGAATCATACAGTTCAAGCTAACATTATGTTAAGATGTATGTTCAGACCCACCTTAGAACATCTACTATAGGAAATGTTATATATTGAGAACTCTTAGAAAAACATATTCAGTAAACTTTGGTCTTACTATTTGTCCAGCTGTTCCATGATTTTGACTTATAAAACCTCACCTCATGTCTTCCAAAAGTCGTTATGTCCTGACTTCTCACATACACATTTCATTACTCATCTCCACCCCAAAACTCAGGTACCGCCTGGGATTCTCTCCTTTCCCTTCCTTTTATACCTGGTTAATATTTTTTAAAAACTCTGTTTATTATTCATCCAAATTACCTCTCACACCTGTCCTATTCTCGCTATGCCTTTGTTCACTGGCTGAGGTCAGGCTCCCACTACCTTTCACCCAGATAATTTTAAGAGATTGTAAATGTGTCTCCCCGCCACCAGCCTCTTGCCCTCCAACCCATCCTCCAGAGTGCAACCAGAACAATTTCCTAGAACACAGGAAAGATACGGCAGTTGTCAGTGTCTTCCAGCACTTGGCTAACGGGAAAACCATGTATGGTAATGCCTTCCTCCAGCCATCCTCTCCAAGAAGCTCATTTTGTTCCAGAAATAAGGGAAAGGGTGATTGATTCCTCCTTCAAAGTTGCATTTTTGATGTGCAAACTCAGGCTTTTCAGCGTTCCTCTTTTAACCTTCCTTTCTGACTGCTCACACAATTCACTCTCTTTGTTACACTTGCTCCATACAAATGTGTGGCTTTTCCCATGTTTTTGCACATTTTAGAGCACTTGGACCCTTTTGCTTCCTGGTAAATGCCCCTTCATCATTTAAGACTGCTTATGTGTTTGCTTTTCTGAAGGTTTTTAAAAAGCTTTTATAGGTAAGGTTAGCCTTGTCCAAACGGCATAACCATTTCCAGGCACTATTTAAAGCAATTTAGATATATTAGTGAATTCGGTTCTCCCATAATCCTATCAAGCAGGTATTTCTTTAATTCCTGTTTTACAAATAAAGATAATGAGGCTCAACAGTGAAAATTTCCAAAGTCACACAGCTAGTAGGTGGTAGAGACGTATTTAAATTGGCAGTCAATTCTGGGGTCCAGTCTCTTAAAAACTCTACTGAATTCCTATCCTCTAAAATCTGAGGATATTTGAGACTGACTTCTAAGTAAGTCATTGACACAGAATTACTTATTTGATGATCAGACCATTCATATAGCCAATTTAAACTGATAGAAAGGACAAAGTATGTCTCATGTTTTATATGCAGCATCCAAAAGAAGACATGATACTTCGGCTGAGTGAATGAGTGATGGATTCCAGAAAAAAATGAGTTCCTTAAACAGTAAAATGATTTTTGAGGTTAACTTACTTATTTTGCCATCATATCTAAGAATCTAGATAGTTTGTTAATCTAGAAGGTAGAGGCCTGAAGAAGAATTTCGGTAGTTTGAGACATGCATTTATTTAAAGTATATCACATCTTGTAAAACAGACCCTAGGGTGTTAGGACTAGAAGGAATATTCCCTTCCCTAATGTCCTCATCTGATAAACCTCCTTCAATTAGAATTTAAAAACTCCATTTAATAAGATGTAATTATGATAATGTTATCTTCATTTCTTTTTCTCTCATGAAATTTAATCATGATGTTAATACCTAATTTTATAGTTCTTAATGCCCTGTATTAACTGTTATTGAATGTACAATTATAAGAAAAATTTCCAGCTGGTATTAGGCTGACTCAAATTTTTATAAAACAGAATGATGCCCCCATTCTGCAAGCCATACATCTGACTGTGCACTTGAGAAAGCAGAATATGGAGTTGACACAGGCCCAGTCAAATCCTTTAAACTCCTAATACCTTAGCTTCCCGTAGGGAAAGGCTCCTTGAATGTCATTGCATTGCCTGGGTCTGGCAGGACGATGATCAATTAATTGATTGGTTTCCTTGGCAGTAAACTGGGTCTAAATGTCTCTGTCAGAGAAATCTGGAAAGAATGAAACCAAAATGTTGGGCTTCTACAAGTTGTAGGACAAATAAAGAACTGAAGGGTGTTCATTTAAGAAGGAAGAACCCAAACATAATATTTTTGGTGTTTGAGCAACATGTGAGGATTAAATTCATCAATATACTTAAACTCTACAAAGTGGGTGTGTTCAAAATTTGAGTTTCTGTATTCAATAAAGACCATTCACATTAGGAAGAGACAGTTTATAGTAATACACTGATAGATGTAAGAAAATGCCTCCCCCTCTTACTAGAATGACATTGTCCTCTTTATTAGAGCAAGTAAAATTAACACATGCTATTAAAATGGGGCAAAATGCCATTACTCTATGTGACAATTTTATAATCAACAGTAAAAACACATCTAAAAAGTTATTTTTTACTCTTCTGTATTCCCAGGCAGAAAACAGTTGGCATGGATTCTTAGATATCTCTTCATCATTGATTACACTTGGATGAGTGCCTGTTTTGAGAATGGTGACTTAATAAATGTTATTTACTAAATTCAAGGATTCTTTTTCATTTCAAATGAATGTCAATGTGTGTTTTAGTGCCACCTTGTGTTTAGTTTGAAATTACCTATGACATATTTGAGTGTTTTTCAGAATTTGGTCTGTTGACCATCTGGACCCAAATCATCTAGAAAACTTGTTAGAAGTGCACATTCTTGGTTCCACACAGACTCAGAATGGAAATCTAACCATCTATTAAGGAATATGAACTAACACCTCTAATTAATTCTCTGAATCTCTAATAATCAGAAGTTTTTCTGTGCTAGGTTCTTATGTCTAACACAATCTCCTAATTAGTATATCATAGCTAACACTTTGGCTTTAATACAAATAGTCTCTTAGTATGAAATATATTCCTGTTGTTGTTACTAAATTGTTGAGTGAATTTCCAAGTGGCACTTTGGCAGTTTTAAACTCACTAAAATATTAAAAGATTGGTTCCAGTTAAATTCTAGTAGAAGTAAGATATATATAATTTTCACCTACTGGGAAATTGGGTAATGAGAATTGTCATATTGAGCAAATTTTTCTCACCAAGACTTAACATCAACTATCTTATTATAATTTAAACCAAAGCATTTTTGTCTATGTTACAGGGGAAGAAAAAAGTACAAAGCGTCAATGTGACTTAGCCAAGTTTTCCTAGACAGAAGGAGCAGGCCTGAGACTCAGGCCCAGGGCTGGTTGACACAGAATCCCTAGTTTCCACTTGAATATCACTGCCATTGTCTTAAAGACAAGTGTAAATGACAAGCATGTTGATCTCAAAATGAGTTTAATTTTAAGGTCAGCTTATATAAAAGAATGATATTAATCATACATTATTTTTTTAAAGGCCAAAAGATAAAAGAGTCGGCAAGCTATCGCCACCATTGCAGAAGGATGAAATATAATTGCCTTGAACAGTAAAATTCCAAATGCTCCTACCTTGCAGCATAGTGATTGTTAACCACAAAAGTGACAATCGTTTAATAAAAGTCTTCATAATATAATTAAGGGAAGCTACCAGCTTGTGTATAAAGAGAAGGAAATCCACTCTGAGCAGTTAATAGTTGGTATTTTTGTTTTGTTTTTCCTAAAAATAGCTACAAAATGTTGCTGATTTCCAATGGCCAGTTTATCTGGTTCAGGGCACTTTCAACAATAGCCAGCCTCAAATTGTTCAAATGTCTTTATTTGAAAAAAAAAAAAAAAAAAAAAAAGCACTTCATAATTGGTAAAATTACTAAACATATTCTAGGAAAAATTGTACCAATTTTCTTTGAAGAATAGAAAAAAATACATCTGTTAACCTCTGTAGTCAGCAACAGGAAGCAAAACCCAAACTCCAGCTTTTGATGTGTACTTTGATTACTGCAAGTCAACACAATGAACATTGGAAATAGCCTGTTCCCAAAAATGGGAAAGGAAGCTGGTCCAGCTACATGAAGAGCAAATTTTTGAAATTGTTTTCTGTATCGTCAAGCCAAGGACGTTGGTGCAAGGCACAATTTCCACTCAGTCTGAGGCTACTTAACCAGGCGCTATGCAAATGCATATCCTCATTATGCTTCCTGATAGGATCTTGTTGTTAGGGAACACAAAGGCAGCAATCCTGTGGGTAGATGATTTTCTCTTCTCATGTGTATTTATACTTTAGGAAGACAATTTGTGTAGCTTTTAAAAAGTATTCACTGAATATTTATGCACCAGTTTGTTGGGGTTTTTTTTAAACTAAGAATTTCTATAGATGGCGTTGGGAAAGAAAACTGAATTTTTCTGTCAGCATTAGTCTTAAAAAGTAAGTGCCATCAACTTCAAGCTTTTTATTTCAGAAGCCAAGGAAATGTTGCTTTGTACCTTAAAATGGCACTCATTTTTAAAAATGTGTTTTTGTCACATACAGATAAACTATTATGAGAGGATTACTGATGATACTGTAAATTAGTAAAATTAACCACAATTCACAGAAGACTTTACATACATTGAGTTGTCCTTAAAACAACCTTTGTGATAAAAAAAAAAAATACAGTATCTACACTGTAGAAACCGCAACTCAGAGAGATTAAGCAAAATCCTGGAGTTACACAGCTAATGAAAGAGCTGAGATTAAAACCCAGGTTTCTGACTTATAACCCCAGGTTTTCCTATTCACTGTAGCACAAGTGAACAGCCTCTCTATGATTATTTCACCATCAGATCATGAAAATTCATGTGCATTTGTTTATTTTTCTAATCAAGTATTACAACCTAACCCTTTACTAAAACCACACAAGAGGTGCATACATACATACTGGGTGAGGGAAAAGTAGGTTTACAGCTGTTTGTATGGAAAATAATAATACAAGAATAAGCTCTGTGCTTTATGTACTCACATCTGTAAACCTACTTTTGCCCCACCCTATGTAAGTTAAATAGATTAACATATTAAAATATATGTAACATATCAAAATATTAAAATATATATTTAATATGTTTATTTTACTGCCATATATATTAAATGTATATTTTTACTGTAATAGTTATTAAAATATATACATTTTACTGTGTAACACTGGGTCATAGTAAAGGGAGTTCAATACGGTCTATCCCCTGTTTTCCAAGAAATCCTCTGATGCAGAAATTTTATTCCCAAGCACTTGCTCTGGGAAGGGATTGCTCTCAGTAGAGCGTATGAACTCTCTAAGCACTCAAAGCTTATAATTGCTCTTTAAGTATATAAAACTGTTGGGAAATTTTTCTCTACTACCTCAATATGTTATTAAAGATCAACCTGACATCAAACTAGGGTCTGTCTGTTTAAACTCACATTGAATGTCAGGATCACGGAAGCTGAAAGCTAAGCCATGGCTCATATTAACCCCAACTAGAGGATGCTCCCAAGACAACGTTCTCAGCATGACATTGGCCACGGGATATGACAGGAATTCTGTAGCTCCTGCCTTTTTTTTAGAGTTTCTAAAAAAACAAAATCCTAAACCCTGTATGAAAAATCATCTGGACAGACATGACCTCTCTGGTCATTACAGAACAACACATGTGTGGAACTCAGCTTTTGATCACGGTGATGGGTGGATATTGGGTCCCCTCCATAGTCCCCTGCAGGACCCTTCGAGGCTACACACTCATTCCTAAGCTTAGCCATTACTGTTAACAGGTAGAGAGAATGAGTGAGAGCTGAACAAAATAATGCTTAATGGGACTAAGGACATTAACTAGCTCTTTGTAAGTAGACCACGGAATAAACATATGAACTTTCAAAGTGGAGAGCCAGGCTATTTCTTGGATTTGCTACCAAATGCAAATGGCCATGCCTCTGGATAACCATGCACATCCCACTCTGCAAATAAAACCCAGCGCCTCATGATCAGAGAATGTGTAAGCAGTGGCTTAGCTAGTGCCACCATCTCTTCTTTCTAGTTGATATTGATTTCCCGTCAACCATGGCGTTTAGGTTCCCTGACAGCCCTGGGGTCAATCCTGATTAAATGCCCTCTTATTTACTCTGAGAGACTATGAAGACGTTCTGTTGGTGCATTTAAAAAAAAAAAATCAATTCTATTGCTCATGACTACAATTTGAGGCTCTCCCGTTTTCCAGTTCCTTCTCTCTTTGGAAACCAAGTGGCGCAGGGATACAGGCAGTTTACTTCTCAAGTGTCTGCATAAAACATGCTGGCCCGCAATCAAGCTTTACTTCCATTCAGCTGAGTGTTAGCTCTGCAGGTTTCCAGGATTGAAAACTCCCGCTATTTGCATAAGCAATAAAAGCACAAACAAAGTCTTAATATCAGGGCATCCTGAATGATACTCTACAGACTTCTCTCTAGTAAGCAATACTTGAAATTCAAAATAAATAATAAGAAACTAGGAACAAGAGGAAATAACTATATTTTTGCCTGAGAGAGCCAGATATTGAGCCAGGGATAGGGGTATAAACCTATTAGCTCATTTAATCTTTCCCAAACACCTCCCCACAGATCAAGCAGCTAAGAGTTGTGGGGTTGTTCACGTTTGTTTGTGGAAAGCCACTACGAGAACCCTTGCTTTCCTACTCTGAACCCTGTTTTGGTGCTGTTGTTACTTTACTTTAGTTTTTCTTTTTTTAAATTATAATTTATTAATATGCTGTTACAGTTGTCCCAGTTTTCCCCCTTTGCCCCTTCTCCACCCAGTACCCCTACTCCCTCAGTCAATGCCCTCACCTTTGTTCATGTCCATGGGCCATACACATAGGTTCCTTGGCTACTCCATTTCCTATGTTGTACTTTACATCCCCATGGCTATTCTGGGACTACCAATTTGTACTTTTTAATCCCCTCACGCCTTCACCCGTTCCCCCAACCCCCCTCCCCTCTGACACCCATTAAATGCTCTCTGTATCCATGATTCTGTCTCTGTTCTTCCTGTTTGCTTAGTTTTTTTTTTATTCAGTTGTTGATAGGTATGTGCTTGTTGCCATTTTATTGTTCATAGTTATCATCTTCTTTTTCTTAAATAAGTCCCTTTGACATTTCATATAATAATGGTTTGGTGATGATAAACTCCTGAGGAATCCCTGAGGCTCCATCCACCCAATTTACCGGGCCGCCCATGCTGTTAACAGTGGCTTTTCCATATGAATGGCTGGTCTCAGCACAGGCTTTACATCCTCCTAAATCCTCTCAAACAAGCAACAGCTGGGTTCAGAGAGCCCCCCCCCCCCCCCCCCCCCCGCCCGCCCCTGTACCTCTGGCTAAATGGTCTCAGGCCCAGCACTGGCAACAACCAGCTTTGAATAATAGTTTGGCTTTGCCTGGGAGCCTTTAAGCACAGCACTAGTAGCAGCCATCTGCAGATTGCTGGATAGCTCATGCTGGGTTGCCCCAGACAGGACACAAGTGGTGGTTGACCCTGGCCTATACCACCACAGAAATCCCAGCGTCTGGGAACCCAGTAGACAGCTAGAGGCCACACATGAGAACTACCACCCTGCTCCTGCACAGCTAATCCTCCATGGAGGGCAGAGGTTGGGGATCAGGAGTCATGGCCAGTCCTTGCCTCTGACAAGCCTGGGTAAATCCCTCCCATTGACCTGCCAACAGCAATCAAGGCTCAACTACAAGAGGAGGGTGTACTCAGCCCATATGAAGGGTACACCTTGAGTACCCAGAGTGGATTATAGGGGAGGCTGTGCCACTGGACCCTACAGGAAACCTTTTACATTGATAGTCATGCTACCAAGACAGGGAGTCATAGCAGCTCTACCTTATAAATGGAAACAACCATAAGGAGACTGCCAAAATGAGACGACAAATAAATACAGCCCAAATAAAGGAACAGATCAAACTGCAGAAAAAGAACTAAACAAAATGCAAACAAGCAATCAGATGCAGAATTCAAAACACTGGTTATAAGGATGCTCAAGGAACTTAGTGAGGAGCTCAACAATATAAAAAAGATCCAGTCAAAAATGAAAGATACACTAATTGAAGTAAAGAACAATTTGCAGAGAAACAACAATAGAGTAGATGAAGCCAAGAATCAAATCAATAATATGGAAAATAAGGAAATAAAAAACAACCAATCAGAACAATTAGAGGAAAAAAGAATCCAATAAAAAAAATGAGGGTAGTAGTGTAAGAAGCCTCTGGGACAACTTCAAATGTACCAACATTCACATCATAGGGGTGCCAGAAGGAGAAGAGAAAGAGCATGAAATTGGAAATTTAAAAAAAAAAATAATGAAAGAAAACTCCCTTAATTTGGTGAAGGAAATAGACATGCAAGTCCAGAAAGCACAGAGGACCTCAAACAAGAGGGACTCAAAGAGACCTACACCAAGAAACATCATAACTAAAATGTCAAAGGTTAAAGATAGAGAATCTTAAAATCACCAAGAGAAAAGCAGTTAATTAACTACAGGGGAGTCCTTATAAGACTGTCAGCTTATTTCTCAAATGAAACTTTGCAGGCTAGAAGGGATTGGCAAGAAATGTTTAAAATCATGAAAGGCAGGGACCCACAACCAAGATTGCTCTACCCAGCAAAGCTATCATTTAGAATAAAAGGGCAGATGAAAAGCTGGCTTCCCAGACAAGTTATTTTTCTTTATAGCCCTTGATGTGCCAGTTACTTACATGGACTTGCATTGTTTGTGGGGGGAATACTCAGGGCCTATTCAAGGGTGTCCATTGGCAATCAATACAGGTTGTATAGGTTTTGTTATAGAACATCTATTTTGCTATCACATCAGAAACTGTAAATTCCTCTTCAATCCACAGCATGAGAAGTGTTGTTAGAGAGCTAGATCTTGTATTAGCTGTTATTCAGATCTTGCCACATTTAGACCTGAGAATACTGATGTTGAAGTAGAAGAATTGAAGGCTCTTTTCTTCTTTCTGTGTTCTCAACATTCTAAGCCTAAACCAAGTTACACCAGCAAAGAGCCAAGTACACAAATATGTATATTAAAATCCCATAAATATGTATTCTCTAAGTTACAAACCCATATTATTCTTTGGCCTTTTATTGAAATATAAATATGTAAACATATAATAAATAATTCACAGTATTTTGTAAAATTAAAGTAAAATAATACCTGGTTTCTTCCCTGATTTTTTTTCCATGAGATAGATTTTCCTTCAGAATGTAAAATCAATAAGTAAATAACAATTTTGTCTCCCTGTCAAGAATTAATATCACTGTTTGTTTAAATGATACAAGGAGAAAAGCTACTGTTACTTTCCTTTTGTTTTGGATGCCTAGGTGTACACAACTAAACTTAGTTCTCATATGCTAGATTGCTAAAATAGTTTTTTGATTTTCATCTGTTAGACTTCTCTGTCCTTCCATTTTGGGGTTCTCACTATGTTTTTAAAACATCTCTATACAAACTCTCATATACATATATGTCAGCCAAACTGAACAAATTATCTAGTTTAGCAGGTGTCATTGAGTGGTGGTACATTGTTGAAGCCATTTTTTTTTCAAGTTAGAACTTACTATGTTTGAATCTATGTCAAATACTGTGAAAGATCCATAATCCATGACTGCATTGTTGTTCCTCCCTTCCTTACAATATCTGTAAAAAAAAGTGTAGCAATTAAACCTATGAAAAGTACAAAACGGTAAGTTCAGAAAACAATGTAAAATTCCCAAGAAAACGTACAGGTGATGCTAATAAGAGCATGGACTAATGTTGTCTAACTATGGCCCAGACACAGTTTAATGAACTTTACACCTATAAACTCATTTAATCTTTACAACCAATTCATTGGCTATACACTAAAAATACTATTCACGCAGAGAGGTTAAATGACATCACAGAGTCATACAGCTTATAAGAAATAGAATTGGAATTTAGCTCAGGAGCTACAGCTCTTTAAGTCTTCATCCCTAAGCAACATGCCACGCTACCGCTCAAAGGTCAGAATGACCAGGGCTACTCAGGGAACCAGGACAATTGCATAGGAATGTTAAGATTTAACGACATAAAAATTGAGTTTTAAAACAAAAATAAATTATTAATATTGAATTTGTTCTCTAAAATCAAATTTTGCATTTTTACATGGTTTCGGCTTTTCTTTCCAGTATAAAACCCATTAAAGTTTATGAAGTGTGTGTGTGTGTGTGTGTGTGTGTGTGTGTGTGTTTAAGAATTGGAGCATGAAAGAGAAAAAGTAGAAAATTTTACAGGCAAGTGAATGGTTTTGATTGATAATGAAATGGATTTAATCAATTGCAATTTGAAGTCTCATTTGGTTCAAACAATATAATTTAGAATTTAATTTTGTCACTATGGTACAAAGGTTTTGGTAAAAATAGACCTCCATGTTCAATTTTGGGTGAAAGTGTGGTGGGCAAAATCATGGATAGCCTTTAGAGTCCTTTATCACTTATTGAGAGAAGTTCTGTATGACATGTCATTGGGTCCATGGCGTGGCGGTTCTGTAGGCTGTGGAAATCTATTTCCTGCCAGCTTACTTTTCCTGAACAGACTGACATTTCATGGGAACTATTAGAAGTGCATGAATTCTGCACCTAAAATATCAACTGATATATGAAGAAAAAACAACTCGCTTTAGTCACTAGCAGTACTTTTTTATTTTTCAATTTTTACCCTGCTCTGCTTCATAGACATACTTTATATGAGCTTGTACCATTTCAGGCAAGATCATTTGACACCCAAAATACACATTCAACTTAAACTTTTGCTATAGAAGAGTGAAATCTTAAAGAAAAATGAAAATAGTATCATTTCTCTAGCTACAGTTCAGAAACCAAGGTCACAGATTATGAATTTTAAACAGTCAATATATCACTCAAAAATCATTCGGGATAGAAAAATAGCATCTTTATTCAACTTGCTTATGACTTTTAAAGTATGTTCTCACTTAATAGCTTTTTGATTTTTGACATGGCTAACTTATACAAATTGGAAACTAATACAAAAAAAGTTAACCCCTATCACAAAGCAATTGAATTGAAAAGCATTTTTGTACTGAATTTCAGAGTCAATGATGCTGTCTCCCACGATGTCTAGAAATTCAAAGAAAATTGCATACTTGAAAAATAAAATGTATGGTTAACATTTATGTAACCCTCTGAGTATGATATTGCTGAGAAAGATTTTCCCCATGGAAAATGAGGTTCGCCATAAAATCGGTCCCTGGAGGACACAGACCACCATAAGCTCCTCGTCAGACACAGCAGCATCCAGCAGGCTGTTGATGGCCTTCCCTTTCCCACGACTCAGCTCATGATGCCGTAACAGAGAGCTCTGTTCCTAATTTCAGGGTGTGTAAGCTCAGTGTCCTCGTCCCACGTAAGGTTGCTCTCCACACACATCAGGGATGCCTTTCCATCACGTGGATCCCCATTTTTCCACCGCCACTCCCAGGACTCCTTTCCGTTAAAAATACATGTAAATAATGTCATCCATAACAAGCTGACTTCCGACAGCTTGCCACAGCTCTCCCTAAAATGCGAGTGAATGAGCTAGGATTTTCTCATTAACCACATTCGGTTGGTTTTCCCCAGCGCACAGTGTGCCCTTAATTGTGTAGATGTGAGACCTTTTTATTTTTAATTTCAGAAATATGTTTTTGATGATATTTTTAAATAAAAATAAAAATTGTTTGTATTTATTTTCTTACATGAACCCTAACTACAGTGTTTTTCATTTTCCCAGTTTAAATGTCCATTATTAATGTAAGCAATATTTTTATTTTCCTCCTTTTGTTTTCCTCTGACACCCCTATTGTAGTGATCATACTACATATATAAATCTCCTCAATCCTCAGGGCCGCTCGGTCGGCAACTTCAGGGTGACAAGCTTTTGTGGTTTGCCTTGGACTGAGGAGTTTCCAGGGATTAGAGGAGTCTCAAGGTTCAGAACTGGGACAACCTCTGGCGTATCAGAACCAATTTGTCCTAATACCCATGTCTGAGGGCAGCATCTCTTCTTGCCTGGTCCAAGGGCAGTATGTCCCTGGTGTGCAATGGAAATGGTTATTTGTCTATTTGCCAGGACATGGAGAATTGGTATAATCTTGAAATAAATAAGGAAGTAGTGTCCTTAATCAAAATCATTTCAGAAAGAATTCCCAGGACAGATAGCTTCACCAGAAATTTTTCCAAAGAGTTAAAGAAGAAATGAGGTCAAACTTACAGGTTCTTCTAGATACTTTTTTTTAAAAATGAAAACATTCTGCCTTTTGGTTTGAGGTCAATTCGTTTGTTTTTTCTGTCCCCATAACGTTGATTTAAAAACAGGACATGGGCCTTACAAAAAAGGAAAATTAATGATTTTAAAAGCCCAAGGACATGTTGGCAAAGAAAATTCAGCAAACTATAGACAATAATTAAGTTGTGTTTAGTCTTGAAAGTAAGGTTTTTAAATCAGTGCAATTTGCCACCTTAATAGACTAATAGAGAAAAATCAGAAGATTATCTTCATGTATTCAGATTTACTAGTTCTTAACATTAGATGCCCACTTCTAATTTAAATCAAAGTATATTTTTATTCTTTATACAAGATAGCTACAACAAATGCAAAAAACATACTTGGTGGTGAAATGTCAAAAGCTTTTGCTTTGGGATCAAGAGCAAGAAAAAATGGCCACAGTATCTGCCTTCGGATCCTAGCTAGTTTGTTGATGGAAGGGGAACAAACAGAAGTTATACATAGTAAGAGAATAAAATAAAACTGTCCTACTCTTTGTAGACATTATCATTACATATGTCAAATGTCTCAGGGTATCTGTGGATAATGATTAGAATAAATTAGGTTATAAGCAAGAATTCTTTGGGGTATAAGATGAATTTACTCTTTTCTAGTCCCCATTCTACCACCTCCCTTGAGGGGGAATGAACCTGCTTAAATGAAGAAATATGTCATTTTAATATATTGGAAGACTCAAGATCATAATAATGTCATTTTGTCCACATTTGACCAGCTTTACTCAAGAAAATCTCTAATATGGTGTTTTGTTGATCTTGTCAAGCTGATATGAAAACTCAAAGGGCCAAGAATATCCAAGATAATCTTAAAGAACAAAAATGGGAAGATTGTTTTCCTCCTGGATTTCAAGACACATAAATTTACTTTAAGTAAGATAGCATGGTATTGTGCAGAAATAGTCAACTAGCCCCATAGAATAAAATGAGCTCAAAGAGACAACCACACATATAAGAGCATTTGACTTATAAAAACATGGTACAAGAGAGTAGAGGAAAGAAACAGTGTTTTTCATAAATGGTACTGATACCACCTGGTATTCATGTACATGTCCTTATCCACAGATACTGCAAAAGTCCATTCCAGTGGACTGTATACCTAAATGTTAAGGTGAGGAAAAAGTTTCAGAAAGATAACACTGAAGAATTCTTTAAAACTTCTAAATAGAATATATTTCTTAAATAGTTCATAAAAATCATTAAGAAAATAAATATTGATAAATTTTGATGGCATTAAAATATTTCCTGCTAAAATAGCATTAATTTTGTAAAAAAAATCAAACACTTACTGAAAGAATATATTGAAGAAAAGTTGACAATAATTGCATCCCTGACATATAAATAAATTTTTCATACCACCAAGAAAAAGGAAAGCAACCCAATAAAAATATGCTCATGACAACTGAAAGCACTTCACTAATGAGGATATACAAATAATCAATAAGCATATGCAAAGGTGTTTCAAAATTATTAAGAAAACAAGTAGTGAAAATACAATAAGATCATGCTATTTCCCAACAGAAGATTAGCAAAAAAATCAATGAGAAATTCCATAATACTGAGAGTTGGCAAGACTGGAAAGAAAAATAAGTCTCATGAACTTTGGTAGTGAATGTAAATTTTTTCTTAAAACTGAAAGAAATAGTATTGTTTTCTTTATTTGAAGCGTTCCATTCTTTCTGATGCTGTAATTTTGTTCCTAGGTATACGTCTAAAAGAAATTTACATACATGTGCACATACAAAGGCATTTAAAAGAATGTTTTTAGTAATGTGACTATGATATATCGACTCTGGAAGTGACCCACCAATGGTAGAATAAATGTAAACAATTTGGTTAAATAAATTGAATGTGGCAACAACACAGCATGAAAATAAATGAACTGCAGCTACGTGCAATAACACCACTAATCCCACAACACAATATAAAGTGAGAGAAATAAAAACTGTTTGTGTAAGAATACGTGATTATTTGATAAATAAGAACAAAGTGATGCCTAAACAAGAGAATGGTTATCTCAAAGCGGGAGAAGGTTAACATTGGGGAGGAAAACAGGAAACTTTGGGTTGCGATGTCCTAGCTTGACCTGTGTTGTGGTTATTAAGTTGTTCACTTGTTGATAAATGAATTGAACTTTATTATTTCTTAATGTATACTTATCTAAAATTGTTACAAATCACAAAAACAGTTTGAAACAAAAAAGACAACTTCTTTGGATATTAAAGTTTTCTAAAACCTAAACATCAAATGAGCACACTACATATCGAGATTTGTACTTAGAGACACATGTCTACTTTTAGATGTAATTATTAAAATTAAAGACACTTGAAGGAAAAATGTTAAGATTAAAAAGAAATTGATAAAATAAAAACTAAGTGGTTAAAAATAATCAAGAAAACGGCATAGTATTTGAAAAGTTGAAAAACCAAGATGAAAAAACTGCATTAAAATAAGAAAAAGGCAGAATGGTGAGTGGATGAGATGAAAGAGCCGTGTTAGGAGAGAAAGGAGAATTATGCAGAGGATTTATGCTTAAAATTCTGTCATTTTTTTGTCTCAAAATTATAGACTGAAAAAACACAAATTTGCACGACAAAAATTTACTCTAGAGAGGGAAAGAGTAGTACAGATTGGGGAGAAAATGGAAAAGATTTCAGTGCTATTTTAATTCTTTATTTAAAATATCTGAAACCATGCCTATTTTCTTAATCTAAACAGCTGGGCACGGAAGGATTATTATTTTCAAATGTCAGTATTAGAAAAAATTTCAAATTATAATCCATTTTTCAATAAATTTTTAAAGAACCACAAAAATCATTCCAATTTTAAGCAACTCGCCTAAATCAATAATGATGAATTCTCAATTGTTTAATCAGGAAATTGATTATAATTACCAATGCTTCCTGCAGTTTGAAATAGAGCTTGTAATATAGTCAAGACTTTTCACCTTTTAAACAGAAAGCATTGATTGTATTGAGCGATAATGACAACTCTTCTTGCTGTGTAGTTCAAATGCACACCCTCATTAGCGTCCCCCTGCTTGGCCCACATAGTCTCCAATTCTACTCCTTCCAATCCGTGTGTATTTCAAAAGAACCATGCAATTTTGTGATTTCTTAGCTTGAAATAGTTTAACACCTATGTATGTTTCTACCAATAACTCCTGAAATCAATTGTAAAATAGTCTAGGGCCTTCATATACTCTGCCCTATCTATCTCATCTGACACATTCTCGCTGCATAAGAACCATTGTAACCACTGCTCACTGAGTGCTTGGTGTCAACACTTTTTTTATATATTAAGATGATCACACTATTTTCTCCTTTTCTCTGATGATGTGGTGAATTATATTATAAAGAAACCATACAGAATACACACACTCCAGTCAGAGAACTGCTCCATACAATTCCAATTCTTCTAAATTTGTTCAAACTTGCTCTCTGTCCAACATACAGTCTTTTCGAGGGGTGGAGGGAACAATAGCGTGTAAACCTGAAAAAGGCATGTGCTCTTCATTTGTTGAATATAAAGTGCTATAAATATGTCAAATACATCAAATTTTAATTGTGCAGTTTACATATATAAATATATAGGTAAACATTAAATATGCAATCTACATCTAGATTATCTATACATCTATTTATTTATCTAGTCGTCCTGTTCTACAGATTACTGAGAAAAATTTGTCAACTTCCCCACTATGACTATGGATTTTTTTTCTCTTTAGTTCTGTCAAATTCTGCTTACATATTTTAAGAATACATCTTTAAATTCATACATATTTTAAAACTTCCCATCTTCCTGGTTGATTGACTTTTATAATTATAACATGTTCTTTTCATCCCTGGCCCTCCTGCTTACCTAAAACCTTCTTTGAAACCTTACCTAAAACCAATATGAGAGTAGCTCACTTTCCTTTTGGTCGATGTCTATGCCATACATCCTTTGCCACTCTTTTATTTTCAGCATTTTGTGTCGTTGTCTTAGATTCGGTACCTTACTGAAAATATTACCTAAAAAATAAAACACTTCGGGATAAACTTAACCAAGAAGACAGAAGCTTGTATACTAAAAACTATAAAGCTTTGCTGAAAGAAGACATAAACAAATGAGAAAACATCTTGTATTCATGAATTGGAAAAACTCAATATTGTCAAAATGTCCATACAACCCAAAATGATCTACAGATTTAGTATAGTCTGTGCCAAAATCCTAATGATGGCTTTGCAGAAATATAAAATAACATCTTAGAATTCAGAGGGAATCTCAAAGGACCTAAAATAGCCAAAACAATTTTAAGAAAGGAAGACACAGTTGGCAGTCTTACATTTCCTGATATCAAAACATCTAGCAAAGCTACAGAATAAAAAGAGTACTGGCATACAGACAGATATATTGGCGAGTAGAGGAGAAAAGAGAGCCCAGAAAACAAGAGTTTCTTCCAAAGCCTTCAAAATGGTTCTAACCCACACCCTCTGTGAAGTCCTGGTAGCTGATTACCATGTTGACTTCACTGGTTCTCAAGTTCACTCTCCTAGTAGAGTTCATCACACACAGTGGGTAACCAAACATGCTTTTGGAATTTTAGTTGGTGGGTTTGTTTTACAGGAACACATTTTCTGAGTTCATATATCCTTTTATCAAGAGAAAAAGAGAATTTTGTCATTCATTACAAGTGGGGTTCCCTCCCCCCCAAAATTAATCACCTCTGTAGAGGATTATGCATGTTAATCAATTATCAAGAAGCTTCAGTTGTATTTATTAAGTATGACTTAAAGATCTGTTATCATTCCCAAAAGTCTGTGAAGGAATTAAAATATCTATGTTCTTGTTGAAATGCTTTGAAGTCAAACTAGTGTCATCTGGCTTTGGAGTCAAATTGGTTTTGGTGTGATTTGGGGGAAATTACTTAAACTCTTATGACTCAAGATCTATAAAGATAAGAATTGTTAAGAAGAACTTAAGAAAAGAGATTGTCATATTTTGCCATGTACAATGCACACCCATGTTTTAGTGCTCCCCATGTATAATGCACATCCTTATTTTCCCCTCAGAAGTGTGGGCAAAAAAGTGCTCATTATACACGACAAGATATGGTACTTTTTTCTCATGTCCTCTAGTCTCTTTCTTCAACTCAAGCATTATGTCCTAAAGTCTCTCTCTCTATCCTAAAACAGCAAACAATTACCATATGGGGGAGGGGAACAGATGGGAACTGAAATTATTAATGCTCATAAGGAAGAAGAAAATAATTCTTAGAGCTGATACTATCAAGAAAGAATTCCCAGAAAAATGAAAATTGATTTTTTACAATGAAGGACATGTGGGTCAGAAAAAAAAGAAAGAATACTCCAGCTGTGCTTCTAGGCCAAAAATATATCTTCCTGGTAATCAAATGAAAATATATTTTCTAGATGTCAAAGCATATCAAATATTTATGAATAAAGATGTGTATGATAAATTTCCCTGAACATATCAAATCTGTGCAGGATTTATGTTTGCCTAGCCTGACCAATGGAAGTACTTTCAATTTCTGGTCAGCTTGCCTGCAATGTTGGAATTTAAAATAACTGGAGTTTAATTGCTTAAAAATACTATCTGCCTCTCTTTTCCTCTTCAACTCTCCCTCTGTCTTCCAGTTTGAAGCAAAAGTTCAGTTTCGTAAGTCCTTGTGCCCTCTTGTGGCAAATTCCTTTCTCAACAGAAACACAGCATAATACGCAAGTCATCCAACGCCAACCAGTCACTCCTGTCAATCAAAGGTGATGCTCTTGTGGGTCAGAAACACAGAATAGATCTAATGCTCTGAATCAAAGGCTCCCCCATACAAAGATCTGTCTGGAGAAAGTCTGGCCATTGTTAATATAACAAGAATGGTTTCACGACATTGATGTAACCTGGCAGTCAAGGAGAGTGGACTGGATGCCCATGTGTGAACAATGACAGGCTCGCTGTACTAGTCAGGGGGGGCAGTAGACACCATTAAGTGAGTGTGTGTACTGTGTGGCTGTCACATCTGAAATGATTTAGTGAGCAGGGCAACAAATCTGCATTCAGTTTTGCAATAAGCTTGAACATTCCTCCACGGAAACTATTCAGATGACTCAGAAGCTTTTGGGGCCGATGCAATGAGTGCAGCACAAATAAAAGTGTGGTACAAAAGCCCGATGGTGGTCGAGAATCTGTGGAAAGCGATCCACATTCTGGCAGGCCCGCAAGAGGCAGAATGTTGAATGAGTACCGGCTGCAATCACCAAAGATCGGCGACTGACAGTGCGAGAACTAGAAACTGATCTGGGGATTCCAAAAACTACTGTGTCCGAGATTTTGACAGAGGATTTCAGTAAGGAACGTGTCGTGGCAAACTTATTCCATGACTTCTGCTACCAGGGCAGAAGGAACATTGTGCTGCAGTTGCTAATGACGATTTAAACCGCTACCAATGAACCAGACTTCCTCAAGAAGGTCATAACTTTGAAGGGGACTGAGACATCATTGTCCTATGTACAGTGTATCTTGTATCTTCAATAAATGTCTCTTTTTCATAGTACATGGATGGATACTTTGTGGACAGACCTGTACACAGGGGAATTTGGTGAGATAAGAGGAGTTCAAGTGTATTGATACTTTATAAAAAGTACTTTGTTTCAGAAGCAATGTGAATTTGGGCTAGTTACTTAACTGCACTGAGCTTCGATATCTTTATTTTTGTTTAATAGGGATATTTCTACTTCCAAACAAATCCACAAAAACACACCATAAATTAATATCTATTAAATGTCTCATTATCTAAGTGAACAAATTAAAAGAATGTATAATGATTACATTTTATGATATATAGTTCATATAAGATGTATTTATTCAGTAAGATAACTTTTTTATTGACTAGAAATATTGATGATTAGGTATAGACTGATATAATATTAAATTAAGAAAATAAATAACTATATTATGTGTAAAATTATGTTTATATAATTACTCTTTCACCACATTTTTATATATGTATAACTTATTTAAAAATATTTTTAATCCAGAAAGGAAAGGTTCATTTGGAAAAGAAGCATCAAGTCAACTACTAGATATGTATTTATGCATTCATTTCAGCAGATAATTAAAGATAATCTACATTGTGCTAGATACTAGTTTTAAGACTAAGAAAAACATGGTGAGTCCTCAAATGGGGCTAGTGTTTTCGGAAGCAAACACAAAGTAAATAGTCATATCATAAATGTAAAGATAGAACTATGGTAATGCCAGAAAGTAAAATAGGCAGGCTTGAGGTTGTTTAATAAGGAAAATGGCCTTAGCTGTAAAAATGCAGGGGCAGCGATGCCTGGGCTGAAGTCTGGAGGAATAGCAGGTGTTACGGGAGCCAAGGGTAGAGGCAGGTCTGGGAGGGAGAGAAATAGCACAGGTGGAAGCAGAGTCGGGGGGTGGGGAAGGACAATAGGGGACGGAAAGATCAGAAAGCCCGAGGGAACGCGGAGGCGGCGAAAGGCCGGAAGCCCAGTGGGAGTCGGGAGCTTTGTGGCCGCACGGGGGACATTTATTCTTCCCTGTTAGAGCTGCCTTTTAAAGCTTCAATGACACAGTTTTCTTCCTGGGATTTTGTGGCTTAAAAATAACTTTAAAAAGCACATAGAATAAAAAAAGAGGTCACTCAAACCAAGACACTCGACCCCAAAATATTCCTACCCAAATGAACCCATAAACACCACACGCTGCTATATGTTGATTATTTATATTTAAAGAGTTGAAAAGAAAATTAAATATGCAGTTCCTTTGGTGTTTATTGATAAGGTGTATTGATTGATAAAACTATATACATTTACAATAACAGTAGCATGTTCTATAAAAAGTACATTTATCAACATTGTGAAAATAGGACTTTTTTTGTTGCTGCTGCTTTTGACTGATTCTCCTTTTCTCTTGGCTGATTCTTCTGGCACGGCTCCCAGTGGCCCTTGGTTCTCCGTGGCCCTTGGTTCTCCGTGGCCCTGTCCTTGATAACGTGAATCCCTCCCTTTGAAGTCAGGCTTGAGCCAGTTAGTGACATGCTTCTAACAGTTACGATTCTGCAAAAATGATGGAATGAATGCCTCTTTGTGGTTAGGTGACCGAAGATGAGAATTGTGTCCTGCTGGCGTTCTCCCCCAGCTCCTCTCCTGCCCTGGGATGAGGGCGGCGAGGGATGAGGGCAGCCGGTGCCGACGGCCACAGGGACTGCGCCCTCCAGCTCAGGCCCCGCGAGGAGCGGAGCCCGGTCAACAGCGACTGAATGAACTGGGAGGCACAGTCTGCTCCAGCTGGACCTTGAGGTGACTTTGGCTCTGGTCAGAGCATGGCTTGACGCTTTGTGAGTACTGTCATTTATCCTGGGTTGCCTGCAACTGAGAGTTTTCAGTTTTAAAACCAGGGAAGTCCTGTGCCAATGGGATGAGTTGGTCACCCTACTCACAAGAGACTCTGAGCCAAAAGACCTGCATTACGATCAAACAAATATGTGTTGTTTTAAGCAGCTGGATGTGGGGATAAGTTGCCATGAAGCAGTAGAAAACACAAAGACTCATATTCAGGATTCAACTCAGGTGTCCGTTCTCACAGGAAAACCTCTGATTCCTGGGCGGGGTGGGGGGTGGGGGGGGTGTAGAGGCACCTCCTGTATTTTCTGGTCTGTATTTTCTGCGAGGAGAGCATTCAAAACACTACCTTCTCCTGGTCTGTGTCTCTTCGTTGTGCTCCACCAGACTGCAAACACTTTGACAGTGGGGACCATGTTTATTCTCCAAAGAAACCTTTGTCATGTTACAGAATAAACTTCACAGTGCTGGAACTCAGCAATGTGAACGAACCACCTGGCTCGCTGGCCCACTGCCCGTCTGTGTGCGAGAAAAAATGGCACTGGCCGGGGAGACCATGCTTCATAAATCTAAAATGCTCTGGGTCAGTTAAGTTTTGACCTTCTATGAGTTATCACTGGATTTTTGTATATTTGTAATGTTACACAAAAATAGAAACTTCCTTTTTTTAAGCCAAAGGTGTTTTCACAAGTTTAAAGTCCTCACTAAATGATTAAAGACATGATGAAGAAGTAAAAGGATTTTGATATATTCGAATAAACTGAAGTGTATGGTGAAGTGACAGGGAACAATAATTTTTCTCATTAAACATTCACACAGAAATAACTGCAAACTCAGTTTTATTTCACTAAGAAGCACAGATAGTAAATTTTGTGTAAAATAATTTAGTACATGAAACAGGTATGACAAAATGGTAAAACCTTGTAAAAATCCAATTTCGTCTATCATTAATGAATAGACTCTCCTAGACATATGAAAATAGAGTTTTTGGCAGACAATATTAAATCGTATTAACTTAATTGACTCAAACACCAAGTAATTGATTATTATTCACTTCAGTCCCTGTGGACCACTTTCCTTTTGATTGTTCCCTGGAAATAGTTTGAGCTGTAGGCATTTGCCCTTCAAATAGGTGCAAATAGGCAGGTCTCAGCAAAAGACCGCAGAGCATAGCTACAAGATACCCTAGTGCCCTGCCTCCCCAAACCTGAAGCACATCTTCAGTGTTTACTCTTTGTTTCTTCTGGGGATATTTTATGCAATAGGAGTCCATTATTATTGACTCCATGTACTAATGTACTGTAGTGATTTCTTTATTTTTAAAAGTGTCCTTTCCCCAAATCCTAAACAAATCTTTCTCCACTCAGTCTGTTAATACAAGAACTCTACCCACCGACACATTCGAGCACCTCTCCGAGCGTCAGGTCTTGCTTGTTGACAGAGTGCTTCTTGACCTTTGCTTTGTTCATTGGGAGGTATTTTCTACTCTTTTTTGGTGGAAGCAAGAAAATACATTCTTTTTCATTACTAACAAAGAGAATGGAAAGAAAAGCTTTATTAAGGCAGGATGCCTTGAGAGTTGAAGAAACTGGTATCACACAGGGATACAGCAAATGTAGGAAAAGAAAATTAAAATTCTTGTCTCTCAGAAAATTTAAGGGAAACAGTTACTACATAGAGTGAGAAGTTGGATTCAATGAGTTATTTATAAATAAACAGACCACACATACTGTATATTATATATATTTATATATATTCCCCACAACATAGTGTTATTATTTCTTCTTTAAAATGTTACCTTTTAGAATAGGAGTAATCACACTGCAACCAACAGATCAAATCCAGTTAGCTACCATTCCATACCAGTTAGAATGGCATAAATAAATACAGACAGACAGACATACACACACAGGGCGGAGTAAAAGTAAGTTTGCTCTGTGTTCTGCATGCACACAACTGTTAACCCACTTTTGTCCCACCCTGTATGTACACACTGACAACACACAGAGGATGTGGGCTAACTGACATTCTCACACATTAGCAGAAGGAAAGGAAAAAGGCAAGAGACTTTGGAAACAATTTCTACTTCTAGAAAATATTCAAAAGAAATAAAAATATCATTTCACAAAGAAAAGACTTGTACTAGATAATTTGTTGTCTCCTTAAAGTAGCCCCAAACTGAAAATGACTTAAACATTCATCATCAGGATATTGAATATACATTTACAATATTTATGATGTGGAATACCACTTAGCAATTAAAAACAAGGTAAATAGTGAAACACACAGCAACATGAATGAATCTCATAAATATTACATTGAGCAAAGGATCTGTGTTTCTATTTATATGAATTTTAAGAATATAAAGAACTAACCTATGGTGGGAAGAAATAAAACAGTGCTGCCTGTGTGGGCCAGGATGTATTAAAATGAGTTTGAAAGAACTTTCTGGCGTGATAAGAATATATACTGCCTCGTTTCTATAAGTACTCTGATAAAAAGTAGGAGAGGTCAATCATGTGGTTTCTAATGGTAAATGTTAACATTGCAAGGCAATAGGAATTGTGGTATTTAAGATGGTTTTCAGTGTACATTTAGATCTTGGAGTGATTAAGAGACAGGAATATTAAAATGTATGTGAGTATCCTATCCCTTATTCCCACCACCAAAATCAAAGGAAATATTTATACAGAAACAAAAATGAACCTCATAAATAAACAAACCAACCAAAAATAGTATGAAATATAGAGCCAAGAGATCAAGACTGAAGTTTGAAAATAAGCCCAGGTTGAATAGAAGAGTTGTCATGAGTTAACGGCAATGACATAGACTGAACCTGTATTCAAACAAGTGAGATTTAAATATACAGATTCATCCTGTGGGAAAATATCTGGCAGAAAGCGAAGCCCTGAGATCTCCAGAAGTCATTATTTCCTGGTGAATCTATCCCTAAACATGAGTGATAAATTCTTATGGGAAGCATGAGTACAGATTAAGGTGGTCTTGGGTATGTATTCTTTAGTTAGGGTTATCACATGCAGAGTTTACCTTACGTTTAAGGATAAGACTCAGAAATTCACATTTCATGCCCAGTTGCTTAGTCACTGAATTCTTCCACAAGAAGAAATAGACAAGAGAGTACAGGTAAAAAAATGGGGTAATAAGACCTGAAAGAATACTTTTTCATAAGAAAAAAATTAAAAGAGACAGTCACAAATCTTTTCCATCTCTGCTTCTAAATAAAGTAAGCCAAGTATAGCCTCCCATACAGTCCTAGCACTTATGGAACGTTATGTCTCTCATCACCCCTCCCTCTCTCAATACAAGCCTGTCAATTTTATGAATATGCACAGATTTCAAAGACATTTCCCAAACGCTGTACTCAATAATGACCATTTGTTTAAGAGAGTCAGGAGTAGTCCAAACTTCATAACATGAAAAATGTGTAAAAGTTGTTAGATATTACTTTATACTTTATGTTACTGAATACAAGTTTTTTTAAGGGAGGTTATCCTGGCCTTGGTACCCATACTCTAATAAATTATTACCCTGTTCAATAGCTAAAATTCAAGAATTTAATTAGAGGTCCGCATTTTTTTTTATTTTAATTTAGGAATTAATTTTGTTTCAAATATTTGGTTTCTCACTTAAGTAATTAAATTCCTCTGTGCTCTTCATTAATGCAGAAAAGAATGTAATAAAGACTTTTACTTTATACATAGGTATAGATACATAAGTATATAGATATATACCTAGATATATAAATATAGATTTATAAATATAGGAATGACAAGCTCTATTAGACATTATACAATGGTTTTGTGAAAGATTATGGTTATCCTTTATCTAGAGGAGCTGGAATTGAAATACCTTGGAGTGGAATTAAGGAAAGTGAAATATGCATAAATATTAGTACATCCATCTTATTTTATTCTTGTTGACTTCAGTGTTGGAAGAATAAATAATGTGAATAACAGAAGTAACAGGTTTGGTGATCGATCAGACCAAAAATAAACTCCAGACCTGAGGCTTTACAAGAAATAACTCAGAGTTCAAACTGATTTCTTAATCTGTTTGTCAAGGAAGAGGCCGGAAACACAATTCCCTAAAACTGGGGAACCTCCTAGAGAACCCATGCTTGCAGAAGACTAGGAGACTTGTAAACCAGCATAGATCTGCAACACCCTCACTTATGCAGTTGAGGGAAGTAACTGCCACTGCTAGGGAGTAAACTAGCTTTAGGTAAGTGGCTGATTCCTGGAAGGGGACAGGAAGAAACCAAGCCCTGAGACTTGGGAGAAGGCAACCGGGTCTGGGCCCCACCTGGGGAATGGGGGCTCAGGACCTTGGGCAGGTCAGTTCTCCTGCTGAGCCCTGCCACTTTCATCTGCCAAACATGGACCTTGAATACATAATCTTTTCTTCAAAGTAGTCAGTGAGTGAAAAACACTTTAAAGTTATATTTGCAAGTGTATGTGGTTTATTGAGGAAATCGAGAAAAGTTGATGAAAATAGGTTCTTGATTTAGGTTGGGTTGGGAAGAGCATTGAATGGAGACAGGAACTGACATTATTGTTAGTATCTTCAGTGCACAAAGCTAACTTTATGCCTGAAAAGCAAACCCTCATTCACATTGAAAGAGCTCAGAATCATCTCTGCTCAGTAGAACTCTCCACAGAGCTCCACTCAGCAGGCACTTCTCACTGACTGGATTGCATTGGGAATGTTTGCCTGACATGAACAGTGAAGTATTGCTTAGTACCTGTGGTGGGAAGAATAACAGCCCCCAAAATGCCCACATCCTTATGCTTGGAACCTGTGAATGGGTCATGTCGCAGGGCAAAGAGAAATGAAGGATCTAGGTGGAATTAAAGTTGCTGATTGGCTGACCTTAACAAAAGGAGACTATTCTGGATAATCCACATTGTAGGCATCAGGGTCCTTAAAGGTGGAAGTGGAGGCAGAAGAGACATTCAGAGAGATAGGGTAATTCCATTTTCTGTTGTTGGCTTTGAGAATGGAGGAAGAGAGCCATGAGCCAAGGAATAACGGTGGCTTTCAGAAGCTGGAAAAAGCAAAGAAATGTTTTCTCCCCTACGCCTCAGGAAGAGAATGTCACCCCCATCCCCACCGTGAGAACAGGGAAAGGTCTGTGTTAGACCTCTGACCTACAGAACTGAGAGACAATAGACTTATGCTGTTTAAGCCACCACATTCATGGTAATTTGCTAGAGCAGACCTAGGAACCAAATACACCATCTTCTTGAGTCAATGACAATGACACTAGTAATCACCCTGCTTTCTATGAGCTTGCACATTCCACGGCTATTGCTTATCAGAGAGCACTCATGAGGCTCTGCAGACACCTGACTCTGACATCAGCCATCTGCTGCTCTGACAGCGTGGAAAATCTTTCCAAATCCTTGATAACAATCTGTCTAGAATGCCTATTGTTGGATAGGAAACTATGAAGGGTAGATAAATTACAGAGCATATGTATTTCCAATCTCAGATTCTTGCTGTTCTCTTATTATTCTTTCTTTTCAGCTATATTTACTACTAGAAACATCTGTGAGAAGAGCCAGGTGTGAAATAGCATGGAAAACAGTTTTCTGAGAGGTTACCTGAAAAAAAAAAAGAAGTGACTGTATCACTTGTTTTGACTTAGAAAAAAGTGTCGGTCAGCTTTAAAAACTGTACAGACTGCATTATAAAAATACTCTTCAAAGTGTATTTTATTTTGAGATAGTTGCTTATTAGATGAAAAGCACAGCTACGTTCTAGAAAGAGTATTGGATTACAAATCAGGCTATTTTGTCTCTATTGTCAGTTTTCTATTTTTAATCTGTATGCCAACTTCAGTCTCTCTATAGAAAGGGTGTGAAACCTTTCAACTAATACACATGGTTGGACTTAGGACTTTAAAGTGTGAAGTTAAAATGCGAAGAAATACTATAAGTGATGGAAAAAATCAATCAAACAGTCCAGAGATGGGTTTTATCTGCAGGAGAAAGAGCACAGGTCCTGGAATTATAATGAACTTATAATGTGAATGTTCAAACTGTGGCTTGAAGTGGTTTTAATCTTCACTCCACCACTGCCTAGCTAAGCTTAATCATGTTATTTACTTTCTTTGGTCCTCTCACTGCTCATTTGTAATAAGATGAGCAATTCCAATTTTAAGAGCTGTTTTAGGGATTTATTGTAATAATGCTATTAGTTTTCTAGTGCAATCTCTTGCCTTTAATAAATGAATGGTGTTAATTGAAATAGATATAAGCAAGTTTCTCTGTACCTGGAGATCTTCTGCAAGAATTAGCTCTCGGCCTTCTGTGTGAACGACTCTCACTTCTCTGAGAATTAAATGAGACTGCATATGGATTTTCCTAACGTAAATTAGATATTCAATAATCACTTTCTAAAAAGTGCAGAGCCCAATGCTGGTAGGCTCCTCGTTCTGACTAGAGGGTGGCACGGAGAATGTCAACATGTCACCGCACATCCTCGTCTTTGCACGATGCCGTTTCATCTACTTTAGAGAAGTCTCAGTGTGAAGTTGACCTTTGAGATAGACAAGATGGGCACATAACAGCCCGGGAAGGTCAAAGGGGGGATGCAAAATATGAAGGACGTGAGGGATGGAAGCCACTACTTCCATAAAAGTGTAGCAATAAGAGAAAAGAAAGGTGCAATGTGGTTTGTAAGGTACAAAAAGCTAAGGCCGAAACTGAACAAGATGACCCGCATAAGAAAAAGACCAAGAGAAGAATGAAAATCGTTAAGTACAATTGAGATTATTTAGAGGTTAGAGGAGAAGATAAGAATTAGAAAGGAACTGCTGCTGGTGTTCTCATGGCCATATTATCTTTCTCTGTCAGCCAACGGCTTTTACCTTTTTTGGTGTAAAGAACCTCTTTGAGAATTTAACAAAATGTGCTGACCTTCCCTTACCATTTCAAATGAACATTTGCACAGAATTGCAGGGGGTTTAAAAGTGGCCTGTATCCCATCCGTGGTTTCCAGATAAAGCTCTCCTCCCACGAATGCTCCCTGAGGAGACTACTTGAACATGGAATCAGAGTTCAATAAATGTTAGTGACAATCACCTAACGAGGCCTAATGACGTCTTCCATGGAAATGGCAGCTCTTTTGCCAGGATAAGAAAGAATTATGCCTTAAATATGGAATTCTTTTGAGATTACCAAAATCTCTGTAATGTCTTCTTCATTTTGACTTACCAAATTCCCCGCTAGACACCTATGAGAAGTTTAATAAATTTCTTGCTAAGACGTAGAGCCAGGTGTGAAATAGCACCTGGAGTGTAATAGAGATAGGTCTTTATTTAGAAACTCTGAGCACCACTGATTTTGTTTCAGTCATATTGATATTATGGTGTAACTCCAAGAGATATATATATATATATTTTTTTGCATTTCTGGCAGAGGTGAAAACATACCTTAAATGCTGGCCAGTCACCTATAAATCCCTATAGTGCCTTTTCCTTCTCATGCACATCTCCCAAGCCACAGAGAAGAGACCAATCCACCAGCAAGTTATATAAGCTCTACTTCCACATGAACTCCCACTTGGTTAGTTTTATACCACTGCAACTGCTTTCATATGAATCAAGTCAACTGCCAGATTACTGCAGCGCTCTCCTAACTCTCTTTTTCAACTTTCACCATTTCACAATTATTGTCAACACAATAGGATAAATGATCTTCAATAAAAGTATATTAGGGTGAAACATGGGGAACCAATATGTTCTAGGTCAGAATGTTTTCTATAGATATCTCATATGGTTTGAGGTAATACAACATATCATATCGCTCGCTTACTTGCTCAGAATCCTCTAATGGATTTTTATCATTCCTAGGATACATCCCAAACCCCTATCCTGCTCCACAGAACCAATGTGACATAGTCCTTGTTGAGGTGACCCAACCCTCTCAGCCAATACCACCTCACTCACCTCAACTACAGTTGCATTGTCACTCTTGCTGGCCTTGAAACTCCTCAGCTTATTCCAGTCTCAGGCATTTGGCACCCACTGTTCATCTGCCGACAGTGAATTTTCCCCAGACTTTCTCATGGCTCATTATTTTCCAACCTTTAGATCTCAGCTCAAACAGAAGCCTCTCATAAAGCATAGATTCCTACATTGGCCACATTGTTTGGAATAGCTCTCTACTTTCTCCATCACCAAACACACTCTGTTTTGTATCATTTTCTATCATTTTATCTAACATTAATACCAATAAAGTTTTTCCCTACCTGCCCCTAGGTATGTGTTTTCTTCTTTAATTATTAGTTGTCTCTATAACCAAGTTAAACCCCTGGAGGACAGAGTTTGTCTGACTTACTGCTCTAATCCCAATGCTAGGAGAATATATTTTGAGGTGTTATGTTTTTTGTTAAAATTATAAATCTCACAACCTGTTTTCAACACTGCAACATGTAATTATCTTTAAACTTTAATTCCTTGGTATTACAAAATGCATTCTATGTAACAATATGCTTAATAAGAGTAGGTAAACATGAGGACTCACCCTGTGAGTTCATGGTATACAATACATGCTTTTAAAAACGATCTTTTGTCCCTTCACGTATCCTAGAGAATGATAAGTTTTTGTTTCAAATTTAGTAGTTTCCCTCGATAACTAGAGATTGATAATATTTCTTAGTTGTGAATTATATACCTGATAAGGATACTGGTAGAGAGAAGGTAGAAAACACACACACACACGCACATGCACACACACACACACACACACGCATACACACACAGTGGCTAGGAAAATGGACAATATCCTGAAATTGCTTTTTCTTTTCCTTTTTCCAATTAGAAATGCTATCAAGACAAGCTAAAGGGAAAATGGTGTTGAATTATTTTAACTTAGAATAAATACTTATAATTGTCCTAAATCTCTGCCAAATATTTTTGTCCTGAGGGTTTAACTTAAAATTTGTCTTCTATAAATGAAAGAATGGCAAAGACTATCACAGGAAAGTAGGAAAATATGGAAATCCAACCTCATTTATGCTGATACATTTGTTATAAATAAGGCCTTTGAGGAAAATTACTCTGTATATATTTTTTTCTGGGTGAATCATAAGTAAAAATAGAATAAACATTTTCCATAGGATTAAGAATTGAATTTTGTCAGGTAAATTCCCATGATTTTCTTTGAACCCAGCTTTGAAGTTCAGCTCTGAAATCTTCTGTGAATGTTCAATTTTGCTACCCTTTTGATTTCATTAATTTGAACATTAAAGAAAAAAATGTAGAAACATCTGAGCAAAATGCTTCTACAACCCCAATAATGCTAGTAATTCTAATAACTGAAACCTGAAACAGAAGATGATTTGACTTTGGGTGGTGTGCACACAAGATTATATATACAGATCATGTATCATACGGTGCACACTTGAAGTCTACATGATCTTATTAATCAATGTTACCCCAATAAGTTTAATTTAAAAATCCAAAACTACAGGAAGAAACATATTTGGAAACTGAAAATTTCTAGGTATTCCAATCACAGTTACAATCCAATGTTTCTCTCTTGCAGAAAAACCAGAGCACTTACTGAAGCAATTTATACAGCATTAGAGAGTTTGCACATAAAAATCTGTATCTGGTAGAATTATTTGTTTCCTTTGTTAATAAGTGTAATCTACTGCTACCTTCTTTTTTCACTTACATGAATTCTGGGTTAGAATTTTAAAACCTTCTAAACATGTGGCGCAAGAATGCAGACGTGGCCTGAGTCTGAGAAGGAGAACAAAAGAACAGCACGCTCCGCGGAGAACGAGGAAGCCCAAGTCCTGTTGCTGTTCTGTGGATGACGAATTACATATTCTGACAAAAGTCACTTTGTTTTTCTTGGTATGTATTTCTTCATCTATGAAATGAAGAATTAAACTAGGATTACCTACGACAAAACATGTCTTAGAAATTATATATCAGTATAATTTGTCCCTCCTCAAAAAAAAAAAAAAAAAAAGACAGCGAACCAATCCGCTGAGGCCATATCAAATTCAATAGCCAGACATCAGTAAAAGTGGGTCTACTCCAGGCTGCTAAGTAATTTAAAAGAAAAAAACCCCAGAAGAGACCAGCTTTTTTACTGCTCAGTTTTATTTGCCTCTTTGAATTTTTGTTTGCTTAGTTTCCCTCTGTCCTTTATTCCTGAAGACCATCCGGGAGTGATCTCAACTCTGGGAGGTCCCCTTGGCAGGAGAAAGTCTAAGATGGTGTTTCCTAATGAATACTGAAAGTTTTATCAATTGCAGTGATTATTAAGTTGGTTCCATAGCTATGGAACCTCTAGTTGGTTCATCTATAAGATAGCATTAATGATTGCGTTAATAATACCTATTTAGTTGTGTTTTAGCAATTAGTTAAGAAGGTGCACTTATAGTGAGTGCTCAATAAACATTAGTTACTATGATTACTATCATAACAATTCCTTCCCAGAGTGTGTATTGAGTTTCTTGGTCTCATCTCAGAGTCTGAAGGGATGAATTGAGCCATGCATGTTTTTAGCAAACTCTTGAGTTGCGTCACATTCATATGCATGTTGGATGATTATTAGCCAATGGGAAATTTAAAAAAGGAGACAAGAAGACCTAATTTTACTGTCATTATTAGCCAAAGAAACAAAATGAGTCCTTGCAACTTTTTTGCATTGCAGTTCAGCTCACCAGAACAAAGAGTCTAGCCTATCCAAAAATTACAGTGTTATATCATTTGTCTCTCCCCACTGTGCTAGTATGTCTCTAGTAATGCAGGGGTGTAGTTGTCATAAGAAATATTGGTGTGGAACCTCCCATGTGGAGAATCATGAATTTCTACCAATGGTCTCTCCTCCATAGCATCAACTTAGTTTTATATGAAGAAATAAATTGGCCACTGTCCCTTATTAAACTTGAATTCTCCTCCAAACTCCCAAGGGTAGACTTGGGTAAGATTTTTATTTCTCTAAGTGTATTGAGTTTTAAAGAGTAACTAATTCCTCTCTCAGAGGTCTCAGTGCAGCAAGAACAAGTTAATATGTGGATTATGCCTCACAGAAGCTCTTTTCCTTATTCCTCATTATCACACCATACATATCACCTGCTTTTCTAATACTAGTGAGAACGAGAGTTTAAACACAGACATACTCATATACATTCCCCTGAATTTGAGAAAGAAGACATGCCAATGTATCATTAGGGGGTCAGGCTTTCACCTCCAGAGTTGTTATTTGGGAAGAGGGTCCATCTCTGGCTACCAGAGGCATTATGTAGGCATTTGTCAAATACACAAACAAAGCATTGACAGACATGGGGGCCAACAACCTGCATTCAAGCACGACCTTAGTTGTTGTGATGAAAACTTTGTGTCAATGTGACTGGGCTAAGGGACACCCAGGTGGCTGGACATTAATTCTGGGTGTGTCTATGAGGGTGTTACTGGAAGAGATGAGCATCTGAATCAATAGACCAAATAGACAAGATGAGTCCCCATCGAGGTGAGCAGGCATCATGCAATTCGTTGGGGGACCTGACTAAAGCAAAGGACAGAAGGAGAGAGAGGGCAAATTCTTGCTCTCGGTTCTTGAGCTGGGACACGGGTCTTCTCCTCCCCTCAGATGCGGGAGCTTCTGGTTCTGGGCCTTCAGACTCCGGGACTTAGGCTAGTGGCTCTCTACCCCCTCCACATGCACACACACTCCTCAGGCCTTCAGATTTAGACTGAATCACACCACCAGCTTCTCTGGTTCTCCAACTTGTAGACAGCAGATCTTAGGACTTCTCAGTCTCCCTAACTGATGAGCCAATTGCTATTATAAGTTCCCTCTTACACAGCTATATGTATCTTATTGGTTCTGTCTCTCCGGAGAACCCTAACTAATAGTCATCTTCCAGTAGGATAAGATTTGGAGCAAGTCACAACATTATTTTAGATCTCAATTTCTTCACCATAATATGAAATAGTAATGGAAGGATAAGATAAATAAGTCATACTAAATGTTTGATAAAAATTACTTATTACTATAAGCATAATTATCACTTGAAACATGCGAAGGCCTCTAATCTGCAGTTCCAGCCTGAGCTCTGTCATGATCTCTTCCTGAACTACCATGCTCACCTTCGTTTGTGGTCCAGTAGGACTGTTTCTCTCAGTGACAGTCATCATACAGCACCCTGAAAGGAGTGCATACTTTGTACTTGAAATGCATTCACTGCAGAAGTAAGAGAGACATCAATAATGTCCCTTCTGCTCCCATGTCCTTGGCCGGCACTGGTCCCATGGCACTGCCTCGCTGCAAGGACTTTGAGGTAGGGCATCCCACACTAGAAGGAAAGAAATGAACTGGATGAATATGGAGGGCACTAGCCACGTTTACCACACCATTTCAATGGACCTTTAAAAATAAATAACATTTTATGAGGCATTTTGAAATGTATTGTCTCAGGTGATTCTGTAAGCAGTCTTGAGGGAATTATTTAGGTTGGTATTCCTGTTTAACCATGAAGAAAATGCTGTTAAGGGTTTCCTAAGTTTACGCAGTGAAACAAAACATATATTCCGGACTTTTGACTAAGAAGATTTCTTTCCACCTGATGTGTTTGTGTAAGAATTAAACAGGTTTATGTATTGAGAACCTCTTTATATGCTTCAATGCATGACATGGGTTAGTTAATGTCTACCTTAAGAAAAGAGACTCACTAGCGTTTTGCTGGGCCATATGTGGGGGCAGCTTGGATGCTTTGGAACAAGGTGCTGGATGTCATGGCAACATCCTGTTATTATGGACTAGTTAAGCCACTAAGGACCTCCTTTGCCAAAAAGAGAGAGAGATGAGCCTTCTTTTTCCATGACCAACATTTTGCCTTGTCCTCTTCCAGTATCTAAACAGCTGAGTCTATAACTTGTGGTCTCAATCCACTGGACCAATTAGCCTGAAATCGTTCTCTGTGGTGCTCACAGAATAAATAGCCATAGACCAGGGCAAAGGGCTTCCAGAATTAGGAGTCCCACAGCCGTTTCCCAGGCCCATATAACAGATGGCAACTTCCCTCAGAGCCTCATAGAATTGGTTGACACCAAGGCTTTCTGGTCCTTTACACATACAGAAAACAGATTTTGTTTGAATTGTGTTCTTAAAGAGATATTTTCTAAAATGCACCTATGCAAATGAAAAAAAAGAGAAACCAAAAAAGCCGATAATGGCCAGAGCCTATCCACTGTCATTTGTACAAGTACGGGGCACGGGACGAAGCCATACGGAGAATGAGGGACAGACAAGCAGAGCCCCAGCTCAGTGGAGAGCTCCCCACTCTGCCTGCCGCTGGGAATTTGAAGTTTCCAGATCCTCACTGACATTGCTTCCTCTGGCCAGGAGTCTGACACTCTAATTATATTTGGAGATTTTGTTCAGCTTGCAGTTACCAAATACTATAGCTTTTTAAAGCCTTCCTCAATTCTGTTAGCTATGAGAAAACCATTCTCTCCATAAGCCCTAAATATTTCTCAATAATTTGTGCCTAATTTCTGTACTTTCTTTAAAAAATAATTGTTTTGATTGCAATGAGCTGACATACTTCTGTTTGTTACTTCATCTAAGTTTCCGAAGGAAGAGGGTGAGGTGTGTTTTTCTCTCCGCTTAGGCTCTGTACACAATGACAAATAAGAGCATAGACCACTAACTCTGCATTAAATGAATAGCTATATGAATTATGAAATGGAAAAATGAATGAAAAAAAGTACTTAAATAGAAAACAAAATCTCAACTCTTGCTGGTATAAACTCAAAACCATTTTCAAACTTTAGAAAATGAAAATGTATGCACCTAAGTTAGCCAACCAATTAATTTCAGTACTGAATGTTTTCTTCTAAGGATGCAAAAGGTTTCTGCTTAACTTTCATGTATATTGAAGAGAGAAAAACTTAAGTTAAAAGCTGACTTTTCGCATCATCCCAAATCCTTTGCACTTCACCACAAATGCCGAACTATTTCGGACTGTCTTCTGCTGTGCCGGTCCTTGACTGGAGAAAGTTTTGTTTTTAAAGATTTTATTTATTTTATTTTTAGAGAGGGGAAGGAGGGGGAGAGAGAGAGAGGAACATCAATGTCAGGTTGCCTTTGGAGCGCTCCCTACTGGGGACCTGGCTCACAAGCGAGGCATGTGCCCTGGCTGGGAATTGAACCTGTGACCCTTTAGTTCACAGGCCGGCACTCAGTCCACTGAGCCACACCAGCCAGGGCATGGAACACAGTTCTTTGGTCAGCAGATAATCACCTTTCCAGAGTTTGAAACAACTTGACCAAAGAATGACACTTGGCTCTTTGGTGGGATGAGCAACATGCCTCTGAATTTGGAAATCACTTTTTTAGCAAGCAATCATGCTTTTCTTTATAGTTTCTCTCTCTGATTAATACATGTCTTTAATGATTAAAGTGCTAATTAAATTTCCATATTCACGTATCTGATTTTTCCCACATAATGTTTAAGTTCGTTCAGGACTTGGGTTTGTGGCCTTACATTATCTTCAATCTCTACAGACACCCTAAAAATAACTCATATTATTGCTAGTCAATAAATATTTATTTATAAATTTATAATATACACCAAATGTGTTCCTGAGGATTTTTAAAATTGATTTTAGAGAAAGGAAGGGAGAGAAGCAGAAAGAAAGAGAGAAGAGAGAGAGAGAGAGATTTGTTGTTCCATTTATCTGTACATTAATTGGTTGATTCTTGTATGTGTTCTGACTGGGGATCAAACCCACAACCTTGGTGTATCAGGATGATGGTCTAACCAACTAAGCAACCAGGCCAGGGCTTCTGAAGGATTGTTTAAAAACTGGGGTTGACTTTGAATGTGAGACATTATTATTAAATATCTATATACCATAGATAGGAAAGTTGCTCTAATTTTAACTTATAGTAGTTAGGGAAATTGATAACACACAGTCTTATTTCTTTACTATTTTGTTAAATTTTTTTTGTTTCTAATACTATAATGAGCAGGTGTTTGACCTTGTTCCTCCATCATTCCCTTCAGGTCTCTGCTAGAATGTCATTCTGTGAATGTTGCTTAGTGAAGCCTTTCTGAACCAACCCAAATTAAAACAGCACACCCCTCATGCTTTATTTCCTTTTCTCAGTTATGACATTTCGAAGGAATACTTATTACAATTTGCTATTATAGTGTATGTTGATTTATTTGTTCTCATTTTTTTTTGCCTTCTCCCATTAAAATGTAAGATTCTTCTTCTGCATAGAATAATTCCTTCCATCTTATTAATCACTACAGCCCTAGGACAAATGAAAGTGTTCTCTACCTTGCTAAAATTTAATAAATACATGTTTAATTAATTAATTATCCAGAAGTAAAACATCAACTGGTAATGTATGCATGTAATCATCTTTACTAGGTGTTGGGAAATTATTTCCAAAAGCAGTTACACAAAATTACTTTCCAAACAACATGGCCTTTAGTTGGGAGTTTTCCTCATCTCTATAGCAGACTTTTTCCATTGCAGCAAAGTGATGGGTATAAAATTATAACCTCCTGTATTTTTAATTTATTTTTCTCTGTTTTTTAGGAAGTTGAGTAGAATTTCACTTGTTTCTTGGCCATTCAGGTCTCCTATTTTGATTTCAGAATATTTAAAGATTTGTATTTTTTCATTCATTTTAGGAAATTCTTGCTTTAGTTAAAATATTACTTTGTTGAGAGGGGCATGTTTGCAACTATCTTATGCAAGTAAGCCAGTTGCTTTTTAAGATAAAATAATGTGTTACTTACTCTTTTTTGCCCTATGTAGAGGAAAAGATCTTATATTTTTTCCTATAAAATTTTAAAGATTGGCTTTTTCATATTTAGAATTTTAATTGCCCTTGAAATGTATTTTAGACTGTGACCTAAGGTTGAGATTTAGCCTACTGTAATACTCATTTATTAAGTATCCTGTATTCTTCCCTGTGGCTCGTGATTCCATATTTGACATATATCGTATGTTGTATGTTAAATGACCATTTGTCAGTGGGTCTGTTTCGGGGATCTTCATTGTGTTCCACTGGACTCTCTATATGTCTATTCTCTGCTACATTACTCTAATTACAATTGCTTCATAAAACTCTTTATAATAGAAAGAATTCTCTCTTATTATTTTCTTTCTAACAACATTGATTCATCCTGAGTGCTTACACATCCACATATTTTAGAATCTGTTGACACATCCTGTGAAAATACCTTGTTGGGATTTTGATTAGAATTTTCTTTAAACAATAGTTTACTTTGACAAGAATTACCATTTTTTTTTTTAGGGTATATACCATTTAATCTTTTATTAATATTGAGTGTTTGAAATATTGTAGGTCTTTTTTTTTTAATTAATTTATTTACTTTTAAAATACATTTGTCTCTGCCTTCCCCCCACCTCTTTCCCTTGCCCCCTCCCACCTTCCCTCCCTCAGCTCTTCCCCTTTGGTTTTGTCCATGAGTCCTTGCTATATACCATTATTAAACCAGAGGCCCACTATGTTTTAAAAAAATGATAAGTATGACCTTTGACACCGGAATCCATAAATAAGCTTTTGGTATACCCAGGAAAGACCTATTATGCAGAGGGAAATATTTTTTAAGGCTGAATTAGACCCTAATTTACCTGTCCTTCAACCTATGTTCATGAACATATTTCTCTGAATTTAAATTTGGGCTGAAAGAAACAGACACAGTGATATATGTCCTGCAGCTTCAACAGAGGAATATTTAGAGAGAGAGAGCAGACCAAAGGGCTCTCTATCTTTCTAATTATCTCAAGCACTGAATATATTGGTGTAAGTAAGCAGTTAATTACCACTAGAGCCAGACAAGTAGGCCAAATCTTTATTTTCTACCCTCTTTAACACTTCATTCTTGGTAACATAGAGAGGTTTCCTGAAATTTTCTATTGAAAGCCTTAACTGCAGGCTTAGTTTTTGTATGGAGCATGATGTCCATAAATTCATGAGATGGGGTAATGTTCTCTCATCCCTGACCTTCTCTTGGGCTAAAACATGAAAAGGTGCATATTCAGTGACCTGCAGAAAAACAGGGAGCAAAGGATCATTCATTCAGTGGAAGATTTTAACAAAAGTCATACCCACAAAGCACAGCACAGTGAATTAGGGAGTGCATAAAGCATCCGATTCTGAGGAATTGAATTTTCATTACTGATGTTGCGAAGAGATAGAGTTCCTCCCTGTAGTCTGTTCCTGTCATTGCAGCAGAAATAGAAATATTGTATTAAAACTACTCTAGAACTTTCTATTTATGAAACAAGGAGAAATCTCATTTTTTGTTCGTTTGTAATAAATTGGTCTCTTTAATTTTCTTTTCTGCCAATAGTGACAGATTATTACAAATTTGATCACACAAACACTGGGCTGATTTTAAATTATAACAGTGCAAGGAAAATAGGAATGTTTTCTCCTCCCACTCCCAAGGCAATTTTAGAACATAAATCATTAAAAGGAGTTTACTAATTTTATAGGGAAATGCCAACATTTTTCAATTACACCAACCTGTGTTTTTAAATCTTTAATAAACACTTAAAACTGTGTCTCATAATAGCATTACAAAATAACACATAGAAACAGAACAAGGATTGAATGAAATGGAGGTTCCTCTAAGAGCAAGAAGCCAGTGGAGGAAAAAAAAATTGGTAATAAAATTGGGGAAAAAAATGTAACTGAAAGGAATAATATTTATTATTCTGCCTCAGGCTACTGATATTCATGGCTTTCGATTCACTTTCTTGCCATGGGTATAAAGTAAATGTAACAGAAAATTTTTAAAGATTAAAGAAAAAGATTGTAGGTTATGGATTTGCAAGGTTTCTACTTCCCCTTAATTACTCAATGCTTTTTTAAAAAGTTTTTATGAGGAGATACCACTCTCAGTGAGGAACACAAAGGCTTTAAACAGAGGGACAGCTCAAAATCGCCAGTGGGAAACATCAGGGTGAATGGAAAGAAAAGCAGCTTCATTGGATTCGTATTATCACAATGCTAACCCAGCCCATACAGGGTGCTCATAGGTGTGCTGATTGGCTGAAGACAAATGCCCATAAGCTTTTGGTTATGGTCAATTATGCCGTCTGCCTCCGTAACTTCAAATCTCTGCTGTTAATAGCTCTTAGCCTCTGGTTGAAGACAAACATCCATCAGCTTTTGGTTATGGTCAATTATACTGTCTGCCTCCCATAACTTCAACTCTCTGCTATTAATAGAATTCTCCCAAATTAACTGTAATGTCTGCACATTCTCACTTCCTCCTGAAACTATGGTAATCAGATTCTAGACCTCAAATTCAACTGAGAATTTCTTGATAAAAATTACTGTTAATAGACTACTTGATAAATCACATGAAATCTTTTTATTCCCTTTCAAGTTTATCTGTTGCATTTGTCAACAATGATCTCTTCTTCCCCTTTTTTGAAACTCTCCCTAGTGCTAATGTCAACATCTACTTTCCTCTTCTTTGACCTTCACAAACATCTCTTTTTCTGCTCTTCCTTTTAATAACTCTCTACCCTTAGTACATTACTCCTCTCATAAGTCAGTTATATCCAATCACAGTGTTCCACCTGACATATATACAAGGTCTGTCTGGAAAAAGTCCAGCCATTATTAATATAATGAGAATGGTTTTTGCAACATTGATGTAACCTGGCAGCCAAGGAGAATGAACTGGAATGCACATACATGAACAATGATGACTTCACTGTTCTAGTCAGTGGGGGGAGTAGACACCATTGAGTGAGCATGTGTGCTGTGTGGCCATCACATTAAAAATAATTGAGTTGACCAAAAAATCTGCATTGAATTTTGCATTAAGCTTGAACATTCCTCTGCAGAAAATATTCAGATGTTTAAGAAGGCTTTCAGGGATGATACAATGAGTGCAACACAAATAAAATTGTGGCACAAAGGCTTCAAAGATGGTAGAGAATCTGTTAAAAGTGATCCATGTTCTGGAAGGCCAGCTACAAGCAGAACACCTGAGAGTATTGAATGTGTACAGGCTGCAATCAACAAAAATCAGTGACTGACACTGCAAGAACTAGAAGCTGACCTGGGGATGCCAAAAACTACTGTGTATAAGATTTTGATGTAGGATCTTGGCATGAAATGTGTTGTGGCAAAATTCATTGTATGGCTTCTGCTACCAGAGCAGAAGGAACATTTTGCTGTAGTTGCTAATGACTTGATTCAAACCACTACCAATGAACTTCCTCAAGAAGATCGTAACCGGAGGTGAATGGTGAGTCTACAGCTATCATCTGGAAATGAAGGCCCAGTCGTCCCAATGGAAGTCATCAGGTTCTCCACACCAGAAGAACGTGCAGCAAAGTAGCAGCAAGATCAAGACCATGTTAACTGTGATTTTTGATTGGGAAGGTGTTGCCCATCACAAGTATGCCCCTCCAGGCCAAACAGTTAATGAACAGTACTACCTCACTGTTCTTCATAGTTTGAGAGATGCAATAAAATGAAAACAACCACAGCTATGGGCAACTGGTGATTGGCAGCTCTATCACAACAACGTGCCCGCTCATGCATCACGTCTCGTGCAGAGATTTTTGGAGAAACCTCAAATCACTGAGATGACTCGCCCCTCCTATAGCCCAGATTTGGTACCCTGTGACTTCTGGCTTTTCCCAAAACTAAAAATAACCTTTGAAAGGGAAAAGATTTCAGACTGTTGATGAGATTCAGGAAAATACAATGGGGCAGCTGATAATGATTCCAACAAAGGATATCGCAGACTGTTTTGAACAGTGGAAGAGATGCTGGGAGAACTGTGTGAAGTCCCAAGGTGCCTACTTTGAAGGGAACTGAGGTATCACTGTCCTATGTACGATGTTTCTTGTATCTTGTGTCTTCTTCAATAAATATCTCTATTTTTTCATAGTACATGGATGGATACTTTCTGGACAGTTGTATGACTCCAAATTGTCACTTCTTACTCTATTTACCCCTGTGTTTAGACTTACAAATCTAATTAAAGCTGGAAATATTCACCTAGCTCTTTCACACAGGCCCAATTTCAACTTGTCTAGGAGATTACAACATTGTCATGTTTACATGAGATTAGACTGGGTAACTCACCTTATTTCTCAGAAATATACTCTCTTAAAAGGAGAAAGATCACAGGCCCGATGCTTTAATTTTGCAATCAGTCAGCAAGCTTTAACGATTTTTCTTTTAACTTTGTGTTTCTCCATCTTCCTATGTCAAAAAGGCATAAAGATATTGATAGGGTTTTTACCAAAGAATATTTTTACTTTGAACCTGAGACAAGTATTAGAGAAACTTCACTCCTAGATGTAGATGGGAGGAAAGGGCTGGGAGAAAGCGGACTGCTTTCTTCCTCGTGAATTCCTTAGCAGTTGGTCACTAACCCTTAACCGTTAGGATTCTGGGACTCCAGACTACTTCTTTCCCTTGTATGGTTGTTAATTTTATGTGTCAACTTGATGGGGCTAAGGGATACCCAAAGAGCTGGTAAAATGTTAATTCTGGGTCTGCCTGGGAGGATGTTTCCAGAAGAGATTAGCATCTAAACTTGTGTGGGTGAGCATGATTCAATCTGTTGAGCCCCTGAATAACACAGAGCATGTAAGAAGGGCAAATTCACTCTCTGCTCGAGAAGGGGCAGCTATCTTCTCCTTCCCTTGGACACTGGTGCTCCTGGTTCTCCAGCCTTAGGACACAGGCTGAAACATGCCATCAGCTCCCCAGTTCCCAGGTCTTCAGGCTCAGAGCTCATTAAATCACCAGCCCTCCCAGGTTGGGTCTATATCTTAGACAGTAGATTGTGGGACTCCTCAGACTCCATAACTGTGGGAACCAATCCTATAACAAATCTCTTTCTCTCTCTCTCTCTCTCTCTCTCCCTGCCCCCTGCACCCCGACCATACAAATCCTATTGGTTCTCTGAAGAACCCTGACTAATACATCAATGTGAGAAACATCGACTGGTTGTCTCTCACTTACAGCCAGACGAGGACAAAACCAGTGACTTCGCTTTGCAAGATGATGCTTAACCAGCTGAACCACACTGGTCAGGGCTGACTAATGCATTTTATATCCCCCTTGTGATCCACACACCATCTGAGCAGCATTGATCAAACTGGCACTGGAAAAAACCAGCTGGAATGTTTCCCCCTGTGAGCATGGGAAACTCAAGGGTTTACCTCGCCACTAACATAGCCCATTCTTGTATTTCTTACACTATCGCTGTATTCCATCTTTTATCACATCAGGCACTCTATATTCCTTATATTGACACTTCAAAGGAGAATAGAACAGTTATTTGTAGGATAAAGTGAGAGAACCCATTAAAAAAGAGGAACACACAGCACATGGTTTGGGATTCCTCAGTGGCTCTATGTGTGTTTAATTTTAAATGCTTTAATATATTCTTTAACACAATAATAAATGGGTTAGTTCCTTGATCTATAACAGTTTCTTTTATAGATCTATGATCTCATTAAACAGCACTAATGTCCTGTTGGAAAGATAGCAACCTGCCCCAATTATAAACTTTCAGATAAATTCCTGCCTATCCTCTCCAGCTGGAAACAGATCTTGCTGTTCCATGATGCCATTCTGTGATTAATTGAGGCTTTATTTATCTTCGTTAGTTCTTTCAAAGTTTGCTGACATATCTTGAATGGAGGGAAAATAATTAGAAACCTGTTTCCCATTAGCTACTTTTTCTCATTTTAAGAGATAAGAAACCAACTTCCACCTACAGGTAAGCAAAAAGGAGTAATCGTTTCCTGGTGTTAAAATGCGGACTACGTGAGCGACAAAACGGAGAGTGTGGGAAAGGGCATGAATAAAAAGCAGGAAGTGTCCAAATCAGAGAATAATGAGAAATCATAAGAAAATGGGACCAATCATGTTTTAAAATTGGCTACAAATCACAAGCATATTGTTTTAACTGACTTTTTTCAAAGAGTTAAAATGGAAACATAGAATTAAGCATCTACAAAAAATAGGGAATGCGTTTTATGAGTTTAATGCCCATCCATTGACCAGAAAAATGAATAAGACATTACAGAAAACGGTTACTGAAACTTCTCTGCAGCCCCATTCAGTGTCCACCAACTTCTGCTTGAAAGAATGAACTTCTCCAAGGCCCCACAGCGTAAATAAAAGAACCAGAATTGAAATCCAAGTTCTCCTATTCCAAAACCCCACACGGTGCCCCACAAACCCACTGTGTCCATTATAGCAAATATTTCTCCCTGCTGAACACAGTGGTCGGTACAATATTTCTATAAACTATAAATAAAAACAACCTGAAAGTGCCTAGTACAGTCCCTGGAATAGGGACACAGACACTCGGTTGGGTTGAATGTTTGTTAAATGTAGCGATGACATGACATTTCACCTGGCTTTCACATCTCATGCTGCGCTGCTAACCTTAGCGGTCTGTGCACTCTCAGGTAATTCAAAAGATGAGGTGACCATGGGTTCTTTGATGCATGCTCTGCAACAGAGAATGGCAGGTTTAGTTGTAATGTAGGTCACTCTATTAGACGTGGTTTTGTGGCTGGCTCAGCTCTATGAGTCCTTAAAAGGCAAGAGCTACCTGTATCTGAACTTCACAGGCTGTCTCCCCCGTCCCATCACAAGAGACAGCGGATCCAACAGAGGCTGTGGTTAGGAATCAGATGTGCCCGGGCTTAGTACTGGCTCCATAGCATGACGGTCACATGACCGCAGGCAGGTCTTTTCATTGTTCATGCCTCAAATCTACATTTATAAAATGAAAATCGCAACACCCCTCTCCAACAATAACTGTGAGGTTTAGAAGGAATGAAAGAAATAATAAAATAAATTCGTAGTAACTTCTCAATGAGTGTAACTTTCTTTTCTTCCATCTCATCTTATATAATGCACATGCACATATAACCATATATGAGTATATCTGTATCTTTAATAAGCATTAGTTTCCATCCCTTGTCAGTAAAAAGATAAAAATATCAAACAATAATCTCTCATTAAAATAAATATATTCAATAAAAATACCAAACCTCTGATTTTGAAGGCAGCGGTTCACCATTTTCTAAAAAATCAGTATCATCATTTTTATTGCAGGAAATATTTCCCTAATGAGAGGAAACAATTTTCCCTGTGCCAATAGTGGAATCAGAGCACTTTTTTTCCTGGTTGTTCTACATCTCTGGATGGGCTTATTGTTCTCAGAACAGCATGTGCCCTCGCCTTTAATCGAAGGGAAATCTGTGTCTCTTGACTGACCCTTTCTACTCCCAACTGAAAACTCTATCAACGGCCCTGCCAATCACTCACTTAATGCAAAGGTCTTCCAGCACCAATTTTTTTGTTTTTTGTTTTTTTTTCATTTTTTACAGCTTAGCAAAAGCTACGTCATAACCATACATTTATTTACTTATATTTTTCTCAAAAAATATTACAATGGACTCTCATTTTACCAAATTTATCCTCCTATGAATATCTTTTCCCTCCCTTGGTGCTAGATAAGAAAACATTTTTAGAGGAAAACATGATTGAGAGAATTATCTGCTTTCATGCAAACTGCCGGACATGAAATTGTAAACACATTTTGCATTTGTTATATCTAATTTTCCCCCAGAACTCTTTAATTTTCTCTTTGTATTTGAAGGAGCTCTGTGCTCTTTGTAGCCCAAGAAGAATGAAAACTGTGCCTTGCTTTTCAAATATAGACGTTTACATTTTAATGGTTTTTAGTGGGCAAAAAAGTTTGCTCCAGCAACAAAAAGGCCACACATTGGGTGCTGTGCCCACGTCTGCCCTCGGTGTCTCTATTAGAGCTACAGAGTCAACCCTGCCCTTGGCAGAGCATGGAAACTGGCGTGCTCACAACCGGGACACCATGCGTGGTGGAGAACAGCTCATGGACGCTACCTCTTCACCAGACATTGACAGAGAGAGGGTGCCCTGTTGCATGATCCGCCCAAACTCCAGGACAGTTGCTATAAACAATACAAGCATCATGGTGCCTCTAAAAGAGGAAAATACTCTCCTCGACTCTCACTGCAAAGCTCATAGAGATCAAGAGACACAGAATACTTCAGTTAGTCACAGAAATGTGGTCATGAACTACATTTCTACGTTCATATATACCTACAAAGTAGAGCCAATAAAAAGTAGTGGTATTGTACTGAAATGCGAAATTAATGTATACAGCATTTATTTTCCTTTTAATTTTATTCACATTATGGAAGCGTGCAGTTTAAAGGGGAAAAACAAATTAAATAGTTCTAGAGGAACTTGTTTTTAAAAATCCAGCAGTCTGCCATGCCATGCAAAAACCATATTCCCATTTCCCAGAGGCAACCATTATCGACTTTTAGTTGATTTTTTTGCAGTTTTTTGCCACATATCCCAATAGTTACATTATAATGTGTTGATTTTCTAGACTCTACATCTACATCTATACACTGACTCATATATCATAGTGATTTAGTCTTTCTCCTTCCCACTCCACTACATAATGTGTGTACATCCTGTTACCCAATTCCAATTTCTCTAATGCAATCATGTTATAATTTTTGTTGAGTGAATGATCAGTAAGTTATTATGACTAGGCAGATGCTGTTCATGGATGTTACACAGAGTATACTGGATTATTTATATCCTGTGAAATATTTTGTTACATTTTGAATGCTTTTTCAGAGAGAATAATTTTCTCTTTTATTTACCTTATTTTGTATTTTTAATGTCTAGTTCACCCTCAACATTTCTCAAGGTCTGCACAATTTCATATACCTGAACCCAAAAACATTAGATATCCTCTCAATGTAACTGTTATCAGTGGAAGTGAAGTTCTTGCAGTGTCGTGAAGAAAAGGATTCTTGAGACCCGCACGGGAGGGTGGGGTTCTGCGGTAAACTTTATTGATGTTGTAAAATTAAAGGGGTTCCCCTCCTGACTTCTCAATGTTCCACCTCCACCCATCTTCCCGTGGAAGAGATCCGATCTTGTCTTCAGTCAGGCCGTGATGAAGGGCACTGCCCAGAGGTTTTGCTCATCAAAGTCCAGTCCAGTCCAACATCCAGGTGGCTCAGTGTGTGTTTCCAGCTCTACCCATTGCTGGGCTGCCGTCTTAAGACTCCCACCGACAGCCCACACGTAGAACCCGTATGACCATGGGCCACGCAGCTGCTAGGGCCACATGGCCATGGAGAGAGCAGGCGAGTACCCCATGAGAGTGCGGGTCATTTGGCAAGAGAGAGAGAGAGCTTCTTTCTTCCCCTGGAATTATACCAACATGGGCTTGGGAAAGACCAGAAGCATTGGCAAATGGGCCGATGAGCTTCCCTAGTTTTTGTGGGCTTTTAATAGGTCCACCCCCTAGTTAGACTCACAGGTCTCTATGGTCCAGCACCTCCCCATGTGCCCCCAACGACTTGGTACCAGAACAGGGAAGGAAGGATTGTGAATCCCCGTGGGAGAGCAAGGCTGTGGTCCCCTGGGGCATAAAGCAGCAGCTCCCTGGCTCAGCAAACAGGCTCACGCTCCCCAGTTTATTAAGCTCCGTGTCTAAATCCCTTTATTCTCGTTCCTTTATTAATAATTAGTTAATTAGCAACGGTAACATAACCTCTCTGGAAATCTTCCCCAAGCATTTTGAACTCCTGTAGTGTGGACTGACTGTTGTCTTGAGATTTCTCTTCTCTCATTATGTTATGGATTCCCTCCCTCTCTAGTTTGTTTAATTTCCTGTTTCCTAGATCTCATATCTCCCTCTCTTTGGTTTTATTTCTCCTTTAGGTAAAACACAGGGTCTGGGAGATTCTCTATAAAAAGTACATATCATATACATTTGTGTCTAAAAGTTCATTAATTCTACTCTGACATTTAATTAATAATTATGATATAGAAATTTAGGTACGAAGATGTTTTGTTAAAAAAATTGGAGATAAAATAATTTTCTGGTTTCAATTTCTGATACTTGTTATTTTGTTTGACGCAGGTTACCCCCCCCCCCCCCCCGGTTCCTGAAAGTTTGTAGGGTTGTCTCATTGCTCCTATTTTTGGGCACTTTCAATTTCATCCCTAGACATGGTCCCAAATTCATACATTGGGCTTAAGTGCTGACTCTCCATTTCAATGTGCAACAGTGTTGTTTTCCTTTTGGGGAATTGCTGGGAAATATTTCTTTGGTCATTTCTTCCATCTCTTTTCTAAGGTTTGTCTTTTTATCCCTCAGATAATTCAGGTGCTGGAACTTCCTACATTCACTCTCTCATTTTTTTTTACCTTTTTGCTCCTATTTCCATTGCTTTATCTTTTTCTTTCCTAATTTTTGAGATATACTTTATCTTCCAGATTTTAGTTGAATTTTTTAAAAATCCATGATCTTTTTAAGTGTTGAGGTGTCCTTTCTATTTCATTTAGTTCTTGCTTTATAGCTACAATATATTTCTCACCTCTCTGAGCAAATTGATGTTTTATTTTGTTTTTAAATAATTCTCTCTGTATCTTCTCTCTATATTTTTTTAAATATTGCTTTTGTTTTATATTATACCCTTTTATAATAGACACACTACCCCAGTACTTGGTGATGCTTGTATGTCTGCTTGTACAAATGAGACATCAATAACTAACTTAATGAAATACTCTGCGACAATTAAAATGAATGAGCTACTGAAATATGTGACAATGTAGATCAGTCTCAGAAATGTGTTTTTGAACCAAATAATATATTGGCAAAAGTTTTGTATTATGTGATTTATTCATAATTGTGCAAACCTCTTGCATGCTGGTAGAAGTCAGGCTAGCGGTTCTCTTACAGACATTGTTGGCTGGGGAAGGGCGTAAGGGCAGCTCAGGGGAACTGGTAATGTGTTATTTCCAGACCTGGGTGGAACTTGTCTAAATGTGTTTACTTTCGGCTAATGTGTTACACTTAACCTATGTGCATTTTGTGTGTATATTTCCAAAAATATTTTAAAATTCTTATTAGAACAACCCTTATACAATTTTTTTTAAAATGCACTCTGTTTTTTTGTGTGGAAAAAAGAAAACATACTGATTTAAATACATGGGCCTTGCCCTGACGGGTGTGGCTTACTTGGCTGGGCTTCGTCCCGCAAAGCAAAAGGTCACCAGTTCAGTTCCTGGTCAGGACACATGGCTGGGTTGCAGGTTTGGTCCCCAGTCAGGGCATGTTTGAGAGGCAACCGATCGATGTTTTTTTTCTTTTATTCACAGCATATGTTTCTCTTCTCTCTTTCTCTCTCCCTTCCCCATCTCCCTAAAAATAAATTTTAAAAAATGTTTTTAATTAAAATAAAATAAAATAAAAACGCAGTCTTTACTATAGGATTATCTACCTGAACTGATCCCATTAAAAAAATAATATTAAGGTATTTCATTCTTTGCTATTGGACTGACCTTTAGGAAAAACTATTTGCATCTCCTGACTGAAGGGTAGAACCGTATCTATCACAGTGAAGAAACTGGGTAAAGAAGGTGCATCCATCTTGTTAACCTTCCTCCCTCAAATATGAAAGCATATTTTCACCATGTCCAGGGGCTTTTTAAAAAATTAAAACCATGTTTATCAAGATATAATTAACATAATAATATTCATTCTTTCACTGTTTATAATTCAGTGGCTTCGTATTTATCAACTCAATCCTAACAACTCTGCAAGGTAACTATTACTATGGCACCCATTTTATAGATGATAAAACTGAAGCCAAGAAGGGTCCACTGATATCTACGATGCCTTGAAGGAAATCATAAATATAAAATACCAAGGAAGATGCGTTCAACAAGAGAGATGGTCAATAAATATGAATTATCTTTACCCCTCACTAAGTGATTAGGAGGCTGTTTGAAGACTGCCATAATCTATCAATTATTACTCAGCACGGACCTAGGCACTGCTTAGTTGCAGGCATGCGCGTGACGCCGGGGGCCAGGTGATGAGTGGCTCTGACCTCTGCCCTCCCCGATGCTCCGCAGTGCCCAGGAACAGGCTCCACAGCGGCGGGCACCACTGCGACACACGGTCCGATGGCAGTTATCGCCATGGCTGCTTTGTATCCAGCAGAAAGTCTGAATGAAAGAAAGCCGGCCAGAACCCATTATTCAGCACAGAGTTATCATTGAAAACATGCAGTCTCTTCAGTATTACGTAGACACGGAAAAAGAGCAAAACATTGATCGCCCATGGAGCTTCCAAACTGAGCAGAGAAATGTGTTCAAATGAATCGTATCTGGTTTCTAGGGGAAACAGGAGGCTGGTTAAGAACAAATCGCCCTCAGCGGGGGTAATTCGAGAAGACTGGAATGAGCACTTAAAGGGTGGCAAGAATTTAGAAGCTCAGAGGAGCAAAGAGGACACTCAAGATACAAATGTATTTAATTTTATTTATTGATTCACATCACACGCATTTATTAAGCATAGTAAATATGCTAGGCATAAGGAAATCACAAGAGGTACAGAGATGCATGAGATATAATTTCTACATGGAAAGAGCTCACGATCCAAAAGGTGAGAAATAATTACACAGACTGCGCCTAGAGTGACGGATCCTCTGTGAATGACCGCACATATACAGGGATGAAGAGGGCCCTTCACGGGAGCCGGTCCCTTTCCGGAGGGTATTACTGCTCAAAGAAACCCAGAATAGCACAGTAATGTAGAAAATAATGGGGCTTCAAGGGGCCGCGGAAGCCAAAATCAGCAGGGACAGATGCCGATATAAAATAACCGAGTAGAAGCAAAGGGCTGTGATGTGAGTCAAAGGGAACGTGTTGGGAACAAAGTGAGAAAGTGCTGCGAGATTCCTGCGGAAGGAGCTGGACCGGCCAAATCAGCGGCTGCTGAACGACTGGCCGCGGGTCTGGACAAGCAGCCAGAAGAAGAGTCAGCACAGATGTTTGCCAGCGGTAGGAACAGCGCTGTGATCGAGAGCAGGAGCAGGGCCGGCCTTGCAGAGGAGGGAAGGCATATGCTGGCCTTTAGAAGCTGGTGGATCTGTGCCTGGTGGAGAACGCGGGCGCAAAAGGCCACCTTCTGCAGAGCGCGCTGCGTGCCTGCGCCTGCGGGGGGGCGCAGCAAACAGGAGTGCCCTGGCATTTTCAGCGCCCTACAGGCGTGGGAAACGCAGGGGGGGAGGCGCAGACAGAGTATGTCAGAGAACTCTAATTAGATGTGAAGGGGAGAAAGAGCTTCGTTACAGAAATAGCGTTTTTTCTTAGTTCTGAAGTTGTACCTACTCTTCCTTTTGGGTCCAAATGGGGTTAAGCTTTATTCATTTTGGAAAATTGAATGAACTTCATTTGTCTTAAAAGGAGGAGTTCACCAATGCAGTGATGGTTAATTTTATGCATCAACTGGACATGGCCGTGGGCTGCCCAGATAGTTGGCCAAACATTATTTTGAGTGTTTTCAGAGAGAGTGTTTTTGGATGAGATTACCATTTAAATCAGTCAACTGATTAAAGCAGACCTTATATTGATATCAGACTTCTTTCTGCTTTTAAACACCCAGCATATCACAAGGAGCTACCTGCGATAAAGAATCTGTGAAGCACAAACAAAGTTCCAGGTGTGCCAACAGCGTTCCTGCCAGGTGGCCGTTCTTTGGAGCATCAATATACTTTTTCTCTTCACACACACACTCACGTGCTGGCATAGAGAAAATGACTTGGGATTTTGAGTCTAGCAGATCTCAATCCAGATTTTTGCTACATTTTCTACGGCTGTAATCAGAAGCAGATGACTTAATTTAGAATCCTCGACTTATTCTTCTGTAAATTGGGGACCATAAGAGAAATCACCCATAGGTTAAGATGAGGTGAGCTATACAAACCACATGTCACGTAAAAACTACAAATATCAGTGCCTCCCCTCGTCCTAGTAAGTGCACCCATCTGCTCGCTCTGCTTCCTCTCTTGAGTGTCTTCTGAGTTCCTCTCCTAACAAAGGGCAATGCATAACAACCAGGTAAAAATCCCCTCTTAAACCTCTGGGTCTCTTTGGCTTCTGGGCACACGCAAGCTTCAGTCTCTCTTTGGGTTATAATTATTGGTAACACCAAGAATAAGCTTTCATAATCTATGGCCTGGTATTGAATACACCACATAGTTGTCATTCAACAAATAGCTGGTTGCACCCCTAAATAATAAGGGGTCCCTGCTGATCTGTACTTCAGAGCCAGGACTATACACGTGTGTGCATGCATGCTCACATACACACACATTCATTAACATTAGCAACCACCCACATATAGGTTTTATGAGCTTTCATGAAAAACCTTCAGGGGCTTTTGCAAAGTCATCTGGTTAACCTCTAAATTAATCTTTGTGCAAACAAAGCTCCTGTAAACTGTTTGGCAGGTGACCTCAGAACGAGGCAGCCTGTGCGCTCTGGCAGCCCACCAGGGGCTTAATAAATCATAAAGACCTTCTCTGCTCCCACCAGCACGCTGCATGCTTCACACGCCCCCCCCCCAATCCGGGGAGCACCGAGGGGGTGCATGCACATGTGCGCAGTAGCATTTTTTTTCTTTCCTTTCAGTTAAAGCAAACTTTCCAGACCATAAAAAATAGCCTCAGTCTTCTAGGTTTCAGGGTCATGGTATATTAGAATCAGGATGGTAGTTAGAGGTCACGTGGCCTGAACCCCTCTTTTTATAACTCTGCATTGTGGTTGAATTGTGGCCCCCAAAATGATCTGTAGAAGCTCTAATCTCCAGTCCCTGGGAACGTGGCATTATTTGAAAAGAGGGCTTTTGCAGGTCCACTAAATTAAGATGAGTTCACACTGGAGTAAGGTGAGCCCTTCATCCAAGGTGACTGGTTCTTATGAGAACAGGAAAATTCTGCATGAGGAGAGATGCACATGGACAGAGGAACACCATCTGAGGACACAACCACACAGAGAGGTGACCCCTCGTGACTACAGAGGGAGCCATGCAGCTGCGAGGCAAGAAATGCCAGCAATTGCCAGCAAAAATGACCAGAAGTCAGACGAGAGGGCGTGGCCCTGCCCACACATTGATTTTGGGCTTGAAGCCTCAGAGTTGTGAGGGAGCAAGTTTGTGCTGTGCTAAGCCACCCAGTGCGTGGTGCTGTGCCACAGAATCCCTGCAAAACAAAGGCAGGCTCACATTTTTAGAAAACCGCGGACTGTACCTTGACTTCACGTCATACACCCCAGGCCTCCTGCGCACTGCGCTTTACTTTGCTGATTTTCTAGGCTGATAAAACATGCAATAATAGCAGTGGATTTTCTTTATAATAGAGATTTAATAGCAGTGCCCTGATAGAATGGGAGACTAAAGGGGCCTATGCAGTTGGAGAAAATGTCAATTATTGATATAAAAAGTAGGAGGGGACAGTTGAAATCATATAGGTCATTTCTAATACCCCTGTGCCTGCTTTCCCTCAATACTACCACTGCTCGCTGCGTGCGACTCTCAAGAAAGAGAAACAGCAAGTGTCTTAACTGCTATGCAGATGATTTGGTGCTTTTTGGAGGGGCAGAAGTGTCAGAATTTTAAAGCCGAGCACATACTCCACAGAAACAATCCCTGACGCCAGCAGAGCCGCGTGCCCGTGAGCACGGGCTGGGAGCAAGCCCCGGGGCCTGGGTATGGGCTCCGGGCCAATCGTCTACATGTTCTGAATGTCATGTTCCTCACCTGGAACACATGCACAATAATAGCGCCTACGTAATGTTACAGTAAAACTTGCGGAGGGAACATATAAAGTGATGAGTCAGTTCCCCCGTAAGTATTGGGTGCTAAAAGGAGGAGGAAGAAGGAGGAGAAACGGCCACATGGGGCTGTGGAGGGCAGTGGATGTCCAGGGGAAGGAGCAAAGAGGGGCCTGTGAAGAGCTTCGTTTAAATGACGAGCAAGAGCTCTGTGAATGTGTGTATCAGCCCATCCTCCATCCTTACGCCCTTCCCTTCAGAGAAGCAAGTATAGGATCACTTTTCCGAGAGGCATTTCTTTCAGCAGTCAACATTAAGCTCAGGGTTTCAAAAGCGAACACTCGAGCATATCACGCCTCATAGGCCCCCACTCTCAGAGCCCAGTGAGAGTGCGCTTCCCTGTTATCAGTCGGACCTTTAACCCTGAAAGTGTGATTTCACACACGGTGACCTGCCTGACCGTTCACCAGCAAGGGCTGCCGAGGCAGGGCACATTCGACCCGCAGCGGATGCAGACGCGGGACTCTGGGAGGGGAGGAGCTGCCTGAGGTCACAGCCTGGGTTGTGCCTCAATACCGTGCCCCCCCCAACTCAGAGCCTCTGCACACACCCAGGGCCCTCCCTCCCTCCCCACTGGCCCTGTTTCCTGTCCGCTCGTCCAAGATTCACTGAACGCATTTCTCCTGGGAGGACTTACCACATGGACCTATTTAAATATCCCTTGTAACAGGCTGAACCATAGATACAATGGTATGTTTACTCATCTAACTTATTTATAATAGAGGCTGGACCAAATGAGTTAAAAACAACAACAGCAAAGGTTATTTTTTTTCTTCATCTGCTTCCTTGAGACATGCTTTATAGACTCTCTCTCCTCTTCCTAGTGATACTGTTCTAGACATCTAATGTCTAGTTACTTTTACAAGAATGTCTCATTTTGAAAATTAAGGCATTCTAGACTCAGTAAAATCCAAAATATATGAAGAAGCCAAAAACAAGAGAGCATAGTCAAAGCACTAATATATTTATGAGAAAATAATAAAAGTCATTAGTGCCCAGGAACATGTAAAGTAACAATAACATGTCATTTTACCTTGAAAAGACATAACATATTTTTAAAGTTCTGTAACATTCAGTAGTGCCAGGCATGCAACAAAAACATCTCACAGATTGTGATAGAAATAGGAGTTTTTACAGAGTTTTTAGGCAACAGTCTAGCAACATCCATGGAAATATAAAATTAAACATATTTCCTTTGACCCTGCAGTCTTCCTCCTGGGAGTCCAGTCCACAGAATGAAAACTCAACTATGTCAAGATATACATGATAGAATTGTTATTAGAACATTGTTTTGTGGAAAGAAAAATTTAAAAAACAGGGGAAGCCCATACGCTGCAGATTGTCAGAATAAATCATGCTACCACCACCACGGGAGTATCGAATACCAGGTCATCCTTAAAGCAAGAAAGAGGGAAGCTTAAGACAGCCTCACTATGAAAAACAGGCAAACAACCAGAATTGTATAAGCCTCAAAGTATGCACAAAGATGCGTGTGTGTGTGTGTGTGTATACATCTGCATATGTATAGATGTGTGTGTATGCATACATATACACTTATATATGCGCACACACATATATATAAATAAATAGTATATGTGTACACACACTTATACATTAGTTTGTTGACCTGAATGATCTGAATCACCCGGCTGGCCAGTTCGACGTTTAGAGGACAGAAACTGAAGAGAGGAGTTCAAGGAAAGTTGAAAACAATAAGACAATAATAACAGCAGTGTGTACACTACTATTTCACCAGTCCTTGTACGCAATTATATTGGAGTCTATGTGAAATTAAATCATAAACAAATACGGGCATGTGTAGATACCTGCGCTTGGTGAATCCTAATTAGTTCCAAAATTGGGGGGGCACAAAGAGAGAACAATCAGTAAAGCAAGTCCCACTCTATCTCTCAGCAACTCAACTTTATAGAATTTTTTTTCTATGTCAGTCCTTTATGCAGCTGAGAGGGGTCCGGATCAAGAGGGACGGTCGCCAAGCCTGCACCCTTCCTAGTAGCCCCGGTTCTTCCTGGTCCACCCCGGCGCCCAGAGAGCTGCCTTTTCGGTCTCTCTCTGAAGCTTAATGGCTTTGTGCAAAATTACCCTTTCCTCAAACCACCCAAAGTGCTTCATGCTGTAAGTAAGTAGAGTTCTCGAAAATTCTTGCTTCTGAAAGAATGTTTAGCTGTCCAAAGGACTATATAAGCGTATCAGAAATTCTCAAACTCAAAGGTTCACTGTGGAACTATTAAGGCTCTCTCCTGCCTCTGGAAAGAATTTCATGCTTTAGAATTCACAGTTCTAACCTGAAATTCTTTCAGTCTCTCAGTTGTGATTATCAATTAATAAACAAGTTTGTATCATAGAAGTATCCATTCCATAATTACATTCATTTCTTAAACAACAACAACTAAAAAACATACACCATTTGCTGTCATTGCAGCTACTGACAGGAGTATAGTTTCTTGCTTACCTCTAATGTTTTATTTTTTTAATGGAACAAGAAAACCTTTCCGGAATCTTATATTATCACTAATACACCAGATTTAACATCTTAGAGAAATGCCTCTGGACTTGGTAGTCTTTTCAATATGGAGGAAATTCCGGTAAAGAGGACACATTTCCTCCTGAATACCCAGAAACCGTATGCATTAGGGCCTGTCTGACGACTGTCCCTGTTCAGTCCTCAGAGCCCTGGGAGGAAAGGGCTGAACCCCGGAGGCCCCTGTGCAGATCCACGTCGATCACGTGACACAGCAGAGCTGCTGCAACCAAGGGATTTACTAGTGAATTAGAATTTTATGTTCATTGCATATTGACTCCTGATGGCAAGAGAGAGGGGAGAGAGGAAGTTGCTTCTGCTAGAGAGGAAACAGGGCCACTTAGATTGGCATTGGAAGAGACAGAGGAAAATTACTTGAAGCTTTTTCCACAATGAAAGAGAGGGGAGATTATATATATACATATTTTTTCTCACCTATTTTTTTGGGGGAGGGCAAAAGTGGCATGATTCACATGAGAAAGAAGGAAATCTGGTCATACTCTACCACATGGATGGATCTTAAGTCAAACAAAAAAAAGACTAATACTTTATGTCACTTATATGTGAAATATAAAACAGTAGAACTTGTAGAAACAGAGACCGAAGTGGTTATTACCACGGCCTGGGTGGAGGGGGTGGAATTGGGGACAGGTTGGTCAAAGTGTACAAGTTCCCAGTCAGAAGATGAACACGTCATGCACGGCGCTGTGATACCGTGATATAAGTCAACAATGCTGTCTTACATACTTGAAAGTTGCTAAGAGAGTAAATCTTAGATGCTCTCACTACATTAAATGAAAAAAGGGAACTATGCAACCTGATGGAAGGTTGAGCTTACTCGACTGTGGTAATCATATTGCAATATGTAGGTGCATCTAATCAACAGTTGTATATCTTAAAATTGCACAATGTTATATGCCAATCATATCTCATTAAAACTGAGGGAAGTGGCATTATTCGAATGACTAAGGCAAAAGAAATAGGTCGCAGAGCAATAGTATTATCTACCATTCATGAAATTCGAATCAAACGGCAGCCATGGTACTAAGTTTTAAAGTTACGTCACGTTCATTCTCGCACCCATAGTAATGCTTTGCTATGTGTGTTAATTGCCCCTTTTTACAAAAGATTAGAGACTTAGGGAAGGTGATTTGCTTGGAGTCAAACAGCAGCAGGCCACAGCAGCCTGGCTTAGAACCCCCATTGCTGGATCTCACCTGTGTGGGGAGCAGTTGTTTGTTGGGGTCTGGAGGGAAGGAGGGGAGGGGAGGGGAGGGGAGGGCCAGCTGTGATGGGAGACTGCACTGTGCAATCCCGAATCAGCAGCAGGAATAAAATAATATTTGTCAACCGTTACAGCCTTTCGCAGGATCAATATTTGGGTTTTCAAGCGAGGAGAGAGCTGAGGCGGATCTCAGCTTTACACAAATTGTGCTTTCTAGTACTGAAAGCACTTTGGTTCCATTATCCTGTTACCTGCTAACAGTGAGTGGAAGGAGTAGAAATTTGAATCCTCATTATACAAGCAAGACAGTAAGCCTCAGGGAGTTTCCAAGGATTACACATTTGGAAAGAGGGAGCCAAGCCGGGAAATCTTAAAAATGATTTATCCCAAGTCCTCATCGTTGGGGAAGGGGGATCACTTTCCCGGAGGGAAATAGATGCCCTGAAGTCAGGGTGGCCCTCAGGACCGACTGCAGCCCTAAGCTCCTTTCCGTACTAAGGAAGACTGTACAGGAGCCAATAACAAACCCTTCCTGTACCCGTATCAGCTCTACTGGAGCCCCTGGTCAGGGTCCCAGGCACTGGAAGGGACACTCGGACCCTTCATCCTCATCCCTTCCAGGGGGCCGTGGAGTCTGCAGTTTCAAAAGGAGGTCGCCCCCATCTAGGTCCCATCCTGTCCTAGGAATTTGTTGTCAGGGCCCGTGTAGCCCTCTTTCCTTGCCCGTCCTCACCGGGGCGGACAACGCTGCCAGGCGGGGCCGGGGTGGGTCTGCGAGTAGGGAGCTTGGCTGTGAGACCTGGGCCTACCCAGCACAGAGCCGGATCGGTGGGGTATGATCAGGGCATCCGTCCTACCCAGGCCGCAGAAGTACTAAGGGTGGACCTAACACTGTCGTGGACAAGGCACTGTCCCAAATGCGGAAGGGATAAAAAAAAATTATTGTGTGTGTCCTCTTCTCTATCACCAAGTGGGGGTTCTTTACAAATTCTCTAGTCTCTCTGATTTCTGACCCCCCATTCCCATCATGCCCTGTTCTTGTAGACCATCATAAGACTTCTCACGCTGTAGTTAATGTTTTTTCTTTATCGTTGTGTCTTCAACTAAACAGTGAGATCCTCCAAAAAATGGATCTTCTGATTTTTTATACTTCAGCAATGCTTTACTTAGAGTAGATGCTCAGCAAATGTGTATTAAATGAGAAAACGAATTTAAAAGTAATGACCACACAATTCGCATTTCATAAATGTCGATTACAATGTCATATTCCAGTTGGAAATACTGTTTTTTTTACCAACACAGCCCCAGTTAACCTTTCTGCTCTGCACACGACCCAACAGCAGGTCTTACATGTCAGCACTGCGACCAGACAATGAGCGGAAAGTTTCCAACATCTGGTTATGTTGTGAATATTTTCCTTAAAGGGGAATCCCTTTATCGGCCTCTTGCATTTTGGAAAATCTAATCAGAAATTGTTAAATTGTACAAACAAGAAATTTGACTTGGTCTCAGAAATTAATGAAGATACCTTTTCATCCTAATTAAACACAGGAATTGTTGCAATCTGAAGGACTGAGGACTCACAAAGGCACTTTGAAGTTTGCTGTGTTTCTTCTGATCATTCCCATCTAAAAAGGTGTTAATGGTATCTTCTATATACGTACTTTCACTCAAGTTTATTATAAACATGGCATGCAACTGAGAATTTTCTATACCATATGATCTCACCTACAAGAGGAATCTAATTAACAAAACACACAAATGAGAAAAATAGAACCGGAGGCCTGGATACAAGGAACGGACTGACAGGGACCAGAGGGGAGGGTAAGGGGACAAGGCTGGAAAGAAGGGGAAAGGACTAGTCAGGGGACATGTATGAATGGCCCGCGGACGTGGACAGCAGGGTGGGGACTGACTGTGGGAGCGGGGGGTGGGCTGGGCGGAAGAGGGCAAAGGGGGAAAGATCGGGACAACTGCAACAGAACGATAAAATATTTATTAAAATATAATAAAGTGACTATAAACATTTTACCATATGGACTGAATCTAGTGACTTTCAGGAACATACCGAACAGTCACCACAATATGGACCTAGGAAAGACTTTCCCATAAATCTGATAAGACAATCAAATATTCCAAGAGCATTGTGTCATTTAAAAACCTTTCATGTAAAATAATCTGGATAGGCTGTAGAACCACTCCGAGGCCCCTGGTGCAGTTATTTGTGCAGGGCTCCTGGGACCTGGGACAATGGTCTGCTGCCTGCCAGGCACCCAGTCTGGTGCCTGTCGCAGCCAGGGAATCCGCGAACAAAGAACCTTAGATTTCCAGGCACGTGTCCCATCATCTGTCCTCCAGCGGCTGGTGAGGAGGAAGCTGCATCTAAGAGAGCAAGATGCAGACACTGCGCTTCTAACTTCAAAACATGGTCTTCCTGCTGGTCACAGGTCCCCCAAACCCTGCCCAGCCCCTCCGTGAGGGATCTTGGTTTGCTCCGCAGGCTAGCAACCATGTGAGGCTCTGGGAAATTTGTGTAAAACTTCCACAAAGTAGTGCATAAACAATGAGCGTGAGGCTTAGCTCTGCCTGTTTATTCTCCCTGAGTCAAATGACAGTCTTTTCTATGGAATCAGCCTCCAGACATAAATCTCCTAACTCCTTCCAGGGATTCTTGGAAAATGTGGACTACGAATACATTGTACATTCCAAATATAGGCTACAGTCGATATGGTTTTTCTCTAACCTAATATATGTAATATATTTGACTATATAAAATACATCACACTAATGCATAATATATGATGTATATTATAGTATACATTATACTAGAGCATATATTAGATTAATATATATGTCTTATATATATATCAGACTAGAGAGATGCCATATATATGTTCTAATTATTATATTAACTATTCTTAGTTTTAATTATTACAATAATCTATTATTGTAATATATTAGAATTATTAGAACACTAGACTATAGAATTCTATATAGACTATATAGACTTGTCAATTATAGCCTGTATTTGGAAATTTTTAAAAACAATAGATTCTTTAGCAAAAAAGACATGTATATATTTAAAGAAAATGTTAGCCTACCTACCTAACTTTGCCTTTAATTCTCTAAAGCTGTTCTTCTGAACTTTATGGTGTATAGGAGTCACCGAGGGATCTTGTTAAAATGCAGCTTCTGGTTCCATAGATCGGAGAGGGGCCAGTGAATCCTGTGTTTCTGAAAATCTCCAAGAGGAATCTGAGGCTTCTCTCTGTCTCTTTTGGATCACAGTGATGCTGAGTTGGCTGAGTGTGAGCGTCAGGGAGGCCTCTGAGGAATCGTACCCCTGAGGCATGACTCAAGGTTCCTCTATTGGGGGGAACATGCTATAAGCAGTGGAGCTGGCAGAGGGGAGCCAGGAGGACTCTTCCTGATACCATGGTCACGGTCACTGAATCCAGCAGTGCAGAGATCCCCTCTTCTTCCAAACGTCCCCTGCCACGCTGCGCTTCTGAGAACTGTGGGCACAGATCTTGGCGGTGGAGGGCATCCCCTAGCTCAGTAGATGTTAAACGGGTCTTCGCAGAGCTCTACAATTGCAGTGTACTTTGGCATTTCTGCAAATATTTCATTTGAATTTTATTCTGTATGTTTTGGCTATCTTTGTAAAAGGTTGTAAGTCATTCACAAATGCTGCATAGTATTCTAATAATTCAGAGGCCACCAGAATGTCAAGTTAAAGTCCAGTGGCTGGGTTTATTAGAAGCTTCATTATACATTGGATGTTAGTGAAAGGCTGCTGATCTGTGTTTTAAACTTGTAATTAGTCCACAAAAGGCAAAGAGAATGCTTCTTCAAGCAGCTACGCTGCCCAATGTTGGATCTACTGGCTGTCTTGCCCAGGTCCCTCAAAAGCTGGGCTTCATCGTGGCCTTGACCTCCCACAGATGAGCTGTAAATATACTCTGGTCTTCTTCATTTGCACAGCTTAAAGCTCCAAAGTCGATTACATCAAATCTGATGATATATCTCTCCAGGGCCTCCAAGTATCCATGAAAGGGTATGTGGTGTATTAATAGCTTACCATCCAAAGGGAGAGTCATTCATAGCCCAGAAATCATTAATGTATACATTTATCATGACAAGTTTCTGGAAGACTATTTGCTGCTATGCTTGGAACTAAATCAGAAACATGAAAGAGATATGTTCCTCTGGCAGATTCAATCACTCTGCACTTCCTACCAACTTAATGCCTGCTATAGATGTAGACCCTGGACACATTAATTATATTCTGTTCTAAGTACTGGTTTCTTTCTTGTCCAGTACACTGAGAGAGACCAGAAGGAACTGTATCACCTTTGAGCTTTAAAAATAGTTTAATAGGCATACAAGTGGAAAAATCTTTATTTCAGGCGTGAGACTAAGCACGTCCAAAGATGTACAAAGACAGGAAGGAAGCATTTTAAAAAATGGAGACAAGTGTATTTGAACAAAAGAAAAAAAAATTTTTTAAAAGAAAATTAAGTTCAATGTCATCAATAATAGAATAGAGAGAATGCCCAGATCATATGGCTTTGTGAAAAATAAAGTGATAAAAAGAGTATGGAAAAATAAGCAAATAAATAGTGCTTAATAAACATCCACTCTTTCTTTCACTCAAACACATTTCTACCACCACTCTTGCTAGATTTGCTTTTTCTAAAATAGACAAAAACAACTGCACTTACTTCATAGGTTACTTACATGGGAGAAAATTGAATAATATGGTACAGTGGCTGAAAAAAATGATTTATCAATTCTGAAGCATGGTGTACATTTTGACTGTCATTTAGGGTTATTGTCCTTGATGAATATTGACATCAATAATGAATTGCATATTTATTCTTATTTCCCCCACGTGAAATTTGACAAAGTATGTTGGTACCAAAGGATGAAGTTACCCAAATATCTAACTGAGGAACTCTGGTCAAATGCCCAGAAATTTGTGCCACAGCATCATTTTTAGAATATGAAATTCATTTTGCCAAAAGAAAAAGAAATTCCCAAGTGAAGCCAGGCAACCCTGGCAAGGGTGTCCAACCTTTCGACATCCCTGGGCCACACTGGAAGAAGAAGAGTTGTCTTGGGCCACACATTAAATACATTGTGACACATAATCACAAAAAGTTCTCAAAAGGTTGTAAGTAAAGTGACGATTTTGTGTCGGACTGCGTTCACAGCCATCCTGGGATGCGTGCGGCCCACGCGCTACAAGTTGGACATGCCTGCTAGAGCAATGGAGCCAGGAGAAATCTAGTTTTGCCACAGGAAGTAGTTGGGTTCCCTATCTTGGCACAGCACAAGTCCCAGTGCTAATATCACTCTGGGCCAACGCCTGGATGACCTTTCCATGTGCTGGGCCAACAGAGAAAAGCAGAAAATACTCCTCCCCTCATTAGCTCTTCATATGAGCTATGAGGTAGCTCCTCATGGCCCCCAGTGGTTCTACTAGAGAAATCATGTTGTTTATTTCACATCCACCTTCACATTCTGGAAGCGGCATTGTGCTCACCTAGAACTACTGGACTCCTTGGCTCATGTGGTTCATGTGCATGCATCTCTCTGCACGAATGTAAACACTGCACAGGCAGCTACTTTCAGTCTTTCAGAGACATGAAGTTCCATAACCACATGTAGGGTGAGTGAATGAATAGAAGAATGCCCACCACGAAGGCAGGGGATTTATCCGGTTTGCTTCTGTCACTGGCTCCCTCTAACCTTGCCCTGTTTTCTTGTTCTTGGTGTAACGCACATAATATAAGGCAGGGACAGTGGTTACATGAGAAACTATCTAAAATTGCTTTTTGGGGGAGGAGTGTATAAAAGTATAAAAGTGATCTTGTCCGGAGTGCTGACAGGAAAGAGAGGAATAGTTGTATGTTCATCTGGACACAGTCAGAAGCTGCCTTCCCTTCAAAAGGGCAGAGTCAGCCTGACGTTAGTTCCAGCACATTGTACACCGCGGGGCATGGGCCTTGTGCAGCGCACACAGCAGGAAGCCACACTTTTAATAATTACCTTTGGTTTGTTTTATCTACTACAGGGAGCTTTGAGTTAACCTCATAAATGGAGACTAAGTTTTTTCTACATATAGCTGCAAAGATCTGATTTAAAAAACATAAATGTTGGTATATTCTGCTTACTGTGTGTCAAAATTTTATGTACATCATTTTATTTAAGCCTCATGGCAATATTGTCATGTAGATAATTTATAGAAGGCTTTTCCAACAGAGATGTCTAGGGGATGAACTTTCTCTGAACTTTCTCTCTAAACTAAATGGTTATGAGAGTTTGTTTTTCTTATTTTTATTTTTTTAGCACAATAGCTACCTGGAGGAAACTGGTACAGCTCAATTCAGGTCAAGTGTTTTTTCCTGGTAATATCAAGCAGCTGCTGACTATACAAAATAGGCGAGCTCTCTGTAGCCACCTTTCCAGACTGATCAAAGCTCGCCATGTGTAGCGGCCACCAACTGATAGTGCCATGGTGGGACGGAGCGGGGGTGTGCATTCTTTTTAAATATCTATGATCAAATGCACACAATTGTTCTTATCAGCTAAGGAAATATTTATTTTACTGTACCTCTGTTTTAGCTTCTGTGATGGCTTCCAACTCATAACGTTTTGGTTTCTTCTGCAGGTAGAAACTATTATTAATAATTCCATTTTATAGATGACAAAATAAAAATACAAAGAGGAGGTCAAGTAGCATACTCAAAGTCACATAATTAGTAAGTCTGAGAGTCAGGATATGGAACAACTATGAATTCACTGTAAAAGCTAAAGAAAAATGTAATTCTGTCTGACCAGAGCAGAACACAACCTATTATTTTAAGAAAATCTGACCAAACCTTTTCAGCACTTCCCTCTGAGGAAGAATTGTATGTGACTCTCAAGTCCTATCAAATCTGTTACAGCAGAATGTTGAGTCTATCTTTATGGTATTAAAAAATACAGCATAGCCCTCGCTGGTGTGGCTCAGTGGATTGAGCACTGGCCTGCGAACCAAAGGGTTGCCAGTTTGATTTCTAGTGTAGGACACATGCCTGGGTTGCAGGCCAGGTCCATGCAACTACACATTGACGTTTCTCTCCCTCTCTTTCTCCCTCCCTTCCCCTCTCTAAAAATAATAAATAAATAAAATCTTTTTTAAAAAAAACATTTAAAAAAACACAACATAACTACTGTACTTAGTTGAATAGTGTCCCTCAAAAATCTTTGTCTTCCCCAGAACCTCAAAACGTGATTCTATTGGGAAATAGAGTTATTGCAGACGTAACTAATTAAATTATGAAGGGGTCATAATGGAGTAGAGTAAGTCCTTCATCAAATATGATTCATGTCTGTATAAGAAGAAGAAAAGAGAGACACATGGGAAAACACCACATCAAAACAGATGCTGGAGTGATGCGTCCACAAGCCAAGGGGTGTGGAAGATCAATGACAACAACAAGAGCTAGAAGGGAATCATAGGACAGAGTCTCACTCAGAGTCCCTTGAAGGAGCCCAAACTGCTGACATTCTAATTTCACACTCTTCGCTTCCAGAGCTGTAAGAAAATGCACTTCTGTTTTTTTTAAGTCACTTAATTTGTGGTACTCTGTTTCAGCAGCCCTAGGAAGGTAATACAACTACCCAACTAGGTTGAAAATTTTATCCACGCAAAAACCTGCACACAATAAAAAAAAATGAGCTATCAAACCACAGAAAGATAGGGATGACTCTTAAACACATTTCCTAAGTGGAAGAAGCCGGTAGTATGAAAGAAGCTACCTATTGTACGATTCCGATTATATGACTTAGGGGAAAAGACAAAACTCTGGAGATAAGTGTGTATTTAGCTTACTGCACAGGAGTGGGCAAAAGTAGCTTTGCAGTTGGGAGTACACAAAGCAGTTAATTCTTATATTATTCATTTATTAGTTATTATATTATTTCAAAGGTTCTCTACTCTCAAATGGTTTGTAAACAAAATGATGATTGCAGTAATAATCCAATCATTTCCCTTAAGCAGCTTTTCTAAAATGTAGGGAGATGAAAGCTGTCTCCGGGGCATGTCCCCTGAGGTTCTCACCACGTGCCATGTCTCTTGACCAGCCTGAGCCTGTTCCCCGCACCACCCCAAGCTCACCTTCTCCTTCAGGCCTTGGCCTCTTGGCTTTGCTTCTTCCTTCTTCCTTGGAAAGGTTTTCTTTTTTGTGTCCCAAATTGGTGAATTTATTTCAAGACAGAAAGAATAATGTCACTTGCACATGAAATGTTTCTCTTCACAACTGTCCTAGTTACATTCTTATTTTATCACCCTACGTTCATTCCACGACTGTGTATTTACATGTGTCTGCTTCTCCTATTAAACTCTGAACTTCTCAAGAAAGGAGAAATGCTCTCTTCACACACTTGACCTTGTCCCCAGCAAGCGCCCCTGTCCCCAGCAAGCGTCCTTGACAGGACACAGCATAAAGCAGATCCCTTGCATTGAAACATGGTCCTGATACTGTGTTCTGCGTATCTGCCTTCTCTGTATTTAGTAATGATGACACCTGAGTTTCCTCACCTATGATATAAAAATCGTAAGAATGAGAACCCCATCATATTTATTAAATGAAGTAATTCACCTGTGGGCTAGAGCATGCCTGGTACATAGGATGTTCAACTACTATTATTAATTAAAAATAATAGTTGACAAATGAACATAGGCTCTATATGCAAAACTTAAATGAGAGTTACATGAGCAACAACAGTGGTGCTGCATGAAGCAGGAAGCAGACTGATCCCCTCAGCTCTTATTTATAAAGAAATTTAAATACGAAAGGTGTTGGGGGCAGAGTAAGGAAGACAACTCATACAGATGTGCTCTTTGTGTAATGTTGTCTGTCATGCAAAACAGACCTCAGAAAACTAGTCCAATTACACTTGCAACAAGTGAGAACACGAGACCAGCGAGCCCAACTTAGTGTGGGGTTCAGGACAGTTTGCAGGAGGTGCAAGGTGGCGCGGAGTAGTAAAAGGTTTCCTTTCGGACCAGCATTTGTAGCTGAAATCTGGAAAATGAAAAAGAATTCTCCAAGAAAGGCCATAAGTGTAGAGGCTGCGATGCAGCTGCCGAGGATGTCCAGAGACCCAGAGGGACTCGGGTCTTCCGTTGATAAGATAAACTAAGTGACGGCGAATGTGACCAGAGCTTCACACAGAGAGTGCAGGCGGGACCTGGGGTGGCAGCCAGGGACTGAGCCTCAAGCCCCTCGGTCCCTGAGAAGCATTTGCACAAACTCACAGCAGTGGGAAGCCACAGGATGGCTCTTAGAGAGTGCTACGGATAAGTTTGCACTTTTCAAATCTCTCTTTTCGCTCAGTGGAGAATGAATTTGGAGACACCTTTAAGGAAGCTCCTATAGTATGAAAAGTGAAAGTTCATGGTAGCTTGAAACAATGGACAAAAAGGAGTGATCAGATTCTGGAACTGTTTGGGAGACAGACTGGGCAGGACTTGGAAAATGTAAAAAAGAAAAAAAAAAGTGTGAAGAGTAAGAACGAGAGAAATGCTGAATGGCTGCCAAGGTCCTGGGAATAAAAGATGAGTTTATATCCACGGCATTTACCAAGGTGGGCAGAACTGGAGCTGGAGTATATTTCAGAAATAACACATTCCGTGTGAGGCAGTTACGAGACCTGAGACCTGCAAGAAAAGTTAACTTGCAATTGATTGTATGAGTCTGCAACAGAGGAGGCAGCTTGTTTGAGAATAATACCTTTAGGAACAGTCAGTGTTTATACAGCAGTGGACGATATAAATTAAGGAAATTGTATATGTTGAGAACAGAGCCTGGGTCTCAGTCCAAAAGAATTTCAACTCATAAAATAGGAAGAGGAATTGTTCCCAAAGGAGACTTTGAAGAAAGAGTGAGGAGAAAATTAGGAAAGAATTGTGTAAGTGGACACAAAAGAAGACATATTTCAAAAAGGAACACGTCCAACTGTGTTGACGGCTGCTGAACTAGCAAAATAAGAAATGAAAAGTGTTTGTTGGCTTTAGAAATAAGGAGGATATGGGGACCTCAGCCTGAGGACTTTGGCTGAGCAGCTGAGGCAACATGGTCCGACTGGGAATGGCTTCAGACAAAAAGAGAGAATCAACAAACGGAAGCGTGTGCACAGGGACACTGTGCTGAAGGCTGGCTGTGGAAGAGGGAGGAGAGCCGGGGCTACAACAGCAGCAACCCGGGGAGACGCCGCGCCCCAATGCGGAGAGGCAGGCCTGGCAGAGGGAGGCGTTTTGATCACTAGAGCAGAGAGTGGAAAGCTCATGGGGTAACATTCCCAAGAAAGCTGGAGGCAAGGGGGCCAGGGTGTAAGCAAAAGGACTCACATTTGAACAAAAATAGAATCGAAGCAAGGAGATGTGTAGCGGGCAGGGCTGGGGTGCTGGGGCTGGCCTTGGAAGGCTTTCTGAGAGGGGCGAGCTTGGAAAGAACGGGAGAGAGGATGACTTCCAGGCTTGGGGACATCAGAGTTGGCGTATGTGAGAACAGGAATCTAGGAGACTCTCCGTGCACGAACGTGTGCAGAGTAGCAGAGAAGTGTTACAGGTGTGAGTGTAAAACAAATGAGGTAATTTCATCATTATTAAGATAATAGTTAAGTTCTAACTGTGTTAGAACTATCTAGGGAATATTCCTCATTGGAGAAGTTGCTATTTCTTCATAGTAGGACAGTACTAAGGCCATTAGTAACTTCAAATTATATCTGTACCATGCAGTTCCCCATGATGCTCTGAATGAATTTCTATTTTCCTGTAACTTTACTATCAAGAATCTCAGTATTGAAATTCAGAGACTGGATTAGGTAGTGCAATGGGATTTCTGAAAGAACATGCTGGATATCAAGAAAAAAAATTCTATTGTAGAGTATGCAGGTTTTTATTCCTGATTTGCTTCCTGAAGACTTCTAAAACCAGGAGGCATCTATCATAAAATGACAGTTTCATTGACAGTTCATAGTCAATGAAATGATATATAGTCAATTATTGTAAATAACTGTATAGAGATAGAGAGAAAATATACACATATTTGCAAACATTAACCAGTACCCACACACCACATGCATGCACGTCAATGGATGCCTATTTCAATTCGGGTAACCTTGTGGAGCACTCAGTAAGTGTAACTCGTGGTTGCTGATTAGTTAGCTTGCCTATCTCAGTCTCGTTGCTTAATATGGCCTGCCCAGGACCTGCGTTTTCCACTGGAATTCCGCTTGACGTTTAAGTCAACAGGGACGCTGGGTAACATTTTCCCTGAATGTTCACTCTGTCTAACTCATGCAATGCTGGGGTAAAGGTAAAAGAAAAGGGCGGCCGTGGAAGAGCTTTATTATGTTGAAACCTGTTATACACAGTTACAACGGATAATGCAGACATAGAAGAGGGCAAAAGATTCAGTGGCATGGACTTGACTCTGCTCTTTAGGGGAGAAAGGGTAAGGGTAGGGTAGCGAGCACATCAGATCGCCTAGAATCTCCAGGTACATTACTAAGCAAGGTACTTTACTCTTGTAATAATCCTTTAAATAGCCATCTCTGATGATGCCAACCTTCTTCAGCCTCTTTGACAGGTTCTCATAACCCCTAAAATTTCTACAGTGTTTTATTTGATTCCCCACAGAGCAGCACTTCTCATCAAGGTGCTAAACACTGTGTGTTACTTTCTCCTAACTCCCTGGTAGGTTCTTCAGTAACACAAAGACAGTGTCTTTTCTTTTTGTTTCTCACAAAGTGCCCTAACTCAGCACAAGGCACGATGTAAGAAGTTAATAATACTCCATGACTGACCAACTGCGTTTGACAAAGAGCCCAGCAATCATCTCGAATGCCTTCGTCAAGCTGCTGCTGTTTAAATCGATAGAAGGTGGATACAAAGTTCTTTTTCTCTTAATTTCTCTTTTGATAATTCTACATCTGGTTCTTTAGCTCTGAGTATTTCTTATCATTTATTTTCTAGTTTACTATTACTAAACTGTTTTCTCCCTCTGCTTGACTCTGGGTGAAAAATGTTAAGCTCAAATTGCAATCATAAAATTCTCAGAAAAGAGTCTTTTATGCCTCAGAGGAGCTGTTATTATTTTAATTTATAATTATAATTACAGCAGTGCTCATTGAGATGATTCTCCAGAACCCCCAAACAACATTTTCTATGAGCAGGTTTTGTTGTTAATGTACTGTAGATTCCTGGGAAGAACGAAGCTATTAATTTGATATATTTGAGTTTGTTGCCAGATGGAAGAATTAATTTCTGATACATTTATATTCAATTCTTTATTTAATAGTTCAATGATGCTTGGCTGAATTTTAAACTGAAATTGTTTTAAAATTATGAGACAAGGAGCAGATTGGGAAAAAAAATGAAAGCCTGAATTACCAAACGTTATTTATGTCTGGCTTCTGTTAAATATTATTTCAAATCTGAATATGTTTGAATGAGAGAAATAAGATTAAGGATTAAGGGGATGTGAATTATATCCTGGATATAATATTGTAAATATAGAATAGAATGTAGAATATAGACTAGATCTCGCAGGTATATTCTGAAACTTGGGGCAAGTCAATCCTGTGATCTTTAGTTTAAAACCATGTGTGATAAGGGAAAAATTCATCTGGTTGCTTTCCTTCCTTCCTTCTACTCATTTTCCATTCCCTTCCTGAACTTCTTTCTGTATTAATTATTTTAAAGATAACTAATAAAATACAACAAAATGCAACTTTACTTTATCTTCCATCATGATTTCAACTTGACTTACATGGGAATCATCCTTCCCCATCAGAGGATGGAAATTTGAGCAGATCCCATGTGTTTTTCAAGCTCATTCTTAGGTGATTATATATCCTATCATTGTTTTCTAGACCAAACAATAATAATACTAATAGTTCCAACCAGTATTTGAATAAAACGAATGCGTCACTCCCACATCACTCCACAGGAGGACACGACCCTCACTCTTAACAACAGCCGGTGGTTGCCTACAGCTGCTTTTGCAGGAGGTCACCTCCTCTCAGCTCTCTCTCTCTCTGTTCAGCTCCTCTCCTGCCTGTTCTTTAGGATTGCCATTTAAAAAGGTTTGTGCAGAAAAATCTGGATCAACCTCACATGCATCTCTGACCCTTCATCTCTCCTTTAAACTAAAGCTGATCTTGGAGTCGCCATCTTGGTCTCTGGTGACTTCACTTGCCTCTACCGAGCTAGGAAGGGCTTATGAGAGACGTGCTACCCGCCGATCCAGGGACACTGCCTGCCTTTTGCGTCCTGCCTTGGTTCTCTGGATTTGGTGTCACCCTGTCCCAGAGAGCCCATTCTTCTGAATTTAAAACTCTGCTCTATCACCTTCTTCTCCCCGTATTTATTTTCTCAGCTCTTTAAGCGGATGATAACCCCCAGTGCAAAGAACGGCTGTGATGACCTTGCCCACCTGCTAGTCATATGCTTAAGTTGGGAAACCCACCTCAGCATGGCCAGCTCTGAGGAGTGAGGTCTCACACCACTGCCTGGGGGGCAGGGTCCAAAATAATAGGTCTAATCTCACATGACCTTGGTCCTCGTTAGGTCGTAACCTGGGCAAGGGGCTTCCATCCCAAGAATCGCGTGCACACATTCCACTCCAGATCACATGTTTCTCCATAGACCAGAGGATGCCTAGCTCTGTAATAGGTAAGAAATGGTTCTGAATCAGCTTTCAACCATGTAATACTCTGTCTCTCTGGAAGTTTACTCTGTTTTGAATTAGACAACTAATAATGCCCTAATGTAACTCGTGACAATTAATTAACCGGACTATATCACTTGTTCCAGACCTTTGTAATGGCAAGGGAATTTAGGGGGAATGCCATTGATAGACAGGAAGCTTCCTAGACTCCAGTTTCCCAAATTCTGGTCTCCATGACAACCAAGGTTCCCAATTCTACCAGCTCCTTTATCTTTGCTCCTTCTCGCTTGTGCGGCATGTTGATCCCTTTCTGACTTCCTTCCAGCAGGAGGCCAGATTCCTCTCAGTCCTCTCAGATGGATCTGAGTGGCAGGAAGTACTTTTTCTTTGAAGATTAAAAGCATTTTCTCTCAAAAGAAAATCTATTCTCATTTACATGCACTTTAGTTTAATAAAAATGGTTGATCAGCTTTAAATCAAGGTCCCAGAAATTAAAAGAAAATAGGAAGAGGAAGAACATTCATTCCAGTAACACATAACTGAGAAATTGAAGATAAAATCATGTTTTTCCAACAACTTAAGTCATCTTTCTCAGGCTTACCACAGGATTTCATTTGAAAAAGATAAAATGTCTTGACTGGGTAGTGGGTCCTCGGGGATTTGACAGAGGAATGAGGCCACTAAAGAGGAGCTTATCTGTCACAGAGGTTAACTCCCAGGTGGAGAGACTTGTAGACAGAAGCTCGGTCCTTGTGTCATTGAAACTGGTTTTATTTCCCTTTCAAAAGATCCTGTTCAGTAAGAGTGATGTAAAAATACTAGTTAAAATCATAGAATACAGGTATAACTTCTTGACAAATATATTGAAACCTTGGTGAATAGTTACAACATAAGGTAAAAAAAAAAAAAAAAAAGCTTTATTTTTTTAATTTTTATCATTCTTCCCTAAACAAATGTATTGTTGAAATTGGTAAAAAAAATAATAATAATAATTTTATTTTCTTCTTTACAAATTGTGACCATTTGTCCATTTAATCTGAGAACAAGCACACATTGCTCTTTAAAAAGGAAAAAGTTAGCATGTTTTTGAAGCAGTTAAAACTGCAAGAATATATATATGTACATATGTATGTGCACATGTATGAGGCAGAGAAGGTCCAGTCATAGCTCCTCTCTACCAGCAGAGGCCTAGAAAGGTGACTTCCCAAAGCACCATCTTCTCCTTAAAAATAAGCGGATTAAAGTCGGTGGTAATCATCTTCACAAGTAAAAACAATTTGACAGTTCAAATTATATCTCTTATCTGGCCTTCATTTTGTCCAGTTAAAAAAAATGAGATTATTGGTCTAAAGGAGTTGATGCTTTTGTTACCATTAGTAGTTTAATTTATTTAAATTAACTAGTATTTTAATTATTAATAAAAAAAGAAGCGGTATAAAGGGGATTAGACAGTGAGTCTAATAAATTGGGGAGTATAATAAGCCTGTTTGCTTCACTAGGAATCTACAGCTTCACATCCCGGGAGATGGTAGCACTGCTTCACCAAGGAGATTAACACTTGTCCCTTTCCCCTCTCCAGTACTGGATTATTGGGAGCATCTGGTGATGAGGTGCTTGAAGAAAGAAGCCTGTCAATCTAAATAGGGAGAGGATTTATCAAAAGCCCAAGGCAACATGGAAGTTGATTGGTGGTTTTGAAAAAGCACCTAGTCCATCACAAACTCAAGCTAATGGAATCCCAGGGGAAAAGAGAAGTGCACTCTCTCTCTCTCTCTCTCTCTCTCTCTCTCTCTCTCTCTGTCTGCCCTTGGGAGCCCACTCTTGCCCCTTGCCGTTCACTTGCTCCCTCACCCAGGAGCATGTGACCATTGAGTCCAGCAGCTACTGGGGCCCATGGCAGACGGCGTGGGCTGCAAAGGACTGAAGTTTAACATGAAGCAGAAACTCTGGACACCGGCTTTCTTCTTGGCCATCCCTGGTGGGACGGACAGAGGTGGGACATGGGAAACCCCCGGGCAGCCTTCTACCGGAATGAACTACTTTGCCACACCGCAGCCTCCTGTCCGTGACTCCTTGGAATGCTTTCCTCACGATCCTGTGGAAGAGCCTGGTCTCCGTCGGCAGCACTTCGCTCAGCTCTGAGTAGTTCCCATGGGGCATCAGTGATCTGCAGTGGTCTGTGAACTAAGTTTATCCCAGGCTTTTTTTGTTTATTTGTTTGTCTCCCATGTGCATTGGCGTAGGGTGCAATGTGGAAGGCAGAAATGTTGTAGCAAATAAGCATATATGTATCAGTCTCATACTCTTTAAACCTATAATCAGTTATCTGTAAAGTCACACAACAACAATAAATGGTCATGAACAGAACTATGAGGCACCTGCTCCGTTCTAAGCTTTTTGTTGTGCTCCATCCACAATTTGTTGAATTAATTAAAATTTATGCTTGTGGCTTAGATCATATATTTGCGTATTGTGTAAAGATGAACTCATTGTTTCTAAGAAATTTAAATTTAAAATAATATATGACTTAATTTGGTGCTGTATCTTAGTCCCTACTATGTACAGTATTAAACTGATTGTGTTGTACGGGGTACCCAGGAAAATCTATTGAAACATCTGCTGCAACTTTGAAAGTCTCTGGACTTGAAAGGCCCCGTGCACATTCCAGAAAAATGAGGCCGTCCCTTCTCCTGCACTTACTCGTGTTCCACAGGCGGCAGATGATGCATTTAGTGAACAGGTACACAGGAGGGAAAACAACAAGCAATATCTATTTCGTAGTCACACTCAGGGAGAGGAGACGCAGTATATGCCACATAGACTCTAGACATCCAATGACTATTCATTGGAATAAAACTATTGTGAAAAGCTATAAGCATGAATAGTGGATGCAGACAATTGTGAGATGAGATTTTACTACCATGAGGCTAGGCAACGCCAAGGAAGCCGTAATGCCTAGCGGTTCCGGAGACTCGGGAGTGGCACTCGCCAGCGAGGTCCTCTAGGGTGAGCGGTGGTCCACCTCCAGACCTCTGCCTTCTCATCTTTACTGCAGGGACGACAGTACTTGTATTGTAAAATCGCTGTGAGAATAAAGGAGACAGCATGTGGAAAGCAACCTGCTCAAACCTAGCGCTCAATAAAGTGCTTGTTGCTGTCTTGTGTCCAGACCTGTTTACGCATGTTCAGAAAGAGTGTATATTTCACTTCTTCAATTCCTTCCCTCACTGAGTTTATCACAATTACCAATGCAGCCCAAATATTCGTAGACAACGGGGCGAAGGTGATGCCACATTAAATAGCCTCCCCAGGACTGCCTCTTCCCATGTCCAGAGCTGCCGCTCATCCCCGCCCCTCCCTATGAAGGGGGCTCGGAACGCTCTACCCTGGGTCCCAGGAAAAAGCACTCTATGTAAGTAAGCATCAAAGCCGGTCTAATCCTTGCTCAATTCTCACAAGCCTCTTTCTGCAAACAATAATCCCACAGGACATCTCATTACTCACTGGGATAATTGTTTCAAATATCAAAAGCTGCATAATAAAATAAGAAAAGCCTTATTTTTAGAAAGCTCACTCTGGCTCTACTGCAGAGCACAGAACAAATCGGGGGAAGTGCGGCGGCAGAGAGGCAGGCGAGTGGGCTGTTGGGGTGTATGCATGCGACTGGATGAAAAATCGGAAAAAGATCTCATCAAACCTGCTATAACAGGATGTATGCAGGGAGATCGCCCTCGGTAATAATCCTGGGAATTACGTAAAACTGTGCTTCTGCCGTGGTGTATGTTAGTAAATGAGGGCGGAACACATCATTACATCGTGCTGCAGAATAGTAATAAAGGGTTCTGTGGATCAGGAAGAGAATGGCACAGAGACTTCAGGGGAGCTGACGTTTCATCGGTTAGTAATCCCCCAATGACGCGCAGCCCAGCTGGAGTCGAACAGGGCTGCTCGGGAGCCAAATGTCTGCCTCTCAGCAGAAACACAAAATGGTATTTCTACGACTATCTGGGAAATGTTCCAGCCTCCAAAAACAGCACTCATGATTTATTGAACACCTACTATGTACCAAATGCTTAAGTAGCCCTATGACAAATGTAAAGTCTAGTTCCATTTTCTGAATAAGGCTGCCCTCTGGGCGTGTGCCTGCAAAGCTGCCCAGCCAAGCACGCAGGTGAGGGATGGCCCAGCTCTGCGCAGCCTGTGTCGGCGGGAAGAGGGGCACCTTGGGTAGGGCGCCTGTGTTCAGGAGGCACCTTTGTGAGCTGGCCATTTAAGAAGTTTGTGAAACGCTCTGGAAGCTTCAGCTGCCTGAGTGCTGGCAAGGAGCTCCCACCCTCCCTCAGGGTTGCCCCCAACTCTCTGAGTGGTCTTGGGCAAACCATTTTTCTTTTCTAATCTCCTTCTACCTCCTCCCATTTGGGGACCTAAGTATATGATTCTAGAAATTACATTTGAACTTGTAAAAGATGCGTCCTCTTTTTTCAGCTTTGTTGTGGTATAATTGATAAATAAAAATTATATACTTTAAGGTGTACAACCTGATATGGATATATATATATAGTGAAATAGTCACCAGAATCAAGCTAACTGATATATGTATTATCTAACATAATTACCATTTTCTCTCTTTTTTCTTTTTGAATGCAATACTTGAATTTTGTCTACTGTAGTTTTTTAGGACAGGTTTGCAAAGAAAATCACACACTGATGAACTTTCATCCTTCATTATAGAACCATTTCTAGTCCTGGAAAGAAAGGAAAGGTGGGGGAGGGAATGGGGGAGGGGAAGGGCCGGCGGGGGGGGAAGGCGAGGGAAGGGTAAAATCGAGATGATACTCATTCAAAATTACTATTCAACTGGGGTCTGACCCATGAAGGGAAAAAGCCTAAAATTTCAGAGACTTAATTCTACTTGCCTTTTACAGAGGCAAATTTCCCCTCAATGAAAATTCTCCAAGGGCTGGCAAAACTGAAAAGAACATAAACCGTGTCTTAAGGAGCTTGATTTGTGACTTGCGGGCTTGGCAACAAATGTATTATAAAAGGGTTCTATGTTCTCACTGTTTAAAGTCCCTCACATTACATATGTCATCTCTAATGGTAAGACAAGTAAATCTAAAATTGATTTTGAATTGAAGAAAATTGCAAGGAAATTTGGTGGGATCATTATGTTGTCAAGAATTCCTCACATCCTCAATAATTCAGAAGCTAATTATTCTGTTCCAAGATTGTTCCGACTTTGCATTTTTCATCTTCCTGTGGCCTTTGTCTCTGACCACCTCATTAGCGTCCTCCCTGAAGGATGATGGGCAGCAGAAGGACTAGGATGCTCCCCTCTGGCTTAGTGGGCGAGGAAGACAAGACCGCTGACCTCCGCAAGGCCGGGCAGAGTCCCGGATCACAGCGGCCCAGGATCAGCCCAGAACTGACTGTGTCCTATTAAATTTTAATGGAAACATCACTGCAGTGTAAATACATTATATTATTAATAAACCGCGTTTCATTGTTTCTCTTCTTAAACATAGGATATGCATAATTATAAAAATAGATTTAAGTGGTATTAACAAACGAAGTCTCTACTTCTGCTTTCTTCAGCCATGTATCTTTTCTCCTCATGCTACAGTCTTGTATGGAGTTGAATAACATCCTCCAAATCCATGTCCATTTGGAACCTGTGAATGTGCGCTTGCTTGGAAATCGGGTATTTGCTGAGGTAATCAATCTGAGATGGGGTCCCACAGTCTGAGTGTGGGCCCTGGACTCAATGGCTGCTGTTTCTGTAAAGAAAAAGAGAGAGTGGGGACACTGGAGAAACGGGAGGCCACATGAAGGCAGAGATTGTAGCTGCAGGGCCAAGCAAGGGGCCCCAAGGGTTGCCAGCAACCATGAGAAGCTGGGAGCAGCAGAAAGGATTCTCCCCTCGGGCTTCAAGAGGGAGCGTAGCCCCACTGACACCTTCATTTTGTACTTCAGAACTCCGTGACTCTGAGAGAATGAATTTCTGTTGTTTTAAGCGACCCAGTTAGTGGTATTTTGTTATGGAATGGAAGGTGACTGGGACAGATAGTATCTAGAGAGTCTCCCCTTGACACACTCTTTTAACAATATGCAGGTGCCGTCTTCAAACCTGGGAAAGGAAAGAAACAAAGAAACACATTGATAAACACAGAGAGGTGGACTCTGCTTTTGAACTGAATGTGTGTAGCCCCATGTGTTGGTCTTTATTTCCACCCTTGTTAGCACATGTCTTTCTATCCTAATTGTTTGTTAACTTGACTGTCCACTAGTTTTATCAAAGTTTGACTCATGACTTCTTTATCCCTAGTACCATGTGTAGACCCTAGAGCACAGTAATTGCTCAATAAATGTCTGTGGGGAGAAGGGAAGAAGGAAGTGAGAAGGAGGTGAGGGGGAAGGGAAGAAGAAAGGGCAGGAGGAACAAAGCCAAGCTCTCTACAAATAAAATCTAATTATTCCTTCTATAGAATTTATTTCCAAAAATAGTGATAATGTCAGGAAAACCTAGAAATTCACTGCTATGTCTACAGACTTACTAATGATTAATTTTATATTCCAAAATATAATTTACCATTTGTAATAGTGAAGTCATCAAACTTTACACATTTGTTATGTTCAGCACAAGAAAGACAATAGTAATAGACTTTTAGTGTTAATAGGAAATCTGAAGTTGATCTTCTCTGCCCTGCTGTTGTCGAAATGCAATAACGCAGGCACAGAGAAAGGAAGCAGCAGGACCTGTGTGTCCCTGCTTCCAGCTTCGTGTCTTCCCCACGATATCACATTGTCTTCCAGGCCCTGGAAGGTGGTGTGCGAGTGAGTCGTCATTTACAAGAATGTAACTCTCAGCTCTTATATCACCCCACCGTGCAAAAAACTGAACCTGAATAAAGAAAGCCTTCTTAAAGTGAATGTTTTCTCTTTTTTGTTCACTGGCAGAACTTCAGAATGAAAAACAACAAAATGGAATTTGTACTTGTGTCCAGCACTCCTGCCAAGCGTTGGCCGAAGGTGACGAAGGCGAACAAAGGTAAGGCACCTTCTCTTTGCCTCCATCTCCTCATCGGAAGATGGTAATGCTTTGCTCTCCTTTGTTCTCTAACTTTATACTTAACATACTGCCGAGAACCAAACGGAATGCTGACTGTGGACGTCCTGTAAAACGCAGGACCTTGGTGCCTGCTCCCAGGCTGGGGCTGTTGAAGGTTTTTGACGGTCAGAAAGCCCTGCCCTGGTGGCCGGCCAGCCTCACCTCACAGGGCCCCTTCCTGATTATACCACGCGTTCCGTTCTTCCGACTCATCTGTCCTTCTGTTTCTTCTGTTCGCCTGTAAAAACATCCCTGGTGGTATTCGGCTAAATGTCGCGTCAAGCTGATACAGTGCCATTGTTTTTCTAATTTAGAACAAAAATAAATGTTAGTTCACTGTGGCAGACAAACATTCTTCTGACATATTAAAGGACAAGTGTCTCAGGCAAAGAGCTGGGAGGATGTTAAAATTTACAAGAGGACTTGCTGCCTGGGCGATTTGACTTCAATGTGGTATCAAAAAAAAGTGGATGCTTTGTAAGGGCAATGATAATGGAATTCTTTCTGCAAACAGTGACAAATCCAAACTTTATTTATTTATTTATTTTTGGCATCATAAATATCCTCCAACTTTATCAGGGGTCAAATCTATTTGACCAGCTTGCCTTTCAGTAAACTCCAGTGTTGGCTCATAAATATCTTGTATTTACTGATAAACAGCCATAATTTAAATAACACTGAGATTCCCTTTTCAGGCATTTTATTAGCTTCTCTGAATTGAGTAATGCATCATAAAGCCTGCTTGAGGGGAAAAAAGATAGTGATTACATTTTTGTTTTGTTTTTTTATTTCAACTTTACAACTTAACTAATTTATATCACAGTGCCGTCTATTGGGCTGAGGGTACTTTTTCGTCAGGCGTCACACTCAAAACTATTCATTCTGTTGGCCTCGAGAGAACCATCACATTATGTTATGAGTAGGAATGGTAATTATTTAGAAAAGAATATTCAATTTCAGCACAGCTTAAAGCTCTGCAAAGAATGTGGAGGCACAGGCGGTAGCAAAGACAATTACATTAATATAATTTATGTTATGATGCCATCCTATTGACATACTGCTTTTTTGGAAAAAGCATCGTAGCCACATTTCCTGCTTTGGGGTTCTGCTGCTCTCTTGAGATATGTGTGCTCTAAATAATCAAAATAAATGAAATTGGTGATGAAACAGACTCCCCGCTCCCGGTACCCACAGATACCTAGGATATGTGAGCTCCGCGCTTCCTCTCGTCTTGTAACGACTCCCGGTATAGCACACACAGCCACAAACCACAGCACCCAGGCACCCTCTGCCTGCAGGTCTGTCCGGACAACTTTACTGTGCATCTGGGAGAGCAAGGAGTACACTTTTTCACACCTATAGTCCAGAGAGTCGAGTGCACAGCCTTGGTTTCCAGAGTGAGTGCAGAGTCTAATAGAAACATACTTTTCAGACCGTTTTGCCTCATCAGCGTAGGGTCCTTTCTCCCGTGAAGAAAAGTGCCCAGTGGTAGAACGAGTGACGCAGTCAAAGGAAGCGGCCACGGCAGATCTAGTCGGGCCATGCTTCACGCGCCCTGATCTGGAAATCTCAGTTCGCATTTCAGAGCTACCGAACGAATCTTTACAACGTTCAATCCATGCTTTTCGATTCCTTTGCCAGTATTATACTTTTTGCAATATGCATATGATTAGAGTGTGTGAAAGGAAGGGTCTTCATTTGAGGACATATGGTACTAGACCTTTAACTTTCATTGGCGAAATTTCTTACGATAGTTTTGCCTATACAGCCCTCTGAATTCACAAGTAGTCTTCTCCTCTTAATAAAAGAAACCCACATGCCTTGTTTATAAGTTTTAGTGTGTGACTTGCCCTGGGTTGTGAAAATTCCTATAATCCTCTACGTTTTGGGGTATGGTGGAGTCGGGGAGAGAAAGCTGAGTGAAAGAAAAGTACCTTCACGTCTTCTGAGCTCAGGTACGTGGCGGCCTGGTGTAGAAACACAAATAACGCCCACCTAGGCTCTTTGCCTCCTCCGTCTCCTGAGCTTTTTCAGAGCCATTATTCCTTTTGAAGGAGAGGCTCCCAAGAACAGAACAAAAGGAGACTCTATAGGAAATATTTAACATTAAAACAGTACTATTTTATTAATTTGCACCTAAGAAATTCTTTCCAGCTGCCCTTAAGACTCATCCCTCAGACCAGTCATTATCTGAAAATATTGCTCCTGTGAGCGGCAAGGCAGGAATATTTTAATCGTGAGGATTTTTTAAATGCAACCAGCATCTTTTCCAGGACTATAAAGCTTATAGATTATATTGGATAATAACCAAGGATAAAGTTTCTATATTAGTATTTTCAGATCTGCTGCTTGTTATTTACAAAGTAGTCAAAACAGTATATCAACTCATACCATAAACATTATTTCAATTATAGTTAATTCTTGTTTTATTTCCTCTTAAATATGATTACTTTTTCTACCTCAGAAAAAGATAATATGATAGTTGTCAAATGATTAGTTTTTTCTATAGGCCTCTTTTTATTGAATACATGTTTATAAGGTTTTATTTCTCTAAGAGATATATTTCCACCTTATTTTTATAATTATCAAGCTTTGTAATATATCTACATCATCTTGATTAACTGTATACTATTAATAATAATTTTAACTCAATTTAGAAGAAATTTATAACATATACGATCTCCAGAAATAAACAAATATAAAATACAATAAATATATACATTTTCATTTATATAGATATGATGGAACAATCAGTAAAAGATTTTCAAACTTAGAAATATATTCCATGAGGATGGAAATTATAGAGGAAATGAAAATTAAATATGAGCTCAAGGAGAGAAGGGGAAAGAAAAGTTTCCTATGCTAAAGAGCCTATTGATTTCCTTTTAAATGAATGATTATAGGTATCAAATCATTAGAGACTTTGTATTCTATAAAATACAAATAAATAGAAATAATTTTATTGTTAAGTGTTCATATTTACAATGTGCCAGTTAGTGTGTCCTTCCCATATAATGAAAAACTGGAAAGGGGTGGTGGGTGTGATCAATAGGGCATCAGAGGTTCTAAAGCTTAGGAGCTAATATACGCTCACCTTCTACGTCACAAGGACTGTTTAAGTACATCAATGACAATAGCTCATTTAATCTTTTAAAAAAGCAAACAAGCTTGTTGCTGCCATTTACTTTTCGTAACAGTCAACAAGTTTGAGTTACTTCCCAGGGTTAACAGGTTGTGTCTGTGGTTGAACCAAGAGATGACTCCATGTCTGTCTGTCTGTCTCTTAAAACCTTAGCTCTATCCCGTGATTGTACAAGTGACTGACTTTAGCAGGAGAGTATAGAGAAAAACAGGTGTATTTCTAATCATTGCCTTCCGAAGTTTCCTAGACCCAATGGTCAGCGTAGTCATAAATTCATTTGGTGGGATCATAGCGGCCTCTTCTGGTGAAAGTGAGAATATCAGAAATCTTCCTTAGCATTCATAAATAACTGCTTAATATAAAATTTAAGTAAATTGCACAAAATTAATTTACACATATTTAGAGAGGAGTTTTCATAAATACTAATTCAAAACATAAGAGTATGCACGGTGGGTCCTTCTGGGATGACTTTCCTACATCTTCAGAACTTGTGTCCTGAGGAACGCACAGGACGCTGGGAAAACAGAGAGATGATTCTTAACAGTGATGTGATTGTAGGCAAATTCCTAATCCTTTCTGGCTTCAGGTTTTCAGTAGAAGAAATAAGATAGATTATAAGGACATACGCAAGAGATATCACAACAACTATTATCTTAGTTGATGGACATGGTATACAAATTATGTATACCTGTATGTTATCATGATCTTTGTAACAATCTGTGAAACACATGGGGTGGGGTTACAAATCCCAAATTATAGATAAGGATGCTAAGACTCACATGGATGTTATATTTGACTAAGTATATCTCTTAGTAATATATCTGTTATAAACCCAGGTCTTTTCATTCAATGCTGAATGGACTTTCTGCTACAAGACACTATGTGTGAGGTGGTGATGAATCCCAGCAATCTCTGCATATAAACCCCTTTGTCAGTTCAAGGTCACTATACTTGCCCCAGTTTGGCCCTGACACTGTCAGATAGAAGGACCGAAAGGTAGCTCCGTCCAGTGGTTTCCAAATGTATCTCTTTCAGTCTCTCATATTTTCCCCACAGGTAAATAGGAGGAATTAATGGACAAATTTTCAGCTCTCTCTCCCATATCTACTTTGTATTAGTCAGGGACTAGACACATAGAACTGTTTAACATCAGTAATTATTATTTAAGACCAAGGGATTAACTTTAAAGGTAGAGAGAGCTCTGAATGACCTCGATTTAAGGAAGCGTAGCAGCTGAGTTGGACCTGTGACTAACTGATGGGTTTTCTGGTGTCAGACAACCTGGCATCTGAGTCCTTTCTTACATGTTACGTCAGCAGCCTGTAATCTGGTTTGGAAGCCTGTGAAGCCTGGTTTTCCACTTTTAGTTCTAAACAAAGGCACCATCCTAGAAGGAAGGGACTCGTTTTTTAAATGGTGGATGTTTATTTACTCTTCCTCCTTTGGCCTGGCTGGAGGTGGTCGGCTCCTCAATAGGTTTACAACTTGCTGGAGGTGACTCATAGGGGAGCTTTTTGAGTTTTGCAAAGTGGCGAATAATACTGCCCAACAGTATTTTCAGTTCAGTGTCTGCTCCATTTGTCGCACGTGTCCCCACCACGCAGCTCCCATGAAACCTCTTCCAGGAACCCGGGCCCATGGCCCAGCGAGCCAGGGATTGTCCCATTGCCCTTCGCTGTTTCCGTCACGGCCGACCGTGGCCTTGTACCAAAATTCTTGTCACGCTGAACTACAGTTTCGTGCTCCTCCGCCATCTCCCTCCCTGAACCGTAGATTCTTGAGCATCACAATGCCTAGTACACAGCGTGGGCCCTTAATAACTTCTAAAGTACACAAAATTAACTTGCAGTCTGAGCCCTGGAAGAGCGCTGACACGGTTTCAGACACGCACGGCCCTTAATACAAGCTGGTAAATGAAGTAGCTTCTTTCTACTCAGGTGTCTTGATGGATGAAAACTAGGACCAGCAGCTCTGGCTCAGGTAACATCTCTAGACAAACCAAGGAAGTTCAAAATCAGGAGAGCTAATTGAGAAACTATATCTACTTAGAAACTATATCTGTGCGTCCCTGTCTTGGCCTTAATGCCTCATATCACCTCTGTGGAAGCACCAGTACCGCCTCGTCCGTCCCAGCCCCCAGCCACCCCCTCCAGGGCTTTGCTTACACGCAGCAGGAGGGGCGCCCTCAGGTCTCGGTGCCCCCCGGGGAGGGGAGAAAGGTTGGGGTAAATCACTGAGCCTTGAATGGAGCGGACCAAGAAAACCTCTAGTGATTGACTGTACAAAATGAAGAGTTTTCAGGGTGTTTATATAGCTTATTTGATAATCACCCTTATATACCTGTGTGGGCTGTTTTATCGAATTCTTAGAATATTTAGAATGAGAGTTTCTTGTTTTGGTAATAATCCTTCTTCTTATTTAAGTTAACCCCTTACATTATTCACCTAAAAGAGTTTGTAATTTCTCTTAATTCCTATGTCTCCGAAGAATATTAATTCTTAATTCTCTTAGGTATTAATTATTTTCTAAATGTTCAAATGATAAATTTGGGTCTTTATTTTTCTCTCTGCGTATTAACCTTTGGGTGCCAAATCACTACTGCTGGCTCAGCCCCCGACCCTCAATCCCACTGGGATTGAGAGACCTCACACACACACACACACCCTGTCTCACACTAACACACTGGGGGAGCGAACCCCTCTAAATTTAGGTAACGTGGAGCTATATATGGTCCTGTCCACGCCCTCAGCTCTTGAACCCTGTCCCCCAGCTCCTGTTTCTCTCCCGTGAAAGCCAATTCAGTCTCCCCACCTGGCGAATGCCCCAGAGGGCCTTGAGCATGCTATTACGGTAGCCCTTGGACGACCTGTGACGTCTGAGCACCAACAGGGGAGGACAACGGCAGATCCCGCTGAGGTCGCCACAGCGCTGGTGCCCCGCGTAGGTGCCGCTCCGATGGCCCCCGCCCCCGGCGCTACCAGGGCCTCTGCCGGATCCTAACACGAGGACCTTTGCGTCTGGCCAACAGTGTCACCCCCGAACTGTTGCAGAAACTGCAGAGATGCACTCCCAGGTTTCTAGATCTTTCACCTTCTACGTACTCTTTTATCACAACCCTACTTAGAATTTAAGGACGGTTCTCTAGGGCCTGAGAAATGGAAAGTTTCAAGAAGCAGACACGGAAGCACCTCCACTTTGCATATGCTCTTTACGACTCAGTGCACTGTCCTTGGAAGCAACTTGGCCCTTGGACGCTCTCTTCCTCCGTCCCTAGAGGTTCCCTAGGCTTCCTCAGCACAGACTCTAGGCTTCTCCGACCCATCAGACCGGCAGACACATCCTGTCTGAATGTAGTGGTAAACCAGGGGAGGCTAGTCTTTAGACCTTTGGTTTTTGAACACACCTTGATTTCTATTTGCCAAGTAAGTCGTTGTTCCTGAAAGCTGCAGCCCTGGTTTGTGTCCTTAATCGCTTCTCATGTAAACGACAGCTCCAGCCCCGTCGTCAATACCACGGTAGCATGGCAGGGCGGCTGCCCCAACCGGGCAACCCGCAAGCAGGTGCTCACCGTTAATCACACCGTGTCTTTGATCTACAGTTGGTTACACAAGTGAGTTGTTGGAAACTTCATCGTTTTTAATGAGGCCTGATACAGAGGCCATGTCGCATGCATTATTTATAGCAGTAGAGCTATTAAGGAACAGAACACGTAGGTATATTTTCTCAATGGCCCCTGAAGGGCAACTCGAGACCTTCATTTTTAAGATTATAATTGGCCAACAAAGCCTAGACTTGGAGAGGTGCCCAACAATTTTAAATCATTTGAGGCAACAAAAGAAAGCTCTAATTCTGGTCAAGATGATGGGTAAGGCTTAAAGTAGAAAACACAGCAGGGACTCAGGGTCAGGCATTTCTAAATATTGTCCTGGTCTCTGCAGCTATAAAATGACTGTACTAATACTGTTGCCGTCCCTGAACAACAATCTTATCATTTGTAAAGTGACACTTATTTGTAGTATTGCTCTAAATAATTCAGAGGGTAAATTTAAATTAACTAGCACCGTGCCTGTCCCAGGGAAGATAAGCAACAACTAGAATTTATTTTTAAGACTTTATTGTTTCTAGCCATTAAACTATCCCCAAGAAGTTCCCATTGCCTTAGAATTATACAGCATTAAAGAGATATTGAAAAAATAATACTAGCAATCACTTAGCCTAAAGACTTGAGAAAATTTTTACACCTGCCATGCACGGACTATGTCTGGATGTCAATTTTATGTGGGTCTAGGTTTAAAATGAAACAGAGGAGACAAAATTGTGTCAATGGTACACAATGCATGATTCTAACATCCTGGGAAAGACTAAACTATTGAATAAAAATGAGTAATTTAACAGTAGGAATAAAGGAACTCTTATTTTTGCTCTTAAAAAAAAAACTTAATTGAGCAATTACCATGTGCACTGTGCCCAGAGGAGAGAACTAAAGGAAAAGTAGAGATTCCTTAGCAAAATGGATTTTTATGCACAACTTCTGAAGGCTGCTCAATGTCCACTTTTATTTCTTCACAGAGTGCACCCCCTTTATAGGATCTAGGACCTGTTCCTTCTTTTCTTATCCTGGCAATATGCCTTAGGCCATCGCTGGTCAGCTGGATCTTGTTTTGTTTTCCTCCAGAAACACAAAAAGGAGTTCACAAAACACAAACCGCAATGGTAAGAGGGCAGAAGTAGGGAACCAGCAAGCTACCCAGGAGAACTCTCTTGAGGGCAGTATTTGTAGACCTTAAATAAAAGGGCTTGTTAAGGATTATGGTAAGACAAATCAGAAACTAAGGCCTATTTATTTGAATGAATTATGATTCTGCATGTTAAATCCCACTGAGTGACTTCTTTGCTTTCAACAAAAGTTATCTTTCTTTATATGTCACAGACACTTTGTCTATATGTTCAGCTATATTTAGATAGAATTAGAGGGATATGTTTCCATCCTTCCTCTCTCCTTCCCTTCCTCCTTCTCTCTTCCCTTCTAAAATTGTTGGTCACAAGTTATTTTAATTCTTAGTAGATTCACAGATGTTATGTCACATGTAATGTAAGCCAAGAACTTGTGCCACCTCTCAGAGTTTTGTTGCGTGGTGGAGCAGGGACTGAAGGGAAAGAGAATTCTTGTGTTTTCGGAAGTGACAAATGAGAAAAGAGCTTTGAGAAAGACAGGCCTGGGTGAGCATCCTATGTGTGCTAGCCCTGTGGCACGGCGATGCTTCTGCATTGATTCAGAGTCCCAGAGGGCAGCTGCACCAGTCGCTGCAGAGCTGGGACTCTACTCGGAATCAATGTTCTTTAGTGAGAAAAAAAGTATTTGGTATGTGAGTAATCCTAAACTTCTCATCTAAGACTCTTTGTTGATGGATAAGGAAATTGAGGACTTCTGAGGGGAAATGGCTTGCTCAGGACCCTACAGTGAGTTTATAAAAACATTAAAAGCAGAGCAAAGCCTTCCTGGGAGATCTGATCGCTCTACTCATCATGCAGATACCAGAAATATAAAGGGGAGAACCCTCTTTGTTGCTCCCAAATTGCGCCATTGACCTGTCTGGACCACTTACCACCCCGCTTACTGCCTTGCTTTGTCTATGAGGCCAGAATGCTGTGATGAAATCAGAGAGAAGTCAAGGGACCCAGGTTTCTAATGCATTGTTTCTATTTTATTCTCTCAATAGCCGAAAGGTTACTTTCTTCCTCTTTTTAAGAACCTCTAAAGTCTATAATTTTCTTATTGCAGTCTCTTCCCTTCAAGCTTAGTTGTGTCTCCAGGGGACCAGCTAGACAATATTCTGAATGCAGGCACCAGGCTGCACTCAACTTCACCCTTCCCCTCTTCCCCTCTCCCTCCACAGCCGCAATACGGTGATGGGATCACTCCCATGTGCCTGACTGCTGTGTCCTTCCAGGAAAGCCCCTTCCCAACAGGCTCATGTGTCCTCATTGCAAACCTACATGGGTGGCCCATCTTGCAGTCCCTGCAGCTGCTCATATGTGCCTGGGACAAGGATGGACATAACCAAGACCCCTAAAACCGTATTTCCCGTATCAGCTAAAGGGGATTGGGCTGTACTCCATTGATAACAAAACTACTGAGGAGTATTCATCAGATAAACAAGATAAACAACATGAGTTAACATTTAGGACGAGTGTATGACCAGACGCAGGAGTGGTAGTGAAAATCCAGGTTTCCAGTAACGAGGCCTGGACTATGGCAACAGAGAAGAAGGGGCCTGCTGAGGAAGTGCTGAGATGTGATTCTTTAATAGACCTGGATATCACAGAGAGGCATAGAGAGAAGGTCTAGAAGGGAAGAAACTTTTGAACTCATGGTGAATTGACTTGAAGTAAGACATGTCCCCTTTTAGGCACCTGGTACAGTTAATATAGTCATTAAGAGATTGGTCCTTGAGCATCCCATTTAGTGGTCTGGATTTGGTGGGCGATGGGACATGGCTTAGGGTTTTTCTAAAAAGAATAAGGACAAAGACGGACTCAGAAAGGGCATGGTGACTCTGGCTGCCTGTTGGGAGATTGATTTGAAACATCAAGACTTCAAACAGATACTGTTAGGAGACATGCAAAAAAATGGGGAGAAATACAAGAGATTGGATTAGATAGTCACCCTCCACGTTACTACAGGTCTTCACTGCCGTGGATGCCTTCAGAGGACGTGTATAACTCACACAGTAAAGAGCCCATCAGTTGCAATGAAGCCTTTTACTTGCCAAGCATTAGGTTCTTGAGCAAATTAATTCATTTCATGGCTACAACAAACATATGAACAACATTCTGCTATTAGTCCTCTTGTACAGATGGGGAGACTGAGTCAGTGGGAAGCTAGGTAGCCCTCGCAATGTCTCAGAGCTGGGAAGCAACAGACCTGAGATTCAAGTCCAGGTTGACCGAGTGGCTGGTCTGTTCTCTGCTAGCTCCTCCAAGGAGGCTAGCAGATGGAGGTAGCCTGCCCTCCTGTGTCTTCCCTACTCTTATATCTCTCTGTTTCTTTGGTATCTAACTCAGTGACGGTGAAGCGGGGAAGAGTCTCTCTCTCATCCCTACATTGAGTGTACCGGCTTTTAGGATTCTTGAACTTACCGGGGTTAGAGTAAATGTGAGTGGGGAAGTTCAGTCTCTTAGATGGTGCCTCCATTCTGCTCTCCTGAGCTTTCACTGACTATAATTGCCTGATGTTGTTCAGTAAAAACAATGCAATTTCTCTGATTGTCATCCCCAAAGAACACGCTACATCATAGTAAATGTTCAGACCTGATCCTAAGTATCTTTCATTTTAGAGGGCTATCTTCCTTCAACTGAAGCATCTAACCAAGTGATATGACTTCAGATTTGTTTCCACAATGGCAATGTGATATTGACAGAATAGGCCTCTTCTGGTGCAAATCTGTCCTGAAAGAGAATCCTCTGGGCCGGGAGGGGGGGGGGGGGTCAGTAATTTTTGACTATGAGTCTTTTAAAATGTGCTTGGCACACGCTGTGAGCTCCTCTCACCTGGGTGGGCAGAAAGCAGACGCTCAGAATAAGAGGACCTCATGGGGTCAGGCACGGAAGAGCCAGTCTGTGGAAAGACAGCAGGGCTCCAAAAGCTAGCTCTCCACTCGAGCGCACCTTGCTTTGCCTGAACTCTGTTCCGAGTGGAGCACACGTCGGAAAACAGCTTCGCAGATCCCCCGCCCTTTTCTTTTCTCTCTCCTCCGTTCAATATCCTAGATGTAGGGGATTTCAAATCTGAAAGACAGCCAGGAGAGCGGAGGAAACAAACCCCAATGTATAGGGTAGAATGACGGATATGACAGGAAAATGAGCTCAGACGCTGGATAAGAAATGAGCATTAGCGTGCAGGTGGGCGGGTTTGGGTACAAAACCCCTGCCCTGTCAGAGCAGGCATCTGGCATAGAAATCACTAAGCAACAGCAGAGAAAATGGAGAAACATTGTTTTGTGAGAAAGCAAGGAAGCTCATCTATTTGTAATTACTAACAACCATTAAAATACTTAAAACCCTAAAATGCAAGAGTTAGCAACTATAATAAAAATAAACCGCTCACATAAACCACCTTACATAGAAATAGTCATGTGCATTATTAAAAAGTCACAAAAGTAGAAAAGTTTCTTCTCATTTAAAAATTAATCCTGACACAGGAAAATTTTGGATAACCATTTCTGCTCCTATGTTTAAATTAGCATTCAAATTATGAAAATGCATGTTTACTTACAGTTTATAGAAAGGGTAAAAATCTAACCTCACTTAAAAAATAGTAGGGTGCCACAGTACAAAAACGCTAGAGTGTTTTCATGCCCCGAAATGTTATTTTGACCTTTGAAGCTGAACACTGGGTGTTTCTGAGGGGAATGTGGGGGACAGGGTAGGTCTTATATATAATTATTGTATAGAGGGAATAATAACTACTCTCTGAGGCCTTCATCTGTGACAGGCACTGTGTGCCCCCTTCCAGCCTTCGGCTGACCCCCAGGTCCGTGGAAGCAGACTTCTGTGCCACCCGTATCCGTTCAGCCTGGACGTTGGCAAACCTCTGCAGGGACAGAGCGCTGACTGCAGCATCTGAATTGGGTCTGTACCAGACACTCTCCTTGTTGTCCATAAATAACACCAGCTTAACACACAGGGAAGCGTAATACAAACTAAGAGACTGGACTTAGGAGACGTGGTTTCAAATCCTATGCCAGCTCTTACCTGTGCTGTTGAGAAAGTCATCATTAACCCTGAGGGCCCTCAAATACTCAGTGCGGGTCATGATACCAGCGCTGTGTATCCATTGGTACATGTTAAAGCAGAAACAAGATGATAACTGTGAAATTTCTTTGTAAACTGTAAAATAGCAAAAACATATCATTGTTTCTGTCTATACAAAACAAACAAAATGAAACTCGCAGCCAGAATGCCACCAGGAACACTGCCTGTCCTTGGGGTTAAAGATAAAATGCAAGCAGCCACCTAATATTGAGTCTGTTCCCCGTACTTATTCAGTTACAGTCTTTACATCAGGTGAGTAGGGAGCCCACAGCAGGGAAATATTTGGGGAGAGAAACATTACAGCTCACATGTGTTGGGTTTGACATAGTGATGGTGCATCCAGGTGGATGACCTGATGCTGAAATTACCTATGGCGTTTCCTGTTTTATTTAAGGATTTTTGCCATCCTCCACCGTGAGCGTGGGACAGAACCATTACTGTGCGTTATAACCTGCCCGCTCAGATTGCCCCGTCCTGGGAGAAAGGTCTGAATACCCAATTAACACCTTGGATTCTTTGTTTTGTTGACTGTTTTGTCACCAAAAAGTACCGTAAGAATTCTCACGTTAGGTCCATAATAAATTAAAAGGTGGGCTGGGTCATCCTTCCACGTTTATTTTGTAAAATAGATTTAACGTTTAGTTATGGTGTGTAATTGCACTTGTACACGTATTTCGTTCTCTCAGGACGGAGGTGTTCGATTCCCAATATCAATGGGCGTTCCGCCCTGACGTGCTGAACGGGGCTTTCTTGTCTGTCTTTACATTGTGTGGACAAGCCTTGCAGGGTTTTTGTGGGGGAGGGAGCCATTCAGGAACTTTGGCGATCATTTTCAGAGAATAGAAAATAAATTTACCTGGATGTTAATCTCGTAGCTCTCTATCAGACCATATTATTGGTCGACTACTTCAGAAGTTACCGGAGTATGACTGGTGGGTCAGACTTGGCCTACTCCCTATGTCTGGAAATAAAGTTTCATTGGAACAGCCACGGCCATTCTTTTACATACTGTCTGTGGTTGATGCGACAACAGAGCCCGCATGGCCTGCAAAGCCTGACACTTTATTTTCCGTCTTTAGAGGAACAGCTTGCCGACCTCTGGCCCATTGACTCACTAAGTGTCTTCCCATTCCCATTTCCCAGCATCCCGTGACTCTGAATTTAAGGCGTAGGGGTTGGCACTGTTGATGCGGTCCGGTCGCGGGGGAGGCCTGGTGATCTGCATGTCTCAGAAATATCAACTTGGAGGTGTTTCAAAAGATGGTGGATAGAAACAAGAGAGGCTGGTGGCAGGGGTAACAGCTAGTACGGCCATCTGAGTAAGAATGTATAATGAGAAACGCAAAATAAAAATAATCATTCTATGAACCAAACATGTGAGGAATTAGAAGTAAAGTTGCGCTATGTCGCAATGTTGCCTGCAATCAGCACTGCTTACGAAGAGCGTGCCTGCCCGCACCGTTGATTTTTTTGCCCTCCATGAACAAGCAGGGACAGCATGGAAGGGCTGTCGTGCCCCAGGGAAAGTACACAGGAACATTAAAAGGTAAAGAAAGATGAATGCTCAAAAGACATAGCTTACAGGAGGTCTGTTTACATGTGCCATTAAGACATTGCTCTAGTCTTACTTGCATTTTTCCTATAATTTCAGCAATCAGTAAAGATTACCAGCAATATCTTATTGGTTAATGACAAGAACATCTGGGTCCTATTTCCCTTGATGCATTTTAATCAGGTCATTGAAAGGAAACTCAGCAGCTGAAAGCTATCCGTTTTCGTGGGAGTGATTGCATAATATAATTAAAAGTATCTTACGAGCAGTGCATGGCAGAGGAGAGGAGCTCCACGCTCATGGCCTCTGGGCTGTGAATTGCTAGCATTTTTAACACTTGAGGAACTTGTCATATAAATCATTACATCATGCTCAAAGATGCCATTAGCTTTGGGGTACTCCTGCTTAGTTAGCTCTGGCTGGTCAGTGAAAAGACTTCCAGAAAGTCTCTAGGTTTCAGGATCATAAATAGCAGGCGGTGTCACTTGCATTGGGTACACTCATGCGATGCAAGCGTCTTTGGACAGAACACATGCCCTTTACTCATCAGCTCTCAGAGCGACACTCAGATAACATCTAGACAACATCTCATGATATACTTCCCACAGGAGGCCCTTCAGGAGACTTGAAGTCAAAAGGGTGGAATTCTCTTTCCAATGAACCACGTAAGTTAGCTGCATTTACTGGGAAGTTATTTGCACTTCCGGACCCCATTTCTTCATATGACAAACAGGTGTATCAGTGCAATCCCTGTTTCACAGCGTGATGGCTTGTGCAAAATGGTGCCCATGAGACAATCACATAAAGGGGCACCTGTCAGCAAATATAACGTATTAATTATCCCAATGTGTAGCATGTTTGGCTTGTCTTCACCGTTTAAACTAAGGTATAGTTTATGTATACCCAACTGTGTGGATCTTAACTGTTCAGATGAACAAGCCTTGTAATTTTATATACACATGATATGCCCAGAGGAGACATGATGCGGGACGCTTTCGCCATGCCAAAGATGCCCTCAGACCCCTTTCCAAGCAATTCTGGCTGCCTGCCTCTCCAGAGAGGCAATTACTTTTGGTTTCTGCGTCGCCTGTTCTCAGCCTTCAAACAAATGGACTTGTACCACACGTGTTCTTATGTGTCTGGTTTTTGGCTCTCCACATAATATTTTGAGACCCACGCAAGTAGTTGTACGATGTTTTTTCTTCAGTTCCATGAATACACCACACTTTGTCCCTTATACTGTCGATGGACAGTTGGACTGTTTGCACTTGGGCTGTTAGGAACGAGGTTGCTGTGAACATCCCTGAGTAAGCTGTCCTGGGCACCTGTTTTTGTTACTCTTAGGGAAAGATCTAGGAGAGCACATGCTGGATAGAAAGGGAATTGCATGTATGACTTTCTAAGAAACTGCCCAAAGTTCTTCCCCGGTGCTCATACTGTGTCACACCCTTGTGGGAATGCATGAGGGTCCCGTTGCTGTGCATGTTGGGTGGCAGTTGGTATTGTTGGTGTTGTGGTCAAACTGGAGGTGCAGGGTGAACCCCTCCATCCGAAATGCAGTTCAGATGCTGACACTGATGACACCACATATACACATCAAAGAGCATGAGAATTTCACTGCTGACATAACAAGCCTTCCTTGTTATGGGGAGGACAGAGCAGGCTCCCAAGTAGATCCAATGGTAGACCCCAAATTGCTGCTTTTAAAACACTGCATGTGTCTTGCAATTTTTTTTTTCAGTTTGACTAAGCACTCCCTGGGTGTGATTTTTCTTGTATTTATCCTGCTTGAGTTAACTATGCTTCTTGGATATTTGGGTGTATATCTTTCAATTTGGAAACTTCTCAGACAATGTCTTTTCAGATATTACTTGTAACTTATTCTCCTTCTACTCTCCATCTGGGATTCCAATTACACGTATAGTTAACCATTACTTTATGTCCAACAAATATCATATCTGTACATTTTTTAGAATGTTTTTTTCTCACTTTCTGCTTTAGGGTTGTTGGGTTTTTTTTAATTGTGGTAAGAAGGTTTCTATCATGAGATCTACCTTCTTAACAAATTTTTAAGTATATAGTGCAGTATTGTTCATTATAGTTACCATGTTGTACAGCAGATCTCTAGGACTTACTCCTCTTGTGTAATTATAACTGAGACTTTACACCCCCAAAGTAACAAATTCTCATCTTCCCCCCACCTAGCCCTGGCAACCTCCACATTCTACCCTCTGCTTCTACGAGTCTGACTATTTCAGGTACCTCACGTAAGGGGGTCATGCAGTGTCTGTCCCTCTGTGACTGGCTTATTTCACTGAGCACCACGTCCTCCAGCTTTATTCACATGGTTACAACTGGCAGGATTTCCTTTGTTCTTAAGGCTGGGAATTCAAATCTCTCTAAGATCCTGATCTAGATTCTTCAGTTCATCTCAAATGACCTGCCTTCCAATTTACCAGGACTTTTTCCTTTTGTGCCAAGTGTGCTCTTCAACGCACCAAATGAGTCCTTCATTTCTGATTTCTGATTTTTTTCCATGTCAAGTGTTTTTACTCTATTAATTTTCATGGATCTGCCGAAATCACCTTTCTTCACTGATGCTGTCTTCCTTCGCCACTCTATGTGTTAATATAATTATCATTGTTATTTGAAAACCATTGTCTAATAATTTTTACATATGGATCACTCCTGGTTCTTTTTCTCTTGATTGTATTTTATCATAATAATGGGTTACATTTTTTAGCTCTTTTGCTTTCTCCTAGTTTATAAATGTATACCATAGATTATGTGTGAAAGAATTAGAGACCTGAAGAAAATAAGATTTATGCTCCCAGAAAAAACATTGCTCTTCGGTCAGTTTGCCAACGTGGAGGCTGAGGGAAAATCATTTGCCATTAATCTAGGTCTGGGCTTTGTCTCAACTTGCTTCAAAAATGTTTAAGGCAGCATGAAAACTTTACGTTCACGATGACTTTTGGAATTGACCATTGACAGTCTTCTGATTTCTTTTGCCCGCCTTCCCCACCTGCTCTCCATGGCCAGGAAACACAGGCCATCCCCCACCCCACCCCCCGCCCCCCACTGCCACTCACTTCCCGAAGGCTGACCACGGCGTTTTTCCTGCCTGCACTCCCTCCTCGAGCTGTCCCTGCACCGGGACAGCTCTCTGCATCCTGCCCCTGTGCATCCAGGGTTCAGGGAGCCCTCGCAGTGGGGACTCCCTGCGCTGACCCTTGTTCTCAGAGGGCCATCCATTGCCTTGCGATCAGGAAAGGTCCTGGATGTGCGGGATCTCTCCCCACCACACTCTCCTCCCTCTGCCCTTCTCTTGCGACCCTGGAGCACCTATACACTGTGACGCTGGGATAGTCTCATGCATATTTGAACTATTTTTGACTTTGAAATGGCATTGTTCCTTAATCTGTTTATCTATTTCTTAATTTGTTAGCGAAGGAAATAATGTCCTTCCTGTGAAGATCCAATTAAACAAAAGTGCTGTGAGAAGTGTAAAATCTTATTACCATGATAGAGGGTGGGGAGAAGTAGTTTTGCAGTCACAAGTATGTGAAACAAAAAAATTTATTCCTGTGTTATTATTTATTTATTGTTGTATTATTTTCCATGCCAACAACTGGGAGCCTACTTTTTCCCCACTCTCTATGTATATTCCAATGTCAATATCTTCTTCTCAAGGAAAGCCTGCTCTGTGTGTGTGTGTGTTTTCAAACACCAGGACACTGTGACTATATCACCAATGTCAAAGACCAAATCAAGCCAGTTTTTCACTGTTAGGGAATCTACTTTCTGACCTTCTATCTGTCTCTATGTTCAGAGTAATAAGTAATGGTGATTTTTAAAAGACTTTTTTTGAGATTCTATCTCAAGCAGTTTATTATGGCACCTTATTCAAATTTTAAAGAAAAAGTTAATAATTGCTTCCATTAAAATGAAGGCATTAAGACTTGTCGAATGCCCCAGTTAATATAAATGATCCTACTTTTAACTCTCAATAAATTCAAATCATGTGTCCTTTCTACCAGTACACTAATACTTTAGGATTATAGTATACGATTGTTTCCATTGCTTTTGTCTTTCCTTTCAGATTCTTTCAAGACGACTACATTCCCCTTGAGATGTGGAAGTCCCAGTTTAATGTCATTTTCACATAAATTTTATACCATCTCCCTTCGCTAACTAGCTCTGTGACAAGAAAGTCAATTCTCTTCAAATTCAGAGCTTTTGTCCCCCTTTTTCTATTTAGATATGTCTTTCTTTTATCATAAACTATCAGCGCCGTCTCTGACTGTTAATTAAAGGACTCTGTTTTGCTGAGCTCTTCAGTAGAGCCGATGTTTACCCCTCTAATCTATAATTATTAGTGAATTTCCTCCACAATCCCCACGATGCCATCTGGAATTGCTCTTTGTTTTCTGTCCTGAGGCAAGACATCTGCCAGTGACCTGTTTTCTTCCTTCTGAAGCTCCTGTTTCTCCAAAAGCACTTCGGTTTGTAAGGAATTTCATACATACACACGCAGAGACCGCAGATGAATTTATCAGAAATAGAAATTACTTTTGAATAAAATGTGATTTTCATCCTCACGCCTATTCTTATCTAGTGCTTTTCTTTCTTAAATTATCAATTACTTCTAAACTCAGATAAAAATGTCAAATGTGTGTGTTTTGTCAGGAGTCACAGAAATTCATGTGGAATTGGGCCTAGTTCATTCCTGTACTATTTAACTGTGTGACAGATTTTGGAACATTCTTATAAGACCTTCAGGAACTGGAATACTAGTGGATATGCTGGCTAATTTGTGTTTTGTTCCCTTTGCTTTACTCTGGATTTCTAGACAGTATACTTTGCTTCAATGATTGTGGCTAAAGTGAATTCATCTGTATAATTAGAGAATATTAGACAATTATTTGTTATTGTTCCTCTTTTTGGTTTTAGGTTTAGTGATTAAGGAATAGGCAAAGCATTGACTCAACAATAGTTTCAGGTACATGATGTTCTGGTTTATCACCAGGAATTTGCATTATAATCATCAATGAAGTTTTCAAACTTGTGAATTCCCTGACTCCAGCCCTAGAATGTGTGATATGCCCAGTGGAGTTGCAGTCCAGATTAAACAGGGCGCACTCCCATGGGTAAGAGGGGAGGAGGACCCTCCCCAGCGGAGAACCATGGGCTCGGAGAATGCAACACTGAACGTGAGCAAGTCTCAGTTCCCAGGGCCCCGGCTATTTGGGTAAGAAATAAATCCTCAACTTAAATGCAGTGAGGAGCTTGCCCGACTGACGAGGATTTCAAGAGAAAGTGGTGTCTTAGTACAGTTCTGAGAAATGGGAATCATCCAGGTGAGGAGAGAAAGAACCTTCCGGAGGGATCAGCCTGAACAAAGAGCTAGAAGGGAAAGGAACCCTCAGATACTTGAGGAATTCTGAACACCAATTGTTGGTGGGGTGGAGGATGAGATAACATCAGGGAGGGTTCTGTAAACCACGTGAACTATTCAGATTTCATTCTTATCACACAGAGCTGACTCCTAACATTTGAAGAACCTGAGCCGCATAACTAACAAACCCTCCATCGCCCACAGGCCCTGCCGCTCTGGCAAATCACTTGAATTCCCTAACCCCCAGCTTTCTAGTCTCTTAAATAAGACCAATAGTACCAACCTGTCATGTAGGTAGAAGACAACATACTAGTGCAGGTTAACAAGTATTTCTTTCAGGGCTTTTCTCATCACAGAAGGGCACGCGGGAGTTGGTTGTCTTCACTCCCTCCTCCTCTAACCATCAGCGCCCAGGCTGCGGCCACCAGGTGGCTTGGGCCGTAGCTCAGGAAAGGGTGAGGCACGGCCACAGCCACCGCGAGTGCACTGAAGCCACAAGTCAGAGACAGTAAACAGTCAATTATCCGGTAAGGACCTTGATGCTGTGCTTAAAGGGGTGTTTGGAGATAGATGTTGAGGTTACAGACCTATTAATTAGCGTTAGGATGTGAGGTTTGGGTGGGTGTCTCTGTGACTCTCGGTCTGTCCTTCATGGACACAAAATAGCGGCTGCCTTGGCCCCTCACACAAGCTTCAAGAGGGGAAGGAAGGGGAAGTGGAGAAAATTGTGTGTGTGTGTGTGTGTGTGTGTGTGTGTGTGTGTGTCTTTCCCCACAACTTTTTATTCTATGAAGAAAATCTTATCACGGCCCTGGCTGGGTGGATCAGTTGGTTAAACCATTGTTCCGATATGCTAAGATTGCAGGTTTGATTCCTGGTCAGGGCAAATACAATAATCAACCAATAAATACATAAATAAGTAGAAAAGCAAATCAATGCATCTTTCTCTCTCTCTCTCTTCATTTATCTCTCTCTAAAAATTAATAAATAATTAGCCCTGGCTGGTGTGGCTCCATGGATTGAGTTCTGGCTGGCAAACCAAAGGGTCACTGGTTTGATTCCCATTCAGGGCACATGCCTGGGTTGCGGGCCAGGGCCCCAGTAGGGGCCGTGCAAGAGGCAACCACATATAGATGTTTCTCTCCCTCTTTCTCCCTCTCTTCCCCTCTCTCTAAAAATAAACAAAATCTTTAAAAATAAATAAATAAATAAAAATTAAGAAATAATTAAGAAAAGAGAAAATCTTACCAAGAAGTCCTCAGAAAAGGTAACTTTATATCCCACTGTTTAGCCAGTTTAGCTCATTCTAAGAGAACCAGGATTACATACATAATTGACACAAAACGTAAACATGAGGAGTAGGTGAAGCACCTCCCTGTCTTTAACATCCTGCTACGCATCTGATATCTGAACGAAACCAGGTTCCTGTGAGCGAGGAAGAAGGTGAGCAACGGCTGCTGGTGCGCAGACAGCGGTATCAGTCAGGGATCAGAGCCGCGTGAGCGCGCAGGGCGAGCTCCAGCTGGAGCAGTGAGCCGGGCGCTTATGCAAGAACATCACATCTAAGTAGGGACATGGCAAGAGAGAGCCTGCAGAGCCTTCAGAAATGCAGGGCAAAGAGACCAGGGAAATTCCACAAGTATAGAAAATATGCCAAACAACAGAGTGGAAGAAAAATGAAATAGAGCTAGAGAATTGACATTTAAATAAGCCCCAAGTGTCCACCAGGGATTGCACTTGGTTACTACCTTCTGCTTGGAAGCCACTTGGCCCGTAACTGGGGCCATTCATCTGTGCCAGCCCCGGCTACAACCCAGAGCCCACGCGCTGGAAACGCATTCCCTGACGTGCCCGGCGCGCTGAGTAAGTGTCTTTAAATAAGAAAACAGAAGCTGGGCAGATAAAAAAACCTACTCAGCCCTACAACCTCTTCATTGAGAACAAATAACAAAAACATTTTAAGGTTTCCACTGATTAAAGATAAAAGTAAGGCAATTGATTTTTAAATGCCCTCTGGCTTAGTAATATTTCACATACTTTCTTATTTTTCCAGATGAGTTATTCTCTTTGATTTCCTTAGTTATGAGGAAATAGGTGCATAATCCTTGCGTAAACGCTAGTGGTCTGACCTAGTGGACAATGATTATAGCAGCCACAGCAACCAGAACAAAAAAAAATTGTCACCATTTGTTGTTTTCTTGGAACAAGGCTGTGTGTGTGTGTGTGTGAGAGAGAGAGAGAGAGAGAGAGAGGAGGGAGGGAGGGAGGAGAGAGAGAGATTGAGGTCCTACTGAGTGTTTGTCATGTGTCAGGGTCAGACAATACTGGATATATTATCTACATTATCTCGAATCCCCTTCACAACCCTGTGATGTCGGTTCCGTTGTCCCTGCTTTAAAGCTGAGGGCATGCCTTCAAATGGTTAAGAACTTTCCATCAAGTCTGTCAGGCAGCGGCACAGTTGAGCCCCAGACCCATCTGGGGCTGGAGCTGATACACTCTCTACGCCGTCACAACCAGTGCTGGGCCTGAGCTTGGGGTGTACAGCGATGGAATACGCAGGCGTCTGACACACGGATGTCGGTGGCCATCAGGCTTTTCCAGGGGATGGCGAGGAAAGCCTTCTAAGGACCCGCGCATGGGAGGTTATGCTGTGGTAGTTTATTTGGGTGGAAATGGAAGCTGCCCTGGGTTTCCAATGTTCCCTCGCCCTCCATCCTGCCCTGGAAAAAGTCCAACCTGTCCTCAGCAAGGCCAAACAAAAGCCAGTGTCTGGAGTTTCTGCTTCCTATGAAAGCTCAGTCCGGAGCCCACGCAGCCAGTCGGCCACAGGCCTCAGTCGCCGCCAGACCCCCGTGGTCACATGCTCCTGGGCAAGGGGGTGCACCAACAAAGGGGGTAAGCGCGGGTCATAAGCAAGAAAGAGAGGAGGGGAGGGAGAGGGAGTTTCTGTGTTTCCCTGGGATTATATTAGTTTGGGTTTGGGATGGACCAGGTGCTTTTTCAAAATGACCAATCAACTTCCCAGGCTCTCCCGGGCTTTTTGACGGGCCCACCTCCCAACCATCCCTCCCTTCCTCAGGCTGGACTGACAGGCCTCCCTGGTCCAGCGCCTCCTCCTGTGCCATTTTGACTTCTACGGGCGTGTGCTTCCATCCCGGCTGCGCCCAGCCTTTCGGCCGCAGAGGGGGAAGGGAGGGGTGTAAACCCCTCGGTGGCACAACGCTGAGGTCCCTGGGGCGTGACGCTGTGCCTTCCTGGGGAAGCAAACAGACTGATGCCTCCCAGTTTATTAAGTTTGATGTCAATACCACTCGCCCCCTTTCTTATTAATAATTAGCTCACTCTCTGTGGTAACAAAGCTATTCTTCCCAACCAGAGCAGCCCAGTTGGAATGCTCCCATTCTAAAGAGTGGCCTTTTTCACCCTGTAGCTCCATCCTGTCACAGGTGAAACAAGGACTCCTTACGTACCTGGGTGATACCTCAATTATGTATCCAGCGGGTTTCCTCAAAGGACCTCGATACTGGGCCCCTGCCTCTTTTTTCTCATTCTCCTTGTGCCCCAACTACTGTAATTTGGGAACATTAAAGTAAATCAAAGATTGGTGTGAACATAACCATGTGCCTAAAAAATCTAATCAGTTTCCCCATGACATATATCTGGTAAAAACATTATTTAGTTATGGAACCAAAATATTTTGATCTTCTTTAGCAGCTAGGTAAATATACTGGTATACAGTAAACAGTATAGTACATATAATATACTACACTGTAGAGTGACTGTACACACACACATTTTTAATTGAAATGCTATTTCTGACCAACTATTTTGGAAATTTATCAACCAATAACAATGAAAGATGATGAAAAAAAGTATTCTATATTCCCTCGGTTTTCTAATGCGATTGCTTCCAAAGGTGAGCAGGTTTTCCCTGTCAAGTGGTTTCCCAAGTCATGTCCTTATTTAAAAATTAACCCATTAACTTCACTAGCCAAGTCCCCTGCCCCCGTGCAGGGTTCAGCTCCTAGACCTCGGAGGCAGGCCTCTCCAGAATCGTGCCAGAGAAGGAAAATGACTTTCAGTCCAGCACATGCAGATTAGTCCACTTTGGAGATCCTCTTCTTCCTTGATCTCCAGGACACTGCAGACTACTCTCAATCCGAGTCACTGAGAGTGGAGATGTATGAGGCTTTTTTTGGCTTTAAGAAAACCCATTCTATGTCACCAGTTTTATTTATACACATTCCTGCTCTCACTGGTTCTATTCTGAGCCTGAAAGGATGTAGTAATTCCATGTAGGTCTCAGGGGTGACAACATTTGAACCAGAGTTAACTAACTACGTGATCTGAAGGAGCACCTGCCATCAAATAGCAGCCATTTTGTTTTAGTGTGTGATTTGTAAGTCAGTTTGCACGCCCAGTTGTCTGGCCTCCATGCCTTTGCACACAGATTCCTTCCACCTTGAATGATCTTCCGCCATTTCTGATCATCAAAATGTCAAGCCTTCCTCAAAGTCACCTCCAAGGCATTTCCAGCCATCCAACCATGCCTTGCGCCCCGAGCCCACACTGTTACTTGCCTATGCGCACTTCTATAACGTCCCCTGTACTCCTCCCAGAGAACCGCCACCCTCTGTCTCCGTCCAGCTTCCTAGGTGAAAAGTCCACCCCCGTGCGAGCTCCCCGAGGCCCGGACGCGGCCCAGGGCAACCCGTGTCAGCCGCAGCTCCCAGCACGGCATCGAGCCTGAGGAGCAGCCCAATTCTTGTCGTTGGGAATTAAAATAACCAAGAAAAGAATATTTTAAAAGAGTGAGCAGAGAACATCTCAGTCCGTTCGGTTTTACATCGGCTGGAATTAGTCTTGGCTGCCTATGTGAACGTTATTTTCAAATGTAGATGGTTGGGCCTCTTGTTCTTCATTTTTTTCCTTATAACAGAATACATGGTCTCTTTCTTACCCTTACACTTGCTGGATTACATAGTTTATGTCTTAACAAATTTTTCCAATTTTGTGGACGCATCAGATGAGCCTTCTTTTGAGGCGTGTTTTGCAGAAAAAAAGTGCGGCAGATGTCTTTGGAGTTGCAGGAAAATTCTAAGAAGGATCACCAGGTGGCGCCAGAGCCACATAGCAAAGCCACCTAAAAGCGCCTCCAAGGAGTGGAGTGTTTGTCCTCAGGCAGGTAGGTTCGTGCTTCCTGCCTAGATGGTCCATCCAGGCTCGCCCTGCACAGCAGCTTGATCTTATCTAGTCCCCATCACGCCACACCTGCTAGATTTCCGCAGGCAGGCAGAGCGCTGCTTCTCCCCAGCTGCGCGAGCGCGAGCCGTCTCCCACCAGGATGAAACGAGAGTTTCAGGTGTGCTGGCCAAGAACCATTTATCGAAAGCCAGCTGGGTTCTACCTCTAGATTAAATCTAGCATTTTTCTGTTGGGAAAGAATTTAGAATTCTTCTACCTATCAGTATGCCCAGACCCTATTTAATAGGGAGAGATACCAAGGCTTGGCTATCTGACTAAAACCATTCAGAGTTAATAGCAGCAGCTATATTGAAGACCAGACTTTCCAGTTCCAATAGTGTCTCCTTAATACCCAGTATTGCTCCAGAGCAACTACAGTGTAAGCAGCGTGAGATCGGTGCTCATCCTCCAGGGCTCAGCATGGGCAAAAGCCTTTGCGGGTCCTCAAGAAATGTGCCAATGGACCGATAAGTGAACTGGCCCTATTTTCCTTTTATCCTGACATAAAGGGTAATTATTTGATCCAGAAATTCCAAAATTTTGTTTTCTTTGGGGTATTTTGAATAGTAAACTCAAACCCCTATTTTAGAGCAAATAACACGGAAATTCCCAAAATTTGAATAATAACCTCTTGGAACTTACATGGAAGGGTTTGTGTCCCTTAGCAAGATATGGACACCCTGAGTATCAAAAGTGTCACGAAAGTGTTTAATTTTTACAACAGTGAAATATATTAAGTAACGTGATAAAGCAAGTAAATGTGAAGATTCACCTACTTGCTGGCAAGCTGGGTGTCTAGTCTTTCTATGTGGCAAGCATCGCTCTAGTCTGGGGACATGGCAGGGATCAGAAAGACAGAACCCTCTGCCTTCACTACTTCTGCGCTGATGGGAGGAGACAGGCAACAAACAAGAAGCAAATAAAATAAGATAGCATGCCAGAGAGTAATAAGTGCTATGGAGAAGAAACAAAGGAGGGAAGGAATACAGGAAGCACTTGAAAGGGGTGGGCTTTCTATTCTGCAGAGCCTGGCAAGACCTCTGAGATGTCAAGTATCTTTGCACCAGGCATTGCAGGGAAAAGGAAGAGCACGAGCAAACCCTCCGAGCGAGCAGCTTCCTGGTGTGCTGGAAAAGGAAAGGAAGCCGGTGTTTGGGAGGGCGTGAGCCAAGGAGGAGGGGGCTAGCAGAGGAAGACAGAGATAATTGCATCCCTTTTTCTTTTTCGGCAAAAGCCAAGGCAGGGAGACCGCTTCAGTCTCAGCACCAGGTTCGACATTTATGAAGGAATTCATGGTTTTCCTTTTGCTCCCGTGGAAAGTACATAAACCATCCAGGTTACCAACCAAGCTCCAGGGAACAGGGCAAAACTGTCATCTGAGAACCGCTAAAGATTGATTAATATAGAAATAATTTCCATCTCAGACTGGAAATTCCACCTGTCTGACAACAAAGATTGATCACCCAAGCTAAGTTAATCACAACATATGAAAATGTTGAGGCGCTGATAATTAATTACTACCCAGATGAGATCCCCATGTCTGCTAAGGAGAGGTCGTCTTCCTTCCTTACACTAGATTCATACTCTCATTTTGCTGCTGGTTCCCCTCAGAATGTGCCACATGTCTTATGACTTCTTTGCCTTCCATTTTTAAGAGTATATATAATAAATAGGCATGTAAAGGAAATTATATCCTATGATAATGAAAGTCATTCTCCACTGACTATGAAGAACTGGTATTTATAAATAGATAGTTTTAAAATATATTATCTTTTTTCCACATTTTGTCTTCCTGACCTTCCCCCAAAATCCGGTGAATTAGATATTGTTATCATCATTATTATTGCTTCTATTTTACATGTAAGAAATAGTGATCAAAGTGTTTAAAAATTTTTTCAGTCCTCTTCTTCCCAGTGAAATTCCGGTTGTTGTTATTTGATTGACACCTTTGTGACCAGCTTGGCCTCACTCTTATAAAGCTAGCAGAGATCCGCGCCGGCCACAGAGTAACAAACGAAGTGTGTGTCGGACTGAACTGAATTGCTCTGCGGGGGACGTCCTCATCTCTGCTCTTGTTCCTCTCCACTCCCGTTCCTCCCTCAGAACGCAGCTGAGATGCCATTCATTCTGGAGCGGCTTCCTCGGAAGTACCTTCTACCTCAGTATAATTAGTACCTCCATGTTCTATGACACCTCTATACTTCGCACATACATTAGCTTAATTTATGTTTGTAATCAGAACGTCTGACTATCTGTAGTTCAACCGCTGTTCATTGAAAAAAGGTAACAATAAGAGGCGATCAGCATCACCCCACAGTGACATCTTACTCCATGGTGGAAACTACAAGGTTTCTTCTGTGATCAGGACCGAGACCAGGACGCCCACTCTTGCCACTTGTAGCCATCATATTACTGGAAGCACTAGCCAGGGCAATTAGGCAAGAAAAAGAAATAAAAGATATCCAAACTAGAAAGAAAGAACTAAAATTACCTCTATTTTTTGATGGCGTGATAGTACATATAGAAAATCCTAAAGCCTCCCCCAAAATATGTTGGAACTAATCAAAAAGTTCAGTAAAGTTGGAGGACACAAATCAATACACAAAAATCAGTGGCATTTCTATATAGTTAGAATGAACTATCAGAAAGAAATTAAGAAAACAGTCTTATTTAAAATTTCATAAAGTTACTTAACCAAGGAGATGAATAACATTGATGAAAGAAGTTGGAAATGACATAAGTAAATAAATAGAAAGATATTTCATGTTTATGCATTGTAAGAATTAATATTGTTAAAATGTCCATACCATCGAAAGTGATCTACAGGTTCAATACAATCCTTATCAAAATCCCAATAGCATTTGTCACAGAAATAGAAAAGCAATCCTAAAATTAGAGTGTGAAATCACAAAGGATCCCTTGAGAAAGAAGAGCAAAGCAGGAGCCATCACACCTCCTGGTTTCAAACTATATTACAAAGCTATAGTAATCAAAACAATATGGCACTGGCACAAAAACAGACACATAGTCCATGGAACAGAGCAGAGAGCCCATAAATAAACCCATGCATATATAGTGAGTTAATTTTTGACACAGGAACCAAGAATATACAGTGGGGAAAGGATAGTCTCTTTAATAAGTGGTGATGGAAATATTGGATGGCCACATGCCAAAGAGTAAAAATGGACCCTATACTAGATCATACACAAAAAGCCATTTAAAATGAACTGAAGACTTGCATGTAAGACATGAAACCATAAAACTTGTAAAAGAAAACATAGGATGTGAGCTCCTTGACATTGGCAAGTGTGTTTTGAAGTTAAGGAAGGGGATGGCTAGGGTGGTCGACAAATGTGGCAGGGAGGCAGAGGTACCCAGCATTGTGGGGACTGACTGACTCAAACTCTTGCAGAAGGCAGCAGCGCGCAAGTGCGAGAAACGGACCTGACCGCGGAGGGGGTGGGGGTAGGGGGCGGCGCTGCTGCAGAATCCTAGCCCCGCCCCTTATCCTGTGACCCTGAGCAACATCTCTGAGTCTGTTTCCGCATATATGTGATGCAAATATTCACCCTTGCTATATACATTCATTTTCTTAAGTGCTGGCCTTCATAACAATCCAGCAAAATAAGAATCATTATTGCTAATTCTACAAAGAAGGAGAGTTCTCTAACGTACACCGTGACTAGAGGTCCCGTAATTCAACCTCCTGTGTATGCCTTCGTGTTTATGCCCACAAACAGGATCAATCTGAGATCCCCAATGTTTCTTAAAGTGTTGTGCTTTGCTGAGTGGGAACCCAAACTTGACTGCTACCTCCCTGAGCCCCAGTCCCATCCTGGATGTGTGTTTTTACTTCTGTGAATGCCCTGGATTACATAGACACTCAGCGCCTAATTGACTAGTTGCACTGATGTGAAGCAGATCTATAACATAGCATAAATATAAGTGTAAGACTGTCTATAACTGTATAAGTATAATGTTCACTGTACAGTTTATAAAGACCCTCACCTGGTATGTTTGTTGAATGCATCAATGTTCTGGAGTTGGGAGCTACTTTCTCTATATGGGAGCCTGATCAAGCTCTTTTTCCACCTCCTTCAGAGGTTTCGTAGGAGCTTTAACGGTAACTGGCTGCAGAGTGTATGACAGTGCCCATACTGGAAAGAATGCCCCTCCAATGTTTTTCGAGTTCTCAGGATTGTCGTCATTGCTACCGTTAGTATCTTCTCCTCCTGACAGCCCTGTGCAGCTTGCAGGCAGCTGAGATCGCCCATTTTACAGAGGAAACTACGGGGCTCAGGAAGGATAGATAAATGGCTGGGTTTTCACAGATCTGCAACAAGAATGTATCTCTTTTATCTCCTGGCACACTGGTCTTTCCTTTGCCATTACCTCTCAGCATATCCATGTTAGAAAATGTTTCCAGTTGAGGCAAAGGTTGGCAGAAAGGAAAGTGAATGCGCTGAGTCATTTAGACAGATTGGAAAAATATTGTTGTTCCTTTTGCATGTTATGTTCTTGCCAGAAATCAAGTAGGTGGAGTTTTTGAAGAGTCATCAGTTAGATAAATAGGGCAGTTTCAAATAATCAATTTTAGAGCCATATCTTTATCAATATAAATGCAAAAACTTCATATTTAAAGTTTTAAGAAAAAAATCAGGCATGATGCTGAACTCATTGAGTTTGGCTCACTGCCAAATTCCTCTCATCAGAAATAATGTATCTAAAGAGTTTTAAATACTGTTATCCTATATCGTGAAGCATTAATTATTTGAGGTAAAGTTTTACATTGAACTCACCTTCTCAAAATCTTAGCAGCTAACTGAAACTCCAAATGTCCATTTCAGACCCCAATAGCCTCAGGAAAAGATTAAAATGTTAATGTAGCAATCGAGGGCTGATCTCACTAAGTGCACAATTTCAGCTGCTCAGAGGTCCTTCTCTTTAACCTTCGTCTACAGCTCACACCGGTCTTCATAAGAGAAATCACGTCCCACCAGCAATTTTCCAGCTTAATGAGATAAAAATCCTGATGATCAGTGCATGAAAGTAAAACCAAGAAAAACTAGTATCTGCTACTGATAAATATTTAACAGATGTGGTCCAAATCCCTCTGCCAGCTGGAGGAAGGAAAAACGTCCTATTTCACAGTTCGGATATAATTATTGGCCACATTTCTCCAAGCAAAGACAGTGACATTGGCTCCTTCCCCGGGCGAATTTTCTTCTGATCTTGGCAGTGGGATTTGCTTTTCTTTAACAGATTGCAGCAATAGACCCTTCACTTGACCCAGTTTATTCATTCAAAAGATACCTGAAGCTAAATCTGAGACATGGAAAGGGAAGAGGCTGGCGCGAGCTGTGTTTATATACCCATCAAAGGATTACAGCGCACACATAGATTCCCTTCATCACCGAAAGCACCTGCCCATGCGCCTACTGGGGACCAGATGGCTCTGGCCAACAATTGCTGGATCCAGGTAGCTCTGTCGGGAGTTAGAAGACCTTTTCCCCAGACCTTGGCAGTCACCTTTTTGGACTTCACAGACAGTCATCATTGTTCCAAGTATTATGCCCTTTTCACTCCTTAAACAGACTGTGTGCAAAGAATGTTCTAAACAGCACCAGGGAGACTCCTTCCAGTAACGACTGAGTCATCATTTGGATTCCCAAGCAGCTGTTGTATAATATGAGCAGGATGTTTTGACCATGTTCCTTGACCTGACCATTTTGACCCTGAGGATGTTTTGGTTCAAGAATGCGCTCCGGAGCTTAGGTGGGTAACACGCCATGACTGAATTCATTTCCTCTTTCTAGTCTTTGCCCTTGTCATCATTTTACTAACACTGTTAGCAGAATAAGTTGTTTTTTTAAAAAGAAAAAACAAAACACTAATCTGATCATGTCATTCCTCCACTTAAAAGCCATCAATCACTGACTTTCTATCACCAACAGAAAAAGCAACACCACATTCTGATCCCACTTGACCTGCCTTTTCTCATCTCTGACTCTCCTCCTTACACAATCGCCCCCTGGTCACCGAGCACATCCTGTGTGCATCAGACATCAATTTATGCTTTTTCCTTTGCCCAACCCACCCTCCACCCCTCAATTGTTTTCAGGTCTCATTCTTTTCGATACAAAGTGTCCTGCAAGCCCAGTGTCAGGGCTCGGCATCTGGGAAGCATTTCCCAACAACTCCAGGCCTCTAATCCCCCCGGCGTGACAAACGTACTCTGTCTCAATTATTACAGGCATTTATTTGCTTACCATTTCATGGATGCTGTTATTCATGAGTCCATGGCTACCTCACCAATCACGGAGAGGTGCGCCTCTGTTTTATGTAAGCTAGAGAACTCGCCAGGGGAAGGTGGTTGAAAACTGGATGTGTGATTGACCGCGAAAGCAAAAGGAAACTGTCAGCCTTTTTCCCCCCTCGTCACTGACTGTGTCAAAGCTGGGGAGCCCAGCACAGAGGACAGGGACACATGTCGGAGAAGGGCTTTCATCAGCCAGGAGTGGGCGCATTGCTCTACTCGCCAGCCAGAAGCTCCAAATCCTACGAAGGGAAACTTCTCAGAGTACCTGGCCCTGGGCCCTGGACACAGCCAGAGCTTGTGGGTGAGAAATAAGAAATCCTATGGAAAGAAAAGTCCTAGGGAAGAATACACAACTGAGGAAATAACTATTGCTTGTGGAATCTGCCTTTTAGGGGAACAAGTTGAATCAGCTATTAACTCAAAGTCAAAACATGCATATGATTTTATAAAAAGTTCTGTAAGTATTTTTATTGTAATCGATCATCAACAAATCTGTGCTCTAGGTAGTCACTTGTTTTACTGTTTATTCCATCAACAATTATTTATTGAGTACATTCGCTGTGCCTGAGGACACACGGGGAGGGTAATGCTATTCCGGCTCTTGAGGAACGCCTTGCAGACGTCTTGGAAATAGAACTAAAGCTCAGTGAGGTCAAGCGGCTGGCCGCTGACCACACTGGCTGGCCTGAGGCCAGTCAAGGTCCTTGATTCCCATCACAGCGCACTTTCCCCGCTTCATCCTGAACCCTCGCCGCCATGCACGGAGGGTTGCTCCTACCGCGTTTCTTAAATTTTATCTGGTTGGCTGGGAAGCTTAGGCTGGAGATACCATGTGAGGGACGGTGCCCCATTTTCTCTGTGACTTGGAGGAGACAAGGACAGCGGCCTGTCTGAGCCGGGTAGAAACCCTTCAGTCAAAGCAGCTTCCCAGAGACAGTTCCCAGTCGCAGAGAGTCGCTGGAATTTCTCCCCCAGTGTACATTTCCAATGCTTCTTTCCGCTGGCACTGGTGCGCAGCGAGACCTCAGAGTTTCCCTGGGCGGTGGGCCAATTTGATTACCTCTTTTTTCCATGCTTGGAAGCTGCTCTGGAATCATCCTTTTAACCTCTGCAAAGCCAGGAAAATTTGACAGCAAAAGCAATAGTAGTACTTGAGAACATTTTCCCCCTTGTAGATTTGGAGTCTGTGTCACACATTTAGAAAGAAGAACACAAACTGTGTGACTTTCAGTAGGTGTTTTGCCTGTCAGCCCGGAGCTCGGGGACGCTCCTCGCCGACACCCGCCGGGAACCTGAGAACCCCCGGGAAGCCAGCCTCCGCCCGGCGCCCGCACCTCAGCTGCACGCTGTGGCTCAGCCTTCTGCCCCTCACCCCTGTGGTTGGGTCTCTACTATCTTTCAGAATCTCTCTGACTTTTTAAATTGGTTTTTCTGTCTCCTCCCAGCCACTGCGGACTGCCCTTGAGAGGATGGTCAACATGGTTTCAATTTCTTTGGGGGCCTTGAGACCGGTCTTCGAGCGCCCTTGGCCCCACCCTCTGCAGACTTTCCACGAGCTTCCCCAGCACCAGGCTCAGGCCGGGCCCCAAAGCCACCGGCTAAGTCAGCTCAGCGGGTCCCAGGAGAGTTTGACAGGCACACGGGAGAAAGATCAGCTGTCAGACTAATGGGTGTCCCAGAAAGATCTATTTTCCTTTGATACACTAAGCATTTTATGTATATTTTTATAGACATGGTAGCATTTGCCTAGGCATTCACAAACATCTCTTATCCCTGAACCCATCGCGGACAGTGCTCCCCGTCCCTCCTTACACTTACCAATGGCCATGTGTGACTTCTTTCCCATGAAAATGTAGACGAATGTGGCAAATACCATCTCTAGGCCTGCACTGGAAGGCTTTCTACAAGCAGTTCCCTATTGCCTTCCTTTGTCTGTTGGTGCACAGAGCTCTAGCATCCTAGAGGCTGGTAGAAAAACTAATCAGGTCCCTGAACTATCATTGGAAAGCTACCACTGAATACCTTTTGGGCTCGGGATGATTGAAAAATTAGCACTTATGATGTTGAGCTACTGAAATGAGGGGTTTATTTGTGTCAAAAGCGTCTGCTATCCCTAACTCTGATAGAAATCAAGATCTTGGTGCCGTATTAGTGGTTGGTTTGGGGTGGCAAGGAGAGAGAGAATTCAGGCCAGAGAGTAAAGGACGTTGCTTTTCTGTGGCAAAATATTTGGTAAATACTGCCTTCACTTGTAGAAGGCAGCCTTGGTGCCTGCAGCTCTAGAGGAAGTAGATGGAAAAAGTCAGAATAACTGGATAGCAGATTTTATTGAACTGAGTCAGCACAGTGTTACAGGAAAGAGAGGAGTTCAGGCAAAAATAGACTCATTTTCAAACGGATGTTCATGGCAATTGAGAAAATTCAAAGATATGTGGTCTACAATGTTGGAAAAGCAACCTGGGGCCAGATCCCAAACAGTAATGCGTAAGCTTGAAAGAGACTTTCTGTGACTAGAGCCCAGTGAGTATCCTCAGCTGAACTAAATGGCTAAAAGCCGAGGCCACGCTTCAGGAATGGGGCGGCCTCCCCAAGAGCCAGTTCACGTGGCTCAAGGCAATCACTGTCAAGTTGAGAAGAAGAACAAAAAGAAGTCAAAAACACACATGTACGCACAAAATAGTTATATCCAAGAGAGGGCTTTGACTGTGGTTATAGGGATATAGGGTCATGGAACTACTTAGGAAAAAAAAAATTGATCAGAAGTCTACACAGTTTCTGACATAAATGAAGTTTCAAAGAATTCACAGCTGGAGACTGGAAAAGCCCTTAGCCGTCCAAGCTTTAAATAAACCCTGGGCTTCAAACCTGCACAGGCAGGGAAGAGGCTCTGAGAGCCGACAAACCTGGAAGGAGAGCACTCCCCGCTCTACACACTTCAGCCATGAGCAGGGAGGAGAACAAACTAGGAAGAATCTCCCAGGAGAGCCAGCAGCCACACCTGATTTTTGATTTTGAAAAATAGGAACTTCCTGTTCTGTGAGGACAGAGGACCCTTTATTCGGCGAGAATCACAGTTGCTGAGAATCAGGCCTCTCTCGCCCTTACCCTTTCCAATAAGGGGACCCATATGATGTTTGTGCCCTGCCTCTTCTCCACCAGGGTGTGTGTGTGTTGAGGAGGTGGGGGGGGGGTGTTGAAGTGGATACAGGGAGTTTTGCCTTCTTTAGGTGCTAGGTCTCTAGACAACAAGGAGCTGCACCCAGATCTGATGGGTAGATGGGTGCTCCCCGAGAAATCCCGGACCATCTGGGTGCAGGGACTGGATATGGCTTTAGATTATCTTAGGAGGAGATTGAATTTGTTTCTGGTAGAAGAAAAAAGATGAATCTGATCATTGGTGAAAAATTTCTCTTCCTCCTTGGCTATTGAGTTACTAAACCACATTTCCCAGCCTTCCTGGCACATGTTACATGGTTGATTAAATTCTAGGCAATGTTATCACCTCTAAAGGTAAACTAATCTCTCCATTTCCCATAACCCTGTGGCAATATGTTCATGCCTGGGTCTACCTGTTTCTCTCTCTTCACTAAACTGTTAGTGTGATAAATTCTAAGGGGGTGGAAATAAGGGTGCGCATAGCAGGGGTACCCATCGCAGACTTCGGAGGCCAGATGAAGCATTAAGAATATTTATGTCTAAATTAACAAAGGAAGGAAGAAACGTTAGCTGAGCATCAGGGAATTACTGCAGCATTCAATATCAGATTTCCTCATTTTATCTTATTAGACAGTCTATAATTTATATTGGCATGTTATTTCTACTGAGATCAACGATATTTCCCTTTTTATTCATATCATTGACAAATTAGAGTGGGTTGTATTTATTTATCTTAACTGAGTTTTTAATCCAGTGTCCAGCCATCCATCTGATTTTTCATTTCCTAGGCTTCTTAATCACAACATCGTCATCTTAATTCTATGCAAACGTGTGCGTTGTTGCCACGCAGACTCTTTAACATCTTAATCCACTTTTTTACATGTGTCACTTCACCTTTTTTCAAAATCTTAGCTAGTCAAACACCTTCTGTTTCAATGAATACATTTATAAACACAGATTTTTTTTAAATAATCCAGGCGCTGGAAAATGAAGTTCATTTTCAGTGATGTAGATCTATTGTAAAATGTGATTCTCTTGGTAATTTTCAGGAGGCCATACTTACGTAATTGCATCTTCATTTTTCTGGAGGTCTTGCTGTTGTCTGAACAAGTGATTAATGGCAGCTCTAAAATAGACTGCAAATAAAAATATTATCATGCTGGAATTGAGTTTTATTGGTCACTGTCCAAAGAGATAATTGTATTCTGCTGGATCAAATCTCATATTCTAAATGTCATTTCCTGTAAAAGCTAATTTCTCTGCTTGCTTTGGGGCACTGGGTCTTTCCACTTTAAATAGTATAGAAACACTATGACTTTAGGGGGATTCTCCTGGTGGGAAGGCAGTTCCTGTTTTTAAGAGTCGGAGAAATAAATGGTAGCTCTGACCACATGGAGGGGAACAGCGCCAGGTAAGAGGACACAGACGACAAACTATATTGCGTGCTTATGTAGGGAGGTGTTTTCAGTTTATGTTACCCTCGTTTCACAGAACGCACACATTCTGTGAGGCATTCTATGACCTTAGGTTATCACACTGATATTCGCTCAAGCTCAGACGCTTTATAAATAGAAATCTGTCACTCAGGAGTGATAGTCATACTCTCCCTCCCACCGATCCTTAGAGCCTTGAGACAGAACATCCATGTAAACCAATTCGGAAATTTTTCAAAACTCAAACAGATCATTTCTAGCAGAGCTTGAATTTGCAACAAGCCCTTTTTTACCCTCCCTGAAACAATCAATTCTTTCCAGGGCGGCTTGTTGCTGTTGTACACATTCTCACAAACATGCTCAAGTGATGAGCATATCAGAGCAATACCAAAGTCTATCATGGTAGCAGTTTTTCCTTATGTATTCTTTTTATTATTCCTAATTACAAGCAAAATACATGAGTGGTATATTAGTTCTCTATTGCTAAAAAAAAAAAAAGTCTTCAAAATTAGTGGCTTAAAACAATACTCATTTATTTTCTCGTAGGTTCTACAGGTCAGGGGTCTGGGCGGGACTCAGCCGGTCCTCTGTTTCGTGACCTGCTCACAAGGCTGCACTCAAGGGTCATGGTCATTTCAAGGCTCATCAGGGGCAGGATCTGCTTCTGAGCCCCCTCAGCGGGTGTCAGGATTCAGCGTCTTTAGGGCTCTGAGCTGGCGGGCCTCAGCTCCGGGCTGGCTGGTGGGCAACCATGACCACAGTACCTGGCCAGGTGCCCCTCTCCTTCAGAGTTGTCATGTGCGAAGAGCCAGGGTGGGACCTCACGATCTTTTCTCACTTGACCACGGTGCCTTGCGCCACCACTTTGCCTTACGCTCTCCACTCTCAGCAAGCTAGCGTGCTCAGCCCACGTTCAAGGGGAGGTGAGTGCACGTGAGTGTGAACAGTAGGGGGTGGCCATCACGGGGAGCCATTCCAGAGCCCGCCCACCATAAATGTGCTCATGTTGTATTGCTTTTTTTAAACTCAAGTCTCATAAACTCAAGAGTCCTTTGGTTGATGAATGCATGTGGGGTCTGGGAGGACTTGTCTATTCTTTCTTTCAAGAGCACGTACAATTTGGCAGATTTTGGGCTAGATGCTCAGAAGACAGGATTGAACATCTTACGGTTGGGTCTCGTTTCTGCTGGTGGCAGGAGAGAGATGTATGAGCAGGTTTGTGAAGAGGGTTGCAATGCAGTGGGAGACAGCAGCTTTCTGTGCCCATGTCTCCTCTGTGCAGGGATTTCTTTCTCAAAGTATGTGGCCTGCTCTGAGGCTGCCAGTAATGGTGTTTGACACTTGAAATTTGTTTTATTCCATCTTTACTTCCTCCTAGTGAAATGGGAGCAAATACATGTAATTACAAACCTCTAACACACGTTGGGCAGTAGCACAAGAAAAGCATGCATGGCCCCATGCATGCTGGAGGTGGGAAGGAAAGGTATGCTCAGGGAGAGGCGGTCAGACCGGAGTCTTGAAGGTCACCATCCCGGTCAGAGAGCTGGTGTATACATTTGGCTGTAGCATGTAGCAAGTTTAGGAATACAGAAAAAGGTACAGGCCTACAGGCTGCATGCATCATTATTTTAACACTACATTTGTCACAGTTCACTTGAAGAAAATAGAACTCACACCACGTCAGGGAAAACGGGATATCATCAAGGATCTCGCAGAGTTCCTAGAAGGACTCATGAAGCTGGCTGTACGCTGAGGCTTCCTAGACAGCTTCTCTCAGGAAGAAAAGACACGTCCTTTACCTTCCTCTCTGGAGATGTCACATGTTACCGAAACAAAAATATCTACTAGTCTTACATCTGTAACCAGGGTTGAATGAAAGTACTTCCCCATCTGCCAGAAGGAGATTGGAATAGTGGGAGCCATTTCTCAGTCTCAGTCACATTTTCATTTTGAACGTTTGGCTGAAAGGGCCTGTGGGGCACCTTTGAGGATGTGCTCAGCAAGCATTGGACACACAGGTCTGAAGTTCAAGGGCACCATCCAACAGAGAGAACCGGTGGTGGCTCAAATTGCAAATCCATCACCGAAAAAGAGTGTAGAACTGAAAAAGACTCCTAATAATGCACTACAGCACCATATATTCATTTTAGAAAGAGCCAAGACATTAGAAATGCTAAGTTGCCAAGAACCAATTAGAACATCTCTTTCGACTTTTGGCCAATATTTGATTTCTCTAAGCTTCCTGACTAAATTGATGAATAATTACATTGAACTTCCTATCTCCTAAAACCACCATCCCATTATCAGACAACTCTGTGGAACTGTGTTAGATTCACCCAGAATCACTCTCCCCATAACTCCCAGCCCCTCAGTCCCCTCCTGTGCTCTGGGGCCTCACAGAGCCTGTCTGTGCCCTGTTTCATTCAAACACCCATCAAAATTTGTAGGAAATTTATGAGCCTCCTCTTTGGATCACCAGCCATAAGTTACTCTGAGTTCTTGGCAAAAAAAAAAAAAAAAAAAAACCACAAAAAACAAACAAACAAACAAACTGTCTGTAAACAGATGGGGAGATTCTTAGAGGACTCTGTTTTCCCAGTATTCTGTGGGCCCCATGCTTTGAAGAGATTCGTGAAGCCTGACTATCACCACCGGCAGCCCTGGCTTCCCCTGCCCCCAAAGCACTGCCGCCATCCAAGTCTTCTAAGGGACTCCCTCTCTCCCTCCCTCCCTCTGAGGTGGCCAGCCAGGTTCCACCTCTGCTCATCCTGGTGGCTCAGTCATGCCACAGATTTGTCTACTGGGGGTGTCCAATCTTTTGGCGTCTCTGGGCCGCACTGGAAGAAGAGTTGTCTTGTGCCATACATTAAATACACAAACACTGATGAAAACTGATGAGCAAAAAAAGGTTTTAGGTAAATTTATGATTTTTCATTGGGCTGCATTCATAGCCATCCTAGGCCATAAGCAGCCCGTGGGCTACAGGTTGGACACCCCTACACCTTCCCTCCATGACCCTCCAAAAATAATTATTGGTCACTTTCTCACTTCAACTTTCTCATCTGAAGTGTTTCCGTCCCCCAACAATAGCAGCCAACCTAGAGGAAAGTTGATGCCTTTAAGTGAGTGACCTCAAGGTGAGGCCAGTGCAATGGACGAGGTCTTAGGATTCCAGGTGAAGATGATTTTGGATTTTAAAAGATGATGCGCAGAGACCAGGCAAAACTAAGTGCCTGGTGCTAACATGGGCACAGCAAGAAACGGAAGCTGGAAAGGCCTAGAAAACAGACTGATTTTAGATCACATTTCTTTAAAAAGATTGTTTGCAAAGTCAATTCTGTAGCATAGGAACACTAATGATTTTTCACTTATGTAGTATAGGCACTGTGCTGAGCTTTTATTTACTGGTCTTATGTAATAACTAACGGGTTGCCATTATTCTCTTTATCATAGACCATCGAACTACAGCTCAGAGATGTTAGACAGCGTGTGCCTGCATTCATGCATTCATTCATGCATGCATTCATTCACTCACTCACTCATTCAAACAGTGTTAAGATAGCAGCGAAGAAGCACAGCAGGGTGCAAAACGAGTCCTTTTTAGTCTTTCTTGTTGCTCAGTGGATTAATATGACCAGGCTAAGGTCCAACAAGGATTCTTAGGATGCTCTAACCTTGTGTTTTGTTTTGCTTTATTTTCTCCTGCTCAGAAAATAGCTTCCCTTTGTACTGCATTTAAAAATCCCTATCAAAACATCTCTCTCAGATCCCGGCATAACTGGCAGGTTGTGATTCTCCGTTTATCTTCCTCCCTATATTCAGCTCACACGGGCTTCTGGGCTTTAGTGTCAGGCAGGAGGCTCAGAAAGGATGGAGCTGTTTTCAGCAATTTCTGAGATAAACAACATCCCTCATATCAGGAGTGGGAGGGTGTTGGGATTTAGTAAGTGCCAGGTGATTAATCTGTGGAGACAATTAGGATGTGGTTGAGGAAATTGGGGTTGCATTCTTACTCTTATTGGCTGCTAGTTTATTGACTTAAAGAATATTATTATTCAAAGAGATCTGGAGCCCAAAAACCTGGACCAGCTTCCTGTCAATGTTTTTCATTTTACAGATGAAAGAACTGAGACCTAGAACAATGGAAAGATGAAGTGACTTTTCCAAAGTCAGAGAGCAAATAAACAAAAGAAAAAAATGCACCAGAACTCAGAACTCTAAAATCTAACCTTCAAATTCATTGCTCCAGCCCAGTTAGACCCTTCTTTCCTTTCCAAGATACGGCATCCTTCAAGGCGGTGTGTTACCCACAGGCAAACATCAGATCAAATGGCCAGAATCTGGTTTGTGGCGGCCAGTAAGCGGCGGTCTAGGAGGAGGCTGCAATACTTACTCATTTTCCTCTACCCCATGCTTCCATCATCCTATTTCTGCTGACCAAACAGGACATTAGACCCCTTGGAAAATTTTTTACAAATGCATATTGTATCCATGTGCGCAGTGCAAACCCTGTTTCAAATATCTATATATATTGGCCAGCTCGCCTTTCCTTTCAGGAAGTTGGAAACAGATGTCTCAGCTAAGCTAATAACTGTGCTTCTGTATTTGTGTGTGGAATTCAAAGAACTTCCATCCAGTGGATTAAAGTCAAACTCATAGGGTTGGCCTGATGAAATGAGAGAATAATGTGTTTAATAACTATAATATTTTTTGCCATTGGAAGATATCCTTCATGTACTTCAAAAGGTGTGTGAAGAGCGATGGACAATATGCACACGGACCAGAATTTTACTGGGCCCAATTACCGTAACAAATATCTCCTGCTCTGTGCCATGAGCAATCGTCTCATATTGCTTTCTAATCCCTTACATGCGGCCGATGTCTTGTCCACATGCCAATTCTTCTTAAGGACCAGTAAACCATGGTTTATGCTTCATTTTTTTATGGTATATTTCCTGGACGCTATCATAGTGAAGCATTTGTTGAGGAAAAGTGCACTAAATATCTTTTTGAGTATTGGTTGTCTATCATAGTCTAGGCTCTTAGGAAGTAAAAATAAGTAAGAAATGGTGTCTGTCTTCAAGGAGCTCATATTTTCATGGAAGATAGAAACCCAGACTCAACCTACTGCATACAATTTTAGAAATGCGTGCGGTACCACCTGGTGTGCTCAGAGCTAGCTTCCTGTCTTCTCCCTCTTTGACCCCAGTGAGGGGGGCAGGCAGGGGCCAGCTTGACTGATGAAACCCAGGACCACAGATTCCGTAACCTATCTACCCAGCGTCCCGCAGCAAGTTGCGGGGCATGTAACCCAGGTCTTCTGATTTCTTGTCCTGTGCCTGCCAACCCCGGTCATGAGCCTCTGCAGAGGGAACCATGCTGGAGAGCTAGGTGTGCGCTGGACCCGAGGGCCCAGGGCATCGATAGAGGAGAAGGGGCATATAGCTTGGGAAACCTGCTCTACCTTCACGTTCATTATATTCTCACCTTCTCATCAGTGACACAGGAAGATCTGTGAAGAATATCTGCTAGTTTCCAACGTCTACACCCTAACAATGAACAACCGCTCCCTCCCTGGAGCCTTTGCTCAGCTTTCCTGCTCATTAGGTTTGCTTTTCATAATTTTTTTTAAAACAAATTTGCCTGTAACATGTTTTCATCGCATAAAAATCTGTTGGAAGTCATTAAAATGGCTCTTCGCTTTTCATCTAGCAATTTTATTGGCCTCTGTTTTATTATTTTTTTAATTTTTAAAAATATTTTATTTACTTATTTTTAGAGAGAAGGGAAAGGATGGAGAGAGGGAGAGAAACATTAAAGTGTAGTTGCCTCTCATGCGCCCCTCACTTGAGACCTGACCCACAACCCAGGCATGTGCCCCAACTGGGAATCGAACCAGTGACCCTCTGGTTCGCAGGCCAGCGCTCAATCCAGTGAGCCACACCATCCAGAGTGACTGCTATGTTTTAATCTAGCACAGACACTTGGTTTGTGTTCTCATCTCTTGACCTAACCTCTAACTTGATCTGAAATAAACTAATTAATCAGCCTGGCGGTCACTGTTCATTGGTCAAGTGGGATGACCCCTTGCTCTGGACGCTGGAAACTGCTTTTGTTTCAGTTGTTCAAATTTAAGCTTAGTCCTCTCTGTCTTTAATATGTAAAAGGGGCTGTTCACTTATTCATTCTTTTATTCAGAATACAAGCATTTATTGAGCTCCTCCCTTTCCATCGGACTTCACATGAGAGGTGAGAGACGTAAGTAGTAGCAGAACTCAGTCTCTGCCCAGGTAGAGGCAGAATTAGTGTACAGAGTGAGTGACGAGGGCTTTAACATAGGTACACAGACTATGCTCTTGGGGCCCAGAGAAGGGAGCGAGAAAGAGACCTGGAAAACCAGAACTCCAGGGCAGATGGAGGGTGATCTTACGTGTGGAAGTATAACAGATGAGTCAGATGGACGGGGTCAGGGTGGTGACTCTTGCAGGACAAGGAGGTCAGGACACACACAGGCACGGAAACACCGAAGTGTCGGGAGTATTCAGAACCGGACGTTAGTGTGGTCCCGCTGATAGGAAGGAGGTGTCGCGCCAAGCAGAGTGAGAAGGGCCCGGAGAGAAGGCTAAGGGTAGATCAGAGTTTGAAAGGAGTCTGATCAGGTGGACCTTTATCCTAAAGCCAAAGAAAGGATCTCGTTTTGAGGTCCATGTGCTGATGTTCGTAACGCCCCTACAATGTCATATATTTTGTCTATATAGGTACAATTTGGCAGGGGGGACCTTAGTACAAAACTATGATGAGCTTTTCAAAGACATTTTTGAACCCATTTTCGTAGACAACAGAGTATCCTTGTGGATTGTTAGGATGAGGAGGAAATGCTCACATCAATGCTTCAGAAATTCTTCCCATGCAGGGAAACATCGGCCCCCATGGAACTGGTACAAATAAATGCAATTGCTGTTTCTGTGGTGTGCAGAAAAATACTCTTTGTAATCTGCTAGAAGAATTTAAAGATCTTTGACCAGATATGCAAATTTCTTATGGAATTTTGGCCACTTCTCTGTTTCTTCAAAAATGGGTAATCTGGGAAGTCTGGGAAAGGTATTCTTGGAAAACAAAGCACTCTGTTTGAAAAGACTGGCCAACTCTTGCTTATAGGCAGCATGGCATTTAGGGAAAAGGTTTGTCGCAAGTGCTTGGGGTCTGCGGGCCATGCCCCTGAATGAATCAGGGAAAGGCTTACACACCCAGTGGCACTGACCTCTGCATTTCCATATTCATAGCTTCTCCGGGATTTTTAAACAAATGCCCATATTTTATATCAAGGGCAAAAATGCCAAGTCCAGAAGCCCACTTGGGAACTTACTCAAGGGTTTTAAACAGGACTTGAATGTGAACTTCTTCTTCCACAGTGCATTAATTTGCAAATTATCCAGAGTTTAGGAAAATATGATGCACATTTGCAATAATTAAAGCTTTCATCAAGAAATAAAAACTATATATTTTAAATGAATGAATGAAGCAAAGTATTTATCAGAGGACCTGGTATGTAAGATCTGACTTGGGGAATAAGTGATATCTATGTATTTTTTCAAATGATGCATTTAATGCAAAGAATGAGGAGGAAGAGAATATGACAGGGTAACCTCTGGATTAGAAAGACACACGCCAGAGCCCGAGTCATGATCTACATTAGTTGAGTGAACTTGAGGTCTACGGGTTTATTATTGGATGTTGTACGTTAAATGGTGGGTAAATGAATAGACAAGTTGGAGTAAGGGAGGCGAGAGACAAAGGAACCTAATTCCGGCTCAGCGTAAGTGCTTCCCTAGCTACGATCCCTGGAAACCTCGCAACAAACCCATAAGACTATTACATTTAACCTCCCTTTAGAGATTAAAAAAAAAAGGATAAAGGTCTAGACTTGATAAATGATGTGCCTAAGTGAGTGGTGAAGCTGATATTCTGTGTATTCTTTTGCTGATGCCAGTTCCTAGAACAAATATCCCCAAGTTTAAAAGACATCCCAGGGAACGTTCCCTCCTGGACCGTCAGATATGGGAGTCTCTGGCGGTCAAAGAGTCTCCCCTTCTCTGTCCTGAGATTTCATTCTTTCCCATTTGCAGCTGATCTACGCACCCCCCCCAATCTGTGGAGCCCCCTGTTTGCAGCCAGGGGAGGGGACGGTGAACAAACCTTCCCATCTTACAATATGCCAATTCTGAAAGCCGGTCACATAGTCTGTGGGGGAGGCAAGGTGGGTTTGCACACGGAGTTCTGGGCTGGGCATCCACCCTCCAGAAACAGTTGTATAGTAGAGAAAGGCAGCTCAAACTTCTCCTAGACCATTCGCTGCCTCTGTCAGAATCCCAGCTGGTCTACTCACACTGTGTGCTTCTCAATCCTCGCAGACCCACCTGTCCCTGTTCTGGGACAAATAGTGGAAGGCTTTCTGTATCATATGGAAATAAATGCATAAACTACATAACCTCCCCACACACCAATTTTCAAAAAGTAAATAGATTTTTTTCATGTAACATAACAGAGAAATAAAAGGCACTTAAAATAAGGTAATGGATGTTTCAAGACAACAGTGCTGAGAAACCACTACCCTAAAAGGCATAATGTATTAGCTTCTTGTCCATATGTGCAATCACTGGGTACATGATAGCTACCAACACAAACCAACTTCTGTGTTTGTATTAGACACTGCCATTTTATTAACAGAAATGTGTTGGTTACATAATTTTCCAATATAGTGAACAAGTCTTAGGAAACTTCCAAAGAAAAGAATTTATAACTTCCCTCAGTATATACAAAAAGTGTATTCATATATTGCATATTACTGTCATGGAGAAAACTTCATATCTATAAGTAAATTGAGTTTTATGCTCAGATAACTATAAGTAGGTTTTTGGAATTTTTTTTCCCCTACATGAATATCCTGGTATTCAAGAGCCAGTCACTGTCCAGGACAGTCCCTCACTTTGCAGGACATCTAGGGACCCTGCTAGACCCACCAAATTCAAGTAATGCTCCCCCAGTTATTGTGACAAACCCACCACCCAAAATGTATGAAATGCCGCCAAGACACTGATACCTCCCTATTAAAAACCAGTCCAATAAGTCATAGTGCCTTCTTAAGTATACATCTTGAAATTAACTCTTTAAATTTTAGAATAGTTTTAAAATTGCAGAAAAATAAGAAAAAAAGGTACACAAAGGTCCCATATACCCAGTTTTCTGTTACTAACACCATGTGGTCCACTTGTCATAATTACAAACAAAACTGTTATTTTGTCATTCACTTACGTCCAAGCGTATTCAGTTTTCCTTAGTTTTTAGCCTAAAGTTTGTGCTTTAAGAGTCGCATCTAAGATTCCGCGTTATACATCGTTGTCATGCCTGCGCGGTCTCCTCTTGGCTGCCACAGTTTCTCAGGCTTGCCGTACTTGCGATCATCTTGACAGCTGTGAGAAGCACTGGTGAGGTATTTTGTAAAACATCCCTCCATTAGGACTTGTCTGATGTTTTTTCTTCTTATCAGACCGGAGTTATGGAATTTGGGGAGGAAAGCTATAAAATCAAGTCTCGTTTTCTTTGCATCATGTCCAGGACACATTCTATCAACATGGCGGGCCACTGTTGATGTTGACCTAGACCGTCCCGCTGAGGTGGGGTTGCTCAGGTTTTCCCCTTCGAGTCGCTCTTCCTTTGCTTCCGTGCTGCGCTCTTTGCAAGGACGTCACGCTGGGCAGTCAGGCGCAAGGAGCAGGGAGTGACGCTGGGCCTCTTGGGGGGCAGAGCATGCACCTACTGTCTAGAATGGTTCTTCCGGGGAAGTTTGGCCCTTCTTCATGATTTGTTAATTTTGTTCATTTATATTTGTTTATATGGCTATTATAGCCATGACTACATACTGATATAAATAAATTTCAATAATTAAATTATAAATACTAAATTAAATATAAAGAAAGTTAAAAACAAATTAAAAATCAAGGAGGAGGTGTAGCATCCAATATTACTTTAGTTAACTTGTTCCTCAGAGTGTTCCGGCTTTGGTCGTTGTGCCCTTTTAGCTGGTTCTTCCCTCTCTTTGAAAGACTCCCAACGTTGTGGATTGAGTTGTGTTTCTCCCTCTCCCTCCCTTCTTCTCCTTCTCCTCCTCCTCTTTTTCTTCTTCCTCCTCCTCCTCCTCCTCAGCACCTCCTTCCTTGAGGACCCTACAGATTGCTCCAGGCTCATTCAGTTGCTACCTGTGTATGATAATTGTGTTCATAATTGCTAACCTATACCCCCAAGGGAGGCAATGTTATCAACTAGAATACAGTGCTTTTGTACACTTTCCTCTGTCCTTTGCCTTACAAGCATCACTCATTTCCAAAGTGCTAGGTCCCCAACTTAACCCCAACCCTTTCAGTAAAGTTATTTATATATTTTTAATACAGTTAGGTTATTTTGTCAAAGTTCACATTCCATTTCTGGATCCCTCATTCTCCTCAATATATTTAAATTTCTGTTCATTAAAGTTCACTCTCCAAGGTATCAATTTCAGTCGGTTGGGACAAGTGTCGTCATTTCCACCACTGACACGTCATGCAGAATAGTTTCACCAGCCTAAGAAATTCTGCTGAGCTTCACCTCTCAGCCCTTGGAAACCTTTGGTCTCCCTGCTGTCTCTACGGTTTTCCTCTTCCAGAATGTCATGTGAATGGAATAAGACATTAAACAGGCTTTAAAGATTGAGTTCTTTATTTAGCAGTGTGCATTTAAGCCTCATTTATGTCTTTGTGGGGCTTGATAGTTTATTCCTTTTTATAGCTGAATAGTAGTCTATGTGGATGAATCACTCCTTATTTATCCATTCTCCCATTGAAGGACATCTTGGTCATTTTTAGTTTTTTTATGATTATCAATAAAACTGCTATAAACATTCATGTTTGGGTTTTTGTGTCAATGTAAGTTTTCAAATCAGTCTGGTACATAGTTAGGAGAACAGTTGTGTTATTGTATGGTAAGACTATGTTCAGTGTTAGTAAGTCTATGACAGACTGTCTTCCAAAGTGACTGTGTCACTTTGCATTGAATGAGTTATACAATCATGAGAGTACCCTCTATTCAGCCTTTCTCAGTTGAGACATTAATGGCAATGGAGTGGGCCAAGTCTTTGTTTTTCAAGACATCCTGCACGTTGTAAGAGGCGTAGCTCTCGATGCTAGAAGCCGGTTAATGTCGCCAGTCATTGCTACAGTGAAAAGCACCTCATGCTATAGTCAGGTCCTTGAGCAGAGGGGAAATGTACCAGCCCAGGCTCAAAATTACTGCTTTCCATGAAAAGCCTATAACAAGCTTTAAAGGCTCATGTCACAATAAAATGCAGAGAGGATACAAAGTTATCTCACCAATGTAAAAATGTGGGTGAAATGTGTTAAAAGCTAGAAAGACATGTACCGACATGTGAAGGATAATTGTTTCTAGCTGGAATTATAAGTCATTTTTATCTTTATTTGCCCTCTTTTTAATCTTTTTTGTAGTCGGTAGTATTCTTCTAAGATAAAAACATCAATATTTATTCGAAAGTATTCCAATAATGAAATAATAAGTGTATTATATTGGGTAAATTGTGAATGGCTTTCTCAATGAGAGATACACTTATATTCCTTAGATACATTTCCATTCTTTCCTGAATCCAGGCCACTGTGCTTCTCACAAAGTCGCTTTGATTGGAAATGGTGACAAGACAAAAAGGAGAGATCAGGAAAATGCCAGAAAACCACCAGAAGGGTTTTTCTCCCCTATGTCCTGTGTGTGGATGTTTCCAAATGGGTAACAGACTGGCTGCACCGGTCCCCCCATTGTTTTAGGGTCTCCAGTGACCATTTACAACAGCAGAGTTTTCTCTTGAAGGTAGAAATTTTTCATATCATATTTCAGAGAGAGAAAAAAGAGCAAAGCTAACGATATTGAGCAGAGAAGGTTCTTTAAAAACTGTTTTCACATTTTCTTATAAGACAGGCAATTTTAGCAGAAGACATTTGCCTGGCAACCGTTACCAGCGGATTCTGCGTGTTAAGGGAGATTTTATAGAATCTTGTAGCTTGGCTATTTTCCACTCCCTGATGAAAACTAGTTGGATACATTTACAAGGGCAGAATGATGTCTTTAGGGACTGCTGAGAACATTTCAGCTGAGTTTGGAAAAAGAACAGACTTTTGTGCCAGGCAGAGCTAAATTACAAATACTTCTCTGATTCTTTCTGGTTTTATGACCTCAATCTCCAGGCTCCCTTTCTCTGGGTCTTGATTTCCTTATCTGAAAATAAGGATTCTGGCTGGGTTATTGAGAAAATTAAATACATAAGATCCCTAACATCCTTGTAGAAAGTAACTTTGTCTTGTTAATCTATTTCCAGGGCCTGGAATTGACAGAGGGGATAAATTTCAGTCAGCATCAAACCAACATTTGCTGCTGCTTTAAAAATTGGCTTTTTAGGAACTGTATATTTTCTTACTTGAAGGGAAATAATATGTTGTAGTCCATTCACTTTACCTGTGTATCTGATGCTTTATAATGAATCGTCCTAAAACGTAGAGGTGTATACAGTCCTGAGTTTATCATTTCTTCTGATTCGCTGGGTTGGCTGGGCAGTTCTGTGGGTCTCCCCTGGGCTTCATCATGTGCCCGTGTGGAAAGAGAAGTTTAGGTGGGAGACAAATGTTAGAAATGGCTTTATTAAGGGACCCGGCGGTTCATGCTAGCTGCTCCGCTGAGCATTCTGGTTCCCTCCCTGTGGCCTCGTCACCTGGTGGACTAGACTGAGCTTGTTCACATGCATGAGGGCCAAGGCATCCCAAGATGCACGTGCAGAAGCTGCAGGCATGGACACAGCATCAGTCTCACTGTTGCCAAGGCAGAGGTTGGCTCTGATGCAATGGGGTGGCAAGAAACGCCACCTCTCCCTCTTTTTCAGGATGGAGCTGCAAGTTCTAGAGCCATGGTTTGTTTCTGTCTCAGTTTAGGACTTGGAATAAAGATCTCAAGTGTTCCGTGAGATGGATGTGATCATTCACGTTAGTTAACCATTAGCTAACAAATCGAGGAAGAAGTAAATGTCGAGTGGGTAAATGCGAGGATTCGGAACACAAACTGCCTCGTTTGGAATTCAAGCTCCCTCCACTCTCATGCAAATGAATGCGTGACCGTGGGCAGGTCATCGATTTATTAGTTCCCTATTGCTGTTCTAATGAACTACCAAAGGGCTTAGTGCCTTAAAACGACATGCATTTATTTTTCTCCCATCCCAGAGGCGAGAAGTTCGAAGTCAGCCTTACAGGACTGAAATCAAGGTGGACATCCGCAGGCCTGTGTGCCTTCAGGGGGACAGACCTAGACGGGAACGTCTCCCCTGCCTTTCTCAGCATCTCGGGGCTGCCCAGGATCCTTGGCTCATGGCCCCCCACTCCTGACTCCCACCTGCATGATGATACATTGTCTCTAAACCTGGCCCTCCTGACCCCTCTCCTTCTCATAAGGATCCTTGTGATTAGATGTGACCCACCTGGATAATCTAAAAATAGGCATATTAGGAGAAGAAAAAAATTACTCTTAATAAAACATGTTGCGAGGGCTCCCTGGCTGCTGCCGTGCCGAGCCCTTCCGCCTGTCTCATCCTACGTTCCCAACGTCCTTCATCATGACTCCCTGGCAAAGTTCACATTATTATTTTTATCTCACCAAGGAGAAAACCAGAGCTCCCCCTGGTTAGGAATACCGAGGTCCCAAAGCGGTTCAGCCTCATTATGAAGACCCTGCTCCTATCCAATCCCTTTGGGCTGCAATGAAAGGGATTTTTATTAAGTGACATTAAACACATATCACAGTTTGCCTTTCTACTTGACTTGCTTTTAGCGAAGAAAAATTGTTGGGCTTTTCTTCCCTGAATTTTTCCAAATAAATTAAATAGAGAAGTAGAAACCTAGCAGGGTCAGGATGGGAAGCTTTAAGCACAAAGTCTTCCTGGCCCAACCTGGAGGCAGCCACAAACGGCATTCCTGTAAAAGCTCTGAAAATACTTAGGCGAGTCTTAAAGTTAAACAAGGCACTTAGTCCAAGCCACTTAATTACATCTCAGAAAACTGAGTATAAAGGAAGGGTTTATTGGTGGGCTTGGGGAGGGTGGGGCGGATGGAAACATTTACCCCAAGTGGGCGGCTCACAGCCTGGGTGGTTCACACGAACACAAATATTGAACTCACTAGATCAGAGCTTGGGGGGCCAATGCTGTTGCTTGTGGATCGTGTGGGGTTTGAAAGCGAAGGAAGGAAAGTGAGGAGTGAATCCAGCAGCTACTGGGAGACTGACTGGGAAGGATAAATAGTGGAAAGAACCTGTATATCAATTACTTACTTGTAACATGTTATCAGAACGTAAAAGGGATAGAAATTCAGGAAAAAAGCAGCAGATGGCTCTACTGGGTTTTTAATCATTTAACTCCTGCAATGGGGCCGAGGCTTCAGTCATGTCCCCATTTTACAGGTGAGGACGCTGAGCACCTGAGAGGACAACTTACTTGGCCTGGGTCGCAAAGCAGGTGTGGGGCACAGCTTGGGGTGGAGTCTAGGTCTTCTTACTCTGAATCCAGCGCAATTCCCAAGTCATCAGGTCCATGTGTTTACCTTCCAAGCGCTCACCTGGCTGTTCTACTATTGTGACACCTGCAGACGCTGCAGCCGTCAGGGTCTTCGCATGATGCGGATTCAGAGGGGTGGGTGAAGGCTGTTGAGGAAGGACTGATCGATAGAGGGGCGAGCGCGGCCGAGAGAGCCAACGAGGCACAGCCAGTCTTGACTCTAGCTGGGCACGGCCTCTAGGCCGGGAAGGGCACGAGAGGGCAGCAAAGTTAGAGAACCTAGGAGAGTGGGAGTTGCCAGAGGGGCCACTCAGCAGGCACCGTGTGACAGAGGAGGTGTAGCTACTTTCAAATCATGAGCCTGGTGGGGCCAGGACAGGTAAGGAGAGATCCTCAGACTTGTCTTCTCTGGCCTCCTGTATCCTGCCTGGTTCTCTGATTGGCTGAAACCAACCTAATGCCAGAAGTCAAAGGAGTTGATGATGCAGAATATAAGTTGTCTTCCTGGGGCGCAACAGAAAGAATAGGCTGTACCTAGAAGAGCCAGTAGCAAACAATCCGCTCAGGGACTCCACATCGCGGTTTTCAGTGGCTCGGTCTGATATAACAAGTCAAGTCGCATTTTGCCCAATATCTGACTGTTCGCTGTGAGCCCAGCTCTGAGCTGGCAGCTGCTTAAATAAACACTTGGCCAGAGTATGTGAGGACCACTGGGGTTTCCACTCCACCTCCCGGAAATGACAAACGGAGGCAGAATCTATGTTGAGCAACTCTTCTGGAAAAAGCTGAGTTTTCTGAGAAGTGCGGTGCTAGCTATTTTAGGAACTACAAAAGTTTATGGCTGGTTTTTCTAAGTGCGGAAGGTAACAGGATTAGAGGAGAGACAGAAGAACACGTCCATGCCGTGTCTGCAGGGTTTCTGCTTGGGGGTCCCACCGAGGGTAGCAAACCTGGGGTTCTGCTGCTCCCAAACATCGCCTGCCAACATGTGTTAGGGCCTCTGCAGAAAAGGCTAGAGGTAAACATCTCAGAGAGAGCAATAAGGTCAAGGAGGAAGAAGACTGGTTAAAAGAATCTTAAGTGGGAAATTAATTATTAGGATGGTTCATGTGGTAAGTTTAGAAAGTCGTTGTTCAACAGCTGCTGTAGTACTTATATTGGACATTTCAGGAAGGAAGAATGGCCCCCGGGGCCACCCAGCAATGCTCCTTTACAGGTGGCTTCTATACGTGATCTTCCTCGATTGGATAAGTTGCACATTCCATAGTATCTCATGTATCTCAGCTACAGTGCTCGTCTCATTTCCCCAGTATGTTTATCATATGACATCACGCGCTTCACGCCCTCCTCACTTCCTACCTGAGTGATCTCTGTTTTGCACACTTGGTCATGCCAGGGAAACCAACTCGTCTACACTTTCCAGACACTGCAGTTCCTATAGGGCGCAGCCCGAGGTCTCGAGAGGGAGTTGAAGGCCCACCTAAGGTCCGGATACCTCTACCGTCCCAAGTTTACCCAGTTAGCACTTCTCCATGTATTTTTAACAGCTCTATGCACTCCGTTTAGAAAGCCCTTGAAGATAAGGCTCTCCTCCAGGCTCCAGTTCTCTCAGACTCTGCAATGATCGCAGTGTGGGAGGAGAGTCAGAAACCCAGCCTCCAGGGTCAACAGGGTAACTTTCTTCACTGGGTCACATGGCTCATAATCCTGTATCGAGTCGAGGTATCTTCCTCTCAGTCCAGCGCTCTTTGAATCTCTAAATTCTATTTTAGCTTTAAAGTCCTGAGTTTGTACTTTCTAGATTCATTGGAAAATTAACTTCCTAGTGCCCTTCAACCTACATAGGAAATCATAAGATTCTTCCCAGATTGAATACCTTAAAATTCCATTTCCTCCTCGCTTCCCCATGCGCGGCTGTGCTACTAAAATGCTCTCGGGCGACTCAGGCACTGTGCTCTGCTTCGTTCTCGTTGTTTTATGGGCTTTCTTCTTTGCTCAGGAAACCTTTTTGTAGCTGGGGGTAAATCTCACGTTCTATTCAACCTCAATTTCAAGGGGACCCTGATAAATTCTAGTGGGATGGACTTTGAACATTAACATCCTAGAAAAATAGAATAGATATGATACAGTTTGTTACATTCTGTTTGCACACAAGCAATATTAAAAAGGGGATAAGAGTGGATTTTAAAATTGAAGTGCTATAGCAATTTGATTTATACTCCAGTAATAGAGTAAGACTTTTTTTTGAAAAAGAAATGCTTGTAGTTTTGTAATAAACATGGTCTAGACACTAGTTGTGTAACAATGCCAAGCTGTCTATGTGCTTCAGGAAAAATATATCTGCCAGATATTTTGCCTGCTCCATGGCAGCAACTCATCAATATAGTGAAATAGTCATTTTAGAAAAAATGTAAAACCAGATATTTGAGGGTTTTTTTAGAAAACAATCAGGCCAAAATGTACATCTAGAAGCAGAACTAAATGTCTAAAGTAAACTAAACCATATTCTATGGATTCTACCCTGGCAGTTGGATAGATCATGCGGTATGATAACTGTCTTCAAATACCTGAAGGCTTGTAAGCTAGAGAAGAGCTAGGCATAGTCTCTTTAGCTCTAGACGTCAGACAGAGGGCGTATAAGTAAAGGTTATAGGTGATCAGATTTTAGGTCTGCATAAGCAAGAAAAAGGTAAAGGAATTGCTAAACATGGAACTAACAGCCTCTGAAGGTGATGGGTTCCTATCGTAAGAGGTATTAAAAAAATACAGATGTATCTCTTTCCATCATTTATAAGACTTCAGAATTGGAGACAAGGGTTAAACCACCTGAAAAAAGAAGTGCATTGATTTCTGTTCATTTTCTTCCTCTCTGTGTTCCAATTATATGATCAAACGCTTGTGTATTAACAGGCAAAGGGCTTTTCAGAAAGGAAAAAAAAAGTCTGAACATGGAGGGAACCGATTCAACTGTACTCCAAGTGGGAAGGAGACAGACGTGATGATCTCATTGTTGTGCTTCTAGGAAAGATGATTCATACAGTCTGCGCAAGTTCAGGGTAGCTGGAGGGAGGCTGGGCATCAGTGACGCCTTCTTCCTCTTTAATCGGGACCAGAGCCTCAAGTTTCTTTTAAAATAAGAGACAAAAGCACTTAGAAATTGGCCTGAATCAAGAAAGCTTCATGAGAATGTTCTGTAAAATATGAATATAAATAAATCTGTTTCAACTTGAAATTAATTGAATTCAGTACATGGAGGGTTGGTGAGAAGGAGGGCTCATATAAATCACCCAAACCCTTGAGCTCTTCTATTTCCAACTCCCACCAGCCATCATGCCAAAATTCAGTCTTACTTCCCCTTTGATTGGCTCGCAAGGACAAAGAACCGGTTTCAAGAGGTGAAGTGTTAGAGCGGAGAGGAGCAAGTCAGAGGTGGTTTGCGCAGCTAGTGGGAGAACAGACCTTTTGCCAACTGGCTGGGGGAGGAGGCTGCCATAGCTCTAGAGCATGTTTTCCTTCTAAATTGCCCCAAAGTATATGCAATGGCTTTATGATCCTATAAACTAGCGTTTATTAAAAGTCTACTGTGGACCAGACACTGTGAAGTGGATTTATATGTGTCAAATTGCCATGCTTCTGGAGTGGCAGCCAAGTTCTAAGGCTGGAGAGAATTCTTTTGTTGCTGGTCCCCTTGGCCTGACCCTCTCTAAAAAGTAGGGGCCACTTCTCTGTGACTTCTCATGGAATATGGAAAGAGGTACAGGTTAGAGTTTTCTAGATAGTTTACTTCATCATCTTTTATAAAAATAGAACCAGTGGCAAGTATATTTGGGATTCTCCTTGTTCTCATACTGAGCTTATAATAAAAAGTTAAAATTAGAGGTAAAAAATATTCAAAGACAGCATCTATATAACTATACCAAAGTCTTAATAAATATTAAGTCTTACTTAATAAATATTAAGTAAGATTAATGCAGTCTTAGAGTTTTTAAAAGGGTTATAATCTAGGTCAATTCTCTCATTGATTGAGTTAGGAAACTCAAACCTAGCAAAGACAATGACTTGTTCAAGGTCCTACAGTTAGATAATTAGGTACAAAGTGGAAATACTGATTTTGTATGGAGTGCAAGGTACATTAATTATATTATCCCACTTAATTTTTTAAAATTAGTTTTATTTTTATCACAATTATTCTTCAATATAATTGAAATTGTTCAACAGTTCTACAAAGCTTATTAAGAAATATATTTTCATTTCTAGCTCCCATGTACCCAGTTTTAACTCCATTAATGAATTCTTTTTGTATTTACTTTTGTAGCTCTAAAATAAAATGTTGCTATTCTTACCTTTTACAGTTTCTTAATTCTTATATTTTGGTTTAAATTCATACTCTAGTAGCGTTTTAAGGTTCAACAAGTAACACCTTTTTAAAAAAATAGGTTTTCTGAAAGTGGCTTCATTGATAATTTGCTGGGATATCAAGTTCTAGGCTGGAAATTGCCTTCTTAAACATGAAAGATATCCTTTCATTTAACTTCCAATATTACTGAAGAGGAGCCAAAATTCTGATTCTGGTACCATCTTTTGAAAACTGTTCTTTTTTCTTTCTAAATGAAAACTTACCTGCGTCCGTCAGTTCTGAAACCTCCAACGAATGTGGGAGGGGCCTGTGGGTCTGTGCCCAGCTGTTACACCGGGGGCAGGGTGCACCCTGTCATTGCGAAAGCTCTTACCTGTTTGGAGAACATTTTTAAATGCGTCCTTTGAGTAACTCCCTCCCCTCTCTCTGCCTGGTCTGTCTCCGGCAGATCCTGTAATTCAGACGTTGGCGTGTAGGCGCTCATCCTATACTTGTCTTACCTTCATCTTCTATTTTTTACCCTTTGTTTTCATCGTTTCTCTGCGTTGCAAGGATCCATAGATTCTATTTTCTACAAGTTACTATTATTTCCAGTTAGTTTCTCTTCATTTCATATTCGATGATGTTCTCAAAGTCTGGCGACCCTTGGCTGTCCTGGCTGTCCGGTACCACTTAAGGTTAGGGCCTGGGTGGACGGAACGGGCGCTCTGTGGCGGTCCGTCCGGCTGTGGTCTTGTACTACCTTTCTCAGCTGGATATTTTATGAGAATTGATCCCTAATTTCCTAAGCCATCTGCTTATGTAATGGATTAACTTCTCCCCTCTGAATCCAGACTATAGGAATTGCATGACATGGGAGAGTCCAGAAAAGAGTCCCTCAACTCATTTTCTGTGTTCTGTCGTTTTGATGTGGAAATCTAGTTGAAAGGATGATCTGACTTGACCATTTGGAGCGGGGAGCAGCAAATACCCTATTGTCAGTATCTTTAGTTCTCTTGAAACTGTTCAGACTCCCCAGGAAAACCTCTGTAATTTTCCTGGAGGCTTTAGCCTGAGGTCCTCGCATTCTGGGGCCAGTGGCAGGAAGAGAGAAGGCACCAACACTGGTAAAGCTTCACTTAATCCTCGGATTTTTTTCTTTAAATATTTTTCAAATCTGTCTCATATCCCCCAGGCACAAAGCTCTTTGCTGTACTCCTAGAGGGAATAAACCCTCCTTTCCTAGAGCAGGGGAGGAGGAAAGTAACCAGGCTGCAGGAAGTGCATTAATGTTTCAATGTCTCTGAAATACAGGAGGAACGCCTCCTGGTGTCCGTCCGCCTTCATTCCTCATTAGATACGCCTGCAGCCACGAATTCCTAAATCTCGTAGAACCGTGCGGCAGAAATCTGGTCGCTTTCTTGTTTGCTGGACTAAAACTTGGTATTTTTCATCTGCCTCCCACCTTCCAAAATCGCCTTGGTACTGTCTCACTCGCTTTGCCCTGAGATCCCATTTACAGCGCCTTTTCCTGTTGTGTAGACAGCGTTCCTTAGGGATTAACAGGCTAAATGAATTTTTTCCCCATGTCTTGGAAGCAACCCTGCTAGATAGGTGTACTAGTTATATAGGGCCGACATCACAAAACACCCAGACTTGGTGGCTTGAACAACAGACATTTTTTTTCCTCACAGTTCTGGAGGCTAGAAGCCCAAGGGCCAGGGGTCAGGCAAGGGGGTTTCTCCTGAGATCTTTGAAGATGCTGTATCTAAATCCAGCACTGTTTGGAGGTTCTGCAGCTTAGAACGTCAACATTCGGACTTTAGGGGAGGGCAAGTTTCAGTTGGTAACGAGATGTTACTCTGTTGTGCATTTTTCTGCCTTCCCCTGAGTTACCTCACTAGCGTCATACAAGGCTCTTCTCTTCAAACATCTTGCCTGTTTTGGCTCTCCTCATCCCGAGTGACTGCTATTTGGAAAGGTGGCCATTTCCCCTCCCCCGGTTTGACGGGGATCCCGGAGATGTCTCTCTGAAAGGTAATTTAGAGGGACGTCATGCAGAAGGCCAAGTAGGACACTCAGCCAGGAATGTTTAAGGGCATAAAACTGCCAGGATCTACGTTTGCTGACCTCTGGAGTCAAAACGATTATAATTACAAACGTGCTCCATTTAAAAAGGAGGCCTCCATTTTGGTGAGAAAGCAGATTGCGACATACTTGCTTTCCTACGCGTCCCTTCCCGGTCCCCAGTCGGGAGGCCGTGATGGGGACAGCAGCCGCGTTCCTGGGGCAGCTTGCTGATGGCAGAAGGGGCAGTATGTAGTGCTACCTCAAAGAATTGTGGTTTTGCGTCTCTCCCTGTCAAGGGTAATAGTGTGAGTTCTGGAGAGGCCAAAAGAGTAAATGTTCTATTCCGGCTCTCCGGGCATAGTGCGGGGACGAATTATTCAGAGGCTCTGGGCTGTATTCAAGCAGAGTAGAGTGGAGGACCGGACTCTAGTCCCAGTGTGGGTTGATACTAAGCTGACTTCCAGCGCAGTAGGTGGAGGGGAAGGGATGGAGCTCACCATGCTACCGAGATGCCGATTCACCGCACACACGGCCTCAGGGCCCGCCCAGGGGAGGGCAGGGCTTCTGCCCTGTGGGGCTGGCTCAGCCCTGAGGAGGGGACGGAAAAGGCCGCCCAGTCTCCACGTGGTGGGGAGCAGGGCCGCTGATCTCTCTCTCTCTCCTCCAAATTCACACAGGCCCTCACCCAAAAGCGTCTTAGAGCCTTTGTTTTATTCTGTACTGGATTAACCAGTATGCTTACACTTCAGCTCCCTAATGCACAGTTAGCTGTGCATTCTATGGGGGCCTCTTTTCTACTTTTATATCACCTGCTAGCCTCTAATGCAGCTGTAAACAGAGAGCTGTGTCCCTGTTGTGACTAGAGATAGAATGTGTGGAAGAAGGAGACATGTCTCTTGGATTCCCATCAGCCCTTTGGAGGATCACATGTTTTTCCTCATTGAATCGTCACTCTAGTGCTTGCCACTCAGGAGGGCCTAACCCATAGTAGGGACTCCATACTTGGGAGCTGAGGGAAGACATAAAAGAAAAAAGGAAGTGTGTTCTCTTAAGTTCTGCAGAAGTGGCCATGACAAGCCAGATTCTCTCCATGTGACAGTCCATTCGCTTCGAGCCACAGACCTCCTTCTGTCTCCATTGGAGGATTTACATCTTTCACATTTGAATCTTTGGGGAAAGAACCATAAAGAAAAGTATAAGGTATAAAATATGTATTTTCTGGTTCTAAACTTTATACATATGCTTTTAATTGCAAGAAAGCCACTCACTGGAGAATTTCCAATTGCCCTGCTACCTTGCAGACGGTGTAGGAAGCTTGAGCTGCACTGCCAAACAGAAATAGGATGCGAGCCTGAGCACCCAATCTCTCGTCTTCCCAGGCACCTCCCATGTATACCTAATGCCCTGCGGCCTGAAAGAAATTGCCAAAAATCCATATACACAGAGTCTAATTTTGTAGTGTGGGAGACTAGGCATTGCCTCTTATCTATCCTGAAAGGAATTTAAAGTTCTTGGGAATTCCTGCTTTTGGAGAGTCTGAGGCAAAGTTAGCATTTCAGTAAAACCAGAAAAAAAAAAATCTGCAGAAGATCTATATCCCTGGCTTGGGAAAGAACTGCATTCGATACTGTAAAGGGAGGAGCAAAAGCTAAGTGAAGAGTTCGTGCGGGGGCGGGCTCAGCGCTCGTGGGTGTTAGTGAAGCTGCTCTGTGCAGCCAGACCAAAGGCCATCCACCACGGAAAGGCCAACTTGTGCCGCTGTGCCCGCTGACTGGGGGTCTTCACGTAAGGAGAACGCAGGCACACAGCGGCGTCAGGGAAGTGCGTTTCAGTGCTGCCTGGGTTGGGGGGCAATGGACACGTATCAATCTCCCTTGCCGCTGCCACACCAAGCAAAGCTCTGCTGTGGCATCTTGGCTTTCGTCAGGGGACGGAGGAAATGGGGAACCAAGACTCTCCTCGTTGGGCACTCGGCTCTGTGAGAAAAGTCCTGTCTGTGTCACTTAGTAGGTTTTCATAGGAGAAGGAGTGGGAGGAGGGGACCGAAGAGTCTGGAGCACCTAGTGTGTGCTAATCCCCGAATCATGTACCTAGTTTACATTGATACAATTAATACAACAATTCTTCATGGTGGTTTTTATTCCTTTTCACTTTCCCCCTGAGGAAACCGAGTCTCCAGGACATGAAGTCTCATCTCCTACTCCTGCAGTTGGTACTTGACAAAGCCGAGGTTTGATTCAGTGCCTGTCCCTAAAGCCAGCCCTCCTTCCATTCATCATTCATCCATCTCCTGGGAAGAGCAGACCATGGCCTGTGCTGTCTGAGGATCGGGAGATGAATGAGGCAAAGCACCTGCCCTTGAGCATCCACATGATTCCAAGGCACGCAGTCCCTGAATAGCGTGCTAGGGACGCTGGCTGAATAATGTCTTCGCCTCAGAGTCCAACAGTCTCACCACTGAGGCAAAAATACAGGGCCCGGCACAAACAACTCCCCTATTATTACAAAATCTTTTATTACAAAAATCATAAGCACGTAATTCTGTAACATAGCAATATCACGATACTCAAGCACACCATAGGACACTTTTAGGTGAAATGGTCAAATTAAAACTATAAATTATTACACCGATATTATCACCCTACCAACCACACTCAAGCAGGCCTTCCTTCTGCCAGACCCCGTATATAGAAGTCAAGTCAAATGCAAATTTTCAAACTGAGGATATACAGTTGAGGAGAGGCAACTGCCTTTCTAGAACAGTATTTATGTCATCATTTTACTCATGCCCCTTGCTTGTCTGTTTTCTCACCAGATTTAAGGTTTTAGAGTGGCCCTTATTACACAAGTTTCTATGGAGCCTTCCAACAGTGTGAGCAGATCCCAGAGATCAATGCACGCTTGTTTGTAAAATTAGTAAGTAAAAGAGTGAATAAAGGACAACCTTAAACTCCCCTCTGTGGACAACAGAGCCACAATCAAGTGGAGCAAGAGATGACAGGACAATATGCTGCATCTTAGGAAGACGAATCTGGTGGCCATTTTCAGTCTGCAAAAGACGGGGAGTGGCTGGAAGCTGGGGAACTGGGGGGACTGGTTAGCAGAGCTCCATAGGGATTAAGGGATTAAGAAGTAAGCAGAAATGATGAAAGACTGTATTTTTTAAAATGTCAAAAGGACAGGCATTTCAAAGCAAAATGAGATATATCTTTAGATGGTATATCTCCAGTGGGATATATAGATGGTATACCTATACCAACATTTAGATGGTATATCTCCAGGGGGAGGTGGGCAGTGCCTTGGAAGAAGAGGAAATCTGAACTAAGAAATAACTTCCTATCACAGACTTGCAATTGGCTCTTTACATTTTACCTCCTTTGACAATCATCACAATACATAAGTGAGCGCGTATCTCTACTTAATGGGGAGCTGAGATTTGAAGTAACGTCTGATAATTCCAAGGTTGATGTTTTTCCCTCTGGTTCATACCACCTTTCTAATCAAGATAAAGGAGGAGAAAGGAAGAGCTAAATTGTGGAAATGGAAAAAAAATTAGAGCATATATCACTTTGGAAATGTGGTTGCTGACTCAGAGTGATATAGAGGTATAGCTAACAATCAAATTAAATGCAGCTCTAGACAAGCAAACCATATTCTGAAGCAATGAGCATGCTATATTTATTTTCCATTTCCTCTCTGTGGCTAGAGATTCAAAGGATAAAGTCATTAAAAATCTTCCTATGTTTGCCTTTGCTGGTGAAATGAGAGTGTGCTGGGTCTGGAAGGAGAATGTTCTAATTAGCAGGCCTTAGTGTTTACACTTGATGAAAATAATGATATGAGAATCAGTCTGGTCCTTTGTCTGTGCGCAAGGAGTGGTATATATTTGTTCTTCAAATGAACCAAAGCCCTGTCTGCCGTGTGCCGGGGTAAGCCGAGAGGACTTTGCACAAAGCTGTGGTTTCCCTAAGGTGGCTTGTCACATGTCCCGCTGATGGGAGCTGAACATTGCATGCAGAGGAACACGGGAATGTCGTGGTTAGCAAGGAACATGCTCGACCACTGGGAGGGTGCCAGACAATGTCGGGGTTGGGGGGCTGACCGACACGCTGGCCTTTGTTGGCGTGGGGACAGGGCAAGTCAGTCAGTCATTTCTCCTCCCAAGTTGGTCATGGAGCACGAGGTAATAAATAGGAAGGAAGACGTGCCTTTTGCACTTCCGATATTTCCCAGGCTTTCCAAAGGCTCCCCTGTCTGCTTAGCATACGTGACCCTGGTCTACCTGGGCAAGGTCCCGCCTTCCCACCTGAGGCTGCAGTCACCCTACAGAAATCCAGGGCTGTGGCTGCAGGCTTCTGCTGCCATTCTTTTTCATCTGTGATTCATGCACCCAGGCAGGACAAACGCCCATCAGCTGGAGTTTTACAGCTCACAGCTGCTGGGTTTTCCTTGGTACCACATAAGACTTAGATACGCAGTGACATCTGGCCTAAAGGTGCCAGGGATCCACAGGATGGAGTCACTGTTTGGGGGCGTTCCAGCTGCGGCTAATGGAGCCCAGATGCCATGAAGCATGAAGTGATAAACAATAACACCCCGATGACTCTTGAGCGGCGGCTGCTCGGGTGATGTTTAATGACGTCAGAGGAAGTGTCTTGGGGTCCACATGTGCAGATTCTGAGGACAAACTGTTGCTTTCCTGCAAAGAAAGTTGTAAAATGTCCCTCCAGCTGCTCAAGGTCACAGAATGCCTGAGCCTGCCGAGAAAAGGCAAGCTTTGCTATAGACAGAGAGCGCTGCCGCCGTAACCCAGACACGGGACGCACAGTGCAGAGCACCACCTAGATGTCAGCTCCTAGGCACGGCCTTAGAGCAAATGCTGAAGCAAAGCAAAGACCCAGGGAGGCCCCTGCAGCCAGGAGCCTGCGCTCCCCTGCAGACCAGACCGCAGGCCACAAGAGCTGGGGCCATTGCGACCAGAGAGAGAGATCACTAGCACCCCGACCTCAAGGGTTCGGGGTTCTCACCACTCTTAGCTCAGAGAAGCTGGAGGGTGCAACTGGCCCTCCTTTGTGGAGTGGTCCATACCGTGTCTGAGTGTACCTGTGCTTAACGGTGTCCCATCAGCCTTGCACAGTTCCAGCATCTTCATTAAAATTCTAGTTTGGAAATATAAAAAGAGTGGGGAGAAAAACTAGAATGTCAGCAGAAATCCTCCCAGGGACCGTTATTTGCAGCAGTCCGAGCTGGGTGCCTCCTTATCAACGTGGAGAGGCTCAGGAGCGAGCGACCTGCGATTGTGGTTCTGCAGCACCCCCCACCCCGCAGAACACCTCTGCGGCCCTCGGCAGTCCCAGAAAAGGCAAGGTCTGGGGCCCGCAGGCGGCCACCCCGGCCCCTAGTGCCAGGGTACGGTCTGTGCGGATTGGTTGCAACGAAGCTATCCGGTGTCAAAGTAGAGGAATCGGTCAGAAATGTACCCCTCCTCGGGGATGGTGGGCAGTCTTGGAAATGGTGATTTTTTTATTTTTTATTTTTTTAGTTGAAGGAAAAATGAGAGGAAGAGAAAGAGGAAGAGGAAGAGAAAGACAATGAGTGCTCTAGCACCATGGGCTGTATTATTTTATGGTTGTGGTTTAAGCTAAAGATCTGAGGATGTCTGGCTACCAGCACTGCTCTGTGGGATTCCTCCCCATCAGATGCCGGGCTCCTGGCCTGCTCATTGCTACGGCAACCGTGTTGTGCTGGGTCGACCCCTTTAAAAGAATGAAATCTGTCCCCCTTAACCATTTCCTTATCACTCCGAATCTAGGGTTATACACTGGAAGCCTCTGGTTTCCGATAGCTGACACAGTCTGTGGACTAGTGGACTTGGGAATGGAAAACATGGGCGTGAACACAAAGCTGAGTCAGGTGTCCAAGTTTTCCAGTTCTTTCTATGTGAGCAGTTGCCTTATCTCTAATTGTTCATTGTTGTTAGTCTATAGTTGCCCCCATGTGAAGTTGCCTTATCTTTAAAATGGAAACAACTGTAGTATTACAGGACAAGAAGACAAACGAGTAGAAAGGCCCTGCCACATCCCAATCCTTTGCAGACGTTAGTACTCAAACACATTGTTCCCATCCCCTGTAATAGGCAGCGTTGTTGTAACTCGTTCAGTGTGCAAATAGTTCTGATTAGCATGTTCACCGTCCACCTTCACAGCCCTGCTGGGGGGAGGCAGGGGAGCCACTTCACAGCCCCTGACTGTGAATGAGGACATGGCCGTGCAGTCGGAATGTAGTTTGCCTGAGGGGCTCAGCTGACACCGAGGAATGAGCATCCTGGTCAGCATGCGCCTTGAGCTGGGTCATTGCCTTCAGGCTTTGACTGGATTGTCAGGTTTTAAGAGATGCCAACTCTATTTTCCTACTGTAAAGGACTCCCTCTTCTCAGGGGACTCCCTATCAGATCACTCGAAGTCATTTTTCAAAGTGCTTATCCCTCTTCGTCCTCATCGCTCTTTATTAATTTCCATACTTACTGTCAATCTTCTCTCGCAAGAATCTAAAACCTATAAAGGTACTACTTAGCCCTAAGCCTGGCATTCTGCAGGTATAAAAAAAAATGTGTATTTTATCTTTAAACAGAAGAAAACTAACATTATTTATGATGGCACCTTTATGGGTTGTCTTTTTTTATTTTCAGTTAAAATATTGAAAAGCCCCTTAATGAGTCCAGAACTTCACTGGGCATTTCCCCGTTCTCTAACGCCCACAGCCAGAGCCAGGAAGGTGCGGTAAGGTCGCAGCAACAGGCACAGCGTGGTCAGTCCAGAGCCGGACACCGCCAGCTCTCTCACTGAGCCCCTCCGGGCTCACCTCCTCTGTAGAATGAAGGCAGTGGTACCTCCCCACGGGGCACAGGGAACAGGGATGCAGAAGTGGGTGTGAACCTCCCCCCAACCCACCCACGCATATCCTGTGTGCGCTTGAGTTTGCTTAGGTAGATTTCCAGGATGGGTTGCAGAATGGAGGGCGGGATGTTCCTCCTGCTAAGGCCCCAGTCCTTCCACAAAAGACTCATTTTGCATGAAGAGGAAAGAAAACTCCTGCCCCCTCCCCTCAACAGGGAAGTAGTAAATGACTGAGATACACAGGGATATTTTCTCATTCCTCTTGACAGAGACCATGAATCCCAGCCCATCGTGGCACATCGGGCCACCTGCCTGAGCTCTCAGCCCAGGTCAGAGCTTGGATGCCACAGTCAACCTCGGGGCAGGGTGTTACCTTTCTGGAGCGTCTCTAAAATGAAAGAGCAAGGAGAGGAGATAAGACCTGCAGTTTGGGAAAATCTTTGTGTCATGCTGAGAAGATGAAAAATCTAATCATATCAGGGGCAGAAGAGGTCCTAAATGGGAAAATAAAAATCAAGGGGCAGGCACCAAACAGGAATAGGATCAGAGAAGCTAGATTAGGAGAGAGACAAAGAGAAAGAGAACAGGAGAGGAGGGAAGGTAGGAGAGAGAGAGAGAGAAGGGCGGGGGGTGCAGAGAGAGAGAGAGAGGGAGAGAGTGCAGCCAGGCTGCAGAGAAGAGCTCAGAGCGTCTGTGATTCCTCCTTACCTATTGGCAGGAGCCTGGAGCACAGGTAACCACTGAGTTAAAAGAACAGAGTCAGAGCAAATTGTCACACAGGGTGTGTTTATCTATGAGCCCAGCGTGTACAGAAAGTAAACAGACAACGATGTGAGTCATCTCCCCACTTCCTGCAGCTCTGATGTGAAGACTTCATGGTCAGCATCTGGGCGGAAGACTTCTGATGGGGAATCCTGATGTGATCTAGTTTCAATGTCCTTGAAAGGTCCTTGAGAGCAATGCCAGGCTGATCTTCCACCTGTGCCATGTGGCCTTCAAATATAAACATACAGGGTTCCTAATTCCATACTGCAGAGTTTTTCTATAAAGTTAATAAATTGTGAAGACAACCTGGCCTCTACTCTTCTGTCTTAGGACAAAGAAAAGGTGACCATTGCTTCATATTGTCGTTCCTGCCCAAGGGAGGCCCCTCGAGGAATGTAGACCACCTGGGTTCACAATAACAATAATTTTTAAAAATCATCTGTTCAGCGCTAGGCAATTTCCACTGTCTATAGTGTATTTCAAACTTCACTAGTCTCTGAGCGCCTACAAAGTCCTCTGCCCTGCATATTAAAAATTGTTATTTTTCTAAGGCACGGCCTATTCTTTAGCAAAATTCCCCCGCTTTTCAGAATTCCTCATCCCAGTATGTGCAGGTCCCAGAGAGATCAGTATGTGACCAGGACAAGGATGTCTTCTTGTCCGATGCCCTGGACTAGAGAGTGAACATGCAGGGGGTGCTCAAGGCAGCTCCTTGTGTGACTGCCCAGCTCGTGGCAGCGGCGCCATCAACTCTGCACTCTCTGCTGATGGAGTTCTGCGCGATGGAAAAACCGATAAAATATAAAATACATGAACACGTATCATGCCCTGAGTTTCTAGCTCGGGCGTTTCTCTCCCTGCCCCTTCTGCCTCTGGTATGACAGAGCACCCTCTTCCTGCGGACAGGTAGTCTACACAAGCCCTAAGTACTCCAGGTGGGTGGAGAAACGTGCCCTCTTACCACGGTGCGCATGGCTGCGGTCAGACGGGTCTCCAACCCAAGCTGCCTCGGCCCCAGTTGCACAATTCTTTCAGTTCACTCTAAGACACCGGGACCTAAACATGTTTTCTAATCATCAGACAGATACCGGTTCTCCTTCCTGGAGAATTAGGTCTTACCTAATTAGGTCAACCTAGATTAGGACTCACCTAGACCTGCACACTCACTTTCTGCATCCGAACCTCAGAGATCAAGCTCTCGATTCCCTTCATTATCGGAGGTGTCTCAGCCTCTGGCTGAATGTACCGATGAAATTATTTACCTGAAGACAGTGAGACCACCATTTTACTTGAGTCCTCCGACAGAGTCCAAGTTCCATGGTTCATATGCAATCAAAATGCAGCACGTCTTTTAATTCTCAAAAAACATCTATGGAGGAATTTGTCATCCTTGCCTTACATACGATCAAATGCTCCAAGGTTATGCAGCTGGAAAGTGTCAAAACTTGTATCCAGCGCCTGGGCAACCTGATTCCAAGTGCAGGCTTTGGCCCCAATCAGCAGTTCACAGCTGAACATGGAGGTGCCTGTAAATTGCCCCACAGTCATTAGTTGTACCGCGCGCTGGGCTATGAGACTGAAGGGGAAAGTCCAGACCTGCACTTCCTGTCTGCCCCAGCCCGGAGACCCCGCGCGTGACTGACTGTACCATTGATGTTCGAAAAAAAGAAAAGTAATTTTATCTTGACTTGAATTGAGTCACATTGGATGGGGTAGAATTAAATTCATGCTCTTCATTGATGAGGTTGTTAATAACCTTGACCTCCGTGCAAACCACACTTAGCTCTAATTGATAGGCCTCTTCACATTGCAACCACATGATCACTGAGCTGGAGAAACTATCATCGACGGTGACAATGAGTGCAACCCCTGAAGCCGTCCATCTTGCCTCTCACAATTTTCTGAGACTGTAAAAGATAGCGGAACCAAGCATGTATTTGGAGTCTGAGAAACTGGGGTTAAAATCTTCTCTCCATTGTACAGAACTGTCTAAACACTGGCAAGCTGCAAAATGTTTCTGAGCCTCTGTCTCTGAATCTACAAAAATGGTTATAATATCACTACATATAAGGTTACTGTGCAATCTTAATGCCATATGCTATGCCTGACCTAGAGTGTAAGCCCTCAATCTACAGTATTTTACTTCTTAACTTGCCTCTTGTCCACTGGACTCTGAGTATGAAATGGACTCAATGTACTAGTGAAAGCATCAAAACAAAACTTGGACTGATTGGACTATAAGTAAGGCTTTTTCCTTTCTTCTTGCACAGTGGCTTCTGCAGAAAGGAGTATAATGATCCAGCAAGAGCCAACATATCTGGCTGGCATTTGATAAATATTTGCTGCTTCCACCATGACATAAAAGATCCCCAAACCTCAGATTCAAAAGCCTGAACCAGGGCGTCAAGGCCAGACAGATTCAGTCAGGGAGAAAACCGAGGCAGAGTACCTGTGCCACCCACCCCATACTGTCCCCATGAAACCTAGCTTAACAGGACGGTAGCCAGAAAAGTACCCCCATCTACTCATCTGCTATATGAGGGGCCAATTCCCCCCTCCTCATTCACTCCCTGCACCCATGAAATCTTGATATACTGCTGCATGAAATGTGCCGATTTTCATGGTAGGACCATGCAAGGAAATAGCCAGCCATTACAAATGACGACATAGATGAATATTCATCGATACAAAATTTTTTTTTCAAATGTTTTAGGAAAAATTGGTTTACAAAGTTATGTGCACATACATACATAGTGATTGTACGTAGGGGAAAAAGTGTAAGTATTCATTATCTCTGTGTGTGTTGAGGTTACAAGTCCTAATTTATTTTCTTCTATATTTTGAACCTTAGCTTAACTTCATTTTCTGTTTCTGTATTGTGCCCATATTGTTCACAAAATAAAAATATAAAACTCCTCTTTAATATTTTATAGGAGCTGACTAAAATACAATACCAAATTACAATCCTTATGAGAAAGAGAGCAGCAAAAATGACATGAGAAAATGTAACCAATGCTTTGTGGAATACATATCTTAAAAACACTGATCTCTATAGAACAGTGAATCATGAGAGGCACTTTAATTGCAATCAGGAAATAGATTTAGAAGCCTGCTCAGTCTCCAGCCAACACAGTGAGATCTGAAGCAAACAAATCTACTAGGATAGGATGTAAATCAGCAAATTTACAGATGACACGACAAACCTCCTTCCCTAAAGGTGAAAGTATTAGCTTTACGCTGTTGAAACTAACACTAGCACTTAGAAGATTACAAATTATAACCACCCACACACAACCCACAATCTTAAAATAATCGTGGTTAAATTTAATCTCTGTCTTATCGCTCTACACATATTTATCAAAATTAGCAAACTGGTATCACACTGTGTAGGATACACACACATACTCAGTTTTTTGTGATGTAGACACAATGTGAGATTATAATAGATTCTGGAAAAACAATAGTTAAAATAAAAGGTATAGTCTCTGCCCTCATGAGCCCAGAGAGCAAGTTCAACCTCAGGATCAGGAGAAAGTCTTTGGTAGCACAGGATTCTTGGAAGGCTTCCTCCAAGAGACAAGAGAAACCAGTCTCACCGGTATTGGGGGAATGGTTTTGATTATATGAGTGTAGGCTTTAGGCCACAGAAGAAACGACCACTCAGCTTACTCTCAGAGTCACGCAGGAAGGAAAGAAAGGAGCAGGTGACCAAGCCCTGTAGATGTGGCCAATGACAGAAATCCTACTTCAGACATAGAGGGTCCCCCCTTCATTGACACCTGCAGTGACTAGGGGAGTCTCAGTAGAGGTGGGCGGGGCTCTGGCAGGGAGTAGGCTCCAGATAATTCTGAAGATCGTTTCTGCAGCAGAACCCCTCAGACATTTTCTTTCCAATTTTGCATCTTCAGCCACTTACCCACTCACAAGTGGAAAAATATTTCTACAGTATCAGCAAATATGAGAGCTTATGATCTCTGACACTTTGTGCTTACTTTCTCCTTTGTTATATAAGCTATTTTCCGATTTCAGACAGCATTCTGAATGTTTGCTTTCTCCCTGAACTTACTATTTTGGTTTTTCATTAGAGGCTTACAGACAACCAGTAACAAAAGGACAGGTTGATGTGGTAACAATATTTTTCCCTAAAATTTAGCAATTTTTGTTGCTTTTTAAAAATCTTTTTCGTTTTTCTTTTTTTTAACGGCTGGCTTACCTGGAAAAGATGTCCTTAATACCATATACAATGGGACTGCAGTAAGACTTTGTAGAAATGTCCGACTTACATGACCACAAAAATGATAATGATGTCATGTGATGAACAAAAAGTCCTGTATTACCACCATGCATTATTTTAATGTCATTTTCCTTTTGTTCTGAGTGTTCAATCAATAGCAAGCATATCCTCTGTGTAAGAGGGTTTGGGGGAAAAGGAAGGTCAAAAAGTGCTTGCACCCAATGTTTCTCACAGTATGCTTTGTAGCATAATATACCTATATATCACATCCATATGTATATGTGTGTATATGTCTATATATTATGCATTTAATGACTCCACAGTAAAAGGAACCTTCTTTGCCAACCAACAGAGGCTCCTAGTTGAGGAAGCAATGGCCAAGTAATAGGTTAGAATTTCAAGTCCTTGGAAGGAAATGTTTAATGAATATTTTATAATTTGATATGTCATCAATCTATAACACCATGAGCGCTCGTGCATCTGAGAAACCTTCTCTGGTGTTGAACTGTAAGCATTTTGACGGTGAGGTGTGGCTCGGGACTTGCCCACGGTCTCGGTTTACCCAAATCGTTCTCAGTCCCTCTGCAACACTGTTTCTGCAAGGACTTTCTGATAGAGTTTCATCAACAAAAAGGTCTTCAGAGGAAAAGAGAGGTCAAAACAACCTTTCTTAGATGAAGACCTTCCTGCTGACTCTGTCAGAACTGCACGTCACTGGCTTCTTGTGGTTGTGGGGGTTTCAATTTCAGAGCAACGTGAATTCGAATCTCTTGAATTTCTACTCAGTTCATTCATGACTGTGTTCATTCATTGACATCAGTTAGTAAGTATTTGACTCCCTGGGCCTCTGTTTCCTTATCTGTATAATGGTGATGATCATAACATTGTTATTACTGGGTCCTTATGGAAATACGCCTGCAGTGTGGAAATGATGCTTAGAAAGATTCCCAGTACATCATAATTGTATCAGTTATTGCCATGATTATAACATGAAGGCTTTGCCAGGAGAGGGATCTTGGCTCCCTGTGAGTGCCACTAGACATGTCCTCTCTAAGGTAAGCACTTAATAAATGATAAATATTTATAAAATGAAAGATGGATAGCCTGACACTCTCCCGCCACAAAATACCTAAAGACATGAGACAAGATGAAAACTTCAATGTTCTTTTACATGCAAAGGCAAGCAACCAAGAAAGTAGGGGAAGTCCACTTAGACCAGTAACAAAGCTGTGTGAGTCTATGAAGGCTCTGGGGGCCAGCGACACATCTGGGGGGCCCGTCACAGGGAGGGAAGTTACACTTGAGAAGCATGCATCGTGCTGACAGGGAATGAAGACGCCAGTAAAGCAATGAGCTAGAAGAACGTCCACCCTGCAGAGGCAGGCTGTTTGTCTGCCTTTGGCTGTGGGTGGAGGGGGGAATAAAAACGTACTTCCTGAGACTCCAGGCATGCAGGCCAACCTAGATTTGGAATTCACACAATCTGCATAAAAACATACAAACAGCACCCCAAAAAATTTCCACAAGAACCAGAATTTCACTGTAAACTGTACTAGTTGGCATATTGTGTTTGCCTGTCACAAGGAAACTCAAGGTTTCTAGATATTTTTCACCAATACTTCAAAAAATCCATAGAGTTGTCATCCCTTCCTATAACAGGGCCCTCTGATGCGGAAGGTAGGGGCTAGGCAAGAGCAGCAGTGTGCAGCTGTAGGGCGCTTTGACAATTGTCTGGGTCCTTGTACCAGATGGTGTGTTTTAGTGGGAAGGCTAATGGAAGGAAACATAGGATGCGATGCCCTGAAGCCTTAGGGTCAAACCTCACACCGGCCTCTGACTGGCTATGTGATCTTGGGCAATTTGCTTAACCACTTTGATTCTCAGCTCTTGTATTTATAAAGCTTGGGTAATATGTGGCAGGCAGGCTTGATGTGAAATTAAGTGAGTTTCAGATAACTTGTTTGAAACATCTAGGAAAGTACCTGGAACACAGTCGGTGCTCAGAACTATTTATTTCCTTCCCAAGGGATTTGACCTCCGGACTTCACCCACATCAACACACTGTCCCACAAAGGAGCAACAGGAAGCAGCCACATCTCCCTCCAGCCCTCGTGTGTAAATAAAGCCACCGAGAACACTCAAGAGCCCAGAGCTCTGCCCACCTCCCCATCTCAGGGAATGGCAGCCTCCATGAGCGGAGGCCAGCGCTGCGCTGTTCCCATTAGTGCACCTTATTCCAAACCCGAGCCCCAGGCCCCTGCGGCGTCCAGCTGGACTTTCCAGATGGAAACGTCGCCCTTTGCGCTGCCTGGGTGGGTTCCCGGCCGAGCTGAGACGGGGACTTTTCCAAGAGTCTTCTTGAGCTCTGAATGAAATGTTTTCTCTGGCGCTGGACTGGAGCCCGTCATTAACGGCAGAGACATTAGCAAAACAGCAACCGCAGGTTTTTATTTTCCTTTCTGTGGAATGTGGCTTTGTCCTCAGGGCCGATGGCGGGCTCTTTCTCCTTACATAACCATTTCTTCTCCGGAGTCCATTTCGATGGCAGTGGGAAAGGCTTCGCTCTCTTCCTGGCCCCGCAGCCCGGGATGCCGAGCAGAAGCAGCCCTCACCCCGTCATAATACCAGCTGGGCGGCCCCAGCTCCCAGAAGGGGAGGAAGGGGAAAGGAGACCTGTGGGTTTTGATGTCAAGCTTTCAATCAGGATCTCGCACACACATACACACACGCACACGCACACACACAAACACGCACACGGCTGCACAAAGGGAACGCAGGGGAAGCTCCAGAAGAGATGGCAGCATCAGTGGCTCCTTCCAACTCTTTACCTTAGTTTTTGCTGATCTGACATATTGGTTTCCATAGCAACCTGGGGTGGCCTGGATACCACGTGAAGTCAATTTCAGAGAGGTCTGCAGAGCCAGGCAGAACGTCTGGATAAAAGCTCCTTCTTGTCTCCCAGGAACTGCAGCCACTGGGCTCCAGGAAGTGTTAACACATGCGAACTGGGTAATAAAGACCCTCTTTAGCTTGAAGGGAAGACACGCCCTGCTTCTTCTAGTTCTGAGATTCCAAAATTAGCCACAGGAGAGAAAGGCTTTGAAAATCCATGGTATCTGTGCTTAACTCATGAGACAAAATTTCCCAAAACAAAGGATCACTGAGTTTACGCTTTAAAGAGAGATCAGATTGCTCTCAAGGGCCAGGATTGAAACAGAGGGTATAAGATCAGAAGAGATGACACTGGAACGAGGAGTGAACAAAGATGACAGAGTCCGGCAGGAGTGTTATAGAAACTTAAATAGTTGTTAAGGAATAGAGAGAGAGATTTATTACCTTCTTCCATAATTCCATAATGATAGCCTGGCAAAGGCTGTAAATTCATATGTCAAAAAGATGAGTCCTGGGCCTTTATGTAATTCGTATTTATCAATAACAAGCACTGAAATAGAAAATGGTAATATTCGGTGGAGAGGCGACGGTAACAACAGGAGCATTTGAAAATCACTCCCTTGCTCCCCATGTACGTGGAGAAAGCAGGGAGGGGCGCCCTGGGGTGGCATAGGAGGGAACGGGACTTGGGGGATCTCAAAGAACACTTCTTGAAGGAGGCGGCCTCGGAGCTCAGTGGTAAAGGAGAAGCAGGTGTTAGCTCGCCAGCCTGCAGAGCTGGAGCGCCCGCTGGAGCGGGAAGAGCCGATCAGCAAAGGAGATGGCGTCGGGGAAGACCTCGCAGGCAGGCACACGGGGCCTGCTGGGGGACAGAGGGAGGAGCACAGAGGATGAAGCTGCGAGATGAAGTCTGCAAGGAGATGAAGTCAGAAAGGCAGACAAGGACCGACACATGCAGTCTTTAGACGTAGGACCTTCTACTTTATCCCACAGGGAGGCACAGGCCCCGGTGTGTGTTAGGCATGGCAGGGGCGTGACCAGGTCAGCCTTCTGGATAGTCGTTGTGGTCGCCCCTGTGCAGAGAGGACTGGACGAGCCTGAAGACAGCCCGGCTAGTTAGGAGGTCACTCGGCAGACGACAGACCGACAGTCCAATCAAGATGAAGCCCGTAGGAGCTGGCAAGGTGGCCACCAAGGTAGTTATTAAAAGCTGGGTGAAAGCAGCCAGTATAAGTTCCTGATTGGAGACAGTAGATTAGGAATCAAAAGCCGGAGTGAGAGAGAGAGAGAGAGAGAGAGGTCAACTAGTCTTGGCACCTGTCGCTGGGGCGTGGGGGGAGGGCTGGGAGGGGAGCGTGGCCCGGGCGAAGTTGCGCATCCTGTTTCTAAAGCAGATGCTGCCTTCCCGGGCTGTTCTCATGGGCATGGTGAGCACTAAGCCTCTGGGTTTGAGTTAGAAATTGTATTTATGGCCCATCTGAAAGGATGCACTGTGAGATCAGCCAGACCTTTTCTGTTCCTAATAGGAAGAGTAATGAGGGCTTATCAGATATTGAAATGGCATAAAGCTCTAATGATCAAGGTAGTGTGGGGTCATGAAAAAGGCCAGAACAGAGGACCTACATAGTAAGTCCAGAAAACAACAAGGCATTTGTAAACATTTTTAAAATGTTGGTTTATTCATGAAATAATGAGAGAACAACTGGTTATGCTTAGCAAAAATAATACAAAATCCCCAATTCAGGTCCCAATTAAATATTCCATAATAAAAAAAATTCAAAAAATATATATACACATACCTGTATAGGAAGTTGAGAGAGGCTTACCAATTATTATCCTGAAAGCACAGGCATAAAGAAAAACATGAATAAGTTGGATTTTAAAAATAATTTCCATTGAACAATTTCATAACGTGACAGCAGAGTTAATCCCCCAATATTTATAGAACTCTAATATAATGGTATAAAAATGAAAAAGAATCCTCGTGAAAAACTAGGCACAAGATATGAATGGGAAAAACAAGTTACCAATATACAATATGTATATATATTATATACATGGTTTATAAGTATGTATACATAAATGTCAATCTCACTAGAAATACTTGCAAATATTAAAAAATAACAATGCTGACAGGAATGTAGAGTTGGACAGGCTTTCCAGTAAGCTATTTGACATTATGTATCAAAACCATACACTTTGGCACATACATTTCATTTCCAACCACTTATCTGATAATAAAACAAAAGAATGTCCATTGCAGTGTTCTTTATAAACTCAAAAATGGAAAATAACCTCAATCATCCAATACATAGAGTTATTTATTTAAATTATAGTACATTTATAGGATTACACAGCAATAAATAATGAAAACGCACAGGCGTATTTTATGATAGAGAAACTATTTCTCTTTCTGAAATACCAGTACGGCAGCTTCACACAGGCAGCATCTCTATTTCGTTCACTGTTGTGGCTCTAGAGGCTGAAATCCAGCACTTCACTGACCCTCCAGAAATACACGTAGAAGGGGCGACGGTTAACTCCGATGAGCAGATTTCCAAGATGGCGCACGCCCTTCATCGCCGGTGGCATTCCCGTCAAAGGCTCTGTTTCATGACAAAGGGGACTTTGCAGCATAATTCAGGTTCCTAATCCATTGAATTTAAGAGAGGGGAGATCATCCAGGTGGGTGTAACTTAATGACAAGAGGCCTTTGAAAACAGAGGAATTTCCCCAGGTAGTAGAAGAGGGGAAAGTTAGGGAGGGAGAAGCCTGAGAGAGATTCGATGTAAAGCAGGTACCTCCTTGCTGAGAGGGAGGGGCCATGGTCGAGGATGAGCGAGCAGCCTCTGGGCACTGACAATGGTCCCTGGCCAGCACCCAGCAAGAAAACGAGGTGCTCAGTCCCACAAGTAAAATTGTGCTAACAACCTGCATTGAGCTTGGAAGCTAAGAGCCCAGCCCCACGGAGACCTTGACTTTGGCCCTGTGAGTGTGCAGAGAACCCACTGAGCTGCCTGGACTGGGGACCTATAGAACTACGAGGTCAGTGGGTGTTGCTGTAAGCCACCAAGTTTGTGGTAATTTGGAATATAGCAATAGATACCTAATAAATTAGATAAAATAAGCAGATTATAAAACAGTACTTACAATATGATTCCCTTTTTGGTTTATATAGGCACGTATTTAAGAGTTAGCACAATAATATCGGCCAAAGTATATGCAAGTATATGCACAATGATGTTCACGTTGGGGTTTCTCGGGATTTTAGAATTAAACTAAATTGTAGATAATTTAACCACTAGACACTGGAAAGTTTGATAACCCATTATTTTCATTGTCTAAATGGCATGGAATAAACTTGGCTATTCTTTAAGTCTTCTCAGATGTCACCTCTCCATTGGAGTCAACCTCTCCCTGCTATTTATTTACAGAATAATGTAGTTCTAGCTTTGCAATGTGAAAAATCAGGGTTCGAAACCTAACTCTACCACTCACGAGCTTTTGAAACTAGGGTAATTGAAATAGCCTCTCATCGTTTTAATTTCCGCAAATCTGGAATGTACACGAGAATAGTCACGAGCTGGGGCCATTGAGAAGATGCAGTGAGGTAATCAATGAGGAGCACACAGTGCAGTTATTACTGAGTAGCCAATTCACAACATGGCAGGCACTCACTGAATTGCAGCTCTTACACTTATCAGAAGTGAGTTGCTGTAATAGTTGCTTTTTTGTCTTTCCCACGGTCCTTCTGTAGGCACATCATAATATAAAAGTGCGTGGCCCAGGGCCTGGTCCAGTGCCTGACACCTACCAGGTGCTTAGGAACTTCTGGTTCACTGCGTGGAAGAGCGGAATAAATACTGTTAAAAATTCAAGGCTGGGCTCCTGAGTCAATGTGGACTACAGTAACATGGGACTACCACAAGATGGCAATATAAACAGAAAAGCTCTGCATTTCAGGAATATTCTGGATAATCTGCCTCTTCCCTCTCCTAACACTCCGGGGACAAGACACAATTGCAATACTGTGAAGGCAGAAAGCAAACTGCCAGGAATTTGCACATCTCCCTGCTATTTTCACTGTGTGGATCAATGCCTCAAAAACACAGCCCCTGCTCTATCAAGGAGAATGTCTCTGCTGAGCTAGTAGGTCTAAAAATAACCTCAGAAGACCTCATTTGGGGACAAGCCTACCTGTACAGCCTCTAGGCTACCCCTGCCTTAAATCTGCGTCTCTGGGCCTGCGTGGAGAGGCAATGTGGTAAAGAAGAAAAAGCAGCGTCAAACATTGCTTTCACCACTTACCACTTGTATGTCTGTGCAAGTTTCTCAAGCTTTCTGAGTTTCATTTTGTCATGTAAAAAAAAAAAAAAAGAAAGAAAATGAATATACAGGGATTACAGAGATCCTGCTGCAGCCATAGAGATTGGAGCAGAACAGCGTTTCTCTACAGACTAGTTCCCAGAGCGTCCTGGAATCAGAAGGAAGGATTTCCTTTGCAATTCGGGAAGGATTTGGGAGTTGAGCCCACGGCTACTTGGCCCAGAGCGTTCTATCTCTAACGGATCTGCAAATTCTCTGAAGAAGGCTTCCTTTGACGTGGCCCCGAACAGCAACTTTCCCTTTCCAAAACATGCTCTGGTGAGCACAAAAATTGCTCCTTACCAGACTCTAAAAAAAGGGTATGAATGTCATTGTCTCTCTGGCTTCCTGTGGTCTCCATAAAATCTCCCAGCAGAGTATTCTGGGCTCATAAAAATGTCCGCAGCCCGTTTCTCATCCGCTTTAATGATGTTTCCTAATGGCTGACACTGCCATTGGCATCTTCTCTCTGGGGAAAGCGCTGGGAGACTGGCATCCCCCGTCCCCAAAATAACTGGTAGGAACAGCCCGGGAGCTGGAATGCAGAGCGACCGTTTTCTTCTCTTCCCATGAAGAGACGTGTCCTCCAGGACGTGGGAACCCTGCCTCGGTTTCTGCGGCAGCAGGTAGAGAGACCCCGTGGCCACTGGGAGCAAGTCGCCCCCCACCCCGCTTCAAGGAGCCCGGTCCCGTGCTGGTCCTGGAGCGCAGGGAGGGAACAAAGCAATAGACACTAAAGAAAGTGATGTTATTTAATATTGGTTACATGTGAAAGAGGTCTTACGAGCTACATTTTACAAGGAAGGAACTCTTATTTAGGAAAGAAGCGCATTATTTTGTCCGACATAGGCGATCGGCCGCTCCAAGGAAGCTAACAGGAAAACCGGCCGTGCACAGCGATAGCTCTGTCGTTGACGTCAGCCTGGTTTGTAGGTCTGTGAGGAGAATGTGGTGACGGCGGAGGGTTGGGGGACAGGGCATATCAAATACAGTGCCCCGACAATCCAGAGGAGGGACCTGTCAGCTGCGCCTGGGATGGGAACTCCTTGGGAGCCGGCTTACGGGGGCAGGGCTGTGACTCTGTCACCACTCAGGGACACCTGCTCTGGGCAGCCCAGCCCTGCCCCGGCCACCCACGTCCCTGCGGTGCGGTGTGGCCTCCCTGAGTCAGGCGATGCGGTCAAGGAGGGCGAGGCTTCTTCCTGGTGCTGGGGATTTGAGGGTGAATAACATCCAGTGTTGTTCTCTAGGGCCTTGCAGTAAAGTGGGAGTAAAAATCATCAACAGCCAATTGAAAAAAAAAAAAGAAAGAAAGAAAGAAAAAGAAAAAGAATGATGAGTATTTGGAGAGAAGGGAAACACAGTGCAACGGTGGCATGCTGGAGTGGGGCCCTCAGTCACTGGGTGTCCTCTGCCAACAGGCCGTTCTCTTCCAAGTCACCGTTCGCCTCAGAACCCACGGGGCTCTTTTTTGGTGTCACATTCGGTTTTACATAACACAAGTGTTTCTTCAGATGACTTCAATCTGTGTTTGCATTTAAGTGGTTGGAGGAGGCGTTCTAGGGTTTGGGGACATTACAAAGGCCTGAGTTTAAACCCTGGCTCCTCCGGTTTCCTAACCCCTTCAGTTTTGTAATCCCTAAAAACAGGCAAATCAGGACATTGCTGACTTTTGCTTGGTTTGGGTCGTTTTTGCTGATGTTGTTGCTAGGTGGGGGGAATTAACGAAGATGATATCTCTTGCTTCTATTCTAGGAGAAACAACACGTGCATGTCCGATGGTTGTCTCTTTCCTTGTCCCTCCCGTGCCTGTGGGTCTATCTGGAAAGACAGCCAGGCACCTGTGTTGTCATCTAAATCATGCTGCCAATAATACAACCAAACAGGACTGTTCACCTGCTTCTGGGCAATGGCTATGTCTTTCTTCTCCCACCGGACTCACGTCTGTTGATTTTATGGCGCTGCCTTCTCTGTTGGGAAGGGTGGCTATTTCTCTTTTTCTCTCATCCCCCAGGAAAGCCCGCTCAGCCACCACAGTCTGCGAAGGTGGAGGTGAGAAGTTTTAACCTGCAGGTGGAAAGAGGAGGAACTCACTCTTCTTCAGTATCTCTTTCGAACATAGATTTTCTTTCAGATTCTCTTCCCCTTCCGCCCCTCCCCCCCCCAAACTGTGTCGCATCTGGGCGTCTGAATTCCGCTCACAGCTGTGCCGATGCCCTCACTCTTTCCATCTGCCTGTTTGTTTTTCTTGCTTTGAGTTTGCAGTCTGCTATTTTGTATAAGCAAAATTATCCTTTCATGTCGCACCCGTTTCGGTGGCTTCTTCTGGTTATTGTAAAGCTCAGCATCTGTGGAACTTGTCTCCTAATTACATCCCCAGCCTCCTAATAGGAAGGGCAAACAGGCATATGGAACAGCCACGCGGAGCCTTCTGCGTCCCTGGCCTCCGTGCGGGGCTCCTCGCAGACTCTTCGAAGCTTTCTAGGGTGTTTTGCTGAGCGCGGCTTGCCAAGACAGTGCACAGACTTCTGCTCTAGAGAGACGGTAATAACACAGATTTAGACAAAGCTCCTGGGCATGTTTTTTTCATAAATGAGTCACCATGACTCTATAAGTAGATACATATCTCCAGTTTCCTGGTTCTAGGGATATTCAAGTGATTGCTTATTTTTAGACTAATTTGGACAGCTGAAATAAAATAAAAACAAAGATGACAGGAAGGAGGGTGAGGAGACCTAGATTTGAGACCCACCACTGATACTAAGTTGCTGGATGTTTGGGGGAGAAGTTCCCTGAAATTCACTAGACCTTAATTTCCAAATCAGTTGAATTAGCAGCTGGACTACACGGTCGGTGAAATAAATGAGCAGGATGGAGTCAGTCAATTGTTCCTCGTATGATAACGTCTCAGGAGTTAGGGAGGTGAAGGTGAGCTGATTGTGGTCTTTGTTCCAACAGCAACTCGCAGCAATGGGGAGATGAAACAAACATGCCGAGGATCGTAGGTCAGGGAGTGCGGGCATCAAAGCTCGAGCGTTCTCTGCATTGTTTACTGAACGAGCCCTTCCGGGAACCATTTTCTGTCAAGAGCAGAGAGTAAGTATTTGAGGCTCTGCGACCCATACGGCGTGTGTTGCCTCTCCCGCCTCTGCCGTGATAGTGTGAAAGCAGCCACAGATGACGAGCAAACCAAGACTGTGGCTGCCTCCTAATAGAACTCTCTTTACATAAAACAGATGGTAGCCTCAACTCACGCTGCAAGCTGTAATTTGCTCGCCCTGGTCTAGTCACCAACAAATCTCACTGAGGTTAATTTTCAGTGGCTTCCCATTCTCGTAAGAGAAAGACAAAACCCATACCATGGCCTCGGGACCCTGGGAGATGCAGCCCCAGCGACCCTCAGTGATGGTGTCCAGAGTCTCTCCCCGCCTCACTCCCACATTCTAACACCACAGGGACTTCCTAGAGCTTCTCAGAGCTTCTCCTCGGTGTGGTGTGCTCCTCCCTGCCTTCCACCGTGCTCTTGGTCCACCTTCCCCTTTTCTCCAGACCTCCACCCCTCACCTAGCTAATGCCTATCATCCTGCAGAGAGAAGCTCCTGCGTCACCTCCTCATAGAAGCCTTCCTGGATTTCCCAAACTAGGTCCATCCCTGTGTGTCTATATTCTCCATGCTCTTCTATGTCTCTTTCATGCTCCTATAGCAATTGTGAGTCCTTATTTAATTTTGTAACCCGGTCTTTAATTCTTCCCTTCTCTATGAAATGTCAGTTCTACGAGAAGAGCCACCACATTTCTTGCTTTCTTACAGTAGTGTGTTTAGCATCTACAACAGAGCCTGGGACAGAATGAACTTTTAAAAAGTATTATTGAACAGATGAATGGATGCAAGAATGCTACAGGGAAGCTCACAGTTATTAGCTATTCCAGTCCAGGAGCGAGGGTGTTGGGGGCCGGGAACGTTTCACAGAGTAGGTGACAGTCTGAGCTGGGGTTTGAAAGACAAATAGGGGACAAAGGATTGTATGGCATATGTTAACATAAAACGTAAATATTTCGCTCATTGATACTACTCTTCGCGTTCGCCACATCTCCAAATGTTTGATGTTTTGTTCTCCTTTTTCATTATTCTATTGGTTGCTTTTTACATCAGGTAGCATATTTAAACACTGATTTCTTATTTACCAGGTCTGGCCAATATCTAATACTATTACCAGATTGTAAATCAAGGACACCAGTGCCTACATACTTTCTTCCAGTTTTCTACCTGGCTGTGAGGTCCTGCTTTAGTTACATTTTTATATCATTGATGGCGTTGTTCCATATGTTTGTCAGAAAACCACAACCAAACTGTCTGCTCTTTACCCAAAAGTTAGTTCTACCTAGTTCCACTTACATGATTATATGACACCTACTTATATTTAATTTTTAAAACTACATAAGTACTGTTCATAGCTAAGCCCTGATGGATCCAATTTTTGGAGTTCTCAAAGGTGAATATTCCTACTTAGTAAGATGACATGGCTTCTCCTTCCTTAGTTTACCTGCCTTATTAGCATGCGACCACATGGCCACGTGGTTCATTTCATACTTGTGCCAGGTCTTCTTGATTATTCCCTATCTTCCCTCCCAAGAAGCACATATTGAGGATTCCTACTTGTCTTTTTTCTCTCTGTATTTATTTCCTCTTATGTAATGTGTTTATTGGATCCCAAACTCTCAATCATATTTTCTATTGCATGAGTCCACCACTTATCATTTTGAAAAACCTAGAAACTCCCTCTCTCCCTCCCTCCCTCTCTGGTCTGCCTTTCTGAACCTCTTTCCTTTTTCCCATCTGGATGTTACTCCCAGGCTGTATGTGATATTATCACTTTGGCACATCCCTTTATTTTCCTTGGGGTGGGTTCCGTTTCCTTTCCTGATCACCTCCCTTCATTTACAGGGATAAATCTTCAGGTGAATCCCTCCAAAGGAGTCCATGAGATATAAAGTTAGACCACTTCCACGTCTGAAAATAAAACTATCTTTACATCTATGCGTCATAAATAAGTTGGCACATGTATCACTTATGATGCATCCTGTTGCCAGTGGCAAACCATACCCACAATAGCTTCAGCAATAAAGATCCTTACTTATCTGCAATGACAGGAAATCTGGAGGTAGGTGGTTCCAGGCTTGGTGCAGACTAAACAGTGTTATCAGCGACCCAGGTCCTTTCTGTTATTCTACTCGGCCATCGGCAGTATGGTGGCTCATCACCTTATGGTCACACGGTGGATGACAGATCCCAGCCTCCTGCCCTTAAATAGCTGAGTTCAAGGCAGGAAGACGAGCTGCTGGAGGAAAGGGACCGGCCTGAACAGCTCTATATTTTTACGTAAACCATCTTTTTCAGAAGCAATGCGTGGTTAGAATTGTATTGCGTTCCCACATTTTGAATAATCAATGGCAAAGGGGAATGCTTATATGACGACTGATTTAGACCCGTGGTTTATCACCCAGGGCTGCGGGGAGGGGCCTTCTCTCCTGCTCAACAAAAACTTCAACAAAATGAGAGATATGCATGCAAACAGGAAGAGAAAACATAGTGATTGAGTAGGAAACCGCAAGTTTCTGCCCAAGGTAACTACAGTGTTCCATGTTGCAACGTTTTTTCCTCAGAACCATGAAAGCATTACTCCATTGTGCCCTAGCATCTTGTCTCACTAATGAGAAATCTGATGCCTGTTAATTTTCATTCCTCTGATGCTTTCAGAACTGTGTCTTTATTCTAGCGTTTGAAATTTTATGAGAGTGTGTCTGGTTGTGACATTCTGTTCCTTTTTCTTCTCTTTTTTTCCCCCTTTCTTTTATTTTACTTGTGCCCTTCATCTTTGAAAGGTTATTTTTTAAATGTGACTTATCCAAGGCTAGTTGCCAAGTCAAGACTCTAACCTACTGTCCACCAACATTGAAGTCCTCACTCATTTTACTTCCTTGCTCTGCCCTCCATAATCCATTGTCATTTCTGTTGGACCCTGGACCCTGCCTCAGCCCCTCCGAAATCCCCTCCAACATTTGAATTGAATATATGTTAAGTTGCTGATTAACTCAGACTAATAAGGCCAAGGTCAGCCTCTTGCTCTCTACCTTAAGCTCCTCTGCTGTGACTAGGCCCTACCTGTTTCTCCAACTCCCATCTGTGTGCCAGGTGGACCCACAGATCGGCGGAGAGTCAGGAAAGTGAACCAGAAACAATTATGTTCTCTTTAAGCACAAGTACGTTTTATTAATGGATATCCGTTATACCTTAGTTCATACTTTATTATTTTTTAATCTTGCTTTTATCAGTATAATAGCCATCTGTTTTTACTTTGAAGTCAGTCAGTACAAGGCATCTGTACAAGACATGATTGTCTCTATAATCTACTGGTGGTGTTATTTTAACCACCAACTTTCAGGGCCATTTGTTACATGGCAACAGAAACTAAAAGGCTAGATAAAATGTTCTGAAAGATGTTTCCCTCAACAGAGTCTGCTGGGTATCTTTTTTTGCAACATAAACAATTGAGTGAATTGACTTATCTTCTGGGTTCTCATGACAACTTATTCTTCAGGGTGGCACCTCACTATAGGGTCCACCCCATCTACAACTGGGAGCTCCTTGAAGGTAAAATGTATGACTCATCAGTCATTGTCCCCAATATCTAACGAAGAGTCTGACCCAGGAGACACCTCGGCTGTTCATCGCATGTAGTACATGTACATAATTTGAATCCAAATTACATTGAGAACAAATGCTGGCTCCCTGCTCTTGCTCATTCTCAGGAAAGTTCCAGGGTGGGCCACAAAAAAGGAAGTCAAAGTCAACAGCCCTCCCACTCTCCCCGGAGCCTCCCAGTTGCACTTTGCTGAGTAAAGGTCTCAGGGTGCTCTGGCGATACCCATGTGTCTTTCTTTAACAACCAGGAACTATGGAGCCCGGACGGGACACAGAGTATTCTCAGTCAGCCTGGGAAACAGTCAAGAGGCCATCAGGCGAATGAAACCGATCTGTTCCGTTTTTCCTCCCTTGACCTTTGGGAAGCAAAGTCAGCTTTGAGAAATGTCAAAAATGTAATGTAAAATGTAAAACTCAGCACAAAAATCAGTGAGTGGAGGCCTTCCTCATGTGTCTATGGCCATTCCTAAAGACAGCTCACCAAAGCTGCTTCACTTTGAGGATCTTGAGCCTTCAAGAGCTCACATGTCCCAGCACATCCGTAGGACACAAGAAGAGAATTAGGGCCAGGCTGTGGTAGGAACCCACCTGGGGCTGCTGTAGCCACATGTCTCTGTCACTATGACATGGCAGAACAGACTGGTGTAAATGACCTGCTGAGTTCCCAGTCTTCATTAGAAGCTACACTGAGAAGTAGAAGTAAATACTTTGAGCCGGGGCCTTGATCAACAATAAAAAAAAAAAAAAAAAGCAAGGCATGTTTTTGGGACTGCAGAAATTTACATTCTAGATGGGGGCTGATGCCTATATTTGGTCATTTCAGTTCAGGATAAGGAAGCACAGATGTGGTAGCACTAACTCAGGACTGCATGGGGTTGTAAAGAGTTAAAAACAGCTTCCTTGCATGACTTAGTGCCGGAATCTTTTTTTTTTTACCCTCATCCGAGGATTTGTTTATTGATTTTAGAGAGGAAAAGGGAGGGGTGGGAAGACATCAATGTGAGAGAGAAACCTTGATTGGTTGCCTCCCATATGCGCACCGACCAGGAACCTAACCCAAAACCTTTTTGTGTACGGACAACTCTCCAGCCAACTGGACCACCCAGCCAGGGCCCAATGCCTGAATCTTGAAGGAGGAGTAGAGGAGGGGTCTCTCCGGTATAAAAGCAACAACACACCCCAGGATGTAAAGACACACAGTCAAGTAAAACAAGATCCATTAGGACAATTACAGGGAGTCTGGATAGTGGGGCCGTGATGAGCCCGGGGAGGCTGGGAGGCAAGGAGGTGGGAACAGGGAAGCTTCGCACGCAGTCGTGCAGGCGCCTCTCCAGACCTGCCAAATCAGAGCCTGACTTTTTACAAGCCACCAGGTCGTTCGTGTGCATCCCATGGAAGGATTGAGAAGCGCAGGCCTCGGGCCGTGGTTCAAACCCAGCTCCCGTCGGGAATCACCTGGAGAATTGTTTCAGAAATACACAGCTGGCCACAGCTGTTGGATCTTCTGAACTGGTCTGAGGTGGGCCCTGGACAGAGGTGCTTACAGAACTTCCAGGGGCGGGTCCAATGCCCCCTCACAGCTGAGAACCACTGAACTCAGCCGGGAAGAGAATGCCTTGCTGAGGCCAGTGGCTGATCAAAGTGACAGAGCACAGGGACTCGAGGCGAGGACACAGGTGAGGGCTCGTTAAACTTCTCAGTGTCGCCCTGGGTCCGCACTTCATCCCCAAATAATGAGGTGATTCCAAAAACTCAGTCGTTGTTGTTGTTTCATTAGTTTCTTTCATTTCTTTCTTTCAGTTAGCTAAATGAGATTTAGTGTTCTATCAGCTCAAACCAAGCAACAGTTTATCTAGCCCACAGAGTAGTGAAAAATAGGAATCACTCCTTTCCCAGCCATTCTGTTTGAGGGTTCATTAAATAAGTCAGACTTCCTGCCACGTGTGAGGTGCTGTGCGAGAGCCTGGACCGCGGAAGAATCTGGCCTGTAAGAGGAATCTGAAATGACATCGCTGTTCAGTGGGCGGCATTCCTGAGTGTACGACTCTACTGCACGTTTGAAGGAACCGAACAGACAGACGGGACAGGACTGGGGGGTCAGGATGAGGGGCCGTCACCACACACATTCCCTCCACGAAGCCCTGAAAAGTTACAAAGTATTGTAATCATCTTAGAATAGAGAGGAACGTTTATTTTTAAACCTGACAGTTTTTTTTTTTAAGTATGTTTAAGCATTCAAAAACTATTGTGGGCTCTGGCTGGTGTGGGTCCGTGGATTGAGTGCCAGCCTGCAAACCAAGGGCTGCCGGTTCGATTCCCAGTCAGGCCACATGCCAGGTCTCCAGTAGGGGGCGCAGGAGAGGCACCCACACATGGATGTTTCTCGCCCTCTTTTTCTCCCTCCCTTCCCTTCTCTCTGAAAATAATTAAATAAAATCTTTTTAACATTAGTATAGGAGAAATCTTACTAAATTTTTGCAAATAAAAATCAAAGAAACCTTGTAAGTTTTACAAAGATAATGTTTTACAATTTCTGTCATTAACAAGTAGTTACTACTGTAATTGTTTCTTTGCATAAACAAAATATTATATAAAATGAATATGGTTACAATAACCACATAGTCATTTTTTTCCTTTTTTCATATGAAGTACATTTTCTTTAGAAGCCAAAATGTGTGCTTTTGGAAAAGGCAGCCGAATAGCCAAAGCTGTAATTTTATGAAACCACAAAAGGCTCTCCTAAAGGGATCTGACTTGAATACACATTGCAAGGAAATTAATAGTCTCAGTTCAAACATCCTCTTCAATCCATCTCATTTTCCTCTTACAAGAGAGAGAAGAATGCAGTCGTCAAGCTGACTTAGGAGCCGGTCAAGGGCTGAGCGACATGCATTTGGCAGGCGGTCGTGTGAGCCCTTTCTGGGGTATCTCAGCAGCCTTCAGGGAGCTGCCAGGGCAGAGATGTGGTGTGTGTCATTATCAATTTGCACTCCGATTTCCTAACAGTTCAAGAGGCCTTTTGACAAAAGCCTTCATTGAGATCTAATAATAACTCTGGACTTTTGCTCCATGTCGCGTAACCTGGGAACAGCCCCAGTTGCTAAACACACTTCCCCTGAGTGAGTTTCTCTTACCGAACCCAGAAGGGGCAGCCAGGCAGACTAGAAAATGCGTCTGGGGGAAATGTGCTCGCTTTTGAAAGTTCTCTTCAAACGGGTTATTTCAGTTCTGAACAATCGTTGTGAGGGTGGGTGACACCGCTGTTGTTCAGTCCTAGCCTGGGAGGGTGGCAGTTAAAAGTCGATAGCTCCCTATTTCCTTCTGCATCATGTAATTATAAAATCTAATAGATTGAATTGAGTTACTTCCCCCCACTTAGTCGCACAACATCTAGTCCATTTTGAATAAGTTACAATAAACAATGAAACCTCGCTACCTACGAGGGGCCATATTTCATATCTGGCTAGCCCTTTCCTTTAGAATGCCAGTTAGTAATTCCTATTCATATGTATCCATATGAATCCAGAGAAATATCTTAGCCCTTCTCACTCTTAAAAATTTCTTGAATTTGTTCAAGAAGAACAGTATTTCCTAACCACCCATCTCTTCCAACAGTTTTTTTCCCCCTTTGAAGCAATTATCCAATGTCCCTTTGAGGATTTCTCATGTGGCATGAGAAGCCAGCACATGCCTGGTGCTAGTTGTGAGGGAGAAAAATAAAGAGCTGAGTCAACAGCACAGGGGAGGGCGGCCGCGTGCTGGTGAGGAGGGAGAGGATGGCGGAGTTCGAGTCCAAGATCGAGAAGCATGGCATGGCCTGTGGAGGGTGGCCTTGGATGCCTTGTGCTGCCTCAGCAATACTTCCATGAGCTCCCAAATCGGGTTGTCTCTGTGTCTCAGTCCCTGATCTGGTCTATAATTTATGTAGATGTTTTCATCTGCTCTTGCTGTCTTTTTGATCTCACTCATTGGCACGTCCAAGATGAGACCGTAAAGAGGCCCAAGTATGGGGCAGATTAAACTCAAAGCTTTCAGAAAAAAAATTCTCAAAAAACTGTCAGCTACTTTTAGTGGTTCTCAAAAAGGGTGTTAACAGAGGACAAAGTTGAACTAATTGATTAAAATTCAGTTTACGGTCTTCTTAGAAATCTAATAGTTTCCAAATTATTTAATGAATCACATGTGTTGAATATAAGATTGACAGTCTGATGCCAGCATGTTGTAGAGTTTTTGGAACAGAAAGCAACTTTATATTCCATCTAGCCGGGCTACCCAATCAGAACTAGAATGCCTTTAAAAATCTTTCCAAGAATTGTAAAATGTCCATGCTACCCAAAGCAGTTTATAAATCCAATACAGTCCCTATTAAAATGTCAATGACATATTTCACAGATATAGAACAAACATTTCAAAAATGTATATGGAACCATAAATGACCCCAAATAGCCTCAGCAATTTTGAGAAAGAAGAACAAAGTAGGAGGGATCGCAATACCTGGTATCAAACTATATGACAAGCCCACTGTAATCAAAATATTCTGGTACTGGCATAAGAACAAACATAGGTCAGTGGAACAGAATAGAAAGCTCAGAAATAAACCCAAGTCTCTATGGTCAATTAATATTTGACAGAGGGGACAGGAGCATAAAATGGAGTAAAAATAGCCTCTTCAGTAAATGGTATTGGGAGATCTGGACAGGTACATGCAAAAAAATGAAACTAGATCACCAACTTATACCATACACCAAAATAAATTCAAGATGGATAAAAGACTTAAATATAAATCATGACACCATAAAAGTCCTAGAGGAGAACATAGGCAGAAAAATGTCAGATATCCAACACAGTAATATTTTCACTGATATGTCCCCTAGGGCAAGGGATATAAAGGAAAGAATAAACAAATGGGATTACATCAAATTAAAAAGCTTCTGCACGGCTAAAGAAAACATCAGCAAAATGAAAATGGAACCAACCATCTGGGAAAACATATTTGCCAATGATACACCAGACAAGGGTTTCATCTCCAAAATATATTAAAAACTCACATGACTCCACACCAGGAAAGCAAACAATCCAATTAAAAAATGGGCAAAGGACTTGAACAGACACTTCTCCAAGAAGGACATACAGAGGGCCCATAAACATATGAAAAGATGCTCAACATCATTAGCCATCAGAGAGATGCAAATTAAAACCACAATGAAGTATCACTTCACACCGGTCAGAATGGCCATCATTAACGAATCAACAAACAACAAGTGTTGGCGAGGATGGGGAGAAAAGGGAACCCTAATGCACTGTTGCGGGGAATGCAGACTGGTGCAGCCACTGTGGAAAACAGTGTGGAACTTCCTCAAAAAACTAAAAATGGAACTGCCTTTTGACCTGGCAATTCCATTGCTGGGATTATACCCTAAGAATCCTGGAACACCAATTCAAAGGAACCTATGCACCCCTATGTTCATAGCAGTGCTCTTTACAATAGCCAAGTGCTAGAAGCAACCTAAGAGGCAAATTCAGCCCATCAGTAAATGAGTGGATCAAAAAACTGTGGTACCTTAACACCATGGAATACTGCACAGCAGAAAGAAAGAAGAAACTCCCACCTTTTGTGACAGCATGGATGGAGCTGCAGAGTATTATGCTAAGTGAAATAAGCCAGGCAGTGAAAGGCAAATACCATACGATCTCACCTACAAGTGGAACCTAATGAACAGAACCAACAAATGAGCAAAATAGAACCAGAGGCCTGGAAACAAAGAACAAACTGGCAGTGACCAGAGGGGAGGGAGAAAGGGAATCACAGGAGAGGTATAGGCAAGGGCCAAGTCAAGGGACATGTACAAAGGACCCAAGGGCAAGGACAACAGGGTGGGGATTGTCTTTGGGAGAAGGGGTAGGAGGGGGCAGGGGAGGGCAACAGAGGGGAAATAGGGACAACCGTAACTGAACACCAATTAAAAAAATAATTAATTAAATAAGATCTTTCAAAGAATTGGTTAGCCAATCTCTCTCTGAGCACTTCCAGGGATATGCGGCTCCCAGTCCAAGTTTCCTAGTCAGCTACTTACATTAATGGCAAGTCCAGGGCCACTAGAATGTTGTTTCTTACACTGAGTTCATTTCCCATTCCAGAAATGTCTTCTCTTTGAAGCCAGCTCTGGTCTCTGAAGGAAAACAAACAAATAAACAAAACAAAAAGAAATCCATATCCTCCTCTACACGACTGCTTCTTGGGAAAAAGTGGTTCAAAATGATCATGTCAATATTGTTCCGGAATAGAGGTTTTGAAATGTCATATCAACTGCCATGAATAGACTAACAGCATAGAATAAATGCCTTTAACAATTTATCACATTTGTTTCCATTATTAAACATAAAATACAAAGTACTTCTTGAGGAGGAAGAGATATTTCAGCGTTCAGAATATACCCAGATTCTTTCTGTAGAGGATGTGAAAAATATATATAAAGGGTTTTAAAATAATTATACTTTAGATGGAAATAAGTTCTTTTGGGGGATTGATCCTAAGAGCATAATCCAAAATACAGAAAATGCTTCATATACCTCAGTAATCAACTCAGTGATGTTTGTAATAACTAGAAGTCGAAAACAGGCAAATAACCAAATTGGGGGATATTATTGAATAGCTCATGGGCTATTAAAAAAAATAATTGAAAACTATTAAGTTTTAAACTATTTTAAACACTTTAACTAAACACAGTGTATCAACATATGAAATGGTACAGGAGGAAAGCAAATAATTTTCAAGTGAATTGGAGAAGAGACAGAAAGAACAAAGCCCTAAATGCCAGTGTCGCCTAGATTTCAGGGCAATTTAGCTCCGCTTTCAACACTCTTTTAAAAGGACAAGCTCTAAATAGTTAAAAGGTTAGTGGTCTTTACATGTGTTGGAGGAGCTGAATCTAGAAGAAGAAAACAGAAAAGAGTGTCTGAGCTTACCTCTCTCCATGTTAAAGCATCTTATGAAGGTTATTTATTTATTTATTTTTTCAGTTTCTCTAATGTCTGCAATCAACTTATATATTCCCTAAGGCCCCTCCTTTGTATTCAGTAATGTGAAAAATGAGGTAGTGGTGGAATCTTACAAATTCAGCATTTGTTAACCATTTGCAAAATGCATGGGTCTCATTTCATCAAACATGATTCATGTAGTAGATTAAGTCAGTTGAGAGTCTTCATCTTCACCTAATGATCTGTTGATTTGACAGTTCTCATCAGAAGCCCCTGGCTGCATGGGCAAAGAATGTTCAAAATACCAACAGCTACCCCTGGGTACAGTTTTCACGGTCAAGAGTGTGTGTAGTTTTGAACTGCCACGGCAAGAAACCATGTCTCCTTGTGCCACGACTAAATGCCATGCCATTTCTGAAGCCAGCAAGCTCATGCTATGTTAATGCAAATAAAATACTACAGATATGTTTTTATTTGCGTAAATTTTATCAAAATTACAAAAACCATTTTCTTCTCAGTCAATATTGCCTTTTATAAATTAAAGTCAGCTAAAACCTATTTACTCTGAGAGAATATCATTTGTGAGCCAGGGAATAGGATAAAAATTATTTCTCTGTCACCAATAGCTGGAAGCAGATTTTTTTCTAATGAACATTTTACAGAAGGCTATATTTAAATTGTCAAATTAGTCATAAAGTAAGGCTTGTGAAATATTGTCAAAATTGTATCTTTGTTGCATATTGCAACAGCAAATTGTCTGGAATAGTTAAAAGGTGAGCTGTTCTCAATCCTCCAGGCAAAAATCCTACTTGCAATAGGGTAACGGGAGATATGACTACTAAAGAGAAAAGCTTCTATGTCCAATAAAATCCTGGAGTCATGTGAGAGAAGGGAGGACATTTCCTCTTCCCTGATGTGATGAAACTTCAATGAGCTCCCTTAGGTAACTCATCCATTTATTTATTCATCTACTAAAAAATGTATTCATTTTTTCATTAGTTAAATTGCTATACAATAATTTACCACTCAATCATTTCCTCATTTCCTCAATCACCATTCAATAATTACTGACTCATTAATTTCATCACTCATTCATTCATTCACTTGTGCTTTTTCATTGAATAATGTGTTCTGTGTATATACATTTGTTTGTATGCCCAGAATTTACCAAGACACATTGCTAGGTGCTGGCGTCGAGGACGTGAGAAAGGCAGGTCTCTCTCCTGGGCACATTCACAGGGAAGGAGACAGACACATGGCTTTGACAAGTTCTTTACTAGAGGTGGGGCAAAGACTAGCAGGGCAGAGAGAGGTCCCTGCCTGTACCAGGAGCCTGAGGGGGTTTTATGTGTGATTTGAACTGGATCTGCAACATGAGCTCATTAGGTAGAGAACAGAGCAGGGAGAGCTAGCCGGGCTCATGTTGAAAATGGAAGATTTTTTCCAGGGAGGGGGAGCAACGTGTTCCCGGTTCAGAGGGGTGAGAAATTATGCCGTGTTTTGAGGATGGTGCAGAGCTTCCCGTTCCTGGGGAAATAGGGTAAGGTTAAACAGACCCTAGGCAGGACGCGTAAGGTGGGGTCCAGTTGTCAACAGCCTTTTGCACTCCTCTTTAGGATGGTGAAGGCGTTGCATGCATTCTCACAGTGATGATGAGTGTGGACGAGAATTTGTCTGGTTTGGTCCTCATGAGTAACCGGACACAGGTACCACGTTTTAAGGAAGCTGGAGCCTAATTCACTGGTCTTCCTCTGTGTTGCCATCAAACTTTCCAAACTCTTGGTATCACAGCTCTGTTAGAGCTTTTTGTTTAAACTTTTCCATTTCGCTTATTCGAACAAGAGGCTCTGGGAGACAGGAGACATGTCACTCACGTTTGTACCCTCACTGCCGGCCTAGCTCACGCTCCACACTCGACAGACTGTGTACCATCTGAGGAACGGAGGGATTGGTGAGTGAATAAATGGGAGAAGGGAGGGACGGAAGGAAAGAAGGGAGGGAGGAAGTGGGTCAGCTGCTAGAAATTAACAAAATAAATTAAGGCAAGGTTTCCAGTCCACACCCAGTTCTTATTCCCACACCCCACTTCATAGTTGAAGTTATACGCCCCACCAATGAAAACTTTATCATACCAGTTTTTTGTATGAATCCTTTCCTCCAAAATAAATTGTTTGTGTTACCCATGATATCAATTAAAGTATATATTAAATAACATAAAAACGATCTTTCTTATGACCATTTCTCATGGCTTTTCTTCTTTTGTCCTGTTGTTTCTGGCATGTAGTAAGTCGGAATTCATGAAGGCTGTTTGAATGAATGAGCTTAGGCCATGTCAGTGAAAAGATGGGCTGATTAAGAAGAACATAAGATACTGCTTACAAAAATAAAAAAGTATGTATAGAAAGGATTTATGAGAATAAGAGCAGCAGAGAATAACACCCTTTCAAGTTGCAGATTGTTCGGATGTCTTCTTGCGTCAGTGAGGATTTTAACAACTCAGACTATACAGGTACCAAACGATACTCAGATATTCGGTTCTACAGCTAAATTTATACGCAAATTATATTTTTACTTCAGCATTTGATTTTAAAATAATTTCACAGGGGCTCTTTTAAAAACTTTTAAATTAATCAATCTTAAAAACCCCAGCTGTGACATGTTTCCTTTTCCTAAATTCCTCCATTTGTCTTGTTTGACTTGTAATCACAAGGAGAATTTTTCTTCTAACATCGCCTTGTTTCATAATTCCATATAATCATATTGTGTTTTAAAATCTGAAGCATACTTCGTTAACCCTTCCTTGACTGCTGCCTTTTTCAGTGTTTGCCATTTGGCAAATATTCCCAGGAAAAAAATGTAGAACTGTGTTTCTAGCGGTCAAGTAAAAAAGAACCACACAGAATTCAAACAAGTTCTCACTGCAGCAAACATCTTAGTCTGTCTGTTATTTTCTTTGAATTTTCTTAAATTAAGTTTTATATCTAGACACAGCGAGTGAAGTCGAACGTTCACACTGCTCTTGCAGTCCCTGCTCGCCTGCGTTCAGTGCTATGGAACCAATTTTCAGTACCACCAGCAATGGAAGTGCTGCATTCTGCTGCATTTTCCCCTACATTTGGGCTATTGTGTTTTATTTTTAGCTTAGGTGAGGAAAAAAAATGTATTTCCCCAATGCTGCTGTTATTTGCGCTGTGATTACCAAGGAGTCAAGTAATGCAGCTACATTATGTTAATGACGGTCTCTAATTCTGGCTTTTCACTGACTCATATAGTGCCACCCCACTTAGATCTATTCTGTGAAAGTGACATAATTTACAAAAATATATACAGGCTCATTAGCCCAGGAATTTTTCAGTTTTGGATTTTACTTCTATTCCTACAATCTCAAACTTGCTCCTTTTTTCTATGTGGACATCATCTTGTGCTCCATGTGGTTGATATTTCTAATATAATTTGGTTAGTGGCATTTGAGTACTTTTAACTCTAGAATATGCTTGTCAGATGATACCTATCTAGCCTAGACTTTTTCCAAGGGTATTCTTTTTTTTTTTTTTAAATACATTTAGCTGACTTTCTTCCTTTCTTTCTCTCTTTCTTTCTTCCTTCCTTCCTTTCTTTCTTTCTTTCTTTTTTAGAGAGAGATAGGGAGGCAGAAAGAGAGGGAGAGGAACATCAATGTGTGGTTGCATTTCACACTCCCTTTGCTGGGGACCTGGCCTGCAACCCAGGCGTGTGCCCTACACTGTGAATGAAACTGGTGGCCTTTTGGTTTGCAGGCTGGTGCTCAATCCACTGAGCCACACCAGCCAGGGCCCACGGGTATTCAATGAAGCTGTTTTTCAGGACGATGCTAAAATGTGTTATATGCTAAAAATGGATCCATAATTGGGGAAGTGATGGGTTAAGCAAAATAGACCGAGTCTCTTCAAGGCATGTATTTCTCACTTTATACATATAGCTTATGAAAATGTAAAAGAGGAACATAGAAGTTACTGAACTTCATCTGTAAAGGCTTCCTTTACGGCCAGAAATTCTGAATCTAAATTCATTGATCCAAAGAGAATTCAACAAAATGCATTCCTTTGTTGCTGCTTGACAATGTCCTTCGGCAAATGGATCACTGTTTTTTTCTAACCTATTGTGTATTTTCCTAGAAGTCGCGTACAATTGATTGTTAATTATGTCCAGAATTTCTGTGCCCAGTGGCAAAGGGGCAGCCTCAGGAATTCACATATAATGATAATGCTCAAAGTTCTCTGGAGATTCCAACCGCCTGGTGGTGGATGGGCGGCATTAGGAAACCCCTCAACCCTAATCACACCTGCCGATGAGGGGAAGAGAGTGCGTAATCTTTCTTACACGAAAACTTCCGGGAGTCTGTAGAATGCTTGCAAAGTAAGTCCTCCGAGGAAACAAAGCCAGCAGGCAACTTCAGGCCCACTCTGTGCACGTCAATTGCCTTCCTTTTTAAACGTGAATATGGCTTGAAACCTCAGGCCCTTGTGAGTCAGCGTAGCTAGGGTCTTTGTCCCTGTTTTCACGACAGGATTTTAATCGAATCCCTTCATTAGTAAAAAGATCTTTCTTCAAAAGGACCCCTAAATATTTCTGCTTATGTTAAATTGCAAAAATACCTCCCATTTATTCAGTTCCTAATGAGCAGTAAACACTATGTTAGGTACAATATACACCATTCCTGTGACAACTTGGCAAAATCTGTTTGATTATTATCCCCCTTTTCCTTATGTGGAGGCGGAAAAGGAGAATTGAAACAGCTCATCCCGAATCACACAGCCCATAGGCAGCAGAGCAGGCTGGGCTTTCTCAAGTCTTTCTTTCTACACCGAATTCCCTTCACCCCGCAGGGACACCAGGTGCCACCCTGCTCATTAAAGTGGCTCCACAGGCCTGTCACTGAGCTTCCTCAGCTCTTATTTCAGAACCAAAAAATGGTTTGACATTTTAAAAACAGAAAACCCTAGAAGGCAAGCAGCCGTTTTGTAATGGGTCTTCCTCCCGAGGGAAGCTCCTTCAACAGGGGGAAGTAAGAGTAAATTTGAAGGGGGCAGGGGAGTGCCAGATACGGAGATGGTCAGGAAGCACAGGGGACATGGCGACCCTCAGAGGAAGCTGGACCGATTCCCTAATGTCAGAGGGGGCCTGCTCGGTCCCGTTCCCCCTCTGAAGCTCAGGTTCCCCACTTTTTGAACACAAGGCTGGAAAATGGGGTCGGGGGCGGCAGAGTGCCTGCTTACAAGGAACAGACCCCCTGAGAGCAATATTGGGTACGGGGACGACTCGTCAGTCAGCATGGCCAGGAGAAGTCCCCTCGGTGGCCTGGCTTGCGGCTTTCGGCCGGTGCGGTTTTCCTAATTTGCTCCGATGCTTATGCCCCTCGCCCTTATTCGTTTTGCATTTTGCATTTTGCTTGGCAATTCCTTGGCTTTTTACAACTCTCCAAAGCGCCTGGGGTTTGTGTAGTATTCAGCTTGAGGTAAAAATTCTACCAACAAGTTATTTCAAGAAGTTCTTGTTCAGATTGATCCTACGAAATGCTGGCTGCCTGTTTCACCTGCCAACGTGGAGGGCAGCCGTGGAGGCTGTGAGCCTGTCACTAACCCAGACGTCACCTGCACAAATTCCTTTTGACAGCTGCATGTTTTCTCACTGCATTTTCTCAGCGTGCTCAGGCAATGCAAAAGTGTTTGAACCTGTTTTGAGAACTCCAGTCCTATGATGACAGATAAAGGTAATGCAAAAAAGAAAAAAAAAAGATAGTAAAGAAAGGAAGGAGGAAGTCCTTTCAGTTAAGACCTTCAAAATACAGGATAAACTATATTCTTGAATTAAGAAAGACTTAAATGAAAAACTAGAAGTTGAAGCATGCAGTTGTATGATGGAGCTGACCGTGAGTGGATTTACTGAAACCAGAAACACAGCGTCTTGATTGCTAACCCACATGCGGTGTGGAGATAAAACTATGGGCCCAACTAAGCCAGGAGTTGCAAATGAGACCGTCGCTAGCGCCACCAAGTATAACGCTGTTAGTGAAAGGTGAATGAGAAAATCGACCTCCCCTCTGCTCTAAAAACTAGCGGGTAAGCTTATAGGTCTCTACTAGGGCCTCCCATGACTTTGGACTCTGAATTTATACCACTGGAGTCCCCGGGCAGAAAAGAATATCCAGGACTTTGGAAGCACTGCAACAGCACAGGCTGCAGAGGGCTTCCCTCAGGGCATGGAGGTGCGGGGCTGGAGGCTGCCTTAGCTTGAGTTCACAATTGAAAATTACCAAGTGCGTGAGGAGACTGCCGTCCTAGGCACGGTGGAGCTCACGCGGCCACCGCGAGGACTGTTGAAGCCTGAAGATATTAGTTAATGAAATGATAATCTGAAAGACTTATTACTAAAGACAAAACGAGGACATCAACACAATGATAAAGGGGAAAAAAGATATGTGAAAACAAAAAGCAGGCAGATTTGATGGAAGAAAAGAACTCCTGGAAATGAAAAGCGTTGCTCATGAAATAAAAAAACTCGCGGGACAGAGCAAAACCAGATTAGACTCGTCAGAATAAGGAATTGGTGCAGTGAGAAGTCGCTTTACCACCCTGCAGTAAAACAAGGTGTGAAAGGGAAGTGGGAACATGAAGGCCATTGCGGGGTGTGGAAGGAGAGGGTACATTGTGCCTCTACTATGAGAAGACAATAGAGAGAATGGTGGGGAAGCAACGTTTGAGGAGATGACGGCTGAATATTTTTCAGAAGTTATAAAATAATATGCATTCTCAGGTTAAAACAACACTCAGAGAGAAGTGGACATTGAATTCGACATACACACACACACACACACACACACACACACACACACTCTGTAACATAAGGTAGACACATCAACACACCCGAATAACGACAGGATTACATGCGGTGACATGCGGAAGGCCTTGCAGCTGCGCCCAGCTCATAGCACAAAATATTTCAGAGTTAACTCTTTGTCCTATTCTTACTACTATAATAATATGCCAATTTGTTATTATTCATTTTACTGCTCTACATGTTAATGAAATTTCATAATAGGTAGTGTAAATGAAGAAAACAAGTGGCTATAAAGTGGTAACAAGTATATGTGGTATGAAATTAGTTGTGTAAAACTTAAACACAGAGGCCAAGAGTCTGTGTCCTTTAGCGAGAATGACACGCAGCAAATCCGAGGCCAGTGGTGCCCTGGGGGGGCCAGAAGGGAGAAGGTACGGAACAGAGTGGTCGGATTCAGACCACGGTTTAGATTTGGGCACTAAAAACAAATTCTGAAACAAACACAGCAGCACATTCACTTCTGTCTCATTCCAGCAGCGGTCCCCGCCTCCGCGGGGGGTTTGGGTGGGCGGCCTGCAGGCCCTGGCCTAGGTACAGGGTGCCGGGTGAGTCTCCTGCTGCCAGGGTGCCTCACCCGAGAGAAAGCAAGTGCTTTTTTTAACTTCACCCCAAGACGCGCACTCGCGGTGGCCTGGGAGTAAATGGTTGGCTGTTACATTATTTTCTGTGCTTTTCTATGTTTGAAATCTTTCATCACTTTCAAAAGGAACCATGACTTCCTGTATGGAGTTTCGGGTGAGAACAGAATCCCTGTTGCTCTAAATTGTCACAATTCCTGTGTGACTTTCTCCCATCAGCCAGTGGGGCAGTTTGCCCTTTTCAACCCACATAACACAGGCTGCTTTGGGTCCCCACTTTGTACCTGAGGAGTCCACAAGGCTTACGACAGTGTCACCCCTGAGTAGCTCTAAGTGACAGGAAACAGTTTTCAACTCTCCAAGCACCATAGTTTTCAGTTGTCTTAAGAAGGTGTTAGAAGGATGGGAAACCGCCGTTCACGTCCTGTGTTGAATACGTCCAGGAGCCTCACATCACCCCAGCAGGTTTGGGGTTAAGGGAGACTTCAGACACAGTACAAATGGAGCGCAAAGGAAATCGTTCATCCTGTTGGTGGGGATATAACTTTTAGAGTTCTTTCAGCTGTGTTAATTCCTCCAAAACTCAAAAGACATCAAAGATCGTCTCCAATGGTTTAATAATCTTTGCCTGGTGACCTGTAAAGACAAGAAGCCTGCACGCACTTCACTTTTTAAAGGCAGAACAATGGTGACAGTTGCTTTCACTTCAAACTCCCTGACTAATGTGTGAAAACCCAAACACTAAGCACCTTTGTGTGTTATTTAATGGTAAAAAAAAAAACAAAAACAAAAAACCAAAAAACAACACACTACGCTAACTCTCTGAAGAGAAATAGAATTTTCCTTATACAGATGGATGGATGGATGAATGATGAATGGATGATGGATAGATAGGAAATTTGATTTGCTTCTCTTTTCTCTCTTCACAAAAGGTAGATGTTGCAAACCACATATCTGACAAAGGACTCGTATCTAAAGTATATAAAGAACTCTCAAAACGCAACAGAGGAAAATAAAATCTAATTAGAAAATGAGCAAAAGACAGGAACAGATATTTCAACAAAGAGGATATACAGATGGATGGCAAATGGCACATAAAAAGATGTTCAGCACCACTTGCCATCATAAAAATTCAGATTAAAACCCAATGAGCTATCCATATATACCTACTAAAACAGAGAGCATACCAAACGCTGGTAAGAACGCAGAGAAATTGGATGAATTGCTGGTAGGATTGTACAATGGTATAGCTGCTCTGGAAAATAGTTAGGCAGTTCCTTAAAGAACTGGACACACACTTTGTATATGACCCTGCAATCCCAGTCCTGGGACTTTATCCCAAAGAAATGGAAATTTTGTCCACCTACAAACCTGTGCATGAATATTCATAACATATTTATTTGTGATCGCTCGGAGCTAGAAACAATGCATATGTCCTGAAATGGGTAAATAACACACTGTGTTACATCCATGCTATGGAATATTAGTCAGCACGAAGAAGGATTAACCCTTGTCTGATGTGCATTTTATGTGTCAACTTGGCAGAGCTAAGGGGGCCCACAGAGCTGGTAAAACATTGTTTCTGAGCTTATCGGTGAGGGTGTTTCTGGAAGAGATTAGCACGTGGGTAAAGGAGGTCACCATCACGGTCTCCTTCACCGATGCCGGTGGTTGCTATCCGATCCACTGAGGGCTCAAATAGAATGAAAATGTTGAGGGAGGGTGAACTGCTTCTCGGCTTGAGCAGAGACATCCACCCATCTTTCCTGCCCTTTGACATCTGTGCTCCTGGTGCTCAGACCAAAGGTGTGAGCTGATACGCACTGGACTAGTACAGTACTGACTGCCCTGGTTGTCAGAACTATGCACCAGCTCCCCTGGGCCTCCAGCCTAGCGACAGCCGATCCCAGGACTTCTCAGCCTCCTCGGTCATGGCAGCGAATCCCGCTTTCTATGGCTCTATATGCATCCTCTCAGTTCTGTTTCCCTGGAGAATTCTGGCTAACACATCTTGATATGTGTAACAACTTGGCAGGGTCACAAAAGCACCGTGCTGAATGAAAAAAACATCAAATTGCAAAAGGTTCCTTATTTGATGACTGCATTGATAATACATTCTTAAATGGCAAAATTATAGCACTAGCAAACAGAAGCCTGGTTAGCAGAAGTTAGGGATGGATGGAAGGAAGGGATGCTTGGCTGCAGCTATAAAGAGACAGGAGGCAGGATATTCTTGTGATGATCCAACAGTTCTGTATCTTGTATGTTGTGATTACAGAAATCTACATGTGTGATAAAGTGGCATAGAACAGCACATGAAAATCAGTTCGTATAAAACTGCTGAACTCTGAGTGAGGTTGACATTGATTTTTCCCATGTTCGGGCTTTGATTTTTTTTTTTTATAGTTATGCTCAATACAAGACGTTGCCACTTGGAGAAACTGAGGGATGGGAGCACACACAGCCACTCTATCACTTTTGTAACTTCCCGTGACTCTATGATTGCTTCGAAATAAAAAGTTAAAGAGCCGAGAGAGAAAAAAGAGACGAGGAGGAGAAGGAGAAGGAAGTGGAGCAGGAGGCGGAGGAGAAAGATGACGCATGCTTTGTTTTCTTTTCTGGCCTCAGGGGTCAGGCCTTTTGTTCTTGCACAGTAGTTTTTCATATGGAGCACGCAGGAGGCCATAAAATCAGTGACCTTGTACGTGGTCACATGGTTCAGCTTCTTCCTCTGAGGGGCTCCGTGGTGATAGAAAGCGGGGTTGGGAGGCGAATGAGTAGGAGGGGAATTTATGGTCTCCTGTGTTTTTTAAAAATGTCCCTTAGAGCAATGTGGCCGTTATTTTTCCCAGCCCACTCCTCCTCCCAGTTGAGAACCAGGGTACAATTCCATAGGTATATGGAGGGAGTGGATTTTAACCTTATATTGGTTTTCAGCTGGAGAAAGAACTGGATATTTTCTGCACAACTAGAGGCTCATGAAAACATTGGATGCACATCCAGGTTCACCCACTAAATGACTCCACAGCCCACATAACAGTTGTTATGAAAAGAGATTAAGGTTTTAAGTTAATTTCTTGGCCAAGACCAACATTTCATCAGAGGAAAGTAGACTACTATTTGGGCTAGCAGCGTCTCTCTCAGTGATGTAGAGTCTGATTAACCCGCCTACCCGCCCCCTCCTCAGAAAAATACCTGGCAGTCCACAAATCTCTTAAGATAAGGGGGTCAGGTGGTTATTTCCAAACAGACTCTCCTCAGGCTCACGCCTCCACTGTCTGCTGCTAAGTGGTGAGATAAACAGAAACAAGTGTAAGAGGCAGGTGTAAGATAAAAGGTCTGTGTCGTCTTCCAGAGCGTTCTTTTTCCTTTCTGAATTGTTGCCCCAAATTGCACAAAACACATCCTCTGTGGAACCCAGAGTACATTTCCACTTCTGAACAAGAAGTGTGCAGTCGACTGACTTCTGAGACATCTGGCCTGCTCGTGCCTTTTCAGTCTGGCCAACCACGGCCAACGCAGTCGGGACTCACTCTTTCGGGTTAGAGCAGCGTCGTTTACCCCCCGCCAACCTCTGTTCTTACCCTTCGTCTACCACAGTCTCACTGCATGGTCTTAGGTACATTGATGTCCGTCCTAACTTTGGTCTCTTCATCTGAAACTATAATCAGTCGTCGTATGTACTGCATGAATGTTAGGTGTGTTAAAATATGCTCAGATATGAAAATTATTGAGCAGTATTGGGGTCATAGAAAACATTCAAGCTCAGTGAGGGAAAACTAATATATTATTACTAGTGTTTCGTCCAAAAAGAGGATGTAACTACGCATTCACCTGGGGTTCAATTCCAGTCTGACACCGCTGAGAGTGCGCGATCTCAAAACTGGGAGCTAGCCACTCGTTGCTTCGGTGTTTTCCACTGTAAAACCAGGATAGATTCATCTGCTGCTCAAAGCTAGGAATGCGGCAGGAGGTAATATATGAAAATGATAAGCAGGTAAACAGTTGTAGGAACGTCTCACTGTTCTGCTAAAATCACTCTATTTTGAAATGGGAGGAGAAGCCCCGGGGCCCAGTTTTACCGTATTGTCACATGGAAACACAGGGCAGTGCCATGGCTATCGTCACGGCATCTGTCCTGCTCGACAATTAGGAGCCCTTGACCTCCTTCCCACCAGACGCTACCTCATCAACCAATTTAATACACAACTGGATCAAGTCCATAAAAAACGATTCTCATCACATCTCTTCTCTGCTAAAAATACCCAATAGAGCTTCATGGTTTTAAAATAAAAGACAGTATCAAAGCTGGAAATATTTGGCATCTATTCAACCCTCATGCTGGTATTTCCAGAATTTCTTTTCCAAACTTGACTTCCAACCTGGCCTTCACGGGCTTCGCGCTAACAGGCCACTCGCGGCAGCCCCACCAATCCCTGCGCGCTCCATGCGCTCAGCCTCGGTGCCCGCGGTCGGCTCCCCTGCGGATGTCCCGCCGCATCCCAGCAGCATATGCCCTGCGCGAATTCCCCCCCATCTCCAGCGGGGTTCCAATGCTGTTTCCTTGTTTATCCCCAAGTCCTCTGCATGACATTCCTGGGGCTGCTGTAACAAATTGCCACACACTCAAAACTTCAGAATTCTTTTTTCTCACAGTTCTGAGTCCTGAAATCTGAACTCAAGGTGTCAGCAGAACTGGGCTCCCTCCAGAGGCTCCGGGGAAGATTCTGTTGCCTGACTCATCCAGGGCCCCATGGCTGACAACACTCCGTGCCTCCCAGCCTGTGCTAGGTTTCTCCAGAGAAATAGAACCAACCTGCACACTAGCTCATGTGATCATGGAGGCTGGCAAGTCCCATAGCTGCAGGAATAGCCCGGCAGGGCTGGAGACCCAGGCAAGAGCTGCAGTTGAGCCTGAGGGCTGGCTGCTGGCAGAATCCCTCTTGCTCGGGGGAGATCTGTCTTTTGTTCTGGTCAGAATTCAAGTGATTAGGTGATGCCCACCCACATTATGGAGAGCAATCTGCTTTCCTTAAAATCCACTGCTTTAAATGTTAATCTCATCCAAAAACACCCTCACGGAAATGCCCAGAATAATGTTTGACCCGATATCTAGGTACCATGGCCCAGCCAAGTCAATACACAAAATTAAACCCCACCTGGCTCCATTGCTCCAGTCTCTGCTTTCTTGGCCATACGGCCACCACCTCCTCTTTTCTATTTATCTTTCCCTCCATGTGTCTCTCTCATAAGAATACACATGACCAAATTTAGAGCCTACGTGGAAAACCCAGGATAATCTCCTCCCTGCAAAGGTCTTAATGAGACCTGCAAGACCTCATTTCCAAAGAGGGCGACATGTATCCTTCACTACATAAGGTACTATTCATGGTGACCAGAGATTAGGATGTAAACATATTATCTTGGGGCCCCGATCAATCCCACTATATTTCCCCAACCAAAGACAATGTCTCATTCTTCTAACTTGTCCACGCCTTTAGTGTCCATCGGGAACTCTCGGAGGTTGTATCACTTCACACTCCTTGAAAATAAAAGAGTGATGATGCCACCCACGGAAGGCACTCTGCCAGCTGCTGGGGTCCCAGGAGACTCCAGACAGCCCTGGCTCTCAACAAGCTCACTGCTTGGGGGAAACATATACGTAAAGACATAATCTCAGATCTAATACGGTACACGTGACGTGCAAAATATGCCAGACCGCCCTGAGATCATCCTTTGCTCTGAGATCATCCTGCGCTTATCTCTGATAGCGTTTGAAACATCAGCTGTAATCAGCTGTTTACATGTGCATCTCCCTCCATCACTAGACTCTAAGCTCCATTTATGACTTTTTTAACTTCTCTGTCCCTAATGCTTCATGCAGATGCCTAGCAGAGAGTAAATCTTCATGGAAGTGTATTGAGTTAATTAACTAATTTAACAGAATCATGAAGCTCCCTCTAAGTGCCAGGTACTTTTCTAGATCCTATGACTATAGCAGTATATAGTCATTAAAAAAATCCCTATCCTAATGAAGGTTTGTTAAACTCTAGTGAGTGGGTGAACATGCACATGAATTAACAGCTAAATGGTGGGCTTTGGAAAGACAGAAAAAGAAACACCTCTCTTGATGAGGGAAGTAAAACAACCTCCGAGCCTTGGATTCTTGAAAGGAGTTTAGAGGGGAGGTAGCCTCAGAAAGGGCACTTGGACTGAATAGCAGGTGCCCTTTTTGACATTTGATTGGTTACAGACTTCGTGATCCTTGAGGAAAGAAGGGTTTGGGGCTTGTTTTTTAATTCTTATATCTCTCTTATGTTTAACTCAATGTCTTAAACATAGAATATTCTCAAATTTCAGCAACTATCTAGACTATTGTGCTGTTCTTTGTGGTAGCCACTCAGCCCATGTGGCTATTTGAAATTTAATTAATTAAGATCAAGTACAATGAAACCATTTTCTTAGTTATAGTAACTGCATTTTAGGTGTTCAAGAGCTACACGTGGCTGGTGGCTACTGTGCCGGAGAACACAGAGATTGAAAGAGCCATAGCTGCAGAAAGTTCTCCTGGACAGTCCTGGCCAGAATGAAGGGATGAACTCAGGACGATGTCTCAAAATGGGAGACCTGAAAGTCTTCTTGCGTCTCATGGATCCAGTTTTCTCATTTTACATTTGGAGACACCAAGACCCAGAGAGGGAAGCACCTGCCATATCCCTGTGCTGAGGTGGTGCCAATATTCTATGGGGGGCTGGAGTCTTTCATCTGGACCTCTTCCATACTAAGTCATACTACACCTGGCTTTTGTTCTAGTGATTTCCAAGAAGACTAGTTTTACTGTGAAATATTCTCTTAGAGCACAGTTCACCAAGCTACATCTGGTGTCACTCTGGACAACGCTGGTGGGAAGTTTGCGAGACAGGCCTAGGGGACTGAGTCAACGCCCATCCAGTTGTCAGATGGATTGGGACAGCTGATCAGATCAAGGAATGGGTTCATCCCTGAAAATCAACGCTCAGTAATGGCAGTGGCTGATTGTTGGGGACACAGGAAGAAGCCTGGAGGGGTGGAGAAGAGTCAGGGAATTATAGCAGAGGCTGAGCTTAGGGAGGTTTGAGTTTACACTGCATTTCTCCTCTTTGTTGACACTGGGGCCTTAAGTAGATTTGTTTTGTACACTGAGACTGTTTCCTTAAATGTAAACTGGAAATAAGGACACCAGCATCATTAGGTGTTTTTGTATATTAAATACTGGCTACTGCCTTAGACCATTCAGGCCGCTATAATAAAATACCATGGACTGGTGACTTACAAACAACAGAGGTTTGTTGCTTATAGCGGTGGAAGCTGAAATCAAGGTGCCAGCGGGGCCACCTTTGGGAAAGGACTTTCTTCCTGGTCCAGAGCCGGTTCCTTCTTGCTGTGTCCTCACATGGTGGAAGGGACAAGGGACCATCCAAGGAGCCTTTTTCATAAGGCACAAATATCATTCCTGAGGGCTCCACCCTCATGATCTAAGTACTTCCTAAAAACCTACCACCTAATACTATCATCTTTGGGGGACAGGCTTGAGCATAGGAATTTGGGTCAGGACACAAACCTTCAGACCGGAGCATCACATAGCACCCGACCCAAAGAACATTCTAGAAGGAGGCTTGGCAGCTCTACAATTATTATGTTATCGCTATACTATCATAAGAAGGAGACTGCTATTAGAAAAAGCAGATATAGTCATTATAATAAAAGCAAGTCCTTGCAGTGAGTTCATTATGCACCAAGCGTCGCCCTGTACGCTGTGCACAAAGTAATCCACGTAATGCTGACAACAACCTTATCAGAAAGACGTTAATATTATCCCTGCTTTTCACATGCAGAAACTGGGGCACAGAGGGAGCCGCATACGACCATCAATAAGAAACGAATAGGGAAAAGCAAACGCAGGCCATCGGACCCCAGCATGTGTGCTGTTGGCCACCGCGCCTCCAAATGGGAGCGGCCCCGCCTCCCTCCAGCCCACCTCCAGCCCCTCCAGGCCACGGGAACCTGTGCGCTACTCTCTGGATCTGAAGACTTCAGCTGTGGAGGGTAGGAAAGAGGAACCCCAGGGTGCCCTAGGACTTGGGTTCTGGCCTCCTGGGACAGTTCGGAGCCCCTGGTTCCCTACGGGCTGCCTGGGTCCCTCTCAGGGGCGGCTCTGCGTTTCCTCTTTAGACTCTTGCCAGGGCAGCACTGACGCTTGGTTGACTAAAATGCAAACAGCCGCAGTTTGGGCTGGTTTCCATCCTCCCGAGCTAGTTCCTGTTTTTAAAGCTTCCCAGGTTGTTGAAAAACAAACATCCTACCTAATAATTTTAGCTTTGCAAAAAGCACCCCCCCATGGAAAATCGCCCATATCCAGTTTTCATTTGTCCGTTCATGTCATAAACACTCATGTCAGGTCACATGGTCCAGGAGCTGTGCACGGGATCACAAGAGAGACAGACTAGTCCTTTCTGGCACCTGCTCAGAGTAGATGGGGGCCGTGTGGGGAGGACACAGACATGTCAATGAAAAATGGAATCCTATCTTTTGTGAGAAAAGTCTCTATAAGAAGCAGAAAGAGGACAGAGGGCAGACGGGCCCATCTACCGGAGGGGCCAAGAAAGATTCCCTTCGCTTCCTAACTCAGTCGCTTCTCAGCTGATACCTCCGCCGCTCCCTCGGAACGTTGCATAAGGTTGCCCTGAGGAGAGCTGGCCCCTGGCCTTCTGAGCGGTGTGAATTTTTCCTCATGTGTCTGTTTGGAGAAGCGTGAGTGACCGTGTGCATGGGTTAAGGTCTGGCTGTCGGCCCTATTTGGCTAAACTGAAATTTTGAAACTCATTCTGAGGGGTGGGTTCCTCTTTCCAATTCTTTAATTTAACAACTGGAAAGCTCCATGCGATTCATTCATCTTTGTATCTTTGCAAATGACTTTCACTGAAAGGGCCACTCTGTTGAAGTCACCACTTTTCTTTAAATAATATTTCTACTGTGTACTCTAGCTGTTTATTTTTACAGTTCTGTGTATTTGACCTAAAGCTTTTAACCTTGTGCGTGTGCCCTGAAATGACTTTATTGCAAAAGGGTTTGGCTTATAAATCTAAATAATAAATAATATTCAGTCATAACAGAAGGAAAAATAACGTTGGAACTGCCTGTTCCCTTCCAGAAATGTAATGGCAAAAAGGAGAAAGCATAAGGGAGCTCATGCTTATGTGTCCACGGGGTCTCTGTAGCACAAGACATTGGAACCCTTCAGCTGGACTGAGGAAAATCATGCCTGTGAAGCATGTGAAATATGCCAGGAATGAGGCTTGGTGCTTCCGGATGTGAATCTCAGCAGAGCAAGCACCAGAAAGAGGACAGATCTGAGGCTTGGGACAGTAGGAACAGGCCCTGGTGACGGGTACCAGGACCAGGCCGAGAACGTCGCTGCCTCGCGGAGGTGGCCTGCTGCTCCGCCTGCCACAGAGCTGCCTTAGTCAAAGACACGTCTGTCATCAAACTGGCCAAAAGTATGTGTCTTAGGAATCTGCATGAAGGAATATGGAGAATTATAAACGGTTAAGCAGAAAGGCCATTTGAGTTCATGTTATGCATTAATACCCACTCTGGTCACCCTGAGAATTCTTCCTATTGTTCTTTTCCTCTATGAAGCCCGTATATAGAACCATATTTCCCTATATTTCGGGATAAATGGTCTCCTGGCTGCCATGTCTAGCAACACCAGAAGTGACAGACCAACATCCCCACTGTGCAAAGCTGGAAAACCAGATCAAAAATCATCGAAGAACTGCTCAGGCGACCGAGGTCTGAGGAGCTGGAAACGGGTGCGGGGACTCTCCCCAGGGTGCCGTGTTGATGAGCTGTCCCCAGAGTCCTGCCTGCCACAGCGTTCCCCTTCCCTGTCTGATGGTGCCACCCAGTACGGGAGGTCCAGTCCTGCCCTTTCTTGCACTTTCGTGCCACCCGCTGGCCTCTGCCACTTCTGCATCCCCACTCTTGCAGGGAAGAGCCCGGGACCTTGTCAGCATCTCCTGCCATCGGTCCTCATCCGGAGAGGACGCAGCTCCTCGTGGATGCTGGCGCATCCTCCCCCGTTCCGCTAGTCTGTGCTTCCCTGGTGCAGGGGTCCAGCCAGGTGCTGAGTCTCTGCTCCTGGCTTAGTTTGAGTGGCTATAAAAAAACATCACAGGCCCGGTGGCTTAAAGGACAGACATTTATTTACTCACTGCTAGAGGCTGGACGTGCACGTTCAAGATGCAAGTAAGTTTGTTTTCGGGTGTATCTCACTTCTATCTTTGCATGGCCATTCCCCGGTACACACAGAAAAAGGAAAACTCTGGTGTCCCTTCTCTTCTCCTAAGGACACCAGTCCTATGGATTAGGGCCCCACCCTTATGGCGTCACTTCATCTCAAGCACCTCCATCAAGGCTCTGTCTCCAAATACAGTCCCATTGGGGGTCTGGGATTCGACATGTGAATTTGGGGGACACAACTCAGTCCATAAAGATGCAGATATAATAAATTCATTCACTTGGCTTTCTAACCTGTTTCTTAATAATTTTCTTCTAAGCCAGTCCTAGCATTTTTACTTTATTGGATCTAGTGACTGAATTAAAGGATGAATAGCTTCAGAGTCACCAAACTTTACCCCATTTAAGAAATGAAAACAGAAGGCTTATAGGAAAAAAAATGTTGTCTCTCAAGTTGTTAATATATTTATTCATTTCCTCAAGTTTTATTATTCAAAAATTTGCTAAGCAGATGCTCAGTACAAGAACTTGTTCTCATGTTTAGCTAAGTTTCAGATGAAGAGTGGTAAAAATGATGATGGTAGTATTGTTTACTGAGGTCTTGTCAAGTGTTAGGTACCTGGGCAAGTGCTTTGTTTCTGTTACCTTTAATTACCAAAACAATCCTAAAAATAGACATGTGTTTTCTCATTCTATGTACTGGAGATCCAGAACCTCAGGCTTCATCCTAAGTGGTACGTCAGACCCCACACAACAAAGCAAAGAGCTGACGGCCGTGATCTGAACCCAGGTCGTCTAATTCCAAACTAATGTGCTTCCCACGTATGGGAGCTTCTAGAAGCCCAGGGTGCCATAGCAGAGGGCTACAGGCCTCTGTCGATATCTTACAAATGCCTGGGAGGCCTGGAAGTCTACTGTACGACTATCAAGTCATGTTCTGCCCCTTTTAACAAATAGGAAACTAAGATCCAGAGAGCAGAGCTGCATCGTGACCTTGTTGGGCCCTGGGCATTTTGGACATGGCCCTCTTCATCCATAAGGGAAGTTTAAAAATTATTACTTTCCATTGTGTAGATACAAAGACAATAGTATTAATATTATATAAATATCAATATTCAACATTTTTAATCTTATGGCATACATAAACTAATTACTAACATTCTTCAGCACACCAAAAAATGTTTTATTTTTTGCCAACCTGACAAAAAGTAGTACAGTTATGATTGATTTATAATAGATATAATAATAGTAATTATCTACTCTTTTTTGCTCCAGAGTGACTTCAAATAACCAGGTGCCTATACTTGTATATTAGGATTTCTGGTGTCAAGAATTAACCAATCAGACTCAATCTTATCACGCAACATGACCAATAAGATGCAACGCTATTATATGACCTATATATAGTTCAAGAGAGGCCATTCACAACAGACAGCTATTGTCGTGTTGGCTGTTGTCATTTTTTTTTAATTTGTCAATCTAAGGGCAAAGAAGTCAGTGCCCCTGACTGAGTAGTCCGGTGTTGCATGTTTTAAAAATTTTTATGATACAGCCGTTGAAAATCTCTGGTATAGTATATAGTACATAGTATACAGTATATATAACATACATATATAATTTTTATAAATTACATATAATTATCTATTAGAGAGAGAGAGGGAGGGGAGAGATTGCATAGGTACTGAGATTTATCCGGAGACTTTAGTTCACACGATGACAGGGCAGGGCGCCCCGCCCTGGGCCGCCGGCCAGCTGCAGGCCCGGGGCCGCTGGTACGGACCGAAGGCCAGAGCGCGGAGAGACAATGGCAGAGGTTCCAGTCCAAGTCCGAAGCCCTGGGAGCCAGGAGCACCGAGGGCAGGAGAAGGCCAATGTCCCCGGTCAGGCGGCTAGCAGCTTCCTGCCTTCATCTACCTTTTTGTTCTGTTCAGGCCCTTAGCAAATTAGTGGATACCCACCGTCATCAAGGAGGGCAACCTGCTTTACTCAGTCCATCAGTTAAATGCTAATTAAGTGTTACTCTCATCCAGAGCCACCTCACACACACCCCCAGAAATGATGTGTAACCAGCTATCTGGGTGCCCTAATCAAGTTGACACGTAAGATTAATCTTCGCAAATACTGTTATCCATATTGCATTGACGATACCATAAAAGCTTCACAAACCAGACGGGGCCTCTTCTTTATATTCTATCTTCTTTTTAATAGTTGTATTATATATATCTTTCTATTCTTTTACACAAAATATTAAGGTGCCAAAAGCTAATAGAATAAGTTTTCACTCTGTGAGTCTCGAAGCTTCTTTTAAAAAGATTGAAAGGAAAGTACATGAGGAGGAAAAGCAAGGACGAGGACAGGGCGGCCGCGACGAAGGTCCAAGCCGCTGCTCTGTGTGTGGTCCCTTCCATGTAAGTCACCTTCACACTCCTCTCCTGTCCTTCCCTTTAAGACGCAGTTAAATACAGCCACCTTCTCGCCACTGCGGCTTTGCGGAGGCTCGTCCGCATGTACCGCAAATGTGTCAAGAAGGCTCAGGGCAGAGGGTGGTGGGTGAAAAACTAAAGGCTTCGCAAAGAATGAAGGGTGCTCTGTAACCACAGGTGTCCTCCTGGAAGTGAAAGACCATCCTATGTAATCCCACGAGTGCCCCGGGTGTCGGTCGGGTCCTGCCAAGGTCTGCCATGTGCTCTCAGGGATCGAGGCTGCATTTCGGCCCTAATTCTGTTACCAGGAAGTCCAGACATTTCTCCCTGCAGCTCCCGACGCCCCTTGTTGGGGGAGCAGGCTCCTGACCCACCGGGCCAGCAGGGGGAGACACGTGCAGCCTGGGCGGGAAGGGTACCTCTAATGGGGCTGCCCGGCTGGATGTACAGCGGTCGCCCCACACCCCTCCGCCACCCCCTAAATGCCGGGCACAAATGTCTCCTCGCGGTGGCATTTGGCCCTTTCATTCCTTGTCGCACATGTGTGGGGTCCTTTTTCACCAGGGACGACCCAAAACAAATGCCCAGTCAGAATCCACCCTGCGACAAACAGATTCCAAATCGCAAATGGCCTCAACTGTTCAGCAGCTGTCTGAGTGACATTCTTCCCCCCTGACAGAAGGGAGAGCCGCCTTCTGCCCCAGACCCTTCGGTGGGGAACCTCTCCTTCTAGACCAAGCAACCCTGCCGCCCACAACCTCCTCGCCGCCCCTCACCCCACCCTCTTATAGATCCTCCTTCCTCCTGTGGCAAAGCTCAGGGGCAGCTGAGCTTCTCAAGAGTTCTGGCCTTTCTCTTGGAACCTCACTCTCTCCTCCCTCATCAACAAAAACCTCGCTGTGGGGGAATCAAATGAACAGCAGAGGGACCTCACAACAAAAAGGGGGCTTGGCGGGGAGATCAGGATGGGTTCGGATGTTGTCCCTGTCTCTGGGTATCTTGTGGGACTCTGGGGACCGGATTCCCTGGAGCTGTGCAGGGCACAACCTGCATCACCGCGTGCGCTGACTGGGTTACGGTTCCACACTCCTGAAATGGGCTGCTGCTACCTGATGCACATGATTTTGGTAAAAAAGGCACCTAGAGTGAAAAAAAGGATCTAGTAATAGGGAAGCAAAGGAGGCATCAGTGTCGATTCTGTTAAAACTGTTCGCGCAAGTTGCAACGAAATATGGACCTTGCATCTGAAAGCTTTTGTTTTGTGTTTTGTAAAGACACGGGCAAGTCATATGGTACAAAAACGCGAAGATGTCCTTCTAGTCCAACATCCTTACTGATTGTTTGTCCCAAACTAGATTACTTAGTGAAGGACGCTTAATGACTTTCTGAGAGACTTGCTTCAATGTTTATTTTGTTTGTAATTCATGGATTCTCTAGGTCTACTCTTAGTATCTCTTTCTACTACCCAAGGCTTGGTTCCGATGATAAGAACTGGACTTTACTTGAATGGGGGGAACCCACCATACGCCACCACTGGGCTGACAGTAAAGGAAGTGGGGACCGACTGGAGGCATAGTGGTCCCCTGTGAGCATACTCTGCAAAAGTGGCTTCTTTGCAGCGAGTTTTTAAGTTTGCAATTGAGAGGAACAAAGCTAAGTCCATGATGAAAAAGCATTAGAAGAACTAGTGTGTAATATATAATTGCAACACCAACTGTCAGATTCTCAGCAGCACAGGGACAGTCACCAAACTGCAGGACCGTTTGAGGGTCTGCGCTCACACCCACCAACCACGCATGCAGGGCCCTGACGTTAGAACCGGCGGGGCCTCTGCCACCGGGCTTTCCCCATGAGCACCGTGCGTGTCGGTTGTTACTGGGACGCATTAAAATGCTCCTCCCTTGTGTTCTTTCCAGGAGGCTTCTCAATCTACTTCGCAGACACAAAGAGTTTAGTTTTCCGAGCAGGCTCACCCTTCGCTTGTCCTGACCTGTCCCTTCCTAACACAGACTGAGGATGCTGTCTTTTTGACTCACGCTCTCCGCTGTGCCGCACAGCCCCCCGGTGCAACTTAGCACATTTCCTGCTCAGTGTAAAAAGAGCTCTACAAGTGTTAACTGTTAGTATTGAACATTATCAGATAGCCTGAGAGAGCAAGGAGAAGCCACTAGGCTTTTCCTTAATGACAAGTCTGCAAAAGTCACCTGTCACCTCCACTACCCACTATGGGTCACACAGTCAGCTTTGGTTTTGTGTGGGAAGAGACTACACGGTGTGGGAATACTAGGAGGTGGCGCTCGCTGGGGATTGTGGGAAGCTGGCTACTACATTTCAAGTCCCGTATTGTTAAATCGGCATCTAAAATAATAAGTTCAAATAGTTGTGAATGTTATCCTTTTTTGTGTACTATACATTATTCAAATACATAGTTATGTAAATATATAGCGGAAATATAAACACATTTTAATGAAAACCATGTAACTTTCCAATTCTTATTATAACAAAAAGAAAATAAGAGATAGAGACAGAGATACAGATACAGATAGAGAGAGAGCAAGAGAGGGAGAGAGAGGGAGCCATCCAGCCTTCCTGGGAGTTTGTTGCCTAGACTCTGTAAGGGTTTTGTATTCCCTGGGGGCACTCTCTTTGCTTTTCACTCAAAATGTGTTTCGTTCAGAAAGACAAATCTTCAAATGATCCCCTTGTTTTAAGTCTGGAATATTTGTACGGGACAACGCACTGTAAGGGCCTGACTGCAGGAGAAAGACAGTTAAGGGAGGGTGGGTAGGGAGAAGACCAGGAGGGACCCCAGAACCCCCTAAAGCAGACCAGTTTTAGGAACGTGCCCACACGGATGTGAAGATGGGAACGTTGATGGATGCGAGCTGTCCTTGCCCTGACATCCTTGGAAGGAGTCTGAGACACACATATCCCAGGGTGATAGCACAGCATCACATGACCTGGTGCAGTTCCGAGTACCGTGTGGAGATGGTGTGAGAGGGTCTCGCTAAGTTTCTCTCAGAGAAGTCCGCTCCCAGAGCAGGGCCCCCACGCCGCCTGGTTACAGAGCAGAGAAGACTCCTCATCACAGGCTGCTGCATTCTTCGTGGCAGGGACCAAGTGCCTTGTGCTTTGAGACCCCAGGGCTTGGCCCCGCGCTGGCTCAGAGGCGGCTGTCGGGGGCCCGAGTGGCTTGATATTGACACTCCCTCCCCCACCCTCCCACCCTCCACGGAGCCCTCCCACGCGTCCATGGCCGACATCACTGATGGGGTACGACCCATTTCCCACTGAGCAAACTGTGGCCTCAGCTCACTCTTCAGGGACATAAAGGGGACAGTTCCCGAGCCTCAGTTTCTTCATCTGTAAAGTAGGAAAAGTGAGACCAAAGTCTTTGGGATCTCTTACTGCCCGTCATCCGCACCCCCGACGTCTGATTCGTCCTTATCCTATACCACAGTGACAATTCCAAATGTCACTCATCAGTGGGACTGTCGCCAGTGACTTAAAAGCTTTTGAGGCAGGTATCATGTCAATACTACTCGTGCTGTGTCAGAAGCACTGCCTCGCCTAGGATGGCACGCGGAGCGGTGCGACAGGAATCGCCGCTGGATGAGCAAAAGTGTCACGAAAGGTAGTCAGGGCGGCACAGAGCGGAAGGCCGTGCTGGGGCAGGGGAGAGACCCCGGGGCTGACAGTGCGGCAGGCAGACCGCACTTCTGGCCAGCAATGTCCCAGTCATCAGCAGAAGACAAGTCCGAGCAGTGACCTGACTCCCGTGACCCAGTCCTTCTCGAAATATCCGCCGGGCCACTTCCTCAAGTCACATGGGACAGGCCTGGGACTGGGCTTCTCTCACGTCCGGAGGAATGCAAGCCTCGCCTTCCCAGGGACCCTCCCATGCACGCCCCATCGCTAATGGCCTCTGGGGAATGGCTATGGGAACAACCTCGGGCCCTAGAGGAAGGAAGGAGGCTCAGGGCGGGCCGTGACCCCCAGTTATTTTAAGCCCAAGTTCTCTCAGTTGAAACAGAGGTCACACTTCTTTCTGGGAGACAGAGGAGCTCAAACCTGCCCCAGCTTTAGTCGAAAGGAGGCCTTGCCTCTCACCTAGACTCCACCTGTGTCCTGTAGCGGGTCTGTCTGCCCTCCTACGCCCAGGCCCTGCACGTGCAACAGGCTTCCCTTCCTTCCTCCGAGCCCAGCCAGCACCTACTGATCCCCTGGCTCACACGGGTCCTTCCAACATTCCGACTCCATGTACTTCTCCCCAAACTGGTAAACTAGTATACATTTGGCATTTTAATTCTACCCTTTTTAATCAGGCAAGCGTACTGTTAGTATTCCATGCAACATGTGGTTTCACCCTGTCCTTCGAGACTCTCTTTATTCTTCCTTCTTCCGTCTGGGATCTTCCTTTTAGTAACAAGTTGTTTGAAAGAGATTCTGTAGAACTTCTATTACCAAGGAACTGGTTTTGAACTTTTGAAATATTTGTTTTCTGAAAATATTATTTCTATCCTTATTCTTGAAATACCATCTCTGGGTATAGTCCTTTCTAATGACACAGGTTTTTGTTGTTGTTTTTGTTGTTTTCTCAGTATGCTTTAAGGCCAGTCTGTCTTTTTTCTCACTGATTTTAGATTTTATTTTAGTTCTATGTTTGTTCTTGTGTTCCCCTATGATGTGTCTAGCTGTGAATTTCTTGTATTTTATTGAAGATGTACTTGGCTTCCATCTGTGGGTTGATATTTCCCATTGGTTCTGGGAACTGCTGTCAATTTTTTTCCAGAGAGTGTCTTTCTTCCATCCTTTCTCTTTTTCTGGAATTCTGACCAAACATGTATTTATCCCTCCTACTCTATGTTTCTTTTCTCTTCTCCATAGTTTGCATATTGTATCTTTATGTTTCCTTTCATAAAACTGCTGATTGGTCAATTCACTTGTTCTTGCTATGCCAAGTGTGAGTTTGACTTAAATTATGCATACTGTATTTTTCATTTTAAAGTATTCTAATTGGCCCCTTTAGAAAGCTGTGGTGTTACTTTTTATAGTTCCCTCTTCCCATTTCAAAGCTTATCTGTTGACTTTTTAAATAGAGTAATCATAGTTGCTACTATATCCCACTTCTGGTAAATATGATATTTGATGTCTTTACAAGATAAAACCCACCCAAACAGTTTTTCCTTCCAAACAGGCATCTCTAATTCATCCTTAATTATTAGCAATAATAGGGGGGAGGCAGGGGGGAAAGTTGGCTTCAACCAAATCTTCTGCCTATCTCTGATCCAGGGGATTAATCTAGCAAAGCAGCCCCTTTGAAGTTAACCAAAAATTATACTGGCTAAATGTCAAGGAATACAAAAGTTGGAATGAGTGAATTGTGTACACGAGAACAGAAAAAACAAAAAGCCATCTTCAAGAAAAAAAAAAAAAACAAACCCAAACAAACAAACAAAAAAAAACAACCCAAGTCATAATCCTAAACGGAAATCTCTGAATAGCAAGGAGTGAAGCTTTTAAAAGTAGGTTAATATTCACCAAATACCCAGCACGGGTTTGTCACTTCAGAAACCAAATGAAACTATTCATCGTCCAGTCTAAAGTAGGGGGTCCCTACAATTTATGAATAACAAAACTAAAGTTCAAATAATTTCGATGATTTGCACAGGCTTACGAAGTGAGTAAGTGGCAGTTCCGAGTTTAGAACTCAGCACTACAAAAGCAAAACTTACTGTTTACTATTCCAAAGTCAAAGCTCTCAGCCCAAAGGAGAGGCAGGATACGGTGCAGCTAAAATTATGAATCACTTCAACAAGAACAGAGAGAGTGGAAGAGAAAAGTACATTGCCTAATTTAGGCGATTTCCTTGTTTGGAAAACTCTAGAGTTTGTTTCTAAGGAAAATGTCCTTGCTTCTGCCTCTGGCTGCCAGCATGGCCTCCACAAGTCCCCCTGACCTCCCTCTCTCCCCTCCTGTGGGGACTGGAGGCAAAGCTGCAATGAGGAAGCCCAAGAAGGAGAAAGCGGGGAGCATTCGGACACAGTGCTCACTTGCTCCCTGCACAGGCTGCACGTTCCAAAAGGAGTCACAGAGCTTTCTGGCCCTTGGAGTCACTGCATTCTAAAGTTTATACACACGCAGTTTCAGAATCATAAAATGCAGAGCATGATCGCGTGCAGAAGGGTTGACCCCTTGTGGAAGGTCACACAGGTGGTTAGCAGTACATCGTGACTCTTTGCTTGTCTGTCTGTCTCAACATTTTTCTTTGTAGGGGGTCATGCACATTCACCACAAGAGCAAGATGATCATGGCTTCTACATCTTGGAATCTTTCATTTTATTTTTGAGACTTTCAGAAGTTATACCCATCTTCAGTCAACCCGCCCAGGGAAGGGAATTCCCCCCGGGGGCCAGGCGAGCCCTACTGCTCATTTTCTCTCGAGGCCAGGATTTAGAACTAAAAGCAAAGCACACTTTTCTCCGGCTTCATTTCTTTCAGAAAGCTCGGCTTCGGTTTCCTTGTTTGTAAAACTGGATGCTGTTCGAACTCCTCAATTTCTAAGTTTCCTCACTTTATGATTACATGAGTGTGATTTTGTTTCAAATAATACATATGTGACTGTGTCTTTGGTACCAGACTTTGTGATAAGCACAGATGATACAGAAACTAATTATGTTCATTTCCTGCCCTGGAGGAACGTGGATACAAGAGAGAAAGGCAGATCTGAAAACATAATTTTCATATAGTAAAGGCAGGTAATAAAAACAAACATAATTTCTTTGTATTTTCCTATTTTGAGCATTCTTATCTGAGCTATAACTTCACAGGCTAATAAACTTCAGATGAATCCCTTAGAAAGCCCATTGGAGGCAGGAGCATCTGTCTTTCAGCTCGCTCCCTTCCGTGGGCTAAGTGAGGCTGGCGAGCTGGGTGCAGGGCATAGACTGCAGATTATAGCAAGGATGCTGCAAATTCTTTGTACGCAGTACCTTTAAGATCACGGGGCAGGGGTGGGTCCCCATTGAGAAACCTCTGTCAACGTCACAGTTGCTCAGGGGCCAGCCCCTCCACTAGCACCAAACGGTTAATGCAGGCTAAATGCGTACAGAAACCGCAGGTCTGGAAAGGGTGAGCTCGTGCCCCAATGACTGAAATGACGTCCAGGCAGCTCCCAAGCCCACAGCAAGAGCGCTGCTTTGGAGGGAACTGTGCAATACCCAGCTGGATCGTCACACCTCGGCTGGATCTAGGGTGAGGAGGCACAAGAAGTGTTCCTGTGTGTTTGCAAGTCAATCCAAATGAGATCCAGCAGAGAAACATTCCGTATCTGGAATAAGCCCATGACATCATTTGGCCCATCCTCTTTCATTGACAATGGGGAAACCAAGGCCCTGGGAAACGTTGTGACTTCTACAGTCACACAGAGAGGAAGGACAGAGCCGAACACGACGCCCTGTTGTCTGGCTCAAGCCTGAGTGCTGTTTCCAAAATGCCACACTGACATAGCTTCCAGAACGGCCCACATCCTTGGATTTGCCTGGAATTTGCTCTTTTATCAGGAAGGCAGCTACTAGCTGAAGCTTTTTGCAGCTCTTCTTCTCCTGCTTCTCAGCCTTGCCTCGAATGCCAATGTAACTCTGCGTAACGCTATTGCGGATCTTGTCCTCTGTTTATTATGGATTTCTGTGTTCATTTTAACTTTTTTAGATGTTGCATTAAATAACGCTTCTCATGATTATTGGGAGGTTGGTGCCCCCTTAAATGTTGTGTCCCAAAGAAGAGTGCGCTTCATTGCTTCATCCTCATCCCAGCCCTGTCCCTGTGTTCCAACGCCTCTTGTCATAGAGTAACAGGGGACAGGTTGCAGTCTGCTCAGGGGGGGCACAGGGTTCACGGGGGGTACTTCGCGGGAAGGGCTCATGGAGAAGCTACCGAAGAAGAGGCAGGGGATGCTCAGGAGCTGGCCTCCTCCGGGACCACAAGTCCAGAGAAAGGAGCCTTGAAGACGAGCTGCTCCAGTCCCAGGCCAGGCCAGCTGTTGGGAAATCTGCACCCCCCACCTTCACACCGCCTCTGGCAGCCCCCAAAAAGCTGTCTGCGGATTCAGAAGTAGGAAGTGCACATCCGGAAAAACGAACATGGACTTCCCCAGATTTACCTTCTACACAGTGGCTCTGAAGCGTGGCCGGTAGCTCTGGGAGTCTTTGGCCTTGCTGATGAAGCTAAAGATAGTGTCTAGAAGGCGCGCCGGGGACCGGCCAGGCCGAGGAAGACATTCACGCACGGCCAGCACGCTGGCCTGAGCTGGAGAGCTGGCCCACAGGCCCGCTCCGGCCTCCATTGCTTGCCGGCCTGGGTGAGGATTTAATAATCTGGCTACTTGTCTTTTTCTGCCAGTGGGCGCGCCCTTCTGGAAGGCCTTCTCAATTCACTATTACCAGCTTGGAGCTGAGTAGATGCTCCATGTGCGGGATGGAATGAAGGAAAGAAATGAGTTTAAGCAGATCGGCTACCTTTGTCTGGAAAAGACCAGAAAGAAAAGAGTTTAGTTCAGAAGGTCGTAGGCTATCTCTGCACCTGCCATCTTTGCCTGGCAGAGTCACAGACAATGGTAAATGAGAGCCGCCGTATTACAATCATTTATTGACAGTTCTTGACATTGGAATTTTATGAAAGTGTCCGTGTTTCATAAAATATTATTATTTATAGATTTTATTCAACCATTTTAAACATTTTTTTAAAAATCCTAGCCTCGGGGCCAGTTTGCCAGTCCCTGAGTTTAAGCAAGAAATGTTGTGTGTGTTCCCCTCCCATCAAACGTCGTTCTTCCGTTTCAATCTGAATGCAAGCCAAATGCCACCCTTCCCAGGAAGATCGGTAGCTTAATAAAGTAAGAATACTGGAAAAGCTAAATAATTATGAAGGAAATGGTGTTCATCTACTATAGGAAGTATGAACATCAGGATACAAAGACTAGGGAGAGAGACATTCATTAAGGTAGTTTTCTTGAGCAAGCATGTCCTATTGTGGCATTTTCTGATTTTTAGAGTCAATTAATTGGGGGGGGGTTGTTTTTATTATTGCTGTTGTTGTCTCTTTTGTTTTTCTCAAAAAGGATTTGTCAGAGCTAAGAAATGTTATTAATTAATGCTCTTCTCTAGCAATGAATATAATAATTTATTACGCAGGGTTTTGTAGTTTATGACTTAAGTTATTTTTTCATTTAACCCCTGTAACAGTCCTGTGGAGTTGACAAAACCAGTGTTATTAACAGTATAGCTAAGTTATGGATGAAGACTGGGGAGGCTTACGTACTTGATAAAACTCAATCAACTAGCATGAATTTGGGTTGGTATTCAATCCCCAGCCTGCAGTTCCATTTGGGGCCATTTTCTTGCTGTCACTCTGCCTCCTGCGGTGGCAGCAGCCTAGGAGAGGTGCCATGGGAGATACGGAGATGACCAGGTTACGCAGCAGGAGAGAGAGGCACAAACAATTATGGAGCAAAGTAAAAGGTTCTACAGCCGCCCACCGTGCCAGCCCTGAGGTCTCAAAGAGTGCTGGCTTCAGTGGTCATGGAGGAGACACAGCTGCGAGGTAGGACGCTGATGGCTCGAGCTCATAGGTGTCTGTAGCACTGAAGTGATCAGCACCGCACCCTGGAAAATACTAGACACAGAGTACACAGGTGCACAGAGCTCCTAGAACTTTTCCTAGAATTTTTCAAGACCCTCCTTATTTCAACCAACAGAACAGACCAACAAATAAGTACACAGTGCTTCCTTTACATGGAGCAATAGCTCCTGTGAGGTTGGTACACGCAGGCAACACTGTCCCACAGAAGCCAGGTGTGCGGTGGCCTGTCCTTCAGGGGGGTGTGTGTCTGACGGAGCTGGAGTGTAGCTGGTGTGGAGCTGCTCTTATAATGTAAATGTTTATTCCAAGTGTTCCTTCCCTGAGCACTCAAAACCTTACGAAACAAGACAGCTAAAAACGTAACTATAGCTATCTGGACTCAACGTTGACCTAGAGGAAGGCTCTTCACTTACTCTTTCTATCTGACCCGGCAGCTCCTAATTGGTATAAACTATCATTGTGTCTTATTAAATATTTATAGTGCCCGCTCATCTGTGTCTCTGAAAAGTAAGCAAGGGAGCCCAAAGTTAGAATTCTTCTCATGCCACTCAGAGGCTAGAACGTTGCTCTGGCGTTAAAGCCCTGCTCTCTTAGGACCCGGAGTCTGAATTTAACAGTGAGGACAAAAGATTTAGTCAGAAGTTGCGTTGATCAGAGGGTTCACTGAAGGAAGCAAGGAGATAAACAGTCATCTTCACTGATTAATAATAATAAAAGTTACGCGCTTTTGAGGCCCTACTATGGGTTAGGAACAAAGCGTGGTCTGTTATATACCTTCCCTCTGACCCTCACAATGAGTCTATATTATAGCCAACATCATACAGGGTTGAAGCACGGGGATTCTGAACCCAGACTCCCTGCTGGAATCCTGGAAAAAGGGAAGACTGATAATAGTAGTTTACTCATTGTGACAATTGAATGATGCCCCACTCTCCCCTGGCCCTCTCCAAAAAAATGATGTGTCCATATCAAATCCCTGGAAGGTGTGAATGTGACCTTATTTGGAAAAGGTTTCTTTGCCAATGTAATTAAGGATTTTAAGATTACATTGACCTGGATTATCTGGGTGAGATAATCCAATGACAAGTATCCTCCTAAGAGGAAAGGAGAGACTTAGACAAAAGGCTAACATAGAGGAGGGTGTGATGTGAGAGCAGAGGCAGACTATCCGGGAGTGAGGTGGTCCCGGGGCCCCAGTCAGGAAGAGGATTCCGCCCCAGAGCCCTCAGAAGGAGCACAGCTCGCTGGCACCTGGAGTGTAGACTTCTGAGCTCCAGAACTGGGAGAGAATGAGTTCCTATTCTTTTAAGCCACCCACTGTTTGCTAATTTGTTGTGATAGTCATAAAAAAAAAAAAACACTAATCTACTCAATATACTCACAGTCATTGTGAATGTTAAATGAGCCACTGTATGTAAGAGGCAGTTTTACAGTTAAAGGAGGTCGTAACGGTGGGGCCCTGATCCAGTATAACCAGTGCGTTCACAATACAAGGGAAAAATGCACCACGAACAGGACACACAGAGTCAAGGCCATGCAAGGCACAGCGAGAAGGCAGATGTCTGTGGTCCGAGGAGAGGCCCTGGGGAAACCAAGCTTGCTGACACCTCGGTCTTGGACCACCAGCCTTCAGAACTGTGGGAAAGTGCATTTCTGTGGTTGAAGCCATCAGGTCTGTGGTTTTTTATTATAGCAACCCCAGCTCATTAATACGGTCTCCAAGCTCACTGCCATGGCTGCGGGCAGGTCTCAGGTCCTAGGTGGCTCTTAGCTGAAGACGTCAGTTTTACATCAGGCCGACCTTCCCATGGGGCAGCTCACAACATGGGAGTCTGCTCCTCTCAGAGTGTCCACATGCGCATGCCTAGGAGAGGGAGAGGGAAAGAGAGAGATGGAGGTAGAGATGGAGCGAGAGAGAGACAAAAGCCACGGTCTTTTAGTAACCTGATATCAGACATGGCATCCTCTTTCTTTGCTGTGTTCAGTCCTTTGCAAGTGAGTCACCAGGTTGAGCCTGCACTCAAGGAGAGAGGGTCCCACAAGTGTGGGTACCAGGAGGCAGAGACCGCTGGGAGCTGTATTACAGGCTCTCTGCCACCCAGTCCACTCCTCATGGAGAGGTCAGAGTAAACTTTCAAAAAATGTCAATCATGTACCTCTCAAGTTGAACGTGGGGCCTTGACTTTCCATGGTCGTCCAATGAGACCCAAGCTTCTTTCCGTGGCTTTAGGACGCAGTGTGATTGGATTCTGCTTACCTCTTTCTCTCACTCATGACTCTCCGTTATATCACCTCTGTTATTTTTATTTCTCAGACACAGTAAACTCTTTCACGGCTCAGGGAATTTTCCTTTGCTCCCCCTTCTGCTTGGAGAGGTCACCCCCAAGTGTTGCCTGAGGTTAGCTCTCTTCTAGTCTTCAGACCTCCCTCTCCCCTTGTGAGGGCTGCCTTCCCCAAGGCCTCGGGGTTGTTGTCTCTGCTTCCCTCCCCCAAAGCACTTCATATCATATTCCCTTGTTTTCTCTTCTTCATCGCACTTGCCTGTGGGGTTGCCTGTGGTTAGGCGCTCTCACAGGAACGTCGTGGCCAGTTCACTAACCCGGTACCTGGGCTAGAAGCAGACCCACGCAGGCCACTTGTGAGATGTGCGTCAATCTTATGTAGAGAAGCCAGGTCGATTCAGAGGGGCCCGGCTGCCAGGCTGGGGAGTCAGCCCATGTTCTTCGAAGGCAGCTCCCCAACAGGACAGTGCCGCGTGTATTCAAGGGAAGAATCTCAAGGGCTCGAGACGCAGGTGGAAGAGTGACCAGGGGCAGAGCCTGGTGAGAGCCTGAATCCAGACGCAAGCCAGCGGGCTGTGGGGGCCAGGAACACAGGGCACAATGTGGGCCTGTGAATTTTTTCACAAGAGACGGTTTATGGAAATGCCCTTACGTGTCTGTGCCTGAGCCCGCCTGGCAAGAATCCAGATACAGCGCCACTTTCCATTGTGACCGTCCCCAGGTTCACACAGTTCTATTTTTAGCCAGCTCTGACTCTTTCCGAAGAGAATGTCTATGCAGATGTTGCCATAAAAATAGGAGGGACTCCTGCCACAGAGAGTAAATCACCTTTATGCCTTTGATTTAAGGCTTTTCGTGTCCCCAGGAGTCCGGTGTGTTTGATACACACGCTTGCACATTTTGAGTTCCTGGCAAGGTTGACGGCATCTCTCCATTATGTAGTGAGTCATCAATAGCCCTTGTCTCTAAACACATCAGCCAAGCAGGGAAAAAAGTGTGAATCAGTATTTCAACACCCTGGCCCTGCCTCTCACTTCTCTTTGTTTTCCACTTTTCCAAAGAGAAAGGGGAGTGGGAGTGGAGAGAAAAAGCATCAGAGTGACAGATAAATACAAAGAGACAGACGACGATTTTGATTCTCTCTCTGGAGTGGTCACTGGCACTGGAGAAGAAACTCTATCCTGGCCTGGCATGTAGAACAGGAAATTTAAGCTGCATAGCTGTGGTTTCTCAGCCTAGAATTGGGCCAAGCTTTCCTTCCCTTTGGTGGCTCAGATCGTATATTGTTAGAGCTAGAAAGAAACCCACGTCAGCCTCAGTTTCCTGATCTGAATAAGGAAGTGGTTAAACTAGAGAAGCTTTAAGAAACCAAGATCTTAAAAGCCTGAGAGTCTAAATACACACACACACACACACACACACACACACACACACGCACGCACACAGAGGGCAAGATTCTGCTTGGGGACCCTTGTGCATTGGATACACTCAATAAACATTTGTTGACTGGATGTTGTTTGATCTTATCTAATCCAACATCATCTGCTTTCCATTTTCAAAAGGATGTGGGTTGTTCAGCTTCTTATTCTTGCGAATTATTTCAATCCCCACTTTTCCTGACCACAGCGCTATGCCTGCACAGAGGAGGGGGATACCCAATTAGCAAGCGCAGTGGAAAGGGAAGTGTCACCGAAGGGACGCTCTTTGGGTCCCAAGGCGTAAGTCGAAGTTTGCCAAGCCAAAAAGGATGAGGAAAGGCATTTGGGGAGAATAAAATGATGTGTGCAAAATCTCAGCGAAACAGAAGAGCTTGGTGCATGGGAGAATGCTGGCATGTGGGAGAATGGAAGAGATTAGGCCAGTAAATTAGCCTGTACGAGGATGTGCCGGCTTTGCCCATCCGCTCTCTGGTCCCATTTTGGTAGCATCCCTTCCACTGTTCTTTGGGGACTCCTTCTACCTCACTCAGTGCCTCTTGGTTGAGTCGGGCTGACCCCAACTCCTGGCTCTAGTGGGAGATGCTTTCCCAAGCCTGGTTAGTTAGAGCCCTCTCCACCCTCCAGGGTTTGCAAAGCAAAGGTGAGCAAGCGATTCAAGTAGGCTGATCCCCGTCCACGGACTCGGGGTTTCTGCTGAAACGCGTGGGAAAGGGAGATGGCCGGTCTGCTAGCATCGCTCCGCGGCAGCCTGAGGCTGAGGGCGGCCGCCTTACCTGCATCTGCAGTGGGCCCACCCGGGCAGGAAGCCAGCATGTAGGCAAAGCAGAGCGCAGACATGGAGATTTTTGGTGACATGCTCTGTTCACCTGGCAGAGTTTCTCAAAGGAGGGCCACTGGCATTCTGGGTAAGACAGATCCCCCGTGAGTGGACTGTCCTGCCCGTACCAGACGTCCACACACTCCGCCAAGGCCCCTGAATGCCAGGAGTCCCCTATCCCAACTGTGACAAGCGGCGCTCCCCCTGTATTTCCAAATGGCCCACGGGAAGTGGTGTTGCCTCAGACAGGAACCTGATCTGGAGGCGGTCATGCCTGCCTTGGGGACGCAAACGTCCGTTTTCGTGTTTCGTTTTGGTTTAGGTTTGGCAGCTTGAGTTGAGTTTCTGTCACTTACGAGGAAAATGGTCCTAAGTACTTCAAGGAAGCGGGGTTAGAGGGCCTAGGTGTTCTCCACAGTGTCGTTTAGTATCTAAGCCGTCATTGTACGCGTGTGGGGGGGGTCTGTGTGGGGGAGATGGAAGTACGAGAGGCAACCACCATTGATGGTGGAACTAGACCAGCCTAATCTCAGGACTGCTACCTGTCACTTCAACGTCAGCACCCTTAGCGTCAACAGAGATGTGGATATAAAGACAAGCAGGGAGGACCAAATGCCAGGCAACTTGAGAAACTGCACCTGACATAAAATAAGCTTTAAAAACTAGATATCCAGGCAGGATGATATTAATTTTATCTCTTTTCTATCCTCACTTGATGACATGCCCATTGATTTTAGAAAGAGAGGAAGGGAGGGGGAGAGAGAGGGAGAGAAACACTGATGTGAGAGAGAAACATCCATCAGTTGCCTCTCTAAGCACCCCAACTGAAGACCAAACCCACAACCTAGTCAGGTGCCCTGACCAGGAATTGAACCTGTGACCTTTCAGTTTGCTGGACGATGCTCCAACCAACTGAGCCACACCAGCCAGGATCAATTCAACAATTGATACAGCAAGGGCATGGATGTTTTTAAATGAAACTGGTCAGTGTTCTTTAGAGAACCAAAAAATTAGAATAGAATAGAATAGACCTATACATTAGAGAAGACTGATTATAGGAATTGGCTCATGCGGCTATGGAGGCCAAGAAATTCCACCATCTGCCATCTGCCAGCAGGAGACTCTGTAAAGGTGGGGTTAAAATTTAGTCCAAGTCCTAAGTCCTGAGAACCGAGGGCTGCTGGTGTTGAGTCCAGCATCCCAGGGCCTGAAAACTGGGAAGTCCAATGTCCAAGAGCTGAAAAAGATGGACACCTCAGCCCAAGAAGAGAAGAAGGAGGAAGCCACTCTTCCCTTGCCTGTGTGCTCCATTTGGGCACCCCACGGGTTGGGTGATGGCCTCCCACGTGGGTGAAGGCAAATCCCTTTACTGGAAAGGAATGTTTCTAATCCCTTCCCCAAACATCCTCACAGACACACCCAGAGCTACTGTTTTACCAGCTTTCTGGGCTTCCCTTAGTCCAATCAAGTTGACAAATTAGCTGGTGGGTAAGAGGTAGCAGGCCCTTAGCCCTTTGACCAGGGATGTGGATTTCTCACTAAGGCTCAATTGTTACATCGCAGTATCCTTACTACATGACTCTGCTTTTAACAATAATCCCAACAGTTAAGATTGTTTTTCCTTCAACAACCAAATTCCTTCCAGTTCAGTACCAGTGGAGTGGATTCCAGGTTCCAGGCCAGGGGGTCAGTGAAGGTGCCTGACTGTTTTTGCTGACATTGCGTATGGATTTTTCTTTTTCTGGGTAAGCTATTAACCCAGATAGCTTGATAAAGAAACTCAGGTTGCAGAGAATAAACTTGACAATGATTAATGCATATACATCGTTTATAAGTTTTCTCTCTCTTGTTTTATCTTCTACTTTCTCTTTCTTATGCCTTCATCCTTATAAAGAAAATCAGAGACTTCTTTTCTCTTTTCTCTCTCTCTCTCTTTTTTTTTTTTTTGGCTTAGAAAATACTAAACCCTGTAATCTGTTTCCCCTCATTTAAAATTGTGTCTTACTACTTTCTCAAAGAGGAAAAAATAACTATGTTTCCAGTTTCCTGCAGTTAGTCGCTTTTCCCTAAAATAATCCATTCACGCAAAAGCACTCATGAGCAATATGCAATTTACTGGCGATTGCAGAGCGCTGACAGAGGGTTTATGCCGGCCCAGCCAACAACAAATTGAAATCTCCCTTACACACCTCCTGGTGCCCGAAACTCTCCAGGCTGGAGGCTGAGGTGTGCCCCTCTCCCTTCACTCACCCTTCTCCACGCCTCTCCAGCTCTTTCTAGTCTATCTGTGGCTTTCAAAGGACTGTCCAAATCTTCGCCTTCTGTGTTAAGCAGCGCCATTCTGCTTTGCTCTGCCCTTATCTTGAAATGTGCCTACCTACCCGCCACCTCAACTACCAAATCAAAAGTCCCCTCCACGTCCTAGGACCGGTGCTTTTTAGAAACAAGGGGCTGTAAGTAACAACCCAGATGATCCCTCACGCTGGACATTCGCAAATGCCTCTGTATTGGTTCCAACACCGCACAATGGTGCCCTGCTATACCGAGACGTTAAACTGGCATTACGACACTTTGAAGCACACTCCTTTGCAGAAAGAGAGGCAAAACCATTGCCCAGGGCCCTGCCTTTCAATGCCATGTTTGTGGCATGACGCTTTCCCGTTTCCAGCCTTGTTTCCGTTTCTGTGCTGCTGCTATTTTATCCTAGTTTTGAAGCCAATCTCTCTAGTCGCCTTGCCTACAACCTCCCATGAAACCCAACTGCTTTTCAGTGCATGAAGGGAAATGAGGGATTTTATTTTAAAAGTAGAAATGTGATGGGATTTCCAGTTTGTTCCCCATAGGCAGGGTCCTTTTGAGAAAAGGAGGCCTGCGCCTACTTCCCCGGTGATAGATTGCTGTTGCATCATAAAATGAACGATTTGGGTTAAAATTGAATAACTGGTCCCTGCTTTCTTCCTTCACCGTGTCATTTGGCCCCACTCACTGTGTAGAGAGCTTCACCTCATCGGTGCCCCTTCCTTCATTTTTCTCATTCGTTCAAAAACACACACTGAGTACGTGGGCTGTTGTAGATGCTGGGTTGGGTGTTGCAGATACCCAAGTGCCCGGCCTGACCTCCACCCGGAGGAGCGCTCCGTCCAGCCGTGCGTGAGAAAAGATGAGCAAAGACTATAAAAGCTAGAAACAGTCCTGATTACATGATGATGATGATGACGATGATGATGTTAAGGCTGGGTTACATTCATTGAATGCTCACATTCACCGCACCAGGGCCCAAGCTAAAAAATTGACCTGTGTTATTTCCCTTGATCCTCATAACAATCCCATGAGATACACACTATTAATATCCCTATTAGATTGGTGCGGTAACTAGAGTTTACCTAAGTCATAAAGTTACTGAGGAAAGGCCAGCATCGAATCCAGGCCAGAGACCAAGTCCATGCTGCTGAGGCTTCTGTGTTACACATGGGCACATGCTGGGAAAAGGGACAAGGGGCTGGACGGGTGAGAGTCATAACTGTCCCTGTCCAGAGGTAGCCAGGGAAGACTCCGCAGAGGGGGTGGGACGTCGGCTGGCTCTGAAGGCAGAGTATTGTGCAGCTCAGGTATGTGGGGAAGGACAGAATGTCCAAAGGCCCCCTAAAGGAGTGTGCCAAAAGAGATTTAGTGTCAGTAAAGAGGAGTAAGTGGCTGTGGCAAGAGTGGGAATAGTTAATAGGAGTCATCAGGAAAATTGGCCTGAAGGTAGTTTGGAATCGGGTCATGGAAGACTCTGGTCTAGCCTATTCAGCTGTGCTTAATGTTATCTATAAATAGAAGGTCTGTCTAGAAAGTATACTGCCATGCGCTATGAAAAATTGAGACATTTATTGAACAGGATACAAGATACATGAAACATTATACATAGGACAGTGAAACTTCAGTCCCCTTAAAGTAGGCATCATGGAACTCACACAGTTCTCCCAGTCACCATCAGCTGCCCCTTGGTATTTTCCTGAAGCTCATCGACAGTCTGAAATATCTTCCCTTTCAAAGGTGATTTTATCTTGAGGAAAAGCCAGGAAGTCACAGGGCGCCAAATCTGAGCTGTAGGGGGGCTGAGTCACCTGGGTGATTTGATGTTCTGCCAAAAAACTCTGCACGAGACATAATGCATGAGTGGGCGCGTTGTCATGATGAAGCTGCCAATCACCAGTTGCCCATAGCTGCAGCCTTCTGAGTCATCTGAATAGTTTCCATGGAGTAATGTTCAGGCTTTATGCAAAATTTGATGCAGATTTGTTGCTCTACTTGCTCAGTTATTTTGAATGCAATAGCCACACAGTACACATGGTCATTCAACATCTACTGCCTCCAGTGACGAGTACAGTGAAGTCGTCGTTGTTCACACATGCACATTCCAGTCCACTCTCCTTGGCTGCCAGGTTACATCGATGTCATGCAAACCGTTCTCGTTACATTAACCATGGTCGGACTTTTTCCAGACACCCCTCGTATGGGTTGAACAATACTCCATCTCCCAGGGCTCTGCAGCGGGGAAAGTGGTGAGTGTGTGGATGCTCTCGAAACAGCTTCTCTGTCATCCCTCCTTCGCATGCATCGCTAAGTCCTGACATGTCTAGCCCCAAAATATGTCTCTAATACATCCAGTCTCCCTCAGCCTCATGGCATGGCCCCTGGTCAAAGCCACCCTTATCTCTTACCTAGACCACCATGAGAGCCTCCTGAGGGGTGGCCTGCCCCCAAACCAGCTGTGCTCCGGCCCCACCTCCACCCACACCACCATCGGGGAAAAGCTGCTGGAAACACTAATGCGATTATAACACTCCTGCGATGAAAGACTTTGCCATTAAAATGCAACCCAAAAGCACTAACAGGACCCAGGGCCCGTGCAGTCCCGTGGCTACCTCCTCCAGAAAAGCTCCTCTTCTGACCCCGGCTGTTCCGGACGCCCCCACCTCCTCCAGGGCCCCGAGGATCCCGAGGCCCTGCCCGCGCCGGCCTCTCCCACACAGTCCCTCCAGCCGTGCAGCTCCCAGGCTCCTCCTCCAGCCAAGTCCCGCTCAGCCCTCCCGGATCCAGCGCCCCTCCTCAGAGCTGCCCTCTTCCCCATCTCCTCTAGACTTTGGTGTCCCTCACAGTCCGCCTCCCCGACATGTCACTTGCCCTGGCATGGACTTGCAGACTCATTCGAGTCATTATTTGTGCTCCTTCCTGTAATGTGACTGGGACAGGGACCTGGTCTGGTCTGGGCCCCACTGGTCCTAGTACTTCGGCGCTGCCTGGTACAATGCTCACTATGTGGAAATGCACGATACGTATGTTTGAATGCGGATTTGATGGACCGAGTGGACAAATAAAGGAGTAAGTACGTGCTGGAAGCCCCCTTTGAAGACACATCTAATATTCTGAAACCACCTCATTTCTCCCTCCAGAGGAAATGAACAGGCACCTCGTCCCCTGAAGCGAATTGGGCTTTTGAAAAAGCTAGAAGTCATCAGGAGGCAAGACTGCCAAGAAACGTCATTGGCCAGACCAAAGGAGGTGCCTGGCACTGCCAGCCAGGGCCCCTGAACGAGGGGAGGGCTTGTCCTGTTGGGGTCCCAACAGAGCCCAGGTTGGGTGCGCACAGAAGAGGCAGCTGCAAATACCTGGCAGTGGTTTCCCGAGGGAACCATTTCAATGGCAAAGCCCGCATCTGCACGTGTGGTGGCCTGGCGCGTGTGACAGGCTTCGGGCTCCCGATTTTTACCATTAAGTTGCAATTCTGTGTCGATACCATAATGTATCAACTGCTATAAGGCACTGCTCCCCCGTCGGCCCCCCCACCGGAATAAATGTGTTACACAAGGTGCTCATTTATACCAAACGTCTAAAAGCCTGTCTTTGGTTACGAAGGGAAGAAATGGAAGCAGCGATTTGCAGGTGTCTTCCTGGTGCTGCCTATGGGGGACCTGCTCACACTAGCTGAGTCAGCAATGGCCCCGCATGTCACCCCCCGGGGTCCGTGCTGGGGACAGCTGCCGTGCCTGCCAACTGGCGGCTCGTGGAAGCCCCGCTCCCACGCGAGGCCGAACAGTCCCCACCACATGCAGCCAGCTATGGGCACCCAGGCTCTGCCTGTGGCTAGATCACAGCCTCCCCTGTGAGAGGGTGTGTCTGTAATAGAAAGTGACGCTCCAGTCTTTGATTTTGCTCTCTCTGCCCTGGAAAGCCACCTTCAATTCCAAAAATCAAAGCACCGTAAATAAGGAAAGGCGGGGCCCACTGGAGAATGGAAACCGCTATATTCCTCTGTATTTATAATGGGAGGCCAGGAAGGAGCCTCAAAGTAGATTTGATCTCGTAGGAGGAGCCCCGGGGCCCCAAATAGGTCCAGCTGTCAATGACCCATATTGTCAGGGGCAAGTCTCCTGGCCCCAGTGTCCTCGGGCACGTGGACTTGGGGTAGGAGGAATACCGCTGTGGGTCTCCTCCTTTGCAATACCCGACACATCAGTGGCATGGTAGCCCCGTCCTTTAGATTTTAAATTGTGTTCTATGGAAATAACAAGTTGGACCCTCTGTTCATCTTTTAATCCCTGAACTCCCAAAACTGTGGGCTCAGGGTAACAAAGACCAAAGAGAAATATAAACAGAATCCACGCAGAGAATCCGGGAGCACACGTCAACAGCCGTAGTTCCCGGCAACCCACCGGCTCGTGGAATCGCCTCCCACAGCCCGTGTGGGCTCCACCCCTGGCCGACTCCCGCTCTTGCCCTCTGCTCCGTGCCCGGCCAGTCCCAGGAGTTCACCCTGTGGACGCTGGTCTTTCCCTCGCTCACCCTTCTAAACGGGACCTTGGGCTCATTTTGATAGGCCCCGTGTTAGCCTCTTCGCTTTTGTTTCTTTGCTCACGCTGCGTTTTCTTCGCCATGGAATGCCCCCGCCCCAGTCCCCAACCACCAACGACTGAAACCTGGCCGAGGTGTGTCAGGGTTGAAGTTTTCCTTGTTCTGCTCACAACCCTCTCCTGTGTGCCGGTGGGATTTCCATCACCCACTGAATCTTCGGACACGCTGCTCACTCCTCCGCCAAACAGTGTGTCCGGGATGTGAAAATCACAAGACCCGCCCTTAAACCGAGCTCAGGTGCGCCCCGGCTATGTGACCTTGGACAAGTGATTTTGCTTTTTTGTACCTCATTTTCCTCTCTATAAAAATGGAGACAACAATGCATGCCTGAATGGATGCCATGAGGTTTAAGTGGAACAACCTAAATAAAGTCCCTGGTATTGAAAAACTCTTCAATAAACAACCACGCCCTCCTGCCCCCGCCACCTGTCTGGGCACTCTCCTTACTTTGTTTTGCATCGTAATTCTTTGTGTCTTTCCCCTCTTTGTCCTCTTCTGGACGCTAAGTTCCTTGAGGACGGGAAAGAGGCCCTCCTCAGTTTATAACCAAGCAGTACTTTATAAATAGAAATAGATTAATAACGCTGGAGAAATGGAAGGGAACAAACGTAAATGCGTATTGCCGCTGCCAGCTAGGGACACCGAGATCAAGAGGGGACAAAACCCCGAAGGTCTCGGGCGAGCCAGCCTCCCCCAGTGACCGAGGCGGGGCGGCAGGTTCAAGAAAAAGGCCCACACGCTGCCACCCACACGGAACACAGCATTCCACCCCTTTGATTCAGGGCCTTCGCGAATGCATAATGCGCATTTCTTTCATTCTTAGCAGTCACAACGGCCCACTGCAAAGCCTCATGTACACGTCCCACGCCTGTTTCTCCTCGCTCCGCACGAAAATATAAAACCAAGAAGGCCGGCCCCGCGGTGGCCTGCAGTGGAGCGGCTTCTTCACACACCTTCACCACGTCACAGCTCGGAACCAGGGGCTTATCGAACACACCGAAGGCCCTCCTCTGTCCCTGTAGTGTCGTATTTGTCATCTTGAGAACGTTACCCATGCTCCCTTGTGGAGAGGAGCGGGGACCCAGCTCAGCCAAGAGCCCCCAGCATCTTGTAGGTCCAGGGATTCCACACCCCCAGCCTGGGGCTATCGCCCCGGAAGGTGCAGAGGGCAGCAAAAGGAAGGCAATAATACCAGTAGCACAAGCCCTCCCTGGGTGAATTTATCTGCATGTCTTTGAAACAGGCTTTTAAACACTTATTCCTGGATAATGGATGGGAGGAAATATAGTGAAGTTCAGTTAAAAGTCTCCAGGGAAAGAGGGGAGGAGGAAAGTAATCAGGCTCAAGAAAGCCCGCAGGTCACCTAGATTTTGTTTACGCCTTTTAGGATCCACTACTCTTGCCGTAGCAAATAAGAAAAGAGGATTCAGTTTCTGATTAGGTAAGAGCTACAGGAGCTATAAAAACAGCCCAGAGCCTCAAGGCAGATGAAACAGGGATGGATTATTGAGTTTGCCTCGATAATAAAAGCTGTTTGACTTTGGAGAAGTGACAAGGTCTCTGAGTCACAGTTTCCTATATAAAGGCTATTAAAAAAAAAAAAAAAAAGCCTGCATCCGCTGCTGGGCTGTTATAAAGATTTGAGCTAATGATTACAAAATAGCCTCAGGGCACCTGGCATCCGCCTCAGGCGGTGGTAGTGGCTCAACCTCTTTAAAATTGATTGTTTTTGCTGTGAATCTGAAGGGATAAAACCAACAGATACAACAGAGGAGGAACCTTTCCAATCTTTCCCAAAATTCCCAGCCACTTGTTTGTGGCCTAGCCTCCGGCTCGCAGGCAGGCTGTCTCCAGCACCACAGAGCCTGGAATCCGCACACCCCATCCAGCGGGCTTTCTGCTGGCTTCTGCCAAAGTGGATGCCGCTGACAGACGGGAAGGCAGAGGAGAGGTGATGTTGTTTGGAAATGTGTTCTTCTGGTTGCCAGGGGCACCTCTGGAAGCAAAGCCAACAGCAGCAGTTGAAACCCTCATAGCCGGTGAATGTGCCCACAGGCTCCTGCTCCTGGTAGCAACCGGGGCGCTCGGGTGGCAGGCAGGCTCTGGGCAGCCTCGGGGCCAGTGCGGGCCCTGCATAGGGTGTTGGCCCTGGTGGCTCCCGCTGCAGCCTCAGCGGCAGTGGCTGCGGCTCTCAGTTGCTTTATTCCCCCTCCTCTCCTTCTTTTCCTCTTACAACCCCAGCAGTGGTAGCATCTTCCTAGAAGTACAAACTTCGGGTAAACCTTTCTATCCTTTTTATTAAAAAGACTTTTTCAGAGCAGCTTTAGGTTCACAGAGAAATTGGGCAGAAAGTACAGAGAGCTCCCATACAGCTCCTGACCTCACATACACACAGCTTCCCCCACTACCAACATCCCCCCCGACCCCCGACAGGAGTGCGCATCTGCTACAATCAATGAATCTGCATCGGCACATCGTTACCACCTACAGTCCGTGGTTCACGTTAGGGTTCACGCTTGGCGTTACACATTCCATGAGTTTCACAAATGTGTAATGACAGATACCCATGTATCCAGGTCATTATCCAATAGTTTCACTGTCCTAAAGTCCTCTGTGCTCCGTCCATTCATCTCTCCCTCCCCCATTCCTGGTAACCACTGACCTTTTTACTACGTCCATGGCGTTCCCTTTCCACAACGTCATATGGTTGGAATCATTCCTATGTAGCCTTTGTAGACTGGCTTCTTTCACTTAGTAATATGCACTGAATGCTCCTCTGTGTCTTTCGGTGCCTTGATAGCTCATTTCCTTTTAGCACTGAAGAATATTCCATTATATTAATGGACCACGGTTTATTTATCTGTTCACCTACTGAAGGACATCTTCACTGCGTCCAAGTTTTTGCAATAAAGAATAAAGCTGCTATAAACATCCATGTGCAGGTTTTCATGTGGACATAAATTTTCACCTCCTTTGGATAAATACCAAGGGGCAGGATTGCTGGATGCTAAGAAAGTATATTCAGTTTTGTAAGAACCTGACCGTCTTTCCACGTGGCTGTGTCATTCTGCATTCCCAGCAACAATGACTGAGGGTCCCGTTTCTCCGCACCCAGTACTCGGCATGGTCGGTGCCCCAGACTTCGGCCATTCTGATAGCTGTGCAGTGGTATCTCACTGCGGTTTTAACGTGCATTTCTTTGATGACTGATGATCTCCAGCATCTTTTCATTTGCTTATTTGCCCTCTGTCTGTCTTCCTTGGTGAGGTGTTTGTTCATCTTTCACCACTTTGTTTTATTTTTTTTATTTTTCCAGCTTTATGAAGGTATTGGTGACGTATAGCACTATGTAGGTTTAAGGTGGGCAACATGCCGACTTGATACACTTGTATGTTGCAAAGTCATCACCACCATGATGCCGCTTAGCCCTTCCATTATGTCACACACTTACCATTTGTTTTGTTGTTGTCAAAACAACTCATATCAATTCCCTTAGCAACTTTCAAGAACATAGTGCAGTATTATCAACTACAGTCACCATGCTGTACATTATTAGGTTTCTAGAACTTACTCATCATCTAACCGGGAGTGCGGACCCTCTGATCAACATCTCCCAGTTCCTGCCTTGCCCCGCAGCCCCTGATGGCCTTTACTCTGGGTCTAAGATTTGAATGTTCTCAGATTTCTCACATAAGTGATCTCACATAGTGTTTGTCTTTCTCTATCTGACTTATTTACTTAGCAGAATGTTCTCGAGGTTCACTCATGCCGCTATAAATGGCAGGGGTTCCTTCTTTCACAACTGAATAATATTCCATCGTACATGTGCACCATCGTCTTTATCCGTCCATCTGTTGGACGACACTTGAGTTGCTTCCATGTCTTGGGCCTTAGGAACAATGCTGCATGGGAGTGCAGATACCGCTTCCAGATCCTGATTTCACTTCTTTTGGCTGTGTACGCAGGGGTGGACTTGCTGGACCACGTGATGGTTCTATTGTTAATTTTGGAGGGACTCTCCATCCTGTTATCCACAGTGACTGCACCAATTCACGTTCCCCCGGCAGCGCACACCCCTGTCTCCATCCTCGCCAACTCTCCTCTCTCCTCTTTGGAGGAGGGCCATGCTAACAGGTGTGAGGTGATAGCTCATTGTAATTTTCACCTGCATGTCCCTGATGATTAGTGATGTTGAGCACAGACAGCTGGCACCAGGGAATGTGAATACCTGTGGGCGGAGCTGCTGAAATCTGCAGGGGGTCAGCAGGGGCAGGTGAAATCTGCAGGTTTTGTCCACGGCTAAATCTGCTGGGTTTGCTGCAGAGCAGGTCACTGCGCATCTCTCTCACTCCCACCGCGGGGCTGCTACCGGCAGCCCCTCCTTTCCTCCCTGTTTCCAGCCCTCTATCTCTACACCTCTCAGCTTTGCCGGTCTGGGTGGGCTGAAACCAAAGGGGGATATTTGTGCGGTCCCCTAATGGCCAGGCCACTCTGTCCTTCCTTCACCCCTGAAGGGAACCCTTTCCAGCTGGGACATTCTCCCTCTCAGCTCTGAGAAATGCCAGCTTGTGAGAGGGAATGATGGAGGGAAGAATGAAGCTGTCTTCTGCCTCCTCTTGTGCAGTTATTCTAGGATGTTTTGCCTACTGTGTTGCTGAGGTTATTGACCGGACTGAAGAACTCAGAGCTGCTTTCACTCATGGAGAGCTGTCTAGTTGTTGATCTTTGTGGGGGACAGAGCCTGGGGTCCCCTACATGGACCACTTTTTAATGGTTTTCTTTGTTTGTTTTCTTATTGATCAGTTTTAAGAGTTCTTTGTATAGCCTTTCCCAGTTTTGTCCCTCCCATTATTCCATTACTTTGCAACCAACTATCTATGTTGAACTTCATTTTTTCAAAATAACTAGAGCGGTGTTTATGTTTCTGACTGGACAATAATTGGGGCCTCCTTGCCTAAATTTTTGTGATTTTTTTTAATACAAATTATTACAGGGAACCTTGACATGTAGAGGAAGAAAGCTATATGATTCTTCCCAAGAGAATAAGTTCTATAAACTGTGGAATCTGAAATCACGCTATCTGCAAATCTTAGGACTTTTGGGGGGATACAGGAGTGTTGTGAGTACTTAAGTCCCAGTGGTCGGTAATACCTGAAAATCCCCGCATTTACTCCCTCATTTACTTACTCATTTGAAATGGGAGCGAGTTGCTTCCCTCCTGACAGGCGAGAGTCCTGGTTTCGTTTACATAAAGGTGTCTTTTTTCCCTCGTTCTAGAGACTTTCAGAGAGTAGCTCATACATTGGGAACTGGACTGTACAAATGGGGTCTGCCGAGCACGAGGCCGCAGCGCCCGGGCCGCCACGCCACAGCGCACTTGCTGTGACACGCAGGGGTCAGGGCGGGAGCTCGGTGCCCTGCTCTTCTCCTCCGTCGACGTCTGTGGAGTTACTCTCAGGCTGTGGTCCCCGTCAGACTGCCCTGCTCTTCCATGGCTTTCCCGCGTCCGCTCGGGCCTCACCGCCACCTCACTGACTCCTGATGTCCAGGAGTGGTCCTCGCCTTGGCTGCAGGAAAACCCCCAGAGGTGAAGTTCCACTACCATGAGTTTCTGGCCAATGCGACATTCTCTCTGACATCGAGAGCATGTTCCTCATGCTGGTGGTGTAAGAACATTCTTTCGGTGGCAAGGTCTCAGCTCATCTCCAATCCACGCACATTTTCTCTGGTCCCCACCTATGTGCGATGAACGCGGTCGCCTCTGCTGGCACCAAGAGGCTCAGGTGACACAAGAGTGACTTTGTTTGTTTTTTATGAGAGAACAACAGAATTGGTTTACTTTAGTCACCGAGCAGTTTTAATTAAGCTGAGCTGAACGCCGCCAAAACAGCCATGGCTTCTCTGCCTGGCATCTTTATTTTGTGTCACAACATGGTTAATTACACTTTTGCATTGAAAATGTAATGCAAAAATGTAATGTAATGGCTCTGGCTGGTGTGGCTCAGTTGGCTGGAGCATCGTCCCATAACCAAAGGTCGTAGGTTCAATCCCCAGTCGGGGCACATATGAAAGGCAACCAACTGAGGCATTTCTCTTGCATTGATGTTTCTCTCTCTAAAAGCAGTGAAAAAATTTAATACTCTACTGGTCATTCTCTGCCATACGAGGCCTATCCAAAAAGTATCCAGCCACGCACTATGCAAAATAGAAACATTTATTGATGAAACAATAAACAAAACACAAGAAAAAAGAAACACGGTACAAAGGACATTGATACCTCAGTCCCCTTCACAGTAGGTACCTTGGGACCTCACACAGTTCTCCCAATCACTATCAGCTGCCCTGTTGTATTTTCCTGAATCTCATCAATGGTCTGAAATCTCTTCCCTTTCAAAGATGAATGTAGTTTTGGGAAAAGCCAGAAGTCACAGGGTGTCAAGTAGGGATTGTATGGGGCTGAGTCACCTGGGTAATTTGATGTTTCACTGAAAAACTCTGCACACAATGTGATGCATGAGCAGGTGATTTGTTGTGCTAAAGCTGCCAATCACCAGTTGTCCTTCTCTGCAGCCTTCTGGATTATCTGAATAGTTTCCACGGAAGAATGTTCAAACTTCACACAAAATTTGATGCAGATTCGTTGCTCTACTCACTCAGTCATTTTAAATGCGATGGCCACACAGCACACATGCTCGCTCAATGGCGTCTACCGCCCCCACTGCCTAGTACAGTGAAGTTGCCATTGTTCATGCAGGCGCATTCCAGTCCACTCTCCTTGGCTGCCAGGTTACATCCATGTCACATAAAATGTTCTCATAACATTCACAATGGCTGGGCTTTTTCCAGACAGACCTCATATGTCTAGATTCCTCGTGTCACATCACTTTTAAAGACAACATTTCTGTGTCAGCCCCGTAGCCACCACCTCTGTGTCATCCTCTGTCCTGCCCTTGCCATACAGCAATTGCTGCCTGGTGGCTCTCCTGCCCCTCACTGGCTTCCCTTCAATCTTTCCTGCACAGCCAGCTGGCTCTGATGCTCTGAAGACGGATGTGTGGATATGGTCTTGTCACTGCCATACCGTCGTCCTCACCATGAAGTCCCATGACACCCAAGCTGGTCATAAATCTTTCTTGGGTCTCCAGCCCTATCTTCAATCACTGTGTTATGTCTTCCCAAACTACTCAAAGAACATGTTTGTTTCTCTTTCCTGGCTACCACCTCTCATCCTTCAGGGTTAGTCCTGAGATCTGTTTCTACGGCAGACCGTTTGGTGACAGCCCCCACTTCCTCTAAAAGGCACCAACTCTGCTTTGAACTTCTAACACTCTCAGTGTTCCCCAGTTATGCTACTTGTCCCATTGTGTCACAAACTCATTTGTGCATCTGTGCCCTTATAAATCTGTGAGTGGCTTGAGTGTAGAACTCATATATCTGAGTCTTTAATGCATCCCAAGAGACGAGCAGAATCTCAGGCGCATAGGAGAAGAGATGGGTGGCTGAGTTCGCGAAGTTATCAATTTTTGATATGAATTGTGTTTATTGAAAAGGAGATTCTAGGCTCCTGAAGGAATATAAACACACAGAAGATATACTTTCTATGACCAAGAGGCAGATGACATAGAAGAACGGATACACTCTATGTGCAGATTCCTCCCTGAGGGGACTTCATGGGAGAAGGTGCTGGGGCAGCGCAGAGGTCGCTCTGAAGTGGCTGGAGGTCGTTGTTCAGTCCCTGACCAAGGGCATTGTTTCAGTCCAGCACCGGACAGTTATTTTCCCAGGAAGACAATGTGTCTTGGGTTCTTCATATCCCAGTTTAGGTCAGGCGGTGAAGAACTTTCCATTGAAAAATGATGGTGCCCAGAGCAGTATGGCTCAGTTGGTTGAGCTTTGTCCCACAAAGTGAAAGTTCACCAGTTCAATTCCCAGTCAGGGGACAGGTCTGGGTTGCAGGTTCGGTACCTGGTTGGGGCACGTACAAGAGGCAACCGATCGATGTTTTCCCCTCACATTAATGTTTCTTCCCCGCTCTTTCTCCCTCCCTTCCCCTCTCTCTAAAAATAAATAAATAAAATCTTAAAAAAAGAAAAAGAAAAGAAAAATGGTAGCATAGGCATCACGTAATTGATCGTACCAGCTGCAGGTCCCCAAACTGCAAATTGCTCTGAGCTGAAAGAAAGGTGCTGGGAAATGACATTTCTTGGGAAATTCACTGGAGATTCTCCATGAAAATTAACATGTCCAATTTCCTTCAGGTAGTATGCATTAGGTGTCTTATTATCCCTCCTCTGTAATTGCAGCCTTTGGGTTTTTTGAGCTAATGTTACATACAGGCAAAATGGAATCTTAGAATTGTATTACTAGAGGAAATTAGAAAAGACTCCATGGATGTTTTATTGGCTGCATTTAAAAGTAAAAAAAGTGATAGATATGTATATATACATATGCTTGTGACTCAAATCTTAAACTCTGTGCATTAGTTTTCTATTGCTGCCTTAAAAATGAATATGAATTTAGCAACCAACCCAGAACAACAAATATTTATTATCAGGTGATTTTTCTTAGCTTTCAGTGATACTCATTTTTAAGCACTCTGATTGTTAAATTCATTGCAGAGATCCTGATGAGCAAACACTGTACAGAAAGTCAAAACCAGTATGATAACCCCTTGCTACTGCTGTCATTGGAACTCACCGTTAGAAATTAAGCTTTTCACAGAATCACTACAGAGTTTGCAGTGGGCGCCTTCTCTGTGCCTAACACATGTAACCATAACCAAATGTGATTGACTCCATTCTATCTCAACAATAATTGACTTTGTTACATTTTCCTTGGATTATTACAAATGCAGGATTTCAAGTCCCACAACTTGCTGAAAAGCCTCTCTGTTTGCTGGCGCTTCTTTCTCTCTCTGATCCAAGAACAGAGGTGCCACCCACGTGTACGGCAGCGACTAGCTCACACTTCTCTAGAGGCGGGGTGCGAGGGAGCATGGGAGGAAAGCAGGCCATCGCTTCTCCGCCTCAATGGACAACACCAAGCCGGTTTCAAAGGCTGCTATTTAAAATAAAATAAAGTACACTGAAGGCTTCCACCCCATAGCTCAGAAATATAATATAATATGAAATTATACACACACAGATTTGTTTTTTTTTTACTAAACACAACACAAAGCAATGAACACACATCTCACATTTCGGTTCTCCCAATTTAACTGGCTCAGGAATTTGGTGAATCACACTTCATGAAGAACAAACCCACTCCATTCATACAAACAAATTGCTCTTGTTTCTGCTTTATCACTTGTATGAACAATAGAGTCAAATGAGTTCGTTGACTGTTCAGTTGTCTGTAATTCACTCTAGATTTTTTTACACTGATTCCTAGATAGATGATTTTTAATGGGATTTTTGGAAGGTTGGGTTGGAAGCATGGATTAAACCTTTATCCTTAGCGATTTATTTAGTTCTAAACTATGGGAGACATTGACTCATTTTAAGAGTTTGCAGCCTAAACAGAGTCTCTATCCTGTGTATCAGTATGGAGTCAGATGTTTATTCACTAACACTGATAGTTGCCAGATCTTGCTATTATAGGTACGTCAAGAACTATTCATGTGCAACCTTTATAATTTATAAAGCACTTTCACATGTATGTATCACTGTAATACATCACACAATATCTTTTATTATCCCATTTAAAAGCTGAGAAAACTGAGACCCAGAGATTTTTAAGTAATGTGGCCTTTGCCAGGCAAGGTCCCAACCAAGTTTGGTTTGATACAAAACTAAATTTCTCATCTTTATGCTGCACCACCTTCCAAAAGGAGTGTTCTCCTCTTTCCCCTGTGCCTTCTTGCTTGCTCTCTCCCTTCCCACTGCCCAGAGAGGAGGAAATACACCTTTTACTGCAAAATGACTGGAGACTTCTCATGTTCTCCAAGTCCATGATCCCTTTACCACTCCAGTTCTTGACTCTGCTACCTACTCATTCTTCCTTGCTTACAACTTAGAGTTATAGGAAGATTTTCATCAATGAGTGAGACTTTGCAAAAAAAAAAAAAAAAAAAGATATTGCTTAAAATTACCTTTCCTCAGTTGTTCTACAATGTTCTAGTTCCTGGGCTAGCATAGCTGCCAACCCCCAAAATCCTAAGGGAGCTAAAGCTCAAAGGTCATAAAGGGGAAGGATCAAATCTTGGAGGGAGACTGGCCCCGAGGACAAATACTGCCATACAAAAATTCATAAAGACTGACTCTTTTTCTCCAAATGCCCTCGTATCCATTTGTATTTTTAAAAGAACTTTATGCATGTTAACTTTATATATTTTACCTTTAAATCATGTAAGATAGGTATCTTTAATTATATTATACAGACGTGTAAACTGAGTGTCAGAAAAGTCCGTGGACTTGCCTCAGGATTACACAGAAAAGCCAGGATAACAACACATATTTGCCATGTGTGTTGTTATACAAATACAAGTCCCATGTTTTCTCTTCTGTATCATGATCACTTTCCTTAAAGCAAGACACACCTTCCAACTTGGGTCTATTTATTAACCTTCTTAGTGTCTTGCATTTGATCAGCCATCGTGGCAAACTACTTACTAAAGGGAAGCAGTAATTTCCAGAACAAGGTCGTCCTAATTCTTTGAAGAACACCTGTGTTGACTCCTCAGCCCCTTTAAAAATTGCCTTTGATGTGGGATGATCTCTGAGTTTTGACTCTCAGGAAACTGGCTTAAGCTGAGGATTGTAGCACCTCTCGAGAGGTGGCTGTGATAGGTGTTAATCAAGGCGGGGACAGGGACAGCTCACACTCCCAGACTGTGCTCTCCTTCCCCTTTGTTCTTACTCTTTGAAACCAAAGACACCTCGAGCCTTGGCATGTGTACGCTGGCAATTAAATACTCTCATCAGGACTAGCTAAATAAGTCCTCATCTTGGGGCTAGAAGAGACCATAAAAGTCATCTAGTTCCCTTTACAGAAGTGGGAAGAAAAGCTCAATATCTTCCCAAGGTCATTTCCACATGAAAAGCAAAGCTAGAGCTGTTAGAGAGCATTTTGAACGCCTCCACACGAAGTAGAGAAGGGTCTTTCTAAAAAGTGAAGTTTTTTCTGACTAAGCTTTTCTGACAGTGACTCTGTGTCCTACAAATGAGCACACACTTTGGAGTCACAGAGACACAGCGGGAGCCAAACACAACTAGAGTCCTGAAGATGCCCCTGCTACATGTGTGATTCAAAAGCTTGATGTCTTTATCTGTGAACAAGAGATAGAAATATTCTCCTAGTTATTTTGAGGATTAAAGAGAAGTGATTTAGGCAAAGCTTTTTTTCATATAGCAGGTGTTCTGAAAAGTCTGTGCGCCCCCCTCATTCATTGTGATGGGGTTCTGTAATCCACAAGAGAATTAAAATACTTCTTCCCTGTATCATGCCCTGGGTCATGTTGAATTTATAGTTAAAGCAACAGAACATGTAGGTTTAGCTATTCACCAAAGAAATTCTTGTTAAGATCCTATCATGTACCAAGGATTATTTTAGCCCCTGGGAATATAGAGATGAACAAAGCAGACAAAATTCCTGTTTTCATGGACCTTCCGTGATATGGAGAAGAAATATATAATAAAGTGATATAGTAAACCAAGAATATGTTAGGGAAAAAAGCTATTGAGAAAAACGAATCAGGAGGAGGGGAGCAGTGAGAGTGGTGGAGATGCAATTTTAAATAGAGAGGATTGAGCCCAGTTTGAAGGGAATGGGGAGTGAGCCCTGTGGATACCTGGGCAAGGAGCATGTAGGAAGAGGGTGCAGCTAATGCAGACCCATAGAGGCAGAGGCATGCCAACGGTGCTTGAAGAAAAGCAAAGAGACCAAAGGTAACTGAAGCCATGCTTTGTGTGGACCACACAAAGATCACCAATTAATCCTTGTTGCTTTGCTCTCATTAGATAGCAACAATGTTTAGAGAGCTTGCAGGTCTACATCCCTAGGCTCCAAGGCTCCTCGAATTGAGAGGCAGTTAATCCCTGGCAGAACCAGGACTAGAATCCAAGTGTTCTGAGTCTCAGTCTATTCAGTACTTGTCTTGCCCAGACATGGAAAGGGTGATGTTGAAAAGCTGTGCTCAGAGACCTGAATATTTCTTCCACTGAAATCTGCCCACCTTTTCTTGTTCTTGTTCTGTTCTTGTTTTAAGCTACCTGTTTACAATCTTGGCCTTTCTGTGCTTGAGAATGAGGGGACAGAGTGGACATGACGCATGTTCTTTGGAGCTCACAGATCCCTGGAGAAGAGGATATAAACTTTCCGTCTGCATGTATTTACTGAGCGTCTGGCGTGTGCCAGGCACTGTGTTAGGCCCTGGACAGGTAGTGGGAAACACAGTAAACACAGCCCTTGAACAGAGGAGTTAATGGTAAAGTGGATATGAGAACAGAGACTTCATGAGTGAGATCCCATGTTATACAGCGATGCTCAGTAAATAATAGCCCAACTCATCCCTCTACTGTCGTTATGAATAGGCTGTGAACCACAGAGCTCACCAAGTACAGACCAATCTAAATACACCAATTTCAGGTCCGAAAATGTATCTCTTTCTGAGAGTCAGAATTAACCCGTAGAATACATTACTAGTGCTCATGATATTTTAAAGTGCCAATGAGAGGAATTAAAATACTCACTACTAGTTCTTGCATATCTACTTTGTGCCTATTGTGCCAGATTCTTTATATGCATCATTTTTTCCCACAAAATAATCTTTTAAGGGAAGAATGTTTATTTCACTGATGCAGAAGGAGAAATAGAGGCTCAGAAGATTACGTAAATGGTTCACAAGTATACAATTTCCTCTGATCTATTTGCGAATACATGCCCGTCAGCACTGATTCTCATTAACATGGCTTCAGCGCAGGCACGCTCAGAGACACCGTCAAACCCATGAAGATTTCATTTTGGATTTTCATGCACAGTAAGAATAAAAACAATGGTGGGAGAAAAGAAACTAACAACCTCTCAGAAAGTTGAGAAAAGAGTAGAAACTACATATGAATCATTATGAGGATTTTTCTTTTTTGGAAACCCAATTTGTCAGGTAAGAAAAAATAGAGAGGCATTTAGCTGTCTCCTTCTACCCCAAGCAAGTCTGAGGAAATTGCTTCTAGAAGTGCAAATTTGGCTTAAATGCCCGTGGGCTGGTGGAAAAAGCTCTTGAGACTCCAGTAGAAAGCTCTGTAGCCTATTGTGTTGGTGTGAAAGTAAAATTTAGAAAAGATGCTGGGGGTTGATGTCTATTGACTCTTCAACAATGGCTGAATAAGTAAAAGACAGTATAAAGACTCAGCAAAGGCTCTGGTTTTGTTCCTGGCTCCTAAAAGCTAAGCCTTCAGGTCCAGCTGGAAAGCAAGGGGCAGAGGTCATGGAGGACGTGTGCACAATTTTTGTAGTCGTCCAGGGCTAGTCCATAATAATCAGACCTGAACTCTGCCTTCTCCCAACCAGTTAACCAATAGGGAGATCTGGTGTATGACTCACTTCCGGAAGCCTCAGTTTTCTTATCTGTTAAATAAGGGCTCTAAGATGTGCCTGGTAGTGGTGTTGTTAGAATTGGAAAGTGATATCCATAAGGCTCCTCATAGGAACATAGTATGCAGTTATTATTATTATTGAATTCTCTCCCCTTTGCCTAGAATGCCTTTTCCACTAGATACCCTTTTAGAAAGCTTTTCAAGATAGCAGCAATTTTGGATTGAATGCTTACTACCCACCCACCCCCCACCAAATTCATATGTGGAAGCCCCACCGTGCAATGTGACTGTATTTGGAGATAGGATCTTTATGGGGACAAATTAGGCCACAGGGATGGGATCCTGATTTGACAGGATTAATGCCATTATTATGGAGACCCCAGAGAGCTCCCTCACACTCCTACTGCCATGTGAAGACACAGAAAGAACAGCCACCCGCAAGCCAGGAAAGCGGTTCTCACTGGAAACCAAATTGTCCGGCAACTTGATCTTAGACTGCCAGATGGTAGAATATGAGACACAATTTCTGAGGTTTAAGCTGCCCTGTCTGGGGTGTTTTGTTATGGCAGCCTGAGCCGATACACCATCTTCTGCAACCTCAGCATAGATGTATCCATGGGATGCTATTGTTCCTCTGCTTCTGAATTCCATAGCATCTGTGGCCCCTCTTCTGTGACATGTACAGGGTTTAACCTACATTACCGATACCTGCAGCAAGTCCTCCGTCTGAACACAAGGTGAACTCACCTCAGGAGGGCCAGCCAGCAGCCACCAATGGAACCTCCTAGCAGATGCTTAGTGGCTGTTGACTACGTCAGTGGGCTCTCTAATGTACGTGGCTGTCAAAGGTTACTATTTGCTTACATGAGATAGACAGCTCTTTATTTGTGCCACCCTCTCTACTTGTGCTTAAGATAACAGGTCAGGGCTGTGTTATTTGTCCCAATGTCCGTCTCCATCCACAGGGATTACGCATGAAAACGTGCCTGTTGTACCTGAGAATCAAGTAACTCTGCTTAGGTTGATAAGTGACCATGGAAAGAGCATTGTAATCATGTGGTAAACTTGCCTGTGGGCTGCAGGAATTTTATGTGCTGGAATTTCTGGAATGGCGAGAGAGGAGCAGGGGCCGGGCAAAGAAGGGGACACTTCCTGGGGAGCGTGACACAGCCAGAAAGTCAAATGCTGAAAATCCTGGTGGTGAAAGGCTGTCTCGTGGGGGGTGCGGAGCTTCTGGAGATTTCAAAATCCAGAGTGAGGAGACTGCCCAAATCTTCAGAAACACTTACTGGATCCATATGAGCCTTAGCGCAAGTGATGTTTATTTTTCTAATGAGAATTAGGTAAGCGGTAGAATTTTGGACTCAGTTTGGAGCAAGCAGAACGGAGGCAGTACGCGCAGTCCCAGAGAAGAAAGAGAGGTGAACTGTAAGAAAGGCTAGAATTCTCCAAATGACCTGCAGGCGTCTGGACTCAGCCAAGCCACGCGGCTGGGTGTTTCAGCCGAGCTCACCTGAAGCCCAGAGAAGTGAACGATTCCAGGCGATGTCTGGACGGCACGGCCAGTGAGCTTGGGAGACAGTTCCGGGCCCCGCTCTGAACCAGGCCCCTGGCTGAGGGCGGACAGTTCAAAGGTAAGACAAGCCCCCCTGGACTGTGAAGACGCGTCACCTATGGGCCAAGCAGCTGGTGTTATGGCGTATAGGTTCACACTCATCTGAGTGTGCAGTAGCCATTTGCATTCATAGGCCCCACATGAGAGAGAAAGTGGGTCAGAATCTAGAAGGGCGCAGAGGAAGAGGGCAGTACTGTCCCCCTCGCCTTTACAAAACCTGGGCGGGCGCTCAGAGCGGCTCAGTAGGTCTATCTTCAAGGCAAGCACACAAAGGCCCAGACATGGGACTGACTGACCCAAGGCCACACACCTTGACGGCAGCCATAGGGGGACGGCACCACGTCTCCAACCGCCAGGCGGAAGGGTCTGGGGGAGAGAGGCCGACACCAGCATCTCAGTGCTGCTCTCACTGCTTCGTCCCTCCTTTCACACCCCAGATCACATGAGAATGAAAAGTGAAGGAAGGAACTTTACAGAACCTCTAGTCATTCGTTAAGCATATTTTAACAGAAACGCGCACAACCACATAGACGAGTACGTTCAGGAATAAATAAATGTAATCCTCTAATTACGCAGTTGCTAATGCAACCTAGCTTTTCCTGTTCTCTTTAGCTTTCCCCTTCATATTTTCCACCTCACATAATTTCTCCCGTATTTTCCTGCATTGGCTCAATTCATTCATTTGGTCAATTTACATATAGTCACAAGGCACCCGTTACGTGCCAAGTATTACACCAGTTGCTGAGGATGAAGCAATGGATAACAAAAAAACAAGCAAAAAGAAAAAAAACAAACCCCAAATTCCTGATCTCATACAGCTTACATATTCCAATGGAAGATGACCAACAGTAAACACAGAAATAAGTAAAAAGCACATCAAAGATAAGCGTTGAGGGGAAAAGAAAGCAGGACAGTAGGGTCAAAACTGCCGGATGGGCAGCAGGGCGGTGTGGGGGCAGGAACGGAGGTGTGTGGGGGGCAATTTTAAATTGGTTGGTCTGTGAATGTGAAACCCCACAAATGAAACTTTCGGCGTTGTTTTGCGAAAACTATGTATACACACTTGTTTTACTTCTTTCTTTTCCAGTCAATAATACCTTGTGGAAATTTCTTGCACATTAATCCGATTAGCTCTAAATCACTCTTTTGAATGACTGTATAATATTCTCAAGTGTGAGTGTACCGAACCTTATTCAGCCATTTGCTGTTGATGGACATCTTCCATTATCTCACTTAGTTCTTGCAAAGTCTAAGGTGGCAGCTGAGAAACCAGGGGGGCTTTCCTAGGCAATGTTTACATTTTTTTCTAATGCAAACGAATGCTTTTAACACACCCATGCTCTAGATAAGTAGGGGCAAAAGGGGTTCTCTCTGCTTTTTACTTCCTTTAATGTGTTCTCACCCCTTTTCTACCCCACACACTTCAGTCTTGCTTTGTTCTTTGTTCTTGGGTGGAGCTCTTCCACAGACTAGAAGCAGTAAGAATCTAGAATCAAGTTAAACAAATAACAGCATGAAAAAAGATCTCAGCAGTTAGTTGGTCTCATTGCCTCAATTTCTAAGTGGGCAAACCAGGTCCTATGAATAAGAAAGAGTTCCCCAGGGTCACACAGGAAGTTTGTAACCAAACCGAAAGAATATACTCAAGTCTTGAATTCCCATCTAGAATTCTTCTCTCTTACATCCTCGCCACTCACGGTGAGGTCCACAGACTCTCCACAGCAGCGTCAGCTGGGAGTTTTTTAAAAACTTAGAATCTTACCCTTCACCCCCGACCTATTGATCAGAATCTGCATTTTGACAATATCCCCAGGGGATATATACAGACACTACAATACACAAGGTGCCCAGGCGATTGAAATAGTAACTACAGTAGGAGAACTGTTCCCAAGACATAGGGTTACCCCAGGGATGGGTCAGGAATGTGTGTGCGTGCGTACACAGGCAGGGAGCACAGACGGGGGTGTTCGATCTCATCTTGTCTGGAAATATGGCGGGATACAATAACAATACCTAGCTTTGCCCTGGCTGGTGTGGCTCAGCTGGGCAGAGCATCGTCCCCTAGACCTAAATGTTGCAAGTTCAATTCCCCTTCAGGGCACATGCCTAGGTTGTGTGTTTGGGCCCCAGTCGAGGTGCATACAAGAGGCAATGTTTCTCTCTTGCTCAATGTTTTTTTTCCCTCTCTCTCTCTCCCTTTCTTCCTCTCTCTCTAAAATTAATAAGAGTGTCCTTGGGTGAGGATTAAAATAAAAAACAAGAACTAGCTTATTCCCATCTCTTTCAGCAAAATTTCTAAGTAACAGGAAGAGTTGTGAGCATGCCAGACGAAGCTCTAGGATGAGATTTTTGATCCACACACAAGATCAGACACACTTGTGTACACTCTTAACCAAATCACAGACCCATCACATAAATATAAAAAAGAAAGAAAAAGGAAACAATTTCCTCTTCTTGTTAATAAAGCTGTATTTTACACCTTTGCTCTTGGAGTATGAGCGTGAATAAAGAATTTTTTTTAAATGCAGAGTGGGAGGCAGGAGGTCTGTATTTCAGATAGAAGGTTCCACATTTCCTGAGGGAAATAAGTTCCTAGTTTTCTGAGAAAGGAGGCACTCTATTGTTGAAAAGCAAAAGTGAACACATTTTTCTCCTCTTCCAAATGGCCTGTCACTTGCCATTTAGCACTAAACATTCCCAGGGAGATTTTTCACTCCAGATATAAAAACTTCTGTTCTGTCAACATGAAAAAACTCCCATTTGTTTATGATGCGTGGCAAAGTATTCCTGCTAATAATATTGCCATTAACCTTTACCTTCTGAGTTTTATGTAACTGAAAGTCTCTAGTCAAATCTAGTCTTAGGAAAGTTATTTTTACCAAGTTTGTGCTAAATTACAACTCATATTTTTGAAGCATTCCTTTTGGGTTCACATATAAATGATAAGCCGAAAAACCATTAGTAGGTCAAAAAGAAAGACAAAAGTAAACAACAGAAAAAAACTAGTAACAAAATTTAAAGATGTACTTTTTATTTAGATTTACGTCCTCATTTACCTAGTGTGGGCCAGCGATGTTAGGGTTAATTCTAACAGTTATTTCTCAAAGAAGATCCTACTCTTCTTCGGGAGATGAAGAATGAGCTCTAAAAGAAGTCAACGAACTTGTCACACTCGCATAAACCGTCTGTGCAGAGGCCGGGACTTCCCACCACACCACGCCGGGGGGATATTTGGGAGGCAGCCCGTTCTCAAGCAGGCCCCGAGCACCTGACTTCCAACAGCAACTGCGGAGAACATGAAAGGGAACAAAATCCCCTTGGGAGGGAACAGATGATGACGGAGGGAACACGAGTGTTTTCCTGGATGGTCCCCCTGGGGCTCTGGGAAGCCATGGCCGCAGATCGCGGGCCTGCCCGGCCTTGTGCAACTTCAGAGAGGGCTCCCGGCTCCTGGCTCCCAGCTCGCGGCCCGGGCTCGGGCCTTGGGTGACTACCCACGTTCCTGGGCCTCCTTCCACGAGCTCGAGTTGCACGGAAGAAGGGAACGCGTGGATTCAGCTGCCTCAAGGGAGGGAGGGCCAACAAGTTTTGAACCAAGCAGCCCCACTTCCGCTCCCCTCCCCCCATCAGCCCAAAGGAGACCAGCCGCTCCTTTTGCCAGAAAGGACTCCCTGAATGAAGGGGGCTGCTGCGAAAAGCCCCGGGAGCCCGCAGCTATAAATCCCGGGCGCCTCCCTCCGCGCCTCCTGCAGCCGCCAAGGTGCGGGAGCGATTTGCCCCGCGGCTTCCAGCCCCACTTCATTTTTAGAGCCAGGCAGAGATGCCAAAAGGCTGTCACAGCTGCGCCAGGATGCCCCCCACAGAAGAAAGCGGGAGACACTTCATGGAGAAGGGCGGGTCCAGCCGACAGCTGAACACCTGCGGCTGCACGTGGGTCGTCCTGGGAGCTGTTTTTTTAGGGGAGCGGCCCCCCACTCCTGTTTCTTTATCCAGAGTGGAAATCACGGAGAGGTCCAATCAGAAGAAAAGAACGCTCCCGCTCCCCTTCCTGACCACCCCCTCCCCACTCGCTTCCTTAGGAAACTAAATTGCTGGGATGGGCCACCCTAATTGCTACTCTTTTAGTAACGCGGTTCAGTCCTTGAGGTCTCGGGGAACATGGTAGAGGTAGTGTCATATGGCAGGGAGGGACAGCATGTGACTCAGACCCACTCGACTCCCGCCTCCCGGGGACAGGCCTTGGGGAATGAGGGAGAAGCGAGTTAAGGAGCCCAGAGCTCCTGTCTGCAGCCCGGTGGGCGTTCCTACACCTGTGCTCACAGGGGTCCACTTGCTCTCCCTCCCTCCCCCCAGCAGACCAGTCGTTGCCTGCCTCCTGTGCCTCTAACCACGCAGTGCCCCTCTGCATGGGCACTGCAGGGAGCTGTGGGTACAGCTCAACGCCCAGCTTGTCCTTCCGGCCCTCATTCTGGAAAGGACCTATCAGGTCATTTCACTACGTGAAGGAGAAGGCCTAGGAAGGGGAACCCTTTTACCCAAGACATTGTGGCAAGGTAGCGTCGGAGCCAGGAGCCCCGGCGTGGGCCAGGACGCTCCCTCTGCCCAGCTGCCACCCTGGGCAGGGGGCTTTCCCCTCACAGCCAGCAGGTTTGGGGTCTGGGGCTGGTAGCGGTGGCCTTTCTCTGCGGCATCGTGGGAAGTTCTGGTATCTTTCTAGGCATCTCTACGTGGAGCAAACTAGGGGGAAGAATTATCTGAAAACCAGTGGAATGAAAGGGGATTGGGAAATATGTATAAACTTCATCTGGACCTATCTATTTCTTTAAACTTCTGTCCTTTTTTAAAATTTTTATGGTGGTTTGGGAAATCAGAGACCTGGGGTTTGTCAGAACCTCAAGTATTTGATCCAGGGTGGGTGGCAGGATCTGAGATGTGTTTGCTTGTTGGTGGCAGAAGCAAGAAATTTTTGAATTCTTCCGTCATCAATGAAACAGTCACAGTACCCCTTCCCGGAAGAGGCCTGGGCTGAGAGGGGGCAGGTCATCTTGGTGGCAAAGTGACCGGTTTCAGGGCGCAGAACTACTTCCCAGCACAGGGTGTGTCAGACAAGAGGGGCCAATTCTAAGACAACCAAGTATGGGAATGGAGAACGAAGGGACTAGTAGAATCCATAGTTTCATTCCCAACTCCATCCACAGAATCAGGTGGGCGGAGTTTGGGATGAAAGCACACCAGGAACCCAGAAGGCGTTGTCTGTCTGTCCTGACCGCCACTAGGTACCTGCAGCTACCTTCAAGGGCTGACAGGTGAGTCAGTCTTTGGTGGGTGTCCGAAATACCAATAGGAGGGAATCAACTCAAGTAGGTGACTAAAGTGATGTGTTACAAGAGATTTATTATAAATAAGGCGCGGCTAACATTGTTTTAATACAGAGAAGGTTTCATGAGAATACATTAACTCTGAGATGTTTGGGGACATCAGCTATAGCTGGGTTCTAAGGAGATGGAATACAGGATTAGAAAGCTTACGTGGAATAGGATGGGGTGGGGAGGAAGCCGAGGTCGGTGCAAGAGTCAGCCCATTGGGGCTGCAGTGCCCAGCCAACCAAAACACGGGGCTTAGACAGATGTTAGCGCTGGGCGGGCGGGGAGGCAGGACAGGCAAGGGCTGGTGGGGCCTGGAGGCTGAGAACATCGTCGTGTTTCCATAGTGATGAAGTCTTTACACTTTGCAGGCAGGAGGCCTGGAGCTGAATTCTATCCCTGTCCGTTACCAACTGGTGATCTCGGGCAACTTATTCAAACTTTCTGAGTCACTATTTTCTCATCGGGAAAATAATGACCATTTCTCTCTCTTAGGGTTTGTTTAAAGGTTGATCATGCTGCTGTTGGGGATGAAGATATCAGTAATACAGTGACAGAAGAGGGAGGAGGGAGAGGAGGAAGAGGAGGAGGAGCAGGAGGAACAGAAGGGTCATGACAGTGATAGTGTCTTTAAAGCTACATGACACCAAGACTCAGCGGAGCGTGGAAATGACACGGAGAAAGTCGGCAAGCCTCAATTCAGTGGCCCCACCCTCCCCGCCCACCCTCAGGGTCAGACTCCTAAAAGCCTTTCTTTTGCAGCTTAGAATTGGCTCAGGAACTTGGTGCAATAAAGGATGATTCCAGTTGGAAAAAGCTGGGGCAAGGTAGGAGTTGACAATGTTATGGTCTAGCTATTTTATTGATAAAATAAAGTGCAATGAGTGTGATCAGCCATCATTTAATATTCAGGACACCTATGCATTTGGGTGATGTTATAAGAACACCCTGACAAAATCTAAGCCTACTTGCAGGTGTCAAATGCTAAGGATCTTTCGGGAGGAGGTTAATATGCTTTGTTAAGTAGATCTCATCTTTTAAAACAGCAGGTCTACATTGCAAGGCTTCATGAAAGTTACCATGAGGGTAATGACAAAATAAAGGATACATGATTTGGAAGGAAAATCGGGACTTTGACCATAAGGGTTTTAATTCCCTAATAGGAAAGCTGGCATCTAGGTGAGTTACACTGCTATGGGAAATTCACCCTGCATTTTTCGAATGCCCTCCCGGTCTGATCAAGGGCAGAAACGAAAAGAGTTCTACCACCAGAATGAAATAAGACCTTGCTTTCATCAGTACCTGGGAGAGTGCCTGGCACTTAACAGAAGAAGGGAAGGGGTGTGGGAGGGAGAGAGAGCAGGGCTTCCGTGCTGCCCTACTGACCCACTGGCTGCAGTGGCTCGCGCCAGGTTATTGACCTCTCTGAACTTGATTTTCGTATGTAACGTAAGAATAAAACTCCATGAAAGCCTGTGAGACCAAAGCTATTTCCTTCCAACGACCACCGTTGTGACTCCAAATAATATAGACTCAGCCAAGTGAGAAATCACCCAGGATGAACGTGTCTGAGTGAAGCAGGTGCATTTTCTAGATAATTAAGGCTGACCCCTTTAAGTTCCCAAAAAAGTTTTTGTGAGAATTTTAATTCAATTTTTACTGGTGTCAAGGTGCTATTACATGTTTTTCTGTCTTTTAAAATAACATCACATTTTCTTTATGGTCTAAGTTCATCGTAAAAACTAATACTTACTGAAGGTTTTCTATACATATAAACGTTCTCAGTTTTTGTGTATTTTTATGTTTTGTGACTGCATAATCCTTTAGCTGCCACGTTGCATTTTTATATCTGCACATATACACAAAAAAGGTGACATTTAGCAGGAAGAAAGGAAGTGCGCCGTGTGAGCGGGGAGGCGCTCCAGGGGCGGCAGTGGGCTGCTGAGGGACTCGGGCTGGGGACTTGGCTGCTGGGGACTTCCCTATGCTCGCCTGACAAAGAACAAAAACAAAAGACCCAGGAACACCGGTAAGAGGCCTGCCTGTCTTTCATTCCGTGTTTAGTGCTTCACTTTTCTTGCTTTTCGACAGCATTACGCTGGCCACTCGGAGGGGTTCGAAGTCAGTATCTCAAAGAGACTGAAAGAGAACTCAGGTTTTCTGCAGGAGCAGCTGTGGTGGGTGCGGTCGGGGGCGGGGCGTGACTGGGTCTTTGCAGAGAAGAAAGGTACGTGGCAGGGTGGTGGCCATAAAGCTCTGCAAGCTCGTGGCATAGGAGACAGTGGGGTCCCTCCTGTTTCACCTTCAGTCTACGAGGCCCATCCACACAAAACCACCACAGGGACTTTCTACCAGCTCCTCCATCGAGGGGAAATAGATCCAGGTGCTCTCTCTAAACACGGCACCAGTGTGAAGATTGGAGCGAAAAGCAAGGAGGCCAGTTAAAACAAAAGCAAAATAAAAGCAAGATAAGGGGGACACAGAAATTCAGAGAACAAGACCAAATGACAGGAAGACAGAAAAGGACAGAGCAAAAAAGCAAAAAAAAGAGAGAAAGAAAAAAGAAAAAGAGAGAGACGCCAGTACAAACTGAAAGAGACCTTAACTATTTTCACATTAAGCATGTCTTTCTTCCCATAATCACAGTTACTTCATATCCTGCCAGAGTTGGCATGTTTCTCCTGGGAAGATAAACCCTCTTTGGCAAGCGCACCGCCTGCGAGCCGAAGCAGGAAGCGCTAGTCATCCTTGCATTATGCAATCCTGCGTCCGGCCAGTAATTGCCTATGTGACATGTTAGCCTCCCACATTCCTGAGATTCGTCTAGAACAGCCAGAAGATTAGATTAGTGTGTATTTTCAGCTAGCTGCATCCCTCTGAGCTGGTGTGTCTGCCCCGTCAGCTGAATCGGGTGCAGGCAGCCCCCCGTCAGCTGGGGTGCCCTATGTTTCATTGTCCCCCGGAAGACGTCCAACCCGAGGACAGCAAACCCTACCTATAGAAAGAAGGAGGGACAGAACGTCAGCCCCTGCTACCACAAAATGTTGTGTGATGGACTCCGTGACCATGAAGCAACCAAGAACAATAAGAAGTATCCAGGTGAACAAATCCTTTCCAGCATAAGAATATACAGACCATATCATGGAGGACAAAGAACGCAAGTGAAGGTTTAGGAAACAGGGATCTCGCCCTCTGACTGCCACCCATTAGGTGTGATTAGAGATGTTTCTTCACTTTTCTAAGCCTCGGTCTTTTCACATATAAATTGGGCTCAGTAATAGTCACTTCATCGGGTTATTGTAAGGACTAAATGTGAATAAAAACTTAGGGACCATATCTGTCTGTCAATAAATGCTAGTGCCCTGCATCTTTGTGAAGAAGCATTGCCTCAAAATGAATGCCTTTTTCATACCTGTGTTCCCAGAACACCCATGGACGCACTGACCACGGGGCACTGGAACTGTGTGTGGTGTGGAAGCTCCTCTGAGACGGCAATGATGTTGTACTCCTGCATCCCGGAGCCCGTCATGGGGTTGGTACCCAGGAAACCAGTGCATTCGTATTGAATGCTGAAGGAAGCAAGACAAAGGGAGTGAGGGAGAATGAAATGGGGTGAGTGAAAGGAAGGGCGGGAGGGAAGGAGGGAGATAGCTATGATGTCATAGCCAAGCTGGAGGTAGAGTACATTTCCACTGCGCTCAGCCTTTCTCCTCCTCCCTGGGACCCAAGCTCTAACCAGCTAAGTGTCATCCCTAAGCCACGTGTGTCTTTCTGCTTCGGCCATCGTGCTTTGTCCTTCCAGGCCCCATGCCTGGAATACCCTCCATCCTCACTGCTACCTACAAAATCGCCTTATCTCTCGGTATTTGGCCCAGTTACTTCTTTTGGGGAGCCCGTCTTGACTACTCTGGGCTGCACAGTGACTAATGTCAACAGTCCTACTTCATCTATTTTATGGTCAATCACCTGTGCCCAGAACATTGTCTGTGGGTCCCACAGAATATCTAGAAAAATGCTCCTGGCGTGACCTGTACTTTTCAGTCTTGGGAACAGGGGTCCCTGTTTACCAGTTGTTCATAGAACATGGGCCTCTGGTGACTGTCAAGAATCCCAGCTGCTTGCCCATGGCAACATCATAAACAGCACCTGCGGCAAGAAGCATTTTGCAGGAAGTACCTTGACAAAGGGGGCAAGCTTAATGCTAGGTGACCTTGGACTTGGTTGCCAGCACTGTCCTTGTATCAGCTGCAGCCTAGAAACAGCATTTCTGCCCCAGCCCTGGGTATTTGCATGCCAGGGAACGATGTACCACAAACCAGATGGCTTAAAACAACATAATTGACTTCCTTTTTTTAAATTTTTTTATTTTAAATCATGTTTATTCTGTTACCGTTGTCTCAGTTTTTCCCCCTTTGCCCTCCTCCCCCATCCCAGCGCGCCCTCCTTTCCCACAGTCAGTTCCCACGCTGTTGTCCACGTCTCCGAGCCATTCATACATGTTCTTTGCTTAGTCCCTTCTCCTTTCCACCATTGTCCTCCTTCCCCCTCCCCTCTGGTCACTTTCAGTCTGCTCCATGTTTCCTTGCCTGGGGTTTACTTTGTTCATTAGTTTATTTTGTTGAATAGATTCCACTTATAGGTGAGATCTTATGGTATTTATCTTTCACTGACTGGTTATTTCACTTAGCATAATATTCTCCAGTTCCATCCATGTTGTTGCAAAAGGTAGGAGTTCTTTCTTTCTTTCTTTTTAATGAAGATTGATTTTATTTATTTTTTAAATGTCAAAATCCATTATAAAATATTAAAAAATTTAAATCCATTATAAAGTCTCCGCAATTAAAACAACATGATACCGCCACAGAAATACTCAAATAGATCAATGAAATAAAATGAGCATTCTAGAAACAAATGTATATATCTGCCTAAAAATGTAATATATGATTAAATTGATATTTCAAATCAATGGTAAAAATAAGGCTTAGTCAACAAATAAGGTGCATGGACCACCATTACTTGAAATAAAACAAGTATAGAACCCTATTTCACACATTATACAAAAAATATTCAGGTGAGTTAAAAATCAATATGTAGAATCTAAGGAGCTTTAGGAGAAAATACAAAATAATATTTTTCTTACCCTGAAGTCAAATATTCAAACCCAGAAGGTCTAAAGTAAAATATTGATAATATGACTATATTAAACATTTAAGACTATACAGTAACATTCATGTAAAAAAGTTAAAGGACAAGTAATAGAATAGGAAAGAATTTACAATACATCTAAAATAAAGTTAAATTTTTTTTTAGGGAAAAAAATTCTATAAACATTTAATCAAAAAATGGATCAAGAATACTGAAAAGTCATTTAAAGCTTTTTAAGAATAATACATATAGGCAAGAAATATACAAAAACAGGTTTAATTTCAACAAATAATAAAATAACAATGAAAATAGCACTTCATTGTCACAATCAGATTAATATGTATTAAAAATATTGGTAATATCAATTGTTGGTGATTGTGAAAGGAACTGGGTATTTATAGACTCCTTTTCTTCATCTTCTTAAAGCAGTTCCTTTAGCATATTTTGCAGTGCTGGTTTGGTGGAAGTGTATTCTTTTAGCTTTCTTTTGTCTGAGAAGCTCTTTATTTCGCCTTCCAGTTTAATTGAAAGCCTTGCTGGGTAGAGCAGTCTTGGTTGCTGGCCTTTGCTTTTCATGACTTGGAATATTTCTTGCCATTCCCTTCTGGCTTGTAGTGTTTCTGTTGAGAAGTCAGCTGCTAGGGCTCCCTAATATGTTACTACCTCTTTCTCCCTTGCTTGCTTTAGGATTCTCTGTTTGTCTTTGATCTTTGCTATTTTAATGATGATGTGTCTTGGAGTGGGCCTCTTTGGATTCCTCTTGAATGGGACCCTCTGTGCTTCCTGGACTTGTGTGACATTTTCTTTCAAACAGGTTCTCTATCTTTTCCGTCTCTTCTTTTCCTTCTGGTACCCTACTACACAGATATTATTATGTTTCAGGTTGTCCTGTGTTTTCCTAAATGCCTCTTCATTCTCTTTGAGTCTTTTTTCACTTTCTTGCTCTTTCTGGGAGCTTGTTTCTACCTTATCCCCCAGCTCACTGATTTGACCTTCTGCTTCATCTAGCCTGCTTTTGATTCCTTCTACTGTGTTCTTTGATTGAATAATTGTATTCTTCATTTCCTCTTGTCTCTTATTGATAGTTTCTAAGTCCTTTTTCATGCTAATATAGTTTGCAGTAAGTTCCTTGTAGTTTCCCTGTAGTTTTGGTAATTCTCTCTGAGCTCACTGAGCTCATTGAGTTTCCTTAGAACCGTTGTTTGGAACTCAATATCTGATAGTTTACTTGCCTCTATTTCATTTCATTCTCTTTGTGGAGATTCCTCCTTTCCCTTCAACTGGGGGGAGTTTCTTTGTCTTCCCAATATTTGTGAGACTCTTCTTTTTTGCTTCTGCTTCTTAAATTGATCTGTCTTAATTTCCTGACTTTGTGGAAATTAAGTGGAAGTCACACTGACCTCCTCCTAGGAACAATCTGGAATTACAACTAAATTGTGGAGAAATCCCCTGGAACAAACAACTGAACACTAGTGAGAGAGGAACCTCATAACTTTGGACAAACAGAAGAATCAGCTCTAGCACAAACCGGTAAGGAGTGCGGTAGAGACTGGAGAAGGGGGGCAGGGCACTGTTTTTTGTTTTTTGTTTTCTTTCTGGATCTGCCTCTGATGATGTCAGCTGTTGACCCCGTCTGACCTTAGGCAGTCTGTTTGAGACTTCCAGGAATCTCCTGTTTGTGGCTGTCTCCTTCAGCTGTTAATCTAGTCACTCTGCACTCATCAGGTCAGCTTAGATACCACAGGGTGGGGCAGAGTCTGTCCTAGGGGTGGGGCTATTGTGCCCTCTCATGCTGTTGCCACTCAGGGGAGTGGTCTGCCTGAGCAAGATGGCTGCTGCTTTGTGGAGGAAGAGTCAGCACCGGGATGCTACCAGCTACTCTCTCTGTTCTCTCCCCAAAGCCTCTATCTCCGGTCTCTCTTCAGGTGTCTCCAGCCCACTCTGCCCCCCCCTTTGCTGGAGACCAGGGTAAGTGGCTGTAAACAAAAATTTATGTGTTGACCCTTTAATCGGCTCTTTGCATCTCTAGCCACCTGTCTCTGGGAGCAACCCTGCTGCTTTTTGCAGCTGGCTGTTATCTGTGTACTTTTTGGGCTCTGGTGTTGTAGGCTGGAGACCCTTGCTTATGGTTTAGACCCCGCTCTTCTCAGGGGGATCCAATCAGTTGTTTCAATATCCTTCTAATGCTGCCACCTGTGGGTGCCCTGCCCCCCTTCTCCAGTCTCTACCGCACTCCTTACCGGTTTGTGCTAGAGCTGATTCTTCTGTTTGTCCAAGGTTATGAGGTTCCTCTCTCACTAATGTTCAGTTGTTTGTTCCAGGGGATTTCTCCACAATTTAGTTGTAATTCCAGATTGTTCCTAGGAGGAGGTCAGTGTGACTTCCACTCACTCCTCTGCCACCCTGATTCTCCACCCATAATTGATTTTCTTACAGTTCTGGCAGCCAGAAGTCTAAAGTCATAGTGCTGATGGGCCATACTGTCTGAAAACCTAAAGAAACACTTCCTTGCCTTTTCCTAGAATATCCTGTTTTCTTTTGCATGCCTTGGCTTGTAGATACACCACTCCATCTTCCATCTTTGCGAGGCCTTCTCCTTGTGTCTCTGTATCTTCACATGAATGGTTTCTTAAAAGGACAGTATTCATATTAAGAGAACATCCTACACCAGTGTGACTTGGTTTCAACTGCTTACATCTGCAACAACTCTATTTCCAAATAAGGTCACATTTTGAGGTACCAAAAATTAGGACTTCAACATATGAATTTTGGGTGCACATAGTTCAATCCATAGCACACAATATGTACAACCAAGCCAAGGAAGCCAGGAGACAGGGAAATAAATATCAGAGCAAGGGGAATGGAATTGGGGGAAGTGAAATAATGAGACTAAGAAATTACAGTGAATGGTTTTAGGACTCATTTTTTTTTTTTTTTTTTTTTTGGCTTCCAGTTGTGTGACAAGGTCTGATTCAAATGTGCTGAGTATGGGTTCATGTGAAGTGTCTTAGGACAGAGCAAGTGCCTGTTGGGAGCCCTCTTTTAGTGATACACTCTTACCGTGCTACCTGGCTGTATTAAGTTGTGTCCTAACACCTAAGAGCCCCCCAGAAGAAGAGGGTGAGGGACCAGGGTGGAGCAGAGATGATCATGAACTCTCTTGACCTCTGAGGGTGAAAGGATTTTTAAAAGTTGTCTCCTATGTATAATCAATTTGGAAAATGGAATAGACTCAACCTCTCTTTAAAAAATAATGTACTCATTCCCCTGCCTGTGGAGTTTCCCCTCACTGAACCTGGCAATTTGCAAATTAACCGTGGGCCCAGTGCAGTCTACCAAAGGGGTCATGATACCTGGTCTCCGAAGTTGGCTCCTGAATCATGATGATTATAAATACCCACACACCCCCTATCCATCTCTAAAGCGCTTTCCCTTGACTTGTCAGCAGAGGACACAAGACCATGCTCTCCCCAGTGGAGCTTGGCAGTGAAGGTTAGCTCCTTGGGCTCCTGCAGGACCACGAAGGGACAGAGCCTTGTAGAACACACCCTCCACAGCTTTAGGTCACTGCCCATGCACTTGAGAAAGGACACCTTTGCCATCCAGCACCAGGAAGGGATGCAGTTGAAGGTCTTTCAAGTGTGTGTTTCTAAGCACCTTGCCTGGGGCCAAGAGGCTGTGTCCGTGCGGATGGGACTTGTGGGTTCCCAGCACTCAGGGGCGGCAAGTTTCTCCCATCAGTGGCATACTCCATGGACGAACTAGCCTGGGCCTTCAGAACTGCAGCTGGGGGAAGAAAACGTGGAACAGAATCCTTCCTCCAATAAGGACCCCTGAGGTGGGAGCGGAAGGGGGGACTGTCCTAACACAAATTATCCCCAACTAAAATTCACATCAACGGAGGTAAACTGGTGTCACAGGCATAGGTTCTTGGGAAAATACCCCATAATCACCCAGGATGTATCAGTTTTTTACTAGATATTTTATAGGCCTACCTTGGAGAGGCTGATATTATTGCCTTAATTTTTGTTTTAAACAAGAGGATCCTCGGGCTTATCCCCATGACATCACTTCCCCAAAGTCACACTCAGTGCTTTTGCCAGAGCTGGTGTTAGGACCTGTCTCTCTCTCACCCAGACCTTGCGGCACGATGAAGGCCACAGTGGATTTGACGTCAAATCTACTAGACATAGATGTGAGCAGGGCTTCACGCACTGAAAATGGAATGACCCAACTTACGGACAGGCAGCTCTCTGCTTTTCTGGGCCATTTCTAGCAGGGTGGCTTAAGAGGGGCATGGGACCATCTGCTTCCTGGAACACCCTATATGCCCCAGATTCCCCTGGACAGAATGGCTCTCAACACCTTTCACAGGACTTTCCCCACCCAGCTGTGAATCAGCAACTGGGTCACCCCTTCCAATTATGATTGCTGAGGCTGGAGCTCAGATTTATGTAATTATCATTGTTAATGCACGAGCTTTGCGTTCCCACAGCATTTGCCATCTTCAAAGTGCTTTGTGGATGATAGTTAATTAATCTGGGCTACAAACTGTGCCAGGGCCCAGAGGGCTTAAACTGCTCAGAGCTGGGATGGTCCCTGAGCTCCCCCTCACCTGGCATCCAGCGGTGGAGCGCATCACCGCTGGGCCACCCGCTCTGCTGCGGGCACCCAGGAGTCCTGAGTCCTGCTCTTATGGGCTAAGTCTGCACATGGGCTGCATAGGAGGAAGCCAGAGGACCTTGCAGGAGCAAGTGACACACTGGTGGGCAGCGAGCACACAGTTTATGATAAAAAATAGAGCGTCACGTGCATGTATTTGTTCAAATGGCTCACACATTTTTTTTGCCAAGTAGAAGAACAAATCATTTCTGTCACCCGCCACTTGACACAGCAGCAAGGAATGAGAAGTAGCAATAACCAATGCTGGAGAAATTCATAAACACGAGATAACGTGTCTTCTGTGTGGGAGAGGAAGGCTTGCTTGCAGATCAGATCTGTGTTGTACTTATTTAAACCATTTTTATTAAGGCATAATTCACATAAACTGCATGTGAGTAAAGTACGCAGTTCAGTACATTTTGATACCTGCACAGCAGCACAATGGCAATGCCTGTAACTGTCACTTCTCAAAGTTCCCTTGTGTCCCTTTGGAAACCCTGCTGTCCCTCCTCTGCGCCCATTACCAGGCAACTACTGATTTGTTTTATGTCACTATAGATTAGCTCACATTTTCTAGAACATAATACATTTGGAATCATAGCGCATGTCTGCTGACTTCTTTTCACTCCCCTAATTATTTTGCAATTTGTACATGTTTTTGTGTTTACCTACAGCTCATTTCCTATCATTGCTGAGTAGGATGATGCCGCATGAACATACCTTAGATCATTAATCCATTGGGTGGACATTGAGTTGTTTTGAACTTTCATGTAGAAGTTATTGCAGAGACATATGCAATATCCTAGGAGTACAATGGCTTGGTCATATGGTAAGTGAGTGTTTATTTTAGAAACAATCAAAAGGATTTCCAAATTGGCTGTGCCATTTTACATTCTCACCAGCAATGAGAAAGTTGTAATTATTCCACACTTCGCCAGCACTTAGTATAGTCGGTCATTTTAATGTTGACATTCTGATAAGTGTATAGCAATATCTTATTGTGATTTTAATTTGCCTTTTCCTAATAACTGAAGACTTGAGCATTTTTGAGGTGCATATTTGCCACCCATATTTGGTGACCATCAATATATGACCAAATTCTTTGACCATGTTCAAAAATGAGATGTTTTCTTGTTATTGAGTTTTGATCTACATATATATTCTAGATGTTACATGTATATACATATATAAATGCGTGTGTGCGCGTGTGTGTGTGTGTGTATTCTAGTTATGTTTGCTGACAGGCATGTGATTTGTAATTATTTTTTTTCCAGCCTACAGTTTATCATTTTAACAGTATCTTTCAAAGAATACAAGCTTTTAATTTTGATGACATCCAGGTTAACAAAACTTTTGTTGTTTTATGTGTCATGCTTGTGATGCATATTTAAGAAATCTTTGCCAATGCCACAGTTGTAAAGGTTTTATCCTATGTGTACATCTAAAAGTGTTATAGTTTTAGATTTTACATTGGTGTCTGTGACCCATTTTGAGTTGTTTTTGTATATGGTGTAAGGGATAGATCCAAAGTTCATGTTTCTACTTATGAATATACAGTTGTTCCAGCACCGTTGGTTAAGTACACTCTCCTTTCTCCACTGACTTGCTTTTTCACATTTGTCAAAAATTGATTAACTCTATGTCTCTGGCTCTATTTCTGAACTCCATTATGTTAATTGAATCTCTATACTGTCAACATCAATATCACCTTATCTTAATTACTATAGCTTATAATAATTCTTTTAATTAGTATAAATCCTTCAACTTTATTTTTCAAACTTGTTTGGCTAGTCTAGATACTTTGCATTTCCAGATGAGCATTTGAAACTTCTTGTCAGTTTCTAAAATGAAACATGCTGGAATTTTGATTGCAATTTCACTAATTCTAAAGACCAAGACGGGGAAAATTTGCATCTCACGAATATTGAGTGATGTATTCCAGGAACATAGAATATGTTGTTGCTTATCTAAGTCTTCTTCAGTTTTTTTCTGCAATGTTTCGTTTTCCATATACAGCTCATGCACATCTTTTGACAGATTTTTACCTATGTATTTTTTATTATTTGGTGCTATAGTAAAAGAAACTGATTTTTTTAAATTTGAACCTTCTCATTGTTTATAGCCAAAATGTACAAACACAATATATCATGTATACGTACCTTATATCCTATGACTTTTTAAAACTCATGTGTTAGTTCTAGTAATTTTTCAATGTAGAATCCACTGGATTTTCTTCACATATCATAGCAACACATAAAAACAGTTTTACTTCTTTTTTTCCAGTTTGGGTGCTGTGCTTTGTATTTGTTTCCATTTTTTTATTCTTCCATAGAAATGGTGGGAGAAAACATCCTTTCCTTTCCCCTCCTTGTTCCCAATCTTAGGGGAAAAAATTTTAGTGTTTCACCATTAACTATGATGCTGGCTATGGTTTTTTGATGTTGCCCTTTCTCAGATTGAAAAAGGTTGCCTCTATTCCTAGTTTGCTGAAAATTTTTTACTAAGAATGAATGTTGAATTTTGTGAAATGCTTCTACATCTATTGAGGTTTTTTGGTTTTTTTTTTTAGTCTCTTAATCACATGATTGCTACGGACTAAATCTTTGTGCTCCCCCACAAAAAATTCACATGACCAAACTCTTTGACCATGTTCAAAAATGAGATGTTTTGAACGTCATAATCTTCAATGCACTGACATTAGGGTGCGGGGACTTTGGGAGGCAATGCTCAACCTTGCAAGAGCCCATCATTAAATGTTCAGGAATTTTGTGAGTTGGCTGTTGAACATAGGTATCAAATATTAAATTATATAAACTTAGAATTAAGTTATGTTAGAAACAAAGGTGATGAATACTCAGAACTCATAACCTTCTAATTATTTGTCTACATGTTATCCTTATCTATGTTCCTGAGGATATTTACATCTACTGTAACTGTACATTGGAAATAGTGTGTAATGGTGTGCTATTGAGAATCTCTTCCCAGCTCAACATTCAGTGATGTGGCATTTGTATAGTAATGTCAGCCATGGAGGGCATACTTATACCAATTTGGCAAATACTCTAATACAGGCCTTGATTTATTGTTGATTATCTAGGCTTAAGAAAATTATGGAGAAAATCTTAACGCAGACTAAACCTAAATGAGTATCATGCTTATAGCTGAAACATGGTGAATAAACATTTTATTATGAGTAAATATTCTTCCAGCATTTGAGAACAATTATCCAAGTTAGCACAGTTGCTCCATCATTGACAAATGAGGAAAGTTCAGACATAGTTCTTTGTTGTTTCACTTTGATCCTACTTGTTAAGATAAATTAAAATATCAACTAACATTTATGTTGGAACTATACATGTCTGTCAATTGAAACCATATTTGGTCCACAGATACAAGAGTTTGGTGAAAATCAACAAATGCAATTGTTTATATGGAATTCATAGTAAAAAGTATTCAGTATTTTATTATTGGTATATTATATACTGCAGATACATTATATCAGCAAAATTAGATATATTTTAAGAGGGTCAGGTGTTAAATATACCAGCGTCCAAAATTCTAATTTTTATTGGCCAATCTGTGAACACAGACCTTGCCTTTTTCCTATTTTATGGTGATCTGAGAATCTGTAATCTTTCAGAGAACAGAAGATTGAAACAAGGCAAAATACGTTGAAGTTGCTGTGTTTTTCTGGCTGATATTTTCTGAACTAGTACGGTTACACTGAATTATTGTCTGAGAAGAACTGGTGACCCTGGCGAGACAAGGCTAATCCCACAAGGAAACAAGGACCCCTGAACTGCGGGGCTCATTCTTTCACAAAGTAGTTATTGATCATTAATTATTATTATGCCCTGAGCACATCTAAGAGCAAGGAAGCTACTGAATTTTATGTCCTATTTACAGTCAGAGATTCATTGTTGCTTCAAAAATAATGACCAACATGCATAAAACATTGGAACCTTGGCAAGTTTTAGAATGAAAGGATAGCAGTGAGTCTTGATTTATACTGACTTCATAACATTTTGTTCGCTGCTAAAGCAGCAAAGCGCCCCCCCTTTTTTTTTACTTCCAAATGTGAAAAATATGTGTTGCCATGGATTTCAGGTGTCATTTAAAAATGTAAGCCCTGTGCTCATACATGCAGAGGGGAGGGAAGAGAGCACTCTGTGACTTCCGCCGGGAGTGCCCAGGCTGTGCCTCTCTTGCAGGCAGAGAATTCTTAAGACTTCAAAAGAATGAGAGAGATTTGAACCTTGGGGAATTGTTTCCAATCAGTGTCTGTCTTGGGAAAGCACCTTTGCCGATCACTCTTACCTGGGCTTACAACCAGTTCTCTAAATAACCTTTAATATCATCCCTTATACAATTTAACAGAGGCTTTTCCTAGAGCTAAAATCTACATGCTGAAATGCTTGGGGGCTTAGTACTACAGGCTTGTTGTCTCTTGGTCTGGTTGATGGTTATTTCTTTAATTTTCTCTTATACTTGATGGCACTCTCGAAAATATTTTAACATCTTCCAATGGTTAAACTCCCTCTTACTACATAACATATGATTTGAGGAGTTATTTTTCTTGTCTAAGTCACAGTCTTCTCAATATTAAGACAGAAATTAAAAAAAAAAAATCCCTCATGGGTTTTGTGCAAACGTGTGGCCCAGGACTCGTCACAAAGTAGATTCTTAAAAGGATGTCCTGTCTTACTTTCTTCCTTCCTCTTTGCCTCTTGGCCTTCCTGCTCACCTTCCTTACTTAATTTCTTCCTTCCCAAGGTCTTTAATATATAAATTATTATGACTGTAGTAATCACTACAGGCTCTTTCAGGTCAAGTTGCATTGTGTTCCCACAAGCAATACGTGCCTGAATTGTGAACTGACTGCTGGGAAGAAACCCACATTGTGGGACAGTGGCCAGGAGGGAAGTTGGGAGCAGAGGCAACATGAGGGCGGGGGGAGGCTGCCTCCTGGAACCCTGCCCTGCACTGAGATGAGCTACAGGAGGAAGGGGACAGGAAAGCTCCAAAGCCATGGAGAAAGTGCCCGCAACCAGCACAAACATGGTGTCCCCAAGAATTCGGCACACAGAATGGAGAACATCAAACACGATTCACCTGTATTAGAACTGAAGAACAAGACCTTACTCAGACCTGTTTCCTGTCCTCTAGGAGCTGGTGGTCTGGAGAAGACAGACGCCTGAATGATTCTAACACACCAAGGAAAGAGCGTTAACCCTGAGGGAGGCATTTGGGCTGGGCCCTGAGAAAGGCACTTTCTAGTGAGTTCTATAGAAGTAAAATATAAAGATCTAAAACAACGGACCGGCCTTCAGGCATGGGGACTGGGAGTTTAGAAGCAAGTGATACTCAACAAGCCAATTGTGAGATCAGACAAAATTCATCTTGTAGCCCCTGATGTGGCACGTTTAATGAAAGAGTATGGAACCCAGTAAGAGAATTCGTAATAGTAGTAACAACAGTAAGAGTATACACAGACAAGATGCCAAATAGTACCTACGTGGCAGCCAGCACTACTCTGAGTAATTTAGATCCGTATCCCTAACCATCATAGCACATTTATGAGTTATCTCTTATTTCTGCTTCACATAGATGGAGAACGGGCACTTGGAGGAGAAATGCGACATGACAGACCTCACATGGCTCATTAGAGGACAAGTTCACAGACGTTTCCCAGAGCACAGCCGACTCTGCATCTGCTGCGCATAACGCTGGATTCGTTCAGTCCTCACCCCACCCCCAGTAGTGTTGTCCAAAGAATTTCTGCCTCGTTGAAAGGACAGTGAGGGAGGCGGAGCTTCCTCACATGCCCACATGGCTCCCTGGGAAAGTCCCCAAAGGCAGCTCTGTCTCCAAGTCGACTCTTAATATTCAAAGGACGTCTTAAAGACAAATGGGCTTGACTTGAGTAGCTGAGAGCACACCATGTACTTATTTGAACATTCTTTAATGTTTTCAGATGATCAGGGCTCTTAAATAGAAAGCCTGGCCCATTTTCAGTGACATTTTCCCAAGGATATCACAACATTCATTGTCTTTGTCTTTCCTTCAGCCCAGACAGAGTCCCAGTGTCCTGAATGAAAGGCAAGTTCCCTCTGAGGAGATGATGGAAAGGCAGTGTGGGGGCTCGGTTTATTAATACATCATCTGAAGGGCCTCCCTAACCTCTAAAGTGACAAAATCCAGGGAAAGCACGTGTACCTGTGTGCTTTGACTCTTCAAGGGCACGCACATCCCCTGAAGGAGAGAAATGGTGTGCAGGACTATGGATGGAGCAGGGAGAAGCCACTGCCTGCTAACGGCAAGACTTTCTCATGTTATCATTTGCACTGTGTGTTTTATAGAGGAAGGAGAGAACTCAGAGGTGCCAAGTTGCTGCCCCAAATCCACATAGCAGATAAGTGTTCGAGCCATGCTTTCTCAGTGGCTGTGGAATGGGTGGGGGCATTTGGTAAGAGCTGAATGGGTGTCCAGGTTTTCTAAATATATGGGGCAGGCAAAAGTAGGTTTACAATTGTGAAGGAGCAACTCTATTTTCCATACAAACAACTGTAAACCTACTTTTCTCCACCCCTGTACCAACTACACAGTTTTATTTTACTCATTTTCTGTTGTTCATTTTTTCCCCCCTGGAATAGAAAAATAGAGTGTAAATGTAATTCCCTGTATCTCCAGGGAAAGCTTAAAGTGTAAGACTTGCCTGCCCTAAACGATGACGACAATAGCAAAACAAAAACAAAAACAAAAACAAAAACAAAAAAACCCCAACTGGTTTTGGGCTTGCTAATGGTTCTGGTTCCAGCTCTGTCCAAGGCCCTGTGAGTCTGTTCAGCAGTGGGCGCCAGGCTCCAGACAGATGGCCAGCTGGATGTACTGAGGGTTCCTTTTCTCTGCCTGTGTATCCTAGACAAGAGACCTCCTCCAAGCTTGCCTCTTTGTGTGGGGCCATGTGGGTTGGGATTAACCCTGCTGGCCCTAATGTTCTCACCGAGACTTCTGGAGAGCTCTGTCTGCCTGGTCTGTGACACACCCCCACCCCGGGACCCCTCTGCCCTCCCAGACCCAACTGAGAAGAAGCCCTGATTTGCCTCAAGCTTCCAGTCACTTTTTCTTGGGTGCCCTCCACTCTCACGTACTCTTGGGAGCCCACCGGACTTGATGGTACAGTGACTCACCCAAGGCTGGACTAGACAGGCTGGACAGCCTGGACTAGAAAGTTTACTCCCTTATACAGGACCACCGTAGAGCAGAGGAAGAAATTCTCTGTGGTGCATCACTCTTTTTGACCTATTCAGCTCAATCTCTGTGTTGTGTTTTGAAATCCATCAGTTAGACATTGAATGCTGAGTGTGTGTACCCCCCACTTCCCAGCCCTGACTCTGCATATTGTAAACATGGTCTATTCGAGATACTGTGCCGGGTGTATAGGGATCGTAATCCCTAGAACAATCCTGAGCGCGTGTTCACATCCCCGTTTTAGAGCCAAAAGGGCTGCTGTCTTAGACGGGTTCAGTCATTTTCCCAACATGGTATCACCATGCAGGGGTGGAGCTGAGATTGTGCAGTGGGCTTTGCCTTTCCTTTTTCCAGTACATCCAGATATTGTTCCAGCACAGGAACACAGCGAGTTCCTTCTCTGTGGTCTGACTTCATTTCCGGTCCTGCAGTGGAACGGGCGTGAGCGAGCCCCGACTGGAAACATCGGCCCGGAATCAGAGCAATAAGGACAATAGGCGTAGATGGGGTAGGTGTTCATGGGAAAGCATGTTGTGGCTCAAAAAATTAGAATAGAAAGAATAGAACAAGGAAGAATAGAAATAAAATAATAAAATAAAATAAAATGGAGCTGTTGAAAAGTATGATGTCAGGATTTACTCTTATTCATTGAACATGTTTTTGCTCACTCTTGATTTTTCACAGCAACCCAACATTCACTGTCCTGTTGCTATAGCAGACACTGGATCTAAAAATTAAAAATAAAAAATAAAAAAATCCATGATCCAGCGTAGTAACTAGAAAGAATCGGTGACTATTAAATTTTCTGTATAATGACCTGGGAGAAATAGCCACGCCCTGCCCCCCACCGCCCCCAGTGCAGAAGATGCCAAGCACAGCCCTGAGGGGCATTTCCCGCTCTGACAGGCGGCACAGTGTGGGCCCATCAGCCTCGCTCCGCACTGGCAGAGCCTGGGAGGGCACGGGCGCTTTTCGCCGTCCAAAGTTTTCTGAAAGAACTTCAGTATTAAGGGAACGTTATACCTCAGTTCACGTCCTCTGGCGATTTCCAGCCAGCTCTGTGTGCTTGGGTCAGACCGTCAACCTCCCTGAGCTGCCACGGCTGCATTAAAGCTTTTAGCAGCTGGACTGGGCTTTAGGAATGAGTCATCTGGTCCAAGTTTCTTGCTTTAGATGCGAGGACACTGCAGCCCCCACAGCGTGACGGCGGCGCCGCAGGCCAGGCTCGCCTCCCACCTCCACGGCTTTGCTGCCTGCCGTTCACAGGCTCGGCCACGTTGCTATTCTTTTTTCTGGGTAAAAAGGGGAAAATTTATCCAGCTCTTCATAATGGCAACCTAAACTGTAATAATTGGGAATCTAGCTTCATGTTTTCTTGAAATAAAAGAAGGCCTGGTGTGCCTCATTGTCCTATCTTTTTTTTTTTTTTTTTTGGTACACATGGTTAAGCCATTATATGTGAGGGCCCTTTCGGTCATAAGCAATAGGAAAGGACCGTAGCTATAAGGACAGCCCCTTGAGGAACTTTCAGCTCCGTTGGACATAATCACAGCCCTCAACCCCCTGTTGCACGAATCCGTTGAGTGAACATCTATTATGTATTTTGTGACAGGCACTATAAAAAGTTTTAAAGGAAGTTATTTTTACCCCTTCCCCCACCAGGACCTCTAGGTAATGAGAAATGCCCGGAGCGATATCATCACCCATCAAGAGCACCTGAGCTTTCAGCATCTGTTTTTGAGACCCTCAGGCCACAGGGCTCCCTCCTTAAATAAACAGGTTAGGGACAGGTAGACTGCAACTCGATGTGTCGCCAGAGGCTTCAGAGAGAGGGAGAAATCAGATAAAGCACAAAGCAAAGCAATAAATTGGAAATGTGGATGTGGAGTTAACTATAAAGAGACTACAATTATCAGTGTTCCAGGAACATCGTTTCTGATTGGTTGGCTTATTCAGCATTCTTTATCGGAAATTAAATGTGCATAAAAATAGAACAAACAATAAAACAAGAGGTTGTTTTTCTTTAATAAAATAGCAGCTTGTTAATTTTAAGATAATTTTATTCAACCATATTTTGTATTATTGAGATTTTTATTAGTACTGAATTTGAATAATTTATAGCCTGTTATGTACTATTATATTTATTTAAAATTGGAGAAAAAGTCATGGTTTCTGGACAAAATAGAAACTTTGTAGGATTTTTAAAAATCTGCTTCTTTGCTGCTGGTTTTTGTTTTTTTTTTTAGGTTTAAGAAATCTTCGGGAGGGTAGGAAACAGTAGAATCATGTGCTGTTAGATACAATTTTTCTGTTTTGTAAGAAACCATCTGATAAATAAAACCAAGTCTATTTCAATATCTTCCTGAAGAATGTGCTTGAATAGACCAACAGAAACTTTGGCCGGATCTTAGATGGGCTATCAGTTATAGACATTCCAAGACGCGCAACACAAAATAATGTATTGCTAGACTAATTTTGGCAAATTTACATACAATGTGAATCTCAACGTGAACTTAATGCAGGACTATTTTATCACTTGTTTTTCCAAAGATCAAGTATAACTTGGAATTTCATAATTTGAAAAATCCTTTCTGTAAAAAAGCAAGAAAGATTAAATTGCTCTCTGCTGATAGATGTTTGGATGAGATGTGTTATATAGTTCAAGCTAATGACCCTTCTTGTATTTCTGCAGCAAAGCAGTCACTGATTTAAAAAGGTAAGAATGATTTCTTTAATTTGTAAGTTCGTAACTGTCATTCTAGGGAGGCAAGGCCTGACAGATCTACACGTATGGAGAGTGTTCATTATCCCGAAGATGACAGGACGAGAGATCGTCTGGTGATCTGTGGGTAATAGATTTCTAAAATAATACCACAAAGAATACATCATGATGAAATAATGCATCATGCCCATGAATGAAAACAGATGTTATACATAACATTTTTTAAATGCACATGCAAAATTTATTATACTGTTTTCATTGACACTCCACAGCTGTCATGAAAGAGTTAATGTCAATAGCAAGAGATTGCCTTATTTCAGTTGAATACATACAAATAAAATAGACACCATGATTTCCTTGCATTGAAATTCTTGTTCCTTGTGTCTCAATCTCTACTCTCAGGTTGTACTTTATGTCATGACTCCCGTATATTGCTGTGTATAATGTGCACTTTTTTGCCCAAATTTTTGATGGGAAAATAGGGTGCACATTATACATGGGTAGTACTAATTCTGTGTCTATATAAATGCTTTTAATTCTTTTATCTGTGCTTACACGTTAGAAGTGTAACTGTAGATAGCAATAACGATACCAGTATGTTCAAAAATAAATGCCGAAATTTCTTTATTATACAAAAAACAAGTATCTATAAATAAATAAATAAATAATTGAATTTAAAAATTAAAACGAAAGATTTTTTTTCCTACAAGTTTGGGCCAAAAACATGGTTTGTGCATTGTACACAGCAAAATATGGGTATTTCGTGTTATGTTTAGAACATATTAGGGGAAAAAGAAACAAAAACAAAATCAACAACAACACTAAATACATATCTCTGGATTATGTGGTAAGGAATATATGTAATATAGATGAGAAATCAGCTTCCACATCTGCTCAGAGTCTAACGTCAGTTGTAGTTCATAAAGTGCGAGGTATTCTGGGACCTTAAAACCTCCCATCTTCAAATTCCATTTTCCGGGGACAGAAATATCAGTTTGTAACTGCCTCTGTTTTCTGTCCCTTGTGAAGGAAGGTGTGAAGACCATCAGGTGGGAAAGCAGTGGAGGGAGCCTCGCCAGCGCCTCCTCATGGTCGGCCAGGGAGGCTGTCGAGAGCAAATGCAGACAAAGGGCTCGCAGCAGATGAGGGACGTCATTGGGCCTCCAGGTCCAGGGGCTACCTTGAAAAGGAGGACATCTCAAAAGGATCTTCATGCTTTCTTAGGAACGCTCATGTTTCGTCACAACCTGCCCTTTGTCCACCCAGGGCCATCCCCTGCTCTCTTCCCTACCCTGTAATCTAAACCCTGGCCACACTGCGTTCCCTCATGTACAGCATCGAGCAGAAGTAAGACCTGCTTCAGTGTGGTTGGTAGGGTAATGATATGGGTGTAATAATGTATAGTTTTAATTTGAACATTTCACCTAAAATGTCATACAGTGTACTTGAGTGTGGTATTGTTATGTTACAGAATTACATGCTTATGATTTTGTAATAAAAGATTTTATAATAAAACAGGGGCCTTATTTGCACCGGACCCTGTGTGTGCTGTTCTCTCAGCTGGGACTGCTCCTTCTACTCTTCACATCTCAGAGCTAATTCCTACCTACTCTTCAGAGGCTCGTGTAGGCATTACTTACAGAAATTTCTTCCTTCCAATTCTATGGCAGGAGTTGGAGTACACAGGGCAGAGGAGACCACAAAGGATTTCTTAGGTTCAATTTATATTGACCACCAACCTAGTATCATAGGACTAGTCTGTTGGTTTAAATACGAAAGGCAGAAATGGAATATACCCCTGTCCTACTTCTAGAAAGTGTTTTTCCTGAAAGACCTGAGTTTTATGCCTTCTTATTCAGTTATACCAAATGGATACTAAAACCTAAACCACAGACATGTAAGAGGCAGTAGTCAGCCTGACAACCTGCTCACGGGATCACTAAAAATGCAGGTAGAACCCGAGCAGGTAGAACATGCCTTCCACAGGAGCTAGACCATCGATGGCAGCATGCACTGTCCTTATGGAACTGTCGACTGAGCCGCATTTATCTGCTCAGCTTGTTTCCAACCTATTTTCCCAGCCTTATTTACACATTTGCAGCTACAGGCCTAAAGGGACAGGTCACCAAGAACAAGGATTGCTGCCCTGTTACAGTTCAGTTAAGCTAAACAGATATTTACCTGGTGCCCTGGACTGGCACAGAGGTGCCCCTTGTCTGCCACATTGTGGAACCTTGCTCTTCAAAGTGTGGCCCCTGGACCAGCACAACCGACGTCACTTGTGAGCGACGCAGATTCTCAGGCTTCACCCCAGACATACTGGACCAGAATCTGCTTCATCATGGGACCCTCGGGTGAGCCTCATGCACACTGAGAGAAAGGAACTGTGAGTAGCCATCAAGTTCCTGACAGCCTTCTGTGGTGGGCCAGAAGGGTTCTACGAGAACCCATGTCTTGCTGTGACAACACTGGTCATAAATGCTCGCCCTGCTCCCTGTCTTCCGAATGCATGCTTTATCCTGCCTATTGGTCCTAAATGTTTCCATGGCTACCTTCCTTGGCCTCCCCACGGACACTTGACTGATCTGCAGCAGGTAGATAGGGTGAGGCTTATGAGCAACTGATTGTCTTCGTGTGAATTGGCCTGTAGAAAGGCAGGAAGGTGAGCCCAAGGCAGGCGGTCCCATCTTCAAATCACTGGCACAGTTTGTTGAATGGATCAGTCTATATTGTTATAACATAGGCTCGTTGGCACATAACATTCTAGCTGGCACTAGAAATATGTGGTAGAAATCCTCCTTTTGCTCAGGAAACTGAGCCCCACTGGATTGCTCTCAAATGTTCTCTGGCTCTTCCTCCAGCTTCTCCCTGCCCCCTCATCTGTAGGTTGATCATTACTCCAAACTGTATGATATATCGGTCTACCTCACCCTGGGCCTTTGGCCTCACAAAATCACCCCAGTTCTCTTGCTGGGTGACCTGGCCAACTGGGCCATTATGCAAGCAAACCCTGTTTCCTTTATTCTCCATTTAAAAGGTTTTCTAAGTAAGGAACCATGTGTTTCCTTCAGAGATCTGTCCAGCTTGGTGAGAACCCTTCTGAGGATGAGTGGGACTCCTCCGCGTAGGAAGACGGCAAGCACCACGGATTTGATTTTATTGCACACTTGCTCTTGGAATGAGGTACGATGGGGTTAAGTGACTTGTTTCCTGTGGTCAGCACCAGGGTTTGGGGAGGTGTCATGGATCAAGTAAAAGAATGGGGATGATGCTAGGCCAGACACGCTCGCAAGGTGGGGACAAGACTCCTGAGACAGCAACAGACGTGCAAAGAAAGGCCAGATGGCACTTAGCACACCATCATCCCTGTGTGCTGGTGGATAGAGAAGATGTCCTATGGGAGGGGATCGGAAACAATAAAACTGTAATGACTTACTATGAGTTTATACATACAGCTGGCTGCGCTGTGGCAAAAATGTGGTCAGATAAATCAAATTTTTTATGGAGAATGTAACAAAAACAGATGATTCGTTTCCTGCACATTGAATTCCTCCCGATTAAAATGGCTATTTCCATGTAGGGGTGTGGGGAGTTTTTCTTTCTACATTAACGAGTAAAGCAAAATATGGTGACTAGGAAGGAGTGCACTCCTGGAAAAATAATTGAATGTAAACCTAATGAACACAACCTGAAAGTTGCTGTCCAGAGCCTCCTTCTACCATTCCAACCGAGGATCTTTTTCAGCTGCCCGCCCCTGAAGGTCACGTCCAGGCTCTAGTGCTTTCTGAGAGCAGAAAGCCTCTTTCACTTTTTCCTTTCTCTCTCATGAGTAATTTCCTCCTCGCGGGGAGCTGTGCCAGGAAGCCTCCATGATCTCCATGACATTGCCTCTTCATGTTCTATTGTAGTTTTTAATTTTCACCTGGGGACTGCAACACCCAGTTCCTGAACTGTTTTGTGTTTTTCAATGTGTGAGTCGGCACGTGCTCTTGCAGAAGTTAAAGCTCTCTTTTCAAGTCAACAGACTGACCTTGGCTGTTCTCGTGCCCCCAGGAGCACCAACTGCCTTTTACCTGGGCCCCAACTGTGCACGGAGGTCCTGGGCTTTGCCTATCAGTAAAAGACAAAAGCATTCAGGCAGAAATACAGGAGGTTTGATGCAATGGTTCAGGACTTGGACTCTGATTTTGAAAAGATCTTGGTTCAAATCCTGAATCTATCAGTTTCTAACTGTAGGAATTTGGTAAGTTACTAAATAGCTTTAAGTCTCAGGACTATCATCTGAATATATAAATAAGAATAGAACCCACTTATAAGGTTGTCAAGAAGACCAAATAATTTCTCTATAACATGATTAACATCGATTGGAATTTAGAAAACATTAAATAAATTGAAGATGTTAATATCAGAGGAAGTTTGCTAGATGATGGATAATAGAAAATATACAATAAGATCCTGTTCATCAGTTTCAAAAGCAAATAGATTTGAATCTCAGCTTTGAAGAAGTTATAGAAAAGATATAATAAGAATTGTATCATTTTCTAAAGTTTCAAAGAAGCACCTATAGGTTTTTCCACATATTATGTGTTTAAATCATGATCTCATTGCATTTTGTGATGTATACTCATGAATCATTCCAGCAGAGACTAGGAGATGATCTCAAAAACATCCAAAATAAAAAAAATGAAGTTAACAACTGTGGGTCACGGACTACCTTAAAGTTTGGAGGAGAAAACAGTAAAGGAGTACTACAGAAGTACTCCCCACAGAAATCTATACCATCGTTTCTTGTATTAGGATTAGATGAAGACCCAAATTTGACATGACTTCCAAATGGCCAAAGACAAAAGAGAAGTATGATCAGCTATAGAATCTGAAGTACCCATAAGGTACAAAAAAAAAAAAAAAAAAGAGCAAATTTACAAAAGAAAAAGAGATATTTCTTAGTTTTTTGGTTTTTGTTTTTTCTAATATAAGAGGTAACTGATTTTTTTTCTTGGCTGGTGTATTTAATTCCACTCTCCGTTTGAGTCTCGTTGCTGGGTCAGCAACAACGTTACAAGATACTGTTGGAATTCCGTTGCTCCCTCAAGGTGAAGGTATGCAGAGTCTCCCCAGAAGAATTCAATTATCCTCAAAACGGAGAGGAGCTTCATTTTCCAGCTGGCGGGCAGCTGGTGTGCACGCTCAACTTTTTGATGAATGGAGTCATTACATTATCTGTCTCCTGTATTCTAGACCACCCAGCACCTTCTTGGCGTTGTCTGTGGATGAGAATAATGGCCCCTTTGTTAAGCTCGCCAAAGCAGCGCTTCTGCAATGCGACCCACTGAAGAACTGTTTCTGAGCTGAGCAATTTCCTCCCTGAGAGTGTGGCCTTGTTTGAGCATGGGAATGTTGTCTGGAGGCAAGAGGAGCACCCGGCTCACTACAGGCACTCCCTGAGAGTTTAGATCTCACCACCTCCACCAGCTCCACCACCAACGACATCAATTCCACTTACTGAGGACTTTCTCTCTATCACATGCATTACATATATTATCTCAGTTAATTTGATCAAGTCTACATGGTCTAATTCTTATTTTACGTATTAGAAAGCTGAGAACCATAGATAAAATAATCTAACCAAGATTACACAGCAGGAAAATTGAACAGTGGGAGTTCCTATTCCAAAGCCTATGCTCTTTCGCTATACAATGAAAATCCCATCGAATAGTATTGTTAAAGGACCGCAGAAATCAGGTATCTCAAAATCTTTATTCATTTATTAAATGATAATTTATTGTGTACCTGCAATCGACCAAATGTTAATTTGGGCAGCAGAGTGAACAAGGCATAAAAAGGCCAGTCTTTTGGAACTTATATTCTAAAAGTAGAGACTGACTATAAAAAAATTCACATAGTTTGAGGTCAGTTAAGCATACTACATTTTTTTTTTATTTTGTCTTATAGTTTAGGGTATTCTGCAGCAACGTCAGTCTCAAACCACAGTATTTTGAAGCTATAAGGGATAGAGGTACAAGGAAATTTATTCCATGCTAATGCTATATTGTAATAAATATCAGTGAAGTTTTTCCCAACATTTAAGTATTTTTTCATACATTTGCTATTAAATGTTCACTGAGCCAATCTTTATATGTAGCTCAAAGATCTTTTCAAGTATTTTTCCCAGTTACTAGTTAACAATCTCTATTTTCCTTGATCTCTTCTCCATCATTCTCAAATTCAATTTCTCTGCCAATTGCAGGAGCTGTGGAGCACTTTTGAAGCAATCTTTCTGCAGCCTGCTTTAGGATTTCTATGTTGTGATTTTTTTATTCTAGTATAAACTAGTATAATCTTTTTCAGGTATGACTGAACATTTTAGTAAATTCATTCACCCCTTCAGAGACTTTACCAAGTATTCTACCTCACAGAAACAAAGTCTCTCTTTTACATTCATCAGTTTAAAAGGGACTTAATTAAATTAAATAGTTAACATCACAAGTAAACTGACATAAACAGTCAGGGACCAAGCACGGCTAAATTAGTAAGTATTAATTTGACTGATGAAGAGAAGAGTACCATCCTCGCAGAGTGTGCCAAGGGCAATAGTTAATCCAGCAAGACAGGTGAGGAGAGGGTAAGAGGGTTTCTATTGTATTATCAAAGATTGAATTGTTGGTAAATGATATACATATCTTTAAAGCTATAATTTCTGATTGATTTTCTAAATACTACTGACATGTCATTTCATTTTATTATTACTAATCATTATTATTAACATTTATATATCATATATTTGTATATATTTTCTATTTTATTATTTATTATACATTTTGTTATAGTTAAAGAACAAGTATAAATGACCCATGGGCATGGACAACAAGGTGAGGATTGACTATGGGAACAGGGGGTGGGTGGAGCAGGGGAAAGCAACAGGGGAAAATGGAACAACTGTAATAGAATAACAATAAAAATAAATAATAAATTTTATTATAAATATAATAAAATATTAATGAGATTAGATGGTACTAATAAGTTTAGTGATCGTTTGTATTTTCTTCTTTTATAAATTGTCTATTCAAATCCTTTATTTATTTTAATCTTCTTCTTTCTTAGCACTTTACCAAAGCTTTTGTCCGTGACATCATCCATGTTGCAACTATCTTTTCGAAATTCTTTCACTTTAACCTCAAGTCTGGTGGTTTTGTTATTCAGAGCTTTGACATTTTAACATACTCACATCTATCCAACTTGTTTTTATACTTTCATGGTTTGAGGTACAGTTTAGAAATAAATTCCAAACTCTGATTATAAATATTCACCAATATTTTCTTCTAGTGTGTTTGTAGTATGATTTTTTTTAAGGTAAACTTAATTAAAATTTGAATTTATTGCATATATATCACAAGTGAGTCAAAGACAAAGTCCGGGCCCTCCTCTTCTCCTTCCCCAAGGCTAGTTAGTTGTCCTAACCAGCCATTTAAGTAACACTTTTATGGCACACTCAAACCTATCACATACATGTGTAGACTTCTGGACTCTGTTTTGTTTATTGAGTTGTTGACAAACTCTTGTATCAACACCAAGGTCTGTTAATTACAATGGCATTATATTAGGTTTAAGTACTTAGTGAAGGAAGTCTCTCCTCATTATTCTTACTTTTCCAAAACTCTGTGAAGCATTTTAATAAGCTTATTTTTCCAAAGGAATTGAAAAAAATCTCTTTCCATTAAAATTCTTTTTCCAGTAAATTAATACATAGATTAGTTTAGCAATAGTTACACCTTTGCCGGGTTGAGATTTTTCTATTCAAGTACAATGTATTCAGATCTTGTTTGCATCAGCCTGAAGGGTTTTACAATGTTGTTCATGTAGTCTGTAAGTATTTGCATTTAAGCTAATAACTAGTTATGTCATATTTTTAATGTTGTGACTGTGGTAATTTTTTCCATCATATTTTCTATGTAATTATTATTACTAGACAACAGTTATTAATTTGTAAATATTTTGTAACCAGAAAACTTAACAGTTACCAAAGCTTCATAAAAGAATTTCAGATGATCTTCTTGAATTTCTAAATGGACAACCCATCTGAAAATAATTTTCCTTCTACTTGTCAATATTTACAACTCCTCATTTGTTTATTAATTATTTATTGTGTACTTGATGCAGTCTTGAAAATAGCAGGGGAAAAAATAAAAAGTTATATAAATAAAAATAATCAAGGTTAAATGGCAGGTATGAAGAAATGTCATTGGAGATCCAACGCCTTGCTAGCCGAGATCTGAAAGAGATCACAGATCACATTTTTAAATAGTAGTTTAAAGATACAAAAAAATTTTTTTGAAATAAAAGAAGACCTGAATCCCACCCCACCCAGTCCCACCCCTGTATTCTGAGAGCATTTCTCCATCCCGCTGACTCTGAGGTTGACCGTAGGACCTGCGCTAGCCCATGGACTGTGGGTGCCTTTCCGAGCCACGGTCTGAAGAAGCATCACAGGCTTTCAGTGACTATTTTGAGCTTCTGAATTCTTTGATAAGAAATACGTGCTCCAGGTATCAACGCTCCCTTAGCCTGGGCTCCAGGGTGAGGACACAAGGCACACCTGTGCCAGCCCAGGGCAGGCAGGTGAGCCTGTGCCACAGAGGTCAGCTGACACACAGCGAAGCCTCAGACCTGTGAGGTAACCAGAGTGGGAAATAAACATTTTTACTTTGGGAAGATATTATTGGATTTTACTCTAACATCATAGTAAAAACAAATATACATGTTATTGCAGGGAGGGGGGGAAACAAAACAAATCAATGCATTATTTCAATAAAGTTAGTAAACTTCAAGGAAAAAGAAGCTTGCCAGAAATCAGTTTCTGGGTTGAGACTACTAAGAAAAAGCTCAATTACTCCCATTCAGACATTGTTTTGGCAATATTAGAAAATGACAATTTTTGTGTGAAATTCTGCAGAGATTTGAAGGGAAGGCTGCCTGACCCCACATTCCCCCATCACCAGCAGAGGCTCTGTGCACAGAGATAATAGTGAAATGATCCTCATGATAAAAGCCCTTAAAAAGCAGAACATCTGTGATCTGGCTTTTAGAAAATATGCCTGAAATAAGAATCAAAATAAAGATGTCATAAGTGAGGAATTTATGGTTTATGAAGAGAGGTAGTGAATATGGAATCAATTTAAATATAGTATCACATCAGAATAAATATTTTCAAAAGAAAAATACTTAGTACAAAATAATAGTTATTAAATGACTACTATGGAGGTTCATGTTTATTCCCTAGTTTTAGTTTAATATAGTTTTATCCTATCTTTCTTTTTATTTTAAGATTACCAGTAAAAACAGTTAAACATTGACTTAAATAAATTGAATGATTCTAATATTTTTCTAGATTGTGTATGAATATTATTCACCATAGCCCTTTACATGTAAAAAGTGTTTTCAACTTTAAGTGGCTTTTTTCTCTCAAATTTAATAACTTGAAAGCATTATCTAATCTCTGAGTTTCCAATTTGTCATCTAAATGCATAGGGAGTCATTGCAGCATGTGGCGTTACATGAGGCAGTGTATGTGAAGGTACCTATGAGGGAGAAGAAACTCAACAATTGACACTTTTATGGAAATACATGATGAGTCAGTCCAGCCCCCTCCCAGTCATATAAAAACACCCACTTAGTAATTGTATGATTCAGCAGACCACAATTTCCCCAAGAACTGGGGCACTGTTTTTTTCCGTCTTTGCTTGTGTGAGTCGGGTACAGTGCCTAGCCCACCACCACCGTGTGGAAGGCAGGTAGGAAGGGATTTAAAGATCCCCTCTACTCTCCCTCAAGAGGAGAGTGTGCTTAGAAAATATATGTCCAGTCTGCATTTGTTTCAAATTAGCGGCTTACCAAGGCTGTTCAACTATATAATCCATGGGAACACAGAAGGTCAAAGGTTTCTTGCTGTTCAGGAACTAGCCTGTCCGACCATTCCCAGCATGATGGTCTTCCTGGAAAACATTTAGGGAGACCAGGGCTTTTCTTAGCCATTTCTGTAAACACACTAGGAATATTTAATATGTGGCTGACACTCTGCTAGACATTTTCACGACGATTATCTCATTTAGCTCTTGTTGCGATTTTTACGTTGGATATCATTAACCATAGTTTGCAGATGAGAAGTGAAATATCGACTCTTCAGTAATTTTCTCGCAGCTCATAAACGTCAGAGCACAATTTTGAACCCTAGTCTCTCTGACTCCAAGTCTCGTTCTCGTTCCGTCGTGTTCCAGCTGCCTGACAAAGAGCTGGAGAAAGCACAGCCTTTCTGTTTCTGCCTCTCTTCTGTCCTCTCCCCAGGCATTTCTCATACAATGGAATGGAATTCTAAGGAGATAGAGAGAAGTAAGTTCTTTTCTTCTGGAATTCCTTTTCCTTTGGAGTCGTTCCCAGTTCATGTGTGAACCGCGGTTCAACTTCTACATCCTCTCTCTGACCCTAACATCTTCTCAGATCCCTTTTCCAAGAACCCTCTCCCAGCCCATGGGATGAATCACCTGGTTGCCTCAAGGCAGAAAAACAACACTCTAATCATTCTGTCATTGTCTACAGTTCAGTCTCTAGCTATCCGAGTATTTAGATTTACGTATCTTATCGGAATATGTGTGTCTAGAAAAGCAATGGATTTCCAATGTTTTTCTTTTAGTAATTTTTATTTATTGATTTGAGAGAGAGGAGAGAGAAGAGAGAAAGAAACACCAATTTGTTGTTCCACATAATTGATGCATTCACTGGTTGATTCTTGTATGTGCCCTGACTGGGGATCAAACCCACAACCTTGAGATATTATCGGGACAACACTCTAACAAGCTGAGCTCCCCAGCCAGGGCTCCAGTGTTTTTCTTTAATACCCCGAACCTCCAGCAGAAGAGTAAATGAAGTGGCCATGCTTACTTTTATTCATTTATTGAGTCATTAATTTATCTTTATTCTAGTCCCTGCTCCAAAGTGTTTGCCTTGGCCTCGCTACCACGTCTTATAAACCTGAACAGCAGATGTCAGTTACCATAATTATCTCAACCAAGTCACTTTGCATTTTACAAAGTTTGTAAGCCATCTCATTTGAATCTTGTAACAAGCCTCTGTGGGCAGGTGGAGCAGCACCGTCCTCTTTACCTCACATCCAAGGAAAGCCAGGTGGCTTTCTGAAGGAAGGAACAAGTTGGGGACCAGCCAGGAGAGGAACCCCCTTCCTCCCACCCCTGTCTGCGTATCTGCCTTCCTCCCATGGTGCAGACTTTGGCAATGACAGCAGGTTAGTGAGCGTCTGTGGCTGATTCTTTTAAGACTTCCCTTCCTCCCAAACCTCATGAACTTTGCTTGAACAAATCACTCCCTTCCGCAGGGTTTTCAGGACATCACTCGGCTCGGATTGGAATCTGGGAAAGAAATTGCGCTTCGGAGCTCCCCTCTCATTGTCCATGCAAGACCGAGCCTGTGTCCGGGGAGGGCGGCCAAAAATAAAGAGGTCTAGCCTGTAATCGCGAACAAAGAACCTGGAGCCGTTTCATAAAACCTCCTCATGGTAAAGAGGAAGAAACAGCGTCCAAGGGGAGGAAACGAACTCGGCCAAGTAGCAGGAAAGGCCCTGGGTCCCCGGGGTCCCATGGAGACATCAGGTTCCTTTGTTCCCGTATCAAGCATTACCTTCACCAATGCAGTTTATTTTAAAAGATGTAATCACAGGGGTATTCATGAGTGCCTACTGCAGGCAAAGTACTTTGCCAGACACTCTTGGAAATAAAAACAATCATTAAACACAGTCTTGATATGTGTCTATATATCTGCATAGGCAGAAAAATATTTATGTGTACTTACTCATTTGAATAATCAGAGGTAGCCACATCACACAAATACATGCTGACAAACAGCTACATATATGTGTACATATATGCATAACATTTATATATACACAGGCATATGAAAGAGCCTTGTTATACCTCTGTGTAGAAAACTGTAAGTCATGCATACTTTGTGATTATATATATATATAACATACATGTTAAATATACACATAGGTACTCATTTATGCACATGTTCAGATGCATGTGTTTATACAGAAATGTGCATATGTGCATATATATAAATACACAAAGCAGAGAGATAAATGGATACATTCAAATAAACATTTATATGATAAACACAAAATGTGTACATGCATACATACAAGGTCTGCCTGGAAAAAGTCCAGCTATTGCTAATATAGCGAGAACAGTTTGTGTGACATTGATGTAACCTGGCAGCCAAGGAGAGTGCGCTGGCATGTGCACGCGTGAACAACGTTGACCTCACTGTACTACTCCAGGGGGGCAGTAGACGCCATTGAGTGAGCATGTGTACTGTGTGGCCATCACATTCAAAATGACTAAGCGAGTAGAGCAACACATCTGCATCAAATTTTGCATCACACTTGAACATTCCTCTATGGGAACGAGTCACATGATTCAGAGGCCGCAGCTGTGGGCAGCTGACAGGTGCTGTGGGCGAGTGATTGGCGGCTTCCTCATGGCAACAGGCCGCTCACGCATCACGTCCTGGGCAGTTTTTTGGTGAAACATCTAATCACCCAGGTGATTCTACTCCCCTGTAGCCCAGACTTGGCGCCCTGCAACTTCTGGCTTTTCCCTAAACTAAAATCAGGTTCAAAGGGAAGAGATTTCAGACCATCAACGAGATTCAGGAGAATACGATGGGGCAGCTGGTGGCAACTGGGAGAGCTGTGTGAGGTCCCAAGGGGCCTACGCTGAAGGGGACTGAGGTGTCAATGTCTTATGTGCAATGTTTCTTGTTTCTTGTATCTTCTTCAATAAATGTCTCTATTTTTCATATTACAAGGCTGGATACCTCTGGACTGACCTCGTATACACTGTACTCAGACAATATATGTGCATAAATCCACCTCTATATCTAAATGAATTATTTTAAAATCCAGGGCTTGTTCATTTGGTTTCCCTTCCCTGTATCCTTGACACCCTTCACTCCACCCAACTTCATCAGCAGACCCTCCAAGACGGGGCTATTTATTGAAATGCCAGCACACACCCTCATTCTTTACTCTGCACACCCTGTTTGGGCGCTGGCTGTGTTCTGGGGTGGAAGGCCAGCAACCCCAGTGTCCAGAGAGACCCAGGAGCTGGGACAAACAGGATGAGGCTTTGGCTGGAAGGAATTCTAGCAACAGTTCATAAGGTTGTTCCCAGGAGCTTCGACAGTGCTTGTGGACTGGAGTGGCATGCCAAGGCTGGGAGCTTCGTTTTTTCAAAGGAGGTGTTTCTATTCAACCTGCCAGCTTTCCAGCCAATCCAACATGTGTGACTGCCAAAAAAAAAAAAAAAAACCCCAAAAATAAAAAACAGCCCACAAAACAACACCAACAAACCTTTCACCCATGATTTGCAGGAATAATTAAGGAAAATATCATTTTAATTGCAAAAATCACACGAAGCCTAATAAAATTTAACACTTTATGAAAGTCATTTTAAAGGATAAACAGCATTCAAAGCAGGTGGGTGGTTTATTTATGGACTTATTTATTTGAAAAGCAGCTCCTTTGCCCTTTTGTGACCAAGCGTGGCACTGGAAAAACAGAGAGGAGAGCTGTCCCCAGGGAATTCACAGTAAGAAGCGGGGTTCGAGCAAGGGAAACCGGCCCGGTGCTAACTCAGGTGAGAATGTTTGAAAGGGCCACCTGAAGATGTGAGGGCTGAGTAGGAGCCAGCCAAGAAAGAAACAGGAAGGACGCCCTGGCAGAAGGAACCACATGCGCAGAAAGGTGAAGACGATGAGAGCAAGGCAACATTGGGGGAAAACGAATCCCTTATGACTGAGGAAGGAAGCTGGGGAGGAGAGTGGACTTGTGAGGAGGTAGGATTGAAGAGAAGATAAGGCCAGGTGGGCAACATTCATTCCAAAGCGCCAAACAGAAGACTTTGCATTATCTTAAAATCAATCAGGTACCATGGCAATGTTTCTTTGAACTTAAAAGTCTCAGTCTTTAATCCTAAAGCACAGTGACTAGAAAGCTTTGTACACTACATTTTCTTCCATTTCTTATTAGGTGTCAATTATAGCAAGAATACATTTGATGTTAATTTATGAAGCATCTTTCAACTTAGCATATGTGTTACTTAAACCAAGAGAAAAGCAATATTGAAATTCTAGCTTCTTTGCTAAAAATAAGTGTACAAAACTCTGTAACATTCTACCTGTGTGGCACCCTGGCAGAGTGGAGAGATGAGAGCTTTTTTTTGGTAAAATGATCGCATTAAGTCTTGCCCCAGTCAATGGCCTCTCTGTATCTGAACAACATCTTGGCGAGGGTGAACTTTTGAGCTCCTCCAATCTTCAGATGGGATCTATTTTTCTATGTTTGAATATCTTACCAGATACATTCAACACAAATGCAACACGATATTCAATCCTGTATTGGCCAACAGGATGAGGTAGATGGTGTTGTCAGTGGAAAATAGGCTCTTCCACTTCCATGGCATTGCGAGGAGTGCATTCCAAGGCCCCATGCATGAGGTATTGTGGTGTGGCAAAATTCATTCACATGGCAAAAGCAAGAGACTGCCCCTGGATTTTCAATGCCCCATCTCCATCCATTCCACCATGGAAAAAATCCAACCGTGTCCTCAGCAAGGCCAACACAGAAGCCAAGGTCCAGAGCCTCTGCTTCCTATTAAGGCTTAGTCCTTTGGAGCCAACACAATCTGCTGTGGGCCCTGGTAGTTGCTAGACCCACGGGGTCACGTGCTCCTGGGTGAGAAAGAATGCACAAATACACGGGGTGAGTGTGGGACATGAATGAGAGAGAGAGAGAGAGAATTTCTTTGTTTCCCTGGGATTATATTAGCTTGGGCTTGGGATGGACCAGGTGCCTTCTCAAAACAACCAATCAACTTCCCAAGCTTTCATGGGCTTTTGAAGGTCCACCCCCAAGTTAGACTGACAGGCCTCTCTGGTCCAGCCTCTCCCCCGGCTCCATTTTTACTTCCATTGTGCATGTGCCTGCCTCCCTCGGCCCCCTTCTCATCCCCCAGCCAACCCCGGCAATCCGGTGTCAGGGGGCGGATGAGGGAGGAGAAGGGTGTACCCCTCACTGAGCAATACTATAACCCTAAGCTGTAGCTTCCCGGTGAAGTAAACAGGCTCATGCTCCCCAGTTTATTAAGTTCAGTATCTAGTTCCCTTCGCTTCCCTTTCTTTTATCACTATCTAGCTGAAGGCCCACAGTAACAAGGGGCAGCATGGCAGTTAGGCACTCGGGCCTGTGCACTATGCCCTTGCCCACGGACCCCTGCCGTTACCAGAGACCAAGCCCCGGCTGGCAGGCTGGAGGCTGAGAGCCCGCAAGGTACAGGGTCACTCTGCCCAGCCAAGACCATTCAAAATTGTCCTGCTGCAGCGAGCCAGCAACTAACCAGAGACTCAGATCTGAGCTCAGGCCCGGCCAGAAAAGCCGGGTTCCGATCAGTAGAACTTCACACCTCCCCTGCAGGATAACGAGCAAAAGTAAATGCTGACAGTTGTCATGGAGCGGTTGTGGTTGATCGTCACATGCTGTTGTAGCACCAGATAATTAATGTGGGTTTGAAATTCAAATGATCAATCTAAGCCCTAGTACCTCCACTTCCAAGAGATGTGTTCTGCTCAAAGACCTTTCATCTTTCTGAGCCTCAGTGTTATTTCTGCAAAGTGGGGTTAATCAGACCCACCAGAAGGAGGTGTGAGGATCTGACTGACGTGGAAAGCACTCAGTGACAGGGCGTTTTCTCTGCATCAACGTGGGAGGCCTTCTCCAATGGTTCTAACAGTACAGACCTTCAAAGGACGTGGAGTTTTGGGACTCAGAGCACCTCGTCTTTCAGCCCTACTTATGAAACCAGCAGCTCTTTTATTATTTTTTTTTTTAATCCTCACATGAGGATATATGATATATTTATTGTTTAGAAAGAGAGGAGGGGAGAGAGGTGGGAGGCAGGGAGAGAGAAACATCGATGTGAGAAGGGAAATATAGATCGGTTGCTTCTAATATGTGCTGCAACCAGAGACTGAACCTGCAACCTGGGTATGTGCTCTGACAGGGAATCAAACCCACAACCTCTCAGTGCACAGGATGACACGCCAACCAAATGAGCCACCCAGCCAGGGCCGAAACCACCAGTTCCTTTGAAACAGGCTCCTGAAGACAACAGAAGCCTCCAAACCAATAATGAGCACAGGGCTCTGAGCCGACTGTGTCGTCTGAGTGGTGGGGGCTTTGTCTCCCTGGCTGGGCCTCTCCACCGCTCTGCACGCCTGGGGACCTCCCATCTGAGCTGAGCCATGGTTAGCAACCGGAGAGTCCCACTCGGACCACCCAGAAGCCTTTGCTGATGCACTTGGCTGCCTAATTAGGACATGAACTGAGGGGAGTGCGATGTTCCAGCAGCCGGGGCCTGCGGCTGCCCTGACTTTGCCTCTCTGGGTCACTCCATGGGGGAGGCAATGCCTTTGATCTACAAAGCCCACATCCACTTTGATCCTGGTCACCTTTGGGGTCAGTCTTTCAGCAGCTGGCCCTTCCTACCATGTCAGTCACCTGCGCCCTGAGACAGACTTGTTTAAGATTTCCAGATGGAGAGAAACCGGGAGAGATGCTGGCTGGTTCTGTGGTGAAGCCAGAAACATGGTTTGAAAGAGATCTGAGATGCTCCCTGCATTTTGTTTTATTCTTTAGAAGCCTGTGAACTATGGGAAAAGAAGAGTTTAAATTCCCTGAGATCCTCCCCAGCACTGGTAAGTGTTACATCCATCACCACAAACAACTTGAAATCAAAGTTCAACTCCAGCACTTGCTATCTGAGCCGTTGTGGAAAAATCCCGACTTTCTTCAAGTCTCAGTTTTCTTTTCCAGGGTATAACAACCATTTTGGGTTTTTTTTAAAAATAACAATATATGTAAAATACATGGCATTTAAATGTGTTATTATACCAGTTGCATAATTAGCATATTGCCTTCCATTTTAGAGGGTCAGAAAGAGACACTCAGCAACCCAAGGTGAGTAAGAGCTGGAGTGAGATTTGAACTCAGGTCTGCCAGCCTCTACAACCCTATGGTTTCCATCCTGTAGAGCCATCTAACGTGAGCTAGACACACTGACCCATGGGATGTTTGGTTCTCCCAGATTCCTCCTCTGTTTGGTTCAGTTGGTGAGGCCAATTGGTGAGGGTTCCCAGGGTAAAAAGGAACTGCCTAATGTGAACATTGTGTCTATATTGTATATTAGTTATTCCCTACAAAGTTCAGCCATAAATTTTTTTGTACGAGTTAATATTCCAAATAATTTATGTCTTTTATTTTTCAGCTTTTAAAAATGGTCAGCTTTTCCATTTTGGTGGGAAATCTTCCTAAAATGATTTATATACTACTATTCCTTCCTAAGCGAGGTTACTGGCCATAAACTTTTCTCGATGACATGGTGCCATTATTATGACCATCTATTACGCTATTATGGCTACCAATTAGAAAGCTCTATATTAAAGTGGCTCGCACTGCCCAATCCCCCTCTCCTCCATCAGTCTCTCCAAACTTGCCAGTGTTTGTCTCCAGCAGCCTTTCCCCACTTCTAAGTGCTGTAGCAGTGATTCTCGCCATCAGGGTGACTATAATTACCTGGGAAGCTTGTTAACAATGCAGACGTTAGGGTCCCACTCAAGAGATGCTGTAGGCCTGGACTGGGGCTCAGAACTCCCAGTTTTAACAGATTCCCCAAGGATATGCTGATGCAGGTGGTCTGAGGACCACACTGTGAGAAATATTATTCTATGGGCTGAAAACCAAGTGATTCTACAAATATTTTCCAGGCTAGGTACTAAGGTCAAGGCACATGGAGCTGATCTACACCGACTTCTCTCCGCTGACAGGTCCACAGTCTAGCAAGCTCAGAACCCTAAAATAACCATCAAAGTGGGGCCAAGGGCAGTAAGAAGTTTGAACTTGGAAGGGCTCTTAACCCATCAAAGTTGGCTTCACTGTAGCGCAAATCACAGAGCTCAGTTTTAAAGGGTTAATTTCTGTCCCTGGAGCAGGTAGGTCAATACAGGCAGATAGAACAGAATGTGCAAAGCCAGGGGAGAAAGGGAACCTGGGGGCTACCTGGAAAGGCCGGTAGCAGCATATCAAGGGAATGTGGGATCAAATTAGGCTGGAGCTGAACAAGAGCCAGCTCTGACCATGAGTGTGGGCTCTAAGGTTTTATTCTGAAGGTGATCAGGGGCAAGTGAAAGTTCTTCACCAGGATAACGGAATGATTAACACTCAGTTTTAGAAAAATAAATTGTCTCCGGTTCCTCAAGCTCCTTCACCTGGCTCTGTGTCCTTGAACTCTGAGTCTCTTACTAGTACAGAACTACTTACTTAGAGCAGGAAAAGTACAGCCAAGTCCATGAGCTTATGGATCTATACTAGTCAACCACAATAACCTTAAGTACTAACAACATAGAGACCCTTCTATTACAATTTGTCAGCTATTGTCTTAGACATGTGACTGTGTGTGTGTGTGTGTGTGTGTGTGTGATTTCCAATGCAACATTTATTTTACAGAACTGAAAACTAAGTCAGAATGGTTAAATAACTTGCTCAAAATCGCTCGGGTAATCTGCTATATATTGGCATTCAAATGAAAGGTGCTAAGGTTTTAAGACAAAACCCATTGAATCCCTGTCCCATCTCTTTTGTCTCTTTTGCCAAAAAAATGCTTGCTCTTTCATCTCCTGTACCCCATGCACCGATCTTGGACTCTCCAGTCTTCGAACTCAGCCACCTAGAGGACTCTCCCCAGAATAACAATGGCTACGCCAATACTTCCCGGGCACATATAGAAACTTAACACACGTACCTGCCTTCTAATCCCAGGGGCATGGGAGCCCATTTTAGTCCCACGTGTGCCACCAGGAATTGTTTGTGTAAAGACAAAGACAGAAACATAGCCCCAGTGAAAAGGATGTTAGAAATGTCAAGTTTTTGAAGTTTAAATGTTTATTAATACCATTTGGGAACTGGTTGTGAAGTATGACCACGGAGGAAGGAAAAATCCCTCTTGTCTTTCGGCCCTTCAAAGTCCCTCTGTATCACAGCTGTGAAATTTCAAGGGGGGGCGGGGGTGGGAGTTCTGTAGAGAAGACATTTCAAAGATGGAATCTCTTGTAGGAATGAGGCAGGGTGGTCCCAGGGGATGATACTGAGGCTTTCTTTCTAATTGAATCCTCCTGTTTTTCTTGTTCTGCCTCCCAGCATTGCTTTTGGATCTTCTACCACCCCCACCCCCCACCAAGAATGCAAAAAAAAAAAAAAATCTAGAGCTCTTGATAAAATGCATATTGAGTGGGATTCTTCCAGTGTGAAAGACACTCACATTTTCTAATGAAGGGCTCTCAAGAAGCAGATTCTAGGTGAACAAGCCCACGTTCAGGAATGGCTGAGCAAAGCAGATGTCCCTGGGGTGGTTTTAAGCCAGATACCTACCTGTTCTCTGGTCATAAATCACCCAAATCCAGCCTACCGCCCCCCCACCCCAGACTTATCACGGCACCTTTCACATTGTCTGAAGAACACATAACTTATTAGAATGTCAGTTGCGTTTACTTATGCTGCTTTTTTAAAAATGCACATACCCCAAGAAATGTGTGAAGGTTTTCCTTCACCAACACTTGAGTGCAAAATTTATTTAAGGGAGGGTTTCCTTTCTAATGCTGGCTCTGAGCAGTCAGTTTAAACAATAGAGTTTGATGAAGCTGGAGGATGTGGAGAGAGAGGAAGAAGAGCCAAAAGCTCAGAGAGAGAAGGCTCCTGAGAGGGAAGGGGTCAAACCGTCTCCGAAGGCAAGTGTTTCTCTGTGGGACAGAAGTGTTCCCCTGCAGCTGAGTCTCCGCCACCCCCTTGGGAAGTTTGCTCTGACATCCCGCTGGGTCCTTAGGTGCCGCGTGGAGGCCTGGCTTTGCGTTCTCTCCTTACCCTACGTCACTTCCTTCCCCCTCACAGTCGCCCTTCTCTCTTGTGACTTCACTTTCTCCCTCTCCTCCTCGACCACACATTCACTGAACCAAGCACCATAACTGAATCTCCATTTCTCATACCCCACTGAGCTTGTTCTTTCCCGTCTGGACTTCTTTACCGGATCACCAACGTCATTTGACACTGTTGACCGCTCACTTCTTTCCTTGCTCTTTACGCTCAGGTCTCTCCTGGTCCCTGGTCTCTCTCTGTTGTCTCTCACTATCCTCCTCAAATCCCTCTCACCTTTCAGCTCCTGCAGGCCACCTTCTGGTTACTCATTCTATTTGACTTTTAGAAATTATCCATTAAGAGTGTTAGAAGGGCCAGCCATCAGCCACACGCAGTCATCAGAATGTGTTCTCTGTCGGAAGCATCCGGAAGCCTTCCAGATTTCTACATCTCTGCAGCTGCCGCCCTCTCTTGCCTGTTCGGTTGCAGGAACCAGAAGCAACCTTTCTGGTTTCTCCTCTGCCCTTGCAAATTGCTCTCCCCACAGAAGCCACAGAGGTATCGCCTAAAGCAAAAATCAGATTATTCACTCCAGGCTTTGGAAATGACTGAATTTCATCTCGTTCATCTGAAATTACCTATTGAATGGTTTGCTTCTGTTTTGCCTCTCCAAAACTTTCACTACAGGAAATTCATGATGTGAGAGACTTTTATCCTTTCTGCATCTTCATCCCAAGTGCCTTATTATGTCTGGCACAAAGCTGCCCCTAGATAAAGTCGATTGAGGAACGTGTATGAAAACTGAGAGGAGTATACCTAAGAGTGAAGTCCATGAATGGAACAGACAGGCCAAATTTCTCCTTTCTCAGAGCTGGGTACATTCCAGGAGGAGCAGGCAGCATGGCCTCAGGGAGTCAAACCCATGTCGGCACAGATACATCAATAGGCGCCCTTTGAAGTCTGCACTTTGAGCTCTGGTTTGGGAGATCAAAAAAGGCTACATTTGAATACTTTCTGGTCTATACAGTAGAAATGTGGTACTGAGCCAGAGTTAACAACTCTGTGCCTCAGTTGTCTCATCTACAAAATTGGAATAATACGATCTGCTCCATTGGATTACGTGTATTCTAAGGTCTCACTGTAAAGGGCAGCAGAGGTAGACTTAGCGGTCTGCGCTCCTCGGGCCTGGTGTGCTGTGTATATTCTGTGTACACGTGCATGCGGTTGTGCAGCAGCACCACCAGACCTTTGTGAAACAACAGCCTCACCCACTGGGGCACAGTGTGCGAGTTCTGCCCCCTGAGTGTCAGTTGCCGCCCGCACACCTGAAGCATGAAATTCCCCAGCACTAAGATCGCTTCTCTCATTCTTGAGACTCTGACCAGATGGTATAAACAGCTGACTCTCTTTAGAGAAATCGGTAAGGAAAAGCAGGAAATGGAAGAACACAAAAATAATTTTCAAACTTTCAAGAGAGGAAACCAAAATCGTGCCAGAGAGAGTAAGAAACTGTGCATTAAGAAAGCAAATTATGGGAGTTTGACTTGATGGGAAAAAGCATTGTGGGTAGGCTGTCGCGGACAACGCCCGAGGTACTAGAGTGAGTGACATGCAAAATGAAGGTAAAGCTGTCACTGTAGCTAAGTCAGTAGGCTTAACCGGACAGTTGGTAGAAAACACACGACACTGAGATACCACCTGCCTCTCAGCAAGTGGATGGACGTGCGGGGTGGGGCCTCCTTGGTCACCAAATACATTGGCCACATAAGATCTTTAGCTTTTTAAAATAAATAATTGTTTTCTAGTAATTGATATGATTTGGTGCACCTACTCAGGTGGAAATAATGAAGAAAGACATGGATTCAGATGCTCGAAGGGCTTGCTCAGCACAGCAGGAAGCAATCAGCACGTCTCTAATTCTTGCAAGTTCCACAAGTGCTTATGCCCATTGAACAGGTAAGAAGACTGAGGCTCTGAAAGATTAAATTATTTGCTCAAGATAAAGTAATAAAGTAGGGTTTACATCTGAGGTTGTCTGATCCCAAAGCTCAGGATTCATTTATGTCAGAAGTGGTGGATTAGCAAAACCAATAAACGTGGTTCTGCAAGAACTTTGCATAGGGCTCTGCTATCTCCCTTCTAATAACTGTCTCTACTGTACCTACCATTCCACCACTTTACTTAGGCTCCTTATAACGATGGGGAGTCTATAGCTGAAGGGCTCACTCTCGTGCTCTCTCCCACTTTGCTGAGAAGTTCAAATGCACAGACAAGCCCCCAGGCTCTCCAGGAGGTCAGCAAGCCATCAACCACACAGTGCACTCCAGCAGCCTGTTTCTCTGGGCACAACACTGGCAAGAGAACAGGGAGGAGCAGTCCACTTGCAGCATCCCCCAGAAACAGCAGCGAGTGTGTGCCGAAGACCAGGCCTGCAGCTACGGACATTCTCTTGCAAAGGAAGTTACCCAGGGGGCGGGTGCCTGCGTGAGGGGTGGGCAGAATCCCAGCCTGGAAACCTATTCTCCAGTGGCATGTTGGTCTCTCTGGTTTCCATTCCTTTCGTTCTTCTCTTCTCTCTTCCTTTTTCTCTTTCTTTCCTCCTTTTTCTTTCCCTTTTCTCCTCTTTATATCTTTTATTTACGCTCTCCCTATATTCTTCTTTATATGCTGCTCTTCTTCCCTACTTTCTTTCATTTCTTTTTTTCCTTCTTTCATTTCCTTCTTCCTTCAACCCCTTCCTTCCTCCCTCTCCTCTCTCCTTCCTTCCCTACCTTTTCGTCCTTCTCTACTCTCCCTCCCTTCCTTCCTTCCTTCTTTCCCTCCTCTTGTCTACATTTCTGCTTGCTTTCTTGCCTTCTGAAGCTCCCCAACTAGTGTCCTTCACAACACATTACCTAGTTTTACAAAAAATAAATAAAATAAAATAAGGCCTACCCACATATATATTTTTCAATATTCTAAAGATCTTGGTTTCCTAGAAGTAATGCCCTGCTCTGTCTCCTGGTTCTGGAAAAGACTTAGATCTATCTATGTCAAAACTAGAGGAAATCTCAGAAAACATCTAGTTCAATTCCCAGTTGATCCAGAAGTCCCCTTGGCAACACACTCCATGGATCTTCTCCAAACAGTGGACAAGAGAACTCAGATACGGCAGAGAAGAGTCGGTGGGGTGGGGTGAGGTGGGCAAGCAGGGAAGCTTAGTGTAGCTCCCTGTCACTCTAGAGGAGGGGACACTCCGCTGAAACCAGACATCTCTAAGAGGGGTACCCTGTGGTGAAAATGACTCGGGTCCTCGGAGAAAGCTAAGATGTGTGAAAGTCAACATGGCAGAGTGGGCAGTTTGTAGGAAGTGGTCCTAGGCATCCTGCAGAGCACCCCAGTAATGGAGCAAGACACTGTTGTGTAAGAGGGTCACTGAAAAGGCCCTGCATGTCCCTCATTGGATAGAGGAGGAGAATAAAGGACACGTCCATGTGTCAGTCATAGATCCAGGACCAGAATCCAAATCCTTTGACAGCACAGATGACCCCTGACTTAGCATGGTTTGATTTACAATTTTTTTTTTCCATTTTATGACGGTGTAAGTGATACACATTCAGTAGAAGCCGTACTTCAAATGTTGCTTTTTTTTTTTCCCCTGGGCTACTGCTATGCCATAAGATACTCTCTCATGATGCTGGGCCACAGCAGCAAGATGATTTTGTCCAACTGTGAGCTGATGTAAGTGTTCTGAGCACACTGAAGGTGAGCTAGGCTAAGCTGTGGTGTTCGGGAGGTTAGGCGTATTGAATGCATTTTTCACTTAAGATGTTTTCAACTTGCCCAGGATTTATCAAGAGGTAACCCCATCGTAATCCAAGGAGTGCCTGTCCTTATTATCTTAGTCCATTGCACTTAGCGATCCCCCTAAATTAAGCAAACTGGTGCTGGTGAGAGATTTGTCCTCTGAGATCTGTCCCACGGGCACACCTGGGTGACTATCTGCTTCTGTCACCTCACATGTCCTATCTCCTTTGGCTTCCTCGCTACCTCTTCTCCTACCTGATCTCCTCTCACCTACTTAGTTCCCTCATATCCTTACTGATGGCTCAGATCTACTAATGATGTGGTCAGTGTGTTTCCCAGGCTGGTGGCCAGGTTCTTGTCCTGCGTAAGAAGAAAGAACACCATGCTACAATGAGAGGACAGGAAGCATCCCCCTGGCTGCTCCAGCACTGAGCTCCTGAGCCCACAGGGCTGCAGCTGCCTTAGCATGAAATGACGAGGTATGGATCCTGCTTTTGCTGACTCACAGTCATTGCAGAAGGAAACATTTGCTGGCCTGTAAAGACTCTACATCTCCAAAGGCACAGGCCTGGACAGGAGCTGAGGGACCATCTGCCCCAACACTCTTTGGAATGGAAAACCAAAGCCCAAAGAGAGAAATGACTTGCCAAAAGTCGCACATCATTTACTGATGAATCTGAACTACAAACAAAGTCTGTCTTCCATCCTGGTCTCAGAGCACCCAACATGGGGCAAGCCACAAAGGATGCTCGGTGATGCTGGCTTCCTTTATGCATTTTTTCCTCCTCCCTCCCCTGGTCCCTCCTCTCCTTCCTTCTCATCAGATTAAAGTAATTTATAAGCACTTAGTGCTTATTTTCCTGGGACTTTTTCCAAATTTGGTTAGATTTATAGATCCATAATTTTCTCTTTTCATTCATGTCTATAAATGGACTCAACGGGGTTCTGAGATCCTGTTTCTGGCTCTTTTTGTTCCATCCCAGACAGAATTGGGGGCAAACCCAAACAGATGGCTTCCTCGATCTTCTCCTGACCCTGACCAGGCTCCCAGGGGATGCCCTGCAGGGCGAAGGAGCAGTGACAGGCCAGGGCTCGCGGTCCTGCTGGGGACGCCCGCGCCGCTGGCACTGCCTGGTGTGCTCAGGCAGAGGGAGCGGATGAAGTGGAGGTGTCAGGAAGAGGAGCCCCCAGTTCTCAGTGTCCCAGTCGGGCTTTGCGAAGATGAAAAATGCATTCAGATCTGCCAAAGGCAAAAGCGGAACATTTGCCTGCAAATTCCAGAGGACTGAAGCCATCCAAGACCTCCGTGCTGGGCCAACGAGAGCAACAGTCTTGCTGCCTCCCTCTGGCAATGACTCTCAGAGGCTCTCGTCCTCTGGGGACTTGGGGTGAGGAAGAGGAAGTAGGTGGCAAGTCTGTGTGTGTCGGGGGGCAGGACATGGGAGGTCAGGGTGGGAAACAGAGCCTGGCTGGGCTTTGAGGTCATCTGGTTACAACTCTACTTGGTCACCCACTGACTGAGTGACCCCAGCATAGGCGATAGTGTTGCAGCTCCACTAGTCAGAACTGTGTGACCTTGAGTAAATTACTTAACCTTGGCGAATCCTCGTTGGCTCACATATATATATGAGTATGGTGATACCTACGGAGCAGGATTCGGTAACAATTAGAAATGATTAGCACAGAGTACACAGTATTGTAGCTGTCCTGATTATTATCATGATTATACAGGGAAAAGAGTCATTCCAAATAGTCCTCCATTCAAGGGGGGTCCTTTCAGGCAGGACACTGGCCGGCGGTGCAGCCATGGCGGAGTGAGCCCTTAGCTTCAGCATGAGAACTTGCTGTATTTGAGTGGTGTGTCTGGAGGGAAGCACCCAGAATGTTCAGCAGATGGGTGTTGTATAAATAGCATCTCTGCCATGCTGGAGTTACTGCCCAACTTCCTTACCAAGAACTGGTTGCGTCTGTACTTCCTGGTGTCCCAGACTCTTTCCCTGGCTGCTCTGGGTGCTGATCACCCTTGGACACGTCCTTGCTTGAGGGGTCCAGGGATTCTGTGAGCAGTGGGCACCTCCTGGCTGCTGCCTCCTCTGCCATCTATTTAATCAAAAGAGAGCAACACTAGGGATCCAGCAACAACCAGAGCCCCGTCCAAGTTTGCAGGCGCATCTCCATCTGGCCGAGTGTCTTCTGTCTGGGATGCGACCACCCACGCCATTCTCTTCCGTCCAACAGTGGGGCTCACAGTGATTCAACTCCCAAGTCGGGGCTGCAAGACCGCTCTCCTCGGATCCTGTCTGACAAGTATGCAGGGAATGGGGGCTCTGTGGCACTCCCGTCCCCACCAGGGGGACCTACTCACAGCCAAGGTGTTGGGGACACTACTCCACCATCATTATTTTTAGACTTATTAGCTTGGCATCATCTCTGAAGCACAGAGAGGCACAGAGACAGTGAGTCAGACAGCTTGGCTTCCGGTTCTGATTTTGTCACTAGTCACTGTGTGGCCTGGATGAGTGGCCTCAGTTTCCTGATCAGTACCATGAAAATGAGCTCTTCTCTCACCTTATCATACAGGGTTGTTGCTAGACTCCAGAGAGATGACAATGAATGTAAAAGACCTTTGTCAACTGAAAACCACCAGTGTTTAATTATTGTAAACTCGTTACTCCCCTGTGAAAAGACACTTTCCGGTTTATCCTGATGTCTTTCCCTTTAGGCTTCACCTGTGTGTCGGGTGGAGGCAGGGACTGTGACCTAGGCTTGGAGGTTGGGAGGGGAGAGAGATCGACGGTCTTAGAGTAAAAACGGGGGTGCATAGATTTCTAAAGTTTGCTAAACTAAATCCTTTCTTTCCCATTGTTTCTGCGTCCTCTGCCCCCACATTCCGCTTTGAGAGTCTGTTCTTTGCCAGACACTGACGCCAAGGAGCCAAGAGCCAAAAAGGGGACACAGGTGAAGACACTGAGGAGCGAGGGGCCGTAACAGAACAAGCGCCCAATTCAGGAGCCCAAGGAGAGAGTGAGCTGACCAGCGATGTGTACCTGACCCGGGAAGCCACCTGAGAGAGGGACCGTCACCTCTGCTTTACAGATGTAGAAAGCAATGGTCCCAAAGCCTGGATGACTTGTCTCCAAAAATCATTAAGCGGGGTTGTCTGGACCCGACCCAGTGGTGTATGATTCTAAAAATTACTCTTTTTCCATTATACCATTTTGTGCAACTTTGGCTACACTGGAGGAAGTAGGATGCTGTTAACCAAACAAGAAAACACCTTTTCTGCATCAAGACTCGTGGAGGAATCATGGCAAGAATCCTCTTCCCAACCCTCTAATTCACTATCAGACATCTTTTATCCCAGGCCCTCCTCCCCAGTCTAACTGAGCCTTTCTGTCCTGACGTTAAGCCTCTCACAGTCTGGGAGGTGGCTTTCCTGAGGTCGACCTCTCCCTCTCCTGTCCATGTGCATTCTGAACACACCATCAGCCCAGTAGTCACAGGACACAGGGCAAATTCTTAAGCCCCTTCTAGTCTCTGCCACTCTTGCTTCACTCTACCTAGCCCTCCCTAACGTTCTCCGAAGTTCCCCAACCAAACTTGATTTCTCGCTCTTCCTTCCTGACGTGCTCATCGTGATGGGTGCGAGGAGTAAACAGAACAGTCCTGGGAGTCACGAGATCTGGGCGCAGCTGCCAACTCTACCGTAAACAGTCTGTCAACTTGAGTGAGGTCACCGAGGTCTTTGAGCCTCTGTTCCTTTGTCTCTAAAGCAAGAACATTAACACTGACCAGGAGGCCCGAGGGGAGGCTTAGGTGGTGTGGTTCGTTCCTGAGAGCCCAGGCAAGCGTACCGCCTCTGCCTGTTGCTGACATGGAGGACGATCTGCAGATGGGCTTCTGATCTGGAATAAGCTCTTCTCCTACCCCAGCCTTGTGGAGGTATTATTGACAGGGAGCACGATGTAAGTTTAAGGCACACAACATGATGATCTGATATATGTACATATTGGGAAATGGCTACCACAACAGGGTTGGTTAACACATCCATTGGTCACATAATTACCATTTTCTGTGAGGGGCGAGGACTTTTAAGATCTACTCTCTTCGCTGCTTTCAAGTATATAATACAGTATCGTGAACTACACTCACCATGTTGTACATTAGATCAGTACGAACTTCCAGTTTTAGGCTCTTTTTCTTTCAAAGAAAGACCATGTTGAATGTCTTCGATTCTAGAACCTTCAAGTCATCTCTTCTGAAATGATCATCTTCTGGCAGATGTCTTTTGCTTCTTAAGCTCTGAAAGTGTAAATCAATTCCATCTCAGACCTGTCTGCTTGCAATCAGTGCAGGATTTTTCTCCTCCTCCTCCTCCTCTTTTTTTTATGCAAAATGTGTTTCTCTTCCCTAATGAAGACTCCCTCCTGATATTAGCTGTTTGGAGTCCAGGAATACAACACTTGGAATGAGGTTCTGTGAATGCAAGCTGGGAAACGTGGGCCCGGTACCAAGAATGATCGGCTCCAGCTCAGTCTAGACTGCCGCGCGAGGCTCCGGGAGGAAGTGGTGGCAGAATGCTCCCTGAGTCACGCCGCGTTGGGGCCAGGACCACTCCGGGCAGGCCGCCCGCGCGTCTTGGGGAGCGCCCTCCAGCTGGCAAGCCAGGCACAGGGCGGCTCTCCCGAGGCGCGCTTCTGTCTCCCACTTCTTTGAATCTGTCACTCGTTGGACATGGCAGCTGGCTGTAGTTTTCTTCTGTGCCTTTCCTCTGGAAGATTCAGACCAAAGAAGGGAAGCCATTCTTTGCTGGGCCCGTCATTGAACTGCCCAGCCTTTAAGTTCTAGGCACATGTAGACACCTAGGGAAAGGGAGCCCATAACTCCACCTTCCTCGAGAAGCCTGACCTCTGGCAGAGATCGCTGAACCCACCCTTGCTCCATTGTGTGTCTTGGGGACAAAGTTTGTGTCATTTCCTCTCAACGTGAGGGGAGTGGAAGGTCAGGAAGACAGGTTTAATTATAGTGTCTGCCGCCTTGTTCGAGAGACCAGAGCTGCCTGAGGCTCTTTCTTCAGCTGCCGAAAGTACATAATCACGTTTCATTGACTGGAATCCAAGATGCCATTATTTTTGGCTCTTCTGAGGGGGGAAAAAAAAACAAAACAATGGCCAGTTCGACCAACACTCTACTGACAGTAAAATACATCCTGAAATCAGAGAGGTTCAAGTGTTAAAAAAGAAAAAAAAAGTGTCTTCAAACAAATGAAATGTGGAGCCTAACTCAAAGGGTTCCTGTGATGATTAATTAAGATCATGCACCTGAAAGTGTTTTGAAAACCGTCAAGTACTGTAGATACACTGTTATTTTAACAGATGTCGCACAGGGCTATGGAAAAGCCTAGGCTTTGAGGTCAGCCCACCCTGGTTCAGATTCTGCCAATACCTCCGCCTCACTGTGTGATTACAGACAATACCCTTCCCCGTCGGGGGGCGCAGTTTCCTCTGCTGTGGAATGGAAGAGCGATTCCCACCCGGCTTCGTTCACACGAGTAACATCCCCAGTATCTACAGGACCTAGTTATACTAAAAATTATTCATTTATCTGAAACCGCAACTTCACTGGGTATCTGTACCATTATTTGTTAACTCTGGCAACTCTCTGTAAACTACAGGGACAAACCAATGTAAGCTGTCAAGTGCTCTGGACCAGAGGATGAAATCTGGGGATTGTCGATGGGCAGGCCTGAGGGTCCGTTGATGGTGATCTGAGACTAGGGCTTCTCACAAGCTTCCCCGTAGGGGGCTGGAGGAGTGGGGCTGGGTGGTTCTGGGAGGGGTGGGGGGGGGGCGGTCTGAGAGGCACCACAGGCCCAGGCTGAAGGCTTAGGGGGCAGGCGGTGCTCAGATGCTGTCTTGGGAAAAGCCAGAAGCAACAGACTCCAAATAAATACCTTAAAAAAAAAAAATGAAGATGACTAAGAGTAATAGCTGCAGGAAGAGAACTCAAGAGTTACACTGAGAAAAAACATGTTCCAGTGGTTTTCAATAACTTATTCATTTGTTATTTTTGTAAGATTTTCAAATGCATGAGCTTTTTTCCTATTTCTTCTCCACTTTTTCTATCCACAAAAATGTTTCTCCTACGTCGTCAGGAACTTCTTTTCGCAAATGGAGTCTCAAACCACACCAATCTCGCAAACGTACGGTTCATTCCTCTGCCCTCAGGCCCCACAGGAGAGAGTCCTAGGTCAGCCCTGGGCTGCATCCTTAATACCACCTTGTTCCGAGGAGAAGGCAGAGCCTGTGTGGTACTTGGCTTGTTTGGGCTTTTGGAGTTGCTAAATTCAGGCCTTTGATATTTGACCATGTTTCTGAGCTATTGAAATAGACTTGGAGTCTGGTCAGTAGAAAATGAATGGCATTTGTGTTCTCGGAACACACTCCTTCCTGTGAATTAGGTGGACTGGGGTTACGGTTCCTGGTTTGCCCACGAGGAGCCTGAGTCCCAGGGATTGAAAATGTGAGCCTGTGCTCTTGCAGCAGGTCGGCGAGAGCTGGACTCGGCCCCCGTTCCCCTCCTTCCTCCCCAAGAGCTGCCTTGGCGCTTCAGTGAGGCCACTTCGGCCTGCACATCCTCGTCTAGGACACACAGGGAGCGTTGCCCATTTGCAGGGCTGGTTGTGAAGGCCGTGGGCAATAATATGTGAGGACGTGCACTGTAAACCACGAGGTGGCCCATCGGGCTCAGCGAATCTTACACATTGAGTTAGTTTATTGGCAGAACTGGGAGGAGAATCTCAGTCTTTTTAGATGAAGCCTTTCCTCTCCATTTTCAACACGTGCACCCGTGTGCAGGTAGGAAAACCAGCTTTCCAAGGGGTACGTCTTGTTCTTGTGCCAGAACCGCTAGCCCTTCCCAACAGTCAGGGAAGGCGCTTTGGGATGTCGCCTTACCAGGCTGAGGGGTGGGGAGCAGCTCCCTGGTGACAGGCAGGCCCAGGTGTACATCATAAGGAGAAGCTACAGAGAAAAACGATTTTTAAGAAAAATGAATGTTATGTGTGCGTATCTTGAGAAGGAGGGCTGATCATTAAGAGCAAGAGACATTCAGAATCTTCCTCAGCAAAATGTCAGTTTTGTTAAGAAAAACAGAAAAACAAGAGTGTTTTGGAAATCGGGGATTTCTTGCCAATTCACAAGACCAACTTCCAAAAGCCCCACGTGGAAAACAATATTGTCACTTAATAATAAAACAGGTAGGCATAGCTTTCTAGAATCTGTATTATTAAAAATATGATTTAGACATGGACATTTAAGGCCAGAGGGAATCTTAGTAATCACATAAACCAGGACTTGTATTTTGTCGATTTTGAAAACAAAGTTTAAATAAGAAGGGATTTTGACAGGGACACATCACAAATAAGGGCCAGGCCAGAAACAGAACCCAGATTGCCTGGCTCTCAGGATTATTACGTAGTCGGTGCGCCAGGGCCTGCCTGGCTATGGTAGCTTTGCATGCATTCTCTCACCGAAAAAGTGAACGGGTTGCTTTTGTGTTTGTGTTTCTGGTTCCTAGGATGACCATGCAGTAAAATGCACCCAGTATTATCACCGATGTCAAAATTTTCTGGAGATGACCCCTTTGTAGTGACTTTCTCTGTGAAACTGCCCTTATTTACAATGAACTCTCATGGCTCCTGTATTCTTTATTGAGACAGAAAACAGACGGTTCCCCTTTGAAGAGAAGGTGGCTGTAGCTGGTTCTTCCTGTGGCTCCAGAACACCTAAACGGACCGTTTCGCCCTCAGCGTGGCCACCCTTCCTCAGCAGTCTCCGGCTCTCTTCACAGCACGCTGCTCTTTTTGAAGAACATCTGTGTAAGAGGTGCTGTCCCTATTCACTTTTGACAAAAGGCTTAGAAAAGAACCATCCAGGGTTGCAGCAATTGAGAGGCAGAATTATTTACTGGTTATAAATACTCAAAAACAAAGAACAAAAACCTACACAAATGCGGCATAGACAAAAGCGTCCATGACAAACTAAACTCAAACCTCGTTGTGAGAAAAAAGTCTGTTGCCCCTTAGCAACTAAACTCTAGTATGAGACCATGAGAATCATGGGACCACTCTTCCCTTGTTTGAATGGAGTGCTAGGAAGTCAAAGCTAAAATGCTGTTGTCAATGTACCTGTCTTCTCCCAGCTGGTGCATCTAAGAATGATGTGGTGATCACACCATTTTGCCTTGTTCATTTGACATGAAGGGTTTGAATTTTATCTTTCCTATGCATTATTTTGGGCTGTCAAGAATCGTTGTTGCAATGAAATCAATATAAAAAAATAAGTATTATCAAGTGATAGAAATTTGTTATGTCAATTTAAAGAGAAAGCAAGGATATAGTAGACTGTGATACCATAGCTTTGGTCTTCCCACCTGCACATTCTCATCCTTCCTTTCAATCAAACCATTATCTTTGATGCCGGTGGGACTGTCTATCATAGTGCCCAGTTCCCTCCACAGGAGCTGGCACCTGAGCACTGAGTAACCAGCACAAGTGCCCCTGTGCCCCTGGCTCCACTGGTTTGTTCACAGATAAGCAAGAGATCCAAGCAGAACGAATCATTATTCCCTGGACGGCTATATACATATGGAGAGAGGAAATGTTCCTTTCTGCTGGAAGTTATAAATCTGGGGCTGCCAACAGTCATATCCCTGCTATTTGGAGGTAGATTGTGACTGATGAAGTGAAACAGAGATAAGAAAGAAAGGAAAGAAAGGAAAAGAAATAAAGAAAGAAAAAAGAGAGAGAGAGAGGGAGGGAGGAAGGAAAAAAGAAAGGAAGAAAAGAGAAAGGAAGGGAGAAAGCTACTGCTGATGTTTTTACTTCAGTTCTTGGATCTAAGCTTATCTGGAGCCAAACAGAGTGGCGCAGCCCTGTTGAAGCTTGAGTTCCTTGACTTGGCTGAGCCTAAAACTAGATGTAACCGAAGGTTTCCAATCAACTCTATTATTTCTGTCGTCCAGGTCATGCGAGTTGAATTTTCACACTTACAGATGAAGATTTTTCTGAACAATGGAAGAAGGCAACATGAATCAACTTAGTGAATTAATCAAAGAAATCTTGTCTTCAACTGCAATCTTACGTGAAGTCCCAGTATAGAAAGAGACAACATGGCACCCCTGTAGTCGGCATAGGGATGGGTGGGGAGAGATTTGGGACCCAGCTTGGTCTCCTTTGCAGCTTCACAGTAGACCTTGAGGCATCTCTGTGAGACCCCAGTGCTTCAGGTAAGCAAATTTCAGAACCATCTGAGATGTATAGACCCGAGAGCTCCCTAGACCATGAACTCAGTGAGGGCAGGGTCCGTACCTGTCCTGTTCCCTTTCACATCTGAGGGCTTTGCACGCAGGGTGCCTAGGGAGTAAGCGCACAAACATTTTTATGCAGAATGGATGATGGAGTTATTTTCTATTTGTGTCTCCTTCCCGACTGTCGTACTCCCCTTCTTAAGTATGAATTTCTCCCATAGCTGCTGAAATGTCAAATGAGAACATGACATCTATCATTTCTAACATGGTTTCCTTTCTGCCTAATCCCTCCAAAACTTTGTAGACATCTGTTGCATTTACACAATTATACACAAGACTCGGAGTCAGGAGACCTGTTTTTGAGGCCCTGGTCCCTTGTGCTGTGACTCCATGTGAACCCCTGCCCTCTTTGGGCCTCCTTTCCCTGACTGGTAGAATGAGGATGCAGAGCCAGAGGCCCCGGGACCCGTCCCGATCTACCATTCCGTGGCTTAGCCTAGAGCAGGATATCGATGACTCACTTAGCAGGATAAACAAGCTCTCCCCATGTGCAGTCTGCTAAAGCAATGAGCAATGAGCGGAACTCTTTCTAAACAGAAAAAAATTTTCACACCAGAACAGAGTCCAAAACCTCCGAGGGTTAAGTGAGGGGAACTATAATACTAAGCAGATGAATCTTCTAAAATAATATTGCAACACCTCCTGGCATTCCTACTCTTGTTTTCCATAGGATCTCTCCTGAGTGATTTAACTGCTATCCACAGGGACACCTGAGGTCACCCCCAGTCCTGGCCCTGGTCCCATGCTGCCCAGAACACCCTCTGCACAGTGCTGCAGGAAGGTCTACTGGCTACACAGAATGTTCAGACTCCCTTGCAAAGGCCTCCCAGGGAGACCATGGACTCATCTGTGGCCAGTTGGTAGTTATGTGTCTTTCTCTCTCCTCTAAGCACATGCTTGTCCCAAAGGTTCCTAGGAGTCATAGGAAGGAAATTAACATAGAGAGCCCAAAACTGGATACCTGATAATAATAGCAAGATCTTATTGCATCACTTAAATCTACAATCCTGTGCAAATATCACAATAGACATACGAGGCAGGTAATAATCATCCCCAAAGTACAGATGAAGAAACTGAAACACAGAGATGTGAAGAAACTTAGACAATATCTTTGCACTTCAGAGAGGCAGAACCAGATTTCAAACCAACAGCACCTTACTCTGTTCCTATGTTTTCAACCCCTATTGTGACTCTAGCAGGCGAAGCTATGGTTTTCTTTAGTAAATGTGAGAAAATAAGCTTTTTGAAGAAAATGAAATTATTTTCTTCAACTGATACAATACAGGCAACATAAACTGAGAGTCTAGGTGAGAGCAGGCCATTGTGTGAGAGCTGGAATCCAGAAGGACAAATGGCCCAAGTGGACAAAGCTCTACCGAACTACCTGAGCTGATGGCATGGGTTGGAATTTGTCCCAAACATTGCTGCATTGATTCAGCCCAAACTGAGCTGTCCCCCTGGACAAGCAACCCCAAAACTAGAGACTGGGGCCCAGCTCTCAAACCCAGTACCAAGAGTCATTCATAATCTTGCTGGCAGAAATTTTAATCCTAGGAAATCAATCATGACTCAAATCTGAGACATCTTCCCAGAGTCTTTCTAGACAGCCTCAGTGCCCATAGAACTATCTCCCTTCCTTTAGCTTTATATTTTCTGGAAGGTTGTGCTACCCATTTCAATGCCAAACACATACTTTTGGGGATATTAAAGGGACTAGACAATGCAATCAGGAACATTTTGCATCTATGTCTGTGACAAAATTGATCCTGAAAACATTGCTTATCACATCTCTGAATACAACTTACAATACCAGAGAAAAAATATTTTTAGAGGTTTCAGACAGGAAAAGTGTGTTTTTGCTAATTAATTAATACATTTCGTTTACTCAGACACAGCACATTCCATAACCAGTTGTGTTTAGCTTTAGGCAGTGGCAGCTGAAAACATACCATCAGTTCAGACCAATGGGCCTTCTGGTCACTCTACCTAAGAATACTCATCCACCACTGGGCCTCACAAAGTTTTACTCCTTCAGGATTCAATCTCACTATATTATTTTCCAGTGAGTCCCTCTTCACCTCCCCCAAAGCTGGATCGAGTGGACCTGTAACTCCTGAAGCTTACTTGTATTACAGAAACCACATAGATTTGTGATGGTCCAGTTTCCTGTCAGCTTCCCTCATTGTACCCTGAGGTCATTATGGACAGGAATAATGTGTCCATTATGTCTGTATTTCCGGAGCAATTCACGATGCAGAAAATGTTATCAGGAATATTTGCTGATTTAATGTGCGATGGAATAAATACCCAAAGGAAGGAAGGAGGGATAAAGGGAAAGAGGGATGGAGGAAATAAAGATAGAGAGGGAGGGTGGAACTGAATTTGTGTTCAGTTCTAAGCTATTTTCCCTTTCCTCCTTTCCCCCTTTGTCCTTTGGTTTCTATCCTTAACATTGTACATAATTATTGTATCAATGAAGAAGTAGAGTGACCTAAGACAACTTATAAATACAATTTATAAATAGTGTAAGATTTCTATGGGATGACTTAGCTGTCATATTACTAATACGAGTGACAATTTTGCTAACCTGGGCCTCGCTACAGCAGCAGAATCATGTGGAGGTGAATTTTGTTGGTATGTCTCTGTCATGGGAACTAAATAGGCCACAGGGAAATTGAGTCAATAGCTTTTGTGGGTCAGAACGACAAACTGTCTTATTTTTTTTAAAGGTTTATTTACTTATTTTTAGAGAGGGGAAGGGAGGGAGAAAGAGAGGGAGAGAAACATCACTGTGTGGTTGCCTCTCACACACTTTCTACTGAGGACCTGGCCCACAACCCAGTCATGTGCCCTGACTGGGAATTGAACCAGCAACCCTTTGGGTCTCAGGCTGGTGCTCAATCCACTGAGCCACACGAGCCAGGGCCAAACTCTGTCTTATATCAAACATGCAACTTCCGAGCCCTTCTCCCTGGGAAAGGCACCTGTAAGCTAGTGGGAAGGTGGGTGCCTTGGATTCCACCCTGGGGACAACATGTGACGAAGCATCACCAACTGCAGAGCAAGGCCAGGCTGCTCCTCCTCCTCAGCCGGCCCCCCCCCGCCCGCGGCAGTGACGTCTGCAGTTTCTACCTGCCATTCCCCCCAGGCCAGCTTTTGCAACAGGGCATTTCAGAAATCAGCAAAACAGTTGTCAATACTCCAATTTTGTCAATCAAGCTTGAGTTCAGAGTCTAAGGGATTTGCCCGAATTCATATGTTGAGAGAGTAGCAGCGTTTGAAATCTGAGTCATGCTTCTCTCATTTCTCATGCATGACGCTGCTCTTTGACTGTCAAGGGCCACCGAAATCTCCCCGGGACCCCACACTGGTCACGGAGGCCAGTGGTCTGCTCCGGTCAGTGCTGGGTTAAGACTCACCGAGGTGTTTCCCACAGGTGAGAGTCAGAATCTCATTTGGGGTGGATAATAGGTGTGAGGCTTGAAAAAGTATGTTCAATAACGTAGCAAGTTTATACTTAGAAAATGGGACGTATGCATATTAAAAAAAATATGAACTACAGAAAATAAAGTTTAACGGAAGTCCCCTCATTATGACAATAAGCTGAAGTTAAACTCTTGGGGAAAATATCAGAAAATCAGGCTCGATGGGTGGGCTATAGAGATGGCCACGCTCTTCCCCGGGAACCCCAGCTGCCCTTGCAGAGGTTCCTCCCCCGGGAGTGGCCTCAGATTTACCCCAGGCTGAACAGCATCTCAGTAAATCTCACACTGACCCTGGTGAACATTGTAAAACTCATGTGAAAAAAACTTCCTCACATTGAGACAAATTCTGCATTACTTTCCAGAATAACATTTCTGGCAAAAAGGCATCAAACTGCATTGGCTTTGGGAAGAAACGACCGTCTGTTAAGCCTAGTGTTCAGTCTGCCTGCAAATAGAGGCCTGTCTGGTAAAAGTCCAACGTTGTTAGTGTAACAAGAATGGTTTGTGCAACATCAATGTAACCTGGCAGCCAAGGAGAATGACCTGGAATGTGCATGCGTGAACAATGACAACCTCACTGTACTGGTCACTGAGGGCAGTAGACACCACTGAGTGAGCATGCGTACTGTGTGGCATTCAAAATGACTGAGCAAGAAGAGCAACGAATCTGCATCAAATTCTGTGTTAAGCTTGAACATTCCCCTGCGGAAACTGTTCGGATGACTCAGAGGCCGCAGCTGTGGGAGGCTGGTGATTGGCAGCTTCATCACAACAACGCACCCGTTCACGCATCACATCTCGTGCAGTTTTTTGGTGAAACACCAAATCACCCAGGTGACTCAGCCCCACTACAGCCCAGATTTGGTGCCCTGTGACTTCTGGCTTTTCCCTAAACTAAAGTCACCTTTGAAAGGGAAGAGATTTCAGATCATCGATGAGATTCGGGGATATACGACGGGGCAGGGGATGGCTACTGGGAGAACCCAAGGTGCCTACTCTGAAGGGGCCTGAGGTGTCATTGTCCCATGTACAACGTTTCTCGTATCTTGTGTCTTCTTCAATAAATGTTTCTCTTTTTCACAATACATGGCTGTATACTTTCTGGACAGATGTCACACCTGCTGATGGCTGTCACTTTCCAGACCCTATGTGAGGGATCAAGAATAAATATACGATGGTGCCTCCAAATAGCCTTTTTCTTCTAGATTCCAATCCTTGAAAGAGTAGAAAGAGTTGAGACAGTCTATCAGCTCGTGGCTGTTCTTAGTCTTTACAACTCTGCACCACCCAGCTGTCAGCTAGATTCACTGTGTTAAAAAATGACAAAGTCTCCTCTATGTAATGAAGGAAATTGTAGTGATTTTAAGAAAGGATGCTTGCTCCGGCTCACCAGTTGTTCTTCGCTTTTCCTCCCCACCGGTCACCTCTGCCTTAGTGTAATCACCTCAGCTGCAAGGTTCCTCCCTGACTCCTGGGTTCTGAGATCCGAGAGAGACCCAGTTCTCTGGTGGGCCCCTGAGAATGTTGCTGGTCCATTTTCATTCATCCAACACACATTGGATGAACCCTGACTCTGTGCCAGACCCCTGTGGGTCACCGGAATCAAGAGAGAAATCAGCCTGGATCCTGCCCTCAAGGAGACCACAGTCCAGAGGCGGAGCACAGCCCCTGTGGGGTGGCCGTTCAAGCAGAGCTTTCTGGAAGAGGTAACACCAGAACTGTGCCTTGAAGGGCCATGTTGTAAGAACAGCTACTAAGTATCTTTCCTTCCCTCTCCTTCAATGTCCTAATCCACATCCATGGGGACCTCACCAGGTGAGGCTTAAGTAGCATGTCTTTAAAGATGGCACCTGTGCACTGTAAGTCACAGAGAAGAGTTAAGATATGTGTCCATTTTTATAATTACTAAGGAGCTTGTATCTTAAAACTCTTTTTCATGCTCCGAGTCTGGTTCAGCTAGGTGAGCAATTGACTGGATGTCAGAAGACCTCTGACATCTTGCCCTGGCCCTGGTTCCATGTTTTTGGGAAAAGATGTTAATCAGTGTGTCCGAGAGCTGGCCTGGCAGGGCAAACCCCTCCCTGTCCCTGTCCCTGCTTCCCAGGGCGCAGGGGAACAGCGTTGCTGACCGCTGAAGATAAATATCCGCACTACTCAGGAGGCGGGCGGGTCTCCTCCTTGTGCATCCCTTCCAGACCCCTCCCTTCCAGGTCCTTCTGGCCACCTTTCCAGCTTCCTCTGGGCCCCAGGCCTTGGCCTCCCCAGCCAGAGGGGGTGGGGGGCTCCATTCCCCCGCCAGGCCCCAGAGATCTCCGCTTCCTTCCCAGAAAAGGAAAAGCCAGCCTTAGGATGTCACCCCATTGTTTCTCCTTCCCATGGGCCGGGGTGTTCCAGGGAGGATGTGTACTTCCCTTTGAAGTCAGAATTGATTTCTTTTTAACCAGGAGCGATCAGAGAGCTGGGAATCCCATTGGCACTGAAAATGAAGTGCCTTCAACTCACGTCTCTCCCACCAGCTAGCACGCTCCGGCAGAGCCTGAGCCATGCCTCAGTGGTCAGGACGTACTGAAATTGAGAAACCAAATCCTCAGAGCGGAATTTTTGTTTTCCTAAGAGTTATCGGCTTGCTTGACCTCACAAATGGTGTGGATCAAGCTGGTTGGCAGCTCGCAGCTGTTATCTCATTCACGTCCAGCTCGGCTTTGGAGCTGAGGTCTCGCTCTTCCCCAGATGGCCCAGCCACCGTCTAGGCAAGAGGGTGGTACCAAGGCCTAGGCTCTGAGGGCCACACGGCTATGGGCAGGCTGCCCAGCCCTGCTTCCTCCCACTTCCTTTCAGAGGGATTTCTCCTCGATAGATCTCCTACATTCGTGTTCCAACTTAGCTTCTGCTCGGTGAAGACGCAACTGACACAGTAATACCCGGAGTGGGGTAGTCCAAGAAAGCAGGAGGGGAGATGAGGGTGGGGGCTGGGGCACGCACCTGCCAGCCACACTGAGGACTCCATACCAGGAGGTACAAAGTGGCGGCATGATTGCTAAAGCTTCCAGTAGACAGCTTGAGGTCACTGTCTGGTGAAGAGATAGACCCTAGTCTAGATTTTGGAATCTAGAATTTGGAAAGCATGAGCCAACAATGGGTACACGGAGGATGGGGTTGCATTGCAGTACAGAGGGGCAATGAGAGGTTGAGGGTGGTTAACATGCAACTGAAAACTGAGAGCAAAGGCCAGAGGGCCTCTTTGGTATCTGACTGAGATGCTATTTTCTGGTTTAGTGGCAGAACACAAAACGGTGAAGTTTGAACTCAGGATTTAATTCTTCATGTAGAGCATCGAAGTCAACTGAATGTGTAACACAGCCAGGTCTGTTATGAAGAAGTCAATGTCCTGGTTGGGAAAACCTGGGTCCCTGATGCCTCTTGGTGGATTCTTTCAGAGATTTGGGATCCTTAGAACCCTGATGCCTCAAAGTCTAAAGACATGGCCCTCCTCTCCTGCTTAGAACTATCACTCCTGGAGGGGAAGATGCTGTAAGACTGCAGGCTCCCCTTTTGGATGCTAAGTCAATAACTAGTGTGAAGTAGCTGCACAACCCAGCTACCTAACCCACATCAGTAGGTACTGTAACGATTTCCTAGAGAACTCCTCAGGGAGCTGCCGAAAACATTCACAGGATGGGTGGGAGAGGGGAGAAGGGGCCATGGTCACAGCCTCCAGGGTTCAGCATTTAGGTCTCTGTGCTGAAAGCCATTCCCTTTGCCAGCGTGGAACAGCTGTAGGGATTGTGAAGCCAGGTTCAAACACAGGAGTTTGTGTTAACTAACTGGATGGCCTCCTTCAATTAAGGTAGTCTCTTAGAGGCTCACTTCACTCATTTGCAACATTTGCTATCTGTCTTGAAATGCTGGATGGTAATAATAATAATTGATTGATTAAATGGGAGATGCTGGTCCCTATATCCTTCCTCCCATCATCTCTTAGCCAGGTTAGGTTGAACCTAAGAGATTTTAAAACCTAACTTTGTTAAAGGAGCAATCACCTTTAGATTTCCCTAAAGTTAGCTTTCCCACAGTGGCAGCATGTATATTCACCCCAGGGACTGGAATGCACAGAAATAGCACAGACCCGACAAGGGTCGTCCATGGGCTTAGAGAGGGACTCAGTCTCCAAAGTTGAGTTGCAGGACCCTTGCCTGCTGTCGGGACACTAGACAACCATCCAACTTGTATAAGTAAGAGCCTCTAAAAAGCACAATGACTAAGCGCTTTCATCAGACATTTAATATATTGATATATAATTTGTAATTATTGCACGTTATCATCTGACACCCATTAAAGACTGGCCACCAAGCTAGACTCCAAAGAGAATAGACTGGCCTCCATGGAAGAGGCCTAGGATTGTAGTGAGAGGAGTTGGGTGCACAACAAAACCCCTGATGTGTGTGTAGGGACCCCCACTTACAAAGCTCCCGCACACCTTGGCCTCCACTCGGAGTCCATTACCTCCTCTCTGGGTGGTTCCCGATGCCCTTGATTTCTCGGGACCTTGGTTGCTTTGTCCAAGTTGCTTTGCCAACTCTTTATCAAGAGTTAGACTTGACCAACGGCGTCAAACATATCTAGCAGCAGAGCCTTTGTCTTTCTTTCCATAAATCCACATTAGTACTATACATGTAACACTGTAAGAGGGAACCTGCTTGGGATGAGGCAGGGGAGGGGTCTTGGTGGGTCCCTGTCACTCTCCTTGAATGCACTTGATCAATTCTCAACTCCAGTGCCATTCCCCAGTCAAAGGAACTCTGCCCTATTGTGCCCTTGGTTGATCATAGTAGCAGTCACCAGTCCAGCCTGGCGCAGGTCTAAGCTCTTGACACACCCTAACTCAGCTCATCCTCTCGACAGTCTTGGTCCTTATAAAAGTGGTTTGCTCAGGTGCCACCAATATGAGACCAAGGAGTCGGAGCCCAGGCCAACCACTTCCCCAACCCCTGCCTTTCTCCCAGTGGCCCAGGTCCCTTGTCCTGAGCCAGGTCCAGATTAAGTAATAAGGGGGTGACGTACTTATCCCCAAAGCAATTAGAGAATAAAACGTTTCTGGCTGGCCAAGCCTTGAGACATTAAGGAGGAAGGAGCTTGCTGGTCCCGGGTCCCCACTAAGGTGGAAGCTCATTATAAAGAGGCTGGGAGCGTGTGCCCACAACTCCCTCTCCCAGGAGCCCCACATGCAAAGCTTTGACAGAACACAATTCAAACAGCCACTCATTAGGCCGCAGGCCTGCTCCTGCTTAATCACAGGCAGTGAAAGAGCAAAGAAATTGGATCAGCCTGTCCGTGCCCTAACAAAGCCCCTGGTGGGCCTCAAACCCTGCGAAGGCTGTTTTCTCATGATGTGCCTCCTAGAGACCTGGTGTTGGAAGGAAATTCAGCAGCACCGAGTCCCCGGCACAAGGGATACCTCCATTAACAGGTGTTTATTGAAGACCTCCCCGGTGCCCAGCGCAGGGTCGGTGGCACGGGGGACGCAGAGGTGACATCATGAGATGATAAGCATTTAATGGATTTAGAGGGCTGGTCCCACTGGCTAGGAAGCCTCCGCTTCAGCCGTGTCCTTGTGCACCAACTTGTCTGTGCAAGGACAGTAGATGAGTTTACCCACAGCTCTGCAGCGAGGGCACCCAGCCGGGCAGGTCTCTGTGCACTTCTCCCACGCTCATCTCTCTGCTTAGAGTGGCACTGCTGTTCTTCTCCCTTCATTCCCGACGCCTGTTCTTTCTGGACTCCAGTTCGGTTGCCACCTCTTCCAGGACGCCCCCCGACAGACTCAGACAGGCAGGTGCCCATCCTCTGGGCCTCCGGGAATGTGTGTGCCTGCCCCGCCCCTCCACTCTGCCCACCCACTGCCTCTGTCCCTGTCTGGGTCTGTCTCCCCAGCCCGCACTGAAATGACACAGGAGATGCTGCCTTAACATTTCAGGATGGAATTGGCCCCCCGGGCTGCCATCACTTCTGTTACAGGAGGAGCACAGGGTATGGGGTTGCCGACGGCACCCACCTGGCTGAGGTTCTGTGGATCAGACTGAGAAGAGGGCTCCTGGGAGTGGGGTGATCTCCTCCTGGGAAGCTCCCCACCAGGTTCGAGGTCTACGCAGGTTTTCCTGGGGAACCATGTCAGAGCCTGGGTGACAGGGTCCGAGGGAACACTGGCTGCTCCCGAGCTGCTACGATACTTGCCCTGAGAACCTCTGGGCCCAAATCACAGAGAGTGGGACAGGCTCCAGGAGTCAACAGGCTTGGAGTCCACGCCCGACTCGATCCCCTACAGGTGGTTTATCATGAGCGAAATTCTGTATCTTTCTGGGCTTATTTCCTAGTCTGTGATAGGAACATAATTTGCACCTCCAAAGGCGGTGTTGACGATTAAGTCACCGAAATGCTACAAATCAGTGAGATATCACATCTAACTTTAGGCCAGCCTGTGCCCAGTTGACAGAAGGCAGCTTTTGCCTTCTATAAACGGCAGCCATGGTTCACCATGACAGGGGCGTGCAGCCTGCGGCTCAACACGAAATCCTAAATTTACTTAAAACTTCATGAGATTTTTCTGTGATTACGTGTCACAATGTATTTAATGTGTGGCCCAAGACAACTCCTCTTCTTCCAGTGAGGCCCTGAGACGCCCAAAGGTCGGACACCTCTGAAGAAAGACCTCAGAGAACGTGAGTTTCTGGCTGGTGTGCAATGGCCACAAGCCACGCTTGCAGAAAGTCATCATTCGCCGGACCCTGGCATTTTAGTTAAATACGCACGATTTTATTGATTGAAGAGATTAGGACAAAAAACATTAAACCAAATACAGGACAAAGCACCAGAGGCCATAGATCCCCACCATGCACATCACCAATCTTTCCTCCTCCAGGGTTCTTAAAAAATAGGGGAGGGGGAAGAAAAACAGGTCCTCCTCGACACAGAACCATCTTCGGGGTGTGGAACACCTCTCTCCGTCCCATCTTCCATTCTCAGAGCAGATTCAAGGGAGAATCCATGGCCGCCTTGTCTCCTGACAGGAAGGTGAAGCCGCCCTCGTGGGAAGGGGAAGGCCGGGCTCCTGCTGGGCGGCCATAAAGCATCCAGGTCCGCACATACATGCCACGTACTATAATGGAGCACAGATTCAAGTAACATTTACATACTAGAGTCCACGTGTTACCTACCCAAAGACAGGACCATTTCACAAAACGCATACAGGCAGCAAAACCCAAACAACTGAGGTACTGGGAACACAAATATTTACGCCGAAAGAGTTCTGCATCATACAGCAAGAGAAAAGCCATTAAAAAAAAAAAAAAAAAAAAACCCGAAAAAAAAAAATGAGCCACTCAAAATCAAATAAAGCTATCTAGAAAAGCCAAAGAAAAGGTTATTTCAGGGACAGAAATACTCAAAACAAGAAAAAAATATATATATAAATGTTAACAACAGCATGTAACATGTCATCCCAAGTCAACCCGTAATTGAAATACTGGCTTAATACATCACAATGTGACATTTTCCTTAATAAATAGAAGAGTTCTTGAAGATACAAAGGTGCGTATTGGGATAGAGAGCTGTTTTTATTTATATCACCCTAGCTTTCAGCTTATTTTCTTTCCCGCTTGTCTCTACCGAAGGTTTTTGTCCAAACCAGAGGGCCTTCCAAGACAAAAGGATCATTCTTCATAAAGAAAACGAAATAGCTGCCCTGTATTTGATACATGTGGGACAACCTGCTTTGTTACACTAGTCTCCAATAAAGCAAAGACAAAAATGTTTAGTTGAGAGCCAAGGGTTGCAAAAGCTTCAGACTCCAAAAGTTTCCCACCACCTCATACCACCGCTCTGCTTCCACCTCAGCCAAAAGGATGCCTGTCTGCCACCCTCCTCATTCAAAAGAAAAAACAATTAAGGAGTCCGATGTCTCTTTTCCTCTCTTCCTTTTTTTTTTTGTTCTTTAAATTATGACAGCAGTAATGCATCTGGAAGTTTGACTTCTAATAGCTTCCTGCCACAAACCAATTCACAAAAAACAGAATAGCTTATTAAAGGACAGATTTTCTTTCCCCCCTTCAGGGAGCAAAGAATTAACATCTCATTTCCTGACTGGGATACTGAATAGTTTATTTAGAAGAAGTGAGATGAAGAGAGTGATTAAGAGACACAAACTGGACTTCTATTTTCTTTTAGTTTAGCACCCAGGTTTCGTGTCAGTCTGTGTGCACCGAATTTTTTTTTTAAGTGAAAATTAATTATCAGATAGGCGGTTGGCTTGTTTAAAAAGGAAAAACGAAACAAAACAAAACAAAACCCTTGGCCAATTGTACCTTCCCTGAATCATGACAAGAAGTTGAATGCTAACAGTGCGATGCCAAGATGTGTGTTTGAGGCAGAGTTTTGATTCTGTCAGGATCTGCAGCTATTTTTGAACAAAATGAAAAGTGGGGTGGGCGGAGCCTAACTGACGGGGGTGGTCTCTGGGGCCACATCAGGGAGGAGGAGCTCCAGGGGCTCTGCCCCCAACCTGACCCCAGAGCCTGAGCCCCGTCCCCACACCACTTGCCCTCCTGCTACATGTTCCGCCAGCTCCTGTAAGATTTTCCTTCTCTGAACCAAGAAACCTGTGAGTGTCAGTGTCTTTCTTGCTACCGAGCCAGGTGACATGTGTTCCCTGGAAGAACTCCTTTCTGCTGCCCTCTGTCGCTCCTGGTACCAGCTCCGTCTCTTTGGGGCGTGAGCTCAGTTAAAGAAAGGGTCCAAGTTCTCTTCCATGTTGACATCTGGCACCAGCTGGTCAGATGCCTCCTTAGCACCATATCCTGGATTCGAGACGCTAAAATCTGTAGAAAACCAAGGATGGTCCAGAATTTCCTGTGAGGTCAGCCGCTCAGAGGGCTCCCGCCGCAGGATGCTTCGGATGAGGCACTTGGCCTTGGGCGACAGAGTCTCTGGAATGTTGAACTGGCCACGCCGGATCTTGCTGAAGAGGGAACTGGGCTCAATGTCATGGAAAGGGTACCGCCCTACCAACATGGTGTACAGCATCACCCCTAGGCTCCACACGTCGGCGGCTTTGCCTGAGTAGCTGCCACTGGTGTTCAAGATCTCCGGGCTCACGTAAGCCGGGCAGCCGTGCTTGTCGGAGAGGGAGTCATCATCGCCCCGCAGGATGTAGGCATCTTCCAGGCTTTCCAGCTTGACCCGAGTCCTGCAAGAAAGGGAGCAACAGATGAGCTCCTAAGGGTGCTCAGAAATGTTAGGACCCCATCGTTGTATCATAGCTCTTGCTGGGTTGCCCGTGACTCTCCTTCATTCAAGCAGCTAAGCATCACTTACTGAGCACCTTCTAGGTACCAGATGCTCTTCCAGAGCTGGGGACATGGGAGTGAACAAGACTGACAAGGACTTTGCAGGAAGCTTACAATCTATTAGGAGACTCTAACCTTCAGCAAGTAAATAAACTACGAATAACTTTATCGCCCCATCTTAGTGCTGAGGGAACAAGAGATTAAGGAAGTTTCTCAGAGTCCCACCTGAGAGATGATTGGGATTCACGAGATTGGAACTCAGATCCAACCAACTAGAAAGCTGACGGAAGTTCTGCCCACCACTTCCGGTAAACTTCTGGCTTATGTGACATATAGTCTGCAAGGACCTTTCACATTACTCAAGTGCATTCTGGACTCACAACAATGCTTTTGTCAGACAAGGAAAATGTTACTATCCTATTTTACAGATAAGAACATTGAGACTCCGGGTTTGAGTAACTTGCCTAAAGCCTTTTAGCTGGGAAACCGAGAAAAAGACCTGAAGGCCTTACGTCTTCCTAGGTCAACCATGTGCGCACTTGTGTGCATGGGTGCCTGTCTGAATAACAACACAAGCCCAAGATCCTTCTCAAACTTGTCACCCTGTCCCCAATCTTCCCCCCATCATTTGAGGACCACAGTGCTGGCTGACGGGAATGTAGGACTCTCCTGGGTGCCCTGGGTAAGAACAGAGGTGGAGAAATCTCATTAAACTCCAAGTCCCTGAAACGTAGCTTTATACAGTAGGCCTTGATATCACCATTAGGTATAAAATAAAAGAAGTGCTCAGTAAATACTTTTGGAAAGGAGCTGAATTCTTCTCATTAACTAGACCTAATTTCCAGTGAATGAAGTTGAGGACCAGGACCTGCAGGGACTTGCGCCAGGACGAAGGGCTGCCCTCCACTGGGCACCCTGAGCTCCGAGCCCACTGCTCCCTGCCTAGCCCAGCAGCCTCCTGAGCACCCCTGCTTCTTTGTCTTGCCATTCTTTAAGGAGAAAACTTGGAATTACTACCTTTCAGTGCCTAAAACCGAAATCCTTCTCCGACTCTCCTGGCCAGAATGCTGCCTCCAGTGCAGAGATCCAGTGGTTCTCAAGCCCCAGAAACCTGGTTAATCCCATTCCATCACACTAATTAAGGCTTGCCACGAAGGTGACATAGGGCAGGCAGGAGGGATGGGAGTTAGGGGTTAGAACCTCATAAGTAGCACCAACAAGGTCCTACAAGGTCCATATCAGCCACATGCGTTGGTTCCTTCATCTCAAAAGTGCACTGCAAAGTATCTACCCTGTCGCCCCAGGTGTCATGAGGCTCAGAGGAGCGGAGAATAGCAAAGTGTTTGGAAAAACCACCATAATGCTTTAATCCTAAATTGGAGCTTGCGACTCATGTCCATTCATAGCTATTTCCCTCCTTTCCTCCTACTGAGGGTCTTAGCCTTTTAGGTCAATCAGCACAGCTACTTGGAGAGCCTCAGAAGGGAGGTGCGGCTGAAATTAATCCAGGGAAATTTGCTGGGAGCTCTCCATAGAAAAGGTAAAAAAAAAAAATCCTTAGTTGATTTTAAGATCTCCTATTTGCAAGGCAGGAGTGACAACTTCCCTGTCCTCATTTCTGCCAGTGAGCAAGACACGGAATGGTCAATGGACAAGGCGCTGGAGGTCAATGGAGCCAGGAGGGCGGACTGAAGCCAGAACTCTCTCACCTGCTGTGTTGCTGTGGACGAGTCACTTAACCTCTCTGTTTCTCGTCCTTAACGAAGAGAGTTGGGCAAGGTAGTCTTTCTTTGTTTTTAATTTTAGGGTTATTTTTTTAAATTGTGGTAAAATACACATAAGATAAAATTTCCCATTTTAACCATTTTAAGTGTATTTTCATTGCTGTGCACCTATCTTATCAAGACAGTCTTACAATCTGTGCCAGAATGAACATTCTGGAAGTCTGTAATAGAGAGCAGCCACTCTTTTATATTTCTCACCCAGGCCCTGCTGTGATCTATAGCGTATATGATCTTGCCCCCCGACGGCTAACGGTCTGAAAAGACAGGAAGAGTCTAGGCGCACTCCCTGGACTTGCACCGAGGAAACCCCCATCCCCCTCTACCTTTTGCTTTTTCTCATCCCAGGTGGTGGCGGCGCTGACCCACCCCAGCCTCACTGCATGCCCCAGGACTGGAGGGGAATCAGAGACCCTCGGTGGGCGGGCACCGCATCCCCACATTCGGTCTGGCAGCAGGGTAGCCGTGGGAATAATTATCGCAGTGGAAATAACAGCAGTGCTAATAGTAAGCCCATCCATCTGTGTGACAAGGGACAGTCCAGCGGAATGAGCACTAAACTGGAACCAGAGGACCAAGTCTGGTTCCTCTGCCAAAACTCGTTGAAGTGGGGCCAACGTCTTCGCCGAGGCTACAGGGTGGCCTGCAGGCATCTCAACCACATCTTCAGCCACATTCCCTGTCCATCCCAGCCCCTTCTCTGTCCCTCAGATCACTAACTGACCTCGGTCCCTCCCGGGGCCTCTGCGCAGGTAGGTTCTCCCCTGGTCCCTGCCCCCAGTCCTCTTCCCCAGACAAGTGTGCAGCTCACTTTTTTCCCACGTCTCTGCTCAAATGAACTTGATTAAAGAGGCCTTGCCTAAGCATCCTAAAGAAAGTAGCACCCCCCTCCACTGCTCCCACCTCCCTCGCTACCACCGGAACACTCAGCGTTCACTTTCCTATACTTTTGCATGTTTATTCAATGTGTGACTCTGGCTGTGATCTCGGGGTGACCAGTGGCCTCATTCCTCCCCTACAGGAGTCGACGGGCAGGGGGCCGAGGTCACCTGTGTGCGGAGAATACCACCCGTGTTGACTGCCATACCTTCAGCACCTGAACGAATACCTGGCACACAGCAGATACTCAATCCACAAGTGAAAGGGACAGGCACACAATTAAGCCCTAGGAGCTTCGGTGTGCCCAGCGTTAAAGAAGACAGGGCCCAGCTCTGCCTGCTGGGCCAGGTTAAGCGGAGGTCACGTGGAGGACCCATGGAGGGCAGGTGTTGTCAGTTCGGCCTCAGACACCTTCCAGTGAGGGTGGAGGGAGACCTGAGTCAGCCCTTTCAGGGGACAGACATCAGCACCACAAGCTCCTTTTTTAGTTGAATTTATTGGGGTGACATTGGTTTATACAACCATACAGGTTTCAAGTGCGCAGCTCAACCAAACATCACCTGCGCACTGCATCATGCACCCGTCGTCCCAAGCAGTTTCCTTCCGTCCCCGCTCCCCCGCTTTGCCTCTCTCCTCCTACCCCCCACCCCCAGCTCCTCGCACTAAGCCAAGTGCAAAGCCCTCTCATTCTTACCCCCACCCAGGCACATCGCTTGGTTCAGGCTCTCTCCCTCACCCCCTGCCCCCGCCCCACACCTCCAGGGCGCCGAGACCACACTGCCTCCTCAGCCCTCCTGAATCGGTCCCAGATCATAGAAAAGGGCCCTAGAAAATGGTGAAAGGCCCTGTCCTAGCAATTAACCCCCTCACGGAGCTCACCTCTCCTCCTCCACCTCAAGACAGGACTCGGCAGCTATGCAAATACCTACGGAATCAGAGTGGCGTAAAAAGCCACCCCATGTGCTGTGTCCGCTGCTCCTCAGCTCACCCATCTGCCACGTCGTCCCCTTTCCCTCCGAGGCTGGGCTCGCAGGCCCCATCTGCTTGTTGGATGGTGCAGGCTAGAGTGGGGGCAGGGCAGCCACAGAGCCAGGCCGGCTCAACGTGAAAATGACCAAGCACCAAAGACCAGACATCCTCTATGAGGCTGAACGTGTGCTAGGTACCTGCCTCTTCTTGTTAAAGTTCGTAAAAGCAACTTCCAAACAGAGGTGACCATTCCTTCCCATGGCACCTGAGCGCAAGGCTGAGAGGGTGGGTAAGCCTGTCCGCCCGGTAAGTCCAGGTGGGGGCTGAGCACTCACTGCTCCCTGGGGGGCGGTGAGCCCCTGAGGGCGGAGTCACACCTGAGGTCAGGACAGGCGTGGGGGTGGGGGTGGGGGAGGGGGCGGGGCAGGAGCCTGCTCCCTCACAGCAGGGATGCACACCCCCCAGGCGGGGGCGGGGGGTGGAAGAAGGAAATGAGAAGCCTTATTATAAGGGCAAGGTTGTTTGAATAGATGCTATGATTTTATGTCTGAATTTTTTTAACGTTTTAGAATGCATAACTATTGTTATCCATATAAGTATATTCAGGGAAAAATCAATTGGCTTTGAGGACGAACTGCAGATTGTAAATACAGTAGACCCCATGTCCTTTGTTGGTTTTTGAAAATGAATTTTTGGTAGTATCTCTTTGGCATAAAAGGTTTTATGAAGTCCAGCTCCTCGAAGTACTAACTCAGAACGAAGTCGAGGGTCGGAAATTATCTGCCTGGAAACAGCGTCGCAGGCGATCTGACCTTGCCTGTTTCTCAGAACATCCTGAACTTGTTTACATCACTCCCAGGCAAGGGCTGAGGCAGGCGGCCTGGATTACGTCTGAAACAAGGACCGGCCGGGGCGCACAAGTCAGGGACCTGGGGTCGGGCTGGAGTTCCAGTCCAGTCCCCGTGGACTTGTTACACAAGGAAGATCTCTGGGGCTTGGCTCCCCTGCTGGGAATGGGGGCCGCGCCCTCTCCTCCCTCCGGGTGTAGGGAGGGACCGGTGGAGCACCTGCGCGGGTCCGAATAGGAGGAAATGAACGAACCTGCTTCCCACAGCTGATGTCCCTGAACAGTCGGAGGATTAGAAACTTTCAGGCAAAGAAACTGATTTTCATAAAAGTCAACAAGAGCGTTGATGGCCCTAGCCATTCAAATGTCCCAATCATCCCTGGGGCGTTTAAACCAGGAGCTGGGGGCACAGGCGTGACCCGTCACACCCATCTTCTCAGGTTTTGTGAGGATTGAATGAACAGTGCTTGCAGTCCTTTAGAGAATCTACCCAGGGGTCTGCAAACCAGCTACAGACAGTGGCCGCTTTGACTGAGTTTACTAGTAAGATAAGGCCCCCCCTTCAGCGCCGGAGCCTGGAGGGGGTGACGGATGGACAAGCCTCAGGCAGATGGAAGTGGCTGGGGATCCTGTGCCCAGCTTCCTTCCTGGGCTCCTGCACTTGTTTTTCCCTGCCTGGAATGTTCCTCCCCCGCAACACGGGCCCAGGTCACTCCCGCTCACTTTATTCAGCCCTGACAGAGGTCTTCAGGATGGGCTTCGAGGAGGTGGTGGTACATGAAGAGCAGAGATTCCCAAAAGTGACAAGGGGAAGGGATGCTGAAGATGTCTGTGACCAAAAAGCTGTAATTGGTAGCGATTATCTCCTGCAGCTTCTTGGAAGAAGGAGCCACGAGCCCCCAGCAGGATGGATTTGGCCGACACACTGCATCCCGCCTGCCGCCCTGCCACCTGCTTTGCTTTTGGCCTCTGAAAGAAGGAACAAGGCTCACATGGGCAGCCTGGCGCTTGGTGCTGGCCCCGCCCACTGCCAGGCCTTGTGTCACTGGATCCCGAGCCAGGTGAGAGGCCACTCCCTGCCTCTGGGGAGCAGCGGCATCGGTCTTGCGAGCCTGACACCCTGCCCACTCTCTGCAGAGGCTTGGACGGCTGCCCGGAGGGAACCAAGTGGAACCAGCAGCGTGACCACAGGTTCTCTAAGCCCCAGTTCCCTCCTGTAAAATGGGAACACATGGCTACCTAGAAGGAAAAGGGTTCTCCCAGCTTTAAAATTCCTGACTTTAAGTTTAATCTCTAAGCGGTAAGAGTAGCAACACTGGCTCTCTGACATCCTTATAATAATGATAATTTAATTGTAGTAACAACAGCAACCATGAATAGCTAAAGGCTGGAAATTTTTTCAGTGTACATCTCTATCTTGCCAAACAAAACTGGAAGGCAAATAATACGTGTGCAAACTTCCTACAAAATAAGGAAGCTGAGGAAGCCTTACAAAATAAGAATGCAATGTTCTGGGTCCTATATATTAGGGTAAGTGAAAACACTGAGCTCTGAATCCACACCAGGAGTCTAACACTGGTATCCTCTCCCAGTTTCATCCTGGCAACAACATCAGACTTACTCAGAGTCGAAAACAGAGAAACTTGAAAGGAACAACCCTGAGGACAGGGAGACAGATATGGCCCAGGCTGATTCTGCCCTAGGCCACATATAAAAACCATCACACACACGATCTAGTTGCTGTAGCTCACAAGGTGGATACAGCTGGACCTGCCCATTTACTAGATGAAGAACCCGAGGTACAGAACACAGTTGTGACTTGTCCAAGGCCACCTGGCAAGCGAACAGCAGAGCTCAGATTCAAACCCAAGTGTCTGGCCTCCAAATTGAGTGCTCCTTCCAAAGCATCACAAACGGCCTATAAAAGCACATCAGGTTTGGCTTTCAAACTTTTACACGCCGCCTGGGCTCTGGGCAGGAAGAGATCAGGCCAGGGTGGGCCAGGGTGGGGCCGGGCTGGGAGTTCAGCCAGACAAAGTGGGCCTGGCCAGGATGGGAAGTCCGGTGGCCTGAGGTCAGTGGAATCCAGAGAAGTCACTGAAGGCCATTCCACAGGGTGGGTCCAAGCCGGGGAAGGGTCAAGTGAGAAAGATCAGCTGCGGCCAGGCCTGGCTTTGCTCTGCCCTGCTACTGCAAAGCTACCCTCGGCTGCCAGTGCTGGTGCAAGCAAGGGCCCACCTGGGGCTGCTGCCGGGGCAGCCAGAGAAGGACCATCCCAGCACCGTGCCGCCCTGGCAGCCACCACTGGGACTCTAGGCGCTGCTAAACTCTGCCCAGTACATCTTCGCTCCTTTCATTCCGTTTCCTAAGCACATAAATTTTTCCAGCAGTCGCCTCTGAGAGCCACCAACTCACCAGGTCCTGTAGATCCGTGAACGGGCCCAACTCGAAGGCCAAGCTGCTCCCAAAGGAGCAGAGAGCAGCCGGCAAACCAAAAAGGGAAACACTTCAGGGCAAGGAGGGCAGCGTCTGCGGGAGGGGTCCCGGGAGGGGGCTGGTCAGCCGCGCAGGGCGGTCCGTGCCCCTTCTCAGCACCGTACGCACAACCCGGGGCATTCTACCTCCTGCACCCAGGTGCGTCCAGGGCACCTGCGGCCCAGCCTCCGCACAGGGGCCTGTGTTTTCTGCTGGCAGCACAGCAGCGGCACGGGGAGTGCGGGGAAGCCACGCACGTCCAACACCTTCCCTTCTGGAAGACACCACGCATGCTGCCTGCCGTCTCCATAGGAACAGATGGGGAATCCCGAAAAGACAGAGCAGCTCTGGACTCCTCATCAACACGCCAGCGGCCTCCCACTTCCCTGTATTTAGACCTGGCTCCTGGAGGATCCCCGACCCCAAATCAATCCATCAGTCGATGGCTTCTCAGAAAACCTTCTGCACACAATCTAACTGCGAATGCTGGCCAGCCAAGGGCCCAGCTGCTGAGGGTCCAGAACGTGCCTTCCATGCCCCATTGGCAGCGGGGGCAGGGCTCAGGCCAGTCCCTTCAGCCTCATCTGTCTCCCCACAGCGCCCTCTCCCAGCACGTCCCTCCCTACACACAGCACGTTCGGGTCTCTTGGCTCGAACTTTCTGGATCCCCTTCCCTTCCTTCCTACATCACTCAGACAAACCCATGAAGGAGCCCATCTCTGCCCTGATGCAATCATTCTCTTGACCCTAGTCCGCTGTTGGAACACTCTCTTCCTGCCCCCAGAGAGCGCTCTGGTGCACCGCCTTCCTCTGCAAATGGGATTAAAAACAACCTCGACACCGTGCCTCCCACTAGGCAAGGGCTCCCTGGTGCCGAGTCCGGCAGGCCTGACAGCTAGCAACGTCAGCAGTGCATAGTAGGTGCTGAGTCAAAGTTCCCAAGGCCACGTCACTCCCATAGCTAAGATGTCCCCAGGTGTTCAGAGTTCAGGGCATCAGGGCAAGATGCTGCTAGAGGGTTGCCCTGTCTGGAGTCCGAGGACATTTCAAACAGGCTGGCCTCTCTTCCACGGTTTAGAGAAACTCCCAAGAGTGCTGGTCAAAGGGCATTTAAAATGAGTTTCCATCCCTTGCCCGACCATCAAAATAGCTAGGGGCTTTTTCTTATAATACTTATGCCTCCGGAGCACACAGGGCTATCCGTACACCCATGCGGACAACTGTCACATGTTCATTAAGTACTTACAACACGAAGTCCTGTCCTAGGCATTGGGGTATAGAAAGACCAAAGAACCTCATCTCACGTATCTGTGGAGGAAACAAAGCCCACTCCAGGAAAGGGAACAGGTCACGGCAGGGCTGCCCGCGGGGCTGGTGAGCGAGTGGGCCGGGCTGCGTCTGCCGTTGAGTGCCCCAGAAAATCAGGTGCTGAGTTTCATTTCCAATCCAGCCGGTAAGGTCCGCCTGGTGTGTACTTGCTGCTTAATTGCTTGAGAAACTTATTCCTAGGGCTTGGCCACAAGGAGCCAACATGGTATCTGTTTCCTGGAGCCGACGTGGTCTCCCAAGGAATCAGGTGTCCTGGGTTCAAACCTCAGGTCTAGCACTGGTTAGCACCAAGCCCCAAGTCTCAGTTTCCTCATCCACACAATAGTGATAACAACACTCCCTTACTTATTGGCTTTAAGTTAATGTAAACATAGTAGTTAGTTAGGATTAAATCCATTCATTTAAGTGTTGTGGTTAAAACACGGCCTGGAACATGGTGGACTCCAGGTGTTATTTCATTAAAACGCAGGTCCCATGAGGGCAGGGTTTCTGTCTCACTTGTCACCACAGCATCTCCAGCACCTAGAACATGCCTGGCACATAACAGATGCGCAATAAATAATTGTTGAACAAAAAAAATGATTCTCCAGACTGTTGGGTTACAAGGCCCAACGCCATCAGATGACAACCGAGAGCAGTCACAGCATCTCTCATTCTAAGCCCCCGTGGGGTACCAGGCCCCCTGCTGGGTACTCAAAGGTCATCATCTCCAACTCATGGTGGAGGGGGAAGCCAGCGTCCAAAGGAATCAAACATCTCCCTGCTGTGCCCCCGGCTATGTTCGCCCAGGACCCCAGTTTAGCCCATCAGCTAACTTACGGAGCACAAACAGTAAGCGGCCCCGCCAGAAATGCTGCTGAAGACTAAGCACTGTTTAGCCTATTTCTAAGCACAGAACCCTGAGGAAGCGCCCCTCTCCAATGGTGACTAGAGAAGCCCTTTGTAAGTGAAACCACACCCCCCCCCCCATAGACACGGACAGCAGTGTCTTAAGTAAAAGTCACCTTTGCATAACTCGTTAAATCTCAATGGAAACGCTGGGTTAGTTTCTCATTGGATGTGGGACTGTGAAGGTAGTTCTCTTTGAGAAGGTGTCTACATGGCAGGTTCATAAGTGTTCATCTTTCAGGCTCCCACTCTAGGCCATGGCCTTGACACCAATGAGCAGTACTTCTCCCTGCCCCTCTCATCTGTCACTGGAATCCAACCTGAGCCACTCCTACTCCAGGAAGGAGATTATCTGTTTTGTAAAAAATATTTTATTAATTTATTTTTAGAGAGAGGGGAAGGGAGGGAGAAGGACAGGAAGAGAAACATCAATGTTCAAGAGATCAATCAGTTGCCTCTTGCACGACCCTAACAGGGGACCTGGCCCACGACCCAGGCTTGTGCCCTGGCTGGGACTCAAACCAGTGACCTTTTGGTTCGCAGGCCGGCACTCAATCCACTAAGCCACACCAGCCAGGGCCATAAAGGAGGTTCTCATTGATTCAATGCCCGTCGCGTGCCTGGAGCAGCGAGCACAAGTCAGGCCCAGCAGGAGGACAGGAAAGCCTCCTGCAGACATGGACAGAGGGTGGGTGCTGTGGAGGGGACCCCTTACCCGCCTGGGAAGAAGGGTGGGAGGTGAACCTCCCCGGAGGCTCGGCAGTGCTTGAAGTACATAGAAGTGGGCAACATAAAGAAGGGAATTCTAGGAGCTCTGTCTCCTTCAAACAAGAAAGATAAGGCGTTTTCCTAAAGTGCAGTGACCTTACAACTTAAAATAATGTAACTCACTAGTAATGAAAGAAAGCAGAGTCTGTCTGGTCTCTAGGGCTCCCATGCCTGCCCTCTGTACTTTGTTGGATATTACAGCTTCAACAGTGACCGAACAACCTGAAGATCTAAAGAAAGAAGCAGGAGAGACACTAACAACTGAGAAATAGAACCCTGACCCAGGTGGGGGAGGGAGGGAACACCCTGCCCACTCCTGGTTGGGGAGGTGCAGGTCTGGGGACTGGGCAGTTGGCCCTCGGCTTCCTATAAGGGACCCACTCCCTCCTGCAGAAGCAAGCACCCATCAGCTTCCACAAAGCAGAGGAAATGAAACCTGTGACGTCAATGGATAAAGATCTCCTAACCAAAGAAGAGACACGCACAGAGGCATGTTTCCCCATTCACATGGGGTATTTCTGCGCAAGGAATTGTCGACACTGAGCCTCAGCTGGGGTGGGGGGGGGCAGGGAGCCTTGTCCCAGAGGAGAAGAGAAATCCAGCTGGCAAAATGGGGACTGTAGTGGCCCTGCCTGCGGCCAAAGGCTGCACCAGCCGAAGGGACTCTTCACACCCTGAGTCAGCACACTGGCACCTGTGTCACCCAGAGGGCCACGCAGGCGGGGGAGGCTGGGGACAGCAGGCGCCGAAGAGGAGCCAAGCCCATGGTCCACTGTCCTGGTTCACTCAGTCCTGCGGGGGAAGTCCTCTCGCTCTCTCCACCTCCCAGGGGAGGCCATCAGAGCAGAAACACGGGGTAACTTGGCAAGGCTCAGTGCAAGAGCAGAGACCGGTACCCGCAGGAGCAGCCAGCCTCGGCCCCAGCACAGGCCCCTCTCAGAGGCTGTGGCTGAGACGCGGCCGGCCGTAAGCTCGGCTGACCACGCTGATCACTGAAGCTACAGAAGGGGGCGGGGCGGGAGCACAGGGGCAGGCGGATTTGGGCACTGCCCTCCCTCCAACTCAGGGCCAACCCACAGGGGGCCCCTCCCACCCCGGTTTTACTACAGGAACTGTGGATGCCAAGGGCGTGCCCGGGGCACATTCAATCAGGGTAGCGGTTTAACTTCCTCAAACTGAAAACAAAAGAAGGGGGGTGGGTGTTGGGCTCTGCTGAAACACGGGGGCAGCAGGGGAGCAGCAGGGCAGGAAGTGCAGGGGGTGGGTGCGACCCTTCACCCCTGGCGGGCCTGCGTCCAGCTTCCCTTGCACACGCGCTTGACCCATCGGTGGCCCTCTCAGCACTGATTCGGTGACTATAATTAAACAAAAGAGAGAAGAGGATGTGGCTTCAATCTGAACCCTTACATCACGAGAGCTCCACTCTGCGGAAATGGCTGCCAGAGAGAAGGACCGTGTTCCTAGGGATCCCACAGCCCGCTGGGAACTGCCCGTGCGTGACGGCTCGGTGTCACCGTGACTCCAGGGCCAGCTGTCCATCAGCGAGTGCCTGCCCTGCCCCGTGAGTCACCGCCATCACCTCACTTAACACACACCACCACCGCACAGGGATGCGACTGTTCATTCCGCTTGGGGGAAACTACAGCTTGGAAGCATGAAATAGCTCATCCAAGATCAGGTAGCTAATACGCGGCAGAGCCAGACTCGGCATCTGGAACCCAAATCAAAACAAAACAGAAGAAGCAGGGAAGACTCCGAGGGGCTGCTAATCCAACCCGGAGGCCGCAGGCCTAACGTCACGCAGGGTGTCGGCTGTGCGCAACGTCTTGCAAAGTGCCTTGTAGGGAACTGGACGGTGCTGACAGTGCCGCTCAGGATGTTTCCCGGGTGACCAGGGACTCAGAGTTACCCATGGTCCAGAGCAGAACGTCTGCCCACGGGAGTCCACCCACAGGCAGGTCTCCTGCCCAGCCGGGGGGCTCAGCCCGTCCCAGCAGGGCCTTCCACGGACATCAAGACATAAGAAGCCTGTCTTTGAGAAGACGGATGCGCTCAAGGTGCACGGCGATTTGAAGATTAACAAAGCAGCCCTTCCAAGTCTCTTCCAGGCGCCCCCGCCCAGGGACCAAGGCGCACAGGTTCACGAAACGGGCAGGCGCCATCATCTCACCTTCGGCCGTCTTTCCGATCCAGCCCACGGTCTCCCCGCATCCCCCGCCAGGAGAGGAGGAGGCCTCAGTCCTGTTGAAATGCCTGCTGATCAGGCCCCATGGGTGAGGGTAGAAGGGGAGGGCTCCTGCCTGACTCCTGTGCCCTTCAGGCCACCGTGCAGCCCAACGAAGACTCAGCATTGACACTCGGTGTCCGCTGAGGGACACGGGTGCTGAGTGACAAACCAGAGACCCATACCCTGAAATCAAGAAGTTAAAAACCAAAACAAGAAGAAAAAAAAGACTACTAGGTATTACTCCCCTTTTACAAAAATCTGACAGTTGGGTTAAAAAAAAAAAATGAGTCTTAGGAGCTACTGATGAGAACATTTAGTATGTCCTTGAAAATGGAAGCGACCTTCTCAGACCTGCCCGGGCAGACACTTGTCACGGCCAGAACAGCACGTCCACTGGGACCACGGAGCCTGCTGCGGGGCTCTGGAGTGAAATCACAGGATTTCCAGGCGTGTGACCTTGAGCAAGGTCACGGAATCCTGCATGGCCAGTCAGATGGGGGACTGTCCTCCTCTCCGGTGGTCCCTGCGGACAGCAAGGCTGCAGGGAGCCAGGTGCTCTTAGACAAGCCAGGACAGATGCCAGTCAGCTTCCTACCTGATTTAGCTTTGACAGTCACACAGGATACTTTTTTCTAATTCTGTCTCAAAAGGGCCATGCTCTTTTGCAAAAGTCAGACCTTAGCTCCAAAGTGAACACCAGCAACCCACAGTCCTCCCTTTAGAAGCTTCCTGCATCTTGGTGGGCCTTCCCGAGGCCCTGGGATGTCACGGGTTTTGGCTTTTCCACCACGGGTCCCTTCGCCCTCTTCCACACTCTGCCGTAAAGGCCAGGCCAGGCCTGGGGGAAGCCCTACCGCGGCTCCGCCTCGGCCACCACTTGCTTCCCGCAGCTCCCTGGGTCCGCGGGAGTCCTGGAGTCCACGCCTGCTCCTACGGTCTGTGACCTGGCGACGTCCACCCTACCCTGACGCGCTTCCCAGGTACCATGGTGTGCCAACGCTGGACAAGCCGCCCCTCACACTTGCTGATGCCTGAAATTCCTCCCTCAAGGAAGGGGGTCAAAGGTGACGCTTGAAAACGGGGAGCCCAGTGAGAGGGCACCTGTGGTCCCTAATCCCTCTGCTCTTTCCTGACGGTGACCTTGAGACTCCACCGTGCTGCCCTGCAGAGCCCTCCTCTCAACAGAAAGGACACACACTACTCACCTCTCCAGTGGGCAGGCAGAAGTCAGTGACACACGATCGCCTTAGAGAAGGACCTCAGAGACGGCACCAAACATTACCTCTTATATTTGTAAGTATGGCTAATGGAGACATCTCCAGGCAAGGCGGAACACAGGCGGGCAGAAAGGGCACTTTGTCAGGATCCTGCGGGGGTCAGATATCTAACCTCCCAAATGAGAATGTTCAAAGAGGCACATACCTGAATGCTAGAATTCAGAAAGGCCTGGGAGCCAGAGCAATAAAAGGAGAATGAACTTGAGGACAGGGGAAGGGAGCCACCTAACGCCACAGAGGACATTAACAGCAAAACCAGGAAAAGTGCCCGGGTCTGCAGACCTCAGCTGAGGAAGAGAAACGACAGGTGCCGCCCTCCACTGCAGACCGCAGAGCTGCTCCCTCCCCTTCAGCTTGTGCTGAAGCCACTAAAAGCTTTAGTGAACCCTAAAAGCCACCGGCTATCAAAGGCCGGGATGAGAGCCACCATGGACGCTTCTGATACCATTTTTATGGGTGAAAACGTGGAACAATAACCTACCTCTGCGGCTCCAGGAAGCCCATGCGCTGCCTGTGTGTTGTGCGCTCAGCTGGATTATAAAAGCCCGTGGAATTATTCCATTTGGGTTAAGCAACCACAGGCCCTTTACCTTCATTAATCCCCAAATGCTTCCCAGGCCTTTACTTCCCAATTAGCTCAAATCACAAGGAAGGAAAAACCAGTGCACACACCACTGGACCTCTCTCATTTGGATGCCATCAGACTCCTATGAGGAATAGCCTAAAAATATCCCAGGCCACTGGGGTAGAAGGCAGCGAGGTTTGATACCAAGATCTGTGCAGACACGCAAAAGGCATTCCAGACATGTGAGCTGAGTGGGCAAATGCATGGGACGTATGAGACCTGTGTCCAGAGGGCCCGTAACAGCTTTGTGTCAATGGACGTCCACGTCGCGGACCACTTTCCCAGGACCAGGAGACCATGATGCCCACAGCAGTCGTGAGAATTCCAAGACATCACATGGGTCCTCCCTTGGGGGCGATCCTTGGAGGAGTCAGCAATGAATATAAATCAGTGGCCTCCACCCCTCTAAAAAAGCACGTTATTAAAAAGAAAAAACATTACTGGAAAGAGTTTCTACAATCAAAGTCAGCTGGGGGGACAGCAGGGCCCGGCGGGGTCTGCTAACGAGAATGTAATGAGGAAACGGAAAGAGGAGAAATGGGACCCGGATGCACGGCACCCTGCCCAGCCAGCCGTCTCCTAAAAGAACCGAGAGCTCCACGGTGCCACGGATACGCCCAGGCGGCGGTCTCCTCACCTGCAATGCTGCTCCTTCCCACGTGGCCTATTACAGGCTCACCTTTCAAGTGTTGGCTCCAAGATCGTCTCTGTTATAATGATTTTCTTGGCTCTCTGAACCCCAGTTAGAACTGACACTGCCACGCCCTCTCCCATCTCCCTGACTACGTAACTTTATTTGGGGCATTTATATGCCAGCCGCCTAGTTAATGCATCTTGTTACACATAGCACTGAGAACTGTGACTGATACTTTGTATATATTTATTTAGGATATACCTGTTGAATAAGTGGATAAATGAGTGAATGAATGAATGAATGAATGAATTTTTAAGTGACTGATGCCAGGCACTGAGAGTTCTCAAGGGAGGATGTTGAAAATCTTGCCTCATTCACGTTGAAAATGCCACCCAGCCTTGCAGCCACCTTCAGAGTTCACAACCCCAAAACAAAAGTATGTACCAGGTCACAGAATACCCTGCACCTGTCCTCTGAGCATCTGATAACACCTTTTGAGTAGCGGTGACTTATTTTCCACGGGTGCGTCAAACCTTGTAACACGTCCCCACTTTGTTCTTCCACACTTCTGTCCCCACCCCTGGAGAAGAGCCTGCAGTCCCCCTGCCCCAGGTAGCTGCGCAGAGCAGCCGGCTGCGGCTCGGGGGGGCTGGCCGGGAGCGAGACTCACCTTTCCTCGTCCTTAAAGATGAACTTCCGCAGCTTGAGGTCGCGCAGCACCAGCCCGCCGTCGTGGCAGTGGGCCACGGCCGAGGCAATCTGGTAGAACAGTCTGGCCGCCTCCTCCTCCCTCAGCTTCTTGCAGGTGCGGACAAACGAATGCATGTCCCCATAACTTCGCTCAAAGAACACATAGGCTTTGGTCTCCCCCAGGATAATTTCGGTGATTTGGTTGATGTTGCTGTGAGCGGAGAGGCAGAAGCACGGGGCCAGGGACTCCTGGTAGCAGCTGATATCAAATACCTAGGGTGGGAGTAAGAGCAAGACCGAGAGTCAGAGGTGCCTCTTAGCAAGCCAGGTCCCGCGGTGCGAACACCTCCCAAGGGGACAGGCTTTTCAAGGGGCAAGCGGTGTGCTGACCTTGAACCGAGGCCACGCTGGGTCTGTGTCCTACCAGCTGTGTGGCCCTGAAGAAATCACTTGACATCTCTGAGCCTCCACGTCCTCACGTGTACAATGGGCAGGTGATACTTGCCTCACAGTGTTTGGAAGGGTAATCTCAGAAAATGAAGGTAAAAGTGTTTCGCAAGATGCAGTAATAATAAAACTTGACACAAATGGCAAGTTTTATTATTTCTCTATCCCAACTGCCCATTTATAGAACAATTTTAAAAAATCTGAATGTGACCCATCCCAAGCTGCATAGACAACACCTTACATTCAAAAAAAGAAAAAAGAAAAAAGAAAAATGTACATGAACACTATACAACTATAACAATTACAGACAACATACTTTGTGCTACACAATCATATCACATAGCATACCATCATATTAGCAATTAATAGGTCAAATACTAATCTATTAAAATATCAAATATATAGGTTTTCCCCTAATGGTGATCTAATTCAATACCTTCATTTTACAGATGGGGAAACTGAGGCTCAGAAAACAAGTCCAATCAAGCCCCCGGTGGCAGAGCTGGGAATAGGACGCGGGCCCAGTTAACAGAAAGGCAGACATGCGTCTTCCTCTATTCCCTCCAAGATTCAAGCTCAATGAACCAGTTATGCAACGACTTCCTATGAATCAAAGAGAGCCTGTGAAACGCCACCTCATTGTGGGGTTGTTATTTAAAAAGAAAATCCACCCTCCACTTCTTTTTGAAACAGACCTAAAGAGGTATTAGCCTACAGAGAATTTTTGAGGTTAAAAAAAAAAAAAACTTTCATTCATTCGTAGACCACGAAATCAGGACTACAAATTCCTGGGTTTGGAATGCGGTTTTACTATCTGCCTACGAATGTGCGCTCCTGAATCTACTCTGTGCCTTACAGGGCTCAGAGCAGGCTGGGGGCGCTCTGCTGGAGAGCAGCTAGGGCCACGCAGCTCTAACAACACACAATCTTATCAGTTCGCCATCACTGGGTTTCTTGCATTTCTTCTCATTAGTTAAAACATACTTTCCTTGACCAGCACTCTGCAGAGTACGGTGGGAAAATGCTGGCCTAGACATCCCCACATTTGAGGCTCTAATCCTGGCTGGGCCACCGCTAATCTGGATGAGGTAGATAAAAAGCATTTTGGGTCACGGGGCCTCCCTCCTCTTCGTGGACTGAAGACGTTGATTTAGAACTCCGCTGACCCTTTCGGGGTCCAGAGCCCACGTGAGAATCTGACAAAAGCTCTTGGCTGACCATGCCCGTTCTCAAATGCATGCTCACTACTGAATTTGTTTCAAGGGGAAAGCACACGTCTTCCAAAACCCACCCTGGGATACAGGCTGCTATTTAAGAATTGATGAGTTAAGTCACTCTTCGCTTCACAAAATAAAATCTGTGAATCAGACAGGGTGAGCAAGAACCTCAGAAGCGCCTGTGCTAAACCTGGGCGAGGAAGCCAAGAAACATTGTGAATGAACCGGAACGAGGCATCTCAGGAAAGCCCTCGAATTTAAGAATGAGTCCCTCAGCATCTCCAGAGACTACAAATCACACCCCGAGCCTGTCAAAGGATGACCTCCAAGCAGCGACCTCAGAGGTCCGTTCAATTAAGCATCTGAAATGCTTGAGCGAACCGTGACACCCAGACTGCAGGCAGCAGAGACCCAGGCCAGCCTCAGAAATTTCACAGAGAGTGACGTACGCCGAGCAGAGGCTAATGCAAGCGCCCGGCGTGAATATATCATAAGGCCCACGGTGCGCTTCGAAGCGCCAGGCTGCAGGCTCTGCGGCCCTGGGCAGGTGGAGCTATGATTGTTTATAATATACTTCCTGCCTCAAGTGCATTTTTAAAAGAATAAAAAGTGATTCTTGCTCAGCACCTTTAGCCTAGTATCCTGCCCCACTGCTGAAAAACCAAATGGACACAGACTTTAAAAAAGAAAATCAGACATCCTCATGGCAGCGTCAATAGGTAGCCATACACCCTTTGTAAAGAGACCAAATTCCAAGATGGTGGACAGAGCATGAAAAATAAAGCCAGTGCTAACGTTCTCCCAAACGAGGAGGCACCAAACTTTTATTAGTAGCTGTTACAGACATTTACAGGCTTGGATTGGTATTTAAACCATCACCTCCAAGTGCAAAATCAAGCCATAAGCCTGGTTGCCTGCTGCTTTTGAATGTTTAATTTGGAGACTTCGTTATATAATGATATAACGTGACAGTTCGGATAAAGCAGTAAGACTGGGCCATCTTTAATGGCATTTGCAAAAACAAGGGGGGGGGGGCGCCCATTCTGCCAAGATAGTAATATGTCAACCTGCACAGCAGCTACTAGCATTTCCATGAGAACATAAGCTAAAGACCCCTGAAGGCCCCCTCCCTTTGCTTCAAGTAGGCATGGAGACAATAAACAGGCTTGATTATTTTGGGTACATGACCCTCAAATCCCACCCCCCACACACGCACAATTAGCATCCTATAGAACTCTCTGTACGGTTCTCTAAACTGACATCTTTCCATTTGATCTGTTTTTGCAAAGACCTTTTCCTTGGGTCAACACAGAGCTAGGAGACAAGATCTTTATATTCCAAGACATCAAATGGAACTTGATCAATGTATAGGTTTCACTGTAAGCTGAGAGCTTACAGTATACATCTGAGGGTAGTTCATAGAAACAACGTTATAAAACCACTTGGAGCTTCCTAGCATACAGTCAACTACGCTTGCATGAGAAGTCATTAACATCACCTCTGCTTAAAAAAAAAAAAAAAAAGGCAGGAAAACAAGCCACCGTGTCTTAAAGGGATGACCTCTGTCAGGCAGAACAATGATACGGCACTTAAATCCACTTGCAGCCACACAGTAATTGGTGCGGGGCTGCTGATTCAATCTTTGCAATAACGAAACCAGCAGATTAAGTACAGTTTCAGGCCAGAGAGCAAGTCTGCCAATGACACTGTAAGGTCAGCCCCAAGTGAAATATGTCACGCACAACCTGAAGGGAGAAAGAAAGAGCGGGGGCCGGGGTCACCTCTGCTTTTAAACAAAGAAATAACAGCAAGATGCGCCTGCAGAATTTGGTGGCAGAGCCTCCTCAGTTAAAAGCGTCTCCAGCCTTTGAAAAATATGAAAATGCTGAACCGAAGTTGAGCAAAAGGAGTGAGAACATTCACTGCTGGGTGATTGTGCATATTTCCTAGCAGAGTGGCAGCTCTGTGGAACTCATTCATTTCAAAGGATGACTACCCTATTGTGCAACGTTGTAGGTCTTCTGAGAATTCAATCCAGCTCTGAATAGCCTACTGAATTTTGGTTAACCAGGCACAGTTGCTCTGGGTATCAATAACTTGGAGAAGATGCAAAATACCCAATGCTCAGCACAAGCCCAGAACAATATTTAAGAGTTTCTCATTTTCCCCTGAGGTCTGATCTGAAGAATTGCAAAACTGCCTGGAGACCTCCACAAAACCCATGTTTCACAATGAAACGCTCCAGTCCCCTCTGAAACACAGTCCACAAGGCAGGCTGTGGTTAATGGGAAAAGTGGCCAGCATTACGGGCAGCACAGCTGTGCAGAGTGGCCATTTCAAAGACAGCAGGGGTCCCCACCCCAGGACCCCCTTCCCGCCCACCCCCACCCGGGGTGAAAAACAACAGTGAGCAAATCTAAAATGAAGTGGCAATGAATTCTTGATCTCTGTCCAATTCCTGGGTAGCTGTGCGCTCTAATGTCTTTTTTTTTTCTTTTTTTCTTTTTTTCTTTTTTTCTTTTTTTGCAACTATTCTCGTGCTCATCCCCTTGTCTGGAGCCCTGTGTGTGCCTACAAAGACACACCAACACACAAACACAACCAGTCCCTGTTCCGGGTCCAAGACGGAAAGGAAACGGCAGTGTTCACCCCTATATTAGCACAGGTATTCCTGAGGCTCCAAGCCTTACAAGCAAAGGTGTGTGTTGGGGCGGGGGGCTGGGGGTCGGGCCGAGGGGTGTCCAAGCGCGGATGTCTGAGGATGGGAAGGAACCGACACAAGAGAGAACGGCTGGAAGGAGTCACTATTTCCTACGCCCAAAGGTGTGCAAGCGGCTTTGATTTCCACCCACAACCCTCCTTTTAAGGCTCCAGGCAGAAGAAAGCTCTTTGTAAACTCCTTCCCCGCGCTGGGCCCCTGGGCTCTGCCAGAGGGGACACCTTTGTGTCTCTTTTTAAAGGGCACCTTCGGAACAAAGGTTTAACACCTGCACGCTGCTAAGAACAATGGCTGCGAAAGGAATCTTCATCAATGCCTTGAAATTAGTGGGGGATCCCCTGTTCCTGCTGAGAAGGGGAGGGGGCTAGACACCGGGAGAAACCCCCTGGGCTGCAGGACCGGCGTCGCGCGGAGACGCTCCGCAAGCCTCGGGGAGCAACGCGTGTCCGTGGCCCTCGCGAGGTCCCGCCGCCCTCCGCGTCCTGGGCTCTCCCCAAAACGCCCCCGCCGCAGCCCGCCCCATTGTCTGCAACGCTCTAAAAACTTCGCAACAACTAGTGGCACAGGAACAAATAAATAAATAAACCCATTTAACAAGGCCACCGGTTAGGATTCGGCAACACCTCCCTTCCTCGGACACCAGCCGCTTGGCGACCTCCCGCCCCCTCCAAACGGCTGGGGAATCTTTTTAAAACACAAAAAGCAAAACAAAACCCCGGGCTCTTTACCTTGCACACCAGCTCCTCTCCGCTGTGCAGATGCACCGCACGGAAAACGTGGTCTCCCTCCAGAGGTTCCAACAATAAGTATTTCCCGATGCAAGAAACGCAATGCGACAAGTTCGGAGTCTCGGGCGGGCTCGGGGAGCCAAGGTTCGGGCTGAAACTCTGGCTGGGCTCCGCGGACCTTATAGACGACAACTCTTCGAAATCCTGGGTTTTGTTCCGCGATCTCCCATATCTCGCTATTGTGATGGGGGTAGACCTGTGTATGTTCATGAGTGTGGGGATCGCACTCGACAAACAAAAAAACCCGCTGGAGGGATGAGTCGCTGGCGAGCGCGGCGGCAGGCGCCTCCGTGCCACGGGTTTTAAAAGGGACGGGAAGAGGGCTCCGCCGAGAGTTAGAAGCCCCAGATGGGCGCCGCCGGGCACCTGGTCTGCTCCGAGCCCGGCTCCCGCGGGCACTCGGTCGGCAGTGGCTCGGGTCCTTTTGTTACCCCAAAGCGGCCAGCGATGTGCAGAATCTCCGCACTTTTAGTTTCTCTCTCTCCCTCTCTTTCCAGCGTGGATCTAGACGCGGAGCCGGGTGGCTGCAGTGGGAGCCGCAGCGCCGGGTCCCCCGGAGCGATCCCCAGGCAGGCTTCCGACTCGCAGACGGGGCGGCGGAGCCCTGCTCTAGTTGGTGCAATCTTCGGCGAGCGCGCGGTGGCGGCGGGCTCTCCACGCGTTAGGGACCCAACAAAAAGAAAAAGGAAATCAGCGCGGGTCTACCGGCTCGCGCCGCTCGGCAGACGGAATCCGCGCTGCACCCCCTTTTTTGGTGGAAAGGGTGGGGGGCGTGGAAGGAGGGGGTGCCGGAGAGGGTAGTTATCTACGATTTAACTGTAGATGGCGTCTGAGGCTTTTCCAAGATCGCAAGAGCTCTCCCAAAATTAAACAAACAGACCAAAAAAAAAAAAAAAAAAATAGCAAGAGAGCATTTAACTTAGAGCGGTCAGCGCTGCCAACAAAAGATTGCAAAAGCTGGGCGCAGAGTGGCGGCGCGGGCCAGGCGCAGGTACCGCGACAAAGCCCAGGGCTTGGCCGGCCGGCCGGAGGTCAGCACAGGCTCATGCTGTCGCCGCTCCTTGGCGCTCCAGGTCGTCCTCCGAAAAAAAAGGGGGGGAGGGGGGAGAGAAGTGCGGAAAGGCACCAGGGTAGATCAATGGTCTCCGATTTCTCCCGGCCGGAGCTTCCGGGGATCCTCCGGGCGCTGGAAGGGGATGCGCCCCCAGCCCTGCCAACCCGCGGCGTTCCTTTCCCGCTGGGTAACTGGCTCTTGCCTTGGAAGAATTTGCAACCACTCCGTCTCCCCCTACCCTAAACCCAATTGCCTGGCCGGGTGGCTTTTGGAGGAAACTGACGGCTTTTCTTCCTCTTCTTTTATTTGTTTCCTTCCCCCTCGGAGGTGAGAGGAACGTGTGTTTAAAATTGAAGGGGATGGCCGACGCTGCCCGAGGCCAATCCCCGAGCTCAGCACGCCCGCATCTCCTGGCGAGGCGGTATTAATAGTTACTTACGTGGCCGGGGTTCTCTGAGCGAGCCGGGCCGGGTGTGCGCGTGTGTGCGCGCGCGCGCCTCGCTCGCGCCGGGTCTCCCCATTCAATGTCACCGACACATTTCCACGGAGCCTCCGCCCCCCCTCGGCCCCCGCCACTGGCTCAGCCCCGAGCCGGCCCCGCCCCTCCCCCGGCCGGGCCCCCTCATTGAGCCGGGCTCCCATCAATCAGCTTCGCGGCTGCCAGTCGCCGGCCGGCTCCCCGCGCCCGCCGGCGGCGCGGGCGGCTGCCACTGCCATTGCAGCTCCCGGTCGGGGCGCGGGCCCTGGCCTCGCTGCTCCCGAGCTCGGCCCCGGCTCGGTAAACAAAGTGCAATATCCTTCCGCGGCCCAGAGCTGAGGAGTGAGGTCACAGGCCGCGGGGACGCAGGGTCTGGGCGGCGCGGAAACGACCCACCGGTACCTCCCTAGCAGCTCCAGCAGTTCCTAATGTGCTTCATACCTAGTTCGTCTTCCCGGCGCTCTCCCCCAGAAAGCCAGGCATCCTCGGAGCATCAGGCCACCGCTGCTCAGAGGTTGGAGGGAGCCAGGAGCTTTCTCTGTCGGCGAAGAAAGCATTTGGATGGGATGCCGCATGGGGTTGCAGATTAGTTCCATTATTTTTTTTTCCCCAACATCCTCCCGCCCATTTAAAAAGAAATTGATGTCTTAATTTTAGTTGGTCTTACCCTCCTCCTGCCACTGTGCCCCAGGCCCTTGAGTATTTTCAGCAGGCCGGCTGGCTGAAGGCACCCTTTGACTCAGACCAAATTTAATCATTAATTCCTTTTCCTCCTCAGTGCCCCAAGTGACACAGGCACCCCGCACCCACGCCTGGCTGCTGCAGGCGCTCCTGGCTTCAGGGTCCTCCTCTCTTAGGGCACCCCCCGGCGACACGGGGGCCTCAAATGCATTCAGAATTGAGAGTCAGGTAGGCCTGCTGTTTCGTGCTCTCCCCTATCCCCCAAATATTCTCAACTTCCTGGGGAGGTTCCATTTGTGTGGTTTGGGCACACCGGATAGGGGGCCCGGCTCCGGCAGAGGTTTGAAACTCCAGGCCTTACTCTAGTGTGTGTGTCCTGGTACCGGAGCAGCAGTCTGATTGGGGGACCCGCTAATCCAAAACAAAAATAATAGTCAAGGGACTGGGAAGGGGGGTGCGGTTTGGAAGGCTCTCCAGGCCTCTGAGCTTTTCTATGCATGTATGCATATTTTCTAGAGGGAGAGGGGAGGGGGGGGGCCACATCATCTATTTATTGTCCATAGTAGGACCCTTTTGACTAAAAAGGAGAGCTATTTATAATTATGCCCAGTCCTGCATATTTACAACTTATAATTACGCACAACCAAGTTACTCTGGCGATAAGAGGTCCCTGGGAAGTGTGCCAAAGAGGACGCAGCAGGACCCAGAGTTGGAAGAGGTCAAACGGTCACCCTGCCTCCTGGCACATCTCCTCCTCCTCCTGAGCAACCTGCCTAGGACTAGGTCATCTGTCCTCCTAGGCTGTCACTGTGACTGCTGAGCAGGGTCCCTTAATCCAGTCTTGTTCCAGGAAGACTCTTGTGGTCTCCTGCCTGTCTCAAGGGCCGGCCCTAAGGCAGCTTCTGTTGATGGATCAGGAAGACCCAGGCCTTCTCTCTTCAATGGCCACCAACAGGGCTTTATTACCGGGGCTGGGAGACCTGCTTCCAGCCCTGACTGTGTCCCTGACTTCCAGTTGAGTCAACACGTGTTTTCCCTTCCTTGTGTCTCCTTTTCTTCAACTGTAAAATAAAAAGTATAACACACACCTCCACCCCCGCTCAGCTCATATGATTGCTTTAGAATTATATTTTCAATTCCAGGAAATCTATGGTTTACTATAAGCCGGGCTCGGTGCTGGGTGTTAAGGACCAGAGTATGAGTAAGATTTAGTTTCCGCCACCCAAGAGCTCAGAGGCTAGCCCCAGAGAAAAACAAATACTTAATCTCATTGTGTAACAATGTGGCAATTAGAATTTCAAGGCATCAGGAAAGCAGAAAGAAACAACTTCTCTTGGACTTCAGGGAGTTTCCCCAGAAGATGTTATTTTTTTTTAATCTTGAATTAATCCAAATATCCATTGGAACCTACTGGGTATGCACCAGACGCTGGGTATAGAGATACAATGACTTAAAAAAAATATATTTGTCTATGTGGATCTTGAAAAAATTCTATGAGTCATAACATAAGATAAATAAGAGATTGTCGCTGGCATTTCAGGCAGAGAGAAAGAATGTGCAGAAGCGAAGCAGCTAGTAACTCACCATGGCTCCAGTACCGGCAGTTTGGGAGCAGTGGCCAGGCATGTGGCTGGCCAAGTGTATCGGGATTAGAATGGGGAGGGGCCAACAGATCAGCTAAAGACCACGATTTTAGCAGTGGAGCAGAAACAGTCAAGGCTGATGTTGAATCGGGAAGCAACATGGTTGGACTGAGGTTTTAGAAAGGTCACGCAGGAAAGTCATACAGAATAAAAAAACCATTGAGCTTCCAAGAAATAGGGAGAGAGAGTAGCCTGGAGAGAACAAGAAAATTGTAAACTCAGAGGGATGTGTAACTGGTACAATGCACGACTGATAGTGTATTTATCACTTCTGATGAAATTATACAGTGGCCACTGGCCTGCCCATTCTCCAAGACCAAATTCATGACCTTTGGAAGCTACTACTGTGCAAGATCAATTAGATAATTTACACCAAGTGCCTCAATATCTCAATATTCATGCGTATTGACATTACTTCTCAGGTTTAAAAAAATAAAACATCTAGTAGGAAGATCCGGGTTGCGATCTTCATTCGTTCACTTTTTAGCTATAAGAACTTAGCTGAACTTAGAATACCTATAATTATAAAGTGGACTGATAACCTAAATTTTACCTAACACATAAAAATTATGGCTGATGTGTGTAAAGCAACTAGCAACCTGTCTTCCACGTTATAAATAAATACTTGTTATTATTATTGGAATACATCCTCAGAAAGCAATCCAACATGCGACAAGACTAATAGGTAAAATGCTACAGTATCAATAAAATGTGTGGGAATTGTTAAACATACAGCTGTAGGAATAGTTAAATACAATATGTAGCTATGATAAAATATGTGCTAATTAAAACAAAGATTATAAATTACAGGGAAACATTTAAACCAGTGCCCTCTGTAGGACAGTCAAATCCATTTGCCTGCTGTGTGTGCTCTCCAGATCACTCTCTATCTTGAAATGTATTTAGCTGCTCCTTCGTTCACTTCATGGCTCTTTAGTTCATTAGTTTAGCAAACATGCCGTAGGTGCCTGTCCACGTGAAGCCCGGAGCTAAACACCGCCTGTTGATCAAATGAAGGGTGTTTGAGAACAGCTTCTCAGATGGCTATCTCACCTAAGGCTGATCTGTACCATAGGCGATGGCATTCATTTTTCCTAAACGCCTCTTACAGGAAACCATACCTAGGCCCAAAACTCTGTGACAAACTTCTCAGACAAACTGTAGAGAATGCCACCTTATGCTACTGCCCAGGCCGTGTGGACAGCATGACTCCAGAACATTCCATTCTCTCTGACGCCGCTGTGAATGGAACCCCTGGAGTTGTGCAGGATGTAGCTGTCTTGGCCGGGCGCGGAACCTGAAGCACAGGCACGTCAGGCTGCAGTTCAAGAACTGCCCCGCAGCGTCGTCCCTCCGTCTCCTGGTTCCGCGCCCGGTGGCTGCCCACCGCCCTGCGGACTCCAGTTTTCCCGGCTCAGCTGACACCTGATTGGGATCCTCCCGTAACTGTGATTTCTTTTCTCATTTTTTAAACAGCACACATTCGGACAGCTGTTTATTTACAAGGTGATTCCTAGCACTGCCTATTTAAAGGTACTTGATCATTTGTTTGTTTGTTTGTTTGTTTTACTGTGGCTAGGTAGGGGATATGTGTTTCTTCTCGGATAAATGGTCCCCTGGGAGAAGTTCAGTGCATAAATACAGAAGGAATTGGCGTGGAGGGACCCTTTTCTCCCAGGCCCTGGTCTTGTGTCTCAACTTCTCGCACAGGAACAGAGCCGTGGAGTGCTGGCTCACCGCGAGGTGAATACAGGGGAAATTGTGTTGGTGCTCTTCCCCATAGAGGAGGGTGCAACCCCAGTGTATGGGATTTTCTGGGTGCTGTAGGTTACCTACCGTCCTGTCACGTATTGCTGAGCAGCTAACAGAAAGACGCGAAAACAGGTAAAGAAAGAACCAGCTATTCCAGGAAATGCTACAAATCGACATGTTACTGTAAAAATAGATTCGGTTTGAAAGGTGTTGTGGTAAATCTAGTGTGTGTTTCCATACCTGGCACAGGGAAAGATTTCCAGGGAGAAGACAGCCCTGGTCCAGATCCCACACACCCCCGTTTCACACACATTCGGAGCACGAATGGCACTGAACTCGAACGCTCTGTGGAAGGGAAATAATGATGCCTTCCCTACAAAGGGGCTAAGCTACGTTGAATGATCGTTTACATCTCCTTCCAGCTTCTAAAATCCAACTTTCAGGATGGGAAAAATGAGCTGGTCACCAGTAGACCAACATCTGAACAATGATGCATTGAGTTTTCCTTCTATTTGGGCCCCAATTCGGCCAATTAGGAATGTGGCCTTGGACGGCCCTGACTGCTCAGATTAAGGTTTATAAGAACTAATGTGTGCACCAGGCTTGCCAGTTTACAAAGCACCGTTATGTATTTTGTCCCATTTAACCCTCACACGAGCTCTGTAGAAGAGGTCCCATTATTAGCCTCAGTAGCAGAAAGTGTGTCTCGAGGGGGTTGGATGACTGGCTCAAGAGGCCAGGCACGGTGCTTCTCGCAGCAAATCCTGAGTTCATTTTACGGTACAGCTCTTCTTCCTCCCACGCCTTCCCTTTGCCCCAGTCCTCATTCTTAGTCCCCTTTTCTCTCCTCTCTCTTTCTTCTCGAACTCCTTTGGTGTCCAAACATCATTCTAAATTTGAAACAACTCGGGGGTCATGCATGCATTGGGGCTCCCTGCATAGAATTTCATTTGATCACAACAATAACAGTTGCAAGCCAGAAAAGCATGTGTGAACACGAAGGTGAGAGGTACAGAATAATGGTTTCCAACATGTGAGCCCTGGATCCCCAGGTGGGCTTAGAGCGGAGCCCACAGAGAGGGCATGGGGACTCAGTTGTATGCAGGGCAATCTACTCAGCAGACAAAGTAGAGATGGAAAAAAGAATATATCTCATCTGTATCCTTGCAATTCACTTTCAAATATGCATACATGCTCTGTGGTTAATAAAATACAAACATGTGAACAAATAACTGATTTCATAATTATTTTCCCGTGACACAATTAAAAATATATCTAAGTATCATTGCTATCACTCAGGACAATATGAAATTTTATACCATTCCAGTTGGATCCCAGTGCTCAGAAACGTTGAGGCCATTAATTCACTATTTCTGATGTTTCCTTTTGCCTTGGGCTCCCATGGCTGGCCTGGCCCTTTTCTTTCCCCAGAGGAAGGGAGGAAATATTTAATTATCTTTCCTGCATTTAGCTTGTGAGAAACATTTTGCAAACACTATCTCCCTCATCGTCTTCATGATCACAGGAAACACAGGCAAGATGAACCCCATCTAGAGGGGAGAAAAAGCGAGCCGCAGCAGCAGCGAGTTGCTGTGCTGACTAGAACAGGCGGAGGAAGCACTCAGACTCGGATGCCCCCGAGCCCCCACCTCTGACATTTTTACGCCATCATGAACCTACTCGGCCTCCTCGGCTGAGTCCTGGTTAAAAGACAGTGTCTGAGTCTGCGTGGGTAGCCCTAATGCAATACCACAGACTAGGTGGCATAAATGACAGAAATGTGTTGCCTCACAGTTTTGGAGGCTGGGATCAAGGTGTATGCTTTCTCCTGAGGCCTTTCGCTTTGCCTTGCAGATGGCGACCTTCTCACTGCGTCCTTGTGTGGTCTTTTCTCAGCATTTGGACGCTCCTGACGTCTCCTCTTCTTATAAGGGCGCCAGTCCTGTTGGAGTAGGGCCCCACCCTCATGGCCTCATTTAACCTTAACTACCTCCTTATAGGCTCCCACTTCAAATACAGCCACACTGGAGCTGAGGCTTCAATGTATGAATTTGGAATTTGGGGGGGATGCAATTCAGTCCATAATAGACAGTACCATGCTCAGGATTTTGTTACAACAAACACTGCAGAGCATACAAAGACTGTATCTCTGCCCTCAGAATTTATAATTGAGTTGAAAAACACAAGATGTGCATCAAGTAACTGTTGGGGAGAGAGAAACATCACTGTGCATGTCCCCTACCAAGGACCTGGACCACAACCCAGGCAGGTACCCTGACTGGGAATCAAACTGGTGACTCTTTGGTTCGCAGGCTGACACTCAATCCACAGAGCCACACCAGCCAGGGCTCTTCTTTTCTAATATACTTGTATTAGTTATCTAGTGCTGCATAACAAATGTCTCCTCCCCCTCCCACTCAAGCTTCTACTCCTAAGATCATTCATACAGTCATTGGCAGGACTCAGTTCCTTGACTGTTCTTGGACTAAGGTTCTCATTTCCTTTCTGGATGTTGGCTGGAGGCCTCCCTCCGTTTCTAGGCACATGGGCCTCGCCCTGGGTCAGCCTACAGCATGGCATCTTGTGTCATTAGAGCAAACATGAGAAGAGTCAGAGAGACAGGACAAGCCAGAGGCAAGTCAGTCTTTTATAGCCTATTCCTGGAAGTGACATTCCACACCGCTTGGCCATACTTTACTCATTAGAAGCAAGCCACCAGGCCCTCCCAAACACAAGAGGGGAGGACTACACAGGGCGTGAATTCCAGGAGACGGCCACCACTGGGAGCCATTTCAGAGGTGGTCTGCCTTGGCTTATCAGAATCTTGGGGTGGAGATTATTATGATAACAGAAAGAGACAGAAGTGAAAAGCTGTTGACCTCTGCTGAGAAAGTCAATATCCCTCTGATACTTTTCAAGGAGTCTGCTTGGCATGGTATCATATGGCGAGGCAATGAGTTATCTCAGCCTCTCTGCACTCAACATCTTGATCTACCTCAAGACACCCAGACATTTTCCTGAACTCTAAAACTGGGCAGAGAACTCCCCCATCTGAAGACATGGAGGCCCATGAGACCTAGGGCCGTGTTGTATTTCTCTCCGTACACACGATGCTAGGATGGTGACGAGCGCACAGTGGTTGTTATCATTGTTTCCTGGATAAATCAATCTACGAGAGTGGCCTTCTCTTAGAAACCTGGTACTGTGGAAAGAGCCTGGACTCTGGCATGGGGCAGAGGGGCCAGGGACTGGCCCATATCCGACCGTGCCTGTGCGCCCCCGTGCCCGCCCAGGACCCTCGGTCTGTGCTTGCATGACCGAGCTGCGTTTTGTCATCCAGTCTTCAAGGGCCTCCTGGATGTGATTATTTTTAAGTCCACATTTCGCAGCTGAAATGATTCCATTGTGCTCTGAAAAATCTTCTTAATTGAATGTTCTCTTTGTCAACCCAATAAACTGCTAGTTTTGCAATAAGATTCCCCTGGCACCTTTCCTGAGAGGTTTAGTGTGAGAAATTCACTCCCATAACCACAAATATAGTAACAACTGCCTGTCAATTAGCTCAGTTCTGCTGATGGATCAGCTGCTATGCTTCAAGCACCATGTTAGGCACTGGGCAGAGTACAGTGGATCACGCAGACTCACTGTAGAAAGACAGAAGCCTCTCCTACACTGCCCTGTTTTCTTAGCTGAGATTTTTCTTTCTCTTTTCTATCACATTTTTACTTGGGCCATGAAGCACCAAGATTTTCGTGCACACATGAAGTGAACAAAGTAGAGGGGTATATGTGCCCAGGTTTAAAATGGCCACAAATTTTTGACACTCCTCCCATTAACAGATGGTTGTCTGTTCCCCTCCCCTTGAACATGGACCGGTCTGAGACTTTTTGGACCAATCGCTATGACACATGGCCACTTCTAGGCCTTGCCTTTGAGAGGACTGGAAGCTTCTGACTTGGTCTTTTGGAGTCCTCAGCTGCCATGCAATTAGTCCAGTCAACTACCTTGATGGAAAAACCAGACAGAAAGGCCTTGAGACTACACGGAAAGAGAGAGAGGTCTGGTGCTGCCAAGCCTTCCAAACAAACCTTCACAAGGCTCCAGGCGTGAGAATGAAGCTGTCTCAATCCCTCCAGACCAGGCCAACAGCCAACAGAACACCACCGAGTGACTCCATTATGCCATCTGTCCAAATGCCCGTCCCACACAATCCTGACAGAACAAAGTGGAGGTGGTTTCTACCATTAAGGATCAGGTCTGTGTTGTACTCAGTAACAGAAAGCTGGAGCAATACGCTCTGGTTGTCTTAGTCAGTCTTCTAGGCACATTCCTCTAGGAAGTATTACCCAAAGGAGCAAACACATTTCTATAGTAAGATGATATTAATAAACATAGGTAAAATGAAGCTCAGCTCCTCCTGACATACCTGGCGAGCGGAAGGTCTCCCTTTCTGACGGGCACAGCGTCATCCGACAGCGATTTTTATGATGCATTCTTCCTGACTCCCCTGACCATGGCCAAAAGGGCCGTGGTGTCCACGGCGGGGGGCCTGCTAAGGGCAGGGACCACATCTTCTCCTGCACTGGTCACAGCAGTGGGTACCTGTGCCTGCGGAGAGGATGCAAATCTATTAAGAAAACAATGATCGCATTTGTCCACAGCTTTAGGATTTATTCAGTTCTTGGAAGGGCCTTGGTTGCCATTCAGGGCAGCTCATACCTACTGTTGCTCGGCCCCTGATTTATCAGGTGCCTGTGCGCAAGCTACTATCTCTCACTGGACCTCAATTGTCTCACCTGCAAAATAAGGACTTTTAGGTCAAATGGTACTCAAGACCCTTCCATCTCTGATACTCAGTATTCAAATGAGGAGTGTGTTTGTTCATTCATTTTACAAACACCGGTAGCCCAGGTGCCACGTGGAACTTCACCAGGACTTGGAAAGTGGCAATGTGTGTTTCCCTGAGAATGAAGATAGAGGCTTCCTCTCTTCAGGGATTTGCATGCCAGAGAGCATCTACATACAGGACGATGGCTCCTTTCCCCTCGTTCTATGAGTTCGACATGTTACAGCAAAGATTTTCCCACGTAGATGGGCTCAATAAATGCCACGGGCATTGGGAGAGGTGAGTTGCTGGGAGAGGGCTCTCCTAGAAATCCCTTTCTTGATTTTCTAAAAACACTGATGTTGTAGTGATAACTAATATTTCTTAGTAGTTATAAACATGGCCTCATTTCCTGCCACCCTGTGCAATGCATTATATTCTCTCATAACTGATACTCAAGCTCTTAACTGTTGGAATACCCTCTCGCCTCCGTAATTCTTGCCAAGATTCATCTTGGGCACCCGCTTTTTCAGGAACTCTTGATACACAGTGCATAGTTCTATCTTAGCCAAGCCAAATTTTATTGAAATGATCTCTGCATGTTTCTAGTTTCAACTTGCTCGTTGAAAGCATGGATGGTGTCTTACTCCTGGTGGCACACATAAGGCTTCAACAGCGCCTGCTCATCATCAAGGACTGAACTAACTCCCGCCGTGTCACCGTTAAAAAGGTCATTCATTATTATCCATGTTGAATAATTGAACTCCGTGTGGTTCAGAGAGGAAAGTGACTTCCTTAAGATCACCCAGCCACAGGGGCCCACACATGGAGGCTCGCTAACAGCCTTCCCCACATCCTGAGCGTTTGGGACGTCTCTCCCTGGTGGAAGGGAAAGAGCTCAAACCCTGACCTCCCCGTGGATACATATCCTTTGTTTTCCGTGTCTGGGAAATGCCCCAGGATTCCCTGCTGCGTTACCCTGGGAGACTATTGCTCAACCCCAGCAGCTGTTCTGGAGAAGAAGAAAAAGCAGACACTCTGAATGTATTATCTGTGCATTGCAATATTGAATTGAAGATCGCTAATGAGCAGGCACTCTTTTACTGTGCAGGCTGCTTCCAGTGAGGTCTAGCTCTTAATTTTCAGTGGGTGTAACAGGAAGCACTGGTGTAAAAAATAAAACATATATATTACTAATGCTCTTGCTATATAAAACAATATTTGGCCAAGATGGTTAAGATATGATTCAGCCCTTGTTCATCGAGTTGCTAAATATTATTCAGCCCGTGGAGTCACCATATGGTATAACTGAGTTTCCGTGGGAGGCTGGGTCATATATCGTGTCGGATATAGAATGTGGAAATGTGCATGTCTCTGGTGGATAGAGTCTGGATCAAGCTGCAGACTGTTAATCCCATTAAGCCCTCATGTGAAGACGGAAACGCACACGGCGAGGGGAAAAGGCACAGCCCTGCACGTATCCCTCCACGGGGCTGGTTTCCCTCAGAAACGGATGAAGAGTGGGCAGAACCACACATCTAGACACAGATGCAATCTTTAAAGAAAAATGTGTGTGGGCAAGTACAGTACCAGCTGGGAACGTCTAAATGACTGAAACCTATGACTCAGAAATCTTAAATTGCCTTAAAATTAATGAAGCTCTGCGGGGATGACTCAGTTCATTCATGGCCCTGGCTCGCAGGCTTCGATGCTGGCAGGGGGGCCATTGTCCAACATGGGGAAGATCAGACCCCTCAGAGGAGACTGGCCTCTCCAGGAGGTGGCCTGGGGTGCGCGTCTCAGGAGCATGGGCCACAGAGGCGGGTCAGCTTGTGCTCATTCCTCCCAGGGGCTGAGTGACCGCAGGCCAGGGAAGCCCTCTCTGGGCCTGGTTCCTGTCCCTGCGAAATAAAAAAGGTGAGGCGATTTTTAAATTGGCACCAGTTTTGGTATCCTTATTAGCCAGGGTCCAGGGTCCCAGTATGAAACAGAATTTGCCACAGATGGTTCAAAAAAAGAGATTTGAATAAAGGAATTTCTTATCCTCGTGGGTGCCAGGTTAGGGGAACAAGTAAGAGAGAATAGGATACCCAAAGACTAGTGAAAGCAGGAAGCTATTACCACTCACGTAGCCAGAAGGGAAACAGCGTTATGGGGGTACTGGAGCCCATGGAGACCATGCAGCTCTGGAGGAGACCCACCCAGAACACCGGAAGGGACCACCCAGTGGGTGCCGCAGTTCAGGAGAGGGGGCACGACACAGTCTCTCCCAGACCCACAGTGCAGACTTAGGTGGCAGCAGGAAGAAATAACTTCACCTGTATCTTACCCTCTGTGCCCTTCATTTCCCCACTGGGGCCTCTCATGGGTAAAACCCAAATGGACACCATGCACCAGGGAGCCCAGATAAGCAGGCCACAGGGACTGGCTTCCTGTCCAGGAACAGGGCAAAGGGGGCCGAGAATGCACCTGGAGGGGGCGAAAGCAAACTCTCTACGCACTAGCCTGTAGCCTGTGACTTTCCACGTGCTCCTCTGCTGCTACTTCGGGTCACGCGTGGAACACATTATTTTTTTCTAGCGTGATTGAAGAATGAGTCTCGAGCAACAGAGTTCCTGAGGGCAGGGCCAGTTTTTGCTGAGTTCTTCAACCCGTCAGAATCTATCACAATGTCTGCCACATAGAAGTGAATCAGGAAATATTTGTGAATTCAAGGCTGATCACAAATCAACGTTTATAAACATCTACGAGAGTACAAGGCATGATGCATGCTGGCTGCTCTGTTAATAACTGCGGAGTGAATAATGAATGTGTAGGTTCAAAACAAATTACGTAATCTTTCAGATGAAAGGTTCTGCAAACCTCAGGCAAACCCTTGGTATTTTTGTTCTTGTCGTTGTTTCGAATATGATTTATGGCTGTCATTGCGCAATCCGCGTAAATTTCCTGGACTGTGGAAACGGGCCCTACAGTGTGAGGCTCAATGATGTAATGAACTAATGAGCGAGAGAGGACTTAAAAGAGACATCTTCTGCCTGTCGTCAGGGCAGAGTTTTACCAGCAGGAGCGCTGACAAAAGTAGAATGTTCGGCATATTCACATACTCGTGAGATCGCCTCCTGACACCTAACTGTCCTTTGGAGTCAGACGGGCCAAGGACAGGCACCCACCCAGCCAGGCCGTCTCTCACCTCGCTGACTTGAGACAAATCCTTGACGCGGTGTGCCTGGCATTTCTATAATGGTTGCTTTGTAGAGTCAGTGTGTGAGCTGAAGGAGAGAATGTGTATCAAGCTCCTAGTCCAGAGCCCTGCACACACAAAACGTTCACGTCTTCTCAGTCCCGCCTTTCTAATGGGGTCACTGGTTGCCTTAGAGTTGATGTAGGGACAAGACCAAGGAAAGGAAAAGACACTTCCTGCATCGTATACAGACAACATTTAAAAGAAAGGCACTAAGTCACTTCTTTTTTTACTGGAGACAAGCCTGTGCTTAAAAGCATATGAAATAGTAAAAGTTACAGCACACATCTAAGTTATGATTCATTCCTCACTGTTCCTATTTAGGAACTGACGTGGACATGTGTCACCTCAGCATACAGAGTATCGTCCCGGGGCATGCTGGCCCGTCTCTTCTGCGATCACAGAGCTCATGTGCAGATGCTGGTGTTGTCACAGCCAGCAGCCATTGCCTTCCCTCCTTCCGTGAGACTCAAACCCAGTCCCCTCTACAGAGGTTGAAATGCCAGGTACACTTTTTTCCCAGCCTTCCTTGCAACTAAGTGAGGCCATGAGACACAATCCTGACCCATGGAACTGAAGAAAGTAACTTGGGGAAACTTTGGGAAAGGCTTTCCTTTCCCTCTGATGCAAAAGAGAACTTCATGGGAGGAAGCCTCATCTTGCTTTGAAATTGTTGTGTGAGGCTGTGATGCATGAGCTTTAACAGCATCTTGAGACCATAAAGGGAAAGCCAAGATGTGGGATTGTGATTTCTAATAAGAAATATACCTTTAGTCTTTCTCCACTGTCCCCAGAACAGAGCTTCTAAAACTCTTGTAATTTCCTACATATAAGGGTCATAGGAGCATCTTTTATTAGAATATTTCATTTTATCCTTAGTTCCTGAAATAGCTCCAGAACAATGGAGGTGAAATGGGTGTCTTTTGTCTTTTGTGATAAACCCCTTTTTGTTGTATCTGAGTATATGTTAACGAGGTGACTTTTGGTAAATGCCCTAAGGATGGCAGCCGGTTCCCAGGGAATCAACCTGGACCACAAGGTTGGAACTTTCAGGCCTCTGCTAACCTGCAGCCAGGGAAGAGGGGCTGGAGATGGAGTTCAGTCACCAATGACCAACGATTCAATCAATCGTGGCTATGTGACAAACTTCCATAAAAACCCAAAGGATGGGATTCAAGAGAGGTTGCAAGGTGGCGAACCAGGAAGCAGCCCCGTGTGTGTTGAGGCTGGGCTCCCAAACTCTACCAGAACAGAAACTCCTACCCTCCGGAGTCTTTTGGACCTCGCCCCCTGCCTCGCCTCATCTGGCTGTTCATCAGTATTCTTCAATATCCTTCGCAATAAACCAGTAACGGAGTGAGTAAACTGGTTTCCTGAGCTCTGAGTCAATCTGGCAAGTGAATCGAGCCTGAGGATGCATCAGGGGAACCTCTAGCTGATAGCCATTGGTCAGAAGCACTGGAAACAACCTCATCTTGGATTATTGTCAGAGGCAGGGAGCAGTCCTGGGGGACGGAGCCCTTAACCTGTGGGCTTTGACTGTCTCCAGGTGGACAGTGTCAGAACTGAGCTAAACAGGGAGAGACATGGCTGGTGTCTCAGAACTGCCCCGTGGGTGGGGACGTCCACCCCTCTGGTGTCAGAAGTGAAGCAGTGGTGGAGCAGAGTACTGGGAGGAAAGGAAACGCATGCCAGGAAGGCCATTCCTTCCTTCGTACCGGGGACCTGGAGGGAAGTTGTCCAGGGGCCGGGTGCGGGGAACTGGGGAATAACCGAGCTCCTGTCTCAGGAATTCACGGCTTAGAGAGTCACTTACAAACACATTCCTCAGGCAGGGTGTTAGCTATGCACTTTGTTACTTGCAGCCAGAAGTGGTCTGACAGAACAGTTTTCAGGTTTGTTCGGGAGGAATGATTGAGCTTCCTGTGTTTCTGGCTCTTTTCTCCAACAGGTGCTTAAAAGTCTAGAGGTGAGAAACCATGTTAGACGTTTTTGATTCCTCCATCCTCTTACTTAGTCAGCCATTGAATCAGTCACTCATTACGTATTCAAGCAGTCCAATATTTACTTATTGATATGCACACATTCTCTATTGCACAGCGTGACTTTTACTGGCCTTCAGAGCCAAGCTCCAGCATCATGACCTTGAAGACATTTCCCTGGAATCCCCACCCTCAGCTAAATGCCCTTCCTCTGTGAACCCCTAGCAGGCAGGCATTACATCATTTGGGGGGAATCTCTCATATTATATTGGAAGAATTTGTTTGCCTGTGTAGCTTTCCAACTAGAATATACTTTTTCTAAATCCTGGAACTAATTAGTGGTCCCTTCCCTCTCTTTCTTTCTTATTTCCTTCCTTTCTTCTTTCCTCTCTTTTCTCCTTTCTTCTTCTTCTCTCTCTCTTCTTTTTCTTCTTCAGTATGCTCAGAGTATAGCCAAGTTTTGGCCGTCAATGAATACCAAAAGCTCTTTTTAGACCAGAATTGGTGGGGAGCTATGGGAAATGGTGAAGAATAACAGAACTGGTAATTAAGGGCAGAGACTCTGCTTTTTACTTGCAATCTTAATACATGACCCAGAGAAAATGCGTAGTCAATGTTTGTTGAATGAGAAAACTGGAGTCAAGGAGAATCATTTGTTGAAATGACAAAACTGACATAAGAACCATTTTGGACATGAGTCAATGCTACCCTGTGTAACATTAGGTAGTAGTGGTATTTCATAAATATGTATTAAATAAATAACGTATAGCTTTAATGCTTCTGGAATTGAAAATTTAAATTTTTGCGTGTTGTGGAGTATGACTCTATCTGGATAGCTACTGTCTTCATTTCATCTTGTGAGTAGTTTATTCTTTCCCTGAGGATTTAGATTATTAGCTTTATCATATACTAGATACTTATATCTAGAATGGATCAATTTCTGTAGTCTTCATATTATTACCTTGCATCTTGCCACAATGCCATACTGTTTTAATTAGTGTGTGTATCACATTGTTATCTTCCTTTTATTTCCACCTCCCTTTTTTCAACAATTCTTAGGCATTTAAGGATACAGAAAACTTTAGTCTCAAATGTTGAACTCCATAAACATCTCAAAATAATTTCTTAAAGCTGAAATATTCTACTTAGATATTCTAGGTTGCAGTATGGCACAGTAAATGAAAGCAGTTTTGGAATCAAATGCCCAGAACTAAAAGAATGGTTGTGCAGCTTCTTAACCTGTGATATCAACTCAGAATCAGTTTCTTCATTTGAAAATAATAAGAATAAGAAAAAACTATCTATACATAGTGTTGTTAACTAGAAAAATAAAAAAAAATTCGTATGGCATATTTAGCTGAGCAACTGGCACATAGAAAATCTTAAAAGGGGTTAATTAGATATTTAATTTTCCAGCATTTTTCTAGAACTTCCCATGCCCCCTTCTCAGCTGAAGAGATGAGGGACAACACTCAGACCCAAGGAGACCAAGTTGTGGGAAGGCTTGAATCGCTCAGGTTTTCCGTCTTTTTATGAGACTCTGAAGCCTCATAGGTGATGTTGGTGTGCCCAGAGCCGGGAAGCTGTGTGTGGGGAGTGAGGGTTGCCTGCCAGGGTGGGCCCTGAGGAATCAGTTGAGCCAGACGAGAGATGGAGTGAAGCAGAAATAAGCCATTCACGGGGATCAGCTGCAGAGAGTGGGGACAGGCTTACTTTCCATCTCAGTTCCTACAAGGCTGCTTGACGCTGCTTGTCCTCCTATGTTGGAAAGGTGACCCTTACTGTAAATTTCCTTTTCGTTGAATAAGTCTGCATGATTCCCTGCAACCCCCACAGCCTTGGATAGAGAAGGGATTTAATTTTTATGCCAACTTTCCCATTATATTGTTTTCAGGTTAAAAGAAGCAACTTAAAACTTGAGAAAGGGGCAATGTGTCTCTTTTTTTTCCTATAAAACATAGGGAGAATTGTAACCTTGACTGGTGGTCCTCACCCGTGACTTTATAAACCCAAAGAAGTGACGTATATGGAAGTGTCATCTAAAAGGAAAAGGGTCAGGGCCATGTGAGAGCGGCGAGGCATTTCACCCATGAGCTCAGGCTGCATCGAGGAGATCAGGCCCTGAGGACTGGACGCACGATGGAGTTTTGATCTTCGAATCATCTTCATTTTAGCTGCAACTTGGGAGAATCTGTGACCTTTGCAATGACAGTTGCCACTTGTAATATTTTGAAGCTTTCTAGTAAGCTGGCAGCTGGCACCTAGGCAATGATAGAGCCATAAAGTAAGGTTTTTAGAAACTTTGGTTTGTGACAATAAGAGAGCATTTCATTTTTAACCAGATTTATGATTTTTTTTTTCCTACTTAATAGAGAGGTTCTCATAAGTAAATGTGAGTAGTGATTTTTAAAGGTCATTTAAAAAGGACATCAATACTGGGAGGGGTTAGCTGTCCCAGGCTGCCAGTGCCTGGACACGTTGTTTTATTTGCAAGTCCCCTGCAATTGTTGTGGAAAGAGAAGTCTTCGTTATACCCTGTGTGAGAGAGGCGACGAGGGGGAGTGTTTTTAGTCCTCTTCCAGATTTAATGGAGTGTCCCCTGAGGGAGGGCGTTTCAACTCGGGTCGACAGATCCTGGCCGCAGCTTCAAGCGCAATGTGAAGGGCTCCCAGGCCTGTCTTAGCTCCTGTCAGTGCAACCAAGAATTATACTGTTTTGTTTTAAAAAATTAGGAAAGTCTAGGAAAACATAAAGCAGATAAGACACTGAACAACAGGTGTGAACCAGACCTGTGCTAGGTACACTGCGCAAGATGGCCGTCCTACCTGGAAAGCAGACAGATTAGTTCATGTCGCAGAAGGACTGCCTAACAAGCCACTTCAGAACTCAGCGCCCCAAAACAAACACTCACGTGGCTCTGCGGTCCCTGAGGGTCTGAGTTTTCTGCTGAGCGTACACACTTCTAAGAGTTGCCCAGGATCACCTCACGGTGCCTGGACTCTGAGGAGTTTCCCTCCTCCACACCCTGGAGGCGGCAGGCCCGGCTGGTCGGTTTGCCCACGGCAATGGCAGGAGCAGCAGGAGGCAAGACCAACTCGGCAACCACGTCTCAAACCTTATGTGCCATCAGCAAACACGTCAGGGCCACAGCCAGTCCCACGGCCAGTTCCAGAGCCCAGGGGGAGAGAGGCAGCCTGCCCTCGGACGTGGGGAGACAAAAGTTACCGTTTTTCAGCACTAACTGATTTCCCACCGATGGAATCTTCAGGGAGTCCCAACTGAGGGCTTTTGTCTTTCATTTTGTGGCTATTTTCTTATGCACCATCTTTTTGTGGCATACTTGACAAGATACGTAAAAATGCATTTCTCATTCAGTCATTACAATTATACATAATATTAACAATATACTATTATTTATAATTCACAAATTAAAAAAATGAGGCTTTGCAGACTTAACCTTCGGCGAACGGATGACAGAGACCCACCCCATTCCTCAGGTCGGGGAGACCTCACAGCCTGTCCTCCTAGCTCTTCTGCTAAAACGCTCCAATTATTTGGCACAAAGGAATTGCTTTCCTGACTGTTCCTGGAGGTCCTGCTAGCAACTTGGAACACATGATCATTCTCTTCTGAGCAGCATATAATTATTGATATAATTTTGAGCACCCGTAATTTCTTTCGATGAAAAAAAATTACAGCATGACTCTGAAATATTAGGAAGACTTTAGAGCAAAAGAACACAAAGTGTCTGGAGCAAAGCTGCCATATGCGCAGGACTGCAGGGGCATCTGCGTGCATTCGTTATCTCTGTTGCCCCGAATCTTCCAATTCGTTCACCAGGGAACTCGGACGACTCCTGAGGTGCGCGGCACTGCTGTGCCCACGGCCCCCGGTCGGCTCCCACCTTATGCCTGAGAACGCGGTTCAGTATTTTACTTCGTATCATCCAAGGAGATAGTTTTTCTCCTCTTGACCAACGGAATAAACACCTTCCCAAGATGCAATTCTTTCTACCGAGAGTAGCATGTTCACTGTGATGCCTCTCACAGCTCCCCTGCGCCCAGGCCTCTGAGATGCACAGTGTCAGCCGAGAAGTGGGCTGAGAGGAGTGAGTGGGCCCAGGGATGGGACTCGGGACAGGATCGACGGTGACATGGATTGCTGATGAACAGAGGGGGTCCTGAAGGTGGGCAGGGGGGACATCAGGACAACATAGAACCTGCATATTATCGACCACAGAATTTTGGGCTCGCCAGGGCCTTCGAGTCTGCTCCAGACTCTTCTTTTGACGGTTGAGGAAATAGAAAACAACAGGAATCCGTAATGATTCCGAGCACGTCAACATGCGGGACTGCCTGACTCTGACGTCCATCTCTCAATCCCTTTGTTACACCGTCCTCTGGGGCTCGATGAACATGTGGATTGTTGAATGAGGGGTATTGTCTTTGACACACACTCTCTCATGACTGGCAGGTGAATCTCCCCCACCTGCAGTTTTCATAGTCCCACCTAATGCACACGCGGGAGTAGGAGACCTCTCAGTCCCCCTGCACCAGGGCCAGTCTGGAACTCAGGATGCATTTAAATGTCCAGACAGCTAATTAATTTCAAGAGCTGGAAAACTCCCCATCAACTCTCTTCCCAGAGACCACGTCGAAAACATAACATGCGCTTCATGCTTTGGATAGCCTCTGTTTTAGTGAATGTGATCATTTCACTTCGTGTACTCATTCTTTTTTATCCCTTCTTCCTAAGCAGTGAAGAACGTTAAAAATGAGGGCGAAACAGCCCTGGCCAAGTTCCAGCTCAGTGGGCTGGAAAAAGGCTGCAGGTTCGATCCCTTGTCCGAGCAGGTCTAGGAGGCAACCGATCAATGTTTCTCCCTCACAGTGATGTCTCTTTCTCTCTCTCTCTCCCCTGTCTTCTCTCTCTAAAATCAATAAACATATCCTTGGGTGAGAATCTAAAAAATTTAGAGAGAAACAAAACATGACAGAGAAGTAAAGTAGAATGAGACCGGGGAGGAAGGGTGGCACCAATAGCCCCAGCCCACAAAAGCTCACCGCTGCGGCTCAGGGATGGCCACGTCTGGCTGGGAGCTCCTCGCTGCTCTGCTTCCCCAACAGACAGAAGAGGGGCTTAGGGGACTGGCCTAGTTTCACCGATCTGGGTGCAATGTACCACAAAGGTGTGGCTGAGGCGAGGCCGTGAGCCCGGGCTTGAAGCCCCCTGGTGGGCCGCCAGCAGCCTCGGGTGGGACTCATCCCCCTGCCTGGCAGAGGAAGGGTCGGGCAGCGCTAAGCGGAAGGCACCCCTGGGTTCAACGGAGCATGGCAGCCTCTTACTGCGTGCGAGGCCGGGACGCAGAGTCCGGCAGCCGTGCCCTTGGGTGTCCTGGAGGTGGAGGCCGAAGGCAGAGCGGGTGGGGCGGAGGGTGGGGTGGTGGCTGCCGAGGAATCGGCGCCCAAGGAGGTAAGAGGCTGTGAATCTGAAATCCCATCGTTGATCCCTGGGAGCTGCTGGGAACTGGAGCCAAAGGAGATAAGAACCAACCGGGGATTTGGAACCTGGAAAGAACCAGAATAGAAACAGGAGCAAAGCAGGCAGCTGGGGTGGCCTGGAGCGATTCCAGGGTCAGACTGGGGTGCCCGCAGTGGTTTTCAGTGCTGTCACCACACGGGCGGGTGTCCCTAGGAGCTGGAGCAGGTGGACCGCAGACAGGCCTGGTCATGTGCCCACTCTGTCTCTATCATCCCCACAGGCCCTGGGCAGGGACGTCCCACCCAGGAGCAGCCTCAAGACCAGTGTCCTTCTGCATGAATCCCCGGTCCCTCATCACTGCCAAGTGGCTTCCCAGAAGCCTCGGCCATGGGCTTCACTCTCGAAATGGAGACTGAAACTGCCTGCGAGCTCTGGGCCTGAACAAACAGGAAGGAAGGAGTCTTTTGCTTTGAGGGCGTGGCTTATTTGGGAGGGGGCCTGTGATCCCAGAGGTGAACACCACTATCTGTGCTTCTGCAAGGACCATAGACGCATCGGTCAGTCGTGCTGGCCTTTCCTACAGACGCCGGCATTCGGGGCTCTTGTGCAGAGCACGGGGTGGCCGGGGCCATGGTGTCTGTCCAACAGCCTGGCCCATGTGAACTTGCCCTCCACCATCCAAGTTCAGACCAGCGCACCCCGCCCCCAGCCGCTGTCCGCTGCCGGCCCTGGAGAGCGGTGACCCTGTAAAACCAAGCCCCGGTGGGCGGGAGCCCTCGGAGGAGCGGCCCCAGATCCGCATGAGCTCTCCCTCTTACTCAAACTATTTGTGACTTAAAATATTTTGTAAACTGCAAAGCAGCAGTCAATATCAATTAATGTGATTTACTCATTCATTCCACAAATGTTTCCTGGGCATCTAATGTGTCCCCAGTGCTGGGCCATGTGCCGGCCACACCAGACGAGGAAGGCGCGAGACGCAGTCCCTGCTCTCGGGACTGCAGACGGTTGGGAGAGAGATCATGCAAATACAAGGTCACGCACAAAGTCACTCATCTCAAAGCAAACCAGGAGTTCCGGGGGGCCCTGCTGCCTAGCCCCCGCCTTGGGGCCTGTAGCAGATGGAGAGTTTTAAAGGGGGGGTTCAGGGAAGGAGGTGCTTGAGCTAAGTGCCGAAGGAGTAGCCCACGTTGGTGCGTGGACCAGGAAACCTTCCAGGCAGGGGAACAGCAGGAGTGAAAGTCCTGAGCCCGGAGGAAGCTGCAGGGGCAAGGGAGCCTCGAAGGCCGGCTGACCTGAGCACAGAGCAGGACGGGGGCGGGGTGGCGGGGCGGCGGGGGGGCGGCGAAAGGCGTCTGCGCGTTTCATAGAGAGGGCAGCAACAGGCCATGGCAAGGCACAAAGGGAGTCTGGGCTTGCTGAGATAGGGGATGGAGACATACTCAACTGTTTTTAGCCAGAAGTTTTTCTGGGTTTCTTTTTTTTTTTTTACCTCTTGATTACTTTATTATTGTTTTATTACTATGATTGCTATCATTCTTATAGCTTCCCCCCCCCAGAAAGGTCCCTCTTCATCACACCAGAGGGTTCTCACTTCTGGGGGGTATGAAAATGAACTATGGAAACTTAAAAACACCGCACCTGGCCGGATGCCGCCAGAGGCGTGGTGAGGCTCCTGCGGCGTCGGGCTCAGAGGTGTCTGACTTCAGCAAGGGAGGTGGGTCCTGGAGCAGCACAGCGTGCAGGTGGTGGTGGGCGGGGACTGGAGTGAGCAGGTGGGCAGCTTTTGCGAGGCGCCGACGGAGTCCGAATCTCTCGGGGGGAAGAAGGACGGGACTCCTAACTGCAGAGCCGGGTGGACCTGACAACATGCTATGGGTAACCGGGGAAATGAGGGAACCTGTTCTGAGCGGGCAGAGGAAGGGGGCTGGGAGAGGTAGTGTGAGGGGAGTGGACGAGCCTGTGAAAACCAGCCTGTCACCCAGAAACTGAAACCGGCCCTTGCCAACCAGACCCCGGCCCCGGGCCCAGCCCCATGGTTCCGGCTCTCCCTCGCCTTGCTGTGCGTCTGTCCGGCATCCCGGTTCTCCGTGTCCTCAGCGTAAACCCCACAGACTTGGAGGCTTAAATGACAGAAATGTATTTCCTCACAGTTCTGGGGGCTGGAAGCCCAAGAGCCAGGTGCCAGCAGCACTGGGTCCTCCTGAGGCCCTGAGGGCGGGTCTGCCCAGGCCCCTCGCCCCCAGCGGCCGCTGGTCCCCTGGCATCCTTGGGTTCCTCGGCTCCTGGAAGCACCGCGCTGACCCCCACCTGCATCGTCCCATGGCACTCTCCCTCTGACTATGTCTGTATCCAAATGTCTCCTTGTTGTGGTACAGCCGTCTTGAATCAGGGCCCACCTGACTGACCTCATTTTAACCTCATTGTCTCTGCAAAGACCCTCCAAATAAGGTCATGTTCTTGGGCTGGGAACTTCAGCGTCTGAATGAGGAGATGCAATCTGACCTGTAACAGCTTGAAATACATTTTTATTATTATTATCATCATCACTTTTGCCCACTTTTGAGTACTCGGCGCTAGACTCTGCATAACATTATGTTAATAATCTTCCCTCAAATACAGTGCAATCAATAGTATTCATCTTAGTTGAGAAATGAAGAGACCAAGCTGCAAAGAGGGGTAATAGCTGTCTTGGGCGGGGTGGGGGGGCCGGGGGGCAGGGGGTGGTCACAAAGAGGAAGCAAGTAGCAGAGCCTTTCTAACAGGGTTTTCCAGCTCAGGCTCCATTACGTCCCGATCAGGGATGGGGCCAGTCTGACTGAGGCCTTGAGCCCTTTCGGGTCTCTGAGGTCTGTGTTTTCCTGCCGGGGAAGAGGGAAAGGCTTATTTGTCTTTGCCATTCTCAAGAAACTGCCTCTCTGCCAGACTCAGGGGGAAGGTATGCGCGTATTGAATTAGTAACAGGATCCCGGAGTACCAGCTGTCTTTCTTTATTCATAGCTCTGCAGAGCTGGAGGTACAGTGCCGTGCGGGAGGAGGAGGCCCACAGAGGATGGGAGGTTGTGTAATTCTTGCAGGAAGAAAGCCAAGGAGGAGAGGAAAAAGTGCCAGCAGGGTCTGCGCACCGGCGGCTCTCCAGATGAGATGAGTGTCCCCTGGCCCGAAACCGCCCTGGAGCACCGTGCACAAGGACAGGGGCCTTCTGCAGTTTTGTCGGAGGCATGATCTCGACTTTATAAATCATCAGCCACTCTGCTCAGCTCAGTGAGGCCGTGTTCGGGAAGCACGTACCCGCGAGAAGCTGCGTAGGCTGCCCCTCATGTACAGAGCCAGTCCGTGTGGCGCGGGACCGCGGGATCCCACACTGAGATAGCCTTAGCCCCGTGTGCAGAAGAAGTGTGCAGAGGAGCTGGTGGGAGGCTCCATAGCAATCTTGGGGCAGGGAGAAAGTCAAGGAAGGCTTCTTGGAGGAGGTGTTGGCTGAATCTTCAGAGATAAGTACGGAGTGGCAGGGTAAAGTGAGGAAGGCGGCAGCACACCCAGAGGCACACGTGTGTGGAATGACATGCACGGGGACCAGCATGCATGAGTATTTTAATTCGGGTTAGCAGAGTCACCTGGCGAGGCGAAAAACACCCAGCTTCTCTTCAAGGGTTAGGAGAGGTCGCCTTCCTGGCTTCTCCTGTTGGAACCTCACAGGCCTGAAGTATAACACAACCTCTCCCACATCACAGTATCATTTTGGCACAATAGGCTTGGAGTTGCCAAATATATACTCAGCTGAATATGAATCAGGAAAATCAAAGCACTTTAAGGAAAAGATTAATTATTAAGAGCATATCTATTAAAGCTTAGCACTTAGGAACTATCGACAAATTGGCTCTGAATAGAGCAGTGAAGAGATTCGGGACCGGCTCCTTCGGCTCTCACGCCACGGCATCTCGCAAAGTGCTAGCTGACCCAGGTAATAAAAAGAGACATTCACGTAACCCCTGCTAACTACTAAAATTCTTCCGTTGCCTTCTCTCGCGATCACCCAACAATTAGCCAAACATGAGGGAAGGTATCCTGCTGCTGCTGAGTTTTATGTGCTCTGCTTTCCCGCTGGTAAAACGATGCTTCGTTTGTAAAAGAAGCAAGAGGCAGAAATTCCGAAAAAAGACTCTGTTGTTAGTGTAAATACGCTCCCCTCCACTGTAGTATGCCAACGGAGACAGCAGATACAGCGGCTGTGTGACAGACGTGCATTCTACCTCGGAACAAAAGCCTGTTTTCTTTGTAATGTTAATCCTAATGTGGTTTTTAGAAGAAGATTAAATATTGATGAACCTTTTAGAAAATTTGTGGATGATAATGTGTCTTAATTCATTACAAAAACTCTTAAAGAAATTGATGATTATTCTTTCAAAATTCCCTTTCTGATGGTAAACACTTTGACTTCTATTCAAGTGAAATTTTTACTGTTACATTAGAAATCTGTGAGGAAACTCATCTTAAGGCAGGGAATTTTAAATCTGAAACTTGGGCTGTACGGTTGTTAAGGTGGCGTGTCTGCGGGTGCATGGCTTTCTATTGTTTGAAAGCCCGCTTGTTTGTCATTCAAGAAGAGCCAAAGTTGCTTAAGTATTTAAAACAGGAGGAATTTAATCCAGGGAATTAGCTACACTGGTGATGGAAGATTTGAGAAGCCCGAGAGAATAAATAACAAATGCATCAAAGCAACTCGGAGATGAGCAACAGAAGGAAAGCCGGGGCGCCCCACCCAGGATGGCGGGGAGAGGAGGCCGTGCCAGCTAGCCACGACCAGGGCCACGTCTCCAGCCAGCCGGAGGGGCCTCCAGGGCCGGAGGGGAGAGAGGGGGGAACCACCCAGCTTCTCCCACCCTCTAGCGCTTCTGTCTCTCGCCCAAGACACTCATTGGCCAACGGGAGCCCCACACCGGCCAGGATGGGAGCCTGGGAACTCCCGTTTCCACCCCGGCGGCTGCGGCAGAGAAAGGGCCAGGAATAAATGATGGGCCAACAGGCCTGGGGTCTGCACAGCTCGTCAGCTTTTCGCAGACTTTCCCTGCTTGCCAGGCAGAAGGGACAGGGCTACGTGAGCCTCCCTTCAATAAAGATGGGTGGAAAGAGGAAGGGAAACAGGTGGGTGAACAGAGAAATGCGCCTGAAGTGGAGGGCCCCCCTCCTTCCGCTCTTTCTCTCTGCACACGGGAGCTTGCCTGCTGCTTTCCTACGGGTATTTATTTTTAATTTTCTTCCACCCTTCATGCTTTACTCCACACCTTGTAAAAACAACCCTGCAACTAGTGGGTGCCCCGGGCAGTATGCTTGCTGAGGTTTTGAGAGGAAAGCATGGGCCAGCCACAGAGGGAGCCCTGCTCCCCAACTGTCACTTGTCCTTTTGCGCAGGCCCCCTCCCTGCCCCCTTCTCATCTGCTGCCTGCCTGTGCCCCCAGGAACAGGGCCTCCTCCGGGGCACACAGCGTGCTGCACACAGTGGGTGCCCAGGGTTTGAGCATCAGGGTTTGAACCTGGCTCTGCTGTTAACTGAATATGCGGCATGGAAGAAGGTCTTCATTTCTCTGACTTTAGTTTCCTCATCTGAAAAGTGCAAGGCCGTGGTTGGGGAGGACGGGTGTTCTCATGTTGACTCTGTGTAGTTTTCGTACAAATAACTTCTGCACTCTATTAAGCCTTTGGAACATGAAAGTGTTGATTAGTCATCATGGTTAACATGTCATTTCTGGCCCAGATCACTGCAGTAGCCTCCCTGGGGCCTCCCCACCTCTGTCCCACTGCCTGTCCCCAGCAGAAGTCAGAGTGAGCCCTCTGAAATGTAAGTTGGATGCCTGTGGACCTTTGACGGGCCCATTGCACTTAGAATGAAAGGCTCCCGGTGGCGGGCACGGTTGTGTCGCCTGGCTCCTTGTCCCCGCTAGGGCTCCCGCTCTGACTCCTCTCCCTCTACCCCCTACACCAGCCACCTCCAGCCTCCCCCTCCCTGGTCAGGCTCGCTCCAGCCTCAGAGGCTTCGCACTGGCTTGTCCAGCACTCTCTTCCCTGGACACCCACACAGCTGACCCCATCTCCTTCGAGCCTTTGCTCACCTGTCACCTAGCTTCTGAGGCCACTCTGCCCCTTCTGTTTGCATTGCATCTCAGCCCCTATCTTGCCCAACATCCTGGTGCTTCCCACCCTCCCTCTTCTGTTAAGCTCCTCCCTTTTCCGCAGCACCTAGCATCTCCGCACATACTCAGCAACGCTCTCATGCTCCCCAGCGATTCTCCTCCTGTGAATCCCAGCTGCTGAGAGATGGGGTTCCTGGTCCTGCTCTTGTCACACAGGTAGTGTGACCGTCTCTGGGTTTCTGTGCTCCAGTGAAAGGGTTGGTCTAGGCGAGCTCTGACTGCCTTCAGACTCTAAATTCTGCTCTGCTAGCCCATGCACGCATTTCACAGGGCGATCACTCTGCAGGTGGAGCGCATCTGTCTCGCCTCTCTCACATCTGTCAGCTGGAGGCAGCGGACTAATGGCCTGAGAGACAGAACTCGCGAGCGAGGAAAGGTGAGGTGAGAAGTCCTCCAGAGAACACGCCTCCAGGGAGGGCCTTCAGCGGGGGCGGCTGGCCTGGTGTCCAGCCTCGCTCAGGTCCCCTGCCTTCCTGCAGCAGCTACCGCGGCATTGTCACTGACCTTGTGGAAGTAGGACAGGATGCGCCTGTGACCAGGGTCCGACTTCAACTTGCGTCCCTCTACAGAATAATATACTCATTTATTAGCAATAAATAAATCCAGAAATATAAAGTGCCTTTGTCTCTGGATTTATCATAGTTCCCTCCAAACCATTAGTTTTTTATATTAATATTATAGTTTATTTTTTCCCTCCCTGAGCCTTCCTTCTCATTCTGTTAGTTCTGCCCTCTCTCTATGTCCTCGCCTCTCACAGTCCTCACAGCCCTTTTAGGTGCCTGTGGAGGGGACCGACCATGCTCACTGACAAGAGTGGGCACCCCCGTATTTTCCAGGTGGCCTAGCACTTGGCCGGGGCGCTGGAGATGCTGACAGAGGGCCAGTGTGGCTCTCAGCATACACAGTGAATTTCCTCCATAATAGGAATTACGCATGTGTGCTCAATGAGTGACCAAAGGAATAGACCAGTCATTTAAATGACCATAGAAAAAGATCAAAAGAAGTAGAAGTGAAAGAAAGGAATAAAAATTGGGGATGAAAGGTGTCTCCTCAAGAAAGAAAAATATCTATATCTTTAAAAAAAAAAAAAAAGAGGCATGGATATGGGTGTTTCGCTATTTACAGTCTCCCTCCCTACCAAGCCTGCTGTAACCAGAGGGGGGGATGTGGCGGGGTCTCCCTGCCCATCTTCCCTGACGAGCAGCTTGATAAAGGGCTCGTTCTGCCTTCACCCCCCAGGAGAAGGCTCCTGGCGCCACGGGCCCCGGGGAGCTGCGTGGGGTCTAGTGGCAGTCTGCTGTCCACATATTCTACGCAATTGCAAAGCAACGGGCAAATTGGCACACAGCGTTTGGCGGAAGAGGCAGAACGCTATTTCCAGCCTCCTGCACGGCCACGAGAGAGGAGCCCCACATGCGGCGCTGCGGTTAATGAATGGATAATTTATGCTCTATAATGTAAACTGTCAGAGTTTCCTCTTTGTCATAACAATGGACTAGACACAGCTACCTTTGTGGAACCTAAAGACATCATTGCTTGGAGCCAGATGCAATGCGCAGTAAATAATTTAGCAACAAAGCTCTCTTCATTCTATTTACAGTCAGTTAGAATTCACCTCTGTGGCCAATGGGGGCGGCACTCAGTGGATGGCATGCTCCACATATCTCCGCATGACCCGATTCACAATGAGAAGGCTCCAGCCGTTCCAAAGACCCTTCAGAGCGGGAGGTTCCTTCTGTACCCCAACCAACATATGTCCTCCTTTTCCTCCTGGCTGCTTTTACTCTGAATTAACTCCATGCCTGACAGGTACCTCTGTGCGTATGTATCTTCAAGTGCATTTCTCAGCTCCGAAAATGTGTCACACAGGCACGGTGCCACCTTCCTATGCTGATGCTTCCCGTCTGAGGAGCTTTCAGATTCCACATGTCCTGGCTGCAATAATGCCATTGGCCACAGACACAGACACCAAGGCTCAGAGAGCTTAAGGCTTCCCCAAGGCGACCTACTGTAATGACACCTGACATGCGTGAGGTGCTGCAGTTAAAATGGAGACTGAGATCCAATGTGGAAAAGGACAGAGGTTGTCCCTGGCCCGATCAGACTGGTGTATGATGACAGGCATGTACCAGCCCTTTATGTAAATGATGATTTCACTACAGCTGAGGTAATGCCATGGGGATAGGTGGGGTGACCGCGAGCATGAAGCACATCAGGGGACCAGGGGATCAGGGGACTGAGGGCCCGCGTAGTCATGGAGGCTTTGGGGAGCCTCTCTGAGGGAGCAGCTCATGCAGTTAGAACAGCTGGCTCCAAGAGAGACGGGGAGGGCACTTCCGGTAGAGGGACCAGCCTGTGAGCAGAACTTGTTGGAGCAGGAGGGGGACCTTCATCACACGGCTGCGGCCCTCATCCCGCGAGGCCTAGCCATGCCCACCGGCGGCCAAGCCCTTCTGCTGTGATAAAGAGGCGTCAGCAGGGCCTTTGGCCTGGCTGTGGCCCGAGAGGACACCTCTACCCCCAGAAAAAGACGCATCTGTCGGATGCAGGCTGCTTTGGGGCCCAAGGGGTTAGTAGCAGCTCCTGGCAAACACACCCGGGTTAGTTGAATTCATGTCACTTGACAACGGTGTTTATTTCCTGGAGTGGGATGGACGTGGTAATGTAATAATTAAAGCAACGTCATGGCATGGAGTGGGCCGGGGGACTGTCGCTGTCCCTCCTGGCAACAGTGTCACCCAAGTAGCGACAGTAACTCGCACTTTGATAGCACCTTCGTACGTAATTGCTTTCCAGCCGCTCACCAGCCATGAGACTGGGTACAGGCGCCCGCGTTTTACTGCTGAGGTTATGGAAGTTGCAGAATTTTGTTCTCGCTCCTGTGCCTCCTTTGTCAAGAAATGGGGCTTGAATGCAAGCCCTTTACTCCAGCGACTGCGTGTCCTCTAATCCGGCAAGAACCCTGCCTCCCACGTTGCAGTCCTGCGCGTCCTTCGGCAGCTTCATGTTGATTTCTCCAAGGAAACACCTCACCTTCACACTTGACTGATGAAGTAATGAGATTCCGTCATTCATAACACATTTTGTGATCACCTGCCTTGTCCCAAGCCCTGTCCTGGGTGCTGTGGCTTCAGAAGAACGATGCAGCATCCTGGCCACCGCTGCGTAATTCACAGTATCTCCAGGAGACAGAAAGCAGACTGTCAACAACCATGCTGTGTGACAAGGGCCACCGCTCAGGGGACTATGGGAACAAAGGAGATATTCCAAATACCAAAGGTGAGGAGAGAGGGTCAGGGCTACAGGCCTGGGGAAGAGTTTGAGGTGTGTCAGTCAACTGAGCCTTAACAAACAAAGGGGACTTTAGGAGGAAGACGAAACAGGGAGGGCATTCCAGGCAGAGCACCGTGCATGCTCGGTGACAAACAAACACAGTGGTGTCCTCTGGTGGCTGGGGCCAAGGGTGCGAGGAGGGCTGCGGTGGGGGAAAGGCTGGAAGACAAGGGGTCCCAAGCACATGGGGCTTTGCATGTCTTGATACTGGGGGGATGACCCTTTTCCTGGCGCTCGCAGGGGTCAAGGAAGGATTTTGAGCAAGAGTAGGGGATCGTCATGTCTGTTTGTTAGAAGGGCTCTTTCCGCAGCTGTGAGCATGGGAGGGGTGGCTTTCTAGCAGTTCCGGGCCGTAGGACTGGAGATGAGAGCAGCTGACAGTGTGAGGGACTGGGAAGCCCACCAGGCGAGGGAACTGCCGAGCTGGTGCTGGTTTCCAGGCACCTTCAGAAAATCGCTTCAGCCAGACCGGGCGATCACTTGGCTCCGAGCGTCAGGGAGGAGGCCAGGGAGGTTCTAGGACATCTGACCAGGGTGAATAGTGGAGTGATGATGTTGCTGAGCCAGGTGGGCACTCTGAGAAATTATGGGTTCAAATTCAGACAAGCTGACTTTGATGTTCCTCTTCCAGGCTGATAGGAAACTCACTTCACCTAAAATTGTTTCCCTGAGTGCAAAGAGGCATAAAAGCTCTCGTTTTCACTTTAAAATATTGTGGGGTTTTGTTTTTGTTTTTTTTTTTGGTCTTTTTCTCTCTAGTGTTGAGTGTGTGTGCATGCGTGCATGCGTGTATTAGTCTGTCCAGAAAAAGTCCAGCCATTGTTGATATAACAAAAATGGTTTGCACGACATCCATGTAACCTGGCTGCCAATGAGAGTGCGCTGGAATGCACATGCATGAACAATGACAACTTCACTGTACTAGTCGATTGGGGCAGTAGGTGCCATGGAGTGAGCATGTGTACCATGTGGCTGTTGCATTCTAAACGACTGACCTAGTAGAGCAATGAATCTGCATCAAATTTTGCATCAAGTTTGAACAACCCTCCATGGGAACTACTCAGATGGTGCCGAAGGCCGCAGCTGTGCCAAACTAACGCACCCGCTCATGCATCACATCTTATGTAGTGTTTTTGGTAAAAGACCAAATCGCGCAGGTGACTCAGCCCCCCTAGAGGCCAGATTTGGCATCCTGTGACTTCTGGCTTTTCCCAAAACTAAAATCACCTTTGAAAGGGAAGAGATTTCAGATCCTCAACGAGATTCAATGAGACCACCAATGAGATTCGCTTGTGTCAATGACAGCCAATGATGGGTCAGCTGATGGAGACTGGGAGAAATATGTGAGGTCCCAAGGTGTCTGCTTTAAAGGGGGCTGAGGCATTATTGCCCTATGTACAATGTTTCTTGTATCCTCTTCAATAAATGCCTCTATTTTTTATATTACATGCTGGATACTTTCTGGATAGAGAAGATCATGTTGAGATGGAAAAGGACAGAGAAAGTTCAAAATTGTTTTACACCCTAACACGTCAATCAGGGAAGTCCCCACGGACAGAGCGAGAGGGTGGCAGGGGGAGGTTTCCTTCCGTGACAGCCTGGGTGTGGCACATGGACTTGACCATTCCATTCTTTCCCTAAGTGTTTCCTACCTGAATACATACCAAGGGAAGTCCTCTTGGTGGTTATGTTCCTGATAATAAGGTGACTCTCCTTCCTTTTTCCTGTGTGGCCACCAAGCAACCCAACAGCAGAGCAGCATGCTGATTGGCACAGATGGCGTGCACACCTTCTATGTCCTGGCAAAGTGAGAATTGCCACGAGCAAATTATGAAATGTATCCCACAGTCCCCACAGTTAGAATTACCTCTGGTTAAAATTGTGCAACACACACTTATAAAGTCATGAAAGCAACTCAGAGTCTCTGGAGGTCCAGACTCATGTTGTATTTGCATTTATATTCTCGGAATGTAAGGCAGGAACTAGATTCTAATCAACACTTGGTGACTATTCCTTGAATAAATAAATATACAGAGAATGAGAACTTACAATGTTAATGTTATATTTAATACCACTTTCTCCTAGTTGATTAAAAGGTTAAACTATGAGGTCCAACTTCCAACTAGAGTACAGGACGGTTTAACATAAGACAAAGTAGTCTTCTGATGACAATTTTTACAGAAAGATTCTCAGGGAATGGAGTATTTGAGTTAATTTCTGAAGGGCTTTGTCCTCTAAGAAAGTCTACAGGAGAGGAGATGAAATAAGGCAGAGGCAGTGTCTCGTAGCCAGAGACACTGTGGGCTAAGGATCAGGCTTCTGTCCAGGTCATACAGGAGTAGAGATGAGGGTGTGCAATTCCTTTCCAGAGAAATCTTGGTCCCCAAAGCAGGTGGCTTCATTCACGGCTCCATCTGGGACACCAGTCCTTGCTTACGACTCAAACCCTACATCTCCTTCTCTTGCTCAAGGTTAATACCACCCTCTCAGATCCAACCCTTCCCAGGGCAACCTCGTAAGCCTTTGGCCTTTCTGCTACCTTTGCTCATGTCACCCAGCAATGCAGAGTCTAATCAGGGCCCACCCCGATGCCATCCCACATCTACCAGCTCAGGAGTGCTGGGACAGGGTAGGCGGAAGGGCAGGGAGGGGATTTTCAGAGGGACTGTGCTTTGTGAAAATGATCCTGTCCTCATCTTAAAACAAAAACAAATCCTGAGCTGTAAAGTAAAAATGAATTCAGCTAAGTCAGCCCTATGAATGCTTATAAAAACCATCAAAAATCAAATTTTTAAAGAAAATATTCCTTTTGTGCTGCCAGCTTTCTCCTTGAGCTGCTGGCTGGAGCATTTAATACCAATGCACAGTTTAGACTGAGGTCCCACGGGGTAAGGTCTGACTCTCAATGGAGCCTTTTAAAACCGGGGCTAAAGCCCAAAGACTAAAATAATCTATCATTCAACCCAAGACACTTTCTGAGAGGGAAGCGGAGAAAGCAGGCAGTACGAGGATGTGCACGCCTACTAGAACCACAGGCACTGGCCCATTGGAGTCATATAAAGAAAATAAAAACACCTTTTTTTTGTTTATTTGTTTTGTTATTTGGGCACTCTTGTTTAGTTGGTACATGCTTGATGCTGCTTTGTCAGAATTCAACAAATGAAATCCAAATTCCTTAGCCGAGCATCCAAGGTCTTCTATCCTCTGGCTGCAGCTATCTCGTCTCACACTGTCTGCTCAAGTGAGGCTAAGCATTGAACACCTCTCTCCAAACTCTCTGCTGTTCCTACTTTAAAATTCTGTCCATCCCTCGAGAAGCCAGTTCAAGGTTAATTCTCTGGCTCGCCTTCTCCCACTCCATGGCCACGGCACGGAGAGCTTTCAGTCTTCCTCTGGAAGTTTTGATCTTCTTCTCCTGTAACTTAGGTTTATATTTTATTCGCTGTCTGACAACTTCATTGTACATAGCCACCCTTTCTCAAGTAGTTTGAAAATTAAAGTTATATACTAAGGCAAGATCTTGGATTAACTTTGGAAGGAGGTAGCTTTGCGCTTCTTCTATAACATTGCATGTTGACACTTTCTCCTGCGTCCTCAGGGCCTACGGGAGTCTCCTGGCTGGCTTCCTCCCCACCTGCTCTGCCCTGCCCTGGGAAAGTCATCGTGTCCTCCTTTTAAGGCCTTTTGCTTCCCTGCAAATGACATTTATTTAGTGATCTGCCTTTCCCAGGCCTGGAAGCTTCTCAAAGGCGGCAGAGACCAGGTCTGATTAAGCTCAGCCGCCCCCACCCCCACCTCCATGTACAGGAAAGGGCCTGCCACCCAGGGAATATGCTTATAACTAACTTCACGATATTCCTTACTTCCCAATTCACCTGTAAGAAATGATGGGGGAAGCCCATCTTCAATTTCCTCAATTTTCCTCAGTTTCCTTTTAGAAAACTAATTGTAAAGTTTTTTTATGCGTAGATGGTGGTAGGGTTGGAAGGCCAGTAACTTCTTAACTAAATTTGGAAAGAAATTCACAGGTATGCGGTAGATGAATGATGTTTTTTTTAAATAGTGAAAGTTCTCTACTCCTCAGTTGAGTAATGCATAGTTACTGACGAGGCGAGGTTAGAAATGTCAGTGGAATCCAAATGCGGAGAGTCAATCAGGTACCTGTTATGTAAGCTTAATTATTTAAGTTGTTAAAGTTATCGCATGCTGACTCATGTCCCCCATTAGCTGTCTTGCAAACCGCAAGCTCTGCCGCTTGTCAAACCTTTCAGTGCCTGAAGACATTTCTATTTCACCTGCCTTCTCTTGTCAGAGAAAGCCTCATCCAGGCTTTCTCTGTCTTCCAATTAAGCACTAACACCAATCCTTGGGTAATTCATTCAAATGCACAGGAGCTCAGTAGTCTAGGGAGGAATTTTGACGATGAGGGAATCCAACCCTCATTTCCTTCCTTTTATCTCAGAACGCTAGGACTCACGGGTTTTCCCTTAAAGGATGTGCGACCTCACTCAGTGGGCGAGAGCTGGGCCTGACCCGTGTGCTCGAGGACACGAGGGATCTCATGGCGGTGAAAAGGTCAGAGAAATGGAGACCTCGAGGCAGTTTCAGACGTTCGTTTGTGTAGCCTCTCCTTTTGTAGGAAGGGGGCTGGGAACTCTAAAAGAAAAGGTTGCAGCTCAGCCTCACACTGGAGCCTAAATTCTTGGTCTGACTTTTCTTCAGCCGCCTGCCGCTTTGGGGTCTTCAGATACGGACGAGGCCACTCGCCCTTCCACACACACAGGTACAGGTGCCACGAGGCTGTCATACTGGGCTCCTTGCTTTGAGGTCTTCTCTGAGTTTTCCCTTCTCCATCTTTCACTGTGTCCTGGATTCCTCCCTCTGGGCCAGTGTGCTGTGGCCTAGCCAGGGCCCAGGTTTTCAGTCAGAGCTCAGAAGAAAATGGGCCCGTTGAAACCAAAAGAGATAGCGACGGTGCTGAGAGTTTTTTTGCTTTTTCTCCAGCCCTCATGAATCCGACAATTTAAAACTTTTCATAAAGATATTTTATGCTTCAGCAGCCAACTGGCAAGACTTATTTCTGAAAGAAATGCTTTCGTTGAAACAGTTCAAAGCAGAGCAGGCCCGAGAGGAGGGAGAAGTGCTCCTCATACACTTGTTCCGGGCTCGTGGCGGAGCACTTCTGAGTTAGACTAGAGAAAGCTGCTAAAATAAAAACGAACATATAACTTTTTAAACTTACTATTGTTTTTCCCCCCCAATAATTTACACTCTTTCATAACGATAGATCCTGATTAAATGTTTTTTAAAGTAGTTATATGAATAAAAGATGCCTTTTGTAGAGCATCTATCACATGCTAGAGACTCTGGAAGTGCTTTACATGAAGACAGATACTTGCAGGAAATGTCAGGAGCTATTTTCACACAGCTGTCAACATGGTTAAAATTGTTAAAAAATCAAGTGTCGGTGAGGATGTGGAGAAACTAGGTAATTTATACATGGATAATGGGAAGGTAAATTGCTGTAGTTGCTCTGGAAAAGAGTTTGGCAGTTCCTTTAAAAAATTATTGTGCAACTACTATAGGAATTTAGCAGTTTTTCATATTTCCCCCAGAGAAATGAAACCTAATGTTCACACAAAACCAGTTCGTGAATGTTCGTAATGGTATTTAGTATTACAGATACTGAATGTATTTGTAATAGCCAAAAACTAAAAATAACTCAGATGTTCCTCAATGGGAGAATGATTTTACAAACTGTGGTGCATACATGACATAGTTCACTAGCTGGCAATAAAAGGCGCTCCTTAGTCACACAACAATGTCAATGAGTCTATAGAGAATTATGTGCAGTGAAGACGGCTAATTCCAAAAGGTTAGGCACTATGTAATTCCATTTATATGTGTGTCTTCAAAGGACCCTCTAGAACTGGAGAACAGGTTAGTGGGCCAGAGGGTACGGAGAGTGCAGGTTGGGTGGGATGTGGATGTGGGCCTAACGGACGATGTGAGGGACCCTCGTGGAGATGGGAATGCCTCTGTCTTGACTGTGTCAGGTGTCCGGGCTGTGACAGCGCACTATCATCTTGCAATACCATTGTAAAACCGTAACATCGTGGAAGACGGGCGGTCAAGGTACATGGGATTTCTCCCTACGGTTTCCTATAACGGCAAGTTGAAATTTACAAATCCAATGTATACATGTGAAATAAAATGGTGCAATACAAATATTAATTACAGTTTTTGCAATTATCACCATTCCTAGTACAATTAACACAGAAGAGAGGGGTTATGGAGAGAGGAAACATTAAGTCAAGAGTGAGAAAGATTGAAAAATACAGATATTGCCACCTAGTCTTGGGCTGCCACTTTTGATACGTGGTTGGGGCGGGGGGAGCTTGTCTGGAGTCCACTGTGCTCTCCTGAGGATGCTCTGGACGTCCGAGTTCATGGAGCAAGAAGCTGGTCAAAGGGGAGCTGAGGCTGCCCCTTCTTATTAAGCCACATGCAGAAGGATGCTCCCCAGATGCTTCTTCCCTGAAGGAAGGAAGGAAAGTGCTCAGAGGCCCACACGCATCCAACGGGAGAGCCAGCTAGGTAGTGTAAGATCCTATGCTGGATGCCAAGACCTGTGGGCTCCTGGGGACGAAGGGGAGATGCTGCGGTTGTCACGAAGAGAGGGAGCCTATGGGACTACATTGCCCGTGGGCTGTGCCGTGGAGAGCTTGGGCCACACCCAGGGAAGACATGAAAGGGCCTAGCTGCCCTGCCGAGGCAGGAGGCCCCTGGTTCAGAGAACGAGGCCTAGTGTTTAAAGGTGTTTATAAACTCGCAAAGGAAGAGTCGGTCTGTTACATGTGGAGAGGATTGTCTAGGGTTTCTTACAAATGCGGGAGGGAGAGTTCAGGAGGACTCACTTAAGAGGGTGCTTTTGGAAGAATTAGAAAGAGTGATGGGCACTTACTGACTAAGTGGGACCCAGAGGTGAGAGGCCAGGTTCACCTCAGAGGAAAAAAAGACGCCTCCCTTTTCCCTGAGACGGGGAGCAATGGTAACCCCAGGAGAGCCTGCGGCCTGGAGAAGCAGGCGCCCTGTGACTGAGGACATCGCTCTGCTTCACCTCATCTTCTCACAGCAGAATCCCGGTTCTTCAGAAGTTCTCCAGAATATTCCAGTCTGAAATGCCCTGTTCAGGAAAAGAATAAAAAATCTTAAGAGAAATGGCTCTCAGTGGGCTGGGATAATTCATTTTTCTTTATTTTATAAATTAGTTTACAGCTTGTGACATTAAGAAAATCAATGCCATTTCTCATGTTTACATAGCATTTGCTTAGCTGACTAATTCTCCAAGGAGTGCATTTCCTCAGGATGGATTTGACGGGAGAGGTCATTGATTGAGAAAAGCCTTTCTCTTCATCTGAGCCCCTCCGATTCATAAATTTACACAATGCTGGAGCCAGAACCCAAGTCTCAGCGCCTTCTTTAAAGGATGGTGAAACTATAGGCCAAGATAGGAGAAGAGCTGCAAAATAAATTAGTGAGGCTAGAATCTGAATTTCCTGGCTGCTGTTCTAATGCTCTTTTATGATTCTTTAAATCAGTAAAATGGTTTGTAATTGACTTCAGTTTAATGCAGACGTTCCTAGATCTGGGCTCTGATGCTCCTGGGTGAGTAAGCCTGGGGGTTCTGAGGGCTGGACTTACAGAGAAATTAGAACTAATGGGGTCAGAGCCGGTAGGGGTCAAGGTCCAAGTCAGAGAAACCGGGCAGCATCGCCAAATCAGAAAAGCTGGTTGAGGAGTGTAGTCTGGGAAAACGAGGTGAGTACGGCAGGACATGGTGCCGAGAGGGGGACGGGGGTGTGGTGACTTTGGATGGCTTGTGAAAGCCAGGATCTTCTTTCCAATTTTTAAAATCAAGATGGCAGAACATGCAGAAGCGAGTCAACACGTGAACACCTGCCCTTTGCCAGGTTTGTGATTGGCAGAAGGGAACGGAAAGACTAATTCTGTAGGACATTAAACATTTCATTGTCTAGTCTGGATGCCCTGTTATTTACTATCGTTGGGGAAGATGTGATTCTGTCTTGAACACTCTGAGCAGATGGGGCTGGACTGAACTCTGCCACAAATTCACTGGGTGACGTTGAGTATTTCCCTTCTCCTCTCTTGGCAGAGGAAGTTAAGGTATTAAATCGGACCCTTGGGACCTATTCATCTCTGGAATCCTCATTGTTTCTGGACAAGGTGGTCAGGTGAAGCATCGCCAATGAATTCCCTCATTTCCTCTTTCATCCCAGCCTCCCGAAATTTCAGCCTTTGGGATGAGCTCCAGTGGCCATAAAAGGGCCCTCTCCTCTCCCCTCCTACTTTGCTATCCCCCTGGGAGATGCAGAGAGCCCACGCCTTCCTCCCCTCACTGCTACAGGGCATCTGTTAGTTCCTTCCTGTGCCCTCAGCATCCTCAGTGCCAGCCTCAGAGCTGACACGTGAGACCGGAGCACCAGGTGTCACGCAGGAGGCATGGCCTGTGCCTGCTCCGGGCCTCTGTCTGGTTTGCACAGAGTGTCCTTGTCTTGACATCATGCTATGGAGAGTGACCTCTGAGGTCTCATGGTAAAGGGGACAGTTATATAGCTGGGCCAGTTAGGTTGAAGGGAACGGAAATGTGAGGAGGTGGGCCCCCAGCCCAGAACATAGAGGAGGCAGTCAGTGCACCAGAGAGATCACACACGTTACACTGTGGGCCCACCATCCAGGCATAACACAGATATAGTTTCAGGACACGCTCCAGCTTATCCAAATGCATTCTTCTGTCACAGCCCATGGCCTTATTCCAAAACACAAATACAGCAACTTTGAACTGTTCCACACATCTTTAATTTCTAACATAAAATTTTGTAATTTTAAGTTGTCCAAACCCTTATACTATATACATTTCTCATCACTTACCATAACTAGAAAAAAAGTGCTTTAGAGAGGAGAAGCAAGATGGCGGTGGAGTGAGTGGAAGTCACATTGACCTCCTCCCAGGGCCAGCCTGGAATTATAACTAATTAGGAGAAATCACCCGGAATGAACAACTGGAACAATAGTGAGGGAGGAGCCTTATAACCTTGGACAGACAGAAGAATCAGCTATAGCACAACCTAACTGGTGAGGTGTGCAGCAGAAACTCGAGTAGGCAGGCGGGGTGCCCATGGGCGGCAGCACCCAAAGGATATCGAAACAACCCTGAGAAGAGCGGCATCTAAACCATAAGAAGGGATCCCCAGCCTACAGCACCAGAGCCCAAAGAGTACGCAGATAACAGCCAGCTGTGAAAAGCAGCAGGGTTACTCTCTGCCAGAGATGGGCGGCTGGAGACGCAAAGAGCTGTTTAAAGGGCCAACACATAAATTTTTGTTTGTAGACACTTACCCTGGTCTCCAGCAAAGGCGGAGGTAGAGTGGGCTGGAGACACCTGAGGTGAGACTGGGGAAGGAGGCTTTGGGGAGAGAACGGAGAGAGTAGCCCGCAGGATTCCAGTGCTGATTCATTCCCCATATGGCAGCAGCCATCTTGCTCAGGCAGACCACTCCCCTGAGTGGCAGCAGCATGAGAGGACCCAATAACTCCACCCACAGAAAGGACTCTGCCCCGCCCTATAGTGTCTCCAAGGTAGAATGACTAGATTAATAGTTGAAGGAGACAGCCACAGACAGTAGATTCCTGAAAGTCTCGAACAGACGGCCTGAGGTTAGAGAGGGTCAACAGCTGACATCATCAGAGGCAGATCCAGAAAGAAAACAAAAAACAAAAAACAGTGGTCTCCTACCATAGAAGTTCACACCACAAAGTCAGGAAATTAAGACAGATCAATTTAAGAAGCAGAAGCAAATAAGAAGAGTCTCACAAATAATGGGAAAACAAAGAAACAACCCCCCCGCCCCAAGTCAAACCGAAAGGAGGAATCCCCACAAAGAGAACGAAATGAAATAGAGACAAGTAAACTATCAGATATTGAGTTCCATACAATGGTTCTAAAGAAGCTCAATGAGCTCAGTGAGCTCAGAGAGAATTACCAAAAACTATAGGGAAACTACAAGGAACTTACTGCAAACTATATTAGCATGATAAAGGACATAGAAACTATCAATAAGAGACAAGAGGAAATGAAGAATACAATTTCTGAATCAAAGAACACAGTAGAAGGAATCAAAAGCAGGCTAGATGAAGCAGAAAGTCAAATCAGCGAGTTGGGGGATAAGGTAGATATAAGCTCCCAGAAAGAGCAAGAAAGTGAAAAAGACTCAAAAAGAATGAAGAGGCATTTAGGGAAATTCAGGACAACCTGAAACATAATAATATCTGTGTAATAGGGATACCAGAAGGAGAAGAAGAGAAGGAAGAGATAGAAAACCTGTTTGAAAGAAAATGTCACACAAGTCCAGGAAGCGAGGCCCACTTCAAGACACATCATCATTAAAATGGCAAAAATCAAAGACAAACAGAGAATCCTAAAGCAAGCAACAGAGAAAGAGGTAGTAACTTATAAGGGAGCCCCAGTATGGCTAGCAGCTGACTTCTCAACAGAAACACTGCAAGCCAGAAAGGAATGGCAAGAAATATTCCAAGTCATGAAAAGCAAAGGCCTGCAACCAAGACTATTCTACCCAGCAAGGCTCTCAATTACAATGAAAGATAAAATAAGGAGCTTCTCAGACAAAAGAAGGCTAAAAGAATACACTTCCACCAAACCAGCATTGCAAAATATGCTAAAGGGACTGCTTTAAGATAAACAAAAAGATTCTATGAATACCCAGTTCCTTTCACAGTCACCAACACTTGATATTACCAATATTTTTAATACATATTAATCTGATTGTGACAATGATGTGTTATTTTAATTGTTACCTTATTGTTTGTTGAAACTAAACCTGTTTTTGTATGTTTCTTGCCTATTTCTATTATTTAAAAAAAAGCTTTAAATGATTTTTGGTATTCTTTATCTATTTTTTGATTAAATGTTTGTAGAAATTTTTCCTAAAAAACAAAAACAAACAAAAAACCTATTAACCATTTTATAGATGTGTTGCAAATACTTTCCTATTCTATTACTTGTCCTTTAACTTTTTTCCATGAATATAACTGTACAGTCTTAAAGGTTTAATATAGTCATATTGTCAATATTTTACTTTATAGCTTCTGGGTTTGAATATTTGACTTCAGGGTAAGAAAAATATTATTTTGTATTTTTTCCTAAAACTCCTTAGATTTTACATATTGATTTTTAACTCACCTGAATGTTTCTTATATAATGTGTGAAATAGGTCTCTATATTTATTTTGTTTCAAGTAATAGTGATCCATGCACCTTACATATTAAATAAGCCTTATTTTCCCCATTGATTTGAAATATCAATTTAATCATATATTACATTGTTGCACAGATATATACATTTGTTTCTAGAATGCTCATTATATTTCATTGATCTACTGATTATTTCTGTGCAGGTGTCATGATTGCTGAAACTCTATAATGGATTTAAATTTTTTAATATTTTATAATGGATCTTGACATCTAAATATATAAATAAATAAAATCAATCTGCATTTAAAAAAAAGAAAGAAAGAAGGAACTCCTACTTGTTGTGACAATGTGGATGGAAGTGGAGAAAGTATGCTAAGTGGAATAAGCCAGTCAGTGAAAGACAAATACCGTATGATCTCACCTACAAGTGGAATCTATTCAACAAAATAAACTAACAAACAAAATAAACCACAGGCAAGGAAACATGGAGCAGACTGAAAGTGACCAGAGGGGATGGGGAAGGAGGACAATGGTGGAAAGAAAGAGAAGGGACTAGACAAAGACCATGTATGAATGACCCATGGACATGGACAACAGAGTGGGAATTGACCGCCCACCCACAGCGGGGTGGGGTGGGATGGGTGGAGGAGGGCAAAGTGGGAAAAACTGAGACAATAATAATAATAGAATAAACATGATTTAAAAATAAAATTTGAAAAAGGAAAAAACACTTTAAAGAAGATTTGGTTCTCTATGGCATTCACAGGAAGGCATGTAGTAATGAGTTCTGCTCTGACACCATTAACTCGGTCATTCTGGTCAAGTTGTTGAATTTATTTGATCTTTCAGCTTTATTAAACCTCTATGGAGAGTCCCCCAAGTCCCAGGTATTGGGAAATAAAATAAAGCTACTGCCTTCAAAGACAAATGGTGATGGTGATCTTTAATTGTTAAATGAGGGACATTGACTGCCAGCCTGCTAGTCACTTCCTCAAGTTATGGAATCAAAAGACATATGATGCTACAAGCATTTAGGTCCACAGACCATCAGCAGCACCGAGTACTGGGGAAGAAGAGAGGCTTTGTCTCCCGGACTGTGTGTGGGGTCAGACCTGGGTCTAGCCTCGAGTGGCAGTGTGACCTTGGACAAGGCTCATGGGCTCTGACCTGCTTCTGCCTCTGTCGATTGAGGATGACGCCTGTGTGCCTCACAGGGTGGACACTGGTGCATCTGAGTAGGCGAAAGCACTTGTAAGCTGCAAAGTGATGTCAATGTCAGGGTTATTTATATAGGAAAAGCCTGCTTATAGTAGAGGACAAATTGATATCTCAAAAACAAATCTCTCCTTGTTTGCGAAGGTGAAAGATGAACCTTGATTTTGTTTCTACTTCAGTCTTCTGTTGAGTAGTGTTTTTCAAGTTTTCATTGGATTTTGTATTAACCAATCACTTTTGGCAAGGTAACCAAATACAGAAGCTACCACGTGATGCAAAGTATGGGCTCCCGATATGTACAAGAAAAGTTCCTAAAGGTAGTACTTGGGGATCTAGTTGGAGGAGACTCTAGAAGTAATATATTTCAGCCCTGACATTTTCTAGCAAAGAAAATCGAGTCCAGAAAAAGTTAATGATTCCTTCTGGATCATAGAGAGATATGACTCATATGGTATGGGCTGTAGGGAACACCCAGGTCTTCCGGTTTCTAGTGTAGTGTTTGATTATTGCACTTTCCCTTATTGCATAGCCTTTACTTTTATTTATCACTCTGCACAAGAATTAGAGATGTACTATCCAGATGCTTTGTTCTTCTAAATAACTATCTATGTTTCTATTGGCCAGTTGGGTTGTCATTGATAGTTTACAGATTTGTTCCAGATGTAGGACTCTGTTGGAGGGTGTTAGATGTCCATTATGACCATCTAACACTTCTGAGTAATAATAATTCACCCCAAAGCCAAGGGTCTTCACAGATGATTTAATGATAACTTTCAACAGGAGCAACGAACAAACAAGCAGACATGTGTTTTCACATGAGGGAGGCTGAAATTTGCATCTTGGCTCCATTATTTTCTACCTGTCTGAACTTAAGTTAACTCCACTATTTGCTAACTTCCCTGAGGTTTCTTGCTCAAAAACATGCCCAGAGCAAGGAGGGTATATTAGCATCCGTGGTCTGCTCTAAGCACTGATTTCACGGCTTGATCCCTCACAGCTCTGGAGACGAGAGGTCTGAACTTCAGTGGGGATGTTCGTCCTCTGGGAGCTCTAGGGGAGGATCCTCTCCCTGCACCTTCCAGCTTCTGGCGGCTTCCTCGATCCCCAGGCTGTGGGCACAGTGCTCTAATCTCTGCCTCCATCCTCGTATCACTTTCTCCTCTGTATGTCTTGAAGACCCATCAGATAATGCTGGATGATCAACTCGTCTATCTCAAGATCCTCAATTGATTTACTACTACAAAGACTCCTTTTCCGAGTAAGGTAGCCCTCACTGGCTCCGGGATTTGGACAGCAGCTATCTTTTCAGAGGCCCACTGCTCACAAGGATTAAATGTGTGAGCCTAATGCTTAGCACACATGCACAGGGCTGCGCAAAGCTTGGTGGTCTCCTAACCAGGCATTTAGCCAAAAGTCTAGTGGAATATTTTTCTTTAAGAGTAGAAAATGATCTTCTACCTGGATAACTTGGTTAACATTGAATGTAGAAACATTTATTGAGCAACAACTTGGAAGCTGGTATTTTGCATGTATTGCCTGACATACTCCTCACAACTGTAAAACCAGAACCTGAGCCTCAGGGAGGCTCAGACACTTGTGTGGGTGGAGTCCAGGCGTGGCAGGGCCTGGAGTCAGTCCCAGGCTGGGTGACCAGCTGCTGTCTGTGGTGTCCAAGGCTGTCTTTCCTACTTGAAAAAGTAACCCCTGGAACAGAACTAGGCTTAGCTCCCTCAGGCTCCTCAAAAAGCATTCCTCTCGGAAGGCAACACATGAGAATGCACTGCCTGCCTTTTCATTCCAATTTCTAGGCCGCCACATCCCAGATGGGAAAAGTCCTCCAGAAGTATCTGAGCTTTTCCCTAAAACAGTGATTCATCTTCTGAATCACCTGTGTGTGCACTATGATCAGGCTATTCATCAAACCTTAATAAAAAAAGTTTTCTAAAAGAGTGCACACCATGAATTATGGAATACTTGCCTTCACTAGCCTCACTTAGGAGCGTGGAGCACCATGATTAAGCACCCCTTGCACGAACATTTGGGCACACCACTGAGATTTATTGAAGTGTTTGGAGGAAGTTCTATTAAAACAAGTGGACTGTGGAATCTGTAGCTCATTGAATTGAGCGGATAGAAAAAACATTCCAATGTCTGTGGGTTCTGGGCTTGGGATGGTTTTCACACCTGGTGATTCTTTCTCGTCTCGGAATGCCTGGTCTCATTCTCTCTGTGGGACCTGATGGGTGTATGGAGCTACTTGTGAAGACAGGGAGGAAATGCTGCTTTACACTCAAAATCCATCTTCCCAGAGTCCCTGGCCTGAGTTAGGGATGGTCCCCTCAGAACAAGGCAGCAGCTGTCTGGCTTAGCTCTGCCTTGGCCAGTGAAACTTCAGATGATTGAACATGGACCCGAACGCTGTCCTTCTGCAAGGACATTGGTGAGAGGAACACATCCAGAGAAAAGAGGCCCGGGTTGGGAAGGTAACTGGGATCGGTTATAGGAGATGCTGTCGAAGAGCGTGGTGGGGGTCCCCCAACATTTAAGGTCAGGACCCTGAGAAAGTAGACAACCTGGTACATCTCCACAGGGAAAACGAGAACCAAAATGAACAAAAGATGCAAGAAGCCCACAAAGGGTAAGTGTCAGCACCTAACATGGTAGCCGCATGGTTGGACCCCATGAATATTTCGTTCACTGAATAAATGAATGAATGTAAGTGGCAGAGGCTTCGGTGTGGAAAGATTAGGCTTGGGGTCCAAAAGACTCAGCTTTGGCCGGCCATTTCTTAGCTCTGTGTACTTCATGCAGGTACTTTAGCCTCTTTGAGTTGGTTCCTCTCCTTTAGAAGGAGGACAGGGATATTTACCTCCTAGTTCTGTTGTGAGGGTTAAAATTACACAGGATTAAGGGTGTGACAGCACTTTTTGAGTCATAGTTAGGCTTGATGAGAGCACTGAGAGGAGCTACAGGGCAAGCTCGTGGCCAGAATAAGAGCGGATGTGGCCAGTGCAGCAGCCATGCGCTCTGGGACCTTCCACGGGGCAATGGGGAGACTCGGTCCCCAGAGGCACTGCTGGAAGCTTTTCCTGTGTGGTGATGACTCTGTGCTATTCACAAAGTGTCACTTTATATATATTATATACACGTATGTATTTTTAAGCAAAAAGACATGTGGAAGGCATTAGGAGACTGTTCTATAAAAACTGTTGTTTTTAAAATTTGTTTTTTTAAAAACTGTTCATTTATTTCTTATTTATGCTTTAGTCCTAAACAGGATAAAAATAATTTTTTTAGGAAAGCTTTCTTAGGTGTCATGGCTCCCTCTTCACATGAACAGTAATGCCTCAACTCTTGCATTGATTGATTGCTGTACACTATAATTTTGAGGCTAAACATTGCTCCATGTGAATAAATACTTTCTCATTCTTGATAATGAAATTAGAGGAATATAACCTTAAGTCACAATTAATATCCATTATAAAACCATGGAGATTTTCTTCCTGTTAAGGGCATGGTCAAGGTTAACATGACACCCAGGATTCTTGTCCACTCTACCTTCCCTGACTCGACTGTCTTCCTGTTTGGCTGCTTAATGATTCTCCTTAATGACTGTGGGAGGCTTTTCCTGACTCTGACTTAGTTCTTTTCTGTTGTGTTTACTGAATCATCTGCTGTTTGCATGAAATAAAATAATAACAGTTCTCTTTTACTGAGAGCCTAAGGTATACCAAACGTTACATCAAAGGTTGTGCATATATTGACTCATGAAATCCTTTCAATAACCTAGGGAGAAGGTATTATTATTCTCCTTTCATAGATCTAAAGTTTCAAGGGCTTAAGAAGCTTGCTAACATTCACCCAGCTAATGAAAGACAAAGCCTGAATTTAGATGGAGGTTTATCTGACTCCAAAGCCTCTTTCCTCAGTGTTTACCTTATACCATGTCCCTCTCCACCAGGCTGTGAACACCGTGTAGGCCAGACATGGTGTCTGACTTATTTTTGTGTCCTCGTTGCCTTCAGTAGGGCCCGGGCTACTTCAGAGGCTCGGGAAATTCCATTAGTGTAATTTAAGGTATTTTTGAAATAGATGGCTTCCAGAGGGGAGCTGGCCACAAACAGACACAGGCACACGTGCAGAGACCTATAGAAATGGAAGCACACACAGGCACACAGCCACACACTCACACAGACACCCCCCCCACACACACACATGCACACACAGACATACACAGATTATGAAGCAACTTTCTTATTGACAGTCTAACAAAGTGAATGCAGAAAGTCCCTAATGTCTACCCCAAAGGTCTTCCATGTCTCGGTGACATGGTTTCTGATCTGCCCGGGCCCTGTGACAAGATCAACCCTACAGCAAGGACGAAGCGGCCTGGCCAGCCTGCTGCACCCCCAGAGGCCGGTGCTTCTCAGAGCTGTCAGGACCTGGGAGTTTTCCTCAGAGCTGGTGAAGGCGGCTTCCTGTGAGATAGAAACGGGTGTGTTTGTTTTTAAGGTTGTCCATCCACACAGCCACTTGCAGCACCAGAGAGCAAAAGCAGACACTGAAGTGGGGTGGGGGAAGGCGGGGAAGGGAGAAGAACGCTATGTTCCAAGTTCAGCCGTGGTCAGGGCTGGGCTGCGGCTCAGGTTGGGGAAAAAATTCATCTCTACACAAATTGTCTTGTTCTTCTTCAACAGGCTCATCTAGCAGTTTATTCAGTTTTGCTTCAGTCTGTGCTACCATTTTTCCTGCTTTCATGGAACCAGGTAAAGAAGCAACACTGCTATTTGTTGGCATATCAGTTTCCTAAGGCTGCCATAACAAATAGCCACAAACTGGATGGTTCAAAACAACAGAAATGCATTCTGTCAGAGCTCTGGAGGTCAGGAGTTCAAAATCAAGGAGTTGGCAGGACCGTGTTCAACCTAAAGGATTAGAGAGAGTCTGTTCCTTGCCTCTTCCAGTTTCTCGTGCACCCAGCTTTCCTTGGCTTGTGGCCACCTTCCCCTAGTCTCTGCCCACATGGTCACCTTGCCTTTTCTCATCTCCTGTCTTATAAGGGTTTAGGGCTCACTCACACAATCCAGGGTAAAGTGCAATGACCCTTTCCCCAAATAAAGCAACATTTATGGTTCAGTAGGTTCAGGACACAAACATGTCATTTGAGGGCCACCATCCTGCCCACTTCAGTTGAATTGGTTTCATGTGAAATCCCCATGTAACACATTCAAAAACACATGTGTAGGCTCAGCTTTAGAAGACGTGAGTCCAAGAATCTGAATTTAGTCCAAGCTCCATGAATGATTCTGATAGCTCAGCCACATTTGGAAAACACTGCCTCTAGCTAAAACCGCTACATAATTAGTTCGAGAAGTCCCCAGAATGCTCTTTCTAAAATGCAGGTCAGAGTCTGTCACCTCTTGGGTTCAAGACGCCACTGCTCCGCGTCCCTCTCAGTCCCCTCCTGACACTCCATATGCAGAGAGTGCTCTGGTCATGCAGGGCTCTTTGGAATTCTCTGAAGGGGCAGAGCCTTCTTTCATCTCAAATTCTTTACGTTTTCCCTCCTCTCCATTCAGAGGACGCCCCCTCCCCATCTCTAGCTTTAGTTACTCTTCTACACATGTTAGCATTTATTGTGGGTAACTTCCCTTAGGCTCACATCACTCCCATCAGCCCAGGGTCCCCATTCCCGTCCCGCTGGACTATTCGACTGTGAGCCCACTGAGTGCCAGAGCTGGGCCTTAGCACCTTTCTTTCCCTAGTGCGTGGCAGAGTATGTCTGACATATACTAGGGTTCAGTATACAAGGTCTGTCTGGAAAAAGCCCAGCCATTGTTAATACAACGGGAACAGTTTTCACAGCATTGATGTAACCTGGCAGCCGAGGAGAGTGGCCTGGAATGCACAGGCATGAACAATGATGACTTCACTGTACTAGTCGGTGGGGGCAGTAGGTTCCTTGCGTGAGCATGTGCACTGTGTGGCCATCGCGTTCAAAATGACTGAGTGAGTAGAATAACACATCTGCATCAAATTTTGCTTCAAGCTTGAACATTTCTCCTCAGAAACTATTCAGATGATTCAGAGGCCACAGCTCTGGGCAACTGGTGATTGGCAGCTTCATCAGGACAACGAGCCTGTTCACGCATCACATCTTGTGCAGTTTTTTGGCAGAACATCAAATCACCCAGGTGACTCAGCCCCCATACAGTGAAGATTTGGTGCCCAGAGATTTTAGATTTTCCCAAAACTAAAATCACCTTTAAAAGGGAAGAGATTTCAGACTGTTGATGAGATTCAAGAAAATACGATAGAGCAGCTGATGGTGATTGGGAGAACTGTGTGAGGTCCCAAAGTGTCTATTTTGAAGGGGGCAGGGGTGTCATTGTCCTGTGTACAATGTTTCTTGTATCTTGTATCTCCTTCAATAAATGTCTCTAGTTTTCATAGTACATGGATGGATACTTTCTGGACAGACCTCTTAGGTTTACTATGAAATAAAGAATGAATGATTACTACTTATATAAAGTTTTCCTATCTCTCAAGGTCTTTATAAGCATGTTGATTCCAGTGAAAATTTTATTTAAAGAGGAAAATATTCACTGAGTTTCAGATTGCATCGCATGAAAAACAAAAGTCATGTGCGGTTTTGTTTTTTTTTTTTTGGCTTGTTTGTTTTTTCTTTGGCGGCCCCATATCCCTTTTATTTGGATGGGCTTTTTTAGTTTACAAGACACGTTTACAAAGTTCATCTCAAATACCAGTCAAGGGAGGCAGGCAGGGCAGTTATTAGGATCTCCGTTTTGCAAATCAGAACACGGACCCAGATAGATCAATTGACTCGTTCAAGGTCACCCAAGCAGTCAGTGGTGAAACCCACATTGTCTGACTCCAAGCCAGCAGAATTTGTCCTACCCAAGTTTGGAATTTAAGTTGCCTGTTAAGAAGTCTGCTAGGAAAGTGTTTCTGGCACGAAGCAGATCTGTGGTGAGAATGGGACATGCAGGAGCGGGGGCCCGTCTGGGTGGTACACAGGCTGGGACTGGCAGCGTGACAGAGGGACCCATGTCTGACCCGGCCACCCCTCTTTTTTTGTGATGACCCGTGAGCCAAGCAACGTGTCCGTGGAACTGTGCTGGGTGCAAATTCCAGTCACAAATATGCCTGAGGCCTAAGACATGTATCTTTAAATTGCTAAACCCAAATTGGGATAGCTTTAGCTAGAGAAGAAAGGGAGGGGAGTAGGGGCCTGGGGCCCAGTCTGCCCAGAGGTCAGGCTGTCCCTCTAACCAGATATGGACAAAGCAGGAAGAGCCACACCCACGCATAGGACCCTTCCATGCACAGTGACACGCCCCTCCCCCCTCAACCCTTCCCCCTGCCACCAGTAGACTGACTCAGTGCTTGCCCAGTTAGGTTGGTACCGCCCCTTGTGGGAGGGGCAAGCAGAGGGGCGTAAGGGGGATGTCCGGGGACTTTGCCAGTCACACATTGCATCTCCATGGCCAGTTCAGCAGCTCCTGCCATTCGTGAAGCTAGAAGTCCATCAGCTTGGCTAGTACGCCAACTCCTCCTTTGCGAGGTTGCCCTCATAAATGACAGAACAAGACAGAGGACTAGGAAGCCGTGGTGTGATCACATGCCCTTGTTGCCTTGCAGCAAACAGTAGCCTGGCCTCTGGGGTTGCGGTCTCGAGGGTGGGGTGAGCTCGCCCGGGCAACGCTCAAGGTGCCCCACAGGAATGGGGAGACTGTGCGGGAACACACCACGAGTGAGTGTTATGCTCAGGTTACAGGCCCTGCTCATCTGTCTCTTGAGCCATGTCCTTAACCACAGTGGCATTAGCCTCCTGTGCCAGAGGAGAGGATAGGAGAATGGCCACAGGGATGGCCAGAACCCATGGGGCAAGAACTCCATGATTCCAAATGAAGGGGGGACAGGAAACTGTTCACTTGTCCGTGAGATTCGCTGAGTCAGACCCATCCGGCTCAGTGCGGCGCCACGGGAAGGAGGCCGCACTGGGCGTCGGGCCTGGGCTCTAGCCCTGAGCTGTCACAGAATCCATGGGCCAGAAGGGCTCCCCCTTGTGCCTTCCAGCGCCCTCATCTGCATGACATGCTAGGGCACCTCTGGCACCAAGGATTTATTCTGTGCTTCATGCCTGTAGGTAAAATTGCGAGGAAGAAAAATGAGCTGATTTGAGGCAGAAATTGAGAATCCCAGTCACAGCTGGGTATGCTTTGCTGGAAGATGTCAGAAACGACTACCTGTGCCCACGGCTGAGGCTCAGACGGTCCCTGTCGGAAGCCTTGGCCGTGTCTTTGCACCGTCAGCTGCCACGTCGTCAGTTCCCATGGAGTGATGGGGACTCGATGGCTTGACGCGAGTTCAGCTGAAGAAGCTGTGGGGCTGTGTGGCATTGTAACGAGCCTAAACGCGTCAGCCTGGGAGGCCCGCGGCCTGCTGCCTCCTGGGGAGCCGGTCCGTGGCTGCAAATGATCTTGCTTGGGAGCCTCTCTCAAACAAAAGCCTTTCCCCTTAAGGCTTTGAGCATGTCAGAGGGATCCTCAAACCTGTCTCAGGGATTCAGGAGGGTTACAAATGTAATGAATGCCCCGGCTTGAAGCAGGAGATGTTCTGGACTCTCCCATTAATCTGTTCTCTGAGCTTGAGCTGCCCACTTTCCTTTTCTGGGCTCGTAACCCCATGATTTAGTAGCATTTTTTAAACAAAGGAAAAAAACAAACAAACAACAGCTCACCACCATCATCTCACACACCTGCGAGACAGGTGTTATTGTTTGTGCACACAACTGGTGACAAATTGGAGCTCCTGGAAGTTCAACGACTTGGCCCAGGTCACCCAGGAGGCAGGCAGAGAGCTGGAACTGCAGTCCAGGTCTTTGAGGTGTTCGCAGGGCCTTGTCTGCGGCCCCTGGCGCCTCCCTGATGCCCGCGACTCGGCTGGGCTGTAACTGTGCGGGAAGCCCTGGCTTCGCTCTGTCGGAGAGGTCTGCGTGGGGTGTTGTGTCATTTGACACAAAGAATTCTTTCACCAGTTGCCCCCCCCCACCCCCGCCGGACCACCCAGGACGAAGTCGGTTTCAGCCACAGCTGGACAAATTTAGGTCAGATTTGTAGAAGAATTTCCTGGCAAGGCGGTTAGACAATGGGACGAGTTCCTGAGCTAAGCTGTAATTTTCATCTTTAGAGGATGTGAAAATCACAGCCATTTTCCCCTGTGCCTAAATAGCAGGCACGTTAGCCTTGCATCTTCTTGGGTTTCTTTAGAGCAGGCAGGTCGATGGAGCCCAGGAGGGCCTGAAAAGAACAAAGTGCCCTGGAGCAGTAGGAAGATTCGGTGAGTCTGAGTGCTTGTCAAACCCCGAGGGCACATCCAGCCATGCCTGGATCCAGGAGCGGAGCTGCAAACGCCACTGAGCCCTGGCCTGGATGGAGATCTGACTCCAGCTAGGGGAGACCCGCCCATAAATGAATACGATGACATCATGTACTGATGAGACTGGAAATAAAACATAAGATAATTTGACAGATCAACTTGGGCTGCTTAGTGGGGATGTCCAGGTGGTCCCGGTGGTCCAGGTCCTTCACCTCTGAGGCAGTACCTTTGGAATTGTGACCTGAACAACAAAGAGAAAGCATCCCGGTGAACATACAGGGACAGAGAACCCTCTGCAGGAGGAACAATAAATGCAGAGGTTTGTAGCCAAACTGACCCATTACTGTGTATTCCATTTACAAGTTAAATGTACCTCCTGGAGCTTGAATGTCTTCCCCTGCTAAACGGGGACAATACCTGTACCTATTCATTGGCCTGTTGTAAAGATTCAGTGAGAAAAAATTCCTGTGACTGACACATACTTGACACCCCAAAATTCTCTAATTCTAGCACTTGGGCAACTGGGAGTTGCAGAGGACCACTCGGCTGGAACCTCTCTAGCATCTGGGGCCAGCAGTGGAACGGAAGCCGAATGAACACCGAGTTCAGTCAGACCTTGACTTTGGAGCAGCACTGATCACCAGGGCGGTTTTCATCAAGTCGCTCCCCCCTCCAAGCCTCAGCTTCCCCTGCCACACAACGTAGGCACTCTTACACTTTCCGCAGGGAGGGTCCCACTCATTTGTCCACACGAGTACTTCCCACGCAAGAGGACAAAGAAGTGCTTGTTTATTATTTACGACAGCCCACACCAGAGCTTCTGGTTCGTACGTGTTTTTCTTCTTTCTTAGGCGACTGTTGCTGACTGATAGTGTTCAAGTGTCACTCTCTTCCCTGGGTGCGCTTCTTTGTCTTCTTGTCTGGAAGGACGTGCTCGTACGAATGGTCGGGATTGTCTAGTGTTTCATTTTAGAGAATACATCTCACCTTCCCAGGCAATTAGAGGCTACAGTTCGTGCTGATTACAGCTTTATTCCAGGGGGCTTCATTTTTTTTTTTTTTTAACCTCCCAAAACAGTACGTATTTCAACTTCGGATCCAAGGGTTCCCGTTTCATTGGATCACGGTATTGAATGTCTTTATAAGGGCCTGCGTGCTGTCAGAGCCGGGGGATTATGTGCCAGTGGGGACTGTGAAATCAATTGAAGAGCAATCTCCTTGGAAGAACAGTTCTGCGGCAGGAGGCGGGGAAACCGGCCGCTCTGTGACAAGCAGCGGCATTCAGGCCGTGCAGATGGAGGTCCTGCAATCATAGCCTGATAGGTCTCCAAAACTGGTGTTGCATTGTCCTGTTCACACTGCGTGACTGCTCAGCATGTAGGGGGACAGGGCTGCCCCCACATGCATTACATACTGTACTTATTATCTACATATTGCCTGTGACCTTAAAAGTAGCCCTGCTAGGGAGGCCTTGGTCTTATTCCTACTCAGCTGATGAACCCGACTGTAATCACATGATTGGTAAGGGGTGGGGCTATCTCCAGGCCTGTTTTTTTTTTTTTTTTTTTTTCCATGATGCAACATTAGTATTCATGTCCTGGTGTATTTTGAATAAAGGATCAGATTCCATTCAAATGCATAGAAGGAGGTGATAATTTAATAGGAACTATCATAACCTGATCCTTTTCTGAGAATGAAAATCCTTTTGACGTGCTTTAACCATAATTGGCTCTTTACAGGAAAGTTTTCCATGCATTTATATATCTCACCCACTCTGCCTGACATGACCTCCTCCCTTTACCCCTGGCTTCTGGTAAATTCTTCATTATCTTTTCCAAAAAACTTGCAGGTACAGGCAATCACACTAACCTCTGCTCCCACAGAGCCCACACCCCCATCACATTGGGTCATTTGAGTTTTTGTCACAGACTCTCAATAGCCAGCCAGGACCAAAGCCAATTCCCCTGTGTTTCCATGTTGCTTAGCACAGCACAGCGGCTGCACACAGTAGGTGCTCAGTGTGTGCTTGCAGGAGAGAGGGAGAGACAGTGAGGTATGTACACCTTCCTCCTCGGAGATTCAGATGTTAGAGGAAAATACTACAGATTTCCCGAAACAGATGGCAGCTGTGACAGGGTGTGGGGACAGGGGACAGACCAGGGGGTTTCAGAGTCTCTGGAAAGGCTGAGAGCCCATGGGGCAAGTCCATCCCTAGGCCAAAGAATCGGTGTTTTATTCACAGCCATTGATCCCATCCCAGGAAGGCATCTCACAGACTGCACATTCCAGTGGGTTTGTCATCACTATTTTGTGACAGAGGACAAGCAAAAGCCCGCTATCCCCCACAGGGTGGCTTTCCTTAGTGGGGATGTTCCAAGTCCTGGGCACCAGGCTGAGCTTCTGAAGCACATTGTCTAATGCTAAACCTCAACTTCGAGCCCTGTGGCTGTGAACGTGAGGAAGGGCAGAGGGTCACTGAGCACCCTCGGCCGTCTACTGTAGCAAATGTGTGACCCTAGCCACTCTGCCCGAGACAGGCACTGCCATCAGCCTGGTGTCCTGATGAGGAAGCTGCTGTTCCCAGAGGCTAAGTCAAAATTCACACCCAGGTCGGCCTGACCCCTGTTCTTTCCATTTCTTCATTCTACTTCTTTTCTGGACATGTTTTTTCCCCTCCCCTAACTCTCTAGGAAAAAATAATCCCAAAATATTAAACTATAAAGCATTCGACATACATTTTTCATAGTAAACCATAAGTAGACGCTATTCGGGGCTCTTGGGCTTTACAGAGAGTCATCTGATGTGGGCTCTACCTTTGTGTCCTCACAGTATAATTGGGGATTGGACAAAGGGAAGAGAGGCAATAGGGAGAACGTGTCATCAAGGGGCTAAATTCTGAAAGGAGGCCCATGCCCAGGGGCTGGAGGGAGAAGACGGGCTTCTAGAAGGTCAAGTGATACAGGAGGGCCCCTGCATATGGCCAGAAGCATGGCTCCCTCCATCAGTCCATCCATCCTCACAGCTCCCCTCTGGGTAACCGCTGTGGCTCTGGGCAACCGCTACCAACAGGTACCTCAGGTCTGGGGCTACCTGGCAAGGTTAGCCGCATGTCACATTGGAGCCCCACTAACTGTGGGCGAGCGCGGGGCACTCACCACATGTGTTCTGTTAATTAGTCTTTCTCAGAAGAGCCTCTTCACCAATTTCAGATCAAAAAAGATGATGGCATTTTCCCAGAGAGAAAGATAATAGCTGAATTCTTGGTAAAGCAGAAATTTCATCTCTACAGCTTCCAAGGAGTGCTGCACATCACCGGGGTAAGAGGGTACTCAGTGCGAGCACCCCGCCTGGACAACTGAGAAGTGCCAGCCCCGGGCTGGCACCACGTGGACAGTCACGCCCTCTTTCCTTCTGGCAGGTCCCCCCTAAGCCACCACTCTTACCCCACTTCAGAAGGCGGGCAATCAGTTAACTAAGGGCATACAGTGAGGGCACAGCAGAGCCGGGCTCCAGGCCTTTTTTTTTGCCTGTTTGACTCAACACTTGTTCTCACACCGCAGTGCTGCCTGCTGGCTTCAGAGCACAGCTCCTGGGCAGGGCTGACCTGCTGGGAGGGGCGCCAGGCCAGGAGCCAGGGGTCGTACATCGCACGGGCACCTGCAGATTTCCACGCATGCGCTGTATGAATTGGGCTCGTCTCTGGCCCCTCTGGCTCTCTGGCTTGTCGGACCCTCTCCACATTGCTTACCCCTGGCAGCAGTTTAATTCATGTCGATGTTGCAGCTTCTCATCTGTGTCATCTTGAGACGGGACAGCAGCATCCTGCCCTCTGACAGCCTGTTCATCAGTTAAAACAAAGAAACAAAACCAGGAAGACTGATCGCTCCCAAAGCTGAATCCAGCTCAGAATAAAATAATAAAATTAGGCCACACAGGTGAAGAAGACACCCAGAGTGTAAGAACTGAATACATGTTGTGTTTTCTACTTCTCTGGGTCCCTCCAAGCCTAGTGTGGTGTGAGGCATATAGGACCTTTAGTGTATGTTCACAATGTCCTGTTAAATCAGCAGATGAGTCGATGACATCCAGGGAAACAAAGCCCTTGGGCACTCAGCTTCCCTTCTGCGGAGATGGGAACTCTGGTGCCCGACTCCACAGCTCCAACGAGGTCAGTCTTTGTTCCTGTTCTTCACAAATGAATTCCACTGCACTCCCGATTCATCATTCTATGCTGTCTTGCTGAGTGGGGAATAAAGTCAGTTACATGCAAAACCTGAGCGCTCTGTCCATCTTGGAATTAGCCACAGACTGATGAATGGCCAAGTGTATCTGGTGATTGATTGGGTGGCCTCAGTAGGACAGAAAGGAAAGAGAGAGCCTGCATGTCTTCATCAGGGGACTTACTATCGCCAAATCTCAGTTGTATCATCTATAGAATAAGGATGGATGAAGAGAGGAAAATAATGTCATGATAACAACATGAATTAAATAAGCTGCATTTTGTTGAGTTACTGTCAAGTCCTGGGCCTTTAGCTAACATTGTACCACCTCCTTTCCTTTTCTTTCTTTCTTTTCTCTTTCTTTCTTTCTTCCTCTCTCCTTCTCTCTCTCTCCTCCTTATTTCCTTCCTTTCTTCATTTCTCCTTTTCTCTCTGTGAAGATTAATTTTATGCGTCTACCCAGGTACCCCACACTGCCCAGATATTTGGATGGTCCTGTGAGGGTGATTTTGGATGACACTAACATTTAAATGGTTGAACATGAAGTAAAACATATTGCTCTTCACAATAAAGGTGGGCCTCGTCCAATCAGTTGAAGGCTTGGTTAGAACAAGCCTGACCTCCCCCGAATAAGAAAGAATTCTGCCAGCAAATTGTCATTGAAATTGAGTTGCGTCTCTCCCCAGGCCTCCAGACTGTCAGCCTACACCATCAGATTTTGGACTTAGTAAGACTTTATAATTACATAAGCTGATTTCTTCAAACAAATCTCTCTCTCTTTCCTGTTGGACTGTTTCTCTGAAGAACTCTGATGAATATACTTTCTTTTTTTATATTCCTCCTTCCATTCCTTCCTCTTTCTTTCCTTGCTGATAAGGAAATTGCCCGAAGGAGATGAAGTAAATTGCCAAGGTCTACTGGCTTGTAAGCAGCCAAAGTGGGGCTGAATTTTGGGTCAGTCTCACTCCACGGCCCCTGAAGCCTCGACAGCTCCCTTCAGTGAACTGCGAAGTGCTGTGCACATAAGCAGGTCGCTCTTTAGCAGGTCTGGGATCTCAGAGAAAACTCGGCTGTGGTTTCTCACCTCTCGTCAGTACTGCACCTGAGAGGGCGTCGGTGAGACACTCACAGGCTCTCTCAGATCTTCTGGGGCCTCACCGAGCCTGACGTCAAGTACTAATTATCTCTCCTCTGTTGTATTTTGCACATAAAGTAGACATTTTATTAGTGTTAACATATCGTTTGATAGGAAAAAAAATGGTGTTCTACCAACGTATCTAACCCACGCAAGGCGCAGTGAAAGCCACCCTCCCCTCGCTCCCCCTTTTTCTCTTGTCCTCTCCATTCCTGCCCCACCTCCCGCACTCCACTTCCCCCGACAGTCCAAAAGCATTCTCTTCCTTTGTTCCTGCCAAACAGTGTGTTGCTTCCAAACCATTTTCCACAACAAAGACAGGGTGATGTGTTTACACTGGAAATCTGACAACGCTACCTTCATTTCCAGGCAAAAACCTTCCAAGTGTGTGATCGTTTATAGAATCAAGCTCAAGCTCCTCTGTACATAAAGTCCTCCATTACCCATCATTAGCAAGTGTCATTTCTCACTGACTCTCCATTTTGCCTTTGGTTCCAGCCACAATAAATGATGGACATTTTCCCCAGTGGTAGGCTACATTGCTGTTCAAAATATTCATTGTCCCTCTTTATTGGGCCCCTCTGTGGGGAGCATTAAACAAATCCCAGTTGTCAGTCTTGTTACTCTGACTTGCTTAGGCCAATTTAATGGAGTAAGAAGTGATCATCCTGTGAAATGAGTAAGAAATTTAGGCTTATTTTAAGCTGATATGATTTTAGGACTGTTTGTTGTCATCACGTGATTGGGTTTATACTGACTAAATGCTCTCTCATTCTGAATTAGGTGGCCCTTCTCTTAGGGGTCACTGTGGCATGCATTCTATTTTTATATAGCGCTTACCATGTCCGATGTCATTTGCTTTTTACATATTTGCCCTTCCTATTAGCTGAGGAAGCCCTCAAGGGCAAGAGATTGTGTTTGTTTACCTCTGTATCTCCAGTGCCCAGTGGAGACTGGCATTTAGAACAGGTTGTCTGAATGCATTGAGTCAAGTTCTTGAACCGTGAGTCTTGCTTAACTACTGAGTAACTGAATTAATAGAAATCAAGAGATTAGTATCAATACCTAGGATCACAGAGAGGAGTCGAATATGTAATTAAGATCAGAATGGTACGCACTGAGATGAACAGAGCTTGGTATTTCCCAATAGATAGAAAACTCAATGTGTAGCACTGAGACAAGAACGCTGGGCATGATATCAGGGTCAGCGTCACGCCACTCAAAATACCTTTCCACTAAAGGCCTAGACCATGTGTCATTTCTCCTTTGCCGTTACCAAGAAGAGAAGTAACATTCACAACATCCTTGCCTTTAAAGGAAGAAGAGATTGGATTGTACATAAAAGATATAATAAAAGGGCATCAACTCTCATGGAGCCTGTGATTCATAATGGCTTTTCTGACTTTCACTCTTCTGCCTTGCCCAAGCCAAGATGCCACTTACTAATACGTGCTGATAATTCTGTTACCCTTTATAAAGCATCCCTTGCCTTGTTTTAATGTTATCCTGATACCAGCAATTTACATTGCCTGAGTTCATAGAGATCAAGACATGTAGGATATATAAAAAAATCCACAGAAAGACAGATTTTTTGAAAATCAAACCCAAGTGAAACTATAAGAATGGATACTTGATTCCTTCATTCATTTACTTATTTAGAAATGAATGTTGATGGGTTCTGAGCATTTATCAACTGCTAGCAACCCCGCCTGAGGTTACTTCTCCATCTAAGAATTGATCGGTTAGAGGATATCCTGAATTTTTTTTTTTTTTTTTGGTTTTGCCATCTGCTTTCCCATAACATTAGATAGTCAGAGATGGATGTGCTGTTGAAATTATTAAGCCCAAATTCCTTACTTGGTTGGGCTTAAGTCTGAAAATAATGACTCACTGAAGGTCAAACAGTGAATCTGTCATCAAACCCAGGACTAGAACCAGAGCAGCTTGTATTATAAGTTTTATTTTCCTTCCCCCCTCCCCTCCATTTACAGATACTTGTTAAAGGCTTTATTGAAGAGAGCTCCCAAGAGAGTGAAGGAGCATCTACCCTGTTTTTCAGCACCCAGGTAAATGCATTTTTGCCAGCACGTTGGTTTATTTAATTGGATTATAATCCGTGACCTACCCTTCACCAAGGGGTGCTGCTCTGGAGCCGCGGGAACCAGGCAGGCCTGGGCTGACATGCCGGCTCTCTCCTGATCACTGCGTGTCCTCAGACAAGTCACTGAACAGACTGGAACCTCGGCTGCACAGCTTTTAAACCCACAGAAGCTTCCTCCCCATCATGAGGCTTACAGGAGACAGCGCTTCTGCGATGACGAGAGGCATGCTGTGGCGCGCCACCACCGAGTCGGACGTGTTCTTACACACCGGGGTTCGGAGGAATTCACATCTTTCTGTTCCGCTAGACCAAGTGCAAGCCTGGAATTCCCTGAATACATAATTCATTGTTAGGCATTGTCAGATTAAAAAAATACGTCTCTTTTTCCTTCCCTCGTTAGTTGCAGCCTGCGATTTCTCAGTAACAACATTTCCTCTGTGACTTTCGTGAAATCACTGTAATTTCCTAATAAGGAAATATGCTCACCGTCTACCCAAGGCCTCTATTTCCCACCACTCAGGGGCTGCAGTCTGCGCAGTAATCACTGGGTCTGTCATGCTAATTGCGCATTGGTGTTTCCAACCCAAACTCCGAGGGGCAGAACAAAGCATCCAAGAAAACAAAGCAAAACAGAAAAGAGCTTTTGTGAGGTCTTTTTTCAGGTTTATATTTATAAAGGCTTTAATTCTGGCTGAGTTCATGACAAATTCCAACGCAGACCAAAAAAATACAGGGTTGCTCAGCCAAAGGTCAGTCTCGGTGGGTTGATTCTTTCATGCGTTCAGCACACATCCCTGGGAGACAAAAATGCACTTGGATGCCTCTGGGTGCCCAAGGTGCTGACTGGCTAGGAAGACTAGGAGATACATGAGCAAGTCAGTACAAAGGTGTGCTATAGGCTCTCCGATGGGGTTCCACTCTAGGAACAGAGTACCACTCTCCTGGGGGGAGGGGCGAGATAATAGGTCAGGAAGGCTCTTCAGAAGGGATTGAAGACCAAACGGATGTTGGTCAGACAGGTGTACCAGGGCAGGAGAGAGAGAGAGAGGGTCACTCAGAAAATGGGGCACGTGTGAGCATGGACACCCAGACACAGGAGCATTTGCGGGGTAAGAAACAGATGCTGATGTCTATGGTCAAGTGGGTTAATGGAGGGTAGAAGTGAGGAGGAGGATGGGCAAAGGGAAACTGTGGGGAAGTACATAAAGGTCTTCTGGGCGAGTGAAGATGCAGACCTGAAGCCAGAAGGGCGAGCAGGGCCGAATGGAAGAGATGCTTAGAAGGCCACAGCATGGGAACGTTCAGGTGGGCGGGGAAGGAGTCCAGGGCCACGTTGAGATTTTGAATGTGATCTTCTGGAAACATGGCGGTGTTCAGCCAAGAAGGGAAATCTAAGAGGAGGAGAGTTTTTGATTTATATTTGCTTTGATTCCAAGAAACAAAGTCAGTTTCTTATTTATTTGTAGATGTAAAAAAAATGTAAAGACTTTTCCTGGCTGGTAGCTCATGGGACTGTAGACAAACCCTTGCCCTTATATAAATTCACCAACAACAACACAAAAAATGTTGATAATAGAAGAAGGAAGGGTGAACATATAGGGAGAAGAAAAAAATAAATGGACAAATGTGATCTATGCAGATCCCGAATCAAATCCTGGCTGGACCACAACCTAAAATTTGACTCCTTTCTCCATCGTATTTGTTATATCCCAGATGCCTAGGTGGAGGTTGAAGGTATCCAGTTTCTTCCCAGCCTAGATAATTCTACGTAATTCCTCTGCATTCCCATCTTCCCCTTCTCCTTCAGCAATCTCTGGGTGACAAGTAGCATTTACTACCTTCTGCAAGATGGCGTTTCTGCCTTTGAGACCTTCCTCTGCTGATGTCCTCTCAGGCACCCTGCTGGCTCACTCTCTCCTACTCTCTAACACACATAAGCTCTTTATTTCCCCAGACAGGTTTTGTTCACCTTTGAACAATGCTTACATTTCCCCCAATTAAGAAAAAACAGGGCAAAACAAACAGAGTTTCCCTTAATCTTTCTGCTCCAGCACCATGTCCTCCTCCCTGCCATTCTGCCCCGAGCACCCCGGTGTTAATACCTGTCCTCCAAACATCATTTCATCTGCATTCCCAAACCCGTCCTTGGATTCTTCACCGACCTGCAGATATATTGGTGTATACTGGCCGCCTTCCCAGCTCGACCTGGAAGAGACGCCCTCTGGAGCACTGCTGCCCAGGAGCTACTACGGGGACACTCATACTAAATGTCAGGAGGCAGATCTGAAGGGACCACAGTCTGAGGAAGCTGGAGGCACCATCTGTGCTGGGTGAAGAAACCAGGAGACCCCAGGAGACTGTGAGCATCGAGAGAACATGGCCAGCTGGCTCATACATGTATATAGGACTCTGGCTGCGGAAGTCAACATTGAGTAGGAGCCTGAAGTAGTAATTTTCCACTTTTCCTGTTATCAGGTGAATGAGTCCTTTTTGAGAAAAAAGGCTTACAGAAAACCCAGTATACAAAGCCTGCAGGGCTGTCCTGTTGACACTGAATGTGGAGAGCTCCGATGACGGGCCTGCCTTGGAGGGCCAGGGCAGAACAGAGAGAGCCCTCCACAGAGCTCCCCGCGGACCATCCAAACGTCTTCTGCCATCTCTCCTCCTCAAAGCGCTACTGCTTCGGACACTTTCTTTCCTCTATTTGCTGTCTTCTACTTCCCTGCTTTGCTCTCCAGGCTTTGGGACAATGCACCCTTCTGGTCACTTTCTATGCCTCTAATTCTGCATCTTTGCACTTTCTCTGGCTCTGCTTGCCCCTCCTCCCATCACAGTGGACCCCAGAACTCTGTGCTCCTTTCTCCCATTCTGTGTGAGAGCTCGTGTACCACCTCTATGGAACAGCGATCCACAGTTACATCCCTACGGCCAAGCCAGCCTAGGGGAGTAACATCTGCTGGACACCCCGCTGCATTGCAATTCAGCACATCTAACATAAAAACCCTTCTCTGTCCCCAAACATCCCCTCTTCCTTCCATCTGCCTTTCTCTCCCTGCTGTCTCTGTTCACGTAGACCTGCCAATCAAACTTGACCCTGCCACTGCCCAGATCCGTATGACAGTCAGCGAACTAGTCTTGTCTGATCGTCTAGAATTCCTTTGTTTCACATCTGTCATCTTTCCTCCATCCCTGCTGCCTCTGCCTTAGTTCTCAACTGGGCTCACATAGTGGTCTCTTCTATTATCTTCATGTCCGGGTTTCCTGTCCCTCTGGGATGTGCCAGTCTCACACTCCGCAAATGATGGAACCCAAGCCCAGGGAAGGTTAGTGATGGTCTCATGACCCCACACCATACTACTGGCAAAGCCAGACTCAAACCTGAGATTTCTGCCTCCCAATTCTAGGTTCTACACCTAGGATTTCTGTAATGGGGATGGTTCGTGTAGTGTGCACATACACTTGAAAAGGTGGCAACCTTATGCATTTGAAATGGGTGAAGAATAAATATTAAGTGTATTTACTTAGGTTGCTGAATAAATGATGACACTTAAGAGGAAATGACGCTAAAATGGGACCCACAGAGAGGCATTCCAGTGTGAACCCCTCAAGGACACCTGAGGGCAGTGGAAGGAAGCTGACCCCTTGGCTTCTAACATTCCTGTGTTTTGCTCTTCTCTCACTTTGGGTGCAAAAACCCATTTGAAGTGTGGAGTTCAAGGCTTGGGAAGGACGAGTGGGCCAGTCTTTGACCACTGGCCCGCCTCACCCACCTGGAGCGGAAACCAAGGCCTGTGTCTCCTGCCTCTGCCTCCTGAGCCCTGTATAAGGCCCTCCCTCAACCTCCCCCCAGAGAGCAAGGTCCTGCCATCAGCTCTTTTACATCATAATCAGATTCTGTCTCTTTTCATCTGAAAAAAAAAATGAGTGCATTTAACTGTCATTCTTCTCCAATGAGATGTCGAATAAGCGGTCTCTCTTAGACAAGTTACTTTATCACAGTGTTTTACAAATAAGGAGAAAATTGTCCAAATCCAAATAAAAGGCGGCTACTTCTCCTGGCCTGACTTATGAAATTCATTAGTCGCAGTGGCTACAGGAGCCAGGACAGGGGCTGCTGGACACACCCAGGAAAGCAAATCCAGGGGCGGCCTTACCTGGGGGCGGCTGAGGGCCAGCCACACTGCCCCTAAGGCCGAAGAGCGTAATGCAAAAAGTCCATATTGGTCTCAGACTTGGGTTCAAATCCTGATTCAGCTTACTCAGGAACCTTGGGCCAGTCTCTACACTTTTCAGCCTCTGTTGAAAAATCTGTTCTAATAGAAGGGACAGGAAACTATCATGTCTGAAGAGCTGACAATGTGCCGGGCGCTCTGGTAGCTACGTTTACGCATGTCACCTCTCCATATCCTCACAAACCTACAAACCAGAAACCATTCCTCCTCCATTTCAGGTGGTTGATTCTATTTATTTACTTTTTTGGTAACTCCCTTATACCTCCTTTTATTGTTCTCCAGGTGGCCTAGCATGTGACGCCTAACTTCCTCTTGCCTTTTTTAATGAGTAGGGTTTCAGGAACCTGAATTTATTGGGACCTTGCAAGGGATCATGCATGATGGAAAGCCCTTTTTTATCTTTAGAGCCTTAGTTTACTCTTTTCTTACAATTTTTATTTTATTGTGGTGATAACACTTAACATGAGCTGTACTCTCTTGAAAGACTGTTAAGTGCAGAGTCCCTCATTGTTGACGTAGGTTCCATGTTGTACAGATCTCTCGAGCTTATGCATTTTTCTGAGCTGAAATGTTATGCCTATTGATTGGTAACTCCTCATTTTCTCTCCCATCCCCCAATGCCTGGCAACCACACTGCCATTCTCTGATCCTGTGCCTTTGACTATGTTAGAAACCACATATAAATGGAATCACGCAGTGGTTATTTGTCTTTCTGTGACTGGCTTGTTTCACTTAATATAATATTCTCAAGGTTCATCCACATTGTCCCAAATGGTGGAAATTTCTTCTTTTTTTTGTGCCTGAATTACATTTCATTGTATGGATATCTATACTGTATTTTCTTTATCCACTCATCCTTTGATGGATGCTTGGGTTGTTTCCATATCTTGGCCATTGTAAATAGTGCTGCAAGAAACATGGGAGCGGTACAATGTCTTCAAGGTCCTGATTTTTACATCGAGCCTAGAAGCAAATATAATCCCCACTTGTAGAGGAGAATATTCAGCAAGACCAGGGCTATCTTAGCGTTACCCAGGTAGCGGAGGCCAGGTTGAGATTCACACTCTAATCTGGCTGCCCCTGAAGACGGTCCCTCAACACCAAGCTCCCTCCCACTTTATTCTTTTCCTGTCTCTTCCAGGACTTATGAAGCCACTAACAATGTTTCATCATTCTTGATTAAAGATATAATTTTATAAGTCATACCCGTCAATCTTTATTAAAGTCTTCTAGAAAATTCCAGTTTGTGCTGCCGAATCAGTAACAAAATTTACAATTTGTTTTTTTTTTTACTTAATCATGCTAATTGCTATTTCTAAGCATAATTAACATTTTGAATTATTTAGTGTAATTACGTCAAACAACATGTTTAATTTGTCATGTCAAGTACAATAATTAGTAATAATTCTTGAAAGGATGTCATTACAACTTTGAGATATTTATGAGGTGTAGTTATATCAAATGTGATAACACTAAAGAGTAATACTAAAGCTTATAGAAAAATGTTGCTGCAAATATTTTGAAAGTTTCATGTTATGGTCATTTTAGGTATTTTGGTTTCTCCACAAAAGTCAAATCGGCTTGGTTTAATGATCTGCTTACTAATTAAGGGAATAAAAACGGAGTCTTGAATTACAGCTGAACTAATATTTAGTTCATCAAATGCCACCCCCCATCTTTTTTTAAACTCCAGAGTGACTTGTAATGGTTTTCTATATTAAATAGTTTTACCTAAAAATTGACTCTGGGGAAATAAGGACAATCCAGAAACAAAGGATTTCTTCCAAATATGGAGATTTCAGACTCAAGCCACAGGTGAGTTAAATTAAATGGCCCAACTATTTCATGGCCGCGTGGCTCACCAAATCACTGACATAGTTAATTTTCAATAACTTTTGCTGTAAGATGGAAATAACGAATACCTTGTGGAAGAGAAATGAGATGATGCCAAAGGGCTTTGTAGCTGTAGGTGGTCTACTCATGTACATATTTTTATAGTTATATGAATATACCAGATAATGAGAAAAATATAATTATAAGTGGTTCACATCCTGTCCTGGTGGAGGTGAGTGGGTGACCCTCTGGGTGGTCCCAGAAAAGCCATTTTGCTCTTTTGAGCTTCAGTCTCCTTGTCTATCAAATGGGAAAAATAATACAAATTTCAAAAACATGTTGAGGACAAAATGAGGCATTGAACATAAAAAAGCCCGGCTCAGAGTCACCCACGTGATTTTACCTGAGGAATGTCTGGGTTTGCGTTAAGGCAGAAGGCAGGGACCACAATGGGAAACTTGGCTCAAGGGTCTGTTCCCCTCTGTCCCTCACTTCCCAGTTTCTTGGGAAACAGTGGGTGTGCTAGTTAAGAGCCAGCCTTCGGCCTTAGACACCCCTGAGTGAGCTAGAATCCCAGCTCTAACCACTGACTCCTGAAACGCTGCTGGAATAAACAAAAGACCCCACTTCCCCTTCACATTTGTATGTTTACAATAGAGGGATTCTCTTTCTGATCCAAAACTGATTGGGGGATGTTTTTGCTATTTTTTGCTATTTGGATGGTTTTGTGTTAGAACCACACGTCTCCATGTATGAGCTTCACACCAGAGCCCAAGCCCTGCAAAGCCAATAGCGCTTCCGAGAGTTTGTTAAACTTCACCTTCATCTGCCCCGGAGCCTGCATGGTAAACACTTATCTATCTTTCAAGACTCATCTGGGCATTAACTCCTCTGTGGAATCTCTCTTCTAGCCTCTTTCCTTCTGGAAGAGTCGGTCACTCCCTTCTCCGTAGCCCTCATTTATCGCACAGAGATTTATAATAACAACCTCTTAATCCTTACCCGTTTGTTTTTTCCCACTGCAATAATTGAAACTCTTTGAGGACTAGAGCCTGGGTCCTAATATTCATTGAATACATGTATATTCCCAGTATCTAGCACTGGCCAGGCATATGGTAAGAATTAAGCAAATGTTTGCTGAATGAGTTAACAAATGAGTGTGCTTTGGCATGAGGTCTACAATGAGAGTTAGTGAACAGTAATAGAAAAAGTTCAGGATTTGAATTCAGACAGAAATGGTTAAGTTGTTCACTCATTTGTTTACTTATTAATTATATAATCATTTCAGCACCAGGCCCTTGGCTAGGCTCTGGGAATGAATCAGGGAACTAATTTCGCAGGAACCTCTTCCTCACGTTCCACTGCAGCATTTCTCAGAGTGTGATTGAGGAGGCACCAGACCCAGGGGGGGACGTCATAAATTATTGTTTCTACCATGAATGGGATAAATGGGGTACACCTCTGACCTGCTAAGTCAGAGTCTCTTGAGTTTAATCCTTAGGCTTTCCATTTTTAACAAATACTCAATTCTTACAGTGGTTGAAGTTTGAGTGTTATTAGATTACATGTTGACTAAGTTACCAGTGAAGTGTGTAAACTTGGGAGGCGTTACTCCAGCTCTCTGAACCTCAACTTCTTCATCTGTGAAATGGGACCAGCACTATGAACCACAGAAGTTACTGGTAAGGACTCTAAGATATCTCTTTAAGGTGCCTATTAAGTGCTCAGCTAATGTTCAGTGACTGCTTTAAAGGAAATGATTCTGCAGGTGCCTGGGTTCCCTGAAATGGCATGAGCATGTCATTTTTTTAAAATCAAGTCTTATTTTAAGTCTGGTCACAAAGAACTCCATTTGAAAGGAGCAATGACTTCTCACATCTATCAGCTTTGTCAGCCTAGATTTCACATGATGTATTTTCAATTCAGTTGGACAACAGTTTACCAAGTTCCCACTCTAACATAAGTGTGCAAAGTTGCAGGGTGGGGCCCCTGATTTCCAGCAGCCCAGAACGAGACTGAGGATACCAGCCACATGGACCAGTCCGGGTCCAACCAGGGAAACAAACAGCCGGGGTGCGGCAGGATATTGGTTATGTGGAGACGCAGGGCTGGGAAGCCAACCAGAGAAGAGAGGGCCGATGCAGAAAGCAGGAGCGGCAGTAAACTGTTCCCGCCTCCCAGCTGGAAGGACGAAGGTGGAAGGGGTGTGAGCAGACCCAAGGGGCTCGGTCACCCGGCGGCGGCGCAAGCCGAGCACAGCGTGAGTTCTCTCGGGGAAGCGTGAGACACAGAACAGAGAGAGCGCGCTGCTGTTGGGGACACAGTCTGAGGCACAGAGACAGGAAGAAAGAAAGTCGTGGCTTTGCCCATCTTCTCACCCTCCCATCTCCTGTTGGCTGAGTCAGCCGGACGAGAACTGGGGAAACAGAGCTTGACTGGGGCCGGCCCGCCTGCTACACAGAACAAAGCAAGGAGAGGTCAAGGGCGGGAGCCCATGGCAGGCCTGTCCCAGGAGGGAGGCTGCATGCGAGAAGGCTGCGGTGAGAGCTAAGGCAGAGGCACATGGACAGAGAGAGGGGCAGCAATGTCCCGCGGGAGCCACGCTGGCTGCCCAGGCAGGGCCTTGTAGAGGGACGGAAATGCGATGAGATCGCCATGGCTTGGCATCTTCCCCACGGGTTTTCCAGCCGAGGGACTGCATTTAGCCAAAGCGCCTTAAGTGATCACACTCAGGGTTCTCAACCCCGTCGATCAAACCTTCAGGTGATGGAAGTGTAAACCGGGCTCTGTATTACTGACGGGCCCTGAGAAATACGCTTCCTAGGATACTCATGCCTGCTGTTTGTCTTGTTTTCCCTTTTAGTGACAGGTGTTTGGGAAGTTAAATTATATTTAGAAGCTTTTCCATGAGTCACGACTCCGGCTTAGGAGGAAACAGAAGAATCTTAGAGCTGAGTGTGGCTCTGCTGCATCTCCTGCACAGCATCACTGCGGTTCATCTGAAGCTGGTGCACCTTCGAGTGCATGGTACAGCACTCCTGTGGGGCCCACTGAGGAGGAGGAGGAGGAGGAGGAAGAGAGAGTGCTGTCCCTATGTCACACGACGCTTCAGTATCACTTTGAATTTTGACTATACACTTACTAAAAAAGGTATTTTATGCAGAGGTGAAACAATATGAAAGGCTAAGTCCAAGTTCACCGATGCACAGCTCCTTTCTTGACTCAGCCAAGAACCTGTTTCTTAGGACTCTGACAAAGCTTCTTTTCTGTACCATGGCAGTTTGGAGCCGCTCGTTCTAACCCACGCAGTCCTGCAGTTCAGCAGGACGGTTGGCTGCTTGGCCCACGGGGTGCGTCATGGGGGCTTTAGGTAGGCACAGCCCCCGAGGCAGCGCCGTCAGCCACATACAGTCCTCCCCAGGGCTCCTGTCGCCCTGTCGTTCTCCTTGAGGACACGGGTGATGGAGGACATGCAGAGGGAACAGGTGCTTGGTGAAGGGCCCTTTGCAGCTCCGACACGGGCATCCGGACGTCAACTCTACTATTTCCTTTAGCTGCTTGTTGAAGATATTAACTTTCAGATCACCCCTCTTTATCCTCAATTCGATCAAATGATCATTTTGCAATGCATTTCATCTTTATCCCTTTGGTTTCACAGGGAGTTTTTCAAGGGCTTTTTTTAAAAAAAAAAAAAAAATTTTTTTTTTTTAGTTACAGCTTACCTTCCACAATATTGCATGTTAGTTGCTGCAGGGTAGTTAGACACTCACACACTTTACAGAGTGTTCCCCTGATATTTCCAGTACCCACCCGGCCCCGCACATAGTTGTGACAATATTACTGACTCTAAAGGACAGTAGAGGAAAGGCAGGCAAGGGCTTTGCCCTTCCCGTGTCCACGGCTGTGCCCCTCGGTTTCCAGGACACAGAGGCTGCTTAGAAGCCTTTACTGAAACAGCTATCTTCACATATTTGACTTCGGTATTTTTCTGTTTCATTCGGGAAGGGGGAGATGTGAGGAATGAGAAGGTGAGGAGAGAGAAAGGAAGAGTAAACGGGATGTTCAGGAAAACAGGAAGCTGGGAATAAGGAAAGATGAAGACTGGGCCCACGCAGGGAGCCAGCTCTGGGAACCCGCCCCAGCAGCCTCCCTGCAGACTTGCAAAAAAAGCAGCAAGAACCGGGGCTGGGTTTGATGTCTGCCCTGAGTGAGTGTGGATTAGTGGGGTGGGGACTCAGTGTCCCACCCACTCTCAGACCTCGAGGCTCCGCTGGGTCCCATGGGGACCCGTGAGGTATGTGTCTGAAGCAGGCACAACCCCTCCTGTCTCCTTCCTGTGTGTATTTTACGATTGGCTTTAAGGTGGCTTTTTGGTGGCTGCAGCTTCCTGCCCTGCCCAGACCGCTGGATCAGGTCCCCCTGGGTGTTTCTAGAAGCCAGCTGGGCCTTCCAAAGGATGAGAAATCCACACCAAAGCACTAGAGAGCTGCCTCCCCACCCTCTGCTGCGACATAGTCCGGAGGGACCCCGTTAGCCCCGGAGGACTCCGCGCCGCACTGGCTTGGGCTCAGCTCAGCTGCCAACATTCCCGCACAGGCTGCTGGGCCCTCTTGCCAGCCAGAGCCACGCAGCTGTTTGACATTCATGTCCGGGGGCTTACTTAGGACAATTTAATCAATATTTCATCAGAAAATAGTTTTGTTAGTCCTTTGGAAGTGTAATTTTTAAAAGATCGATTGCATTTCTAAGTAGAACTGTTAAAAAAACAAGTTATTTTTATTTACAGTAAGGTAAGCATATTTAAAACAAAATTTGGTGAGTCTGGCATATGTATGTACCCATGAACCCATCACCGCAATCAATATAATGAACATGTCTGTCACCCCAAGAGTGGCCTTGTCCCTTTGCCCTCTCCCTTTCCTGCTTCTCTCCCTACCCCACCCCCACCAGCGTCTTTCTCTCACCTCACATTGGTTCACGTTTCCTAGAGTTTTATCTAAATGGAATCATATAGCATGTGTTTCCTAGTCTATACCCTTTCAATCAGACTAATTATTTTTTAGGTTCATCCATAGTATAGCCTATGTATTTTGGTCCTTTTTTTATTCCATTGAGTGGCTATATCACAATTTCTTTTTGTCCATTCACCTGCTATTGGCTTTTGGGTTATTTTCAGGTTTAGTCTATTTCACAGTCAAAGCCGCTGTGAAGACTTTTAGACAAATCTCTGTGTGGGCACTTGCATTCTCTCCTCTTGGGCAGTACGTGGGAGCAGTATGGGTAACATGGTAGATGCACACTTTGCTTGTGAAAGACCTGCCACACCACCCCTGCAGTGAGATTGCCTCACCGTGTCACGTCGGCGGTGCGTGAGGGTCCCGTCCGCCCAGCGTTGCACGGTGTGATCATCCTTTCTCACATGAGTGATTCTCACACGTGTGGTAGTGTAGTGTGCAGCGTGGCGGTGTCTCACCGTGGTTTTAATTTGTGCTTCCCTAATAATTAACGGTCTTCTTCTAGAAGTTTTATAGTTTTAGATTTTACACCTAAGTTAATAATGTACTTGGAATTATTTTTGTACATGATGTCAGAAAGACATGGATCTAGGTTTATTTTACGTTTGCAACAGATCTCAAATTATTGCAGTATCATTTGTTGAAAGGACTATCCTTTTTCTGTTGAATTGCTTTTGTGTCTTTGCTGCAAAAGCATTATCCAAATGTGCATGGGTCAATTTCTGGACTCTATACTGTTAATATTGATCTGTCTTTTTATACTTGCACTAATACCACACTTTCCTCATAGCTGCATCTTTATACAGTCTTATTATCAGGGAGAGTGTTCTTTCAAATTTGTTATTCATTTTCAAATTTATTTTGGCTCTTATAGGTCCTGATTTGGCAAGTATAGGTCCCAATTTCACATGATTATTTGAATCAGTGTACTGATTATTAATAAAATGCCTCTTGGAGTTTAAATTTGGGTTGAACTGAATCTAATTTAATTTGGAGATAATTCACATCTTAACAATATTGACTCTCCTGGCCAGGAACAAGGCACATCTCTCCATTTGTAATACATCTGTCACCTTTAATTTCTCTATGTGATACTGTATAGTTTTCAGTGTACAAGACTTGCAGATGTTTTATCATTATCATTATGAAAATATTTTTTATTCAGTAATATTCTGCTTTTAAAA